>NC_090327.1:87335629-90132296 GCF_035084215.1 Heptranchias perlo
TCAGATCAGAAGATTGGTGAGGTCTGGTATGCAGATTGGAGGATGTGGGATTTAGTAGTGCACCACCTTCATTCAATGTTTTAACATAACTCACAGCTTGTAAACATAGGGACGGGAGCTGCATGTGTTTTGCATGTGCGATGTCTGATCTCCGTTCAGACTCCATGCAGACAGCAGAAGGTTATTTTCAGCAAATAACAGGTACCAGCTACCTTTAAGAGATTTTTAAGAGACCGCTTGCCTTTAAGAGATTGAGCCTCCCCCTGCTGGTGGAAAGTGCAAATTGCATTGAATCCTCGTTCAACGCTGATTTGGAACATTGGTTGAACGTAAGTCCTCAGGCCTCACGAAAGTCTCATTCTGCCTGCGCAGGGGCCATTGGGCGCAGGGTAATAGTGGATCGCGGTATCCCCGGCCAATAACAGGCCCTATCCAATTTTTCCCCCAAAACATCTAAGGATATTTTAATTAGGTTTATGCCTGCATCAAAATGAAGTACACAGGCATGTAGCACGAGCATGTAAAGTATTCATTCGTGAACTTCTTGGATTGAAAGTTCTATGTTTAAGAGGGAGATTAGAAACTATTTTGTCCCTGTGATAAGCCATTACCAGTAGCTGCTATCTTCCCAATCATATCCCTTTAATCCACTGTTATTCAAATAATACTGCAGAGCTATATCCAGAATACATTTCGATTTAATCCAGGCTGCAGAATAATGTAGGAATTAATATAGATGGCACTATTCATTCTCATTTGCACGACTGATTTCAGCTTCACTTTTATCGTCCACTAAGCACAGAGCAGCATAGGCTTGTGTTAAATTGCATTTGTGATGCATGAGCACGTGAGTGAAAAATCTACTTCAGCGCACCTCCTAAATCTTATCTGCCTCTTTATACTGGCATACTTTAATTTAAATTAAAAACACGTAAGGAGGAAAAATGGATGACATACATACTGCATGAATGGTGCTGAATTAGCTACAGATGAAGTTGAAAGATATCTTAGGGATAGAAATTGCTATGTGTTGTGCTCTGTTTACCAATTTAGCAGTGGGTTAGCCTATGCCCAATCTACACAGGCGTTGATTCCACTGCCAAATTCATGGGGTAATTTTTTAGGGGTCCCAGGTGGACGCCTAAAACAGGTGTGAGGCTCCTTAAATATGTAAATTAGGGGCTTAATGCATGTTAAAAGACCCTTTGACAAATTGATCATCTCATGAGGGGGCGGCCATAGGGTTTGCCCCACTCAAGATTCTTCAGCAGCTCCTGCAGCCATCAGCCAAAGGTAAGTTTTTGAAATTTTATTTTTTCAAAAACACCTTCCTATGGATCCAGGAGGAGCAGGCGTGCTTCCCCTGACTCCACAGGATCGCTCTCCCTCCCCTGTAGCCTGCTCCAACCCCCTCCTGGGACTTACCTGAGGACGGCTGCAGCCGACCCAAAATTGGTTTTTCCCGTGGGGCGAGCTGCTTGTGGAGGCATGACCAGCACTGGTAGCTCACCCCGAGTATGCAAATAAAGCCCAAGGACTAATTTCTATCGATCCTCAGACTTTGTGCTTCGGGCCTACACTTCAAAAGTACTTCATTGACTGTAAAGCACTTTGGGATGTCCTAAGGCCATCAAGGGCACTATATAAATGCAAGTCCTTTCTTTATGTAGGAGCATTTGTAGTGGTTTTCATTATGCTGAATCTGCCCATTTATGAATGTGAATCTTTAAAATGCACAACACTTAAGACATTCCATAATATCTTGGGAAGATCTGTACCAACAATGCTAATAGCATCAGAATTAAAATGTTAAATTACTCCCAAATATTGCCAATGCAAATTATTTATACATGTCCACCACTGACCCTCTTGGTTGGAAGCAAAGGGAAAACCCTGTGCCTAGAGAGTTAGTTCCCTCTGATGGCATGATATTTACCTCACTTAGAATGCAGGGAATGACACTGATGGTGCTGTTATCACTGGATCCAATTCTGCAGTATAGAGGGGGCATTAGATGTATAGAGGGGGGAGGAAATATGTCTTGGGCAGTAGTGCAAAATGGAGAGATAGTGAATCAGAAACCTGTTTTACACCCCGCCTGATTTTCTTTTCCACTGAAGTCAATGTGCTGTGCTCCACTCCTACAGGGCCACATAACCAGCCCCAAAAAGAATAAGATAGGGAAAGGGGATAAGATAGAAAATACTAAAAGCACTTTCATACAGGAAGGATGTGATCGCTTTGGAGAGGGTGCAGAGGAGATTCACCAGGATGTTACCAGGGCTGGAGCGCTTCAGCTATGAAGAGAGACTGGGAAGATTGGGTTTGTTTTCCTTGGAGCAGAGGAGGCTGAGGGGGGACATGATTGAGGTGTACAAAATTATGAGGGGCACAGATAGGATGGATACTAAGGAGCTTTTTCCCTTCGTTGAGGGTTCTATAACAAGGGGACATAGATTCAAGGTAAAAGGCGGGAGGTTTAGAGGGGATTTGAGAAAGAACTTTTTCACCCAGAGGGTGGTTGGAGTCTGGAACTCACTGCCTGAAAGGGTTGTGGAGGCAGGAACCCTCACAACATTCAAGCAGCATTTGGATGAGCACTTGAAATGCCATAGCATACAAGGCTACGGACCAAATGCTGGAATATGGGATTAGAGTAGACAGGGCTTGATGGTCGGCGCGGACACGATGGGCCGAAGGGCCTCTACCCGTGCTGTATAACTCTATGACTCTATGACTATGACACTTTCATAGTACACTGAAGGATGCAGTATCAACTGTTTTCTCAGCATTGCAAACTAGACTTGCTTGTGTTGTTTTTAAGTTGGGTAAAGCAGAACTCTGTGCATGCATACTCAAATGCATGTACATAGCCCTGCTTAACAGCCTCCCACTGCCAGCCTGTCCCTGTCCCTTTCCCTAGTTACCAGCAGATGTGATTTGGTTGCTCTAATAACTAAAGAAAATCAGTCACTTGGAGTGACTGTATTAGTGGTAACAGGTCAGCAAATTCTGATTAAAGCACAGACATACCATTCCCTCTGGGAATTTTTCACCTATGTTAATGTTTCTGGTGCAAGGCAATGCCTCAGGTATGCAGTTAGCTCACAACCAAAAGTCTCACACCTATGACTTGCCCAATATTAATAGTTCTTCATTTTCTTGTTTATTGCTTAGTTAAGAACATTGTTGCAGAATTTCTAAAACTTTATCAAACTTGTTCAGTCCTTCTCCTCCCACCCTAAATCAACATAGCTACATGTGACAAATTTGAAAAACAATAGGTAACTATTTACAATTGTGATATCCATCCAACGGAAATGTTTCAGTCTGTACATTTTTTAAGCTTTTTCCCCTTTTGTCCTGACTGTGTAAAACAAAAACAAAGAACTATTCAGCTGGTTTACACTGACTATGGTTCAGGTGCCTTGAGAAAACAATGCAAGCCATGCTTTCTTTGAGATCCATTTTTAGGTATAAAAGCCCTGAACTCCTCAGACATTAATTCAAACATTTGCAGTTTTAAGAACAATCCTTTGATTGAAACATTTGTGTGCGTGGCTGTGTGTGTTTGATGTGTAAAGAAATTGACCAGATGGTTTATCAATTCACACTCTCATGTTCGATGAACGTTGGGTTCCTGTGATAGCAGTGTTGCAGTGCCTCCTGGTGGAAGCCAATTTTATAAATCTTTAGTGAAAAACATCACTAAGCGCAGCACAGCAGCTGTCAAAAGAAGAACCTCATGTGCCACATTTTGTGACATATGATTCGTGGGGCCAGATGGAAATCACGTTATAGATGAGTGTGAGCCTCAACTGAATGCACTACTCCTGTTAATAATGTCCCATGCTAAATTTCACAACGTCAAACAAGAGACTGTCCACAGTGTGCAGCTCGACCATGTAAAATGGCCTCATGGCAGTCATATGGGCCTGGCCTGCTTTACTGAAAAATTTGAAGTAAGATTACATCGAGTTACATTGAAACTACGGCACAGAAAGAGGCCATTCGGCCCAACTGGTTTATGCCTGTGTTTATGCTCCATACGAGCCTCCTCCCTCCCTACTTCATCTAACCCGATCAGAATACCCTTCTATTCCTTTTTCCCTCATGTGCTTATCTAGTTTCCCCTCAAATGCAACTATGCTATTTGCCTTAACTACTCCTTGTGGTAGCGCGTTCCATTGATTACATTGTTTGTTCAATTGCAGTATTTTTAATTGCCACCATTTTTCTACTCCTGTATTGGATCAATGTTGTTAGCTCTTTCAGTTTCCTAAGTAAAAACATTCCAGTAATTTTAGCAATTGGTGCTGCATTGGAAACTTCAGCGGATAAAGTTGGGAGAATGGGAATCCCTTTGGCAGTTCCCATTCTACTGCATGGATTAGATGAGGGACCAATATCTTCAGATCTAATGATACATCAGACTATATGTACCTTCCCGTCCGTTACCAAAATTGCATTTGCAGTCTACATCAGTCCTATCTTGGTTTGTGAGATGAGATCTATCTTTGCCGTCTCTGCTTCACTGCAGAAGTAGTGACCAATGCCACATCTTGCAGGCTGATTAACAGATAATATCAATAAGTGAAACAGCTCTCCCAGTAGCTGTGAAGATTACTATAGCATTAAGCTTCTGTGCAACAGTATCCTTCCAGGCCACCTCAGTGGACATCTGCCAGATAAAGCAATTTCCAGTTCATATCTGTATAAAGCAAATGACTGACAGCATACTTTTCAGGGAATCACCTTTATCCCAGTGTAAAGGAGACACCAACTGGAGAGGGCAAAGAACTTTTACTGCCTGGCAGGCTTCCCAAGAGGCCACGGCATTATAGATGGGGCCAACAAGTCTCCACATGTCAACCCAAATGCATACATGAACACAAAGGGATACCACTTCATAAATGTGCAGATGGTTTCTGATCACAGCAATGTAATCATGCAGGTTAATGTCCATTATTCAGGGAGCACCCATAATGTTTTTATTATACAGCAGTCTGTGATGCTGCCATTATTTGAAGGCATTATTCCAGGAAGACAACCCTCACTGAAATTTAATGCCATAGTCTTGGCAGGCTATTTGACCATGGGATTGGGAGTT
Source organism: Heptranchias perlo (assembly GCF_035084215.1). Taxonomy (NCBI): domain Eukaryota; kingdom Metazoa; phylum Chordata; class Chondrichthyes; order Hexanchiformes; family Hexanchidae; genus Heptranchias; species Heptranchias perlo. Next base: position 87,340,740 of record NC_090327.1, read on the forward strand.
GGGGGAGGTGATACAGCCAAGCCCAATGTTTACACATTCATTTTACAGCACAGGTGACTGGATAGCGATCAGGAGTAGAGACCCTGGTTGATTTTCCCCTTCCCTAGTCTGGGGCACTGAGGCTAATTGTAGCGCTCCTGCCACAACCCTGGTTGAGATTAGTTAACTCAGCACAGATCAGGGATCAAACCTGAGATTTTCCTGATCGGTGTGGCTCAGTTTCACAGTGAGAAATGTCTTTACCAATTGAAAAGAATCTTACAACACCAGGTTATAGTCCAACAAATTTATTTGAAAATCACAAGCTTTCGGAGGCTTTCTCCTTCGTCAGGTTCACATTCACCTGACGAAGGAGAAAGCCTCCGAAAGCTTGTGATTTTCAAATAAATTTGTTGGACTATAACCTGGTGTTGTAAGATTCTTTACATTTGCCAACCCCAGTCCATCACCGGCATCTCCACATTATGTTTACCAATTGAGGCACTAGTGCCCAGGCCTGTTAGTTTTCTGAGTCATAATTCTGTGGAAAGTTATTCAGCACAGCTTACTGGGCACATGCCCATTCAGTGGTGAGATCCTGGCTGAAACATGCTGAAGACAGGAAATCAATTGTATCTCGAGCTCTCCACAGCAGGCCAGTAAAAATTAGCAGAGGATTTTGTTTGTGACTAAAGCATGGAAAAATATTATTTTTTTTAACAAGTAGAGTTACCATTTGAGAGCTATACATATTTCACAGGATGTCAAGGTTTATATTTTGCTGCCATTGTTAATTTTAGCAAAAAGAAGACAAGTAAGAATTGTGGTAATGTGAAAAAAATGCTACTGAACACTTAGCCTTTAAACAAAGGAACAAAGGTATTTTTGGTCCCAGTGCTAAAGCAATGCGACCAGAATGTGGCAGGCTTTATGCCACTTTGCCAGGACACCAACTAGATGGGATTTCCTGTGTTCAGCACATTTAATTTATGCAGGCACGACTACAGTGACCGACCGATCCTTTGTCCCCTTCACCATCAGGTCGGATTACCTGAAGGTACTGAGGATCTGGTTCGGGGGGGCCGGGGCGTGCACCAAGAACTGGAAGGAGCGTATTTCTAAGGTGAAGCAGAAACTGGGACTGTGGGATCGACGATCCCTCTCAATCGTGGGCAAGAACCTGGTCAACAAGTGAGAGGTGCTCTCGGTGTTGCTGTACTTGGCACAGGTCTGGCCCATACCTCGCTCCTGCACCGCGACAGTCACCCGAGCCATCTTCCACTTCCACTGGAGATCAAAAATGGACCATGTCCGCAGGGACATGATGTACAAATCTCCGGAGAAAGGGGGGAAAAGACGTGCCCAACGTGGCCCTCATCCTGATGGCCACTTTCGTGAGCGGCTGCATCAAGCTGTGCGTGGACCCTCGGTACACAAACACATAGTGTCACTACGTGCTGAGGTTTTACCTGTCCCCGGTGTTGAGAAGGATGGGCCTAGCCACGCTGCCACGGAACGCTCCGTCCAGTTGGACCGTTCCACCCCACCTGTCCTTCGTCGAAAAGTTTATGCAAAAAAACACCTTTGACCACAAGGCGATCAGTAAGTGGTCCGCACGTAACGTCCTCGAGACCCTGCGGGAAAAGGAGATGATGGATCCTGTCAGTTGGTTCCCCGAGCAGACTGTCAATGTCATTTGGCAGAACGCCTCATCGCCAGAGCTTTCAAACAAGCTCCAAGACCTAGCTTGGCTGGTGGTGAGAAGGGCCCTTCCCATCAGATCCTTCATGTGCTCCCGGACTCAGCGCCACCTCGCGCTGTCCCCGAGGAGGCTGCATCGGAGACGAGACCGTCACCCATCTCCTTCTGGAATGTGCCTTTGCAAAGAAGGTCTGGAGAGAGATCTGTCTAGGTATCTGTCCAGGTTCGTCCTGAGCAGTTCCGTGACACAGAACTCTGTGCTCTATGGGCTGTTCACGGGGACGCACACAGAGACAGATATCAACTGCTGCTGGAAGACCATCAACTCAGTGAAAGAAGCCCTTTGGTCTGCCCGAAACTTGCTGGTCTTCCAGTGCAAGGAGCTGTCCTCGACCGAGTGCTACAGACTGGCACATTCCAAGGTCCAGGACTACGTGCTCAGGGACACACTGAGGACGGGTGCGGCCGCCGCAAAGGCTCTGTGGGGAAAGGCAACTGTTAAGAGCCTTCCCGCCATTGTATACCGAGGGGCTGCAATCAGGAAAACCCCCCCCCACCCTGGGCAGAATGTAAAATTCAAATTGATGTAATGTAATGTACCTGTAATGAATCTGTCATGTATCTGTAATGAATCTGTAATCAATAATCTGTATTGACTGTAATGCAACGAGGCACCCTAGTGTCATGAACTGTAATTATGTACAATGTGTTCATTGAACTGTACTTGACATAACCTGCAAATTGTATAATCTGTATTGTGTATGTTTGGAATGTGACATGACAACTGTATTGTATGTATTGCTGCAAATTCTATGAATAAAGTATATTTTATGAAAAAAAACTACAGTGGGCTTTGCATTCAAAGCTCAGCAGAGGGGGATGGGAAATTGGATGTTCCAGGGGGTTTGAAAAGCCTGCAAATGTCTTAAATACACATTTCAGCCTTTCAAAAAACTATTTAGAGCAAAAAGGTAGCTTGCAAAACCCAATGGCTAGAACAATAAATGAAGAGGCAGGAACTGGAGTCTGTGGGCAGCAGCCAAGACCCTTGGTTGACAAAGTTAAAGTAGTGCTGCATAAGACGGCTGCGACGGGGTTGTCCTGTTTGCCACTAAAAAGCATCCTCCCCAGGGGGCCGGGGAGAAGATAGGGGGGCCAGGGAGAAGATCGGGGGTCAAGGGAGGAGATCTGGGGGACACGGAGAAGATGGGGTCCAGGGTGAATATCGGCGGGGGGGGGAATGGGGGATGTGGAGATAAAATCGGAGGTTTGGGGAGAAGATCGGGGGGCTGAGGATAAGAGCGGGAGGGCCAGGGAGAAGATTGGGGATGGGCGGTGGAGATCAGGGGGTGGACATGGGGGGTTCGGGGAGAAGATCGCGGGCCGGGTGATGGGAGATCGGGGTGTTTGATCCCAGGACTTGGAAATCGGGTGTCGCTCGAAGAGGTTAGAGATCGGAAGACGAGACCAGAGTTCGGGTGAAGAGTTGGGCATAGGTGGGGGTCCACCATCGGGGGAGAGGGGCCGCCGATCAAGGGGGTCCTGTTGGGCAGGTGAGCTTGTTGGGCCTGGAAGAAGCACTCCTGCTCCTCTAGGCCCACAAGCAGTGCACTAAAGGCAATCACCTTCTGAATCCGGCCCTTCCCACCTGCTTTCACCTGACATGAATCGGAAGCGACGGGAAACCCAAACAGGTAAGTTTAAATTCATTTAAGTTTTCCAATACACAAAGAATTAAGTATCTCAAGTATTTCAGTGAGGTACAATGCCTCTTTTAAGTACCGGCCCATCGGCTTTAAGTGGGGGTGGGACTTTCTGGTGTCTGTTGTCCACATGCATACAAACCTGCCTGGGTTCAAACCAGAAGTGGGCACGTTGGAGCTGGAATGCAGTCCCGCTCCAACCCACTCGTTCTTGGGGGTTAAAATCACCCCCCAGGTCTCTGCTCAGAATACAACTGGCTGCTGGTTTCCCATGGGGTCAACAGGAGGCAGAACTTCCATCCACCCCAAACATGGTTGGAGAGGACGAAGCCAAGGGAAGGAATTTCCCACACTGGAAATTTCCTCAGCCCTGGCTGCCCTGGAATCCAGCAACCTGGACACTGGGATGAACCCAACATACAGGTATGGCAGGAGGTGGAAGAAGGGCCTACCAGGATCTCCAGGACTGGGTCATGACTTGGAAGACCGCAGAAATAGTGGAAGCTGTTGGTTGGATCTGCCCTCCTTTCAAGGGGGCCAATCAGCCTCGGCGACTTCATATTTTTGACCTCCCATCAGCAACACATTTCCCACATCCCCTCCTCTGGCAGGCGCCTGAGATGCGCTAACATACCAATGGTTGCTCCTTGCTGGCACGCAAACTGTGACCCTGCCCTGACCACGGATACTCTGGCAGGGTCAAGAGTGGAGGTCACCGGCACTCACTCCGCCGTATTTACAACATCTGGGTGGAGCAGAGGATTTTCGGCCCCAACTTTTCTGCTTATGGTAAGATGGGAACTAATATTCTGGAGGATGTGATGTAATGATATGTTAAAGTTGCACCATCTAATAGCCAGAGATGGGATTGATATATAAATACCATGCAGTTGATTTTGTTATTTGCTACAACGGCAGTGATGGTGCAGGACTTCCAGCCATTCCTTGCCTGCACCCCTCATCCCAGCTCATTTCGCAGTGTCTGGTTGATTTTTAAAGTTTCAAAATTTTGAAGTCCGCACTTTGACTATGGTTTCATAGCAATCATTTATATTTTAAACCTCTCCCAATAGAAATGCTGGATGTAAGGGCGCAAATGACGGAAAATACATCAGCCTAGAAAATCCCGGCAGTTACGCTGGGATCTCCCCCACCATAGAATGCCACCATTAACCCCACTACAGTTCCCGGGATCAGGGGAAGGACCTCCTCAAGTTGCTGTTCGGCAGTTTGGGAGTGCATCCGAGGTGTGCCACCCCCCCCCCAAAGATCCTGGAAATATTGGCAGTTGCTGTCTGACTTGGGGCAATACCAAGCCCCCCTCCCCTGGATGAGTTGCCCTTGAGGCCTCCTTACAGAAAGGCCACTTTAAAACTGAACTTTGGGGGTCCAGGCCGGGACCCTGGTGGGCTCCACTTCCAATTGGATTGGGCACATATGTCTGGTGGTACCTGCACCAATTGCACTCTGGGTCCCGAATGAGGGCTGAGGAGCAGGAATTCCTGACAGGGAATCCTTACACCTGCCTCCCCCTCCCCCAATTTGCATCGACAGCCTTGCAGGGACAGGTGGCTATTCTGCCCCCACAAGGCCGTGCTGGAAACATCGGGAGAAAGCGTATCTGAATCCCGACTCAGTTAGTGGTCATTCTGGATGACTCCCGCTGGACTTATGGCAGGGGTCTGCTAGAACAACTGTGTAATTTCGAGGCACTATTTCATATTATCTGTTAATCACATTCTACTATAATATACCCACCCATACATTAGAGGAGAATCAGAACTCATGCCCACGGAAGAAAGCAGACATTTTGAATAAATGTTCGGACTTGCAGCTGGCAAAAGTTGTTGTTTACCTAAGCTGCAAAGTTTAATAATATGAGAACTGGAATAAGAATGGACGATTTAAGGTTTCCAGATTACTTGAGACTAGAAGGGAATGTTGCACAAGTGTAGAGAAAATGAAATAAAAACATTGATTTGTTTGCAACAGCATTGGGCCTGGGAGAAAGAAACAGGCAAGGTGTGTTATAGTAGTATACGGCATACAATATACGAGGAAGCAATAAGGGTGTATAATAAAATCTATGTATGGTGAGGGAGAGGAAAAATGGGGCCTGAAGGTATTAATGAACAAGCTTGTGGAATATTTCACTCCACAGAAGAATATTGGGGCTGAGATTCCACGGGCACACAATGTCAGCAGTTACACCAGGTTTGGGCCCACCGGTGACCTGTGCTGTTGTCCAAGCCAAAGTTCATAACGACAGGGTGAGAGTTTATGAGATCAGCCCTTTAGTAGGTTGGAGACTCATCTGTGGTGCCCCTCTGCTAAAGATCTGAAACTAACCAGACTGGGGGAGGAAGGAGTGTGCTGGTCCCCCTCCCGGAAAGGTTAAGAGACTATCCTCAGTGATCCCTTGTTTCAGGAATAAGGGGAGAATTTCTTTTAATATTGTTAAATATCCTTTAAGGACCGTTGGGTGAGCTGCTCAAGGCGTAGTACAACTAGGCGGAGTTTGTATGGCACAAGCTCTGCCCATTTGTACCCGAATTTTCCATCGGAATCCTACAACTGCCGATGCTAGGACCCCAATTTGCACGTGCAAGCCATCTCATGCCTGTTTCAGATGTTAGCAGTCAAAACTTTTTTTTTAAATGGGGACAAGTGCAGCTTGGAAACATGATGATTTTACATCTTAAATAATGATAATTCTGAAATGGACCTGTCATAAAGTAAATATATTTAATTGTTCATATGTTTGTGGAATTACTCTGATTCATCTAATTTTAGTCTGAATGCACAATCATATCCTGCTAGGCAAACTCAGCTGTTAAACAAGCAACCAGTCGGGAGCCTGGCAAAGAAGCAAACAGGAAGCAACACCATTGCTACGACAATCTCAAACTTTCAGCATGCTACTAATGTCTGAGATACAAAACAAGCCAGATGGTGTTTCCTGAAGTGTAGACACCATTTGGGTTTTAAAAAAAACCTGTTGGTATTTGTGTGTGAGAAAGAATGAGAGAGGGGCAAAGAGCGAATGACAGAAAATGCAATAAGGAATGAGAGAGAGGAATTAAGAGAGAGGGAATGTGAGAAAGAGGGACTGAGAGGGGAGAAGGGGAATGAAACAAGAATAAAAGAATGAGAGAGAAGAATGAGAGAATTCAATCCAGTTTTCAAGTTAATAGGTGGAAACGAAACATGACAATAGCCACAAGCTTCAAAATTCCTTGCACAGAACATATGAAATTACAGTGAGAATATCTGTGAGCATAATAGTATACTATAGACTTGTTAGCAAAATTAAAACCCATGGGATTAAAGGGACAGTGGCAGCGTAGATACAAAATTGACTAAGGGATAGAAAACAGAGAGTAGTGGTGAAAGGTTGTTTTTCAGACTGGAGGCAAGTACACAGTGGTGTCCCCCTGGGGTCAGTATTAGGACCATTGCTCTTTTTGATATATATTAATGACCTGGACTCGGATATAAAGGGTATAATTTCAAAGTTTGCAGATGACATGAAACTCGGAAATGGAGTAAACAATGTGGAGGATAGTATCAGACTTCAAAGGACATAGGCAGAATGGTGAAATGGGCAGACATATAGCAGATGAAATTTTACACAGAGAAGTGTGAAGTGATACATTTTGGCAGGAAGAATGAGGAGAAGCAATATAAATGCAGAGATTAGACAAGCGTGTAACAAAGGCATAGTGGTCTAAAAGGGGGACTTTAACCTTCACATAGATTGTGGAAAGCAGATTAGCAACTGTCAGAAAGGTAGTGAATTTCTTGAGTGTGTCTGAGATAGTTTTCTACAGCAGAATGTCCTAGAGGCAACAAGGGGGCAAGCCATACTAGATTTAGTAATGAGTAATGAACCAGATTTAGTTAACAGCTTAACTGTGCGTGAACATATAGCAGATGAAATTTTACACAGAGAAGTGTGAAGTGATACATTTTGGCAGGAAGAATGAGGAGAAGCAATATAACATGATCGAGTTCCAATGTAGTGTTTGAAAGGGAAAAAAGTGAATCAGCTGCTAAGATTCTAGACTTGGGTAAGGCCGACTTCAATGGGATGAGACAGAGACTGTCCACAGTAAACTGGGCAAATCTGTTAATGGGTAAAACGACTGATGATCAGTGGGAAATGTTTAAAGAAACATTTAACGAGATACAGAACTGGTTTATACCCCTGAGGGGCAAGAACTCTACTTGCCAAAAAAAACAGCCATGGACAACCAAAGAGGTAAGGGACAGTATAAGACATAAGGAAAGGGCAAACAAAAAAGCAAAAAATGGCACAGATCCTGGCAAATGGGAACGATACAAAGATCAACAAAGGGTCACAAAACAGATAGTAAGAGCTACAAAAAGAGAGTATGAAAAGAAACTTGCAAGGGATATCAAAACCAATACGAAGAACTCTTATAGTTATATTAGGACAAAGAGGCTGGTCAGGAGCAGTGTTGGCCCCTTAAAAACTGAAAGTGGGGATATTGTCATTGACAATGGGGAAATGGCGGACATGTTGAATAATTACATTGCGTCAGTATTTAGAGTAGAAAAAGAGGATAGCATGCCGGAAATCCCAAGAAAACTAATATTGAATCGGGGACAGGGACTCGATAAAATTAACATAAGTAAAACAACAGTAATGAAGAAAATAATAGCACTAAAGAGTGACAAATCCCCAGGACCAGATGGTTTCTATCCCAGGGTTTTAAAGGAAGTAGGTGAGCAGATTGCAGATGTCCTAACTATAATCTTTCAAAGTTCTCTAGATTCAGGAACTGTCCCTCTAGATTGGAAAATTGCACATGTCACTCCGCTTTTTAAGAAAGGAGAGAGAGGGAAACTGGGGAATTATGGACCAGTTAGCCTAACATCTGTTGTGCGGAAATTGCTGGAGTCTATAATTAAGGATAGGGTGACTGAACACCTCGAGAATTTTCAGTTAATCAGAGAGAGCCAGCAAGGATTTGTGAAAGGTAGGTCGTGCCTGACAAACCTGATTGAATTTTTGAAGAGGTGACTAAAGTAGTGGACATGGGAATGTCAATGGATGTTATTTATATGGACTTCCAGAAGGCATTTGATAAGGTCCCACATAAGAGACTGTTAGCTAAGTTAGAAGCCCATGGAATCGAGGGAAAAGTATGGACTTGGTTAGGAAATTGGCTGAGCGAAAGAGAGTAGGGATAATGGGAAGGTACTCACATTGGCAGGATGTGACTAGTGGAGTCCCACAGGGAACGGTCTTGGGGCCTCAATTATTCACAATATTTATTAACGACTTAGATGAAGGCATAGAAAGTCTCATATCTAAGTTTGCCAATGACACAAAGATTGGTGGCATTGTAAGCTGTGCAGATGGAAACATAAAATTACAAAGCGATATTGATAGATTATGTGAATGGGCAAAACTGTGGCAAATGGAATTCATTGTAGACAAATGTGAGGTCATCCACTTTGGATCAAAAAAGGATAGAACAGGGTACTTTCTAAATGGTAAAAAGTTAAAAACAGTGGATGTCCAAGGGGACTTAGGGGTTCAGGTACATAGATCATTGAAGTGTCATGAACAGGTGCAGAAAATAATCAATAACGCTAATGGAATGCTGGCCTTTATATCTAGAGGACTAGAGTACAAGGGGGCAGAAGTTATGCTGCAGCTATTACAAAACCCTGGTTAGACCGCACCTGGAGTACTGTGAGCAGTTCTGGGCACCGCACCTTCGGAAGGACATATTGGCCTTGGAGGGAGTGCAGCGTGATACCCGGACTTCAAGGATTAAGTTACGAGGAGAGATTACACAGATTGGGGTTGTATTCTCTTGAGTTTTGAAGGTTAAGGGGTGATCTGATCGAAGTTTATAAGATATTAAGGGGTACGGATAGGGTGGATAAACAGAAACTATTTCTGCTGGTTGGGGAGTCTAGGAGTAGGGGGCACAGTCTAAAAATTAGAGCCAGACCTTTCAGGAGTGAGATTAGAAAATATTTCTACATATAAAGGATGGTAGAAGTTTGGAACTCTCTTCCGCAAATGGCAATTGATACTAGTTCAATTACTAAATTTAAATGTGAGCTGGATAGCTTTTTGGCAACCAAAGGTATTAAGGGATATGGGCCAAGGCAGGTATATGGAGTTAGATCACAGATCAGCCATGATCTTATCAAATGGTGGAGCAGGCACGAGGGGCTGAATGGCCTACTCCTGTTCCCATGTTCCTAAACGAAATGATACAATTTTAAAGGGATTGCAGCAACAGAGAGACCTGGGGGTGCACATAACAAATCTTTGAAGGTGGCAGGACAAGTTTAGAAGGTTGTTCAAAAAGTACATGGGATCCTTGACTTTATTAATAGAGGCACTACCTGAAAGGGTGGTGGAAGCAGATCCAATAGTACTTTTCAAAAGGGAATTGGATAAATACTTGAAGGGAAAAAAAATTACAGGGCTACGGGGAAAGAGCAGGGGAGTAGGACTAATTGGATAGCTCTTTCGAAGAGCTGGCACAGACACAATGGGCCAAATGGCCTCCAGCTGCACTGTACCATACTATATTACTACTATGATACCCTGCCAATAACTCATTGAATCAGCTGTGTGAAACCATGGCATCCTACTTGACCCACAGTTGAATTTCTAGCCCTATATCCTATCCATTATCCATGAGTGCTTACTTCTACCTCCACAATATCATCAGCCTTCGCCAACTCCATTGTTGCTGAAACCTATGCCCATGCTCTTCTCACATCCAGACTCTATTTCTCCAAAGTCTTCCTTGCCAGCCTTCCATCCTTCTCCTTCCATCAACTCCAACTAGTTCAAAACACAGTTGTCCATAGCCTATCCCACACTAAGTCCTGCTTGCCCCTCACCCCTATCCTTACTGATCTACACCGGCTACCTGTCTCCTAATGCACTCCATTTAAACTTCCTGTCCTCATTTCCAAACCTCATTTTCAAATCCCTCCATGGCCTCACCCTAGTCTATCTCTGCTACCTCCTCCAAACTTACACCCTCTCCTGCACTCTTCAGTTCTCCAACCATGGCCTTCTGTGTAGCCCCCATTCCCTCCACCCCACCTTGGGTTCATTCTCTGGAACTCCCTCTCTAACCACAACCCCCACCACACCTATATACCTTTTAAAAGTATTCTTAAAACCCATATTTTCAGCCAAGTTTTCAGTCACCTCTTAACTCTGCCACCATGACTCAGCATCCATTCCTTTTCACCTTTTCCCCTGTAAAGCATCTTGGGATGTTTTTCTAGGTTAAATGCAAGTTGTTGTTATTGTTTTACATACGTTAAGCATTTGTATACCAACATTAGTCATGGTCATTTGTAGGTTGTAACGTCTTCACACATGGCTCCTTGGTGACGTTGGAGCAGTTTTACTGTCTGCAGTAGATACATTGCTTGGGTCCCAGTGATCCTCCTCCTATGCTCAGAGATCTTCCTGGCCGTCTTCCTCCAACATGTCTAACAAATGCTAAACTATTGCAGTTGGACTGAAAACAACTGTGTTGCTCTTTTTGACGTCTCCTGGGCTGCTCCAACATGAGCTGTGTGAACTCTCTCTGCTGTTTTTTGCCATCATTAACACAATGTCAGACAAGCATGAGCAAATTTGCACAATTGCCTTTAACTAATGCTTACCAGCCAAAATAAAAACATTAATGACAGTTCTTTGCATTAACAAGTGTTAATCCAATTCAATACTGGGGGGAGTTTTAGGAACTGCTATGTTTTTGGGTTTCTTTTACCTTTTTATGCAAGATATTTTTGACTTTCATGTTCCAGGCTATTTCTTTAACCTAACATTTGCTCCCTAAATCTTTGAGAGTGTTTCCATTTGCCCTCATATCTAGGTAAATTAGCATAGTATGCCCAGGATAACAAACAGAAAATCTTTTTATCTTTTAAATTGCTTCAGTTACTGGTACTATTCTCTGCCTCCACAGGATCCTTCTTGTGCTCAAAAGAAGCAAAATAATACTACACTAGATCTTTGTTTTAGCCGCCAAACAAATAGAAACATAGGAATTACTAGACCGAAAAAGACCAAAGTCCATCCCGTTCGCCTTCTACCATCCTGTTGTCACATGAAACAATGCTAATGGAGTTGTTGACTAATCATAGCAATCGATCTCTATCAATTAGTCTACAGCAGACCCAGACATAACATGAGTAAAACGCCATTGGTGGAGAGCTTTGGGAACCAAGGGCATGATTTTTACCTGGAGCCGGGAACTCAACGGGTGGATAGATTTTCACGTGGGAAACCCAGAAGTAAAGTGAGCACGTCGGAATCTGCAATCACAACTCAATTGAAGGCACTTAATTTTACTTTCGGGTTTCCTGTCCCCATGCTGTGCAGCAGGCGTAATGCACACCCAGATGATCCGATCTGAAGTCCACTATTTAAAGGGCCAATGCAAAAATGGATTTAGGAGGAGAAAGGAGGAAGTGAAGGTGTGGATTCACATAGAGCAATGGCAGCACCCAGGTTTTTGGATGCTTCACTTGAAGTACTGCTGGATGCAGTGAGAAGCAGGAGGGAGGTCATTTACCCAAGCAATGGGAGAAATAAACCTGGTTCTGCCACCAAGAAAAGGTGAGCAGCAGAAGCACAGTGCCCAGGTCTTGGCTGCAGTGCTGGAAGTGTTTTAATGACCTAACCAGGTCAGGAAAAGTGAGTACATTTGCTGATTCATCCACATCCTTTGTTGTACAACACCACCACCCCCACCCGTGACTCTGTGTTGGTAAGACTACTCCATCACATCAGTCCTCTCACCCACTTAAGTTTCAGCGCCAACCATCCTTCACTTTATATGCACTTGTTCACCTCCCCATTTATGCACCCAGAACTGCCACTTACCCCAATCCTGATGCAATGTGGCAAATCCTTATGATAGTCAACCTCACCCAATGCACTGCATCTATTGAGTGAATATGGCACCTTCAGTCACTCACAGGTCTGTTCTTTCACCCCTTGTAAGGGAAGAGAGCACAAAATGCAAGGGAGAGGATGAGGATTGGAGGTGGACCACCACAAATAATCCAGCTCACAGATGCGGAGGAGGAGGCCATGGAGACAAGTGAGACAGCTTCATCCCTATCAGAAATGCAGAGACTGGGAATCCGCAGATGCCTGGTGACAGAACTTAAACATCTTTCACACACGTGATGACTTTATTTCATCATTGACTGAACTCTGACAGTCCTAAGTATGGTGATTGGCAAGATTGTTACTTTGCCAATGACTAATTTATATCACTTTCTGTTGCCTTCCAGGGCCTTCACGCACTCCAGAACAATGTGGCGAGATAGAACACATAGATTCCTCAGAGGACTTCATTCCTTCTGAGGATGCACCAGCACAGGACATACAGCCATGCACCAGCGCAGATACTCACACTTCAGTGGGTCATGTTAGCCAGATAGTTGGGTTGTCACCTGGTGATGCATAACTCAAAAGTGAGCACAAACAGACACTGGTGGCAGGGACATCTGTGGAGAGTCCGCGTCAGAGGGCACACTCCTCTCCAAGCTCTGCTCAGCTGGACACAGATGCTGAACTCCGGGGGCCATCATTGAGAATGGGAATGATTGAGGTACAGCTGCACCTTTGCGAGGTACTGGAAAACGTGCCACGTACACTCTCCACAATAGCGGAGAGGGTAGAGGAGTCCAATTCCAGCATTGGTGGATTGATGTTGCAGATAATTGTGAGACTATCTGCCATGGAGAAAGTGGCGGCCTCCATGGAGCTTCAAGCACGGATTGTGGTCGCACTTCAAAAAATTGTTATTTTAACCTTCCACTGTCCCTAACCCACCCGGTTCTTTGGGGTTAAAATTACCCTCCTATGTCCAAAGTCACCTGTTCCTTCCAAGTGGGCTTCACTTACCATATATCACATCTCAAATTACTCATATACTGTATCGCAAAGTGTTATTTTCTGAAAGTATTCTATCTAAATGAATCAATACTAACTGCTTCCACCACTTCCCTAGGTAGCCTGTTTCATAGATTGACCACTCGCTCACTGAAATTACTTGACACAGTTCTGGTCTCCATATTACAAAAAGGATAAAGAGACACTGGAGAAGGTACAAAAAAGATTTACAAGTATGATTCCAGAAATGAGAGGTTATAACCATCAGGAAAGATTTAATTGGCTGGGGCTCTTTTCTCTAGAAAAGAGAAGGTGAGAGGTGACCTAATGGAGGTCTTTAAAATTATAAAAGGGTTTGATAGGGTAGATGTAGAGAAGATGTTTCCACTTGTTATGGTCCCTAGTTTTGGACTCCTCCACAACAACTACTTGCATTTATATAGCGCCTTTAACGTAGTGAAGTGTCCCAAGGCGTATCACAGGAGCGTTATCAAACAGCATTTGGTTGGAAGCTCATCTCAGGGTCAAATAGGATTTTAAGGTTGCAAACGATCTGGTTCAGCCTCAGACAGTGGCCTGGGAGAGGGATGGAGTCGGTGGCTAGGTAATGGAGTTTATGGCGGGGACAAAAGACAATGGCTTCAGTCTTCCCAATATTTAGTTGAAGGAAATTTTTGCTCATCCAGTACTAGATGTCGGACAAGCAGTGTGACAAATCAGAGACAATGCAGGGATTGAGAGAGGCGGTGGTGAGGTAGAGCTGGGTGTCGTTAGCGTACATGTGGAACCTAACATTGTGTTTTCAGATGATGTTGCCGAGGGGTGGCATGTAGATGAGAAATAGGATGAGGCCAAGGATAGATCCTTGGGGGACTCTAAAGGTAATGGTGCAGGAGTGGGAAGAGAATCCATTGCAGGTGATTCTCTGGCTATGACTGAATAGATAAGACTGGAACCAGGCAAGTGCAGTCCCACCCAGCTGGACGATGGATGAGAGGCGATGGAGGATGGTGTGATCAACCATGTCAAAGGTTGCAGACAAGTCAATTAGGATGAGGAGAGGCAGTTTACCTCGGTCATAGTCACATAGGATGTCATTTGTGACTTTGATAAGGACCGTTTCAGTACTGTGGCAAGGGTGGAAACCTGATTAAAGGGATTCAAACATGGAGTTGCGGGAAAGATGGACACAGAGGTGACAACACCTTCAAGGACTTGAGAGGAAAGGGAGGTTGGAGATGGGATAATAGTTTGCAAGGTCAGAGGGGTCAAGGATGAGTTTTTTGAGGATGGGGATGATGACGGCAGATTTGAAGGGTAGGGGAACAATACTTGAGGAGTGGGAACTGTTAACAATATCAGCTAAAATGGGGGCCAGGAAGGGAAGTTGGGTGGTCAACAGTTTGGTGAGAATAGGGTCGAGGGAACAGGTATGAACTGGGATACTCAGAGTGTAAAAGGCTTAGAGGGTACAAAATTCTTAACGTGCATCCAGGAGAGCTTTTTGAGCCAACATGTAGAAAGTCCGACAAGAGAGGGGGCGGTACTGGACCTAATTCTAGGGAATGTGGCCGGCCAAGTGGAGGAAGTGCTAGTAGGTGAGCACTTTGGTGACAGTGACCATAATTCGGTGAGATTTAAGGTAGTCATGGAAAAGGACAGGGAGGGGCCGGAAATAAAGGTTCTAAATTGGGGGAAGGCCGATTTTAATAGGATACGGCAGGATCTGGCCAAAATGGACTGGGATCAGCTGCTTGTAGGAAAATCCGCATCGGAGCAATGGGAGTCTTTCAGAAGGGAGATTGAGACCATACAATGGCAACATGTTCCCGTAAAGGTCAAGGATGGTTCCAAGAACTCCAGGGAACCTTGGATGTCAGGGGATATACGAGAATGGATTAGGAAAAAAAGGAGGGCTTTTGGCAGATACAAAAGGCTAAAGACGGAGGAAGCCCTAGAGGAGTACAAAAAGTGCAGGGGGATACTTAAAAAAGAAATTAGGAGATCAAGGAGGGGCCATGAAATAACACTGGCGAGCAAAATAAAGGAAAATCCTAAGATGTTTTATAAGTATATTAAGGGTAAGAGGATGACTAGGGAAAAAATAGGGCCCATTAGGGACAAAAATGGCAATCTGTGTGTGGAGCCGGCAGATGTAGGAGGGGTTCTAAATGAATTTTTTGCATCTGTTTTCACGATGGAGAAGGACGATGTAGACATAGAAATACGGCAGGGGGACTGTGATATACTCGAACATATTAACATCGAGCGGGAGGAGGTATTGGCGGTTTTAGCAGGCCTAAAAATGGATAAATCCCCAGGCCCGGACTAAATGTATCCCAGGCTACTGTGTGAGGCAAAGGAGGAGATTGCGGGGGCTCTGACACATATATTCAGAACCTCTCTGGCCACAGGGGATGTGCCAGAGGACTGGAGAACCGCTAATGTAGTACCATTATTCAAGAAGGGGAGTAGGGAAAAACCGGGGAACTACAGGCCAGTGAGCCTAACATCAGTGGTAGGAAAATTATTGGAAAAAATTCTGAAGGACAAAATTAGTCTCCACTTGGAGAAGCAAGGATTAATCAGGGATAGTCAACATGGCTTTGTCAAGGGAAGATCATGTCTGACTAATTTGATTGAATTTTTTGAGGGGGTGACTAGGCGTGTGGATGAGGGTAACGCAGTGGATGTGGTATACATGGATTTCAGTAAGGCCTTCGATAAAGTCCCCCACAGGAGACTGGTCAAGAAGGTACGAGCCCATGGAATCCAGGGTGCCTTGGCACTTTGGATACAAAACTGGCTTAGTGGCAGAAGGCAGAGGGTGATGGTCGAAGGTTGTTTTTGTGACTGGAAGCCTGTGGCCAGTGGGGTACCACAGGGATCGGTGCTGGGTCCCTTGCTGTTTGTGGTCGACATTAATGACTTGGATATGAATGTAAAAGGTATGATCAGTAAGTTCGCTGATGATACAAAAATTGGTAGGGTGGTAAATAGCGAGGAGGATAGCCTCAGTCTGCAGGACGATATAGATGGGTTGGTCAGATGGGCGGAACAGTGGCAAATGGAATTTAACCCGGAAAAGTGCGAGGTGATGCACTTTGGAGGGACTAACAAGGCAAGGGACTACACAATGAATGGGAGGACCCTAGGCAAGACAGAGGGTCAGAGGGATCTTGGTGTGCAAGTTCACAGATCCCTGAAGGCGGCGGAACAGGTAGATAAGGTGATAAAGAAGGCATATGGGATACTTGCCTTTATTAGCCGAGGCATAGAATATAAGAGCAAGGAGGTTATGATGGAGCTGTATAAAACACTGGTTAGGCCACAGCTGGAATACTGTGTGCAGTTCTGGTCGCCACACTACAGGAAGGATGTGATCGCTTTGGAGAGGGTGCAGAGGAGATTCACCAGGATGTTACCAGGGCTGGAGCGCTTCAGCTATGAAGAGAGACTGGGAAGATTGGGTTTGTTTTCCTTGGAGCAGAGGAGGCTGAGGGGGGACATGATTGAGGTGTACAAAATTATGAGGCGCACAGATAGGATGGATACTAAGGAGCTTTTTCCCTTCGTTGAGGGTTCTATAACAAGGGGACATAGATTCAAGGTAAAAGGCGGGAGGTTTAGAGGGGTTTTGAGAAAGAACTTTTTCACCCAGAGGGTGGTTGGAGTCTGGAACTCACTGCCTGAAAGGGTTGTGGAGGCAGGAACCCTCACAACATTCAAGAAGCATTTGGATGAGCACTTGAAATGCCATAGCATACAAGGCTACGGACCAAATGCTGGAATATGGGATTAGAGTAGACAGGGCTTGATGGCCGGCACGGACACGATGGGCCGAAGGGCCTCTATCCGTGCTGTATAACTCTATAACTCTCTATGACTCTAGGTGGTGGGTCTCATGGTCAAGATGAGCTTGGAGAGGGCATGAGGGGAGATAGGAGAGAAACTAGAGAAAGACGTGAATTCAGGGCTGGGGCAGGGGGGACCCCAGGGGAAGTTTGGCTTGGTGGACGAGGGGAAGGGAGGGTAGTGGCAGAGGCAGCTGAACGGATGGTCTCAATCTTAGTGACTAAGAAGTCCATGAGCTCCTCGCACTTGTTAAATATAAGATAGTCACTAAGAAATCTAATAGGGATTTCAGGAGAAACTTCTTTACCCAGAGTGGTTGGAACTTGTTACCACATGGAGTAGTTGAGGCGAATAGCATAAATGCATTTAAGAGGAAGCCAGATAAGTGCATGAGGAAAAATAAAGTGGCCACTGCTTGGATAATAAGCAGTGTTTTTTTTCCACATCGTTCACCTGAGGAAGGAGGTAGCCTCCGAAAGCTTGTGAATTTAAAATAAAATTGCTGGACTATAACTTGGTGTTGTAAAATTGTTTACAATTGTCAACCCCAGTCCATCACCAGCATCTCCACATCATGGATAATAAGAGTCTAAACAGGATAGAGGAGCAAAGGGATATAGGGGTACAGATACAAAAATCACTAAAAGTAGCGATGCAGGTTAATAAGGCCATAAATAAGGCAAATCAAACACTAGGGTTCGTTTCTATAGGGATAGAATTGAAAAGCAAAGAAGTTATGTTAAACTTGTATAGAACCTTGGTTAGACCACACTTGGTGTATTGTGTACAGTTCTGGTCTCCATATTATAGAAAGGATATAGAGGCATTGGAGGGGGTGCAAAAAAGATTCACAAGGATGATACCGGAACTGAGAGGATATACTTATCAGGAAAGGCTGAACAGGCTGGAGCTCTTTTCTATAGAAAAGAGAAGGCTGAGTGATGACCTGGTAGAAGTCTTTAAGATAATGATAGGGTTTGATAAGGTAGATGTCGAGAAAATGTTTCCATTTGTGGGGGAGTCCAAAACTAGAGGTTATAAATATAAAATATTCGCTAATAAATCCAATACGGAATTCAGGAGAAACTTCTTTACCCAGAGAGTGGTGAGAATGTGGAACACGTTACCACAAGGAGTAGTTGAGGCAAATAGCATAGATGCATTTAAGGGGAAGCTAGATAAGCACATAAGGGAGAAAAGAATTGAAGGATATCTTGATAGGGTTAGATGAAGTATGCTCGTGTGAAGCATAAATGCCGGCATAGACCATTGGGCCGAATGGCCTGTTTCTGTGCTGTAGTTTCGATGTAACTCGATAAGCTGATAGGGTTGGGTGTAGTAGGATGGGAGGAAGCTCATGTAGAGAATCAACACCAGCATAGACCAACTGAACCGACTGTGCTGTGCTGTGAACTCTATGCAATGTAGTATGAAATATTGTTTCCGTTGATTAATTTTGAATTTACCCTCCTTCAAGCACAGGAACAAAACAAGCAAATAGTAGCAGAAACACAACATATATTTTCACAGTTGTCAATGCATTATGTTAGCTCCTTACATAATAGAAAATAATAAGTTGTTTGCAACTCCATTGCTAAAATATTTACTTATTTAAAAATGATTTTTTATCTTTTCCTTGCCAGCTACAGAAGTGATTCCAGTCATATAACCTGTCTTTGAAGGCAGCAGTTCAAAAATCAATGATTTGAAAAAGACCGGCGATTAAATGTCCCATAAACAGTAACCCGAGCTTTGTGCATTTAAATACCTGCCTGAAATTCTAAAATCTCGCAGCATGTTTGTATTTGAATTGAATGGCTTGGCTCTTCCCTCAAGTAAACCATCATTGCAACATTGCATTGTGTTAAGCTGAGACATAAGCCCCGATTTTAACCTCCTCACCCGACAGGAATGGTTGGGGGGAGGGGAAAATTGCAGCAACATGATACACGCCGCATCTGTACCGACTTCGCATCTCTCACCATTTTGGCAGGCCCATTTCAGGCAACATGTCAGACGCTCACCCCAGGCAGGTGAGGGCCTAATTGAAATGCAAAAGTTGGGAACTGATTATGTCATTCAGACCCTAACCCATTTTAACTGTTTTTCAGCGAGGTTGGCTGCTGGGCAAGCAGAAGAAGTGGCCAAAGAAAACTTTTGTGTTGCAGGGAGAAAGGCCAGCAAGAACTGGAGATATGTGGAGTGGCCATGCAGCTGTAAAAAGCAAACAGCCTAGGACAGGGGAGTTGCAGGCAGAGTGATTGGCCAGGTAGCTGAAGAAAAAAGAGAGAACAAGGCTGGCACTGAAAATATTAACCAAAACAAGAGTGAGAGACCTGGAAGGGGATAAAAAAAATAAAAAATGTAAAAAGTTAAAACTTTTATAAGTAAAGTACTTACCTGTAAGCAGAGCAGAAAAACAAAATGGAATACAGAGTTGGGAGGAAAAACCTCAGAAACTCACATCAAATTACCACCCATTGCTCAGACCTTGCAACTACAATGCTACAGGCACCTGGGTACAGGGTTTCAATTCTAAATGTTTACATAAGCAGTTTCCAAGTTAAGTGTTAGAATAAAAGTATGGCAAAAATAATCATGATGTGGAGATGCCGGTGATAGACTGGGGTGGACAAATGTAAGCAGTCTTACAACACCAGGTTATAGTCCAACAGCTTTATTTGAAATCACAAGCTTTCGGAGGCTTCCTCCTTTGAGGAAGCCTCCGAAAGCTTGTGATTTCAAATAAAGCTGTTGGACTGTAACCTGGTGTTGCAAGACTCCTTAAAAAAAATCATGGCAACAGAAAGTCGGACCAGAAGGACATGGATACACAAGGGGCCTGATATTCATTTTCAGCAGTCGCGCAAAAAGGATGATAGCGAATCAGCAGCCTGTTTTACACTCTGCCCAAGACAAATTTCATTCCCAAGACTTTTAATATAATATATAGGTGGCCATGAGAACTTACACTGCATCTGTTCAGAAAAGCCAAATAGAATATGAGAATGCTTCATGCGAGAAAGGTCAGAATAAATTAAATAATCAACAAAAGAAAAAGTGTATGACTCGTTGACCTCCAACATTCAAAGAACAATGTACCCCTTGCACAAGAACTGCCACATGTCAAGTTTTTAGTTCCCGGTTTTAGTGCAACGTACTTGACTACTTTTTTAATTGCCATTTTATCAGTTGATTTTATTATTTGCATGTTACACATACATTCACTCTGAATAATCAGGTAAAATAATCATAAATATTCCATTCCAAAAATAATTTTCCTCTTCCCATTTTCCTTCATTTTTGACAGCATTTCACAGTCAGAAGATTAATCTATTACATTGTTTAAAAACATTTACTAAGAAAGATGACTGTGCTGTAAGGTAATTGAGAAATGAAAGCTTTTGTGTGGGTGTTTTCTTTTTGACTTAGTAAGAACTAACATTTCAACTCAGTTTTTCTGTTGAAGAGAACTCTGGGAGTTTGCTAACTCTAGGCTAGATCTTATCCCGTCATCTGTGGGAGTAATGCTGGGTCTGCTTGCTATTACTGTTCAGGGGATGTCTGCCTTTCAGGGACAATTTTGATTCTATGCTCATACTCTTGTTTTACTTTACAGAATATTAAAACATAGAATTGTGCCAAAGCCACAAACTTCAAAACAGGGGTTAGTTTCTTGATTCATCATTGCAATGTCCTTCATTTTTACAATTATAATAAAGTATCTTGTTTCCATTCTGAACATTGACACTGTTGACAAATTAATTTCTAACTTGGGCCTCAGACTCTGTTATTTGTCTGCCCTTTTGTTAGGGTATAGTCATGCACTTGTGTGGCTGGTAAATTCCTTAAACTGGGAAACTGAGAGGCTCCAGACCAGACAGTGATCTAGGCAGTGATGTTTTCACAATGTAAGTATCACATTAGCAAGAATGCCAAACTAGTGCAAGTAAAACCATCAGGATTTAACACCAAATGAAGAAATATTCCACCGATTTTAACTTTTGTACATCTCTTCAAGGGAAACACAGCACCAAACTTGTCATCTAGATTTCTGCAGTATTTATTCTGAAAAACAAGCTCCTTGACCCTTCCCCATTATCTTTCAACCATACCTTAGACATCAAGCGTGAGGAACTCATGTATTTCTTCATGTTCAAAATTGAGACCATCTGCTCTGATACCTCTGCCTCCTCTAATCACGCCCCCCACCTTTCCCTTGCTGTCCTGCTCAATTACCAGCTCTTCCACCTGCCACCTTTTTGTTGGCAGCCATTTGCTATGCCACATAATGCAGAGAAGTGCGAAGTGATATATTTTGGCGAGAAGAACAAAGAGAGGCAATATAAAATTAATGGTACAATTCGAAAGGGGGTGCAGGAACAGAGAGAACTGGGGACATATGTGCACAAATCTTTAAAGGTGGCAGGAATGGTTGAGAAAGTGGTTAAAAAAGAATACGGGATCCTGGGCTTTATAAATAGAGGCCTGGAGTACAAAAGCAAGGGAGTTATGTTGAACCTTTATAAAACACTGCTTCGGCCACGGCTGGAGTATTGTGTCCAGTCCTGGGCACCACACTTTAGGAAAGATGTGAAGGCCTTAGAGAGGGTGCTGAAAAGATTTACTAAAATGGTTCCAGGGATGAGGAACTTCAGTTACATGGATAGATTGGAGAAGCTGGGGTTGTTCTCCTTAGACCGAAGAAGGTTGAGAGGAGATTTGATAGAAGTATTCAAAATCATGAAAGGTTTAGATAAAGTAAATAACGAGAAACTGTTCCCATTGGCGGCAGGGTCGAGAACCAGAGGACACAGATTTAAGGTGATTGACAAAAGAACCAAAGGCGACATGAGGAAAAACTTTTTTACACAGCGTGTAGTTATGATCTGGAATGTGTTGCCTGAAAGGATGGTAGAAGCAGATTCAATCGTAGCTTTCAAAAAGGAATTGAATAAATACTTGAAGGGAAAAAATTTGCAGGGCTACAGGGAAAGAGCGAGAAAATGGGACTAACTGGATTGCTCTTACAAAGAGCCAGCACAGGTTCGATGAGCCGAATGGCCTCCTTCTGCACTGTAACCATTCTATGACTCTATGATTCTATGAACTTGGGCAGCAATAACATCATTAGAACATAGAAATGACTTTTCATTGTTTACATCTCACTGTGCCACTTCCTGATTCTGCCCACAATGTATGAGTGTTAGATCTGATCAGGTGTAAGATTTAAATGGCACAGATTTAAAGGTATGATGGAAATTGGTTTTTTTTGGCTACAGAAACTACATTACTGATAATTATCTGCATTCGTATGTGGAGAGAGTTTGCCACAGTGCCCATTGTTGGAAGCAGTCTATCTTTTGCTTTATGGAGGTTCCTCTGGGAATTCCACTATATTTAGCTTACTTGTAAGAAGTGGAGGAGGAGGAAGTGAAGCTGCTCGAGGTACTGGAGGTGGGAGAAGGATCCTTGCCTCGCCCTCACTCCCCAACTGAGTGTACAGGCCACGCTAGACATTCCTGCAGTTAACTGAGGTGTAGTCTTCAGAAGGCAATCCATCTCCATGCAGGCGGTGTGGCAGGGAACGGGAGTCATCTGCTGCACGATGACCTGGAACCAACTTCCAGGGAAAGCGTGGCAATGCCTGTTTCAATAAATATGACTACAGCCTTGAGCTTTTTTGTCTCTGGCTCCTTCCAGGCTGTCGCTGGGGTTATCAGTAATATCAGTCAACCTGTACTCCATTTAAGCATCAAGTAGGTAACTGACACCTTCATCACTTTCCCCATGGACATTCAGAAACAGCAAGAAAGGGCCCTGGATTTTTTGCAAACTACAGAATTCCCAAAGTCCAAGGCATCTTAAAATGCACACATGTTGCCTTGTACGCCTTGTATGCCCCTCACCACGACAAAGGAGACTTCATGAATCACAAGGGATTTCAGCCCATCAATATGCAGCTAATCTATGATCAGCTACATCAATGCCAACTTCCATTGTAGCTACATGTCTTACGGCAGTACCCCATCCCTCTATTGTTTGAACTTCAACAAGTACGTGGTTGGCTTCTTGGAGATAAAGGTTACCCACTGTACGCCTGGATTATGATTCATGTACAACATTTAAATGCATCTGCTGAACAGAGGAATAATAGGAGCCATGCTTCTATGAAAGCCATCATCAAATACACCATTGAAAGCTTGAAACAACAACTCCAGTGCCTCAACAGGTCTGGGAGCTACTAATGAAGCAACCCAGCCAGCGTGTCACGCATCATTGTGGTTTGATGACCACTGCACAACTTTGCTGTGCACATGGGGCAGCCAGTGGAATAAAACATTCAATCTATTTACGGAGAAGACACACATGGTTGATGAGGAGGCTGCTGTGGAACAACAATTGCCAAGCCTGAGAGACACATGGCTTTATCTGGTAATGGTATATTAGCCTTTATTGCAAGGAGGTTGGAGTATAAGAGTAAAGTGGTCTTGCTGCAATTTTATAGGGCTCTGGTGAGACCACATCTGGAGTACTGTGTACTGGGGTGAGAGTGACTGCCCTTGACATCAAGGCAGCATTTGATCGAGTGTGGTATCAAAGAGCCCTAGTAAAATTGAAGTCAATGGGAGTCAGGGGGAAAACTCTCCAGTGGCTGGAGTCATACCTAGCACAAAGGAAGATGGCAGTGGTTGTTGGAGGCCAATCATCTCATTCCAAGGACATTGCTGCAGGAGTTCCTCAGGGTAGTGTCCTAGGCCCAACCATCCTCAGCTGCTTCATCAATGACCTTCCCTCCATCATAAGGTCAGAAGTCGGGATGTTCACTGATGATTGTACAGTGTTTAGTTCCATTCGTAACCCCTCAGATAATGAAGCAGTCCGTGCCCGCATGCAGCAAGACCTGGACAACAACCAGGCTTGGGCTGATAAGTGGCAAGTAACATTTGTGCCAGAGAAGTGCCAGGCAATGACCATCTCCAACGAGAGAGAGTCTAACCACCTCCCCTTGACATTCAATGGCATTACCATCGCCGAATCCCCCACCATCCTGGGGGTCACCATTGACCAGAAACTAAACTGGACCAGCCACATAAATACTGTGGCTACAAGAGCAGTTCAGAGGCTGGGTATTCTGCGGCGAGTGACTCACCTCCTGACTCCCCAAAGCCTTTCCACCATCTACAAGGCACAAATCAGGAATGTGATGGAATACTCTCCACTTGCCTGGAAGAGTGCAGCTCTAAAAACACTCAAGAAACTCAACACCATCCAGGACAAAGCAGCCCACTTGATTGGCACGCCATCCACCACCTTAAATATTCACTCCTTCCACCTCCGGCACACCGTGGCTGCAGTGTTTACATCTACAAGATGCACTGCAGCAACTCGCCAAGGCTTCTTTGACAGCACCTCCGAAACCCGCAAGCTCTACCACCTAGAAGGACAAGGGCAGCAGGCGTATGGAAACACCACCACCTGCACGTTCCCCTCCAAGTCACACACCATCCCGACTGGAAATATATTGCTGTTCCTTCATCGTCGCTGGGTCAAAAGCCTGGAACTCCCTACCTAACAGTCTTGTGGGAGAACCTTCACCACACGGGCTGCAGAGATTCAAGAAGGCGGCTCACCACCACCTTCTCAAGGGCAATTAGGGATGGGCAATAAATGCTGGCCTTGCCAGCGATGCCCACATCCCATGAATGAATTTTTTAAAAAGTTTGGGTCTCCTTACCTAAGGAAGGACATACTTGCCTTAGAGGGGGTGCAACGAAGGTTCACTAGATTGATTCCTGGGATGAGAGGGTTGTCCTATGAGGAGGGAATGAGAAGAATGGGCCTTTATTCTCTGGAGTTCAGAAGAATGAGAGGTGATCTCATTGAAAGGTATAAAATTCTTAGAGGGCTGACAGGGTAAAGGCTGAGAGGCTGCTTCCCTTTGCTGGAGAGTCTTGAACTAGAGGTCATGGTCTCAAGATAAGGGGTTGGCCATTTAGGACCGAGATGAGGAAAAAATTTTTCACTCAGAGGATTGTGATCCTTTGGAATTCGCTACCCCAGAGGGCTGTGGATGCTAAATCATTGAGTATATTCAAGACTGAGATCGCTGGATATTGGGACACCAAGGTAATCAAGGGGTATGGGTATATGGCAGGAAGGTGATGTTGAGGTAGAAGATCAGCCATGATCTTACTGAATGACGGAGCAGGCTCGAGGGGCCGTATGGTCTATTCCTGCTCCTATTTCTTATGTTCTTACCTGATTATTGACTCCTTCACATAATGACTCTCTAGCATTCCTCCCACTTACATTAACTGTCCTGCCAACCATTTTCTGCACTTGCTGCAAATATGCACATTCCCCACCACAATCAACAACTACTCCACAAACCATTCATCTCATGTTAGATTCTAATCTGCAAGGCTATAAAAGGAACATTCACTGTAAACAACACCAATGAATTTAACTGGCATACCTTGCTGCCTAGCCATTGCTTTCCACCCCAGTTTAATGTGACATTGCTTCAAAGCACAAGGAATAAGTTCTAATTTTTCTTTTGCTTCAGTGGAAGGTCATCTACTGTTCTCTTCAGTTATTGGTCATTCACATTTGTGAAGTAAATAGTGTAACTCACCTTCTTGTCAGCCGTGACTCAGATAGTAGCACTCTCACCTCTGAGTCAGAAGGCTTTGGGCTCAAGTCCCACTCCAGAGACTTGAGCACAAAATCTAGGCTGACAGTGCTGTACTGAGGGAGTGCTGCACTGTCGGAATTGTGTCCTTTGGATGAGACGTTAAACTGAGACCCTATCTGCCCTCTCAGGTGGATGTAAAAAATCCTATGGCACTATTTCAAAGAAGAGCAAGGGGATTACCTGGTGTCCTGGCCAACATTTATCCCCAACGAACACCTAAAACAAATGGTCATTTATTTCATTTCTGTTTGTGGGACCTTGCTGTGTGTAAATTGGCTGCTGTGTTTCCTGCATTACAATAGTGACTACACTTCAAAAGTACTTAATTGGCTGTAAAGCGCTTTGGGATATCCTGAGGTCGTGAAAGGTGCTGTAAGTATTTAGAAACATAGAAAATAGGAGCAGGAGTAAGCCATTCGGCCCTTCGAGCCTGCTCCACCATTCAATATGATCATGACTGATCCTCTATCTCAATACCGTATTCCCGCTTTCTCCCCATACCACTTGATGCCTTTTGTGTCTAAAAATCTATCTATCTCCTTCTTAAATATATTCAGTGACTTGGCCTCCACAGCCTTCTGTGGTAGAGAATTCCATAGGTTCACCACCCTCTGAGTGAAGAAATTTCTCCTCATCTCAGTCCTAAATATCCTACCCCGTATCCTGAGACTGTGACCCCTGGTTCTGAACCCCCCCAGCCAGGGGAAACATCCTCCCTGCATCCAGTCTGTCTAGCCCTGTCAGAATTTTATACGTTTCAATGAGATCCCCTCTCATTCTTCTAAACTTGAGTGAATACAGGCCAAGTTGACCCAATCTCTCCTCATGCGACAGTCCTGCCATCCCAGGAATCAATCTGGTGAACCTTCGCTGCACTCCCTCTATAGCAAGTATATCCTTTCTTAGGTAAGGAGACCAAAACTGCACACAATACTCCAGGTGTGGTCTCACCAAGGTGCTGTGTAACTGCAGTAAGACATCCTTGCTCCTATACTCAATTCCTCTTGCAATGAAGGCCAACATACCTTTTGCCTTCCTAACTGCTTGCTGCACCTGCATGTTTGCTTTCAGTGACTGGTGTACAAGGACACCCAGGTCCCTTTGTACATCAACATTTCCCAATCTATTGCCATTTAAATAATACTCTGCCTTTCTGTTTTTCCTTCCGAAGTGGATAACTTATCCACATTATACTGCATCTGCCATGTATTTGCCCACTCACTCAACTTGTCTAAATCTCCTTGAAGCCTCTTTGCATCCTCCTCACAACTCACGATCCCACCTAGTTTTGTGTCGTCAGCAAACTTGGAAATATTACATTTGGTTCCCTTATCCAAATCATTGATATATATTGTGAATAGCTGGGGCCCAAGCACTGATCCCTACATTACCCCACTAGTCAGTGTCTGCCACCCCGAAAAAGACCCATTTATTCCTACTCTCTGTTTCCTGTCTGTTAACCAATTTTCAATCCATGCCAGTATATTACCCCCAATTCCATGTGCTTTAATTTTGCACACTAACCTCTTATGTGGGACTTTATCAAAGGCCTTCTGAAAATCCAAATAAACCATATCCACTGGTTCTCCCTTATCTATTCAACCAGTTACATCCTCAAAAAACTCTAGTAGGTTTGTCAAACATGATTTCCCTTTCATAAATCCATGTTGACTTTGCCTAATCCAGTTGATATTTTCCAAGTGTCCTGTTATCACATCCTTTATAATAGACTCTAGCATTTTCCCTACTACTGTAGTTCCCTTTTTTCTCTCTTCCTCCTTTTTTAAATAGTGGGGTTACATTTGCCACCCTCCAATCTGCAGGAACTGTTCCATAATCTATAGAATTTTGGAAGATGACAATTAATGCATCCATTATTTCCATGGCTACCTCTTTTAGTACTCTGAGATGCAGATTATCAGGCCCTGGGGATTTATCGGCTTTCAGTCCCATTAATTGCTCCAGCACTTTTTTTTACTATTACTAATTTCCTTTAATTCCTCCTTCTCACTAGTCCCTTGGTTCCTTAGCATTTCTGGGAAATTATATGTGTCCTCTTCCGTGAAGACGGAACCAAAGTATTTGTTTAATTGCTCTGCCGTTTCCTTGTTCCCCATTATAAATTCTCCTGTTTCTGACTGTAAGGGACCTACATTTGTCTTCACTAATCTTTTTCTTTTTACATTTTTCTTTCTTTTATTTGTTTCATTTGCTTAAATAAGTTGAAATTAGAATGGAGTATCTGGTTATCTATCTATCATACGTTTTCTGTTATGTAAAATAATGATTGTTTTTTGTTTGGGGCATTTGTTGTAGAGGATTATTAACCTGGTGTCCTTCCTGTGGCTACTAATTAGAAGAGAAAGAGAAAACCAATTGCTGTCTTGAAACAAAAGACAGCAGATGAGGTAATGACTGTTTCTACCAGGAGGTGGTGCTAATTCTTCTTAACTTTGTTGACACAGAACTACACATTTCACTAAAAAGGGGGCTTGGCATTAATAGCTAAAAAATGATTATCACTTCAGTACAAATAAATCACTGGACCTGACCAGAACAACAATGTGAAGACAATTTTTAAAAATGTAGGTAAATCCTATACTGTATTCTGCTATACAATTGATGTTAGGATATTGCTAGCACAGAATCTGGTAATTTTCAACAACATTGTTTGACATTGCTATGTAGTGTTAAATCTGTTGTTGACCAGGTTTTTGTTTTAACAAGTACTTTAGACAACATTATGTCAGAGGAAGGGTTGACCATTTGACATCAAGATCAAGGAATCTGTCAACAAGTTCTGATAATGAAACATTAAACGATTTATTAAGATTTGTCAGCAAAGTGTGGTTATTCCTATTTACAATGCGGCACCAATTCATGGAAATTAGTCACGGAACTAATTTAGTTTATGGTACGCATCAGTCATTAACAAAATAAAATCAGGGATTTCCAACAACAACAGCTTCGATATATATAGCACTTTTAACATAGAAAAACATCCCAAACCACTTCACAAAGGCATAATCAGAAACAAAATGAATGCCAAGACAAAGATGGAGCTATTAGTGGGGGGGTCCAAAAGCTTGATCAAAAAGGTTGGTTTTAAGGAGCATCTTAAAAGAGAAGAGGGATATGGAGAGGTGGAGGGATTTAATTAAGGAATTCCAGAACCTAGACAACTGAAGGTATAGCTGCCAATGGTTGGGCAAAGGGAGGGGTTGCACAAGAAGCCAGGATCAGAGTTTCGGGGGATTGTACGGTTGGAGGAGGTTACAGAGATAGGAAGGGATTTAAATACAACAATGAGAATTTTAAATTGGAAGCATGGAGGACCAAGTACCAATGTAGGTTACCAAGGACAGGGATGATGGGTGTGTGGCTCTAGGTGCAAGATAGGATACTGGCAGCAGAGTTTTTAGTGATTTGAAGTTTACAGAGGGTGGAGGATGGGAAGTCATCCAGGAGATCATCTTTAAAACCTACCTCGTTGACCAAGCTTTTGATCACTTGTCCTACTATCTCTTTATGTGGTTCAGTATCAAATTTTGTCAGAAAATGGCCCCTGCGAAGTGCCTTGGGATGTTTTACTACATTACAGGCGCTTCATAAATAAAAGTTGTTGTTGTTGAATAGTCAAATCTGGAGGCATGGATGAAGATTTCAGCAGCAAATGGGCTGAGGTAAGGATAGAGATGGATGATGTTACGGGGTGGAAGTAGGCAGTCTTTGTGATGGAAAAGATAGGTGGTGGGAGGCTCAGCTCAGTGTCAAATAGGATACTGAGGTTGCAAACACTCTGGTTCAACCTGAAACAATGGCTGGTGGGGGCGGGGGGGAGCGGAATGGAATCGGTGGCAAGGTTAAAGAGTTATTGATAGTGGCCGAAAACTATGGCTTCATTCTTCCCGATCTTTTACTGGAGGAAATTGTAGCTCATCCAAGACTGGATGTTGGACAGCACAGAAGTCAAGGAAGGGTCAAAAGAGGTAGAATCATAGAATCTTATAACACCGAAGGAGGCCATTCGGCCCATCATGCCTAAGCTGGCTCTTTGAAAGAGCTGTCCAATTTAGTCCCACACCCCAGCTTTTCCCCCATAATGCTGAAAATTAGTCCTCTTCAAGTACATGTCCAATTGCCTTTTGAAAGGCAGTGGCCACTTCAGGGCCCAAATCAAATTTCTGCCCTACATAGAAAGCGTACTTCCATTGTGTCGATTGCCTTCTCACATCCAACATAAGAGTGTGGTGGGGTAATTATTGTGAGGAGTCTGATATGTATGTGAGTTTCCTCTGAGTGTCTGAGTAGTTATGGCCTTTTACATATCTACTTGATCACCATCTATAATAGTGAAGTGCCTATTCCATATGTTGTGCTTTACTCTGTGTTAAACGTTTATTAGCAAGATGGGTCTGTATGTGGGCAATTCCAGACTGTGCTTCTGGCCTTCTCTCCTTGGAATGGGACCACACTACATATCACAACTGTGCTTCCAGATCATATGTGAATGATACCACATGAGTTCAGCTAGTATATTTCAAACAATTGGATGGAAGTATTCACATTTTGTATTTACTATGTGTCTTAATGTGTGCCAGGATCTTGATGTTCAGACCTCTGACAACTGGTGCACTCTGTATTGTTGATGGATGCTGAGGGAAAACCTCACTGGATACAGGCGTGGTGCCAGAGGGGATTGGAGGACTGCTAATGTTGTACCATTGTTTAAAAAGGAAGTGACGGATAGACCAGTCAGTCTAACTCCGTGGTGGGCAAATTATTGGAATCAATTCTGAGGTACAGGATAAACCGTCACTTAGAAAAGCACGGAGTAATGAAGGATAGTCAGCATGGATTTTTTAAGGGAAGGTCGTGTCTGACTAACTTGATTGAATTTTTTGAGGAGGTAACAAGGACGGTCAATGAGGGTAGTCTACATGATATAGTCTTACATGGATTTTAGCAAGGCTTTTGACAAGGTCCCACATGGCAGACTGATCAAAAAAATACAAGCCCATGGACTCCAAGGGAGAGTGGCAAGTTGGATCCAAAATTGGCTCAGTGGCAGGAAGCAAAGGGTAATGGTCAACAGGCGTTTTTGTGACTGGAAGGCTATTTCCAGTGGGGTTCTGCAGGGCTCAGTAATAGGTCCCTTGCTTTTGTGATATATATTAATGATTTGGACTTAAATGTAAGGGGCATGATTAAGAAGTTTGCAGATGATACAAAAATTGGCTGTGTGGTTGACAGTGAGGAGGAAAGCTGTATACTGCAGGACTGGTCAGGTGAATTCAATCCGGAGAAGTGTGAGGTAATGCATTTGGGGAGAGCAAACAAGGCAAGGGAGTACACAATAAATGGGAGGATACTGAAAGGTGTAGAGGAAGTGAGGGACCTTGAGTGTATGTTCACAGATCCCCGAAGGTAGCAGGACAGGTAGGTAAAGTGGTTAAGAAGGCATATGGAATACTTTCCTTTATTAGCCGAGGCATAGAATATAAGAGCAGGGAGGTTATGCTGGAACCGTATAAAACACTGGTTAGGCCACAGCTTGAGTAGTGTGCAGTTCTCGTCACCACATTACAGGATGTAATTGCACCAGAGAGAGTACAGAGGAGATTTACGAGGATGTCGCCAGGACAGGAGAATTTTAGCTATGAGGAAAGATTGGATAGGCTGGGGTTGTTCTCTTTGGGACAGAGGAGGCTGAGGGGTGATTTATTGAGGTGTAGAAAATTATGAGGGGGCCTAGATAGAGTGGATAGGAAGGACCTATTTCCCTTGGCAGGGAGGTCAATAACCAGGGGGTGTAGATTTAAAGTGAATGGTAGAAGGATTAGAGGGGAGCTGAGGAAACATTTTTTCACCCAGGGTGTGGTAGGGATCTGGAACCCACTGCCTGAAAGGGTGGGAGAGGCAGAAAACCTCAACTCATTTAAAAAGTACCTGGGTGTGCACCTGAAGTGCTGTGACCTACAAGGCTATGGACCAAGTACTGGAAAGTGGGATTAGGCTGGGTGGCTCATTTTTGGCCGTGCGGACACGATGGGCTGAATGGCCTCCTTCTGTGCTGTAAATTTTCTATGATTCTATGATTTCTTCTGTGTGTTAGTATGGCAAAATTGTAAAGTCATTTATAAAGAATTATTTTTCTACATCCAGTGCAAGGAAGAAATCTTCTCCCAAGAAAGAACTTGGGTTTATACAGTAATTTTCACATCCTCAGTACATGCTAAAGTGCTTCACAGCCAACAATGTACTTTTGAAATCCAGTCACTATTGTAATGTAGGCAAAAGCAGCAGCCAATTTGCACACAAACAACAATGAGGCAAATGACCAGATAATCTGTTTCAGTGATGTTGGTTGAGGGATAAATGTTGGCCAAGACATGGGGGAACTCTCCTGCTTTTCTTTAAATAGTGCTATGGGATCTTTTATATCTGCCTGAAAGGGCAGTTTAATGTCTCTTCTTTAACATCATATAAGATATGCGATTTGAGAACCTTTCACTCACTCACCTGACGAAGGAGATAATCTCCGAAAGCTTGTGATTTTCAAATAAAACTGTTGGACTATAACCTGGTGTTGTAAGATTCTTTACATTTGTCCACCCCAGTCCATCACCGGCATCTCCACACCAAAAGCCCTGTCAGTACAGCACTGAAGTAGCAGCTTAGATTTTGGAGTGAAGTCCTGGAGTGGGGCTTGCACCCACAACCTTCTAACTTACAGAAAACGGCACTACCACTGAGCCAAGGCTAACATTGTGCTCCCAGTCAAGGTATTTAAAAAAATAACTTGAGGTAGATTATCTGTTTCTTTTTGGAAGTCATGGAGGTATGGGGAATTGTAACATACCCTCTTGCGATGGGATCTTGATTTTGCTGCTGACCCGTTTCCCCTTCATATCAGGTCTGCCCCAGGCTGCACAGCTGGCAGGATGGGCATGGCATCGCAAACTAGCAATTTGTTGGAGGGCAGGGGCTGTTTAAAATAAGCAAACTGAATTTGAACTATGTAAAGAGAGAGGACAGGTTTACTTTTCAGCTGCAACCCTCGAGCTACCAATCACCCTCTTCACCAACACCCGCCAGGGGGCGGGGCTAGCCACACTACCTCTTTTCTATTGGCTGCGGTTCGAGTCAATCACGGGACCACGCCCCCTCTGGCGGTCCTGGTGTTCGTCACACTTATTCCCGCCTCATTTCGAACTTTATCCCGGGCCGGACCGGCAGCACGGGACCGATCTGTTTGATCTGCACCGCCCGGGCCGGACCGGCAGCACGGGACTGATCTGCACCGCCCGGGCCGGACCGGCAGCACGGGACTGATCTGCACCGCCCGGGCCGGACCGGCAGCACGGGACTGATCTGCACCGCCCGGGCCGGACCGGCAGCACGGGACTGATCTGCACCGCCCGGGCCGGACCGGACCGGCAGCACGGGACTGATCTGCACCGCCCGGGCCGGACCGGACCGGCAGCACGGGACTGATCTGCACCGCCCGGGCCGGACCGGCAGCACGGGACTGATCTGTTTGATCTGCACCGCCCGGTCCTGCAGCCGATTCCCGGCCCGGTCAGATCTCGTCTGGAGCAAGAGCGGCTTTCTTTTCCCCTCGCGGTCTCTGGCACACACAGAGAGAGAGAGAGAGGTAAGAAAGAGGGGTGGGGGGAGTGAAGAGAATAAAAAGAAGATATGGACCAAAACAAGGAGAGTGTGAAAGGGTGCGAGAAGAAAATAGAGCGAATCAAAATAGAGAGGAAGAGAAGAAGGAAAGGGGAGAGTAAAAGAGCAAATAAACCAGAAAATGAGATAGTGAGTGAACCCGAAAAGGAGAGGGGGAGTAAGGAAATGGAAGTTGAGCGAGAACAAGCAGGAAAGAGAGTGAGAGTGAAGGGTGGAAGCAGAGACACGGAAGTGAAGGAGCAAAGAGAGACACATAATAGGGAAGGAGAGAGTACTTTTTCAGATGCACGAGTATCCTTAGGATGCATTTACACTAGTGTCGGTGAAAAATAGTTTCACTTCACGTCGATTCTCCAATCATACTGTAAATGCAGTCTGACCTGACACCATAATAAAGTGCGGTGAGACTCTGGAGGAAAGAGTCTTGCACCGCCTCGACTTGGATTCAGATTTGGCCTTCACGCCTGATTTATAGATCCAGGTTAATGCCGCTGCACTTTCCATGAATGCTCAACTTGTGAGGTGTAAATGCACTGGTAGAGGAATATTGGAGGTTGAGAGTTGTTTTTAGGGGTGGAGCCAGTTTTACGCATTTTGAGAACAATTGAATTAAATTACTTTTGCTTACTTTTATTGTCAAGGATGACATCTTGTGTAAACAAGATGCTTGGAAATGTGGGCTTAAAAAAGATGATGAATGAAAGATTTTTTACTCCAAAAGATCGCTATTTGTTTGTGCCGATCGCTATGTCTCCCATACAAAGCAGTAGATGCTAGCTCAATTAATAATTTTAAATCTGAGATCGATAGATTTTTGCGAGCCAAGGGTATTAAGGGATATGGAGCCAAAGCGGGTGGATGGAGTCAGGATACAGATCAGCCATGATTTAATTGAATGGCAGAACAGGCTCGTGGAGCTAAATGGCCTACTCCTGTACCTCTGTTCGTATGTTCCTAAGATGCTCCTTAAAACCTACCTGTTTGACCAAGCTTTTGGTCACCCATCCTAACATCCCTTTATGTGGCTTGGTGTCAAATTTTGTTTGATCACTCTTGTGCAGTGCCTTGGGACGTTTTACTACGTTAAAGGTGCTATATAAATCCCAAGTTGTTGTGCCTGCGAGGAGGAGATGCTGCCATACATCTATGGATGCTACTGTTTGCCAGCAATGTCTTGATGCCTCTGCCTCCATATCTGGCTTCTGCTCAATGCCTTCCCACAGTAAAGTGTCTCAGAATAGGAATTCAGCCCAGTGTCGGGGTCAGTCTTGTGTTTACTACTATGTGGCACCACACTGCCTTGATATAGAAGTCACAACACTGAAACAGGCCATTTGGCTCAATCAGCCAGTGTTGACATTTGCTCTCCACATGAGCAGCTAGTCCTAATCATGTTTAACCCAAGCAACCTCCATTTACCTTAACTCTTTGTTTTCTCTCCGTCAACCAACTTTCTATCCACGATACAATATAACTGCATTTTTCTGTCAAGCCTTTTGTGAAACACCTTATCGAATGCCGTTTGATAATCCACATACGATCCAATCACTTCTTCAAAAAGATCCTAGTAAAATTTGTCAAGCATGACAAATCCATGCTGGCTGTCCTTCGTTAACCCATGCGTTTGTAAATACTCACTAATTTTATCTTGAATTATATGGATTCTAAGAGTTTGCACACAATTGATGTAAATTTTCTGGCTTTGCTAAAATCCAGCTGCCAAGAAGAACCGGTTAAAGAAAAAGAAAAGGGGTCTTTCCAGTGACTGTATGTAGTGAGTCTGGCAGGTTTACATCAGGGTTGCCTTTCGCTGCGGCAAACTGCGCTGCAGGAGGCAACTGTGCAAACACTCTGCTGACACTAATTTTAAAAGGACGTTCAAGATTCTTGTGTACTATGTCAGGTCTTCAGCATAGCCCAAGAGAGCTGCTTTCCCAAATTAATCCTGCACTCAAGCTACTGGTCTCTCTGAACTGACAGCCAATTGCATTCTAGGTTTCGTGCATGCTCACAGATGAAGATGAAAGAGATCTAGGAGTCTTAGTAGACTCAACATTCAGCATGTCCATGCAATGTAGAACAGCAACCAACAAAGCCAATAGAATTTTAATCAATACAGCCAAAACAGGATACAAGCCAGAGGAGGTATGCTCAAACTATGCAATGGTCTGACACTGAGTTTATGTCTAGTTCTGATCACTTGAGACACAAGGGAAACATCGAAGCATTTGAGGCACTGCAGAGTAGAGCTCATCCCTGTTGTCAAGGCTCTAAGTTATGAGAAGATACTGGAGAAACTTGTTTTTTTCAGCCTTGAAATGAGTTGTCTGTGAGGTGATCTTATTTAGTTATACAACAACAATGACGTGCATTTATATAGTGCCTTTAATGTCCCAAGGCGTTTCAGAGAACGATCAAATAACATTTGATACCGAGCCGCATAAGGAGATATTCAGACAGGGAGCTTCTTAAAGGAGGAGAGAGGCGGAGAGGTTGAGGGAGAGAATTCCAGAGCTTAGGGCTTAGGCAGCAGAAGGCATGGCCGCCAATTGTGGAGCGATTAAAATCGGTGATGTGCAAGAGGCAAGAATAGGAGGAGTGCACAGATCTCGGAGGGCTGGAGGAGGTTACAAAGAAAGGTAGGGATTTGAAAAAAAAAGATGAAAATGTAAAAATCAAGGCTTTCCCAGACCGGAAGCCAATGCAGGTCAGCAATCACAGGAGTGATGGGAGAACGGGACTTGGTGTGAGTTAGGATATGGGCAGAAAAGTTTTGGATGAGTTCAAGTTAATGGAGGGTGGAAGATGGGAAGCCGACCAGGAAAGCATTGGAATAGTCAAGTCTAGACAAAAGCATGGATGAGGGTTTCAGCAGCAGATGTGCTGAGGCGGGAGCGGAGACGGGTGATGTTATGGAGGTGGAAGTAAAGGGTCTTGATGATGGAGCAGACATGTGGTCAGTAGCTCATCTCAGAGTTAAATAGGATGCCAAGGTTGCGAACGGCCTGGTTCAGCCTCAGACAGTGGTGAGGAAGAGAGATGGAGTCGGTTGCTCGGGAACGGAGTTTGTGACGGGGACAGAAGACAATGGCTTCGGTCTTCCCAATATTTAGATTGTAAGTGGTATGAAAAATTACTTTAAACTAAATTGTGAGAGCAGGACATTATCTTGTAAAATTGGTCACAGCACAATGACCTACTGAACATCCTTGAAGATCCTGCTGCTGCTGCAGTGTTTTTAGTGGCCACCGTTAGACCTGTGGCACACACTAAAACGGAGGGGGAGAAACTGGTCTTCCTTACTGGCAAACAAAATGCAATATATTTGCTTTTGTCTGGACACTAGGAGCCAGCAGCTGAGGATCAAAGTAAAAAGTGGCTGTAATTGGGTCTGGTAAATTGGATTGAATCTGATTCAGTTTGGTTTTAAAAGTATTTGGATTCACAGTATCTCACTCTGAAAAAGAAACACAGTTTCATGTGCATGCAAATTACTTTAACTGATTAAAACTCTCGGTCTTAACATTTGCCTAATGTCTAAAGTCTGAAGAAAAAAGTTGAAGTGTAACAAAATAGTTGAAATGTAACAGCAAGGACCCATTGAAACATTTGGGAGTAAATTTTACAATGTGACAATCTAGGGGGTCGGGGCCCTGGGTTTATGCAGCATTTCAGCGGTGAAATCTTTGTCTGTGGGATGATGAGTTTAATCTGGAGTTCCAGGGGTTTGCTGCATTGGATGAAGGAGGGGTAGGGTGCCTGGTCTCTGACAGCATTTGAGAAGTGTTGACTGGGACCTCACACAGTGGAGGGGGGAATCCCAAAATCTTGCAGCACCAGGGAGGATCCCAGAGTCTTGTAAAATTTAGATGGTAAACCCCAGGGTGTAGCAGCGCAGGGTGGGCTGGAAATCACAGCTTTGGCCGTGTGACCTGTGTAACTGAATTTCCAATATGCACTCCCTTCATGTGAATCCTAGTGCTTGACTGTGTTATTGTAAAATTTACCCCAAAACAACTCTCCTCACTTGCAAGTTGCTGATTGTGAGGCTTGCGACAAAGCCAATTGGAAATCTTATTTCTGGTATCAAGAATAAGTGGACATAGATTAATACTGGTGAAAGGAAAGTTTAAGACAGATGTCAGGAAGAATTGCTTCATACAAAGAATGATCAAAACTTGGAATGGTCTTTGGGTTAAGATGGTGCAGGCAAAATGTTGGACTCTTTCAGGAGTCAGTTAGATGACAGGATGGGGGGGCAAGTAAGTCTTCCAGATGGATGAGGAAAAATGGGCCAAATGGCCTCCTTCATATGCATTGATCTTGTGATGCTGAGAATTAGGAATTAATCAAATTCAGTTCCCTTTTGAATACTTCAATTATATAAGTAGTACTGCATTGGGTTGCAGTCTATTGCATTTTTAATAACTCAAATCATGAAGTTATTCCTTCAGTTTAGTTTTTGTTGAAGGCGTGGTCAACTTTTTTTGCATTAAATATGAACTAACTAGACATTCTATAGTTTACATAACATAAGCTGCAGCCATAGCAAAATGGATTCAGCGAAGGTAGATAGATTTGATACTGGATTTAATTTAGTCGTTTGCCTAAATGTGAAATTTTAATCAATTGACTTGTTCAGTTATTTAAGATGTAGTACGTTAATGTGCTGTTGGCAGATATTTTAGATTTAATCCAACCTAACACATTCAAAGGAAGAATGATTTTACTAGTATAATGTTACATTGATTGCAAATTTATTGTAGTGGTTACGGGGGTGGGTGGGGGTGGTTCTGGGGGAACAATGATAGATGAGACCATTTTATGTTGTGCAATTATGCCCACTTTCAGTACTGCTGTGAAAGCAGTGAGCTGGATGTTGATTGTTCAGTGTTTCATTGCATCATTTCAGGTTCATTCCGATTGTGACAGACTCACTGTCCTGTGTCACAATATAGACATATTTTATAATATATCTTTCATGTGAATTTTAGCTAGGCTTGGGCACTGGGAATTTTAAAATTGGAGCCATGACTGCTGCTAATAAGATTTCCTTTCTCCTTCCTGTTTTGAGAGCTTGTAGGTAAAGCAAATGCACAATTCTGTCTGGAGGTATTACATCGTAATGGCACAGAAATTCTCTGGTCTGTGTGACATTTGATGGCATGTGATGACTGTAGACGTATAAAAGACCACTTGGGTTGGCCAATCAGAAATAAGATTTCCAATTGGCTGTGTGAGGCTCGAGACAAAATCAGCAACTACCCAGACAGTGAGGAGAGTTGATTTTCCCTCCAATCCACCCAGGTGATGTAAATATTACTGGGCCGTTGAGAGGATTTTAAAGACATTATCCTATTGTGAAGGCTTTGCTTTTGATGTGTGACGTAAAAAGCTGCTTTGACCAGGTAAATTTACTGGAACTTTTTGCCATGTGTTTAGGCCACTGGTATCAAGTGTACTTCTGTATCACTGCAGTGAGACTGAACTCAGTTGCTAGTTTTTTAAAAAAAAACTCAACCTAAGAACTCTGAAAATTCAAATACTAAACTTCTTTTGGTTTCAGAAAACAGTTTAAATTATTGATGGAAGTTAAGTACTGTTGCTCTTATTTAAAAAAAAAATTTTACAATAAATACAATTTGTAATTTTCCCTGAAATGTATGATTGTCAGTGTGGCATTTATCCTTTTGCCAGAGCGGTCAGTCATATTGGTGGGTGTCTCATACTCTTCCTGGTGTATACACTAGTGGTTGGAGAGTAGACTATTAACCCAGAGGCATGCTCTTCAAGTCACTTCAAGCATAGGATTACATTTCGGTTTATTGGAGACATGGGCCTGCTTATAGAAACAGCCTTTTGCGGTGAATGTGAATAAAAGCATTGGGAGAGAAGCTTTAATTGTAACATTGATTACGACAGAAATGAAGCTGCCAGGCAGCTGTTCTACAGCTTAGAGCTTGGGGAAAAAAGAGAATTAGCTGGTAAAAAGTCTTATTTAAAACTTGCTCGTGATTGAAGATTTATTTCAGAACTATTGCAAGAAGTCTGTAGTATTGCTGAGAAGCATCTTAAACTTCATCCGATTTGAATTTGGTTTCAAAAGGAAGAATTGTTTTAATGGATGGACTGTGTTGTGTAAAGTTTGATGATTCAATTATTTGTAGTCTCAAGGAAATTGAAGTAGGCCTGGGAATGGATTGTCTAAGAAACGTCGAGTTTCAAAAGATTTTTCTGGAAGTTATTTTGGAAATTTGCTTTTAAAGTTTATTGTAATTGCATGAAAGGTATTGTTGGCCAATAGAGGGTGCTCTGCGACCAGTTGTTGAGTAGCATTAAGGCAATAGAAATGGAGTAAAAATGAAGGATAAAGAAAAAGAATAAAATGTAATGATGGCCTGACTGAGCATTTAATTTTATCAAAGGGTACAGCACATTAATATGAGTCTAATTTTTTTGAAATATTGCAATTTATTCTTTTTGCAGGACTAAGCTTGTATATTTAAAATCTGATAGCTGTTGTTATCTTAGTGGCTAATAGCTGGTGTCTAATGATCTATTGAATGTTCATGGTAGAATTAATAACTAAATTGAGAAATGCATCCTAGTCAGAAATTCCAGGTATTTGGATAGTTTCATATCTGACAGAATCCACAGAACTGGATTTTTTTTGTTTACTTGCAGGTATGAAGATGGTGATCTTAGTAGGACCAGTATTTAACATAATACCAACTTCTAAGTAATGCTGTTTACTGGTTTTCAAAATGTAAGAAATTTTCTTTATGCCACTAAAGATTAGTAACAGTTTAAAAAAAATTATAGCCTGAAATAAAATGCACAAAGGATTTAAATATTAAGTATTAATAAAGCAAAGCATAACCTTTGGAGAAAATCTAGTACCTCAGTGGCCTTGTATTCAACTGTTGCTGTAAAAATTCAGCCTTCTATTTAAAAAAGATTAATGCCAAGTTTTAAAACAAACCCTGCACAAGGTGGTTGGATTCCTGCTCAGGGCAATCATGTTCTTTGCAATTTCAAAGACAGTGGGGACTAGAAGCTTGTCAAGTGTATTTTATGGTTCCATCTTCGCCTCGGGATGTAGCAGAGATAATTGTCACAATTTGAAGGTCAGTACTTTCTGTGAAGAGGTATCTTTTTCACACATACTCAACATTCAGCCCATGGTGGATTCTTATCCTGGACTTTTCCAGGCTCTTCCAAAGAGAACAGTTTAATATCAAGTGAAATAAGCCTATTAAGCAGTAAATAAGCAGTCCATGCCCGCATGCAGCAAGACCTGGACAACATCCAGGCTTGGGCTGATAAGTGGCAAGTGACATTCACGCCAGACAAGTGCCAGGCAATGACCATCTCCAACAAGAGAATCTAACCACCCCCCCTTGACATTCACTATTGCCATTGCCAAATCCCCCACCATCAACATCCTGGGGGTCACCATTGACCAGAAACTTAACTGGACCAGCCACATAAATACTGTGGCTAAAAGAGCAGGTCAGAGGCTGGGTATTCTGCGGTGAGTGACTCACCTCCCGATTCCCCAAAGCCTTTCCACCATCTACAAGGCACAAGTCAGGAGTGTGATGGAATACTCTCCACTTGCCTGGATGAGTGCAATTCCAACAACACTCAAGAAGCTCGACACCATCCAGGACAAAGCAGCCCGCTTGATTGGTACCCCATCCACCACCCTAAACATTCACTCCCTTCACCGGCGCACCGTGGCTGCAGTGTGTACCATCTTCGGGATACACTGCAGCAACTCGCCAAGGCTTCTTCGACAGCACCTCCCAAACCTGTGACCTCTACCACCTAGAAGGACAAGGGCAGCAGGCACATGGTAACAACACCACCTGCACGTTCCCCTCCAAGTCACACACCATCCCGACTTGGAAATATATCACCGTTCCTTCATTGTCGCTGGGTCAAAATCCTGGAACTCCCTTCCTAACAGCACTGTGAGAGAACCTTCACCACATGGACTGCGGCGGCTCACCACCACCTTCTCAAGGGAAATTGGGGATGGGCAACAAATGCTGGCCTTGCCAGCAACGCTCACGTCCCATGAACGAATTTAAAAAAAGATTCTACTTCTTACCTATGTTCAGCTTGAAAATTGAACTAGCACCAATTGTAACTACTGAGGTGAACCTATTATTGTGTTGGAGTTGCTGGACATTCAGGTTCTCCTGTACCCCTCGCCCCTAGTCTGTTCGTCACCAGCGGCGAAGTCAGTAGGGTGAGGTTTGGGTTAGGATAGCCATGTCCCACTCCTCCATAATCACTGAGGCTGGCAAACGTGGCATTGAAGGACGTCATTGCACGTGTAGCCATGAAGCATTAGCTCTTTAGTCTGCCTCTCTTTGGTCTGCTTCTCACCCTTTCAGCTACTGACTGGACAAACTCTGAGGTATCCCCTTGTCTTTGGTTAACCCCTCATACCAAAAGAAATTGGCTGCAATTTTACAGCGGACAAGTGAATAATGGTTTAAGAGTGGCAATTATCCGCCCACTCGGCCAAATATCTGGGCCAAGTCAGCCAAATCTGACTTTGGCCAACCTTCCCAATCCCTTGACCATAGCTCTGTGCCTGTATGTCACCATATATTCATCTTGTTTGATGTTATTGTATAAAAGATACACTTTCTTTATATAATTTCAAGACTGTCGTGCCTCTGCTTGGGATAGAGCATTATTACTTTTGTTCATTGATTGACTGATTCATTTCCCTGCTTAGCCCCTAAGGTGATTGAAGCTGAAATAATTAATCTAGGCCAAGCTGTTGCTTTAACTTTGTCCTAAAGAAGTTTTGTATGCATATTGTTAGTTACAGATTCTGATTAAAGGGGAGCAAATCCAGACACCAGTGGATCCAAATAACCTTGTGAAACTTGTCAAGTTAGGTCTGCTGGTCAGAAAAGATGCCAGAGTGGTGTAACTGTCTGGTTGGGGAATTGCATGGGTTAAGCAAGGATCACTTTGTTCCTGGTCTTCAATGCTAATTCTGATCCTCCAATATAATTTAAAAGGTGCAATATTGGGTGACATTTGAGATGAAAAGTGGAAAGTATGGGCCATTGGGAGGGCAAGATGGGAACTAGGGATGGCTGTGACCGTCCTAACACGTAAAGTAGCCTTTCAAATTAAAAACAACAACTTACATTTATAGATTTACATTTAATTTTAATTTCCATTTCAAAATATGAGGAGAGGTTGAGTAGATTGGGACTCTACTCATTGGAGTTCAGAAGAATGAGAGGCGATCTTATTGAAACATATAAGATTGTGAAGGGGCTTGATCGGGTGGATGCGGTAAGGATGTTCCCAAGGATGGGTGAAACTAGAACTGGGGGCATAATCTTAGAATAAGGGGCTGCTCTGTCAAAACTGAGATGAGGAGAAACTTCTTCACTCAGAGGGTAGTTGGTCTGTGGAATTTGCTGCCCCAGGAAGCTGTGGAAGCTACATCATTGAATAAATTTAAAACAGAAATAGACAGTTTCCTAGAAGTAAAGGGAATTAGGGGTTCCGGGGAGCGGGCAGGAAATTGGACATGAATTTAGATTTGAGGTTAGGATCAGATCAGCCATGATCTTACTGAATGGCGGAGCAGGCTCAAGGGGCCGATTGGCCTACTCCTGCTCCTATTTCTTATGTTCTTATGTAAAAGGGAAGGCTTCCAGTTTGGTTTGAAATTTCTGTAAGAGATTGTAACATCAGACTTTTAAAAAATTTTCACCCCCCCTCAACTTAAGATGGTTGAATTGGCCAATTGCCTTCAGTCCTTCAAACACAGGTAAATTTGGATCCACTGGTGTCTGGATTACAATAGGGGTTATGGTGTATCTCCTATTGTCCTCAGATATGCCTCTGTGAACCTACCCTTCCCCATGCATTCTCTTTTTCCTTTCTCAGTGAGTCCACCTTTTCTTCTTG
Organism: Heptranchias perlo; assembly: GCF_035084215.1. NCBI lineage: Eukaryota > Metazoa > Chordata > Chondrichthyes > Hexanchiformes > Hexanchidae > Heptranchias > Heptranchias perlo. The sequence continues at coordinate 87,384,250 of NC_090327.1, forward strand.
GAAATTTGCTTGTGTTCATCTTGTGTGATCTCTTGTGCCCTTCCTGCCAGTATTATAATAATCTCACATTTGTACTTTCTAAAGTTGTGGGAATTGTTGTTACCTCTTATTCATCAACTTGAAAGTTATGGCCTAATCCATGTACATTTTACTCAGGGTGATCTTGCCTGCTTTGTGCACCAAGGGGACCCTGCTGTTGACCACTTTGGTGAGTGATTTGTTAACATCTTGGACATCTCCAAAACCACCTCTAAACAAATTGCCGTCATGTGATCTTCCACCAAAATTTATGCTCATGGCTTTCCAGTTTCACCTCAAATTACTCTATCTGTGCTGCAGTTGATTGCTTATTCTAAAGCTTTCTCAAATGCAAGGTTTCCCCAGGGCTCTGTGTTCTCTCATTTTATTATTCCAATACACAAAATATTAAATACCTCCGGTATCTCAATGAGGTACATTACCCTTTTAAGTATCGGCCCACTGGCTTTAAGTGGGGGCGGGACTTCCTGATGTCTGCTCTCTACATGCACACAAACCTGCCTGGGTTAAACCCAAAAGCAGGTGTGCTGGAGCTGGGATGCCGTCCCGCTCTGAAAACTGAGTATTTTTACTCCCCACCCGTTCTTGATGGTTAAGATTTATCCCATTGTTTATTAAACTTAATTATTTCCTAATTATTCTTTGGATGTCCTCTTGAAAATATACATGCTAGGAACTGGCAGTGCATTAAGATTCAACGCCTACAATATAAAAGAAAGAAAATGTTACGGACAGTAAGTGGTCAACTCTCGTAACTTGACAAGTTCCGTCAGACTTTCAGCATACCAGATACGGACACTTGTCACACCAGACCCTTGGTTCTTTGTGATACTTTTGAATAGGGTACAAATTACTGGAAAATAAAGGGTGTTCCCAACTTTCATCTGTCAGAATAAGGCTTGATGATGTAGAAAACTTTAAAGTAAAGAAAACCCACCTTTCTGGCAAATGTAGTATAGATGCTGGTGGATTTCATGATGAGATGTGTTGAATTACCATAGCATCTACACTCCATTTGCTTCGATCCCTGATGCCATTCAAATGGTTTCACTGGTACCTGCCATGACTGTTACTATTTATAGCGCATCAATGAGTGAAAAGCTGGGGGAGGAGAAATTGTTTTGTGTCCCCCTCTCTTCCCTGTCCTGTGCAAGATTGTATAAATGCAGAGATTAGACAAGCATGTAACAAAGGCATAGTGGTCTTAATGGGGGACTTTAACCTTCACATAGATTGGGAAAAGCAGACTAGCAACTGTCAGAAAGGTAGTGAATTTCTTGTGTGTCTGGGATAGTTTTCTACAGCAGTATGCCCTAGAGGCAACAAGGGGGCAAGCCGTACTAGATTTAGTAATGAGTAATGAACCAGATTTAGTTAACAGCTTAGCTGTGCATGAACATCTATCCAATAGCGATCATAACATGATCGAGTTCAGTGTAGTGTTTGAAAGGGAAAAAAGTGAATCAGCTGCTAAGATTCTAGACTTGGGTAAGGCCGACTTCAATGGGATGAGACAGAGACTGTCCACAGTAAACTGGGCAAATCTGTTAATGGGTAAAACGACTGATGATCAGTGGGAAATGTTTAAAGAAACATTTAACGTGATACAGAATCGGTTTATACCCCTGAGGGGCAAGAACTCTACTTGCCAAAAAAAAGTAGTCATGGACAACTAAAGAGGTAAGGGACAGTATAAGACATAAGGAAAGGGCATACAAAAAGGCAAAAAATGGCACAGATCCTGGCGAATGGGAAAGATACAAAGATCAACAAAGGGTCACAAAACAGATAGTAAGAGCTACAAAAAGTGAATATGAAAAGAAACTTGCAAGGGATATCAAAACCAATACGAAGAACTTTTATAGTTACATTAGGAAAAAGAGGGTGATCAGGAGAAGTGTTGACCCCTTAAAAACTGAATGTGGGGATACTGTCATTGACAATGGGGAAATGGCGGACATGTTGAACAATTACTTTACGTCAGTATTTAGAGTAGAAAAAGAGGATAGCATGACGGAATTCCCAAGAAAACTAATATTGAATCAGGGACAGGGATTCGATTAAAATTAACATAAGTAAAGCAACAGTAATTTTTTTTTATTCGTTCATGGGATGTGGGCGTCGCTGGCGAGGCCAGCATTTATTGCCCATCCCTAATTGCCCTTGAGAAGGTGGTGGTGAGCCGCCTTCTTGAACCGCTGCAGTCCGTGTGGTGAAGGTTCTCCCACAGTGCTGTTAGGAAGGGAGTTCCAGGATTTTGACCCAGCGACGATGAAGGAACGGCGATATATTTCCAAGTTGGGATGGTGTGTGACTTGGAGGGGAACATGCAGGTGGTGCTGTTCCCATGTACCTGCTGCTCTTCTCTACCACCTAGATGGACGTCGTGGGTTTGGGAGGTGCTGTCGAAGAAGCCTTGGCGAGTTGCTGCAGTGCATCCTGTGGATGGTGTACACTGCAGCCACAGTGCGCCGGTGGTGAAGGGAGTGAATGTTTAGGGTGGTGGATGGGGTGCCAATCAAGCGGGCTGCTTTGTCCTGGATGGTGTCGAGCTACTTGAGTGTTGTTGGAGCTGCACTCATCCAGGCAAGTAGAGAGTATTTCATCACACTCCTGACTTGTGCCTTGTAGATGGTGGAAAGGCTTTGGGGAGTCAGGAGGTGAGTCACTTGCTGCAGAATACCCAGCCTCTGAACTGCTCTTTTAGCCACAGTATTTATGTTGCTGGTCCAGTTAAGTTTCTGGTCAATGGTGACCCCCAGGATGTTGATGGTGGGGGATTCGGCGATGGTAATGCTATTGACTGTCAAGGGGAGGTGGTTAGACTCTCTCTTGTTGGAGATGGTCATTGTCTGGCACTTGTCTGGCGCGAATGTTACTTGCCACTTATCAGCCCAAGCCTGGATGTTGTCCAGGTCTTGCTGCATGCGGGCTCGGACTGCTTCGTTATTTGAGGGGTTGCGAATGGAACTGAACACTGTGCAATCATCAGCGAACATCCCCATTTCTGACCTTATGATGGAGGGAAGGTCATTGATGAAGCAGCTGAAGATAGTTGGGCCTAGGACACTGCCGTGAGGAACTCCTGCAGCAATGCTCTGGGGCTGAGATGATTGGCCTCCAACAACCACTACCATCTTCCTTTGTGCTAGGTATGACTCCAGCCACTGGAGCGTTTTCCCCCTGATTCCCATTGACTTCAATTTTACTAGGGCTCCTTGGTGCCACACTCGGTCAAATGCTGCCTTGATGTCGAGGGCAGTCACTCTCACCTCACCTCTGGAATTCAGCTCTTTTGTCCATGTTTGGACCAAGGCTGTAATGAGGTCTGGAGCCGAGTGGTCCTGGCACTAAAGAGTGACAAATCCCCAGGACCAGATGGTTTCCATCCCAGGGTTTTAAAGGAAGTAGGTGAGCACATAACTATAATCTTTCAAAGTTCTCTAGGTTCAGGAACTGTCCCTCTAGATTGGAAAATTGCACATGTCACTCTGCTTTTTAAGAAAGGAGAGAGGGAAACCAGGGAATTATAGACCAGTTAGCCTAACATGTGTTGTGGGGAAAATGCTGGAGTCTATAATTAAGGATAGGGTGACTGAACACCAAGAATTTTCAGTTAATCAGAGAGAGCCAGCATGAATTTGTGAAAGATAGGTTGTGCCTGACAAACCTGATTGACATTCCCCTGTCCACTACTTTAGTCACTTCTTCAAAAAATTCAATGGATGTTATTTATATGGACTTCCAGAAGGCATTTGATAAGGTCCCACATAAGAGACTGTTAGCTAAGATAGAAGCCCATGGAATCGAGGGAAAAGTATGGACTTGGTTAGGAAGTTGGCTGAGTGAAAGGCGACAGAGAGTAGGGATATTGGGTAGGTACTCACATTGGCAGGATGTGACTAGTGGAGTCCAGCAGGGATCTGTCTTGTGGCCTCAATATTCACAATATTTATTAACAACGTAGATGAAGGCATAGAAAGTCTCATATCTAAGTTTGCCGATGACACAAAGATTGGTGGCATTGTAAGCAGTGTAGATGAAAATATAAAATTATTAAGCGATATTGATAGATTAGCTGAATGGGCAAAACTGTGGCAAATGGAATTCATTGTAGACAAATGTGAAGTCATCCACTTTGGATCAAAAAAGGATAGAACAGGGTACTTTCTAAATGGTAAAAAGTTAAAAACAGTGGGTGTCCAAAGGGACTTGGGCGTACAGGTACATAGATCATTGAAGTGTCATGAACAGGTGCAGAAAATAATCAATAAGGCTAATGGAATGCTGGCCTTTATATCTAGAGGACTAGAGTACAAGGGGGCAGAATTTATGCTGCAGCTATACAAAACCCTGGTTAGACCGCACCTGGAGTACTGTGAGCAGTTCTGGGCACCGCACCTTCGGAAGGACATATTGGCCTTGGAGGGAGTGCAGCATAAGTTTACTAGAATGATACCCGGACTTCAAGGGTTAAGTTATGAGGAGAGATTACACAAATTGGGGTTGTATTCTCTAGAGTTTAGAAGGTTAAGGGGTGATCTGATCGAAGTTTATAAGATATTAAGGGGAACAGATATGGTAGATAGGGAGAAACTATTTCCGCTAGTTGGGGATTCTCAGAGTAGGGGGCACAGTCTAAAAATTAGAGCCAGACCTTTCAGGAGTGAGATTAGAAAACATTCCTACACGTAAAGGTTTGTAGAAGTTTGGAACTCTCTTCCGCAAACGGCAATTGATACTAGCTTAATTGCTAAATTTAAATCTATAGATAGCTTTTTGGCAACCAAAGGTATTGAGGGATATGGGCCAAAGGCAGGTATATGGAGTTAGATCACAGATCAGCCATGATCTTATCAAATGGCGGAGCAGGCACGAGAGGCTGAATGGCCTACTCCTGTTCCTATGTTTCCAGGAGTAATGTACAAGGTGGATTTCACTGAACGATAAGCTGATAGTGATCATATTATCTTTCACGCTACCCTGGTGTGGCAGTTTCACCAATAGGAATCACAGTTCAAATATGACTCCGACTGTAAATATCAAGTTTAAAGGTAACTTTTAAATCCACTCAAATTGAACTCTGACTTAAAAATTAGCGTGTGGGTAATTTACCTCGTGTTTATCAATCTAACCCTCTAAATGTTTAACCAAGTTTGTGATTTTTCAAAAATTCACAGCTGTTTAAAGTTAGTTACAAAAACAACTATATGATGTGTAAGTATAAAAATATTATAGTATCTCCAAATTAATACAAACATATAGTTATGTAAGCACTACATTTTTGAAGATGCAACTCATTTATCTTTGTACATAAAACCTTTTGAGTGATGGCTAACATCTTTCATCTATGAACAACTCACAAAAGTGGTATTGGTGACATTTTCATTGATTGTGAAAACTTGGAGTACTTTTAAAGTTATGGACAAAGTAACGATTTCTCGTAACTATCATTTTCATGTATATATTTTTAAAGAAAAGCAATAGCTATTGTACTTGATCTTGGAGTCCCCAGAAATTCAAACCTGGAAAGTATTTGTGAACTTGTTTCTCTTATGGCAGGCGTTTGCTATTGTACCTTTCCCTTATGCGTTCTTTTTATACTATACCAACACTTCAGAGTTTGTGGTCTGCCTTGATTAAGGAAGTGATTTGAATCATTGGAAGTTGGTATGATGGTAAAGGTTTTTCTTCAGGTGGGAAGATAGGAACTGGAGTAGGCCATTCAGTCCCTCGGCCTGCTCCACCATTCATTTAGATCATGGCTAATCTGCAGCTCAAGTCCATTTTCCTGTCTTTTCTCCATATCTCTTGACACCCTTACCTAACAAAATATATCTATCTCCGTCTTGAAAGTTCCAATTGTCCCAACATCCACAGCCTTTTGGGGGAGAAAGTTCCAAATTTCTACTACCCTTTGTGTGGAAAAAGTGCTTCATGATTTTGCTGCTGAATGGCCAAGCACCAATTTTAATACATGGCCCCTTGTTCTTGATTCCTCCACCAGAGGAAATGGTTTATCCATATCTACCCTATCAAATCCTTTTAACATTTTAAACACCTCAACCAGATCACCCCTCAGTCTCCTATACTCAAGGGAATACAAGGCAAGTTTATGCAACCGATCATCATAATTTAACCCATTAAGCCTCCATTATTCTGGTGAATCTGCGCTGCAGCCCCCTCCAAGGCCAGTATATCCTTTGAGTTGCAGTGCCCAGTGCTGATCACAGTACTACAGATCTGACCAAGGCTCTAAACAACTGAAGCATAACTTCCTCCCCTCTGTATTCCAGTCCCCTTGAGATAAAGGCCGACATTCCATTAGCCTATTTGATTACTTTTTATATCTGTCTACTAGCTTTTAATGATTTGTGTACTTGGACTCCCAAATCTCTTTTGCTTCTCTACAGTGCCTAGTTCGCATCATTTTGAAAATACTCTGATTTATCCTTTTTGGGTCCGTAGCAGATGACATCACACTTGTCCACATTAAACTCCATTTGCCAGAGTTTTGCCCACTCACTTAATCTGTCTATGTCCCTTTGCAACTTCCCACTCTCTGCACTACTTACTGTCTCTCCTAACTTAGTGTCATCACAAACTTGGATATACAACTCTCTCTATTCCTTCATCCAAGTCATTAATAAATATGGTGAAAACTTGAGGCCCCAGAACAGACCCCTGGGGAACACCACGAGTCACATCTTGCCAATCAGAGTGCCTGCCCGTTATCCCCACTCTCTATCTCCTACCTTCCATCCAATTTTCCTCCCAAGTCAAAAGGCCAATTCCATGTGCTCTCAATTTTGCGAATAATCATTGTGTGGAACCTTATCAAATGCCTTCTGGAAGTCCATATAGACGACATCTGTAGACACTCCCTTACCTACCTTTATAAGAACATAAGAAATAGAAGCAGGAGTAGGCTATATGACCCCTCGAGCCTGTTCTGTCATTCAGTAAGATCATGGCTGATCTTCTACCTCAACTCCACTTTCCCGCCCTGTCCCCATATCCTTTGATTCCCTTAGTGTCCATTCATCGACCTCAGTCTTGACTATAATCAGTGACTGAGCATCCACAGGCTTCTGGGGTAGAGAATTCCAAAGATTCACAACCCTCTGTGTGAAGACATTTTTCCTCATCTCGGTCCTAAATGGCCACCCCTTATCTTGAGACTATGACCCCTCATTCTAGACTCTTCAGCCAGGGGAAACAGCCTCTCAGCATCTACCCTGTCAAGCCCTCTAAGAATTTTATACATTTCAATGAGATCACCTCTCATTCTACTCAATCTCTCCCTATAAGACAACCCTCTCATCCCAGGAATCAATCTAGTGAACCTTCATTGCACCGCCTCTAAGGTAAGTATATCCTTCCTTAGATAAGGAGACCTGAACTGTACACAGGTGTGGTCTCAATAGAGTCCTATCTAATTGCAGCAAGACCTCCTTACTCTTATACTCCAGCCCCCTTGCAATAAAGGCTAACATACTATTTGCCTTCCTAATTGCTTGCTGTACCTGCATGTCACCATTCTGTGATTCATGTACAAAGACACCCAAATCCTTCTGAATACCAACATTTCTTAGTCTCTCACCTTTTTAAAAAAATATTCTGCTTTTCTATTCTTCCTACCAAAGTGGATAATTTCACATTTGCTCACATTATACTCCACCTGCCACCTTCTCATCCACTCACTTAACCTGTCTGTATCCCATTACAGCCTCTTTGCGTTCTCCTCACAGCTTACTTTCCCACTTAGCGTTGTATCATCAGCAAACTTGGATACATTACACTCGGTCCCCTCATCTAAGTCATTGATATATATTGTAAACAGCTGAGGCCCAAGCACTGATCCTTACGGTACCCCGCTACAACCTGCCAACCCGAAAATGACCCGTTTATTCCTGCTCTGTTTTCTGTCTGTTAACCAATCCTCAATCCATGCTAATATATTACCCCAATCCCATGAGCCCTAATCTTGTGTAACAACCTCTTAGAACCATAGAAAAGATACAGCAGAGAAGGGGGCCATTCGGCCCATCCTGTCCGTGCCGGCTCGAATAACAACCAGGTGCCCATTCTAATCCCACCTTCCAGCACCGGTACGTAGCCCTGAGCTTACAGCACTTTAGGTGCAGGTCCAGGTACTTTTTAAAAAGAGTTGAGGGTCCCAGCCTCTACCACCAATTCGGGCAGCGAATTCCATACACCCATCACCCTCTGGGTAAAAAAAAAAGATTTTCCTCATGTCCTCTTTAATCCTTCCGCCAATCAGCTTAAATCTATGTCCTCTAGTTCTTGAACTCTCCGCTAGGGGAAACAGGTACTCCCTGTTTACTCTATCTGGGCCCCTCATAATTTTGTACACCTCAATCAAGTCTCCCCTCAGCCTCCTCTGCTCCAAGGAAAACAACCCCAGCCTATCCAATCTCTCCTCGTAGCTGCAATTTTCAAGCCCTGGCAATATTCTTGTAAATCTTCTCTGCACTCTCTCTCCAGAGCAATTACATCCTTCCTGTAATGTGGTGACCAGAACTGCGCACAATACTCCAGCTGTGGCCTTACCAGCATTTTGTACAGTTCCATCATTACATCCCTGCTTTTGTATTCTATATCTCGGCTAATAACGGACAGCATTCCGTATGCTGCCTTCACAACCTTATCTACCTGTACTGCCACCTTCAGGGACCTGTGCACATGCACTCCAAGGTCTCTCACTTCCTCTACCCCTCTCAATATATTCCCATTTACTGTGTATTCCCTTTTACTGTTTGTCCTCCCTAAGTGCATTACCTCACACTTCTCCGGGTTGAACTCCATTTGCCACTTTTCCGCCCACTCCACCAACCCATTGATATCTTCTTGGAGTCTACAACTATCCTCTTCACTGTCAACTATACAGCCAATTTTTATGTCATCGCAAATTTGCCAATCATGCCCCCCTGCACTCAAGTCCAAATCATTAATATATACCACAAACTGCAAGGGACCCAACACTGAGTCCTGTGGCACACCACTGGAAAAGGATTTCCATTCGCAAAGACATCCTTCGACTTTTACCCTTTTGTTTCCTGTTACTGAGCCAATTTTGGATCCAATTCGCCACATTTCCTTGTATCCCATTGGGCTTTTACATTTCTGACCAGTCTGCCATGTGGGACCTGGTCAAATGCCTTGCTAAAATCCATGCGGACAACATCCACTGCACTATCCTCATCAATCCTCCATGTCACTTCCTCAAAGAATTCAATCAGATTTGTAAGGCATGACCTTCCCTGAACAAATCCATGCTGATTATCCCTGATTAAACCATGTCTTTCCAAGTGACAGTTTAACCTATCTCTCAGTATTGATTCTAATAGTTTGCCCATCACCGAGGTAAGACAGACCGGCCTATAATTGTCCGGCCTTTCGCTCGTACCCTTTTTAAACGATGGTACTATGTTTGCAGTCTTCCAGTCCTCCGGTACCTCCCCTGTATCTAGTGAGGATTGGAAAATGATCCTCAGAGCATCTGCTATTTCCTCCCTGGCTTCCTTCAATAGCCTCGGAAACAATCCATCCGGCCCTGGTGACTTATCAACTTTCAAGGATTCCAGTCCCTCTAGTACTTCCACTCTCGTTATGTTTATCCAATATTTCACACCCCTCCTCTTTAACTACTGTGTCCAGATCATCCCTTTCCTTTGTGAATTCTGAGACAAAATATTCATTTTAAAACCCTACCCACATCCTCTGCTTCTACACATAAGTTACCCTTATCATCCCTGATAGGTCCCACTTTTTCCTTGGCTATCCTCTTGTTCTTAATGTACTGATAAAACATCTTTGGGTTTTCTTTGATCTTACTAGCTAATATTTTTTCATGTCCTCTCTTTGCATTCCTTATTTCCTTTTTTACGTCATCCCCGTACTTTGTATGCTCCACTAGGCTTTCTGCAGTATTTAGTTTTCTGTGACAGTCATAAGCTTTCTTTTTCTGTTTTATCTTGCCCGGTATACTTGTAGACAACCAGGGGGCTCTAAATTTGGCAGTGCCACCCTTTTTCTTGGGGATCTGTCGGCATTGTACCTGCAGAATTTCACTTTTTAGTGCCTCCCACTGGCTTGCTACTGATTTCTCCTCAAGTAGTTGTGTCCAGTCCACTTCTGCCAAATTACCTCTTAGTTCTGTAAAATTTGCCTTCTCCCAATTTAAAACATTTACTCCTGATTTAACTCTGTCCTTTTCCATAATAATGCTAAAACTAACTGAATTGTGGTCACTATCCCCAATATGGTCACCTACTGTCACTTCACCCACTTGCCCATCCTTATTTCCCAGGACTAAATCCCCTCATGTTGGGCTTGTCACGTACTGGCTAAAAAAGTTCTCCTGGACACCGATCAAGAATTTTGCGCCCTCTGTGCCCCTCACACTGTTTGAATCCCAGTTGATGTTAGGGTAGTTGAAGTCCCCTACTATTATTGCCCTCTTTTTTTTTACACTCAGAACTTTGCCTACATATTTGTTCTTCTAGGTCCCTTTTGTTATGCGGGGGTCTTTAGTACACTTCTAGTAGTGTGACTGCCCCTTTTTTTTATTTCTTGGCTCAACCCATATGGCCTCGATTGATCCATTTAGCATATCATCCCTTCTCACAACTGTAATTGATTCTTCAACCAATAATGCTACCCCCCTCCTTTTTTATCACCCACTCTATCCTGCCTGAAAACTCTATATCGAGGGATATTGAGCTGCCAATTATCCCCCTCTTTAAGCCAGGTTTCCGTTATAGCAATGATATCATGCTGCCATGTGTCTATCTGTGCCCTTAGCTCATCTGCTTTGTTTTTAATACTCCTTGCATTGAAGTATATATCCTTTAACCCCGTCAAATTCCTGTGCTGAACACTATTTAATCTTTGCTTCTTTTGCCTCTTGGGTGGCACCTTATCGAATACCTTTTTGAAAATCCAAATATACGCCATCCACTGCTTCCCCCTTTATCTCCCCTGCTAGTTACACCCTCAAAAAACTCTAATAGATTTGTCAAATGCGATTTCCCTTTCCTAAAACTGTGTTGACTCTGCCTAATCATATTATGAATTTCTATTAATAGTGACCGCAAAAAATTCAACTGGATTAGTCAGATAGTATTAAAATGCAATACTCAGGTTTAAATGTTACAAATGTAAATCTTTTGTGTGAGGGAGAGGCAGAGTGCTTCATGTATGGTTGTGTTCTAATGTCATTTACATTCTACTTTTGAAACCGCTTAAAAAGTTCACATTACCAGTAATGTGGGTGGAATAGGGAAACAAACTTATGACATCTCAAATCATCAAATCCTTTCTTAATGATATGAGTGAAAGATAGTGCTATGGATCAGAGGTAGGCCTTACACAGCCCACACGCACTGCTAATCTGGCCATGAAGTTCAGATAACTCAGTTCTTGCGTGTTTATATTTCTTGCTCGTTTCTCCTGCTTACATTTTTTGGGCCATAAATTGGAGAATAAATCCTAAATCAGATCACCAAGACCTATTTGTATCCAGAGCTTGAGATGTATACAAATTAATAGAAACATTGATTTTAAACTCTCTGTGGACCGTGAGACATCATTTTGTGGACATACGATGCCCACGATAAGAAGCCTGGCTACTTCTGCTATACGTTTATTAAGAAAAAACAAATTTTAATTGTACACTTAAATATTTTGCACTCAAACAAAGTCTTCATCCAATTGCTTAGAATGACAATGAGGGAAACAACATTTCTTTGTCATCTTTAGTTTGCAAGTGGAAAAAGCAATTACTGTAAGTCAGAAACTATATCAACAAAAATGTACTGCTGTGAAAAAAGAACTTGATCATGGTTGTTCTTTTATTCTGAACCTCCCTTTAAGTTCACATTGCCTTCATTTTAGGTGTGTCTTAATTAAATGTAATTAGTTTTGTCCTGTTTCAAATTGCATGATTGGTTCTGGCCAGGCTTAAACCTGCAAAGTATGAAGTCAGCATTGGTTTTCTTTCCTTCCATAATTTTTTTTACTTTCCTTTGCAGAGCACACAATTATCTCAGCCTTAGAAGAACCTTGCATGCATATCTCGGCAACCAGGAACGTTGGAGTCTGTATCAAAGGTGATTTGTTAGTGGGGACAAGATTATTCACAGTCTGCTGCCTTGATTCAATATGGATGGAGTCCTGCTCACTGCAGAAAAGGTGAGTTTTCACACTAAATTGGAAGCTGATTACTGTGCTCGTCATTTGCATAGAACCCTCAAACTGAAAGGAAATTTTAATGTTGAATGTAAAGTAGTTTTAACCCTTTTTTGAGCCGTATGTTTCCAACTGCATTCTCTCTCTGCCATATCTCTTTTTCCCTTCCCCTCCTCTCCCGCCTCCCCCCCCCTGCCCCTCCCTATCTGTTTAGCCCCCGTTTTGTAGAATGGAGGATGGATCCTAAAATGGTCCAGAGAAGAAGCAGTGGTGTGGAGTGTTTGGGAGTAGATTAATTTGCAGGTTCAATCAGGGTTGAAACAGCCAGGCCAAGGCCTGAAAATTAGTTTGGAGCCAATGTCATGGTAGCTGCAGACCCAGTGGGCTGAGGGCAGTGAACAGTGGGGGAAAAAAAATTATTTCAAAGCACAGTCAGACTAACATCACAAGTGCATGCACATAGATCTCCTGACCTGATTTTTGGTAAGAAAATATTTTACTCATTTTTGGAATTTTTCTCAAGTTAGGGAGGACATCAATTTCTACCAACTCGCCACCTGGAAAAAGTCTGTCAGTTTATTGTTGGAAACTGGTTAAAAACTGTACATGAACCATAATGACTTGGTGAGATTGTTGGCTTATTTGGGCTTTTCTAGTCCCTACCCTCCCTCAACTATATTTTGTAAAGTGGCCTTTACGTTAAATATCTCACTTGCACTACATGAACAGCCTGACATGCAATCTGCAACCCACATCGTGAGAGCAATTTTATATTACACTTATGGCTTCAGATAAACTTTCAGATCAATTGCAAGTTATGTTGTTTGGTATATTAGATATTTACAGTGAATGTTGTGAAACATTTTCAGTCCAATCTTATTTAATATTTCTGTCAGGGATTTCCTGTTGTGCTTCTCTTACAATCCTCAAAGCTTTCATACAGCTAAATATTAGAACAAATCATATGCATTGGATGTTATTTATCTAAAGCATATTTTGCACTTGACGTGCAGCTGTCAAATCTTGATACTGTCAAGAGCCAGGCAAATGCTGCTGGAAGATGTGCAAAAATGTGGGATGACTCCCACCAATTTTTCTCTCCCTAAAGACAGGCACATGGCTTTTGACCAGCATTTCTTACAGCTGTGATTAGAAGCCATCCAGTTTGCATTCTACCACTTTGTTGTCTGCTTAGATTCTGCTGATAATTCCTATCAAAGCAATGTTTATTACTGTCAATGGGTATAAACCTAAAACTGGCTTGTGCTTTTTACAGATTCCACTGTGCATATGTAAGTTTATTACATGCTGAAGGTTTAGAAAAGGCTGCTTAAATGTAAGATGTCATCAGCCATCTTGATATTGGCACTAAAGTGCTCCTTTGGGAGATTTGGCAAAAGACTTGTACCTTGCTATCTTCATGATGGCAGGTGGCACTCCCACTCTCTGACTTTGTGAAGGATGGTTAATTGAATTCTTTAAGAAGTTTAGTCAGATTACCTTTTTTATGACAAATAATGTTCTGGTAGAATTTTTTTTTTAAAAGTCCAGTCCTGGCTTTGTTTTAAAAAAAACATGTTTATATCATGACTGTACCACTTTTTTTTTATTCGTTCACGGGATGTGGGCGTCGCTGGCAAGGCCGGCATTTATTGCCCATCCCTAATTGCCCTTGAGAAGGTGGTGGTGAGCCGCCTTCTTGAACCGCTGCAGTCCGTGTGGTGACGGTTCTCCCACAGTGCTGTTAGGAAGGGAGTTCCAGGATTTTGACCCAGCGACAATGAAGGAACGGTGATATATTTCCAAGTCGGGATGGTGTGTGACTTGGAGGGGAACGTGCAGGTGGTGTTGTTCCCATGCGCCTGCTGCCCTTGTCCTTCTAGGTGGTAGAGGTCGCGGGTTTGGGAGGTGCTGTCGAAGAAACCTTGGCGAGTTGCTGCAGTGCATCCTGTGGATGGTGCACACTGCAGCCACAGTGCGCCGGTGGTGAAGGGAGTGAATGTTTAGGGTGGTGGATGGGGTGCCAATCAAGCGGGCTGCTTTATCTTGGATGGTGTCGAGCTTCTTGAGTGTTGTTGGAGCTGCACTCATCCAGGCAAGTGGAGAGTATTCCATCACACTCCTGACTTGTGCCTTGTAGATGGTGGAAAGGCTTTGGGGAGTCAGGAGGTGAGTCACTCGCCGCAGAATACCCAGCCTCTGACCTGCTCTCGTAGCCACAGTATTTATATGGCTGGTCCAGTTAAGTTTCTGGTCAATGGTGACCCCCAGGATGTTGATGGTGGGGGATTCGGCGATGGTAATGCCGTTGAATGTCAAGGGGAGGTGGTTAGACTCTCTCTTGTTGGAGATGGTCATTGCCTGGCACTTATCTGGCGCGAATGTTACTTGCCACTTATGAGCCCAAGCCTGGATGTTGTCCAGGTCTTGCTGCATGCAGGCTCGGACTGCTTCATTATCTGAGGGGTTGCGAATGGAACTGAACACTGCAGTCATCAGCGAACATCCCCATTTCTGACCTTATGATGGAGGGAAGGTCATTGATGAAGCAGCTGAAGATGGTTGGGCCAAGGACACTGCCCTGAGGAACTCCTGCAGCAATGCCCTGGGGCTGAGATGATTGGCCTCCAACAACCACTACCATCTTCCTTTGTGCTAGGTATGACTCCAGCCACTGGAGAGTTTTCCCCGTGATTCCCATTGACTTCAATTTTACTAGGGCTCCTTGGTGCCACACTCGGTCAAATGCTGCCTTGATGTCAAGGGCAGTCACTCTCTCCTCACCTCTGGAATTCAGCTCTTTTGTCCATGTTTGGACCAAGGCTGTAATGAGGTCTGGAGCCGAGTGGTCCTGGCGGAACCCAAACTGAGCATCGGTGCGCAGGTTATTGGTGAGTAAGTGCCGCTTGATAGCACTGTCGACGACACCTTCCATCACTTTGCTGATGATTGAGAGTAGACTGATGGGGCGGTAATTGGCCGGATTGGATTTGTCCTGCTTTTTGTGGACAGGACATACCTGGGCAATTTTCCATATTGTCGGGTGGATGCCAGTGTTGTAGCTGTACTGGAACAGCTTGGCTAGAGGCGCAGCTAGTTCTGGAGCTTAAATTCAGTGCTCGTGTTTGACTATTTTAAATGCACTCACCATTTTTTAAAATCAAGACAATAACATTACTTGTGTCTACCTTTGTAACCCAATTCATTGCACAAACACCAGGGGCAGGATTTTAACTGGAAAAACGGGTGCGTTAGGGGGAGAGGGGTGGGGTAATTGAAAATTGCAACAATTTCAGACCTGCCCCAAACCGTCTCCAACTCGCCTATTTCTGGTTTTCACCAGGTCAGGAGGAGGGGCAAGCAACCAACCTGCTCTCAGGAGGCGGGTTGGTCACTAAAACCTTTCAAGAAGGCTGCGGGCCTCCATTTTGAAAGGTTTTGCAATTTCAGTCCATGGGTGCCAGGATTTCTGGACCTTCTCCTTCACGCTGCCTGAGAGGAAGCGAGAAGGCCCGAAACTGCAGGTAAGTGCTTTTGTAGCATAGTGTGTGGGCCGGAGGAGTAGGAGTGCTCCCCCCCCCCCCCCCCCCCCCCCACAGGCCCAACAAGTCTACCTGGAGTGAACCCCCCCCCCAACAATCACTGACACCCCCCAATGATTGCGCCGACCCCCCCCTCCCCCCGATAACTGACTCCCCGGTGACTGACCTCCGATGACTGACCACCCCTACCCCCCAACCCGATGACTGACCCTCCCAGATGCCCCCGTGCCCACCCATCCCCCGATGTCCCCTGTACCCACCCAGGCCCCTTCTCTTCTTTCCGCGCCCCCCCCAAATCCATGCAATCTAAGACTTACCTGAACACTTACCTTTTCACTTCCTCTTGCTCTGCTCCCATCCGACCTGAGACCAGCCTGTCAAACAGGTCGGCCAGTCGAATGGGAAAGCGACAAAAAAAAAAGACGTACCCACGTCAAAATCGTATGGACGTCCGGGAAACCCGTGCTTCCGGGTTTTCCATCCGTGATTTGACCTCTCTTTTTTTCCACCCGCCTCCCCCCGCCCTCCTCCCCCCCCCCCCCCCCCCCCCCTTCCTGGCTCCGGGTCAAAATCCTGGCCCATTTGTTCTTTGAAACAAAAACATGGATTCACAGAAGTAATTAACTATATTTGCACACGCTTCCTGCAGCACACTGATCAAAACCACCTGAATTCAATGGCCAGACTGATGCAGCTTCTACTCAGCAAGCATCACTTAGTTGTAACATTGGAGGTTCCAACACTGATCTACTGTTACAATCATTGACTACTTATTCTATTTATATTTTCTTTTTAAAAAAGTCAAAAGCAGCCATATTATAAACCGAAAACTTAATTTTTACTCATGGCTCTGGTGCTCAGACTTTTTGTAATTGGTATATTGTGTGTGGTGGTGTGTGCAAAATAGATACAAGTCCATAAACATTATACACATGGTGTTACCTATATAGTTTCCTAAAAATATTCAGATTTCCCACTATTTTGGTGGATATGTAATAAGTTAGATATAGAATTTTCTTCAAAATGGAACAACTTTGATTGTTAAATCTGCTATGGAATGCACCATTTTCCTTTTACTATATTGCCATTTTATATTGCAATCATTAGATTCTCCTATATCAAAGCTGCGGAAGCTAAGATTAGTCCAGCAGCAGCAGATATAAGATGCTAGTATTTTTTTTACAGTTGGTCACATAGTGTCATTGCTTTTACATTTTTTTATTATGGTTAGCTCCTTTATTCATAATATTTTGTTTCTTTGCTATGCAAACATCGATTGTAATATCCATAGGAAACTGGTACTTTCTGGGATTTTATGTTTTCATTGATGTGTACTAAATTATACCTTTAGTCTGATATGACTTTGTTATTTCAATCTTCCATATGGTATGCTTTGGAAATACAGTATACCCTCTGTCATACTGACAGTTGTATAAAAACTTATTCTCGTAAGGTTTGTGCATTGGTAAATTGATTGTAAAGTAGTTAGATCAGAAGTCATGTATTACAGGTGTGCAATAAGAAGAAATTGCATTAGTATTTTTAAAACCTTGGTAAAAACACTTAACCAAATTTCTTCCTCTATCCATTAATGTATATGGAAAATAATGTACTCTTGCTTTAAATCCAAGATGGAACATGGCCCTGGCTGATTCCAGGAAATCATCCCTTGCTTCCAATGATAAGGTTTTATAGCTGTTTTAATATACTAATGACTGCCTTCCATGTAACTAGCCATATATTTTTAACTGAGCCAAACATTGGGTCATGCATAGTTATCGCTAATATCATGGAAATTATATCAAAGTCGCAGACCAGAATAGGTATCAATTTTTGTAGCAGATTGTGTGTGAGATATTTGACTAGAAAACTTGGTGTATGATCAAACATTGTTAATTATTGACTGGAAGTAACCTTGTCATGTTTTGGGTGATCACCTAACCTCATGTTTGTAAGTGTTGATCTTGTCAAAGTGTGGCTGTAATTCTAACTGGTAAATATATTGACTTAAAAAGTTGGTCTGGCTAATGGAGAGAGAGTTCATCTCAGAAAAACTGTGCTGGAGTGATGAGAGAAAAAACAGACTTTGTTTCCAGCATTTTTTTAAAATCAAGAAACTGTGCTGAAAAGCTTTTTAGGGTTAACTCGGCAATCTTTTGTTTCTACTGGGGAGCCCAAGCTAGAAAGGAGTGCTGTTTGGAGCTAGGCCTCCAAAGTTGTAACCCTGATTCTACAATCAGTGTGCCCTGAGTTTGACAGTCCACTAGGAGTTTGGGATTTTAGACTTGACTCTATTGCTTCACTCCATTATCAGATTCAAAAATATAATTAATCCATTGTGCATAATTAATCTGACATAGTCCAGTAAAATCAATTACTATAAGTACAGGGAAAAGAGTATGTCACTCAGCCTTTATAAAAGACAGATTAAAACTACAGTTTCCAGGTCGTAGGGGTATGGTCTGTTCAACAATTGAAACCAGTACTTTAAAAGCTGTACCTTAATAATCTGAAATTGCAACAATTTTGTAAAAAGGAGTTTTCTTTGCTTTACAGTTAAAGTTCCCCACCATTGCTATTTTGAGTGTGGGCTGATTCTGGTCAACTTCAGCTTAGTCACTGGCTGATGATGTGCCCCAGTTTTGACATCAATATCAAATGCAAAGGGCCTTCCTAGTGATGATGCCACATAACATCTGCCTGCTGTCTTCTGTTGCATAACATTTAGAAGTGTGAAGCCTCCTTGAAAGTCAGGCCAAGAGTTTGGGAAACTCACTCACTTGCCAGAAGGCACTGTAACTACAACATTGCTGAAACAAAAGCAAAATACTGCGGATGCAGGAAATCTGAAATAAAAACGGAAAATGCTGGAAACACTCAGCAGGTTAGGCAGCATCTGTAGAGCGAGAAACAGATGCTGCCTGACCTGCTGAGTGTTTCCAACATTCTCTGTTAGTACAACATTGTTGAAACTTGATTCCTGTGTGAGAGTCTGGTTTAGCGCAGAAGGATTTCTTCACCGACTGGTCAGTTCGAGGATTGAATATTACCAGGAAATATTTCCCTGCAAAATGAACATAAAGGTGGATTAACTGAGGAATGAGGCTCATATGGCTGGGAAGAAGGCATCGGGGTCTCACAAACCACCTCCAGCATTGGTCACAACTCAGTCTAATCTTAAGGCCCTCCACAAGCCAATACCAATTCTGGTTGAATGATCAGATGGTCCAGCTGACTAATTCGCACTAGAGAAAATGTCATTGTCCCCACTGGTGCAGACTATTTTTTGGGGGGGTGAGTCGGGTGAAATGTTTTGCATGTCTCCAACCAAACTACTGAGAAATCTCAACATGTAGTATTTCCTGATATGGACTGAGCACACTTTCCCTGTAGGAACACATTCCACGAGTTTAGGCACAAGTTGCAGAGCCAAGACTTCAGGACTCCCAGTATGCTCAGAAGTACTGCTGGAGTTTAGCTATCTAAACTGTGTCGCTTACCTGAAAGTTAGTCAGTAGCTGATCATTAGACAACTGATGTGTGGGTTTGACCTCTAGGTAGATGGACAGCAGATACCAGGAGCTCCTTGCAAATGACATGGTGGGTGGCACAACTCAGCATAAAATGTGTGAGTACATTGCTATCACCTTCCTGGCCACTTACCAATACTCTCATCAAATGGTGGCAGCATTAGTTGGAGATGCAGAGTTTCAGCAGCAGCTGCTTGCCTCTCTGCTGCTGAGGCAAGCAGCACTTTGGGAGGGTGAGCAGGCAGCGGTCCAACGACATAGGTAGGAAGGGAGATGAGGTCCTGCATCAAGAATTTAGGGAGCTAGGTAGCAGATTAAAGAGCAGGACCTCAAAGGTTGTAATCTCTGGATTACTCCCAGTGCCACGGGCTAGTGAGTATAGAAATAGGAGGATAGAACAGATGAATGCGTGGCTAAAGAGTTGGTGCAGGAGGGAGGGTTTCAGTTTCCTGGATCACTGGGCCTGCTTCTGGGGAAGGTGGGACTTGTACAAGTCGGACGGGTTGCACCTGAACCAGAGCGGGACAAATATCCTTGCGGGGAGGTTTGCTAGCACTGTTGGGGGGGGTTTAAACTAACTTGGCAGGGGGATGGGATACAGAGTGGAGCTACAATAGGGGGTGATGTGCAGCCAAATATAGAGAAAAAAAACAAGTCAGCTTGGAAGACAGGGCAAATATGTAAGGGCAAGGCTGGATGGCATCTATTTTAATGCAAGGAGTCTTGCGAATAAGGTGGATGAACTGAAGGTGTTGATAAACACATGGGAGTATGATATTGTTGCTGTCACAGAGACATGGTTGAGGGAGGGGCAAGACTGGCAGCTCAATATTCCGGGGTACAGAATCTTCAGGCGAGACAGAGGGGGAGGTATAAGAGGAGGGGGGGGGTCGCAATATTAATTAAAGAATCAATTACTGCCATAAGGAGGGATGATATATTAGCAGGTTCCTCTAATGAGGCCATATGGGTGGAGCTTAAAAACAAAAAGGGGGCAAGCACTTTGATGGGAGTGTACTGTAGGCCCCCAAACAGTCAGGGGGAGATAGAGGAACAGATATGTAGGCAAATCTCAGAAAATTGTGCGAATAATAGGGTAATAATAGTGGGGGATTTCAACTTCCCCAATATTAACTGGGATACTCAGAGTGTAAAAGGCTTAGAGGGTACGAAATTCTTAACGTGCATCCAGGAGAGCTTTTTGAGCCAGCATGTAGAAAGTCCTACAAGAGAGGGGGCGGTACTGGACCTAATTCTAGGGAATGTGGCCGGCCAAGTGGAAGAAGTGCTAGTAGGTGAGCACTTTGGTGACAGTGACCATAATTCGGTGAGATTTAAGGTGGTCATGGAAAAGGACAGGGAGGGGCCGGAAATAAAGGTTCTAAATTGGGGGAAGGCCGATTTTAATAGGATAAGGCAGGATCTGGCCAAAATGGACTGAGATCAGCTGCTTGTAGGAAAATCCGCATCGGAGCAATGGGAGTCTTTCAGAAGGGAGATTGAGACCATACAATGGCAACATGTTCCCGTAAAGGTCAAGGGTGGTTCCAAGAACTCCAGGGAACCTTGGATGTCAGGGGATATACGAGAATGGATTAGGAAAAAAAGGAGGGCTTTTGGCAGATACAAAAGGCTAAAGACGGAGGAAGCCCTAGAGGAGTACAAAAAGTGCAGGGGGATACTTAAAAAATAAATTAGGAGATCAAGGAGGGGCCATGAAATAACACTGGCGAGCAAAATAAAGGAAAATCCTAAGATGTTTTATAAGTATATTAAGGGTAAGAGGATGACTAGGGAAAAAATAGGGCCCATTAGGGACAAAAATGGCAATCTGTGTGGAGCCGGCAGATGTAGGAGGAGTTCTAAATGAATTTTTTGCATCTGTTTTCACGATGGAGAAGGACGATGTAGACATAGAAATACGGCAGGGGGACTGTGATATACTCGAACATATTAACATCGAGCGGGAGGAGGTATTGGCGGTTTTAGCAGGCCTAAAAATGGATAAATCCCCAGGCCCGGACGAAATGTATCCCAGGCTACTGTGTGAGGCAAAGGAGGAGATTGCGGGGGCTCTGACACGTATATTCAGAACCTCTCTGGCCACAGGGGATGTGCCAGAGGACTGGAGAACCGCTAATGTAGTACCATTATTCAAGAAGGGGAGTAGGGAAAAACCGGGGAACTACAGGCCAGTGAGCCTAACATCAGTGGTAGGAAAATTATTGGAAAAAATTCTGAAGGACAAAATTAGTCTCCACTTGGAGAAGCAAGGATTAATCAGGGATAGTCAACATGGCTTTGTCAAGGGAAGATCATGTCTGACTAATTTGATTGAATTTTTTGAGGGGGTGACTAGGCGTGTGGATGAGGGTAACGCAATGGATGTGGTATACATGGATTTCAGTAAGGCCTTCGATAAAGCCCCGCACAGGAGACTGGTCAAGAAAGTACGAGCCCATGGAATCCAGGGTGCCTTGGCATTTTGGATACAAAACTGGCTTAGTGGCAGAAGGCAGAGGGTGATGGTCGAAGGTTGTTTTTGTGACTGGAAGCCTGTGGCCAGCGGGGTACCACAGGGATCGGTGCTGGGTCCCTTGCTGTTTGTGGTCTACATTAATGACTTGGATATGAATGTAAAAGGTATGATCAGTAAGTTCGCTGATGATACAAAAATTGGTAGGGTGGTAAATAGCGAGGAGGATAGCCTCAGTCTGCAGGACGATATAGATGGGTTGGTCAGATGGGCGGAACAGTGGCAAATGGAATTTAACCCGGAAAAGTGCGAGGTGATGCACTTTGGAGGGACTAACAAGGCAAGGGAATACACAATGAATGGGAGGACCCTAGGCAAGACAGAGGGTCAGAGGGATCTTGGTGTGCAAGTTCACAGATCCCTGAAGGCGGCGGAACAGGTAGATAAGGTGGTAAAGAAGGCATATGGGATACTTGCCTTTATTAGCCGAGGCATAGAATATAAGAACAAGGAGGTTATGATGGAGCTGTATAAAACACTGGTTCGGCCACAGCTGGAGTACTGTGCAGTTCTGGTCGCCACACTACAGGAAGGATGTGATCGCTTTGGAGAGGGTGCAGAGGAGATTCACCAGGATGTTACCAGGGCTGGAGCGCTTCAGCTATGAAGAGAGACTGGGAAGATTGGGTTTGTTTTCCTTGGAGCAGAGGAGGCTGAGGGGGGACATGATTGAGGTGTACAAAATTATGAGGGGCACAGATAGGATGGATACTAAGGAGCTTTTTCCCTTCGTTGAGGGTTCTATAACAAGGGGGCATAGATTCAAGGTAAAAGGCGGGAGGTTTAGAGGGGATTTGAGAGAACTTTTTCACCCAGAGGGTGGTTGGAGTCTGGAACTCACTGCCTGAAAGGGTTGTGGAGGCAGGAACCCTCACAACATTCAAGAAGCATTTGGATGAGCACTTAAATGCCATAGCATACAAGGCTACGGACCAAATGCTGGAATATGGGATTAGATTAGACAGGGCTTGATGGCCGGCGCGGACGCGATGGGCCGAAGGGCCTCTATCCGTGCTGTATAACTCTGACTCTGCAACCCAATCTTGGTGGATGCCAAGCCCTGGCTATATAAGACCATCTTCTTATGCCCAGCATTCAAGTAACAGCATCTAGTCTAAATTTCCTCTCGTTATAAGACAGACATCTGTCTTCAGCTGATGGAAGGCCCCACTCAGTTGCACTAAAGTTGCAGTATAATCCAGAGAGACCTGCATTGGAAGAAGTCTCTCACTGCTTGGGTTTGACGTGGCATGGAGTATAGTTCCAGTGCAGTGTCAGACCTGGTTTCAAAAGCACTTGGGTCCTATGGACCACCTAAGTACTTTCAAATCAACTCCAGGTAAGTTTCAAATGTATTGAGTATGTGTATGCTCCTGTCACTTTCCCAAAGCATTTAAATTGTAATCACTGGAAGGGAAGCACAATGCATGTCAGCAAGAATGCATGTGCAGAGCTCTCCTGGATAGGAAAATTGGAGTTGGAGCAAAGTAGTATTAATAAGCTACTGCCTGGCTGGAACCAATAGTGCAAATACTGGTCTCGGGTGCGATATAAATGTAGCATAAGCATGCGGTCCAGAAATGAGGCTGGATACAGAGCTGAGTGGGTGAAGATCATCTACTGATTACCTCCTCTAAGTTGCCAATTTATTTGTATAACTACACAGAAAAGCACCCCTTCAGCTCAGTTACAAATTTGATTAAAAATTAATTTTATTCAATTTAAAAACATCATATGACACATTAATATCTGTGTTGTGGGTATACAAAGCTATAACGATGCAAGCCTACAAATCTTTGGTGCAGTACTTGCCTGCTGACCTGTTCCTGCCTACTTCTTCTCCATTCAAGTCAGGTTGTCTACTTCCCCTGATCCCAATCATGGATGGGGCTCTCATTGCTGCCAGGCTGGCTATCTGTTCCGTCTCTTCACACAAAATCGCAAGATAATTACAGATGAGAGGCCATTTGGCCCATCTTAATTCATCCATCCAGAGAAATCCTAACCCCCCCCCCCACCATTGTAGCAATCGGTTGTTTTTTAAATAATTGTAAACAATTTTACAACACCAAGTTATAGTCCAGCAATTTTATTTGAAATTCACAAGCTTTCGGAGGCTTCCTCCTTCCTCAGGTGAATGTGGAACTGAAATAGGTGTTTTTTAAATAGGTGTTGTCCAATAGAAATTGCTGACTAGCCACAGACATGGCTACAGCAACAGCATTTTAGCCACATGCTAAATTAAAGCACTAATTTTAGTAGAAAATGCCATACGTACAATACAGGTAAATGTACTTCACGCTTATATTTATTTAACAAACATCTACTACCATTCAGTGTAAAATTGCAGTCTTTCTCTTTTACCAAAGTTTGGAATTCTGGCATGAATTTATCAGACACAGTACATCTTATTAGTTTGAAATAATGTTCTCTAATTCCACTTCACTGTTTAATTTAAAGTAATATTCTGGGTTAACTTTTCTAGAATCTTATACCTCTGCAAGATCACTTTCAAGCACCCCCTTTCCAGCCTGAAAAGCTCAAATCTATCCAGTCTTTATTCATAACCCAGACCCATGGCACTGGGAATCGGCTGGTCGCTGGTCTCTGCTCTGCCACCAGCATTTGAATATACATGTTTTGTTCCTTGGCAACCAGAACTGGATGCAGTAGTTAAGTTGTAGTCTGATCAGAGCTCTATACAGTTGGATTATTACCAGCTCTGACTTACATTCTACTGTTTTGGCCATGTAATTCAACGTAGATTTTGTTGCTTGCTGCCCTGCAGTGGCTGGACATATTTAACTTTGAGTCTACTAAGACTCTTATGTGCCTCAGCTTCATTCTTAGCTAGTTCAATATCATTCTGTGGTACTTTACATTTGTTTGCATTAAATTTCATCTGCCATTGTTCTGCCCCGTCACATAGTTTGTCCAACTCATTTCTGAAACCGAGTCACCTGGGCTTTGTAGGCTGCGGTTTGGAAACCTTAGTTTTGAAAGGATGTGTCTGCAGCTGTTTTTCCCCAGTGAAATTATAACAATATTGCACTTGTCTGGTGGAGGTTGGGCCTTAATCTAGGAAAAAGGAAATTCTTGCCCATGTCAGGCAATTAAATGTTTTAAGAACATTTTTTAACTTGCTTACATGGAGCAAAAAGTGTTTTCTCTTAAATCTAGGATCAATACACTAATAATACCTGTAAACAATTTTACAACACCAAGTTATAGTCCAGCAATTTTATTTTAAATTCACAAGCTTTCGGAGGCTTCCTCCTTCCTCAGGTGAACATTGTTGGAAACAACGTTCACCTGAGGAAGGAGGAAGCCTCCGAAAGCTTGTGAATTTAAAATAAAATTGCTGGACTATAACTTGGTGTTGTAAAATTGTTTACAATTGTCAACCCCAGTCCATCACCGGCATCTCCACATCATGGCTAATAATACCTGGGAGATCATTATGTGATCACCATGATTACTAACTCCAAGCATTATTATTCTTCAAAAAGCTGCCAGGAAGAGAATGATTTTGAATGAGTTGCTTTCATTGTTGATGATCAAAATTCTTCAATGTGATTACCACTGATTAGTGTAAGAAGTATTTGACAGCGCTATGTTTAGGAATACACATGCCTGAATATTTTTTAAAAATTGTAATTTTTCTGTTGTTAAATTTAGCATTAATGTTTGTACTTGAGATTCAATTTAAAAAAGCAATTCTGGCCCAAAAGTGTCCTGGCCAATATTTGTCCCTCAACCAACATCACTAAAACAGATTTTTTTAAATTATCTGGTCATTATCAAATTGCTGTTTGTGGGACCTTGCTGTGCGCAAATTGGCTGTTGCATTTCCTACATTACAACAGTGACTACACTTCAAAAATACTCATTGGCTGTAAAGCGCTTTGGGAAGTCCTGAGGTTGTGAAAAGCGCAAGACTTTCTTCTTCCTTTCCCATATTTCCGTCCTATCTTTGCATTGCCAGCTTTTAGCAAAGGAGAAGTGTAGCATTCCAAATTATGAACATCGGTATGGCATACATTCGTGCCAATCCCTATCTCTTGATTTGGGGTTATGTTTTGTGGGAGCTTCTATTTTCTGTATATTTTTGTTAATATCGCTGATTAATAACCATGTTACTTAAAAGTGATTTTATATTGTGCAAGACCCACACCTGTGCCACTGAGATCTCAAAGCGTGCATCTTGTGCAAACAGCTGGAAACCAAATGTAAAACTACGTGGACTTATTAAGACCGGCCGCTGGGAAGACCTGTTTTCAGCAGCTGTCCTGGTCTTGGCGAAAGTCAAGATGGTTTTACATTTGGTCTGCAGCTGGCTGCGTAAGACCTGTGCTTTGGGAAAGCAGCAACAGCAGCATAATATGAAGGCAGTTTAAATCAGTGATTAGTTACTTCTGTAAATGGTAAACTGGTAACCATTTATTTTTTAATTGAAAGTTTTAGCAGAAAAATTGTCAGCTTTTAAAACTGCTCTGCCCTCTAATCTTTGTTAACTGGAAACTGTTCAATTGTACTAACAACACAATACCAACCTGGTTTGAAAATGTGTTTTTATTTGTTTCATTTAAATCCAGTTTTTTCCTGTAGAATATATAACTTGCTGAAATAAAGCCCATCCTGCCTTTCCTGGCCATCACTGCACACTGAGGTTCTTGTGCCTGTTGCCAGAACCTACAGAGGTCTTGACTCTTAGCATGACTTGAAACAACAATGGTTTATTTAAATGATTAAAGTGTTTATAGTTCCTGTAGTGGAACGTCCTTTAGTTGAAGTAAGGGAAATCTTTAGATTACTTAAATGCTAACTAGGTATCTGAAAAGGCTGTTTTCTATAATGCATTGAAAATAAATGCCTTCACAAATGTAGATGAATTACTTTGGAACAAAGCTATGCCTGTCTACCTTTGCATAAGAAGCTAGTGGTTTGTAAGTGCTGAATAAGACTATTCATGCTATCTGTATCCCAGTTTACAACACACTTCCTCAGTGGGGCTTCTGTACACCGCAAAGTGTAGTATGTTTCAGGAAACAGCTTGAGAGTAGTTAGTATAAACTAAGCTAGTTTTTTTTTAAAAATGCTTTCTAAACGCTGTTGTAATTATGCAAAATGACTTGTGTAGATGCCGTGACACTGCATTTTGTGCTCAGAAATGATTTTGTAACATTAGTTGTATTAACCCAGCTTTATAGAATACATTTAGTTTGGAAAGTGGTTTTGCAATTTCATACTGCAGGTTGCTTCACCTCGTAGGAAAGAGAAAGCAAAGTTTCTATTGTCCAAAAAACATTGCTAACCAGCTCCCAGCAGTCCAACCACAATGCAAGTAGATTTTGAGGGACTTGCAAGTGCAGTGGCTTCTCTGTATAATCAATGTAAAATGAGAGGAGGAGTTGTGTTACAGCTGTTGCGTAACCCTATCCTCAGCCAATGGGCGTGCCTGCAATTCCACCAGGGGTTACTGTGCATTGATAAGCAGAGTAAAACTCAGCTATTTTTTAATTCTTTTATCCTTTTCCAGCCTAGGGATATTGAATCTAATTGGAGTTTTCCCATGACTACTTACATTTTTAACAAAAACTGGGATACTTATAAAAAGACCTGGAAGTAATAATCTCACTTTCAATGTCTAGACAATGTAGCGAAGCAATTATAAAAAGTGAATAGAATGCTAGGTGATAAAGCCATAACAATAGACTGCAAACCCATAGAAATTATGTTAAGGTTTACATTGCACTGGTCAGACCACACCTCTGTTCAGTTTTGGCCACAAAATAAATACATGCATTGAAACAAAGAGCAAAAATAAAAACAGAAAATGCTGAAAACACACAACGGGTCAGTCAGCAGCTGTAAAGAAACAGGACAGGTTGCTATTTCGAGTGTGTCACCTGCATCAGAACTAAATACAAAAAAATAAACAGTCATTCTGGTATGGTTGAGTAAAAATGGGAAAGGGAGAAGGAGGGAATCATCAGATATGCCATAAAGAAGGGAACAAATTTCATGGAATTATATAGAAATTACGACACAGAAACATGCAATATTGGTGTTCATCCTCCACGTGAGCAATAGTCCTAAACCCACGTGCCTGCCCTGTTCCCACATCCCTTTACCTCCCTTTCCTTAAAGGAGGCCGATGGCCGAGTGCCAAAAATGCAACTGATGTGGCTAACCATAAGGGGGGAAGAGAGCAGAGTCCAGGGGAAGGGGGGAGGCCAGACCACTGTGGGGAAGGGGGTAAAGCAGGAGCAGCGGGGGAAGGAGCAAAGAGGAGGAGCAATGGGGGAAGGGGGTAAAGCAGGAGCAGCGGGGGAAGGGACGAAAGGAGGAAGCAGGAGCATCGGGGGAAGGGACGAAAGGAGGAAGCAGGAGCATCGGGGGAAGGGGGAGCAGAAGCAGGAACACGGGTTGGTGTGGAGAGCAGGAGCCCGGAGGGAGCAGAGCACCGGGTGTGGTGGAGGTGAGGGTGGTGGGGGGGGGGGGGGGGGGGGCGGGTGAGGGGAATGTGATCTAGGTCTAATGTGGGGAAGGGAGAAAGAATGTGGTCCAGATAAGGAGATGGATCACGTCCTCTGCCCCCCCGCGCCCCCTGGATCCCCCTCCCCCCCCTCCCCCCTCCCCCCTCCCCCCTCCCCCTCCCCCTTCCCCCTTCCCCCTTCCCCCTTCCCCCATCCCCCATCCCCCATCCCCCATCCCCCTCCCCCTCCTCCTCCTTCCCCCCCCCCCCCCCGTGAGACCTGGATCATGCTCTCCTCCTCCTCCTCCTCCGCCCTCACCCCGTGAGACCTGGATCACGCTCTCCTCCTCCTCCTCCTCCCCCCTCCCCCCGTTAGACCTGGATCACGCTCTCCTCCTCCTCCTCCTCCCCCCTCACCCCGTTAGACCTGGATCACGCTCTCGTCCTCCTCCTCCCCCCTCACCCCGTTAGACCTGGATCACGCTCTCGTCCTCCTCCCCCCTCCCCCCCGTTAGACCTGGATCACGCTCTCCTCCTCCTCCTCCTCCCCCCCCCCCCTCCCCCCCGTTAGACCTGGATCACGCTCTCCTCCTCCTCCTCCTCCTCCCCCGCCCCCCCCCCCTCCCCCCGTTAGACCTGGATCACGCTGCTCTCCTCCTCCTCCTCCTCCTCCTCCTCCTCCTCCCCCCGTTAGACCTGGATCACGCTCTCGTCCTCCTCCTCCCTCCCCCCCGTTAGACCTGGATCACGCTCTCCTCCTCCTCCTCCTCCTCCTCCTCCTCCTCCTCCTCCCCCCCCCCCCCCCCCTCCCCCCCGTTAGACCTGGATCACGCTCTCCTCCTCCTCCCCCCCCCCCCCCCCCCCCCCCCCTCCCCCCCCGTTAGAGTTGATTTCTCGGAAAGCCTGGCGCATGCGCAGCAAGTGACCTCATCGGACCCATGTCACTATTCACTTTGTACTGTAAAAGGTGACCCCTCCCACGTTCTACCCAATAAACCTGAACACAATCCATGACCTACACACAATGTCCCATCAGTCACTGTAGCTCTCTCCCCGAGTGGTTAGCGACTGTGTGCACTTCCGGTTTTCGATCGATGCATGACGTTCTCCTGCGCATGCTAAAAAGCTACAGCTCCGCTAATGATGTCACTTCCAATGACATCACTCTCACTTGTTCTCGTTGAATAAATGCGCCCTCACTAAACTAACCTTGCAGCTCAAATTATGTAAAATAGTCAATGCTGTAGATTTGTCAAATTCAGCCTCAGAGGAATGGCTGCAGCCCCCTGCATGATCTTGCAGTGCCCGTTGATGGGGCCACATATTTGAAAGGGCCTGCAAGTCAATTGTTGGGTTGGGCTGGTGTGGAGTGTTTTCAGAGTCAAAGCGAGGCGGGAGGCTGCTCAATGTGGAGGCCTCACTCCTCCAGCAGACAGGGGAGTTTCGTAGGAGATTTTACAGATCATGCCGACAGTGTGCCATGTGTGATGCCAGGTACAAGTGACTGGCACAAATTGGTGCCATGCTGCCTTCCATAGAGTGGGGCCTGGTTTGTCAGTGGAATTAATCTTTCACTATTTACCCACAGTAAGGTTCCCCAGGTTTCACTCACCCCTTTACTAGCTGCTCCTCCCATGGCATCGCTCCCACTCACCACGTTCTTGCTGCTGCTTCCAACTCTGACAGACTTATCCCGCCCATTCCCCAGTCTCCCTCTTATCAGGTCGCGTCTAAGTCGACATTGCTCTAAAGTAAATAAACCCAGCTCTTTATGCTTATCTGAATAATTAAGGTTCTTTAAGCATGGAATTATTCTCGTAGCTCACCTTTCAATCTTTTCCAAGGCCACCATATCACCACCATGTGAGGGGACCAAAACTGGGTGCAGTACTCCAGATGCAGTCCAACCAGTATTATTTCACTATTATTTCCTGTAAATGACGGCGTATTCTGTGTTGGTCCTACCAACATGCGTGACATTACGTTTGTGTTATTTGCCATTTTGGTGTTTAGCGTGTAGGCAGGCCTTCCTGGGAGCTTCACTGGGTTCGTAGGCCATTCGAAAGTCCACCTGCAGCTGCTCCAGAGATGCCCTTCCACACCACGCATTGCAGCAGGCCTCGTCCCCAGGCGTGGTGGTGATCGATGACTATGGGCCATGAGGTTGAGGACGAGGGTGGATAGTGCACCATGGCAACAGTGAGTTCCTCCCAACTTGTTGGAGGTGAGGGGTAGATAGGGATGAGTTTATGGAAACGATTGGTGCATTAAAGAAGCAGAGGGTTTTTGTTCTTCAGGATGACCCTGGAGTGGTAGGTGGTCTAGGCAGAGGAGGGTGAGGCCTGAAAGTGCTTGATGCTGTCCATTCTGATATGGTGACGGATGGTTAAGTGTGTTGAGCACCGGATACACCCAAACCTGTGCTCATTGGGCTTGCAGGAGTATGGGGCCATACTAGGGGAAGGAAAGAAGAAAAGAAACAAAGGATCCAAAGCGCGACAGCCAATTGGCACATAGCAAGGTCCCATAAATAGCAATGAGATGGTGTTGAGGGGTGAAGTGGCAGGATGGGACTTACGCCCACGCAATCCCCCCAGCAGCTACTCGCAATGTGGAGGCCTCACTCCCTCCCAGCAGACGGGAGTTTTGTTGGAGTTTTTACAGATCATGCTGATAACTTGGTAGGGAATTGGTTAGGAAGTAGGAGACAGTGAATAGTGATAATGGTATGTACTTAAATTGGCAGAATGTGACAAGTGGTGTTCCCTCATTAATCTGTTCTGGGGCCACAGCTTTTCACTGTATTTATAAATGACTTGGATGAAGGAATACAAAGGGGTGGAAGTTATGTTAAAGCTGTACAGAGCTCTGGTTAGACCCCATCTGGAGTACTGCGTTCAGTTGTGGACACTGCACCTCAGGAAGGATATATTGCCCTTGGAGCGGGTGCAGTGCAGTTTCAACAGAATGATATTGGGGCTAAAAGGGTTAAGGACAGGTTGCTTAGACTAGGCTTGTATTCCATGAGTATAGAAGATTAAGGGGTGATCTAATTGAGGTGTTTAAGATGATTAAAGGATTTGATAAGGTAGATAGAGAAACTTATTTCCTGTGGTGGGAGAGTCCAGAATAAATGGACAAAACCTTAAAATTAGAGCTAGGCCGTTCTGGGGTGATGTCAGAAAGCACTTCTTCACACAAAGGGTAGTGGAAATCTGGAACTCTTCCCTGAAAAGCTGAGACCAGGTCAATTGGAAATTTCAAGTCTGAGATTGATAGATATTTGTTAGGCAAGGGTATTAAGGGACATGGAACCAAAGCTGGTAGATGGAGTAAAGATACAGATCAACCATGATCTAATTCAATGATGGAACAGGCTCGAGGTGCTGTAATACCTACCCTTGTTCCTATGTTCCCGTGGCAATCCAGGAGATCAATGTAGCCGCCAGACAAACATTAGGAGGAGGGTATAAGAGCTGTTGTCACTTCTGTAGTGGCAACAGTGTTTTTTGAGTTTAGCATTCGCCCCCCCCCCCCCCCCCCAATTTGATTCTGGTGGGTCCGCTGCCAGCAGAATGATCAGGGCCACAGAGGAGTCATAATAGGGAAATCATGGCAGAAATTGAGGTGGCCAGTTCTGGTGTGGAGTTTTGGCTGAGGTGCCCAGCCCCACTTCACTTGCCAGACTACCACCCAGAAGTGAGTGATTTTCATAAAGGTCTGGACTTTCCTTAAGTCAGAGGAAGTTTGCTGCTCAGACTTCACCTTGACCCCCTTGTGCAATGCTGGTCACTGAGACACAAGGGAGCTACTGATGTGCTGTGGCCAGTGCAGAGAAAAGCCACAAGGAGGACCGTTGGTATAGGAGAAATCAACATAGATTCAAATGTAGGAATGATATCAAGAAATCATTCCTCACACAAAGAGGTTCAAGGTGAGCCAAATGGCCTTGCTCATCCATAATTATCTTGTGATTTTTTTTGAATGAGGAAGAGAAGGAGCAATGGAAGGAGGATGAGCAGCATTCATAGATACACAGAACCCAACTGGCAGAGCAGCTGGAGGAGTGAAGAGGCACGGAGCAGTTTGTTTTCCCTGCAATTCCCGACAGCTGTCGCCTGTATACCGAAAGACACTGCGTTATCTGCGGCTGTGGAGCAGAAGGAAATGCTGCTCTCCACTGGCCCCATACCTGTCTGCCATGTTTCCTGCAGCTCCAAGTTTGAACCTCTCCAATCAGGTTTCGGCCCTAATCAAAGTCAATAGTGACATCCTCCGTCACTGTGGCTGTGATGCACTAATCCTCCTCATCTTTATTTCAGTAGTTTTTAAACACTGTTAACCACACGGTCCTTTTCCAACTTCTCTCCTCCGTTGTTCAGCTGAGTGAGAATGCTGTTGCTTTGTTCCACTATTACCTATCCAGTCGTAGCCAGAGAATCTCCTGCAATGACTTCCTGCCCCCGCACTGTTACCTCTAGAGTCCCCCATGGATCTGTCCTTGGCCCTATCCTATGTCTCATCTATATGCTGCCCCTTGGGCGACGTCATCCACATGTATACTGACAACACCCAGCTCTACCTCACCACCCCCACCTTTCTTGACACGCAGCGCCCCCCCCCCCCCTCCCCAAGTCTTGGATGAACTGCAAATTCCTCCATTTGATCATAGGGAAGACCAAAGACATTGCCTTCGGTCACCGCCACGAACTCCGTCCCGTCGCTACTGATTCCATCCCTCTCCCTGGCCACTGTCTCAGGCTGAAACAGACTGTTCACAACCTTGGTATCCTAATTGACCCTGAACTTAACTTCCGACCCCCCTATCCGCTCCATCACAAAGACCACCTACTTCCACCTCCACAACATCGCCCACCTCAGCCCCTACCTCATCCCATCTGCTGCTGAAGACTTCATCCATGCCTTTGTTACCTCCAGACTCGACTATTCCAATTCTCTCCTCGCTGGCCTCCCATCTTCCACCTTGAGCTTGAGCTCATCTAAAACACTGCTGCACGTATCCTAACTCGCAGCAAGTCTTGTTCACCCATCACCCCTGTGCTCGCTGACCTACATTGGCTCCCGGTCCACCAACACCTTGATTTTAAAATTCTCATCCTCATGTTGAAATCCCTACATGGCCTCACCCCTTCCTCCCTGAACTCGGCAGCGTCAGCGCCGTGCGTTCCCTGAACTCGGCAGCGTCAGCGTCGTGCGTTCCCTGAACTCGGCAGCCTGCCTGACAATGATTGGATCAAATTACACATTCCAAATAAAGGGTTGGGTGAGTATCGTCCTCTACTCCCAGTCTGTGACAATAACGAATTATCATAGTTCCACCACAGAGGTGGTAATAGACGTGACCCAAAATGAAAGATTCCCTGACAGCTGTCATGATTCAGACGCACACCTGCAGAAATCTCTTCCGGTGGTCGCACACCAGCTGTGCATTGTTGGCATGTTAGCCCTTTCTGTTTATGAAGGCTCATGTGGAAGTTCTCGGATTGCTACGTGTGTGCAATCGATTGCACCCTGCACCCATGGGAAGCTGGACGGATAGTTGAAACCCACTACCCTCGCAGTCTGGCTGTCATTTGCGGGGGAAGTTCACGAAGTCGGATGACCTGGCAAACAAGCCATCCATCACTTGTCTTATACACTTATGTGTAGATGACTGAGAGACCCTGGAGATGTCACTGGTGGCACCCTGGAAGGACCTGGAGGCGAAGAAATTGAGGGCAGTTGTGGTTTTAATTGTGACCGTCAATGCGTAGCTACCAGGTCCAGCTGGGAGCAGCCCTTCCTGAAGGAGCGTGCAGATCTCTGCGACTGCCTGCCGACTCAATCTGAGTCTGCTTAGGCACTGCTCCTCAGACAGTTCCAAGAAGCTCAGCCTCTGCCTGTAGACCCTCTCACATGGGTAGTGCCTCCTGCGATCTCGGCCCCTCCGTTGGTCCCCTCTCTGCTCTTTTTTATTCGTTCATGGGATGTGGGCATTGCTGGCGAGGCTGGCATTTATTGCCCATCCCTAATTGCCCTTGAGAAGGTGGTGAGCCACCTTCTTGAACCACTGCAGTCCGTGTGGTGAAGGTTCACCCACAGTGCTGTTAGGAAGGGAGTTCCAGGATTTTGACCCAGTGACGAAGGAACGGCGATATATTTCCAAGTCGGGATGGTGTGTGACTTGGAGGGGAAAGTGCAGGTTGTATTGTTCCCATGTACCTGCTGCTCTTGTCCTTCTAGGTGGTAGAGGCCGCGGGTTTGGGAGGTGCTGTCGAAGAAGCCTTGGCGAGTTGCTGCAGTGCATCCTGTGGATGGTACACACTGCAGCCACAGTGCGCCGGTGGTGAAGGGAGTGAATGTTTAGGGTGGTGGATGGGGTACCAATCAAGCGGGCTGCTTGTGTTGTTGGAGCTGCACTCATCCAGGCAAGTGGAGAGTATTCCATCACACACCTGACTTGTGCCTTGTAGATGATGGAAAGGCTTTGGGGAGTCAGGAGGTGAGTCACTCGCTGCAGAATACCCAGCCTCTGACCTGCTCTTGTAGCCACAGTATTTATATGGCTGGTCCTTGATGAGCACCTCTGCTTTGTGCACCTGCATATCCCAGAACTGTACGACGTGGTGATGTGCCTCCTCCTCAGATGTACTGTGGAATCGATCCATTGTGCCCCCATCCTGATGTCCGTTTGAGAGACTCCAAAATGTTGGTAAATTTGTGTGAACACAAGAAATCTCAGCCTCAATACAAAGAACTCTGTGTCCAACTGGACTAACTCACCTTTTATTGAGATGCGTCAGTCACAGGTTTAAAGGGCCAAATGAGCTTCGGCTGCATCTCGTCTCCGTTTCAGTGGCATATTTCAGAAGCCATGGGAGACACGTTCAGGAGAAGTTAAATCGTTCCTGTTGCAGAATCCACAAAGTTAAGTACCTCGAGTGTTTAAAGTACCTAAATTGCCCCTTTAACTATCGGCCCTCCGGCTTTAAGTGGGACGGGACTTCCGGGTTTCTGTTGCGCACGCATCCTAATGTGCCTGGGTTAAAATTGGGCTCATTTGAGCTGGGATGCAGTCCTGCTTCAAAAATCAACTATTTTTACTGTTCACCCACCTGTTCTTGGGGGTTAAAATTACCCCCAATGTGTTGAGATTTTTGCTGAATATGGCCCACACTAAATGCCATGATATCGGATCATGCCCACCATATAAAGAGTTTGACACCCCTGGTCCAAACCAACACCTCATTGCTTTATCTCGGTCTTTTTCCTGCTTATAACTGGTCAATTTGTTTTTCATCCTCTTTTTCCTTTATTTCTTCTACATGCTATCCTATTTGCTAAATTCTTTTTTATTTGTACATTTACCTCATCTATTTCAACCTCACTATTTGCTCTTTCTGGTTGCTTTTATTTGCCTAGTTCGCTCCTCCCTAGTTTAAATGGCTCTTCCCTTCCCTGTTTATCTATTTTGCCAGTTAATTAGCTCCATTCCTGTTTAGATGTAGCCCACCCTTGGGGAATAGCTCTCATTTTCCCCATAACTGGGTGTCAATAACCCACAAAACATAAGGCCTCTTCCCTGGACGGCATAGGCACGATGGGCCGAAAGGCCACCTCCTATGCTGTATCATTGTATGATTCTATGAAGAATAAAGTTCTTTCTCGTTGCAGATGCTGACTGACCTGCTGTGCATTTTTAGCATTTTTGTTTTTATTTCTGGCAATTACATTTTTTCCCTTTTTATTTTAAAGAGAAAAACAATGTATTCTTTTCCTGAGTGAAACAACAGGGAGGTGAATTGCTTCTGTGCCTTTGCCCCCTTATAACTGCCCTGTGGGAGTGGGTGCAAGAATTGCACAATTTCCATTCTTTCCTCTTCACCACTCTCCCAAAGGGCTGGCTGGATCTGGAAGTTAAGTGGGTAACTCTACTCCTACAATTCTGGCACAAGTGCCTGTATGCTGTCAGCTAATATATTTCAAGTTTTCTTGGAGGGAGATTTAATATAAAATATTTTTTTAAACTTCTGTAATAGTATTGGAGTATAATTTTCTGTTATGAAAGTTTTGTTTTAGCAGCTGACCAGAAAAAATGCATCTAGAGACTTTGCTTTACGTGTTGAGGTATGTGCTGTACTGGCCTGGACATGTTGGGAATGATGGCTAATGTGCTGTATTATTTGTGTAAGCTGTTACAGCTGTTGTCAATAACCTCATGGCATTTTTCTACTAGTGAATGTAAAGGATAAGGATTGTGATCGGAAAATAGGATGGGTTCATGGTAAGTAATTGTGTCACTAAAGGGCATATGTACTTGATGTATTTAACTAAATTGCAATATTCTAAGATAAGCGTTTGCTCAGCGTACTACTTAGTCTGCTTTTAGTTTTGTGTATGAACTTAAAGAACGGAATGCAATTGAAGTAATGTTTAATAGAACATTTGATAATTCTTGCATTTCTGTATATAGTATTTTGTGTAAACTCTGAACCTCTCGAAGGAAGGATAACCATGTTGGGGAATGGAATGTTCTAACTGAGTGGAATGTTCTTACTGAGTATACTTACAAGTCAACAATTAAAAGGGTTAAATGCAGTTCTTAAATCCTGTAGACATTCCCTCCCTGACACAAATGAGCCAAATAAAAAGGGATAGCCCGTGCTTCATGACCTGGTAGCCAAACAACAATTTAAAATGCCTTAATACTCACTGAAAGTAGAGGTAAAACCAACTCAAACTCATAGTCTTCAATGCACTGTTTTGTAGAAGGCAGACTGCAGGATCATATCTACAGTTCCTCACTCAATCACATTTGTGAGGGAGAGGTTCAGAGCAGAGGCCAGGTACTTCCAAAGAACACTAAGATTCCTCAGGCTACATTCTTACACCTCCAAGCAGCTGGTTACAAAGCAATATTGCCAACTATCTTGAGTCAGTTGCATGTCCAGTTGATCAGAGCACAGTGCATGGTACAGAGAGGCCTAAGAGGGGAAGGGAGAAAATTTAAGAAAAAATCACCCAAAAAACTTTGCTTGGAGTCTGCTGTAATCATCAGGTACTTTGGTTCAGAAACTGATGTATTAATTGAGGTTGCTATGTCAATCGAATATCTGTTACTAGTTCATTTAAAAATTGCCCTGTTTTTAGAGTGTGGGGTGGTTTTATGAATTAAACAGAACTCTGAATTAATGTGGTTTCCACTCGCCTGCAAAGCAGATTTCTCCTTAGACTTTGGTTGTGGAACCGAAGCAAAAGAATTCTTCACTTTGCAACCCAAAAATTCTTGAATATTTCCGCATGCACAAGAATAGATATTTTTCTTTTCTCTCCTTTTAATTTCTTTAGTCAGTGCTTACAAAGTGAACCGTCAGTAAGCAAGAACTGTTAGAGGAAAGTAAGAGCTGTTGTGGTAGCTATGCCATTGTTTTTTGTATGAAGGATTTGGGAATGCAGTGTAATGTTTTCTCCACTTATCCCAAATTGTTCAGAATTTCAGATTTGAGACTAAGGCATGGAATTTGGCTGCTTTACTGTTCAAAATGGGTATTGGATTCAATGAAGGTATGAAAGAATCCAATGTTCTTTTTCTTTAGTGAATGTGGGGAAATGACAGTACTGGATATGAATCAGGTCCCCAGTTAGGGAGGAATGCCAAATTCCTGCAGAACTGGGAAAATAATCTATAATTGTTGTATTTACAGTATTTCTGCTAGTGATGTCCCGATTTTAGTAATAGCAGGCTATAAAGTAAATGCAGTAATAGACCACGGTCAAGGACCTGATGGAAGCACCTGGGATTTTCTGGTGAGTATTGATTACTAGACGGAATGGTGCTTTTACCCGTTACACCATTAGGGGAGCTGTTTTTTGTGGTAGGTCATTGCTGTGGAATCTGCCCTGCAGTGAAAATGGGATGGATTTTACAGTGCTGGGAGCTGAAAATATGCTGTATAATATCAGCTCAATATTAACTGTTGGTGGGATAGGATTTAAAATGGGAAGATTTGAGTTATCCTAGGGAACAAACTGGACCAGAAAGAGAAAAAAGAGCAAACAGTAGGAGAGCTAGATATTTTGGATGACTTAGCACTATTTACACAAATGAAAGAAATTCCAAGAAAAATTGGGCAACAGTTCAGACTAAAGATCTCAGAAGAAATCAAAGATCATCACAGTTGCAATGGATAACAACAATGTTTACCTCGAGCTTAAAGCAACAACACTAAAGAAAGTAGACCACTTCATCTATCTTGAAGTATGATAATGTAGCAATACTAATATTGGAGAAGAGTTATAAGCTGAGTTGGGAAAACAGTTACTACTTTTAACAAACTGGCTGACATCTAGAGAAACGCTATAATATCCTCAATACAAAGATCAGACTTCACAGAGCAACTCCTTACCACATAACAGTGAAACTCAGTCAGTGGCAAAGACTACAGAAAATAAATTTGAAAGTTTTAGCATCAGGTATCTTAAAGATACTGTACTCCAGATCAGTTGGACAGATAAAGTTGTGAACAAAATAGACAAAAATAGTAATTCAACTTCCAAAGGAAAAGTGCCTCAATTGATTAGATTGAATGCAAAACTCCAGATTACTGTGCCAAACCTGTATAGCAAAGTGTGGAACACCAAGAATAACCTGCCAAAGCATTGTAGAGAACTCCACTGAAGCTGACACAGCAGCTTGACAAAAACAAGGTCGATCTAAAAGACTGATGCTGGCCCTACGTGCCTAGAATTTGATGCAACCCGTAGATGGTTAAATGTGTTTAACCACTGTAAAGCTAAAGACCCCAGGCAAAAGTCTAAAATTTGGGATCGCATTGATAAGATTTCCTTTGAAGTGAACTCAAATGCAGAAAATGAGCTGCAACATAAGGAACAATATACTGATTTTTTAAAAGTGTTTTAAGTGGAACTTTTCTATATCCCAGGGCTATGTTTGAACAATGGGAACAAATCAATCAGCTGTTTGTAATGCAGAGTCATGCAATCAGTATTCAAAGGAGCATTCAGGCATCTCTTAACAATTTGAATAGATGAGCCAAAAAGTATATATCTCCTCCACAGCTCCTATGACTTTAAAAGCAATGCATTTCCAGGAAACATGAGCTGTATTTAAAGCCTTACTAAGATAAAAGCTTTTCCTTTTTTCTAGTTAGAGTATACATTTCCTCCATGTATGCTTCTTGGGGGAGAGTTGAAAATAACTTCACTCATATCTCAGAATATCAGTAAATCTCTTGCACCATATTCTGAACAGTTTAATCTTGACAGCTTTTATCAAACATATTTTTGAGTCATAAACCAGTCTGTGTGAAAACTATAAATCAATACAGTATTCATACCAATGAAGGGTATTATGGGGGTTAATACCTTAACTCTAGGTATGTTCTAACAAATCTTTCTCAAGGTAATCCTATTTCTCAAGGTAATCCTAATCGAAGGAATAAAATCATGAAATGGAAGCTTTGTTGTTGTTCTTCATTTGATGAATTGGCTTGTAGTGTTAACCTGGTTGAACCCTGTTGTTGGGAGGTACAACTTTGAGGTACATTGCATGTTCTAAACTCTCCAACAGGGTTCTTCATGACCAATTGAAACATTGGAAAGTGATCTTGAAAGAATGGATGAACTTCAGAGACCCATCAGAGATATTAACCTATTATTGACTGCTATTATATTCCATAAAATCTCTGCTAGTGCTGCTGGCTTTCCATTTAGCCGGCTGCTGGGAAGACCAAATAAAATAAGTGGATCAAATTTTGTTCCAAGGATGGCCTCCTGCATTTTTGATGATGAATTCCACTTTAGATTCTCTGGACCAGGGCTTCAATAAAAACAGTACCCTGGGAGAAGTCTCTTATTTTCCAGCTTTCATAAAAAAAATATTTTTAAATGATATATTTCCCCTATGAGAGAGGAGAAATCCCCTAATTTCAGAATGAAAAGGCAGGTGATCCTGGTGCTCCAAATCAATTTTAAAAAGGCAGTATTAGAGGAGCTGAAATTTTCACAGATTAAATTATAAGCATGTTTTGTACTTGTTCAGTTGGGGTAAGGAATTACTTTACTTTTCCTTCTTCCCTCCAACCTCCCTCTCTTTACTGACTCCACCCCAAAAAATATTTTCATCCTGTATGCTTTTTAGTGATGGTTGCTATTTTGCACTGGTTCGAATTAACATTAAAACTTCTGGGGGAGAGAAAGTTTAAAAAAAAATACTGTAAATGCTGGAAATTTGAGATAAAAGAACAAAATTCTGACAGGTCAGTCAGCATCTGTAGAGAGAACAAAGGAGTCGATGTTTCAGGTCAAATTTAATATGCCATGTAAAGCACAGAGTACTATCGGGGCCACTGACTTGCAATGAATGGGTAATCAAATTGTGTTTCTTTATTGCATGCTATTTTAGTATTTTTACCAGTGTATTGTGGAATGAATTCTGAGGCGCTCCATTTTTCCATGAACAGTGTAAATGAGTTGCCTTGCTTATTATATTATTATTTACCAATGTGTTTAATTTCTACCTCTAACTTTTTTAAAGCCCAGGATACACATGAAGATGGCAAGTAACTTGTACAGATTGGAGGTGGATGTGGAGATTAGAAATGGTGAGGAGGAAGGGGTCATTGTATTTAGCAGTAGTAATGGGAGTGGTAGGACGGTGGGAGGGGTTCTGGTATATGGTAGTACTTTGGAGGGGAAGCCTGAGAGTTGATAGTACGGTGAAGGTGTGATGTGAGGTTTTGTTTAGTTGGTGATTTCTGGTGTTGTGCAGTAGTCCCAGTGGGGGGATGGGAGGGTGCCCTATGGTCTGGGAGCATTAGAGCAGCGCTGGGGTCTGTCAGCACTGGTTTAGAGGGTTGTGGAGCACTGAGCAGGTCCTAGCATGTGTCAAAGCTGTAGGTGATTGGTTGGGAGGCTGGACTGAGGAAAAGTATCAGTGTCTGAAAGCAATGGGGGTATCCCCATGAATCGATATAGGCACAGTGTGGAGGTAGGTTCCTGGGCTTGGGAATGCTGGGGAGTGGGCTGCAGGGCTCTGAATATAGCAGGTTTGGGATCATGGTGGGTTGTTGTTATTAATGGGGTCTGGTGGTACTGGAGTGGAGGGTTACTACATCTGGGAGCACTTGTAGTGGAATCTGGTTTTTGGTACAGTGGCAAGGGAGATTATTTGGACCTGGGAGCACTGGGCTGGGTCTCACAGTATGTAAGCGTTGGGTGGGAGATGTGGAATATCTGAGTACTGAGGGGGTTTCATTGTCTGGGAGAGGTGTCTTGGGGTTCTGGAAACAATATAAGGGGGATAATGGCGTTTAGGAACATTGGGGATGAGGTTGCTGGGTGTGGAATTACTGGAAGGGGGGGGGGGAATCCCAGCACATGGGAGCAGGAGTGTTTTTGGCCTATGGGGAGTATAGGGTGAGTGAGCTGAGGGACTGGGAGCAATGGGAGAGATACATTGGGGTTTGGAAGCAATGGAGAGGTTGCTGGGGTCTGCAAGGAAGTTCTGGTGTCTGAGGCCTCCAATTCAAACATTCCCAATGTACTGGAAAAGTAATCCTGGAGTCGAGGAGCACTGGGGGCGGGAATCCTGGGGTACGCAAACATTGGGTAAGGGGTCACGGGATATGGGAGTATTGTAAGGATGGCAGTATATCCCCAATATATCTCTCCCGTTGCTCCCAGACCCTCAGCTCACTCACCCTATACTCCCATAGGCCAAAAACACTCCTGCTCTCAGATGACAATGCCTGGGAATGCTGGGACTGATGTCTTGGGGTTCTGGGAGCCATAGGAGGGGGGGAATAATGGGATTTGGGAGCAATGATGAGGTCTGGTAACATTGTAATTGGGCTATGGAACTATGGGGAATAGGATCCTGGGATCAGGAAGCAGCAGGTGATCTAGAGGTGCAGAATTT
Source organism: Heptranchias perlo (assembly GCF_035084215.1). Taxonomy (NCBI): domain Eukaryota; kingdom Metazoa; phylum Chordata; class Chondrichthyes; order Hexanchiformes; family Hexanchidae; genus Heptranchias; species Heptranchias perlo. The sequence continues at coordinate 87,426,527 of NC_090327.1, forward strand.
TTGGGTGGGGATCTGAGCATCTGGCAGTGATGAGAAGGGGGGCAGATGAGGGGGTGATGGCATTTGGGATCACTGGGAGGGGTCTTGGCATCTAGGAACACGATGAGCGTGCTAGGTTTTGGGAGCTCTGGAAGACGGGGGTTCTAAAGCAGTAGAAGGGTGGTTCCGGATTGGGAAAGACTGAGGGGGAGAGGTCCTAGGGTATGCCAGTATTGGGTGGGTGGAGGATGTTATGATATGGGAGTACTAGGGTTAGGGTGATCAGGTCTGGGAGCACCAGGAAGGGGGTTCTTGGGTCTATGAACCCCCCATTGGGAAGAGGGTTGTTGGATGTAGGATTACTGGGAGGGGGTGGCGGTCCCAGGATATTGAACATAGGGTTAATGTTAGGAAGTGAGATTACTGGGCGGGAGGGCTTTGAACCTCTGGGAGGATTGATGTAGAAACTGGATCTTAGTTGTGCAAAGCAATTGTATTTGCCAGCTGTACTAAATGTCTTGCAGCATTGCCAGCTAGCGAGAGTGAGCTGAAGCTACTGAAGAAGCTCAGAGAATGGGAGGGTGTAGGCCAGGGCCACTGATGCTGGTCCGACAGGGAGTGGACCAGGGTTGTTCATAAATTGCAAGGAGTGGCCAAGGGTCACCGATGGAGCACTGAGTGTAAGAGGAAGTGGGCTAAGTTGGCTGCTGCAGGATAGAGAAGGAGGTTGCATGTTGGGGCTGTCAAAAGAGCACTGAAAACAGAATAAACAGGCTGGAACTGATGCAGCACAGAGAGTGGGCGGACGTGGGTTGTGGCTCAAGAGCGTGGAAACAATTAGAAAAGTGCATTCCATTCCGTGTGCATCAGTGTCCTAAGTGTTTTTGTCTGATTTCCCCACATGCACGCTTCAACTGAGCTCACTGAATAGTGATCAGAAGTGGGAAGCTTGGTTCACTTTTTTTTCCTCCTAGTTCATTTTTTTTTCTCCCTCCCTAATCCAAGGCTGTTGAGGTCAGTTATCCAACAGTTTGGTAACACAGGATGCTATGCTCTACGGGCTGTTCCCCAGGGTGCACACCGAGACAGATATCAGCTGCTGCTAGAAGACAATCAACTCGGTGAAGGAGGCCCTTTAGTCCATCCGAAACCTGTTGTGTTCTAGCTGAAGGAGCTGTCCACGACCGAGTGTTGCCGACTGGCACGCTTCAGGGTCCAGGAATACGTGCTACGGGTCGCACTGAAGCAAAGTGCAGCCTACGTAAAGGCTTTATGGGGAAAGGCCATTGTGTAAGATCATCTCGCCTTGTATTGTACAGCATGTGTTATAAGATATGTACTGTGTTTTAAATTGTATTGTGTATGATCCGTTTTGAATTGTATCACCTTAAAATTTAGAGATAACCACAATTCCATGAAAATAAAGTATATTTTGAAATATGAAACAAAAGTTGAGGTCAGTTATAGCGCCCCCTTCCGCTGCTTCACCTGAGATTAGCTAACTCAGCGCAGCTTGGGAATTGCACCTGTGACCTTCTGGTCTGTATGGTGTAATACTACATGGGCAGTGCCTTCACCCCCAGGCCATTGAAAGAGTTACGTTTGCATCTCTGTGGCACACACAGTGATAATTATCCAGTAATCTTTTTGTTTGTATCATCCTGTAGATAAATAGACCTTTGCCTTTTAGTTATACTCAGATTGATTTGGCCGATGGGAAAGGGGATTATATAATCAAAGTACAAATTGTGTTTTCTCTCCTGGCTTGAAAAAAAAAATTAGCTAGCTTGTGAACAAACCTACAGCTACAAACTAATGTGATAACTGTAAAGTCCCCTTTTCCATATAATGGTCACTGATCTCATTCACATTGTATAATAAGCTTATTGGGGCTTCCAAAGTCCCACCCCTCCCTAGGCTTAGGTGATCGTATTTCCTCTGCACTCCTTATGCAGTGAGTGGAACAGCTGCAGTAGATTGAATGGTGTGAAGTAACATAATCCTTACCATTTACTGATTTGTGACAATTTCAGTAGCTTGGTGGTGCTGATGTGATTTATTGACGAGTACGGCACCATCATAGGTGATAGTGTCAGAACCCGTTACTTATATTTTTTTTTTAAAAAAAACATTCCAATGCTGTTTTTCTAGCAAATTTTCCAGCAAAATATTTCTTCGAAGGAATAGTTTTGAAATAAACTGCCAGTTAACTAAATTCTCATCCAAATCATTAATATAAATAACAAATAACAGCGGACCCAGCACCAATCCCTGAGGCACACCGCTGGTCACAGGCCTCCAGTTTGAAACACAACCCTCTGTCTTCTGTCGTCAATCCAATTTTGTATCCAATTGGCTACCTCACCTTGGATCCCGTGAGATTTAACCTTATGTAACAACCTACCATGCGGTACCTTGTCAAAGGCTTTGCTGAAGTCCATGTAGACCACATCTACTGCACAGCCCTCATCTATCTTCTTGGTTACCCCTTCAAAAAACTCAATCAAATTTGTGAGACATGATTTTCCTCTCACAAAACCATGCTGACTGTTCCTAATCAGTCCCTGCCTCTCCAAATGCCTGTAGATCCTGTCTCTCAGAATACCCTCTAACAACTTACCCACTACAGATGTCAGGCTCACCGTCTGTAGTTCCCAGGCTTTTCCCTGCCACCCTTCTTAAACAAAGGCACAACATTTGCTACCCTTCAATCTTCAGGCACCTCGCCTGTAGCTGTCGATGATTCAAATATCTCTGCTAGGGGACCCGCAATTTCCTCCCTAACCTCCCATAACGTCCTGGGATACATTTCATCAGGTTCCGGAGATTTCATCTTATAACCCCTCCCTGGGTTTTTCCTTTGCCATGTACAAAATGAAGTGAGAAAAAGAGTGGTAACAAAAAAATGCTCACCTTCCAATTTGATGCAAGATTGCCATTTTATGTGAAATCGGAACTAGTTTCGCAGAGAAGAAATACTTTTGCACCATCTGTAGTGACCTCAATTGCTAAATGGAGGAAATTTGGAAACCAAAGCATCTACTGCGGCCATAGATTTAATATGTATTTTTTACTATTTATCCCTTAACTTCTTTGGAGTAAAGAATTTTTTAGTGCAACTGTGATCTGTGATAATATTGTTGCACTCCAAAAGCACTATTGCATACCTCCATTTATAGACCTTGTACAATGATCTACAGATTTACCAAGATGTCAGTATCTTTTTATATGGGTATTACCTTCATTTTTTTTTTAAAAAAAAGCATGTCATGTCAGTCACTGTACTACATCCTGTCTTGTTAATTTTCATGCCAATTTTACGGAGAAAATTCAGGTCTGGTTTCTTAATGAACAATGCCATGAGAGATCAATTAATATTTATGGTTAAACAAAAGCAGTGGGTATGTGTGAGTAATTACACAAGTACAATCTCATCTCGAGCTTTAGATAGCAATTATAAACCACAGAAAACTTTGTTCTGGTGGTTTATGATGTTGTGGAAACCCCTCAATGAAGCTACTACTTTAAGTCATTCTCATATTTCTGTTGTTCTTGGAGAATTTGCAAACCACACAGTATTTATAAATCACTTCTTTTCATCTTCAATGATGATTTTTATGAGTGAAAATAAAAATACTTATGTGGGACTGACAGCATTTCCTGTTGGATCTTCAACATGCTTTGTCAGTGATAAAATGTGGATTTGCACCTGTGATTCCCCACATTGAGTTACTGTTCACAGGTGCAATTTTTTTGAAAGATATGAGAGTAGAGACTGACTACTTTCCTGCTGTGATGTGGAGAGTAGAGACTGACCACTTTCCTGCAGAGAGGATTGATTAGAACCTGTGCTGTTGTATACCTTCAGCCTGTCCTCTTGGATAAGGTAGGTGTATGGAGAAAAGCAATGAGAAATAACATTTAAATTCTTTTCAGTTAAACAGAAGTACATTCACAATGGAAAACTCAACAATGTAGTATGCAACAATACCATAGCAATATTTTATTGATGTAAAAAATATTAGCCATTTATAATAGCGTTTTGTTCCAATTGTATGGGGTAGGTTCTGTGATGTGAAATCTTCATTTGCAATTTATATTTGGAGAACTCTTCAACTCAACTCAACCATTCAGTATTTTCATATAAAAGAGGGCTGGGCAAAGGGAGATTGGCAGGTAATGGATGAGTAACTGGAGAGGATGTAAGATGGACATCCTTTCCTTCTGAGAATTTTAGGAAATGCAGAATGCTTGAAATCATTTTCCTTTATTCTTGGAAAAATTTGAAGGAGGCACTGTGTAGCACATTGAGTTAGAACACTGTAGCCTAGAAATAACTGTTGATGATATTTGTAAATGAACACTTAATCTGCTTGTAGGACAATCCTCTGACCACCGTTTTAGTGGAAGCAAGACCGATTTGAAACAAATAGCTTAATGTGTGTTAAAATAGTAGACTGAGAATTGTCATATGAACATGTTAGGCATTTGTTCTTTAATATGGATAGCAGTAATTTTTTTTGCCTGTATGTTCACCTCTAAGACATGTTTGGACTTATTCAAAACTGGTGAATCTTGCTCATGTGGAAGCACATTGGAAGAAAAATTAGTTTGGGTACTTTCAACCCACTTTCCATTGGCCACAAGAAAAAAAAATAGAAGATAGAAATGTGACACTGTTGTAAAGATTCCAGCAGGTCCAGTTCCTGTAATTTTATCTATAGCTTTTAAGCATGCAAGGGATGGGTCTGGCTTGAAGTAATTAGGCTTTCTCTATTACTTATCACCCTCTTATTACCAGGTACAGGTCAAGATCTGGTGGTTTTGCTGGGTTTTTTTTAGCTTTTTGAGCATCTGTTTTAAGTATTAACTTTAATTCTAACTATGGAAATTATTTGTCAAACACCAAAGACAGCTGCACCGATCTCCATTACAACCAATGTGTTATTTAACCTTACATACCACATCTATTGTTTTTTACACTCCTGTTCGTTTCCACCAGATGCAGTTGCATGAACAATTTAACTTGTTCCATCCCTACATGTTTAATTTTGCTTAGCCACTTCCTTTTGTTTCTAAAGATTTCATTTCCTGTGAGCAGTATAGTTAACTAGTTTCTGCATTTAAAAAGAAATCCATGACCAACCTTAATAATATCCCTATTTTTGTCCACAACTTCCACAGTGGTGATCTTTGTATCTGTATTTTGCAGCTGTAAAGATGTACTCCATTTTAGTGAAAAAAGTGTTATTACCTTTGTTTACGATTGACTGTGTGTATGAATGTACTTCCCCCACTGAATGTGTGACTCCCTCTCTGTTAGTTCAGAGATACTGCTGGAGAAAAGGTCATTCTTCCAGTGTGTAGTATGCAACATTTTGTGTTCAGTACACTATACATTTGTGTTTGCACTGAATTGCATTGTCATGAAAGGATCACATTTATGCTGGGTCCCCATCCAACCTCAGGAATTGGAACTCCTGCTTAGGGAGTCCCCTGGCTGGCATTTTCCTTGTAAGGGGGGAAGGTGGTTCCACTCCTTACAATATAGTCAGGAAACGGCGAGACCTGACGCAACTGGTCTCTGCCATTTTCCTGTCGGTTTTTTCTGGTCTCCTGCCAGTTATGATGGGAGACCAGCAGAACCCCCCAAAGAATTTCAGCTTCATTTATTTAATTTAATATTCGGTCTTGAATCCCAGGAAAAACAGCGACAAAAAAGTGAGATCAAATCAGCAGTAGTGCTGTTAGTGAGATCCGTGCTATAGTCATTCCAATTTCACAGTTGCTGTTATGAAAAGTCTCTCTGGAATACAGCAGTAGTTTGAATAGTTTCCAAATTGTTAGGTTCATCAAGAATTAAAGAAATATTAGTGAACATCTTGGGTTTATCCCATAATACCCAATTTTGCAACAAAGGGCTGCTTTTGTGCTGTAAAGCCAAGACGGTTGATTTTGCAATAAGTTGCTAGCATCCTATACATATGGGAATGGGTTTCAATAAATAGAGACCTTTTACAAAAAGTGTCAAAGTACTATACTAATGACAAAAAACCAAAAAATGGACATGTTTAAACAAACCCTTTGCTCCATTAACATTTTTGCATGATACCAGCGAGGGATGGGTTATGCTGTGAATTTCTGTTTTGAATTCTTGTACGGGAATATTTAAACTTGCACGTAACTGCTGTCTGCTGCACAAGCAAGCCTGTGCTTGCATCGTCTTACAATGCTTCAGTTGTGTTTTTTTTTAAATTTCGAGATTCAGAAAGTCTTTTTGAAGCAGTAAGTGGCTCCTGTGCTAAATACTGACATCAGCAGAGAATGTTTAATTTTTGCAAAAGAAAAACAAAAAACCCCCTCAGCTCAAATTTTCAGAGGGGTTGCTTATTTTAAAAAATGAGATTATAAGACCAGTGAGCTCAAAAATGTGATTCCTCTGACCCGGCGAAGCAAGGGACAATGTATAATTGATGCTGGAAAAGATAGTTTGAATCTTTTAATTTTGCACAATGATCATTATATCATAGAATTATACGGCACAGAAGGAGGTCATTTGGCCCTTGGTGCCTGCGCCAGCTCTTTGAAAGAACTATTCAATTAGTTCCACTCCCCTACGCTTTCCCCATAGCCCTGCAAATCTTTCAATTTCAAGTAGATATCCAATTCCCTTTTGAAAGTTATTATTGAATCTGCTTCCACCACCCTTTCAGGCAGTGCATTCCAGATCATAACAATTCACTGCGTAAAAAAAATTCTCCTCATCTCCCTTCTGGTTCTTTTGCCAATTACCTTAAATCTGTGTCCTCTGGTTACCGATGCCCCCTGCCTGTGGAAACATTTTCTCCTTATTTACTCTATCAAAACCCTTCATAATTTAAATCGCCCCTTAACCTTCTCTGCTCTAAAAAGAACGATCCCAGCTTCTCTATGTAACTAATCTCTCCATGTAACTGAAGCCCTTCATCCTTCCTAAAGTGTGGTGCCCAGAGTTGGACACAATACTCCAGCTGAGGCCGAACCAGTGATTTATATATTTTTTCCTTTTTGATTCGTAATGTATTAAATGCCAGTATTTGTTGATTCAGTGTTAATCTGCTTCTATCAATGAAGCTGTTAAAATTATAGGGGCTGAAATTCCTTGAGGGTTCCGCCGGTCACTTGCCGTAACTCTGGTGGGAGACCAGCAGAGCCCCCAGGAAAATGGTAGTGGCCCAGTTGTACCAACTTTGTTGTTTCCAGGAGCTTCCTTGCTGCCTTGTGTAGGAGAAATGCCCTTAGAATTGCCTTAAATGTTGTCCTCAAAATGGAGTCAGTAGCTGAATGCTGGGACAACAAAATGTAATCCAAACCATTCTTGCAGAAATTGGGGTAGCATAAGCTACAAAGCCATAGTCCCAGAGAAAGCTTATCAGGCGATATAAGTGTGCCACTGCTTATCAGACTCATCGATCGACAGTTCCGACGGGCCACAGCTAAAAATCGCATAGACCTCCTCAGAAGACTAACACGGGACGCAACCAACAGAGTACCCTTCGTCGTCCAGTACTTCCCCAGAGCGGAGAAACTACGCCATGTTCTCCGCAGCCTTCAACATGTCATCAATGACGACGAGCACCTCGCTATGGCCATCCCCACACCTCCACTACTCATCTTTAAACAGCCACCCAACCTCAAACAGACCATCGTTCACAGCAAATTACCCAGCTTTCAGGAGAACAGCGTCCACGACACCACACAACCCTGCCACGGTAACCTCTGCAAGACATGCCAGATCGTCGACACAGATACCACCATCACACGAGAGGACACCACCCACCAGGTGCATGGTTCATACTCCTGTGACTCGGCCAACGTTGTTTACCTCATACGTTGCAGGAAAGGATGCCCCAGTGCATGGTACATTGGCGAGACCATGCAGACGCTGCGACAACGGATGAACGGACACCGCGCAACAATCGCCAAACAGGAGGGTTCCCTCCCAGTCTGGGGACACTTCAGCAGTCAAGGACATTCAGCCACCGACCTTCGGGTAAGCATACTCCAAGGCGGCCTTCGAGACACACGACAACGCAAAATCGTCGAGCAGAAGTTGATGGCCAAGTTCCGCACCCATGAGGACGCCCTCAACCGGGATCTTGGGTTCATGTCACGCTACACGTAACCCCACCAGCGAACAAATGTTATCTGTTTTTAATATAACGGGTCATTTGCTGTCTTTCTCTTCCTTCCGGATGTTTCTATGTTTCTGCCTTTTTTTTTGGGTGTCTGTATATTCGGTGGCCTTGTAGGTAACACTTCTCTGTCTGCACACTGTGATTGCCTTGGCAACGGGCAGTTAGAAAGACTATCTGTAATCACCAGGTATTGTTCTGTGATTTTATAAATGCGAAGGGTTCGAGGATTTCATTTCCACAACATTCACCTGAGGAAGGAGGAAGCCTCCGAAAGCTTGTGAATTTCAAATAAAATTGTTGGACTATAACTTGGTGTTGTAAAATTGTTTACAATTGTCAACCCCAGTCCATCACCGGCATCTCCACATCATATCAGACTGGAGGCAAATTCCCTGGCTCCTGTTGCGGTAAAAAGAAAGAAAGAACTTGCATTTACATAGTATGGTTCACCAACTCGGGAGCTTCCAAACAGCTTCACAGCCAATGAAGCACTTTTGAAGTGTAATGTACACTGTTGTAATGTGTGGAAATGTGGCAGCCAGTTTATGCACGCCGAGGTCCCACAAACAGCAATTAAATAAATGACTAAACAATCTGTTTTAGTGGTGTTGGTTGAGGGATAAATAATGGCCAGGTCAACAGGTGGCTATTATCCTGCCTAACGAGAATGTAAACAAAAATTAAGGAGAATCTCTCTTTCATCTGATGGGGTCTGTGCAAGGCTGCATTCTTGAGTATTTGTACAGGCCACTTCTCTCCGCCCCGGTGCCCCATCAGCTGAATTCTGAATGGACACTGGGGCCCAATATGCAGCCCCTATAGCTGGCAATATTGCAGTACAATTGGCGGAAAACACTAAAAAGGCCGTTTCCTTCATTTATATTTTGTTAGTGTGCACCTGCCCACATATGAGTGGGTGCAGTTTTTCAGGTCGCTGCTGGCCTTGGAAAGCAATGGAGAGGCAGGGACACAGCTTAGCGTGTCCCCAAGTTGCTTTCCACCTCCGTCCACCTAGGTCTATCTATGATTTCTAGTTTTTAGTGTTTATCTATTGGGGGAGGTCTTCATTCTTTTTTGGAAGCTACTTTTCATTTCCACTGAATTTGGTGTTTTATCAATGCTTTCATTTTGTGACATTGGAAAAATTAATAATTGAAGCAAAATCGAGTAACTACTAAAAACTCGGCCAGCCTCATACTGTATAGCTTAGGGCCGTAAGCATTAAAGCAAGAACAACCATCGAGTGGACACTCAGGGATGGGAGTTTTGAATGTTATTTTTGATTTGAGTACCTGACTTGTTCGACTCATCCTTCATGAATCAAAATCAAAAGTTTCTGGTACATCTGAATCAAATGCAACATTTTAGTTTGTAAGTGTTAAATCGATTCCAAATTTTATTGAACAAGGGTTATGTTTATCCATTTAACTTGAAAACATGGAGCCCTAACCGTGCCTAGCCTGTATTGGGAGTTGTAAACAATTTTACAACACCAAGTTATAGCCCAGCAATTTCATTTTAAATTCACAAGCTTTCGGAGGCTTCCTCCTTCCTCAGGTGAACGTTGTTGGAAATGAAATCCTCAATGAAATCGCATTTATAAATCACAGAACAATGCTTGGTGATTACAGACAGTTTTTTCAACTGCCTGATGCCAAGGCAATATGTGTGCAGACAGACAGGTGTTACCTGCAAGGTCTCCGAATATACAAATCACCAAAAAAAAAGAGATAGAGAGGTAGAAACATAGAAAAGACAGCAACTGACCCGTTATATTAAAAACAGATAATATTTGTTCGCTGGTGGGGTAACGTGTAGCGCTGCGACAACGGATGAACGGACACCGCGCAACAATCACCAAACAGGAGGGTTCCCTCCCAGTCGGAACACTTCAGCAGTCAAGGACATTCAGCCACCGACCTTCGGGTAAGCGTACTCCAAGGCGGCCTTCGAGACACACGACAACGCAAAATCGTCGAGCAGAAATTGATAGCCAAGTTCCGCACCTATGAGGACGGCCTCAACCGGGATCTTGGGTTCATGTCACGCTACACGTTACCCCACCAGCGAACAAATGTTATCTGTTTTTAATATAACGGGTCAGTTGCTGTCTTTTCTATGTTTCTACCTCTCTATCTCTTTTTGTTTTTTTTTGGTGATTTGTATATTCGGAGACCTTGCAGGTAACACCTGTCTGTCTGCACACTGCCTTGGCAACGGGCAGTTGAAAAAACTGTCTGTAATCACCAAGCATTGTTCTGTGATTTATAAATGCGATTTCATTTCGAGGATTTCATTTCCAACAACGTTCACCTGAGGAAGGAGGAAGCCTCCGAAAGCTTGTGAATTTAAAATAAAATTGCTGGACTATAACTTGGTGTTGTAAAATTGTTTACAATTGTCAACCCCAGTCCATCACCGGCATCTCCACATCATGTATTGGGAGTTGACAGCAGTGTGGCCTGTTTTTTGCATTTCAGGCTTATTCCTGAATCACCTCTATAGGTTGAATTTTCTTTTGATGCGGACTGGTTGAACTAGTTTCTAGTTGAGTGGAAAACCAGTTTGACTGGCCTGTTATGCCAACAAATTCTGGTATGATTCCCAGTCCCAGAGAGTACAGACCTGCTCAACCAGTTGTGAAAAGCATATTGGGTTATCCATTGTGCATTTACACATATGCCCTAGCAGAATCAGACAGCTTGAGCTGAGCAGCAGCTTTCTCGGTGAGCAAGTGTGGTCCAGGTGTACTGCCTCCTGTAATACACGTGAGGATTGTAGCTCCAGGGAATACCAAGATTAAATGTTCGCTAATAAAAGCTTTTCTCACACTTTAAGTTTAAAGGTAAGGAGCACTGAATATTCATTGTTTTTACAGTTAAGTTGGAATTTTAAATGTATTGTTTTAAGTTTGTGGTATGAAATTTAGATATTCTCAATGAGGTAGAATGAGAAGATACCTTCTGTGTAAATTTTGAAGATAGGTAACTTGCTACTTTATTGTGTAGTACAGATTTTCTTTTGAAAGAAAACTGGTAATCTCTAATTGATGTCTGTTTATTTTGTTAGACTTATCTTTTAAAGTATGAATCTATTGGTCTGAAAAATAACTTTTTGTAAATGAGGATCTAATCATTTTCTTGTGTATTATATGGTACGTTATGCTAAAACTCAGAAAACAAGAACACTTCTGGCTTTCATTTGGTAATTGATTAACCAGTCATAGTCCAGTAGTACGTGAGAAGCTGAATAGAAAGGAATGAGGGCAGGTTTTGTCATGCCTGACAATACTGGAAATCTCAGGCTTTAAAGTAAATTATGCCTTTCATCCTGGTCACTGAACTCCAATTCTGTTTCATTCAATAACTTTAGTCCCTCATGTTGTAAATTACTTGGACAGCATTGTAGTACAGCAACTCTATTAGTACCAAGCAGATGGTTCTAATGACTGCAGTCAGTGCCAAGCCAGCAGTAGCTTTGGTTGGCTGTGAGTATGGAATTGAAAGAAGTACTTTCCATGTGCATAGGAACATGGGGATTGCTGGAAAAAAGACGAAGGTCCATCTAGTTTGCCTTCCACCATTCTGGTAGTCGCATGAATAACGATAATGGATTTGTTGACTAATCGTGGCAATCAATCTCTACCGATTAGTCTACAAAAGCCCCAGGTATGAGGTGAGGAAACCCCCAGTGGTGGAGAACTTTGGGAACCAGTAGGTCCAAAGTTGCTTAATCCTCCCAAGCATGCTACGCTTGCCATATGTCATGTCTCAAATTACTCGTACTGTATCCCAAATTATTATTTTCTGAAAGAAATCAATCTAATTTACTTGCAACTATGAACTTGGTTTGTAAGAACCATCTTAAGGTAGTTTTATATCGATGGTGTGTGGTCAGCAGGTGGCCTCACCAGAGAATTTCTCCCTTTCAGGGTGCATTGTCAGGCTATACCTCAATGATATCTCTGACCCTAAGCTGGGCTCAGTGTAAAACAACTTATTCAGTCCATCACAAAGACTGATTACTACTGTCTCTGTAATATTTACTGCTTTCTCCCCTATATCATTCCCACCAGTGGCAAAACCCACTCTCAGCCCTTTGTCACCCCCAACACTCTCCTTGCTAGAATTTCAAACTCCAGTTCACCTAAAATTCTGCGGTTTGTATCCTATCCTGCACCAATTCCTGCTTACATATCATCCTGCTCTCCATTTTCCACAATGAAGTGACTTCAGAGTTCTTGCCCTTGTGAACTGCCTTGGGACCTTTTACTATGTTAAAGGCACTATATAAATGCAAGTTGTTGTCCTTGTTTATAATCCCTCCCAAGATTTTGCTCCACTCTACCTGTGCAGCCTTCCCTGGCCTTACATTCCAGCTTACATCCTCCGCTCTTTTGACCAGTCTACGCTGCATTCCTCTACTCCTCCATTGGTGGCAGAGCTTTCAACCATCATATCCCTGCACTCCGGAATTCCATTCCTAAAGCCTTCCGTCTTGCCCCACTTTCCAAAGCCTTCTCAAAACATCAACAAGAGTCTTGGGTTATTTCAGCTAACTCTCCTTCATAATTTCTCCATGTGTAGTTCCCCATCTTTGTAAAGTGCCCTGTGACCTTTTGCATGTTACAGGCACGATACCAGTCCACTGCTGGAGGAGAAAGATATCCTCTTTTATAGTGAAATTGTAAGTATTTATACTCCCACTTACGATTTTGCCGCAAATATTTAACAGAGACGGTACCACCCAGGAGCTCTGTCTTTTGTGACTGATATTCAAATAGTTTCTTTAGCTCATTGGGCTCTGAATACAGAATCATTAGTTTATTATTGCCTCTGACATCATGTGGGCTTTCAGATCAGTTTTAATGCATTTATATTTACACCAGTAATGGAAGCTGCTCGATTGAAATGATCAGAACATTGGACGGGCCCCGTTACAGGCACATGGATCTTCCCACCCAATTTTTCTCTTTGCACTGCAGCTAGATGATCCAATATGCCCAAGTGCAGTAACAGGGAAATCTCCATTTTCTTTTCACCTTATTTTGCTAGTTATTTTCTCCTCTGCTTTAGATTCCCCAATGTCAACTCATGAAAGGTGAGATGTGGATAACCTGCTTTCAGAGCAGTTCAAATCTGCATTGATCTGCCGTATTTGGAGGGGAGGGGGGGCGGGGTAGTGTGGAGATGAATGATGGAGGCATCCATGTAATTATTGGCACGCTAGAGAAGGGGGAACGTCACTATTAGACGGGGTCTTGAGTGAGGTGGGGGTTTCTGACCCAGGGACAGAAAGTGACGGTGGCAACCTGTGCTCTACTGTTCTGGCTATATATTTCAGCATTCTGTTTACTTTAATTATTTCACTGCATTGTCTGTCTAGACCAGGGGTGTCTAAATTATGGTCCATGATAACTTAGTTCCATTTGTGTTTATATTTCTTACTAGTTTGTCTTGCTTGAATTTTGTGGGTCTAGAAAGGCTGTTCTTAGTGCTCTTCTTCATTGATGGATAAATTAAGTGGATTAAAGGCTTAATCATGAGGACAGGTTACATAAACTTGGTTTGTCTTCCCTCGAGTTTAGAAAATTGCAGGGTGATCTAATCAAGTTGTTTAAAATGTTAAAGGGATTCAATAGGGCAGATACAGAGAAACTATCTCCTCTGGTGGGGAATCCAGAACAAGGGGGTATAATCTTAAAATTAGAGCCAGGCTGGTTAGGAGTGAAATCAAGAAACATTTTTTCTCACAAAGGGTAGTGAAAATCTAGAACACTGTCCCTCATAAAGCTTTGGGTGCTGAGTCAATTAAAATTTTCAAGACTGATATCGATAGATTTTTATTAGATAAGGATATCAAGGGATATGGAGAAAAGGCGGGTAAATGGAGTTGAGGTACAGATCAGCCATGATCTAACTGAATGGCTTACTCCTGTTCCTATGTAAATTATAAATCTCAACACCAAGATTCGCAGCTTGAAATATATGTAACTTAATGGAAATGTTAATTTAAATGTGGTTTAATCTTTATATTAGGCATGCAAGGCTCCATACTATGTTGTGCTCAAAGACTCAAAGCTTGGGCAGTCCTGGTCAAGGCATTGAAAGTAGAGTCTACTTTAAAAAAAATTGTACTCAGATGTGGGCGACACTGCATGACTGCATTTATTGCCCATCCCTAGCTACCCTCATATGACGGTGCCCTTTTACATACTGAGTGGCTTGCTAGGCCACTTCAGAGAACGTTTAATCCACAACAGGTGGTTGAGTTTTGAGTTGCATGTAGGCCAGAGTGGGTAAGGATGGTAGGTTTCCATGCTTGAAGCACAGTAGTGAATCAGTTTGATTTTTATGATAATCAGTCAACTCTCATGATCATTTTCTGGTGATAGCCCACAAATGATCAATTTCACAGCTTGCCGTGCTGGAATTTGAACGCTTGATCTCTGGTGGCTCATCCACAACCACTCCACTACAACTAAGTTTAACTACCAAGTTCCTTCCTAGGTCTCCCTCTACCAATTCAGTTCCATTTATTGTATACTTAGGATGTACATTTTCTTTGACCAGTGTGCAATATTTTACATTGTCAAATTGCATTTGCCATTTGCTGCCTGATCATATGGCTTATCTAAATCCTATTGCGCATGCTATGTTTCTACAGCTTTCCCTATTATAGTGTCATAAGCAAATTTGACAAGCTTACATTTAGTTTTGACATCATTAATGTAGCTTAGAAGCGACAGTATTGAGCTCAGTTGTATTGCACCCCTGCTGGATAACCTGCTAGGATCACAGCTGGAGAAATAGCCAGCTGGAAAAGGTACTGGAAGGCTACCAACATTAATCCAGGAAGGACACCACCAGGAGTATTTGTTTACGTGGATGGTGATCAACCGCATGAATGGGTTGCCAGGAAGAGTGTCTGAAGCCAGGGTATTAGACTTATTAAAGGAAAAAGCTAGATATTGTAATAGGAAGATTATATAGGGCTTTTTTTCCCCAGAAAGCTTTAGATTAAATGGGCTGAAGGATCTTCCTCATCTGCTTACCTTCTGGAGAAGAGAGGAAATCGGGTGGTGGAGTGGGAAAATATTTTGTCTGTCTTTTATATTCTAAGTCCAGTTTTACCTAATCTGTTTTGCAGGTGAACATTGATTAAGAGGATTTTTTAACTACATTATGTAGCTTTGAAGATCTACATACAGATAGTACCATGAATAGCTCCAGTGCAAGCTGTGGGAGTCCAGGCACTGGGAGCATAGCTGAAGCTGCCATAGATGTATTTAAGGATATTTGGACCAAACTGAAAGAATGCCATGACAACGAAGTGCAAGGTACATGTGATCACTTCAGCTGGATTAGCATAATTTATCACCTTAAAATTACATGTAAAATCCAATGGCATAAAGCCTGTATGAGAGGTTTTGTCTGTATATCCAAATCATTAGTGGTTTTCTTGCATCATTCTGTATTCCTTTTCATGGCCATTTGATGGAACTTGCCCTGTTTTTCCTATCCCAGTTGATGCATTAATAACAGTAAGCATTTGGGTAGTTCTTCACCAAGGACCCGTAGTGGATATCATTAACTCTCTCTTTACTTCCAAGAAACTCAGGAATTTCTTTTTTATTACTTCCTCCTTTCCTGATCATTTAGATTCTTGCTGGGATAAAGTTCTAAGGGCCTGGTTGCTCTATGGTACCTCAAGAAAGATCTTGTTCTTTGTTTGAGCTTAGACAATCACTGGCAGCAGACTGTTGACCCTGAGGGAATATCATAGCCAACTGTGGATTTGCCCTCACACAGTATAATCATGTAAGCACATTTCATCAGGAGTCACTAGATAACAATTAGGTGGAAACTCTGGCTGATTTTCTTTTTGTTTCTTCCCCCCCCCCCCCCCCCCCCGCCGCCCTCCTCTATATTCCAGAAGCACTGAGGCTATTTGTCATGGTCCTATGTGTACCCCTGTCCTGTCTGATATCCATTAACATCACCTATGCTCTTCCGAGTCTATATAGCTCAGTTCCACATTAGGCAATGTTCTTAGCAACTGAACTATTGGGAACCCTCTAATTTCTGTCATTTTTAATTAAATATTGTACTTTGTTGCAAAGACAATGTTTTATTTCCAATTCTGTCACTAAAGACACTTTTTTTAGTTTAGTAGTGCCATGTTGGCAGATTCAAGGTTCTGCCTTGGTCAGCTGCATTCCTTAGTGTAAAAGAACCAATGCTCAGGGAATCGATTGCATCATTAATCCATAAAAATGTAGGTCTGTGAATCTGCAGTTGTGTTAAGATTCCGTGTTTTTGCAACGTAAATGAAGTGAACTAGTCTCTTGAGTTTGCACTCTATTTAAAAAAAAAAGAGTCTCTGCCTCAAATAGCGCAACAGAGGTCAGCATCCAACAGAAAGTTAAAAGAGAAAGGGTAAAGGCACCTATTGTGAATCAAATCAATCACTTTTTTAAAAAATCCACATTTTTCACGAGCTTGTGGAGGCGGCAGATAAATGATCAATTCAGGTTCTTTCTTTGCAAATTGGATAGGAATCGGGCTGGAACTGACAGTTGGGGTGAATTTCCCCAGGGCTTCTCCTGCTCAAGCTCCATAACTTTGGAAGAGATTCTGGGCTGAGATGTGAAAACCTTAAGTATTAGCCAAGGTGAACAAGATCTACCAGGTCCATTGTGTTACAAAGTGGATAGCCAGATGGTGAAGGATAGAATACTAGAGCCTGGTCTTCAGTTGCTTCCAAGCCTTTATTCACAAAGATCAACACATCTCACACCCTAGATAATCTTTCTTATAAATGGATACAAGAGAGTCCCCAATTGATGTGCACCAACTGAATACAATTAACACTAATTGATCTAAATCATATGGATGCAATTAACACATTGTGCCTCTGCCGACCTGCTGTACATTACTCTGGTTGCCAATTCAACTGTTATGTTTCGGTTATCTTGATGTGGAAAGTCTACTGCTAGGATATAAATCCTAAACTTCTGATGGCTAGGCAAATGTCAACAGAGTTCACAGAATCAGATAGCCTGTAACCAAATCCACTGGGCTGGGTTTGCTGGTCAATGGGTGTCAAAGCTCTGGGCAATAGGTAAAATGGTTTCTGATCCATTCCTAAGGCAGTCCTTTCTGCTGATTGAGTGTATGCACTGGACAGGGATGATGGTCTGTGGCTGAGATGCATACTTTGCTTGGCTATGTTTTGCAATGTTTTCGTTGGAACTGAAGCAGCAATTGTTACAGATGCAAGTGGAGATGTTGGAGGATTTCAGATGGTAGCAACAGAAACTTCAGCCAAATCCAGAAATAGCAGAGAGGAGTTGGGCTCCCTATTGTACATCTATTTGTCCCATCAGCAGGCCTAGACCAGAAGTCCAGCAACAGCTCTTTAGTCGCTTTGGTCAGGGTGCAAAGGCCCTATAGCAACACATCATTTCAGGCCCATCCCCAGACCCAAGGGGTATTTGTTGTAGATTTTCCCTCTGGGGCTGGCCTATATATTTTTTTATTCACTTTCCCTGGTCTTTGCTGGATTCTGCAGCAAATCAGAACAGTTAGAGTGAAGGTGACTATGGTAGCCCACTATTGACTTCATAAACCATGGTTCCCAAACATCCTAATCCACTTGTGCTTGCCCAATTTTGTTATCCTACTGAAGAAACCTTCTCTCTCAATTGTCAGATCAGATCCTGCACCTGGACCCAGCAGTTTTGTGGTTGATGGTGCGACTGTTAAGGGGGAATGATTTAGAAGAAAATTTATCATTGTTTGTTGTGGACAATCTGCAGGCTTTCTGTAAGCCTTCCATTAAAGGTGGAAGAAATTTTGCACATTGTTCCATTAAATCGATTTAGTTTCTTCTGTGGTATTTATCACATCCTGTGATATTTCTTATGATTGAAAACCAGCTCCATTGGCCTGTATCTTGTGGCAATTTCAATCTTGTATGACTATTTGTATAACTCCAGTTTATTCTTTTGAAACATACTTGAAATTTATTGAAAACTCTTACTAATTGATCATTTTAAAAGCACCTCTAACATTGCCAAGTATTACAATAAGTGCAATAGGCCATGGAAATAAATTTTATGTAAAGCATCATGTTTTCGTAGTAAGAAACCAGGATCGTAAGAAACCAGGTTTGTATAATGAAGATGTATTTCTAAATTTACATTTAACGTGCTGTACACATTGTTATGGATAATTGTGTTAACCATTGTGGAAGGTCCTTGATGGTATTGTGACGTGACAGTTGAAGGAGTGACTACTTTGTGTAAAATCAGTGGTGCTCCAGAACTAGCCACGCCTCTAGCCAAACTCTTCCAGTACAGCTACAACACTGGCAGCTACCTGACAATGTGGAAAATTGTCCAGGTCTGTTCTGTCCACAAAAAGCAGGACAACTCCAATCCGGTCAATTACCGCCCCATCAGTCTACTCTCAATCATCAGCAAAGTGATGGAAGGTGTCATCGACAGTGCTGTCAAGCGGCACTTACTCACCAATAACCCGCTCACCGATGCTCAGTTGGGTTCCGCCAGGACCGCTCCGCTTCAGACCTCATTACAGCCTTGGTCAAACATGGACAAGAGAGCTGAATTCCAGAGGTAAGGTAAGAGTGACTGCCCTTGACATCAAGGCAGCATTTGACCAAGTGTGACATCAAGGAGCCCTAGTAAAATTGAAGTCAATGGGAATCAGGGGGAAAACTCTCCAGTGGCTGGAGTCATACCTAGCACAAAGGAAGATGGTAGTGGTTGTTGCAGACCAATCACCTCAGCCCCAGGACATTGCTGCAGGAGTTCCTCAGGGCAGTGTCCTAGGCCCAACCATCTTCAGCTGCTTCATCAATGACCTTCCCTCCGTCTTAAGGTCAGAAATGGGGATGTTCACTGATGATTGCACAGAGTTCAGTTCCATTCTCAACCCCTCAGATAATGAAGCAGTCCGTGCCCGTATGCAGCAAGACCTGGACAACATCCAGGCTTGGGCTGATAATTGGCAGGTAACGTTCGTGCCAGGCAATGACCATCTCCAACAAGAGAGAGTCTAACCTCCCCTTGACATTCAATGGCATTACCATTGCCGAATCCCCCACCATCAACATCTTGAGGGTCACCATTGACCAGAAACTTAACTGGACCAGCCACATAAATACCACAGCTGCTAGAGCAGGTCAGAGGCTGGGTATTCTGCGGTGAGTGATGCGCCTCTTGATTCCCCAAAGCCTTTCCACCATCTATAAGTCAGGAGTGTTATGGAATACTCTCCACTTGCCTGGATGAGTGCAGCTCCAACAACACTCAAGAAGCTCGACACCATCCAGGACAAAGCAGCCCGCTTGATTGCCACCCCATCCACCACCCTAAACATTCACTCCCTTCACCACCGGCGCACCGTGGCTGCAGTATGTACCATCCACAGGATGCACTGCAGCAACTCGCCAAGGCTTCTTCGACAGCACCTCCCAAACCTGCGACCTCTACCACCTAGAAGGAAAAGGGCAGCAGGCACATGGGAACAGCACCACCTGCACGTTCCCCTCCAAGCCACACACCATCCCGGCTTGGAAATATATCGCCGTTCCTTCATCGTCGCTGGGTCAAAATCCTGGAACTCCCAACCCAACAGCACTGTGGGAGAACCTTCACCACACGGACCGCAGCGGTTCAAGAAGGCGGCTCACCACCACCTTCTCGAGGGCAATTGGGGATGGGCAATATATGCTGGCCTAGCCAGCGACGCCCACATCCCATGAACGAATGGGGAAAAAAACAATGTCCTCTTGGTGAACTTCTCTTTTCAGGAACATTGACCTCTAAACTTTTTTTAATACGAAACCATACAGGCCAGAAAGCCCCAGATATAAAATAAATTAACTTATCTTAGCTCGGGCAAGAGTAGGAGTGCTACAATTTGTCTGTGTCTCTGGGCTAGGGAAAGTGAAAATCAGCCAGCCTTCTGAGGACAGGTTCAGGCTTGTCTGTAATGCTTCCTGTGGCCAAATTGCCTACTAACACCTGAGTAATGGCTACGTGGGAAAGGTACAAGAGAGTGGTGACCACCAAATGAACCCCAGCAAGGGGTCAATGTCTTCAGGAAGAAAGAGAAAAAATGATTAACTTCTTACAAACTTAAAAAAGGAATGGAGTTGAATCTGGGATCTTCCTTTTTAGGTATAACATTATATGAGACTCTATCCATTCACTATCTTGAATACGGTGAGAGAACACAGCCTGAAATGTGAAATGGCTAAATTCCAAGTTTGTTTTTTTTAATGTTCCTTGATGTAAAAAGGGGAGGAAAAGCTAGTCATCTGGTGCCTGGTTTTAAATAGACGCAGCGAGAAACTAAATGTTTAGGCGTTTATTAAAATCCTTTATCATTCATCAAGTATATATTTTCAGGGTGTGGACGGCAGGGCAGAGTCATGTTCAGCCGTCGGGCAGACATTTTCTTTATCTTAAGCTGTCACTAAACTGTTCGCACAAATGTAGAATTTTCCCATTGCACATATCAGATGTAGGTATAGCCAAGACAACTGAAAAATAAAAACATTGGTGCATTGTGTTCTCAAATTTCTTTCTCTCTGATTTTTGAAATCCTTGCATATATAATTGTAATTGTGCAGATGTTGGCAATAAAATACTGGTTTCTATAAATATGTTAATAATCTCTGTTTTATAGTGCCATTCAGCTATACTGGCAAGCACCTACTCTTTATTCAGTGTAGCCTGTTGTGAAATTATGATTACATGCATTTCCTGTGAGGGCTGGCTGAGATGACCTAATTTTCTGTGTACATGGTGTATACTGCAGGTACCAGTTTGAGACCTACTTGGATCAATACAGTGCTACAGTCCAAGTAGCAGTTACATTTTTAATGTTACTTTGAGACTGACTGGACAGCGTGTTCTCAAACACTGAAAAGTTGAACAATGAAGTTGAAGAAAAAGTTCCTGACTGTGAACTTTACGATCAGAGTAAAATAATTTTTTTTAGTTATACTGCCACCGAGGCAGTACTGGCCTCTCATTGCTTGTCAAAATGCAATGTTGAATGTTGACTTCACTTTCCAGATATATGCCAACCTTTGTCGATGTGAGAAGAAAACCATGTCATGTTGACACAAAAGCTATAGCTGGGCCATTAGTATCTATATAATGTGATGACTGTGGTAATTGCTTTGGGATCTGATCTTCATCTCTGCTCTGCGGGCCTTGCAGGCATTGTTCAACAGGTTTTTAATCCCATGCTAAAGAGAACATAGCACTGGTCCAGTCAGCCATTTAGAAGCAAAGGCAGGCATGTTTAGAAATTTTAACCATCACGTGTTGAGGCGTGCATCAGAAAAATAGAAGACCTTGGCCTGGATTTTTACTCCGAATAAGGGTGCCGGGGGGGGGGGGGGGGGGGGGGTGAGGAGGAGGATTTTTTTCAGACGGGAAACCCGGAAGTATGGGTTTCCCGGATGTCATGCCAATTTTGATGTTAGGGCGTCTTTTAAATTCGTTCAGCAGGTTCCCCGCACGACAGCCAGCTAGACTGTCTGCGATGTTGGTTGGAAAAGCAGCCGGGGATTGGAGGCCAGGTAAGTTGGACATTGGGGAAGGGGACAAAGACTTCGGAAGTTGGAGACATCGTTGGCGGGGTAGGGGGGCCGTGGATAGATCAGGGGGGTCAGAGACATCGGGGTCGGACATGATGGCTGAGGGGTTGGACGATCATGTGTGTTGGGTTGCGGCAGGTAAGCTTGTTGGAGCTGAAGGAAACATTCTTCTCCCCCTGGCCCACAAGCAATGAAATAAAGGCACTTACCTTTTGATTCGGCCCTTTTCGCCTCCTCTTCCGTGGCGAGAATCACGAGGCCGGGAATCCTGGCCCCCAGGAATTAAAAAGTAAAACAGCTATTAAAATGGAGGCACGCAGCCTCCTTAAAATATTTTAGTCACCACCCGCCTCCTGAGAGCAGATTGGTTGCCCCCCCCCCCCCCCGTCTCTGTTAAAACCGGCAGTGGGTGGGTTGGAGGCGAGATGGGGTCGGGATTTACTTTTTTACAATTTTTACTTTCCCACTCGCCCCCAACCCACTGTCCTTGGGAGTTAAAATTACCCCCCTTGTTTTAAACTCATGGATTTTATTTAAGATTTAGTTGCCCCTTTAAAAGAAAGTAGTGCTTTCAATTATTAAACAAATTTGTCTTCATTTGTTTTCTGTGAACTAATTTCAAATGCTGACATACTACTCAGGTCTGACCCCCAACCGTGAAATGCCTTGGGATATTTTTTATATTAATGGCACTATATAAATGTAAGTAAAATTCACAGGATGTGTAGAGATAGTATATTGAGGTTTTAAATCTTTAGGAAATAGAGAACTGCCTTAGTTATGGTGCATCTACATTTCTGAGAGTGGGCAACTTGATTATTTTCCACCATTTGGATCTAAAAGGGGTAGATTATAGTACTTTCTAAATGGTGAAAAGCTCACCATTTAGTGGTGAAACAGTGGAGGTCCAAAGAGACTTAGGAGTCCATGTATACAGATCATTAAAATGTCATGGACAGGTACAGACAATAATCAAAAAGGCTAATGGAATGCTGGCCCTTTTATCTAGAGGACTAGAATACTAGGAGGTAGAAGTTATGCCACAGCTATACTAAGCCCTGGTTAGACCACATCTGGAGTACTGTGTTCAGTTCTGGGCACCGCACCTTAGGAAGAATGTATTGGCCTTGGAGGGAGTCTAGGGTAGATTTACTGGAATGATACCTGGACTCCAAGGGTTAAATTGCGAGGAGAGATTACACAAAATAGAGTTGTATTGCCTGGAATTTAGAAGTTTAAGGGCTAATTTGATCGAAGTTTTCAAGATATTAAGGGAACTGAGGGTAGATATAGAGAAGCTATTTCTGCTGGTTGGGGAATCTAGGACTAGGAGACATAGCCTAAAAATTAGAGCCAGGAGTGAAGTTAGGAAACACTTCTACACACACAGGGTGGTAGAAGTTTGGAACTTTTCCGCATACGGCTGTTGATGCTAGCTCAATTGTTAATTTTAAATCTGAGATTGATAGAATTTTGTTAGCCCCATATCCCTTAATACCTTTGGTTAAGGTGGTTATATGGAGATAGGTCATAGATCAGCCATGATCTCATTGAATGGTGGAACAGGCTCTAGGAGCTAAATGGCCTACTCCTGTTCCTATATTCATATCACAGCATTCTCAAATTGACGAAGGTGGTGCTTTTCATTTTCATATTAAAATGCATACATATAGCTTGGCTCACTGGCCTCTGATAAAGTTTTCAGGTAGGATAAGAGTGTTGCATAATTACCTTTCGAGATGATCTTGTTCTTGTTAAACCTGTTGGTGTAGTGCAAGATTGTGCCATAGTGATGCTGAACATGAACTGTAAAAGTGTGGCAAAAAGGTGACTCCTCTTTACATTTTTGAGAGCTTTTACTGTTCAACAAATTTAGGAACCAATTTCCATCTGCCATGCTCCCAAATAGCACCTGGAAAACGGGTGCAATGCAGAAAAACTATGGTCACTAATCCTCGTAGCACTGCATCCAAACTACTTCTGTGGCTTTTCTGTTGTCTGCGCCTGATAAGGCACATCAATATAAATTACGTGCAAATGGATGTCAAAGGGCTCTGAATACTGATTTCCATTAATAGCATTGAGTAAAAATCAAGGGCAAACTTCCCCTATAAAAACTGACGCTACTGATTTCCAAGCGGTTGTTTAGGTGCTATCTGTCTTGAGAGTCAGGCTGGCATCATTAAGAGAAGCCTTTGTTTTTGAATAAAAAAGAATTTTGCTGCTTCAGGACTTGTTGCAGAATGCTCTTAGTATTTCACACTTAGTGATGGAGGTGAATGCGACACTACCCCCGCCCCCCCCACCTTAACAATAAGGCTTATTTGGAGGCAGATGAGGGGGAACAGCCACAAGCCCTTTGGTAGCTGCTGAAGTAATTTACCTGTTCCTTTCTTGAGCCAGTAACAATTTTTTCTCCACCACAGCGTAAGAATATCTCCACCCCTGACCATACAACCTTCCACAACACTTGGAATAAAAATGGAAGCCTCAGAGTCGAACAAGCACCCTCTTTCCATTCCCATACCATTGTTCTTTGTACCCATATGTTTTCCCTGTTCCTGTACCGACCGCTCGGCTCTGCAGTGCTGCCCTCTTACCAAGCTCCCTCCAAGGTAGACGGCAGGGATACCTTACTTTTGATGGCTATAAGTAAATTCAGTACTCACCAATATTCACCTGCAGCTGCCACTTTTAATATTTTATGTTCCATGCACAGGAAACCCTGAAAAATTACTCTTTTTTTTCTTCACGAGGTTTCTACTGTGCATGCCCCTTTATAGGTGGAGGTTGCCTCCTAGGTCCAGGATGTACCCAGACTTCACTTATCTCTTCATGGCTACAGCTACTAGTGAACTCCCTTCATTCTGTTTGAGTCCAGGAGGAAGTTTGGGCACAGAGCTCTGAGTCCCAGCAGAGTGCACTTCTGTTATGCTGCACACTAATTGCTTTCAGACAGTGCTTGGAGAGAAAGATTGGCCTCTTGATCTCATAGAATGCTCGCTATTGATAGAGTAAAATATTTCAAACATTTTATATTATTTAAGAAAATTTAAGTAGTTTCCTTGATCTTGGATTATAGGTTGAATGAAATTGAATTTTTTCAAGAATTGTTTGGAATTTATTTATAAAGATATTCAGCAGCTATGGAAATGTCAATGTTTTGAATCTCCCGTATCTTTAGGATAGTGACAAGCTCTCTGCATTATAGTAGATGAGTTTAGCTTTTTGATTTGGATGAATTCAGTAGGTTTTGGGGGTTGAATTACAGTTGAACAGTACTTGACTGCTTGAGTTACTGCTTCTCTTGTTAGTGGCTCAGGTTGCGGTTGTTTCAATTTGGAATGCTTTGTTGAACAGAATGCCTGTTCATACAGGAGCTGTATTGTTGGGCAGTCTCATACCTTTGGATGGGTGTGGATCAGGATTAAAGTGCACTTTATATGGTTTTAATTGCAGTTGCCTATTTGACTTGGAGGAATAGAAAAGGTTTTCTTTCCCCTCTGTTTCACTACCAATCCACATGATGGAACACACACATCTCGCAGGTGTTGAATACTTATAAATGAAAAGTATCCACTTAAATGTTTCAAATTATTTTTTAAAAGTTAGTGGATAATTGTGCTTTTTTTGGTTTTTCAAATGTAGAATAAACATGTGTGATTTATTCACAAAAAATCCTGTTGATCTGGTTTTTGGATTGAGCAACTAATATTTGATATTGTAAGCTTTTCCCACAGCTCACCCTGCTTAACCCAAACCTAGATTTTGCTTTGACAAAGCTTTTACAACACTGAGAAACAATGACTGCTGTTAATGCTGTGCACATCACTAGGGCACATTAAATCATATGTATTACAATTCAAGCTCTCCCAACTTTTGTATTTACCACAAAATGCATTTTCAATAAGCAGAGCCACATCTGTTATAATCAGAAACTTGCACACTTATGTGTGCTGTGTGCCACAGGATTAACAATTATTCTTTTACTATGTTCTTCTATATCTGAAGTTATATGGGTTGCTTATCATAGAAAATAGCATGCTACCAAACCCTACTTGCAAATCATATTTATTTACAAGATTTATAATTACACTGAAGCAGAACAACAACAAATGTTTAACTTACACAATACTTTAAACTATCATAAATATCAGTGTCTGAACTCTTAGCATTTTCCAGAATCTTTTAACCAGCAACCAGGTTATGCTGCAGGCTGCAAAATTCACACTGGCTGCCAGGAGAGAACTTTGGGTTTATACATGTGCAGAGTCCTGCTGCAGGGCAGGTATACATTTGTTGTTTTGAGAGTGCGGGCAGGAGCCAACGATATAAACCACCTTACTTGGCATTTGACGAAGAAAGTCCAAACATTTGTGGTGTACAAACCACCCACTTGTGCAAATGCTAAACTGCACAATCTGATATCATTACTATTGACTACTTAATTTATCTTGGCTAGGGAGAGCAGGGGGATCTGGTCACAAAGATGTTAGTGATGAAAAACATTGCAATAGATTGATATCTGACTAGGTTTCTGTTGGTACTGATAATCTATGTTATTTCTTTTCAGTAAAGGGTTGGGTATTGCTCATACAGATAACTAGACACAAAAATTGCTAAGTAACTATGACTGATTTGATTTTCAGTTGGCTACCAACAATAGGCCCATATTAAAATAGGATATTATTGATTAAAGTTTCTTTTATGATTCTGATCACCTATTCTGTTACTGGTTGTTCAGGTTATTTGTGTTACAATATTAAAATTACGCTATCCAGTATTCAGACTATGCTTACAACTTTCTAAAGGCATTGGTAACTGACAGTAAGGTATCTATCAAAGGCAAGGTGTTATTTTAAAGTATTTATAGCTGTAGAACTATATACTGTTATAAAAGGATTATAAACAACTAAGAAAATTTGAATAAAAATGGAAATAAAATGTTGGAGAAATACAGCAGGTCAATCAGTGTCCATGGAGACAACAGACAAATTAACGTTTCGGGTATGTAAACGTCTTCAAAACTGTTCTTGGGAAAGGAGCCAAAGCACTAACTTGTCTATTCTTTCCATGGACGCTGACTGATCTGCGTTTCTCCAGCATTTTCTGGTTTTGTTCCAGATTTTCAGCATCTGCAGTATTTTGCTTTTGCTAGTTCATGCTCTGTGAATTCCTCCTCGTCTTTCAGATAATGAAGGAAAGGAATAGAATTTCAGTTAACTCGCTAGGATTAGAGGATTTTTGCTTCCTGTATGCCATCTTATTTGATCTTCATTACAGTGTTGTAATACTTTGTTGTTCTTTGTGTCGTCCTGAAACATAATTTTTATTTTTTTTAAATGCAGTGCTGCAGGTGAAAGTAACCAAACTAAAGAAGGAGAGATGTTTGTAAGTACCTTAATTTTACCCTAAAGTAATTCTTGTTATAATAATTGTGTATTATGTATAGTTGAAACTGTCCATTACGGTGGCCCAAAGAAACAGGTTGGTTAGTTTTAATACATAAGTTGCCACTAAATACAGGCAGGGTATGTGAAAAGGCAAATGTATTTCATTGTAAAGGCAGCCACAAAGACAATCTTGTTGACGATGATATTTTGTTTAATTGAAAATGCAATCATGCAATCAAACATTAAGGCAATTAACATTATTTTAGTATTACTGCACCTGCAGTGTATTTAACATGTATTCAGTAGCAATATCAACATTAAAAGTCCATCATGAGTTGTATTTTCAAAAGAAAAATGTCTCTAATATTATCTCATATCCATGACTGTGAGCCAGTGTAGACCTGCTTGAAAAGCTTCATAGTAGTTGTCAATATTTCAGTTTCTCTCTTCTCCATCATGAATTCTTTCAGTGACTTGATCATACTGTCACAGTCAGGCATGCTCACTAACAGCACTTTCAGTGGTTCCCTGTCACCACACTCTTGACGTTGATTCCTTACTTATATGATGGTTATCCATGAGGTCCCAGTCCACCAATTGAAAGCCATTTATACTCAAAACAGCAGTGTCAAGGACCCCGATATTTGGAGGGAGGGTGCGGGGGAAGCCGAAGAACTCGGCAAGACTGGGGACCCGGAGCTCCTGCTGAACTTAACGGCAGGACCTCATTATCATTTTTTTTTATCCGTTTCCCGCCCGGCAGTCAGCCAAATTGACAGCCTGGCAAATGGCCAGAAGTGAAAACCAGCAGCAGGAGGGGTCGGTCCCCAGCAATCGGGAGGGGGAACGGGCTGGCCATCGGGGGGAGAAATCAGCCATCGCAGCAGGGGTGGGGAGGGTGGGGGAAGGGTCAGCCATCGGGGCTTGGAGCGGGGGGGAGATTGGCCATCGTGGCAGGGGGAGAAAGAGGCCACGATAGGTAGGGGGAGGCCAAAGGCTTCCTTGAGGGTCCGGCGGCAGCACTCCTACTCTTCCTGGCCCACAAGGAGTGCTGAGAAAGGCACTTACCTTGTGGAGCCGGCAGTTCCTGCCTATTTTTCACCGCCAATTGCATTGTGTAAGCCCGATTTTAAATATCTCCTCTCCATCTCTCCATGGCAGGACACTCTAACTCCCCGATATCCGCCGCTGTAAAAAAGGGCGACGGTGCGTGGTGTGTTGGGGAAGCGTTTTCCGTATTTAACTCCTCCCCTCTTCACACGAGGCCAAATTTTCTGTACAAATCTGACAGTGAGCGGCATCAAGTTGCCTGTTGTGCGTCCCATCCAAAACATTATTACCGGTATCAATCTTGGAAAGCAGTGGCAGTAACCAGGAACCTGCTGCATTCAGTTTTTGCACACTTTGTGATGCCTTGGTCTAGTGGCTGCATTTTTGAAGTTGTGTTTATTGGGAAGAATTCACCTGTGATGTTCAAAAGTTTAAGTCTTTCTATTGCAGGGTGGCAACGACAGAGGAGAATTTTGCATTTCTGTCCAACACTTCTGAAATTCCTTGAGCCATTCTGTGTGATTGATGCTTTTCTGTTTGCAAGACCAGATGCCAGAATTCACTGGGTCCAGGTTTTTGAAGCAGCTTGTACTTTTCAGTGACGGCTGTTTCCTTTCTCCCCCTTGCATTTTTACAAAGAAATCCGACTTTTAAATCTTCCTTGCTTTTCTTGTCTTTGTAATATCGCCCCTAGAAGGCAAGTCTTTTATTTAGAAGTGTCTGATGTAGTACGTCAGTTTTGAAAATGTTGAAGGTACCATAACTATTGACTATTGCTCCTGCTATCTCTGCTGCATCTGCAATGTCACCACCTGTAGTGCATGCAGCAATAATATGTTTCTTTAAAGATAAAAAAAACAGCTGTTGGAAGCTTAGAATTCAGGTGTTTCCTACCTGTTCAGCTAATGCTTGGGCCTTTTCTTGCATTAGTTGCCTTGACTGCAGAACTATTCTGTGACCTTGTGGGTTGGAAACATTTCTACACCAGTTCTTTAAGGTCCTCATTGTCTGTATGTCAAGGCTTTGAATTGTTTTCTTTGTTTACAGCAAGCTGTGAATGAATCTTATTCTTGTACATTATCTGCTAGATTTGTGTCTGCCCAAATTTGAACTGCTGCACAGGGTTGCGAAAACTCATTCCTCCATCCATCAGTTTGATCCTGTGAATGTGATATCCAATTGCTGACTTGAGACACAGAAACGTTGAAAATACACAGCAGGTTACATTTGACATGAGAAAAGATGGATTAGCGTTTTGGGTGTAAAATTTGACAGACTTCTGGCTTTTTTGCTAAATAAATTTCAAGCAGAAAGGTACTCCTGTCTCCACGAAAGCAACCATTTTCAAAATGTGTGAGTTTAACAGATTGAAACTTCACATTCCTGCCCGATTACTTCATGACCCATTTCATAAGATGTTCACTATTGTGCCACTCCAGCTAACCTGGATAAAGGTTGTGCCAGCTAGGTTACAGCTGGTTATAACCAAGAAAAGCGCACACAGGTACTGCAGGGGATGATTTTTTTTCCATTGCTCCTTTATTTCAAAAGTTGAGACTTTTAAATATTCAATTTGCCTCAATATTTGATGCAGTATATTAGGAAGATAAAGTACTTAATATTCTGGGGAGAAGGGCGAAGAGTGAAAATCAGTCTGTTATAGGGATTGTTTCCAGATACGTTAGAATGCCTTAAACGTTTTGGTGTAAAAACTCCCAAATATTGTTAATATTGTCAGACATCCAAAGATGTTGGGCAATGTTGATACTTCTATTGTAGTTACTGTAATAATTGGTTGCATAAAACTGTAGTTTTGTAATAGACATTCCTCTTCATTTGGCATCTCTTACACACTGTAGGAATTTAGCCAGGCTTCCTGGGTTCTGCAAAAATCATGTGCTAAACAATCTCCTAAATTTTGATTTGGTCAAACTGGGCAGAATTGCACGTGACCTTCTGTTCATGTGTTGCATCAAGGTCCAAGACCTGCTCAATAGGACCAGTTCATTTACTCCCAGCTTTGTCAAGTGCTAGCATTGAATTTTCCCAGCTTCAAGAGTTGGGCTGCGCAGAGACTGCATATTTTCTATTACATTTTATATCTGTTTTTCTTTCAGCCTCCATGCTTCTCATACAGATACTTGTCAGGGACCTTTTGAATTAGCAATAAGCTAGAGGTGATTCAACAACCCTTATTAAGGGAAAAGATTGACCTTTTCATGGCAAAGAACAGCCAAGTTTTTGTACAAACCGTAGCAAGTGC
This sequence comes from Heptranchias perlo, assembly GCF_035084215.1. Taxonomy (NCBI): domain Eukaryota; kingdom Metazoa; phylum Chordata; class Chondrichthyes; order Hexanchiformes; family Hexanchidae; genus Heptranchias; species Heptranchias perlo. The sequence continues at coordinate 87,457,030 of NC_090327.1, forward strand.
TCAGCTCTCTGGCAGGCAGGGGTGGAAAAGAACATTTCAGGGATGTATAAATATCTGAAATACCATTGCAGATTGTGAGGTTGGGGGTGGGGGGAAGCTTCTGTCTCAAAAAAAAAATTCAGCTGCTTCTGTTAGTGTGTTTCCCCAAATAAAATGGAGCCCTTGGACCTTGACTCTAGTAGATAAAACAAAAACACAAGAATTCAAATAGCACCATCTGGGTGTGGTCTCCGTTAAATCCCCACAGAAACAGATAATGTGTAGCTTGTAGGGAGAGAAACAATCTAGTTGCCTTCAGTTGCTAGATGGGGTTTGATCTCCCATATACATGTGCTGATCCAGTACAGACTTGTAATTACAGGAAATTGTAAGTAAGAGTGGAAAATGACCATTCCATCTGCTACCAAGGACTTCATGTTATTAAAAAATCGCAACAGTAAACTCCATTGCAGATCAACATGAAAATTGTTTAAATTGCATTTATGATCTAACTACTTGCCTTGGGTTTCCAAGCCAAAAAACTTAGCTAAAATTTACAGAATAGTGATATAAAGCCTTCGAAAAACAGTCTTAAGAAAACAGGTCATTCCCTGCAGGGTTCTTCTGACCATGATGCACCCCAGGAGGAGGAGCCAAGGACCTACAGGTGGCTGTCAATCTAGACATATGTAATAGACCAACTGCTACGGCCACTTGCGGGTGGAGAGGGAGAAATTATCCGTTCTGGGGATATTGCAACCAAGCAATTTTGGGCAACAAGCATTAGACTCTTGTAGTTTTTCAACACACAAATTCCAACCCTACAAGGGGATCACCACACAGCCCTTTCAGCTATCCCCAGCTGCCTTAAAGATACAGGCCAAGTGAAACAAAAATCCGAATGAACTTCATCAGTCTTCACAACAGGCAACCTCCAAGAGGTCAGCACATATAGAATTAAATGCTCTCCTGATTCCAGAGTGCCGTTCAGTACTATCGTAGCTTGCCAGCGTACTTTCAAAAAGTTTAGGCTTCTATGGCTTTTTCCTTCACTGCAGACAGTGAACTCTCTATGGACTCCTGGAAAGGAATTACTACTGACACCACTACTGGCTGAGTCCTGAAGGACATAGCTGCCAGACTGGGCCTGCGGCAGGTGGTGAGAGAACCAACATGAGGGAAAAACCTACTTGACCTCGTCCTCACCAGTCTACCTGTCGCAGATGCTTCTGCCCATGGCCATATTGGTAGGAGTGATCACCGCACAGTCCTTGTGGAGACGCAGTCCCGTCTTCATACTGAGGACACCGTCCAACGTGTTGTGTGGCACTACCACCGTGCTAAATGGAATAGATTCAGAACAGATCTAGCAGCTCAAAACTGGGCATCCATGAGGTGCTGTGGGCCATCAGCAATATTGTATTCCACCACAATCTGTAACCTCATGGCCCGGCATAGCCCTCATTCTACCATTACCGTCAAGCGAGGGGATCAACCTTGGTTCAATGAGGAGGGTAGAAGAGCATGCCAGGAGCAGCACCAGGTGTACCTAAAAATGAGGTGCTAACCTGGTGAAGCTACAACACAGGACTTGCATGCATGCTAAATAATGGAAGCTGCATGCTATTGACAGAGCTAAGCGATCCCACAACCTACGGATCAGATCAAAGCTCTGCAGTCCTGCCACATCCAGTCTTGAATGGTGGTGGACAATTAAACAACTAACGGGAGGAGGAGGCTCCGTGAACATCCCCATCCTCAACGATGGCAGAGCCCAGCACATGAGTGCAAAAGACAAGGCTGAAGCGATTGCAACCATCTTCAGCCAGAAGTGCCGAGTGGATGATCCATCTTGGCCTCCTCCTGAGATCCCCACCATCACAGAAGCCAATCTTCAGCCAATTCAATTTACTCCACATGATATCAAGAAACGGCTGAGTGCACTGGATACAGCAAAGGCTACGGGCCCCGACAACATCCCGGCCGTAGTGCTGAAGACTTGTGTTTCAGAACTAGCTGTGCCTCTAGCCAAGCTGTTCCAGTACAGCTACAACGCTGGCATCTACCCGATAATGTGGAAAATTGCCCAGGTATGTCCTGTCCACAAAAAAACAGGACAAATCCAATCCGGCCAATTACCGCCCCATCAGTCTTCTCTCCATCATCAGCAAGGTGATGGAAGGTGTCGTTGACAGTGCTATCAAGCAGCACTTACTCACCAATAACCTGCTCACCGATGCTCAGTTTGGGTTCCACCAGGACCACTCAGCTCCAGACCTTATTACAGCCTTGGTTCAAACATGAACAAAAGAGCTGAATTCCAGAGGTGAGGCGAGAGTGACTGCCCTTGACACCAAGGCAGCATTTGACGGAGTGTGGCATCAAGGAGCCCTAGTAAAATTGAAGTCAATGGGAATCGGGGGGGAAACTCGCCAGTGGCTGGAGTTATACCTAGCACAAAGGAAAATGGTAGTGGTTGTTGGAGGCCAATCATCTCAGCCCCAGGACATTGCTGCAGGAGTTCCTCAGGGCATTGTCCTAGACCCAACTATCTTCAGCTGCTTCATCAATGACTCCCTCCATCATAAGATCAGAAATGGGGATGTTCTCTGAAGATTGCACAGTGTTCAGTTCCGTTCACAACCCCTCATAATGAAACAGTCTGTGCCCGCATGCAGCAAGACCTGGACAACACACGTCCCGCTTTCCTGCAGGAGAAGGTGGCGCATAACAGGAGGCAGCAAGTGGCAGTGACTCCATTGAACATGAACCTGCTGTCCTCTCTCAGGATGACAGCATTCCTGTCCCACCCCTGCCCCTCCGCCAGTGTCCTTGCTGTTACCTGTCAGCTAGCCAGCCCATTCCTGTAGAGTCTTTATTATAAGAACATTAGAAGATAGGAACAGGAGTAGGCCATCTAGCCCCTCGAGCCTATTCTGCCATTCAGTGAGATCATGGCTGATCTGTGACCTAACTCCACATACCTTAATACCTTTGGTTAACAAAAATCTATCAATCTCAGATTTAAAATTAACAATTGAGCTAGCATCAACTGATGTTTGCGGAAGAGCATTCCAAACTTCTACCACTATGTAGAAGCGTTTCCTAACTTCACTCCTGCAAGCCCTGGCTCTAATTTGTAGGTTATGTCCCCTAAAATGTAAGTATAGGAGACCTCCAGAAACAGGTACAAATGCATCAGCAGCCAGAAGCAATAATCCAGCAACTAACCTGTAACTCCTGCATGATCCCTTTAAATAGTGCTGGTGGGGGGTCCTCCATGCTGTTCAAGACCTGTTCAGCTTTGTGAGGTTAAGACAGTGCGTTGGCTGGAACGTTGAGTTCCAAAATTGCATCTGTCCCTTTAAATCAGCGTGGTACACTGATCTACCGCATATTCTCCCTCCTTTACATGGTGCTGGCGTTCGTTATCTGCGCTTGCGCAAACGCCTTTACCAAGATGGCATCCGGCGCTCGTCACACCAGACGCCATTTTGGGTCCTTAGGTGCAACACAGACTCCTAAGGTGCCAAATTTAGACCTCAGAGTATTTTATCGTTTATTTCAATTACTGTTTCTGGGACCTTGCTGTGTGGAAATTCGGCTGCCACGTTTGCCTGCAAAACAAGGCTGATCACACTTCCAAAATAACACCACAGTACTGCGAGCTTCTAACATAATAGAGAAGGCCTCCTCAAGGGGTGGAGGAGTATGATAACAGATATACAGGAATTGTAAACAATTTTACAACACCAAGTTATAGTCCAGCAATTTTATTTTAAATTCACAAGCTTTCGGAGGCTTCCTCCTTTGTCAGGTGAACGATGTGAAAATGAAATCCTCGAAATGAAATCGCATTTATAATTCACAGAACAATGCTTGGTGATAACAGACAGTTTTTTCAACTACCCGTTGCCAAGGCAATCAGTGTGCAGACAGACAGGTGTTACCTACCAGGTCTCACAGAATATACAAATCACCAAAAAAAAAACAACAAACAAAAAAAAACAGAGATAGAGAGGTAGAAACATAGAAAAGACAGCAACTGACCCGTTATATTAAAAACAGAAAACATTTGTTCGCTGGTGGGGTAACGTGTAGCGTGACATGAACCCAAGATCCCGGTTGAGGCCGTCCTCATGGGTGCGGAACTTGGCTATCAATTTCTGCTCGACGATTTTGCGTTGTCGTGTGTCTCGAAGGCCGCCTTGGAGTACGCTTACCCGAAGGTCGGTGGATGAATGTCCATGACTGCTGAAGTGTTCCCCGACTGGGAGGGAACCCTCCTGTTTGGCGATTGTTGCGCGGTGTCCGTTCATCCGTTGTCGCAGCGTCTGCATGGTCTCGCCAATGTACCATGCTCTGGGGCATCCTTTCCTGCAACGTATGAGGTAGACAACGTTGGCCGAGTCACAGGAGTATGAACCATTCACCTGGTGGGTGGTGTCCTTTCGTGTGATGGTGGTACCTGTGTCGATGATCTGGCATGTCTTACAGAGGTTACCGTGGCAGGGTCGTGTGGTGTCGTGGACGCTGTTCTCTTGAAAGCTAGGTAATTTGCTGCGAACGATGGTCTGTTTGAGGTTGGGTGGCTGTTTAAAGGCGAGTAGTGGAGGTGTGGGGATGGCCATAGCGAGGTGTTTGTCCTCATTTATGACATGTTGAAGGCTGCGGAGAACATGGCGTAGTTTCTCCGCTCCGGGGAAGTACTGGACGACAAAGGGTACTCTGTTGGTTGCGTCCCGTGTTAGTCTCCTGAGGAGGTCTATGCGATTTTTTGCTGTGGCCCGTCGGAACTGTCGATCGATGAGTCGAGCGTCATATCCCGTTCTTACTAGGGCGTCTTTCAGCGTCTGTAGGTGTCCATCGCATTCCTCCTCGTCTGAGCAGACCCTGTGTATTCGCAGGGCCTGTCCATAGGGGATGGCCTCTTTGACGTGGTTAGGGTGGAAGCTGGAAAAGTGGAGCATCGTGAGGTTGTCCGTGGGCTTGCGGTAGAGTGAGGTGCTGAGGTGCCTTTGATGGAGATTCGTGTGTCCAAGAAAGAAACTGATTCTGAGGAGTAGTCCATGGTGAGCTTGATGGTGGGATGGAACTTGTTGATGTTATCGTGTAGTCTCTTTAGTGATTCCTTGCCGTGGGTCCATAGAAAGAAAATGTCGTCGATGTATCTGGTGTATAATGTTGGTTGGAGGTCTTGTGCAGTGAAGAAGTTCTGCTCGAACTTGTGCATGAAAATGTTGGCGTATTGGGGTGCGAATTTGGTCCCCATGGCTGTTCCATGTGTTTGGGTAAAGAACTGGTTATCGAAGGTGAAGACATTGTGATCCAGGATGAAGCGGATGAGTTGTAGGATGGCTTCCGGAGATTGGCTGTTGTTGGTGTTGAGTATTGATGCTGTCGCAGCGATGCCGTCATCGTGGGGGATACTGGTGTATAGTGCCGAGATGTGCATCGTGGTGAGAAGTGTTCCTGGTTCAACTGGTCCGTGGGTACTGAGTTTTTGTAGGAAGTCTGTAGTGTCGCGACAGAAGCTGGGGGTTCCCTGTACGATGGGTTTCAGGATGCCCTCGATGTATCCAGAGAGGTTCTCACACAGGGTTCCGTTGCCTGATACGATAGGACGTCCGGGTGTGTTGGCTTTGTGTATCTTTGGGAGGCAGTAGAAGTCTCCCACGCGGGGAGTACGTGGGATGAGAGTGCGTAGGATGCTTTGAAGGTCTGGATCGAAGGTCTTGATCAGTTTGTTGAGCTGGTGGGTGTGTTCTTTGGTCGGATCTGCGGGTAACCGTCTGTATTGTTCCTGGTTGTCCAGTTGTCGGTATGCTTCTTTGCAATAGTCCGTTCTGTTCTGTATGACTATGGCTCCTCCTTTGTCCGCTGGTTTGATGACTATGTTGCGGTTGGTCTTGAGAGCGTTGATGGCGTTGCGTTGTGCTCGGGTGACATTCTGGACTGTCTTCTGAGTGCGGCTGATGAATCTGGCATTGACGCATTTCCTGACAGCTTAATGAACATGTAGCAGTAGGTCTGTCAAAAGTACAAACTTCACTAGCCACCGACCCAGAGCTGCTTCCATGAATATTTCTTGCTGCCAATTGACACATATATACTTGACTCAGCAGCCAAGATTATGTTGCATGGCATCCTGTGCATTGTAGCCAAATCCAGGGAACCAAAGTATCAGCTTCACTATTTACCCTTTGTCTTTGATGGTTAAGAAAAGATTCATTAGAGAACTTCAAGGTTACATAAGTTACAGAACTCTCTCGTGATAGGAACCATAGCATTCACGTAAAACAGCCTTATTAGGGCTGCCTCCCCTACAGCTGGTGATAGTGATGGGTGCTATTTTTTCAGGCTGGGGAGCAGACCTTCAAGAGATATGGGCACAGGCAACTGTTCACATGTCTTAGCATGCTGACTTTTTTTTCAGTTCAAATGCAGAAGTACTTTCAGTCAAGTAATCCAAGGTAGGGTTGTGCATTTGTATAATAATACCACAGTATTCCAACCAACAGGAGAGATGGGGAAGAAACTCATTCTTGTGTTGTCTGCTCTTCAACTGGCACATTAGTATCCACCTCACAGGGGGTGTGAGAAGGAAAGAGAATATTTGTTCATTATGTATCAAAATCTTTAACCCCTTCTTTTAAATTGGCTTATGATTTTGTTACATATAGCACACCGTGGAAGTGTTCCCCCAGCATATTTCACTTGACTCAGCAAATAGTCGGCATTGGACAACATGACAGACATTTTATTGCATCACAGTTCGTCTGTACACACCGCTAGTAAAGGGGATTTTTGAGTTATGGGATGACCCCATTTTTACTAAACTGCTGACCACCCAACTTCTCTTCCTGGATTTCATGCTAGCTGACATTGTAAATGGTTCCTGGTCCTCAGGTACTGTCCCCCTCCCTTTCAAAGCAGCTGTCATTATCATCCTCCTCAAAAAAAAAACATCCTTGATCATTTTGTCGTTGCAAACTAGTGCCCCATCTCCAACGTCCCTTTTCTTTCCAAAGTCTGTGAATATGTTGCCTTTCATGAGGTACTGCCTTCTGGGTGTTCTTTGGTGTCTTGTTTCATGCAGGCTATCTGGAAACAGCACCCAGATAGACCACCCTTGGTTCCAAATCAGGAACATCAATGTAGTTCTCAAACTTTGAGGTTCTTTGAAAGTGCGATTTAAGAATTTTTGCATGGAAAACAATGCTATTCCTGGTGTGAGATTTGGTTCATATAATTAGTGAACTGCAGGCTTTAGTTGTACATTATTTGCTTTGGTGTAAAGACTGAGTTGTTACAGGGCTATGGACAGAGTGGAGCAGCAGGTTTCGTTTTGGATTGATCCGCCAAAGAGGCGGCACAGACGCGATGGGCCAAATGGCCTCTTGTGCTGTTGTTCTCTGGTTTTTAGGACCTCCTCAAGGTTGCTCTTAAAGTTGTTTCCCAGCTTCAGAAAATTACTGTTCACTCATTTCATCTGCTGCTCCGTTGACCAGAAGTGGACCTTAGATTCCACTATATGCATGCTCTCAGTGGAGTGGGGTCTCTATTCTTATGTTTGCCGAACTCAGGAGTTTAGAAATTTTGAGCAGCTAATTGCTTCTGATGGCAAAAAACCTGTGGCAGTTTCTTTACTTAGCAGCAGGGGTGGAGCTCCTCAATAGGAACCTTCCTCCTAGATTTTGCACTGCTTGGGTAAGTTTCCTGCAGTGTGTAAAGCATGACTAATAAAGAAGAAAGTTAGATTTACCCACCTTGCAGGGTTGTCTTTATTCTTTGAATGATAGGCAAGTCTTTCTTTCTTTCAATGATGCACCACAATACCTTCCAACCAGCTTTCCAGACCCTAATAGATTCTGTTTTTTGGTTTGCTGGGAATTTTATTGTGAAGTCGGTTTAGGTAAATTTCAAAGTTTTATACAGGGAAAGTCATGTGTGACTGTCCAACGCGATAGGACAAGAAAAATTCGTTTTGGCATTAGTTCTTTAGAACCAAAAAAGCTTGCGTAAATTCCTGTAGTTTATGAAGTATACCTGTTGTTTGATAAAGAAAACAATACGGCTAATCTAATTTTATGATACTTAATGTTTGTGAATATTCAAAGGAACTTTGTACAAATTGAATTTTTTTAAACCTGAGGTGAATTTGAGTTTTGCTTTCTTAGCCTTTTTATATATGGTTCACAAATGGAAGAATCCAGCAGAATCGTTGAATAGTCTGTTGTGATTCATTGCATACCTTGCAAAATGGCTAGTCATTATACAAGTATCCCATTGTAGATATAATAGTCCTTAACAGGAGTCACTGTTACTCACTGACTCCCCCAAATTCCTGAAGTTTAATATTTCAGAACAGATAACCAGCATGACAATGGAGCTCTTGTGTAGGACTTTGCTGAACATTACAGCTAATGATTCAGTAGACGCTGGGGCAAAGGCCATTAGTAAGTCTGGACTTTTGTGCCAACCTGTCAATCACATTTGTCAAAAGAACCTAAACCTCCCTTTGCTCCTGCAGTTTTATTTTTAATTTACTTTTGAAGCGCTTCAATTTTATGCTGCTGTTTACAATGATAGCTTTTAAAAAAGCACCATTTTGGAATATTTGAGAATGTTATGTCTTCACATCAGTATAATTGTAGCAAATTGATGAAGGTGATAAATAATGAAGGAATCCATTTAAACTCCCTTGTCTTATAAACTAATGGTAGACAATTTCTGCATACTCTGTCTTCTGCTAACACAGAAACTCTAGTCTGACTTGCTTCATTTTAAAATCCAAATGCATGCTATCTTCATTAAACTATGCTTCATGACTCTTGACCACTTCAATTTAAAAGGCATCGGACTGGACTTTAGCATTGGGAAACACTTCAGACTGAGCAATCACATGAACAAACAAAAGAGATCTTATTGTACCAAACAGCTGAGAAGCTGCCCGGCTAAATACTATAGAAAAGTGGGGTAGGGGAGGGGGGAGTTGGAGGCGAGGTTAAATCTTACTTATTTAACCTCAGTCTTAATTTTTTCAAGAATTATCAGCGTTAATCTTGCATAGGTTTAAAGAGTTGCTATCTGTATGTCCTTTTAAAATTTAGTGCGCAATCTTGAACATTAATTCAGATTAGAGCAAGGACGTGCATCAAATTTACATTTGTCATGACATATCACGCGCCTAGACAGTCAAATATTTTCTGCACTGCTCTACTACTTGAAAACCAATTGGAGTTCAGTACTGAATTGGGATAATCAAAAATTCACATTTGACATTCAGATAAGAGGGGACTTCAAGATTTGTTTTATTTTAAATAATTCCTGAATATTTTGAGTATGTCCTGTGTTAATACATAATTCTATTTTCCCAGAGATGCTCAGAGACTTGAAGAGTACTACAATAAAAATCAGCAGTTAAGGGAACAACAAAAAGCACTACATGACAACATCAAAGTTTTAGAAGACAGGTGAGATATGATGCAATTTTTAAAAAAAATACTCAATGGATCATATTAGAAGGGTGTCATTGTAAATTACATCATGCTAGAGATGCATTGGAAAGACATTTCACTGGAGAAGGCAATTTTGATCGGCCTGAGGCCACACCGTTCCTGCTCGGCGACAGCTTATCTTCACCGACTTTGAAGTCGGCCGCAGCTTCAGCTGCAGGCGGGGGGACTAATTTAAATGTAAAAGTCGTAGCCCAATGATGTCATTGATGCCGCAACCTGATTTTCACAATAATTCGGAGAGGCTCGTCCATTGTCAAACCCGTCAGAGAAACCTAGCAGGAGGTGCTGACTGGCCAGAAGAGTCCAAGGTAAGTTTAAAAAAAAAAAAAAAAAATACTTTTCTGTGAAATCCTTCTAGGCCAGGAGGAGCAGGAATGCTTCCCCCAGGCCCTGCAAGGAGTCCTTGGACCACCCCGGCCTTGTGTCTCCCTCTCGATGTGGGTATCCCAAATCCCTTGGCGAGCCTAAACTTGTTACAGTCAGAGTTTGGTAGTTTGTGGGCAGTGTGCTTTCAAGTTGAGGTTGCTGAGGGGAGGGAGGGACTTATAATGATTATTGCAAGCAGGAGGTGAGACGAATAGCCTAAGGCTGTTGCTGATTTAGTGAACAGAGGAGTTATTTATCTCCTCTTCCTGAAGGGGCAAGGATGTGGAGATGCCGGTGATGGACTGGGGTGGACAAATGTACATGTAACCCCACCAGCAAAAAAAAGTTATCTGTTTTTAATACAACTGGTCATTCTCTCTCTCTGCCTTTCGGGTGTCTCTCTCTCTCTCTCCCTGTCTTTGTGTTATGACCGCTTGTGTATTCAGTAGTCTGGGATGTAATGTTTCTCTGTCTGAACACCATCCACTCTTTTGATTGCTTTGATTATATCTATGCTGAGGTGTGATAACGGGCAGTTGGAAAGATTATCTGTAATCACCAGGCATTGTTCTCTGACTATATATGCTGTGCATTTATGGAATCCTACATTCACCTGACGAAGGAGGAAAGCTCCGAAAGCTTGTGATTCAAAATAAAGCTGTTGGACTATAACCTGGTGTTGTAAGACTCCTTACATTTGAAGGGGCAAGCAAAGGGGTTGATGACCATAAGGAAGAACATGTGGGAAGTAGGGTTGTCACCTTCATAGCCACACAGACAAGGCAGTGCCCCTAATGGAAAGAGATTCCAAGTCAGGGTCCTGTAGCTGGGATATCTTGGTGACCATGTCAGACACTGCTTATAGGGAAAATCCAGATAGAAAGAAGAACGAACTTGCATTTATATGGTGCCTTTCATGACCTCCGGTGCTTCACAACCAATGAAACACTTTTGAGGTGTAGTCACTGTTGTGATGCAGGAAAGAGGGCAGTCTATTTCTACACGGCAAGATTCCACAAACAGCAATGAGATTAATGACCAGATAATCTGTTAAAGTGATATTGGTTGAGGGATACAAATTTGCCAGGACACGGGGAAGAACTCCCCTGCTCTTCTTCAAATAGTGCCAGGGAATCTTTTAGGTCCACCTGAAAGGGCAGACAGGACCTTGCTTTAATGTTTTGTCTGGAAGACAGCATTCCCTCTACTAGACTGAACAGCCAGCCTAGATTTACAGGCTGAAGTCTTATGAAGTGAGGTTTGCACTAACGACCTTCTGACTCGGAGGTGAGAGTGCTAACACTGAGCTAGATGCTCCATGGCCTGTAGACCCTGTGGCGCAAGTACCTGCAGGTCGGCTGTTGCATGTGTGCATCATGCCGCACTCTCCTGGCTTCCATCCTTTCCTCTTCAATGTCATCATCGTTGTCTTCAAACCACAGGAATAATGGAATCCCCAGAGGGAAATCCATTATTTCACAAGTAGAAGTCCCTTTAAATTCTCAGCAAGTTTCGTGAAGTACCTTTTTAAATGCTAAAAAATTGCAGCTTCAAAGTAGTGGAAGTCACTCCCAGCCAAAGTGCACATATGTGTGACCTTTCGCCTTCCTGATCTCTTTCCGCCTTTGAGGCACCATGCAGGATCAGCATCACCACCTTTTACAGTGGCTGTGATTACAGGGGCCGAAACATAGGCAAATCTCAGGGAGGGGGGCACTTGGCCTTGCCCTCCTGCTTCATTTAAATCTAGTAGGACGCTCTGATGGCACGTGGATCGGGATTACAGTGGGGCCATGGGAGGCAAATCGTGGCAACGATTTTTTTGGGACAACGTTTCAGTGGAAGGCCCCTCCATCCGATTTTATTTGACAGCACCAAAAAAACAGCTGACAACCGGAATTGTTTTTTTTAAAGAGAAAAGCCAGGCCTAAATTTCTTAGCCCTGAAAATTCATGGCATGGCACATCTCGGCATAAGTGCCGAGATGTGTTTGCCCCTGATATCTGCAGACCCCGCTAAAGCTCGCAGGGTCAGGGGGAGGTTTGAATGTCTTTGGCTGGCTAGCGCACATCTAGAGCCCTGCAGCTGGAGACACTGGGGGGAAAAATTGGATAGGGGCCGTTCTTGGGCGTAGATAGCGTGATGCGCTATTACCCCAAACCCAATGGCCCTGCGCAGGCAGGACGCAAGTTTCAGCCCACCGGAGGACTTACCTGCAGTCAGCGTTCCATTCCAGGCCTTGCACGTGGAATCAATGCAATTCACACTTTCCACCACCAGAGGGAGCTCAGTCTCTTAAAGGGAGGATGTTTCTTAGAAATCTCTTAAAGGTAGCTGGTACCTGTTATTTGCTGAAAATAACAGTCTACTGTCTGTACGGAGTCTGAACAGATGCAGGTCCCATCCCTATGTTTACACACTGACGAGTTATGTTAAAACATTGAATAAAGGTTGCGCACTACTAAATCCCACGTGTTCCAATCTCACCAATCTGCTGATCTGTGTTGGTACCAAGCCTGCGAGAGTGCGTGCGCCAAGGTTCTCTGCTGATGCACTAGAGACCTTGGTGCAAGAGGTGGACAGAAGGAGGGGCATCCTATATCCGCAGGGGGGAGGGTGGGGGGGGGATGGCGGCAAGAGGCCCTCCAGACATGTATCTAAAAGGCAGTGGGGACGAAGTCAATGCCAGGCGCACAGCATCATGAACATGGATGCAGTGCAGGAAGAAGTTCAATGCTCTGACATGAGTGGTCAAGGTGATTGAGGTCAACTGTCAAGTGGCGTCTCCTACCAATTGCACCACACACTACACCCCCCCCCATCACCCACATACCAACAAACTCTTTCCATCAGTACTCGACTCTTCCAACCAGATGCTTCCTCTCACCCTTATACGTTACCACTGTTTCAAGCTGCCCACCAACAACTCACAGGCCACACACACTGGCAGCTATTCAACCATGACAAGTACATCACCCAGACACACGTCCCGCTTGCTTGCAGGATAAGGTGGCTTATATCAAGAGGCAGCAAGTGGCAGTGGCATTTAGCTCCTCAAGCCTGTTCCATCATTCAATGAGATCATGGTGGACCTGTGACCTAACTCCATATACCCGCCTTAGCCCCATATCCCTTAATACCCTTGGTTCACAGAAATCTATCAATCTCAGATTTAACTTTCACAATTGAGCTAGCATCAACTGCTGTCTGCAGAAGAGCGTTCCAAACATCTCCCACCCTTTTGCGTGTAGAACCATTTTTTAACTTCACTCCTGCACATCCTGGCTCTAAATGTTAGACTATGCCCCCGCAACCTAGTATTCAAGTGTAGGAGACCTCCAAAAACAGTTACAAATGTCTCAGCAGCCAGAAGCAATAATCCAGCCACTAACCTGTAAATCCTGCATGGTCCCTTTAAATAGCGCTGGTGGCGGGTCCTCCAGGCATTCTATGACCCGTTCAGATGGTCGGGGTTAAGACTGTGCGTTGCGTTGAGCGTTAAGTCCCAAAATGGTCTCTATCACTAAATCAGCATTGCACACCGATTGAAACCATCTTCTCCCTACTTTACATGATTCCAAATTTCGTCGTCTGCGCTAACTCCTATACCAAGACTGCATCTGGCGCACGTCATGCAGGAAACGTGCGTGCGCATCCAAGACGTCATCTTGGATGTCGGAGAGGCCGTGTAGCACCGAAACAACGGGCACTACATGGCCCAATTTAGCGCCCACTGTGTTCAAACTGTCCAGAGTCCAGGGCTGTGGGGCACTGGTTTCCCCCCCCCCCCCCCCCCCCCCACTACCATAAGTAACTTTTGGTGCCCCCGTGGTGCCTTTCTTAAAACTTGTTTAAAAAAAAAACATTTTGCTTGTGCTGATCTGCAGAGGTCTAGGCTATGATTCTGCCTTGGAAACCTCAGCTGGGTCCCACATCTGTCCTTGGTGAACCAAAACGTGCGCTGAACATGCCATAGGTCCCAAAGGAAAATCGGGGCACAGGAACTGCAATGTTGGGTGCTTCCATACCTCTAAATCGATGGCATTGTAAGGGCTGGTCAGAGTTTTTGGTACCAGAAGGCCATCCTGGAAACTTTGGCACTAAGCTAGGATCCTTGTTTACGCCCATTCCAGCAGGAGTCTGCTGGAGTGACCATGGATTTTCGGGGCCCTTGTGTCTAGTTTATTGAAGATAGGTGATTTTGTCTACGGCTTCAAATAACCTTGTGAAGCATTTTTTTCTTTTTAAAGTAGACGATTGTGGACAGAGTGCTTCTATAAAATGTTGATATGCGAACATAAACTGCTTTAACCACAGCTCATTTACTACCATTAAGTTAAATATTCATTATAAATTTTTATGATGCTGTAATGTCACAGTTTGTACAGACAAGAGATCTGTGTTCATAGAATCACCTTTTGTTACAAAGTTTTATGACTTGTGCCATTTTAGACTTTGAAATCAGAGTGAGTTATCAAATAGACTGGAGAAGCTGGGGTTGTTTTCCTTAGAGCAGAGAAAGTTAAGAGATTTGATATCTGTGTTCAAAATCATGAACGGTTTTGATAGAGTAAATAAGGAGAAACTGTTCCCATTGACCGAAGGGTCGAGAACCAGAGGGGACACATTTAAGGTGATTGGCAAAAGAACCAAAGGCAACACAAGGAGAAACTTATTTATGCAGCAAGTAGTTATGATCTGGAATGCACTATCTGAAAGGGTGGTGGAAGCAGATTCAATCGTGGCTTTCACAAAGGAATTGGATAAATACTTGAAGGAAAAAAATTTGCAGGGCTGAAGGGAAAGAGCAGGGGAATGGGACTAACTGGATTGCTCTTACAAAGAGCCGGCATAGGCTCGATGGGTCGAATGTCCTCTGTGTTGTAACCATTCTATGTCTCTATGAAATTATCTCACTGTTTGATTGCAGCATCTTGTGGTTGTAGGAAGTGTTTATAAAATATTTGAGTGAACTACATTGACCACAATGTATTTATCATAAGTATGTCCTTTACACAAATAATCTCTCTTCCAATTTACACAGGTAGACAGGTTAAGTTTAGATATAATTTATTTTTCCCACATTGTATGTTGTTCAAAATCAAATCCACCTCTTGCATTTTGTGTATAAACAGTAAACAGATTGTTGACAAAAGCAAAATACTGCAGATGCTGGAAATCTGAAATAGAAACAGAAAATGCTGAAAATACTCAGCAGGTCAGGCAGCATCTATGGAGAGAGAAACAGAGTTAACGTTTCAGTTTGATGACCTTTCGTCCAAACTGGAAGAAGTTGGAGATTTAACAGTTTTTAATCAAGTACAGATCCAGGGAAGAGGGGAGGGAAGATCTGTGATCGGGTAGAGGGCAGGAGTGATTAAATGACAAAAGGGATGATGGTGCAAGACAAAAGGAGGTGGTAATGGGACAAGTAATGAAACAAAAGATAGGTCTAGAGGAGCTGTAAATGGCAACAGCAGAACCATTACCAGCACCTGCTGTCTGGAAAAATGGGAACAGTGGTTATGATCTGAAGTTATTGAAATCAGTGTTGTGTCCGGAAGGTTGTAAACTGCCTAATCGAAAGGTGAGGAACAGCAACTTTGCTCTGTGCATCCTCATGCCATAACAGCTGACATCAGGAATGAGTTGTGTCGGGAACTGAGTTCAAACCCATGATGTACTGGTGTGTGCAGCATGTTGATGCTCCAATGTAATGCAAGTCTATAAGTAATTTTAGTCAGTGCTGTTAACTCTAGAATCTTACAAGAGTTTTTTTTAATGTAATAATATGTCTGCATTAAAATTGGACAAAGAAATTCAATACTGATCTATTTAATTGACTTTTTCAACAAGTTCTCTGTTTACATGGGAAATCACATCTCTTGATCCAGACTGAATTTAATCTTTTTCTGCTTATGTATTAAGCAATTTCTGTGAAAATGATTAACTAGCACAGCCCATATATTTTTTTTTAGTTAAAATGTGTGGACCGTAAGTAAGCTGGGGTAAATTTAAGAAAGTAAGCAACTTACTTAGGTCAACAAAAGTATTCTATTATTTTAATGGACAAAATTGTTGATGCTTAGGATCCATATCTGTTGCAGGTTACGAGCAGGCTTATGTGACAGGTGTGCAGTTACTGAAGAACACATGAAGAAGAAGCAGCTGGAGTTTGAAAATATTCGGCAGCAGAATCTAAAGCTTATTACTGAACTTAGTGAGTGGATGTTTAGGATAGAATTATCTTCTGAGAGCATATTTTTCATTTTTTGAAATGACAATGCTTTTTCTTATCTTTCTGCCTCTCTATCATTATCTTTAATCAACAGTGAATGAAAAGAATAGCCTTCAGGAAGAAAACAAAATACTTAGTGATAAGCTTGAATCACGGGAGCTTCAGCTGAAGTAAGTCATGCGTGTCTATTGCTCTTCTTGTGTGACTTTTTATTTTTTTAAAAACTTTTTTTGGCCTGTCTGATTTTTATTTCTGTGACATCAGAGAGCAACAGCATGAAGTGGCAGAAAAACAAGATCATGAAAGGGCTGGAGCAGCAGATCATGATGATGGAATAATCCCAGATTCTCCAATTTTATCTCTTTCCACCTCTGTGGTTAGCAGAATGCGAAGGAGAAAGGACAACCGGCATATTCGCTATGTGGAGCACGCTCGTGCAGAGCCTTCAGAGCCTCAGTCTAATGATGGTATTAATGTGATTTGTAATGCATTATTTCTATATTGCAAAACTTAGTATAATTCTCAATTATTACCAGATGTTTGTTTACATTTTAAAATTACGCCGATAATTTATCCAGACAAATGAAAATGTTACGGTATTTTTTACAAATTGCAATCCTTTGTAAGACTTTAAGAAAGTCATATGAACATTGCAGCAGGTGCGTAATGTGCATTAGTAAAGATAAAGGCACTGGATACTACAGCTGAAACATGATGTGATTCAGAATCAATATTTGGGATTCAGGAATCTCCATCTGTATTTCTGACTCAAAATTCTTATGGTTCAGCTTTACCAAATAAGTACCTCCAGTATATTCAAAGAAATATTTGCTGCAATCATATTCCTACTTTATTTTCTAATAACTGTTGTAAACTGTGGGTCCTGTAATGTTTATTTGTTATAACTGACATTTTGTTATTATGTAGAGACATGTAAAATGCTGTTAGCACGCTTCTCTGACATGACCCAACATTTCCAAAATGAAGAAATCCTAGTAGCAGACACCTGTGATCTTGGACTATCCTCAATAAAGAGTAAGTTCTAAACTCTGTCCATGTAATAAAGTGAATTAATTTGACAGATGTAATGAGCGACGGCGAAGTTGTAAATTGTCTTGATAGCTCTGGCTATCTTAGCGATACCTGTTTAGCTGAATAAATGGACTCTCCATCAATACAGAATTTGCTGTTTATTACTGTAACTGTACTAAAAATACATGGCAAATTATGAGAAATAATTGCATTGTAATGTGCATCTTTTTTTTTCCATCTCAACTTTGAAATACTGAAAATCCATTAGAGCTGAACTGCTCTTTCTCTTTTGTAACCTCAGTTCAAATACAGCCCAGATTGATGGACTGTAAGTTTCCTTGTTTCCTGACTAAGGATCCTACATGAAATGAGTTTGGACAGTCAATATGTTCCATATCCTTGCTATAGAATTATACACTCTACTTCAGGCGTTGCTGTACCAGTGCCTTGTACAGACTCTGTCGCGTCCTGGGGTTTGTTTTCTATCCCTCTGGCTATACATTCCAAGATCCAGTTAACTTTCCTCACTGCTGCCGCACATTACACTGTTAGTTTGAGTGATCTCTCCTCCAAATGCCCCAAAGTCCTGTAGCCTGGAGCCATTTAGTTTATATTCCCTCTGTTTGATTCCCTTCCCTAATGTCATTACCTTGCATTTGTCCACAGTAAATGCCATTTACTACTCATCAGCCCATCTACCAGATCCCTTTTGTATTTGCCTTGCCTACTCCCTATTGAACCTCCCTCTCTTTGGTGTTAAATGTAAGGAATCTTACAACACCAGGTTATAGTCCAACAGTTTTATTTGAAAATCACAAGCTTTCGGAGGCTTCCTCCTTCGTCAGGTGAGTGTGGGATTCCATGAAAGGTACCGCATATATAGTCAGAGAACAATGCCTGGTTTCTGTCCCCAGGTCCAAATCAATTATAGGCACTGTAAACAGCAGTGGCCCCCACATTGTACTCTGTGGCACCTGCTAGTGACCCATTGCCATGTCGATGGAGTTCCATTCTCAACCACCCTTTGCTTCTCTGATGTAGCCAATTCTCAATCCATCTCCAGAAGCTTGCTTCTTATTCCACGCTTTCTTGCCTTGTGGCTGAATTGCTTCTGTCGCATGAAATTTAAATAGATCATATTCATAGAATTTCCATTGTGGTCAAGTACTTTCTCAAAGAATGCCAATAAGTGTGTTAGGCATGTGGTGCTTCACATAAATATATGCTGACTCCCTCTTACACCAACCCATACCTATCCAGGTGTTACATTATCCTCAATTTCAAGATGGCTTCCAATAATTTATCCACAACAGTTGTATGTTCATTGGCCTGTAGTTTCTTGGGTCATCCCTATGCTCTTTTTAAAGATTGGTAGTACGTTAGCTGCTTTCCAATCCTCCTGCGCTACTCTCTTTTGATACACTTGACATGCACATTCGAATTTGCACTGAAACATTTTACTGGAAGTGGTGATTGGAGCTTCTTAACAAATCATCATCTGTTGTTAATCATTTGATTGTAGACCTCCTGGTTGGTGAGTTGGTAATTATAGGGCATCAATTTAAGATCATCACCAAAAGAACAAAAGGAAAGGATTGTTGAGACATAGAATGCTCTGCCAGGAACAGTGGTGGAAGCAGAGTTCATACTAGCTTTTACAAGGGAAGTAGATAAATACTTGAAAAAGAAAAAAATAATAGGGTATTGAGAAAGGGAATGGGACTTGGTGGATAACTCTTTCAGAAAGCTAGCACTGGCACAATAGGCTGAATGACCACCTTTTGTAAAATTCCGATTCATTCCAGAGTCTTGGTGTATTACAACTTATGATGCCTTCAATTATTTTTCACTTGTACCCAGTGATATCATGCTGTAGTTATCCTGTGAATTTAGCATCAGTGGTATGCTGCTTGTGTGCTGTGCTGTGCCAAGCACAGTGTAATGCTATTGGTTTCCTGATCATCTTGTAAATTAGACCTGTAGGAAGAGCTGATTTTGCATCATTAGCCTTGTACGTTGACTGTTGCATTATTGCAGCCACTGTAAAAGTGGGAGAATTTAGCCCAAAGTGCACTCTGCAGTGTACACTGACATTACGTTGAGCATGGTGTGTGGCCTGAAACACACATGTATTGTAATTGTATGCACACAATCTAACTCCCTTAAGTGGATATGGTAGTCTAGTGCTTTTAGTACTGGACTAGTAATCTAAAGGTTGTGAATCCAACTCCTACAATGGCAAGTTATAAAATTGAATTAAATAAATCTGGTTAAACGTGGGCTGGCAACAGAAAATGAAAGCTGCCAGATTGTAGTAAAAACTCAACTGGTTCACTAATATCCTTTGGGAAAAGGAACCTGTCACCCCTACCCGGTCTGGCCTACACGTGACTCCTGCCTTGAGGTGTAAGTGCTGCCTTGCCATCATCACCCACATCCCAAAAACAAATGAAAAATATGTACAGTAAAACCACACTATAACTGCAACACCAGTGCACTTACAAATAAATGTGGAAGCGTTAGTAAATAAGTCATTCCAATAAATCTAATTTTTAATTTGGCAAAGGAAAATAAAATAACTTATTTTAGTGCAGTTATTTGGGAATCCATGAAAAGTAATACAAAGCTGAATTAGGTGTAAAGTTTCAAATGTGTGATATAACTAAACTTTGGATGTCATTTCTCTGCCCTGTAAGGTGTACATGGTGGCCTGAGTTTTAATATTTTGATGATTCACTTGTACACATTTCAGCAACAACTAACTGCTTTATCGTCTGCCTCATTTGTTTCTGTTTTCATCTTCCAGCTACTCGACAACTAAAAGAATATTTATCCGCAGAAAAAAATAGCATTAATCTAGCTGCTGTTGTAGCAGAAACTTTAGGACTTGGAATTCACGAGGAACACGTAAGTACTTAAATACAGCATTTGCTGTTTAAACAAGTATTTTAAAATCAGGACTAGTTAACTGAAACTGAAGACTACAAGTACCATTTTTGTAAGTGACCATTTATTGCAAGATAATCTTCATTCCCCGATACAACACGTGAAATCCCAATGAGGCGTTAGCTCCTGTAAAAAAAAATCTATACGTTTGCACGTGTGGTCACAATTTATTTCCCTCTCTCTCTTTTCTCTCTCTTTTTCTCTCTTTTTTTCTTTCTCTTTTTCTCTCTCATATCAATTCTCACTCTATACCTTACACATTTCCATTCCCCATGTTCAAAAAAGAATTTACCTTGATACAGGACCAGTTTATACCCCCAAGGGGCAAGAGCTGTACTTACCAAGTTAAACAGCCATGGTTGACAAAAGAGGTGATAGATAACATAAAACTAAAGGAAAGAGCATACAAAAGTGCAAAGTATAGTGTAGATCCAGGGGACTGGGAGTTATATAAAGAACAGCAAAGGAAGACAAAAAAGATAGTAAGAGCTGCAAAAAGGGAATACGAAAAGAAACTTGCAAGGGATATCAAGATTAACACAAAATGTTCTTAGAATTATATTAGAAGATAAAGGGTAGTCAAGGGTAATGCGGGCCCTTTAAAAATAGATGCGGGTAATATGGCAAATGAAAATAAGGAATTGGCAGACTTGTTGAATAATTACTTTGTGTTAGTCTTCACAGTAGAGGAAGAGGATAATATACCTGACATTCCAGGGAAACTAATAATGAATCAAAGACTGGATCTCACTAAAGTTAATGTAAGCAAGAAACAGTATTAGAAAAAATAATGGCACTAAAGACTGACAAATCCCCAGGACCTGATGGTTTCCACTCCAGGGTTTTAAAGGAAGTAGTTAAGGAAAATGTAGATGTTTTAGCCATATCTTCCAAAGCGCTCTCGATTCAGGAATTCTCACTTTTTAGATTGGAAAATTTCAAGTACAACTCCATTATTTAAGAACGGTGAAAGAGAGAAAGCAGGAAATTATAGTCTAACATCTGTTGTGGGGAAGTTATTGGAATCTATAATTAAGGACAGGTTGACTGAGCAGTTACAGAAATTTGAGCTGATTAGGGAGAGCCAACATGGATTTGTAATGGGTAGGTCATATCTAACAAACCTAATTGAATTTTTTGAGGAAGTAACTAAAGTAGTAGATAGGGGAATGTCTATGGATGTAGTTTATATGGACTTCCAGAAGGCATTCGATAAGGTTCCACTTAAGAGACTGTTAGCTAAAATTAAAGCTCATGGAATTGAAGGCAAATTATTAACCTGGTTAGGAGATTACTTAGGCAGAAGACAGAGTAGGGATAATGGTTATGTACTCAAATTGGAAGGAAGTGACTAGTGGTGACCCACAAGGATCCGTGCTGGGGCCTCAACTATCCACTATATTAATGACTTAGATAACACAATAGAGAGCCATATAATCCAAGTTTGCCGATGACACAAAGATTGGTGGCATAGTAAGTAGTGTAGACGGGAGCATAAAATTGCAAAGAGACATTGATAGATTAAGTGAGTGGGCAAAACGATAGCAGATGGGATTTCAACGCAGGTAAGTGTGAGGTCATCCACTTTGGACCAAAAAAGGATAGATCCTAGCTTTTTACCATTTAAAAAATACTCGAACAGTAGAAGGCCGAAGAGATTTAGGGGTTCATGTGCACAGATCACTAAAATGTAGTAGTCAGGTACAAAAATAATCAAAAAGGCTAATGGAATGTTATATTTAGCCTTTATATTTAGAGGGCCAGAATATAAAGGGGAGGAAGTTTTGCTATGGCTATACAAAGCCCTGTTAGACCACATCTGGAGTACTGTGTACAGTTCTGTGCAGTGCACCTTAGAAAGGATATATTGGCCTTGGAAGTATTGCAGCGCAGATTCACCAAAATGTTACCAGGGCTCCAAGGGTTAAATTACGCTCAGAGATTACATAAACTAGGCTTGTATTCCTTGGAATACAGAAGGTTAAGGGGTGATTTGATTGAGGATTTTAGGATTTTGTATGGAATTGATAGGGTAGATAGAGAGAAACTTTTTCTGCTGGTGGGTGAGTCTCGGACAAGGGGACATAACCTTAAAATCAGAGCCAGGCCATTCAGGAAAGAAGTTGGGAAACTCTTCTACCACCCTTTGTGTGAAGAAGTGTGTAACTCCTCCCACAAAAAGCAGTAGATGCTTGCTGAATTCATAATTTTAAATCTGAGAGCAATAGAATTTTCCTAGCCAAGGGTGTTAAGGGATATGGAATCAAGGCTGGTAGATGGAGTTAGGACACAGATCAGCCACGATCTCATTGAATGGCAGAACAGGCTCGAGGGGCTGAATGACCTACTCCTGTTCCTATGTTCCACTCACTTCCACCATCCCTCTTTACATTCTCCCTCTCACACAAAACTTTCTGCTTGCTGTAAGAGTTCTCCACAAAATTGTATTTGGGCAGTCTCAACACTATTGCAAGTTGGTGTGTATCGACAGCACAAAACCATTCACAAAATAACATTAAATTGGTGATCTCATTCAGCAAAGATGGATGGTGTTGGAAATAGGAGGGGAAAAAATATCACTGATGCAAAGGCTCTCCTACGATTAAGAGTCAAAGCATATTGTTGGGACAGAGTGGAGGGATCAGTACTCTAGAGTCTGATGATGCTTGCTATTAACACTGGGTGCCCATTTCCATTTTCTAGCATTGACTGCCCTCCCCTTAATTACCATAAAAATGCACCAAAAAAAATCCATCTGGCATTGCAATAATATTTTGATATTAACACTGCCTGTCCCATAAAATTAGATAATAAATAAAAAGATACTATCCTGGCAGCTCCACATTAAATTAGCATTGTGAACACTAGGTAATCTCTTCTGCAATGTCTCAGCTAGAACTGCAAGCATTAAGAATTACACATAATGTTAGTACAGGGCCTTGGATCTAATCATTGTTGGTTGTCACTTGGAGAAAAGGCTTTATTTATACAGTTAATCAGTATTATATGTTTGCTTAGTGATGTTTTCTACTCCACTTAGATGTATGTTGTTTGTATACCCAAGTGTAAGTATTTGAGGTGTAATGCATACGTAAATCCATTTGTATACTGTTAAGTCAAATTCCAGCAGACTGGCATCCACAAGCTGATTCCTAGCACCTACATTACTAAATAATGCTCTCTTACCCCAGCTACCTTATATTGCTGACAGAATCATAGAAACATAGAAAATAGGAGCAAGAGTAGGCCAATCGGCCCTTTGGGCCTGCTCCGCCATTCAAAATGATCATGGCTGATCGTCTAACTCAGTACCCTGTTCCCGCTTTTTCCCCATATCCCTTGATCCCTTCAGCATTAAGAAATATATCTATCTCCTCCTTGAATACATCTAATGACTTGGCCTCCACTGCCTTCAGCGGTAGAGAATTCCACAGGTTCACCACCCTCTGAGTGAAGAAATTTCTCCTCATCTCTGTTCTAAATGGCATACCCCGTATCCTGAGACTGTGACCCCTGGTTCTGGACTCCCCAGCCATCGGGAACATCCTCCTTGCATCTAGTCTGTCTAGTCCTGTTAGAATTTTATATATTTCGATGAGATCACCTCTCATTCTTCTAAACTCTAGTGAATATAGGCCTAGTCGACCCAATCTCCTCGTACGTCAGTCCTGCCATCCCAGGAATCAGTCTGGTAAACCTTCGTTGCACTCCCTCCATGGCAAGGACATCCTTCCTCAGATAAGGAGACCAAAACTGCACACAATACTCCAGATGTGGTCTCACCAAGGACCTGTATAACTGAAGTAAGACATCCCTGCTCCTGTACTCAAATCCTCTTGCAATGAAGGCCCACATACCATTCGCCTTCCTAACTGCTTGCTGCTCTTGAATGCTCGCTTTCAGCGACTGGTGCACAAGGACACCCAGGTCTCATTGCACCTTCCCTTTTCCCAATCTATCACCATTCAGATGATAATCCGCCTTTCTGTTTTTACAACCAAAGTGGATAACCTCACATTTATCCACGTTCTACTGAATCTGCCTTGTTCTTGCCCACTCACCCAACTTGTCTAAATCACATTGGGGCCTCTTTGCATCCTCCTCACAGCTCACATTCCACCCCAGTTTTGTGTTGTCTGCAAACTTGGAAATGTTACATTTAGTTCCCTCATCCAAATCATTGATATATATTGTGAATAGCTGGGGCCCAAGCACTGATCCCTGTGGTACCCGACTAGTCACTGCCTGCCACCCGGAAAAAGACCCGTTTATTCCTACTCTCTGTTTCCTGTCTGTCAACCAATTCTCAATCCATGCCAGTATATTCCCCCCAATCCCACGTGCTTTAATTTTGCACACTAACCTCTTGTGTGGGACCTTTATCAAAAGCCTTCTGAAAATCCAAATACACCACATCCACTGGTTCTCCCCTATCTATTCTACTAGTTACCTCCTCAAAAAACTCCAGTAGATTTGTTAAGCATGATTTCCCTTTCATAAACCCATGCTGACTTTGTCCAATCCCGTTAATGCCTTCCAAGTGTTCTGTTATCAGAGGTCTGGTTTATCATGGATCTATTCCAAGACAAGTTTGCTGGATTTAGCAGCGTGGCTGCTGATCTCCTCCTGGAATCCGGCCTAAACAAGTGTTAGTATAAAGGCAATTTAAATGTCCTTCTGTCTTCACAGCGACATAACCTTTTCAAGAGTGCTGTTTTAGTATACGGTATAACAGATTGACAACTAGTGTGTTCACTTCCATCTTTCAATAAATAAAATACCACTTAAACCGGGCTGAGACCAGTGTCCTGGCGAATCGAATAACAAGGGCGGTAGATAGGGGTGGGGGGAGGGGTTCAGGTAAGGGTAAATTTATAAACCTAAAGAGAAAAGTCAAGGCCATAGAGCTGTGTAGCGATTTGGTAAAGATAAGCAGAGTGTGTCAGGAAGGGACAGCGAGTTTAACAGTAATAGTGCAACAGTAAATAAGGTCAAATCAGGGAAAAATAGTAAAAAGTTAAAATTAAAGGCTCTTTATCTGAATACACAAAGCATTCGTAACAAGATAGACAAATCAATGGCACAAATAGAGATGAACAGGTTTGATCTAGTAGCCATTAATGTGACGTGGTTGTAAAGTGATTAAGGTTGGGAATTAAATATTCCAGGGTACTTCACTTTTCGAAAAGACAGACAAAAAATGGAAAAGGATATTCTTGCCTTAGAGGCAGTGCAATGAAGGATCACTAGATTGATTCCTGGGATGAGAGGGTTGTCCTATGAGGAGAGATTGAGTAGAATGGGCCTATACTCTCTGGAGTTTAGAAGAATGAGAGGTGATCTCATTGAAACATATAAGATTCTGAGAGGGCTTGACTGGTTAGATGCTGAGAGGCTGTTTCCCCTGGCTGAAGAGTCTAGACCAGGGGGCATAATCTCAGGATAAGAGGACGGCCATTTAGGACTGAGATGAGGAGAAATTTCTTCACTCAGGGTTGCGAATCTTTGGCATTCTTCACCCCAGATGGCTGTGGATGCTCAGTCGTTGAGTATATTCAAGGCTGAGATTGATAGATTTTTGGACTCTTAAGCGAATGAAGGGATTTGGGGATCGGGTGGGAAAGTGGAGTTGAGGTCAAGGATCAGCCATGATCTTACTGAATGGTGGAGCAGGCTCGAGGGGCCGTATGGCCTATTCCTGCTCCAATTCTTATGTTATGTTCTGATATTATCTTTATTTAAACTGTAGGGTTTGTAATTATTTAAATTTATGTGTCTCTACTAACACAATTCAATCCAAAGACCTGTGCTTTTTTTCTATCTTAAATATTTTCCCCTTTTGAAATAATGCTCATCTTTTTCTGCTAAAGGACTCCCAAAGTCTTCTGAATTCATATAGAGACCTCACCATGACCACACAAATTCCACATATGTTGGAAAAGGATGTCAATCAGGCAGCAAACTTGGAACATTTAAAGGACAATAGCCCTGGGTATGTTGCATGTTAATTCTAGCATGTAATTATATTTTCCTTAGAATTTTGAGTGGTAAAGCTCATTAATGTACTAATATGTTGTTAGAACCTAAAGTTGCATCCTTTAAATCCAACACAATTTTGAAGTGTCAACCTGAATGTTTTGAGTAACATAACCAGCTGAGGCACGGCAAGAAGGGTTTGTGGTGCAGAACAAAAATGAAAGAAAAGTAACCAATCAGGGATGGAAATGAGAACATTTCTTTTTAGATTGTGTGCTCAAGTCTTCAGGATTGTTTTTCACTCTTCACACTCAAATCCTATTTGCAGCTTCACGTTCTATAATTCTATATTAGAAATGTAAGCTAATAGGCATATATCATTGTTCAGTAGGAATAGATGTATTTAACAATGCAGTATTGTCTTTGTATATACAATATGTGTGTGTACTAGTTGATCTCTCATGATTTGCAAATGGGGAATCAAGACCTGTATAGTTTTGAACATTTTATCTTGATGTTCCCAAGAATGTGATGAGCGAATACCCTAAAACAGTGGGCAACAAAAGCTGCCACTA
Source organism: Heptranchias perlo (assembly GCF_035084215.1). NCBI lineage: Eukaryota > Metazoa > Chordata > Chondrichthyes > Hexanchiformes > Hexanchidae > Heptranchias > Heptranchias perlo. The sequence goes on from NC_090327.1 coordinate 87,483,663, forward strand.
TAACATAAAGATTAAAAATTAACAGAATTAACTGGAAAACTTCATTTGCAACAAATGCATTCTTTTGTTCTGTTTGACACTACATTATGCAATCGCAGCAGGAAAACTTACTCCACACAAACCACAAATATGACCACTCACTCGCAACAACAAAAGGTTATTGATGAATATTGCAGTACAGTTAAGCAAGCACTAGTTATTAAAGTAATAGCACAGGTGCCACTGAGTCAATAAATTCATAATGTAGCAAGCATCAGTAAGTTAATGCAGATGTATGCTTCACTGAATTAATGAATCATTGGACCAACAGACCAGAGAATCAAAATATTAATATAGAAGCAGGTGCCAGTGGTATATTAATTAATAGTGCACTTGTAACCTGTGAATCAATAATGCAGCAGCAGCAAATTAATAAATTAACACAGAGAGGCAGGAACCAGTGAATCATAAAATTAACAGAGGAGTGGGCACCAACAAATGGAGAAACCAGTACAGTAGCAGGCATAGGGCACACCAGTGAATCAATCAATTAATGCAGAAGCAGGAAAGTACCTTTTTATGAATCCATCTGTGCTGCTGCTATTCTGGGAGTTTATGCCATTTCTGTCTTGGAGGCAGATGCAGAAGGAAAATGGGAAAGAGACAAAGCTGGGAGGCCTGAGAACTGAGACATGGGGAGGCCTAAATGGCACAAGCATCGCTCAAGATAGAACTTCATTTGCCTGAGGAAGGAGGAAATCTCCGAAAGCTTGTGAATTTAAAATAAAATTGCTGGACTATAACTTGGTGTTGTAAAATTGTTTACAAGATAGAACTGTGAGGGGAGGCATAAACTATTTTTTGAGGTCCAAGTGCAGGAAGTTGGGCTACAGGGCAGCCAGGCTATGCAGGAGGTGAGCGAGGCCAGATTTTGAAGCAGGGCCATAGGGGAGCGGTGCCAGGGGGTAGGGTCAGCCAGCAGAAAGGAAGCCAGAAGGAAGTGAGGCTGGTCAGGCAGGAGAAATTTATTGGAGCTACTAGGAGGGGTGGCTTGGCAGGAGATTTTTTTTTAATGTTCGAGTTGGGCCAGGCAGAGGGGAGAAGGGCTTTGTTTTTTTTAATTATTTTTTTTGCAGCGGGGACTGGAGGCCAGCCAAGTGCCAATTTTTAGAAAGAGTGGAATCGGGCAAGTAGGGAACAAGGCTGGAGGCTGGAATAGCCACGACTTTTCAAGGGAGCGGGTTCAGAGAAAATGTTGTTATTCACTATGGGTTGGCAGCAAGTAGGGACGGTGATGCAATATTTAAATTTTATATTTGTTTGAACATATAAACAATTTATAAAAAGTTAAAGCAGTCTGCAGTTCAGAAAGAAGGAAAAAACAAGACGGCAAGTTGGGAGTCTTCAGAACCCGCTCCACACCACTACCTGGTGGCAAGAGCCTGCAACTGCATGGCAGTAGTTGACAGCAAGATTGAATGGGAAATATTAATATTGTAATTGAAATTGAGAAATGTTAATACAAAAACACGACCAAAAATTGTGACAACAGGAAGTATGGTTTGTGAATAGAAAGTGTGTGCCCTACGCAAATTTTATATATGTGTATGTACCAAATGTAGTCTATAGGTGAACCGAGGCTTGAGAGTGGCGGATAATTGGATCAAGGTGCACAGGTCCCCGTTTCAAAGTCATACGTTCTGTCCTTGTTTTTATATAATTTGATTTTATATTATTTAACTGAAAAGCAAAACAATGACAATTTGGGAAGTAGAGTTGGTTGGAATGCAGTCGTTTTTTTTTTCCAGTACAGGTTGACTAGCTGGACGACATAAAACTGAGGTGTTACTGTGCCACCACATGTAGGAGATGTAATTCCAGCATGACAAGTTTACATGGGCAGTTTCCACGATAACTGTGGTCCTCAGGATTAAGAAAGCAGAAGCATATTAAACTAAACTTTAATATACAAGTTGATCTCTCGTGGTGTTGCACATGGGGAGTCAAGCCCGAATGGACTTTGCAGGTCAAGTGTAGATAGAGGGTGTGGAGATAATTGAATGTGTGTGTGTTTGTTTTGCAAGGAGGAGAGAGAACAGTCTCAATAGAAATCAGCGATGGCAGAGCTCACAGTAAAGCCCAGAAGCCAGCAGTAAAATGGAATTCGGCCCAGGAGAAAGCAGATTTCTGTCCATGGCCCAACACAGCAGCAAAGTTGAGAAGTCAGCCATGAACTAGAGTACAGTCCTGAATCCCCTCTCTCCTTCTCTTTCCCTGGATAACTGGTTGACAAGTGTATCCTCTACAGAAGTCCTAGCACTCTGTATAGCCCAGGAGATTTGATTAGAAAGTGATCAGATGTGCTCTAGTTAAACTAGCCGAAGTCTGTTGTCCAGTATTCATATTAAGGTGGTTAGAATGTTTTTTGTGGGTTTTTAAAAAATTCTCTTTCATGAATGGGCATAAATATATCTCCGGGTTCAATCTGCCCTAATGTTACTAGAATTTGGTTTTGGATAAGCAGTGACCCCAGGCACAGAGTTATGCTTGCATTGCACAAGCTGTCAAAGGCTCTGCAGATTAGTTCAATAAATCTAAACCTCCATCAGTAATGACGGAATCTGCTCTGGTCCTTCCCCTCCATTTATAACATCCATGACTATCAGTAAGAGAAGAGATGTTAAGTATCTAATGACCCTGACAAACTGAAGAGTTGGACATTGAGTATCAGAAGGATGTCTATGACTAACATATGTCTGGTGTCTCCACGACAGTGATCAGCTATTTGCGTCATTACTCCCTCTGCGGCAATTACAGTAAGTTGCAATAGAAATCTGCCCAGCAATTGCCAGTCCCATGTTGACTTGATGAGATATGTACTAATCAAACTGTTAATTTATGATAACCATTCTAAATCCAAATAAGAATCAAGTATCCCTATTAAATGAACTCCAAATCCATTTCCACTGACAGAGTATGTTTACTCCATAAACAATTGAATATCCTTCCTTCCCCTACCTCCACACAAATCAAATTTAATAAATTAATTCCTTCCACATATACAGATTCATCTATGACATAAGTTGTGAACTTTATGTTGCTCCAGAGCAGGGCTAAGTAAAACTGAAAGAAAACAAATGCCTATCAGATGCTGTGAAAAATTTTATTATTGACTCTTCTGTTGAGGGAAGACAACTAAAGCCTAAAATTTTCTTTTAGGTTTCCTTGTGCAACAGAAGCAGATGCAAAAAGTGGAAACTGGGTTTCTCAGTGTCCTTCTCCTGTATTTGGAGTTTCTGCTAAATGTTCCTCTGATCTAGAAGTAAGTAGATCACCTTTATTTGGTTAAAGAATTTTCTTCCAAGGGTCAGAATTGCTTGGACATGTTCACATATAAAATCCAAATGTTGAAAAGGTTGCTCTTATTTCACCCTTTGACTACCAGATTAAAATGGACCAATTCGTTGAGCAATCCAGAGGAGGACAAAGGATTACAAAAAAGCATGTTGAAATTAAACCTGATACAGCTGGGAACACTGCCTGCCTGCCTACATCTAACAGATTGGCAAAAAGGAAAAGAATGGAAGACGGAAGGGATTCTAGCACTGATTGTGAAATGCCTTCATTTAATAAAGAAAACCTCCCATCAAAATTAGAGAAAACTGTTTCTGTAGACGGTGATAATCTTGACAAGCCATTGGATTTATCTGAACATGTTTCTAGTGGCCGGTTGGAAGAGAGAAGCCAAAGTAAAGATGCAGTGGGTAATAAACTAATTAAAGTTACTCTGCTGGAATCCCTGAAACCAAGTTTAAAGACTACAAATTTCAGAAGAGCCTACAATGGATTTACTAAGGATTCTCAGGATGATGCATATCTGCAAGAGACCATTGGGAGATCACGTAGTGAAATATGTCAAGATGTTAAAATGAAAAATGAGAAAAATGGAAGAGATGGAGATTCATCTAGTTGCAGCTATCCTCAACGGGAACCTAGTAACTTTGCTCAGAATGAACAACTTTTTAGTGACATGAAGGTATGCATAATGTAAATAGTTAATGTAATTTAGTTATCTTTCACTTTGAGCAGTTGTGGCAATCTGTGTAGTCTCTCTCCATTACAGAATAATGGATTAATATGAAAATGATGTGAAGATGGTCAGTGCAGTGCCATTGCACATTAGAGTACATAGGAACGGGAGTAGGCCATTTTAGCCCCTTGAGCCTGCTTCACCATTCTTTTAGATTAAGGCTGATCTGTACCTCAACTCCATTTACCTGCCCTTGTTCTATATCCCTTGATACCCTTACCTAACCAAAAATCTATCTATCTTTGTCTTGAAAGTTATAATTGTCCCAGCATCCACAACCCTTTGGAGGAGAGAATTCCAAGTTTTATACTATCCTTTGTGTGAAAAAGTGGCAATATAGATACCGGTCTGGTTCTTCCACTTTGCTGAGCTCCTGCTCTGTCACTTTGCTGAATTGAGGCACAGAACCTGGTGTCTCCCATGGGAGAATAAAAATCAGGTCAGGACCATCTCCATCAGGCTGCTGTTGGATAGTGGCAGTGATAATTGGCCTGGTTGCAAGGTAGTTGTACCTCCCACAGATGTAGAATTGGTTGCTCCAGGAAAAAATGGAGGGAGTGGAGAAAGATGTTTTCATTAGAGGCAGAAGATGATTTGAAGATGGAAAGTTTAGGAGCTGAAATTCAAAATGAATATCTATGTAGAATACAGGGATGATTAATAATACTTGTGCACTTTATAGAACTTACCTATTGTCATTAATAAAGCCATGACTACTTAATACATGGGTTGATAACAGTAAATGGAATACTGTGCTTGTTCTAAGCATTTTACATTTATGGCATCAAGATTTCTGTTTATTCCATGGCCATTGGGATCTTAGTGGAGATTTTCCTCTTCACTGCGCCTGAGGAATGCTCAGTTCCGAGGCAGAGAAGAGGAAAAGGTTGTGATGCCCCTACTGTGGTGCCTTGGGATTTTCTGGGGACTATCAATGAGGCAGTACTGGATCTGCACCTTTTAATAGATGCAGTGCCAACGTTTCAAATGAAGCAGACGAGGATGTTCCTGGCCCCCCCGCCTCGCTTTCCATTTTGTCCGCCCATGTGATGCCAAAATGTTGGCATCGGGACCTGTACCAGGATCTTCAACAGATCAAAGGGACTCCGGGAGCACTTTAAAGACAGAACCTAGCGGAAGGTAAGTCCTCTTCATTCTCTCACAGCAGGTTCCTTGGCTAGAAGCCCTGAAGTGTGGTGGCCATGAGCACAACTGCAGGCCTCTCTTACCTCTTCTAAGTGCATGGACCGGAACAGGAAGGGCGCCTAGACTAAGAGATTTGACTGCCTTGCTCTCTTAACCGTTGCAGCACACCTCTGGTATATTGGACCTGTTTGGTACCTGGCAGGGGATGGAGGCGAAAATCAGCCCTGTTGTGCAGTTCTGACAAAAGGTCTTCGACCTGAAACGTTAACTCTGTTTCTTTCTCCACAGATGCTGCCTGACTTGCTGAGTTTCTCCAGCATTTTCTGTTTTTATTTCAGATTTCCAGCATCTGCAGTATTTTGCTTTTGATTTGCTGTTGTGCTTTGATTGTTTTCATTTGACAATGTTATATTATGATTCATAGCCAATTGGTTAGATCCTCAAGATATAACATGGCTAATGAAGACAAAATGCTCTATAGAACAGTTGGATTATATCTCTGCAATAGAGGAAAGTTTTCAATGCAAAGGTCAGTATATGGTCAAGGCGGAGGGTTTATGCTGTCTTGAAGGAAGATGCAGTCATGCTGTATATCAGTCTATGTTTTGTTGAGGAACATCTGGTAACACTCTCCTGGTCAGAAGGGGTTGCAATTAGACTAGTACCTGGAGTACTTCAGAAGTAGAAACAAGGTCTAACAAAGCTTCTTTGGTAACTAAGTAGTGAACATGATTTTTTTAATGCAGCTGGACTACTTTCCAGAGTATCTGAGTCTAGGCACCACGTGCCCTGAATTTACATTTCTGTCGTGCTTCTCACACACAGAGAATGATCTCTTTGTAGGGTAGTGGATAACATGTGACACTAATCAGAAGAAAAGAGAAAGAACTTGCATTAATATAGTGTCTTTTACGACCCCAGGATGCCCCAAAGCACCTCACAGACAAATAATTACTTTTGAAGTGTAATTATTGTTGTAATGTAGGGAACGCAGAAGCCAATTTGTGCACAGCAAGGTCTCACCAACAGTAATGAAATAAAATACCAGATAATGTGTTTGTGGTGGTGTTAATGGAGGTATAAATGTTGGCTAAGGCACCGGGCGAATCTCTCTGCTCTTCTTCGAAAAGTGCCATGGAATCTGTTAGGTCCAGCTGAGAGGGCAGGCAGGGCCTCGCTTTAACGTCTCATCCAAAAGAGGGCATGTCCTATAGTCCAGCAATGCCTCAGTACTGCAGTGAAGTGTCAGCCTAGGTTATGTGCTCAAATTTCTAGAGTGGGGCTTGAACTCACAATCTTCTGACTCAGAAGGAACAGTGGTTGTGCGAGTGCTACCAGTAAACCAATGCTAACAACTAATGAGAAAGGTCAAGAGGGAGCAAGAGAAAGGTTATTGAAGTACTTTGAAGGCAAGGAGGGAGGTGACAAAGCAAATTGCGGAGGGATTGGCTGAAGGAGAAGGCATTATTAATGGAACATGAAGTAGGCCACTGCTGGAGAAACCACCAGATATACACAAGGACATACAGTTATAGGAGATTGTAAAGGTAGGGAAGGGCAAAACCACAGAGGAATTTTAAGGTGAGGATGTGGTTCTCGAAGTTGATTCCCTGGGGCACAGGGAGCCAGTGGAACCTAGCAAAGATTGGGTTGATGGGAGTATAGATCCAGATCAAGGTGCAGGTGAGGACACAGCCTGCAGTGTTATGGATAGTTTATAGTCTGGAGGTGGGAAGACTAGCAGAGAGCATTGAAGAAATCCAGCTTTGAGCTGGTAAAGGCATGGATTACGGTTTTGGCAGCAATGGGGAAGAGTTAGGGTAGAGAAAGGTGATGATCGAAGAGTGACAGAAAGTGACCTTAGTGACTAACTGGATATGGATATGAGGAGGCTGATCTTGGGGACCAAACAGCACATCAAGGTTCCATACCTCAGGTCAGTCTGAGGTGTTAGCTGGAGAGGTTAATGGAATCGCGACCAGAACTGCGTAGGTATTTGCAGGAGCAATTTTACGCTATAGGTCACACCCCAAATAAACTATGTGCGACTACTCAAACATTTTATGTAGGGCCTTTCCAACTGATAGTGTAAAGGCACTTTCGTTCCATCTCCCTGGCTAGATTACCATTATATCATGATATTAATTGATTTCCATGTTTTATTAAAGATTTATATTGTCTTATTCATTTACTTGAAGTATTTCATATTCTTGTCTCAGGATCTTGAAGTCAAAGTTCCAATGAGGAAAAATGCAAGAACAGCATCCAAAGAATCAGAGCCCACCTCAGTACTTCAACCAAATCCAAACCCCTGTGCAACCATTGCAAAGTGTACAAATGATGATGAAGATGGTAAGTTAGTTTTCCAATTGTTCAGTAGCATTCAGATGATTGGACTGGAAGTTGAATGTCTGTAATGCACCATAATTCCTCTCTGATTTAGAATATTAAGAACTTCTGGATTATGTATGTACCAACTGACTAAAATTGTGACTGAATACTCAGTTCACCTTGGAAAGTCTAATTTAAAATTCACTTGCAGTATATTAAATTATAAAATTAGTAATACTTACTGGTTCAGTAGTATGGTGATATCGCTTTGACCCCACTTTTTCTCAGTGCAGACTGAAATTGCAGATAGATTATCACAAATATATCAGCATTCCTCCATTTTACTGGGTTACATTTCTGTACAGTATACACTATGCCCACACCAATTGGCACTTTCACATTGTGAATGCAGTTATCTGTCTGTAGTGCTTTCTCTGGCAAGGATATGATAAGCTTACTGTCATGTGACCACCTTTATTGGGAGAGTTGTCTTTTATGTATTACTGAGGGATTCACAGGCAATGTTACATCAGAGGTGCTCGTACATGAAAGGTCATTTTAATGGGGAAAAGTTTCATTTGTTTCACTGTGTTCAGGATAAAGATAAAAAACGGATGACCAATGTGTCACAGCAACATGCTTTAATCATGAGAATCAGATGGGTGCTTCCTTATGGGAGAGGAAGCAAAATTGGTGGGCAAGTCGCTACTTTTTTGTACCTACCAGCACTATTAGAGAGGCAAAGAAGTAGGCTACCTACTTGCCCATTGAAGTCTGTAGTAGTGAGTAGAGCTGGAGAACCTTAAAAAAAAAAGGGCAAAGATAATGGGCATGAATTTAGCTCTGAGCTGGGAACCCAGCGCACCTGTAGGTATTCCCATGGGGAACCCGGAGGCCAAATGAGTGCGTCGCAATCTGCGATCGCAACTCAATTGAAGGTAAGTATTTGTGCTTCTGGGTTTCCCATGCGCCAGGCAGCCAGATTGATAGGCCGGCTGCTTGTTGGTAGGGAAAGGAGCCGTGAATTGGAGATGGGGCGGGAGGGACAGGGAGAGATCGTGGGCCATGGAAGAAATCGGGGAGGTGGGGGGAACGTGGACAACATCAGGTGGGCCTCGGAGAAGACCGGGGCTGGGGTGGTGTCCAGCATCGGTGGGGGGTCCCCCATTGTGGGGGGTCGACCGATCACGGGGGTCTGATCATGCCAGGTGAGCTTGTTGGGCCTGGATGAAGCACTCCTTCGCCTCCTGGCCCACAAGCAGTGCAATAAAGGCACTCACCTCACGGATCCAGCCCTTTTCGCCTGCTTTGTGAATCGGACGTGAATCAGAAGCGATGGGAAACCCAAACAGGTAAGGTTAAATTTGTTTGACATTTCTAATATACAAAAAATCAAGTGCCTCAACTATCGTAACGAGGTACATTTCCCCTTTAAGTATCGGCCCACCAGCTTTAAGTGGGGACAGGACTTTCGGGTGTCTGTATGCGCGCATCCAAACAAGCCTGGGCTAAACCCGGAAGTGAGTGCGTTGGAGCCGGAATGCGGTCCCACTCCAAAAATCAACTATTTTTACTGCCCACCCGTTCTGGGGGGTTAAAATTACCCCCAATGTGTTTAAAAATGGAATATTGGAGAAAGTTATTTTTTCCTCATTTGTTCAACCCATGTTTGGATTGTCGTCCCATACCACCTGGATCTTTGTTATCTTAAGAAAATGTGTGATCAATTTTCTTAATAGGGTGCTCTTCCCCCACTCTGCTATATTACAGCCTTCATCCAAGGGAAGCCTTCATTCTTTTTCATCTTTTTAAGGCAACTGACATTTTTTTGACTCCCACACCTCTTTCAGTCCCTTGAGGCATCGAAAGAAATTTCATTGAATTTTTTTCAGGATTTTTATTTGCAATCGCCAAGGCTTCTTCGACAGCACCTCCCAAACCCACGACTTCTACCATCTAGAAGGACAAGGACAAGGGCAGCAGGCACATGGGAACAACATCACCTGCATGTTCTCCTCCAAGTCACACACCATCCCGACTTGGAAATATATCGCCGTTCCTTCATAGTCACTGGGTCAAAATCCTGGAACTTCCTTCCTAACAGCACTGTGGGAGAACCTTCACCACATGGACTGCAGCGGTTCAAGAAGGCGGCTCACCACCACCTTCTCAAGGGCAATTAGGGATGGGCAATAAATGCTGGCCTTGCCAGCAATGCCCACATCCCATGAACAAATTTTTTTTAAAAGTTCAATTTTTAAATTGGGCTAGAAATGTGTTTGTGCACTATTTAGTGCCATTTTGGAGTGCATAGTGCATTATGTCTCCCTCCCTGCAAACTACTTTGACCCCAGTCCTGTGGCCACTTATTCATGCTAGTGATTGGCTTCAGAATCAGGAGCTAGTGCCGTCTATGGCAAACCTGTCTTCATTTCCATCCACCATTGTATAACTTTTTCTATCTGCTCCAGACTTGGCATACAGTCTCAACACAATCAACTCAGTCATTGGAAGGGAATCCTCACCTCTATATTATCTAGGGGTGATTTGCTCCAGACCTTGGGATGCAGTTCAATGAAACACTCCTTTGCTCATAGGTCAGACTGACAACTAAGCAGGCTGTTTGCCCCAATTTATCTCCAATTTTCTTTTCTCAACCTTTGCTGAAAGTATTAATAGCCCATGGGCAAAAGTTGCCCTCTAGTACCTTCTCTAAGTGGCCACTATTCGTGTGTGACTTGAGTGCTGGCTGGCAATCCAACTGTGAAAGATATGACAAGCTAAGTTTCACCTATCATTCACACTTGTGCACTTCCAGTAGAAACTCTTTCCTAACCCACAGATGCTGCAGTGTATTGCAGTGACCTTACTGCCCCTTTAAAGAAACACTGATTAAATAACATTCAGCTTTGCTTTGAAAAACTGAGGTGAAGATTTGGGTGGGCTTCAGAGCCACAGCCTCCTCTAGCATTGGTCACAAATAAACCCGGCTTTCAGTTTTGGATGCCAAACCATCATTGATCTGTATTGACCCCATGAGCATTTGTGTTTCATCGATGCTGTGAAAACCCATTTAAGCACCAGATAACAGGGGCTTCAACTTTTTCCAGACAAAGCGCCAAACACGTTTATGTATATTGAATATGTTTGGTAACGATACAAGTCAGCAACTGCCACAGGATGATATTTTCTTTCTCTTCCCCCTCCTCACTTTCATTCTCCTCCTTCCTCTCTTTACCCCTTCTCTCTTCCCTCTCTTCTCTTTCCTCTTCTCTCTCCTGCTGCTTTTCTCTTTCCTTCTCTTCCTCTCTCCTCTTCCCTCTCCTGCTGATTTTCCCATCCCCTCTCCCCTCTTTCTTTCCCCTTATACCCCTCCTTCCCCAGTTTCAAGATAATGTCATTTATACCCAACTCCTTCACCCCTTTGCCATCCACCCCACAGCACAAGCCCTCAGATTTGCTACAGTACAATAAGTAATCTGTCATTCCATCCTCACAAACATACGGTGCATTTTTTATTGGGATGGCTGAGATGGTGTGCTAATTCATAGAATGATACAGCACAGAGGGAGGCCATTCGGCCCAACGTGCATGTGTCGGCTCTTTGAAAAAGCTATCCAATTAGTCCCATTCCCCTGCCCTTTCCCCGTAGCCTTGCAAATTTTCTCCCTTCAAGTGTTTATCCAATTCCACTATTGAGCCTGTTTCTACCACCTTTTCAGGCAGTGCCTGAAGGACAGCACCCCCCCCCCCCCAAACCAGTGCTATTTAAAGGGGCCATGTAGGTGTTGCAGGTTAGTTGCTGGATTATTGCTTCTGGCTGTTGGAGGAGTAGGAAGTGTTTTTTGAAGCTCCCTATTCTTACTGAGAGTTCCTGGACTACTTTTTGAGAGTGCTTTGGCAGGTACTGCCTTACGGGTCAGAAAGTTACAACCGCAGTTGAACAACATTCCTGCCAACCATGGGTGGCCTGCTAGGGCTCCCACTGGGTATTGTGCATGACTGGGAACATGCAGAGAGGCCTCGCATAGCAGGTCAAGCTGCAAGGAGGCGCAGGGCACTGAGCAGGAGGCCCTCCCCAATGAGGGCCTTCTGGGACCAATTCTCTTACCTCAACATGACCGAGGAGGATTGTATCCGACGCCTGAGGTTCACCAAGGAAGCAGTGACCAAGATCTGTAAACTGATGCGGCCACAACTGCAGCCTCAGAGCAGAGTAAGAGCATTGCCTGTGGCTACGAAGGTCAATGTGGTGCTGAATTTCTATGGCTCGGGAGCATTTCAGACCTCTGCTGGCAACATGTGCAACATCTCGCAGTATGCGGTGCACTGCTGCATAAGGGAGGTCACAGACGCGATGTACCAGATGAGGAACAGGTTCATCACCTTCCCTCTTCACAGAGACCAGCAGAACGCGCAAGCACGAGGTTCGCTCGCATTCGTGGCTTCTCCATGGTGTAGGGTGCTATTGACTGCACTTATATTGCCCTGCGTGTCCCGCACATCAACTCAGCCATCTTGGTCAACCGAAAGGGCTTCCACTCCCTCAACGTGCAGCTGGTGTGCGACCACTCTCATCGAATCATGGAGGTCGATGCCTGCTACCCTGGGAGCAGTCACGACGCCTTCGTCATGCGACAGTCCAACGTGCCAGCTATCTTTCACCCGACTCGGCAAGTCAAACGCTGGCCACTGGGCGACCAGGGCTACCTCCTCACGCCGTGGCTCATGACACCGGTCAGGAACCCACGCACACGTGCACAGCAGGCCTATAATGAGAGCCATGCAGCCACATGCAACATCACAACACTATAGGCCTCCTCAAACAACGCTTCCACTGCCTAGACCGGTCTGGAGGAGCCCTGCAGTACTCCCCTGAGCAGGTGGGTAGATTTGTGGTGGTCTGCTGCATGCTGCACAACCTCGCCATCATGAGGGACCAGCCTTTGCCACCAATGATTGGAGAAGAGCCAGAGGTGGAGGAGGGGGTGGAGGAAGACGTAAGGGTGTAGCAGGAACCACACACACCTTGTCTGCAAGGGCTGTGCGTGCTCGCCTGATCCGTGCCCGCTATCAATAATGTGAACTACATCCCCCAACTCACCAACAGTCCTACACTCCCCACCTTTCCACTCCCACAAGACAATCAAATTGCCCTCCATCTCATCACACGTTGGTGTCCCTCTCAGCTCATTGCATAAATAAAAACCACCACCAAATGCAAAATCAAAGTCTAATTTATCAATGAATAAATGAAATTATGCAAACATAACAAAACTATTCACCCTTGTGCATTCCTTAGTGCCTTTTGTTCATGTGCTTTTACCTATCCTAGTGCTCCTACAAGGAGCTTCCCCAGTGGCTGGAGCATAGGTGGTGGGAGGCCACTGGCCGTCAATGGAGGAGCGTCCAGATGGCCTTGGAAGACGACCTCGAGCAGCTCTGGGCCGGGAGGGACTGGCTTCAGACTACACCATCTCAGCATGGGCTGCAGCAGTCTGGCCTGGCTGACCGATAGGCAACAACAGGGGCACTAGCAGAGTGGCAGGGGTGGGAGCAGGAAGGTTATTGTCCCAGGGCGGTGCCTCAGCAATCCTGGTGATCTGCTGGAGAACGGATTGCTGGAGTGCTGAGACGCCCTGGAAGCCCCGTTCCACAGTGGTCCTCAGACCCACGATAGCAGCAGTCTGAGCTGCAAATGCAGCAGTCAGACCTTGGATGGCAGATGTCACAGCATCCATTGCCGCACAAACATCAGTCATCAGATGCGGCATCCTGGTGGGTTCTACAGGTATGCTGATGGAGGTGACCACCCATTCAATGTTGGAAAGGATGGGCTCCAAGCTTTGCGTAGTGTCTTGTGCCAAATTGGAATTGGACTCCTCCATGCCCCTTCCCATTATGCGCAGGCTATCTGGCAGGCTTTCTAGTGCCCCAAACATTTGTTGGTGTACGCCCATCAGCCGCCTTCTGTAGCCTGGCCCATTGAAGTCTTCATCTTACTCCTCTGCAGCAGAACTAGTGAGCGAGCTCTCCCTCCGGCGAGCTGGCACCTGTGGTATCTGTTCCCCCCGCCCCGGCTCCTGTGCACTTGTGCTCGGTGTCTCACCACGTGTAGATCCCTCCTCTAACCTAACCTCTAAAGAATGCGCAGTGTCAGTCTCTGAGCTCGTGGAAGCACGTGTCAGATCGAGTGACGATGTGGCTTCAGTGTCCTCCTCCTCCTCCGACGGTGCCACTACGTGTTCTTGGGTATCTGCAATGACAAAGGGAAACATGTTGAGTTGTGGAGTGGGGAGAGGAGCAAGTAAGACGTGTGTGCTGACAGCATGTGCAGCCCGTGAGTCAGAAAAGATTATGGGAGGAGGAAGATGTGGAAAAGGAGAAGGAGCATTAGATATGCAGAGACCCCCTTCATCGGGACCTCCAGCGTGGCATGCAGTGACGGCCCACCCAATGATCCGAAGTGCTGTCTCCTCTAGGGGGGTGAGGATGTGTAAACGTGCCCGTCCACCCTCGGGTCCCTCCTGCTGCTGGCTGTTATGCGCCACCTTCTCCTGCAAGACAAAGGACAGTGTGTCAGTGAATGTCCTGCAAGGTGTGTGGGTGATGTGCCTGTCGTGGTCGATTAGCTGCCAGTTTGTCTGACTTGAGTGGTGGTTGTGTGTCCTGCAAGTGTGGTATTATATGCGGGTGAGATGCAGCATGCCGAGTGCAGCATTGCGTATGGATGGGCAGTGTTTGTTGGTGGGTCTGTGACGGGGACTGTGATGCGTGGAACAATGGTGCAGTTGGTAGGATGTGCCACTTGACACTTGCATTCACTCACCTTGACCACTCGTGTCAAATCATTGAACTTCTGTCAGCACTGCACCCATGTGCGTGGTGCAATGCACCTGGCGTTTACTTCCTGCGCCACAGTCTGCCAATGCCTGCAGAGCTGCAGCTTGGAGGGTCTCTGGCCACCCTGCGGGTACATGTTGGCCGTTCTTTCATCCATGCCTTCCACCAGGGCCTCCAGAGCATCATCAGAAAAGCGTGGAGCCCTCTCTCGTGCCTGTCCATGTATTCTCATGGCATCTTTCCCTCCTCCAAGTAAGCTGTGTACATGCCATTTGAAATGTGCACCTGCAACTTTAAGAGGTGCAGGCTGCTGATGACGTGCACTATGCACGCCCCATTTCCAACTTCCTCATTCTCCGTGCAGCCTCTCAGCAGCGCGGGTTGCGCTGGTTGCACGGAGATATCATGATAATTAGCAGGCAGCACGAAGTTCACGTGCTGCCTGCGTAGGTTCCATCGGGCGCGGGGTAATAGCACATCGCGCTACCCCCGCCTGAAAACGACCACTATCCAATTTTTTCCCCTCTGTCTCTTAGCCAATTTCGTAACCATGCTACAGCTGTCTCTAATCCTATGCGCTTCAATTTTGCTAACATGTCTATTATGTAGTACTTTACAAATGCCTCTTGAAAGTCCATATACACAGCATAAACCACACTACCCTCATCAACCCTCTCCGTTACTTTATCAAAGAACTCAATCAAGTCAGTTAAACATGATTTGCCTTTAACAAATCCATGCTGGCTGTCATTTATTAATCCATATTTTTCCAAGCGACAATTAATTTTGTCCCAGATTATTGTCTCAAAGTTTCCCCACCACCGACATTAGGCTGACTGGCCTGTACTTGCCGGGTTTATCGCTCTCCCCTTTCTTTTGAACAGGGGTGCAACATTTGCAATCCTCCAGTCTCTGGCACCACCCCCATATCTAAGGAGGATTAAAAGATTCTGGCCAAGCCATCCTTACACCCTTACCCATCTCCACCCTTAGTTCCCTCAGCATCCTGGGATGCACCCGTCCAGATCTGGTGAATTTTCTACTTTGAGTGCTCCCATCCTTTTAGGTGCCTCCTCTTTATCTATTTTTATCCTATCCAATTTCTCTACTACCTCCTCCTTTACTGTGACTTTGGCAGCATCCTCTTCTTTAGTGAAGACAGATGCAAAGTATTCATTTAGTACCTCAGCCATAACCTCTGCCTGCTCGAGAAGGTCACCTGTTTGGTCCTTAATCCGCCTCACACTTCCTTTGACAACCCTTTTACTATTTGTGTTTATAAATGACTTTTGGATTCCCTTTTATGTTACCCACTAATCTATTCTCATGTACTCTCTCTGCCCCTCTTATTTCCCTTTTCAGTTCTCCCCTGTACTTTTTGAAATCAGCTTGGTTCTGTACTGTATTATGAACCTGACATTTATCATAAGCCACCTTTCTCTGGTACATTTTAATCTCTATATCTTTAGTCATCCAGGGAGCTCTTGCTTTGGGTGCCCTTCCTTTCCCCCTCGTGGAAATGTCTAGTCTGTACAGTTGATTTTAAATTATTGATAATTTCAGGGAGAAAATCAGAAAATATTCAGTGGAGCATAGATCCAGAAGTAGACCTCTCTGATTGTAAGATGGACACTTCAGAAGTGGACTCAAAGGTAACTTGTCATATAAATGTTGAACTATTTATATTATTTCAGGGTCACATGTTCACTCTTATTTAGAACCATGGAAGTTTACATCATCCTCTGCTTCAAATATTTTTGTGTTTGTATTTTGTCTGTTAGGATGAGCCATTTTTTTGGGTAGCTCTTCTCACTACTACTTGGTCTTCTGAATCTCTCATCATCCATGAGAGCTGCTGGGTAATCTATTTCCAGACCACTACCAGGGAACAGGCCATTTTGGATCTGGTAATGGGTAATGAAACAGGATTAATAATGATCTCAAAGTAAAGGATCCCTTGGGAAGCAGTGATCATAACATGATAGAATTTCACCTCCAGTTTGAGAGTGAGGATCTTGGGTCTGAAGCTACTGTATTAAACTTAAATAAGGGCAATTATAAAGGAATGAGGGTGGAATTGGCTAAAGTGGACTGGGTAAACAGATTAGATGGTATGATGGTGGATAAGCAGTGGCAAACATTTAAAAAGATATTTTATGACTCGCAACAAAAATATATCCCTGTGAGGAGGAAAGACTCCACAAAAAGAGTGAACCAACCATGGCTAACTAAGGAAGTAAAGGATGGTATCAGGTTAAAAGAAAAAACATACAACATAGCAAAGATTACTGATACGCCCAAAGATTGGGAAAACTTTAAAAACCAGCAAAGAATGACTAAAAGAATAATAAAGAGGGAGAAAATAAATTGAGAGTAAACTAGCAAGAAATTTAAAAACTGACAGTAAAAGCTTCTACAAGTATATAAAAAGGAAGAGGGTAGCTAAAGTAAACATTGGTCCCTTAGAGGATGAGACTGGGGAAATAATAATGGAAAACAAGGAAATGGCAGAAGAATTGAACAGATATTTTGTATCTGTCTTCACAGTAGAAGACACTAATAATATACCAATAATAGTAGAAAATCAAGGGGCAAAGGGGAGGGAGGAACTAAAAACAATCACTATCACTAGAGAAAAACTACTAGGTAAACTAATGGGTCTAAAGGCTGACAAGTCTCCTGGACCTGATGGCTTGCATCCGAGGGTCTTAAAGGAAGTGGCTACAGAGATAGTGGATGCATTGGTTGTAATCTTCCAGAATTCACTAGATTCTGGAAAGGTCCCAGCGGATTGGAAAACCGCAAACGTAACATCCCTATTCAAGAAGGGGTGAGACAGAAAGCAGGTAACTATAGACCAGTTAGCCTAACATCTGTCATTGGGAAAATGCTAGAATCCGTTATTAAGGAAGTAGTAGCAGGACATTTGGAGACTCAATACAATGAAGGAGAGTCAACATGGTTTTATGAAGGGGAAATCGTGTCTGACAAATTTATTAGAGTTCTTTGAGGAAGTAACGGGCAGGGTGGATAAAGGGGAAACAATGGATGCAGTATATTTGGATTTCCAAAAGGCATTCGATAAGGTGCCACATAAGAGTACTGCACAAGATAAGAGCTCATGGTGTTGGGGGTAAGATACTGGCATGGATAGAGAATTGGCTACCTAATAGAAAACAAAGAGTTGGGATAAAAGGGTCATTTTCAAAATGGCAATCTGTAACTAGTGGGGTGCCGCAGGGCTCAGTGCTGGGTCCTCAACTATTTACAATATATATCAATGACTTGGATGAGTGTCTTGTGGCCAAATTTGCTGATCCAAAGATATGTGGAAAAGCAAGTTGTGATGAGGACACAAGGTGTCTGCAAAGGGGTATTGACAGGTTAAGCGAAAGGGCAAAAATTTGGCAGATGGAATATAATGTGGGAAAATGTGAAGTCATCCACTTTGGGAGGAAAAAGAAAAAAGAAACATATTATTTGAATGGAGAAATACTACAAGATGCTGCGGTACAGAGGGATCTGGGTGTCCTCGTACATGAAACACAAAAAGTCAACATGCAGGTGCAGCAGGTAATCCAGAAGGCAAATGGAATATTGGCCTTTATTTCTAGGGGGATGGAGTATAAAAGCAGGGAAGTCATGCTACAACTGTACAGGGTGCTGGTGAGACCACACCTGGAGTACTGCGTACAGTTCTGGTGCCCCTATTTAAGAAAGGATATACTTGCATTGGAGGCAGTTCAGAGAAGGTTCACTAGGTTGATTCCGGGTATGGACGGGTTGTCTTATGAGGAAAGATTGAACAGGTTGGGCCTATACTCATTGGAGTTTAGAAGAATGAGAGGAGATCTTATTGAAACATACAAGATTCTGAGGGGACTCGATAGGGTAGATGCTGAGAGGATGTTACCCCTCATAGGGGAATCTAAAACTCGGGGGCATAGTCTCAGAATAAGGGGTCGCCCGTTTAAGATGGAATTGAGGAGGAATTTCTTCTCCGAGGGTCGTGAATCTTTGGAATTCTTTACCCCAAAAAGCAGTGGAGGCTGAGTCTTTGAATACATTCAAGGCTGAGTTCGACAAATTTTTGATCAGCAAGGGAGTCAAAGGGTATGGGGAAAAGGCAGGAAAGTGGAGTTGAGGTAAAAATCATATCAGCCATGATCTCATTGAATGGCGGAGCAGGCTCAAGGGGCCAAATGGCCTTCTCCTGCTCCTATCTCTTATGGTCCTATAAGGGGGACTAAGAATGAACTGTTCTTGTAATTAGTTTGTCTTCTCTCATCCAAGGTCCACACATACATGCCTCCAGTAGGGATCTCTGGATAGTGATCAGGAATGGCAATCTGGACAATTTTTTTTCTCCTACCCAAAGAACGCTGAGGCCAGTTGTCACATCCCCTCCACTAACCATCTGATGTCTGCTAACTGCACAGACCCGGGACCAAACCAGAAGGCAATATTCTGGGAGTTAGATGGCTTCCAAGGTTGGGACTCTCATTTAAATGAATGATTCCATTGTCTGCAAATCCTCCCTGCCAATTGTGTCTCTGATGCAGCTCTGGAGTGGATAAGACCTGAAAAAGCAGGTCTGTGTTGAGGCTAAAAATTGGTGTTTTCTATTTAAATGTAGTCAAAATATTTTCTCTCAATTTTTTCACAGACATTGCTCTGAAGAGAAAATATTCTCACTAGACTTTCCTCCCACTAAGTTTCTAATTAAATCCCCAATTAACTCACTTTAAGTTAACCTGTAGTGTAAATGATGTTCTGAAAGCTATAGCAATCCAACTCAACTCATTCTGCTGTGCAGACATAAATTAGCATCCCATCTAAGGGCTCTAAACCATGTCATTTAGTGAGATATGTATTTGGAGTGTAACAAATAATCTCATAATCAGAATGTATTATTTACTTGTAATTTCTTTAATCAATTGAAGACATAGTGGAGGGATTGGTAAAAGAAAATTTGAATTCTTCCATTTTTTTTTCTAACAGTCCATCGGGCAAATAGGGACCAATACTCCAGACATGGATTGCACTTATGTGAGTGAAAGTATATTGCTGAAACCAAAAAAATCAAGAGTAGACCAGTCTATCCTTGGTAAGTAATTAGGAATGGTAATTAATTATTCTGTTAACTCATGACCCATTCTCTGCTAACTTTAACACAACACAATTAATGCTACAAAATATGTACTGTACACTGACTAATATAAATGTTGAAATATATTAATATTTCACTTCCAAATCTCTAAAATCTAATTGTGTCTTCAAACTAGCTTCATACAAATGTACAATTTGAGTGAATATTGAAAATGCTGGAAATACTCAGCAAGTCAGGCAGAATCTGTAGAGAAAGAAACAGAGTTAACGTTTCAGGTCGATAACTTCTGACGAAGGGTCACCGACCTAACGTTGACTCTGTTTCTTTGTGTACAGATGCTGCCTGACTTGCTGAGTATTTCCAGCATTTTCTGTTTTTATTTCTGATTTCCAGCATCCACAGTATTTTGCTTTTGATTTGAGTGAATATTTTTCAGTTCTAGTCTTTTGAGTTGGCAACAGGATGCAGGTGAAAACAACTGTAACAAGGATAAATGTATCATAAAACTGTCAGATAATTGTTGGGTGCGCCATAAAGATTAGAGCAATTGGACTGTGGTAATAGGTAATATTTCTCATCAACTAGTACATACTGCAGCAAACCTAACAAACAGTGATGAACTTGGCATTTTAGTATGGTTATATGGCCACTTTTGCACTGATGCAGAGTGTTTTGTGTGTGCGTCAACGCAAAAGTGACCATATAACTCAGGACTTAGATCAACCATTTGGCTCCCAAGTGCACTGAAGTGGGGTGTGTGACCGCCTCAAGTAGACCTCTTGCACTGCTTCAAGTTGCAGTATAACTAAGCCACGGCAAAGCCCCATTTTATAACTAGCTGGTCGAATCAGAGAATGCAAAGAATAATTGTTAAGGGAGCAGCATAAACGTGGAAAGAGGTTACTAACTGGGCACACCAAGGATTGATTCTTGGCCACTGTTTCCACAAGTATTCATTATTTGCAGGATGGGACAGCAACAAAGCTTTCCAAGTTTAGAAATTATACCAAATATAGAGAGGAATTGTACATCATAGGAAACCAGCGGACAAGTTGCAGAGGGATCCGTGCAAGTTGGAAAATTGGACCAAAATGTGAGGGATGTTTAATGTAGAGAAACTCGAAGTCATGAAGTGGAGAAGGCAAACAAAGGAGTACAAAGTAAATGGGAACACTCTTCAGGCAATGACAGAGGAGAAAAATACTCAAACTGTCAGCACAATGTTCAGTAGTGATGAAAAGGGCAAACAGGATCTTCGGATCCAGAGATGGAGCTCAAATCGCAGGAAGTGACAATTATTTTGTATGAAACACTGATTTTCCCCCATCTTGAGTATTATGTCCAGTTCTGGGCATTATACCACATCATGGACTCGGAGTGGGTATAGAGAAGGGCAACTAAGTTTATTATCGGTTTTGGCCGAATAATCTATGAAAAAAACCTGCAGATACAAAGAGTTGGAAAAAAGGCAGCTTAGAGATGACCTTATTGGGGTAGTTAAGATCCTGAAAGGGGTAAATAAAGTGGATCCCAGACTGATCAATATTAATAGAAGCTGAAATAGATTCATGGTTTCGATGAGGAAAAGGTGAATGCATAGTTAAGATTTAGGACTAGAAATTCGTTCATCTAGCGCCCGTTGTTTTGGTACCATGTGGCCTCCCGAAGTGCCATGGTGGCATCTTGGCTGCGCACACACATTTCCAGCACGTTAACGTGCATTGGACACCTTCTTGGTATAGGAGTTAACTTGTGCACAAATACCGAACACCGGAAGCGTGTAAAGTAAGGAGAAAATGGATACAATCAGTGTGCAACACTAATTTAAAGTGATGAGTTCCAAAATGGTGTCTAATGCTCAACTCAATGCACAGTCTTAACGCAACCATCTGAACATGTCTTAGAGTGTCTGGAGGACCCCTACCTGTGCTATTTAAAGGGACCATGCAGGATTTACAGATTAGTTGCTAGGTTATTGCTTCTGGCTGCCGAGACATTTGTAACTGTTTTAGGAGGTCTCCTAAACTTGAATACTAGGACACAGAGATGTAGCCTAACATTTAGAACCAGGACGGGCAGGAGTGAAGTTAGGAAACTCTGCTACACGCAAAGGGTGGTAGAGGTTTGGAACGCTCTTCTGCAAACGGCAGCTGATGCTAGCTCAATTGTGAATGTTAAATCTGAGATTGATAGATTTCTGTGAATCAAGGGATACAAGGCTAAGGCGAGTATATGGAGTTAGATCACAGGTCCACCATAATCTCATTGAATGGCGGAATAGGTTTGAGGGGCTAAATGCCACTGCCGCTTGCTGCCTCCTGTTATGCGCCACCTTCTGCAAGCAAGCGGGACGTGTGTCTTGGTGATGTGCCTGTCGTGGTTGAATCGCTACCAACGCATGTGGCCTGTGAGTTGGTGGGCAGCTTGCAACAGTGGTAATGTGTAAGGGTGAGAGGAAGCATCTGGTTGGAAGAGTTGAGTACTAATGGAAAGAGTTTCTTGGTATGTGGGTGATGGGGGGTGTAGTGCGAGGAGCAGTGGATGCGGCTGGTGGTGCACTTGGTAGGAGACGCCACTTGACAGTTGACCTCACTCACCTTGACCATTTGTGTCAAAGCATTGAACTTCTTCCTATACTGCATCCATGTTCATGATGCTGTGCGCCTGGCATTGACTTCGTCCCCTGTCGCCTGGGCATATGTCTGGAGGACCTCTTGCCACCCCACCCCCTGCAGATATAGGATGTCCCTCCTTCAGTTCACCTCTTACACGAAGGCCTCTAGTGCATCAGCAGAGAACCTTGGTGCACACACTCTCTCAGACCTGGTACAAACTCAGATCAGCAGATTGGTGAGGTCTGGCATGCAGATTGGAGGATGTGGGATTTGGTAGTGTGCAACCTTTGTTTTAACATAACTCATCAGTTTGTAAACATAGGGACGAGAGTTGCATCTGTGTTTTGCATGTGCGATGCCTGATCTCCGTTCAGACTCCATGCATACAGCAGACTGTTATTTGCTGAAAATAACAAGGTACCAGCTACCTTTAAGAGACTGGGGCTCCCTCTGCTGGCAGAAAGTGCAAATTGCATTGAATCCTCGTGTCAACGCTGGTTTCCAACACTGCTTGAAGGTAAGTCCACAGGCCGGACAAAAGTCTCGTCCTGCCTGCACATGAAGCACCGGGCGCGGGTTAATAGCGGATCGTGCTACCTGCACCTGATTTTTGGGGTTACCCAATTTTACCCCCGTAATTTCCTCATACAAAGGGTGGTGAAAATGTGGAACAATCTACTGAGGAAGGCAGTGCAAGCACAAGATGTTATGAATTTCAGGAGGATGATGAATACATTTATGGCAGGCAAGGACATTGAAGGGTAAGAGATAAAGTGGGGAGGAAGTCCATGACCTATGGACTGTCTTGATGGATGGAAGTGGTCGTTTCTGGTCCTGTACAATCGTGTGTTTCTAAGGACATTGGGACATATTGGCCCAGGAGTTAGTTAAATGCGTTATGGCTACTCATGGATTATTTGATTGGTGTGGGCCCCCTGCTGACTGCATGGGGGAGGTGGAGAAAATGTGAAAATTTTCACCACAGTGTCGCTATGCTACCTCAACATAACACTTTCTGGAAAGGGTAACATTGCAGGAACTATTCTCCTCTTTTGGTCAGTTTAACGGGTTTTGACAAATTCCCTTGGTTTGTGATTGATTGATAGTTTTAGCTACCTATTTGGTTTTCTTGCTACAGGAAGCAGACATACCATGGATGACAGCCTTGCTGAGGTGTTTGATCGTACTGCGTATGGTGAATATGAATCGTTTCCCCAAGAAAGGAGTCCCCATAAAGTATATGACAATGGTAATCCTAATTTTGGGGGTTAAATCTTTGCTTCTGCCCTGACGACATAGTAGATAAAAGTGCAATGCAGCACTAAGCCATCCTGACCAGAAAGTCCCAACTTTTATTACAAGTCTTTGCTTAAGTTAATTCCTCAGCTGGGGCAGCAGCAGCAATGCTAGAATTGCCTTCTGTGTTCCTGGGCTAGAGAGAAGTAAAATTAGCCAGAATTCCTGCACCTGATTGCTATCCAGTGACACCAGCTGGAAAATGTGAGTGGGCTTTGGATAAAAACAGGTGCAGTCTCTGGTTAAATAGCCCGCCAGTACTCTTTGACTCAGCTCACAAATGAAGAATGACTACGTGGACGAAGTAGGACTGCCAGCGCCTATGGAACATTAGCCTGACGAGTGTCCCCGAGAGAGAGAGAAGAAGGAAAAATTTTAAAAGTAGTAATCTCACCGTCTCAGATCTAGATTCTATTCTACATCTTGGCTTCAATTTGATTTAGATTCCTAATTATTGAAAACCTACCCTTTTGAGAAACATATGGCCTGAGTGACCAGTGATCATCCCCCACTCTGAAGTGCGCCGTCCCTTTTCTGGAATGTGCCTTGAGTTCTTTGCCTGGAAGCATGGATTAAAAAGTTGGCTAAAGAGAGAAAATGGAGATTAATTAATGTTTTTCAAACCAAAAGGATGCAAACAACAAATGTCCTCCAGGGATCAGTGTTGGGGTCATTGCTGTTCTCAATGACCCTTGAAATTCCTCTTGACGCAATACCAGGAGTTACATCAGGATCATGCACATCAGTGCTATCCTCACTGGAGTTTGCAAGGTCATTGGGAGAGTATCTGATTTGCAGGTGAGTGCAAGCACCACTACTGGTGCTCACCTGCCCCATGCGACTGGGAAATCTGGCACCGTCCTCCATGGAGGCAGATTTCCCAGGTCACCCCCAACCCCAGCCATGTGACCCTTGGCCTCCTTTGAAAGGGAGATAATCTTTTTTTTTTAAAACTGCCCCTTTGGTGTACCTACTGAGTTAATCTAGCAGGAATTCCCAGCATAGACAGTCTCCACCCTTACGTTGCCCTGTTGACAACATTTGCCTTGTTCTGACCTTGCAGATGCACGAATCTTGAAAAGTGGGAGGACATGACGCAAACTCCTGGAAATGGTGGAGACCAGATCTCTGCTGTTTTCCAGGGGTTTCTAACAGAGTTATGGTGAGAGGCTGGCAGAGCTCCTGTGCATTTTCATTCCCAATAAATATTAATGACCTGGACTCTGGTAAAGGGGGCACAATATCAAAATTTGCCGATGACTCAAAAGTAGGGGCCATGGTTAGTTGTGACAAGAATGTTGTGACTTAGGGAGGACATAGGCAGACAGTTGTCAGATCAAATTTAATCCAAAGAAATATGTGATTATTCATTTTGAATAATCGTAAAAGGAATAAAATGGTAGAGAAACTTAAGGAGTTCAGATAGATGAAACTTTGTGGGAGGACAGATTGATTAAACTGTATGTTTAAAAACTAGTACATTTTAAAAAGGCACACTCGTACCTAATGCACACCAGTGATATTTAAATCAGGCCTGATAGGAAGATCAAGTGCTGAGATCATGGGCCCATGCAGCCCCGGGAGAGGATTATCAACCCTATTGCATAATGTTTTGGGCATCGTACTTTAAGAAGGATGACAAAGTCATGGAGAGGATAGAAAAGAGTTTTAGGGATGAGGCTTTAGTTATGAAGAGAGACTAGAGAAACAGAGGCTGGTTTCACTGGAACAGAAAAAATTAAGAGAAGATCTGGTAAAGATATTCAAAAGATTTTGTTATGGTTAATAACTAGAGGGTCTAACTTTAACATCATCACCAAGAGGACAATGTAAGTGGTTAGCAGAGGGTTGGGAGGACATGAAATGTCTTACCAGAAACAGTATTGATAGCAGAATCCATAATGGGTTTAAAAGATAAATGGAGGACAGAAATTTTAAAAATGAATAGGGAAAGGGCAGGAGAATGGGATTAAGAAAGTCGTGATGTTCCGGGTGGCCTCCTCCTGTTCTGTAAAGTTCTTTGATTCTATGTTTTTCCAATACTGATGTAGCCAAACCTTTTTGATCATTTCACCACAATGATTTATGTAAATGTTTGATGGCATCATTGATGTTGGTATTTTCTTTAAGAACTTGACTGTTTATGTTTTTTAGTGTTTGAAGACGAGCCAGAGAAAATAAAAAATGAATCTTTTGTGCAGCCTTATTTAAACTCTGGGCAAAGGTAACAAATAATTTAAAAGATTAATTTAGTATTGTAGTCTACACACATAATACACTTTGTAATTAATGACCTAATTTTCACTTTTGAATATGTAATCTATATATTTACAGTCAGCAAAATGCACTGTTGTTCTTTATGGAGTTGGAGGAAGAGACAATGTAACTGCCATCTGGCTGGTCACAGTCAGCTCTTCGGGCAATTTTACATTGATACTCGCTCTCGTCACCACCAGCATGGTACTGTCACAGTCAGTGGCACTTGGCAGTTTAAAGAATGCAAATTACACACCTCCAACAGCATCTACAACCCAGATTTTCAGCAACACTGAAAGCTGCTGTTGGAGGCAGTGCAAAACACAAGTCTCCATCCTACTGGCCCTCTACCAGGCCCAAACAAGGACCCACTGCCAGAAGATAAACTAGGGGAGTGGCTGCCTTCGCCATTGGTCTCTGAATGCTGCTGTTCTGGTGCTCAAATATACAAAATAAAAATGCCTTTAAGTAATCGTTAACTATACCATTAGACAAGTAACACAATATTTAACCAAATCATTTTTCATATCGTGCAGTCTTTTGTATAACCTGTTCAGCTGCCATTCAGTTTCTTTCATTTAATATCTACAAAAGTAATTCTGTAGAGTTCTAACATCCAGTATTGTAAGTTAACATATTATTGAAATATACAGCAGCATAAGACTTTTCTGAATTCATAGCATTCTTTGTTTTTTAAAAAATCATTAATTTTTTTTAACTTTCTGGAGTCCTCAAAAGGTTATGAATATGCTTCCAGAATTGTGTAAAAGTTGTGAAAAGGGAACAGCGCTGTATATTTTCTTCATCCCAACCAAGTGTATGTCTTGGAATTTGTTGTGCTTCAAGCGCTACTCATATTTCTGTGACTTCAGTTTATGAAACCACCATCTATCATTTCTGAGGTTTTTAAATAGGTGTGATTATCTTTAACCTGTGCATTAATACTCAGCGTCACATTACATGCCAACATTTTTTGCTAGAACACAACTATATTTAATAAATTATGTAACTTTGCAAATGTATTATTTGTTGTGTAGGAAAAATACTGTCTTAAACTTCCCTCATGTTGAGGTGGTCCGTAACAAGGAAGAGAGAAGAAAAATGCATGGGCATACATGCAAGGAATGTGAAGTGGTAAGTACTGGCTAAGTGTGTCGTCAGAACCGCTCTAGTGTTACCTGTTTTCTTTACTTTCATCACTTTTACCCTTTTGGCTTTCTGCAAAGAAATTGTCCCCCTGTAAACAAAGGCAGGCATTCTTAAAATTCATTGTTTGAGTTCACTTTGCCTTTTTTTTTATTGGTTTGAAATAATAGCTACCAAGAATAAGAATTTTCAGATTTCATTTTCAATCGGAAGGTTTTTTTAAAAAAAATCTGAAAATTCTGACACCGGATAGAATTATATTTCAAACCAAAAATAGGCAGAATGGACCGAATAATCAGTAAATATACTCTTCGATAAAAAAGAAAAAACAGCAAATGCAGGAAATCTGAAATAAAAAATGGAAAATGCTGGAAGTATGCAGCAGGTTCATCAGCACTTGAGTTCTGATGAACGCTACACATCTCAAACATTAACCTGTCTTTTCTCCTTATAGATGTCATCTGACGTGTTGTGTATTTCCAAGATAATTTATGTTGGAACCAGCTTGACTGTATTGTGTTGTTTAATAGTAGGATTAGTATTGTGATAACAGTGCTTCTAAAATGTTAGCTTAAGTCTTAAATTTAAATGGAGCCAAATTTCCTTAGCCTGTTAGCGTTGGACTGCTGTGCTGAGGGCAGGCAAGGTTGAAAATTGGAGCCTGATTATGTCAGTTCCCTGCCTTTTTTTTGTACCACCTGTCCAAATTTGTGGGTGGACGCATGCAAATGTGGGATGATGTGATATCATGTAATTCCCACATTTATATCTTTAGCAACACTAGGTGCAAGGGATCCCAGGCAGTCAACATTGCTAAGAACATCAGAGGTTGCTAACTTTATTGAAGACCAGTGTTTCCCCACTACAGCAAATAGCTCTCGGAAGCTGGCCTATGACAAATAATTCAGTGAATTTTTTGAAGATTTTTTTTTGGGGTGATTCACTAATGCTGTGACTGGCTCCTGCTCAAATTTCTGAGGTGGGTGACCCAGTTGCACTGGTACTGGCATAGGCACCCACCCACCTTATGTAAATGCCCTGGCCCCGGGAATTCCAATTGGGTCAGGGGCGCCTGCGGCCAGCAGGAGAAAGTCTCTTCTCACCATGGATATGATGGCCCTGAGGAAATTGGGGCTAATAGCATTAACATACTTATTTTTTAAAATGTTAAAGTGATGGTGACAAACCTGCTTATCTTCCAGGAGTACTGGTTTTAACCCTCATTAGTCTAGGAACTACACATCACGCTCTCATCCTCTGCCTGCAGGCTGATCTAATTTTCATAGGATTGTTATCATGTCCTTAACTGTACCTGACACTGAGTGGTTCAGGAGGCAGAATACTATTTTTTTTAAATGTACACAAATATTCAAAGAAAATTGTGATTGGCTTTTAAACAAGATTTTTTTCTGACATGATGGCGGAGTTTGTAAGATGCCAAGACACTTTTTCTGTGGAATGGTAAGAAGCTGGTTTGATATATCACAATGCCAAGTTCCTGAACTGAGGAGAGTGCTGTGCAGAGAGGGAGGAGCCATGTTTCTAGGCTGCTGTCACTCCTCCTGGTTTGTTTAGAATAGAATTGGCCTAGGAGTACATCTATCTCCGTGCTTTCAGGATGGACTTGGTGCCCCTTTCCCGAGGTTTGCTAATCAATGTTATCACTGTAAGGAGAGAAAATGACATGTATAAAGTTAGATAAACACCTTTCCTCAAAAGAAGAAAATGTTCTAATAAATAACAGGACAGTGGCAACCATAATCTCTCTCCTTCTCGTCTTCCCCTGCCTCCCAGAATGGGAAATTGTGGCATTTGGTAACTTGCCCCTACGTTCTATAGGCTTTTAAAAATCCAAGCTTGGTGTCATCTAATCTTTGCTCGATTTACCTTGTTGTCTCTCGTACATGTTCGAACCTTGGTAGTAGTCTGTAGTTTGAAGCTTGGCCATTCAGCTTGTTTTCTTAACAGTACAGTCATAACACTTAGCAGCAAAGCCTGGGAAATGGCCACCAAGTCCATCACTATAGCAAAGATATTATTAACTGCAAGGACAAAACGTAAGTGGTTTGCGGACAAGATTAAAAGATTTTTTTCCTTTTATCCATCCATCTATTGTTTTTGCTTGTTGTTATGGTCTGAATGAAATTTTAATACTAAGAACTGTTTAAAATCAGGTTAAAATTATAGTGACTGGAAGTAGGGAGGTCTGAGATGTTAGTGCAGAATATTGCCCTGCTTTTCATGGAAAAGTGTTGTAGAATTAATTTGCAGTTCTAAGTGCAACATTGCAGACTAATACAGATTCTAATTCATTTACTTTTATTTAAGTATTATGCAGATCTTCCAGAGGAAGAAAGACTGAAGAAGCTGGCAAATTGCTCCAGGCATAGATTCCGGTACATTCCCCCAAACACACCCGAGAACTTCTGGGAGGTGGGGTTCCCCTCCACACAAACCTGTGTTGATCGAGGTGAGAAAGTATAGACTCACTTGGTGGGTCAAGTTTATTTTTCTTTCTTTAGTGATAGATTATACTATATGTATACCCCTGTTTGCTTTCAGCAGTGTTGAATGCATCTTTTTAAGTCAACAAGTTAGTTAATTTTGGGAGAGTTTTTTAAATTTTGTGCTCTGTCACGTTTTGGGTCCTTCAGACCATGCTGCCACGTGATGTATGTTGAAAATGCTGCAATTGAGCTAAGCTTAGTTCTCAAGGGGTTAAGTTCACAGCATAGGGAGGCTGTCGGGTATAAATTCGGTTACGAGCATCTCGACCTGCGTCTTGGACACAATGAAAGATAGTTTGATATTTCAGTGGTCGATCACTCTTATTGCTCGAACTCTCTTCATTTGAACTCACTAGGGATCATTGCAAAGTTAAGCTGTTGGATTCCATTCTAGAAGGGGCAGTAGTCAGTTATGCACTGGAATCGGGCTTTTAAAAAGAGAGTGCTATGCAGTAGAGGGGCAGTTTGGTAGAAAAGTGCTGTGAGGAAGATAGCACATGGGGGAGAGGACTGAGGAAATTAATGTTAAGTCAAGCAAGACAAGTTGTATTGATGGAAATCATCAAAACTGATAGTAACTGTTGTTCTGTACCTTCACCTTACTGTGAAATAAAACTGTTGGAGAGAGCGAAGAAATACACGTGCAAAAGACATGAGTATTTGATCCAGTTTGCAGGAAGATTGTTAAAACCCCGGGTTATGCTATTGTACACATAAACAGGCCAGTGTGTGTCAACTCCCATAAAAGTAAGACTCTCAGACTGCTTAAGGGAGCAACCAACATCACTGAAACAAAAAAAAGGTATCTACAGCAGACCTGAATTTGTAGAATGTTCATATTGAGTGTTATCTGGTAAAGTGTGGAACATTTTTACTTCTGTTCCCCTCTCCCTTAAATCCAGTAGAATACCATTCAGATATAAAACCATAGAAGTTCACTGTACAAGAGCCATTCAACCCATTGTGCCTGCCAGCTCCTTGCTAGAACAATCCAAAACATCTCACTGCCCTACTCTCTCCTCCTAGCTCTGAATCTTCTGCTTCAAATGTTCATCTACTCTTCCCTTAAAAGATGCAGTGATGTCTGGCCATTGCTCCTTGTGGCAAAGCATTCCCTGCTCCAACTCTGCATAGAGATTTATTCCAACCTCTCTCTACACCCTTAGTTTGGAATGATGACTTTTAGAGTACGTGACCATCACAATCTATAACTATCCCGATACCCATCCTAAACATATTTATTTTGTCAAAGTTGATCAATTCAGCCTTAACTGCTATTGCTATGGGGGTCTGTTCTACAGATCCACCATTTTTTTTAGGTGGGAGTGAAAAAGCTTTCCTAATTATCTCACTTAGGTTTAAAATAAACAAGCCTCATGTTCTCTCAGTTTAAGTTTAAACACTTACTTATATCAACATCAACTATGCTTTTGTGCACTTAAACCTACATCATGCCTTCCTTCAAACTTTTCCTCAATGAAAACAAATTTAGGCCCGCAAATCTCTTCTTTAAACTTGGATACTTAAGTCCAAAATCATCCATGAGTTTGTGGGGTAAAGAGCCCTTTCCTCATCCTTGAGTTTTCTCTTTTCTGACCCTCTCCAATGCATCAATATTCTTTTGAAGGTAGTACATGCAAAATTGCACACACTATTCCAAATGTAGCAACGCTCAAGATTTAAGCAAGCTTGCCTAGCTCTACAATTTCAATTGCTTAGTTAAAATAGAACCCTTCCATGATTTAAAACTAAAAGCAAAATACCGCAAATGTTGGAAATCTGAAAAAAATAGAAAATGCTGGAAACACTTAGGTTGAGCAGCATCTGTGGAGCGAGTAAGATCAGGTTAACGTTTCAGGTCGATGACCGTTTACCAGAACCGGGAGATGTTACAGATGAACTGCCTCTGAGGAAGAAAGCTAGGGAAAAGGGGTTGGGGAGAATAAAAAGAATGGTCTGTGATTAGGTGGAGCACAGGAGATGATTAAATGACGAAGCGATAATGGTGTAACAAAAGGAGGCAAAAATGAGAGAAATTGGAGAAATAAAAGATGTATCCAAGACCCAGAGGATGTGTAAATGAATATCAGAAGTGGAGTGATGTATGGAAAATCTGGCAAAGCGGAGATGGCTCCAGTTGCCCAGGAATAAGGATGGAAAAAGAGGCATGTGACACCAGGGATTCAGTCCACATCTCAAGCACCAGCCCACAACCTCCCCATTCCTGAAGCACTGGTGTACCATCCTACATTACCAGCATGTGCTATCTGCGAGAAAATGGGAGCTGTGGTTAAGGTCTGAAGTTGTCAAAGTAAATGTTAAGACCAGAAGTCTGTAAAGTACCTAGTAGGAACATGAGGTGCTGTGCCTCGAACTTACGTTGAGCTTAATTGGAACAGTGTAGGAGGCCACGGACAGAGGTCAAAGTGGAAGTGGGACAGAGAATTAAAGTGGCAAGCGACCGGAAGCTCAGGGCTGCACTTGCAGATGGAACAGAGATGTTCAGCAAAATGATCACCCAGTCTGCGTTTGGTATCCCCGATAGTTTAGGGTGTCACAGGCAGTACGTTCTCTCAGATTGCTGAAAGGAGAGGGGAAGATGTGTTTGGTGGCAGAAGTGGTGGAGCATGATTCATCATGGATCTGCTAGGGAGGAGAAGGGGTGAGGGCAGAACTGCAGGAAATGGGACGGACACGGTCAAGGGCCCTGTCTAGCACGGTGGAGGGGAATCCTCGGCTGAGGAAACAGAAGGGCAGTTCGGAAGTTCTGGTGTGGAAAGTGGCATTCTATCTTTCCCTTTCACGATGTGCACATTTTCTTTTTCCTGTTCTGATATGCATTACTTTACATATCTACATTAAAATATATCTGCTATTTTAAGAACATAAGAAATAGGAGCAGGAGTAGGCCATCCGGCCCCTTGAGCCTGCTCTGCCATTCAGTAAGATCATGGATGATCTTCTACTTCAATGCCATTTTCCTGCACTATCCCCAGATCCCTTGATGCCTTTAATATCTAGAAATCTATCAATCTCTGTTTTGAATTTACTCAAAGACTGAGCCTCCACAGCCCTCTGGGGTAGCGAATTCCTAAGATTCGCCACCCTCTGAGTGGCCATTTCATAATCTAACCACTTGTTGCAGATCTTTTTGAATGCTGGTTATTTTATTTTTTTTTATTTGTCACCTGCCCATATGGCTTGCTATCATTAGCAGATTTTATGTTTACAAGAAGTACTTTCCTCCAAGTCCTTCATAAATAATGTGAACAGTAGAGGACTAAGGAAAGACCCATATGGAATTTTGCCCTTATCTTCTAGATTATTTACCTGAAAAGAATCCCAGTTCATTTGTGATGAATGGCCTCTGCTCTTGTATCCATGCTCACCATGACTCCCGTATTCTTTAGATAAGCACTGATAGCATCTCATATTCTTCTGACCATTTTCTCCACTACAGACCTTAGGCTAAGTGTCCAACATTCCTGTCATCCCTTACAGTTTCAGTGTTATGGTGTTCCTTAAATATTTACCTGAGTTTTGACAGCTTTCTCCCTTATTTCCTTGAGAGTGTATCCCATCTGGCCCAAGTGCCTTATGGACATTTACCTCATCCTAACATGTTTTACTGACCACTATTTGTGCTATCGTTTCCTGAATCAAAATGACTGGATCTGGAATTTGACCACTTTTTTTCCATGTTTCTTACTGATTTTCTCCCTTCCTTTCCTAAAAGCTTTGACTTCGCAGCTGCTAATGGCCCTCTGATACCTCGACTAAGTTACCATTATTCATGTGCGCCTCGAGAGTATGTGTCAGCAGACTGGTGGGCATCAAAGCCAAAACCGTTCTGACCCACATCCACACATGTGCACACATGCATGCATACACAGCAGGGATTGTTGAACAACAAACAGAAATAGGAATCCTGGATTATTTTTCTGTTCCTAAACCATGGGAACTGACGACATTTGTAGCACCTTACCAGGTACACTGAGGCCAGTTTAGTAACCCTACCATTGACCTGGCCAAGATCAGCTCACCCAGCACAGGCTAGCTCTGGTAAATGTTTTCAGGAGGTCAAACTTGATACTCTCCTAAAATAAAAACAAAAATTGCTAGAAACACTCAGCAAGTCGAGCAGCATCTGTGGAGAAACTTCTACAGATGTTGCCTGGCCTGCTGAGTGTTTACAACATTTTCTGTTGTTATTTCAGATTTTCAACATCCGCAGTCCTTTGCTTTAGATGCTCTCCGTCTGTATGTCTCAGCTACTCAATGGAGAAACTTACTGAGCATTGGGGGAGCCCCAAGCATGATTTTGATTCGTAAGAAAATAAGAGCAGGAGTAGGCCTTTCGGCCCTTCGAGCCTGCTCTGCCATTCAATATGATCACGGCTGATCCTCTATCTCAATACCATATTCCCGCTCCTCCCCATACCCCTTGATGCCTTTTGTGTCTAGAAATCTATCTATCTCCTTCTTAAATATATTCAGTGACTTGGCCTCCATAGCCTTCTGTGGTAGAGAATTTCACAGGTTCACCACTCTGAGTGAAGAAATTTCTCCTCATCTCAGTCCTAAATGCCCTACGCCATAATCCTGAGACTGTGACCCCTGGTTCTAGACCCCCCAGCCAGGGGAAGCATCCAGTCTGTCTAGCCCTGTCAGAATTTTATACGTTTCAATGAGATCCCCTCTCATTCCTCTAAACTCGAGTGAATACAGGCCGAGTCGACCCAGTCTTTCCTCATACGACAGTCCTGCCATCCCAGGGATCAGTCTGGTGAACCTTCGCTGCATTCCCTCTATGAAAAGTGTATCCTTAGGTAAGGAGACCAAAACTGCACATAATACTCCAGGTGTGGTCTCACCAAGGCCCTGTATAACTGCAGTGAGACATCCTTGCTCCTGTACTCAAATCCTCTTGCAATGAAGGCCAACATACCATTTGCCTTCCCAACTGCTTGCTGCACCTGCATATTTGCTTTCAGTGACTGGTGTACAAGGACACCCAGGTCCCTTTGTACATCAACGTTTCCCAATCTATCACTACTTAAATAATACTCTGCCTTTCTGTTTTTCCTTCCGAAGTGGATAACTTCACATTTATCCATGTTATACTACATCTGCCATGTATTTGCCCACTCACTCAACTTGTCTAAATCGCCTTGAAGCCTCTTTGTATCCTTCTCACAACTCAATCCCACCTAGTTTTATGTCGTCAGCAAACTTGGAAATATTATATTTGGTTCCCTCATCCAAATCATAGATATATATTGTGAATAGCTGGGGCCCAAGCACTGATCCCTGCGGTACCCCACTAGTCACTGCCTGCCACCCCGAAAAAGAACCCATTTATTCCCACTCTCTGTTTCCTGTCCGTTAACCAATTTTCAGTCCATGCCAGTGTATTACCCCCGATCCTATGTGCTTTAATTTTGCACACTAACCTCTTATGTGGGACTTTATCAAAGGCCTTCTGAAAATCCAAATACACCATATCCACTGTTTCTCCCTTATCTATTCTATTAGTTACACCCTCAAAAAACTCCAGTAGGTTTGTCAAACATGATTTCCCTTTCATAAATCCATGTTGACTTTTTCTAATTACGTTGATATTTTCTAAGTGTCCTGTTATCATATCCTTTATAATAGACTCTAGCATTTTCCCTACTACTGATGTTAGGCTAGTTCCTTGTTCCCTGTTTTCTCTCTCCCTCCTTTTTTTAAATAGTGGGGTTACATTTGCCACCCTCTAATCTGCAGGAACTGTTCCATAATCTATAGAATTTTGGAAGATGACAACCAATGCATTCACTATTTCCATGGCTACCTCTTTTAGTACTCTGGGATGTAGATTATCAGGCCCTGGGGATTTATCTGCCTTCAGTCTCATTAATTTCTCCAGCACTATTCTTTTACTAATACTAATTTCCTTTAATTCCTCCTTCTCACTAGTCCCTTGGTTCCCTAGCATTTCTGGGAAGTTATTTGTGTCCTCTTCCGTGAAGACAGAACCAAAGTATTTGTTTAATTGCTCTGCCATTTCCTTGTTCCCCATTTTAAATTCTCCCATTTCTGACTGTAAGGGACCTACATTTGTTTTCACTAATCTTTTTCTTTTTACATACTTGTAGAAGCTTTCACAGTCTGCTTTTATGTTCCTTGCAAGTTTACTCTCATTCTATTTTTCCTCTTATATATCAATCTCTTGGTCCTTTTTTGCTGAATTCTAAACTGTTCCCAATCCTCAGGCTTGCTACTTTTTCTGGCAACTTTATATGACTCCTCTTTGGATCTAATACTATCCTTAATATCTTTTGTTAGCCATGGTTGGGCTTTTCCTTTTCTGTTTTTGTGCCAGAAATGAATGTATAATTGTTGCAATTCATGCATTTGTTCCTTAAATGTTAGCCATTGCCTATCCACCGTTGTGCCTTTTAATGAAGCTCCCCAATCTATCATAACCAACTCACTCCTCATACCTTCGTGGTTTCCTTTGTTTAGATTTAGGACCTTAGTTTCGGATTGGACTGCTTCACTTTCCATCTTAATGAAGAATTCTATCATGTTATGGTCACTCTTCCCTAAAGGACCCCGCACAACATGATTATTAATTAACCCCTTCTCATTGCACAATACCTAATCTAGGATTGCCTGTTCCCTGGTTGGCTCCTCAACGTACTGGTCTAAAAAACCATCTCGTATGCACTCCAGGAATTCATCCTCCACAGTGTTATTGCGAATTAGGTTTGGCCAGTCTATATGTAGATTAAAGTCACCCATGATTACTGTAGTACCCTTGTTACATGCATCTCTAATTTCCTGTTTGATGCTGTCTCCTACATTACCACTACTGTTTGGAGGCCTATAGACAACTCCCACCAGTGTTTTCTGGCCCTTGGTGCTTCTTAACTCCACCCAGACTGATTCTACATCTTGATTTTCTGAGCCAATATCCTTTTTCACTATTGCTCTGATTTCATCCTTTACTAACAACGCCACCCCACCTCCTTTTCATTTTTGCCTGTCCTTCCTAAATATCGAATACCCTTGGATATTCAGCTCCCAGCCTTGGTCACCCTGCAGCCATGTCTCTGTAATCGCAATTATATCATATTCGTTTACATCTATTTGCACCGTTAATTCGTCTAACTTATTACGAATGCTTCGTGCATTCAGATACAGTGCCTTAAGATGTCTCAATGTTAAAAAGAAAAATCTAAACATTTTTTTGTATTATGGCCCTATTTGTCGTCTTACCATTTTTTTCTTACCCGGACCCTAAATATTAGTGCACTCTTTTGTTTGTATGCTCTGTCCCTTCCTGACGCAATCTGGTTATCCTTACCCCAATCACTTTCCTGCACTGCTTCCTTGTCTTTTCTCCTTAGCATTCTAGATTTCTCTCCACCAGAACCCTCCCCCCCCTTATTTAGTTTAAAGCCCTATCTACCTCCCTAGTTATTCGATTCGCTAGGATTCTGGTCCCAGCATGGTTCAGGTGTAGTCCATCCCAACGGAACAGTTCTCTCTTTCCCCAGTACTGAAGTTTATTAACAAATCTTGTCCGCTGTACCATCATTTGCATTTTAATAATTAAAAGAGCTCCCTTATCGGCTCTTTCCAGTCATTGAAAATCATTGGCAGTTGGGGAGCAGTAAGCAGGATTTCATATTTGAATTTGATTGTGTGTGAGAAGAGCACTCCTTTGCCTATGCAAGCGAATGGTGAAAACAGCTTCTTGTTTATATAATTTACCCTTTCCCATCCCCTGGTGGAGTATAAAAATGCCAATAATGTACTTTTTTCTCTCCTTTCTCACTATTTCCAAAGCCCTCCTGGCTGCCAACCAACACTGATACTCGGCACTTTTTTCCCTGTCTTAAAGAATGTTGTTTGGAAGTGGGTCTGTCCCAGCATCCAGAACACAAATGAAAGGGCTCCGTAAAAATAAACAGACCTATAGTTTTAATAAACCCATTTGCTTGCGCTATAGATGCTGGGATAGCCCCACCTCCAATAACAGTCTTTTGCCAAAGAGCAAGCGAAAAGGCAGGGAAGGGGAGGAGAGTCTACCTGAACCAAAAATTATCGAAACGAGGATTTTTAATAAGTTAATCAGGCAATCCCAACAATGCAAGGCACTTAATAGCTTTGGTGAAATCCACTCCATTTCCATGAGTATGTATCTGTTTTGAAAACCTAACTTTTACCTAACACTGTTGCTGTTTTCCTTTTTCATAGAGAGCTAACATTGCACCATCTAGTGGTATTTTAAGGAAATGGCAATTTGAAATAATCAAGTCTCAAACTCACAATCATAATCCCTTTAACTGCCAACTATGTATACTTTTACTTCTCAGGGTATATAAAAGAAGAGAGCACACCTTGTCAGCGCCCAAGACGGAGACGCCCTTATAATCCAACATTTTTACCAAAGGGCAAAGAACAGAACACAACTTAGTCATACGAATAAGAGACAAATGCAAAAAAGGTCTACGCTGAAGAATGTGTTTTAAACTCCTTTTTGCTTCAAATATTAGTTTGAGAAACTCTTATCTGATGTTTTTATAGCAGTTTGTCAGATCTAACTTCTTTTCCATGATTGTTATTTAAATTATAATTTGTTTTTCATCTGTATATAAGGTGGAAACTTTGGCATTTGCACACCCAGCATAAGGTATGGTGCTATTTGTTGCACTGGATAATTATGCAGTTAAATATGTAAACCATTATATAATTGTCTGTAAATATAACTTGAATTTTTGGATGTTTGTTATTGATTGAATAAGATTTTAGTGATGATCATTTGACAAAATTTGTAATAATAAATAGAACGTTAACATAGATTAATAAAGAAAATACCTTGCTTTGAACACCAGCTTGTCCATAGAATAACCTTTATTCCATAAAGCAAACTTTGCAAGTCCCATCATGGCTCAGTTAGTTAGTGCACCGACCAGTATGTAACTGATCCACGGAGAGCAGCGCTGCCCTGTTTCAATCCCTGGTCTGTCCTGAGTTGGCCATTAGCAGCCATGGTTGCATTGGGGCACTCCAATTGGCATACAGCCTCCCGTTCAACTCGTGGCTAGACAGAGGACAAAAGCAGACAGGTTCCTGTCTCTGATTATTACTCAGTGCCTCCTGCTGGAAAGTACACATTTGTGGAACTCTGATGAAGACTGGATTGGCCTGGCTGTGATGAATATCCTGCCAACTTGCACTTTACAGACTCGCCCATGAAAAATGGTCATTTTGACAAGATACCACAGAATGGCTGCCAGCTCAGCAACCATATCCCAGCAGGTCAGTGCAGTCATGAGTGGAGGGGATTTTTTTTTTTTAAATAGCAAAATAATTGTAACAAAAGGGGAAAGGAGGCATCGTTCTGCATGAGAAAAGGAGTTAGTGTTCAGAAAATAATAGATAAACAGGAATAAATTATGGAAGGTGTTAGAATTCAAGCTACTTTCCAATACACATTTTGGGATTTTAAAAAAAATGAAGCAGGCTTAAAGATGCAATACCAAGGGAGTGCTATATATTGTTGGAGGTGCCATCTTTCAGATGAGGCAATAAACTGGGACCCTCTATACCTGTTCTAGTAGTTCAGTGGATGTTAAAGATCCCATTGCACTATTCAGAGAAAAGCATATGCCCATTCTTCTCTCAACCAGCACACCAAAAGCAGATTAACTCCCGTCCACGTAGTGTATGTGGGACCTTGTGTGCAGAGTGGCTACTACGTTAACCGACAACAACAGTAATTACATTTCAAAGTAATTCATTGTATGTGAAGCATTTGAGACATGATGAAGTGCTATATAAATGAAAGGTCTTCTACTCTTTGTTCATGCTTCCTACAAAAGTCAACTTCCACAGACAAATCTACACTTTCCATGAGCAGAGACCTGACTTGTATACAAAATATCCAGGCCTGTGTTGCCATAGGGTGAATAATAAATACTTCTACCATAGAGATATGCATTGGAAATGATACATGTTGTATGTTGCAGAACTCCCCAAATTGGGAGGAAACACTATGCTTCCAGAGCATATAGCTCAAGCTAAAACCTACTGTTGTTCGTTAAATAAAATTATATAGAGGCAAGAATGATTCAGCAAATAATTATAACACTACTTTATGCCATCAATAAAAGTACCAAAACTTAAGCCGTTTTCTAAAGCTTTTAAACAAGTCTATAATGAAATACATTTTGAGAAATGAGGGAACCCCAATAGCTACAGCTCATATAGCTGCACAGCAGGTAGGGAACTGAAGAAGGTGGTTATATGTTTCACTTTGATTTGATATCCAATCTAGCATAAAGGATGATTTTAAAAAAATTGTCTTTCCCAATAATAAAAACTGACCCACTTTGGTCCACCAGTATAGGAAGTAATTCAGAGACAAGTGTTAACAACTTCAACTAGCAGTGAGCTTCTCTAAACAAGATTTGACTTAATTAGATTCAGGCCCAATGCTGTTTAGTTTCATAATCGACAAATAAAGTCACTTCTTAACAATACAGTTAATTCAAATTTGTCTATACAATGCTCCCATTACATTTTGCCTGCTGGATTTGAAGATAAGACAAAGGGAATCTTAATCATAGCAGCTATGGCTTCTCGTTATATTTTTTAAAAATCCAGTTGCCTACCCTAGGCCTAGTTGCAAATTTATATAGAATTAGTTATAACTTGAAACTGAAAGAATCTTGTTCTATCATGGAAGGGTTTATGGTATTTCATAGGCCACAATAGTAAGAAATATGCAGCTCTCATCTGCACCCATCGATATTGCAGCCTTGAAATTTATTCTAATTTTATATAATGTACTAATCAATCTCTGGTGGTGTTGCACATAGGAAGTTCAGACCAACTACAGACTGCAGGTCAAACAGGATTAGAGGGCATAGGAATAATTAAATCAAGATAGACCAGGGAGGAAGGGGGTGGAAACAAGTAAACCACCTCAGCAGGGTGGTGGGCTGGGGAGGGAAAGAGCAACTACCTCAGTTGGTGATGTGATGTAAGGAACTATGTCAATGGGAGAGAGCAAGAAAACCAACATATTGGAGAGACAAGGAAGCAAAGTATCTCTGGGATTTCCTCAGCGGGGGGAAAGGCCCAGGAAATAGGTTTAGTGAGGGGGATAGTGATATACCCTGGGAGGAGGGAAGAGCAAGGAAACTACTATGTTCCTTGCCACCTCCCCCCACTATCTCACCAGGGCAGAGAGGTAAGAAAACCAGTCCAGTTGGGAAGGGGAGGAAGTAATGTAACATCGGGGGTGGGGAGACTCCTTCAGTAGTGGAGGAAAACAGTTAACATCCTCAATGGGAATAAACATGGTGAGGAATAACTTAGTGGGTGGGGGAGGTGAATCAGGAAACCAGCTCCACCGGGGGAAAGGGGAAAAAGTGTCAGCAATGGTTTCCTGACAGCACTCTCACCCAGGTCTGAAGATCATGACTTTAAGCCTTACTCCACAGATTTAAGCACATAATCTAGCCTGATATTTCAGCACTATATGGAGGTGCTGTCTATGCTCTCATAAAAGATCCCATGGCACTATTTGAAGAAGAGTAGGGGATTGCTCCCAAAATCTTGACCAACATATATCCCTCAACCAGTGCCACCAAAAACATTTTCTGGTCATTTATCTCATTGCTGTTTGTGAGATCTTGCTGTATGCAATGTAGCTACTGTGTTTCCCTATATTACAACAGTGACTACACTTCAAAAATATTTTATTGACTGTGTAGTACCTTGGTATGCCCTGAGATCACAAACGGCGCTATATAAATGTTCATGTTTTTTTCTTTTTAAAGTACCCGAACATGGGGGATGCTTAGAAAAGCACTCAGTGGAAGAAGTTGTGATGCCCCAAGTTTTTAAGTTTTCAGAGGTCAAAATTTAGCACCTTTGAGGAAGCCCTGATTTTTTTTCAATTAGGACCTGATTTGGAGGGGGTCCAACTTGAAAAGACCCCATTTTTGCCTCTTTCAATGCAGAGGACAAGAATACTTTATAACTGTACAGGTATCAATATGTAAAATACCTATTTTGTTCACAGTTAGGGTGTTTTGACATTTGTTAACACTTAACATTGAAAACCCAGTGTCACAGCACCATCTACAGGAACAACT
Organism: Heptranchias perlo; assembly: GCF_035084215.1. Classification (NCBI taxonomy): domain Eukaryota; kingdom Metazoa; phylum Chordata; class Chondrichthyes; order Hexanchiformes; family Hexanchidae; genus Heptranchias; species Heptranchias perlo. Next base: position 87,525,143 of record NC_090327.1, read on the forward strand.
GATTTGCAGGCATTTTGAAACGGAGTGTGGTGACCCACCTATTGGGCAGCATTTTAGCACCCGCTATTGGGTGCGTTCCTGGCGGGGGGCCCCCGAAAATCAGGAAATCCCGGAGCGGGTCCGGAGCCTGCCTCGAACCCACGCACTTCCGGGTTCCCCGCTGACGCGCCGGCGTGCGCGCGCAGCCCCTGCTGGTGGGAATCCCGCAGGCAATTAAAGCCAGCGGGATGCCACTTGAAGGTATTTATTTGGCTTGTTCAGGTCATTAACTGACCTGATTAAGGGATTATGTGAGGAGGGGTGGGATTTTAGAGCAAACTGGGACTGTTTCCCACACTGGGGGAAACACTCCCAGTTCAAATGGACCTGTTGCAGCTGTCAGCCTGTGGTAGCTGCAAAGGTCCATTTGACAGGTGGGGAGGGGGGGGGAGACCCTCACTCATTGCAGGAGGCCACTCTGTCACTTGGGACAAAGTTTGGCCTCCACCACCCTCCTCCTGACAATCAAAGTCACCAACTTGCACACTTACCCCGGTGTCCAGACATGTACCTACCTTGCGGACCCCCTCAGATGTAGATCTTCCGGATGGGGGCCGCCGTAGCTGCAGTCATGACCTCCTCGGAGGGCGAACAGCATCACCAGCCTCGCCATCCACGCCGTCCACCTCTGACACGTGGAGCTCCACAACACAGTGCTGTGACACATCCACCTGCACAGCAGGAGGGAGGGCAACCACAGAGAGAGATGCGTCGCAGGGGGCACTACCCTCGCCACAGGGTCCACAGACCGAGGCTCAGCTTCCTGGACCTCTCTGAGCAGCAGTGCACATGGAGGCTCAGAGTCACTCGACATGTAGTCGTGGACATCTGCAGCCTCCTTCATGCCAAGCTACTCCTGGCTGGCCCAAACACCATCTTCTTACCTGTCGCTGTCAAAGTCACCACTGCCCTCAACAACCTCTCCTCCGTATCCTTCCAGGGTGCAACCGGGGACATCACCGACGTCTCTCAGCCGTCTGCACAAAAGAGCCCTGCAAATACACCTACACCCACTCTGCAGTGACACAATGGGTGGCATCAGTTGTGGGTCTCCATAGTGATCCTCAGGAAAGGGCATTATTGCACAGACCAGACAAGATTCACGAAGACATGGTAGTAGTGGTGCCAATATAATATGTAATGTGAGTTGGTCAGAAATTCAATATAAGTAACAACCATGACAAACCCTCAAACACCCTTGTGCATCCCCTTCATGCTCACGACACGTTTGCCTTACGCTGCCTACTGCACATATGTGATGCATGCCCTGTGGCTGCAGCACAGGTAGTGGCAGGTTGAGTGAGGCTGACCGTGAAAGAGATGCACGAGAGGGTGAGTACGAGATAGAGCCATGAGATTGTATGAGGATTGGGTTGAGTGGTAGTGGCGGGATGAGTACTGGCGAGGTGAGTAGGTGCAGGTAAGATGAGGATGAGGTTTGAGTGGGTGTGAGGGGTGATGTGACAGAGTAGTGTTGGCAGTGCTGAAGGAGATGTGGGGTGGGGGCGGTGATGTGGCAGATGGAGTGTAGGGGAATGAGTAAGTGTACTCACTTTGGCTGACCTACTGAGGTCATTGGAGCGCCTCCTGCACTGTATGCAGGTGGGCGATATGTTGGTGGTGCAGGTGACCTCTGCCACCTCGAGCCAGCCCTTCCTGGTGGCAGAGGCAAGCCGCTTCCTCCCGCGCGCCGGGGGGAAGATCCCTGTCCTCCTCCTCCTCCTCACCCCATGTATTGATTCCTGGAGTGAGGCAACATTAAACTGGGAGCAGCCTTCCCCCTGGGCTGCTCCATGCTGTGATTTTTTCTGTTTGTTGCAGCATCTGTCAGTGGAGGACTGCCCCTTTAAATAGAGCTCCTCCAGCTGACAGATCTTACTGCGCATGCACAGCCCGCCCGACACGCAGATCAGCAGTGGGGAACCCGGAGGAGCAGGTAAGTGGATCCAATTAGGCTGCGATCGCGCGGGGAGCTGACTGATTTCGTCGGGCACGTTACCCATGCGCCCGATAGCCCCCCCGCCGAGAACCCGCAGCCCTGCTAACATCGGGCCCATTGATTTTAATATATAACAGATATTGGGAGTTCCTGAGACATATTCAACAGAGATCAGCCAGGAATCTTCATATAATTAATGTTGACCGCACTGATTAACAGTTCTGACATAGTGTGCTGATGGATTACTGAGTAAAGGCACTGCTTAGTGTAGCTCTAAGGTATACAGACTAGCAGGTCTCTAGTTCACAACCTGTGCTGTTAGCTGATCTCAGTTGGAGCAGTTAGGTAACTACTGACAAGATGATGCTCACAACACAGGACAATGTCTACTTCTGCAGCCTGATGCGTTTCCTGTTTTCGTCCATCATATCCTTCTGTTTAGTAGTTAGCAGTCTTGTGAAGATTGAGGGAAAGCAATGTAAATTTAACAAAAAATACTGCATTATTTTTATAGCACTGATTTTAGCAGGTCTTAGGCAATTGGGAAAGGTCTACTATCAGCAATCACTGACTATTGTAATAAAAGAAAAAAAAGACTTGCATTTATATACCTATTTTGATGGACCAATAAGGTTGCCCCAAAGTCACCAAACAAGAATCAGCGCAACAAATGTCCCTTTTAGGGCACCACTAATATAAGAAAGAAACATGTGGTCCAATCAAACTAAAAGAAGCTGCCCAGTGTCACCAGATGGGAACAAAAACGGTTATGGCAAGCATCTTAAGGCACCCTTGCTTTTATATAGTGCCTTTCATGACTTCAGGACGTCCCAAGTCGCTTTAGAGCCAATGAAGTACTTTTGAAATGTAGTCACTGTTGTAATGGGCGATCATGCTGAGCTAGTATTTATTTTTGCATAAGAAATGTTTAAAATGCTGGTCAGAAAAGTCTTGAATGTCCCAAGGAGTGGTTGTGCTGGCGAAGTAGAGCATAGCAATTTGGGTCAGCAACTTAGCTATCCAGTGACTCTTACTGGAAAGTAGTCACGGAGAAAAATTAGGGGCAAAGGAAAAAGTAAGAGAAGGCTAAAAGTCCATTCTGTATTGATATTAAACAATTCTTTAACAAAATATAGGTATTTCTTTGATTTAAAACTGTAAGCCAGGACAATTTAAAGTAGCCAGAGAATTTTGCTTATCTGATGTTCACGATACAGCTGTCATTCAAACATTATTAAAAATCTTGTATATATGTGTGCATTTCAGGTCCAACTTCATGATTTTTTGTCATGTTTTTATGTCAACATTTACCATTGAAGCTGCCTATGTAAACATTTGGAATGGAAATCCTGTATATAAACAGTTAAATATAACAATATAGTTGTAGGCTTTGGCCCATAGGCAGCATTGTGGAGCAGATTCTTTTGCCTTTGTCACACTATCATCTCACTGACGATCTTTTATATCATCTAACAGTATTACAAATATGACTGAAAGGCGCAGCAGAACCTACTTACATTACTTCCAGTGATTTCCATAAGACTTAAGGGGAATTTTACCCCTACTCCCCGCCTGGCAGAACCGTGTGGGTTCAGGTTACAACAGTTTATGTAACTAGACAGGAAAATCAGTTCTCTGGGGAGTGGGTGCTGAAGCAGATTAAAATACTATTCTTTCTCCTTTGTGACCTGGTTTCATAAGCAGCACAGTCTTGCACATTTATGACTGGTTCAAATCCAAATTACACTGATTGGAAGAATGTCTCTTATTCCTGACTGTTAGGGGCACAAGTGAAATTAGTTTGGGTAGTCTTAACTCAATTTTTAGTAGATTTGTCCACAGGAGAAAACTACTCATAATTTGGAATAAATTGACATTCTTACTTGAAAGAGCATTGCGCTGTGCTGCTCTTGTGAAACTGGGACATAGTAGAGGGGTCTTTACTTTGCCTTTGTCTCCTGCATTGCTCAATGTGGGAGTGACTGAAGCTGGAGTTAATTTTCCAGCGCTAACTGAGTAGCACAAAAATATTTAAATTTCCTGTCAGTGAACTTGAGGCTCCGATGACAAACATAAACTGAGAGTTGCTCTTGCAGTTTGATATAATTTGAATTCTTTAATTCCATCTTTCATATGAGAGCACTGGACATCAGAGTCACCTGAGAGCACTGGACATCAGAGCTACCTGAGAGCACTGGACATCAGAGTCACCTGAGAGCACTGGACATCAGAGCTACCTGAGAGCACTGGACATCAGAGTCACCTGAGAGCACTGGACATCAGAGTCACCTGAGAGCACTGGACATCAGAGCTACCTGAGAGCACTGGACATCAGAGCTACCTGAGAGCACTGGACATCAGAGTCACCTGAGATCACTGGACATCAGAGTCACCTGAGAGCACTGGACATCAGAGCCATCTGAGAGCACTGGACATCAGAGTCACCTGAGAGCACTGGACATCAGAGCCATCTGAGAGCACTGGACATCAGAGTCACCTGAGAGCACTGGACATCAGAGTCATCTGAGAGCACTGGACATCAGAGTCACCTGAGAGCACTGGACATCAGAGTCACCTGAGAGCACTGGACATCAGAGCCATCTGAGAGCACTGGACATCAGAGTCACCTGAGAGCACTGGACATTAGAGCCATCTGAGGGCACTGGAAATGTTTACCCAAAGAGTTTAGAAGATGATTTCTTTAGACTTTCAAAGATGCTACTTGTTGAGATTTGCTCTGAATCTTTGTTTTCCATGATTTATGGCACTTTGCAAAAAGAATGAAGAGTGAATGGCACAGTTTCCATATATTTAGGAATGTTCTATAAAGTAACCCAATAAATTTAGAAGTTGATGATCACTTCAGTGCAAGCATGAGAATGGTAAGTTTAAAAGAGAGTTAATAGGCATTAAAGAAGCCACATCTGGCACGATTTATCGAAGTGTATAATTTCATACACCAATTGACTGCTTCAAATCAATATGGTATAAAGCAGATGCAGTTAACAAGCTACCAGTATCTTATTGCAAAAGGTAATGAGCCTTATGCTATCCCAAAGCTAGTTTATCATTAAGGCATATAGAGGTAATGAGCAATGAAAAATCCAGTTTCAAGTAATGTGCAATGCCATGGATTTTTGGACTAGGGCCATTGGTCATTGGTGGTCTTTGTATTCTTCAAGTCAAACTCCAAATAAGGAATTGCATTTCTCTCCCAGGTGACTGGTATAAAGGAGATCAATAAACATTGAGAATGATACAGACCAATTGGACAGATGGGCTAATGAATGGCAGATGGATTTTAATACAGAGAACTATAAGATAATGCAACTTGGAAGAGGAAAATCTACCTGCACACAATGAAGGGGTATCTGTCGTCAAAGGTGGTGATTGCAGTGATAGAATGTGAGTTTTCTGGATTCAAGTTAAAAAGGTTTTTATATTGTATAGGTGCTGGCATTTTTAAAATGGAAGCTGATGTTATGTCTGTTTTAAAATGAGGGACTCAGTGTGCTATCAACCTGGTTGGAATGGACTTTCAAAGAGGTCATCCCTCTGTTGTTTATGTCTTTTTCTGTAAACAGTCCCTCATTAGATCAGAATTGGTTTGATTATTCCCTCAAACAATGTTGAAAATTTGCAACTGTGAAAAAGAGACTTCAGGGCCGAAAATGCATGGATCAGTAATCCCAGTTCAAATATCAGGATGCACCCTCTGAGAACCTTTGCTACTGATCCCACTGGACATTCCGGGGTTGGGAGAAGTTCCCTCATTAGTATATTATTGGCTGGCGTCCGCATCACTATGATTGTATCTCAGTTGCCTGGGGTGGGGGTGGATGGGGGAGAAGGGGGAGGCTGGAAATTGTGGCAGTGGCAAGTCGTTCTGGGGGTGCCGTACCCCTCCCCACAAAACATAACCTCTAGCACCCTATCAGGCCTCTTTATAAAGTGGCCGTAAAAACAAGAAATTTGAATAAAAAAACAGTCCTGATTTCCTAGCTAGTCCCAGTTCACTGCCATCACACCAATCAGTACATCTCAATCATCTGGGCGTACTAACCATCAGACATCCTCTAGCTACCTCCCCTTTGACATCAAGGACCATGTTTGGGATGGACAGAAGTTCTGCCCTAAACAGGTTTCCCCCCCCACCTTCCCCCCTCCCACTGGAATCTCGGAGCTGAGGTCTAATTCACGGGTCTTATGCTGCAACTCCCCGAAGACCTCCTATCGGCTGAGATGCCACGGCCATGCCTGCTGTTCAGGTTCATGTTGAAGATCCCATTGCACTGTTCAAAGAAGAGCAGGGAGTTCTACTGGTTCTTGCCTGACATTTATCCCTCAGCCATCTTTATCAAAATACAGGATAACTGGTCATTGACCCCATTTATTGTTTTTGAGTCCTTGCTGCGTGAAAATTGACTGTCATGCTTGCTGTGTAACAACACTTTAAAGGCAATGAATTGGTTGCACAGTGATCTGGGATATCATGAGGGTGTGATAAAGTGGTATATTAATGCAAGTTCATTTTTTTGTTGAAGAAGTGTCCACAAGGTGAGCTCTTTTTCTGTGCATTAAAGATACAGTAGCCTCAGAATTGCCCTCACAGTTGACACTATAACACTGGGTGTTACATAAACTAATGGCCACTAAGATACTTTAGAAATATGAAACAGGTATTATCAGATGTAAATTAGGATTAGCCAGGATTCCAGTGATAAAAGATTGTTCACCACAGAAAACAACAGAATTTCACATGGACGAATATTAACAACAATAAAGCTGAAAATTGGATTATTCTGAGAAGCAGAAGTGGAAACAGACCCAAAAGGTGCAAGAGTTTGATAAAATATAACACCTTCAATGCATCATTATATTTTCAAAGAAGACACTTCAAGGCATTTCAAATGGTCAAAAATGTTGAAATGGTCTTCACTTTCTGGTTCTAAAATTAATCCCCTTGTAAAATATGCAGTAAAATTGTACACTTGGTAGTTTATAATCATTATAACATTTTAATGCTTTGTATTATTGAAACAAGTTACGCCAGTTTCTATAATTTTTGCCATTCAAAAAGTAGAATTTCTCTAAACATCTATTTGAGAAATCTGATCAGACTGCATTCAGCACTTCTTTATAAAGAATTGTATCCTGACTATGTCTGAAAATGGTTGTTGGAGAGGCTCCCACGAGGTTTGTGTGTGAGATGGAAACTATAACATAAACTAAGAAGTGAGCAGATTAAATAAATCTTTCTAGTCTGTTTTTTTTAGATCAACTAAGAATCTAGAAATTAGTTTGATTTGGCCAACTACCCAACTAACATTTTCTAACTCAGATCGCGAAAGCATGGATTAAAGAACAAAGCATCACACTAGAATGGCAGAATCAGTCAATTAAGCATCATCATTCTGTCTGCAGCATCGTAGCAATTGTCCCCAATTAGGCGATAAGTATCACCACCAGCTCGAACATAGTCTGCCACTGTGCTATGTCGTATTAGCTTAGTCTCCAGCACCTGTACAGTGAGAAAAAGGGCTAATGTTACCATCTTATTCCTGAAGTTAATTTGGCTAAGGACTTTCATAAATAGTTGATACATACATTCCACCGATCTGACATGTGAATGGCATCAACCATTACAGTCTGAGATGAGCAACCATATCCACTTCCTTTGTGAATCAGCCATTGTTTTCCATCAGCTGTGGTAACTCTGAAACACAGAGAGCTTTTGTCTGTAAATGATCCAGGAAATTTTAAGTAAAGTAACAAAATCTCACTTGTGTTTTTCTTCTGTTTTATTATTGTTTTTTCTGAAGGCTATTAAACCAGCCAGTCTTACCTACCTTTAATAACCCTACATTGGAAAGACTGCATAAAGTTTCATCTTTCCAACAAGTATATTGTGAAAATGGATTTACAATTGCACAGATAAGTAATAGTCAGAAATACAAGTAACACGACAATTACATAAATATAGATATCTGCAAAAACTGGAAATTAACATTTGAACTGCAGATTTATTAGCTCCAATATCAAGGCTGTAATTAGAATTTGCAGAGTGTGGTTAAGTGGGGCAGCTCAGTGTGCTAAGTTTTTGAATACTAAACACTCAGTGCTACAGATTGGCGAATATAGATTTGATCTTCCCCTCTGCTCAATTCTCAATCTGAGTTGCATTAACCCAGGAAATATTAAATGGTGGTTGCAGCATGTCCTCGGCTGGAACAGGAGGGACAATGTTATGGTGTAGTTCAATCTGGGCAGTAACCTATGCCTCCTTGCGACTAGTTAAAGGAGGTTTTTTGGGACTCTAGGAATTGAACAGTTGACCACCATTTAAAAAAATTCCATTTTTCTATTTTTCCTACAAAAGTGAATAACCTTACATTTCCCCAAATTATACTCTACCTTCTTGCCCACTCAATTAACCTGTCTATGTCCCTTTGTAGACTCTTTGCGTCCTCCTCACAGCTTACTTTTCCACCTACCTTTGTAACGTCAGTAAACTTGGATACATTACACTCGGTCCCTTCATCTAAGTCATTAATATAGATTGTAAATAGCTGAGGCCCAAGCAGCGATCCCTGCGGCATCCCACTAGTTATAACCTGCCAACCTGAAAATGTCCCGTTTATTCCTACTCTCTGTTTTCTATCCGTTAACCAATCCTCTATCCATGCTAAATGTTACCCCCAATCCCATGAGCCCTAATCTTGAATAACAACCTTTTATGTGGCACCTTATCGAATGCCTTTTGAAAATCCAAATATACTACATCCACTGGTTCTCCCTTACCTACCCCGCTAGTTACACCCTCAATAGAAGATAAATTGATCATAATACTCTACAACTGAAGCCCAACTATCAGCACAGCAATTCAGAAAATCTTTACCTTAGAGCTGCCATTTTAAATCAACCTGTTGCTATCAAGTATATGTGGAACAGCTCAAAGTAGCAATGGATACAATCATTGCAATAAATGCTATTTCAGCAGCAAATATAAGCAAAAAACAATACCGAGTTCACTTCCTCCTATCTCCCAAATAAAAGATTATTGATCTAGACGACATATGTATATCAGAGGAGCTAGAATTAGCTCATATTTTGTTAGATTGGAGTTAAGTTGTATGGCACCTGAAATGTTACATCTATTTTTCAAATGGAATTGATGTATTTTTAAAGAAATTTTAGCAATAGGTACACAATAGCACATTGGATTAGCACACTGTACTTCCATCTCTGGAAATTCAATTTGGATCCAGAATCTTATTGCTACCTAGAAGGGACATTCAGCCCAAGTTCTTAGGGGTGAGGACCCTTAGCACTAAACCACTCAATTCAATACAACTTGGCACTGTACTGTCAACCTCACTCAGAGCAGCCAGGAAATAGAACATAGGAAATGGTGCATTAGGTGGTTGTTATTTGGATGCCGGAATTTAGGGACATTTTAGGGGAAGAGCAGAAGGAGCTGTGATATATCTGATTTCGGAATGATTGATTCTGATATCTGATGCCCAAGTGGACAAATGTTCCCGTTTACAGCATTAAAATCCCTCCCTTTACCAAGCAAAAAAAACCACACTTAAAGATGAACTTAGGGCTCCATTTCAGAGCCACACAGAGCATGAAGATCTCTGATTCAATACTTGATTCATGCTGAGTTAGCTGAGGGTGATGGACTTGGCTGCAAAGTCTGTCACAGCCAAAAACCCTGCACATTTACTGTCTAGGTTCAGATAAGAAGGATATGCTTCAATTCAGTGATGTACTGGAAATTGGCCCATGTCAATGGAACTGGCAGCGCTTTACATTGGGTTACATCGAGCTACATCAAGTTTACAGCACAGAAACAGGCCATTTGGCCCAACTAGTCTATGCCAGCATTTATGCTTCACACGAGCCTCCTCCCACCCCTCTTCATCTAACCCTATCAGCATACCCTGCTATTCCTTTCTCCCTCATGTGCTTATCTAGCTTCCCCTTAAATGCATCTATGCTATTTGCCTCAACTACTCCTTATGGTAGCGAGTTCTACATTCTTACCACTCTTTGATTAAAGATGTTTCTCCTGAATTCCCTTTTAGTGACTATCTGATATTTATGATCTCTAGTATTGGACGCCCCCACAAGTGGAAACATTTTCTCTACATCTACCCTATCAAACCCTTTCATTATCTTAAAGACCTCTATCAGGTCACTCCTGAGCCTTCTCTTTTCTAGAGAAAAGAGCCTCAGCCTGTTCATCCTTTCCTGATAAGTATATCCTCTCAGTTCAGGTATCATTCTTGTGAATCTTTTTTGCACCTTCTCCAGTGCCTCTATATACTTTTTATAATATGGAGACCAGGACAGTTTACAATACTTCAAGTGTGGTCTAACCAAGGTTCTATACAAGTTTAACACAACTGCTCTGCTTTTCAATTCTACCCCTCTAGAAATGAACCCCAGTGCTTGATTTGTCTTTTTTATGGCCTTATTAACCTGCACCGCTACTTTTAGTGATTTGTGTATCTGTACCTCTAGATCCCTTTGCTCCTCTACCCCATTTAGACTCTTATTATCCAAGCAATATGTGACCTCCTTATTCTTCCTACAAAAATGCACTACCTCACCCTGATCTATATTGAAATCCATTTGCCAATTACGTGCCCATTCTGCAATGTATTAATGTCTTCTTGCATTTTAACGCATTCTTCCCCTGTACTAACTACACCCCTCCAATTTGGTATCGTCTGCAAATTTTGAAATTGTACTTCCGATTCCCGAGTCCAAATCATTAATGTAAATTGTGAACAACAGTGGTCCCAGCACCGATCCCTTTTCATACCTTTTGCCAGTCTGAGTAGCTACCCTTAACCCCTACTCTCTGTTTTCTGTTTTATAAACAGCTTGCTATCCATTCTGCTACTTGTCTCCTGACTCCATTTTCTGAACTTAGTCATGAGTCTACAATGCGGTACCTTATCAAAGGCCTTTTGAAAATCCAAATATTTTACATCTACTACATTACCCTTGTCTACTCTTTCAATTACTTCTTCAAAGAATTCAATAAGATTGGTCAAGCATGATTTTCCCTTCTAAAATTTGTGCTGACTACTCTATTATATTTTCATTTTCTAGATGTTTATCTATTACATCTTTGAGCAAAGATTCCATTATCTTTCCTACCACTGACATTAAGCAACAGTCTATAGTTTCCTCGACTTGGACTTGCTCTATCTCACTTTTTATAAATTTAGGAATCACATTAGCTGTCCGCCAGTCCTCTGGCACTATTCCCTTTTCTAATGAATTTTCATATATATGTAATAGCCCCTCTGCTATTCCTTCCCTAACTTCTTCCAATATGCACGGATGCAATCCATCCAGAAAAGGGCTTTTATCCTTTCTAAGTTTGATTAGTTTATCAATTATCTCCCCCCTTTCTATCTTAAATGTCTTTATATCTTTCATAGAATCATAGAATCATAGAAGTTACAACATGGAAACAGGCCCTTCGGCCCAACATGTCCATGTCGCCCAGTTTATACCACTAAGCTAGTCCCAATTGCCTGCACTTGGCCCATATCCCTCTATACCCATCTTACCCATGTAACTGTCCAAATGCTTTTTAAAAGACAAAATTGTACCCGCCTCTACTACTGCCTCTGGCAGCTCGTTCCAGACACTCACCACCCTTTGAGTGAAAAAATTGCCCCTCTGGACCCTTTTGTATCTCTCCCCTCTCACCTTAAATCTATGCCCCCTCGTTATAGACTCCCCTACCTTTGGGAAAAGATTTTGACTATCGACCTTATCTATGCCCCTCATTATTTTATAGACTTCTATAAGATCACCCCTTAACCTCCTACTCTCCAGGGAAAAAAGTCCCAGTCTGTCTAACCTCTCCCTGTAAGTCAAACCATCAAGTCCCGGTAGCATCCTAGTAAATCTTTTCTGCACTCTTTCTAGTTTAATAATATCCTTTCTATAATAGGGTGACCAGAACTGTACACAGTACTCCAAGTGTGGCCTCACCAATGCCCTGTACAACTTCAACAAGACATCCCAACTCCTGCATTCAATGTTCTGACCAATGAAACCAAGCATGCCGAATGCCTTCTTCACCACCCTATCCACCTGTGACTCCACTTTCAAGGAGCTATGAACCTGTACTCCTAGATCTCTTTGTTCTATAACTCTCCCCAACGCCCTACCATTAACGGAGTAGGTCCTGGCCCGATTCGATCTACCAAAATGCATCACCTCACATTTTTTGAAGTCTTCTTTTAATGTCATGTCCACCTTGTTAATCTCCCTGAGGCAAAGTAATTATTCAATATATCTGCCATTTCACTGTCATTACCTGTGAGTTTATCATGTATATCCTTTTACTCACCCTGTCCCTGTCCTGATTTTTCTTTTGTTATTTATGTGTCTGTAGAATACTTTACTATTTCTTTTTATATTCCTTGCTAATTTAATTTCATAGTTTCTCTTTGTCTTCCTAATTGTTTTTTTGACTTCTCTCCTAACCTTTTCGTATTCCCTTTTGTCATCCTTTCCTTTATTATCCATATACTTAGTGTACGCCTTTTCCTTTGGTTTCAATTTTACCCTAATCTCTTTATTCATCTTTATTATTGGCTAGTTTGTTCTTTTTTTTCGAGGAATATATTTCTCCTGAACTCTATCAATCATCAATTTAAATATCTACCTCTTTGTCTGTCAATTTTTTTTCCAATTTACCTTCCCCAGTTCCATTCTCATCCCCTCAAAATTAGTTTTTTTCTAATCTATTACTTTGGTCTTTGTCTTACTTATGTCTTTCTCAATCATTATTTTAAACCTATTATGTTATGATCACTATTGCCTAGATGTTCCCCCACTTATCTCCTCTCTTATCTGCTCTGGTTCATTTCCCATCACTAGATCAAGCAGTGATTCCTCTCTACTTGGGCTTCTTACATACTGGGTAAGAATGGAGTCCTGTACAGGCAATAAAAATTCCATTCCCCTTTCCCTTTCCCTACCTCTTCTTGCCAGTTTATTTGGGGGTAGTTGAAATCTCCCATGATTATTATTTGATGTTATTTACTCATTTCATGGATTTGCCTATATATTTCTTCCTCCACTTCCCTTCCACTATTAGATGGTCTGTAGAATATACCGATTAACGTGATCGATCCCTTTTTATCCTTTGTCTCAGTCCATATGGATTCTGTTTCTAGCTTAATGTTACTTATGTCCCTTTTTTCCACTGCCATTATGTTATCTCTAATTAGTACAGCTACCCCATCACCTCATCTTCCTTCCCTATCCTTTCTAAATACGTTATTCCTGCAATATTTAACTGCCAGTCTTGTTCTTTATGTTTCAGTTATCCCTACTACATCTGGCTCCTCACTACAAACTATTGCCTCCTGTTTCCCCATTTTTATTCAAACGCTGCACACATTTCTAATAATTGTTCCCCTCACTTTATTTTTAACAGTCATTTTGCGCTCATGTTCTATAACTGTATTTGTTCCCTGACTGTTTATGATACCCTTATTCCTTCCCTTGGTCTGACCTTTACTCTCATCTCCTATTTCTTTTATCTTCAGACATATGCTATTTTCACCAGATCCATCCCCTCATCTTACTAGTTTAAAGTCCTATCCACAGCCCTATTTAGGCTTTCTGCTAGGACACTGGTCCCATTTCGGTTCAGGTGGAGCCTGTCCCAACGGTACAGCTCCTTCCTGTCCCAGTAGTGGTGCCAGTGTCCCATGAAGTGGAACCCCTCCTTTCCGTACCACTCTTTCAGACATGCATTCACCTTCCTGAGCTGTCTAACCCTGTGCCAATTAGCACGTAGCTCATGTAGTAATCCTGAGGTTACCACCTGTGAGGTCCTGTTTTTTAATTTAGTTCCTAACTTCTGATATTCTCTTAGCAGGACCTCTAACCTTATATTCCCTATGTCATTGGTCCCAACATGGACCATGACAACAGGATCCTTCCCCTCCCTTTCCAAGTTCCTCTCCAGTTGCTCCGAGATATCCTTTACCCTTGCACCAGGTAGGCAACACACCCTCCTGGACTCTCGGTCTCGCCCTCCTACTCCAACAGAAAATAGTAGAAAATTGGGGAAAAGAAAGATTTGCATTTATATAGCACTTTCCAACCAAAGAAGTACTTTTGAAATGTAGTTATTGTTGTAATGTAGGAAACACAGCAGCCAATTTGCACACAGCAAGGTCCCACAAACAGCAATGTGATAATGACCAGATGATCTATTTTAGTGATGTTGATTGAGGGATCTCTTTCATCCACCTGAGAGGGCAGGCGGGGTCTTAGTTAAACGTCTCATTCGAAAGGCAGTACCTCCGAAAGTGCATTGCTCCCTCGGTATTGCACTGGAGTGTTACCTTAGATTTTGTGCTCAAGTCCCTGGAGTGGGGCTTGAACCTACAACCTTCTGACTCCGAGGCAAGACTGCCACCACTGAGACATGGCTGAAAAGTGTGAATTTAGAGGAAAAACTTATGAAATAAGTTTCCAATTGTTATGCTGTTTGGCTTGGCTCTGACTTTTTCTGGTCTGACTTTTTTATGTAGGATAGCCATCTACTCCTGAATTAAGAGATAGCGTTTGTAAACATCTTCAGCCAGAAGTGCCGAGTGGATGATTCATCTCGGCCTCCTTCCGATATCCCCACCATCACAGAAGCCAGTCTTCAGCCAATTCGATTCACTCCAGGTGATATCAAGAAACGGCTGAGTGAACTGGATACAACAAAGGCTATCGGCCCCGATAACATCCTGGCTGTAGTGCTGAAGACTTGTTCTCCAGAACCAGCCGTGCCTCTAGCCAAGCTGTTCCAGTACAGCTACAACACTGGCATCCACCCGACAATGTGGAAAATTGCCCAAGTATGTCCTATCCACAAAAATCAGGACTAATCCAATCCGCCCAATTATCGCCCCATCAGTCTACTCTCAATCATCAGCAAAGTGATGGAAGGTGTCGTCAACAGTGCTATCAAGCAGCACTTACTAACCAATAACCTGCTCACCAATGCTCAGTTTGGGTTCCGCCAGGACCACAAGGCTCCAGACCTTATTACAGCTTTGATCTAAACATGGACAAAAGAGCTGAATTCCAGAGGAGAGGTGAGAGTGACTGCCCTTGACATCAAGGCAACATTTGGCCGAGTGTGGCACCAAGGAGCCCTAGTAAAATTGAAATCAATGGGAATCAGGGGGAAAACTCTCCAGTGGCTGGAGTCATACCTAGCACAAAGGAAGATGGTAGTGGTTGTTGGAGGCCAATCATCTCAGCCCCAGGACATTGCTGCAGGAGTTCCTCAGGGCAGTGTCCTTGGCCGAACCATCTTCAGCTGCTTCATCAATGACCTTCCCTCCATCATAAGTTCAGAAATGGGGATATTCGCTGATGATTGGACAGTGTTCAGTTCCATTCGCAACCCCCCAAATAATGAAGCAGTCCGTGCCCGCATGCAGCAAGACCTGGACAACATCCAGGCTTGAGCTGATAAGTGGCAAGTAACATTCACGCCAGACAAGTGCCAGGCAATGACCATCTCCAAAAAGAGAGAGTCTAACCACCTCCCCTTGATATTTAACGGTGGTACTACCATTGCCAAATCCCCCACCATCAACATCCTGGGGGTCACCATTGACCAGAAACTTAACTGGACCAGCCACATAAATACTGTGGCTACAAGAGCAGGTCAGATGCTGGGTATTCTGCAGCAAGTGACTCACCTCCTGAATCCCCAAAGCCTTTCCACCGTCTACAAAGCACAAGTCAGGAGTGTGATGGAATACTCTCCACTTGCCCGGATGAGTGCAGCTCCAACAACACTCAAGAAGCTCGACACCATCCAGGACAAAGCAGCCCGCTTGATTGGCACCCCATCCACCACCCTAAACATTCACTCCCTTCACCACCGGCGCACTGTGGCTGCAGTGTGTACCATTTACAGGACGCACTGCAGCAACTCACCAAGGCTTCTTCGACAGCACCTCCCAAACCCGCAAACTCTACCACCTAGAAGGACAAGGGCAGCAGGCAATGGGAACCACCTCCAAGTCACACACCATCCCAACTTGGAAATATATCGCCGTTCCTTCATTGTTGCTGGGTCAAAATCCTGGAACTCCCTACCTAACAGCACTGTGGGAGAACCTTCACCACATGGACTGCAGTGGTTCACCACCACCTTCTCAAGGGCAATTAGGGATGGGCAATAAATGCTGGCCTTGCCAGTGACATCCACATCCCACGAACGAATTTTAAAAAATGCTGCCCGATAGCCACTTACTTCAATGATTTGGTACGAGTCTGGTGACAGACACAAAGGTCGTATGCTTTAGGTGATGTTCATTTGGGTAAAATTTATTAATCAAAGTATGAGGTTATAACGTAACCTCAAAAATCTATCATCTTGGATTTTCTTTGACAGCTTGTCCAGAATCTTTGAATTTTAGGATATCACCATTTTGCATATCCAAAGGACATTGGAGAGTTCCCTTGTGTGACATGATTTTAGAGGACTGCTTTCTTGACCAAATCAAAACTGAAGCTTACTGTAATTAACTCACCTTACTCCTTTATGAGGGATAAATGCAAGCCAAGGCCTCTCTACTTTCTCAGCTCTTCTCACAGGCATATTATATACAGCTGTCAGTTCAGACAGATTTGTAATGTCATGAGGATAGATACCATCTCCTCGCCCACTAGAAACTACAAAACAAAAATCTTAATTCATAACTAATACAAATTATTCATTGCCTTCTTCAAAGCATATGAACGTCATTAGGAATCAATAGCTTCTTTTGTTTTGATAATAAAAATAATTATTTAAAGAAAAGAGAAAAAGAAATCAATTCTGAAAGGATTGTCTAACATGTTACTGACATCTGAGCATTATAGGTCATATATACAGCATTGCCAGACAATGATGGCCCAGAATTTGCTGGAGCGGGGCATCTCATGGTGTGCCCCATTAGTTAGACTTTTTCCCCTCACCCTTCAGCTCGAAAATTATTAACGCCTCAAATTGTTGGAAGTGTGAGCTGATAACGGTGTGGCAAGGTCAACGGGGCATCTGGGACCTTGGTGAACGATGGGACCAACTGTCTATCTCCTTAACCAATGCGATTTAAAGATAGAGAAAGAAACAGAGGATTGATGGAGAAGGAAGTAGGGTGAATTAGAGTCAAACTAGGTACAGAAAGAGAAATAAAGAAAGATTGGATTAAGAAAGAGAGAAAAAAAAGAAGCTGAATGGAAAAGTAAGAAAAAAAAAATAAAAATTTTAAATTTTAATAATCTCTAGGAATGAGACTCCACAGTTTCAGTTGTTCCCTTTCTGGGCCAGAGAGGCTGAGTGGCATTTCAGGAACATAAATCTCGTTATTAAAAGGGTCCTTACGCTGTTGAGTACCAGCCCTAACTTTCTGCAGCAAATTTAATTTGTATTTACTGCGCAAATGTAACAAATTCTTGAAACTTACGGGGAGGTTGAGAGCGAGCTGCCGTTTTCGCGAGGCTAATGACGGAGCGGCACAAATCGTCCAGCAATTTATGGCGATTCGTAACTCACGGGGTAGCTCTTCCTTGCCACAAATTGCTGGACAATTTACAAACTAATAATGGCGAGTGCATTAAACTCGCCGTTATTTTCCCAGCAAATTCTGGGCCGATGGTTCCCTCGTTGAACTACATTTTGCATTATCAGTAATCTATGTAGAAGAAACATTAATGCGTTAGTAGAGAATAGATAATAAAACAAATTATCTCAACACATGCTACCAACACATGTTTATTTTTCACTTCAATTTAAAGAATGAAGAAGATTCTGCAATCCCAGCAGTGCAGCACTGAGACCACGGCGGGTCTTTTTACTTTTGGTGATAGTGCATAATGGCTGATATCGGATCAGCCGCCCATTGTACACCTCTCCCAATTTTAATTTCTACTGACATCAGTGGTAACAAAAATTGGGAGAGATGTATAATGGGCGGCCAGTCCGATATTGACCATTTTACAATATTGCCAAATATCAAAATTACCCCTCAGTATTTCTGAATCATTGAGTGGGTCTGCACCTCAACCAGCTGACCATGCTCCACAATGCACCGTCAGCTCATTACACTAAAATGTTACTCCCAGTACACAGTGCATGGCACGCTGGGACTTTAGGTGCCAGCACCCCTAAGTAACTCCCAAAGCCCATATCTTTGAAGAACCATTTTGGGTGCGAGAAGGAGGCCAGCATCCATCGCCTGAGCTAAATCAGCCTCCTGAGTCTCAATGCTCGAATAAAGGGTAGCTGGATAGTCCAGAAAATAAAAATATTTAAATTGGTTAACCTTCAGTGCCAATTGTTAACAGATGCTGAACAACTGGACCACTGATCAAGTGCTCCAGTTGTGTTAAGGGCAGCACTTGTAATTTACGGTAGTTCTGCAGCTTTAATGAGCCTAGCGCCTGTCGTTATGCAGGCTCCCAGCATGTTACACACTGGCCAGTCGTGTTTGAACATGATAGGCACATTGGAGTAGGCTTCTGGGTACAGACTAGGCTTCAGGGCTCTACACCCAATAATATGGGGAACTTGTGTCTAATGTGCTTCAGCGCAATGGACGCTGGCCATTGTATTATCAGTTGCATAGATTGTTGAAAACTTTACAATAATTTAATTAGTCAAAAGATCTAGAGTTCCAATAAATAAAATACCTAAATATTTAAATACTCACTAGAGGCTGCATTAACAGCACTAAAGCAAAATGCAACAAGGATCACTAAGAACATGGTCCTCCCACTGTAAGTGCCTGAAGAGCAGAAAACACAGTTAAACAACAGGCTCAACTTTTATTTTAAGTTAAAGATCTAATCAACCAAATTATTTGAAGTATGACCAGATTTATCATTTTGCTTTGTTTTCAATTGATTAAGTTTTTCTCTTTAATACAAGTTTTTTTCAGTAAAAGTTCATATGTATAAATTAGCATTTCCGTCCAGTTCTAGTTGCGATTTAAAATCAGTCAGGCATATGCTGAATGATTTCACTCTCAAGTTGATCCAAGACTCATTATTATGGCCCTGTTATTTCAGCATATTTCTCTAATTTGTCAACTTACCCGACGATGATGAGACAGAGTCTGTGTTTCTGTGCTGATCCTTTGCTCTTTGCCTCTTATCTCCCGGTTCCCTGTGTTACAACACTCTGCAAGCCTGGATTTAAAGATGTGGAGATGCCGGTGATGGACTGGGGTTGACAATTGTAAACAATTTTACAACACCAAGTTATAGTCCAGCAATTTTATTTTAAATTCACAAGCTTTCGGAGATTTCCTCCTTCCTCAGGCAAATGTTTTGCCTGAGGAAGGAGGAAAAACATTTGCCTGAGGAAGGAGGAAATCTCCGAAAGCTTGTGAATTTAAAATAAAATTGCTGGACTATAACTTGGTGTTGTAAAATTGTTTACAATTGGATTTAAAGAGCTTGTTCTCTTACATCAGATTGTAGGAGTGACTATCCTAACCTATGTAAACAAGAGAAACTGCCAGGAAATGCTGATAAGAACTTCTGTTGTAATAAAAATAATAGATTAACAAAACCTTTCAAAATTCGTTTGATGCATAGATCCTGTTAATGCGAGAAAATATATATATCTTGCATTCTGATTTGGCTAGTATGTTTGCTTTATTTATATAGATAGATTTTGGATTCGGTGCTGCAATAATTGGCAATGTTAAGGCCTGTTAAGGAGTTTGGAATTTTAGCAACAATATAGAAGAGGGGAATGGTTTACCCATGGTTTAATTCAAATTATGTTTTAATGAGATAAGGATAGCCCAAATCATGTCGAAGTGAACCTCTCAAGCTTCTCTAATGGTCAGTGAACCATATTGGCCAAAACTGTGATGAAATAACATGTGGTAGGTCAAAGGACTATCACCAAAAGTAAAAATACCCCCCGTGGTCTCAGTGCTGCACTGCTGGGATTGCACAATCTTCCTCATTCTTTAAATTGAAGTGAAAAATAAACGTGTTGGTAGCATGTGTTGAGAAAGGATATTTTCAAATAAAAGGAATGCACAGCAATGCCACAAAATATTCCACTGAGTGATCACCTTTTACTGGAAGCAGCTTTTAACATTTTGTGCCAAACTGTTATTGAAGTTAATGCTGTTAATATCAAACAGAAATTGGAGAACAATTGGAGGCTTTTACTCCAAAATGGCAATGGAATCATTTTCTTCTGTTCAATAATTTTATGAAGTAGACATGAGTAAAGGTATTATAATGATGGCAGAAAGCAGTAACAAACCATTCATCTGTATTCAGCACTGCTTTGAGGATTTCTGGTATATTTGTGGATTTGCCTCTCATGCTCCATGAACTTCTCCATTCAGGTTTTGCATGAGCCCCACTATTAAGTTGTCCCCTAACTGAAGAGGTTGCACCGTGGGGTGGCTACCTACCTGGTGAGCTGCATGGATTACACAAGGTTTCCCACCTGAACCTGTGACTAACCCTGGTGGATCCCCATCAGTTCCAACAGCCACTTTTGTTATGGTCACTGTGGGCTAATTACATTCGCAGGTAGTGTCTACTGCCACATTTGCAAAGCTATGTAATGCACAGAACTACTGATGACATGAGTACATGAGTGTCACCGCCTGTTCCTGTGCTACTCCACATAAGACACCGCTGAAGGGCATCTCCGAATAACACTCACCAATCTCTCTGAGAAAAGACAGTGAATAACTGTGAGATCTGGGAATTCCTCCCCCATGGTTGCCTGTAATTATTTTGCAAATGAGCTGAAGCCAGGCGTGGCTGCATCCTCCAAATCAGACCCCAAATCTCTAGTGCAGCAGTGGGATTACTCGAGATGCTGCTGTTGTGCCTGTGGCCTGTGTAATTGAGGCTACCCAGTATAGATGTCTTGAGTGTTGTTATATGCTCATCAGCAGACTGCAGTGCAAACATCTCCCCATAACATTGTTCAAATGACAGTATGAAAGCAAAGCATTCCAATGAGGCATTACAACATTTCCTACATTACAACGGTGACTACAGTTCAAAAATACTTCATTGACTATAAAGGTCTTTGGAACGTCCTGAGATTGCAAGTCTGTCTTTCTTTCAATAGTGTTATTTATGGATTGCTCTAACAAACTGCTAGTTCAGATACAATGGGCTGAACGGTCACCTTTGGTGTTATAAACTTTTCTGGTTCTTCAATGATATTCTTGTGGTGTCGTAGACTCCATGTGATAGCAGACCTCCATCTTGTTCCAGCTGCTCCATGAGAAGCTATGAGGCCTTGCAATTGCTCCCTTATGGTTTTCGGTAACAATTTTGCAAGTGAATTGAAGCCGATATTCAGGTTCAGTGCAGGGTAAATGTTGCCAGGATTCTCCTTTTTGGGGTGGGGTAATATTTCCAAGAATCCCTCCAGTTCTGCCCCAAGCCCAACCAATTTTCCTGATTTGGGGTTCATCCCATATGCATGGTTATCTCCTGGAGAGTTTCCTGTTGCCAAGAAGCAGTCTGCGAGTGTGAGGGTGGAAAATCCATGCTGCAGCACCAGAAGAGGAGGCAAGGGATTTTAAAGGGGCAGAAGTGCCCCAAAGATGGCATCAAGGCTCCCAATGAAGGCTTTAGCTGAGATCAAGACCTTCAATAGGTAAGTGCTGGGCCCAACTTGAATGGAGAAATAGCCACAACATGGTCCTTTCCCTTCACTGGGGAAACGCAAGACTTTTACTGCTACTTCCCGAGGTCTACTGCTATCTTTTACATGGTGGCCGCAAGAAGTGGTGGTAAGAGGGGCGGATGGGAGGGAAATCCTCTGGGGACTCGGGCCATGCCTCCTCTCACGGCTATTTGCATGCGGAGGACAGGGAAGGAGTGGCTAGCAGTGATTCTGGCAGGGAGGTAGAGAGAAACCTCGGTTGGGGCAGTGAGGCGGTGGAAGGCCTAGCCACCTCCACTTTCCCTCATTCTCCACCGTGATCCCATCTGATGTTGGTGGGATCGCAGAAGAGAATCCCAGCCTGTATCTTCTTACTCTGTGAAGAGAGCAGATGATCCATTTATAAATAGATAAGAACACTTATCCATTTGGGTTTGGCATTATTAATATTATTGCATATACCATTATGTGCCTATGCACAATCACTGTGTGTAGACAGAGTAATGGAATATATTGTGCTAATAGTTGAATATTTGCATACATACGACAACCTCTGTGCTCTCCTACAATCTCTGAAAACTCCACACTTTCTGAACTCTTCCTCACAAATAATTCAAATATTCTTTCATCATATGTTGTGAATACTCTTCTCATATATGGTCTACCACATTGTTACATTTTTGTTTTTTTTTACTCTTGCCTCCTACCCATGCTTCCTTCACAATCTCTCCTCCTCCCTATGATTGTCCCTGCTCTTCACTGTGCACGTTTCACTGCTTTCTTTGCCCAGCACTCCTACCTTCAGCATAAGTATGCCCAGGGACAACCTGCTGACAAGCTTTCTATACCCATCACCTGAATGCTGCACATTTTTCTCTTCATTATCCTTCTGGAGCCCACCTTCCCACATGGGCTAGCCAGATTCCATGCACTCATTGTTATCTTCTCTATCCTTGTTTCTTCTTTTCAGGACAAGTCGTGCACAACAGAAAGGAACTGGCTGCAACTGAATGGGTTTAAGCTTCAATGTACAACCTCACCCCATCTGAGGAGCGGACTGTGCAAATTCATGGCTGAGAGTTGCATGAATGAAGCTAAAGATGGGAAGCAGGAGTCATGACCCACCGCAGGATTTGTATGACAAAGATTCCTTTCTTCACAGCCCATCCTACATCCTCCCACAAGCACCAACACACAAACTGATGTACATCTGTGGCATTATGCCAGCTACTTGCCCAGGGCAGCTTTACACCAAGTTGTGCTTAGTTTTGCCTCCCAACACATGCCACTTTCTGTTTCTTCAGATATGGCATAAGCAGCTGAAGTGGACTCCTGCCAGGAGGAGTCCTCCAGAACCTCGCCTGGCACTTGTGTCATTGCATCTCACTCTGGCAAGCATCAGCACAGAGCTATCCGTCCTAGGGGATTTATATAGTCAGATTGGAGGCCAGTACAGAGGGTGATGCACAGAACACAGGTGGACAGGAGCAGGTGGAGGTGGTAAAAGTGGAGCAGGTAGCCACTGCTGGAGAGTGAGTTTGCCTCCCTTCTCAGCTGGTGAGGCCCGGAATTCAGATTTCCAGGCCCCAGCTCCAGTCTCATCAGTCTCTGAAAGATGAATGCTTTCAGAGCTTGAGAAGTTATTGGAGTCACTGGGACAGGCTTCCTTGGAGCTTTCAACACAAGGTGGTAAGTGTCAGCCTCATTCATGAAAAGCATGCAGTCAGCCTTGGAAGGAGTAACAACACCAGGGACATTTGCAGCAGAACTCTTCACAATAGAGGCCATTATGTTTGCTCAGATAGCTGCCATACGTAACTGGGCAGAGCCATAATGTTTGCTACACCATCCTCCTTCTCTTCCAGCAACACCATTCTTATCTGCACATTTTCAACCCTTACCTCTGGAATGAAATTCTGTTAACTCAACCAGTGATGCTGACAAAAAAATAGTTAATCAAAAGGTGAAGAACTGTCTTTGTACCTTATGCCTGCCACCACGGTGCTTCATCTTCCTAACAGCTGGCGCATGCCCTGCTCCAGTTCCAATTCCACAACAGCAGCTTGCATTGATATAGTGCCTTTGATGTAGAAGAACTTCCCAAGGCACTTCACAGAGGTATAAAGAAAACAAACGGACATTGAGCCAAAGAAGGTGAGATTGGGAGAGGTGACCAAAATATTTCAAAGAGATTGCTTTCAAGGAGGTTTTAAAGCAGTAGATGGGGTGGAAGGGTGTGGGGCCTAGGGAGCTGAAGGTATGGACACTCATGCTGGATGAAGGTCGGGGGGATGCACAAGAGGCTGTAGTCAGGGGAACAGAGAGTTTGGAGGAGTTGTACACCTGAAGGAGGTTACAGTGATAGGGAGGAGCAAGACCGTGGAGAGATTTAAACCAAAGGATGAGAATTTTAAATTTGAAATGGAAATCATGGACCAAAGTAGGTCAGCTAGCACAGGAGTGACAGGTGAGTGAGTCTTGGTGTGAGATCTGATACGAGTAGCAGGGGTAGACTTTGACTTTGTGCAATAGAGTAAAACGGGTGATGGCGAATCGGCAGCCTGCTTTACATCTCTCCCGATTTTTATTTCCAGTGAGTTCAGGAGAGATGTAAAACGGGCTGTCGATTCACCATCATCTGTTTTACATTATCACACAAAGTCAAATTCTACTCTGCAGAATTTTGGAAGAGCTGAACTTTATGGAGGGTGGAGGATGGGAGGCTGGCCAGGTAAGCAATGGAGTAATTGAGTCTGGAGGTGATAAAGACATGTGGTGCATCTTCTTAATGGAATTCCACTGGCAGAGGCTTGGGACCTCCTCATTGGACTGGAGAGCTGACAAGCTTGTCCAAATGACGTGAGAGATGTACACGGGCTTCCACAATGTAATTGCTGCGATAGGGTCTGATGAGTGGGTGCAGTGACATGGAAGCTCACAGCAGGAGCTGTGCTGATGCTAAAAAAAGACAGTTCCTGAATAAATGATAAATTCTTAGAACACTCTCTTGCAATGAAATGAGCAAGGCTATTTTATGTTTTTCTAAAATATACACTTCTAACTTTGAGTTCATTAGAGTTGTTCTCTCTCCCAATGGCACAGCACTCCACCCCTTCTTCCAGAGGAGGGAGCCAGAAAAACTGGCGAGACTAGGTTGTCCTCGCACCAGCGGAAGTGCCACGTCCTGAAGTTCTGATGAATAATAATAATAACCTGCCTTTGAGCTTTACAGATTCTGACTGACTTGCTGTGCATTTCCAGCTTTTGTATTTTTTTCATTTTTCTTTTAAAATTTAAACACTACTGTGTCATTCCAGTATAAAAGCCAACTTGTTTGACTTCTCCAAATCCATATCTGGCATCAAATGCAGTCACAGTTTGGCATAAAATCATAAATGTTTGGTTTCCAGGAAAGGTAGAATTCTTTGTTTGTTCTTTGACCACACAGTGTAATAATTTCCTGAAAGTGGATTTTTGCACCCTGTGCATCATGTTCTCCTGACATGTTTTGTTATTGGTAACGAGATCACAAACTCAGGAATCAAAACCTTGCATTCACGTCATTTTGTTAGCAGGTTGTAAATAATGAAATAAAACAGGCATTGCTCCCTTTTTTTTGAACAAAAGATGTGATTTTGTAAAGCTTCTGTAAGAGAAGCCTGAAAAGGAGGTTCCTAGGAGCCAGGCCTAAAAGCTGAACTTAAAAGAAAACTACAGAGTCAGTGTAAATACCATGCTGCATGCCCCATAGCTTTGCTCTGCTTAAAGGCCTGGCCATGAAGGACAAGGAGGCCAACCCACAATCAAGACCAGAGCAGGATACAGATGTTGGCCAAAAGGGTGCCACCAGGTAAAATCTTGCACTAGATGTTTTAACAAGATACATTCATCTGAGTGCTTGACCTCACCATTTAATGAAGCCTCCTGTCTACATGTACTCAATCAAATGTCTCAAAAACAACTTTCTCCACATTGCACTCACTATTATCTCAAGTCACATTGCTGCCCATTGTTTTCTGAACTGCTACCTTATTCTGTGCTGTCAGAATGAAGTTCTCTGGATAAAGATCAATTTCAGGGATACCAATTTATTAATCGTATCAGTGCTATGAGTGTGGGATTAATATTTTTTGCCCTGGTGTTTTCCCTTTGTGCTGTCACATTGTGTGCACCTTTTAATTCCTAATCTGTGACTTCTTCCAACTGACTCCCCAGTGAAAGGATTTAGTTTGGTGGCTGGGAGGCAGTGGGAGCCAGCTGAGATTCAGGTGGCCCTGCGGACCCTTGCCCTGGGTCATGAGATGTGGCTGGTCCTCCGTCTGCCTTGTGGCACAATTTCTATTATTTGTGTTGGGGGGGATGGATGGCCTGGATGAGGCAACAAATTGAGAGACAACTGCCTCACTCGTGTCTATCCCAACTATACCCCCGCTACTGGGCAGTGCCTCAGCATGTCTAGTGATCTGGGTAGGAGTAGAGCCCAGGGCAGCAATGGGGTCAGTGAAGAACTGCCTCAAGGTCTCTTAAACTGATCTCCAGCATTTTGAAGTGGACCAAGAAAGCCTGTTGCAGATTAAAGTCCAACACCTCTTTATTAGCAGTATGAGCATTCACAAGTGATGCTCTGATCCTTTAGGTCTCTGCCACTGAACCTTCGCTGAAGATGGGTGAATACTGTTTGGAAGCTGCAGAGGATGTCAGTGCAATGGATTCTTCATCTCTTGTGCCCTATCAGTGGCCTCAGAAATAGTTGGGTCCTTTGTGATGAGTTGGGTAAAGCTGAAGGAGGATAATGATTCATCTGGAGCCTAAATTGAGAATATAAAAACTGCTACTTATTAGCACTCATGCACTGGAACTTGAAGCAGAAAGTTAAAGACACAGGCCTAGAAATTCGATGGCACTGCGCCTGTTTTTCAGGCATAAAAGGGTGCCTAAGCTTCCAATATGGCGGGCAGGGCACGCGCGCTCATTACATGGCAGAAGTGCTGGCTGCGTTCAGGAAAACATGGTCCAAATGCAGCCTAACCAACGATCCTTGAAGAGAAGTTTAAAAATAAATACTTACCTGAATGTGGAGCGAGGATGAGTAGGAGTGCTCCTCCCAGGGCCACTCCAGTGCCAAAGACCATTGCCGGTCCATGCTTGTTCCCCTCCCGATCAGCAGTCGATCCACAGATTGATGGGCATCTGCGACCGTTTCAAGCTGGCCTCGGGGGCCAGAGTGAACTGAAGTAAGAGCGAGGCCATGTTCTTTGGCAGGTGGGAGACCCGATCCTTTGTCCCCTTCACCGTCAGGTCCGACTACCTGAAGGCTTCTGGGGATTTGGTTCGGGGAGGCCCCAGGCCTGCATGAAGAACTGGGAGGAGCGGATCACCAAGGCTAAACAGAAACTTAGTATGTGGGGAGGGCGCTCCCTCTCCATAACCGGCAGGAACCTGGTGATAAGGTGTGAGGTACTCGCGGTGTTGCTCTAAGTCTGGCCCACTCCGTGCCGATCCGCCATCACAGTCACCCGAGCTATCTTTCACTTTGCCTGGAGGTCCAAGGTAGAACGCGTCCACAGGGCCACCATGTACAAGACCCCAGACAAAGGGGAGAAGAGCGTTCCTAATGCCACTCTGATCCTGATGGCTATCTTTATGTGTGGCTGCCTTAGAATGTGTGTAGAGCCCCAGTAGGCAAACACCAGGGGCTTGATTTTAAAAAGGCGGCAGGATGGCAGCAGGGGGTTTCAATAGGCCCACGGCAAACTCGAATAATAAAAACTTACCATTTCCCACGCGATCATGACTTAATTCGTGGCCATTAATCTTGTTTCCGGTTTTGCCGTCTGAAAGCTGCGCAGTGGGCGGACTGCGCACCCGGATGACAGGCTGTCAGCTGGAGCACCTGGATTTAAAGGGCCATTGCTCCAATGGAGCAAAGAGCAAGAAGACCCAATGGAGCAGCACCGGGGCAAGGCTGCTCCAAGATTCAGCGATGCCTCACTTCAGGTGCTGCTGGCTGGGCTGAGGAGGAGGAGGGAACTATTTTACCCGACCGACAGGAGGAAGTGCCCTGCCTCTGCCACCAAGAAGGCCTGGTTCGAGGTGGCAGAGGAGGTCACCAGCAGGAGCAAAATATCCCGCACCTGGGTCCAGTGCAGGAAGCGTTTCAATGATAAAACTCGCTGGGTCAAAATCCTGGAACTCCCTTCCTAACAGCACTGTGGGAGAACCGTCACCACATGGACTGCAGCGGTTCAAGAAGGCAGCTCACCACCACCTTCTCGAGGGCAATTAGGGATGGGCAATAAATGCCGGCCTTGCCAGCGACGCCCACATCCCGTGAACGAATAAAAAAAAAAGACCTAACTCGGTCAGCAAAAGTGAGTACACTTACTGATTCTCCTGCATTCTGTGTTGCACGTCACCGCCCGCGCACCCCCCCAACTCATTGAGCACTGCCAAACCTACTCTATCACAACACTCCTCACACCCACTTAAGGCTCATCCTCAACTTACCTTCACTACCTGAGCACTTCCTCACCTCCCCATTTATCACCCCACCACTACCACTCACCCCAATCCTGACCCAATGTGATGTCTCTGTCTCATACTCACCCTCTGATGCACCTCTTTCACAGTCAGCCTCAACCAAAGCAATGCATTAATCGGCTGACCATTTCACCATCACTCACTCACACATCTGTACTTTCTCCCCATCTAGGAGAAGAGAGCTCAAAATGCACGCGCGAGGGCTAGGACTGGAGGGAGGCCACAAGAAATAGTGGTCCTCAGAGACGCGGAGGAGGAGGCCCTGTAGATCAGCAGCACCCTCGAGTGCCTGTCCATCGGGGAAGCCGAGACTGGCACCCCACAAACGTCTGGTGACACAACTTTAACATTCATCACACACAACATGAATTGATGTTAACAATGATTGGCATGTTGAACACCTCAGTATGCTCATCGCAACATGACACAACTGTGATGACGCTTAATATTGCCTTCTGTTCTCGTACAGGCCCTTCAACAACTGCAATGATGGCAGGGGGAGAGGTTCCTCAGAGAGGTTCCTGGCCTCTGAGGGCGCACCATCACATCTTACCGAGCCATCCACCAGCGCAGATACTCACACCTCAGTGGGTCCTAGTAGTCAGTGAGTTGGGTTGGCACCTGGTGAGTCAGCACACACAAGTGAGCACGAGCAGACACCGTGGCAGGGGCAGCTGTGGAGAGTCCCATCGGTGGGCACACACCTCTCCAGGCTCTGCTCAGCTGGACGTAGATGCTGAACCTTGGGAGCCATCCTTTAAAAGGAGAATGATCGAGGGACAGCAGCACATTTGCGAGGTACTGGAACAGGTGCCACACACACTCTCCGCAATAGCGGAGAGGATGGAGGAGTCCAACTCCTGCATTAGTGGAATGGTGGCACAGGTGTGTGAGGGAATTTCTGAGATAGTGTCACAGGAACATGAGCAACTGTCTGAGATAGTGTCGCACGTAACTGCTGAAATGTCTGAGATAGTGTCGCAGGTAAGTGCAGGAATGTCTGCGATGGAGAGAAGGCTGGCCTCTGTTGAGCTTCAAGCACGGCTCACAAATGAGTCCATTCAGGCCCTGACAACGGCCATTCGGACTCGCGGTGAGCAACATTCTGCCGCCTTAAACAGGCAGACAGAAACTTTACAACTGGGCTTTGAAGACATCACACATGTCCTCCAATCTGTTCTCCAGCAGGGTGGTAGGAGTGATGTGGGCCCGGTCCAGGAGAGGGATGATGGCAAAAGGGGACATGGAAGGGGGGACACCACTCAAAGCACTCTCACGTCTCACCTGTTGCCCCCCTCTAACCAGTATCCACAATGCTGCCTCCTCTCCAAGTGGCCGTGTCTGCCCCTGCACAGGTGCAGGTGGACCAGTCTTTGGAGGGGCCCTCATGGGCTCCAAAGCCCAGAGGGCATAGGCCCAAAGCATCTAATCAGTCCGGCCATGGACATGAGCAACCTGCCACTACCTCTGCTGCAGACACAGGGGATGCACCACGTAGAAGCGGTAGGAAGAGACAGGCTAAGGTTTTGTGATCACAAAGGGTGTACACAAGGGTGTCTGACAGACTGTCATGTTTTTCATTTATATTTGTTTTTTGTTAAAGTCACATTAAATGTTATCATTCTCACCACTACTGCCACTTCTTGCCCATTCTTGACTGGCTTTTGTGAAACTGCCCTTTCATGTGCTTCATCATGAATGGCAACACTTGATGCCACCCAGAGGGTCACTTTACAGTGGATGTATGTGTAGTTGCAGGACTGTCTGGTGCAGGGTTGTGGGGGGTGGTGCTGGTGTTGGCGCTGGTCTTTCCAGGTGGTGTGAGAACTGGACTCTTCTCACTTTCTGATCTTATGAGAACAGTTCACATATGAATGACTCCCTGGCCTCATGAGCAGCCAGGTGAGCCGCTACTCTGCCCATGGGTTTGTCCTCCTCCCCCTCCTCCTGCTCCTGCTCAATGTGGATGGCAGATGTGGATGGTGGATGAGGACACGGGGCCTCTTCAACTGGTACCCCTCTCTGTTGCACCATGTTGTGCAGGACACAACACACTACTTTAATACGACCCACTCTCGCTGGTGCGTATTGAAGCGCTCCCCCAGAACGATCAAGGCACCGAAATCGCATCTTGAGCAGCCCTATCGTTTGTTCAATTATAAATCTGGTGGCGATGTGGCTGTTGTTGTATTGACGCTGTTGCTCGCTGATGGGATTCCTCAGAGGTGTCATGAGCCACGAGTACAGGGGGTATCCCTTGTTCCCGAGGAGCCAGCCCTTAAGGGTGTTCAGTGCGTGGAAGAGGCCCGGGATGTTGGATTCCCTCAGAATGAAGGAATCGTGGCAGCTGCCAGGAAATCTGGCGCACACGTGAAGAAATCTTTTGTGGTGGTCACAAACGAGCTGAGTGTTGATGGAGTGATACCCCTTTCTGTTGATGAACAGTCCTGTCTCGTGTGGACGTGCTCAGTTTGCTATATGGATGCAATCGATTGCATCCTGTACCCATGGAAAGCCAGCCAGAGAGTGGGATCCCACTTCCCTTTCTATCTGGCTGAGGTCGTCCAAGGGGAAGTTGACGTATTGCGAGGCCCAGCGAAACAAACCATCAGTGACCTGCCTTATGCACTTGTGTGCAGGTGACTGAGAGACCCCGGCGATGTCACTGGTGGCACCCTGGAATGATCCGGAGGTGAAGAAGTTGAGGGCAGTGGTGACTTTAACAGCGACGGGTAATGACCTGCCCCCAGGCCTAGACGGGAGCAGCTCAGCATGAAGGAGGCTGCAGATGTCTACGACACTTGGCGACTCACACTCAGCCTCCGTATGCACTGTTCCTCAGGGAGGTCCAAGAAGCTGAGCCTTGGTCTGTAGACTATCTGACGAGGGTAGTACCTCCTGCGACGTCGCTCCCTCCATTGTTGCCCTTTGTGCTCTTGTGCAGGTGCCTGTGGTGCAGCACTGTGTTGTGGAGCTCCAAGTGGCGGAAGTGCACGCCGTGCCTGGTGAGGATGATGATGTTGCTCATCCTCGGATGTCGTGGTGAATGCAGCAATGCGCCCCCCATCCTGATGGTGTCAGTTTGAGGGGTCTGAAAAGTTGGTAAATCTGCGTAAACAGAACAATTCTGAGTGGAAACCAAGAATTTTCAGTCTAAACACAAAGATCTCCCAGCCAAAAGTTTGTCTGAAAGAACTGAGTGCCCTGCTGCAATAATTCACCTTTAATCCCCATCTGTCAAACAGGCATTTAAATGTCCAAATGGCTGCCGGCTGAAACACGACTCCTTCAACATGGCGTGTTTCACATAGCACGGGAAACACGCTGAGGCAGTGTTGAAATTGCTTGCCTTCACTCTTAATTAGATTTATGCAAATTTCAAGTATTTGAAATACTTGAAATACTTCGGGAAGTTCGGGAACGCTGCACGCACCCAGATGACTCTGGGTCGTGCATGTTCTTAGGATTTCTGCCCGCTCCTGGAAATCATTGTTTTCTTCGCAACCCCCCCGCCCCCAATGCTCCCACAGTTCTGTTTTAAAATCGAGCCCCAAGTGTCACTATGTGCTGAGTTTCTACCTGTCCAACATACCGAGAAAGTTGGGTCTGACCATGCTGGCTGAGCAGTCACAGGACGTCCCATCCAGCTGGACCGTCCCCCACTATGTGTCCCAGGTGGAGAAGTTCCTGAGGAGGAATCCCTTCAACCACAAGGCCATTAGAAAGTGGTCGACATGAATCGTTCTGAAAGGAGAGGGTGGATCCGATTGGGCATTTCCCTGATCAGACGGCCAATGCCATTTGGCAGAACGTTTCGTCGCCTGAAATGATCAACAGGCACCAGGATGTACCCTGGATGGTGGTGAGAAGGGCCCTCCCAGTGCAGTCCTTCTGACATGCATGGAATCTCAGCACCACCGCGAGCTGCCCTCGAGGCTGTGGCACGAAGGAGACTGTCGTCCACCTCCTGATGGACTGCCCCTTCGCACAGAAGGTGTGGAGAGAGATGCGTTGGTATCTGTCCCAGTTCATCCCCAATAGCTCAGTAACACAGGACACTGTGCTCTACGGGCTGTTCCCCTGGACGCACACCAAGACTGATATCACCTTTTAAAAAATTTGTTCATGGGATGTGGACATCTCTGGGGAGGCCAGCACTTATTGCCCATCCCTAATTGCCCTTGAGAAGGTGGTGGTGAACCTCCTTCTTGAACCGCTGCAGTCGGTGTGGTGAAGCTTCTCCCACAGTGCTGTTAGGTAGGGAGTTCCAGAATTTTGACCCAGCGGCGATGAAGGAACGGCGATATATTTCCATGTTGGGATGGTGTGTGACTTGGAGGGGAACGTGCAGGTGGTGCTGTTCCCATGTGCCTGCTGCCCTTGTCCTTCTAGGTGGTAGAGGTCGCGGGTTTGGGAGGTGCCGTTGAAGAAGCCTTGGCGAGTTGCTGCAGTGTATCCTGTGGATGGTACACACGGCAGCCACGATGCGCCGGTGGTGAAGGGAGTGAATGTTTAGGGTGGTGGATGCGGTGCCAATCAAGCGGGCTGCTTTGTCCTGGATGGTGTCGAGCTTCTTGAGTGTTGTTGGAGCTGCACTCATCCAGGCAAGTGGCGAGTATTCCATCAAACTCCTGACTTGTGCCTTGTAGATGGTGGAAAGGCTTTGGGGAGTCAGGAGGTGAGTCACTCGCCGCAGAATACCCAGCCTCTGACCTGGCCTTGTAGCCACAGTATTTATGTGGCTGGTCCAGTTAAGTTTCTGGTCAATGGTGACCCCCAGGATTTTGATGGTGGGGCATTCGGCGACGGTAATGGCATTGAATGCCAAGGGGAGGTGGTTAGACTCCCCTGCAGCTGGAAGACCATCAACTCGGTGAAGGAGGTCCTTTGGTCCGCCCGAAACCTGCTGGTCTTCCAGCTGAAGGAGCTGTCCATGACCGAGTGTTACCAACTGGCACACTTCAAGATCCAGGAGTACGTGCTGAGGCGAGATGCGGCCTACGCAAAGGCTCTATGGGGAAAGGCCAACGTATAATGCCACCCCACCTTGTATTGTACAGAATGTACTGGAAAATATGTACCATGTTTTTAAAATTGTAACAATGAGATCACAGTGTATACAATTTGTATTGTATTGCTTTGAACCACTTTGCTGCATTTTGTGCCCTATATTTGAACTGTGTGTAAACCGTGTGTATCTTTAAATTTTATGAAATGAAGTATACTTTGAAATTTTTTAAAAATCACCCCCTTCCTCCCAATCGCTTCCCTCCCTCCCGATCACTACCCTCCTTTCCCAGGACCTACCTGAGGGCCACTGACGGCAATGCAATGGCTTGTAAATGTAATCATCTTCGCCCATGAGCTGCCCGGGGATGCCCGTCAGGCATCGGCAGATCGTCGGTCTCATGTAAATGAGGTCCGACGCCCAATATCGGGTGTGCCTCGGTCCTCCCCGTTCTGGTGCAGGCATCGTTCCTTGCGCTCGATTGGCGCCGGAAGGCTAACGCCAACCAATTTCTAGGCCATGGTTTTGGAAAGGACTTACAAGGAAAATATAGCTATGAATTAATTTGTAAAGAACTTTTGCATGGATATTAGAGAGTTTAATGTTGTTTTGAACATGGTGGGTAAGTTTGATTTAATACACATTTTTTTCCAACTATTTGTACTTTCTTGGGAAATTGTATGGAAGAATAAAATGCAATTGAAACTTAACAGAGATCTTGGAGTTTGGTAAGTTTTTTTCAATTTCTAGACCTAGTGACATGAGAATGTTAGTATGTTGAAAAAAGAAGTGACCTCCAGACATATTAAAAAGAAGGTATTTGTCAACGACCAGATTATGCAATGTTGTCAAGAGATAACTGGAGTATTGATTGTGCTTTTACTGGAAAATGACTATTTTAGATTATTAAAATTGGTGGCAACGTGTTTGAACAAGAATTCCAACAAGTGAGTTTTTGTACCAAAACTGAAACACCCCAATACTTTTACACATAAAAGGAAAGTACCAGTTCATTGAAAATGACACGCGATAACATTGCTGCCTTTAATGTGAGTGGGGCAGTTTTCTGCAAGGCTTCATCTCCCTTCCTTGCCATCTAGCATCAGTGTTAGACTCGTAGAGGCCTTGGGCAGAGGCTAAGGTTTGGGCCCTCCGCTCCCTCCTTCATGTTTTCACCATGCTGTGGATATGTCATAGCTTAGCCTAATGATTCCTGGGATGGCAGGACTGTCAAATGAGAAGAGATTGGGTCGACTCGGCCTGTATTCACTCGAGTTTAGAAAAATGAGAGGGGTTCTCATTGAAACATAAAATTCTGACAGGGCTAGACAGACTGGATGCAGGGAAGATGTTTCCCCTGGCTGGGGGGTCCAGAACGAGGGGTCACAGTCTCAGGATACGGGGTAGGACATTTAGGGCTGAGATGAGGAGAAATTTCTTCACTCAGAGGGTGGTGAACTTGTGGAATTCTCTACCACAGAAGGCTGTGGAGGCCAAGTCACTGAATATATTTAAGAAGAAGCTAGATAGATTTCTAGACACAAAAGGCATCAAGGGTTATGGGGAGAGAGCGGGAATATGGTATTGAGATAGACGATCAGCCATGATCATATTGAATGGCGGAGCAGGCTCGAAGGGCCGAATGGCCTACTCCTGCTCCTATTTTCTTTGTTTCTATGAGCCCCCACCATGGCCTAGGACATCGGGCAATTGCCCTGGTTGCTTGCCCCTAAAGCTGATAGTGTTATCCCCCAGTGTCTGCCCATGAGAAATATTGGCCCTGATATTTACAGGGAGGCGGCGAGGGAATGGGGGCGTCTTTTAGTGACCAGGAAACCCAGAGGTCCTGCCGAAGTTAAGGGCATTTGAATTCTTTTTCTCTGTTTCCTGACTGGCTGCCAGCCAGCTTGAAAGGTTGCCAGACTGTCAGGCGGGAAGGCCTGTGGCACAAGGCTGCAGCCGGGGATCGGAGAGGAGGGAGGGAGATCGCGGGTCGGCAACAAATCGTGGGGGAGATCGCATCATGGGGAGGGGGGGGATCACGGCAGGGTTGGGGGGAATCGGATCACGTTGGGGGGGGCTCAGCCTGGAGATCGCGGGGGTGGGGGGGAATCGGATCACGTGGTGGGGCTCAGCCTGGAGATCGCGGGGGGGATTGGATCACAGGGGATCGGTCTGGAGATCGTGGGGGAGATCGGATCACGGGGGAAGGCCGGCCTGGAGATCACGGGGTTGGGGGGGGGGGATTGGATCACGGTGGGGGGGTCAGCCTGGAGATTGTGGGGGGGATCGGATCACAGGGGATCGGTCTGGAGATCGCGGGGGGAGATCGGATCACAGGGTGGTCGATCTGGAGATCACGGTGG
The DNA here is from genome assembly GCF_035084215.1 of Heptranchias perlo. Taxonomy (NCBI): domain Eukaryota; kingdom Metazoa; phylum Chordata; class Chondrichthyes; order Hexanchiformes; family Hexanchidae; genus Heptranchias; species Heptranchias perlo. The sequence goes on from NC_090327.1 coordinate 87,560,746, forward strand.
GGGGGATAGGATCACAGGGGGGTCGGTCTGGAGATCAGGGTGGGGTGGTAGTCGTATCACAGCGGGGTGGGTCTGGAGATTGCGGGGGGGGGCTTCAGATTGCTGGGGGGGTTGACCTGGAGATCGTGGCGGTGGGGGGGAGGTCGTGGATCATGGCACATTTGATTGGGGGGCTGGGGAGAAACACTCCTGCTCCTCCTGGCCCACAAGCAGTGTTGGAAAAGTACTTACCTGCTGGATCCAGTTCTCACCTCCCTTTAGTTTCCCAAGCCCTGGGAAACTTTGCTGTCCTGGAAAGGTCAGTGAGCTTCTGGAATTGAGTTGCCATGTGGAGGATGCTGGAACTAGCACTCACTGCCAAGGTCACCTCCTTCCATGAGTTTGGATCATGCTTTTCATGAGCCTCCTTCCTTGAGACCAAAAACTGGATCCTGTGTTGCCAGATCACAGACAGTGTCACCTCAACATAAGAGTCTTTAAATTTATGCGCTCAGTGCTCTAAGGAAGCACCAGCCTCAGCCACTTCAGTGAGTTATATTGTTCCAGACATAAAGTGGCTACCTTGACCCTTTCATTTGCTGCAGGCGCACTGGACTTTTCTCCCCTGAGGTAAATTGCCTGTAGAGGGTACTAATAGTGCTGGGTGTCTGCTATGAATATGTAATTATAGTGCGCTGAAGAAAAATAGACTGGTCCTGGCAGAGTTATATTGATGGGCAGAACTGCAGTTTCAGTACTATTTCTGTGATGAATCCAGCACACTGGACAATCTAGCCCATTGTATCTGAATTTCCAATATGTAAACTATATTAGTTAAAGAGTATCAGGCAAATCCATTCTCTTTCCTACTGTACACATCGGAAGATTGGTTTGAGACTTACCTTTCATGTATATAGTTTATAAGGTCTCTAAATTAACTCACCTTAGAACTATTCCACACATCCCAAATTATACTAATAATTAACCAAGCCAAATAAATCACAGCAAGACCGCAGCACAACACTAAGTAAACCGTAATTAACGCCTACTTGTCAGTTATCAAAGATGAAGTTGGCCACAAAGATGCATGAACTACACTAATTTATTTAATATCTATGAAAATGCAATTAATACCATAACAAGGTTAAATATTAAGGATTACAATAAAGTAAGAGGATGGTTAACTTTGGTTGGAAAATGTAAATTGTCATAGGCACAACAGTATTTAAATGTATCACGATATTACAGCACTAGCTAAGTTTTGCTTAGTTAAAAAACATTAACAAAATAATGTTTATTGGCCAAATTTATAGTACGGTTTAGCAAGTATAGTCTGTATTTAATGTATCACTGGGAGTTTCCATTATTAAAGCTATCCTTCTTACATGTGCAAAAGAAGTAAATTGTCCTTTCGTAGTAGGTTGGCTGCTGATGAGCAGCTCTGGCTTCCTCTGGTATAGTCAAGCTTTACCTCTGGGGACACCTGCAGTGAGATGTTGGCTTCTTTCTTTGATTGTTTTCTTCTCTTCTTTGTTTTAGTTAACCTTTCACATGTGTTATTTCTCTATATTGTACATTATTTCTCTCAAATTAACAGCTGTGATATATTTCAGCTCAATTAAACACTTGGGCCGGAAAATTCATAGAATCATAGAATGGTTACAACACAGAAGGAGGCCATTTCGGCCCATCAAGCCCATGCCGACGCTTTTAAGATCAATCCAGTTAGTCCCATTCCCCGCTCTTTCCCCGCAGCCCTGCAAATTTTTTCCCTTCAAGTATTCATCCAATTCCTTTTTGAAAGCCACGATTGAATCTGCTTCCACCACCCTTTCAGGCGTAAAAAGATTTTTCCTCATGTTGCCTTTGGTTCTTTTGCCAATCATCTTAAACCTGTGTCCTCTGGTTCTCGACCCTTCTGCCAATGGGAACAGTTTCTCTTTATTTACTTTATCTAAACCCTTCATGATTTTGAACACTTCTATCAAATCTCCTCTCAAACGTCTCTGCTTTAAGAAGAACAACCCCAGCTTCTCCAGTCTATCCACACTCAGCCAGCATTATAGAATCATAGAATCATAGAAGTTACAACATGGAAACAGGCCCTTCGGCCCAACATGTCCATGTCACCCAGTTTATACCACTAAGCTAGTCCCAATTGCCTGCACTTGGCCCATATCCCTCTATACCCATCTTACCCATGTAACTGTCCAAATGCTTTTTAAAAGACAAAATTGTACCCGCCTCTACTACTGCCTCTGGCAGCTCGTTCCAGACACTCACCACCCTTTGAGTGAAAAAATTGCCCCTCTGGACCCTTTTGTATCACTCCCCTCTCACCTTAAATCTATGCCCCCTCGTTATAGACTCCCCTACCTTTGGGAAAAGATTTTGACTATCGACCTTATCTATGCCCCTCATTATTTTATAGACTTCTATAAGATCAGCTGTTTACGCACGTAAATACGGTTTCCACTGTACATCTGCTGAAGTAATGCGGACGGAGCGGGAGCTGCTCCAAGGAATTTCCCAGCCTTGGTCTTTCAATTTGCACTCGTAAATTCTCAATTTTTAAAGGCCTGCTTCAAAGTTCCCTACAACATTCTTAAACCTACTAAAATCTTCTGAAAAATTTCCCTTTCGGGTGAACAAAGCATAACTTTAAAGAAAGCCCCGTTTATGGGATTTAACTATCAGTGACCAATAAAGATAATCAACTCAATCATTGAATCCTTTTCCAAGATGTCATTCAACTGGACACACATATCAGGAACTATAACAGTTCAATTTTAATTAGTTTGTCAATGAGCAGACTTCCCATGAGATGCTCAACTTCCTACTGGTTTATAATGTTTAAAGCAGGTTAAGGAAAGCATCTTTCCTGATTTCAGAGAGCTCCACTATGTTATATATATGGACTTTCAAAAGGCATTTGTTAATGTTTCTAATCAAAGATGATACCATATTAATCAGTTGATTAGTTTGTTTCTTTGTTATGTGCAGTTCAAGCTGGCACCAGGGTTTTAATTAGAAACATCTGACTGTACCAGGGTGTGACTCTTGACTATGTTGAAGGATTTCCCAACATGCAAGGGTTAACCTTTTGAGCTTTCTGATAATGTCTACATTGTATCCAGATTGACCATAGGTTTTCTATGAGTGCCCGGAATGATGCATCATTTTCCTACAATCCTTAATGTAACGTTTTGGCACTTTCATCTATGTGGCCTGGAAGGATTTTGTTTGAATTCATGATTTGTTGTTGATATAAGGTTGGAATCAGTTTAGAAAAGGTTAATTCCCAGGGATAATAATCCATTTAAAACATTGATTAGATTGGTTAGCAGAATGGGGTACCAAATAGTAACAGAGAGGGTTGATGAAGGTAGTGCAGTAAATGTTGTACATATGGACTTTCAAAAGGCATTATTTGGAAAATAGAAGCACATGGTATTAAAGGGACGGTGGTAACTTGGGTACGTAATTGGCTAAGGGATAGGAGGCAGAGAGTATCAGTGAACGGATGTTTTTCTGACTGGAGGGAAGTATGCAATGGGGTTTCCCAGGGGTCAGTATTAGGACCATTGCTTTTCTTGTTATATATAAAGCACCTGGACTTGGGTATAGGGAGTACAATTTCAAAGTTTGCGGCTGATACAAAACTTGGCAATGTAATTAGTGAGCAGGATAGTAGCAGACTTCAGGAGGACATAGATAGACTGGCGAAATGGGCAGTCACATGGCAGATGCGATTTAATGTGGATAAGTGTGAAGTGATGCACTTTGGGAGGAACAACATGGAGAGGCAGTATAATCTAAATGGTACTATTTTGAGGGGGTTGCAAGAGCAGAGGGACCTGGGGGTGCAGATTCACAAATCTTTGAAGGTGGCAGGGCAAGTTGATAAGGTGGTTAAGAAAGTGTAGAGGATACTTGGGGGCATTGAATACAAAAACAAGGAAGTCATGCTAAACCACTACAAATCACTGGTTAGGACTCAGCTGGACTATTGTGTACAATTCCAGGCGCCACACTTTAGGAAGGATGTCAAGGTCTTGGAGAGGGTACTTAGTTTTACCAGAATAATACCAGGGACGAGAGATTTCAGTTATGTGGAGAGATTGGAGAAGCTAGGATTGTTCTCCTTAGAGCAGAGAAGGTTAGTGGGAGATCTAATAGAGGTATTCAAAATTATGAGAGATTTTGACAGAGCAAGTAGGGAGAAACTGTTTTCTCTGACAAGTGGCTCGGTAACCAGAGATCACAGATTTAAAATAATTGGCAAGAGAACTAGAGGGGAAATGAGGAGAATTTTTTTTCACATAGAGGGTTGTTAAGATCTGGAATGCATTACTTGAAAGAGTGATGGAAGCAGATTAGGAACTTTCAAAAGGCACTTGAAGAGAATTAATTTGCAAGGTTATGGGGATAAAGCTGTGGTATGGGACTAATTTGGACAGCTCTTTCAAAGAGCCAGCACAGGCACAATGGGCTGAATGGCCTCCTTCTGTGCTGCAAGATTCTATGTTTCTGTGATTCTATAGAGCAGCCTTGATAGAAATTGAACTGTTATCTTTGTCAAGTTAGCTTTGAAACAATGAAAGTAATTAAAGGTATCTCCTGCCATTATGTTAGAATGATTTTACATTTAATATGCCCCGGCAGGAGGCTTAGCTGAACATATGCCACAAGCTTCTGCACCGGGGAGCTGCTTTTCATTCAAGGTAGTAACTTTGGCAGTTCTGTGAACTAATCTTTGATACCTAGAGTTGAGGAGAGGGAAGAGGAACTTGTGAAATGTAGTAAACAATGTGGAGGATAGTAACAGACTTCGGGAGGGTGTAGACTGGTGAAATGGGCAGACACATGGCAGATGAAATTTAATGCAGAGAAGTGTGAAGTGATACATTTTGGTAGGAAGAATGGGGAGAGGCAATATATACTAAATGGTAGAATTTTAAAGGGGGTGCAGGAACAGAGAGATCTGGGGTGTATATACACAAATCTTTGAAGGTGACAGGACAAGTTGTGAAGGCTGTTCAAAAAGCAGATGGGATCTTGGGCTTTATTAATAGAGGCATAGAGTACAAAAGCAAGGAAGTTATGCTAAATCTTTATAAAACATTGATCAGGCCTCGGCTGGAGCATTTTGTTCAATTCTGGGCACTACACTTTAGGAAGGATGTCAAGGCCTTAGGGAGGGTGTAGAAGAGATTTACTAGAATGGTACCAGGGATGAGGGACTTCAGTTATGTGGAGAGACTGGACAAGCCGTGGTTGTTCTCCTTAGAGCAGAGAAGGTTAAGAGGAGAATTGATAGAGGTGTTCAAAATCATGAACGGCTTTGAGAGAGTAAATAAGGAGAAACTGTTTCCAGTAGCAGAAAGGTTGGTAACCAGAGGACACAGATTTAAGGTGATTGGCAAAAGAACCAAAGGCAACATGAGGAAACATTTTTTTACGCAGAGAGTTGTTGTGATCTGGAATGCACTGCCTGAAAGGGTGGTGGAAGCAGATTCAATAGTAACTTTCAAAAGGGAATTGGATAAATACTTGAAGGGAAAAAAATTACAGGGCTATGGGGAAAGAGCAGGGTAATGGGAGTAATTGGATAGCTCTTCCAAAGAGCCAGCACAGGCACGATGGGCTGAATGGCCTCCTCCTGCGCTGCACCATACTATGATACTATGATACTACTAGGACAATCTTTGTTTTCTCTGTCTCTCCCTGAAGTCAGATAATCAGACAGTCAGAGAAACAGATTGTGATTTTGTTTTATTTTGCCACTGTTCTCATTCTGTTTCCACTTCATTCTGTTACCAGCCCATTTTTCTGTGAGAACCATACATCAGTGCCGTAGTCATTCCTTTACTCTCACATTCAGTTTTATTTATCTTTTGACTTTTTTAAAGTCAGGATGCGCAGCAAGTTGTACCAGGCTGGAGATAGGTACTGGCTTTTAGCAGCACAGGGAAAAGAGGAGTCATGGGGTATAATGGGTATGGTCTTGGGCTCTGGTAGCAGTGGAGGGAGGTGAGGGTTGGTCCTGGCCTTTGGCAGGGTGGGTGAGACTTCTGTGGTTTGGCAGTATTGGATGGGTCCTGGGATTTAGTAGTATGGAGAGATGGGTATTGGGATTTGGTAGTATGGACAGGCGGTCCTAGGTTTGGTAGCATCAAAGGGTGATTCTGGTGTTTCACTGCACTGAAGTGGAGCTCCTGAGGTTTGGCAGCACGGATGGAGCCAGGCGTGTGCTAGCAGTGAGTTGGCGCACCTTTGGTTTGTCAGCACTGGGGACGAGCCCTTGGAGTTTGGGACCTGTGTAGGCCTATAGTTTAGAAGCAATGCGCAGGAAGAACTTAGGGTTTGGCAGAATGTAGGATGGACTGTGGGGGTTAGCAGCATGGATAGGGCTCCTGGAGTTTGAAAGCACTGGGGGCAGATGGGGGGAAGAATTTGGAAAGAAGTTTGTGGGAGAATTCCTCAGAGACAATGAAGCATGTGTTTGCTGTTCAATATATTCACCAAGTTTCTTGGAAAATAGATAATTTATAGGCCAAAATTCTAGAACTCCTGACCACACAGATGCCAAGATACATACTCCATCCCAAATCCCAAGGAAAGGGTCATCTTCATGGTCGGGGTGAGTCACTGGTGCCTATAGGGGAACTTTAGCAGTGCTTGTCCATTGTACCTTTTGTAAGGCAGAGCACCTCACAGCCACTTGAGGTTACCTGACCCCCATTCTATGCTACCATTCTATCGACTACAAAAATCTCAGCTCCCTCTAACATCAAAAGGACACATTTATTGCACAGATATGCAAATTGTTTATATCAACCTAATTTTTCCCAATCTGTTGCTTCCCCTTTCTAACAACAACTTGCATTTATATAGCGCCTTTAACGTAATAAAATGTTTCAAGATGCTACACAGGAGCGTTATCATATAAAATTTCACACTGAGCCACATAAAGTGATATTAGAACAGGTCCTGAACTGCTTAAGGTCGCCCACCATGGCCATCTGCAGTGTCCTCAATGGAAACTCAGCAGCCTTCCACCTCCCAAGCTGTAGCCCACCAAGCCAAACTTCCCCTAAGGTTCCCACTGCCCTAGCCCTGAACTCGTATCTTTCCCTAGTTTCTCTCCTATCTCCCTCTTGCCCTCTCAGAGTTCAACTTGACCATGAGACCCACCTCCGGCTCCATCCATCCTATTCCCACCAAACTGCTGACCATCCAACTTCCCTTCCTGGCTCCCATGTTATTGTTAACGGTTCCCTCTCCTCAGGTACAGTCTCCCTACCCTTCAAATCTGCCGTCATCACCCCCCTCCTCAAAAAACCCACCCTTGGCCCCCTCTGTCCTTGCAAACTATCACCCCATCTCCAACCTCCCTTTCCTCTCCAAAGTCCTTGAACATGTTGTCACCTCCCAATCCGTGCCCATCTTTCCCGCAATTCCAAGTTTGAATCCCTCCAATCAGTTTTCCGCCCCAGCACTGAAACGGCTCTTATCAAAGTCACAAATGACATCCTATGTGACTGTGACCGTGATAAACTATCCCTCCTCATCTTTCTCGACCTGTTTGCAGCCTTTGACATGGTTGACCACACTATCCTCCTCCAACGCCTCTCCTCTGTCGTCCAGCTGGGTGGGACTTCGCTCGCCTAGTTTCATTCTTATCTATCCCATCGTAGCCAGAGAATCACCTGCAATGGCTTCTCTTCCCACTCCCACACTGTTACCTCTGGAGCCCCCAAGGATTGCCCACCTATTTCTCATCTACACACTGCCCCTTGGCAACATCGTCTGAAAACACATTAAGTTCCACATGTATATTGACAACACCCAGCTCTACCTCTCCAGCACCTCTCTCGACCCCTCCACTGTTTCCCATTTGTCACACTGCTTATCCGACATCTAATACTGGATGAGCAAAAATTTCCTTTAACTAAATATTGGGAAGACCGAAGCCATTGTCTTCGGTCCCAGCCACAAACTCCGTTCCCTAGACACCAACTCCATCCCTCTCCCTGGCCATTGTCTCAGGCTGAACCAGACTGTTCGCAACCTTGGCGTCCTATTTGACCTTGAGACAAGCATCCAACCACATATCCGCTCCATCACCAAGACCGCTTACTTCCACCTCCATAACAATCGCCCGCCTCCGCCCCTGCCTCAGCTCATCTGCTTCTGAAACCCTCATCCATGCCTTTATACCTCTAGACTTGACTATTCCAATGGTCTCCTGGCTGGCCTCCCATCTTCCACCCTCAACAAACTTGAGCTCGTCCAAAACTCTGCTGCCCGTGTCCTAACTCATACCAAGTCCCGTTCACCCATCATCCCTGTCCTCGCTGACCTACATTGGCTCCTGGTCCAGAAACACCTCGATTTTAAAATTCTTGTTTTCAAATCCCTCCATGGCCTTGCCCCTCCCTATCTCTGTAATTTCCTCCAGCCCTACAACCCTCCAAGATCTCTGCACTCCTCCAATTGTGGCCTCATGTGCATCTCCAATTTTAATCGCTCCACAATTGGCGGCTATGCCTTCAGCTGCCTAGGCCCTAAGCTCTGGAATTCCCTCTCTCAATCTCTCCACCTCTCTCTCCTCCTTTAAGATGCTCCTTAAAACCTATCTCTTTGACCAAGCTTTTGGTCAAATATCCCCTTTTGTGGCTTGTTGTCAAATTTTGTTTGATAATGCTCTTGTGAAGTGATTTGGAACATTTTACTACGTTAAAGGCACTATATAAATGCAAATTGTCGTTGTTATTGTTGTAATAATGAGTGTCTTTTGTAGACAGATAATTAGTCTGGTGCTTCTTCTAAATGGCTTCTCAGAGGCAGGAACAGCCAGCCCTTCCATCCTTGACCTTCTTCAAACAAGAGGGAAAGCATTGTGCATTTCCCTGAATATATTTGTGTCAGTGATTGCTTACTAACTGGACATTAATGGAGTAGTGCCCATTTTGATTCATGTAAACCTGGAAGTCAGGTCGAAGGTTGTCGTGATGTCAAAAATGCGATAAAACGGATTGATTTAAATATCTGTGCCTACTTCTGACACAATGATGCAGGACTTAAAAAAAATACAGGAAGTCTGGGGCAGAACGATGGGAATGGATTTTGCGTCTGGTGGGCATTAGAGTGGAAACCTGGCTGCACATGTTCTGGACAAGTTCAGACTAGGGACTTCGGGGAATAGCAGGCACACATAGCTTGGGAAAGATATGCAGTTCTGACGAAAGGTCATTGACCTGAAACGTTAACTCTGTTTTTCTCCCCACAGATGCTGCCTGACCTGCCAAGTATTGCTAGCATTTTCTGTTTTTATTTCAGATTTCTAGCATCCACAGTATTTTGCTTTTATGTTAGCTTGTGAAAGATATCAACTGCATGCCTAGGCTTTTGAGAGATTCTAAAACCTTAGTAAAGGTACTGAAAGTCAAATAAGATAATTTTATAGGTAAGTTTAATCATTGTGAACTATTCAGTTTTATATTCCATATAAAACACAATGGGCTAGATTTTCCTTTCCTTCATTTTGGGGAGGTTTTGGAATGCTAAATGGAGCAAAATGGGTCCTTAGAGGCTACTGCTTCAAACCTGTACCTAAAGTATCCTCCCAAAAGATACAAAGTTCTATAAGGCCCTCTGGGAGCCCGACCCATCTAATGTAAATCAGGTCAAGGGAGTATGGCTAACTCCTCCCATCTATTTTGCCCAACTTCTACTCCAAATAACTACTGCCATTGTACAAGTTATGATAGGAGTTGTAGGAAGTTAATGCTTAAATGAATACTACATTGAGGAGGCTATTTTGTGTGATGCTATTTAAGGTTGACGCTAGATTAGAGGCTCCTAGTGTGAGGCATTGCAGAAGGCGCCTTTTTCCTATATGCTCACACCCACTCATCTGGGTCTGTAGATTAAGAAGATCCTACTTATGCTTTTCTGACTATCAGTCCCTTTGAAGACTGCACTTTCCCCAGGATGTAGTTGGTAAATATGTCAACTGCTGGCTGAAGACCTTAAGCCCACTTCTACCAGGAGAACAGCATTGTCTGTACCCGGCAAGGTCAGCACTGCCTTGAATTTCTTTTTGTCTGGATCCTTTCAGGCAGCATCAGGTGACCTTTAGTATATTAGCTGGGCAGCTGCTCACCATTGCATCAAGAAGGTAAATGATACTGTATTCAGGAGGACCACACAATTTATATCCTTCCCAATGCAAGCAGACAAAAAGAGTGAGAGTTATCCAGTTCTACAAACTGTCAGGGTTTTGACAGATCCAAGGAACAATTGACATGTGGCACTCAACACACCCATATGAAAAAAAACCTCAATTTTATAAATAGGAAATGCTCAATGTCCATCTAGTGGGAAATGCCAATGACCTCATCCTACTCGTCAATGCCAGTTGCGCAAGAAGCTGCCATAACACTGTATCATGTGACAATCCGCCATGCCAGTCGTTATGACTCAGAGCCATATATCTGGATGGCTGATTGGTAATTGGTGCTGTGGCCTGCTCCCAGACCCTGCTAACAGAGGGTCTTATGTGGGTAGGCTGAAGACAGAAAGATAAGTTTTTTTCTTTTTAGGATTATACACCCCCTATACTTGCAGTCAGTGAGAGCCATCTGGCTGCTGATGTCGGTCATGCATTTTAACAGTACTGGGGTGGGGGGAATGTCCTGGGGTTTAGTAAAACAGGGATATGTAGTTTGGCAGCAGTGAGATTGAGGTGCTGGAGTTTGGCAATATTGTGAGTGAGGTGGCTCTGGTTTGGTAGTATTTTGGAAGTGGAATTGGATTTGGCTAGAACTGAGGTAGAATGTGGAGTTTAGCTCCTCCTGGCCCCAAGGAATCCTTCCAACTTTTAAAAAACTTAATTTATCTTGGCCTCTATCTGCCCATCTGCTGCCTCCTGCCGAGGTTCTCTGGTGTGTTTGTCACCAGGCAGGCCTCCTCCTGAGTAAAAATAGTGTTGGGATATCATCAGGCATTTCAATTAGGCCCCCACCTGCCTGTAAAGGAAGCCTCAGCCGAGTTAATAGTAAGTGAAGAGAAAATGGCTCTAGGCAGGAACAGGGTGACCCTGGGCTGATAAGTCAACTTTCCTGATTTTAACCTCTTCTACACACCATTCCTGCCTGGTTTGGGGTGGGGGGGTGGGGGGGGGTGGTAAAATGGACCCCAATCTCCAACAGATCCAAACTCAAATCCAGGCCCAAAGCATGAAGTCTATCTCCATGACTCAATGCACTTATGCTGGGCGTTCTCCTCGTTGCTTTTCCCTATACCTTATCTAGAGCGAAACTGTCCTTCTTGAGGCAGGGGGCAATGAAAAGGTACGCAATACTCCAGATGAGCTCTCATCAAAGCCAGACTGGTTCCTGTAAAATAAGTAAATACTGTTTTCTTTAGATAAATAAATATCACAGTTGTATAAATAAACATGCATGCCTCTGTCCTTGCATCTCTGGAACAGTAAACACATGGCTGTTTTTTCAACAATGCAAGTTGGTTATCAATTTTTGCACCTCTTGGAACGTGAGTGGGAGGAGGTGGGACTTGCCATCAGCTTTCTCTGTGAAAGGACAGTCTTGCTGTCAACCCTAAACACTTTCAGAAATTATGTCAAAAAAATCATCATTTACCGAGGATAAAAGTCCAAAACTATTTTGTTTTGGATAAAAACCTGTTCCTGGAATTTCTGCAGGGTTTCTCCAGCAGAAGAATGGCACAATCCCTGGAATGGCATAAGTAACCATTTTTAGCCATTTACACCCTTTCTCCAGGGGTTCCACTGATCTCCCATCAAGTTAAAGCTAGACTTTGGGAAAACCAGCAAAAATTTAAAGCCTTGATAACAGCATAGTTTATGTTATCAGGTTATACAGAAAAAAATCAATGGAAAGTAAAACCAATTTCAGTGGAAAACCCAGCCTTTAGTATATTATAGATCTAGATATAGATTGGTGTAAACTGTAAATGCTCCATTAAAAATACAATTATTTATGAATATTTACACATTGGCTTGCCAAATCATGAAACAAGTATGAAAGAACATGAAAAACAATTATAAAAATCATACTTAATTGCAGATGGTGTAAGAGTGAGTCAGAGGCAGACATGTGACAAATAGTTTAATGATAATAGCTGTGAATTATTACATTATGGAAGGTATTATTGATAATTGTTTCTGTCTGTTAGTTTTTGTGTTCGATACAGATGAGGAAAGCTGTTTTACCCATCTCAGCTCATCCATCAACAGTTCCTCCATCACAACATTCCTTAAATGATTTCAAGGTTTTTTGCCTCCACTCCTCAGAAGTGCATACCACATAGTGATCGTTCTGTGTGAAGATCTTTGTGATATCAGTCCTCACTTGACCTTTTGTTAGTTTGCACCTGTGACCCTTGTTCTACCGTCACAGTTTGATTAAAAGTAGTGTTTACCTTTTCTACACCATTTATTATCTATATACGTTTAATGGATTCCCTCTCAAGCACTTTTTTTTAAGACTGAAAACCTCCAATTTCTCTAGCTTTGCCTCACGGATCAATCTTAGTGCTCTTCTACAAACTCATTCCAGGATTTGAATATCTCCCTTGAGTCTTAGTGAACAGAACGGGACACAGCACTTCAGTAGTCTGGCAAGAGCACTGAACAGTTTTAACATGACTTCCTCCAACTTGTACACTACTGTTTTGGCTATATAGTTTAGCTATATCTGTTTTGTTGATTGCTGCTCTGCTGTGTTTGGACAGGTCGGGTTATCTCGGGCAGTTATGCAAAACAGGCGAGAGTGAATCGGCAGCCTTTTTTGCACTCCGCCCGATTCTCTTTTCCGTTGACTTCAATGTCGTGTAATGGAGTGTAAAACAGGCTGCCGATACACTCTCGCCCATATGGCACTAGAGCCCAAGACAAATGCTTGAAATCCAAAGTAAAGTACTAGAAATACACAGTAGGCCAGTCAGCACCTATGACATTTAATTTGTCTGTTCTCTTTGTGGGAAATGGAACATGTCTCATTACAAAACAACGCAAATTTTTAGAAATGAAAATGATGCCTGACAACTCACTATGCAGTGTGGTAGGGAGTGGAGTAGGGAGTAGTCTCTAAAGTTCCACTAAGTGCAAAAGATTGGTATAAACATTTTGGCTTGCAAAATATACAATTAGCTGAGCACAATTGATGGAGCAGATTGACTCTCTAGTCAGCCTATTCACCATAATGGATGTGAAATTGGCAGTCTTCCTCCATAAAATTCTGGGATGTGTGTCTCGAAGGCCTTTCAGCAGTATTTTTGGAGCCAGTAACCAGTTCTTCTGTGGCTGAGATGGCCCCTCATCTGGAATATCATCTTGTAGAGGATCCATCTAGTAATGCATCCTCCCAAAGCATAGAAGCTTTAGTAAATCTAGTAAATCGAAGAAGAAATCAAGCTTACATACTTTAGAACCCAGGTTATGTTAAATTACCATGCATTGGTGAAGTAGTAATCTTATTAACTAATTATTTTACTGTTGAGCATATTGGTCCAGAAATTCCTTGGGGCAGTGATCCCCTAGCTGGGGTATGTGAGCACAGTGGGAGTCACCTCATTTAAATGCTGGTGGCAGGCACCCATGCCATTATGGCTGCATCTCGGGCACTCGCTTGCCCCAGATGCTGCAAAATGCAGCCTTGATGCCCAGGTCAGTTACCCTGGAAATATTCAGATTCGGCCCCCAGCAGCCCCCTTTGTAAGTTTTTCCATCTTCAGAGAAAAAAAGTTACCTAATCATAAATCGTCAGGGTCCTAGTCTACTACCCCAGCCTGGACCCCCCGGGAATGCCCCACAACCACCACCAAGAAGGCCAGAATGCCTCTTCCCATTGGGTGTGTCGCCTGAAGATGTGCTGATCTTCTGAGAGGCCAAGGTCTCAGGGACTCCAACGTAGGACCACATCTTGGTCCTGCTCACTCCATGTCACCGGCCTTATATGGGCGATTAGAGGCCATTTTAGGGGCAGCCTTTCAAAGCCCCATGTCAACTCCCAGAACAAATGTAAGGAACCTTACAAAATAAAATTGTTGGACTATAACTTGGTGTTGTAAGATTACTTACATTTGTCCACCCCAGTCCATCACCGGCATCTCCACATCATAACTCCCAGAACAGGCTGGGACTCGGCATATCTGGGTCCTGGTCTTCAGATAAAGGGTGTCACTATGGGACCCTGCATGGGTCCTTGCCATGCCTGTCTTTCTGCAGGATATGTTGAGCGCTCTTTGTTCTAGTCCTACACAGGCCCCCCTCCCTGATGTATTTTTCCATTACATTGAGGACTGTGGTCAGTACTACTTCCTGCTCTTGCCTTGATCTAAAGAATTTCCTTAACTATGCTTCAAATTTCTATTTATCTATTTCTATTTATCCTTTACCTATATTTGGTCTATCTCTGACTCTTCCCTTCCCTTTCTGGACTTCTCTCTCTCTCTCTCTCACTCTATCTTCAATGATGAGCTTTCCATAGACATCTATTACAAGCCCAACTATGACTTATACTTCTTCCCACCCCACTTCTTTTGAGGACTCCATTCCTTTCTCCCGGTTTCCCCGGCACACGTGCTCTGACAATACCACCTTCCACACCAGTGATTCTGAATTGTCCTCCTTTTAGCTTAGCCATGAATTCCCCTTTGCCATGGTGGATAGGACTCTTGACTTGGATCAGTCCTATTTCTTGTGCTTCTGCTCTCATTCCTTTCCCGTCCATCAAAATTGTAATAGAGTCCCCCTTGTCCTCACCTTCCATCCCATCAGCCTCCACATTCATCAGATCATCCTCCACCATTTCCATCACCTTCAACATGATCCCACCATCAAAAACATCTTCCCCACTCCCCTCTGTTCACTTTTTTTCCAGCCCCACCATCTGTTGACCCTATCCTGGCACCTTTCCATGCAGGTGCAGGAGATGCAATAGCTGTCCATTCATCACCTCGCATGGTGGACACTCCACCCAATAGGCCATAAAAATGGCCTTGGGGTCCTATCCACATAATAGGATCTCGATTAGCATAAATTCATGAAGCTCTTGCCTGAGTCAGGCGGGCATCTCAGCTGCCCGGCTTTAAGATACCTGCTGGACGAAAAAAGAGTGGTAAGTGGGCTGCTTTATAGGAACATAGGAACAGGAGTAGGCCACTCAGTCCCTCGAGCCTGTTTCGCCAATCAATTAGATCATGGCTGATCTCTACCTCAACTCCATTTACCCACCTATGCTGCATATTCCCTGATATTCTTACCCAACAAAAATCTCAGTCTTGAAAATTTCAATTGACCCAGCATCTACAGCCTTTTAGGGGACAGGGTTCCAGATTTCCAATACCCTTTGCTTGAAAAAATGCTTTCTGATTTCACTCAGAAATGGTCTAGCTCTAATTTTAAGACTATACTCTCTTTTTCTGGATTCTCTCTACATTGGAAAATGCACATTAACATTTAAACTGTCCAAAATAGTCTTAAGAACTGAGCTGTAATTTTTTAAATGAAGATAATTCAATGTAAAAAATCTGACAGTTTGAAAATATATTTTTACTCTACTCTGATCCCATGGAGACTGACTGGGATTTACGTGGCTACATTTAATAGTGCATCAGGTGTACAATTAGAATGAAACTGAATCATGACACATTTAATCATAATCTGAGTGACAGCTTTCAGAGATGTTTATAAAAATAAATTGAGGGAATTCCAGAGTGTAGGGCCTAGGTAGCTGAAGGGACAGTGCCAAGACAGCTGTATACAGAGTGAGATGGTGATAAGATCATGTGGTTGTTGCTGCTTGTAGGCATTTCAGTAGTAACAGCAAGAGGAATTTAGTGAGTCTTTTTTAGTGAATGATGGAAAGGGAATAAGATTCGGAAGGCTGTGATTTGTGCTTGTGTTCATGAGCACACACCAGCATGCATCAAAGTTTCACTGTTCCAAATGTGATAAGTTAAATAAAACATCATCAGATGTAAATCATTGGCTTAGATTTCACATGTGAATTAACCAAACACATCTTTCTTCACTATTCTGTTTCTTATCTTTTCTATCTCAAAATAAATACATACAGATTATTCACCAACTATGCAGTGTTGTTTAAAGAGTAGAGTAAAATGATATTGGATAGACTGGATTTGAAATACTCAAATTTCTGGAGGAGTTAATTTTTTTGGCAATCACAACAGGCTTTTAGACTTTGTATTCAAAAAGTATTATTATTCGATTTATTTTCCCATATTTTTACTTTCTTTATTTTATTTTATTGGTAGTTACTTCCCACCATATTCGTGACATATCTTGATAGGTTTGCTGGAGTATTGTGAATGATTCGAGAGCATTATGTAGTCAGAAGGATTCTGCTGACAACCTTCTATAAGACTTCCTGGTAGATTGTTTATTACACACTTCTTCTGCTAAATGAAAATTAGCTTAACTCCACCCATGACCTGTGGTATAAGGGGCATAGCTCTATAAAATGTGGGATATACTAGATATATAGAACTGGGAGATCAGAATCACAGAACAAGAGATCAGTGATCCAGGATTTGTGATAAAAACATGAGTTCCTTCTCAGGTAAAATTATGATTTACATTTCCCTTCTTTACAGTGATTAACTGATATTGAAAATTAGAAAATGTTCAAATGAGTCTTCAGTCAGTTGTTTGAAAGCCTAATGTTACATCTTTTTGCTTCAAAATGTGCAGTATATGTGTGTCTGTGAAGTTTATGAGAACATGTAATCCACAGTACAACAGTGGACCAAACTGGATTTTTTTGTTGTTTTTGCCTAGAGTACCTATTGAAATTGAGATAGATTACCATGTTGCTTAAAAGTTTAAAAATTTGTAGCTGAGGTTCATTCATGTAGAGACAATGTTTAAGTTAATTATGCAGAATATATCAGTTAAGTCTATCTACTAAATATAGAATTTTACACAAGAGTACAGAGAAATACCGGTTGAAAGATTCTGCAGCAATTTTGTAGGTGTGTAATGTGGTTACATATTTGTTATATACGAGCAGTTAAGTGTAGGCCTGACTTGCACATGCTCTGAGCCCAAGGGGGCCAGTCTGATCGTGAAGATTCTCTGGAAAATTCTTAGGCATTTATTTTGCCATTCTTTTTAATACAGCAGACCCCAGGTAGACCATACTTTATAAATAAGATGAATAAAGCATAATCAACATAACATTGCAATGTTGGGCTCCTAACTTGGCAACCTGAGTTTGTATACAAACCTTGATTGACATTCATCATAAGGCTCCCCCGCAAAGTTTTGCCAGGCATTTTGAGTGATGAAAAGGGGGTCACTTTAATTTTTGGCGATAGTGTAAAATGGCTGACATAGGATCGGCCTCCCGTTATACACATCTCCCAATTTCCGATTCCTTTGAAGTCATCCGATATCAGCCATTTTACACTAAAAGTTAAAATTACCCCCGTTTCCCATACTGATCAAGCAAGTGTTGGCTGGTCAACCAACATGACAGTAGCAGTACTAAAGGAACGAGCTGGCTGGCTGATCCTGTTCTTATAACCAAGGAGGATAGCATGGATATGGGGAAGGGATAGAAAGGATAGGGGCAAAAACAAAAAAATAAAGAACATTGGTAACCACCTCATTATGGTGAATTTACTGCTACAGTTCTTTAAGCAATATTGTCATCTCATGACCTGTATTCCCACAATCTTTAACACAAATCAGGCTATTGACAGTCGTGACCATGGCTGGGAATTTCCTCGGACCTGCTTCCACTCTGCCGCTGTGACTATGTCAGAAGTGTGGCGGAAACCCCGTTTACGTGTGTAAGGAGATTCCTGGCCCTTATCTCCTGTATGCACAGCCCTAAAAAAGTAAAAGCATGACCAGCAACCTGACCTTTGTGCAATAAAATCAAGTTTTGTGTACAAGTAATTACTCCACTGAAGGACAAAAAGAAGTTTTGAGCATGCTGATCTGTGTTGAAGAGCAGAATTCTGGGTGTCACAGATTTAACGTACACAGTAATGGGAAAGGTAAACACAACAACAACTTGCATTTATATAGTGCCTTTAATGTAGAAAAACATATCAAGGCAAAGGGAAATCCCCAAGCAATGCAACAGAAATGTTATAGAGTTATAGAGTTATACAGCATGGATAGAGGCCCTTCGGTCCATCGTGTCCATGCCGGCCATCAAGCCCTGTCTAATCTAATCCCATATTCCAGCATTTGGTCCGTAGCCTTGTATGCTATGGCATTTCAAGTGCTCATCCAAATGCTTCTTGAATGTTGTGAGGGTTCCTGCCTCCACAACCCTTTCAGGCAGTGAGTTCCAGACTCCAACCACCCTCTGGGTGAAAAAGTTCTTTCTCAAATCCCCTCTAAACCTCCCGCCTTTTACCTTGAATCTATGCCCCCTTGTTATAGAACCCTCAACGAAGGGAAAAAGCTCCTTAGTATCCATCCTATCTGTGCCCCTCATAATTTTGTACACCTCAATCATGTCCCCCCTCAGCCTCCTCTGCTCCAAGGAAAACAAACCCAATCTTCCCAGTCTCTCTTCATAGCTGAAGCGCTCCAGCCCTGGTAACATCCTGGTGAATCTCCTCTGCACCCTCTCCAAAGCGATCACATCCTTCCTGTAGTGTGGCGACCAGAACTGCACACAGTACTCCAGCTGTGGCCTAACCAGTGTTTTATACAGCTCCATCATAACCTCCTTGCTCTTATATTCTATGCCTCGGCTAATAAAGGCATAGAATATAAGAGCAAGGAGGTTATGATGGAGCTGTATAAAACACTGGTTAATTAGTTGTTAGCACACTTACCTGTGAGTCAGAAGGCTGTTCGTTCAAGCCCCACACCAGGGCACCCCCACATATATAAGCTGATATTTCAGTCCAATACTAAGGGAGTACTACGTTGTTAGATGCATCATCGTTTTGATGAAATGTTAAACCAAGGCCCCACCTGTGGATGTTGCAGATTCTATGGCATTATATGAAGAAGAGCAGGGAGTTCCCCAGCCAACATTCCTCCCTTAACCAAGATCACCAAAAAAGATTAATGGGCTATTCATCTCATCTCTATTTATGGAATCTTATATTTGTACAAAATGGCTGCTAAATTCGTTGCCATGACAACAGTCGGCATTTCAAAGTTATTCATTGTATTTGGCCAATGTGATAAGGCGATATATAAAATAAAAATTTTAGCATATTTAAACTAAAAAGTCATAGAAGATATCCACATGAGCCAGAATTATATTCTATAGAATATGAGCTTTGAATTGGAGAGAAGGGGCCTGGAAACATTCACTCTCTGCCACAAATCTATTGGTCATCGACTCTCACTGAAGCCTGGGGCAAGCAAGACCTCTGCTTCAAACATGTCCCATGATGCTAGAGGGGGTGGGACTGAGGGGAAGGACTTCCCACACCAGGAATTTCCTTGGCCCCGGCCTCTTTCACCTCGACGTGGGAATGAACTCAGTGTACGGTTGCCTAAATGTGCCCAGTGACACTTAAATTAGGCGATCTCCCTCTAACCCTAGATACTTCGGCAGGGTTCGAGACAGAAGCCAACGAAGGGCACTCCATGGCACTTCCGCCGCCTGAGTTTAATTTCACCTTGGGGCAGGAGCCAAGACGGGCAGGAAGCTGACCTGAATTTAGCAGTGTGAGACCCAGAAGACTTTAACTTCTGAGAGTTTTTAACTCCCAGGCCTCATCTTCATTACCTCAGTCAGCCTCTTGCCTGAAATCGGTGGGAAGCAGTAGCTGGCCTGTGGGAGGGAGCACAGTGTGGGCTGGCAGGATTGCTGGGGGCCACAGGAACAGTCCTCTGCACTCAGGTAAGTCATGAGGAAGGGGTTCAGGATGGCATTGTGATCGGTGGGGAGGGGGGAGGGGGTGCAGGCGGGAGAAGCCTGAGGTAGGGGAGGCCTAAACTTTCCTTGTGGGGCCCGGAGGAGCACTCCTGTTACTCTTCACCCCACAAGAAAAGTAAAAAAATGTAAAACGTCTTATCTATTTGGACCTCTTCTGGCCCCGACTCCTCTTCCAGCGCAGGCCGCTGGCTCAAATAGCAGTCGAACCCTGATGATATCATCGGAGCCCAATCCGCATATTTAAAGATGAACCCTGACAGTTTCCGGCAGGCCGTCCTTTCATCTGCTCAGAAGAGCAGGTTAAAATCTGATTGGGATTGGTGTGGGATGTTGTCGGGTTAGATCCACAGGCGATTTTAACTGCTTGCCCACCTGTAGGCAGGTTTAGAATCACCCCTTTTATGTCTCTTGCAAGCCTAACCAACAGCTCCCACCTGTTACCTTTGATGGCTCCATTCTTCCTTCTTCATTTAACATTCTTGGCCTCACTGTCTACTCAGATCTCAAATCAAACTCCCATATCTCCTCCACTGCTAACATTGCTGCAAGGAGCTTGATTTCCTCTTTTGTACTTTTACCCTCAGCAACTGATAACTCCACATAAAGCCCAAGTCTGAATGAGATTTGAATAGTGCTCATATTTGGAGAGGTTCTTCTGACCCCCCTCTCCCAATCCTGAAAAAGATACAAGAAAAAAGTTGCCATCCATTCGGCAATCCTTCTTGTCCCCAGGAGCATCCAACCTCTCTCTCCCTTGCAACTCTTTTTGTTGTTGTTCTCTGAGTAAAATCTGGCTAGGTGCTGCTCTGAACATTTTAACGCTTGTTCCTCCTACACTGTGCTACATGCTTTTCGTGCTTCCTGCATCCTCACTGCATTGAAATCAAGGCTTAATACACTGGGCGCTAAATTGGGCAGTGTAGCGGCCGTTGTTTCAGCGCTACGCGGCCTCTCGAATTGCCAAGATGGTGTCTTGGCTGCGCACGCATGTTTCCAGCATGACGTGCGGTGGGCTCCATTTTGGTATAGGAGTTAGCGTATGCGCAAATAGCAAGCGTCAGAAGCATGTGAAGTAAGGAGAAAAAGGATACAATCAGTGTGCAATGCTGATTTAAAGTGATAGACACATTTTGGGACTATATGGAGTTAGGTCTCAGGTCCACCATGATCTCATTGAATGGTGGAACAGGCTTGAGGGGCTAAATGCCACTGCCACTTGCTGCCTCCTGATAAGCGCCACCTTCGCCTGCAAGAAAGTGGGACGTTTGCCTGGGTGATATATCTGTCATGGTTGAATAGCTGCCAGTGTGTATGGCTGTGAGTTGTGGGTGGGTAGCTTGCGACAGTGGTAATGTGTAAGGGTGAGAGGAAGTATCTGATTGGAAGAGTTGAGTACTGATGGAAAGAGTTTGTTGGTATGTGGGTGATGGGGGGTGTAGTGCGAGGTGCGGCTAGTGGTATAGTTGGTCAGAGACGCCACTTGACAGTTGACCTCGTTCACCTTGACCACTCGTGTCAAAGCATTGAACTTCTTCCTGCACTGCATCCATATTCATGATGCTGTGCCCCTGGCATTGACTTCGTCCCCTGTTGCCTCCCCCTGCCTTTTGGGTATATGTCTGGAAGGCTCTTGCCACCCCACCCCCTGCGGATATAGGATGTCCCTCCTTCTGTCCACCTCTTGCACCATGGCCTCTAGTGCATCAGCAGAGAACCTTGGTGCACGCACTCTCGCAGGCCTGGTACTAACTCAGATCAGCAGATTGGTGAGGTCTGGCATGCAGATTGGAGGATGTGGGATTTAGTAGTGCGCAACCTTTATTCAATGTTTTAACGTAACTCATCAGTTTGTAAACATAGGGATGGGAGTTGCATCTGTTTTGCATTTGCGATGCCTGATCTCCATTCAGACTCCGTGCAGACAGCAGATTGTTATTTTCACAAATAACAGGTACCAACAACCTTTAAGAGGTTTTTATGAGACAGCCTGCCTTTAAGAGATTGCAGCTCCCCCTGCTGGTGGAAAGTGCAAATTGCATTGCATCCTCGTTCAACGCTGATTCGGAACGCTGCTTGAAGGTAAATCCACAGGCCTGACGAAAGTCTCGTCCTGCCTGCGCATGGGCCATTGGGCAATAGCGGATCACGCTATCCCCGCCCAATAATAGGCCCTATCCAATTTTTCCCCCACTGTCTCTTACTGTAACTCATTCTTTTCCGGGAGCTCAAAACTTACCTCCCTCGGTCTTACGTTCCTGCTAAAATCTACAGGTTTCTAAAACCTAAGCTAAGCATCACCTAATCACTAGTTCCGGATTTATCTCATCTCTTTTACTCATTTAATCCTTGGCTGTATCCTGCAAAAGAATCTTAGTTCTTCAATGGTCTCTCAATTTAATATGCTGGAGAGAAACATCAAAATAAGAACAAGTAATCATAGAAAAAGTAGCTCTACTGTGATTTTGGAAAACAAAAAAGACTTTGCTCAAAGAAATAACAGTAAAGGATAAACTTTACAAATTCAAGCTGCCTGCGCACAGTTTCATGTGCTGGGATTCAATATCAGGAATTCGGGCAGCTGGATGAAAGATCCAGGATGGGAACACTGACTTCCCTGCTTCAATTTCTGATATGTGCTCTCAGCGCCTGAAGCTCCATGTCGGGGGTGCAAATTCATAAAATTGACCCGTAAAAGTTCACCCAAAAGATAGGAAGGAGAAACATTGGATGGAGGAAGTGAGTAGAGGAGACAGGTAGTAAAAGCTCAGCAATCCTTTTCAAGAAAAAAAAAATTAACTTTTGGGCGCCAGCGAAGAGGCGCCCGTGATTTTGAGGCCTTGGCCTCATTTAAATTTGGCAGGCAAGTTGCAAGATGCCAAAGAAGTGTCCCGATGAAGCTCGCTGGATTCAAGTGGAACATGGGAGTCCTGGGCAACAACGACCCAGAACATTTTTGTGGGACCCAGATGGGCAATGCTGCTTCTGTGGGGCCCACAAAAATAATTCGACACTTTCCTTTGGCTGGGCCTCTTCGGTTCAATTGCCCGTGGAACTGGTCAGAGTCTGTATGGCGCAGGCTCTGACCAATTCCCACCTAAAATGGCAATCAAGGTCCTATTTACTTCTTTGAATCCCAATTTCTATATTAAAAGGAGCCTATCGCCTGAAACAGGCAATTGCATTAGACACCCAGCAGAAGGCAATGCAAATTAGATAGATTTCTTTCAGAGAATAACATTTTGCGATATAGTATATGAGTAATTTGAGACATGACATATGGTAAGTGTAGCATGCTTGGGAAAAAAAAGGTGACTTTGGACTATGGTTCCCAAAGATCTCCACCATAGGGGTTTTTCTTGTGTCATTTCTGGGTTTGTTGTAGACTAATTGATAGAGACTGATTGCTATGATTGATCAACAACTCCATTATCATTGTACCATGCGGCTACCATGATGGTAGAAGGTGAACTAGATGAACCTTGGTCCTTCTTCGTCTAGCTATTCCTGTGTTTCTATGTAGGCCCCTTCCAAAATGGAGCCGGTCGCATCACCGGTATTAGCTACCATCCCAATTTTGAGGCCGTTAACGCCAGGCAAAGGTAGTGAAAATCGACCCCCACTAATGCCCTTTAAATAACGAGAAGGAATGATCAGTAACCTTCAGCCATATCTGATGTGAGATAAACAAATTCTTAAAAAGGAAAGTGTCAAAAAGAAGCAAGTGATCCTCAAACTTTTACTCCAGCAGGGAATCTGAAGTAACCACAGATTAGCACTGGGCATACTTGGGTGAAGGAAGTATGCCAGGCGATGAACATGGGTGCAACCACCAACTAAATTATGGTAGGGATAGCTGATGGCCTCCCACATACTTGCCCCTCCCACATTCCTGGACTGCGCACACACCCCTTTAACTTTTCATTAACCTCATTATTGCCCAGACAATCAAATGATGGTCTGTCTGCAGATTCTTTCAACAGAATTGTGTTTGCAACAGTCTGTACTGCACAGTTTGAAACAAAAACAGAAAATGCTGGAAATGCACAATAGGTCCGTCAGCATTTGTAAAGAGAAAAGACAGTTTAATGTTTTGAGCATAACCCTCTGTCGGAACAAGTTAAATTTATGTTTTCTTGGTGGCCAGCCTTAGTAAATCAGGAGCTGATGTTACTAACTATCCACTAAACCCAATGTAAAAGTAGCTTTAAAAGGCACTGGATAGACAACCAGCTAACTATTTTGAAAATCTTAATGACATCTAAGAGTACGTTTTATGAATTTGCACTTCAAGTGTGCAAGCTCCCCACTGGAAGCACAAATTCATACAATCTATCCTCTAATCTTCAGTACTGTTACAGATCACAAAATAATTACGGAGGAGGAAGGCCATTCAGCCCATTTTAATTCATCCATCCAGAGAGATCCTAACATCCCCCCTATTGTAGCATTCAGTTGTTTCTTAAATAATTCCACTACTCTATCTGGAAATTTTTCCATACGTGGATCACTTTTTATGTGAACTAGAATTTCCTGATTAGCAGATTTAAAATTACCTTTCACTTGTTTGAATCTGTATTCAACTGGTTCTACTCCCACAGTTTAATTTAAATTAATATTTGAGGTTAACTTTTTCTATACACTTAAGAATCTGCTACAAGATCACTACTAGATGCTTCCTTTCGAGGCTGAAAAGCCCAAGATCAGGAAATAGCCTATGGAAATTCTATCCCATCTTGGCCAACTTATTTCATAATTTCTGAGCTACTTCTTCTAATTCCTCTGCCCCTCCTAGTTTGGTATCATCTTCAAATTTGACCTCTTTGCATTGAGGTTCTGAGTCCAGGCCATTTATGTAAATTAGAAACAGGGGTGGTCCCTGATTCACTCCATTCAGTACTTATCCTCACTCTGACATAATTCCTCTAACGAATACTCATTGGGGTCTGTTTTGACTTTTGTAGTTGATGGGCCGCCTGTTTCATGAGCAGCGAAGAGGCTCCAGCAATTTTGAAGCTCCGACCTCATTTAAATCTGATAGGTGAGCTGCGGGGCTCGAAACAGACCTTGGTGGCTGCCAGCAAGGTATGTTGTTGGTGGTGGGGGGGGGTAGGTACCATGATCCTCCTCCTCCTCCAAGTCCTACAAAATAATTCGACCCTTACCTTTGATGGGCCTCTTCGATTCCATCACCCGTGGAAATGGTCAGAGCCTGTACTGCGCGTTAACACCAGGCGAAGGCAGTCAAAATCGACCTCATTGTTTCTTACCTTTCAGCCAGTTTCTTATCCGTTCCTAGGGTTTACCCTGAATCCCCACAGATTTGAGTTTAATTAATAGCCTTTCATATGAAACTTTATGAAAAGCCTTTTGGAAGTCAAGGTACACCATATCATAGGACTTATCACAGTCCTCTTGGTTTGTCACTGCCTAAAAAAAGTCAAGGAGGTTGATTAGGCAAAATCTTCCACTTATAAATCAATGCTGACTGCTGTTTACCAGGTCGTTAATCCTGTACAACTACAATCTCTGTGTGATATGCAAATTGTATCTTTGTCCATGCTGTCCTCTTTCGTTTTCTAACCACCTTTTCTTCTGGGACCTTACTACCTTCTGCAATGTTGGACAGTGCTTGGTATCTTTGTTAATACTGGGGGTGGACTTGTGTGGTGTTCCAGTGGAGCTCCGCCAGAACCCAGATCTACTGGATCCTGGCCTTAGATAGGAATTCCCGTGGAGCCTTGTAAGGGGCGGAACTGCCATCCGCCTCTTACTTCAGCACCTGCACAAGAAGGGTCAGAGCAGAGGTCGGAGACTCCCAACTCCGGGAATTCCTGTATTCTTAGCCTACAGAGGACCCAAGGTAATATCAGGGGCTGCTGTGCTGTGGGAGAAGAGGAATACTGGTGCATGTGGGCCACACTGGGAGAGAGAGTCCAGGCTAAGCTGAGACTTGGACTTGAACTCCCAAAAATGAGGGGACTTTAAAAAAAATATGGACAGCCCCCTTTAAAGGGGGGAGTGGGAGGGTCTAGCACATTTTGTTTCTAGGGGTAGGTCAGAACCCTTGTCCCTGTCTCGTCACTTACACCATTATATGTGGCTTCCTCTGCCCCATATGTGTCCCTTGGCCCAAAAGATCACATTTTATGGTCCTGACCCCTGACCCCACAAGCTCCAGCAGGACCAGTGGCCATGGGCACATATGCTGGGGTGTGCCTGCCTGTATATTTTCGAGAGCATAATCTCTTGGGTAGCCTCATAGGATTTATTACCTATTTAAACAGATTATCTGGTCACTTATCTCATTGCTGTTTGTGGGGGCTTGCTGTGTGCAAATTGGCTGCCGCGTTCCCTACATTACGACAGTGACTACAGTTCAAAAGTACTTTATTGGCTGTAAAGCGCTTTGGGATGTCCTGAGGTCACGAAAGGCGCTATATAAATGCAAATTCTTTCTTTCTTTTGCCTTTCTTACTTATTAATCCATCCAGTATTCCCATTTCAGCTTCCTTCAGCACTTGTCTCTCTGTAATGATACTGCTCTTCCTGAGTTTACTGGTCTCCAGCTCTAATCCCCAAAGGTTCACTCTTGAGGTCCAATGCTAGCCTGGCCATATCACTTGCCTGAGATGACTCATTTACTGAATGTGTTACTCTCCACTCACCCTTCAAAATCCCTCCCTTCTGTCTGTCTTCGTATTTTCCTGTACTTTACTCTCTCAGGCCATAGCTCTTTCTTTAAGTTCACTGATCAACAGGCAGTTTCCACATCTCTGCCTCCCTCTGCCTGTCTCATTTGTGAACAGCCCACAGCAAATACACGTCATAGTTTCCATCTTAGTTGTACTTCTCTCGGCTCTTTCCCTTTCTCATTATATTTCCCCTATTGCCCCATTTTAGTTTTACTTTTTTTTAATCTCAGGTGTTCCCTTTTGATTTTTTTCTTCTATCCGATGCCCCTCTTTTAATTGTTACTTAACTTCTGGGGTTTCTTGTTACTTTCAACTGTTCCTATTGCCTTTAAATCCAGTTAGGTGCTTTCTTTGTAATAACTTTGTTTCTACCTATGTTGTTCTTTTCGTAAATTTCTTTATCTCCGTAATCCCTTTTTAGTTCTTTTACTTCGCTTGTTTTACCTACCCTCCCAGAAGCTCCACACATGCCAAGTCATGCCATGCTATGCCATGCTGTGCTATGCCCCATGCTATGTCATGCAGTTCCCAATGCTTTGGAGTGTTTATTTTATTATTGAAGGGTTTTTCTTCTGATGCTGATAGCTCCCGTTGGAATCTATCTTCTGATGGAATCTATCTCCTACCTTAATCCTGGATGTAACGTTTACCAGCCTGTGCAGTCCCTCTGTCTTGATGTATTAGGATTAGTAATTTCAGTCCACAGGAGCTCCACCGAGGTCGAGGCCATGGCATTGCCCATAGTAATCCTCAATACAATGGGTGAAAATTGCCTCGAAACTTAGGCTATTGGAATGGCGTATCTACGTCGTTGAATCTGTTTTCCAGCGCATAAGTCAGAGGAAATTATTGCTTCAGTGAGTTACGACACTATTCACACTACACCATAATTTCCTGGGACTTTTCAGCCGCTCTGCCAAAACCATGAAAAGTTGATCATCACAGCTCCACCCAAGACAATGGCAATCACCAATTTTCTGGATTTACACTAGTTTTCTCATCACATCCACTTGTACTGAAGAATCATATTGTAGGTGTGCCCATGGCCAGCCGGTAGCGACGTGATTTGTGGCTTGAAATTGAGGGCCGAGGGTTTATGGCTCGCACATGACATCTCATCCTGAGAGAACCATTAAATCTTCATCTCTGCAGTCTGGAATTGATCGCTCAGATCTTTTTTGCTGCTTCTCTGTTACTGAGATCTTCAGTTTTGCCAGTTCTCCCATCCAGTGTCCTGTGAGTGTCTGAAGGCAATAAATCTTGTCAGGACCTCCACCCACTCAACATGTTCAGAAGATCAAAATTTTGTAATGGCCTTTCCATTGGGCATTCCCCTATTAAGTATTATTATGGATGACGAGGGGGAGGAGCAGAGGCAGGATGCACGGTGCACGAGGCACTCCCCCTCCCTCCCTCCCCCCCAGAGAGTGTACAGGGAACGAATGTCATACCAGCAGCTGTCGGAGGAGATGTGCGTGCACAGACTGTGCTTCACCAAAGAAGCAATTGGCCACCTCTGTGAAATGCTGCAGGAAGACCTGAGGTCGAGGCCTACTTCCCGCAGGGCCTTATCAGTCAGTTCTCAATTTCTTTGGCTCTGGTTCCTCCCAGTAATTCACTGGAGACTTCTGCAACATCATCCAGGAAGCTGTGAGGGCCTGTATTCGACAGGTGACAGATGCCCTCTTCTGCAGGGCATGATATTTCATCAAATATGACACATCACCTCCAGGGCAAAGAGACAGGGCCATCAACTTCCACAATCTTGCTGGCTTTCCCAAGGTGCAGGGGACTGTCGATGGTACTCACATGGCGTCTGATCTGAGTTTTTATAGTCACGGGATTGGTTTTCGGGGGCCCGCCATTGACAGCGCCATTTCTGAGGTCCCTGATTCACCACTATGCTCGTTGCAGTGTATTCAAATTCATTTTCCAGGAAATTTTGGAGTAAGTTCGCAACGGGAAGATCTGCAACCAAAACAACGTAAGTTATGGAGTACGTCGCCAATTGTGTTGTTCCAGGAAATTCAGCACCAATAACCCATATCACCATCTATTATGCTGCTCAAATTATATCCATAATCACCCAGTATCCCTATAAATAGGGTGATGTGGAGTTATACGTCTCGGACTATTTTCTTTTGCGCTGGGGTTGTGCTGGTGGTGGAAAGGGAGAGGAGATGTTCGTTCTTCATCGTGCAGCTGCATTCTGCCAGCACTGAGATTGATCAGGACATGTTGTGTGGAGAGAGGGGACAGATCAGGGAGGTAGGTAATCACTGCCGGGTCAGTGCCGTTGCTCACTCCAGTGTTCAGTCTTCTTTCTCAGTCAACAGTCCAGCCCTTAGGCTGACTCAAAACAGAAAATGCTGGAAGTACACAGCAGGTCCATTGGCATCTGTGAAGAGAAAAGACAGGTTAATGCTTAAGATGTATACTCTTGACTAGAACTGTAAAGTAGAAGGTTGTGAGCTTCTGTATAGGACTGATCAAAAGGTGATTGATACACAAAATATTAACCTGTCTTTTCTCTTTACATGTGCCGATGAATCTGCTGTGTTTTCCAGCATTTTCTCTTTTTACTGCAAAGAAGCAATTAATGGGTTTAATTCCCTATGAATCAGTCTCCCGCAATGCCTAGCACTGTGAATCTCCATCATTTGGCCACAACTCTTTCTCTAATTTATCCCTTGCTTCTCTGTCCTTGTCACTCACTGTCTCCTTCACACTTTACCTCAGTAGCTAACCACAGAGAGAGAAAAAAATCCTTCCTCTCCTTCTCCCTCCCCCACCCCTCTGGCTCCTGTGCTATCTATCAGCTAGTTGTGCACACAGTCACTGTGCGCTGTTCTTCCCTTGGTGGAGCACACTAAAGATATAGTTTGTTTCATTCAAAACACAGATTATTAAAAGAAGAGGTGAGTTACAGGATTAAAAACATAGCTGAGTTTTGTAGTTAATTACAGCGTTCGTTTTGACAGACAAAAACAATACTTCATCCTTATGGAGACTGATTACTGCACAGATGAACCTTCACCCAAAGTAAATACAAATCTGACAGAAAATTGCATGAACTTGGTCTCTGTGGTGTTTTTTTAATTAATTCTGCACCTACTTATTTTGAACTTTTTTATGATTACACGTGTGAATTGCTGTGGTTGTGTTTTCTCTCTTCATTAAATTGGCTCTGTTGGCAAACTGTTGGGAGTTGTTTACAACCATGCGTCTCCCCGTTAGGAAAACCTACAACATTCAGTTCCAGAACCTGATAACTTTCTGATAAATTGCCTCCTTACAAGGAGAAACTCCCCTAAATTACACAGGATCCTGACTGCAGATTAGCAATCTGTGTGCCTGCCCCACAGCTCTTTTGGTATTTGTCCAGAAGCTTCCTGCGGTTGCAGTCGGAGCCCCTGTGTGTGTCTAAAAGAGAGAGGAGCAGTGTTACCACATCATCATTTACAGACTGTCTGTTCCAGCTATAAAGATATTAAACCTAGACCTGTGTTTTTAAAGCTATTCTTTATTCCTAAAATACACGCTGCTGTGATGTGGCTTTTGGGTGTTGGTGAGAATGCACTCAGCTCCCTCCCCCACATAATTGGGCCTTTGTCCTGTCTCTGGAAGGCAATTTACAGCAGATCGAACCCCACCTTAGTCGGGACAGAAATGCAATTAATTCATTCCCCGTGATATTGAAAACTGGTGTGAATCCAGAGCTGTTAGCTGCCACCTGGAACCTAGTTAGCTGCCACCTAGTGGAATCCTATTAGTGACACTGTGGTCGTCATTCTGTGTTCCGAGTACATTTGGAATTTCTTCCTCTTCAAGGATGAGTATGTATTGTGGGTTCATTTACCTCCGTGAGTTTGTAGTTCCTTCAGCTTAGAACAAATAACTTTCTGGCCAATCACACCATATTGGAGGCTCACTCTTTTTTATTTGACATCTGTGATCGATTAGCACAGGGAAATTAGCCTTTAAAGAAATGTTGGGACCCATTTCTACCAGCTGGCAGCTGGCAGGATTTAGGACGTATAGGGCTAGAAATTGGGCCGTCGAGCGCCCATTGTTTCGGCACTACGCTGCCTCCTGAATATACAAGATGGCTTCTTGGCAAGCTTCTAGCGTGATGTGCGCTGGACGCCATCTTGGTAAAAGGTTTAGCACATGCGCAAATAACAAACGCCGGCAGCATGTAAAGTAAGGAGAAAATGCATTCAGTCAGTGTGAAATGCTGATTTAAAGTGATAGACACCATTTTGGGACTTTACGCCTCCACTCAATGCACATTCTTAACCATGACCAGCTGAACATGTCTTAGAGTGCCTGAAGGAACCCCCCACCAGTGCTGTTTAAAGGGACCATGCAGGATTTACAGGTTAGTTGTTGGATTATTGCTTCTAGCTGCTGATGCATTTGTACCTGTTTTTGGAGGTCTCCTATACTTGAATAGTGGGACGAGGGGAGAGAGCTTAACATTTAGAGCCAGGACGTGCAGGAGTGAAGTTAGGAAACGCTTCTACACGCAAAGGGTGGGAGAAGTTTGGAACGCTTGTCTGAAAACAGGAGTTGATGCTAGCTCAATTGAGAATTTTAAATCTGAGATTGATAGATTTCTGTGATCCAAGGGTGTTTAGGGATATGGGACTAAGGCGGGTATAAGGAGTTAGATCACAGGTCAACCATAATCTCATTGAATGGCGGAACAGACTCGAGGGGCTAAATGCCACTGCCACTTGCTTCTCCTGCAAGAAAGCGTCCAGTGTGTGTGTGGCCTGTGAGTTGTGGGTGGGCAGCTTGCAACAGTGGTAATGTGTAAGGGTGAGAGGAGGCATCTGATTGACAGAGTTGAGTACTGATTGAAAGAGTTTGTTGGTATGTGAGTGATGGGGGGTTGTAGTGCGTGGAGCAGTGGATGCGGCTAGTGGTGCACTTGGTAGGAGATGCCACTTGACCACTTGTGTCAAAGCATTGAACTTCTTCCTGCACTGCATCCATGTTCATGGTGCTGTGCGCCAGGCATTGACTTCATCCCCTACTGCCTCCCACGGGCTTTTAGGCATATGTCTGGAGGGCTTCTATATAGGATTTCCCTCCTTTTGTCCGCCTCTTGCACCAAGGCCTCTAGTGCATCAGCAGAGAACCTTGGTGCACGCACTCTCACAGGACTGGTACCAACTTGGACCGGCAGATTGCTGATATCTGGCATGCAGATTGGAGGATGTGGGATTTAGTAGTGCACAAACTTTATTTAATGTTTTAACATAACTCATCAGTTTGTAAACATAGGGACGGGACCTGCAATTGTGTTTTACCTGTGCGATGTCTAATCTCCATTCAGACTCCGTGTAGACAGTAAACTGTTATTTTCAGCAAATAACGGGTACCGACTACCTTTAAGAGATTTTGGCTTCCTGTCAGAGAGACAGCCTCCCTTTAAGAGATTGGGGCTCCCCCTGCTGGTGGAAAGTGCACATGTCAGCCCTGGTTTTTAACGCTGCTGTCAGGTAAATGTTTAGGCTGGACGAATGTCTCGTCCTGCCTACGCCAGAAGCACCGGGCGCAGGTTGATTGCGGATCGGGGTACCCGCGCCCGGTATCAGGGGTTAACCAATTTTACCCCCATATTGTCATCCATCCAGTCCCGTCCTTTCCAACGTCGTCACCTTGGAATGGGCGGGCACTTCCTGCAGAACTTTTGGCGGTCATAAAAAGGGGCGGAAACCCGACTGATCTGGGGGTGGGGGGGTCATGCCCCATTTTACTCACCCCACCTCCCTGCCCAAATTGTGTGAAAATTGCATTAAAAATTCAAAAGAATTTTAGGGCTAAGGAGTTTAAGATCCAGCTAAGACAGAATCATGTAGCAGACCTAAACCAATACAACGTTGCAAGATTTGTCAGTTTCAGGCTAAAGAGAGGAATAACACAAACTTAGACAATGTTATATGATTGGTTCAGTTCATGTATAATTGACAGCTCCTTTTTTAAATTTGCATGGTGAGATATTAAAAATTCCAGAAATCCCAGTGACACTCTTTTGGGAGATAAAATGACCAATTCTGTTTTATATTACAGAGTCTGTTCTCTTGCATGCACGCAAAGCTGTTGAAAGAAGTCAGAGAAGAGAGAGCAGAGACTCTGGCCACAATTTTTTAATCCTTAAATATGCAAATTATGCTGTTGGACAGCAATGTAGCCAATGTAACACTGTTGATCAAGAAAGGAGTGAAGGATAAAGTCGGGTAACTATAGACAGTTAACCTAATGTCATTTGTAGGTAAACTCTTAGAATCCATAATTAGAGATAAAATCGGTAAGCATTTAGAAATATATGTGTTCTTTAAGGGCAGCCAGTGTGGATTTATTAACAGCAAGTTGCATTTGACAAATTTAATAGAGCTTTTTGAAGAGATAACTGATTGGATAGATAAAAATGATGCAATGTATATAGTGTATATTGATTTTCAGAAGGCATTTGATAAGGTGTCTCACAAGAGGTTTGTTAGAAAAATCCCAGTCCCATGGATAGAAAGTTAGTCAACATACAGGAAACAAAGAGTTAGGATTAATGGGTTTTGCTCAATTAGAGAAAGTTTGGTGAGTGCGGAGTCACTTTTACTTTCAGTATACTTACGTGATTTGGATTTGTGCAAAGGGAGAACAGTCTTGAAATTTGCTGATGACACAAAAATAGAGGGTTTGTAAACAGTGAGGACTTCAGGAAGACAGGTTAGTGGAATGGGCAGACAAGTGGAAAATGTCATTTATGTGGATGAATGTGAGGTAATACATTTTGGGAGGAAATGGAAAGATGTTGAAGGGTATGGATGAATAGAGAAACCTTGGGATTCAAATACATAATTCCCCAAAAGTATGAGCGTAGGTAGATAAAGCCATATAAAAGGTTAAGAGCATTTTCATTTTATGAATATTTGCATAGAGTACAAGTGTAAAGGAGTAATGATAAACTTGTACAAAAATTGGTTAGGCCACAGTCAGAGTACTGTGCGCACATTTGGGGGCCCCGTTACAGAAAGAACATTAAAGCCACAAAGAGTGTGCAACAGAATCACCAGGGTGATACCAGAGATGGAAATTATAGTATTGAGGAGCGACTTGAGATAGTGGGACTATTTCCACTGGAGCAGAGAAAGCTAAGAGGAGATTTTTATTGTTTTAAAAAAAAATTATGAATGGTTTTGATTGAATGAATAGAAAAGGACTATTTCCTCTGGTTGAGGAGTCAGTAATGATGGAGCATCAATTTCAAATTGCCATTAAAAGATTGAGGAGAGAGGTTAAGATATTTCTTTACACGGCTGGTTGTTGGGACATGGAATTCTTTGCCACAGTGAGTGATTGAGGCAGAGACCATTGCATCTGTTAAGGGAAAATTGAATAAATAGTCAAAGAAAAAGAGGACACAAGGCTATGGGGAGAAAACAGTGCAATGGGATTAGTTTTGAAAGACTCTAGCAAAGAGTTAGCACAGACATGGTGGGCCGAATGACCTCTTTCTGTACTATAAAATTCTATGGTTCTAAGAAACCAATCAATTTGAAACTCCTGAAAGCATAAAATCAACTTGAATTTCCAAGAAACAGTTTAGAATAATTAGGCTCCCATAATTATAAGAAATTCTAGGAAAATAAATACTATGTATTGTTTAAAAGTTATTTACAAAGGCTTAGCTTAGTTCTTTTTATTATTTTGTTCACTTGAGGAGTTAAGTGGACGTATGTCTACTGCAAATATATAACTAAGACTGTTACTTATCTACTTGTTCATTTTTTTCTGTAAAATTAATTTACTTGATATTTTCAATTTAAAACAAGGCCTGGCGGGGAAGTGGGACTAGCTGGATTGCTCTTGCATAATGCCGACACAGACTCGATGGGCCAAATGGCCTCCTTCCATGCTGTAACCATTCTATGACTCTATGTGGTGCTCTACTGCTTTCAAAGACTGGCGTGAGACCATGTGGAGACATAAGATATGTCAAATAGCTAAAA
This sequence comes from Heptranchias perlo, assembly GCF_035084215.1. Classification (NCBI taxonomy): domain Eukaryota; kingdom Metazoa; phylum Chordata; class Chondrichthyes; order Hexanchiformes; family Hexanchidae; genus Heptranchias; species Heptranchias perlo. The sequence continues at coordinate 87,595,369 of NC_090327.1, forward strand.
GCAATTACCAGACTGGTTTGTCTGTTCATTTTCTGGACACATTTCCAAAAGCTAACCTAGATCTCAAAGCAAGGATAGATAGTCATGATGGTATGGAGAATTGGGATTTGCTCATGAGAGTGATTTAAACTAGAGATTGAAATAATCAACAGTAAGAAGGTTAGAAAAGACACAAAAAGGTAACAAGCACCTTATCATATCTTTCAGAAACATCTCAAATCACTTTAAATAGTATGAATTACTTTGAAATGCAGTGACGGTCGTTATATACACAAACTTGGCAGCCAATTAATACACAGCAATTGAAATGAATGTCCAGTTAACAACAACTTCAACAACTTGCATTTATGTAGCACCTTTAATGTAAAATTTTACCTGAGGGCTGAGTCATTTCTCAAATTGGTGGAATGAATGATGTGGAGATGCCGGTGATGGACTGGGGTTGACAATTGTAAACAATTTTACAACACCAAGTTATAGTCCAACTATTTTATTTGAAAATCACAAGCTTTCGGAGGCTTCCTCCTTCCTCAGGTGAATGTTTCACCTAAGGAAGGAGGAAGCCTCCGAAAGCTTGTGATTTTCAAATGAAATAGTTGGACTATAACTTGGTGTTGTAAAATTGTTTACAATGGTGGAATAAAGGAAGTGATTAGGAAAGGTGACCAAAAGCAAGGGTGAAGAGATGAATTTTACTGAGGTTTTTAAAGGTGGAGAGCGAGATGCAGAGGCAGAGCATTTTAGAAAGGGAGTTCCAAAGAGTAGGACTGAGGCAACTGAAGGGGCTCCAACCAGTGGTGGGGCAAAGTGAGAGATGTTACGCAGAGCTGTACATTGATATCTTAGGCTCTGATTTCTTTTTTTTTCAAAACTGAGACATGGACAAATACTTGTTTTACCTGAGGTTTTTCTTCAAATAAGCTACAATTGAACATTTTAGTCTGCTTTTTAGTAATAGCAAAAACTCTACATTATAACACGCAAACTCATAGGTTAAAGTTTGTGAGATCCAACTATTATGAATGTTGTGTCTTACTGAGACCTATTAAAATATGGAATAAAAGTAAAACTTACCCTGTATATGTATGTGTAGAGTTGAGGTCGAAGATCAGCCATGATCTTATCGAATGGTGGAGCAGGTTCAAGGGGCTGTATGACCTACTCCTGCTCCTATTTCTTATGGTGACTTGCATATGGATATCAAAGCTGCACCAAGTGAATTTACTTTTTGTTGTAAGGCCCTTCTTGGAACTATCATGCAGTATGAGTATGGAGGTTTTTTTTGTTGTATTGATAATGGTCAAATAAGCCTATAGTTTCAAATAATTTGCTCTCATTATTCTGAAAAAAAATGAATATGGTTTCATTATGGAATGTTTTATGTTTTTAATAGCTTTCTCCACTCACGTTTTTTAAAAATAATTTAAATGGTCTCCATTATAGAGGGGTTCTTCCATTGTGAAATTTTAATTACATGGCACTGTAGTTAGTTTATGATTAGGGTAAGTGATTTGTTTTGTTATCACTCAGATCTGCTCACAAAGCAGCATTTTCACTGCCTCCAGGACTTTTTAATGCAATATTGCGGTAGTCAGGAGGCAAATCACAATACACATGGTAAGTGTGGAATTCGTTGTAGGACTGCAACAAATTATATGTCATACTAATAATCCACAAACCTAGTCCAGAGGCACTGGTGGTGTCACACTGCCCAAGAGAGCTCAGCCTTTAAATGAATGGAAGTATGTAACAGGTTTTTTCAGTAAAACAGCAATCATAAGAATGGAAGGGGGGGAGGGAATCTACACAGGTAGTAGAGAATTTATCATAATACAGCAATCAACAGGTTGAGGGGAAGTTTATGCACAGGTACCACTCATAGCAGATTTTTTGTTATATTGTGAAAGTGGTTCAAACCTCCTCAATGTTGAGCATCTACCTATGTCCAAATGATTATATTCTAAATACTGATAACAAGTTACATTTTTATTTTTAAAAGGAAACTTCTTGATGACCATTATCATTTAATAACAGTAATTCCTTATAATCTTGATTCCTTATAATCTTTTACTTTGTTTTAAATGATTTGAACTCGGGAATCAGAAGTACAATTTCAAAATTTGTATACGACACCAAATTGGGGGAGTATAGTTAATACTGAGGAGGATTACGACAAAATACAAGAAGACATTAATAAACTTACAGAATGAGCATGTAATTGGCAAAAGAATTTCAATGTAAGTGTTAGGTGGTACATTTTGGTAGGAAGAATAAGGAGGCCACATACTGCTTGGAAAATAAGAGTGTAAATGGGGTAGAGGAGCAGAGGGATCTGGGGGTACAGATACACAAATCACTAAAAGTAGCGACGCAGGTTAATAAGGCCGTAAAAAAGCAAACAAAGCACTGGGGTTCATTTCTATAGGGATAGAATTGAAAAGCAGAGAAGTTATGTTAAACTTATATAGAACCTTGATTAGACCACACTTGGAACAATTCTGGCCTCCATATTATAAAAAGTATATAGAGGCACTGGAGAAGGTGCAAAAAAGATTTACTAGGATGATATCAGAACCGAGACGTTATAGCTATCAGGAAAGATTGAACAGGTTGGGGCTCTTTTCTCTAGAAAATAGAAGACTGAGGGGTGACCTGATAGAGGTCGTCAAGATTATGAAAGTGTTTGATAGGGTAGATGTAGAGAAGATGTTTCCACTTGCGGGGGAGACCAGAACTAAGGGCCATAAATATAAGACAATCAATAATAAATCAATAGGGAATTCAGGAGAAACTTCTTTACCCAGGGAGTGGTGAGAATGTGGAACCCGCTACCACAGGAAGTAATTGAGGCTAGATAAACACATGAGTGAGAAAGGAATAGGATATGTTGATGGGGTTAGATGAAGAAGGATGGGAGGAGTCTCGTGCAGCGCATAAAAACTGGCATGGACCCGTTGGGCCGAATGTCCTGTTTCTGTGCTGTACATTCTATGTAATTCTATGTAATTCTATGTTTTGTTTCTCACCAGGTTTTTGCAGCTCCATGCTCCTTCTGTTCCTGGTTGTGTTTTGTTCAGATGGTGTCATTACTCGTAGCATCCGTAAACACCGGCGTGGTAATAGGGAAGTAAATAGTGAGTATTGAAGCAGTTATACACTTACTTCGAATAGTCAGAATCTTTTACTGTGATTATCTCCAACTAACATGACCATTTTACATAATCGTTTCGATGCATTGCACCCTCAGGCTTTTGTTTTTGTTACATTAGTTGTCAGTCCAACTCCTGCTAAGATTTTGTGATGTCAACAGCTGGTTGACTCAGCAAACTTCATTCGGTACATTTCTAACATGAACTATGCAAATAAAAATTCATTTACCAAGTTAGTTAAAATAATAAATAAAGTATGTGAATCAGCAATAAAACTAGTTAATTGAAGTAGAATATTTTAAAGAAACTAGAGGACCTTGGAGTAAATTGCAAATGTTCTACTTCAATTAACTAGAGAAGGCACCTTGATAAGGTGGGAATGATTGCGCTCCTCTGACTCTGAGACCTGTGCTGGCAGGAATATAACTCCTGGTAGGGCTACCCAAGTCAAACAGGTCGAAAGGTAGGAACCAGACTCAAGTCTGTCCACCAATCCTCCTGGTCGGGGGTTGTGAGTCTGGCCAAACCTATTGTACTGCATGGTCTGGGAAATGGCTCAGATATAGATAGCTATAACTGCTGGTAAATTGGTAGGTAATGATACAGGTGGATTGCAAGTTTACAATTTCTAAACTTTTGCAGCCTTTGGACAGACTTGTCATCTTTTTACAGTATTGCAGCTTCTGACATCTCAACATAATAGCTATGTGTGAATGAGCTGCAAGAGGCCTGTGGAGTATATAGGCCAGAAGAGTATGGAATTTAGCCTCAGTGGGAGTTCAACCTTAGAAGGAGTTCAGCTTTGAGTTGCAGTTGGAGAGTTCAGGAGAGTGATGGCAGTGTAGGGAATCCTTGTGATGTGCGTGGACTGTGATCTGTGGGCCATCATGAATCTTCAGTGTATCCAGGGGCAGCATATTTGCACTAAGTGTTGGAAAATTGAAGCCGAAGATCTCTGTGCTCGAATAGCAACTGGTCGCACACTGCAGCTTCAGAAAGGAATAGAGAAGAATTGGAACCGATTTACTTCAGTGGTCAGTGCTGGGTCCATTTTTTTCTGAGTATATATAGGAGATTTGGAGTTATGCATAGGGAGCACAATCTCAATTTTCTGATGAAACAAAATATGAGGTTCAGCAAATAGTGAAGAGGACTGTAAAAGATTCAGGAAGACATAGACAGGTTAGCAGAATGGGAAGACAGTGGATAAGTGTGAGGTAACACATTTTGGAATGAACAACAAGGAATGGGAGTGTGTACTCAATGATAGGATGCTGAAGGGTGTGGATGAATAGAGAAACCTAGGAGAAACCTCAACATTCAAATACAAAATTCCCCGAAAGAGCAAGTGCAGAATATACAAGAATATACAAAAGAAGAATGCAGAATATACAAGAGTATACAAGAATATATACTTGTTGAGAATTCTGAAGTATTTCTTTAAATGTCTGCCACTGCTTATCTACCGTCATACCTTTTAATCTAATTTCCCAATCTACCTTTGCCAACTTGCCTCTCATACCTACGTAATTGGCTTTATTTAACTTTTGAACTTTAAGTATGTCACTACAGTCCATGTAGCTGGTCACAAAGGTCTGAAATTCCCATCTTAAACTCTCTCTCATGTACCCCTCATCACTTCTTTTGTCAAAAGTTCTCCAGCTCCTTTTTGAATTTACTATCACTCTCTATCCTCTTCTACTCTCTCTCTACCCCCATGCAGTCTGTTCCACACCTTCTTGCGTGAAACAATTCAATCTAAACTGTTTGTTCACCTTCCTTGCTCTCAGCTCCAATCCATGCCCCCGCCCCCCAGTTACAGAGTTTAATATTATTAGCCCGGCTTAGATACTTGAAAATGTTAACAAGATCTCCCTCCCTTGGTACTGCACTGGAGTGTCCACCTAGATCACATGCTGAAGTCCCGGAGTGGGGATTGAGCCCACAACCTTCTGGCTTGGAGGCAAGAGTGCTCCCAACCGAGCCGAGTTGACACTATGGGGTCAATTTTGCAATGATGGCGGGTTGGCAGCAGGGGGGGTGAAGGTGCGCATGGCAAACTCGATGAACAAAACTTACCGTTTCCGACGCGATCGCATGTTGATTGCTGATTAATGTGCTCTCCGGGTTTCGCGCCCGGTAGCCAGCCCGATTGACAGGCTGGCGGCCGTCAGGAGCTGCAATCCGAGGGTGGGGGGGAGAGAAAGAGAGAGAGTGAGACATCATCCGGTGCTGGAATGCAAGATCGGGTGGGGGGGGGGGGGAGGAGAGTGGAAGATCGGGGAGGGGGGGATAGGGGAAGATCGGGGGGGGGGAGAGGGGAAGATCGGGGGGAGGGGGAAGATTGGGGGGGAGAGGGGGAAGATTGGTGGGGAGAGGGGGAAGATTGGTGGGGAGAGGGGACAATCGGGGGGGAGGGGAAGATCGGGGAGAAGAGAAGATCAGGGGTGAAGAGGGGGAGATCGGGGGAGAAGTTGGGTGAAGAGGGGGAGATCGGAGACATCAGACATCAGAGCCAGGCATGAATCAGAAGCCGCCCAGGTAAGTTAAAAGTGTACCTCAGTGAATTACATTTGGCTCTTTGACAGTCATCCTACCAGCTTTAATTGCCGGTGAGACTTCCGTTTCTGGGTCGCCCGCCGCACACAGGTGGGTCCCTGGGAAACTCAGAAATCAGCGGGTTGAAGCCGGCTTCCGAACCCGAACGGGATTTCCGTGATTTTCGGAGCCCCCCACCCCCAACGCAATTGCCCCCTAAAATTGAGCCCTATGTCTTGGGGTCTAGACAGAGTAGATAGAGAGAAGTTGTTCCCATTGGCAGAAGGGTCGAGAACCAGAGCAGACAAATTTAAGGTAATCAGCAAAAGAACCAAAGGCAACATGAAGAAAAACTTTTTTACACAGCAAGTGGTTATGATCTGGAATGCACTGTCTTAAAGGGTGGTGGAGGCAGATTCAATCGTGGCTTTCAAAAGGGAATTGGATAAGTACTTGAAGGAAAAAAAAATTGCAGGGCTACGGGAAAAGGGCAGGGGAATGGGACTAGCTGGATTGCTCTTGTGGGAAGCCAGCATGGGCTCAATGAGCCGAATGGCCTCTTTCTGTCCTGTAACCATTCTATGATTCTATGATTCTATGCAAGTAGATAAAGCCAAAAATAAGGACAACAACATTTGGACTTTATATATATAAAGAAGTAATGATAGATTTGTGTAAAACATTGGATGGGTGACAGTTAGAATACTGTGTGTTGTTTTGGGCATCCCATTATAGGAAGGACATTAAAGCCATAGAATTGTACAATATAATTTCACCAGGATGATGCCAGGGTTAGGAAATAATGAGGAGGGACTTGAGATAATGGGACTATTTCTACTGGAGCACAGAAGGCTAAGAGAAGATTTAAGAGAGGTTTTTTTAAAATTATGAAAGGTTTTGATAGAGTGAATAGGGAAAGATTATTTCTTCCGGTTGGGGAGTCAGTGATAAAGGGTCAATTTAAAATTGTCACTAAGGAAATGAGGAGAGAGGTTAAGAAAAAATTCTATATGCACTGGTTTGAGGCAGAAACCATTGCATCTTTTAAGGGAACATTGGATAAATATTTGAAGAAGAGTAACATACAGGGCTGTGAGGAGATTGCAGGGCCACAGGATTAGTTTTGGATTGCTCTAGCAACATGCCAGCAAAGACAAGATGGGCTGAATGGCCTCTATTTTGTGTTCTAAATTTCTATGGTTCCATGATGGTCAGTGCAACAGCGAGTCATAACAACAACAACAACAATTTGCATTTATATCGCACACCAAGGCGCTTCACAAAAGCATTATCAAACAAAATTTGACACCGAGCTACATAAGGAGATATTAGGACAGCTGACCAAAAGCTTGGTCAAACAGGTAGGTTTAAAGGAGCATCTTAAAGGAGGAAAGCGAGGCAGAGAGGTTTAGGGAAGGAATTCCAGAGCTTAGGGCCTAGGCAGCTGAAGGCACGGCCGCCAATAGTGGAGTGATTAAAATCGGGGATGCGCAAGGGGCCAGAATTGAAGGAGCGCAGAGATCTCGGAGGATTGTAGGGCTGGAGGAGTTTACAGAGATATAGGGAGGGATAAGGCCATGGAGGGATTTGAAAACAAGGATAAGAATTTTAAAATCGAAGCATTGCCGGACAGAGAGTCAATGTAGGTCAGCGAGCACAGGGGTGATGGGTGAACAGGACTTGGTGTGAGTTAGGGTAAAAATAACAGAGATTTGGATGCGCTCAAGTTACATCCATCCACTGTTTTATGCCCTTTTACAGGACATAGTGCAAATGGTAGCAGAATAGCCTTGCTTCATGGGCTGGCAAAATTTGGAATTAAGTATCTTCAAAGTACTTTAACAGAAGTACTTCTCAAAGTGAGAATGTCCTTTTGGTTGCAACTTACGACTATCTGCTGGTGATCCTATATTTACAGAATTTGCTCTACCTCTAGTTATACCATTCTCCTGATTAGCTACTTCAGTTATTATATTGGGGAAACTTCCTGAGGTTCCATTCGCAAAGCAGAGCCTTGTTTGCAAAGGTCAAAATATTCATCACCTATCCCATGGAAAGGAGGCATCACCTCAATAGGGCACAGAACTTTTCCCAAATGTTAGTGTTCCTAAGAATGCAGGGCATTATAGATGGCAAACATGTACTTTACAGACCATTGAACCTGGCCACAACCTCCTGACTGACATGGTGCCTGCTGTCTTCTGGGGAGAGTACCCTAGAGTGCAACCTAGGCAATTCTCTTGCACCAATTTACTCAGCAACCTGTCAACTTTGCCAGCCATCAAACAAGGGGCCAGGTGAAGTGCCATTTCATCATTTGTCCACAGACTATTTCGTGCTTCCACATCGGGTATCCTTTCATGTCATTTATGCCTGGCATATTTTTTCCCCTACCGTCCAGCTTTGGGAAAGGCTGAAAAATATTTAAAATCCATATTAAACCTTCATAATGACTGAAATAATATTTTACCCCCTACACTTACCTTTAAGTGGGCACATCTCTTTAAATTTGAGCTGCTGGCCAGATTTTAGCTCCTGTCACAAGGCCAAAGCTGTGCAGGGAGCTCATGCTCATTAATCAAATAAGCTGACTCTAGAAAATTACAGCAGTGTGGTTTTGGATAAATTTGTGCTGGCAGCCATTCAGTCTTGGCTCCACTTAACCAAGATCGCAAAATTGGCCCGTATGTGTCGGCCTGCTTCAATTGGTAACACTGTTGCCTCTCAGTCAGAAAGTATGGGTTCAAGGATGGCATTCCAGTACAGCGAATCTGTTAGTGGTGCCATTTTTCAGATAAGTCATTGAACCGAGCCCCTCCCCCTTTACCTAGTCAGATGGCTTTTAAAGATTCCATGGCATTATTATAAAGAAAAAAGCAGGAAGTTCTCCTAGTGTACTGGCCAACATTTCTCCCTCAACTGACATCACTAATAAACATATCAACTGGTCAATCATCTTGCTGCTGTTTGTATGATCTTGCTGCGTATAAACATCCATGTTTGCCTACACAATAATGTCTGCACTTTAGAGTAATTCATGTGAAGCATTCTGAGAACCGTGATAAGGTGCCACCATAAGTTAGTGAGGAAGCAAAAAGCAGATCCTGGCAGGTGTGCTGCACTCTGCTGTCGCTGATAGCTCCTTCCAGCTGGTTTACTTTTCAACTAAAACTAACACCTATTTAGATCTAGCACTGACCAACCCCCTGAACACCCATACTCTTAGCACTAGAGGTTTACTAGGTAGAAATGAAAAAAAAATCATCCTGCTTTTATCCATTTTGTTGATAAAATCATGGGTCCCGAAATCCCAGGAGTGCAGAAGTACAGCACAATGGGACTCCTATCTATCTGCAGTCTGAATCCATAGACCCCAAAAAGCAAAGATTGGGTCATTTCCATAAGCGCGGTAGGCAGTGCGCACCTGTACAGGTGGAACAGAGGTGACTGTTCCGAATGATGTAGGGAAACAATAGCGGAGCCAGAGGCCCTTAAAGGGCTGAAGACAAATTGCCCAAATTTTTATTTAATTCCCCGAAGGGAAAAAAGGCGAATTATTTAAGGTAATCGATCCTTTCTGAGATCAACTACCTTTGCCAGTGGTCCTTTTGTGGTCTTTGGAAGGTCTAGTACAGGACCTACATAGGCTCTCAGCTGGTGTAAGTCCCACTAAGGGGGGAAGAGTAATGGGCAGACCCGCAGGCATGCCCCAAAGTTGTCAGTGGACTTAGGAAGGGTGGATGGCAGACTCGCTGAGCAGCATTTGGGCCAGATGATGCATGGGACGGAAACCCAGATGATCCACGTTATGCTTCAAATTGCTGTTCTCCGCCCCCCCACCATGGGAGGTCCACACCTTTTCTGCTGTGCCGCCCCATCAGAATTTCAATCACCAAAAAGTTTGTATTGCACCCAATGAACACCATTTAATTTGATGACATGGTCAAGTCCCTGTACTAAATGATTTTTGTTAATTTAGCTGGTCAGCATTTAAAGCTTTTCTGGAAATCTGTCTTAAAAATCATATTGTGTTAAAAGTAATCCTAGAATTTTACAGAATTGCAACCAGTGATTATATTATCAAACCGTTGTGCTTTTTTTAAAGAATATTATATTTCTGACTCTTTTCATCTCAGCCAATTAAGATTTAATTTAAGTCACGCAGTGCTATCTGATATAACATAATCCCAGTAAATAAAACTTTCCAGAGCTAGCAATTCTGTTGTTTTATTGCTGTATGATTAACTGTTTCTGCCACTTTATGGACAAGAAGGCAATGAATATGTTCTAATAATTATATTTGTCATTGCATAGATCGCCACCTCCCCAGTTACTTTCAAACAGTACCTCAATGCAGTACAATGTACAATCAGTATGTGGTAAAAGCAGAAAAAGTTGTGAGGCCTTTGAAGTATCTTCCTTGGATAATGATGGGACCTTTGAAACACTCAGGAGTAAGGTAAACTAAATATTTATAATTTTCATTCACTAATTGTAAGCTGAATCTTAACATATAGGGGCTAAATTTCCTCATCTGTTCTGCTGGACTTCTACTGTGGCTCAGTTTGGAAAGAGGCTGTGATCAGGATATGTTGGGTGGACCACATTTGGGAAATCGTGCCTGGCCTTGTAAGGGGCGGAGCCTTTGCCCACCCCTTACCAGGTCTCCCATGTCAGAGAGGGTGGAGACTCCCTACACTAGTTGTTCCTGCTTCCCTGGCCAGTGTAAGACTGAAGGTCAGTACACTGAGCCATCTGAGGTGTTCCAGCTTCCAGAAGGGTGCAAGTGGATCCCCCCAGGGTGGGGGAAGGTGAGTCCAGGCCAGAGAAGCAGCCTGAATTCCCAAAGATGGTTAAAGTTTTTTTTAAAAAGTTTTGAGTATTGGTCTGATTACACACAGGGGTCAGAGAATGGATCTCCCAGAGACAGGGGCCGAGTATCCCCACCCTCCCATAAATTGGTATTCACCAGATCTTGATAGCACGTGGCAGGCAAGTGGTCAAGATGCACTGATAATGCGTGTGCACCCACTGGCCCCATGCAAATGAAGTGCCCACCCACTGACCCAGCAAACTCCGGTGGGGTCAGCACTATAGGGGCACTGTCAAATGTGATTTAAATGTCAAATTTCTGCCTACAGATTTTTTGCCCCTTCAACTCTGCATAAATTGTCATGCGATTTAGGCAAAAAAGTACTATAAATATTTAAAGAAAGCAGCTATTTTCCTTGTGTTCTGGGTGTGGTGTGTATTTCAGTCTTCAACAATGCAACTTTTGTTAAATATTTATTGCGCATTCAAAGTAAATGAAAATAGCCTACAAGATGTTACTTTAAATAATTGTACCATTCATATGTTTAAATAACTATGGAATAAATGTATTTATATTTGTTGAATTTCTATGGAACAACAGTAAGGTCAGTACAACTTTGGTCTCTCCCTATAGCTGTCTTGTTGCCATATTTTAAAACCTTTGTGCTTTGCAGTAGAGAATGTAGACTAAAAATTACTCTTGGTGATATTAGCGGACAAACACTTACCATGTCCATATGCCATCCTTCTACTATTTTAACGGAGGTGTAATCCTATTTAAATTGGTTAACAATCCCATTAAAATAATGGACAGAGCAATGTCAGAGGAATGTGTGAAGCGTTTATTGAAAACAGTAATTTTTAGCTTTATTTTTTATGTAAGTGGTTTGGGCTAATTAATGTTTTACAGCTCTATGACTTAGTAGTTCTAATATTTGGAAATATCCTGATTTTTAAAAGTACACTTATATTCAGGGTTCAATATGTCACAGTTCAGGGATTTGTAATATAGTGACCAGCCTCTGCAAAGGGAAAAAAGCTTCATAATATGGTAGATTTTCCATTCCGGCATTGTAGGACTAATGCACTCTGAGCTTTGCACTTCCACATACTTGGAACTGCTGTCATGAGAACATAGGAGCATAGGAATAGGAGTAGGCATTCAGTCCCTCGGGCCTGTTCCGTGATTCAATTAGATCATAGCTGATCTGTATCTTAACTTCATCTACCCTCCTTGGTTTGGTAACCTTTAATACCCTTGCCTAACAAAAATATAACGTTCACCTGAGGAAGGAGGAAGCCTCCGAAAGCTTGTGAATTTAAAATAAAATTGCTGGACTATAACTTGGTGTTGTAAAATTGTTTACAATTGTCAACCCCAGTCCATCACCGGCATCTCCACATCATAACAAAAATATATCAATCTCAGTTTTGACATTTTCAATTGACCTAACCTCAACAGCTTTTTGTCCCTATTGGATCTCCTGGATTTGGCCTAATTATATATTCAACACAAACTCCTGACCTAGGGTTGGGACTCCCACTGGTAGTTCACTCACTGATAGAGCAACCGTAACATCTGGTACAGCTGCAACTCTTAAAGGGCTGCAGTTGCAAATTAAAGGTGAGTTGATTTCTTTCTGCAGGAAGAAGATATAAGGCAGAAGATTGTTCCAATAGCTGAAGGATGGTTGAGTAACTATTAAAAAACCCTCCATCCACTGATGCAGCTGGGAAGCTGCTTCTTCAGGAAGTGGGTGAAAGGAGGGTTGCCCTATTTATCACCGATGGGAACCCTCCTCACAAGAAAGTGACGCAGACCACATGGGAGGAGACGGCAGAAAAGGTGAACGCTGCAACAAACACCCAGAGGACCTGGGTGCAGATGAGAAAGTTTGCCAATATCAGAAAGTCTGCCAAAACAAGCATCCTCTGCATTTGCTTATAGTAGATGGGTGCAATATGTACACTACAAAGTGTTTCTTCTCAACCTGTTGCACCTTGACTGTAACCACTTGAAAAACACTCAGAACAACCTTATGGCTCTTTCACAGCTTAAAATGCATACCTCTACATAATGACCTCTGCAGATTTAAGTGCCATCTAGAAAGTAGCATGGCAAACTTTCTAGATGGCACTTAAAACTAGAGAGGGCATAATTTCCTGCCCGACTCGCCCCGATGCTGGATAGAAGTAGCACACTGAAGAGCACCCCTGGCACAGGCCAACCACCTCCCAGGCCTGTTTCTGTGTGTTGGGCCTCCAATATCAGAGCCTTCTGGCTGCTGATGGAGATCAGTAGCCAGAAAGCCTCAATTACAACCAAAAATCCTGGCGGGGTGGGGCTAATAGTGATAAAGTGAGACTTACCCAAATTTCTTTGGCTTGCCTCTGTAGCCTGCACCAACCAAAGGGTCAGTGGGGGTCCCAGGACAGACCACAGTGCCACGTTTCATGCAGGCTCAGTTTTGACGCCTCGCCCTCACCCCAAACGTCTGGGAAGCTCCAGAAATCCCATGGCAATGTAAAAAGTGTGGAGACCTGGAAAAACAGGACGGTGACCCTTTTTTCTGACCTGCACTTAACTTGGGGCATGAATCAGGAAAATCAACCCTGACATATTGTCAAATTCGCGTTTGAAAAGGTAAACCCACAAAAACTATCTGCATTGTGTATGATAATTTACTCACACGTATGTTGGAGTACAGGGTGGGCACTTGGGTGTCACTGCATAGGCTCTTCATACTTCCATTACCTCGTAGTACTTTTTGCTTACAGAACAAAGTGGCACGTAACAGGATGAGCAAACTGCATGGGAAGAGGGCCCTACAAATAAGTGTTTCTGAAGAGGCCACTCTGTGAATCCTGGGCTGGAGAGCATAAAAGGAGTGGAGCAGCGTGAAGCTGGAACCTTCTGCCGAGCTCAGGGCTAGTACCACCCTTTTCCTGTTATTCTTTCTTCACTCACTCCTTTACTCAGTCACATGCATACACCCCAGCACACCACCATGTGATACATAGTCATGTAAGTACTAGTTGAAGGGATGTCTTGCAGCCAGCATTTTAACAGCGTTCTTCTGTTTTTATAGGTCGAAACAGCCTGATTTGCCATAGGAACGAGTTATCACCTCACAGCGCCCAGCATCAATCACTCCATCCATTGCAAGCACTGGCACAGGTACACCTACCAGAGAAATTTTAGTTAGTTAACTTGAGGCTGATGCACTAGGTAATCACATAGTATAAGTAAGAGCTTTTGGTGCTGACAGAGGAGGAGCAGGAACCTGCTGGCTGGAGGTTTAACTCACGTCCTTCTTAGTTGCAAAGCCCTGGAATTTAGACTGCATTGCACCTTAGATTGCACCGGCCCTTTATTTAAAAGAAAGCTGCTATCTGAGCATAAATATTTTATATAGTCATCTGAGTGTGCACAAAACATTCTGGAAGGTCTGGTAGCAACTAAAGAGAAGTCCTTCACCCACATCTGTTCAGTTGTGAATGACTAGGTTAGGCTCTAGAAGGCATATATCATACACGGCTAACAAGTAGAAGCACGAGGTTAAACACACTAGTCGTTACACTCCTCACTCTTAGACGTTGATTTGAACTTTATTTTAGCCATGTCCAGGGAGTTTTCCTCTGATGATGCAGAATGAGGTTTCAGCAGACCAAAGGATGGGCATCCATGGAAGTAAGGGTAATGCAGAGGACGATGTTGGTGAAGGTATGTTGGGCCACTCCATTGTGCACATGTGGATGGGATCTTTAGTGCATTGGGCAAATCAAACATTTAGGTGAAGACTCTTCATAGCTGCAAAGGTGTTCTGCATGAATGGGCTGGAACTTGCTGGAAAAATAATGGCGTGTTAACAACGCACACTGTTATTAATGTGAAAATCGGCCAGCAAGTTCAGGTGATTAAGAGATAAGCCGTGAGTTGCAAATCTCCAGAATTTGCTGGTTGATTTATGCCGCTCCGCCAGTTGCTTCACACAAACGGCATCTCACCCTTAGCTTCCTCTTTATTTTTAACAACTTGCTGGATTTGCACATTAATTGCCCATTAAACTCGTCACAGAAAATTAATTCTGATCATTAACAGTGTAAGTATCTTTTTAACAATGTAATAATTGTTAATGCAATGCCAATCAACCTCTCTGGCTCAGAAATTGAACAATTTAAACTGTGGAGTCTTACTCCTTCTGGTGGTACATTGTTCTTAGAGATTTTTAAAATGTCAAATTTTAAATTTTAACATTTTTTTCTTACTTTTCCTTTCTGACCCTTTTTTCTCTCTCTTAACGCAATCTTTCTTTCGCTCTCTTTATTTCTCCTTCTATACATGATTTGTCTCTAATTCACCGACTCTAATTCACCCTCCTTCTCAGTCATTCCTGTTTCTTTCTCAATCCATAAATCTCATTGATTAAGTAGATGCACTGTTGGTCCCACTGTTCACTGAGGTCCCAGATGCCCCGTTGCTCTCACCACCTGTCATTAGCTTGCACTTCCAGCAAGTTACGGCGCAAAAAATATTTGAGCTGAAGGGTGCAGAATAAAGCCTAACTAATGGGCCATTCCGCATGATAGCACGCTCCAGCAAGATCCGGCCCAATATCATTTGGATCAGTAACAGCATCCTGCTTTGCCCTTTGCTGTGGGTACGCCTCCATTTCCTCCTCCTCTTCAATCTTCTCCATGGTTAGGCCTGTTTGGATGGCAAAGTTGTACAGCATGCAGCAGATAATGATGATTGGGGGTAGAGGTACTGTAAAGCACATTTGGGCATCTGTTCAGGCATCTGAGGCACGGCTTCAAGATATCAATAATACGCTTAAATAATTATTATGTTGGTTGTATGCACCTCATTTTACCTTCACTTAGCTGATGATCGTGGCCATCGTGATAGTATCATGAGCCAGAGTTTAAAAGGGTATTCTTGGTCTTGTAGTCCTTCCAGTTTGCCTTCTTAATCAATTACAGTGTACTCCTCTTACTTTGAATTATTTGTTCATTTGAATTTAAATTGTGCAACAACGAATGCCTCATGCTGTGTTATTAAAATGGTTCAGGGGGAGCTAGAAAAGTATATGAGGGAGAAAGGAATTCAAGGATATGTTGATAGGATGAGATGAAGTGAGGTGGGAGGAGGCTCGTGTGGAGCATAAGCAACAGCATAGACCTGTTGGGCCGAATGGCCTGTTTCTGTGCTGTAAAATTCTATGTCATTCTATGAATTGCTGGATCATTTGAATTTTTTTCCAGCAAAACAACTACTTAAAATTAACAGGAGCAGACTTAAAATGAAAGAATCATGACTATGACCTGGGAGCAGGCCTGTATGATCCTGTGGTAACAGTCACTGACCATCTCCAAATTGATGGAGTGGAATCCTTTGAGGTTTATGAAAGTCAGGGCATTGTGTACGGGGAGATGATATGAAATCACCAGCTTTTTTTTCCTTTTCTGCACTACTTCTTGTTTCCTGCCAGAAACATGCAGGAACTGAAATTGTTCAGAACACTTTTTAAACCTGCTGTTCCTTATTATGGTCCAAAAGGTTTACCAATGAGCTTTCAGAGAAAGATGCTGCAGTTTTCTACTGGAAGAAAATAAAATGACCAGAGGTGAATTAGTTCACCAGCTGAGCTGGAGTTAACTCAATGATAGAACAGTTAAATTCTTTGCAGAGTAATTGTTCAACACATGGTTTGCTGAAACTATTACATTGGCTGAAGGCTCTACCAGGGATGAAGCACCCATTCCATCAACTACCAGTGAGCTTTCAAACTCCAGTGCCCTTTAATTAGCTGAGGGTAATTTGCTCAGGGGATTTGTAAACAGATTCACCATCTGGAAGGGAAACATTTGTAGGGCTATGGGGAAAGAGCAGGGGAACGGAACTAACTGGATTGCTCTTACAAAGAACTGGCACAGGCTCGATGGGCCGAATGGCCTCCTTCTGTGCTGTAACCGTTCTATGATTCTATGATTTTCTGAATCTTGTCAAACACAAAAGTGAATTTATTGGTACAAAATGTGTTCTCCCAGGCCCAGAAGGATGCAAAAAGGCTTGGACCAAAGTCAAACATATGGGCCAATTTTATGATTTTGGATGAAGTCTCCTACACCAGGTGCACTTATTGGGAAATCACAGGCACGATCCCCACGATTTCCCAATTTGCACTCCCGGCAGGTGGGATGTTGCATGGTGGAATTTTCACTTTGGCTTTGGTTCCTATTCTCTACCATTTACTGTCACCACCATACAATGTCACATATATTTGCACGGGTCAAGTACCTTGTTTCCTCTCACTGAGGCATAAAATTAAAGTTGTTTCAACTAATAACCAATTGGAGAGTAAAATAAGATACTATTTACTGGAATATTGGCTTTTCTGCCTGAGCAGTGTTTGTGTACGAACCATTACGTAACTGTCCAAAATACCTTAATGCCTGGCAACAAAAAATAGCGTCTTCATTTTTGATATATATATATTTTAAAAAATGAATGTTTTTACACCGTACTACATCTTTGTATTAGGTGTTTCCCTTTCTTGCTGAAGAAGTAATTTTGGTCACAGCTTAAGTACAAAATTGGCTCTTTGCTGAAGCTCCACTTACAGCATGAGAAGACATAACAGTATGCCACATGTCCTCTGGCTCTGGGCCAGCTTGCTCTTAGTGATCTTTAACTCTTAATTTGTCTGTCTGTAATGCAAAGTTGTTACAAAACCAAGGTTAAATGACTTGAGCTGTGTCTCTTAAAATGAAGGATTTTCCATGTTCTCCAACAATTAAGGTTTTAATGAGATCAACAAGCAAGTGCTTAAGAAAAAAAATACGGATTTCTGGTTGCAAGAACCAGAGACATACGATACATTTAGAAAGACGCCAAAAATAACTTAAATATTTCGTTCAAGTGTAGTGACTGTCCAGTTTAGGATTTGACTGTCCAGTTTTGAGCAGACTGTCTTGGATTTCTAAAATAAACATAAGAACATAAGAACATAAGAACATAAGAAATTGGAGCAGGAGTAGGCCAATCGGCCCCTCGAGCCTGCTCCGCCATTCAATAAGATCATGGCTGATCTGATCCCAACCACAAATCTAAAGAACACAAGAAGTCGGAGCAGGACCCGGCCACATAGCCCCTGGGCCCTCTCCGCCACCCACAGGGCATTGACCGATCCGAACTCAGCTTCATGTCCAATTTCCTGCCCGCTCCCCATAACCCCTAATTCCCTTTACTTCTAGGAAACTGTCTATTTCTGTTTTAAATTTATCTAATGATGTAGCTTCCACAGCTTCCTGGGGCAGCAAATTCCACAGACCTACCACCCTCTGAGTGAAGAAGTTTCTCCTCATCTCAGTTTTGAAAGAGCAGCCCCTTATTCTAAGATTATGCCCCCTAGTTCTAGTTTCACCCATCTTTGGGAACATCCTTACTGCATCCACCCGATCAAGACCCTTCACAATCTTATATGTTTCAATAAGATCGCCTCTCATTCTTCTGAACTCCAATGAGTAGAGTGCCAATCTACTCAACCTCTCCTCATATGTCCGCCCCCTCATCCCCGGGATTAACCGAGTGAACCTTCTTTGTACTGCCTCGAGAGCAAGTATGTCTTTTCTTAAGTATGGAGACCAAAACTGTATGCAGTATTCCAGGTGCGGTCTCACCAATACCTTATATAACTGCAGCAATACCTCCTTGTTTTTATATTCTATCCCCCTAGCAATAAAAGCCAACATTCCGTTGGCTTTCTTGATCACCTGCTGCACCTGCATACCAACTTTTTGATTTTCTTGCACTAGGACCCCCAGATCCCTTTGTACTGCAGTACTTTCCAGTCTCTCGCCATTAAGAAAATAACTTGCTCTCTGATTTTTCCTGCCAAAGTGCATAACCTCACATTTTCCAATATTATATTGCATCTGCCAAATCTCCGCCCACTCACCCAGCCTGTCTATATCCCCTTGCAGGTTTTTTATGTCCTCCTCACTCTCTACTTTCCCTCCCATCTTTGTATCATCTGCAAATTTTGATATGTTGCACTCGGTCCCCTCCTCCAAATCGTTAATATAGATTGTAAAGAGTTGGGGACCCAGCACCGACCCCTGTGGAACACCACTGGTTACTGGTTGCCAGTCCGAAAATGAACCATTTATCCCAACTCTCTGCTTCCTGTTTGATAACCAATCCTCCACCCATGCCAGAATATTACCCCCAATCCCGTGATTTTTTATCTTAAGTAATAATCTTTTATGTGGCACCTTGTCGAATGCCTTCTGGAAGTCTAAATACACTACGTCCACTGGTTCCCCTTTATCCACCCTATACGTTATATCCTCGAAGAACTCAAGCAAATTTGTCAGACATGACTTCCCCTTCATAAAGCCATGCTGACTTTGTCCTATTAAATTATGCTTATCTAAATGTTCCGTTACTGTCTCCTTAATAATAGACTCCAAAATTTTACCCACCACAGATGTTAAGCTAACTGGCCTATAATTTCCAGCCTTCTGCCTACTACCCTTTTTAAATAACGGTGTTACATTAGCAGTTTTCCAATCTGCCGGGACCTCTCCTGAGTCCAGGGAATTTTGGAAAACTATCACCAAAGCATCCACAATCCCTACTGCCACTTCCCTCAAGACCCTAGGATGGAAGCCATCAGGTCCAGGGGATTTATCAGCCTTGAGTCCCATTATTTTACTGAGTACCATCTCTTGAGTGATTTTAATCGTATTTAGCTCCTCCCCCCCGAGAGTCCCCTGTTTGTCCAGTGTTGGGATATTCTTAGTGTCCTCTACTGTAAAGACTGAAACAAAATATTTGTTCAGCATTTTTGCCATCTCCATGTTTCCCACCATTAATTTCCCGGTCTCATCCTCTAAGGGACCTATGTTTGCCTTAGCCACCCTTTTTCTTTTTATATAACTATAGAAACTCTTGCTATCTGTTTTTATATTTTTTGCTAATTTCTTTTCATAATCTAACTTCCCTTTCTTAATCAATCCTTTAGTTACTTTTTGCTGTCTTTTGAAGAATTCCCAATCTTCTATCCTCCCACTAAGTTTGGCTACCTTATATGTCCTTGTTTTTAGTCGGATACTATCCTTGATTTCTTTACTTAGCCACGGGTGGCTGTCATTTCTTTTACACCCTTTTTTCCTCAGTGGAATATATTTATTTTGAAAGTTGTAAAATAACTCCCTAAATGAACACCACTGCTCATGTACCGTCTTACCCTTTAATCTATTTTCCCAGTCCACTTTAATCAATTCCGCTCTCATACCATCATAGTCTCCTTTATTCAAGCTCAGTACGCTTGTTTGAGAATCAACCTTCTCACCCTCTAATTGGATATGGAATTCAACCATGTTGTGGTCGCTCGTTCCAAGGGGATCCTTAACTAGGACATTATTAATTAATCCTGACTCATTACACAGGACCAGGTCCAAGGTTGCCTGCCCCCTTGTAGGATCAGTTACATACTGCTCAAGAAATCCATCCCTGATGCACTCAATGAACTCAATAAACATCTGTAAGGGGTTTTTACTGTTTCTCGGGCTTATTGTAGGTCAGCCAGTTATGTTTTTCCTGAGCTGCCCTGCCCGCTGTGCGGTTGCGAATCGCTTTCCCCTTCCTGATTCTGAGCTGAGGACTTATCGGGTGGTAACAAGGACAGACGAACAGACCAGTGGATTGGTACAAGGAAAACCAATGTTTATTAATAAGAAAACTAAAACTACAAGGTAAACAGTATTATACAGAAGATAAAAGAAATCGCTATGGATGCAATACAGTCTTACACTTAATGGGGTGGAAGAAACGGACACATCGAGGGAAAATTCTAAAATCACAATTTTAGCAATACCCCTTCAACTCCCACCCTTACACCTAGCTAGGTTGTCTTGTGGCGGCCAGAAAATTAATGCTCACCGGTGAAACAGATGAAAAGGCCTGGCCCCTGTGCCCTGCTGCTGCCATCGACATGTGGTTGCGAGGTTTACTGGATGGCCTTCCTTCTTAGTTGCTAGCAGGCAGACAGGACATCGGGCCAAGAGGCGAAGAGAAGAGAGAGAGAGATTCTGGGAAGCCCCAGTTATATCCTCCCGGTATCAGGTTTTTTTTTCATGCCTCATCAGCTTGCTCCATTGTTCGATTTGAGCACGAAAACGTAAGACAAAGGACCCCAATCTCTGGCCCATTTACATAATGGCCGGTATCTGTACTGATGAGTTCCATAACTGCTTTCCATTGTTCCTTGATGGTTCACCTTAGGTGGGATTACTTCTGATGGCTTGCCTCAGGGCGTAAATGCAACTGCTTGTCTCCCTGCATTGTTCAAAAAAATCCCTGTCTGCCCTTGTGGAAAGGTGTCCAGTTTCAAATGCTGCAGGCCTTTGGCCATGTGTCTGACTGCAGCCATTTTGAGAGGCCCTGGCTTGTTTAGAACACAGTCACACCAGGGTTATTTTTTTAATAACTCCAATAAATCTTCAGGGGGTGGGGGGAACATGTGAAATTTTGCGAATCCCTTCACATCAAAAATCTTGTTTTTTTAAAAATAGAAACCCACTTACTTCCTTGGCTGATCACATGGGGACAGTGAGGGTAAAATTCAACCTTGGCAGGGACATAAAACAGATGGAGGTCAATTGAAAGGAAAATCAGGCGGGGAGTATAACGGATGGTTGATCTGCTACTGCCTGATAACACTCCTGTGAAGCACCTTGGGACGTTTTACTACGTTAAGGACACTTTATAAATGCAAGTTGTTGTTGTTGCCTATTTTACTTCCCCACCGAAGTTGAATTTTTACCCTCATTAAATCTTAATCAGCAGCCATACAAACTTAAAAACTCAAGCCATGATCCCACTCGTGCCCCTCAGCTGTTCTGCCTTTGTCTGATTTTAGACATGATAAAATGATGGCAACCTTATTCAGTCCAACTCTTTTCCTCTCCTGACTCCTTGTTGGGGTACAGCTCCATATTCACTAGTTGCCCTCCAGTATCTCACCCAAAATGCCTATTATGTATCAGCCTTGACATGAAATATCAGCAGGCTATTTGACCGTGGGGGTTGAAAGCCACTCCTGATTCTATCGTTTTCTGATATCACTAGATAGTGATCAGGAGTGGGAACGCCGACTGATTGTCCCTTCCCTAAGCCAGGAGTCATGACTCAATTGCAGAAATCCTATCGCTGCTCAGCTGGGATCAGCTAACTTTTTTTTTATTCGTTCACGGGATGTGGGCGTCGCTGGCAAGGCCGGCATTTATTGCCCATCCCTAATTGCCCTCGAGAAGGTGGTGGTGAGCCGCCTTCTTGAACCGCTGCAGTCCGTGTGAAAATCCAATTTTAACAAGTGAAACAAGAAACTGAAGTGAACTGTTAAATGCTATGGGTTTTAATGTTGAAAGCAATCTTAACATTCAAAGATTTTCTTTAATACAAAAATGTCATGATCTTTTTTTATGAGCCTATGCAAACTAATGCTGTCTATGTTTTTCAGGGTTACCACAGCAGGTGGACAAAAATGTCTAATTCACAAGGGAGTGGCAATTCTAGCCAGGATTGGGAAATCTAAGACCGTGGTTGAGGACGCCAAACACTTGGCACATGCCTGGAAGGTATAGATCAATCCTTCTGTAGAGCTCTTATCAAATTAAACTCCATGGCGTAGATATTTGGCCATGCAGCACCCATTTTTCGGGCACTAATCAACCTACTAAGCTCCCATTATGGCAAGCAGTAAACCTGTGAACCATTGACTTCCAGCAGGAAGTGCGCCACCCGCCATATTGGATAAGGTAGATGCACTGGCGGCAGAAGCGCATGTCGGGACTTTTTAAAGGCTAGAATAACTTATTCAAATTAGGATCCTGCGAGTTTTGCAGGATCTGTTTCTGATTTTTGAACGCCCTGGCACTTCACTCGCCATGTGCTGAACTTGCACAACACAATGTGCCACTAACCGGCTGGGAGGCTCCCATAATTACCTGAATGGGAAGCTAGGAGGAGCAGGAGTGCTCCTCCCAACCCCTCATTAAAAGAACGCTGTCCTCTCCTCTCCCCCCGATCGCCCAACACCACTCCCCCCCACCGCTATCTCCACCCCGATCTTCCTTACTTACATGAGGGCAACTGCGATGTCAGCAGGGGCCCATTCTTCAGTGATGCTTCACCGGCAGCGCTGCACACTTGCTGGCTCCATGGAAATGAAGCCCGAGGCCCAATATTGGGGCACCTTGGGCCTCACCAGTCAGGCAAGAATTGTACCCTGCGCCCGACCCCCTCCCGCCCTGAGCACCTGAAATTCTAGGCCCATGAGTTCAAGCTCCATGAAAACATTGACTACATTTTTTGTAACCCTTTTTTTTGTTTCATGCTGTAGGTAGAGGAAGAAAGACCAGCCTATAAAAGAAAAATGCTTGAATTTATTCGTGCATGCGGTGAAGATTATGACGTTTTAATGGACAACTGTCACGATTGCACAGAGAGAATGATGGAACTCGCTAGCACTTCTTATTTTTAGGCTGTGATCTTTTTAAATCCGATTTCTGAATTACTTGGTGGTCAGGTCACACCAAACTGATGTGTGGATTTTTGGTCATATTTTAAAAACTATATATTTTTTCATAAATATTATACTTTATCAATCTCCTTTTCTTGTCCCATCTATTTTTTTCTTATTGTTATAGATTTATTTTAAATCAAAAGCTTATGTGAGATACTATATAATAATTTTTCAAATTCTACCAGTCACAAAATGAAAATTTGTGACAAATATGACTTATTAATATGTCAAAATTCAGTATTTTTACAAAATCAGTTTGATCTGTGATGCAGAATGTGCAGGGCAGGATTATATCAATTCTGCAATAGAGAATTAATAAACCCCTGGACCAAATAACATGTACCCTAGGATACCGAAGGAAACCAGGGAGGAACTTTTTCATACACTTCCTATATTCATGAAAAAAATCAGTGGGCATTGGTAGGGTTCCACAGGATTAGAAGCAAGCAAATATAGTACTTATATTTAAAAACTGGGAACAAATCTGACCCAGACAATTGCAGGTTCATTAGCCTAACATCAGTAATGAGTAAAATAATAGAAACCACTTTAATGAGTAAGCTGGAGGTCTACTTAAACATCAATAGCTTAATAAGAAATGGCCGGAATGGATTTGCAAGGGGAAGATCCTGCTGACAAACCTTGCTGACTTGAGCATGTTTCAAATAAAGCAAATAGTGAATCTCCCTATGGTATATTTATTTGGATTTTCATAAACCCTCTGACAAGGTTCCACATGAAGGATTTTTGATAAAACTAAAATCTATTGGATAAAAAAAAGGAAACAGAGTCTAGTCATGAGAGATGTATTGACAGGCTTGTGGAGGGGAGGTGTTAAATGGTGTACCCGAAAGGTCAGTGCTTGGATGGCTACTGTTTCTTATCTAATAAATGATTTAAGTGCAGAAACCAAATATAAGCTTTTAAAATTAGCAGAGGACACTAAAATGGGGAAAGTGAATGAGACAGGAGGTACAGCTAACAACTTACATAAGAATTTAGGTCAGTTAAACAATTGAACAGACAAATTGCAAATGGAATTCAATATTGACAAGTGTAAAGTATTACACATTGGGTGAAAAATTATCAATATAAGTTAACAATGAAGGGGATAGAATTAGCACAGGGAAACTGAGAAAGGGACATAAAAGTAAATTAAACTAATCACTTTCAATGTCAAGATAGTGTGAAGAAGCAATTAAAACAAATAGAATGTTGGGAAACATAGCCATTACAGTGGAGTACAACAGGTCTGCAAAGTTATGCCATGGCGTTATAATGCACCAGGCATACCACATTTGGAGCACTGTGTACAAGTTTACTTACTATGCTTCAAAAGAGACGTGTGCTTTGGAAAGGAAGTAAATAAGAGTAACTAGAATGATAAGAGAAATTTAAGCTCTACAATCTAAAGAGAAGTTTAAAGAAGTGAAGCTAATCTCGGCACATAAAGTATTAAATGGTATAGATAAGCTGAAGCCAGAATATTACTTCAAAGTATGTAAAATCAATAGGACCAGAGGACATATATTTAAATAAGTGAAAATAAGGTTACAACAGATGTTTTAGGGAAAAAAATATTTACTCAAAGGGAGACAAACATTTGGAATAGTCTACCAACAAAGATAGTAGAGTCAAGAATATCAGTATTCAAAATGCTGTTGGATGCAAGGTTGGATGAGTTGTAATACAGGAGGGGTGAGTTTAGATAGGCTGAATGGCCTTTTCTCATCCTCAACTTTTCCTAATTCTCTCATAATATGCGAGCTCACATACAGGGTCAGCAATTGTACAGACATTAAGAGTAAATACCAAATTGGACTCATTGCTATCTGATCAGACATATTTTACGGAATATCTGCTTGTTCTATCTGAGGAATAATGAAATCCAGTAGCAACAAATGTGAAGAGTATTGAAGAACTGATATTTTGCTTACTATGCCCTCAGGTAAACTGACAGTATCCTAGTACCTCCATATCATAAATGGAATAAGATGTAAAATGTTGTCATGCTATCTGGGTTACATATCTTGAAACACATGATTATAGAATTTCTTGTACCATACATACCATTAAATCCTCAAGGTTATCACCTGCTGTCATACTTTCTTCTTCAGCTAATGGTGAAGGTGATGATCTGTGCTACCTAATCTCTACAGCTACTTTCAATGCCAGTTTTTAATCAGCTGACTGGAGGACCTTTTCTGCAAGTCAGATCTGGTCTTGTTAACTTTTCATTCCGCTTTCCATAAAATGAACACCCCACCATTGCAGCATGCTCCCTCCTGTGGTTAGTTCAAAAGTGACTGAATCTCATTCACTGGCCAGCATTGAAAATGGATTCAGTCTGAATGGGAATTCAGTTTTCCTTTCTGCTGAAATTAAAAGGAGGATCAACAAATTAAAATATTATTCTATCTGGTGGAGCAATTTGTTTCATGCCTATGCTGCTTGTATATTGTATATAATTTCAACAAGTATAAGTGACATTTGTCTCCAGCTTATGTAAACTACTGCAGGGTTCAGCAGGATAGCATTTTCCCCATGTGTTCTGGATCCAAAATGCAAGAGCTTTTTGGAATTTGTAAATCCTAAAAAACAGGCTTGAAATGAACATAGATTGTTAGGAGTCACAAAATGCAAGTTTAGACAGATTTGTTGCTGCATAATTATTGTGGGTGGAAATCATTCACATAGTCATTATGGCAAATAATTTGCAAGTGGAAGCTCTTTTATTCTGTCTACTGTAATTTATTTGCAATCTTGTTTTCTGGAACATTATAGCCACCACAAAGAGTTATTTTACAGCTGGCAGCATTTAGTGATTTAAAATAAAATGGTAGTAACACAGACATGAAATTCATAATTTGAAGACATGAATAATTTATGGAAATATAAAAGGTAATCAATAAGTAAATAATTTAAAAGAATGTACAAAATAACATTTGTGTTACTTTCAGTTCTCAGTATATTTTATTAGAAAAGCCACCAAATTCCACAAAGCTACATGCCATAAATGAACATATCGGGCCAGATTTTGCTGTAAAAATAACGGTGAGGCTAACCGCACTCACCATTATTTATGTCCAAATCAGACAGTAACCTCTGGCGACCGCACATGCGCAGTTAAACTCGAAAATTGCCGTCCAAGATGCCCTACTCCTCCAAAATCTGTGTGAAAATGGCATCTCACCGTCTGACTCACCATTCAAATGTATTGAACAGTGTGAAGTTCTTGTACTTGCCTCATAGATAAAGATTAAACTTGCCAAAAAAAAGTTAGGGCTTGTCCATTGCAGTCTAAGTACCCTTTTAATGGTGTGGTAAGTCTTAATTACTGCCAAACAACCTCTCTGGAACTGAAAATAAACTTTTACAAGTGTGGAGTCTCATTCCTTCAGCTTTTAATTATTGCTGGTCATTTAAAAAAAAATTTGAATAAAACATTTTTTTTACTTTTTCTTTCTGTCTCTTTTATCTTTGCCTCTTAATCCAATCTTTCTTTCCCTCTCTTTATTTTGCTTTCTGTACCTGATTTGACATTGAATTCACTATTCTAACTTACACTTCCTGGTTCAGACTCTGCGCTTCTCATTAACGATTCTTCAATCTGATTGGTTCACACAGGTCCCAGATGCCCTGTACAGGGTGCCGCACTGAATGGATCTCTAACTTACAGTAACTTGCTGTGCAAAACCCCATAGAAAGTCTATGGGCAAGTGCAATTCTAACGAACGGCTAGTGCTGTTCGTTTGCCACTCACAACAAAATCCGGCCCATCACATTTAACTCAGTCTGAGGCAGTAAACTCCGATAAAGAAGAGGTACTTGAAAGGCTAGCTGTACTTAAAGTAGATAAGACACCCGGTCCGGATGGGATGCATCCTAGGTTGCTGAGGGAAGTAAGGGTGGAAATTGCGAAGGCACTGGCCATAATCTTCACAATAACGGATTGGTTAGCTAACAGGAAACAGAGAGTAGGCATAAATGGGTCATTTTCAGATTGGCAAGATGTAACGAGTGGAGTGCTACAGGGATCAGTGCTTAGACCTCAACTATTTACAATCTATATCAATGACTTGGATGAAGGGACCGAATGTATGGTTGCTAAATTTGCTGATGACACAAAGGTAGGTAGGAAAGTAAGTTGTGAAGAGGACATAAGGGGCTCGATTTTAGGGTCGGGTTTCCGGCGGGTTACCAGCGGGGTGGCCCCGAAAATCCCGATCTCCGGTCACGTGACCGGATCGCGACGAAATCCCGGCCACTTCCGGGTACCGCGCTGACGTGCGGGGCTGCGCGCGCAAGCCCCGCTGGTGGGAATCCCGCAGGCAATTAAAGCCAGCGGGGTTCCACTTGAGTGTACTTAACTTGCTCGTTGTGGTCAGTTAATGAGCTGAAGCAGCTGTCAAAAGAGGAAGTGTGGGATTTTAGGTTCAAGGCAGTCAGTTTCCCACACTGGGGGAAACAGTACCTTTCAAACCAGGCGTGTTGCAGCCAGCAGCCTGTGGCAGGTGCCAAGGTGCGCTCCACGGGGGAGAGCCCTCACCCACGCAGGAGGCCACCGCGTCACATAGGGCAACCCCTGCCCCCCACCACCCCCCGCCAAGCCAGAGGACAGACCGACACGAAACCGCAGCCCCAGTCCGAGGACCCACACACCTACCCTGCACAACCCCTCAGACCAACACCTGCCAGTTGGGTGGTGTGTGGACACCCTCGGAGGACGAAGAGCATGACCAGCACCAGCAGCCTCGCAGTCCACGCCGTCCGCCGCAGAGACGTGGATCCCCCCAACACGGTGTTGTTGCACGCCCACCTGCACAGCAGGAGGGAGGGCTACCGCAGAGAGAGACGCGTCGCAGAGGGCAGTACCCTCGCCACAGGGTCCACAGACCGAGGCGCAGCTCCCCGGACCTCTCCGAGCAGCAGTGCACAGGGAGGCGCAGATTCGCTCGACATGTAGTCGTGGAGATCTGCAGCCTCTTTCATGCCGAGCTGCTCCTGGCTGGCCCCAGCACCAACTGCTTACCTGTCGCTGGCAAAGTCACCACTGCCCTCCACACCTTCTCCTCCGCATCCTTCCAGGGTGCAGCCGGCTACACCGCCGATGTCTCTCAGTCGTCTGCGCGGACGAGCCCTGCAAATACACCTGCACCTACTCTGCAGTAACACGATGGGTGGCATCAGTGGTGGGTCCTTATAGTGATACCCAGGAGCGGGCATTATTGGACACAACGGACAGGATTCGCGGAGACATGGCAGTGGTGGTGTCAATATAATGTGTGCTGTTTGTTGCTCTGAAATTCAATATGGGTAACACCCAGGACAAACCCTCAGACACCCTTGTGCACCCCCTTCATGCTGACGAGGCGTTTGCCTTGCCCTGCCTACTGCACATATGTGATGCATGCCCTGTGGCTGCAGCACAGGTGGTGGCAGGTTGAGTGAGGCTGGCCGTGAGGGAGATGCACGAGAGGGTGAGTATGGGATGGAGCCATGAGATTGTATGAGGATTGGGTTGCGTGTTAGTGGCAGGATGAGTACTGGCGAGGTGAGTAGGTGGAGGTAAGATGAGGATGGGGTGTGAGTGGGCATGAAGGGTGATGTGACAGAATAGTGTTGGCGGTGCCGAAGGAGATTTGGGGTGGGGGCAGTGTTGTGGCAGACGGAGTGTAGGGGAAAGACTTCGTGTTCTCACTGTGGCGGACCTACTGCGGTCATTGCAGCGCCGCCTGCACTGTATGCAGGTGGGCCATATGTTGGTGGCGCAGGTGACCCCCTCTGCCACCTCGAGCCAGGCCTTCTTGGTGGCAGAGGCAGGCCGCTTCCTCCCGCCCGCCGGGGGGAAGATCTGTGTCCTCCCCCTCCTCCTCACCCCATCTGATGATACCTGGGGTGAGGCATCATTAAACTGGGAGCAGCCTTCCCCCTGGGCTGCTCCATGCTGCAATTTGTTCTATTGGTTGCAGCATCTGTCAGTGGAGGACTGCCCCTTTAACTAGAGAGCCTCCAGCTGACAGATCGTACTGCGCATGCGCAGCCCGACCGACGCGCAGGCCAGCGCCGTGGACCCCGGAGGAGCAGGTAATTGATTCCTATTAGTGGGTTGCCTGCTACGATCGCGTGGGCAACCCACTAATTTCGCCGTTCGCGTTTTCGACGCTCCCGGAGGACCACCCGCTGGGAACCCGCAGGCCTGCTAAATTCGAGCCCAAGGAGTCTGCAAAGGAATATAGATAGGTTAAGTGAGTGGGCAAAAAATTGGCAGATGGAGTATAATGTGGGAAAATGTGAACTTGTCCACTTTGGCAGGAGGAATAGAAAAGCAGTATATTATTTAAATGGAGAGATATTGCAGAACTCTGAATGCAGAGGGATCTGGGTGTTTTAGTACATGAATCACAAAAAGTTAGTATGCAGGTTACAGCAAGTGATTAGGAAGGCAAATGGAAAGTTGTCATTTATTGCAAGGGGAATGGAATATAAAAGTAGAGATGTTTTGCTACAGTTGTACAGGGCGTTGTTGAGACCACATCTAGAATACTGTGTGCAGTTTTGGTCTCCCTATTTAAGAAAGGACATAATTGCTTTAGAGGCGGTTCAGAGAAGGTTCACTCGACTGATTCCTGGGATGAGGAGGTTATCTTAAGAGGAAAGGTTGGAGAAGTTGGGCCTGTATACACTGGAGTTTAGAAGAATGAGAGGTGATCTTATTGAAACATATAAGATCCTGAGGGGACTAGAAGGGGTAGATGCTGAGAGGATGTTTCCCCTTGTGGGAGAGACTAGAACTAGGGGCCACAGTTTAAAAATAAGGGGTCTCCCATTTAAGATGGAGATGAGGAGAAATTTTTTCTCTCAGAGGGTCGTGAGTCTGTGGATCTCCCTTCCCCAGAGAGCAGTGGAGGCAGGGTCATTGAATATTTTTAAGGCTGAGTTAGATAGATTCCTGATTAACAAGGGAGTCAAAGGTTATAGTAGGTAGATGGGAAAGTAGGGTTGAGGTCACAATCAGATCAGCCATGATCTTAACAAATGGCAGAGCAGGCTCGAGGGGCCGAATGCCCTATTCCTGCTCTTAATTCGTATGTTCCAAACATCCGTAGATACGAGGGTGGTGCCAGAGGACTGGAGAATTGCAAATGTTATACCCTTGTTCAAAAAAGGGTGTAAGGATAAACCCAGCAACTATAGGCCAGTCAGTTTAATGTCAGTGGTGTGGAAACTTTTAGAAACGATAATCCGGGACAGAATTAACAGTCACTTGGACGAGTGTGGATTGATTAGGGAAAGCCAGCATGGATTTGTTAAAAGCAAATCATGTTTAACTAACCTGATAAAGTTTTTTGATGAGGTAACAGAGAGGGTAGATGAGGGCAATGCAGTTGATGAGGTGTATATGGACTTTCAAAAGGCGTTTGATAAAATGCCACATGGTAGGCTTATCATCAAGATTGCGGCCCATGGAATAAAGGGGGCAGTAGCAACATGGATACAGAATTTGCTAAGGGACAGGAAACAGAGAGTAGTGGTGAACGGTTGTTTTTCGGACTGGAGGGAGGTGTACAGTGGTGTTCCCCAGGGGTTAGTGCTGGCACCACTGCTTTTCTTGGTATACATTAATGACTTGGACTTGGGTGTACAGGGCACAATTTCCAAATTTGCAGATGACACAAAACTTGGAAGGGTAGTAATCAGCGAGGATAGTGATAGACTTCAATAGGATATAGTCAGGCTGGTGGCATGAGTGGACACGTGGCAGATGAAATTTAATGCAGAAAGATGCAAAGTGATACATTTTGGTAGGAAGAATAAGGAGAGGCAATATAAACTAGAGGGCACAAATCATTGAAGGTGTCAGGGCAGGTTGAGAAAGCGGTTAAAAAATCATATGGGATCCTGGGCTTTATAAATAGAGGCATAGAGTACAAAAGTATGGAAGTCATGATGAACCTTTGTAAAACACTGGTTCGACCACAATTGGAGTATTGTGTCCAGTTCTGGGCACCACACTTTAGGAAAGATGTGAAGGCCTTAGAGTGGGTGCAGAAGAGATTTATTAGAATGATTCCAGGGATGAGGGACTTTAGTTACATGGATAAACTGGAGAAGCTGAGGTTGTTCTCCTTGGAACAGAGATGGTTGAGAGGAGATTTGATAGAGGTATGCAAAATCATGAACGGTCTAGACAGAGTAGATAGAGCGAAACTGTTCCCATTGACGGAATGGTCAAGAACCAGAGGACATAGATTTAAGGTGATTGGCAAAAGAACCAAAGATGACATGAGGAAAAACTTTTTTATATAGCACGTGGTTAGGATCTGAAATGCCTAAGGGGGTGATGGAGGCAGGTTCAATTTTGGCCTTCAAAATGCAACTGGATAAGTACTTGAAAGGAAAAAAATTTCAGGGCCACGGGGATAGGGCGGGGGAGTGGGACTAGCTGGATTGCCCTTGCATTGAGCCGGCACGGACTCGATGGGCCGAGTGCCTCCTTCCGTGCTGTAACCTTACTATGATTCTATGATTCTATGATTTGTCTCTTTTACCCCGTTCATCTTCATTGCTATCCCCTTCCCATCTTATTTTTGATATAGTATTTAGTTTTTTCTCCTCCCCTTCCTTTGTTCTGTTCTTGTTTAAATGCCATTCATCTGTAATATCCCCCAATTCTGACGAAGGGGTCAAACCCAAATCATGAAGTCCTATAAGAATTCTCTCCACAGATGGTGTCTTACTTGCTGAGTGACACGTAAACAGAAAATCAACAGATTTTTTGCTTTATGTCAACAATATGTTTGCTTAGTTTCATAATAAAATATTTTTATAGACTTATTAAATAGCAACCGCTGTTACAACAACAATAACTTGCATTTATAGAGCGCCTTTAGTGTAGTAAAATGTCCCAAGGTGCTTCACAGGAGTGTTCTCAGAGAAAATTTGATGCCAAGCCAAATAAGGAGATATTAGGACAGGTGACCAAAAGCTTGGTCAAAGAGGTAGGTTTTAAGGAGCGTCTTAAAGGAGGAGAGCGAGGTAGAGAGGCGGAGAGGTTTAGGAAGGGAATTCCAGAGCTTAGAGTCTAGACAGCTGAAGGCACAGCCGCCAATGTAGGGGCGAAGAAAATCGGGTATTCACAAGAGGCCAGAATTGGAGGAATGCAGAGTTTTCAAAGGGTTGTAGAGCTGGAGGAGGTTTTAAGGCATAGGGAGGAGTAAGGCCATAGGGGGATTTGAACACAAGATCGAGAATTTTAAAAACGTGGCGTTGCTGGCATAGGAGCCAATGTGGTTCAGCGAGCACAGGGGTGATGGGTGAACAAGACTTGGTGCAAGTCAGGATATGGGCAACAGAGTTTTGTATGACCTCAAGTTTATGGAGGGTGGAAGATGGGAGGCCGGCCAGGAGAGCATTTGAATAGTCGAGTGGAAGTAACAAAAGCTTGGATGAGGGTTCAGCAGCAGATGGGCTGAGACAGGGGCGGGGATGGGTAATATTACGGAGGTGGAAGTAGGCAGTCCTGGTGATTGAGAGGAAATGGGGTCTGAAGCTCAGCTTAGGGTCAAATAGCATGCCGGAGTTGTGACTAGTCTGGTTAAACCTCAGAAAGTGGGCAGGGAGGGGGATGGATTCGGTGTCTAGGGAATAGAGTTTATGGCGGGAACCGAAGACAATGGCTTCGGTATACCCAATATTTAATTGGAGGAAATTTCTGCTCAAGATGTCGGACAAGCAGCGTGTCAAATCAGAGGCAGTAGAGGGGTTGAGAGAGGTGGTGGTGGGGTAGAGCTAGGTGTCGTCAGTTCACATGTGGAATCTGACGTCGTGTTTTCAGATGATGTCGCCGAGGGGCAGCACGTAGATGAGAAATAGACGAGGGTCAAGGATTGATCCTTGAGGGATTCCAGAGACAAGTGTGGGAGCAGGAAGAGAAGCCATTGCAGGAGATTGTCTGGGTTACGATCAAGTCAAAACATCTGTACAAACTAGGATTTATCTTTTTCATTTGCACACAAAGTGCATTTTATCTGATTTCATCTAACATCAAATTGGCAATTTTTTTTTGCAAGGTTTAAAAAGACGAAGCCGATTGTTTAACATTACATGATTAACTAGCTCAAGAGTGTTCTGTTATGGCCCATGAGCCCTGGCACAAAGCCTTGGCAACTCAGTCTATTTCCACTGGCCATGAAAGATAACAGGCTATGCAAGATTTTCCATTCATTGAAATGAATGGATAGAAAATTCTGATACGCACTCCCGACAGGTGAAACTTCATGCTGCAAGCACAAATTTGTAAAATGTATCTACATTCCTTACTTGACTGGGTTCCTGCAGCAGCAGCACTTATAAGGCCCATTCAGCAATCAGGCACTTTTCATTGTATAGTCAATTTTTCCTATTTCCTTTGGCAAAACATATCAATCAGTGGGGTTATATGCATCTGTCAATGGCCACTCTTAAACCATTCAATGGAGGCCTGTAAAAACAATTGGGGTGAATTTCCCTACCGTTTCAAGAAATTTACTGGTGTTGGAATGACAATATCATATTTAATCTTGGATGTTGATTAGCTTTAATCAATGAGAATCATAATAGATTTGTCTCACCGAATGGGAGTGAACTTGGACTGCTTCTAGTTTCCTGTGGTTCCATTGCTCGGCTCGAAATAGCCAATGGTCCAATTATTTGCTTATTTTGGGTATTTTATCTAATTACCTTTCCAATTGTTCCAATGTAAGACAACCTTTCCAAGTCTGGCATTACACATCACTTCAGGTGATTACTATTTATTTAACTTTAAAATTATCTTCTACCCCTCTTCAGGTCCCTCAGGTTACATACCATTCCCAAACTGAAGGTAAGCAACTGTACCAATGCTGCTTTGAGCCCAGTTGAAAAGAAGGGGATGAGGACAATTTAGTTTCTCTTGGCAACTCTCTCCTTTGAACTGACCAAGATCAGGAACTTATCACATGAGGAATCACAGACATGAGCTTTGTCCTATCGTTATGGTTCAGTTTATTGTCTAGTAATAGAGCCTCTCAGGGGAAGTAATAAACAATAAGATTCCTAAAGGCCAGCATGTCAAATTTTCCATTGTACTCAAAGGTGATGCAACAATAACTTCATCACAAATTCATGTTACTGACAGATCATAGGCTAAGGATATTATCAGCTAAAAGAACATATGCTAGCTTAACAGAATCTCCACTTATTCAGTGTACCATGCTTCATTGCAAATCCTTCCAGTAGGGAATTTATGCCAGGAAGGCAGACATAATAAAGAAGTGTCACCCACATTCCACAGTTGCTTTCTTTTGATGGTTAAGGTAACAGCTTGCAGTCTGGCATTGTGTATGGCTGATTCAGTCTCCAAGGTATAACTGAATATTGCCTTTTCAAGGAGAGAAAAAGTATTTAGACTTGATCAGGAAAAAGCCATGAAAAGGCGGGGGGGGGGGGGTGCAGATAGCCCTGATAAAGGATGACATAAAGGCAGTAATGAAAAAGGACCTTAGCTCAGAAAATCAGGATGTAGAATGGGTGGAGCTAAGAAATAACAAGGGGCAGAAAACACTGGTGGGAGTAGTTTACAGGCCCCCTAACAGTAATTATGATGTTGGACAGAGTATAAATCAGGAAATTAGAGGAGCATGTAACAAGGGTAATGCAATAATCAGTGGGGATTTTAATCTTCACATAGACTGGGCAAATCAAATTGGCAAAAGCAGATTGAAGGATGAGTTCATGGAATGCATCCGAGACAGTTTTCTACAACAATATGTTGAGGAACCAACCAGGGAACAGGCTATTTTAGATCTAGTATTGTGTAATGAGGCAGGATTAATTAGTAATCTTATAATAAAGGACAATATGATAACATTTCATATTGTGTTTGAGAGTGATGCATTAAGTCTGAAACTAGGGTCTTAAATTTAAACAAGGCCAATTATGTAGGTATAAGAGCCGAGTTGGCTAAGGTAGATTGGGAAATTAGATTAAAAGATATGACAGTAGATAAGCAATGGTGAACATTTAAAGAAATAATTCATAATTCTCAACGAATATACATTCCCTTGAGGAATAAAAACTCCACGGGAAAAATGATCAAACCGTGGCTAACTAGAAAAGTTAAGGATAGTATTAGATTAAAAGAAGAGGCTTAAAATTTTGCCAAAAAGAGTAGTAAGCCTGAGCATTGGGAGGGTTTTAGAAATCAGCAAAGGATGACCAAAAAATTGATAAAGAGGCAGAAAATTGAATATGAGAGTAAACTAGCAAGAAATATAAAAAAAATGTAAGATCTGCCACAAGTATGTAAAAAGGAAGTAAATGCGAAAGTAAATGTGGGTCCCTTACAGGCAGAGACATGAGAAATTATAATGGGGAATAAGGAAATGGCAGAGACATTAAACAAATATTTTGTATCTGTCTTCACAGTAGAAGACACAAAAAACATATCAGAAATAGTGAGGAACCAAGAGTCTAATGAGAGTAAG
The DNA here is from genome assembly GCF_035084215.1 of Heptranchias perlo. Taxonomy (NCBI): domain Eukaryota; kingdom Metazoa; phylum Chordata; class Chondrichthyes; order Hexanchiformes; family Hexanchidae; genus Heptranchias; species Heptranchias perlo. The sequence goes on from NC_090327.1 coordinate 87,630,967, forward strand.
GAACATAAAGTAATTAAGATTACTAAAGAAAAAGTACTGGAGAAATTAATGGGACTAAAAGTCGACAAATCCCCAGGACCTGATGGCCTACATCCTAGGGTTTTAAAAGAGGTGGCTGCAGAGATAGTAGATGCATTGGTTTTGATCTTCCAGAATCCCCTAGATTCTAGAACGTTCCGTGTAGGTTGGAACGTAGGAACTGTAACCCCGCTATTCAAGAAAGGAGGGAAAGAAAAAAGAGGGAACTATAGGCCAGTTAGCCTGACATCAGTAGTAGGGAATTTGATAGAATCTATTATTAAGGACGTAGTAATAGGGCACTTAGAAAATCATAATATGATTAGGCAGAGTACAGTTTTATGAAAGAGAAATTCTGTTTGACAAATCGATTAGAGTTTATTGAGGGTGTAACTAGCAGGGTCGATAAGCGGAAACCAGTGGAAGTAGTATATTTGGAATTTCAAAAGGCATTCAATAAGGTGCCACGCAAGAGGTTGTTACACAAGATTAGGGTTCATGCAATTGGGGGTAATATATTAGCACGGAGTGAGGATTGGTTAATGGACAGAAAAGAGAGTAGGAATAAACGGGTCATTTTCGGGTTGGCAGGTTGTAACTAGCGAGGTGCTGGAAGGATCAGTGATTGGGCCTCAGCTATTTACAATTTATATCAATGACTTAGATGAGGGGACCGAGTGTAATGTATCCAAGTTTGCTGACGATACAAAGCTAGGTGGAAAAGTAAGCTGTGAGGTGGACGCAAAGAGGCTGCAAAGGGATATAGACAGTTTAAGTGAATGGGCAAGAAGGTGGCAGGTGGAGTATAACGTGGGGAAATGTGAAATTATCCACTTTGGTAGGAAGAATAGAAAAGCAGAACATTTTTTAAAAGGTGAGAGACGAAGAAATGTTGGTATTCAGAGGGATTTGGGTGTTCTTGGAAGTGAATCACAGAAAATTAACATGCAGTAACATGGTGGGTATGTTACTGCACTAGTAATCCAAAGGCCTGGACTAATAATCCGGAGTCACGAATTCAAATCCTGCAACGGCGGCTGGGGAATTTAAATTTAATTAATTAAATAAAATTTGGAATTAAAAAAAACTAGTATCAGTAATGGTGGCCATGAAACTACCGGATTATTGTAAAAGCCCATCTGGTTCACTAATGTCCTTGAGGGAAGGAAACCTGCCGTCCTTACCCAGTCTGGCCGATATGTGACTCCGGACCCACATCAATGTGGTTGATTCTTAATCGCCCTCTGAAATGGCCTAGCAAGCCACTCAGTTGTACAGTCTCGCTACTAAAAGTCATAATCAGAATAAAAACGGATGGACCAGCCAGCATTGGACCACTAGGCACCGGATACGACAAAGGCAAACCAAGCCCAGTCGACCCTGCAAAGTCCTCCTCACTAACATCTGGGGACTTGTGCCAAAATTGGGGGAGCTGTCCCACAGACTAGTCAAGCAACAGCCTGACATAGCCATACTCACAGAATCATACCTTTCAGCCAACGTCCCAGACTCTTCCATCACCATCCCTGGGTATGTCCTGTCCCACCGGCAGGACAGACCCAGCAGAGGTGGTGGTACAGTGATATACAGTCAGGAGGGAGTGGCCCTGGGAGTCCTCAATATTGACGCTGGACCCCATGAAATCTCATGACATCAGGTCAAAAATGGGCAAGGAAACCTCCTGCTGATTACCACCTACCGCCATCCCTCAGCTGATGAATTAGTCCTCCTCCATGTTGAACACCACTTGGAGGAAGCACTGAGGGCAGCAAGGGCACAGAATGTACTCTGGGTGGGGGACTTCAATGTCCATCACCAAGAGTGGATTGGTAGCATCACTACTGACCGAGCTGACCGAGTCCTGAAGGACATAGCTGCCAGACTGGGCCTGCGGCAGGTGGTGAGCGAACCAACACGAGGGAGGGAAAAACCTACTTGACCTCGTCCTCACCAATCTACCTGTCGCGGATACATCTGTCCATGACAGTATTGGTAGGAGTGACCACCGCACAGTCCTCGTGGAGACAAAGTCCCATCTTCACACTGAGGACACCATCCAACGTGTTGTGTGGCACTATCACCGTGCTAAATGGGATAGATTCAGAACAGATCTAGCAGCACAAAACTGGGCATCCATGAGGTGCTGTGGGTCATCAGCAGCAGCAGAATTGTATTCCAGCACAATCTGTAACCTCATGGCCCGGCATATTCCTCACTCTGCCATTACCAACAAGCCAGGGGATCAACTGAGGTTCAATGAGGAATGCAGAAGAGCATGTCAGGAGCAGCACCAGGCGTACCAAAAAATGAGGTGCCAACCTGGTGAAGCTAGAACACAGGACTACATGCATGCTAAACAGTGGAAGCAACATGCTATAGACAGAGCTAAATGATTCCACAACCAACGGATCATATCAAAGCTCTGCAGTCCTGCCACATCACAAAAAGCAGGACAAATCCAATCCGGCCAATTACCGCCCCATCAGTCTAGTCTCAATCATCAGCAAAGTGATGGAAGGTGTCGTCGACTGTGCTATCAAGTGGCACTTACTCACCAATAACCTGCTCACCGATGCTCAGTTTGGGTTCCGCCAGGACCACTCGGCTCCAAACCTCATTACAGCCTTGGTCCAAACATGGACAAAAGAGCTGAATTCCAGAGGTGAGGTGAGAGTGACTGCCCTTGACATCAAGGCAGCATTTAACCAAGTGTGGCACCAAGGAGCCCCAGTAAAATTGAAGTCAATGGGAATCAGGGGGAAAAATCTCCAGTGGCTGGAGTCATACCTAGCACAAAGGAAGATGGTAGTGGTTGTTGGAGGCCAATCATCACAGCCCCAGGACATTGCTGCAGGAGTTCCTCAGGGCAGTGTCCTTGGCCCAACCATCTTCAGCTGCTTCATCAATGACCTTCCCTTCATCATAAGGTCAGAAATGGGGATGTTCGCTGATGATTGCACAGTGTTCACTTCCATTTGCAACCCTTCAGATAGTGAAGCAATCCGTGCCCGCGTGCAGCAAGACCTGGACAACATCCAGGCTTGGGCTGATAAGTGGCAAGTATCATTCCTGCCAGACAAGTACCAGGCAATGACCATCTCCAACAAGAGAGAGTCCAACCACCTCCCCTTGACATTCAATGGCATTACCATCGCTGAAACCCCCACCATCAAAATCCTGGGGGTCACCATTGACCAGAAACATGACCAGCCACATAAATACCATGGCCACAAGAGCAGGTCAGACGCTGGGTATTCGGTGGCGAGTGACTCACCTCCTGACTCCCCAAAGCCTTTCCACCATCTTCAAGGCACAGGTCAGGAGTGTGATGGAATACTCTCCACTTGCCTGGATGAGTGCAGCTCCAACAGCACTCAAGAAGCTCGACACCATCCAGGACAAAGCAGCCTGCTTGATTGGCACCCCTTCCACCACCCTAAACATTCACTCCCTTCACCACCGGCGCACTGTGGCTGCAGTGTGTACCATCCACAGGATGCACTGCAGCAACTCGCCTAGGCTTCTTCGACAGCACCTCCCAAACCCGCGACCTCTACCACCTAGAAGGGCAAGGGCAGCAGGCATATGGGAACAACACCACCTGCACGTTCCCCTCCAAGTCACACACCATCCCAACTTGGAAATATATCGCCGTTCCTTCATCGTCGCTGGGTCAAAATCCTGGAACTCCCTCCCTTGTGGGAGAACCTTCACCACACGGACTGCAGCGGTTGAAGAAGGCGCCTCACCACCATCTTCTCCAGGGCAATTAGGGATGGGCAATAAATGCTGGCCTTGCCAGCAACGCCCACATACCATGAATGAATAAAAAAAAGGTACAGCAAGCAATTATGAAGGAAAACGATATGTTAACATTTATTGCAAGGGGCATGGAGTATAAGAGTAAGGAGGCCTTGCTGCAATAATATAGGGCTCTGGTGAGACCACACCTGGAGTACTGTGTACAGTTTTGGTCTCCTTACCTGAGGAAGGATATATTTGCCTTAGAGGGCGTGTAACAAAGGTTCACTAGATTGATTCCTGGGATGAGAGGGTTGTCCTATGAGGAGAGATTGTGTAGAATGGGCCTATATTCTCTGGAGTTTAGAAGAATGAGAGGTGATCTCATTGAAACGTAAAGAATTCTTAGAGGGCTTGACAGGGTAGATGCTGAGAGGATGTTTCCCTGGCTGGAGAGTCTAGAATGAGGGGTCATAGTCTCAAGATAAGGGGTGGCCATTTAGGACTGAGATGAGGAAAAATGTCTTCACTCAGAGGGTTGTGAACCTTTGGAATTCTCTACCCCAGAGGGCTGTGGAGGCTCAGTCATTGAGTATATTCAAGACTGGGATTGATGAATATTTGGATACTAAGGGAATCAAGGGATATGGGGATCGGGTGGGAAAGTGGAGTTGAGGTAGAAGATCAGCCATGATCTTATTGAATGGTGAAGCAGGCTCGATAGGCTGTATGGCCTACACCTGCTCCTATTTCTTATGTTCTTATGTAAGAATCTATTGAAATAAAGAAGAATACTGTGCTTTAAAATGATGCCTAAAATGCAGTCGGATACTTGGCTGGATGAATTAGAGTACTAGAGGTACGAGTTGCAATGGAGTCAGTGATCTTTTCTTGCTGTTGATTGCTTTTCTTCTAAACTGAAAAGAAAGTTTTTCTTTGTCAAAGTAGCAACGTCTTTGTCCTTTTCTAGTGCACCATATTTGCTGCATCCAAAAAACAGAGGCCAATGAGCTTATGCTTAGAGGAGATTGCGATGAAAGAGTCTATGATAGTAATACCATTATTAAATTTTCATGACTGTTTTCGGTGTATATTGTTTTATGTGCTTGTCAAGGTGAAGGATGTTAGTGTTGGGGAAGGGGACACTACTTTTTTGGCAGCTATGGGATAATTTTACAGTTTGCCCTGTTGGCAGGCAAGGTTTCTTGTCAACAGTGTAAGCTTATAAAATTACCCCTCTAGTGTCAGCATCAAGCATTCTCAGGTCAGCATGGTTAGAGACAGAGTAAAACAGTGTGTTGCAATCCCAAACTCAGAAGAGCAATCCATACTGCAAGAGTGTGACATTTGCTTTATCCATCATCCTGTGGCCCTCTATGAGTGAGCTCTATCCTGTGAGAACTGAAGTGAGAATGTCCAAACACATGTCATATAGGGCCTTTGTAGGCGGAAGTGACTGAGTTGGATCTAAACCCACGTCTAGAAATGAAAGATCAGTGTCTAATCCATTGCATCATCCAGTCCTTTTTCAATAAGTTTAACAGGTGTTTTCAAAGAATCAATCAAGCATCAAACTAGGTCTCAATAAATAATCCAATCTCAGACATTGCTTTAAAGAGAGCCATATATTGAGTTCATTGAGACTTAGATCATAAATTATATTGGCACCAGGTCATAAACACAGTGGGCAATGGGTATTCGCTGAAATTCAACTTCTACAAACAGATTGCTTTAGTTCCGGAAGTGGGACTGGAAAGGCATTTCATAGAGAAATGAAGAGCTTTGTGCCTCTTTTGAGTTTAGAATCTATTGTTTCTGGCTGAATTATGCACAACTACAAGATGGACACTACCTGACAAATTTAATAGACTTCACACAATGGACTTTCAGGTTTCAGGAGTAGTCCTCAGAGGTGGGATAATACTAATTATTGCATTCATAGCAGTTTTTTGTTACAATTATATCAAAGGGAATGGCTAACTGGCCTCCTTAATTTATAGTATTAATTCTGTGCCACATTCACTTTATTGATGCTTTTAGAATTAATGAAGTTATCATACAAACAATTAGAAGGATCTTAGACATACGAACATACGAACATATGAATTAAGAGCAGGAGTAGGCCATTCGGCCCCTCGAGCCAGCTCTGCCATTTGATAAGATCATGGCTGATCTGATTGTGACCTGAACCCTACTTTCCCGTCTACCTACTATAACCTTTGATTCCCTTGTTAATCAGGAATCTATCTAACTCAGCCTTAAAAATATTCAATGACCCTGCCTCCACTGCTCTCCGGGGAAGGGAGTTCCACAGACTCACGACCCTCTGAGAAACAATTTCTCCTCATCTCCGTCTTAAATGTGGAGACCCCTTATTTTTAAACTGAGGCCCACAGTTCTAGTCTCTCCCACAAGGGGAAACATCCTCTCAGCATCTACCCCTTCTAGTCCCCTCAGGATCTTATATGTTTCAATAAGATCACTTCTCATTCTTCTAAACTCCAGTGTATACAGGCCCAACCTGTCCAACCTTTCCTCATAAGATAACCTCCTCATCCCAGGAATCAGTTGAGTGAACCTTCTCCGAACTGCCTCTAAAGCAATTATGTCCTTTCTTAAATAGGGAGACCAAAACTGCACACAGTATTCTAGATATGGTCTCACCAATGTCCTATACAACTGTAGCAAAACATCTCTACTTTTATATTCCATTCCCCTTGCAATAAATGACAACATTCCATTTGCCTTCCTAATCACTTGCTGTAACCTGCATACTAACTTTTTGTGATTCATGTACTAGGGCACCCAGATCCCTCTGCATTCAGAGTTCTGCAATCTCTATCCATTTAAATAATATACTGCTTTCTATTCCTCCTGCCAAAGTGGACAAGTTCACATTTTCCCACATTATACTCCATCTGCCAAATTTTTGCCCACTCACTTAACCTATCTATATCCTTTTGCAGACTCCTTATGTCCTCTTCACAACTTACTTTCCTACCTATCTTTGTGTCATCAGCAAATTTAGCAAATATACATTCGGTCCCTTCATCCAAGTCATTGATATAGATTGTAAATAGTTGAGGCCCAAGCACTGATCCCTGTGGCACTCCACTAGTTACATCTTGCCAACCTGAAAATAACCCATTTATGCCTACTCTCTGTTTCCTGTTAGCTAACCAATCCTTTATCCATGCTAATATGTTACCCCCTACACCATGAGCTGTTATTTTGTGTAGTAGTCTTTGATGTGGCACCTTGTCGAAAACCTTCTGGAAATCCAAGTACACCACATTCACAGGATCCCCTTCATCCACGTTGCTTGTTACTTCCTCAAAGAACTCTAATAAATTAATCAAACATAATTTCCTTTTCACAAAACCGTGTTGACTCCATCTGATTGCATTGAGATTTTCTAAGTGCTCTGCTATAACCTCCTTAATAATAGATTCTAGCATTTTCCCTATGACAGATGTTAAGCTAACTAACCTATAGTTTCCTACTTTTTGTTTCCCTCCTTTCTTGAATAGAGGAGTTACATTCGCTATTTTCCAATCTGATGGGACCCTTCCAGAATCTAGGGAATTTTGGAAAATTAATACCAATGCATCTACTATCTCTGCAGCCACTTCTTTTCAGACCCTAGGATGAAGTCCAATCAGGAGCTGGGGACTTGTCAGCTTTTAGTTCCAATATTTTTTTCAAAACCCTTTCCCGGGTGATTGTAAATGTTTTAAGTTCTTCCCTTCCTTTCACCTCTTGATTCACAATTATTTCTGGCATGTTATTTGCATCCTCTACAGTGAAGGCGTACGCAAAGTATCTGTTCAATTCATCCGCCATTTCCTTATTCTCCATTATTAATTCCCCAGACTCACTCTCTAGAGGACCAACGCTCACTTTACTTACTCTTTTCCTTTTTAAATACCTGTAGAAACTCTTACTGTTTTTATATTTCTAGCAAGCTTTCTCTCGTACTCTAATTTCTTCCTCCTTATTATTCTTTTAGTCATTCTTTGCTGCTTTTTATATTCTGACCAATCTTCTGACCTGCCACTAATTTTTGCAGAATTGTATGCTTTTTCTTTTAATTTGATACTATCTTTAACTTCCTTAGTTAGCCACGGTTGGTATGTCCTTCCCCTGGAGTCTTTCTTTCTCACTGGAATTTATCTTTGCTGAGTGTTATGAAATATCTCATTAAATGTCTGCCACTGCATCTCTACTGACCTATCCCTTAACCTAATTTCCCAGTTCACTTTAGCCAGCTCTGTCTTCATGCCCTCATAATTGCCCATTTTTAAGTTTAAAACACTAGTCGTAGGCTTACTCTTCTCTCGATCAACTGAATGCAAAATTCAATCATATTGTGATCACTGCTACCTAGAGGCTCCTTTACAATGAGGTCATTAATTAATCCTGTCTCATTACCAGATCTAGACCTGACTATTCTTGTTCCCTCATTTTTTAGCTTTCTTTTTGTTTTAACCCTCACCAATTATGTTAATATCTTAGAGTTGTCCAGGCTAGATTGTTTACTTCTTTGAAATAGTCAATGTTTTTTTCAGTGAAGATTGTGAAAGAATTGTAGTTACATGCCACAGCCTCCCAGTAATGATGCAATATGAACTAACTACTTGAGCTGGGTAAATATTTGGTTAGTGACAGAATTGGAGCAAGCTTAAACTAAATACACCACAAAACAGAATAGCTACTGTGCTGTTGTGTGGGTGGGTGGTTGTGAATACCTATTGAAGGGTGCTGGATAAGGTTGAATAGTGGAGATGAAGAAATATTTTGGAGTTTGCATGATTACCTTAAGAATCAGGGAGGATTTAAGCAGAACACTCCCTCTCAAAATTAATTAGGTGTTGTGGAGTCCATGATGGAGACAGTCTATGGAAGAAGTGGAATTGATGGGGTTAGTCATCTTTTCTTGTTCCGTACTTTCTTAGATTATTAGTTACTCATAGGTTTTAAAGCATGAACTCACCGATTCCGCACTCCCAGCGGGGAGCCATGCTCAAAGGTCACAGATAGGGATGCAACACCGTAGCACTGATTTACTGATCTGCGTTCCCTTTAAGCATCGCTCCTAGCTCAGAGTGCAGGATCTGATAAGGTGCTATGTAAATGGAAGTTCATTTATTCTTTACAATTTAAAGATTAACGAATGCTCTCTAGTACACCTCTAACAGGACGGAGGGCAGAATGGAGTCCAGAACATGCATGAGAAGACAGGGCAGCGCCAAGAAAGCAGCATCATGGGGATTATCACATTACATGGAGAGCAGAACTAGACAACCAAACAGAGTGGTTAAAAGGGCAAAGACCAAAATTAGATGTGTAAAAAATGAATGCTGGAAATATTCATAATAAGTGGTGGCACTGGTGATAATGATAGTTACAGTGTCATAGAAATTAGAGATATAACTGACCTGGGTCAATGGAGGTGAATATAACTTACAAGGGTTCAAAGTATTCGGGAAGGATGGGGAGTGGAGTGGAACAGGAAAAGTGAAGGCTGTTACAATTCGGGATTCTTCCCAGTGGTCAGTACAAAAATGTCAGCTTCCATAGATGAGCCCATGTTTCCTCTGCATCAAAACTTGACCTTGTACTTGAAATATATGAAAGAGCAAGCTCCAGGGTGAACAAAGAACCATATTACTATTGAGGTATGCACCAGAAATAGTTTGTAAAAGTAAAATTATACAGATGCAAAAATAAATCAGATTAGATAGCAATAGCTTTTCACTTAGCTTTATACAGTCTGTGCCAAAACAATAAAAGTTCTGTTTCCTCAGTTCTCTACAGTAACTTTACAACACGAGTCTGTGATGAAACATTTTACATGAAAGTGAACCTCGTTTGTAACTTGTATAGTGACACAGCAAAATAGGAAACTTAAGAATATGGAGCAGCAACCTGGTCATATGTCTTTCTTTAGTGTCTAAGCTGGCATAAGAAGATGAAAAAGTATCCTTCTCAATTAATCAAAAGTGGCCCACTTTGAAATACTTTCTGTAGAGACAAAACACATAAACATTGTAAACAACTTCAACCAGCATTGAACCTCACCAAGCAAGATTTGACTTAATTAGATTTGGTTCTCAGACAGGTTGTTTGTGTATTTGCCTCTTATGACTCAGTAACCAAATAGTTCATTTTGCAATAAACAGGGCCAATTTAAATTAGTCAATAATATGCTTCCTGACTAAGGTGCATATTTCCTTTTGCCTGCCAACTCTGAAATCATGACAAAAGAACTCTTCACAATGACAGCAATCACAGATTCTACTTTAAACATCCTTGTGCCTAGGACAAGCTAGGCATTCGTATAAAAAGATAAAATATAAAATTTCTTACGAATTAAAACTGGACAGATCTGAGAATCCTATGCAGAGAGGCGACCTACTATGTAAGTGACACCTAGGAGGTTAAGGTACTTGATCTAGCAACACAGAAAAAGCCATTGTATGAAATTCTCTGGCTAGGTGTGATCGACAAGAAACATGCCAAGGACATTTGGGTTTTGTTTCAGACTGCCAAGCTTGTCATTCTATGATGACATTAGAAAGGGAAACGATAAAAGGAAGATACTGATAGGAACTTCAACCAACTGAGCGGACTGGGAATGCCCACTGTAAATTATGGTTTAGGGTTGGTGGCATTGTCATGGAGAAATCACCATTGATGCTTAACATAATTAAGATAATAGGTGATATAATCTTCAAGGACTTTGCTTGAACATCACAACGAAATATTGTTATACCCAGTGACCTTCACACATTCTTGAGTTTTCTATTCATCATGTTGCTACATGGTTAGAGTTTTATAAACAATGTCTACTTCTGCTTCTCCTGGCTCCACATTAAGGTAAGTGAAAACTGGAAAACTTACCTCTCAGCCCAGCTTTTGCCCAGTTTGGTATCAGGGTCCTGAAATAGGTGTTAGGCCCCTGATGAGCATATAAAAGTCACCCAATCCAAAATAGCATCTGCTGAACTTTGAGTGCAGATCAGGCGCAAGATCCCAGGCTGATTTTTGTAAGGTTTTCCCTCATTTGACGCCTGAAAAATTGGTGAAACAAGATAGAATTTCTCCCCCTCCTCCCCCCACCATGTCTTTTTAAGAGTTTGCTGAGAGAAGTCAGAAAATTCTTTTTAAAAACAGTCAACCTAGCTTGAGTGTAATGCAAATTTGATGCTTATGCTGGCTGGTATTTCATCTATTTGCTATTATGTATTATTTTAAATCCGCTGAACAGAGCTGAGAAAGTCTGCACCCTTGGTGTTGGCCTGCTTTTCTTCTTGAGGCTAGCGGACCTCATCTTATTTTGTCAGCTTCTATTGTTTTAATTTCAGACATCATCTACAAGCTATCAATTTTTAAAATTATTTGTTCTTGGGAAGTGGCAAGGTCGCATTTATTGCCCATCCCTAGTTGCCTTGAGAAGGTGGTGATGGGCCTTCTTCTTCAAGTGCTGTAATTCTGCTTTGTAGCACTTGATTGTACAACTGTACAAAGCATTAAAAGTTATAGGGTGGACTAGTCATATGTCAGCCTGACTGGCGAGGGATGGCAGGTTCCCTTCTCTGAAGGACATTAGTGAGCCAGATGGGGTTTTTAATGATAATCCACCAGTTTTCATGGTCATTTTTTTCTGGTGCTAGGCTAGAAATGATCAGATTTACTGAATTCAATATCATAACTAGCCATGAACTCATGACCTCTGGATTGCTAGTCCAATACCATAACCACTTCACACTGTACCCGCAACTCTATCCTGCCCGATTCCTTAGGTTTTTGCTCACTATCTTAGCTATTCAAATATTTGTTGTTTCTCTAATGTCTTTAACTTCTTTCCATTGTCTGCCTCAGTCATCTATCCACCTCTGTCTTATATGCAAGTTACAGGTAATTCCACCAAGGCCTCCTCTTTTTCCCCTTCCTCTCTCCCCCCCACCCCCACTTTAAAATTATTCTATTAAAATGCTTGTTCATCTTTCAGTGCTCCTTCAGTACTGCACTGTAGTGTCAGCCTAGATTATGTGCTCAAGTCCCAGGAGTAGGACTTGAACCCACAACCTTCTGACTCAGAGGCGAGAGTGCTACCACTGAGCCACAGCTGACGCAAAATCAGTAAAATCATTAGCATTTCTTCATAAAACATCAGTTAAAAGATTTATATAGCAAGAATATTTCTGTTTATAAATAAGAGGAAAAATTAAACAGATGTTGAAGTGGGCTAGGGCAGTTCAGGATGCTATTCTGGTACTAATCTCACTGGTACTTATAGTACCAGCTCCTGATTTTCTCATGAGACTTCCAAAAGTGGCTTTTTTTAATGGGTATTGGATCGTGCACGTTTAAATTTTTTTTCTATGTCTGCTTCATTTCTAGTTCTTTGGACTTAGCACCTTGTGTTCCAAAATCAGTCATTAGAGTTGTATTTATATTTTTACAGCTCATTATATTTTTAACTTTTTATCAGGTATCTGCTGATCCCCGTTAATCATATTACTGCACCCAGGCACCTGATTGTCAGAAAATCTTCCCTGATTCAAGTTGGGAGAACTTGGTTTTTGGTTAAGATTGGGGGGGAGGAGTTAGATTTGGTTTTGGGCTGAAGGTTACAGTTTGGTTGAAGGTTAAGGTTAATCTTGGGGTAAGGGGTTGGCTTAGGCTTAGAATCAATTTATTTTGTGGGACATCTTGTTTTTAATTGAAGGGGAGCATTTATTTAGATGAGGAATAGTGTAATGAAAGGATTCACCAGAGCTGTGGAGAGGAAATCTGTTCGAGAAGTCAATATATTTCATGAAATTGTTGACTTGCTGATCTTCCCGACTGCTGGTCATGTTGATGTGGCTGTTTGGGGTCAAAATGTTGCAGGAATGTTGTCAGAATTTGTGGCCATAGTCACACCTTTGCAGAAATGGGTACAGAGGAACACCAGCAATGGACTGGGGAGGGAAGGGTGAGTATCCATTGATAATTAATTCTCTTTAAACATATTGGGTTAAGTCTGCCAGTGGTAATAAAAGGACAAACAAAAAACTGCAGATTCTGAAAACAAAACACTCAGCAGATCAGGCAGCATTTGTGGAGAGAACAGAGGAATTAAGGTCTCAGATTGTGGACTGTTCTCTCCACAGGTGCTGCCAGACCTGACCTATTTTAAAAAAATCAATCATAAAGGATTGGGCTAGTATGACTTAAAGTGCTGTTGGTGGAAAGGCCTGGTAATATCAGAAAATGGCAGTATTATTTGTATTGGAATTGTTAGCTTTCCAGATTTTGCATAACTTCATGCTGGAGAAAGTAAATACCCCTTGACACATCCAAACAGCAATTTTGGTATTAATTTTGCCCCATCTGGGTAGCTCAGAGATTTTCCAATACTTGGGCCTTCTTTTTGAGTTTTCTTTCTTGAATTTGATCAAAAAAACAATTATGTGCTTATTCAGATCAAAAATTAAACAGGATGTTTGCAATCAGAAAATGTTGGGTTTACTTAGCAAAGCAAATTTTCTAAGAAACAAATAAAATATGTTAAGTAAATAATAACCACATCCACCTTCACAAAATATAATGCAGGGGGCTGATGTTCATCATTAGCCCCATCCTCAACACCTGCCTCCAATTGAACTTGGTTCAGCCATTTTTGATGCAAACAACTGAAGCCGATTTCTATGTCGGTATTGCCGGTACATACAAAAGAGACGATGAAGTATTCCCTGCATCAAAAAGGGAAAAATAGCCCCATGCAACAAGCCAGCAATGCAGCGTTCCAATATGAATGTTTTCAGGTTTTATTAGCCTAAACTCTAATTCTGGGATTCAATTTTGGGAGTAATTATCCCTTTTACCCTATATGTATTAGTATTGTATTGCTAATCAATCTCTCAGTATGCACTTTCCCCATTCCGGATTTCCTAACCCCACATAGTGGGCTCGATTTTCGCACCCCTGAGCAGGTGCGTTCATGGCAGGGGGGGCTCCGAAAATCGGGGATTCCCGGGGCGGGTCCGGAGCCCGGCTCCAACCCGCCCACTTCCGGGTTCCCCAGTGACGCGCTTAGATGCGAGCGCAGCCCCCGCATGTGGAACTCCCGCCGGCAATTAAAGCCGGTGGGATGCCACTTAAAGTAATTAACTAGGTACTTCAGGTCATTTGCAGACCTGATTGGCCTGATATTTTAGGACGGATGGGATTTTCAAGTCAACTGGGACTGTTTCCCGTACTGGGGGAAACACTCCCAGTTGAAATGGACGTGTTGCAGCTATCAGTCTGTGGCAGCTGCAAAGGTCCATTTGACAGGTGGGGGAGAGATCCTCACTCATTGCAGGAGGCCACTCTGTCACTTTGGACAAAGTTTGGCTCCACCACCCTCCTCCTAACAATCAAATTCACAAACTTGCACATTTACCCCGGTGTCCAGACACATGTACCTACCTTGTGGACCCCCTCAAACGTACATCTTCCGGATGGGGGCCGCCGTAGCTGCAGTCATGACTTCCTCGGAGGACGAAAAGCATCGCCGGCCATGCCGTCCACCTCTGACACGTGGAGCTCCACTTCACAGTGCTGTGACACATCCACCTGCACAGCAGGAGGGAGGGCAGCAGCAGAGAGAGATGCGTCGCAGAAGGCACTACCCTCGCCACAGGGTCTACAGACCGAGGCTCAGCTTCCAGGACCTCTCTGAGCAGCAGTGCACACGGAGGCTCAGAGTCACTCGACATGTAGTCGTGGACATCTGCAGCCTCCTTCATGCCGAGCTGCTCCCGGCTGGCCCGAGCACCATCTTCTTACCTGTTGCTGTCAAAGTCACCACTGCCCTCAACAACTTCTCCTTTGCATCCTTCCAGGGTGCCACCAGGACATCGCCGACGTCTCTCAGTCGTCTGCACAAAAGAGCCCTGCAAATACACCTACAGCCACTCTGCAGTGACACAATGGGTGGCATCAGTTGTGGGTCTCCAAAGTGATCCTCAGGAAAGGGCATTATTGCACAAACCAGACAAGATTCGCAAAGACGTGGCAGTAGTGGTGACAATATAATATGTAATGTGATTTGATCAGAAATTAAATATAAGCAAAAACCATGACAACCTTGTGCATCCCCTTCATGCTCACAATACATTTGCCTTACGCTTCCTACTGCACATATGTGATGCATGCCCTTTGGCTGCAGCACAGGTAGTGGCAGGTTGAGTAAGGCTGACTGTGAAAGAGATGCATGAGAGGGTGAGTACGAGATAGAGCCATGAGATTGTATGAGGATTGGGTTGAGTGGTAGTGGTGGGTTGAGTATTGGAGAGGTGAGTAAGTGCAGGTAAGATGAGGATGAGGTTTGAGTGGGTATGAGGGGTGATGTGACAGAGTAGTGTTGGCAGTGCAGAAGGAGATGTGGGGTGGGGGCGGTGATGTGGCAGATGGAGTGTAGGGGAATGAGTAAGTGTACTCACTTCGGCTGACCTACTTAGGTGATTGAAGCGCCTCCTGCACTGTATGCAGGTGCGCGATATGTTGGTGGTGCTGGTGACGTCCTCTGCCATCTCGAGCCAGGCCTTCTTGGTGGCAGAGGCAGGCCACTTCCTCCCGCCCGCCAGGGAGAAGATCTCTTTCCTCCCCCTCCTCCTCACCCCATCCAATAATACTTGGAGTGAGGCATCATTAAACCTGGGAGCAGCCTTCCCCCTGGGCTGCTCCATGCTGTAATTTTGCCTATTTTCTGCAGCATCAGTCAGTGGAGGACTGCCCCTTTAAATAGGGCTCCTCTAGCTGACAGCCTATGTCCGCCCGCTGCGCAGCTTTCCAGCGCGAAACCCGGAAGCCAAGGTAAGTACCTTCAATCAAGCAGTGATCGCGTGCGGAGCACCCCGATTTCACTGGGCGCATTACCCACGCGCCCAGTCGGCCCCCCGCTGACAACCCACCGCCCTCCTAATATCGGGCCCAAGAATGCTGCAGCTGGAACTGAAAGGATTTTTCTCATTTGAAATGATGTATATATTTTTCAAATGTTTGCAGCACTATTACATACCTGATGGTGACACTGTTGAGCTTGTGGAGATCAACTTTTCAACAGCTTATTCAGGTGATACTTAATAATTTTCCATGCCTGATTCCCAACCTTTGTATTTTTAATCCCATTTTTAATGCCCAGTTTGTTCTAATATTACAATAACTATACCACAATTCTCAGATAGATTTAAAATATAAATGGTTTTGTTAATCAAGTTTTACAGAAGTGTATTTTTAACTACTTAAAGTTGCTTAACCTTACAATGTATTTACAATTAAAATAACCTGCTCTGAAAAATATTTGGATTAAAAGTGATTCCACTTCATCATAGAATTGTACAACTCAGAAGGAAGCCATTCAGCCCATCGTGCCTGTTTTGGCTCTTTGAAATAGCTATCCAATTAGTCCCACTCCCCTGCTCTTTCTCCATAGCCCTGCAAATGTATCCCCTTCAAATATTTATCCAATTCCCTTTTGAAATTTACTATTGAACCTGCTTTCACCAGGCTTTCAGGCAGTGCATTTCAGATCGTAACAACTCGTAGTGTAAAAAAGAAATATAAAATTTCAAAATAATAACACAATTACATTTTACTCATTTATAAATTGATTATTTTCCTGTCTGAACGCAAAACAGTTCAAAACTTATTTTAAAATAAATTAATCAAGATTTTGAGAAGATTTCACAGTTAAAAGATGTCTGAACTCTTCAGTAAAACTTGCAAGAAATAGTGTAAAATTATTTTACTGATATCCTGGATTAAAACTATTCTATTAATGCAGGACAGCATCAGAACAACTGTTGTGTGAACAGGATTTATGAGGGAATAATTTACTGCAGTATTCACCATGAGACAGGTATTTCCTTCTTTGCAAATTACTGCATGCAATCTATTTAAATATTGTTGAAAACCAGTTGATTAGATCTGCAAGACAGAAACAGTAGAAATCTAGGCAGATAAGGGAAAGCATAATTTCAAATTTGGTTCTATAACTGGAGATATAACTGGAGGGAAAAACCTACTTGACCTCGTCCTCACCAATCTATCTGTTGCAAATGCATCTGTCCATGACAGTATTGGTAGGAGTGACCACCGCACAGTCCTCGTGGAGACAAAGTCCCGTCTTCGCACTGAGGACACCATCCAACGTGTTGTGTGGCACCACCACCGTGCTAAATGGGATAGATTCAGAACAGATCTAGCAGCTCAAAACTGGGCATCCATGAGGCGCTGTGGGCCATCAGCAGCAGCAGAATTGTATTCCAGCACAATCTGCAACCTCATGGCCCGGCATATTCCTCACTCTAACATTACCAACAAGCCAGGGGATCAACCCTGGTTCAATGAGGAGTGTAGAGGAGCATGCCAGGAGCAGCACCAGGCATACCTAAAAATGAGGTGCCAATTCAGCTACAACTCAGGACGACATGCATGCTAAACAGCGGAAGCAACATGCTAAAGACAGAGCTAAGCGATTCCACAACCAACGGATCAGATCAAAGCTCTGCAGTCCTGCCACATCCAGTTGAGAATGGTGGTGGACAATTAAACAACTAACGGGAGGAGGAGGCTCTGCAAACATCCCCATCCTCAATGATGGCAGAGTCCAGCACGTGAGTGCAAAAGACAAGGCTGAAGCGTTTGCAACCATCTTCAGCCAGAAGTGCCGAGTGAATGATCCATCTCTGCCTCCTCCCGATATCCCCACCATCACGGAAGCCAGTCTTCAGCCAATTCTATTCACTCCATGTGATATCAAGAAACGGCTGCATGCACTGGATACAACAAAGGCTATGGGCCCCGACAATATCCCGGCTGTAGTGCTGAAAACTTGTGCTCCAGAACTAGCCGCACCTCTAGCCAAGCTGTTCCAGTACAGCTACAACACTGGCATCTACCCGACAATGTGGAAAATTGTCCAGACATGTCCTGTCCACAAAAAGCAGGACAATCCAATCTAACCAATTACCGCCCCATCAGTCTACTCTCAATCATCAGCAAAGTGATGGAAGGTGTCGTCGACAGTGCTATCAAGCAGCACTTACTCACCAATAACTTGCTCACCGATGCTCAGTTTGGGTTCCGCCAGGACCACTCGGCTCCAGACCTCATTACAGCCTTGGTCCAAACATGGACAAAAGAGCTGAATTCCAGAGGTGAGGTGAGAGTGAGTGCCCTTGACATCAAGGCAGCATTTGACCGAGTGTGGCTCCGAGGAGCCCTCGTAAAATTGAAGTCAATGGGAATCAGGGGGCAAACTCTCCAGTGGCTGGAGTCATACCTAGCACAAAGGAAGATGGTAGTGGTTGTTGGAGGCCAATCATCTGAGCCCCAGGGTATTGCTGCAGGAGTTCCTCAGGGCAGTGTCCTAGGCCCAACCATCTTCAGTTGCTTCATCAATGACCTTCCCTCCATCATAAGGTCAGAAATGGGGATATTCGCTGATGATTGCACAGTGTTCAATTCCATTTGCAACCCCTCAGATAATGAAGCAGTCCGAGCCTGCATGCAGCAAGACCTGGACAACATCCAGGCTTGGGCTGATATGTGGCAAGTAACATTCGTGCCAGACAAGTACCAGACAATGACCATCTCCAACAAGAGGGTGTCTAACCACCTCCCCTTGACATTCAATGGCATTACCATTGCCAAATCCCCCACCATCAAAATCCTGGGGGTCACCATTGACCAGAAACTTAACTGGACCAGCCATATAAATACTGTGAGTACAAGAGCAGCTCAGAGGCTGGGTATTCTGCCTCCTGGCTCCCCAAAGCCTTTCCACCATCTACAAGGCACAAGTCAGGAGTGTGATGGAATACTCTCCACTTGCTTGGATGAGTGCAGCTCCAACAACACTCAAGAAGCTTGACACCATCCAGGACAAAGCAGCCCGCTTGATTGGCACCCCATCCACCACCCTAAACATTCACTCCCTTCACTGTGGCTGCAGTGTGTACCATCCACAGGATGCACTGCAGCAACTCGCCTAGGCTTCTTCGACAGCACCCCCAAACCCACGACCTCTACCACCTAGAAGGACAAGAGCAGCAGGCACATGGGAACAACACCGCCTGCACGTTCCCCTCCAAGTCACACACCATCCCGACTTGGAAATATATCACCGTTCCTTCATCATCGCTGGGTCAAAATCCTGGAACTCCCTTCTTAACAGCACTGTGGGAGAACCTTCACCACACGGACTGCAGTGGTTCAAGAAGGCAGCTCACCACCACCTTCTCAAGGGCAATTAGGGATGGGCAATAAATGGTGGCCTCACCTGCGATGCCCACATCCCATGAACGAATAAAAAAAAAACTGACTACTAGGACCCACTGATGTGTGGGTATCTGCGCTGGTGGATGGCTCACTAAGATGTGACGGTGTGCCCTGAGAGGCCGGAACCTCCTTTATGGAATCGCCTTGTTCAGCCACTGTGGTCATTGAACAGCCTTTAAGAGAACCGAAGGCAATATCAAGCATCATCACAGATGTATCATGTTGCGATGAGCATATTGAGGCGTTCAACTGCCAAGCATTGTTAACATCAATTCATGTTGTGTGTGACGAATGTTAAAATTGTGTTACCAGACGTTTGTGGGGTGCCAGCCTGGGCATCCCTAACGGACAGGCACTTGAGGGTGCAGCTGATCTACAGGGCCGCTTCCTCCGCGTCTGTGTGGACCACTATTTGTTGTGGCCTCCCTCCAGTCCTTGCCTGCTCGCGTGCATTTTGCGCTCTCTTCTAGGAGGGGAGAAAGAATGAGTGATGGTGAAGTGGCCAACCGATGAATGCATTGCTCTGGGTGAGGCTGACCACGAAATAGGTGCAACAGAGGATGAGACAGAGACATCACATTGCATGAGGACTGGGGCGAGTGGTAGTGGTGAGGTCACAAATGGGGAGGTGAGGATGTGCAGTTAAGTTGTGGATGAGCCTTGAGTGGGTGTGAGTAGCGATGTGATGGAGTAGTCCTGGCACAGCGGAATGAGCTGGGAGGGTTGGTATGCACCACGGAATGCAGGAGAATCGGTAAGTGTACTCACTAGTTAGGTCATTGAAACGCTTGCCCATCTGTCAAACAGGCATTTAAATGTCCAAATGGCTGCTGGCTGAAACACGGCTCCTTCAACATGGAGCCTTTCACACAGCATGGGAAACACGCTGAAGCAGAATGAAAATCCCTTCCCTGCCTCAATCACTATAAAATTAAGTACTTTAACAAGTTTAACTATCTTGATGACTGCTTTAAATATCAGCCCGCCGGTTTTAATTACCGGCGGGGCTTCCGGATTCTTAAAGCGTGCGCACAAATGTGTCTGGGTGAAACGCGGAAATCAGCAGGTTGGAAGCCGGCTTCTTTACCCGCTCTGGATTTTCCCGATTTTCGTTGCCTCCCACCTCCCCCCTCCAATCCCAGGACTTCTATTTGAAAATTCAGCCCAATGTTTCAGGACGAAGACCTTTCGTCAGAACTGGAAGATGTTAAAAGAGTTAAAGTTTTTAAGCAAGTACAGAGTCAGGGAAAGGGAGGGAGGGAGGGGAGGGGAGGAAAGAACAAAAGGGAAGGTCTGTGATAGGGTGGAGGGCACGAGTGAGTAAATGACAAAAGGGATGATGGTGTAAGGCAAGGAAGGTGGTAATGGGACAGGTTAAGAAACAACAGATTGATCAGGAGTAGCTGTAAATGGCAGCAGCAGAACCATTACCAGCATTGGCTGACTGAAAAAATGGGAGCAGTGGTCATTATCTGAAGTTATTTAAATCAATGTTGAGTCCAGAAGGTTGTAAACCTTCTGGTTGATGAGGTGCTGTTCCTCGAGCTTATGTTGAGCTTCACTGGAACAGTGTAAGAGGCTGAGGGCAGAGAGGTTAGAGTTGGAGTGGAAAGGGGAATTAAAATGGCAAGCGACCGGCAGGTCATGGTCTCACTTGCAGACTGAGTGGAAGTGTTCAGCAAAGTGATCGCCCAATCTGTGTTTGGTCTCCCCAATGTAGAGGAGACTGCATTGTGAGCAGCGAATACAGTATACTAAATTGAAAGAAGTACAAGTAAATCGCTGTTTCACCTGGAAGGGGTGTTTGGGGACCTGGACGGTGGGAAGAGAGGAGGTGAAAGGGTAGGTGTTGCATCTCCTGCCCTCGCACGGGAAGGTGCCATGGGGAGGAGAGCGGGTGTTGGGAGAGTGGACCAGGGTGTCGCAGAGGGAGTGGTCCCTTCGGAATGCTGAAAGGGGAGGGAAAGATGTGTTTGGTGGTGGGATCGCGCTGGTGGTGACGGAAATGGCGGAGGATGATACTTTGAATGTGGAGGCTGTCTGGGTGGAAGGTGAGGACAAGGGGGACCATATCATGGTTCTGGGAGGGAAAGGGCTCTGCTCTCTGTGCTTGGAGCTTTGATGCGGAAAATCTCCCCTATGATTCCTCCGCGGCTGGTTTTAACCCCTTGTACCATGACTTAAATTAAAGAAGCCAATTATCATGCTAAATCTTAGACAGAGGTGCTTCACTTTGTCACATCACTCTCTTCTTTCATATTTGTAGAGATGTTTCCACTTGTTGGGGAGTCCAAAAGTAGGGACTATAAATGTAAGATAGTCACTAATAAATCCAATAAGGAATTCAGGACAAACTTCTTTACTCAGAGAGTGGTGAGAATGTGGAATTTGCTTCCACATGGAGTGGTTGAAGTGAATAGCATAGATGCATTTAAGGGGAAGCTAGATAAGCACATGAGGAAGAAAGGAATAGAAGCATATGCTGATAGGGTTAGATCAAGAGAGTGGGAGGAGGCTCATGTGGAGCATAAACACTGGCATAGACTCATTGGGCCAAATGGCCTGTTTCTGTGCTGTAATTTCTATGCAATTCCATACTTGAGTGTTGCTAATGTGTTTATTGCTATCATTACAGCATCAACACCCTGTTTTGAGAACCATGGCAATGTCAGATTATGATGTGGAGATGCCGGTGATGGACTGGGGTGGACAAATGTAAGGAATCTTACAACACCAGGTTATAGTCCAACAGTTTTATTTGAAAATCACAAGCTTTCGGAGGCTTTCTCCTTCGTCACCTGAAAGCCTCCGAAAGCTTGTGATTTTCAAATAAAACTGTTGGACTATAACCTGGTGTTGTAAGATTCCTTACAAATGTCAGATTACACATGGCTTCATTGCAGGACAATGTTCCATCACAACAGATGTGCATTTTTGTCCATTAAAGGATTGTGTCAGGATACAAGGCCATGTCAATTCCTGAATGTGTTAATTTTCATGTCAGAAGCTCACAACTCGATTGGATGCTTCTCCCCACGGTCATTACCTGGCTCAGCACAGCAGAATGTCCTATCAGTGTGGACCGTGAAAGCTCAGAAATAATCTTAACTAGCTAGCACCTGGTCTGCATACAGGGTATCTTTCAACTTTACGACCCTCCGGTACCTATTCTGGCGCCTCTTGCACGGGATGAGTCTCCGGCCTGCTTAAAACAAATTCTCCGCTCCTCTCCTCGGCAACCTATTTGACCTGAGCTTCCGACCCCATATCCTCTCCATCACCAAGACCGTCTACTTTCACCTCCGTAACATCGCCCGTCTCCGCTCCTGCCTCAGCCAATCTACTGCTGAAACCCTCGTCCATGCTTTTGTTGCCTCCAGACTCGACCATTCCAATGCTCTCCTGGCCGGCCTCCCATCTTCCAACTTCTGCTCATCCAAAGCTCTGCTGCCCATGTCCTGACTCGCACCAAGTCCCATTTGCCGATCACCCTGTGTTCACTGACCTACACTGGCTACCGGTCTGGCAATGCCTCCAATTTTATATTCTAATCCTCGTCCCTCCCTATCTCTGCAACCTCTTCCAGCCTTACAACCCTCCAAGATTTCTGTGCTCCTCCAATTCTGGCCTCTTGCGCATCTCTGATTTCCTTCGCCCCATCATTGGTAGCTGTACCTTTAGCTGCCGAGGCCCTAAGTTCTGGTATTCCCTCCCTGAATCCCTCTGCCTTTCCTCCTCTTAAAACCTAGCTCTTTGGCTAAGCTTTTGATCACCTGTCCTAATATCTCCTTATGTGACTCGGTGTCACATTTTGTTTGATAACGCTCCTGTGAAGTGCCTTGGGACGTTTTACTACATTAAAGGTGCTATATAAATACAAGTTGTTATTGTTTGGAGCGGCTGACCTGATTCCCCAGAGCCGGGAGCAGCGCTCCCACCTGACCAGCTTAGATAACCCAGATGAAGAGGAATTTTCTTTAACTCAGCGAGTTGTTATGATCTGGAATGCACTGCCCGAAACGGTGGTGGAAGCAGGTTCAATAGCAGCTTTTCATAAGGGAATTGGATAAATATTTGAAAGGGGAAAAATGTGCGTGGCTAAGGGGGAAAGAGCCATGGAGGGAGTAGTAATAATTGGATAGCTCTTTCAAAGAGCCAGCACAGACACGATGGGCCAAGTGTCCCCCTCCAGCGCGGTAACAATCTATGATTCTGATTCTAACCCCGCCCACCGGGCCGCGCGCGCCGACCCTTCACCAGAGTTCCGTCGCGCGCCGGGGACCATCATTTCCGGGTCGGGCTTGAGGGAGCGCAGGCGCGGTGGTTAGCGACCGGGATCAGGCGGCCTGAGCGGCCCGTCGTTGGGCCGCAGTTTAAACAAAGGCTGAACCTTCGTTATTAACATTGCGGCGATTGACGTGGCTCGGTACGGAGACAGCGACATTGCGGAGCAGACGGGTGTTCTGATCTGTCCCCCGCCCCTCTCCCCCCTCTCCCTCCCCCCCCTCCGCCGGTCACCATGGGGATCAGCCAGTTCCGAGTGTTGAGAGTCTGTACGTGTTTCGCGTGGCTGCTCTCCTTCTTCAAGAGGTTGATCTGCAGGCAAGTACCGAGGGCTCGCTCACTGACTCAATGCAATGCAGAGTGTGCATATTATTAATATATATATAGATCAAGAACACATGCATCAAGCTGCATTTACTCTGCCCCCGGCGCTTTCAGTCTCCGTTGCTCACATTTGTAGGTTTTTTTTTCCCCCTCTTTTTTTTAAACAATATATATCTTTTTTTAAAGAGTATCCATTTTGGTTGCGTGATATCTTGTTAGAAAATCCGTACTTCTCGAGAGGCCTGCTGCCCATGTTGCGGACACTTGATGTTTGCTGGTCTGCGATGTCAATGTGGCGTCGCATTTCATTGCCACAGCCCTGCTTTTCAGTGAAAGTCACAATTTTGCCCCATAAAACTTAATATGACACCACATTTACCTCCGTTAGAGTTCAAGGTTACTGCCCTGTGTCACAATTTAGGATCAAGTCCAAAAAGATTTATTGTCCGAATGCAACACTTTTAAGGAACAGATGCAGACCTGCTGCAAGTCAGTCTTCTGTAGTTGCATTGAAGATACTTGTTAAATTTATATTATCTGGGCTCCCTCGTTACCTGAACAACTGAAGTGTTAAGATCATCAATTCTAACGTAAAAAGGGACTCTCAATGTGAAAGTGACTGACTTGCCCAGTGCTGTTAAAGAATATCTATGAATTGGGTCCGTTTTAAGGGCAACATATGACCCTGAAAATAACAAGTGTGTTTCAGTAACTCCAAGTGAATCATTCACCACACTGCTCTTTCACATCTGGGGTCTTCTGGTTATAAGGATCCAATATGAAATGGGCTTTAATTCCTAAAGGGCATGAACCAACATAAAACTGTCATAATGCAGCAAAAGCAGGTACTGATCTCACTCAGGGTGGCTGATGGATTTTATGACTAGAAGGCTGTTCCCCGTGGGGTTCTGCAGAGCTCAGTACGAGGTCCCTTTTTGTGGTATATATCAATGATTTAGGCTTAAATGTAGGGGGCATGATTAAGAAGTTTACAGATGATACAAAAATTTGTCGTGTGGTTGATAGGAGGAAAGCTGTAGCATGCAGGAAGATATCAATGGACTGGTGAGGTGGGTAGAAAAGTGGCAAATGGAATTCAATCCAGAGAAGTATGAGGTAATGCATTTGGGGAGGGCAAACAAGGCAAGGGAATACACAATAAATGGAAGGATACTGAGGTGTAGAGGGCCCTTGGAGTGCATGTCCACAGATCCCTGAAGGTAGCAGGACAAGTAGCGAAGGTGGTTAAGAAAGCATACGGGATAATTTCCTTTATTAGCTGAGGCACAGAATATAAGAGCAGGGAGGTTATGCTAGAACTGTATAAAACACTAGTTAGGCTGCAGCTTAAGTACTGCATACAGTTCTGGTCACCACATTACAGGAAAGATGTGATTGCACTAGAGAGGGTATAGAGGAGACTTAAGAGGGTGTTGCCAGGACTGGAGAATTTTAGCTATGAGTAAGGATTGGATAGGCTGGGGTTGTTTTCTTTGGAACAAAGGAGGCTGAGGGGAGATTTAATTGAGGTGTATAAAATTATGAGGGGCCTAGATAGAGTGGATAGGAAGGACTTCCCTTAGTAGAGAGGTCAATAACCAGGAGGCATAGATTTAAAGTAACTGGTAGAAGGATTAATGGGGAGCTGAGGAGAAAACTTTCACCCAGAGTGGGTGGTAGGGGTCTGGAACTCACTGCCTGAAAGGGTGGTAGAAGCAGAAACCCTCAACGCATTTAAAAAGTACTTGGATATGCACTTGAAGTGCTACAACCTATAAGGCTACGGACCAAGTGCTGGAAAGTGGGATTGGACATTATAGGTCTTTTTCGGCCGGCACAGACATGATGGACCGAATGGCCGCCTCCTGTGCTGTAAATTTCTATGATTCCATGGATGAAAATTGACACTGATCTGGTGTGGAATGTTTTCATGCTGGGGTAAAGGCACGTATCGTGTATTAGAGAGAATTTTGCTCTTTGTTTGGCTGTGGAGTTCTTGTTGACATGATTGGCAATCCCATTCTCTTAATGGGGAGCTGTGCTCACAAAGATCATGGGAGAGTTGGAGCTACAATGTTGTTCTCCTATGTTTAATGCACGCTTCCTGTGAGTGTGGCTCTCAGTTGGGATCACAGAATTATCCCGGTGATGCCCATTGTCACTTTGGGCCCCAGCATTTCTCAGGCCCCCATGTGAGATTCACCACACGAATGTAATTTTTAATTATGATTTTTTTGGTTTATTACATTTCCTAATTATTTGGGGCCCACTGTATTTTAAATAGATGCCTGTGAATGAGTAAGCTGTTTGAGATGTTATTTTAAATGTTGTATGCATAGTTTTGTTTTGCAATCTATGTCGAACTACCTATTGCAATTCATTCAAAAGGACAGTGTAATTTTTTTGTTCAGTTCCTGGAGCAGTCTGCTTTGCAGATACTGTTACATTCACTGCTGTGGCTGGCTTATGATGTTGCATATATAGATCTTCTACATTAAACTTTTGCAATGCAGTTTTTATTCAAATTACCATTTAATCAATAACTTGGAATGTTAGCTATGATGCCACGGATTATATTAGAGCACATTTCTTTGCATGCCTGGATGAGTGCAGCTCCAACAACACTCGAAGCTCGACACCATCCAGGACAAAGCAGCCCACTTGATTGGTATCCCATCCACCACCTTAAATATTCACTCCCTCCACCATCGACTCACAGTGGCTGCAGTGTGTACCATCTACAAGATGCACTGCATCAACTTGCCAAGGCTTCTTCGACAGCACCTCCCAAACCCACGACCTCTACCACCTAGAGGGACAAGGGCAGCAGGGGCATGGGAACAATACCACCTGCACGTTCCCCTCCAAGTCACACCATCCTGACTTGGAAATATATCACCATTCCTTCATCGTCGCTGGGTCAAAATCCTGGAACTCCCTACCTAACAGCACTGTGGGAGAACCTTCACCACACGGAATGCAGCGGTTCAAGGCGGCTCACCACCATGTGCTCAAGGGCAATTAGGGATGGGTAATAAATGCTCGCCTTGCCAGCGATGCCCACATCCCATGAATGAATTTTTTAAAAATGCAAACATGGTAAAGTAATTTTATTTTGCCATGATGCCATTGTCACTTAAATACAATTTTTGATTTTATTGCAATCATCTAGAAAATCAATTTCTTTACTGTAAGTTGTATGAACACATCAGGCTACCATTGCTGTTAATAGGCTTATTTATTCGTACAATTGTATTGTAAAAATCATACATAAGCTAATATGCTATAATATTGCATCAATACATTTTTATGATGCTCTTCATCATTCAAATTGCTCCCACTACCATCCCCGCCAGTAACAGATCTAGCCACTAGTAAGTCACCTTAGTACTATCTAGTTCAAAATGCCCACTCAAGATGTTTCCCAAGTTTGGAAAGTGAACATTTATAATTGTACTGCTGGTGTTTTTCACAATTCAAGTAGATAAAATATGAATGTTTGCACACCTACTGTTATACTTGATTGCCAGTTTTAAAAAAAGAATGTAGCTGTATGAAAATGTCACAACTTAGCATTATGCTTTTTGAAATGTTAGTGACAACACTGAGCTACCACGAACAAGCCACAGCTACAGCTCAAAAATGTAGTCACCTGTGATCTGCATATTTCAATTTGTGTAACAGTCAAGCTTATTGCACGTTTTGTTGTAGTCTGAGTATTTTAATGTAACACTGAAAATTAATATGAAATGAAATGTTCCAAGTATAGCAAAGCAACTGGCTAGGGTTGAATAATGGATAAGGATTACCTGAAGTTTAGCTAATACTTTTGGGGACTAGATTTTTTTTTGCTGAAGAGATTAAACAACTGAAGTAGAAGCCAAAGCCATGACCAGGGTGATTGTACATGGTCTGTTCAAGGAGTGGGCTTGATAGCAGATAGCTTTTCTCATTCCACAATTTCTTGCAGTGTGTCAATGTGAAGTCATTGCCACATGTATGCAAGGATACATTAAAGTATCCTTATAAATTTAAGACTTTGGAAATTGGCTGCAGTGAAAGTTGCTGCGCGCTAGTCTCAATTCTTGAAATTTACTGTACTTTCTTGATTATAAGAGATTGCTGTTGGGAAGAGTTTTAAAGAGAGGGTTCAAATAGCGTCTTGCACATTAGGAGAAATATTGCAAATTTCTCAGCTTAGTATTTAAATAGCTTCACTGCTGATCTGATAATCCTGTTACAATTCTGTAAAACAACTTTTTGACAGTTTTTCTTTATTAAACTTGGTCCCAGAAATTCATCTGTTTTTGAAAAGCCTGGTGGTCACATATTAGAAGTACTCAAAATGTTGCACTTAATTTTGTTGAGATAAACATTACATAGTGTAGATGGTATATGTGAACTTTGTCATAGCTTCAGTTGTTTGTTTGAGATATCATTTAAACTGCTGCCTCATCTGTCCCTAATGCTACATTTATATTCAAGAAGTTGTTCTGTAGTGTAACCTGGAGTTGCCTGTGCTATGGAATTTACCACATTGCAGAGCAGATTCCATATCATCGGAGCAACAAAGAACTGCAAGCTTATAAAAGTGTTTTGAAATTACCATTTTGAAAAGTTGCTTTTGAAAAGGTTACTCTCAACGTGAAAGTGACTGACTTGCCCAGTGCTGTTAAAGAATATCTATGAATTGGGCCAGAATGTAAAAAGCCCAACGAAAGATGAAGCACTGCTGGATCTAGTAATGGGAAATGAACCAGAACAGATAAGAGAAGTAAGCATAGGGAAAGTAATAAGATTGAGAAGGACATAAGTAAGACAAAGACCAAAGTAATCAATTGGGGAAAAAAGCTGATTTTCAGGGGATGAGAATGGAACTAGGGAAAATAAACTGGAAAAATTTACTGATTAACAAAGAAATAGAACAGCAGTGGGAAACATTTAAAACAGTGATCAATATAGTCCAGGAGAAATATATCCTACTAAAAAGCAAGAACAAGCTAGCCAGTAATGATACACCATGGATGAATAAAGAAATAACGGCAAAATTGAAACTAAAGAAAAAGGCATACACTAAGTACATAGACAACAAAGGAGAGGATGACAAAAGGGAATACGAAAAGGTTAGCAAAGAAATTTAAAACAAAGTTAGGAAAGCAATGAAATTATCAAGGAATATAAAAAGAAATAGTAAAGTATTCTACAGACACATAAATAACAAAATAAAAATCAGGATAGGGACAGGCCACTAAGGGATACACACGATATACTCACAGGTAGAAATATTAAATAATTACATTGCCTCCGTATTCACCAGGGAGACTAACATGGTGGACATGACGTTAGAAGAAGAGAGCAGAAAAGATATAAAGACATTTAAGATAGAAAGTGGGGAGATAATTGATAAACTAATCAAACTTAAGAGAGGATAAAAGCCCTGGTCCGGATGAATTGCATCTGCGCATATTAAAAGAAGTTAGGGAAGAGATAGCAGAGGAACCATTACATATTTATAAAAACTCATTAGAAAAGGGAATAGTGCCAGAGGACTGGCGGACAGCTAATGTGATTCCTATGTTTAAAAAGGGAGATAAAACCAGTCCGGGGAACAATAGAACAATTGGCTTAATGTCGGTGGTAGGAAAGATAATGGAATCCTTACTCAAAGATGTAATAGAAAAACATCCAGAAACCAAAAATATAATAAAGAATAGTCAGCACAGATTTCAAAAAGGGAAGATCACGCTTGACCAACCTTATTGAATTCTTTGAAGAGGTAACAGAAAGGGTAGATAAGGGTAATGTAGTAGATGTAATATATTTGGATTTTCAAAAGGCCTTCGATAAGGTACTGCATTAGTGGACTCATGACTAAGGTCAGATCATGTGGAGCCAGGGGACAAGTAGCAGAATGGATAGCAAGCTGGCTAGAAAACAGAAAACAGAGAGTAGGGGTTAAAGGTAGTTACTCAGACTGGCAAAAGTTGGGAAGTGGTGTTCCACAAGGATCAGTGCTGGGACCATTGTTGTTCACCATTTATATAAACGATTTGGACTCCGGAATCGGAAGTACAATTTCAAATTTGCAGACAACACCAAAAATTGAGTGGTATTGTTAATACGGAGGAGGACTGTGACAAAATACAGGAAGACATTAATAAACTTGCAGAATGGGCGTGTAATCGGTAAATGAATTTCAATATAGATAATTGTGAGGTGGTACATTTTGGTAAGAAGAATAAGGAAGCCACATACTCCTTGGAAAATAAGAGTCTAAATGGGGTAGAGGAGCAGAGGGATCTGGGGGTTACAGATAGGCAAATCACTAAAAGCAGCGATGCCGATTAATAAGGCCATAAAAATAGCAAACCAAGTACTGGGGTTCACTTCTGGGGGGATAGAATTGAAAAGTTGAGAAGTTATGTTAAACTTGTATAGAACCTTGGTTAGACTGCACTTGGAGTACTGTGAACAGTTCTGGTCTCCAGGTTATAAAAGGGATATAGAGGTACTGGAGAAGGTGCAAAAAAGATTTACTAGGATGATATCAGAATCAGGAAAGATTGAGTAAGCTGGGGCTCTTTTCTCTAGAAAAGAGAAGACTGAGGGGTGACCTAAGAGAGGTCTTTAAAAATATGAAAGGGTTTGATAGGGTAAATGTGGAGAAGATGTTTCCACTTGTGGGAGAGACCAGAACTAGGGGCCATAAATATAAGATAGTCACTAATAAATCAATAGGGAATTCAGGAGAAACTTTACCCAGAGAGTGGTTGGAATGTGGAATAAGGAGTAGTTGAGGTGAATAGCACAGATGAATTTAAGGGGAAGCTAGATAAACACATGAGGGAGAAAGGAATATTAGGATATGTTGATAGGGTTAGATGAAGAAGGCTCGTGTGGAGCATAAACACAGGCATGGACCTGTTGGGCCGAATGGCCTGTTTCTGTGCTGTACATTCTGTGTAACTGCAAACTTATAAATGTGTTCTGAAGTTGCCATTTTGTTTGAGTATTAGACTTTCTCCAGTGGCTGGCGAAGGTAAATACAAGCCAGCAAGTGAAAAATTACTTTGCTAACCGGTATGGATGAGCTGAGAGCCTCTGAATAGATAGCAGCCTGCACCTCCAGAGTATTTATTGTTTTGATACTGTCGTCTTTAGAGGTGCCACCTAAACCAGATAAATGCAGCATACCTTGCATCACATCTAGTATTAGATTGGAAGGGAAAGGGGGGGGATCAGTACTAAAAGCTTATGATTAATAGACATAGAACAACTTGCAGTTAAATAGCACCTTTAATGTAGAAAAGTATTCCAAGATGCTTCACAGAGGCATAATCAAAAAATGTGCACTGGGCCAAAAAAGATGATGTTGGGAAGGGTGACTGAAAGCTTGAACAAAGAGGTGGGTTTTAAAGATGGCCTTAAAGGAGAAGAGGGAGGTGGAGGGGTACAGGGAGGGAATGTTAGTGTGTGGGACCTAGACAGCTGAAGACACTGTTTCCAATGGTGGGGCAAAGGCTGGGGGCAGGCACAAAAGGCCAGAGTCAGAGAATAACGGAAAGCTCAGGGGAGGCCTGATGAGGGAGATGGTTACAGAGATAGGGTGGGGGTGAAGCCATGGAGGGATTTAAACACAAGGAATGAGAATTTTAAATTTGAGGGGGACTGAGAGCTAATGTAGGCCAGTGTGGATAGGGGTGATGGGACTTGATGTAGGACAGAATACAGGCAACCGAGTTTTGTATGAGCTGAAGTTTTCAGAGGATGAGGGGCCAGCCAAGAAAACATTGGATTAATTAAAGAGGTGACAATTACATGGATTAGGGTTTGAGCAGCAGATAGTTGCAGGCGGGCAATGTTATGGAGACTCAATGTAGCAAACAGTCACATTCAGGCAGGGAGGGTATTGAAGTTATTGTCTAGGGTACAGAGTATGTAGTGGGGCCAAAGATGGTGACTTCGATCTTCCCAACGTTTTAAGTGGAGGAAATTGTGGCTTATCTAAGACTGGATATTATACGAACAGTCTGATTGCAAAGAGGCAGTGGAGAGACTGAGAGAGGTGGTGGAGAGGTAGAGCTGGCTGTCATCAGTATAGATATGGAAGCAGACCCCATATCTGCATATGATGTCACCAAGGGTTAGCATGTAGATGAGAGGGCCAGGGATGAATCCTTGGGGGAGATTCCTGATGTTACATTGGGAGGGTGTAGAGAAGCTATTGCCAGAGAAGCTCTGACTAAGATCGGATAGGGGAGAGTGGAACCAAGCAAATCCGGTCTCACCAAGCTGGACAACGGTGGAGGAACACTGGAGGAGGATGTTGTGATCAATTGCGTTGAAGGTTGCAGAGAGGATGAGGAGGAATAATGCACCATGGTCATAGAGAAGCTCATACCTTTTAGGGATCACATCCAATTACCTCTTCAACTTAATTATACTATGCTTTAATGGCAGAACAGTGTAAGAAGAGTAAATCTTGTTGATATGGCAGTTCTTATGAGAATTAAGTGGGAATTGGAATGAGAAAATAGAAGGAAACCAGGTCTTGATATTGAAAGGATTTAGATAAGATCGACAAGGATGTTCTCAGAACTTTTAAGTTATAAGAAAAGTCTCATAGAACTGAGCTAGTTTTTGCTGGAAAGAAGATTGATGGATCCCTAAAATGATGAAAGGAATAGATCATCTACATGTAATTAGATTAACTTTGATCGCAGAACAAGAGGATGCAAATGCGTACTTATGTATTTCCTTCACAAAGAGCTCTAAGAACAGATTGAAGATTATCAGCACAGACACAATGATCAAATATTATACTGAACATGATTGATCTTATGCCAGCTGCTTAGAAGTGAATAATGTAGGAACATAGGAACAGGAGTAGGCCATTCAGCCCCTCGTGCGCGCTCCGCCATTTGATAAGATCATGGCTGATCTGTGATCTAACTCCATATACCTGCCTTTGGCCCATATCCCTTAATACCTTTGGTTGCCAAAAAGCTATCTACCTCAGATTTAAATTTAGCAATTGAGCTAGTATCAATTGCCGTTTGCAGAAGAGAGTTCCAAACTTCTATCACCCTTTGTGTATAGAAATGTTTTCTAATCTCGCTCCTGAAAGGTCTGGCTCTAATTTTTAGACTGTGCCCCCTACTCCTAAAATCCCCAACCAGTGGAAATAGTTTCTCTCTATCCACCCTATCTGTTCCCCTTAATATGTTATAAACTTCGATCAGATCACCCCTTAACCTTTGAAACTCTAGAGAATACAACCCCAATTTGTGTAATCTCTCCTCATAACTTAACCCTTGAAGTCCAGGTATCATTCTAGTAAACCTACGCCGCACTCCCGCCAAGGTCAATATGTCATTCCGAAGGTGCGGTGCCCAGAACTGCTCACAGTACTCCAGGTCCGGTCTAACCAGGGTTTTGTACAGCTGCAGCATAACTTCTGCCTCCTTGTACTCTAGTCCTCTAGATATAAAGACCAGCATTCCATTAGCCTTATTGATTATTTTCTGCACCTGTTCATGACACTTCAATGATCTATGTACCTGAACCCCTAAGTCCCTTTGGACATCCACTGTTTTTAACTTTTTACCATTTAGAAAGTACCCTGTTCTATCCTTTTTTGATCCAGAGTGGATGACCTCACATTTGTCTACATTGAATTCCATTTGCCACAGTTTTGCCCATTCACCTAATCTATCAATATCGCTTTGTAATTTTAAGTTTTCATCTACACTGCTTACAATGCCACCAATCTTTGTGTCATCAGCAAACTTAGATATGAGACTTTCTATGCCTTCATCTAAGTCGTTAATAAATATTGTGAATAATTAAGGCCCCAAGACAGATCCCTGCAGGACTCCACTAATCACATCCTGCCAATGTGAGTACCTACTCTCTGTCGCCTTTCGCTCAGCCAACTTCCTAACCAAATCCGTACTTTTCTATGGGCTTCTATCTTAGCTAACAGTCTCTTATGTGGGACCTTATAAAATGCCTTCTGGAAGTCCATATAAATAACATCCATTGACATTCCCCTGTCCACTACTTTAGTCACCTCTTCAAAAAAGTCAATCAGGTTTGTCAGGCACGACCTACCTTTCACAAATCCATGCTGGCTCTCTCTGATTAACTGAAAATTCTCGAGGTATTCAGTCACCCTATCCTTAATTATAGACTCCAGCATTTTCCCCACAACAGATGTTAGGCTAACTGGTCTATAATTCCCTGGTTTCCCCCTCTCTCCTTTCTTAAAAAGCGGAGTGACACGTGCAATTTTCCAATCTAGAGGGACAGTTCCTGAATCTAGAGAACTTCAAAAGATTATAGTTAGGGCATCAGCAATGTGCTCACCTACTTCCTTTAAAATGTAATTTGTAAAGTTGGATTAACAGCCTGGAAGTTTGCTTCATTACCATTAGGATTGGGAGCAATTTCAGAGTTTTAACTTCTTGGAACTTTCACCATCAGTTCAAACAGCTGCACTTTAAAACTCTCAACTGCCTATAACAACAACAACGTGCATTATTATAGCATCTTTAATGTAATAAAACATCCCACGGTGCTTCACAGGAGCGTAATCAGATAAGAATTTACACCGAGCCAAAGAAGGAGATATTAGGATGGGTTGCTAACAGCTTGGTTAAAGAGGTAGGTTTTATGGAGCATCTTAAAGGAGGACAGAGAGAGGTGTAGAGGTTTAGGGAGGGAATTCGGAGCTTAGGGCCTAGACGATTGAAGGCATGGCTGCCAATGATGGTGGAAGCATCGTTGGCAAGGCTGGCATTTGTTGCTCATCCCTAGTGCCCTGAGAATGTGGTGGTGGACCTTATGTTTGATACAACTGTGTGGTTATATTAGATGGCAGTTAAGAGTCAACCATGTTGGTGTGGGACTGGAGTCACTATAGGCCAGACCGGGATTGGACGGCAAGTTTCCTTTTCTAAAGGACATTTGTGAACCAGTTGGGTTTTTACGAAAATCTGACAGCTTCATGGTCACCTTTACTGATACCAGCTTTTTATTTCCAGCTTTTTAACACTCAATTCAAATTCTCAAACTGCCAAGATGGGATTTGAACTCTGTCTCTGGATTATCAGTCCAGGTCTCTGGATTATCAGTCCAGTAGCATAACCACTTTGCTACTGTAGCTCCTGCCAAGCCCCTATTTTTAAGCCTTTATTTATCTGCACTTGCATTTTCAAGAAATTACATATTTGTACCTCCAGGTCTCTCTGTTCCTCTACATCCCTCAGGCCTTTCCACTCAGCCTATATTCCCCTTTCCGGTTTTTCCTCCCAAAAGATATTACCTCAGAATTCTCCACATTAAATTGTATTTTCTGCCTGTCCAGTCATTCTACCAGCTTCTGTGTCTTCCTGAACTCTTTAACAGTTCTCTTTGCTGTTGTCCAAACTCCCTACTTTTGTGTTGTCAGCAAATTTTGATGGCATGCTCCTTAAGCCCCAGTCCAAATCATTATCTCAAGAATAAAAGTGGACTTTAGCATTGGCCTCTGGAGGACGCCACTTCCAATCCTAAATCTTTGTTTCCTATCGGGCAACCAACTTTCTATTCATGCTTCAACGTTTCCTTTTATATCATTCACCTGAATTTTTATAACCGGTTATAACAATCAAACACCTTCTGAAAACCCATGTACATGTAGCACCTTAGTCCTCCAGTGAGATAGTTGTAAATTAGTATCGAGAAGTACAGTTAATTAGTATTCGCTGATGGGTCAGCTAGTTAATACAGTAAATAATTAATCCATACAAAGAAGGAAGATCTCACATTCGATAACCAATCTGTGCTGAGTTTACTCATCTCAGCTGGGGTGGCAGTAGGAATGCTGCGTTTGATCGCACACCCCTGAATTGGTAAGGGAAAAATTCAGAATGCCTGCTCCGCATTACTGTTCTGAGTCCTCTTTGAAGTGTGAATGTAGGTGAGGACAGGATCAGACTTGGATGTGATGCTTCCTCATTCAAGTAGCCTATGTAGGCTCACATATGAATAATGGCCAGTTGAGCCAGATTCTGGTGGGTGACTGGAGCCTGTGAAACAGTATCCCAACATGGTGTCAGTGTCTTTTTCTTTATGCATTCTTGGTATATATTTATTGCCCATCCCTAGCTACCCTTGAGAAGGTGATGGTGGGCCTCCTTGAACTGCTGCAATCATGTGGTGAAGGTACCCTCACAGTGCTGTTAGGTAGGGAGTACCAGGATTTTGACCCAGCGATGATGAAGGAACGAAGACATATGTTGAAGTTGGGATGGTCTGCGACTTTGAGGGGAGCTTGGAGGTGATGGTTCTCCCATGCATCTGCTGCCCTTGTCCTAGGCGGTAGAGATCATGGGTTTGGGAGGTGCTGCTGAAGTAGCCTTGGTGAGTTGCTGCAGTGCATCCTATGGATAGCATAGTATACACTGCAGCCACGGTAGACTGGTGGTGGGGGCTGCGGATGTTTGTTTAAACGGGTAGGTGGGGTACCGATCGAGCGGTCTCCTTTGTCCTGGTTGCTATCGAGCTCGGGTGTTGTTGCAGCTGCACCTATCCAAGCAAGTGGCAAGTATTCCATCACATTCCTGACATGCCTCGTAGATGGCGGAGAGTCAGGAGGTGAGTCACTTGCTGCAGAATATCCAGCCTCTGACCTGCTCCAGTGTCCATGGCATTTAAGTGACTGGTCCAGTCGAGTTTCTGGTCAATAGTGACCCAAGGATGTTAATGGTGGGGGATTCGGCGATGCCGTTGAATATGGTTATGCTCCCTTTTGTTGGAGATGGTCATTTCCTGGCACTTGTGTGGCACGAATGTTGAGAAATAGGGTGGGGAGAAAATTGAAGAGGGGAAAAAATGTGTAATTTTCAAAGTGTCAGTGAGGTAAGTTGACAGTTGATCAGTGAATTTTAAAATAGATGTAGCATGGCTGTCCATTGGTCTAAAGACCACTGAAAAACAAGATTTGTGTAAGCATTTTTTTTATCTATCTGATCAAGCTACACGGTGAATCTCCCAATTAAAACTGATAAACAGTTGAGCTTACAATCATATTTCTGATGCATAATAAGCAGCTTTTTTGAAGTCTTAAGGGATTAATGCTTGAAGATAATCCTGTTGGTAAAAAGTCCAATTGAGTATTTTGCAGGCACAATTATTTCAGTTCTGCAGAAGTTTTTCCTGGAGGTAATGTTCATGGTTGCTGACATTTCCAGTTCCCTTTAGTTTGAAGTGATCTGTAGAAAAAGGCTTCCTGTTCCAGCCAGATCAATGATTCTGAGCCACCATTTTTTAATTGAGGTCTGAGCTTGATACTGCTTTAACCAAACAGCCCAACTGTATGAATGGATAGCAGTCAGACTGAACATTGGTCCAATGCTCAGTTTTTAATTGCAGCTAAAATAGTAAACATGTTTAAACTAACTAGTGATGTTTGAAAGTAAAGTTTGCAGCTTTTAAAATTCTTTCTATTATGGCAGTTCATTAATTGCTTTTGTTCCTCTGCTATTAGATTATACTAACCAAAAATCCCTGGGGGTATCTCCTTCAGGTGATGATGTTGAACCCCAGGTGTCTAACTATCTTCTAGCTCTTTTGCAAAACAAAAGCATGGTATTTAAAATTATTATTTTAATAAATTACTTTACTCATTAAAGAATATAAAATATTACACATTGTGATATGCTAATGCTGCATTGTTTTTTCCTCAAGGTCTGGAAGGGGTAGAAAATTGAGTGGAGATCAAATAACCTTGCCAACAACGGTTGATTATTCGTCTGTTCCTAAACAGGTACCCATTTTTAAAACATTAGTCTCACCATTAACTAAACAGTCATTTTTATTGTGTGTGTTTTATTTTGCTATTGTAGGGTATAAGACAACAGGAGTTTGAAAGTAAATGAATTCAGATTGGCTTTCCAGAGCAGATAGTAATTGCTGTATTTTAATTTGCAAAGTTTGTAATGACATCCACTTTTCAAACTGCATTTGAAGCTTTGTTACACTCCAGCAGCATTTTATATTGGCAATGTAACACGGATGAAAAAAGTCTGCACCTCTTGCTAGGTGCTTTTACATTTGGTGGTTCTGTAGTTCAGGTCATGAAGGAGCGATATCCATCCATTGTTAAATTGGCTGTTTATCCCAACAGTATGATCATAGATCTGCAAAAATATGCAAGTGTGGTCTATAAGAGGTTCAAACTTTAGTGCTAATTAATATTACTGCTGATTTCAGGACATTTGGAAATCTTACTCCGCTTATATCAACAGTGTACAGGTTAAACTAGAAGTTTTCACAGGGGTAAGCATTCCTTATTCTGGAAAGGCAAGTCTGAAACCCCATACTGAAGTGACCTGTGAGATTGTTAATATTAGATACAAATAGTTAGAGAATTCGTTTTTGAAAAAAGTACATAAAAGTCATCTTGGATTTTATGTGACCAGATTGCCTTTGCTAAAGTAATGCCTCACTGTGCATACAAACTTCTTAAAAGTATATAAATAGCATTTGTTTGTTTCTTTTTGCAAATTAGCCTAAAATAAAAAGAGTGCGTATCTCCTAGTTATATTCTCGCACTCAATCGTCAGTTGTCACTAATGGGATTAAATCATCATTTGCTTTGGCTATTGGACCATTGGCTATCAGCAGTTATTCTGTTGTGGAGTTCTGAGCGATGGGCAAAAATTATAATGTAACGTGTTTTCATATACCTGAACTTGCCCTACCCTATTATCTTTGGCTCGCTTACATTATTAATTATGCCAAGTCAGAGGCCATGCCCTGGGCAATGCTTTAACCCTCCACAGTTCGTAATAATTCTCAACTAACTCAGGGCTTCATTATTTAGGGTCACTGTTGATCTGTGCCACCTATACCATGGTAACCATCCCCCCTACTTAGAACAGTTGAAGAGGTCAGGAAAAAATGGGTTCATTTTGTCGCCTGTGCGATGCCTCGGAAATGTGCGTCAAGCTCAAAGGGAATGGAGAACTAGTGTTACGGGCTTCCATCCCTTTTCTTTATTCGAACGCCCTGAAAAATGGCGCACAGGGGATATCAGGATAAGGAAGATTTGTCCCTGTGTTTCTCAACTCTTTTTTATGGCTGCTGGTTCACAGCAAAAACTGCTCATAATGCAGGATAATTGTCACAGGACAAAGCAACCCGCTTGATTGGCACCCCATCCACCACCCTAAACATTCACTCCATTCACCACTGGCGCACTGTGGCTGCAATGTGTACCATCTACAGGATGCACTGCAGCAACTCGCCAAGGCTTCTTCGACAACACCTCCCAAACCCGTGACCTCTACCACCTAGAAGGACATGAGCAGCAGGCACATGGGAACAACACCACCTGCACGTTCCTCTCCAAGTCACACACCATTCCGACTTGGAAATATATCGCCGTTCCTTCATCGTCGCTGGGTCAAAATCCTGGAACTCCCTACCTAACAACACTGTGGGAGAACCTTCACCACACGGACTGCAGCGGTTCAAGAAGGTGGCTCACCACCACCTTCTCAACGGCAATTAAGAATGGGCGATGCCCACATCCCATGAACGAATAAAAAAAAATTAACATAGTTAGTCTGTGAAGTGGAAAAATTCTCTGGGGCAAATAGTGGTTCTCTGGCAAGATTAGAGATGAAGTACATTGATAGGACGGAGAGGAGGAAACTGCATCGAGTCATACAAAACCTGACGGTGTTTGATACCAACATATTGGATGACTATTACTACACAAAACTAAATTGTCATTATCTACAATATATTGCAGTTAGTTTAAATTACACTAATGTAAGCAGAAAAACCCATGTTTGAGTGATGTTAATGATAGAATAGATTACACAAAGACTGTAAGGAAATTGCTTTATGGGCCACATGGTCTTTGCTCATTTCTTGATTCCTCGTGTTCGTCTAGTTATTTCTTTTCATTATTTGGCTGACCTGGAAATGTAATGTTTATTTTTTAACTTGAATGATCATAAATTCATAATCTTTCAAAATGATGATAAAACACTTGTTGAAAAATTATAGATTTGACCGTGCCATCACAAAGTTCACTACTGCTTTGCCAAACTGATACTAAAAATGTTTTTTAAAGATTCTTCATGGTTTCATATATCTCGTTAAATCAATATGCATTTTGTTCAGATAAGTTTGGTGCGGATAATCATGAAGTAATTATGTGATGGGTTATTTATAGTGCACTGTAATATGACACAGTAATGGTAAGAGTTTGCACTATGATATGGTATTGCTCAGTAACACCAACTTTGAAACACTCGCTTTTGTACTGCTACCTGCTGCATTTAATGGCTGCATGTTGTGGATGAATATCTTGACAAAGCGTATGCATAATTTTGGCTGAAGGAGACCACTGTCTTTTTGAACATTTAATCCAAGTGTTGAGAGTAAGAGGCTGCAAAGTTGGAGTAGAGCGAGACCTGATCACTGCTTGCATATGCGAGGTGCTTGGGATCACCAATCTCAGTGATAGACTGAAAAGTACAGTTGAAAAAAAAGATGTGCGAATAAGAATTGGAGTTCCAATGGAGTGGGGGTGGGGGGGGAGGAGGAACAAAAGGACCATAGGATGAGCAGAGGGGAAGGAGTACATGCGATCAGTTCAGTGGAAGCTATTCATTATTTCCTGGCACAAAGTATAGGCAAATGCAGCTGTTAGTTAGTGTGCAGCCTTTGCTTGTCTGGAAACAAAAGATATGTGTCTGAGAATGGCCCAGAATGATTATTTTTGTTCAGTTGATTTTCTGTCATACTACTTTGAAAAGTAAAGTTGCTTCTCTCTTCTGCATCTGTCTCTGCATGCTGCCCATTCTTGAATTCTGTGTGTTTCTTTTTCTTTTTCTCTTTCTCTCCCCCCAAGGCTATCATACACTTTAATTGTCACTTCTGTATCTCTGATTGTCTGCAGTTATTTTTCTCCTCCTTTCTCTCCTTTGTCTGTGTATTTGACCCTGCGATGAGCTTCCGACCACATACCTGCTCCACCACCAAGACCGCCTCCGTAATATCACCCGTCTCCGCCCCTGCCTCAGCTCATCTACTGCTGAAATCCTCATCCATGCCTTTGTTACCTCTAGACTTGACTGTTCCAATGCTCTCCTGGCCGGCCTCCCATCTTCCACCCTCCATAAACTTGAGCTCATCCAAAACTCTGCTGCCCGTATCCTGTTCACCTATCACCCCTGTGCTGGCTTACCTACATTGGCTCCTGGTCCGGGAACGCCCCGATTTTAAAATTCTCACCATTGTTTTCAAATCCCTCCATGGCCTCCCTATCTCTGCAACCTCCTCCAGCCCTACAACTCTCCGAGATTTCTGTGCTCCTCGAATTCTTGCCTCTTGCACATCTCCGATTTTAATCTCTCCACCATTGCCTTCAGCTGCCTAGGCCCTAAGCTCTGGTATTCCCTCCCTAAACCTCTCCACCTTGCTTTGATCCTTTAAGACGCTTCTTAAACCTGTCCTAACATTTCCTTATGTGACTCGGTGTCACATAAGGAAACGCCTTGGGATGTTTTACTACGTTAAAGGTGCTATATAAATGCAAGTTGTTGTTGCATCTCCTATATTCCTCACACACTTCCTCTCTATGTATGTATGTCTTTCTTTCTGTTTTATCTCATACTTTGCCTTACAGACACAGTCTGTCACAGTTAATGAATATGGCAAGTGATTTGTTA
This sequence comes from Heptranchias perlo, assembly GCF_035084215.1. Taxonomy (NCBI): domain Eukaryota; kingdom Metazoa; phylum Chordata; class Chondrichthyes; order Hexanchiformes; family Hexanchidae; genus Heptranchias; species Heptranchias perlo. The sequence goes on from NC_090327.1 coordinate 87,672,384, forward strand.
TTGCTTGCTTTCACTGCCTCTGCAACGGCATATACAAAATGGTGGTGCTCAGGCAGTAGATCTCTCAACACGCAATTAAGAGAAATTTGCAGAATTTATTGTGGAATGTCATTCTATATCAATCACTTTTTCTAATTATGAATCATTCCATATTCACAGTAAGGAGAAAAAGTGAACTCAAAGCCCCTGAGAGGGGAAGCCTGTGTAGAAGGGAATTAAAAACATTTTTAAAGCATGTAATGTGTAGGCTTAGTGGTATTTTTGTGATTTGCTTAATTTTTTTACTGTCTTTTATTATGTCATAAATGTTATTTTTAGAGATGGGTAAGAAACCATGATGGTCACTGAAAGCAGTTTGAAAAATGAGCAAGTTGTTTGGATTTGTGATGGTTGACTGTTAGTTGGTAGCTTATTCCAGCTGTTTAAGGAAGATAAGTGAATTGTGATTGGTTCAGATATACCCCTGACCAAAAGGCAGTCAGCGTGGTTCAGTTAACAGTTATGGCGATACATTACGTTTTTAAAAAATCAATATATGATATCTGAGCTAATTAGGATCTTTTGCCTCAGACAGATAGATGTTGTGAAGTTGAATCAAGCTGGAATAATTGTGTGTGTGGTGGTGGGGTTGGGCGGGGCGGGGGGAGGAGGATAGTGATGATTACAGTGTGGCAGTGATGCAATATTGTAATTTTCAAGGACAAATGTGGCTATATTGTAACTGGTGGAAAAACCCACATAAACCACATATTAAGGGGGTCTTCAACTTATACCAGACAAAACTCCAAACATGGTTGTGTGTTTAGAACTGAGCTATAGGGGTAAACAGTACATCCTCCCCTTTCTCATGGAAAGAGCAATGCATGGACCAAGTATCTCAATCTTTGGAATTCCCCTTAGGCCACGTGCATTTATCAATCTCCTCTGATTGGAAGCCAAGAAAAATCTCATCAGGTGACCCAAACTACAACAGCCCAGTGTAGAAAGTGTAATTCTCCTTCAGGTACATCTACTGAAGATGTTGTCTTGCCCCCACCCATTGGTAGTATTTCTGTTAACTGAGCATTACAAATTGACACAGAAAATAATGATTTGATGAGGACGAAGATGAGAACTGTTTCCTATCTGGAATAACTGTGATTTTCTGGTACCTGTAGTTTTCCATGAATCTTTTGCAATGTACTATAATCTATATGGACCCTTGTAGATAGGGGATAGTTTAGCCATGTTACCTTGCACTGACATTGACCTAGGATGGGTCCTTGCTTTAACTAAAATTCGAACATCTTTTGTTTGTCGTAATGTTTCTTTTCACTGGCATTCCATAGCCAAATGGTATTTTTCTAGAAAATACATACCTTCCAAAACCATTTTCAGGTGGGCCTTACAGGAACCAACAGACCCTCCAGGTAGAGAGGGGTTACAGGGTTACTAAATGCTTTTCAGAGAGGATAAATTCAGTGTATCATCTGTGCTAACGTGATGTGGAGTTCTGATAGCCAAAAGCAGTGGTACCAAGTTGGTCTCACTTGTCATGTTTCTGGTCTATATAGGCCTAATGCCAGTCTTGATTGTTCAGTTCACTCCCTGTTTGGTCCACCCAAGGATTGTATGGTGACATTGTACGGTGCCTAGTTCCCATTGACTGTGTTGTCTCTTTGAGAAGTGCATTTGTAATTGGTGTTACTGGTCAGACACCAGCTAAGTTGGCGCCCCAAAATGTGTGAAATTTCCCTGTACCAACTTCTTGGCAGTTCCTTTAGCTATTGCTTGTCTAGCAAAGAATATCTTCTCCAATTTGGAAAAGTTTAATGAATCCCAACAAGGAACCGTTACCCTTCTTGGATCAAGGCAGAGGTCCAACAAAATTCACCCCTGCACTACTCACATGGAGTCATAGGCATGATAGCAACCATTAACCTTTTTGGAGCTTGCTGGTTTTCAAACTTTGCATATATGAAAAGACTTTAACTAATTGTAATTAATATATTTTCTCATGCTGGGCCAGTAGCTTGTTGGCTGAGTAGCAATATTTTTGGAAGGTCATGGAATTCTGTTACGTAAGTGATTCATAACTTTTCTGGCACACATAGCTTCAGAGGTGCCTTTGGATTCATACTTGGCCTATCCTGCTCAGTTCGATAGCACATAATGTTCTCAAGTATCAGAATTGTGTTTCTCCTTTTCACCTGCTGACCTACCAACACTGCTCATCTGACTGGTCTGATCACCAGATCCTCATCTTGCAATTTTTTCAGCTGTCACTTATTGTTGATTGAAACTGTTGGGCTTTGACTAGAGTGAATTATTACCAGTACCACTGTCTCAGTTAGAACTTCTAGTTCTTGCTTTGTGTGCAGTACAAGATTTCTGGGTAATTTGTCTGGTTATCTTTCTCAGTTCTGTAAATTACATGAAAATCAATCTCTAGAAGATGCAGACCCCACTGCTGCAGGCAGTCAGATGGATCTGGATAGGCAAGAACCCACTGCAGATCACCGTGAGGCATATCCACCTGAAATTGAGTTCCATCAAGGTAGAGAAAGTGTTTTACCACCCAAATAACCACCAAGCAATGACCATCTCCAAGGCCAAGTCTCCTTCCCCTGACTTTCAGGTACACCACCATTATCGATTCCTCCACTATCGACAACATACTGGGGGGTTCACCATTGAGCAGAAGCTTAACAGGAGCAGCTGAACATCGTAGTTACAAGAGGAGGGCAGAGGCTGGGTAATCTGCAATGGGTGACTCACCTCTTGAAACTCAACGCACCTCCCCATCTACAAGATTTAAGTCAGGAGTGTGCTGAAATATTTATCACTTTCTTGGATGAGTGCAGCTGCAACAACACTTAAGAAGCTTGACACCATCCACTGACGTCAATATCCAGCCCTTCTATTACTGCCACACTGGCTGCAGCATGTACTATCATTTTATCCACAATACTGGACTACCCGAAGGATTATCAGGAAGTATTCCCCCTTCTGCAGAAAGCTACAAATAATGTCAGATGTAAGTGCGTTTCCACAACTTTCTGAAGTTCCTTTCCCCCCACCAAAAAAAAACAGCCCCCAAATATTGGGGGGGTTGAAAGTGGTTATGACTATGACCCTCCCTTTACCATCCATCTAACCTCCTGTGCGTAATGTGCCAGCTTTTACTTAATATGGTTCATCAGATTTCATTATTAGCTGTCACAGCCAAGCACACAAATGGAGCCAATCCCATTTTAATGGACCTCAGACAGCTCTGCAGTTTTACAAGTCAGAATGATTATTAGGTTAGTGTTAATTGGCTTCCATAGGAGACCTTTAATTAAGATCATAATAAAACCTCCTAATGCTAACTTGCTTTCCATTTCTAAACTGGTTGCTTTTTCCAGACACTTTCCTTTAAATGCCAGTGGAGAGTGATCATTAAAGTCCACAAGTGTTGAAATGGAGAGTTTTCTGGTAATGTTTAAACAAGCTAGAGATGTCACTGAAGGAGCTGATATTTTCCCCACTCCAGATAACCCTACATGCCAGTGCTTTAATGGGTACAGTGACCCTCACTGGGCAAGCACCAGGAAGCATCAACCAGGGAAAAGTACTTTTCGAGGAATCCACTTCCTTTAAGGGACTCACTTCCTCGTAGGGGCGACTGTAAGAATTCTTGGAATTCACCTTTTCCCTGAGTATGGAAAACTTTGGCCATTGTCTAAAATCCTAAGATGGAAGGATAGGTGAGAGGTCACCAGACGAATCCACAACACACAGTGGAATGTGGGAGAATTACTGCTTCAGACATGTCTCTGTTTTAATGCAAAACCTACAGCAGGTGGTCAACACTCACTGCCATTGAAAGGCAACTGCTCCAGACATGGTGGGGCCATGTCTTTGTAAAACCGATCAACACCTAGGACGTTGGATACAAAAGGAAGCCTTGTGTGACAAGCTCTAAAAATCGGAATTAACAATGACCCATGGGGAGAAGCAATTGCAACATGATGAGGGGCCATTAAAGATTCTTAAGGACTTTGTAAGAACTGTTTAAACCGACATGAAGTGTTTTTTTTAAAGTGATGAAGATCATTGTAAGAGAGGGATATAGAAGTGGAAACTCGGAAGCTCTCTCTCTCTGGCTCTTGATTGCGCTGGTGTTCTGCTTCTCTTGTTCTGCCTGTCTCTGGAAGAGCAGCTTCCAGCGAACAACAAGGCGAGGGGGCAACAGGAAAGCAGTTCGACAGGGAAGGTCAACAGCTCTAGAAGTAGGCCGACACACAAGAAGAAACCAGAGCAACAGCCCCAGTGACCATCAGACACCTCGCGGCAACAAGGGCCTTACGAAATAACCAACCGAATATTGCCACCAACCAACCGGGTAATATTGGGCCACCGCGACCAAAGAAAACCAATTTGGGAGAAAACCGAAGATCCGCAAAGTTTCCACTCTACAATCTATTTCCGACTTACCTCTGGGTGAATTACTGTCACGGATTCATTTGGTGAGCATTATCTCTGGCCCTTTAGAGTCCAACTTAGCTAGTACAGTGGGATTGGGAGGGGTGAGGTATCTTTCTACTGCAATTTCCCTCGTGTGCACCGAAGTGTTCCCCATTTTATTAGAGTGTTAAGATTGTTGTGTTGTATTTTCTCTCTTGAATAAAGGTCAAAGTTCCTTGCACCAAAACCAGTTGTCTGCTGCACTTTGTCACAACCCCCAAATAAGTCCAAGGTCTAGAACCCAGGGAGTGGGAGCGATTCAAACCGCTCAGAAGTCAGAGGCGAAGCTGACAATCACCACCACCCCCTACATATTGGGCAAAAGGAAACTCCACCCATGTGCATTTGAGTAGTTTGGTTTAGAGACTCTTCAGTACAGTGAGGGGTTTCCAGCTTGTAAGTCATCCAGTTGACAAAACAAAAAAAAGTCACAAAAAAGCATTTGATCATGTGATAATATGCAGGTTACTTTTTTGGATTCCATTTAAAAATAATATCTTTTTGCATCTTCCAAGCCTGAGGTAGAAGAATGGAGTTCCTGGGATGAAGATGGTCCAACCAGTATTAAGATCGAAGGGGGCAATGGTAATCTGGCAACACAACAGAATGGTACTGGAGAGCCTGAAGAGCCTGATTACTTTAAAGACATGGCACCAACCATACGAAAACCTAAAAAAGTGTGTATTATTAATAATCTCCAATTTACAGTGCATAATGAAAAATATTCTCTGCAGTTTAAACTGTATGAATTACAATTTTTGCTAAGAAAATCTTGTTATTGTAAGATTTCATGTACATTTCATGTTTCATTTAGTTTTTTTTACTATCAACATTAAAGACATTATCCAATGTGGATATCTTTTTTAAATGTCTTGCAGCTGAAGATTGATACTAAATTTTAATTTGTATTTGTACTACAGAGTTTGATGAGACTGGGACAAGTTTCAGTTGAATAGTGTAAAATTCTTAGAATACTATCTTAATCTTCAATAACTTTGTGTTTAAAATAAAACATTATTATTTCTTAGATTATTATTAAGAAGAAAGAACCATTAAATTTTGGAATCCAAGATGGCAGCATGGGGTTTTCCAGTAGATTAGCAGCTACACAGGACATTCCATTCAATCAGCCATCAGTAAGTAATTTAATTACCTTTCATATAGTTTTGTTTCTAATGATTCCCAGCAAAAATGCTCGAGAAACAGACTGATGAGGACCAGGCTGTGTTTCATGGTGTTAGTGTAGTAGAATTTATATTGCAGAATTAAAACCAATAATTGTTCAGAACAAGATCATTCTAATTGGTCTACGGTTATAACATTGTATAATTTCACCTAAAGTTTTATATTGTATGTTTGCCCACTAGTATTCCCTAATTATGAGAAAGCAAAATCATTAGAATTGGACTTGAAGTTGCTTGTGAAATTCTTTAGGCATTAACTCTATCCAAATTTTGGATAGAGTTAGAAAATTATATTTTGAAGCTTGGAATCAAAACCCTTTGAATTGCTGAAGCCTAATGGCTTTTATAATTGATGCCTTTCACAAGTTGCTGATTAAATTGTCTTCCATTCTTCCACCCTCTTAAGAAAAGGGAAGGTAATATGGTCTGTGTATTACCCAGCATTATTAGTATGGGGCTTGATGATCCCAAATTTTCCCAATAGCTTAGCTTTGTTTCCCTTCGTCTTATTACCTACAAAACAACAGCGATTACACTTCAAAAGTAATCAATTGGCCGTAAAGCACTTTGGGATAGCTTGTGGACATGAAAGGCGCAAGTTCGTTTCTCTTTATCCAAAATTCTATTTTCTACAGTGGATAACAGCATACTGTATCATAGGTTTAATGACAGGAAAAATTACTAATGTCATTTGTTCTTTTGCAGGCTGAACTGGGAGATTTTGACACTTGGCAGGAAAACACCAATGCCTGGGAAGAGGAGGGAGATGCCACCTGGGAGGCAGAAGAAGTGCTTAGGTACCCAATTTTAGCTGCTTCTCCTCCCTTAAGACGCTCCTTAAAACAAGCTCCTTAACAAGCTTTTGGTCACCTGTCCTAATCTCCTTTAATTGTCAAATTTTGTTTGATCGCTCCTGTGAAGCGCCTTGGGACGTTTTGCTACGTTAAAGGCACTATATAATGCAAGATGTTCTTGTTGTTTATTGACATCTGAAGAAGTTGGGTATAATGGCTGACAATGTTATTTTTTCTTCTTGATACCCTGACCAAAGCACATAGACATTAAACAACAACTTGTATTTATATAGTGCCTTTAACATAGTAAAACATCCCAAAGTGCTCCACAGGAGTGTAATCAGACAAAAATTGACAGCGAGCTAAAGAAGGAGATATTAGGATGGGTGACGGCTGAACGCATGGCTGCCAATGCTGGGGCAAAAGGAGCAGGGGATACACAAGAGGCCAGAGTTGGAGGAATGCAGAGTTTTTGGAGGGTTATTCTTCCTTATTTACTCCATATTTCCATACAATTAGGAGTTCTCTCCCTCCTAAGCGAAGGATCAGGGAGGCTTAAAATTTTCACATGTACTCATAAACCTCCATTTTTGACCAAAATTTCAGTTTTTTTCCTCTCTAATCAAATAAGTGGTTTTATGTGTTGTACTCCCACACAAAGGAAAGATCTCTTTCCGTTCTTTTGCAAACTGTAATTCGAATTTTCATTAAATGCCAAAGTTGTTTTTGTCATCCTATTATTTAGTTTGTTTTTTTGTTATATTTTCATGTTTATTTTAACGATTTAAATGAGTTTTTTTTGGTGGATATACTGGTATAGACACTGATTCTGTCTCAATGTAAAGACCTTGATATGAGCCTTTTGCACCTTTAAAATATTGCATATCTCTGACACTACCTATCCCTCCCCATTTCCACTCTCCATAAATTGCAACTCATTATGAGTGCTGCTCCCTGTGTCCTTACCTGCTTAAAGTCTCACATTTTTATTGCCCTGGTTCTTGCCTGTGCCCCTCTATCGTTTTTAAAATCCTTGTCCTTAGTTTCAAATGCCTGCATTGCCTCACCATACCCTACCTCTACAATCTCCTCCAACTCTTTTTTTCTGCACACATCCTTCATCCTTCTGACACAAAATGTTTCACAATTGCTCTTTCAGCCTATTATAAGATTGGCATAACAAGTCAGCTTGTCAGCTGGTCCTGGTAACTTTAGAAATTTATTCTACTAGAAATTAATAGGATGATCGCATAGTAAATATGTTTATCTTCTTAAAAGTTAAAAAAACAAGCTGTCTGTATTTACAATTTATTCATGTTAAAGAACCTGTCTCCACTCTGCAAAATGAAAAGGATGCTTAGTGTCCCATTATAGGCTTAAAAAATTGTTAGCATCCTACAAGACTTCTACAAAATAAATATGGTAGTAGCAGTGCGCAGCAGATATCATTTGTATACTATTAAGAATTATACTATACAAAGGTGGATTCTTAGGGCTCCTTGTATATTAGAATTACTATCACTTATACCTCTGTTATTCAGTTTACCTCCTGCACAACCAAACAGTGATTTTTTTTTACATTGTTAATGCAGATGGGGGACTGAGTGTAGTAATCATGTAATGTTAAACTATAATATTGTTTTGAATGCTGATTAAAAATGATCTTTTTTTAAAAAGAAAGGCATTTAAAAGTCACTGTCACAAAAGATCTGAATATCTTAAACATTAATGTTAATTTGTGCTTGAAATCATTGTGATTTAAGATGCCTAGTTAAGCACTGATATTGAGGGGTCATCTAAAATAAGTTTTTATATAGTGCAATACAGTTATCTCACTGTACAGGTTATCCTTAGTTTTTTCATTATTTGTTTTTAGTGAATTTCCTTGTCGATAGAACCATGCATTAGGTTTGCCCTTTCTACTAAATAAGATGCTAAACAATCTTCAGTGTAAATGTATATTTCTACTTTAACACTCCTTCCCATTTTCCCCCACCTCTCAGGCAGCAGAAGCTTGCAGAGAGGGAGAAGAGGTCGGCTGAACAGCAAAGGAAGAAGATGGAAAAGGATGCACAAAGGTTACTGAAGAAGGAACAGAACAAAATTGCTGTAAAACTTTCATAACCGTGAGTGATAAGTGGACCCGTCACTGTCAGCAGAAGAGCAGGATATGTTACTGCTGTGGCAACTATGACCAGTATACTTTGGTGAAGAATGTTTTTATAAGTAATTGCTACTGATGTGCATTTGACCATTGAGCATTCATTTTAGCTCAAGTCACCATCTGATGCTTGGAAATCTTCATGGATTACTGGAATTCGTTGGGATGGATACAAGATTTTACAGTATATATACATTTTGTTCTCAGCTGTCCAATCAGTGCATTGTCGGGTGCAGTACTTTACTGCAACAGTTCCTGAAACATCCTAGTAGATTATTTACTGGAGTTCTTTTCTGATTCTCCAGGTTGAATATAGGAATATTTGTAGCTGGATGGACATAATTTATCTGCTGTGTGTAAAATATCTTTTATTTGGAGTTATATTTAAGCACAAAAGTGTGTTGGTCTGTTCCTTTGCCTGTCTGGATTTACAAGTTATTCATCTGTTCTTTTATTGCCAGATCCTGAAATATTAACAATGAAATCAATGAATTATCAAAACATGGGAGTTTGTGCTGTATATATTCCTTTAACAGGTTACTGAGAAAGAATAAGACATATTTAAAAATTACTAAATGCACTTGTACATACCTGGTAAAATGTTTGTTCTGGGGTGATTGGCAGCAGCAAAATAGAGGACTGTTACTGAAGCTTATTTTTGTTTTTTAATTCATGACTTGGCATTCTGAAAGTTAGCATTTCAGTAGGAATTACTGTACAAATTAAAAGACAAATTCTGCAGGAAACAATGAAGTATATAATGTTACTAAGCTTGTTGTATGTGTCTGTATTTGTAGCCAGTCACTTATAAAGTACATAATGGCCTTTGTCACAGCACTGCAAAATTTGAAATTTTATGTAATTTACAATTCTGCAGCATCTGCCATATTTATGTCTTTTTTGCAAGCCAGCAGAATCAGCTTGCATTTGTGTTTCTTTTTTGTTGAACTGTTTTGCATGTTTCTTTTAACTACTTTAACATGACATGAATGATGCCTTGAATGAAATTGTGTATCCTAAATGAAAATGGTCCTTATTCTGCTGTAGGTTGATACCTATTTGTAGTCTTATGAATTTTATATTCCACAATTAAGAGTAGAACATTTTTAATATTGCCTGAAATGTGGTTAAACCGCTGTCTAATTCTACAATCGGAAAGGAAACCAGCTTTCTTTTTTTAACTACAGGCTGTATTGCTATTCCTGCCCACCTGTTTTGAAATGTGCTAATTAAAAATGCTTATTGTTCAGCTAAAATTCAATTAACTGGTGATGAGCATATAATTTTTCATAAATAAGGTGCACCTGATTTGGGCCCATTTTCCAATGCACTAGTGCATATTAGCATTGAGGTCACTTCAAGATATGTTCTACTAAAACCTTTCCCATCCAATGTGTACTTGGGTTTTGGGGCAATTTTTCAAAATAAAATGATTTATGTACAAAAAGTATTTTAGTACACTAAACTTTTAATGTATACCATCTTGATCAAAAGCTGATAAAAGAGTTTGTAAATGATGTATTCAAGATCTCTGTTGTGACGGAGTGCATATTTCAATCTATGTGCTGTTCACCTTGTAGTTAAACATCCTGCTGCAACATTTTCTCTGATTCAGTACTTCTTGAAATCTGTTATTACTTCTTATAAAATTGGTGAAAGCACTACCAAAATCAGTAAATGATCCTTTGTATCCAAAACTATTATAACAGTCATGATGTGGAGATGCCGGTGATGGACTGGGGTTGACAATTGTAAACAATTTTACAACACCAAGTTATAGTCCAGCAATTTTATTTTAAATTCACAAGCTTTCGGAGGCTTCCTCCTTCGTCAGGTGAACGATGTGAAAATGAAAACCTCGAAATGAAATCGCATTTATAATTCACAGAACAATGCTTGGTGAGTACAGACAGTTTTTTCAACTGCCCGTTGCCAAGGCAATCAGTGTGCAGACAGACAGGTGTTACCTGGCAGACCTGGCAGGTAACACCTGTCTGTCTGCACACTGATTGCCTTGGCAACGGGCAGTTGAAAAAACTGTCTGTACTCACCAAGCATTGTTCTGTGAATTATAAATGCGATTTCATTTCGAGGTTTTCATTTTCACATCGTTCACCTGACGAAGGAGGAAGCCTCCGAAAGCTTGTGAATTTAAAATAAAATTGCTGGACTATAACTTGGTGTTGTAAAATTGTTTACTATTATAACAGTCTCAGTGATGGCATTGGACCATAAACTGAAATCTTCTATGGCCACATCAGATGCCTTTGCAGGTAGAATTGTAAGGATACAAATTACTTGTCAAACTGGCAATCGTTGATCCTTATAAATATAATTGTTTTCTTTAACACAAGTAACATTTTCTTTCCACATACTACTTTACTTCTTTTCAGTAACCTTTATACTAAGTAATGTAAATTGTATAAATTTTCCTATGTCTGTAAAATACCTATGTTTAAATCTATTGCACAGTACATTGTACAGTATTAAAAAAAGGTAAATGAAAACTCATAGTCTTTTTGTTCTACCCGACACATGATGAGTTAGGCACTTAATGAATCTTGGTGCAAGAGTGTTAATTATAGCTTGTGTCATCTGATGATCTTGTGAAACCTACCCATCTTGATTTTCTATTACCATTGGTGGCAAATCAAATCTGCATGAGAAAACATTTTGCAATTATTACAATGCTTTCTATTTTGTTTGTATTTTAAAGTCGATTTGTTTTGGAAAAATAAATGTTTTTGTTTTCTGTGCACTTTCCACATTGCAGTGGTACATCATAACCCAAGTCACTAATGAGAGCATTCAAATGGATGATGTGCTTTTAAGATGTAATTCATACTGGGACGTCGCATGAAGCTTCTGTGATGCATTTAGGAAAAGTTTCCCCAAGAAGTAGTTGGTTCTTTGTTGCTAGCCCGAGATGCTTAATTGTGACTCTCCATGGTAGTCAAGGGTTTGTACCTTAAAGTGTTTAATTAGTCGCTACTTCTGGATTTAAATACTGTTCCAACAGTTGTAAGAAGCCACAAAACATTGGTCCTCATGCTTCTGAATTGATTCAATTACTAACATCACTCATAAAGCTGGAAATTACTATTGGTGATCATCTGTTTATTGTAAACAGGTTAATATCCTTTGTTAAAATAGTGGACTGAAAATGCTATAAAAATGCTTACTGTGGATGAGTCCTTAATATATTCATATGACATTTCTCTGCTAGCTATTTTAATGAAAGCTTTAACCCGTTTAAAATAAACCGGTTTAACACCTCCATTAAAATAGCAGACACAGGCATGTCATACAAATGCATTGAGCGCCTGTCCACTAATATCAACAGCAATTTATAGCCTCGAGTTTTCCTTTGAGCTATTACAAACATGCCCAAAATTTCTTAGAAATGTCTTTGTGGGAAAGGAAAAGATAGATAATATCTCATTCCTTACACTAGATATCGGTTTGAATTTATCTTTTAAAGTGAGCCCCAATTGCCACATTGCCGTACTCGGCACGGTTGATTATATTTTAGGCCAGAATAACAATGAGCTGGTCCTTTTCACTGCTGTATTGCAAACCATTGCCCTTTAAATGCAGGTACAAACTAGGTTTAGCTACAAAAAGATTGGGAAATGTCGGTAGCTTATCTTAAGTAGAGAATTACCTACCCTGCATCATTCTTTGAATAATATGAACCCACTGCACATTGTAGGAGTAAAGCTTAATATTTATTGGTTCTGAGGAAATCATGATTCGTATGTATGATATTGTAGATTGGTGGTGCTGTACAAAGCCTCAGACTCTGTTGCGGTTATCTGATAGGTTAAAACAAATAACATACAAAGCCTCAGAATCTGTTGTAAACAGCACCACCGATCTACACTATCATGACATTTTACATACTAATCATGATGGGGCTGAGGGAAGTGTGTGTTTTAGGATGCATCTGAAAAATAAAGATTCTCTAAGGTCATCTATCTTCATTTAAGCTACTAATACACATCACAGGAATATACTAGTGCAGTGCAACACATTATGCGGCTGTACACGGTGGTGGCGTTATTTGAAGATGAAACACTGGATGGATGGTTCTCTGCAGTCATGGCTGCTGACCCACTGAGAATCCCCTTAACGGCAGAGCAGCACCCTCTGGTGGATCTATAAAAATATATAAAACTTTGAAAAGAAACTCATACAGGAACCAAAGGAAAAAAATGGCAGTATTAATAAAAAAAAAGTTTCAAGCAGTAGATTGGAAGCTGTTAATGGTAGGAAAAGAGACTAAAAAAGGCCACCAGAGGGCCCTCTAAGTTTGTGTGGGAATCTCATGTCATCTCAAAGCCTCTTAAAGGGGAAGACCATCCCTCTGATGAAAAGTTAGATGAAGGAACTTGTTAATGTTAGAAGTACATATGAAGGTAAAACTATTTTTTTTAAATCTTGGGCATAGCAATCAATATGCATAGAAACAGGAGTAGGCCATTTTAGCCCCTCGAGCCAGTTCTGCCATTCAGTTAGATCATGGCTGATCTGTACCTCAACTCCATTTACTCACCTTTGCTCCATATCCCTTAATACCCTTACCAAAAAATCTATTTCAGTTTTGAATTTTTTAATTGACCTAGTCTCAACAGCTTTTTGGGGGGAGAGTTCCAGATTTCCATGTGTAAAGAAGTGCTTCCTGACATCACCCCAGAACCGCCTAGCTCTAATTTTAAGGTTATGCCCCCGTCTTCTGGACTCTGCACCAGAGGAAATAGTTTCTATCTACCCTATCAAATCCTTGCATATAGAAGATTAAAGATCACCCTTTAATCTTCTATATGCAAGGGAACACAAGCATGCAACCTGTCCTCATAATTTAACCCTTTTAGCCCCAGTATCATTCTGGTGAATCTATGCTATACTCTCTCCAAGGCCAATAAATCCTTCGAGGTGCAGAACTCAGAACTGAACGCAGTACTCCAGATGCGGTCTAACCTGAGCTTTATATAACTGTAGTATAACTTCCACCCCTTTGCATTCCAGCCCCCTTGAGCTAAAGCTAACATTCCATTAGCCTTTTTAAATTATTTTTTGTACCTGATACAAATAGATGATATAACAACAAACAGTAGCTGATATTGTAAAATATCATATGACCCATGAAGGAATTCTAAAGATTGTTGGGAGATAGCAGTGATACAGGAATCAATGGTAAACAGACACATACAAAATAATTATAATTGATTGTCATGATGTCCTTGTGGTTACAGGCATTCATCTCTAAAGGCTCAACTTCCAAAAGGCTTTTGATAAAATTCCGCATGAAAGGCTCAAACTCAAAGCTGCGGGATTCAGCATAAACCCTAGGAATGGCTAAGAAACTGATTGAAGGGTAGGAGAGGAGTGCTGTTTAGAGGAGTTTGGACAGAGTAGGGGAAAGAGTACTGAGTGGGGTGCTTTGAGGCTTAATGCTGCAACAACTAGGTTTCTAATTTACATAAATAAACTGGATTCAGAAACTTAATGCAAAGTAGTCAAATTTGCAGATAATACCAAACTAAGAGGGGATGCAAATTTGCAGATAATACCAAACTAAGAGGGGATGTAGAATCAAAAGTGGCAGCTTAGAAACTACATAATGAGTTTGGCAAAATACATAAGTGGGCAGAACAATGGCAGATGAAATTTAATGCAGACAAATGTAAAGCTCTACACCTGGAGTACATACGTGACAACATGTGCTTCATGAATGATGTTGAAATAGCTAAGCATGAACTTGATAGAGACTGAGGAGCCTTAGTTGACTCTGCTAAATATTTCCAACCAATGCAGAGCTGCAATCAACAAAGTCAATAGGGTGTTGAACTATAGTCCAAACAGTAGAATGTAAGCCAGATGAGGTAATTAAACTTTATAGTGCTCTCGTCAGAGCACGTCTTGATTACTGCATCCAGTTCTGGTTGCCAAGAAACAAGAGACATTCGAGCATCAGAGGCAGTGCAGAGCCACAAGGCACATATCCAACGTCAGGGGTTTGACTTATGAGGAAAGACTGGAGAAATGTGGGCCACAAAATTCCTTGAAGCTGCTCCTGCTTTGCCGGCGTTACTTCACCAGTAATGGGGCGGAAACCCCGCCCACTCACACCTGGAGAAGAGGCAACTGAAAGTTGATCTTAGAGGTATATAAGAATGCTAAGTGTACAGAAAAAGTTCAGAGTATTAGTTTAAATTAAACTGGCATAGGACAAAGGGGGCAGATGTTCCAACTTTGAGGACAGATATCAGGAACTCCTTCTTCACAGTGTTCAACATGTAGAATAAACATTCAGATGGAGTAGTGGAGCCAAAACCTTGGAAACATTTAAGAAAGAATTAGATGTTGCAATAGGGAGATTTTAGGATCTCAATGAATAAAATCAAGGTGGTCCAAACGACCTTCCTCCTCTGTAACTGTGATCTTGTGACAACACTTTCAAATGAAAGACTGTATATGGTAGAAGATATGATAGTCTGGTCCAACGGGTATTAGCTGTTCTTTTCTCATTTTCATTTGTCTCTGCATCCTATATTATGCAAGCTATGTTCAGAGTGAAAGAGTCTTTACTGTTATCTTTGAATTAATCTTTAAAAAAAATCAGCTATGGTACATCTTATTCTATAACTTTTTTTCTGATATTTACAAAATTTGCCAAATAAAATAATTTTAAGAACATAGAACATAATGGAAACATCCTTAGTTTATAAAAATTCATTGTGACTTTCATTTATAAACCTTGACTAGTTACAAATGGATTTTAAAAAATCCACTAAATCATCAAATTACTGGGTACTTTTAAGCCTGTGCTTTTCATTTCTGTTGATGAATCTCATTGACATTTACAACTTAACCAAAATATTAGATCTCAGACATATCTCAGCTGTGGCTCAGTGGTAGCATTCTTGCTTCTGAGTCAGAAGGTTGTGGGTTGAAGTCCCACTCCAGAAACTTGTGCACAAAATCTAGGCTGACACTTCAGTGCAGTACTGAGGGAGAGCTGCACTGTCGGAGGTGCCATCCATCAAATGAGACGTTAAACTGAGGCCCTGACGTAAAAGATGCCATCGCACTATTTAAGAGCAGGGGAATTCTCCCTGGTGTCCTGGCCAATATTTAGTCCTTAACCAACATCATTAAAATAGATAATCTGGTCATCATATTGCCGTTTGTTGAACCTTGCTGAGTGCAAATTAGCTGCCACATTTCCTACATTACAACAGTGACTTCAAAAGTACTTCATTGGTTGTAAAGCACTTTGGGACGTCCCGAGGTTGTGAAAGCTGCTATATAAATGCAAGTCTTTCTTTCATGATGCAGTTTTCAAAGCAGCCAAAAAAAAAAACAATTTCTCAGCAGTTTTTCTTTTAGAAAGGTATGCAACTAGATTACCAAGATAATAGGCCATGAAATAACAGAGGTTTGCTTTAATCAATCATCTTTTGATTAAGTACACTTTCGAAAGATACTTCTTCTGGTCAAAGGTTTCAACTAGTAACACTTGCGTTGATCATCAAACTTATCATGTGACTATTACATTTACTATATTTTTGATCCAATACTGCTTGAGCTTGGAGAAAATATTGGATGGTTTAATTAAAAATCAAAAATCAGAATTTATCTCAAAATAAATTAAAAAAATATTTCCCCAGACCACTCAAATATAGATATCATGGTACAAAAATGTACAGCACTGTATAGTGTTAAACTCACAAGTAAACAATGGGACAGAGAAGTGTAAAACACTAAATTACAAGCCATCCAAATAGTACTAGTCCTAGTTAATTTATAAGCTTTTACACCGTTGAATTGAAACCAATTGACAAGCTCAGCCAGAGAGACCACAGAATTGCTAGTGTGGGAAATAGAAAAATATCACACTGGTGCAGGGTGGGGGAGTTCTCTTCTGAGTTTGAGACGGAGGTACATTATGCAGCAGAGTATGGGGAGTTTGTATACTTATCTGGAAGTATTTGATATAGATAAAGGACCCCTGAAATGGCATATCTCCATTTGCCAGCATAAACATCCCTGACATTACTGAGGATAAAATTCACACAAAAAAGGTTTTAAAAATTGTATTAGGACACAAGCTAAGAGACAAAAAGTTCAGGTAACTTTTTGGCATGCTTTAATATATAACCTTTAATTTAGAAACATCTGAAGTACAGTAAAGTGAAAGTAAACAATTCAGCAATATTGCACATGGCTCGAACACAACATATAAATCATGAAAATGCAATTTTTTGTAAGAAGCAAACACATAGAAGCATCTTGTTCATTACTTTAAAACATGTCCATGGACTGTACATAGCAACACTTATACAGGTCACTGTAACATTACTTGCTCCAACTAGTTGATGTTTGTACTGATGCAACACAACAGTAACAAGAGGTTCCAAGTTTCCAGTATACACTCCTGTACTGAAAATATACAGACAGCAAAAGGCCAAGAAGCTTTGGTTGCACTCAATTTTATCAAACATAAAAATACAGCATAACCATTAAACTCTAGCTTCTTAAAACAGCAACAATATACACAGCTGAACCATAACAAAATCTTGTTTAAGCAGATTCTAGCTGCCTTAAAAGACTGAATATTCAGTATCTTCTGTTCAAAACCTTGAAGGCAGTTTTCACTATTGGGAATTAATCTGTGCTTAGAACAGTACTTTAGTAATTACAATAATGTTTAAAATTGAGTTCCAGGCTCATACACTTTTTTTAAAAAAACATCACTTTTCCATGCCATTTTTAAAATGTAACCACTACAAAGTCTATTGATAGAACACTCAGTAGTGGGTCAACTTTGGCCACATCAATTTCTTTTTCTCCCTCACAAGGATGCATTCACATTTATAAATTACCCATTCATCAACAGCAACTTGCAACATTGTAAACTCAGATCACCTTAAGTCAAAGAATATATCCATACTTATCAACAGTGCAAATTAAACCTCACTGATGTGATGAAACACATCTAGCCACATACGAAGACAACTCAATAAGCTAATTCCAGTACTCTTCAAGTATCCTAAACTAAAATTTAAGTGCAATTAGTGGGATTCTTTTTTGTTAACTGGGTGGCAAAACATTGTGCGAGGAGTATGACGCAAGGAGTGCAAGGCCACCAAACAGCACCCACGCAAAAGAGCACCAATATTGTACAGTGGCTCTGTTCCTCCTCTGTGTGTGGAAAATACCCATGCCAAAGTAGGCACTACTGGTACAGCCACTGCCAACAAATCAATAATAAAATGGCTGCTCCAATAGCTTCTCTGACATACTGCAGAAGACTGCTCCTCCAAGACACGATATTCATTACCAACTGTTTCATCAAACATGGACGTGAAAGTAAGTTCTGTCATATTGTTTACTCTAGGCAAGTGCTGTGCTTGGTCACTGTAATTATATGCCCGAGGGCTCATGAAATGGTTAACAGATTCCAATTTAGACACCAGAATTGCAGTATTAGGATTGTTTGGAGTCAAATCCATCAAAGCATCAGTAACTATTGTTTCAAACTCTGGTGCATATGCTGCTTGACCGGCATCTGACACCCAAGTTGAAGATATGGGGCTGACTGGGCTGCTATGCTGCGATTTCAGAATGTGCAGAATGAGGTTCTGTACATCTGGGCTATATGGTAGTATGTCAGTCTGGATAGCTTGTTCCCTGACCAGTCTATTATCATCAGTCACAAAGATCATACCACTCTGAGCAGAAATCTCAAATGTTGCACTGTTAACAAGCTTTGCCTGCATTTCATTAGCTTGTGACCAGGAGCCATCTCCAGAGCTACATTCAGCAGTTTTTGACCTCAGTATTTGGTCAAAGAGATCTGTTCTGCTTGCCATATCATCATTGGCAAGCAGAGCACTGTCAGCCATTTCTTCGACAGCTTGATCTTCTAGGCCCATTGCTTCAGCCATTTTTGTGTAGGTTGTGCTACGTGCCAATGACTTCACTGGTGATGGACACATGCAGTCCAGAGATGAATCATCCCTTGAAGCACCATTCTGAGCCAACTCCATGCTCTGCAGCAAAGACTCAAGTTTCTTGTTTTGGATATTAATGTCAATGAAGTATTTTTGAACCCCTTTGTCCTTCTCCATCAAACTGTTCTTCATTGTGTCAATCACCTGACGTAGTTGTTTGATCTCTTTTCGAGCTTCCTTTAGCGCTAGCTGGGCTTCAACTCGATGACATTCTTCTTCAATCCAATCTTCTCGCATACGAGCAAGCTGAGACTTGAGATCTGCAACTTCGGGTTCCCTATTAGAAGAAAGGGTATGTTATACATAAATAAAGTTTGGAAATTGTTACATTTGCAAAATAATATGGGTAGATCCAAAAATGTTTTGGAGGCCTAGTTTGTGTGCAGTTGGCATATCTTTGGTTTTTAAGTGTTTAGAAATTGTGTAAAATCATCTGCCAATTAAACAGAGAAGACATGTAAAATCCTGGCAACTTGCAATAAAAGACCTCAAATTAAACTTACAAGGCTTATGTTCATAGTAACAAAGCAACTAACGAGTCTTTTGAATAAACCCTAATTAAATTTTGTATTCTGCTTTGTGGAGAAGACAATACTAGCTATTATCAGGATACTGTAGTAGGACTAGATTCGTATTCAACAAGTTGGAGTCTCAACAAAAAGCTTTTAAAAAAAAATTGTACAAATTAGCTAAAACTGTTCCAACACAACATTTTTTGTGCATCTTCCTGACTGGTCAATTGTACTTAGTAAAACTCAGATTTATAGCATTAAAATAAGCTTTATTAATTTACATTTAAAATTCTGTTGAAATTCTTCGCTGATTGAAGTTTCACTTTCACATACAATAACATTTTGTGCAGGAAAAGAATGTGAAAAGTTTACTTTAGGTTTGTTTTTTGACAATTTACATAAAAATGTATATATCCCATCATTTTAATGGACAAAAAAATCCTGCGGGCCCGCTGATCTCCATGCCCTATCCCCCAGTACAGCCAATATTATGAACCATGCAGTGCCAGTACTGTTCAGGCACTGTGTGTGCCTGTGTTGATAATGCAAGGTCAGCACATTTGAATAATTTCTTGGCACCCTGGACACATCGCTCATGCTGCTCAGAGTGCCAGTGTCGGAATTTGGGCGTCAGCAGCTTGTGAAGGGTTACTAGCTGACTGGTCTGTTTTTAGTGTGGGGAAAGGGGCATCAGATCTAGGACAGAGGGGGCATAGGAGCAGGGGAGGTAGGAGTATTAAATACCAGACTCCCATTCAGGACCCATTCCAAATGGGCACTGTATGACGAGTTCAGTTTAGACACTCTAGTGATATGGAGCGGTACCTTAATTTTAATATATTTTGGTGACTAAATGAGCTTTGCTTACAGCTTATGCAAGGGCTCCTTTGGCCTGGTCACTCGCACTGGAGCATGCTAGGCATCTCAGGGATGTTGCAAGTGTCTGTACAGTGGATGCCCATTGCGCTGATCGGATTACTGGCTCCACTAAATACATTACTAAACTCTGTGCAGGAGCATAAATTAATAAAATCCACCTCTATATAGTGTTACTAATTAGTGGAATTGAACACTCGCTATAATAGGCCTCCCAATAACACAATCCCATTTACAGTTCTTCATGTTCATAGCTCACAGTAGTCATGACTTGCTCCTAATGTACTTGCAATGTAGTCAGCAAGCCATCTCCTCAGCCCTTGCGCCCTTTGCATTGTTCAACTGTTTAAGTACTGGGAGTGCATTGTTGATCAGCACATTCAACGATGTGCCAGCATTTTGAGCTTCTCAGCAGCACAGTGGGGAGAAAAAGCTAAGTGGAAGCCTTACAAATTACATCACTAGTGTAGTTGACGAGTGTAGTAGGAACAAGTCATAACCAGTGAGAGCCACGATTGTACAAGCTTATGAAATGTTATAGGGAGGCCTGTTAGAGTGAGTTTCCACTGCACTAATAATCAATAATGCATTGTGCACTTCTTGCAATATTTGAATGATGCTGAGTAAAATGTTATGAATTCTTGAATGCTACTTTCTTGAAACATACTTTTTCCCCAGTAAAAGCCCCTGATTAGAGCTTGTTCATTTTAAAAAATGGTTATAAATAACTGATTGTTTCTTTATCTGCAACAATTACATGGAAGTACATGTCCCTCTTTAGTATTATCCTTAAACATGTCATGAGTGTGTTCATTGAACTTTCTAGTTATTTGGGTACAGAATCATACTGGTACACACAGCACTCTACTTGCGGTCCAGCATTTCCACCATTTGAGCCTAGAGATTACTGTTGCAGATATTAGCCTACCACACTTAACTCATTTGTTTGACATTCCTCTGTCTGTTACTTTAACACAAGCATTAACTCATTTGTTTTAAATGGATTAATGCCTCCACTAAAACAGCAGACAGGACACGCGGCATATGATCACATTAGGTTTTCAGCTACTGATGTCACCAACAATAATTTCTAGGCTTTAATAGTGTTGCACAATGTTACTGCAATTTGTTTCATGCGCTTTCAATGTTTTTATTTACCAAAAATGCTGGTGCTATATCATAGACAAACCTTTTAACTGCTCTTCTCTCTTCCTAAAGAGTAAAACCCTAATGACATGAGGACATAGAGTAGTGTGGCATAATGGGGAGACTTGATGCCTCCTAGCAATGGAGTGCGAGCTGTATCCAGCATTCAACACAACTGAAAAAAATTCATGGCAAAATATCAGCAATCTAGTACAGAACAGACACAACTGAACCACCCCACAATGCTGGGTCTGTATCACAGAAAAATCTACATGAACTGCAGAGATAAACATTGTAAACATAGTGGGCAGCAGTGGAACCACTACAAACATGATGAAAGATGTACAGTACTGGGTTTTCATGCAGTTGCAGAGCCAATGGTACTGGCAACGATCAGTGGTGAGCACAATCAAAGCAGAGGTTTTGGGCACAGAAGCTCTGGACGCAGACAACAACGAAGATGACAGAAAGCATGTGAATTTACCTGTAGCAATCAACTACTCCCAGCTCGACACTGTCACAGCACCAGGCGGAGTTCAAGATCCACCAGTAAACAAACCTCACCCCAAACAACTCCACTTTACCTTAACTGATTAGTTTTGTTGGAACTGGAGCCAAACAAGCACTAAACCACATGCACTCTGATCATGTCCCCACATTCAGTCCTTCTGGACGAAGATTGAGAGGTTACCAGGACCTGGAAGGGTCTCCATGTTCCTGGATTTTACCCCATGACTACTTGGTCTGCTTGCAGCAAGAGTCTTCCACAATATAACATAAACAAAGCAACTGTGGAACATTTGTCAGTCTGAGCAAGAGATACACAGGCTGTGCATGGAACTGGTAAACACTGTGAGGTGTAGGCCCACTTTCTACAGGCCCAAGGAGCCAAGGAACATTGTTTGACCAAAGGACTCCACCCTCCCACATCAACATCCTAAAAGATTACACTGTGCCCAAACCCTCACCACTTCCACCTGCCAGCTTCCCTGACCAAACTTCCTCACCTAACTCAAGCCTCTCTCTGTCAAGTAAAGATCTGGCTCTTTAAATCCTCAATACTAACAAAAGGTACATAGACCTCACTGTATATACCATGTAGTATAACCTATAATGTATCATAACCTCCCAAAACTTTGGTGAATTCAAAAAGTTTAAACAAAAAAAGATAGTGGCATGTTTTCTAAATTTCTTCACTTTCCCAACCATTTATTTTATGTACAGGAGATGGCAGTACAGATTGAGGCCTTCAGAGTCAAAGAACAGGGAAAGATTTTAAAAATGAAGGACGCAAACTCACTCTGTGAATGCAACAAAAAGAATATGATAGAACATTTTGAAATATTGTTGCAAATAAGTTTTCAATAATTTGTTGAGGGAAAGATGGAATAGGACAATAATAGAATAGGACAATGTTCAAATGTTCCACAAGCCACAGCAAAATGGCTAAGTAGCATCGCCTAGCCGATGAATCAGCACTGAGATAGAATTATTTGTCTACAGAACTCAGTATTTTTAATTGGGGTTGCTGCTAATACAACAGCATCATTCACATTAAAAAGAAAAAACTGCAAATTCAGGAAATCTGAAATAAAAACAGGGAGACCAAATAGAGATTAGATGATTGCTTTGTCAAGCTGCTCTGTTCTGTCCACTAGGGTGACCACCCTCTGATAAGCCACTTTAATTCCTTTCCCATTCCCACTATGATCTCTCCATCTTTGGCCTCCTACACAGTTTTAATCAAACTCAAGGAACAGCAGCCCTGATTTGTGAAATAGCAAAATCAGGGTTAAGTTATCCTTGAGCAGCTGTAGCTGTGCTGGCAGCTCATAGTTGGCCTGGTTGAATTCTGCAAAGCTAGCCCCCTCTGCCCAATTTGAATGGACTCCCAGGAAATGAAAACATGCTCTGGGAACCTGACGGATGGGGGAGGGGTGGGCAGCAGCGCTTAGACTTGCAGCTCGGTTTCAGAAAGGAGGTTGCCGGTGGTGGCAGAAAAGCTGAGCAATAGTTCAGAATAGCACAAGGGAGAAATGTGGGAAAAATTGCTCCTTTTGATGTTGAAAAGTTAGAGCAGGAGGTGGACCATGGAGTTTGGGGGGGGGGGGGGGGGGGAAAAGAGGCCCTATTTGAGGCAGCACAAACTGTAGAGAGAGGTTGCCAACTGAAAATCAGTGCAGTCACCAGGGTCCCTCATATCTGGCTGCAAATGAGAAAAAGATTTGCTGGTAGAGATCAGGAAGGCACAGGAAAGTTTCTTATAGGGCCCATCAATCATGGCACAAACCTAAGCCGGGAACTCCCACTCACTTGAAGGTACCGTATAAACCATCACACACAACTACTGCTCTTTTTGCACACTCACTTTCATTGTGCCAAATCTGGTTGGCATATTTTTCTGGCAGGTGGAAGTGGCCGTCATGGAACAGCAAGCAGCTGCCCAGGTTTCCAGTGCGAGGTGCTTCCCTGCTGTCAAAGTGTTTCTTAGTGGGACCAGCAGAATGGCTGCAGGGGATAGCCTTAGGCTTCTAAGAATCATTCATCTCGTATTTAGTTTCCTTCAAATAATTCAGGTACTGTGGCCTGCCACAATGAAAGCATTATGGATACTTCCTGGATAAAGTCCATTGGTAGGTATACTAATGTTTCTGTAATCAAATACCACAAACATTGAATACAAACATTTTCTACTCAAGTAAGCTATGGGTAATATCAGGAGCCCTGATTCTCTCAGGGGTGCCATCTCTGATGCCCTGCACTCGAGGGAACCCTACCACTCGCTGAAAGCTCTGTGTCCTGTCCAGCTGATGCCTACTTTTTTTTTAAATAAGGAGAACGATGAAGGCGTTGCCCCTTATAAGCACAGCATTTTTCCCTTGCGTGTTAAATGTATGCTGCAAACTGGCGGATCTGGCAGATGTCCCACTGTATCTTGAAAGGCTGTGGTAGCATCAAAGCTTCTGAGGTATTTTCATTCCTCATCATGATCTTAAATTAGAACCCCCAAAGGAATTCCTATCCCCACCACTTTGTACAATGTGAATTAAATGGAAGCAGGAATCATGAATAATGAAGAAAGTTCCAGCAGGAAACAAAACTGCAAATAAAGAACTAATGCATGGAGCAAAATGCACTAAAGCAAATGCAAAAAAAAGTAAAAATTTGTAACCATAACTGAGGAACAATAATCCCCCTTTATTAAGTCTACTTGAGTTGACCGGATCTCAGAATTACCGATGTGCCCATGTTATATAAACAAGGTGTGTGTTGCGGGGGTGGGGGGGGCGGTGGTAAGGGAGAGCAGAACCTTGTACAGCATAATGACATTCTGCAAGGAAACCGACTTCAATAAATATTACATTTAAAGGAGGCTAGTGTATGCCTGATGCAGATTCATTCACATAACAGAACGTTTGGCATGCTGCAAACTGCCTGCGTATTTGAATAACAACCCATGCCCGCCACCACTGGAGCACTGCCTTGCCAGTGAATCCTTGTAAAATTGTTTCTAGTAACTTATCTTTTTTTGTGGAAACTGCACCTTCTAGTCTGAACACTATCATTGGCAACTTCAGATATTATCCATCTCCCCTACTTTCTTTGGAGCAGTGGGTGCTGGTAATGCAGGGTGGGTCTGTTGGCATCTGGAGGGAAGGGAGGCAGGTTGGCACATTGAGCGTAGAGTCTCCATCAGAACACATTTCTGACAAGAAGGAGGAGGGGGAGACAATGGTTTGCACCTTGGATGTTGGATACGGATGGACCTTTAAATTCAGACCACCTCCATCTGCAGGGTTTTTAAATTTACTTTCTTCCTTGTGTAGGTCTCTCCCATGCCTTTTTAGCTATTTTCACATTCTTTTACTATCTTTTGATTGATTTTTTAAATCATCTACCAGTTTCCTGCTTTTCTAATAAGCAGTTTAAATCCATTTAATCATTATCTTTCTATTTGTGATTGCAACATGTTATTCCCTGTCTTTTTTTTCTGTTCAACATTTTCTAATCTTTAAGTTTTCAGTTCTGACAAAGAGTCCATGTTAATGTTATGTTAATCTGTGTTTTCTCTTTACTGACGGACCTCCTGTGCAATTCCAGCGTTTTCTGTTTTTATTTCAGCACTGTACACTTTGTCTAGCCAACCAACAAAGATACCCAAAGACCAACATTGGTGATCAGTCACCAGTTGGCTAATTAAAGAATATCAATCTCTCAATTGTTGTAATTCATGGCATAATCAAAGATACAATTCATGGAAACCCAGTTTTCAACTGGAAACCAACTGTAACCTAGCAGGTCAATCTACTTGGAAGTATGGATGTATCGAGTGAACATATCACAAACAGTAACATCACGGTTCGAGATGCAATACCAGACAAACATTCAATGGTATGATATTCACAATGTGTTCCCTATCTCCACAGTGTCAATGTCATCTAGAATTGTTCTACAAAACGGAGCATCAGAATGAACAGATCACCTTACAATTTACCAGCGAAGAAGCTGCAGATTCGGTCTGTGGATGAGAAACTCTTCAGGGTAGGTGTTACAAATTTGTGCTCCCAGTGCATAGCTTCAGATTCCAGGAGTGCATATTGGGATCTGGGTACAGAGGTCAGTGCACCACACACAATTTTAATTAATAGGGAGTCAATGGAAAAGAAAAAATATGGCAGGGTGTAGAATGGGCAGCCAATTTGCAACTGCCAGTTTTTTTGCCAGCATCAAGTGAAAATGATCCCCAAGACTTTTAATATCACTAGCAGATCTCCCGTAATGTTCCTCATAGTTAGTTGGTGGATGTTTTAACCCATGTAATGTACAATATATTATTTACAGAGATTGAATAAGTTAATTGTATTTTTATTGCACAGTATTAGGGACTATTAGTGTTATTTTACATTGATTTTGGTGATAAAATGCATATTTGCATGAAAATTGTAAATCAGTGGCCAGGATCATTTAACTAGTTCATTTAATTATTTAGTTAATTTAATCTCTTACTTTAAAAAAAAGTCCAGGATACAGAGAAAGGCGGGTTCAAGATAGGTAGGAAGAATGCAGTAGTTCTGAGGAGAGGCTGTGTGGTTTGATATTGTTGAAAGGATGATTCTGGAGTCTGGTGGCTCTGGGAGGGTTGTGGAGAAGGTGTGATGAAATGGAATGTTGTTGAGGTCTAGGGAGGGGTATTGGGGGGGGGGGGCGTGGTTTCCAAAGAGTGGGAGTGGTATGTTGGGGTGTGACAGTGATGCGATGGGTGGGCTTTGGGTTGTGACAGCGATGGAATGGGGGGGGCTTTGGGTTGTGACAGTAATGGAATGGGGGGGCTATGGGTTGTAAGAGTGCTAGGAAAGCAGTGCTGGGGTTTGATGTTGGGATCTCAGTCCTCGAGTGTAGTGGTACTGGAAAGGATGGGATCATGGGGTGTGAGCTTTGGATGGAGTGCAAAGGCCTTGATGTGGGGGAGATTCCTGGTGTTTTAGGTGAGCTACTGGGATCTAGTATGACCAGGAAGGGGTGGCCAGGCACAAGGGAGGAGTTGGATAGGGGTAATGAGGTATGGAAGCACGAGGAGGGCGATCCTGGGAATGGGAATCGTCGGGAGGGAGGGTTGCGGCTGGCACAGAGAAAAAAGTGTGACAATGGGGTGGCAGCTACGGATGCTCAGTGTGGGAGGGGCGTGGGTGATGGTAGGGGAGAACGTTAGTGGCTTTCAGGTTATGGGGCCAGTTAGTTCAGAAAAGGATACTGCAGCAGTCACCTAGGGAAACAGGCATTACTCAAAATATATACTGCTCAGTAGGTGTTTTAAGTAATAATGAACTCCATGCTGGAAAAAACATTTTGGGAATGCTGCTGCTCCATCCCCCACTGTGAAAAGCCAAGTTCCAAGCTGTGACTAGGATCTACCTTTCAGATGTTTAAGCACTTTTTAAAGTGGGAAATTTTTTTAAAAGCACTGAAATTACAGACAGCTGCAAGAAAAATAGGGTGGTAATAGTAGGGGACTTTAACTTTCCCAACATTGACTGGGATAGCCATAGCATTAGGGGCTTGGATGGAGAGAAATTTGTTGAGTGTATTCAGGAGGAATTTCTCATTCAGTATGTGGATGGCCCGACGAGAGAGGGGGCAAAACTTGACCTCCTCTTGGGAAATAAGGAAGGGCAGGTGACAGACGTGTTAGTGAGGGATCACTTTGGGACCAGTGATCATAATTCCATTAGTTTTAGGATAGCTATGGAGAATGATAGGTCTGGCCCAGAAGTTAAAATTCTAAATTGGGGAAAGGCCAATTTTGATGGTATTAGACAAGAACTTTCAGAAGTTGATTGGGAGAGTCTGTTGGCAGGCAAAGGGACGTCTGGTAAGTGGGAGGCTTTCAAAAGTGTGTTAACCAGGGTTCAGGGTAAGCACATTCCTTATAAAGTGAAGGGCAAGGCTGGTAGAAGTAGGGAACCTTGGATGACTCGGGAGATTGAGGCCCTAGTCAAAAAGAAGAAGGAGGCATATGACATGCATAGACAGCTGGGATCAAGTGGATCCCTTGAAGAGTATAGAGATTGCCGGAGTAGAGTTAAGAGAGAAATCAGGAGGGCAAAAAGGGGACATGAGATTGCTTTGGCAGATAAGGCAAAGGAGAATCCAAAGAGCTTCTACAAATACATAAAGGCCAAAAGAGTAACTAGGGAGAGAGTAGGGCCTCTTAAGGATCAACAAGGTCATCTATGTGCAGAACCACAAGAGATGGGTGAGATCCTGAATGAATATTTCACATCGGTATTTACGGTTGAGAAAGGCATGGATGTTAGGGAACTTGGGGAAATAAATAGTGATGTCTTGAGGAGTGTACATATTACAGAGAGGGAGGTGCTGGAAGTCTTAACGCGCATCAAGGTAGATAAATCTCCGGGACCTGATGAAATGTATCCCAGGACGTTATGGGAGGTTAGGGAGGAAATTGCGGGTCCCCTAGCAGATATATTTGAATCATCGACAGCTACAGGTGAGGTGCCTGAAGATTGGAGGGTGGCAAATGTTGTGCCTTTGTTTAAGAAGGGCGGCAGGGAAAAGCCTGGGAACTACAGACCAGTGAGCCTGACATCTGTAGTGGGTAAGTTGTTAGAGGGTATTCTGAGGGACAGGATCTACAGGCATTTGGAGAGGCAGGGACTGATTAGGAACAGTCAGCATGGTTTTGTGAGAGGAAAATCATGTCTCACAAATTTGATTGAGTTTTTTGAAGGGGTAACCAAGAAGATAGATGAGGGCTGTGCAGTAGACGTGGTCTACATGGACTTTAGCAAAGCCTTTGACAAGGTACCGCATGGTAGGTTGTTACATAAGGTTAAATCTCACGGGATCCAAGGTGAGGTAGCCAATTGGATACAAAATTGGCTTGACGACAGAAGACAGAGGGTGGTTGTAGAGGGTTGTTTTTCAGACTGGAGGCCTGTTTCCAGCGGTGTGCCTCAGGGATCGGTGCTGGGTCCGCTGTTATTTGTTATTTATATTAATGATTTGGATGAGAATTTAGGAGGCATGGTTAGTAAGTTTGCAGATGACACCAAGATTGGTGGCACTGTGGACAGTGAAGAAGGTTATCTAGGATTGCAACGGGATCTTGATAAATTGGGCCAGTGGGCCGATGAATGGCAGATGGAGTTTAATTTAGATAAATGTGAGGTGATGTATTT
Source organism: Heptranchias perlo (assembly GCF_035084215.1). Taxonomy (NCBI): domain Eukaryota; kingdom Metazoa; phylum Chordata; class Chondrichthyes; order Hexanchiformes; family Hexanchidae; genus Heptranchias; species Heptranchias perlo. Next base: position 87,701,264 of record NC_090327.1, read on the forward strand.
TGGTAGATCGAATCGGGCCAGGACCTACTCCGTTAATGGTAGGGCGTTGGGGAGAGTTATAGAACAAAGATCTAGGAGTACAGGTTCATAGATCCTTGAAAGTGGAGTCACATGTGGATAGGGTGGTGAAGAAGGCATTCGGCATGCTTGGTTTCATTGGTCAGAACATTGAATACAGGAGTTGGGATGTCTTGTTGAAGTTGTACAAGACATTAGTAAGGCCACACTTGGAATACTGTGTACAGTTCTGGTCACCCTATTATAGAAAGGATATTATTAAACTAGAAAGAGTGCAGAAAAGATTTACTAGGATGCTACCGGGACTTGATGGTTTGACTTATAGGGAGAGGTTAGATAGACTGGGACTTTTTTCCCTGGAGAGTAGGAGGTTGAGGGGTGATCTTATAGAAGTCTATAAAATAATGAGGGGCATAGATAAGGTAGATAGTCAAAATCTTTTCCCAAAGGTAGGGGAGTCTATAACGAGGGGGCATAGATTTAAGGTGAGAGGGGAGAGATACAAAAGGGTCCAGAGGGGCAGTTTTTTCACTCAAAGGGTGGTGAGTGTCTGGAACGAGCTGCCAGAGGCAGTAGTAGAGGCGGGTACAATTTTGTCTTTTAAAAAGCATTTGGACAGTTACATGGGTAAGATGGGTATAGAGGGACATGGGCCAAGTGCAGGCAATTGGGACTAGCTTAGTGGTATAAACTGGGCGACATGGACATGTTGGGCCGAAGGGCCTGTTTCCATGTTGTAACTTCTATGATTCTATGAAATTACTTAACCAGCTTAATAGGAATAGTTTTCTATCACTATGCAGCCTGGATGCTAAACTTTTAAAACAAAAGCCAACACCAAGATCATGTGTGGACACATAAAATGTACAAACATCCACACTTTTACACATGAACTAGTGAGGGGTTTGTCCATAGAATTACTGGCCTGTGGTCAGCAGCCCCTACCTTCCCAGTGCTTCAAGCAAAGAATACAACTTAACGTTATCTATTCACACAACTCAGAAAATGGCACTGGTACCATACCAAAACTACCACTATGACTTGAGGCCTAAGTATCACTGGACAAATTTAGAAATTTTTATCTGTTTAATTAAGTTATTACATTTACAGTTATTTCATTTATCCTTCTCACCCTCGTATCTCAGAACAACATGATACTAATTTTATGCAGCATTCCATCTAAGTACTGGGTAAAGATCACTAAAAAAAACCTGTGGGTGACCCTGTGATGCTGCCACCTGTCAGTACACAACAGCATTACTGAAGTTAATTGACAGATATTTTCACTTTTGTAGCTGAAAACATAATCCTTGGTGACCTATTGTAGTCTCAAAACTACACTGATTGCCGGTCTAGACAGACTGTTTACTGTGTTGGGATCAGTGTGAATGACTTATAGGTTGAAGAGAACAAGACAGCAAGAACCATCCCTTCGTAATCTCTAGATAGAACGCAGTGGTTAAAGTGGAACTTGTATAGAGGAGGGTATTCAGCCCTTTATAACAACATTTGACCCCTGCCTGTTGTCAGGTTCCCCCCCTCCCATGAGGTAAAATTCCACCTCCACCCCCCAGTGGAGAAGGAAGTTTTAAAATAGAAAAAAAAAACCAGAATCCTTATTTTTCTTTTAAAATCTTTAATAGCAAATAGAGATGCAGTCCCCGGCCATTGGTGTCCAGAGTTTAAATCCCTATTTGCCATTAAGGATTACTTATACATTATTTAAGAATATTTAAGTAATGAATCTATTCTGAAAACCAGATAGAGCTCTGATAGCAGGTAACAGAACACAACACAGACGCTTCATTATTTAACAGTTTTGTACACATTCTACAAAATAATATAAATTAGTCATACTAAATCAAGACTGCTTCGCTGTGGAATGTAAACGAAACACACATTGAATATTTAGAAGTACTTGTGAGAAATTTGTCACCAAGTAATAGGTCTTCACATTTCGTTGTTAAACAAAACCATGATCTTCACGATGAGTGGAAAACAAATAGAAAGTTGTGAATTTGAGAGAAAACAAGATACAGCTAAGAAAAAGTCAGAGAAAGAAGCTGATAAGAGAAAAGAGAAAGAAAAATGGTGACAAAGTAATTCAATTCTTGGAAAGACTTGTAAATTTATTGGGGTGTCTATATTCTACAATTGCTTTCAAAAATAATTTTAATTTATGGTAACACCTGGCAATGTTGTGCTAGATTAAGAATCAGTCTTATTGGGATAGAAATAAACCAACAGAAACTGGGACTCAGGCAGAGGGCATAGAGAGAGGAATCAGCAGGAACTAAGATTCAGATGGAGGAAGCAGCGGGAGCTAGAATTCAGACAAGAGGCAGAAAGAGGAAGCAGGTGACATCTGGAACTAACTAGGCAGAGAAGCCAGTGATGGACTGGGGTTGACAATTGTAAACAATTTTACAACACCAAGTTATAGTCCAACGATTTTATTTGAAATCTACAAGCTTTCGGAGGCTTCCTCCTTCCTCACATTTACCTGAGGAAGGAGGAAGCCTCCAGAAGCTTGTAGATTTCAAATAAAATCGTTGGACTGTAACTTGGTGTTGTAAAATTGTTTAACTAGGCAGAGTAAGAGGGAGCAATGGAAGCTAGGACTCTCACTTATTTAGGACAAAGGAAGGGGAAGAGAAGGAAGAGAGGGGATGTTAATTAACAAGAGTTAGCATAAAGAAAAAACCTTCATTGCATCCAGCAGAGCCAATAAAAATGGCAATGAATGTGTAGGCATTCCTCTTAACTACCTTTATATTCAAGGTACTATAAGAAAACGGGTAATAAAGCTTACACGTTCTTACAATCCTGCAGCCAACTGTTCCATTCTAAAGTTCTTGCAATTGGTCTTGCAAGAATTTACATTTACCTTTCTGAAAATGATGGAGTATCATTCTGAGCCTTCTCCTGCTTGATGCATATCTGACTCCCAAGTTCACTTTTGCTCTTAAATGAGCAAAGTGCCCATCCCAATCATTCAATCACCTCCATGTTAAGTACCACTGCTTCTTTCCTGCATTTGCAAGGGCTGCAACATTAAGTTATTCAAGCCTCTTTGCCATTATAAAATGGCCCATACCCCACTTTCCAGTCAACTTCTGTGATATGCACTGTAACACAGAGCAAGAAATAGCATTGGGTTTCTGACATATACTTGCCTGGAAGCAATTCTGGTGGGGTGGGACGGGACTAAAATAACGTGGAAGAGGTATGAATGGTGTGAAGACATCAAAGGTGTGTGCACCTGTGAGAGAAAGCATAGGAGGGAGGGAGGGATACCCGATATGTCTTTTATGAATGTTTTTAAAAATATAAAAGAAGTTCCAGCATATATTACTGGCACTAGAAAGCGAGGTCAAGGTAAATCATTCTTACAATGGGGGGCGGGGAGAACAGCTTGGGAAAAAGGGACCACAAATGCCCATTGCTCTCATACTTCTGTGAACCGCCAGACTTGTAACAATAATTGCAACGGCACATACATAGAAATAATTTGCTCCACATTTTTAACCCTGTGCTCTCATTACCTGATCTGAAGGTTGAGTGAGATATGTTCAGAGAAGGGGACTTTGATGAGTAAACTCATCAAAAACAGATAAAGCACAAGGCGGCAATTATACAACAAAAGTAACCCAAAACTCCCAAGTGTTTTAAGTTTTATTAAGTCTTCAATCTGAAACAAGAATTTCTATTTTTGTTTGTAATTTGAAATCATTTTAAAGAGTGCACATAACCTCCTCTGTGGCGTAGGTGGGTTCAGCAACTCTGGATGTCTGTCTTGCATGTTTTTTAAAAAAACAAATTTGGGAGATCGGGAATTTCAACAATAATTTCAATTTTCTCATTTTTGGCTGCAATAAGCTGAACTGGAGGACAAAACAAAAATGACCATATGAATTCCATGGGGCCTACTGCCATGTTTTCTAACATCTCACACTTCATGCCTTATCTGCTCATCTCAGGACTTTATTCAGGAAAGCATGTGCAAGTTTACATTCAACTTAGATTTTGATGTCAAACAACTTATTAGTTGTTAGAATTAAAATAATTACCACCTCTCTTGAAGGCTGCTTTCAGACTCCTTTAGTTTTGTCCTCAGATGTCTAATGGTGACCTCCTTTTGCTGCAGTGGGGTCAAGTACTGCTCCGGGTTTGGGGGCTTAATGCCATGATTATCACTGCAAGAAGTGTATTTACCAGATCGCCTGGAAAATGCAGATAATGACAGTAAAAGGAAAGAAGAGAATGAGTTATTGAAGCCCAGGTGAACAAAACAATTGAGGGATTCAAAAGAGGAAATCTCACAGTCAGTGAAGTAAATAAAAATAATAACTGGTTACAAAGAGTTCTGATCAACAGTAACATCACTTTTTTTGTGTCCATTTCTAGAAATTGATTTGAATAATTCAAGTGATGATATCAGGGCAGACTGTATTGGTAGAGTTTGAACCTCAAATGTAAGGCAGCTGAATTAACAGTAGCCAGTAATTCAGGGTAGTTCCTCAATCCTGATATTTGGACTACCAATGTTAATTCAGCTTGCTCATATGGTTGAGCTCAGTATCCAGTCTCAGCTGAATGCCCTGAGTAGTCTTAAAAAAAAAGCTACTGCAGGTAAGACTTCCCATTCAGTGTTTTATTCACCCAGAAGTTGAATCTATTTACATTACTTTATTTCTTTACAGTAATTCTCTCTGAAATTGGCAGTGAAAAGAGAGAAAAAGAGGAAAAAGAGAGAATAAAATGATCACGTTGAAGTCTATGGCACAGCAGTTTATAAAAAGATACTTCTACTCACAAACTACAGGTTTCTGTTAGAACTATATAAACAATAAAACATGGCAAATACATAAGCTATTCCATTTAAGCAATGTTCAAAGATTGATCTGAAGTGGCATTTTCTGAATGTCTATATAAATGGATCCTTCATCTGGATGCCATTCTTGCAGTTCTTTAGTCTTTGGCATTCTTAAGGTTGATTTTATCTTTTTGTGCCAATTCATGCGTATAATAATGCAATAAAATGTAATCTATAATTTCTGCTCTCTTAATCTCTGCAACAAGAATATTTTTTGCCACTTACACACTGAAAGGTTGCCATACTCAACAATAATCATATTATATTGATGAAGCTCAATGGCAACAACACTAACTATTCATTCAAGCTTTTTTTTTTGTGAGGTCAGTGGTCCTTCTTCACTGAAGATATTTTCTCCTTTACATTTGATCATCCAATACTATGATCTATCTGGAAGAGATAGAATGGGCAGATAATATGCTCTTAGGTCTTCATCAACACCACTCTGGAACCAACTGTGTTTTGGGAGCAACAAAGGAATATTTCTTCCATTCTTTCTGCTTCACCCTCCATAACTTTGAGCTCATCCAAACTCTGCTGCCCGTATTCTAACTCGCACCAATTCTCACTCACCCATCGCCTCTGTGCTCACTGACCTACTTTGCCTCCTGGTCCACCAATGCCTCAATTTTAAAATTCTCATTCTCACGTTCAAATCCCCCCATGGCCTCACCCCTCCCTATCTTGGTATCCTCCTACAGCCCTACAATTCTCCAAGAGCTATGCGTTCCTCCAACTCTGGACTCCTGTGCACCCCCACTCCTTTCACCCCACTGTTGGTGGCCGTGCCTTCAGTTGTCTAGGCTCCAAGCTCTGGAATTCCCTCCCTAAACTCTCCATCTCGCTCTCCTCCTTTAAGATCCTCCTTAAAGCCTAGCTCTTTAACCAAGTTTTTAGTCACCTGTCCTCATGTCTCTTTGTGTCTTATTACGCTCCTGTGAAGCACCTTGGGATGTTTTTCTATGTTAAAGGCTCTAAATAACTGCAAGTCGTCGTTGTTCTGCAGGTAAGTGCACAGCCTTGCTCAGCATCTTTTCATTGTGACATTGCAGAAATCAAGGACTTGGTCTATGGTGGGGAAGGAAAGGTATCATGGACACAAATTTACACCCCAGCATTCCATGCTGCTGTTTTTCAATGCGTTGGGCCAGCATGCTGTCCCTACATTAATGGCTTTCAAAGTACCACTGACTTCCTATACCTTTTTTATTTATAGTGTTGCAGCAAAGAATGATTCGTATATTGACCCTCATTTTTCAATTCTGGCTATTTGGGGGTGATGTGAATAAAATTACTTTTATGATTCCCGGCCGGCCTCCCATCTTCCACCCTCCGTAAAGTTGAGCTCATCCAAAATTCTGCTGTCCGTATTCTAAGTCGCACCAAGTCCCGTTCACCCATCACCCCTGTGCTCGTTGACCTACATTGGTTCCCGCTGTGGGAACGCCTTGATTTTAAAAATTCTTGTCCTTGTTTTCAAATCCCTCCATGGCCTCGCCTCCCCCCATCCCTGTAACCTCCTCCAACCCTCCGCGATCTCTGCGCTCCTCCAATTTTTGCCTCTTGCACATCCCCGATTTTAATCACTCCACCACTGGCGGCTGTGCCTTCAGCTGCCTAGGCTCTAAACTCTGGAACTCCCTCCCTAATCCTCTCTCTCATCCTTGAAGATGCTCCTTAAAACCTACCTCTTTGACCAAGCTTTTGGTCACCTGTCCTAATATTTTCTTATGTGGCTCTGATAACGCTCCTGCGAAACGCCTTGGGAAGTTTTTCCACATTAAAAGGCACTATATAAATGCAAGTTGTTGTTATTTACCAGCTGATCCCATTTAGAGCCCATATTTACATATGGCAAAGAATGCACAGTTAGGAAATGCAATGTGTAAAACTACAGGCTAAAATTTAAGAGTTACACAACATTTTCTAAGAAAGTTAATAAAGATGATTCCAATAGCCTTGGCACCAGAGTACTGGGTTCCTGATTAACCAGTTTTCATTGCTGTTCATACTTAGCAATTTTGCTTGGGTTATTTGTAAAAGGGAGGGGAAAAACTGGTTAGGAAGTGTAATTTTCTTTACTATTAAAGCAGCTCATCTGTTGGATTGCTTTCAGTGTTGTAGCGGTGGATGGCATCTGTGGAGATACTGGATGTCTGAAAATAATTTTAACAGAAATAAAATTGTATTCATTGAGCTCTAATGGATTTAACTTATTTTATCAAAATCAGAAATTTGTCATTCTTCTTCCTCCAAGTCCAATGAAGAGTTTCTAGTTCCTGAGGGGTATTTTACCAAAAGGGCCTTTATATGTTACTGTATAGCTCGCAGCTATCAACCTCAGGGGAAACATTAGGAGTTACATTCATGGTCATCAAACCTGACACAGAATGCCAACTCCGTAAACAATTTTAATCCAAAACAAACGACCGTCACATTTAATGAGTCTGACTTGGCGGGTCTAGTTGTTTTAATCATTTTTTTCCCATTTACTTTTCCTGTATACTGTCAAAATCTAAATATAGCCAAAAAAAGTATGAAAATATTGTAATGTTTTATTTTGCTAATACTGTCTTAAGTGTTTCATAAGTAAATAAAGTTCAGTTAATATTAAAATACACATTTAAAACATAGTCGAGCACAAAAGAGCCGTAACAACATTTTTAAAACGGTTACGTTCACAGGGTGCTCAAAGGACAGATGTGGTAGACTGGAAATCACATCATGCCTCTCCGAATTATTTGGAGGCAGTGGGGACCATCTCAAGTGGAAATCTATTTAATAATGGGGCAGAAATTGCTTGCAAAATAATGGACAACTCAACAGCGCTCACTGTAGTTAGCGGCGAAAGGGAGGAGCAAGTTCCGACGCTCATACACGCGCAGTGAAATGCGGAAATCTGGAACTTACTCCTACTGATTCGCTGGCGATATGACAGCTTTGAATTAAAAGGCTATCGCCAGCTGCAATCAGAGAAATCACTGAAAAAGCGCCAACTTGCTCATCTGCCCAGCTGGAAAGTAACTAATATCGTCACAAAACAGGTATGCTTAAATGTACCAGGTCTAAACTAAGTTTTAACAGCGGGTTAAGTCTTAATGACTGCCAAACAACTAAAAATTAACCTTTTGAAATGTGGAGTCTCATTACTCCTTATTTTAATAGTTTATGGTCATTAAAAATTTTTTTTAACTTTTCCCTTCTGTGGAGGGCACTATTCTAAAAGGGATACAGGAACAGAGAGATTTGGGGGTATATGTGCATAAATCGTTGAAGGTGGCAGGGAAGGTTGAGAAAGCAATTAAAAAAGCATATTGGATCCTGGGCTTTATAGAGGCGTAGAGTACAAAAGTAAGGAAGTCATGATGAACCTTTATAGAATACTGGTTCGGCCACAGGGAGTATTGTGTCCAGTTCTGCACTTTAGGAAAAATGTGAAGGCCTTAGAGAGGGTGCAGAAGAGATTTACTAGAATGATTCCAGGGATGAGGGATTTCAGTTACATGGATAGACTGGAGAAGCTGGGGTTGTTCTCCTTGGAACAGAGAAGGTTGCGAGGAGATTTGACAGAGGTATTCAAAATCATGAAGGGTCTAGACAGAGTAGAGAGAGAGAAACTGTTCCCATTGGTGGAAGAGTCAAGAACCAGAGGATATAGATTTAAGGTGATTGGCAAAAGAACCAAAAGGTGACACGAGGAAAAGCTTTTTTACACAGCCAGTGGTTAGGATCTGGAATGCACTGCCCGAGGGGGTAGTGGAGGCAGATTCAATCATGGCCTTCAAAAGGGAACTGGATAAATACTTGAAAGGAAAAAATTTGCAGGGCTTCAGGGATAGGGCGGAGGAGTGGGACTAGCTGGATTGCTCTTGTATAGAGCGGGCGCGGACTCGATGGGCCGAATGGCCTCCTTCCATGCTGTAACCTATGATTCTATGTTTCTTTTATTTAATTCAATTATTTTTTACTCTCTCTATTTCGCTGTCTATAACTGTTTTTACAATGATTTAATGTTGTACCTTTCACTTTCTGGTTTTACGGTTGGAAGCCTGCAGGGACAGTTTCGCAGCTGTCAAAAGTGCTGCGATTTGATTGGTCGAGGGGAGAGATCGATCCTCTTGCTTCTCCTAGGGTCCTAACTTCGCTTGAACCGATGCTGGGTTTTTCTCCGCTTCCTATTCGAGGAAATGCCCGAAGTAAAGACCGCGGTAAGTTAGTGAGTTAGTATAAATCTATGGAGCGGTGAGCACTGTTGGTTCGCTGCTCCGAGCAATTTCTACCCCATTACTCTGAGCTTCCTTTCCAGCTGTGTCAGGCCATGCATGTTTCCAATCTGCTTAAACATCCATTACTTCTCTCCTCTGTTCCCAGGCTTTGTCCTTATTATCGCTTGCACTTTTTCTGCTCTCCTTCCCACTTTTCTCTAGCATCTTCTGCACAACTCCCATGGATATCACCTCTTAACATTGATGCTCACTGTATATATTCATTCATATTTTTGTTTCAAAACAAATAAAATTGCTATTACATAATAAAAAGTTTCCTTCATGAATGAGTGGAGTGGGATTCAGATCCCATCCTTTCTGTTACAGAAGCACTCACGGGAAGATAATTTCTAGCCAATGAACTCTAGGACACAATTCCCTAGTATTCACTAGGCTGTTTTAAATTTAAAAAAAAACAATGTAATACCGATCAATTTGAAACCATTTAAAATGAAAGAGCAATGGAAGTTTACAACACAGGATGCGGCTCTTTGGCCCATCATGTCTCTGCCAGCTCTTTGTAAGTGCAATCCAAAACAAGTCCACTGCCCTGCTGTCTCCTCATATCCCTTTATCTTCCTCTGCTTCAATTCTTTATCCACTTTCCCTTAAAAGATGCTTCAACCATTCCCTATGGCAAAACATTCCATGCTACAGAACACTCTGCATATTGAAATATATTCTAATGTCTCTCCTTACTTAGTATTATTTTAAACGGATGACCCCTTGTTACTGGGACTGATTTTCAGCGGGGATGAAAACTGGGCAATTGCAGATCGGCCTTGCCCGATAATGGATACATCTTGCCCGATTTTACTTTCCATTGAATTGGCAAGGACTCTATTCATTCTTATCAATAATAGAAACAGGAAAAAAAATACAATGCAGAGTTACACCGATTAAAATAAAGAATCTTTTTTCCAATCAGAACACGCAGTTTGGGTCCCAGGATTATTAGTCTGTCCAACTCGCTTGCCCCGGGTAGCAATTTTGTCCCATTTCAGTTTAACGACTCAGTAGCTGCTACTAGTGTTCCCACCAGCCTTTGGTTCCATGCCTCCAGCTGATCTGAGTGCAGCATTACCAGTGGTCATGTAGAAGTCTGGAGTTCCTCTGGCTAAAGAATAGCACCCTGTGTTGAACACAATATTTAAAAAATGGGGAAAAAGCACCAGAGATTGAGTCACCTGTCTGCCCGAGTGCAGCTGTGGCAGTTTCATCGAAAACAGTCTTTTTGGTTTTTCTCCCCCCAAAAGAAAAAAGTTAGATACAACAGACTGATGGTCCGCCAATACATGAGGTTACTCCAAATAAGATTTATAAAAATAACATTCTAAATATACCACAATAGGAGCCCTTAAACAGCCACAAATAGCTTTCATTCTTGGCTATCGTCCAAAGAAGTTACTGAGGTGACCTTCAAAATTTCAACTCCCTTAATCATTTGAACCCATTGACCTTCTACTAGTAGAAAACTAGTAGAAAACTAATAAAAACTATACATTCCTATCTTAAAAATAATTAAAATCATGCCCATGGACAATGCCACATTCTGAAGCACTTCTGGGCATTCTTTCGTACACATTTCATTCTTTCATACCTTAGTGCTGTACCCCATACTGTGGTTTCACTTGTGGGGTGATAACTGCTCACATTATTAAACACAAGCATGCATCGCATTCTTCATCATATATTTTGATATTTCAAATATAAGACGAAACAGCAACAATGTACTTGTAAGCGTTCTGCTGCACAAAATGAGTAACAGGTGTGTGGCTTCATCTCCTGGCATCAGCAATCCAATCAGTTCTACTCTCCAGTACACACCCACACAGAGCTCGTCAGAGCTCTAAGAAATATTAAAAGAATTGGTATTTTTGCTGGTTTGTCATGGAGTAATCTGTTCTGCCCTTTTGGCTGAAGGAAGAGACCAATGACAGTAATGGGAGGATTATAGATCAAGAGCGAATTAGAAATAAAATATATGTAAAGCTGTTGAAATGAAAATCAAATCTAGGGCAATCAGAAAATCAACAGGTAGTTCACAGCAAACCATCTGACGTCAGCACTTTGTTCTATATATAGAAAACAACGTGTAGCCGGGGGATGGGGAATATTCTGACATCAAAGAAGAGGCTAGCAGTTGCCAGTTCAACACAAAATCATGATGAGTCACCAGGGATTAGCTGACATTTCAGTGAGTGTGTATGGAAAGAAGAATGGCTCCTTTTGCTTACAGATTTAATTAAAATCAGCTTTAACCAAATCAGTAACTGGTGTTTGACAACTACCAAGGCCTGCCCAAAAAGACTCATGGTGAATCACTGAAGCAATTCCTTCCAGACATTAATTCGGCTGTTTTCATAGCATCTTCCATTATTTGTCCACACCACAAAAAAGACCCAGAAACCATTAGTTTTGAACAATTTGCGGTTTGTGATACACTTTTGAGTTGAGGGTGTTTAATCAGAATTATACAAAAGCAAAATTCCATATCTAAGATCTGCACTGATGATTCACAAATCTTTTGGTAATAACTGCTTTTTACTGCAACAAGTTGTAATTCTTGGTGATTCGGAACTGTAAACGCATTCATCATTTTTTTGTTCCTTAATTGTTTCAGTTCCTTAAGTTCTTCCTTTCTCCTTACACCCTTCCATCATACACTATTCCCTGATTCTAGCAATTATAATCTTGAAATTTACAATTCGATCCATAACAGAGTAACATGAGCTGAATGTTCACCCATGTTTAAAAACCTATATTTTGTGACTTTTTTGTGTGTATCAATATGAGGGATATTAGTGCTGGGAATGAAACAATTAACATTTTGAGCACCCAGTCAAGTGCTCCCAGGTCATTTACAGCATGGCACAGTTAGATGCTCGACAATGTGCTTCAGCACTATCCTCAGAAGAGCATCCTCACTGGTGTGGCTCTTCCAATACCCACACCAGCTATCTAATTGAGATTGGCAATTAGTGCCAATTATAGACAGTTTTCTGCTCTGAGTCCTTGTCTACAAGGAACTGGGTTGAGATTGTGTAAACTCATTTCACATAAAGCCCTTTCAGCAAACAAAGCAGCAAATATCATGCCATTAGTCTGGGCTCAATTTGAACTGAGATTCCAAGGGTGAAAGATCAGTATCTAGCTCACTACACAACCCAGTCCTTTCTCACACACATTATTTAATGCTGTTTGAGAATTTTTTCCTCTAGATATATGAAGTCATAACAGAAGTCTATTTGAAGACTTATGTAAAATTATATTCTTCTCTAATTGCAGGTTTATATTTGCGTCCCTTAAAGCAGTAAAAGTATTTTCAGGTTGACCATTTGATGATAAGCATGCTGACTTGATTTTATTGGGGAGTGGGGGGGGAAAACGGTGCCGCAAGCCCGATAGCGGGCGGTGCACCCAGATAGGTCGGGTTTCACATTTCCTGAACAATATGTGCTTTATTTTCTGATTTTATTCACATGTGTGTTAATAAAGACAACTCTGTTTTGTTAGCATTCATGATGTTCCCGGTTGGTGCTCACACTTGTATTCTCTGGAAAAAGTGGAAATAAAACAGACTGGAGGAATGGAAATAGAAGACACCTGTAAGGCTATAAATGTCATCTGACCTAACCTACTCCTGAGGAAAAACGGGAAGCTTTTGCCAATCCTTCAATGAGACGTCCAAAGCAATGAGTAGAGAACACAATTGTAGCTGTAGAAAAATGAACAGCTATGGAACTGGCCCCAGGGCTTTATACAACACGAGAATAGGAGATAACATGCAATACCACTAATCTGCAACATCACAACATTTTAAAGTACGTGCTAGATATGTGGTTTCCCTAAGCCAATCAAGTTAGACTTCACTCCTACTGTATATGGAGGATGTTTAAAATGAAGGAAAAAGCAGTAATGAACTCCAAGATGTTCATATTTCAAGTATTTTACCATGCCATTGTTTAAGTAGTAATCTCATCTATATACAAGTGCCTTGTAATTCATTTTACAATCTAAAATTAGACAATGAGCTCATCTAATTTTAGATTTTAGAGTAAAATGAATTTGAAGACCATCTTCAAGAATATTTCCTTCTCAAATGTTTGGTCCCTAAGCATTTGAGGTCATTGTTGGTCAGCTACAATGACTGAAAGAGCTGTGACTGCATATGTCATATAGACCATGTGGGTGAGGGAATCCAAGTTCAATTGCTAAGGGATCAAAATACACAATTCAAACACCTCAGACTTCACCCTGATCGGGGGAGCAATGAGATATTTCCTTACACTTTATTTGTAAAGATAAACACCATGATTAGCAATGAAAGGGTTAATAGAATCATGCTTCATTCTTTAGAATGATTACATTCAGGCCCAGTACCCTTCTCTTAAGAAATATGTACATTTAATATATAAATTGGTTAGTCAAGGCTTTCCTCTAAGCCAAAATATTCAAACTTAAATGCATAAATCAAAATTTGTTCATAAAACATGCAGATACCAAGTACAGAATGTACAGTATTAACTTTTGACCAGCAAAATGAAAGGCACCACTTCTGTCAATTCCACCAGCTTTCTTTGCTATACCTGATAGTTGGACTGCTGTCACTGCCTTTATATGAACCAGAGTTGCTGCTGCTGCTGCGAGATGAAGCTCCATAGACATCACGAATGTTGGCTGTATTTCTATAGACTGCTGACACTGGATCCTTCTCCCGAGCAACAGTTGGGCTCCCCGACTGCTTGTGGCCACTAGAAGTACTACTTCTTCCATGAATACCACGGCTGACAATTTGAAGAAACATTTTTTTTTACATAAAATACTTATTGTAGCGTAGATTAAGTGCATGCCACATAGCCACAGAGTATACACTCTCGTTCAGTAATCTTTCCAAAGCTAAAAATATGCATATTGCTGTGAGAAAATTTATATTGCTTTACTGAACAAGACTACACACATGTATATATTAATAATTCAGTATTTTTATATGAAGAAAATTTGCAAGAGCTATTGAGGGCAAATTTGACAATAAAACAAAACACACAATACAATACAACACAACACAAATCTCAGTTAGTTCAACAACATCGCTGTATAGTCCAAAGAGCAAACATTTCAGGAAAGTTAAAACAAGGTGGCCATACTCTATTGACAAGAGACAAGGAGATCCTCATGCAATATGCTTCCATGCTGTATTGGGCTGCTGAATTGAAGTATTTTACAGGGTAGCAAGGAGATTGTTTTATAAAACAGCAGTGCCCAGGGTTGCACATTAGGATTGCTTTAAATGGTAAAGTTCTACATTTAAAGACAAATTAGAATCATCAGCATTTAGAAGGCACGCTCTATAAAAATCTCTTGGATTTCTTTCAAAACAGATCCACTTTCATAAAATATCAGTCACCCTGACACTGCAGAGGAGCCATTTAACTAATATAGAGAAACAAACACAAAAAGCTGGAAATACACAACAAATACATCAGCATCTATAAAGAGAAACAGACAGTGTAATATTTCAGGTGCAAACCCTTTGTCGTGTTGTGACCAAAACTAACACCCAAATCATTAACTAGTCTTTTTCTTTACAGATACTGATGGATCTGTTGTATATTCCCAGCATTTGCCATTTAATAAATGGTGATCCCTTAAAGCAGAGTTTACATTTTTGGCTAATATCTTCTCCCAGGCAGCCTCTGACAGCAGTTGTAAAACATATAAAACAGGAAAACAATTGATGACCAGGGCACACTGATGAACTTTCAGATAATTCCTAAACATTCCATGGAGAACTAAGGGGCAATTCAAAAGTATGCACTTGCTTTTAAGAGGCTTGAAACCCTCAACCAGTTGCATAATACTGTATCAAAGCCACAAACATTTTGGTTTCCACCTATTAGAATACTCATTTCCTTAGTTAGTCATAATATGCTGACAGTTAAGTGGCAAAATTCCCTGCCCTTTGTACTTAACTTATTGCATTTGCTTCATAACAGATAATCAATTTACTTTCTGATTCAGTTATGAATATATCATTTAAATCTTGGCTCTACTGAAATTTCTCACAGCAAAATGCATCAGCGCTGAATATATATTTAAAAACTGGTAAAGAAAACTTAAAATCCATAGCAAAATCTCTGGTTATAGATATGTATGAACATCTTAATGTGTTTGGTAAATTAGTAAATTAGTATCAATTTCATTTTACAAAGATAGAGGGGGTAATTTTCAACTTGACACCCAGGTGGTAAATTGGCATTGCGAGATGGCCGCCCATTACAGAAACCGCCCGATTTTTCTTTCCTTTGATTTCCCAACCTGCAATGCTAATTTTATGCTCCAGTGGCAAGTTGAAAATGACCTCTAGGATGTCAAAATACGAAGATAAACTAAAGACAAACTCAAAGAAAATTCTTTGGGGGATGTTTCATTGCAGAAACTTCAAAGTTTTTGTAAAAGTTACTTAGTAAAAAGAGCATTTAGGAAGGCGGTCTGATAGATAAGCTAGACAGAAGTTTGCACCTGTAGTTCCCTATTCACCAAGCCTCTTAAATGCCATGCTAAGATTGGAAACAGCAGAAGCTGGGCACTGCTCCACAGAGGGAGAGCAAGCAACACTGTGAACTGCTAGACTTGGAGATCATTATTTGTCAACTCTTTCAAAGTTAAAGAGCACACTATGTACAGGATGACCTAAAACAGGGAGCATACAAATAACCTCACCTTTTATATTAATTTTATTTTTAAAATCAAAATGGAGGTAATTATCTTTGTAAAACTCTTATTAAATCATCTATTAAGCAGCCAAATTTTCATGGGAACAAGTTTGTAAGCAAAGTGTCCCTGGGAAAATGAATGCTTGATATACAACTGAGTTTCTAACTGACTTTTGCAAGTACTTATTTTTTTCTTCTATGTCAATAGGCCTGTGATGCACTGATCATCACCTTAGTTCTTAAAAAGAAAGCAAGGCCTACCTGCGGGAAGCTGAGCTCCGCTTGCTCCCTGTACTGGACATAAGACCTTCGGGTGCTGAGATGCTGCCTGTGCTGCTGGAGGAACTAAAGTCAGCTTCACTGCCTGCACAGAAGAACAAATAGGTATTTTTAAAAATCCACAGGTCAGGTGAAAGCACGAGCACAGGCCCCCACTACCACAAATTATGTAGTCGAGTTTCCTGCATTTGAGGAAATTGCAGGTGTCAGCACACCCGCAGTACAATGGGTTAGCCTCAACCTGGGAGAATTTTCACAAACATATGCAAAGTTAAACACAGAGCTTCAGGGCAAACCCTATTGCATTCTATAGTAAAGCAAAACTGAATTGCCATTTACAAAATTAGTCTGAAATGAAAAAAAAATCTTATTTTTAAGACAATTAATCTAAAACTAATTATATATAGAGCCACTATAATGTACAGCTATACTATCAGATTACAGATATACACTGTGACTGAACAAAACTGGCTACGCCTTTTCAAATCATCCAGCAAAAACTGCTTTCACTTAATCTGTCAATAGCAGGTTGTTATCAAGATGCCAGTGAGACACAATCAATCCTACTTGGAGATTAGCTCGAATTACATAAATGGATCACATTCAAGAATACCCTTTACTATGAGCGTTTGTATGCACTGATGCAGCACTTCCCATTACAGCACTAATACACGGCATTGCCGTTAACCATTCTACATTCATGCTTCCTGAACATCAGACTTGATGAGGTTATTCTCTTACAGCATTCTTAACCAGCTTCTTACTGTCACTTGCAGCAGAGATCAAGAAAACTGCACCGAATACAGCACAAGGAAACTTTCTTCCGTTTTGATTATAGGTTTTGTTTGAACCAAACCCAAAAGAACAGAAAAGCTGCATTTAAAAATTAAATTAGTAATTCAAGTTGCAACATGGATGCTACAACAAACCCAGCATCTACAATAAATCGACCTCCTGAATTCTGTTTACAGAACATGTCCAGACATGAAAAGTAGCCTCTAGGGTTTACGCTTTACGCTGGAATTAAATATGAAACGCCAGACTATAATTTTTCTAGGGGGAAGGGGCACTGGGAAGGGAGGTGGATGGGAAGAGGAAGGGAAAGAGTCAGAATGACTTTCTCAGCATTGCCCATCTCTTGATTTCAAGGCAGCTATATAAATTAAAGCCACTTTTGTACTGGCACTGTTTCAATTTGGACTTTAGCAAACTGGAATTGCGAACCAATTGCATGGATTTACAGTGCATAATCTGGCTCTCTTATCCTGTAGGCAGACTCATAAACCCACAAAAAAATGCAAACTCTCCCCTGGGATAAAGGAACCAGATTTAATAATGTAAATGTCAGATGGCGGTTTGTGGACACTGGTCCCCTGGAATCCAAACGAAGACAGCGCCAATATAAAAGTAGCTTACAAAAAGCCAAAAGAATACTGGAAGCCAAAACAATTTTACAAAAGAAAAGTAATTGCAGAGGGCAAGACTAAAGGCAGCTTGTTTTGTCAAAGAGCAAAGTCCCATTCCAACAACCAAATAAGAAGCAGCTGCAATGCAAAATCTTCTGCAAAAAAAGGAACAAAGAATCTAAACAAGGGTAAAATGAACTTATATGTAATACTGCAATATCATCTCCTACCTTCAAACAAAGAAATTCATACTATTCTAGTGAAAACTTGATTTAGCTTCAAATTTATACTCAACTGTCATTTAGATTTACTTCTGACGAACAGTGTAAACTGGCTTCTTCCAGTGAAATCCACAACCAACCCAAACATTAAAACCAATCTGCAATCCGTCCTAGTTCGCTGAGCTGTTTGGATGGGTTGAACATTACATCCTGGTACCAACACTACCAATGATAATGATTTTCCTTGTTAGGACATCACAAAACAGATGTTATAATATGTACCTTTGTTTTGTCTGTATCAGCATAATTCTACTCAGTAAATGAGGCATGGAATTAATATATTAAATTTCACGCTACATGGGCTGTTGCATTTGTTGGTCAAAATAGTTTCTAGGAAATGTTAGTGGTTGAGTTTTGAAATTAGCAAATTCAACAAAGTATCTTTTGTTTGAATTTTGACCCATATCTGCAGATCATACAATGGCTATGACTATGACTATGCAAAAGTTACTGAACCACAATGTACTAACCACCCCTGACTGGAGATGGTAATAGACAGCATCTGGTGATTTTTTTAATTGGAGCAATTATGCAAAAACAAATATGCAAATGAGACTCCAGAAGCAGAATAACTTGTTGAATGCTTTTATTAATTGTATGTTAGGTGGCGTCACAATAGGATATAGGTGACGGCAAATTCAATTAAAACATATCTCACAATTTGACTCCAGTGGTTACCTGACACCAGAAAAATGTCTGTCCAACTCAGCATCTAATTTCCTGCATGTAATGGATTGAATTCTGGGCGCCCACACTACCAAAGTGAGAGCTCCACAGGCAAAGTGATATGGGAGGCATTGCATTTGTTGCTTCATGTGTGCAATCAATTACACCCTGCACCTGTGGGAAGCCAGCCAGAGAGTGGAAACCCACT
The DNA here is from genome assembly GCF_035084215.1 of Heptranchias perlo. Lineage (NCBI taxonomy): Eukaryota > Metazoa > Chordata > Chondrichthyes > Hexanchiformes > Hexanchidae > Heptranchias > Heptranchias perlo. The sequence goes on from NC_090327.1 coordinate 87,719,979, forward strand.
GCCCTCTCAATCTGGCTGATGTCATCGCAGGGGAAGATGGGCGCAGTCGGATGCCCTGGCAATCATGCCATACGTGACTGTCGTATACGCTTATGTACAGACGACTGAGATCCTGGTAATGTCACCGGTGAGCCCTGGAAGGATCCAGAGGTGAAGAAATTGAGGGCAGTGGTGACTTTTACTGCGATGGGCAATGCGTGGCCACCTGGCCCATCCAGAAGCAGTTCTGCATGAAGGAGCCTGGCGACTCACTCTGAGCCTGCGTAGACACTGCTCCTCAGAGGGATCCAGGAAGCTCAGCCTCTGCCTGTAGACCTCTCACGTGGGTAGTGCCTCCTGAGACGTCAGCTCCTCTGTTGGTCTCCTCTCTGGTCTTCTCCACATCCTTGTGACGCACCTCTGTCTTGTGGAGCTGCAACTCCCAGAACTGCACGCCGTATCTGCCGCAGATGGTGATGTGCCTCCTCCTCAGATGTACTGTTGAATACATCCATTGCGCCCCCCCCCCCGCCCCCCCATCCTTATGTTGTCAGTTTGAGAAGGTCCAAAATGTAGGCAATTATTTGTGAACACAAGAATTCTGAGCATGAATCAAGAAATCTCAGTCTAAACACAAAGAATTCCCAGCCATAGGTTTGTCGGAGAGAACTGATTGCCCTGCTGCAAAAAACTCACCTTTTATTCAGATGTGTCAATCACTGGTTTAAAGGGCCAAATGAGGGCCGGCTGCAACTTGCCTCCGTTTCCACAGCATCTTTCAGAGGCAATGGGAGACACGGTCAGAAGTTAAAATGGTTTGTAAGTGTCAATACACAAAAATTTAACAGCTTTAAGTAGTTTAAAGCCTTTAACGAGGAGATGGTTCAGGTACAGTCTAGGCACATTCCCACGAGACAAAGGTAGGGCAAATAAAGCCAGAGCTCCCTGGATGACAAAAGAGATAGTGAGTAAGTTGAAATGGAAAAAAGGGACGTATGACAGATGTCAGGTTGATAACACAAGTGAGAACCAGGCAGAATATAGAAAGTTCACAGGGGAAGTGAAAAAGGAAATAAGAAGGGCAAAGAGAGGGTATGAGAATAGACTGGCGGCCAACATAAAAGGGAATCCAAATGTCTTCTATAGGCATGTAAACAGTAAATGGATAGTAAGGAGGGGTGGGGTCGATTAGGGACCATAAAGGAGATCTACTCATGGAGGCAGAGGGAGTGGCTGAGGTACTAAATGAGTACTTTGCATCTGTCTTTACCAAGGAAGAAGATGCCGCCACAGTCTCAGTAAAGGAAGATATAGTTAAGATACTGGTTGAGCTAAAATTGATAAAGAAGAGGTACTAGAAAGGCTAGCTGTACTTAAAGTAGATGAGTCATCCAGTCCGGATGGGATGCATCCTAGGTCGCTGAGGGAAGGAAGGGTGGAAATTGCAGAGATACTGGCCATAATCTTCCAAACATCCATAGATATGGGGGTGGTGCCAAAGGACTGGAGAACAGCAAATGTTACACCCTTGTTCAAAAAAGGGTGTAAGGATAAACTCAGCAACTACAGGCCAGTCAGTTTAACCTCAGTGGTGGGGAAACTTTTAGAAACAATAATCTGGGACAGAATTAGCAGTCACTTGAACAAGTGTGGATTGATTAGGGAAAGTCAGTACGGATTTGTTAAAGGCAAATCGTGTTCAACTAACCTGATAGAGTTTTTTGATGAGTTTAACAGAGAGGGTAGATGAGGGCAATGCAGTTGATGTAGCGTATATGGACTTTGATAAAGTGCCGCATGGTAGGCTTATCATCAAGATTGCGGCCCATGAAATAAAGGGGGCAGTAGCAACATGGATACAGAATTGGCTAAGGGACAGGAAACAGAGATTAGTGGTGAATTGTTGTTTTTCAGACTGGAGGGAGGTGTACAGTGGTGTTCCCCAGGGGTCGGTGCTGGGACCACTGCTTTTATTGATATATATTAATGACTTGGACTTGGGTGTACAGGCACAATTTCCAAATTTGCAGATGACACAAAACTTGGAAGGGTAGTAAACAGTGAGGAGGATAGTGATAGACTTCAAGAAGATATAGACAGGCTGGTGGTATGGGTGGACACGTGGCAGATGAAATTTAACGCAGAAAAATGCAAAGTGATACATTTCGGTAGGAAGAACGAGGAGAGGCAATATAAACTAGAGGGCACAACTCTAAAAGGGGTACAGGAACAGAGAGATCTGGGAGTATATGTGCACAAATCGTTGAAGGTGGCAGGGAAGGTTGAGAAAGCGGTTAAAAAAGCATACGGGATCCTGGGGTTTATGAATAGAGGCAGCGTACAGAAGTATGGAAGTCATGATGAACCTTTATAAAACACCGATTCAGCCACAACTGGAGTATTGTGTCCAGTTCTGGGCACTGCAATTTGGGAAAAATGTGAAGGCCTTCGAGAGCGTGCAGAAGAGATTTACTAGAATGATTCCAGGGATGAGGGACTTCAGTTACGTGGGTAGACTGGAGAAGCTGGGGTTTTTCTCCTGGGAACAGAGAAGGTTGCGAGGAGATTTGATAGAAGTATTCAAAATCATGAAGAGTCTAGACAGAGTAGAGAGAGAAACTGTTCCCATTGGTGGAAGAGTCAAGAACCAGAGGACATAGATTTAAGGTGATTGGCAAAAGAAACAAAGGTGACATGAGGAAAAACTTTTTCACACAGCCAGTGGTTAGGATCTGGAATGCATTGCCCGAGGGGGTGGTGGAGGCAGATTCAATCATGGCCCTCAAAAGGGAACTGGGTAAGTACTTGAAAGGAAACAATCTGCAGGGCTACGGGGAGAGGGTGGGAGAGTGGGACTAGCTGGATTGCTCTTGCATAGAGCCGGCGCTGACTTGATGGGCCGGATGGCCGCCTTCCACGCAGTAACCTTTCTATGATTCTATAAATACCTCAACTGGCCCTTTAAATTCTTCCGGGTGTCAGAAGCTCACGCACACCCAAATGTATCTGGGTCAAACCCGGAAGTAGGCGCGTTGGAGCCGGGATGCAGTCCCGCTCTGAAAACGGAGGATTTTTACAACCCGCCCGCCCCCAGACCACCCGTTCTTGAGTGTTAAAATTTACCCCTGATGACCAGCTCCTCCCCACAACATTGTAATCTCACATCTAAAATTTCTTGCAACTTCCCAATAACACAACAAAGTATTATCCTCCTTTTCCTAGTGTGACTGAATGTAGAGGTTGTTTCTATTAGTCTCACTGGGTTACGTCTACAGAAACCAGGGTCCTGAGACGGACCAATTACAGGTTGCATCTCCAGATCAGACATGGGGCAACTTGGTCCCGCTACCACAAAACTGCATGTTCATGTATCTGGGGGACCCAATAGAGAGGCTGAATAGACCTAGATTCCTGAAAGATTGCTAGATCCTGTGAAGAGTGCTCGCCAAGCCATGCTGGATACATTCTCCAACGGGCCAGTGATCAAATGGTCCCATTCAGAACTGTAAAACCCCCTGCAGGTGACCAAGACCTCCACGGCAGCAGTTTGAGTTGCCTCTCAGGAAGTTGACATTGCTCCAGTGTCTCATTCATGGGTGTATCCTCTGAAGGTCTTCCTCGAGTTGCAACCCTCTTCTCGGCATGCCGCAGTGAGAAGACACCCTCCCAATGGTGCTGTGCATGCTGGTGATGGACTCCTCCAGTAGACCAATGCAGCACCTTCTGGAAGATAGGCTGCATACCTGCACATGGGCTTGATGCTCTATTAGCCTCCTAGTTTAAAAGCAGGGTCCATGAGATCTGTATCCTGAAGCTCCTCAGACTACGTTAAGGCGCTTTCCTCCTGACATCTGTGTATTGTGCATCATCCAGTGCTATCCTTTCCATAACATTAGTCTGATGCCCTCGGTTGCTCATTTCTGATGAAATAAATGATGGAATGTGGGCAGGGCAACAGCCGGAGTGAGCTGGCACCTCGTCATCCATTTCATCAGGCAAATCTGGATGGGTTTTGTCTGGATGAAGGAGAAAATGATAGAAATTAATACGTGGCCATTCAACAATGAGCTGAAAAGAATTATCCAGAGTACCATACAACAGCATTAGCCTTACTGAGGTTAGATGTTGCCTTCTGAAAAATTATGCAATTCTGGCATCTGAGTTATGTGCAAAGCTGTTACTGCCACTCACCCATTGATGTTTCCTTCTCAAACTCCTTCAGTCATTGAATGATCTATGATTGAGAGTACCTCCTTCCCACAGAGGGTCAACTTGTGTATATCTGCCAATCCTCCCCCTGAGCACTGTTGTACTGTGACATTATGCGTTGCCTTTTTCTGGAACACAGATACAGATGATGTTAAAATTCAGTCTCATTCTGCTAGTGTCGTGATTTGGAAGACCAAGTGACAGCATGCGAACTGGAAAGCTGAACAGAGAGGGCTGGCAGTGAAAGTTTCAGTAGGGAGCATGAGGTCTTGGAGATCATGCAATCTCTTGCAGTGGTACCAGTGAACTGGCAATGGTGTGTGTGAGCATTGGTGCTTCACAATGACAGTACTGGCAGAACATACAACACAAGTAATTGATTGTGCCAATAAGATAACTTACAAGGTGGTGCTAGAAAGTCCTTCGATGGGGTGGGTGTCACACTTACCTTGTCCATTCTGGTCAAGTCATTACATTTTTTCCAGCACTAACTTGCTGATCTTGGGGTTGCAATGGTGGCACTCAGTGCTCCAGCCACCTCCCTCCACCATGCCCGCAATGTGGCACGAGATGATTTCTTCCCCTATGCACTAAAGATAGTCTGCCTTGCCTTCATTGTTTCCAAAAGTACCTCCATATCTTGGTCTGTGAAATTGAAGGCTCTCTTTCCTGCAGGGCTTCTGGTTACCAGCTTTCAGCTCCTCCTATAATTGCTAGCATTTTCCCCTAAGACTATAAGGGCTAGAAACGCGTTTAGGTCCATTTCTGGGCCTGAAACAGGCAGCGTACACAGAGCACACACCAATAGCTGCAGGTTCAAGGCTCGCCCAAAATTTGGTCTTGGTCCTCATTTTAACAATTGCGGTGAGCTGCCAGAGCCTTCAGAAGCAGCTCACTGGTCGCCACGGGATCAATCCAGTCAATGCTGACACATTTGTCTACGTAATAAATCACTGAACTCCAAGGGTCCACACCGGAAACATTAACTGGTGTATTCTCTTCACAGATGCTGACCAACCTGCAGAGTGTTCCTGGCATTTTTTATTTTTCTTCCAAAAGTAATACATTGTGTGAAGCACTTTGAAGTACAACAACAATGCATTAAGGCACTATATAAATATTTGGGTGCTTCCCCCCGACTTAATTCTCAGTCCCAAATCTTTTGCCAGCCAAATTCACCACTCATCCCATTTTACCATAACATAGGAACAGGAGTAGGCCATTCAGCCCCACGTGCCTGCTCCGCCATTTGATAAGATCATGGCTGATCTGTGATCTAACTCCATATTCCCGCCTTTGGCCCACATCCCTTAATACCTTTGGTTGCCAAAAAGCTATCTATCTCACATTTAAATTTAGAAATTGAGCTAGTATCAATTGCCGTTTGCGGAAGAGAGTTCCAAACTTCTACCACCCTTTGTGTGTAGAAATGTTTTCTAATCTCACTCCTGAAAGGTCTGGCTCTAATTTTTAAGACTGTGCCCCCTACTCCTAGAATCCCCAACCAGCGGAAATAGTTTCTCTCGATCCACCCTATCCGTTCCCCTTAATATCTTATAAACATCAATCAGATCACCCCTTAACCTTCTAAACTCTAGAGAATACAACCCCAATTTGTGTAATCTCTCCTCGTAACTTGAAGTCCGGGTATCATTCTAGTAAACCTACGCTGCACTCCCTCCAAGGCCAATATGTCCTTCCGACCTCTGACAATATCATATCATCCCTTCGCACGTTACAAAATTTCTCCTCCTGGACTGTATTAAATATATTACATGATCCTAAAACTCCCTACGTAATAACATTGTGGAAGCACCATCACCACAAGGACTACAGCAGTTCAAGAAGGCGGCCCATCACCACCTTCTCAAGATCAACTAAAGATGGGCAATAAATGCCGGCCTCGCCAGCGACACTCACATCCAGAGAACGAATAAATAAAAACTCTCTTGTATTAATTGTCCTCAGTGCAACTTCACTTCCAGTATTTTGTTGCCCTGCACCATGTATTTATCTAGCACCTTTAATGCAGAGGAACCTCCCAAGAAGCATCATGGAGATATAAGAAAAACAACCAGGGAGCCAAAGAAGGAAAGATTAGGAAAGGTGACCAAAGGCTTGGTTAAAGATGTGGATTTTAAGGAGGGTCTTAAAAGGAGGAAAAGGTGGAGAAGTGGAGGGATTTAAGGAGGGAATTCCAGAGAGTGGGACCTAGGCAGCTGAAGGTACAGCTGCCAATGGTGGGGTGAAGGGAGGGAGGATGTATCAGAGGCCGGAGTCAGAGTAACAGAGAGTACTAGGGGATTGTAGGACTAGAGGAGGTGACAGAGGTAGGAAGGGGCAGAGCATATCCCCAGTCAATTGAGGCCTTCAAGTTTGTGGACTACCACATAATGAAGGCAGCATGGGCACCTTTACGATAATGGACGTTTACTTGTATTATTCTGTTTCGAGGTCAGACACCTGAGCACTAATCAAATTGAAGCCTTTCTGGTGAAGCAGGCAATGGATGGAAGGAGTCTCAATGTCACATGGATGTCATCGATTATGCCTTGTGCTCTTAGCAACTCTATCATCCAGTGAAAGTTCTGTGCCCTTTTTTCCATGGGAAAAGTGAAGGTATTGTCACTGTCAAAAACACTGCATCTGTCACTTGCTTGACACATCTATGGACAACAGACTGGTTGATCCAGCAGACGTGCCCTGCGATGGTTTAGAAGGTTCTGGTGGCACGTAAGCTTAATGCTGTAGTAACCTTCACCACTATGGGAAGCGAAGCAGGTCAGCCTGGTATGGATGGCATAGCTCAACAACAACTTTCTTTGTGAAGAGGAGACAGGAAGACAGGTCTTCAATAATAAACACTTGCATTTATATAACGCCTCATGCATTAAAATGACTCAAAATCTTTCACACAATGGGGGTAATTTGGACTTTGTGAGGTAGTGTAAAATGGGTGATAGTGATTCAGCTTCAAAGGAAATGAAAATCAGGGGATGTAAAATGGGCTGCCAATTCGCTATCACCCATTTTACATTGTCGCACAAAGTCAAAATTACCCCCAATGAATTAGTTTTTGAAGTGGTGTGACTATGTCAAAGTGTCAAAGAAGCAGAATGCTCCAGCTTTTAATTGATCTAATAATGCATTGAAATTATGTTGTATGCTTATCCTGGGTGGAGTGGTGGATTAGTACATTATTCTACTATCCCAGGAAATTTGGTATGACTTTAGCTGATGGGATGGAAGTTTCCTCTTTGCAACATAAGTTATGTATTGAAATGAGACTTACACTGCCCAACAGCAGAGTCTCCAATTATTTGGCCATTTTTGTTACCGCTTGATGCAGTGGACTGTGCATCACACATGCATACCCAATTTCAGGAATCACGCACATTCTTTGTGAGCCTCCCCCTCACCAGTGCAAAACGGACCTGCTGCACAGGAATATAGAGAAGTGAACAGGCTTTGATCTGCATTTTTGACCTGGGTGCAGGGATCTAAAAGATGAAGTATTATAAAAGGTGTATTACTAGAAATTATTCACTGCGCCATCTGGTTTTTTGAACTCTCATGATCCCTAAATCAATATTTAAAGAAATAATTCAGTGACAATGCTATTGTTCCCTCTGACCTTTGGTGGACCTGATGATTTGTAGAGCAACTTATTTCTTCTGATTAATCTAAATGACATTTTTATTGAGAAAATTTAGGAGTAATCTTCACAGCCATCAGCTTAGATATACTACACAGTCCACAATGAAGCTGATGTAGGACACAGTTCCATATAGTTATATATTATTCATACAGAAGACACTGGGTGTAGATGCTATTATCACAGCTACTGATCCGATATTAGATGCTGAAATTTGGACTCCAGCAGAACCAAAAAAGCTTGTCTTGCTTTGAAATAATTTCCTTTCCTATAATCTCCATACAACTTACCCAATTTGTAGAGGGTTTGCCACTGAGACATGCACTTCAAGTGAATGAATAATCCATTTTAACCCATGTATATTCTATAATACCTTAAAATACTAGCAGCATTTCAATGAGGAAGGTCAGTGTTTAGTTACTAATGTAGCAAGCATAAGTGCAAATGTAATATATCCTCAGTAAATAAACCGATGGACCATTTATATTACTATAAACAAGTCCAAACCATAAACTTGATTATAAATTATAACAGTGCAAGTGAGTGTGTTGTGATGCTCAGCTAACCCACTCCATATCCCATTAACATTTGTTGTTCAGTTTCCTCACTTCAGAAATCAGAATGCGTAGAGGTCAGAAAGAGAAAAAACATGAGAAAAGAACTAAATAAACATACTAGGAGTCATTTTCACCCACACTGCTTGGGCAATAAAGTACCTACCCGATTTTAATTTCTATTGAAATCAATGGACATGAAAATTGGGTGGATTCTATAATGGGCGGGGCAATCCACTCTGCCAGTTTACTGCATCTCTCACCTCTTGCACTTCGATGGCTTCAACTTCTACCTCTCCTTCATTATTGGGGATATCTATCTGCAGGCCTTTTTGCTGAGTATAATTGGGGAGCATACAGCAGGCTTGATTCATCCACCAACGAGGCAATGGTGCTAAAAACAGCCTTTCCCTATCTTTTAGGCCCACAAAAATCGAACAGAACAAACCAGCGAAGAAGAATCACAAAAGCAAAAAGGACTGAGCTGTCTGGACTGTGAGGTTAAGATTGCCTCGGCTTGGTGGCTGCGCATAGCCCTGGGGCCACACCTTGTCCCTTCCATTGCATATTTATGGCGTAGCACTTTGTCGTGTACAAACTAGTTGCGATTGTTGCCTTCAGTCTCTATAATTAATTCCCATTGTAAAGTAGCCCTGATCCATACATTACACAGTGGGGGGAGGCTACATGTTACAAATAACTCATTAAATTCTGTAGCCAGTCTACTATCTTCTTAACAGCTTTCCAAAAATTAAGTTATGTATGGTGCAGGGAAAAAAAATTCTGAGAAAGAAGAGGTTTGAAGTAACATTTCAACTTTCATATGATGCTAATTTGGTTCCTGCTGTTTTCTGTGATTTGAAAATTAACTTATTGCAGTGAAATGACTTAGAAGCCTGCTGCTCCAATCACAGCTGTACCAGTGAAGGCACCAAATGCAGGACAAATATATTTCTACAAGGAGAAAAGAGGGAAAATAAAAATCAGAGGGTTGTTACCCTGACGCACAATAGCTAGATCAACAGCAGCATTGGCAGAGGCTTCATAGTAACAGCAGGTGCATTAAATAGAAATAATGGAAATAGCCATGCTGTACCAGGTAAATAAGATTAGTGGAATCTTAAATACCCATCAGAATGAAGGGACTTCCTAACAGATAATGGAAAATGATGGATAATAAAGAGTCCCCCTATACTTAGACTAATCAGAAGATAATCCAAATGGACCAATCAGAAGCTAAAAGCCTACTAAGTCAGCCTATTTGGTTTACTTAGTCAAGCTGCTAGTACGTGTAGACAAGACTCTCATTTTTCCATTTTCAAAATGGGACATTGAAAGAAATGCTGGTCTACTGGACCCAAAACCTGATTCCTGCAGGTCCCTTGACTTGAAGCTAAAGATCAGAGCTACATGGAAAGCAAGCTCTTGCAGGTACTTGGCATCCAGATAACAACTACTGATTAAGAACCCAACATCTACAGGAAAAAAAGATAGATCAAGAACATTCAATTGCATTTTAGCTGATTTATGTAAAACTAAGTCCCAAGACCCTCAACAAATTTCTGCAGATAATCAAGAGTCAGATGATCGAGGTTTACATATAAAAACTCAACAGCAGACTCTGCTCTGTGGTACAATGTCACCAGCTGACCCTTTATTGCTTAAAGGGTGATGTTTGTGAAAAATTGTTAGTTTGCAACAAAAAAGTAAGTTTGAGAAACAGGATCGAATGACATTTTAGTCATGATAACCTCATGCACTATGATATGAAGGTCTACTTCCTATACAAATTTTTTAAAAGATTTGATAAACACACTTTTGATGAAGACACTGTCCCTTCAAGTAATTAATATTCACTTTGTTACTACTCCTGTGTTGTTACACTTACTGATATTTTTTAGCCATTTTAAATGAGAAACAAACAAGTTGAACAATGATAAAATCCAAACAGGTCAACCTTTGCAGGTTCAAATTCAGATTGACTCAAAGCTAAATAGATTTTTGTCTCTATTTTTCCATCTATTACCTTTCCGTCTCCCTTAAAAGTTACAAGTTAAATCTGTGCAGAGGTCCTATCTGCTCTTTTTGTCCCTAACTTGCTGTTAATACACTATATTTTGCTGCTGCTCAGAGAAAAGCTTGTTAATGTTTTAACAGTTCAAGGAAAACAACCATACAATTTGCCATGACAACAGAAAATGAAGGAAAAAAATGGACCTATTAGAAGAAGCCTGTTCTTGAGGGAATGCAGCACTCTGCCTGATAAACAGCTCTGTTCATGCACAGTAACAGAGCACTACAACCCTGCCATGAACCAATTTTGATTCGGCAGATGCTCTTTGCATGAATGTTCAGTTATAATTTTGATAAACATTGCTTGTGTTATATTACTGATAATTTTGAGGCTTTTGTTTGTATTCTTTTTGAATTATAAATGTTTTGTTTATTAATTCCCCAGATATGAATGATCAGCTCCAAAATATATCAAACTGAAATGCAGCTTAAAATATACAGACTTAATTCCCATAATTAGATATGGATTATTTAATGAATTTGCACAGATTGTTCCACAATTACTAATCCTCTAACAGGGATTGTGACAGGGAATGCATTGGCTTCTGCTATCCAACATGACAACTGCTCTGTCAAAAAACACAAAACCCAAACTTAGAAAAATCAATTTGCCCTACACCTCAATTAAATAAACTATTACAAATAGATAAGTAGGAGAAATTGCTGGGCTATAATCTCATCCTATCTTGGGCTTTGCTCTCAGTTTCTTGACATTATCTGAACCCCTTGGCATTGCTGCCTTTGTAACTAATCCCAGGTACATACACATTGTTCTCAGTAATTTATCTGCAAGATATTTTATTTAAATCTTAGTGGGGGAATATTTCCTCGGAGCAATATCACAAACCCTTTCACGAAGGCTGCACAGAATTTCTAATATTTAACCATACTAACCAAACAGTCATATAGTCTATAACTGTTTGAATTAATGTGTCCATACACACTGGCTGTCTACAAGCACATAATAATGCACCCAACAGCAATAATGTACCAAAATGGATTTGTGCTTCTGTATTTATGTTTCATCTCTTCATAGACCAAGGGGAATTCAATGGATCGCCAGGCACACTCAAAAAACACTACGCACCTGGGCCTAAAATCATGCGGCAGGAGGTCACCACCGGGGACCCAAGAGAGCATTCCCAGGCACAAGGCAAGCGCTCCGGGAGGAGAATTCCAGTCGGGGCTGCCTGGGGCAGGGGAGGCCCAAGGTTTCCTTGTTAGGCTTGGAGGTGCACGCCTGGACCACAAGGAAACCTGTAAAAGCCTTCTAAAAACTCACCTTTCTGGGCCTCTTCCGGCCCTGGGGTTACTCCCGGCAAGTTTTGCCTGGTGAAAAAGCTACCACTGCTCCCCTGCTGAGGGCTGAGGGCTTAAAATACCAGATTGGACCCTGATGACTTTATTGGAGCCCGATCTGCATATTTAAAGAATACTCTGTCAGCTTGGGGCAGGCGTCCTTGCTGCCTGCATGTTAAGATTGCAGTCGGTCATATCGGGGCAGAAAAGAAGTGGGTGTATCCCCCGCTCCATTTTAATTACTCCCACCCCACCCCCCTCAACCGGGTCTGGTTTCCGCCAAGTAGGGGGAGTTAAAACCGACCCTTGAGCTGTCTGCAACAGAAGATAGCAAAAGCCAGTATAGTAGTTGTACAGGGATTCAGACCTTTGCAGACCTGCTTTCAAATAGAGGCTGTTGCAGCAACAACATTGTACTGTGGAGTCACTTGCCTTAATGCCTACTATACTGGAAGGTGGGCTGGGTACTGTGGGGTAGTCCTACAATCATAAGTACAACTATGTCCCACAAGATTAATGTCATGGAGCACCAGTTGCGGGCACTGCAGTCTGCCATTGAGCACGTGCCCACACCAATGGCAAACTGCAGTTATGCAGGCACTCAAGAGTCCTTGAGCTGGAGTGCGAATTAGAGACACTCCAACACATAAGGGAGGGACAGGTAAAGAAGGAGGTTCCGCAGACACTGGACTTATCCAACAGGTACGAGGTACGAGGTACTTGATACCTGTAAGGATAAGGATGAAGATTGCAGGGAGAATGCCCAGAATGCTAACCATGGCACCATGGAGCATGAGGCAGTCCAAAGTCGGGGGGGGGAGGGGGGGGGGGGCGGGGAGAAGAGGAGGATCAGACTAGAAAGGTTGTAGTCATAGGGGATTCTATGGGCTCGATATTAGCAGGGCGGTGGGTTCTCAGCAGGGTGGGGGCGGGGGGTTGATTGGGCTCGTGGGTAACGCGCCCGGTAAAATCAATGTGCTCCGCACGGAATCGCAGGCTAATTGGAGCCACTTACCTGTGGTTCCGGGTTTCCCGCTGGTAAGCTGCGCGGCGGGTGGACTGCGCACGCGCAGCAAGGTCTGTCAGCTGGAGGAGCCCTATTTAAAGGGGTAGTCCACCAATGCTCCTCCTGCAGCAAACAACCAATGCTGAACCATGGAGCAGGCCAGAGGGAAGGCTGCCCCAAGATTTTCGGACTCCTGACTCCAGGTGCTGCTGGATGGGGTGAGGAGGAGGAGGGAAATCCTTTTCCGGTCTGATAGGAGGAAGTGCCCTCCCTCCACCACGAAGAAGGCCTGGCTGGAGGTGGCCGAGGAGGTCACCAGCAGCGGCAATGTGCCACGAACCTGGGTCCAGTGCAGGAAGAGATTTAATGACCTAAACGGGTCAGCCAAAGTGAGTATACTTATGCATTCTCCCACATTCCATCTTCCACATCACCTCCACCACCACACAACCCCTTCTGCACTGCCACCACAACGCTCTCGCATCACTCAACTATCATCCTCACCTTGCCTGCACGTACTCACCGCTCCTGTTCCCATTTGAACACTACCACGCAACCCAATCCTCATACAATATCATGGCTATGTTGCACATGCACCCTCCCATGCATCTCCCTCACGCTCAACCCCACCCACACCAATGCATGCAGTGGCTCACCATGCAACCATCACTCAATCATGCCTCTGTGTTTTGCCTTGATAGGAGAAGAGATACCAGAACGCCCAGGAGAGGGCACGGACTGGAGGGGGCCCACCACACCAGGTGGTCCTAACGGACACGGAGCAGCAGGCATTGGAGATCAGCCGCACGCTGAAGTGCCTGTCCTTGGCGGATGACGAGGCTGGGATTGCACAAGCGGCCGGTGACAGAAAGCTAACATTCAGCACTCATGATAGCGAATGATCTTAGCATCACTTAGCATCTGCAGCACCTCAACATCTGTCCACATGCCGAATATTGCTTTCTGTTCTCTTGCAGGGCCATCTGCGAGCGCCGTGACCATGGAGGGCGATTCCTCAAAGGACCTGCCGGCCTCTGAGGGTCCATCGTCACATCCGAGCCATGCATCCACCAGTGCAGATACATACACCTCGGTGGGTCCCCGTCTTCACTTAGTTGGGCTTGCACATGGTGAGTCACCACGCAGGGAGCACGAGCAGACCCTGGTGGCAGGGGGAGCCGTGGAGAGTCCACGTTGGTGGGAGCATTCTTCTCCAGGCTCTGCTCAGCTGGACCCAGATGGCGAACCATGGGGGCCAGCGGTGAAAAGGAGAGTCGTCGAGGGGCAGCAGCACATTGCTGAGGCGCTGGAACAGGTGCCACGCGCACTCTCCACAATTGTGCAGAGGATGGAGGAGTCCAACTCCTGCATGAGTGGAATGGTGGCACAGGTACAGGAGGGTATCTCCGAGATAGTGTAGCAGGGACGTGAAGGCACCTCTGACATAGTGTCGCGGGTACGTCTGCAGTGGAGGAAAGGCTAGCCTCCCTCGAGCGTCAAGCACGGCTCAACAATGAGTCCATTCAGGCCCTGACAACTGTTGCCACCCATTGTGTCACAGCAGAGTGGGTGTAGGTGTATTTGCAGGGCTTTTTTGTGCAGACGACTGAGAGACGTCGGCGATGTCCTGGTGGCACCCTGGAAGGATGCGGAGGAGAAGTTGTTGAGGGCAGTGGTGACTTTGACAGCGACAGGTAAGAAGATGGTGCTCGGGCCAGCCGGGAGCAGCTCGGCATGAAGGAGGCTGCAGATGTCCACGACTACATGTCGAGTGACTCTGAGTCTCCGTGTGCACTGCCGCTCAGAGAGGTCCAGGAAGCTGAGCCTCGGTCTGTGGACCCTGTGGCGAGGGTAGTGCCCTCTGCGACGCATCTCTCTCTGCAGTTGCCCTCCCTCCTGCTGTGCAGGTGGATGTGTCACAGCACTGTGTTGTGGAGCTCCACGTGTCAGAGGTGGACAGCGTGGCCGGCGAGGCTGGTGATGCTGTTCGCCCTCCGAGGAGGTCATGACTGCAGCTACGGCGGCCCCCATCCGGAAGATGCACATTTGAGGGGGTCCGCAAGGTAGGTAAATGTGTCTGGACACTGGGTAAGTGTGCAAGTTGGTGAATATTACTGTTAGGAGGAGGATGGTGAAGGCCAAACTTTGTCCAAAGTGACAGAGTGGCCTCCTGCAATGAGTGAGGGTCTCCCCCCCCCCACCTGTCAAATGGACCTTTGCAGCTGCCACAGGCTGTTAGCTGCAACACGTCCATTTGAACTGGGAGTGTTTCCCCCAGTACAGGAAACAGTCTCAGTTAATTTCAAAATCCCAGACCTCCTAAAATATCAGGTCAATCAGGTCTGTAAACGACCTGAAGTACCTGTTTAAGTACTTTAAGTGGCACCCCGCCAGCTTTAATTGCCAGCGGGAGTCCCACATGCAGGGACTGCGCGTGCATGTCAGCGCGTCACCGGGGAACCCGGAAGTGGGTGGGTTGGAGCCGGGCTCCGGACCCGCCCCGGGAATCCCCGATTTTCGCAGCCCCCCCACCACGAATGCTGCCGATCACGGGTGCGAAAATCGAGGCCTATAATCGGGGGATAGATAGCATCCTCGGCAGTCGCGACCAGGAATCCAGTTTGTTGCCTACCTGGTGCAAGGGTAAAGCACATCTCAGAGCAACTGGAGAGGAACTTAGAGAAGGAGGGGGAGGATCCAATTGTCATGGTCCACATCGGCACTAATGACATAAGGAAGAACAAAGAGCAGGTCCTGCTAAGGGAATATCAGAAGCTCGGAGCTAAATTAAATAGCAGGACCTCACGGGTGGTAATCCTAGGTTTATACCTGAGCCACGTGCTAATTGGCATAGGAATAAACAGATCAGACAGGTGAATGCGTGGCTGAAGGAGTGGTATGGGAAGAAGGGGTTCCATTTCATGGGACACTGGCACCAGTATTGGAGCAGGAAGGAGCTGTACCATTGGGACGGGCTCCACTTGAACCGGAATGGGACCAAGGTCCTAGTGGAAAGGATAAATAGGGTGGTGTGTGAGGCTTTAAACTAGCAAGATGGGGGGAGGGATCTGGTCGCAATAGCAAAAACCTAAAGATAAAAAAAACAGGAGATGAGTTTAAAGGTCAGACCAGGGTAAGGAATAAAGATAACATAAATGTCAAGGAACAAATATAGTTATAAAACAGAAATATAAAAAGGACTTAAAAATAAAGTAAAATGAACAACTGTGAAAGATGAATTAAACTGCCTGTACAGCAATGTACAGTGTCCAAAATAAAATAGGGGAAGTGGAGGCAATAATCCATAGCGAGGAACCAGATGCAGTAGAAGTAACTGAAACATGGCTACATAAAGAACAAGACTGGCAACTAAATATTGCAGATTATAACAATCAGAAAGGATAGGGAAGAAGGGGGTGGAGTAGCTGTACTAATTAGAGATAACATAATGGCAGTAGAAAAAAGGGACACAACTAACAGAGGGATAGAAACAGAATCCACATGAACTGAAATAAAAGCTAAGGGATCGATCACGCTAATAGTGGTGTACTACAGACCATCTAATAGTGGAAAGGAGGTGGAGGAAGAAATATGTAAGCAAATATGTGAAATGAGTAAAGGAAATAGAATAATAATCATGGGAGATTGTGACTATCCCCAAATAAACTGGCAAAAGGTAGGTAAAGGAGTACAGGGAATGGAGTTTTTTTCAATGTGTGCAGGACTCCTTTCTTACCCAGTCTGTTAAAAAGCCCAAGAGAGAAAGCACTGCTGGATCTAGTAATGGAAAATGCACCAGAACAGATACATAGGGGAAGATGTAAGCAATAGCGATCACAACATAATGAGGTCTAATATAAAGATTGAGAAGGACATAAGACAAAGACCAAAGTAATCAATTGGAAAAAAGTTGATTTTCAGGGAATGAGAATAGAACTAAGGAAAATAAACTGGAAAAATTTACTGAGAAACAAAGAGATAGAATAGCAGTGGGAAACTTTTAAAACAGTGATCAAGAGTGTCCAGGAGAAATATATCCAACCAAAAAGCAAGAACAAACTAGCCAGTAATGATACACCATAGATGAATAAAGAAATAAGGGCAAAATTAAAACTAAAGAAAAAGGCATACACTAAGTACATAGACAACAAAGGAGAGAATGACAAAAGGGAATATGAAAAGGTTAGCAAAGTTTAAAAAAAAATTAGGAAGGCAAAGAGAAACTATGGAATTAAATTTTCAAGGAATAAAAGTAGCGACAGAGGTTAACAAGGCCATAAAAAAGGCAAATCAAGTACGAGGGTTCATTTCTAGAAGGATAGAATTTTTTTTTATTCGTTCATGGATGTGGGCGTTGCTGGCGAGGCCAGCATTTATTGCCCATCCCTAATTGCCCTTGAGAAGGTGGTGGTGAGCCGCCTTCTTGAACCGCTGCAGTCCGTGTGGTGAAGGTTCTCCCACAGTACTGTTAGGAAGGGAGTTCCAGGATTTTGACCCAGCGACGATGAAGGAACGGCGATATATTTCCAAGTCGGGATGGTGTGTGACTTGGAGGGGAACGTGCAGGTGGTGTTGTTCCCATTGAAAAGCGAAGAAGTGATATTAAACATGTATAGAATCTTGGTTAGACCACACTTGGAGTATTGTGCACAGTTCTGGTCTCCATATTATAAAAAGGATATAGAGGCATTGGAGAGGGTGCAAAAAAGATTCACAATGATGATCCCAGAACTGAGAGGATATCCTATTAGGAAAGAATGAACAGGCTGGGACTCTTCTCTAGAAGAGACCTGATAGAGGTCTTTAAGATAATGAAAGGGTTTGATAGGGTAGAGGTAGAAAAAGTGTTTTTACTTGTGGCAGAGTCCAAAACTAGAGGTCACTAATAAATCCAATAGGGAATTCAGGAGAAACTTCTTTACCCAAAGAGTAGTAAGAATGTGGAACAAGCTACCACAAGGAGTAGTTGAGGCAAAAAGCATAGATGTATTTAAGGGGAAGCTAGAGAAGCACATGAGGGAGAAAGAAATAGAAGGGTTTTTGTTGAGTCAGTGTTATTTACTTGGTGTTTCTCATTGCAGTCAATACTGCAGAAACATCATAGAAGTCGTTTTTATTTAAACATTACTTATCCTTAAATCTTTCTATTCTATTGTGTTCTTTCTTTGATTTATAAATTATGTTATTCATCTCACTATAAAACAAGAAGTCAAATATTTCATTCAGGGCTTGGTGATCATTAGATACTCAACTAAAGTAAATGCAATATCATTTGCAAACAGTGGGCAAATCTCACGCGATCAAATATCATGTGATCAAATCTCCAGGAATATGTCAACCAGGGTTGGCAACTCTAAATCTACCTCTAATGACTTACAATGTGAAAGCAATGCCCACCATATTTTTCTGTATGCTGAGTTTTAGAAAAGCTGAGAAATTAAATTAGTTACACGTTAAACTAATTTTTAAATAGCAGTCACGATTGCCATTTTACAGTTTCCATGCAAATATGCACACAATCATAAAATGAGTCTGAAAATTTCACTAACATTCTACAACACTCCGATAAAAACACAATTCAACTATCCAATGATTGTAAATCAGTGGCCCTCATATTTATAATAACATATCTCCCGACTCACCATGAGCAATGTCATGGGAGCTGCACTAATTAATACATTGAAAGAGGTAGGTCAGCATGCACAGAAGTCATGCTTTGTTACAAATGCAAAATAATCTTTAGATGCTGGGTGTTTTTCAGCTGTAATCTGAAACTGACAAGCATTTTCCAACCTGTAGTTACTTGATCAAATTAAGATTTGAGTGACCTCAGATTGTGCTTACTTATAGCAAATAGACTTTTTGGCCTTAAAACAGTTCCACAGTGGCAGCAAAAAAACATATATGGCGCATTTTCTAGGAAACACTCGTTATTATAAACTAACATATCATCTGATTCATTGTGAACAACGATATGGGAGATTATGCCTGTATATTGTAAAAACAGTACCTCGGTGCACACTTCCTGTCCAAATCACTTTGGGTATCACATTTTGCATAAGCAAATCTTTTGCACTTTGATGGGCTCAAATTTTGCATTCAAAGTACAGATAGAAATCAGAACTCTATGAGCAGTGATGAAACTCTACCATGAACTGAACCGATCAAAAACATTTTTCGGCTTTTTTAAAAAAAGCACAAAGATCACTTTAATGACGTTATGTTCATAGTGGGATACTTTGAATACCGCAGAGGCAGTATCCCCGTATGGGATCCTCACAGGGCTTTTCCTATAGGAAAAAATTGTTTTGATGTTTAAAGGGAACAGTCGGAATCCCGAGTATACCATTCACAAGTGCTGCCAGATCCCAAAACCTTCCTATTTTCCCCAGACCACTGCTGCTACACTCCATTATCCACGCTCTCAATGCGCCCACTCCAACTTTCCCAGCACCACCACATCCAAAGACAGAGAAGTACTCCCATATACCATACGCAGCACCATCTTCTCTGCTTGCCACTAGCAGGAACCTCTATTCCATCATTGCCACAAACTACTCACAGAGCTTGAGTCTTCCTTCCACTATTCCCATACCACACCATCATTATCAGTGCTCCAACATGCCGTGACCCCTCTTCCAACCCTCTGATACACTAACAGTCATCCCATTCCTCCCAAACTCCAGCACAGTCCTCCCACTCTTATTACACCCCCTCCCATTTCACTGACATCTCAGGACTACTCTCCCATACCTTGGAACTCCCTTAATACATACCCCATGAACCCCTCCCCTTTTTAATGCTGCCCTACAATCTTATCCAACTTCCACTTCTCCCAAATCCTGGCGCAACCCTCAACACTGCCATAGCCTGGAATCCCACACTCCCACATCTCCAACACACTAATCCCAGACTCCAGGATTTCCCTCCCACTACTCACATATCCTGCAACCTCTCATGTCAAATTCTCCTATAACAATTTCCTCATTTCTCCCCCATTTATAAACTCCCTCTGAAATTCTGACACACCTGGAGACTCACCCAATACTCCCAAACTCCTAGACTCCCTCCATATATTACACGACACATATATGCATTTTAAAAACATTCTGCGCTCATTTTTCCTCACAATTCTTTCCTTTATTACCACCCTAATTTTGTTCTTCCCCTTGCACCTCATCCCATTATTTTTTGCAGTCACCCCTAAATTCTCTGCAAACCCTAACTTATTCTATTTTGCCGTATGATCTTATTCCGCTTCCCACCACGCAACCCAAACTTCCAATTTATCACCCACTCACCACCAATCTTTTTTCCACTAACCACCACCTTCTCCGCACCCAATTTTTTTGGCTCCTTCCTCCCCTAATCCCCATCATTTTCCCAAAATCCCCAACCTTCCCCCATTTGCCCAGATTATACTTCACACTGATAACTAACTCCAAAATACCCCCCCCAACCCCCATCTTTTGAAAACAAATCTTCCAAGGGGCAGGTTTTAAGATGTCACATGTCAGGAGTGATCATCAGAATATCAGGTGCAAAGCTTAGCACACCCAATTTGCTGTTCATCTGATTTTCCGCCCATTGAAATTACAGGATGGAAAATTGACGGGGCCACAAAGCAGATGTGCTAATCCTCTTGCCCTATTCTGATCAGCATTCTCATCCCACACCGATCGGTGCCAGGAGTGCTACGTTGTAAAATATGCCCTTTGCCCTAACTTCCAGCCTTGTGACACACTCACTCTTAGACGATGGCCAACACAACCTTCTGCCCCCTACACAAACTGGCAGGCACACAAGTATAAAATTCTAGAAATATTTTTACTTTATCTATATACAATATACTCCACACAAATTATATTGAATACAAATATCATAATATAGACAAATTATTACTATATCACAGAATCATAGAAAGGTTATAGCACAGAAGGAGGCCATTTGGCCTGTCGAGTTCGTGCCGGCTCTATGCAAGAGCAATCCAGCTAGTCCCGCTCCCCCGCCTATTCCCGTAGCCCTGCAATTTTTTTCCTTTCATGTATTTATCCAGTTCCCTTTTGAAGGCCATGATTGAATCTGCCTCCACCATCCCCTCAGGCAGTGCATTCCAGATCCTAACCATTCGCTGCGTAAAAACGTTTTTCCTCATGTCACCTTTGGTTCTTTTGCCAACCACCTTAAATCTATATCCTCTGGTTCTTGACCCATCCGCCAATGGGAACAGTTTCTCCCCATCTATTCTGTTTAGACCCATCATGATTTTGAATACCTCTATCAAATCACCTCTCAAGCTTCTGTTCCAAGGGGAACAAGCCCAGCTTCTCAGTCCACGTAATTAAGTCCCTCATCCCTGGAATCATTCTAGTAAATCTCTTCTGCACCCTCTCTAAGGCCTTCATATCCTTCCTAAAGTATGGTGCCCAGAACTGGACACAATACTCCAATTGTGGTTGAACCAGTGTTTTGTAAAGGTTCATCACAACTTCCTGGCTTTTGTACACTCTGCCTCTATTTATAAATGCCGGTGATGGACTGGGGTTGACAATTGTAAACAATTTTACAACACCAAGTTATAGTCCAACAATTTTATTTTTAATCCCACAAGCTTTCGGGGGCTTCCCCCTTCCTCAGGCGGTGTGGAAATGAAATTTTCGAATCCTTCGCATTTTAAGATCACAGAACAAAGCCTGGTGATTACTGCCCGTTGCCAAGGCAATCACAGTGAGCAGACAGAAAGGTGTCACCTAAAAAGGCCACCGAATATACAAACCCCCAAAGCCCATTTATAAAGCCCAGGATCCTGTATGTTTTCTTAACCGCTTTCTCAACCTGCCCTGCCACCTTCAACAGCTTGTTTACATATATCCCCAAGTCTCTCTGCTCCTGTACCCCTTTTAGAATTGTGCCCCCTAGTTTATATTGCCTCTCCTCATTCTTCCTACCGAAATGTATCACTTCGCATTTTTCTGCGTTAAATTTTATCTGCCTCGTGTCTGCCCATTTCACCAGCCTGTCTATATCCTCTTGAAGTCTATCGCTATCCTCCTCACTGTTCATTACATTTCCAAGTTTTGTGTCACATGCAAATTTGGAAATTGTGCCCTGTACACGCAAGTCCAAGTCATTAAAATTCTTCAAAAAAACCCAGTAGTCCGAGAACCGACCCCTGGAGAAAACCACTGTACACCTCCCTCCAGTCCAAAAAGCAATCATTCACCACTACTCTCTGCTTCCTGTTACTTAGCCAATTTTGCATCCATGTTGCTAGTGACCCCTTTATTCCATGGGTTTTAATGTAGATGACAAGCCTATTATGTGGCACTTTATCAAACGCCTTTTGAAAGTCCATATACACCATATCAACTGCATTGTCCTCATCGACCTGCTCTGTTACCTTATCAAAAAACTCTATCAAGTTAGTTAAACACGATTTGCCTTGAACAAATCCGTGCCGGCTTTCCCTAATCAATCCACGCTTGTCCAAATGACTGCTAATTCTGTCCCGGATTATCGTTTCTAAAAGTTTCCCCACCACTGAGGTTAAACTGACTGGCCTGTAGTTGCTGGGTTTATCCTTACACCCCTTTTTGAACAAGGGTATAACATTTGCAATTCTCCAGTCCTCTGGCACCACCCCCATATCTAAGGATGTTTGGAAGATTATGGCCGGTACCTCCCCAATTTCCACCCTTACTTCTCTCAGCAACCTAGGATGCATCCCATCCGGACTGGGTGATTTATCTACTTTAAATACAGCTAGCCTTTCTATTGCCTTCTCTTTATCAATTATTAGCCCATCCAGTACCTCAACTACATCTTCCTTAACTGAGACCCTGGCAGCATCTTCTTCCTTGGTAAAGAAGAGATGCAAGGTACTCATTTTGTACCTCGGCCATGCCCTCTGCCTCCACGAATAGATCTCCTTTATGGTCCCTAATCGGCCCCACGCCTCCTCTTACTACCCGTTTACTGTTTATATGCCTAGGGAAGACTTTTGGATTCCCCTTTATGTTTGCCGCAAGTCTATTCTCATACTCCCTCTTATTTCCTTTTTCACTTCCCCTCTGAACTTTCTATGTTCAGCCTGGTTCTCACTTGTGTTATCAACCTGACATCTGTCAAATGCCCCTTTTTTCTGCTTCATCTTACTCTAGCTCTTTTGTCATCCAGGGAGCTCTGGTTTTAGTTGCCCTAACTTTCTCCCACGTGGGAACGAACCTAACTGTACCTGAACCATCTCCTCCTTAAAGGCAGTCCATTGTTCAATTACAGTTTTACCTGCCAATCTTTGATTCCAATTTACCTGGGCCATATCTGTTCTTATCCCACTGAAATTGGCCCTCCTCCAATGGAGTATTTTTTACCTTAGCATGGTACATTTCTTTTCCACAGTATCATAAGGTTTAGAATAGCTTTGATCGCTGTTCCCTAAATATCCCCCCACTGATACTTGCTCCACTTGGCCCGCCTCATTCCCCAGAACCAAGTCCAGCAATGCCTCCTACCTCAATGGGCCGGAAACGTACTGGTCAAGAAAGTTCTCCTGAACACACTTCAAAAATTCCTTCCCCTTTTTGCCCCTTATATTATTACTATCCCAGTCTGTATTAGGGTAATTGAAGTCCTCCGTTATCACAGCTCGAAGGCTTTTGCACCTCTCTGTAATTTCCCTGCAAATTTACTCCTCTATCTCCCTCCCACTAGTTGGTGGCCTATAGAATACACCCAGTAGTGTAATGGCACCTCTATTGTTTCTTAACTCTAACCAAGTAGATTCTGTCCTTAACCCCTCCAGGACATCCTCTCTCTCCAGCACTGCAATATTCTCCTTAATCAATACTGCCACCCACCCTCCCCCCTTTCTTCCCTTCCCTATCGTTCCTGAACACCTTGTATTCAGGGATATATAGTACCCAATCCTGCCCTTTCATGAGCCAGGTCTCCATTATCACCACTACATCATATTCCCATGTGGCCAATTGCACCTGCAGCTCTCCAACCTTGTTTACCACACTTTGTGCATTTACACACATGCACTGCAAACCTATTTTAGACTTTCTTGTACTCTCTCTTAGTCTGGTCCCATCTACTACTGTACTATTTCTTATTTTATTGCCGTCTTTATCTCCCAATCCTTTGTGCACCGTTGAGGTGCAACCCGTCCGGCCTGTACAGGTCCCACCTGCCCCAGAAGTGGTTCCAATGCCCCAGAAATCTAAAGCCCTCCCTCCTGCACCATTTCTCCAGCCACACAATCATCTGCTCTATCCTCCTATTTTTATACTTGCTAGCGCGTGGCACCGGGAGTAATCCATAGATTACTACCTTTGAGGTCCTGCTTCTTAATCTCTTTCCTAACTCCTTAAAATCTGCCTGCAGAACCTCATCCCTCTTTCTACCTATGTCGTTGGTACCGATATGGACTACGACCTCTGGATGTTCATCCTCCCCCTCCAGAATGTTCTGCAGCCGCTCAGTGACATCCTTGACCCTGGCACCAGGGAGGCAACATACTATCCTGGAATCATGTCTGCGGCCGCAAAAACGCCTGTCTGTTCCCCTAACTATAGAATCCTCTATCACTGTTGCTCTCCTGACCTTTCTCCTTCCCCCCTGTACAGCTGAACCACCTATGGTGCTATGGTCGTGGCTCTGGCTGCACTTCCAGGGGAACCCTCTCCCTCACCAGTATTCAGAACTGAATACTGGTTAGAGAGTGAGATGCCCTCAGGGGACTGCACTACCTGCCTGGTCCTCCTTGTGAGTCTAGTGGTCACCCAGTCCCTCTCTCCCTGCACTCTCTTAAGCTGCGGGGTGACCACCTCCTATCCACGTAGCTCTCAGCCTCATGGATGCACTGTAGCGACGCCAGCTGCTGCTCAAGCTCCAAAACCCGGAGCTCGAACTCCTCCAGCTGACGACACTTCCTAAACTTGTAGTTGTCCAGGACACGGGAAGCGTCCTGGAGTTCCCACATGGCACAGGCCGTGCATTCGACGGGACTGAGGTACCCTGCCATGCCTCGATTTATTAGATTAACAAAACTTAACAAAAATAAACCAAAAGACTTAAAAAAAAATTCACCAGCTACTCACCAATCAACTCCTTCCCTCGTGCTGACATCACTTTAGGTGTTTTGACTCTCCTCCCACTCTCGGGACTCTCCTCCCACTCTCGGGACTCTCCTCCCACTCTCGGGACTCTCCTCCCACTCTCGGGACTCTCCTCCCACTCTCGGGACTCTCCTCCCACTCTCGGGACTCTCCTCCCACTCTCGGGACTCTCCTCCCACTCTCGGGACTCTCCTCCCACTCTCGGGACTCTCCTCCCACTCTCGGGACTCTCCTCCCACTCTCGGGACTCTCCTCCCACTCTCGGGACTCTCCTCCCACTCTCGGGACTCTCCTCCCACTCTCGGGACTCTCCTCCCACTCTCGGGACTCTCCTCCCACTCTCGGGACTCTCCTCCCACTCTCGGGACTCTCCTCCCACTCTCGGGACTCTCCTCCCACTCTCGGGACTCTCCTCCCACTCTCGGGACTCTCCTCCCACTCTCGGGACTCTCCTCCCACTCTCGGGACTCTCCTCCCACTCTCGGGACTCTCCTCCCACTCTCGGGACTCTCCTCCCACTCTCGGGACTCTCCTCCCACTCTCGGGACTCTCCTCCCACTCTCGGGACTCTCCTCCCACTCTCGGGACTCTCCTCCCACTCTCGGGACTCTCCTCCCACTCTCGGGACTCTCCTCCCACTCTCGGGACTCTCCTCCCACTCTCGGGACTCTCCTCCCACTCTCGGGACTCTCCTCCCACTCTCGGGACTCTCCTCCCACTCTCGGGACTCTCCTCCCACTCTCGGGACTCTCCTCCCACTCTCGGGACTCTCCTCCCACTCTCGGGACTCTCCTCCCACTCTCGGGACTCTCCTCCCACTCTCGGGACTCTCCTCCCACTCTCGGGACTCTCCTCCCACTCTCGGGACTCTCCTCCCACTCTCGGGACTCTCCTCCCACTCTCGGGACTCTCCTCCCACTCTCGGGACTCTCCTCCCACTCTCGGGACTCTCCTCCCACTCTCGGGACTGCCAACGGTGTCACTCGGGCCGAGTCAGAGAATCAACCTCACCCTTCACTCCACAGTCTCTCTCCCCTCCTGGTCTTCTACGTCCTCCCAGATCTTAGTGCCATCCTCCAGTCACACTCTCTTTCGCCCTCTCCAAATCTTTCCCTCCCCTGATCTCTTCGTCTGTCTCCTTAATGTCATCTCTGGGAATGGCCAGAGAGTTGTGGGAAAGTCAGGACAGCCTAAAAAAAATTGAAATGACTGGGTTCCCCGTGAGAGAGTGAGAGAGAAAAAGAAAAAAAATGACATACTTTTTAAGTCTATACTGAGGATTTAAAAATGATCACTGTTTACAAAAACTTATTTACCCAGCTGTGGTTATCTATTTATCCAGCTGTGGTAAAGGAAAACACTTGCTTTACTGCATCTGGGCAGAACTCTTACAAATGTATTTTAAATGTGTTTCACTGTAAAAGTGTACCCTTCCCTCTTCCACATCCCTGCAGTAGCCACAGATCTTATATTAACATTTTCCAATGATGCTAAGTGTGAAATGGAAAAAGAATACATCCTTCACCAAATTGCTATCTTGCAGGAAATGTTGCCACTTTGGATGGCAATAATATCAATACAGTATGAAAACCATAAGTGCAGAAGGGAATAAAGATCATAATGCATTTCTCAATTTGGAATTTTTCAAGGCTTGGACTAGGGCAACACACACTGAAGCGCCATCTAGTTTCTGGGTGCTATCCACGTTAAAACCTTGATAACACTACAATGGATATACTGCTAATGGGTTATTAAAAGTAGAAACAAACAGGCTATTAATATTGGAGGGTACACACCAGCATGCTGTGACATCATTATGCTTCACATTTTCTCTTGCCTTAAAAACATCAGGCATTCATGATCCTTCCATCCCAACAATCACTGACACTCTTCTTCCCAGGCCAATTTTAAGTCCAGGATATTTAATAGTGTAGTCAAACCCAGTGTTTATTAATAATGTTCATTAGGAAACATGGAAATCTGAGGCTCAGTTATTGTTATATAACTGATTTCTTTAGCTAATCTCTTTCTCTGCTGTGGTGGACAGCATGTCCTTGTCCCGAATTATGTTGCCAAAAGTATATTAATGTCTAATAATGTCTGCAACACAATATTAACTGCACAGTAGTTCAGCATTTAGTATAAGTTAAATTCGTTCCACTGGTCTTAAATCAATGACGTCATTATTGTAGCTGGCAGTCTGCAGCCTGAAAACTACAGCTCCTATGCCCCGCTACCAGATACTGTTCTCAAACAGCCTCCAGTCCAAAAACATTCCCTCCCATCGTGCAATACAGCCTCTGGCCTGAAAACTCTACTCTGCGCTATGCTCTCAAATAATGTGACCAAGATTAACCTGTCGTACAACATCCCCTAAAAGGAAATAATTATTTAATCAGTCACAATAATCTTTCCAATTATATCACAATGATCACTATGATTTACTGGCATTATCAGGAAAACAGTTATTGTGACATTGTCCATCATGCTATTCCATTATGATGTTATTGCATCCTTTTTACAAATAATCAATGTACAATAAAGGTCTAGATATACAATGCCAAGCATCCAACGTTTACAAAGCCACCAAGGCAGTCCTAAAACTACAGCACAGCACATAATACATAAAGTAGTTTTACATTCGCTGCAAAGTTCAAGTTGGGGACAACCCAACTGTTAACATTTAAATAACAATAGGATATATCTTATCAACTAATTTAAATAATAGTTCCTTACCTGGCTGCACCAGACATGACTTTTGCTCCCTCTTGTGTCTGATGTGCTGAATGTTCCACTCAGTTACAGTTCCAGAATTCAATTTCCTTCCACTTTCTTCCTCCTCATTCACTGTAGGAAATGTTAACAGACTATTGGCTGACTTGGACGGAGATTTAACTGGGGACACCGACTGGCTGCTGGGACATCCTGTGTCATCTGCTCAACAAGGTCAAAAAAGAAAACGATGACATGCTTTTCCAGCATATTGGATGTAGGTTAAGTACAATTTCCAAAGCTCTACACTCAAATTATAGAAGAATATAGCAAGAAGTATTTAAAATGGAGGATAAACAAGACAGTAAACTTTAAAGACATGTTAGCCCCTATTTTAACTACCACTAAGAATATAGATATGTTTTTCTTGGAAGGTTACAGCAAGGAAGGAGGCCATTCGGCCTATCGAGTCCACGCCAGCTCTATGCAAGACCAGTCCAGCTAGTCCCACTCTCCCGTCCTTTCCCCTGCCCTGCAAATTTTTTCCTTTCAAGTACTTATCCAGTTCCCTTTTGAAGGCCACGATTGAATCTGCCTCCACCACCCTCTTGGGCAGTGCATTCCAGATCCTAACCACTCACTGTGTAAAAAAGTTTTTCCTCATGTCACCTTTGATTCTTTTGCCAATCACCTTAAATCTATGTCCTCTGGTCCTTAACCCTTCTGCCAATGGAAACAGTTTCTCTCTATCTACTCTGCCTAGAACCTTCATGATTTTGAATACCTCTATCAAATCTCCTTGCAACCATCTCTGTTCCAAGGAGAACGTTGTGATGTGGAGATGCCGGTGATGGACTGGGGTTGAACAAGGAGAACAACCACAGCCTCTCCAGTCTATACATGTAACTAAAGTCCCTCATCCCTGGAATCATTCTAGTAAATCTGCACCCTCTCTAAAGGCCTTCACATTTATACAGAACAGGATAGGCACATGTAGATTATTAAATAAATAAGCTAGGTGGATAATGTGAAGCTCAAAGGGTTGTTAGGATTAAAACACATTGGCTTTTAAAAGTCTTTTGGTCACAGCAGGGGGGAGTATAAGAAAGGAGATTACTGCAATATAAAAAAGCAATAGGTTACTATAGAGCATACATAAAAGGTTTGTACAACAAAGCTATCGCTTGGGAAAAGCAATGATAGGAAGTAACAGTATGGTATGAAAAGACATTAGGCCCCTCATCCCTATCTAGCAATCTGTTCAAAGAACTGGGGGTCATAAATATCAGATTGTGTTGCATTGAGCAGGAAGTAGAAAATGGTATAAAAAGAGCTACAATATTTGACTCTGTAGGAACTTTTGCTTTACCAATAAGACCAGGTACATGAAAAGGCTTGGATAAGCCATTCTCGCGATTTCCTCCTATAAGTTCCCTGCATAGATAGTTTCAGATGTGAGGCTGATGTGTACTGTTTTGTGTGGAGTGTTAAATGATGAATGTTTTGAAGAAAGAATAATTGAAGTTAATTCTCAGACATATTACTGTCTCTAGCTTTACGAATCGGTTAAAAGGGTAAGGAAGAAGTTATCCCAACACCCTCACCTAGCGGGAAACGGGTGGGAGGGCAGTTAAACCAGGGCGAGTCACTTACCATCTCCGATCCTGCTGCCTTCAAGCCGTGTCCTGATATTAACCCGCAGGAAAGAAGCGGTGTCCTACTTTAAATATACAGATCGGGTCCAATGTTGTCATCAGGACCTGATCTGCAATTTCAACCTAATGCCTAAGCAGGAAGGCAGTGTCGGCTCCCCTATCAGGCAAACTTGTTGGGAGCCAGATCCTGGGCCAGAAGAGGCCCAGAAAATAAGTTTTAAAGTTTTATTTTAGGCTTCCCTGTGGGCCAGAAGCTCCTGCTGGCCTTCCAACGAAGCCTTCCTTGCACCGGGCTCCCCCTCTCCCAATCTTTGCTAGAGCCTTCCCTCCAACCCCTCCCGATCGGGGTCAGAGGTTCCCCCCCCCCCCCCCCCCAAACTGCTGAGGACCATTCCCACAATTCCCCGGCTGCAGCTTCTTGCCGCAAATTCCCGTTCCCACCTGTCGGCCAGGTAGTCAATCAGTCCGGGTGTCGGGCGGGATTCTGCAGAGTTTTGTTTAATTGAGGCCCTGTATTAAGATCGGCAGGGCCTCCACGTTTGCTGGGTTCGTTACCCACAATCGGGCTCCCCCGCATCCTTCCCACCATCCTGTGAAAATCGAGGCCATTACCTTTCCAACTATTCTATGTGATGATTTCCAGAAATATTAGCACAATCTTAGGAACATCTGCAAATATTGACAAACTCCTAGGAATCGCTGTTCCATCTTCCAAAAGACAATTAACTACTCACAAAAAAGGCAGCACATTCACTGCAGAAAACTGGCTTTATTGGCATATTTGAACAAAAAAAATGTGCATGGTTGAATTCAGAAAAATCAGAATTCTGATGTCCCCAGGGACCCCCTGATGTCCATAGACTCGAGTTTGAAAACCTATACCCTACTGGGAGAACTATGTTAGCAAGGCTATGCGTATGAGTGCAGAGACAATAAATTATTCATCTACTGGTGCATTATTACTATATTTTCAGAACATTAAGATTTTCAGATGTTAGATTTGCAGCTTTATGTTCAAAACCCATTTTGAATTAGTAAACACCAATTTTGTTCTTTATTCAATGGCACCATGAATAGAAATGTCAAAGTACTGTTTGAGATAGTCTCTTTGGTGTGCAAAAGCAGCATTTAAATTGAACTACTGTTAATAATGCAGAAGCTTTGGTACTTTAATCATTTTGTATCTATCTTGTTTTTTCTTCCCAAGATAGGGATGAGCCACTGTGAAAATAAATTTCCACTTTAAAATCCCCAAGTAAATACTGTGTTGGGTTTTACTGCTGGTAGGAGTGGTTTACGAGTTTTATGTGTTTTAATCTTCAAGAGATACTTAAATAGAAATGTTGGATTGTAAATTTTGCACTCACTCTGATGCTCAAAAGTATATTCATTTCCACAGCACTGCTTGTGTTAGGACATCTGAGCTCTGATGATGATACCTCATTGCAATTCTGACAACTGTATAAAGTTATCTTTGATTAATCTATAAAGATTATGACAAGGTTGATAACTGGATTGTAAAGCATTAAGTTACAAAGAGAGGCTCATTATAAAAAAAGATTAAGGGAGAAGTGGAGAACAACAAAGTTTTTCAATTCACAACGATTACGAAGATGGTGGTTGCAATAAAATTTGTAGTATAGAACCAAAAATACGATTAAGAGATATATAAATAAAAAGATTAAAATGTATGGAACCTTGGTTAGACCACACTTGGACTATTGTGTACAGTTCTGGTCTCCATATTATAGAAAGGATATAGAGGCATTGGAGGGGGTGCAAAAAAGATTCACAAGGATGATACCAGAACTAAGAGGATATCCTTATCAGGAAAGGCTGAACAGGCTGGGGCTCTTTTCTCTAGATAAGAGAAGGCTGAGGGGACCGGAGAGGTCTTTAAGATAATGATTGGGTAGACGGAGAGAAAATGTTTCCACTTGTGGGGGAGTCCAAAACTAGAGGTCATAAATATAAAATAGTCACTAATAAATCCAATAGGGAATTCAGGAGAAACTTCTTTACCCAGAGAGTGGTGAGAATGTGGAACTCACTACCACAGGGAATAGTTGAGGCAAATAGCAGATGCATTTAAGGGGAAGCTAGATAAGCACATGAGGGAGAAAGGAATAGAAGGGTATGCTGATAGGGTCAGATGAAGTAGGGAGGGAGGAGGCTTGTGTGGAGCGTAAATGCTGGCATAGACAAATTGGGCCGAGTGGCCTGTTTCTGTGCTGTAGTTTCAATGTAACTCTATGTAAAATAGAAATTTGAGTAAGCATTTTACACTCAACAGTTAGCTTAAAGAATAGACCACCATCTACAGCAGCAAATGCTGACTTCGGTTCAGAAAGGAAGTGGGTAGATTTCTCTTTCAATAGTTGATAGAGGGACACAGGCTTGGTGTCCAGATAGGTAGGAAATATCAGCTTGAATGTAAATGAGATGTATTAGTTGCGCTGAATTACTTTTTTTCTTTATTATCTCATGTTTTTATGAAGATTAATAGTAATAACATCACATCACCAAAATGGGCTAAAGAAAAAGAGGACAAGATTCAAATTAATTAAAGCTGCATTACACAAGAATAACTCACCGATGTTCCAAATGTGACATTTGAATTTCTCCCCGGAGCAGTGGGGGAGGAAGAAAGTATCTCTGTACATTATGGAGAGCAAAATTATGAAGAAGTTTACAAAAGCTTTATGATTTTGTCATGTAGAGAACAGAGATAATTCCCTCTTCTTACAATTTAACAATGTAGTAGCTTTATTTTCTCAAAATATGCTGCAGAATTACAATGAAAAAGAGAACAAAGGATTTACTTAAGAAATAAATGCCGTTGATTTAATTTTGCCCATCAATGCCCTCTATTTATAAAATCACTTAACATTAGAACCAGTTATATGAAAACATTATTGCTAAGTTAGTTACTTTAAAATAACGGTTAAATAAACAGAGGATATACAATAGGACATTGTTTTGGTAGATAGCACAGTCCTGTTGTTATCTTGCTTATGTTACTCATCATGCGATACTAAGGCCTATTTAAAAAATGTTAAGTACATTTTTATTTTGGGGGTGGAGGCTGGGTTGGTTCCCAAGTACATGATTAAAAACATGAGCCGTAGATGTCTGGAGTACTGCATAGCTGCATAAAGTCAGTGACAGAGATCAAGGGAGAAACATGGTCAGACAAAGCAGCAGGAGCTAGGCACCTCATGGGGAATGATAATGCACAAAAGAGCAAGGCATGGAGAGAACTAAAGCAGCGATCTGAACAAATGCATTGCTAGTTTCAGAAATAATCCACCACAAATGAACCAGTGCATTGATTCCTCACGAGAGGCACAATCTTAATTATTAAACTAACTTGCATATTTACAGTATTTGTCAAATAATCTTGAACAATATCCTAATTTCAAAAAATTCTGAATCTAGAGGCTGATAATATGCTTCTAGCACCAACGTCACATTTACTGATGCACAAATGACCTCACCAGATAAAATGAGGTCAGCTGATTTGCATAATTTACTGGTTCTCCAAGGACAGCTCTATGAAGTACTGGGAGTGCCAGGACTCCACTGGCATGCACCAATAACCAATGATGGACTGGCTGTCTACGTGCGTGGGGCACTTTCCCTACATAGGAGAAAGGGCACTGGGCATAGCGCAGAACAGGAAAGGGAATCATGAGTCATTATAAGGATAAGATATTTGAATTTATCTATTTAACAAATGGAATGGTGCTCCACTACCACCACCCACCCCCACAAGCACCAGTTTCTAAAAGCTCAGGTGCTCCAGCTGCATTTTGGGACATCCACTACACTTACAATGACGTTAGGGGTTTAATGTGCAGCTCCCAGCCACCTTTGCACTTGCTGCCTGCATTGGGAAGTGCTAAGCACTTCAGGTGAGATGTAGGCCTCAGGCCCCATGCAAAATTTTCTGGGGATATATTATTGGCGCCCAAAAGTATGCATGGATTAAAGATCAACTTCACCACTTGGCGGGAACCTGGCGGAGCTAATCACCCACCCGCTATAGAAAGTGTTCGACTTTCATTCCATTGTAAATGTCTTAAAGTTGACAGGAACCTAAACATATATTCAGAAACAGTTTCCAGGCCTCTGATTCTGTTGTCTAATGAAGTGGATGATTTTCAAGTAGTGTTGATTTAGCTCACATAGTTTTCCAGTTTTCATGGTTGATTAGTGAATAATCCAACCTGAGCTACTGCTAGAAGATCTTGTAAAACAGACACTAGAAATGGAAAATCAGTAAATAAAAATGAGCAGGATGGATGCACGGGTTTACTGTTAATATCCTACTCATGTTGTAGGTAAATGTGAGCTCACCCTGAGTTTTCACCCATGACAAGTTTCATATCTTAGCTGTCAACAGGATGAGTTTTTTCCCACACAGAAGAATGGAGGTAGGTGTGAGAGGGTGGGGAAAGGGAGCAATCAGTAGCTAAACCTCCAATCAGCAGTTCAAGATTGCCACTGCCTTAGGCTTGGAAGTAGGGCCCTCACAGACTCTTAAATGGGGAATGGCATGTTGTGTGGGGAAATTTCTTTCCTATTGCTTTTTGACCTCAGAGGTCATGCAAATGATAGATGCTACTGAGATCCAATTACCTCAGATATTGAGCATATCACATTTTGGAATTGTGCGTCATCCACCTAAGTAGCACAGAAGGTCATGCTACTTAACATTTATCATATCAGCAAAATAAGGGTATTCCCACATTCCTTAATATTTTAAATTCAAATTTCACTAGTAATATTTTTTTTAAAAACTACACACTATTAAACTGTCCCAATTCTAATGCCTACAGCTATCATTCGCTACTTGTTTAATATATTATACAATGCATGGTGTACAATTGTGGCAGCACCACCTTAATTAATTGCACAACATGGCTGTGAACAGTTAAACATTACCCACCTATCATTAGTTCTGGAATTATGTCATTGCTAAAACTGAACCCATTCATAAAATCCAGTTCAAAAATGCTTCTAGTTATAATGCATGTTTTCCCTAGTAGGAAAATGATTCAGTTGAAATTAAAATATTGGCACAGTACAAATATTTTACTTTTTGGTATTGCATGAGTAACTTCACCAACCTGCCAATTTTAAGATGAAATTATTTTCTTATGCTATTAAGTGGCATCACTTCAACCATATTATTGCATATCAATATTTGGAGATAATTGGTAAAATTATAGTTCCATAATTTCACCAAGACACCCTAAAAATGTAGTTTGCAGCCCTTTGACTGATGATTGATTTGAGCAAGAAAGCAGTCTCAGTCCCCACACCTGAATAAAATATGAAAATTTAAAGCCAGAGTAAAATGGTATTCAGAATCTATCCTCACAGGTCTCAGATAAATTTATCTCCACAACAGCATACATTATTTGAACTTTTTAATAAAAATGGCTGTCTTCATACTGAAAAAGTGGTTTGCCATTTTTTTAAATTCACAAAGCCAGATCAGCTGCTACTTGGAACGACAATGTGAAGAAACAAAAAAAAGTTTGCCAAATAATTTCGTGAATACAGAACCCATTTAAATTTATTGTGGATACCAGCCAAATAACACCTTAAGGTTAGGGGGAAAAAACACTCCACTGTCTCAAGCTGTTAAAACTGGAATCGAAACCTTTAGCGTTTTGCATCTATATTCCTCCCTTTTTCGTAGCAGTCCCAACATTTTATCTGAAACCACTGTGTCTTGACCTTGACGGTGGTCCCATGAACTAAAGGGACCACAGCACAGCCACATAACGATAACTGGGGAAAGTCTTACACCAAATATAAACAAATGATAGTCATTTGTTTATTTGGGACCTATTTTACCTGTCATTTGCGATGAACACGCGTGGAAGAGCACGTATATTGGAAATATAAATCTTGCATAGAAAATTAATAATCCTTCGTCATCAGAGGTACCTGAACAGAAACTAATGCTGCTGGCAGTGGTGGTGGATCTCAGTGACTGCCCAGAGCTCAGGTCGTATTCGCGGCTCTCTTCCTCGGATAAGGGGGATTCAGAAGAAGGCGATCCTTTCTGGATGTGGGAGTAAGGGCGGAGAACTAGTCTCGGGATGCGACTGCGTGGACTTCGCTTCTCTCGCACCTTCTGATCCTACCCAACAGAAAGCGTGTCGGTTATTGATTTACACCCAGTGTCTAACCAAACCATCCCACCAACCCCCCCCCCCGAACAAAAACAAACAGTCTTTAAAAATTAAGAAGAAAATACCTGCTCCATTCCGGCGGCGCTTGCATTTAAGTGTCAGCTACGTATATTTGCAGCAGTGTCTGCTGCAGTCGGTCTCAATATCAGACATTGCGATATCGGAAAGGTTCAATTCTGCGCATAGCCCAAAGAGCAACACCAATAGTTTTGCTCGCTGCCGTCCTGAATACCAATGTTTTTCCCCTCCCCGCTCTCCCTCCCTTTACGATTGCATCGCAAACCCTGAAGAGAAGCCGCTGTTTAATGACCTCACTCGTTGCGCAACCCAACACGCAACCAGATTGCTGCCAAAACGGGTCATCTGTTCCACTAAATGACATTTAAAGTAACGTTCTCACCAGCGCTTTGATATTTAATATCATGAGTTAGCCCAACAAAAAAATGCAACAATCGCCCGACACTATCAGATATCAAACGACCAGCACTGTCCAATCACCTTTTTTTTTTGCATAGAATTTAACCCCAGTTTGCAATCAATAAGCCCAAACACTCTATAGGGTCCATGTTACCTTATGGTATTCATTGAACGGTCCCATCCCGCTCCCTCCTCCTCGAACCTGTCATTTGGAAGGAAAAGAGATACATTAGGCGCATGCGTGTTGCTGCGACGGTGACAGCACACGTGGCACCGCGGCTGCAGGGTTGGACTGGCACATAAATGTCACTGAAATCTGGCAAAACTCAATTAACTTCAGAACAAACTCGCCCGTATTCTTGTCAGAATGACCCACGTTCGGGTCAGAGTCACGCCCAGTAGGTCAAATTCACTCATATTCATGTCAAACTCGCCCACATTCGGGTCAAGCACACCCACATTCAGGTCCAATGCCCTCAGATTCAGCCAATTTTCTGTTTAACCCAAGTAGATAACATTTGTTTTTGGCTGCTGCACTTAAAAAAAAAACTGAAATTGTTTTATGTTCCAAATGTCTACATTTAGATGTTTTCAGTTTCTCATAGCAACGGAATATAACTGGAAGGCACAGAATTAAGCTGTGCCTCCATCTGTTGGCATGTTACTCATTTGATCCATTTTTACATGGAATTACATTGAATGTACAGTACAGAAATTGGCCATTCGGCCCAACAGGTCCATGCCGGTGTTTATGCTCCACACGAGCCTCCTCCCTACTTCATCTAACCCTATGAGCATATCCTTCTACTCCTTTCTCCCTCATTTATTTATCTAGCTTCCCCTTAAATGCATCTATGCTAGTTGCCTCAACTACTCCTTGTGGTAGCAAGTTCCACATTCTAACCACTCTCTGGGTAAAGAAGTTTCTCCTGAATTCCCTATTGGATTTATTAGCGACTATTTTATATTTATGACCTCTAGTTTTGGACTCCCTCACAAGTGGAAACATATTCTCTATGTATACCCTAACAAACCCTTTCATAATCTTAAAGACCTCTATCAGGTCACCCCTCAGTCTTCTCTTTTCTAGAGAAAATAGCCCCACTCAGCCTGCTCAATCTTTTCTGATAGGTATAACCTACTTTGTACTGCATCTCATGCAAATATTTTGAGTATCAACATTTTTAACATTTGAATATTCCACTAATATGCCCTTGAGAAACAGACTCCCAGGTAGCACCCAAATCTGTAAAATAAGTAGCCTTACAGGGAAATCAGACTGCTTCCCCTCTCCCTCTCCCCATTCTGCGTCAGCTTGGCTCAGGTGTAGCAATCTTGCCTCAGAAGGCATGGGTTTAAGCTGTACTCTAGGACTTGAGCACATAATCTAGGCTGACACTTCAGCACAGCATTGTCAGAGGTGCCGTTTTTCCAATGAGATGTTATTCCAAGATCGTGTCTGCCTGATCAGGTGGGTGTAAAAGATCCCTTGGCACGATTTGAAGAGTAACAATGTCCCCCTGGTCTCCTGGCCAACATTTATTCTTAAAACAACACTGCAAAAAAAGATTATCTAGTCATTTATCCCATTGCTGTTTGTGGGATCTTGCTGTGTGCAAATTGACTGCCGCATTTGCCTACATCACAACAGTGACTACACTTCAAAACTACTTCATTGGCTGTAAAGCACTTTGGGACATCCTGAGGTCATGAAGGGCACTATATAAATGCAAGTTTCTTCTTTCTTTCTTTGATAGTGAGTTACTATACAATATGAGATATGTAAAAGACAGCATACAATAATTTGGTACAACCTAGGCTTCCCACCTGTGTCACCTCTATATTTGCTCAATAAAAGATACACAAGTTTTGCTCCCTTTTTTTCCTAATTATGTAATACTATTTTTGCATGTATATATAGATACACATACACATGATACATGTTATAGGGACTAGCGGTTTATGGAAAATAAACTAATGGCATTGGCCACATGACTCACAAATGGCACCAGTCAATTATGATAGCAGCGTTGCAAGTGATTTATTTTCCCCAAAACTACTGTTTCCTCAACATGTTTTCTGCTCATACCGCATATGATTGATCAAGTCTTCTTTATTCCTTTAGTGTTTCAACTCATTTTTGCTTAGGTATTCATTCATTTTTCTGCAGTATTAAGAGACTGGTTAATTATGTACAGTGATGGAACCAATGACATAGGAAATAAAAGGGATGAGATCCATTAGGGTTCTAAGTGCTCGGGAGGAAACTAAACAATAACAACAACTTGCATTTATACACAGCCTTCAATGTAGTAAAACATCCCAAGCCGCTTCACAGGCGCGTTATCAAACAAAATTTGATACCGAGCCACATTAGGAGATATTAGGACAGGTGACCAAAAGCTTGGTCAAAGAGGTAGGTTTTAAGCAGTGTCTTAAAGGAGGAGAGGTAGAGAGGAGGAGAGGTTTAGGGAGGGAATTCCAGAACTTAGGGCCTA
This sequence comes from Heptranchias perlo, assembly GCF_035084215.1. Classification (NCBI taxonomy): domain Eukaryota; kingdom Metazoa; phylum Chordata; class Chondrichthyes; order Hexanchiformes; family Hexanchidae; genus Heptranchias; species Heptranchias perlo. The sequence continues at coordinate 87,758,364 of NC_090327.1, forward strand.
GGCAGCTGAAGGCACGGCCGCCAATGGTGGAGCGATTAAAATCGGAGATGCGCAAGAGGCCAGAATTGGAGGAGCGCAGAGATCTCGGAGGGTTGTAGGGCTGAAGGAGGTCACAGAGATGGGGAGGGGCGAGCCATGAAGGGATTTGAAAACAAGGATGAGAATTTTAAAATCGAACTGTTGCCGAACCGGGAGCCAATGTAGGTCAGCGAGCACAAAGGTGATGAGTGAACGGGACTTGGTGCAAGTTAGGATAAGGGCAGCAGAGTTTTGGATGAGCTCAAGTTTATGGAGGGTGGATGATGGGAGGCCAGCCAGGAGAGCATTGGAATAGTCAAGTTTAAAGGTAACAAAGGCAAGGATGAGGGTTTCAGAAGCAGATGAGTTAAGACAGGGGCGGAGACAGGCGATGTTACGGAGGTGGAAGTAGGTAGTCTTGGTGATGGAGCGGATATGGGATTGGAAGCTCATCGCAGGCTCAAATAGGGTGCCAAGGTTGCGAAAGGTCTGATTCAGCCTCAGACAGCGGCCAGGGAGAGGGATGGAGTCGGTGGCTAGGGAATGGAGTTTGTGGCAGGGACTTAAGAAAATGGCTTCAGTCTTCCTGATATTTAGTTGGAGGAAAATTCTGCTCATCCAGTACTGGATGTCGAACAAGCAGTGTGACAAATCAGAGACAGTGGAGAGGTCGAGAGAGGTGGTGCTGAGGTAGAATGGGTGTCATCAGCATACATGTGGAACCTGACATGGTGTTTTCCGATGATGTCGCCGAGGGGCAGCATGTAGATGAGAAATAAGACAGGGCCAAGGATAGATCCTTGGGGGACTCCAGAGGTAACGGTGCGGGAACAGGAAGATAAGCCATTGCAGGTGATTCTCTGGCTATGACTGGGTAGATAAGAGTAGAACCAGGCGAAGGCAGTCCCACCCAGCTGGACAATGGAGGAGAGGCGTTGGAGGAGGATGGCGTGGTCAACCATGTCAAAGGCTGCAGACAGGTTGAGAAGGATGAGGATGGATAGTTTAACATGGTCACAGTCACATAGGATGTCGTTTGTGACTTTGATGAGGGTCATTTCAGTGCTGTGGCAGGGGTGAAAACCTGATTGGAGGAATCCAATTCAAACATGGAGTTACGGGAAAGATGGGCACAGATTTGGGAGACGACAACACGTTCAAGGACTGGACAGGAAAGGGAGGTTGGAGATGGGGACGGAAGTTTGCAAGGACAGAATGGTCAAGGGTGGGTTTTTTGAAGGGGGGAGATGACGGCAGATTTGAAGGGGAGGGGGGGACAGTACCTGAGGAGAGGGAACAGTTAACAATATCAGCTAATGAGGGGGCCAGGAAGGGAAGTTGGGTGGTCAGCAGTTTGGTGGGAATAGGGTCGTGGGAGCAGGAGGTGGGTTTCATGGTCAAGATGAGCTCGGAGCAGGCATGAGGGGAGATAGGAGAGAAACTAGAGAAAGATGCAAGTTCAGGGCTGGGGCTGGGGGGACATCCTTAGGGGAAGTTTGGCTTGGTGGGCTAGGGGAATAGAGGGAAGTAGCAGAGGCAGATGAACAGATGGTCTCAATCTTAGTGACAAAGAAATCCATGAGCTCCTCACACTTCTTGTTGGAGGTGAGGGTGGAGGAGGCAGGGGAGAGGGATTTAAGAAGATGGTTTGTAGTTGAGAAGAGAAGCTGGGGGTTATCTTTGCATTCCAGGATGATTCTGGAATAGTAAGCAGTTTTGGCAGAGGAGAGCAGGACTCGATAGTGCTCAATGTCGTCCAAGCAGATCTAACGATGAATGGCTAAACCAGTTGTCTGCCATAAACGTTCAAGTCTGTATCCCTTGGACTTAAGGGCGTGGAGATGAGGGCCGTACCAGGGGGAACGACCAGGGTGAGAAAGAGTCATGGTTTAATGAGAACAAGGACATTAAAGGTGGAGGTGAGGGTGTGATTGAGCAGATCAGTCGCTGCAGAAACATTGTGGTGAATGGAAGGCTAAAGGCTAGACAGTTGGGAATTTGAAACTGCCATTGTAAGTGACCTGGGGGAGTGCTTTATCCAGGTACGGTCAGAAAAGGAAGTGAGGTAGGAAGGGGGAAGGGGGATGTGGGTGGAGAGGGATGTATGGAAGTGATTAGAGATGGCCTTATCTGTGATTGACACAATGGAAATGGAGAGGCCACGTGAGATGGCAAGTTCAAGGGGGTGGCCGTGAATATAGGAGAGTTTATATGGAGGGAGAAATTAAGGATAAATAGGAGGGCAGTGAACTCAGAGGAGAGAAGGCGTGATGAGTTGGGATGGAGGTTGAAATCAAAGAACATGACCTCAAAGGTGGTAATCTCTGGATTACTCCCAGTGCCATGTGCTAGTGAGTATAGGAACGGCAAGATAAAGCAGGTTAATATGTGGCTGGAGAAATGGCGTAGGAGGGAGGGTTTCAGATTTCTGGGGCATCAGGATCAGTTCTGGGGCAGGAGGCTTGCACCTAAACAGGGCTAGGACCAGTGTCCTCATGGAGAGGTTAACTAGTGCTGTGGGGAAGCGTTTAAACTAATTTGGCAGGAGGAAGAGAACCAGGATGAAGCATCAGTGAGGAGAAGAAAGATGCACAGAGGACTGGGAGAGACAACAGCATTAGAATAAAGGGTACTCGAGGAATTGGGGGGGGGGGAGATCAGACAGGGGAACGATGCAAGGCAGACTAAGGCGGGTTTGGAGTGCACATGCGTAAATGCTTGAAGCATGCCAAATAAGGTTGGTGAGCTGCAGGCACAAGTTGCCACCTGGGATTATGGTATAGTGGCAAAAGCAGAAACCTGGCTCAAACAAGGGCAGGAATGGGACCTAAACATTCCTGGCTACAATGTACTCAGGAAAAATAGGGAAGAAAAAAAAGGAGGGTGGCAGTATTGTACACATATACTGTTACAGCCCTAGAAAGGGATGATGTGCTTAAGGGTTCAGAGGCAGAATCTATTTGGTTAGAGTTAAGAAGCAGATGAGGAGCTGTTACGTTACTGGGTGTATAGAACAGACCACCATATACTGGGAAGGAGATGGAGGAGCATTTCTGCAAGCAAATTTCAGAAAGATATAAAAACAATAGAATAGTGATAATGGGGGACTTCAATTATCCTAATACAGGATGGGATAAAAACAGTGTAATGGGCAAAGGGGGGGAGAAATTCCTGAAATGTGTACAGGAGAACGTTCTTGATCAGTACGTTTCCAACCTAACGAGGAAGGAAGCAGTGCTGGATCTTGTTCTAGACAAAGAAATGGGGCAAGTGGAGCTTGTTTCAGTGGGAGAGCATTTGGGAAACAGTGATCACAATATCATTAGGTTTATAATAGTTATGGAAAAGGACAAGGAATAATCAAAGATAAAAATATTCAACTGGAAGAGGATTAATTTTAGTGAGTTGAAAAGGGATCTTGCCCAGGTGGAATGGAAACAAAGATTATCAGGTAAAACAGTAAATGAGCAAGGGGAGGCCTTCAAAGAAGAAACAGTTATTGTACAAACTGGACACATTCCAATGAGAGGGAAAAGAAGGGCATCCAAAGCTAGAGCTCCCTGGATGACTAAAGAAATTGAGATTAAAATGAAACAGAAAACGGAGGCTTAAAATAAATGTCAGGTTCATTATTCAGTGGAGAATCAAGCAGAATACAACAAGTGCAGAGGGGAACTGGAAAAGGAAATAAGAGGGGTAAAGAGAATTTATGAGACAAGATTAGCGGTTAAATAAAAGGGAGCACTAAAGTATTTTATAAACGTATAAAGAGTAAAAGGATAGTCAAAGGAAGGGTGGAGCCTAGGTCATGGCATATACCTGCACCATTAATTATGCAATCAATGCTATTAGCTGGCATATTATCTGTTAAACCTGTTATATATTCACAATTATTATGTAATGATTCCAAGTACAAGAGCATGACTAGTACTTTCAATGTCAGCAATGACTGTGCTGATGAACTGATCCCTTTATTCATTTTGTGTCTAGGGGCAGTACCAAAGTCATTCTAGATTATGTGTTGCCTGAGTCATCATCATCAGAAGCGAGCTCCTTTTCAGACTGTCTCAGGAACGCATCTCAAGTGATCATCACAGATCAAATGTACTGTATAACATAATTAGAGCAACATAATTAGAGCTTTGATCAGTTCTTGCCTTGTGTATTATTTTCAAAAGGCATTTGATAAGGTGCCACACAAAAGGTTATTACACAAGATAAGGGCTCAAGGGGTTGGGGGTAATATATTAGCATAGATTGAGGATTGGTTAACGAACAGAAAACAGAGAGTAGCAATAGTTGGGTCATTTTCAGGTTGGCAGGCTGTAACTAGTGGGGTGTCGCAAGGATCAGTACTTGGGACCTCAGCTATTTACAATCTATATTAATAACTTAGATGAAGGAACCGAGTGTAATGTATCCAAGTTTGCTGACGATACAAAGCTAGGTGAGAAAGTAAGCTGCGAGGAAGACATAAAGAGTCTGCAAAGGGAAATAGACAGGGTAAGTGAGTGGGCAAGAAGGTGGCAGATGGAGTATAATGTGGAGAAATGTGAGGTTATTCACTTTGGTAGGAATAATAGAAAAACAGAATTATTTTTTAAATGGTGAGAAACTATTAAATGTTGGTATTCAGAGGGATTTGGGTGTCCTTGTACACGAAACACAGAAAGTAAACATGCAGGTACAGCAAGCAATTCGGCAGGCAAATGATACATTGGCCTTTATTGCAAGGGGGTTGGAGTACAAGAGTAAGGAAGTCTTGCTGCAATGTACTGTGTACAGTTTTGATCTCCTTATCTAAGGAAGGATATTCTTGCCTTAGAGGCGGTGCAATGAAGGATCACTAGATTGATTCCTGGGATGAGAGGGTTGTCCTATGAGGAGAGATTGAGTAGAATGGGCCTATACTCTCTGGAGATTAGAAGAATGAGAGGTGATCTCTTCGAAACACATAAGATTCTGAGAGGGTATGACAGGGTAGATGCTGAGAGGCTGTTTCCCCTGGCTGGAAAGTCTAGTACTAGGGGGGCATAGTCTCAGGATAAGGGGTCAACCTTTAGGACTGAGAGGAGGAGAAATTTCTTCACTCAGAGGGTTGTGAATCTCTACCCCAGAGGGCTGTGGATGCTCAGTCGTTGAGTACATTCAAGGCTGAGATCGACAGATTTTTGGACTCTAAGGGAATCAAAGGATATGGGGATCGGGTGGGAAAGTGGAGTTGAGGTCGAAGATCAGCCATGATCTGATTGAATGGCAGAGCAGACTCGAGGGGGCATATGGCCTACTCCTGCTCCTATTTCTTATAAGCTACATTTTGTTTGTTTTTGAAGGACGTTGTGGAGATATCAGACTGTTATAATGAATTGCAAGAATCGATTAATAAGTATGAAAGACTTAAAAATCATAAACGGACACAAGTATAATGCAGTTTCTAATCGAAGGTTCTGAAAGATGTTTTTATGTTTTGAAAAAAAATTGTAAAATACAAAAAAATGTTTTCATAATAAAATAAACTTCCTTACTATACAAGACTTAATTTCAAATACTCTCAATTCAGGGTCTCTCACACAGTAATTAAGAATGCCAAATTGAGATATTTTATAATTTTCTGTTCCTATTTGTAAGACTGCTAGGATTATCGGCCGTGATCCTTAATACCAGTTAGTTGAACAAAATCACCTCATTTCACTGAGTTGAATTTAAGCTCACAGAAAAAAATGTAGGGCGGTACTAAAAGATTAGTGTCACAACCAGCTGTGCATAATCTATGTCAACATTTTACTGTGTTAACTGCGCATCTAACACAGCATGGATTGGAAAACATGTAATTATATGAGGTTGCCACTTTGTCACCATGAGAATCCAGTCAGAAAACTTACTACTGCTTTACATTTTTAACACCAGAGATTATTAAAATAAAATGTTATTGGTAGTATAATGTCTTCATTAGAGTAAGTGCTTTTCCTGTACTACATCAATAATTCACATAATAATCACTGAAGTATGTGAGTTCATCCGCCACAAATCAAAAATATAACCCGAGCAATTCAAAGAGGCTTTGTTTACGTTCAAAATTCAATTTTAACCCTATGCACCCGGCGGAAATCGACCAGGTGACTTACCTGCCAATGTCTCGCTGTCTTCAAACTTAACCTGCTCTCCTGAGCAGGCGGCAAAGGCACCCACCTGAAGCCGGCAGGGTCTTTCTTCAATTATGCAGATCGAGGTCCAATGACGTTATCGGGCCCCGACCACTATTTCAACTCTGACCTGAGCGGGGAAACCGCTGCAGCTTTCCCACCAGGTAATCTCTAGCCCTTCAATACTCCTCTAGGCCCCACAAGGAAATTTAGGCCTCCCCCAACCCAGACTCCCCACCTACTGTGGCAGACAACCAAGGGCCAATCAAATTTCAACAAGCAGGCAGCCGTTCCAGGCAGGAAGTTGTCCGGTGGGATATTAATGAGGCCCAGCGGTTAAAATAACTGTGGTCTCATTCTACCACTGGCAGTTAAAATTCTACCAACTTGATTTTTTTAAAGAAATCAAATTAAAATGAGGAAAGAAAATGCCTGTATGCCTTTTTCTCCATTCGTCTTTTTCTATGTCTATGTCTCATTCATGTTAGAAATTAAAATATCTGTCTCAGATGTAAGCCGTTACTATTGACCTTTTTGAACTGTCAGCAAAACAGAGGTTGATAATTAGTTAGCTTCAAAATTCAACTGTATTTTTCTTGACATTTGAAGTGACTGCTTGAAAAAGACTCATTCTTTCTCCTCCTTGCCCTCTCTTTCTTTATCCTTGTCTCATTTTCAATTTCTAACATTTTATAGAACATAAAACAAAGGCTACAAATGAATGCAGTCATTTTTCTCTGTCACAGACACACACAAACACATTGACCCTCCTGCCTGTCCTGGTGCTGCAGTGCCTTCATTGGGGGATGGCATAATTACAACGTGACAAGTTTACATAGGATTTTTCCATTATAAATGTGGACATTGGAATTTATAATGGAAATATGTAAAAATAACAACAGAATATTTGACTTTAAAATGGGGTCTAAATGATGTCTATGTACAGTAATCTAGTTATAACCGCTAACCCCATTTTGCCTAAGACTATACTTGGTTATGACACTCCATGCAATGCCATGGGAGATCAACTAGTGCATTGTAAATATTGTCTTTTGTTCAGGATACATAGAACATGCTGCAATGACAGACAGTAACTGGGATCAGTTACAGAACAAATGTGGACATAAAAATTTATAATTAAATAAGTTGACCAGAAGTGTATACAGATACAAGATTTCATATTATTATGTATTATTCATATATTATATTAATATATTACTAGTTGATCTCCCATAGCATTGCACAAGCGGAGTCAAGACCAAGTGTTATCTTCATGTGAAGTGGGGTTAGTGGCTAGAGAACATCTGGACCAAGGTGTACGGTCTTAATTCCATCCCTATTTGAAAGTTACACATTCTATCCTTATAGTTCCATTATATATTCATATGTCTACATTGGAATTTGCCTGTGTGAACTTATCATCCTGTAATTACACCCATTTGGCAGTGGTGACTCTGTAGCAGCTCCATGGTGAGAGGGTGTAATTATAGCATGACAAGTTTACATGGGGAGTTTCCATTATAAATGTGGATATGGGAATTTATAATTGTAAAAGTTGACAGGAGGTGCACAAAATGAATAACAGAGCTGTAATTACAAAAAAAAACGGAACTGTGAAAGTGGGAGTTAAAAATAAACAGCATAGCTATGCTTAAAAACATAAACACTGGAAGCGACACTAAAAAAATACACCAATACTGGGAGCAGAGCTTAAAGAAAGCACCAACACCAAGAGAAAGACAACAAAAAACCCAAAGAACATGACTGGAATTGAGAAAAAAGACAAAAATGAGGCATAGAATTGAATAGGTTATTGTGTCGTGGTGCGGAAGGTTCAGACTTCCATTAATCCAATAGGGTGGAGGTCATACCTGAAATATATAAACGACAAATTAAAATCAAATTTAAGAACTAAACTATGTTTGGGATGGAGAATGTATTTACCCTTTAGCTTCTACCTACGCACAGCTGAAAGTTGGCCCAGCATTATATAATGCTACATCTTTTTTGAGAAGTATAACAACATTAGTTTCTCTGAACAATACTTAAGTCATTTAAAAAAATCTCAGGTTCATATTTTGCATCCTATGAAAATAAATGAAAGGGAAAGGCTGTCACCTGTTGATGCAATTAGATAATGGAGTAAAATTGAATTAAGAATTCCTGGAGAAAGACTGTTACAAAAACTTGAATAGGCCACTTAATAAAACACAGAAATGGACATTTTGAATAGAACAGTGTTTTGCTTATAGTCCTGAAGCAGTGTACTAATTTTGGTAAGAATCAAAAATGGAAGGTTAGATTACTTAAGAATCTTTCCCACAGTGGAGCAGTAGCTGTGGAATGTCAGTTCTTAGGTTGTTAAAACATAACACCGTGTCAGAGGCTGCACCCCAGCCGGAGATTAATGAAAAAGTGAACGCACCCTGTACCTAACATGCAGTATAGCTCCCAACAACTTCAGACACTTTCCACAACCACTAACCAAACACTGGTTGTGTTCAGAAGGTGCTTTTGTGGTATTTAACAGGGCACTATGTCCCCCTGCATTCAGGAGCTGATCATTATATTGTTCCAGGGATGTGGTCCATTTATCCATTCCTCCATGAGTGCAAATAGACAGTTTTGCCACGTGGCAAAACTTTTATGCTATCGCTGACATTCCCAGAACATTGAATAGGACAGACTTTACCTACCTAAAGATATGAATATCATCAGTATTATTACCTAAAATGATTTCCACTGCTTCAAAATGCCATGTGTTTGCAATGCCCAGAAAATTAATATACCAACTTTCTAGGGTCACCACATAACTCATTCATCATGAGCTAATGCTGTTTTACCTGGTTATTTGTGGGGAACAATTAACTGCAAAGCTAACTTCTTAACATTATTACTTCTAATTGGAACTGTAGCTGATGATGGTTCTAACTCAGTGTAGTACTGAGGGAAAGCAACATAGTTTGATCTCATTCAAAGGATCCAACTATGTAGCATTCCCTCAGTACTACACTGGAGTATCAGCCTAGATTTTACAAACAAGTCCTTAGTGTGGAGCTTCTGACCCAGAGATGAGAGTGCTACCATATGAGCCAAGTTATCATACAAATTAAGCCAAGTGTGTAACCCCTAATGATGAGGTGTCAGCCTTGGCTCAGTGGTAGCACTCGTGCCTCTGAGTCAGAAGGTTCTGGGTTCAAGTCCCACTCCAGAGACTTGATTACATAATCTAGGCTAACACTATGGTAGAGCTGTACTGTTGATAAGTGCCGTCTTTCAGATGAGATGTTAAACCGAGGCCCTGTCTGCCCTCTCAGATCGATGTAAAAGATACCATGGCAATATTCAAAGAAGAGCAGGGGAGTTCTCCCTGATATCAATATTTATCCCTCAACAAACATCACTAAAACAGGTCATCTAGTCATCATCTCATTGCTATTTCTGGGACCTTGCTATGTGCAAACGCTGCCACATTTCCCTGCATTACAACAATGACTACACTTCAAAAGTATTTAATTGGCTGTAAAGCATTTTGGGATGTCCTGAGGTTGGGAAAGGTGCTTTTTTAGCTGGTAACTAAGCCTGAACTGGATGGAACATAACCTTGGTGTCCTGCTTGACCCCAAGTTGAATTTCAAATCCCATATTCTTTCCATAACCAAGACTGCTTACTCCCACCTCCACAACATTGTTTGTCTCTGCCTTTATCTCACTACCATGTCTGATGAAAACTTAATACATGCTTTCATTACCTCCAGACTCAACGAGCATGATTTTAGCATGGGGGTGGGAACTCAGCGGGTGGGTAATTAGTTGCGTGGGAAACCCAGAAATAATTAAAGCGCGTCAGATTTGAGCGATCGCAACTGAATTGAAGGCACTTAATTTTACATCTGGGTTTTGCGTCTCCAAGCTGCGCAGCGGGCATACTGCGAATCCGCATGGCTTGCTGTGAACTGGAGTATTTAAAGGGCCAATGCAAAAATGGATTTTGAAGGAGAAAGGAAGAGCAACTAAAATGGAGTAACACAGAGATAAGGCAGCATCCAGGTTCAGTGACGTTTCCCTTGAGGTGCTACTGGCTGGTGTGAGAAGCAGGAGGGTCATCCTATACCTAGCTGACAGGAGGAAGCGACCTGCTTCTGCCACCAAGAAGGCATGGCTGGAGGTGGCAGAGGAGCTGAGCAGCAGGAGCACGGTGCCCAGGTCTTGGGTTCAATGCAGGAAGTGGTTTAATGATCTAACCAGGTCAGAAAAAATGAGTACATTTGCTGATTCATCCAGGTCCTGTAAAGAGAACCCTCCTCCCCCTCACTCTCTCACTCTGTGTTGACAAGCCTACTCCATCACATCACTCCTCACACCCACTTAAGTTTCATCATCAACTAAACTTCACTTTCTATGTAGTTCCTCACCTCCACATTTGCGCATCCATCACTGTCACTCACCCCAATCTTGCTGCAATGTGATCTGTCTGATAGTCACCCTCTGATGAATCTGTTTCATTGTCTGCCTCACCCAAAGCAATGCATCCATCAGGTGAAGCCATCAAATTCAGACATTCGCAGGGCTGTTCTTTCTCCCCTTGTAGGAAGGGAGAGCCCAAAGTGCAAGGGAGAGGAGTAGAACTGGAGGTGATGCATCACAAATAGTCCAGCTGACAGAAACGGAGGAGGAGCGTTATATGCCTGGCCGTCGAAGATGGAGAGACTGACAACACATAGATGGCTGGTGACAGAACTTTAACATCCTTCATACACACGATGAATTGATTTTATCAATGATTGAACTGTTCCAGACCTCAGTATCGTCATTGGAAAGATTATCACTTTTCCGATGAATAATTAATATTGGTTTATGTTGCCTTCCAGAGCCTTCATGAATTCAAGAACAATCAGCCACTATGGAAGAAGGCGATTCCTCAGAGGAGCTCAATCCTTCTGAGGGTGCACCGTCACATGACACAGTCATGCACCAACGCAGATACTGGCACTAGCACTACTATCACTTCGGTGGGTCCTGTTAGCCAGATAGTTGGGTTGTCACCTGGTGATTCACCGCTCACAAGTGTGCATGAGCAGACACTGGTGGCAGGGACAGTTGTGAAGAGTCCGCGTCGGGGGGGGGGGGGGGCGCACTCCTCTCCAAGTTCTGTGCAGCTGGACACAGATGCTGAACCCCGGGGGCCATTGTTGAAATTGAGAATGATTGAGGTACAGCTGCACCTTTGCGAGGTACTGGAAAACATGCCACACACTCAATCCACAATAGCGGAGAGGATGGAGGAGTCCAACTCCATCGTTGGTGGAGTGGTGGCGCAGGTAAGTGCGGGAATGCCTGCGGTGGAGAGAATGATATCCTCCATTGAGCTTCAAGCACGGCTCTCTAATGAGTCCATGGAGGCCATGACAACAGCCGTGTGGAATTTGGATGCCAACATGTCTGCCACCTTAAACAGGTAGACAGATACTTTAGCTGTGGCCTTAGAACGCAGTACATCTGCTCAACAACCTGCTGTCCAGCAGTGTGGTAGGAGTGATGTTGCGCAGGCCCGGGAGAGGAATGATGGCAAAAGGGGACATGGAAGTGGGGACTCCACTCAAAGAGCTCCCATGTCTCACCCGTTGCCCACCAACCCCCCCAACCAGTACCCACAATGCTGTCTCCTCTCCCGAGGCAGAATCTGCCATTGCACAGGTGCAGATAGAACAGTCTTTGATGGGGTCCTAATGGGCTCCAAAACTCAGATGTCGTAGGTCGAGAGCATCTCAGCAGTCAGGGCAGGGATCTGAGCAACCTGTCACTAGCTCTGCTGAAGCCATAGGGGATGCACCATGTAGAAATGATAGGAAGAGAAAGGTGAAGGTTTAGTAATCATCCAAGGGTATGCACAAGGGTGTTTGACAAAATGTCATGTTGTTAATTTATATATTGTTTTTGTTTATGTCATGTTAATTGTTATAATTATCACCACCACTGCCACATCTTGTCGATTATTGAGTCCCTTTTGTGAATTCGCCCTTTCATGTGCTTCATCATGAATGCCAAAACATGATGCCACCCATTGGGCACATGTGCAACAGGTGTATGTGTGGTTGAAGGACTGGTTTGTGCGAACGGAGGTGGGGGGAGGGGGTGGGGGTGTTGCTGGTGGTGATGGTGGTTGTTCCAGGTGGCCTGAGTAGTTCAAAGTCTTCAATTTGCGGATCTCATTATGAAAACCTGTTAGGGATGAGGGAATCCCTGTCATCACGGGCTGATATGCGCGCTGCTGCTCTGGCGGTCGGTTCCCCATCTTCAGTTTCCTCGTCCTCATCCTCATCTTCCTCCTCCTCCTTTTCTTCAATGTTGCCAGCAAATGAGGATGCTTGATGAGTGCATTAGACCTCCTCCACCTGTATCCCTCCCTGCTGAGTGATGTGCAGGACGCAAAACATGACAATTATTCTGCACACCCTCACTGGTGAGCACTGAAGGGCTCCCCCAGATTGATCCAGGTACCTGAAGTGCATCTTCAGCATTCCTATGGCTTGTTCAATGACAGACCTGGTGATGATATGACTCTGGTTGTACCGCTCCTGTGCCTCGTTGGTGGGGTTTCTCACAGGTGTCATGAGCCACGTCTGCAGGGGGTATCCCTTGTCTCCAAGGAGCCAGCCTTTAAGGTCCGGAAGAGGTCCGGGATGTTGGACTCATGCAAAATAAAAGAATCATGGTAGCTGCCAGGGAATCTGGCACACATCTGCAGAAACCTCCTCCGGTGGTTGCAAACCAGCTGCGGATTGATGGAGTGATATCCCTTTCTGTTGATGAACAAACCTGGCTCATGTGCAGGTCCTCAGATTGCTACGTGTGTGCAATCAATTGTGCCCTGCACCCATGGGAAGCCAGTGAGAGAGTTGAAACGTATCGCTCTCTCATTCAGGCTGATGAGGGCAGTTAAATTAGTCGGATGCCCTGACAAACAAGCCATCCGTCACCTGTCGTAGACGCTTATGTGCAGACAACTGAAAGATCCTGGAGATGTCACCGGTGGCTCCCTGGAAGGAGCCGGAGGCGAAGAAACTGAGGCTAGTGATGTCTATAACTGCAACGGGCAATGTGTGGCCAGTAGTCCCAGCCGGAAACAGCTCTGCATGAAGGAGCGTGCGGATGTCTGTGACCACCTGACGACTTAATCTGAGCCTACGTAGCCTCTGCTCCTCAGAGTGGCCCAGGAAACTCAGCCTCTGCCTGTTGACCCTCTCACATGGGTAGTGCCTCCTGCAACCTCGGCCCTTCCGTTGGTTCCCTCTCTGCTCTTCTCCAGGTCGTTGTTGCGCACCTCTGTCTTGTGCACCTGCAGATCCCAGAACTGCACGCTGTGCCTGTCGCGATGGTGATGCGCCTCCTCCTCAGATATTGTCAGTTTGAGGGGCTCCAAAATGTAGGTAAATTTGTATGAACACAAGAATTCTCAGTCTCAACAAAGAAATCTCTGTCTAAATACAAAGAACTCCCAGCCAAAGGTTTGTCTGAGAGAACTGAGGGTCCAGCTGCAATACCTCACCTTTTATTGAGATGTGTCAATCACTGGTTTAAAGGGCCAAATGAGCTTCCACTGCAACTCGCCTCCGTTTCTATGGTGTGTTTCAGATGCCATGAGAGACACGTTCAGGAGAAGTTAAATTCGATTCTGTTGCAGAATCCACAAAAAGTTAAGTCTTTCAAGCACCTAAATTTGCCCTTTAAATATCGGCCCACTGGCCTTTAGTGCCGTCGGGACTTCCGGGCATCTGTTGCGCGCACGCATCCTAACGCGCCCGGTCAAACCCGGAAGTAAGCCGGGATGCAGTCCTACTCCAAAAAGCTGGTACTTTAACCTCCCACCTGCCCCCAACCCACCCATTCTTGGGGGTTAAAATTACCCCCAATATCTCCAATGTCATGCTCTAAAACTTTGTCACATCCTGGCCCACTGACCTTGCCCTCACTTCTATTAGCTTACTGTCCCCAATGTATCAAATTTCAAATCTTTGTCCTTGTTTACAAATTCCTTCATTGACTCACTTCACCTTACCTATGTAACCTCTTCCAGCCATGCTTCCTAACCTTTGGTCTTCTGGCTCTAACGTCTTGTACATTCCCTTCCTCCCTCTGTTCTATTAGGAGACATGACTGAAAGCACGGTTGAGGTCTTTACAACTTCTGTCAACTCTTTTGAACCAATTACACGGGCAAGAGGGCAGAAGTGTGGCAGGGCAGGACTTCTGCTTGCTGCTTTGACCTCTCTCTAACTCCTTGGGAGGGCTTAATCTCTGAAACTCCCTCTGTAAACCCTGCATATCTTGCTACTATTTTCTGTGTTTTTAAAAGCCTCCTTCAAAAGTATCTCTTCACCCATGCTTTCAGTCATGTCTCCTAATTCTTCTACCACTGCTTCATTTATCCTCTGTGAAGCACCTTGGAATATTTACTACATGAAAGGGGCAATATAAATGCAACTTGTTGCTTCTACAAAGCAGCCTGATTATGATGTACTATCATTATTTTTTTTGTATTTTTTATTTCAATCATTTATTTTCCGGCAAAATAAAAGTGCGATTTAAGACCTTGTATATATTATAAAATTAGTGATAGTAACTTTACGGCACTGTGGCACAATTGCAGATGAAATGGATTTCAAGTTAGAAATTCTACCCTTCAGTAGGAAGGAGGGCGGAATTACAGCATAGTTGTGACAGGCGGAGGGTGTCGAAATTTGGAGCAAAAGCCAGATCTGATGGGTTTCTGCCTCATTTGTTAAGATGGAAATTTCAATTCAGGGGTCTGGGTACTTCTAATACCCACACCACTCTATGTCCTTGCAATAGTTTGTGAGGCGAGTCTGGGCACATTGCTGGGCTACCTTGGGAATTTTGCCCAGCTCATCCCTGTTTGGCCCAGCAGTTCACAGAGGGATTTATTACCTTTTCAAGGCTGCTCCTCAGTTCTCTGTGGCCAGTGACATTTCTTTAAACCTTATAACCTTGAGTCCATTAAGAAGCTTGGGCTCCCCTCTTAGAGCAACACTGAATTGGCAGAATGCCCTGGAATTTGGCAAGGAGTTAGAGAGAGGTCAAAGCAGCAGGCAGAAGTCCTGCCCTGCCACACTTCTGCCCTCTTGCCCGTGTAATTGGTTCAAAAGTGTTGACAGAAGTTGTAAAGACCTCAACCATGGCGACTATGAACTGGCAGTCGATAACAAAAATAAAAGTTTCTCAAAAAAACCTCAATATAATCCTTGTCCTTCCTTTAAAGGCTTGTATTGATCCCAACATTACAAAATTATATAAAACAATAGATTCTAAGAATGCATAACATTACCTCAGCATTAGACACTTGCATTACTTGAATCCCCTAATTAGGCTGCAGTTTTCTAAAACACACTAATCTGTAAAATACTTAGTGGGGAAAGAGTTCCTCTGTGCCGACATACAATAAAATCATAAAATTATACTTTACAAAATGGGATTGTGATTTTTTTTACATTTAGAGTACACAGGAAATCTCACCCCAGCATATTTTTTTTGAGATAACATTTTACATTGCTGCATCAAGATTCTTAACTGCTGAATATGAAATGTACCCCACAGCTGCATTATATAATTGCTCCATCATGAAAGAAGGCATATTCAATAGCAAACTGCTGCATATTCTGTTTCCACTTGGCATAAAATATAATGCTAAAAGCACAGAGAGCACTTTAAGCTTTAGGCCATTGGTATTTTCCATTGGCATGCCCTGTCTACTGAAGCTGTAAAATCATAATGTTGCTCATCATCCAAAATTCAATAGTACTTCTTGACACTGTAATAAATCTTATTTTATGTTAATATTTTACAGGTCTTGAATTGAACTTTGTGTATAAATATACTTATTATTCTTGATATCCAGCTTTAAATTGTACACCAACATTATATAGTGATAAGGTTTGGCACAGTTAGAGTATTTATATTTGGAACCGTGTAACTGTTTTGACACAGGTTCAACAAAACTTGCACTGATAATCAGAAATAAATGCAGATTCAACAACAAAAAACATGCTTTTATGTAGAAAACTGACTTTTCTATTTTCAACAAATAAAATTTAATTTATTGTTGGATACAACACGGTATCTGTAAAATAAAAAGCAACAAACTAGAAAATAATTGAAACAAACTAGAAAATAATGAAATCACACTTGTTTGAGAATTTATATCTTCTCACTGATATGCACCTATTTATAAGATATTATTAGACATTTCAGAATTATTCATTAATTTCCCATGTATGCGCACTAGTTTAGTGCAATGTTGAGACTTTTCAAGATTTGTAAATGCTTTAGTATTGGGTGTTCAGACAAGGTACTGAGTAACAATATCTGTGTAATCAATTGACATTGTTATTGGTTGAAAAATCTGTCAAAATGTAGTGAATGTTTATAATTTTTTATAATTTTAGCCATGGTTTTGTCACAACAGATAAGGTCGGGACCTGAGAACCTCTATCTCAGATACCTCCCTACTGATGGCCATCTCTGATGGACTAGGCTGCGGTTCACTAGCCAGGGAGAGGGGAGCTATGCCTTTGGCTTGAGTATGGTTAGCCATACCAAGAAATAGATTAGTCGAAATAATTAATTGTTTATTTAGCATCAGGTTTCTCCACATACATAAATCTCACTTCAGGTGACTTAGTTCAGTAAAGATAGGCACATAACAGAACAGTTTAAGTATACACAAGCAATATAGCCAAAATATATATCAACTCTCCAACAATCAATCTATTGTCTGCCAAGCAGGCAGCTACAGATCATCAGCCCAGGGCCATCAGCAGTAAAGGTCATCAGCCCCTAAGGTTCATCGGCCAAGTCTGCCTCAGGCATTCGGATTATATCCCATTCTAATTCACAGTGATGTCCTATCATATCCTGCAATGCAACCTTGTTATTAAATTTGCCCAATCTTCTCTAAGTAAGCTGTGGTTTGCTTGCTTATTGGTTTAGCCTTGTTTTTCCCCTTACATGTTTACTCCTTCTACCATTATTCAATGGCTAATTATCCACTTCCATAGGACCAGGCTAATTCTAAGTGGAGGCCCCCATTGTGATCAAGACAGTTTGTTCACTTCTCGTTATCTCTATTTTCTTCTTGAAAATGTGGTTTTGTCCACTTCCATAGCACCTAGATAATTCTAAATGGAGGCCCCATTGTGGTCAAACTGTTGTCAGCTTCAAGAAAAATGGCCAAGTAAGAAGAAAGTGGCCCCATTCATTCACAACAGTTTGACGATACTGTCTATTCTTGTTTCCAAAAGATGCTCCATAAATGAATGATAGTGCCTTGGAGCAGCAACAAGTAACACAATGGAATGGAAGATCATGGGTTCAAGCCTCATCTCTGCTAGGTTTCCATTCTAAGCTGTGCTGCTGTAAGAAGGCTAGGTGTCTCCTTATAGAGATCAGGGAATATCAGAGGAGGTGTCTTCACCAAACCATTCTTGTGCTCATCTTGTTAGTCAGCTAAGAGCAGCATTTGCAGTGGCCTGAAAAGCTATGACAGAAGCATGGAAATAGCCTAGGCAGGATTTATAAGGGAGCAAAAGATTGTAGTTTTCCTGCTCTTTATTACAGCAAGGGGGTTAGGAAATGCTATCAGGGAGTAGGGCAATTCAATCATTCATGACTTGGTAACGCTGATCTGTTGTCTGTAGTTAGAATTGTGAAGGACAGGGGAGCAGATCAGTAGAGTTAGAGCAATAAGATTCAGAGGGAAGATTGGAAGCAGTATTAAATACACACATATACACTTAAGTAGCAGCCTAAAGGTGCTTTACATCTCTCTTCCAACAGTATTTTTCACATTTCATGGGGATTGCATCTTTTTTGAATATAAAGTACATTATAAGAAACAAAATGCTGTCACTAGAACCAGTCCACAATCCACATGCCACTATAATTTGCTTTTAAAATGAACAACTGGGTAGTAAAGTGAGTTAGACTCTAATGTTTTACCTCTGGGATCTGAATTCAAATCCAGCCAAGAATGATGACATGAAAGTTTCCTCTTTCTGCTGTGTGTAACGATCTTATATATTAATCTGGGCAGTCTGAATCCAGTTCCCAGTGTGCATGGACCCACAGCACAAATTTGGCACTAAATCGGAAATCTCATTCAGAGGCGCCACAGAATGGAAGGAACGAGAAATGGAAAATGTGATACTGCTTCATCAGTGGGTTGAGCCTTTCTGAGGTTGAGATTGAAGCACAAGGCTGGGGGAGTTTAGAGGCAGCTTTACTTTGTAACTAACCATTTTGTACATGACCTAGATGTGCCTGATGTTGACACTGGGTGCCTGAAATGAACAGTGTGCCATTCCACGGCACGAACATCCTTGATCATAGACTTTTAGAATCATAGAAAGGTTACAGCATGGAAGGAGGCCATTCGGCCCATCAAGTCCACGCCAGCTCTATGCAAGAGCAATTCAGCTAGTCCCACTCCCCCACCCTATCCTCGTAGCCCTGCAAATTTTTTCCTTTCAAGTACTCATCCAGTTCCCTTTTGAAGGCCATGATTGAATCTGCCTCCAGCACTCCCTCGGGCAGTGCATTCCAGATCCTAACCACTCACTGTGTAAGAAAGTTTTTCCTCATGTCACCTTTGTTTCTTTTGCCAATCACCTTAAATCCATGTCCTCTGGTTCTTGACCCTTCCGCCAATGTGAACAGTTTCTCTCTATCTACTCTGTCTAGACCCTTCATGATTTTGAATACCTCTATCAAATCTCCTCGCAACCATCTCTGTTCCAAGGAGAACAACCCCAGCTTCTCCAGTCTATCCGCGTAACTAAAGTCCCTCATCCCTGGAATCATTCTAGTAAATCTCTTCTGCACCCTCTCTAAGGCCTTCGCATCTTTGCTAAAGTGCGGTGCCCAGAACTGGACATAATACTCCAGTTGTGGCCGAACCAGTGTTTTATAAAGGTTCATCATGACTTCCATACCTTTGAACTCTATGGGAGCTAAATTTGGCCATGTAGTGCCCGTTGTTTCGGCGCTACACAGGCTCTCCAAAATCCAAGATGGCGTCTTGGATGCACATGCACGTTTCCTGTGTGACATGTGCCAGACGCCATCTTGGTATAGGAGTTTGCGCAGACGCAGTTAACGAACGCTGAAATCATGAAAAGTAGGGAGAAAATGGCTTCAATCAGAGTGCAACGCTGATTTAACGTGATAGACACCATTTTGGGACTTAACGCACAGTCTTATCCCCAACCATCTGAACGTGTCTTAGAGTGCCTGGAGGACCCCCCACCAGCGCTATTTAAAGGGACCATGCAGGATTTACAGATTAGTGGCTGGATTATTGCCTCTGGCTGCCAAGACATTTGTAACTGTTTTTGGAGGTCTCCTAGACTTCAATACTAGGACGCGGGGACGTAGCCTAACATTTAGAGCCAGGATGTGCACGAGTGAAGTTAGGAAATGCTTCTACATGCAAAGGGTGGGAGACGTTTGGAATGCTTTTCTGCAGATGGCAGTTGATGCTAGCTCAATTGTGAATGTTAAATCTAAGATTGATAGATTTCTGTGACCCAAGGGTATTAAGGGATATGGGGCTAAGGCGGGTATATGGAGTTAGGTCACAGGTCCACCATGATCTCATTGAATGGTGGAACAGGCTCGAGGGGCTAAATGCCACGGCCTCTTGCTGCCTCTTGATATGTGCCACCTTCTCCTGCAAGAAAGTGGGACGTGTGCCTGGGTGATGTGCCTGCCATGGTTGAATAGCTGCCAGTGTGTGTGGCCTGTGAGTTGTGGGTGGGCGTCTTGAAACAGTGGTAATGTGTAAGGGTGAGAGGAAGCATCTGATTGGAAGAGTTGAGTACTGATGGAAAGAGTTTATTGGTATGTGGGGGATGGGGGTTGTAGTACGTGGTGCAGTTGGTAGGATGCGCCACTTGACAATTGACCTCACTCACTTTGCCCACTCATGTCAAAGCATTAAACTTCTTCCTGAACTGCATCCATGTTTATGATGCTCTGCGCCTGACTTCGTCACCCGCTGCCTCCCACTGCCTTTTGAGTATATGTCTGGAGGGCCTCTTGCCTCCAGCCCCCCCCCACCCCTGCGGATATAGGATGTCCCGCCTTCTGTCCACCTCTTGCACCCAAGGTCAGAGAACCTTCGTGCATGCACTCTCGCAGGCCTGGTACCAACTCAGATCGGCAGATTGGTGAGGTCTGGTGTGCAGATTGGAGGATGTGGGATTTAGTAGTGCGCAACCTTTATTCAATGTTTTAACACAACTCATCAGTGTGTAAACATAGGGATGGGATCTGCATCTGTGTTTTACGTGTGCGGTGTCTGATCTCTGTTCAGACTCCATGCAGACAGTAGATTGTTATTTTCAGCAAATAACAGGTACCAGCTACCTTTAAGAGAATTTCTAAGAAACATCCTCCCTTTAAGAGATTGAGCTCCCTCTGGTGGTGGAAAGTGTGAATTGCATTGATTCCACATGCAAGGCCTGGAAAGGAATGCTGACTGCAGGTAAGTGCTCCCTTGGGTCTAAACTTGCGTCCTGCCTGCGCAGAGTCCGTCAGGAGTGGGGTGGTAGCGCATCGCATCCCATGTTTTGGTCTCCTTATCTGAGGAAGGATGTCCTTACCATGGAGGGAGTGCAACAAAGGGGATTCCTTGGATGGCAGGACTGACGTATGAGGAGAGATTGGGTCGACTAGGCCTATATTCACTGGAGTTTAGAAGAATGAGAGGTGATCTCATCGAAACATATAAAATTCTAACAGGACTAGACAGACTAGATGCAGGGAGGATGTTCCCGATGGCTGGGGAGTCCAGAACGAGGGGTCACAATCTCAGGATACGGGGTATGCCATTTAGAATCGAGATGAGGAGAAATTTCTTCACTCAGAGGATGGTGAACCTGTGGAATTCTCTACCACAGAAGGCAGTGGAGGCCGAGTCATTAGATGTATTCAAGAAGGAGATAGATATATTTCTTAATGCTAAAGGGATCAAGGGATATGGGGAAAAAGCGGAAACAGGGTACTGAGTTAGACGATCAGCCATGATAATTTTGAATGGCGGAGCAGGCTCGAAGGGCCGAATGGCCTACTCTTGCTCCTATTTTCTATGTTCCCATGTTTCTATTGCCACCGCCCAAAATGGACCCTTATCGAATTTTTCCCCCTAGGCCTCTATTTATAAAGCCCAGGATCCCGTATGCTTTTTTAACCGCTTTCTCAACCTGCCTTGCCACCTTCAACGATTTGTGCACATATACTCCCAAATCTCCCTGTTCCTGTTCCCCTTTTAGCGTTGTGCCCTTTAGTTTATATTGCCTCCAGTTTAGATTATGAGCATGATTTTCAAAAAAGTAAAAAACATGTTTGTCTTCAGTATTTATAATTTTAATGGCTTAACTCTTGTGTAGGACAGGATTCACTTTTCCTTCACTGCACTGACCTTAATTCGTGGTCCACAAAGTTGAGAGTAATTTTCAAGTCAGGCAATTTATGGGATAGGTATGGTATTCCACAGGTCTTTATCACGCACTCTCCTTAATATCCATAAGGCAAGTTTAAGTTTCTAACTTTGTGACTTATTAGGAATGTACCTACTGAAAAATGATAAATATTTAAACTGTAATCTCACCTGTAAGCATTATTAATAGGGTTATGCTCCCTGCTTCAATTTTGTAATGAAGCATCTCCCATGGTCTGCTACTTACAGAACAGGCAAGCATGTCCCAATTACCAGTAAGTCTACAATACTGAAATGTATGCATTGTTTTTTAATTGGACCCTTACCAATGCATTGTGGAGATTGAACTGCATTTTTGGAGTTGAAATTACAATCGTTATCTGGTGTCACACTGCACCAAAATCAGGGTTGACCTCCTTTTGATATTTGAAATCCAGTAATTGTATCAGTGGCAAGAATGCCAATATTATTACTGTCTGTGTTTAACTCTTCCTAGACTGAAGGGATAAAAGTATTCTCCTTCTGATAGCTACTGAGGTGAACTGGGAAAGCTACTTGGGCAGAGCAGTTTCAATTTAATTCCAAGGCAGTGCCAGACCACAGCACAATACTGCAATTCAGTGCAATTTGGGAAAAAGACATGTCACCCTATCAAAATTTGGAGGTGATTTTTGATGCGAGTTAGGGCCATTGTTGAGGCATTGTAGAAGAAGCTTTCCCCTGCATTTAAGTCTTGCGAGGCTTAACCTTAGAGTATCTGATCCTGACAATGGGTTTAAAAGCTAAAAAAAAATTTTGCTTCTCAACAGTAACAGCAGAATGCATCAGTGATTAAAGAAAGTATTAGTCCCAGAACCTGCATGTGAATATATGTGCAAATGAAGTAACAAATTTATTCTACTCAGTATATCCATAGCAGGATAACAAATCTTACAGTAAATACAACGCAGTAGCTCACTGACGATTGAGAAAACATTAGCAGAGCAAGCGATTTGCTATCAGAACTGACATTTGCATCGCCTCTGGGACATTTGGTGCAAATTTATGTACTTGGGCAGCAAATCGTGTTACGTGTGCTAAGTGCAGAAATTTCCTGGATTATCGTGCTGTGATAAATCACTTGCCCTATCATAAATTATGAGTGTATATTCATATATATATATCAGTAATTTCTTACTTTTCCTTTGGTAGATAGGAGTGTCATAGTATTATAGTATTATAGTAGATACAGCACAGGAGGAGGCCATTAGGCCCATTGTGCCTGTGACGGCTCTTTGAAAGAACTATCCAATTAATCCCATTCCCCTGGTCTTTCCCCATAGTCCTGTAATTTTTCTCCCTTCAAGTATTTATCCAATTCCCTTTTGAAAGTTACTATTGAATCTGCTTCCACCATCCTTTCAGGCAGTGCATTCCAGGTCATTACAACTCTCTGCATAAAAAAATGTTTCCTCATGTCGCCTCTGGCTCTTTTGCCGATCACCTTAAATCTGTGTCCTCTGGTTACCGACCCTTCTGCCTCTGGAAACAGTTTCTCCATATTTCCTCTATCAAAACCATTCATGATTTTGAACACCTCTATCAAATCTCCCCTTAATCTTCTCTGTTCTAAGGAGAACAACCCCAACTTCTCCAGTCTCTTCACAGAACTGAAGTCCCTCATCCCTGGTACCATTCTAATAAATCTCTTCTACGCCCTCTCTAAGGCCTTGACATCCTTCCTAAAGTGCAGTGCCCAGAATTGAACACAACACTCCAGCTGCAGCCTAAGCAGTGTTTTATAAAGGTTTTACAACACCAAGTTATAGTCCAGCAATTTTATTATAAATTCACAAGCTTTCGGAGGCTTCCTCCTTCGTCACCTGACGAAGGAGGAAGCCTCCGAAAGCTTGTGAATTTAAAATAAAATTGCTGGACTATAACTTGGTGTTGTAAAATTGTTTACAATTGTCAACCCCAGTCCATCACCGGCATCTCCACATTATAAAGGTTTAGCATAACTTCCTTGCTTTTGTACTCTACGCCTCTATTAATAAAGCCCAGGATCCCATATGCTTTTTTAACAGCCTTCTCAACTTGACCTGTCAAGGTTTTGTGTACATACACCCCCAGGTGTCTCTGTTCCTGCACTCCCTTTAAAATTGTATCATTTAGTTTATATTGCCTCTCCTCATTCTCCCTACCAAAAAATATCACTTTACACTTCTCTGGGTTAAATTTCATCTGCCATGTGTCTGCCCATTTCACCAGTCTGTCTATGTCCTCCTGAAGTCTGTTACCATCCTCCACATTATTTACTACATTTCTGAGTTTCATGTCATCTGCAAACTTTGAAATTATGCCCAAGACCAGATCATTAATATATATCAAAAAGAGCAGTGGTCCAGATACTGACCCCTGTCTGAAAAACAACCCATCTGGACTGGATAACTGTTCTACTTTGAGTATTGCCAATCTTTTAAGTACCTCTTCTTTATCTATTTTTATACTAAATATCATTATTACCTCATCCTTTATTGCTACAATGGCAGCATCCTCTTCAGTGAAGATCGACATGAAGTATTCATTTAGTACTTCAGCCATGTCCTCTGCTTCCACAACAAGATCTCCTTTTCTTTCTGTAATCGGTCCCACCCTTCCTTTGACTACCCTTTTACTATTTATAAGTTTATAAAAGACCTTTGGGTTCCCTTTTATGTTAGCCACTAATCTATTCTCATACTCTCTCTTTGAGGTTGTCTACTGAATTATGAACCTTACATTTGTCATAAGCCTCCTTTTTCTGTTTCATTTTAATCTCTAGATCTTTAGTCATCCAGGGATCTCTAGCTTTAGGTGCCCTTTCTTTCCCCCTCATGGCAATGTGTCCATTTTGTACCCGAATCATCTCCTCCTTGAAGGCATCCCATCGTTCAATTACTGTTTTGCCTACCAAATTTTGATTCCAATCCACCAGGACAAGATCTCTTTTTAACTCACTGAAATTAGCCCTCCTCCAGTTAAGTATTTTCACATTTGATTGTTCCTTGTCCTTTTCCATAATTATTCTAAACCTAATGATATTATGATCGCTGTTCCCCAAATGCTCCCCCACTGAAACATGCTCCACTTGCCCCATTCCATTCCCCAGAACTAGATCCAGCATTGCTTCCTTCCTCATTGGGCTGGAAATACACTGCTCAAGAAAGTTCTCACATACGCATTTCAGGAATTTCTTCCCCTCTTTGCCCTTTACACTGTTACTGTCCCAGTCTATATTGGGTTAATTGAAGTCCCCCATTATCACTACTCTATATTTCTTGCATCATTCTGTAATTTGCCTCCAAATGTTCTCCTTTATCTCCTTCCCACTATTTGGTGGCCTATAGTATACACCCAGTAGTGTAATAGCTCTATTGTTCCTTAATTCTTACCAAATAGATTCTGTCTTTGACTCCTCAACTTCATCATCCCTTTCCAGTGCTATAATAGTTTCCTTGATCAATACTGCTACCCTCCTCCTTTCTTTCCTTCCCTATCTTTCCTTGTAGCTAGGACTATTAAATACCCACTCTTCCCCTTCTTTGAGTCAGGTCTCTGTTATTACCACTATATCATTGTCCCATATGGCAACTTGAGCCCATAGCTCACCAACCTTACTTACCACGCTGTGTGCACTTACGCACAAACAGGCAAAACTCATCTTAAACGGCCTCGTATTTGCCTGTCTGATCCCTCCTGTTTCTAAACTATTCTTTACTCTAGTTGATTTTGTTCTTCCCAGTCCTCTGTGCACCTTGTTTCTCCTCTAATGTTTCATCCCGACGTCCATCCCCTTGCCAAATTAGTTTAAACCCTCCCCCGCAGTACATGACAGAGGGTGATGGATGGTAGGCTCCCGCAGTCACACTGGGCTGGATTTTGCTGTAAAAATAATGATGAGGCTAACAGTACTTATCGTTATTCAAGTGCAAATTGGACAACAACTTCTGGTGAACGCGCAAGTCCGGAAGTTGCTGCACCAGATGCCCTGTTCATCCAAAAGCTGCAAAAAGAACTTGCCAACAAAAGTTAAATCTAGTCATTTCAAGTCTAAGTATCAATTTCAAGTTATTTTTATTTTAAAGGTGTAATAAGTCTTAATGACTGCCAAACAACCTCTCAGGCATTGAGAATTAACTTTTACAAGTGTGGCGTCTCGATCCTTCAGCTTTTAATTATTGTTGGACACTTTATAAATTTAAATAAAAAATGTTTTTCTTACTTTTTCTTTCAGTCTCTTAAACCAATATTTTTTCCCCTCTCTTTATTGCGCTTTCTGTACCTGATTTGACATTGGGCCGGATCTTGCTATAAAAATAACGGTACGTCTAAAAGGCTAACAATGCTCACTGTTATTCATGCGCAAATCGGACAACAACTTCCGGCGACTGCATGTGCTCAGTTAAATGCAGAAACCCAGAAGTTGCTGTACCAGATGAGAGCCTTCTCCATAAGCTCCGTGAAAATTGCATCTCGCCGGCTGGCTCCCCATTCAAATGAATGGAACAGCGTGAAGTTCCTGCACTGACATTGTAGATACAGACTAACTTCGCCAGAAAAAGTTCGGGCTTGTACATCCTGATGTAAGTACCCTTTTAATGACTGCCAAACAACCCCTCTGGCACTGAAAATTAACTTCAACAAGTGTGGAGTCTCATTCCTTCAGATTTTAATTGCTGTTGGACATTAAAAAAATTTAAATAAATTTATATTTTTTTACTTTTTCTTTCTGCCTCTTTTATCTCTGCTTCTTAATTCAATCTTTCTTACCCTCTCTTTATTTCACTTTCTTTACTTGGTTTGACCTTGAATTCATTATTCTAAGGTACACTTCCTGGTTCAGTCGGAGGCTTATTAAAAGCAAAATACTGGGGATGCTGGAAATCTGAAATAAAAACAGAAAATGCTGGAAATACTCAGCAAGTCAGGCAGCATCTGTGGAGAAAGAAACAGAGTTAACCTTTCAGGTCGATGACCCTTGGCGCCAGAGGCTTATTAACATGCTTCAATCTGATTGATTAAGGAGATACACAGTTGCTTGCCCTGGTCACACAGGTCCCAGATGCCCTGTGGAGGGCGTGCTGCTTTTTGGCTGTCTTAATTTACAGTAGGTTGCCCCGCAAAAGCCCATGGTAAGTCTATGGGCAAGTGCAAGTCTAACAAATGGCTGGCCCAAGTGACAAGCATTATTAATGGGATTTATTTTACTGACTGATATAGGGGGTACATCACAACTTCTGTACAGCACACTAAAAATAAGCCCTCTATACAAATAAATAACAAACAAGCACCCATCTCAGTTACACGTTTCAGATCTTTACCCTCCCATGAAAAGAGGCTACAAAAGACAGTCTTCTTTATATCAACCGAGATAGAGTGTATTTTAACTCTTATCTAGATTTTATAGAGGAAACCGAGTTACAAGACAAGGGTGACGATAAAACACTTGCCTTTAAGATGTAAGCACCAAACTGAAGAAGAAATCCGCCCTCCTTCTCCAGAAATAATTAAGCCCCTGATCGCAGGAGAGAGATTAAGAAACGCGAAAAAAAAAACGTGCCAGGACCAAACCGCAACTAAAAAAGTTCGACAATATCAATTTAAAAAAGCCTGGTTTTTTTTTGAACAGAAAATAAATAAAGGAAAGGAAGAAGCGGCGCTGGAGCCCGAGCTGATGGTGAGAGCCGGAGTGGGGAAAAATCTGCTCGACTGCAGATCGGAAACGGATCGGACAAACAGCCTCCCAAATAATCCAAATAATAATAATAATACAGTCGGGAATGAAAACTGCTTCCTCTTCACAGTGAACCCGAGACCTCATTGACGTTGTGCTGAACAAAGAAAATAACTGCAGGGGCTGTCGAAACGTGCCGAGCTGGAGGGAGCGCGGTGCTGAGATGCGGGCTGTCGGGTTTATTCACTTCAGACTGCAGAATGTCAGGACACCCTCAGGGAGCAAAAAACACCCTGCTCCCTCACAGATAGCTGAGTATACAGTCTCATGCATTACATTCAAAGACATTCATTACTGGCTGAGCAAATATAGATACTTATATATATATATATATATATTTTTATATTTTATTTTAAAAGGCGGGCTCTGGCATATTCAGATCTCTCCACCACAGTCCTTGAGCCAAATGGACATTTTTTTTTTTGACAGTGCCAATCTTTCCAGACCTCTGCTCAAAACTTCTGGTAACGCTGCCAGGAAGATGGAAATTTTATAACAACACACCAACCTCCCCTACCTCATTCCGCTCAGTTAATCAAAAATGAAAATATTGCAGATTCTGGAAATCTGAAACAAAACCAGACAATATTGCAAACCATTCAGCAGGTCAGGCAGCATCTGTGGGACATTTCCTCTCAGTTAATGTTGCTGCCCTGGTGTTCTGATTGGCTCTGTTTTATTTATTTACTTGTTAAATGCTGTCACTAACCAATCTTTTCCTTTTATTTCGGTTTAATGCCTGGTTGTACTGAAGCTCCCTCTCTGGTATAGAGAGGGGAGGGAACATAGGACATAGGAACAGGAGTAGGCCATTCAGCCCCTCGTGCCTGCTCCGCCATTTGATAAGATCATGGCTGATCTGTGATCTAGCTCCATATATCTGCCTTTGGCCCATATCCCTTAATACCTTTGTTTGCCAAAAAGCTATCTATCTCAGATTTAAATTTAGCAATTGAGCTAGTATCAATTGCCGTTTGCGGAAGAGAGTTCCAAACTTCTACCACCCTTTGTGTGTAGAAATGTTTTCTAATCTCACTCCTGAAAGGTCTGGCTTTAATTTTTAGACTGTGCCCCCTACTCCTAGAATCCCCAACCAGTGGAAATAGTTTCTCTCCATCCACCCTATCCGTTCCCCTTAATATCTTATAAACTTCGATCAGATCACCCCTTAACCTTCTAAACTCTAGAGAATACAACCCCAATTTGTGTAATCTCTCCTCGTAACTTAATCCTTGAAGTCCGGGTATCATTCTAGTAAACCTACGCTGCACTCCCTCCAAGGCCAATATGTCCTTCCTAAGGTGCGGTGCCCAGAACTGCTCACAGTACTCCAGGTGCGGTCTAACCATGGGGGAGGTAAGAAGCACATGGTTAAATGTTATCTGGAAAAGAGAAACAAGAGTGGGGCCAATGTCACAAAAGAGCCTTTTAACACATTCCGCTCCCAGTCGGTACTATTTTATTTTTGATTTAAAGGGGCATCATCTTCACAAAAAAAAAGGCAAACTTGCCTTTGGTTTACAAATGCACAACTACATTCACTAAACTTGGCAAAAATGTAAACTGGACTACAGTGGTGGGTACGCAGGGAGAAATGCCAGTGAATGATTCATCTGTGTTTGTAAAACTCTGAGCATACCCACACTTTAAAAAGAGTGCAAAACGCTAGCAAAAAGTGAGAAATGAGGCAAATTAATTTGTTACAGCTTTGTTAAAGTTCATTAATGAACTAGTCGAGTATTCCACAACTGTAATCACGTTGCAAAATGAGTATTGTACTCTAGTTCAGACCTAGCATTGATGAACGTAATGAATTTTGAAATGTTACCATAGCAGTGGAAGAAATGATTAGTACAGAGGCTTGTCCTATTCAAAAGCAGAGGTGTAAAGGCTAAAAACATTAAATCACCTCCTGTTCTTCACCCAAACACTTCAGAATTCATTTTATTTCTTGTCCTGTGTTTTTTTCTTTTCCCTGCCCCCTTTCTGTTGTTAAGTTCATTTTAAAATGCTGTTCATTTGAAATATCTTCCAGTCCTGAGGAAATGTCTTAGACTTGAAACGTCAACTGACTGATTTCTGTTTCTCCACAGATGCTGCCTGACTTGTTGAGTATTTCCAGTTTTTTTTGTTTTTGTTTTGAGATTTCCAATATTTGCAGTATTTTGATTTTTGTGTTGAGCCCAATGCTGGGTATATCAAAGTTAGTAGTGTAATGGCAATTTTAGTAGGTATATACGGTACATCAAAGAGATTCTGGGCACATGCCCTCTCAGAAATCTTCATTTTCACACTTTATGTGCAATTTACAACATTTTGCAGTAGAATGTATTACACTGGTTAGTTCCAATTGCAGACGTAGGTACACTGCAAAATGCTTCAAATGAAGTGTACAAAATAAAAATTTGCTGGGGGAGGGATGCTTGTCTGCAGATGTATACCGATCATTTAGGAGGTCTGGGGACATATTCTCCTAGAAAAAAATATTTTATCTGGTGCATTTTACAGCATTTGTATGTGGTAACTATAGGCAGAATATAGCTTCTTGACTTGTAGGTTGTTTCTTGATAGAACAGTAAACATTTTGGGGATTTCAGAATGCTATATAAATGCAAGCTGCTGTTGTTGAATCAGTGAACAACTGCCCTTCATCTATTTTGTTAAACAAATTAGCTATCTAAACAAATTCACCTTGCCTTTTCTTTAAATAACTATCCCCCAAATCAATTCAGACAAGAAATAACACATGCACTGTCTTTTTATAACAACTGTCACAAGATTTTAGTCTTCATCATAAGATAACGGCCCACATTATCTTGACCTTCTGTCATTTTCTGTCCTGTGCTTTTGAGAAAAGGATTTAATGTATTTCATTGGGTGTCAAAAGGAAAGAGGTGGCCCATTCAACTTTACAAAACAATACTTGTTATGTTTGAAATCAGCAGTGGTGTACTGAGGTTTGTTACAATAGTCATTAGACTGAAACCTCTTTTAGTTTCAGCTGAGCTTAGTTTCACAAAGGACTTGACACGTGACAGGAGAGGTCTTATATCACTGGGCTCACTCAGTGTGTTCTCCATAAAGTCCCAGATACCACTGATGGCTTGCTGTGCAGCTAAGCAGAAACAGTCACAAAGGCAGGACACTTCCTTCTTACCATGTCGGATGCTTGGGACAAAAGTCCATTTGCTGGGCTCGTTGATATTCAGGTCTGCTAGGACCTCAGCGTGAAGGGTGCTGGAGACAACAGCTGCTGCTCTGTGTCATTTTTGAGACTTTGTAGGAACTGTTCATTATAAAAGCTCCTTAGTTTCCAATTTGGCCTGAAAGAAACAGAGCTGATTTTCTCCAAGTCTTTGGCTTTCTAAGCCTCCTCAGACTTGCTCTTGGTTTATCTTTAAAGAAATCTAAGACTCTCTCTCTGCTTTTAGTGAAATGCTCTACATTATGGAATGGGTTTAAGGCTCCTGTGACAAATTGGACAGCTCCTGTAACACATCGTAGAGCAGACCAAAATCACACAGGAACTCTGGGCTTGCAAGGCAGGCAGCTAGTCTCAAACTTCTTTTACACCCATCCTGTGATTCATCTCTAGCAACAGTCTTGAAATGATGGAAGAGGCTATAGGACACCCACAGCTTGCAATGTTCTGAAGTTACTTGTTACCCAACACATGTCCAGGATATACACAATATCTTAATCTTGCATCTCCAGCTCCGTGGATTTTTTTTTAGCTCATGCTGATTCTTGCTGGATTCATTGTATATGCTGTCCATAAACTCCTTGAAATGGTTAATGTTCATAACCACAGGTACAGCATCAATCACTGCAAGCTAGAAATTAGGGTTTAGGTACTACCATGTGAACAGAAGTGGGCAATGTTCACAAAAATGTGAAGACACTCCTGACCTCCCCATCATGGTACTTGCCCCATGATGCGGATGAACAATACACAGTTTTTTAGGCGCATTGAGAGCATTGATTATGTGACTCAAGAAGTCTATGTCTCAAGATCAGTGAGTCCAGGAATACAAAAATAGTGATTTACACTTTACCCTGCAGTCTTTATGTACACTATTAGCACTGTCTTCTTACTTAGAGTAGTTGATTCATCAATCAGAACTGATAGCTTTGACGAGGATGTAACAAGGTTGTGAATGATTTTCCTCCTTGTTTTAGCTGCAGTGTGGTTCATAGTAGAGGCTGTATTGTCTTATGATGATTCCTAGCTTAATACAATTCAGCTGATGTAGCTTTGCATTTTCCACATAGTCAGTGAATGGTTAGTTGCACTTTGCAAGGTTATAAGCAATCCTGAAGACCCCATTTCAGATTGCAGTGATGGGTTCATTTCCAAGACTAGGGTGGTACATTGTGTCTATAAGGATGCTTCAGTGGCACCCCCCCAAACTGCTGGCTGGAATGTACTTCATGGTGCTGCTGCGATAGTGGCGAGGAGGCCTTGAAGAAAATCCTCTTGTTCACATCTTTTGCTCCGAATGGAGCAAGTAAACCTCGTGGGGAAAGGTATTCCCCACCATCAACATCCTGGGGGTCACCATTGACCAGAAACTTAACTGGACCAGCCATATAAATACTGTGGCTACAAGAGCAGGTCAGAGGCTGAGTATTCTGCAGCGATTGACATCACCTCCTGACTCCCCAAAGCCTTTCCACCATCTACAAGGCACAAGTCAGGAGTGTGATGGAATACTCTCCACTTGCCTGGATGAGTGCAGCTCCAACAACACTAAAGAAGTTCGACACCATCCAGGACAAAGCAGCCCACTTGTTTGGCACCCCATCCACCACCCTAAACGTTCACTCCCTTCACCACTGGCGCACCGTGGCTGCAGTGTGTACCATCCACAGGATGCACTACAGCAACTCGCTAAGGCTTCTTCGACAGCACCTCCCAAACCCGCAACCTCTACCACCTAGAAGGACAAAAGCAGCAGGCACATGGGAACAACACCACCTGCACGTTACCCCCCAAGTCACACAGCATCCTGACTTGGAAATATATCGCCGTTCCTTCTTTGTCGCTGGAACAAAATCCTGGACCTCCCTACCTAACAGCACTGTGGGAGAACCTTCACCACACGGACAGCAGCGGTTCAAGAAGGCGGCTCACCACCACCTTCTCAAGGGCAATTAGGGACGGGCAATAAATGCTGGCCTCACCAGCGACTCCCACATCCCATGAACAAATAAAAAATATATATATTTCCCTAGAAAAGGATTGGGGCCTTTTAAGGTCCTCAGCAAGAGTTAAGCAAGTTCTCAGCTGGCATGTGTTCTTCTGAGTTCTACAGATGGCATAAAGGGCAGAATTCCTGGGGTAGCCTTGGAACTCCACCAGACATGCCCCATTGATGGCAGCAGGCAGGCGGTAGATCTGCCCACTGCCCCATTGGAATTTAAAGGGCCGTTGCAAACAGGGCAGATTCCTGGAGTAACTGGGTTCCACCTGGGCAGAAATCAGGCTCTCTGCCCTCTATGGCCCTAAGAATTTCGGGACATTACTTAGCAAAGTTGTTAGCATAGAATCATAGTATCATACAGCACAGAAGGAGGCCATTCGTCCCATCGTGCCTGTGCCAGCTCTTTGAAAGAGCCATCCAATTGGTTCCACTCTCTTGCTCTTTTCCCGTACCCCTGCAAATTTTTCCTTTTTAAGTGTATATCCACTTGTCTTTTGAAGGCAGTGCTTTTCAGATCATAAAAACTCGCTGCGTAAAAATAATTCTTCTCATCTGCCCCATGGTTTTTTTGCCAATTATCTTAAATCTGTGTCCTCTGGTTACTGACCCTCCTGCCAGTGGAAAACGTTTCTCCCTATCTACTCTATAAAAACTGTCATTATTTTGAACATCTCTATTAAATCTCCCCTTAACCTTCTTCGCTCTAAGGAGAACAATCACAGTTTCTCTAGTCTCCCCACATAACGGAATTCCCTCATTGTTGGTACCATTCTAGTAAATCTCCTCAGCACCCTCTCCAAGACCTTGATATCCTTTCTAAAGTATGGTGCCCAGAATTGGACACAATACTCTAGCTGAGGGTGATTTATAAAGGTTTAGCATAACTTTCTTGCTTTTGTGCTCTATGCCTCTATTTATAAAGCCAAGAATCCCGTATGCTTTTTAACAGCTATATCAACTTGACCTGCCACCTGCAAAGATTTGTGTTTGTGAACCCCCAGGTCCCTCTGTTCCTGCACCCCCTTTAAAATTGTACCATTTAGTTAATACTGCCTCTCCTCAATTTTTCTTCCAAAATGCATCACTTCATACTTCTCTGCATTCAATTTCATCCGACATGTGTCTGCCCATTTCATTTGTGATTTTAATATGAACCCTTGTACTTGTTAGCATAGGTGAAAATGTTCTGTTAATTTTATAGAGTGGATTCACTTCTGCTAAGAAGCATGGATAACAGCTGTGACCATTTCAATTTACAAAGAAAAATTGATCAACAATGGAACTGGTGTTAAATAAAATATAACTACATAGTAGTCAATCTAAATCTAATATTATTAATAGATTCCTAAATGTCTTGATCTGTGACATAAATTACAATTCCCATTTTTAGCTCTCATTGCTTACTGTACACGCACCAATATGAGAAGTAAAATGTGTTAGAAAATATAATTGGATTATTTTGGGACTAAAGGTAAATAACAGAAGGAACACAATGTATTTGATTCTAAATTGGTTATCAACCATTAATCCCAAAACACTGTGCTCTGCAGTATTAATCTGTTTTGACTGAATCATCTTTTTGCAGGTTCTACATATTCCCATAGGGAGGACAATATACATAGGAGTGTGTGAAAAAGGGTGATATTTCTGAAAGGAAGAATACTGCTCCTACAATGAGTAATCTTCTTAAAATCATCCCCTGAACACAGTTGGATTCCTATATTGGATTGGTAGATAGAATAATAGAGAAAAAGCAATTTAATTAAGATAAAGTGACAAAATAAGTATTCTGGACTAAGTATCCTTGAAAAGACTAACTAAAATCCAACAAAATAAATTCTTTTACATTTAAAATTATTAATGAAAATGTCCATAATTGAGACTGGCTTCAGAGAGATCCATTTTTTCCAGCTCCACAAAGACGTGATATCAAAAGCTGGCATTGTAACTCCTAGTCCTGAAATTGTACTACAGAGTCATATACTTCCAGCCCAGCCCACTGCTCAGCACTAGCATTTCACATGGAGTGTCTCTGATACTGAAAGATGTGAAGAATTTTTCCTTCACACAAAGAGATTTCCAGTTAAGGTAGTGGAGGCATAAGACTTGATTTGGGAGTTTCCTCAGAGCTGCTCCTGCTCCGCTACATTTACGGTGAAGTTATTGCGGTAAAGAGGGAGTAGCTCTGAGACAATTCCCGGCATTGGAGTCCTTTAAAATGGGAATGTCCAACATGGGGCCTGTAGACCAAATCTGGCCGGCTCCTGTTATCTTTGCCCACCTGTGTGTACAACCAAATTACACTTCAGGTTACTTTGAACTTCGGCAGAAGCAAAGGTCAATTAAAAATGGGCAGGTGTATAATGGGCAGCCAATCCAATATTGACAGTTTCCTGTCCCCGCCGAAGTTGAAGGTCCCCACCATCGGCCCCCCGCACCCGCAGTTTTTAAAGCAACTTTAATCTGAAAAACTGCTTGCTGATTGGTGGATTTAGACCAATTAGGGAGCAGGCTTTTTGCACCAATCGGAAATTAGTCTTTACCAACTACCAGGCCTGGGTAATTTAAAGAGCTGTGAGTGAAACTACCAACTTTTTTCTGAATTCTGGTTGAAGCTAAAGAAATGAAGCAAGTGGAAATAAAAATCAGGAGAGATATCCAATCTGGCCGATCTGCTATCACCTGTTTTACACTATCGCCCAAGTCAAAATATTTTTAAAAATTCGTTCATGGGATGTTGGATGTGGGCGTCGCTGGCGAGGCCAGCATTTATTGCCCATCCCTAATTGCCCTTGAGAAGGTGGTGGTGAGCCGCCTCCTTGAACCACTGCAGTCCGTGTGGTGAAGGTTCTCCCACAGTGCTGTTAGGAACGGAGTTCCAGGATTTTGACCCAGCGACGTTGAAGGAACGGCGATATATTTCCAAGTTGGGATGGTGTGTGACTTGGAGGGGAACGTGCAGGTGGTGTTGTTCCCATGTACCTGCTGCTCTTGTCCTTGGCGAGTTGCTGCAGTACATTCTGTGGATGGTACACACTGCAGCCACTATGCGCCAGTGGTGAAGGGAGTGAATGTTTAGGGTGGTGGATGGGGTGCCAATCAAGCGGGCTGCTATGTCCTGGATGGTGTCGAGCTTCTTGAGTGTTGTTGGAGCTGCACTCATCCAGGCAAGTGGAGTATTCCATCACACTCCTGACTTGTGCCTTGTAGATGGTGGAAAGGCTTTGGGGAGTCAGGAGGTGAGTCACTTGCCGCAGAATACCCAGCCTCTGACCTGCTCTTGTAGCCACAGTATTTATATGGCTGGTCCAGTTAAGTTTCTGGTCAATGGTGGCACCCAGGATGTTGATGGTGGGGGATTCGGCGATGGTAATGCTGTTGAATGTCAAGGGGAGGTGGTTAGACTCTCTCTTGTTGGAGATGGTCATTACCTGGCACTTGTCTGGCGCGAATGTTATTTGCCACTTATCAGCCCAAGCCTGGATGTTGTCCAGGTCATCCTGCATGCAGGCTCGGACTGCTTCATTATTTGAGGGGTTGCGAATGGAACTGAACACTGTGCAATCATCAGCGAACATCCCCATTTCTGAACTTATGATGGCGGGAAGGCCATTGATGAAGCAGCTGAAGATGGCTGGGCCAAGGACACTGGCCTGAGGAACTCCTGCAGCAATGTCCTGGAGCTGAGATGATTGGCCTCCAACAACCACTACCATCTTCCTTTGTGCTAGGTATGACTCCAGCCACTGGAGAGTTTTCCCCCTGATTCCCATTGACTTCAATTTTACTAGGGCTCCTTGATGCCACACTCGGTCAAATGCTGCCTTGATGTCAAGGGCAGTCACTCTCACCTGACCTCTGGAATTCAGCTCTTTTGTCCATGTTTGGACCAAGGCTGTAATGAGGTCTGGAGCCGAGTGGTCCTGGCGGAACCCAAACTGAGCATCGGTGAGCAGGTAATTGGTGACTAAGTGCCGCTTGATAGCACTGTCGACGACACCTTCCATCACTTTGCTGATGATTGAGAGTAGACTGATGGGGCGCTAATTGGCCGGATTGGATTTGTCCTGCATTTTGTGAACAGGACATACCTGGGCAATTTTCCACATTGTCAGGTACATGCCAGTGTTGTAGCTGTACTGGAACAGCTTGGCTAGAGGCGCAGCTAGTTCTGAGCACAAGTCTTCAGCACTAGAGCTGGGATATTGTCGGGGCCCATAGCCTTTGCTGTATCCAGTGCACTCAGCCGTTTCTTGATATCACGTGGAGTGAATCGAATTGGCTGAAGACTGGCTTCTGTGATGGTGGGGATATCGGGAGGAGGCCGAGATGGATCATCTACTCGGCACTTCTGGTTGAAGATGGCTGCAAACGCTTCAGCCTTGTCTTTTGCACTCACGTGCTGGACTCTGCCATCGTTGAGGATGGGGATGTTTACAGAGCCTCCTCCTCCCGTTAGTTGTTTAATTGTCCACCACCATTCACGACTGGATGTGGCAGGACTGCAGAACTTTGATCTGATCCGTTGTTTGTGGAATCACTTAGCTCTGTCTATAGCATGTTGCTTCTGCTATTTAGCATGCATGTAGTCCTGAGTTGTAGCTTCACCAGGTTGGCACCTCATTTTTAGGTATGCCTGGTGCTGCTCCTGACATGCTCTTCTACACTCCTCATTGAACCAGGGTTGATCCCCTGTCTTGTTGTTAATGGTAGAGTGAGGAATATGCCGGGCCATGAGGTTACAGATTGTGCTGGAATACAATTCTGCTGCTGCTGATGGCCCACAGCGTCTTATGGATGCCCAGTTTTGAGCTGCTAGATCTGTTCTGAATCTATCCCATTTAGCACGGTGGTAGTGCCACACAACACGTTGGATGGTGTCTTCAGTGCGAAGACGTGACTTCATCTCCACGAGGACTGTGCGGTGGTCACTCCTACCAATGCTGTCTTGGACAGATGCATCTGCGACAGGTAGATTGGTGAGGACGAGGTCAAGTAGGTTTTTCCCTCGTGTTGGTTCGCTTACCACCTGCCGCAGGCCCAGTCTGTCAGCTATGTCCTTCAGGACTGGGCCAGTTCGGTCAGTAGTGGTGCTACCAATCCACTCTTGGTGATGGACATTGAAGTCCCCCACCCAGAGTACATTCTGTGCCCTTGCTACCTTCAGTGCTTCCTCCAAGTGGTGCTCAACATGGAGGAGGACTGATTCATCAGCTGAGGGAGGACGGTAGTGGTAATCAGCAGGAGGTTTCCTTGCCCATGTTTGACCTGATGCCATGAGATTTCGTGGGGTCCGGAGTCAATGTTGAGGACTCCCAGGGCCATTCCCTCTTGACTGTATATCACTGTACCGCCACCTCTGGTGGGCCTGTCCTGCCGGTGGGACAGGACATACCCAGGGATGGTGATGGAAGAGTCTGGGATGTTGGCTGAAAGATATGATTCTGTGAGTATGGCTATGTCAGGCTGTTGCTTGACTAGTCTGTGGGACAGCTGTCCCGAGTTTGGCACAAGTCCCCAGATGTTAGTGAGGAGGACTTTGCAGGGTTGACTGGGCTTGGTTTGCCTTTGTTGTGTCCGGTGCCTAGTGGTCCGATGCCGGGTGGTCCGTCCGGTTTTATTCTTATTTAATGACTTGCATTGAGTGTGGAGGTGCCAAAGTTGTCAATAAGGATTTTGACAGCAGTGAGGCTAAACTAGAGGCGGAGGCAGGAAATGTTGCAATGGTGGAAGTGAGGATCTGAGTATTCGATGGAATATGGGGTTTGAATCTCAACTCTGAATCAAACAGGATGCCAAGTTTTTGTGTAGCCTCATTCAAGCTGAGTGAGTGGTCAGAGAGGGGTGGAATCAGTGGCAAGTGATTGGAGTTACGTTGGGGTTGAAAATGATGCCTTCAGCCTTCCCAGTGTTCAGAAGGAGGGAATGTTTACTCATTCATGACTGAATGTCAGTCAGGCAGTCTGACAAAATAGAAGTGGCCATGTGGTTGAGGAAATTTATGGAAATATATGGGTCTGGTGGGAAGCCAGTGGGAGTGGCAGCAATCTGGCGTGAGTGTGTGAATTGGAGGCCCAGCAGATTTTAACTGCTGGGCCTAATCATCTGCGTGGCCGTTTTCTAGTGGGAATGGGGCAGACGCGTGGTTAAAATGGCAGGCAGGCGCTACCCGCTGTGGGTAGTGCCTGACTGCCATTTAAAATCTCCCAGACCTCAAACCTGTGGGGGGAAGGATGGTTTGCTGCCCACCTTAGCCCCTGCTTGGTGCATTTACACCCCGGGTTAAAATTGTGGCTGTAGGAGTGGAAACAATAATGGGCAGTCTCACCAAGTTGAACAACAGATGAGAGGTAATGGAGGAAGACCATGTTGAAAGCTGCAAAGAAGTCATAGAGCATAAGATTGCAGACACAGACGATTTGATTTGTGACTGGCCGAGATGGTCTCATTGTTGAGAATAGAATGGAAGCCAGGACTGAAGTGGTTCAAACAGGGAATTTTGGGAGAGATGGTATGGAACCAGGAGGTGGCAACATCTTCAAGGACATTGGAGAGAAAATGGAGGTTAGAGATGGAATATTAGTTGGAGAAGATAAACATCAAGGATGTTGCTGATGAATGTGGTGTTGAAAGGAAGAGGAATGTTGCTTGAGCAGAGGGATCCACTAGCAATGTTGACAAGCATGAGGGCCAGATAAGGTAATTGTGTGGTTAGGAGTTGGGTGGGCATTGACAGAGCAGGAAGTGAATCTCATGAGAGTGATAAGCTTGGAGAGGGCAGGAGGAAATGTTGTGAAGTGCGATGGTTCCCAGTATCCATGGAGCCATATCACAGCATGAGTGACCATCTTCAGAAGAAGAAGGAGAAAGCTAAGTTTTGAGTGCTAAACATGATGTGAGATACTAAGGAATGAAATCATATCAGCTGAATCCTGTCATGTCAGTGGATGATGAAATTAATTTAATAGCCATGCTTTGCTCAAGGGTTTGAAACTAAAATATACACTTGAGAGGCACTGACCCAGATATTACATTCACGGTTTGGTGCCTTTTAACTATACTGCTTTCTGATAATTATGTTAAGCTCTGAATTCATTTGTTTAAATTATCCCTTCATGATGTTATGTGGATGTATTTTTCCAGTAGAATATAGAAAATAATTTTCTGACTGATAATACATATTTAAATACTTACTGTAACAGAATTTTCAAAAGCCATTAATATTTAATAAAACATTGGTCCTAAATTTCCGGGGGCTCCACCTGACAGTCATATTCACAGAATCATACCTACCAACCAGTGTCCCAAATTCCTCCGTTACTATTCCTGGGTCTGTCCTGTCCTACCAAATAATGAGGACAGGTTGCATAGACTAGGTCTTTGTCAACTTTGTAAGTTTAAGGGGTGATCTAATTGAGGTGTTTTAAGATGAATTAATGATTTGATAGAGTAGATAGAGAGAAACTATTTCCTCTGGTGGGGGAGTCCAGAACAAGGGGGCATAACATTAAAATTAGAGCTAGGCCTTTCAGGGGTGATGTCAGAAAGCACTTCTTCACACAAAGGATAGTGGAAATCTGGAACTCCCTCCCCTAAATCTCATTGAAACATATAAGATTCTGAGGGGGCTTGACAGGGTAGATGCTGAGAAGTTGTTCCCCCTGGCTGGAGAGTCTAGAACTAGGGGGCATAGTTTCAGGATAAGGGGTCGGCCACTTAAGTCTGAGATGAGGAGGAATTTCTTCACTCAGGGGGTTATGGATCTTTGGAATTCTCTACCCCAAAGGGCTGAGGATGCTGAGTCATTGTGTATATTCAAGGCTGAGATAGATAGATTTTTGGACTCCAGCGGAACCAAGGGATATGGGGATTGGGCAGGAAAGTGGAGTTGAGGTTGAAGATCAACCATGATCTTATTGAATGGCAGAGCAGGCTTGAGGGTCTGAACGGCCTACTCCTGCTCTTATTTCTTATGCTCTTATGTTCAAAAAGCTGTTGAGGCCAAGTCAATTGAAAATTTCACAACTGAGATTGATAGATTTTTGTTAGGCAAGGGAATTAAGGGTTATAGAAACAAGGTGGGTAGATAAAGTTATGATACAGATTATCCAGGATCTAATTGAAGATGGAACAGGCTTGAGGGGCTGAATGGCCTGCTCCTGTTCCTATGTTCCTCCACCACCTATAAGGTATAAGTCAGGAGTGTGATGGAATACTCTCCACTTGCCTGAATGGGTACAGCTAAAACTACACTCAAGAATCTCAACTTGATAAGCACTTCATCCCCCAGCATAAACGTCCACCATGGGCGTACCATGGCTGCAGTGTGCAGT
Organism: Heptranchias perlo; assembly: GCF_035084215.1. Taxonomy (NCBI): domain Eukaryota; kingdom Metazoa; phylum Chordata; class Chondrichthyes; order Hexanchiformes; family Hexanchidae; genus Heptranchias; species Heptranchias perlo. Next base: position 87,799,330 of record NC_090327.1, read on the forward strand.
ATCTGTAGGATGCACTGCTCCAATTCACCAAGGCTTCACCGGCAGAACCTGACAAACTCGCAACCTCCACCACCAAGAAGGACAATGGCAGTTGGTACATGGGAACGCCATCACTTCCAAGTTCCTCTCCAAGTCACACACCATCCTGACTTGGACGTACATTGCCATTCTTTCATCATCGCTGTGTCAAAATCCTGGAACTCTTTACCTAATGGGATTGTGGCAGAATCTTAGCCACATGGACTGTGGCAGTTTAAGAAGATGGCCCACCACCTTCCCAAGGCAACTAGGGATGGGCAATAAATGCTGGCCATACCATACCAGTGACGCCCATATCCCGAGAATGGAAAAAAGTATCCAAGATAGATTTGATGCAATACAGTGCACCTTGGAGTGGGTGGTAGCACCAGGGACACCAGCATCCGCATCTCTGACAGAGAGGCCTCCAGAACAGTCAGTCCATTCAAAGTGAATGCTTTGGACCACTAGCCTTAAGGCCTTGGGGGATTGTTTGGAGAAATGGTGGCAACCGGCTTCCAAGAGCTTTTCAACGCCATCTGTCAGGACCTACAGGGTCTAACTAATACCCTCAGGACTGTCCTCTTGCTGGTCAGTGGGCACTTAGATTCAGGACCCAACACAAGTGTTGTGGCTAGAGACCTCTCTCTTGATGATGGATCATTTCTAGCCTGCTTCCTCGGATGCTGCTCATGTAGGTGTCAGGGTACAGGACCAGGCTGCCACTTACTTACAATGGAGACACAGCCTGGTGAAGAGTACTCCAGGGACTCAGAAGCCGTGAGATGAGGGCCACCACGGACCCAAGAGGTTCATGATACCCATCACCACTGGCACTCAGGTAACACCTAGGCGCCACTCCAGAATAGGTTTAACAACACGACAGAGAGAGAGACCAGGGGTATGCATGGTGGTAAAAAGATGCACTTGCTATAAATATATATATTCACAGTAAAATCACTTTGTGATATGGAGTCCAATGTTCCAAGGTATGTCATCTTTATTTGCTTTTTTTGTTTGAGAGGTGTTTGGAGGTCAGTTTGCAATGGGATACACAATTATTTTTATGCCTGCTTACTGAAACATTGCTTCTTTAAGCAAATTTCTTCTAATACATTCTTGAGGTAGCCTTATCCTGTGGCCTCTCTCATTTCCTCTTCCTTCAGCTCCTGTTCTGCCTTTATCATAAGGACATATGTAGAAATGGTCATATTGAACTCCACGCTAAGAGCTCCATGACAAAAAGATGGAAAGAGAAAGATTTTCCTGCCTAAAACTGCTGAAAGGCATTTTGAAAAATCCTTTCTTAGCAGCACAGCTAAGAAAAAATGTTTTGAATCATTCCAGTCAAAGGTGATAATCTCAATTTTAACTCGGGGCAGAAATCGGGGGATGCCAGGACCTGCCCGAAGCTGGCAGGAATGATGTCAACATCAGCAGGTGTTAGTGGAAATTGGTGGTGGGGGGGGGGAGCGTGATCAGGCCGTCGCTGGGAGCTCACGAAAATGGTCCCTGGCAAGGTAAGTGATGAATGGGGCTATTGGCAAAGTTTGCGATTGGGGGAGGGAGGGAAGCCCCCTTGGGGCAGGGGAGTCCCAAGGTATTTGTGCCCGATTTCAGGTAAGTTAAAATGGTGGGAGGGGGGAACGCGTCAGGAACGCAGCATGAACCCAACCCGCCATTTTAACGATCCGCCCGCACTGGATGGGGGAGTTAATTAAAATACTCCTTGATGTTTCAAACAAAGTTTTTGGGCACTGAAAGCTTGTGAAATCAACCACTTCCTGCTTTGATAAGTCATACAAGTAACTGATCCCTCTTTTCTATAGGCTTAAGTTAAATCTGGTGCATTTCTGGCATAAATGTTTGAATTTCTGGGACACCAACTTTTGCCCTCATTATCCTGTCAATTGCATACACGCAGCACTTTGGAGGTGAATGCAGCTTCAGCCAGCAACCTTTTCTACTGGAATTTAGCATGTATTTTAGAATAAGTTTAATTAGGTTCTCCCACTTGTGCTCTTTAACTTCAGTGGAAGAGCAGCGGAAATTCCGGGAGTCTGTTTTTCCAGGGTTTCCGAAGCTCTTCCGCTGAACTTATAGTTTACAAGCAGTGGCACCCCTAAGAAAATTCACCCGCTTTATTTCTTTAAAACTGGTGATGCGTAATGGCTGCTGATAGCTTCAGATGATTAAGATAAATAATATACATAAAATACACCAGCCACAACATTTCCTGGTAATTAACAAAGAATGATATTTTCATAAAGTTGCAGTAATTTCATTACAGCCATTTATCCTGCAGTATGAACATCGTCATGCTTGAACAGCAAGAAGCACAGTAATAGTTTGTGTCAGCACTGACAGTTGCTACTGGCAAACTAGCACTGTTAGCACAATCCAGCACTAATAAGAAATACAACTGTAACTGTGCAAATTATAATAAAATCAGTTAACAGTGATTTCAAGGAGGCAATCAAATCTCAAAGCTTTACTCTCAGGTTTAGTCATCTGAGCCCTTTGATTGAAATGCTGATAGGCATTCGTTATTTCCTATAGAATTAGGATTTTTTTTTCCTGATTTTCTCTCATCCAATCCTGATGGTGATGATTTGGCTTGCACCTAATGTATTCGCAGACCAGATGGAGTCATTTAAATGAGGCAGTAGGAGTCATTCCTGGTCTCCCATCTCAATTCAAGTTGGAATGCTCGCTGGGTTCCTCAGCGGAGGGGCATCCAGAAAAGATGTTACTGTGGCCTTTCCTCAAACCCCCATAGGGTTGTGGAGGTCCCACGGTGGACTGAAGAATAAAGGTAGTCCATTAGTTATATTTTTAGGGGTTCCCCACTCTCCCAGAAGTTTAAACTTCAATCGGGACCTTCTACCTGCCGATCTCCAGTTGCAGCCGAAGGTCCCGATTATTGATGCCTCACCCACAGCTTCCAGCTGCCCCTGATTTTCCAGGCGCTATTGCTGGTGCTAAGCCCTGCCAGGTGGTCCTGACTCCAGGCCATTTTAAATGTTGATCCCAGGGTTTTGGTGCATAGCTCCTATTTATCACCTGGGAAGGGGGAAGGCAGGAAAATTGGCCCCAGTGTGTGCCATCTCTATAGTAGTTATATAGAATATACAAAAGTGGCATAAAAAGTCTAAGCTGGATGCTGTAGTGGCATGGCAAGCCAATGTATAAAGTCCAGTAAGGCATGAGTTTATATTTATGCAGCCTTTTGGTCAGAAAATGGTGGGTGGTGTATGGAAAATAATAATGAAGGTAAAAGTGCAAATTGATTCACACTGTGAATTTTGAACAATAAAGTGAAATTCAATTCAATCCAACTTGACCCAATTTGGATAAATCTCAATTCAAGAACAATTTTGGAATTCATACTTGCAACAGGTATTTGTTTTTAATTGTAGTAGTGTAGATTTGTATTTATAAATTTGAAAATATTTCCCAGGAGGATTGAAGTTTCTGGTTGTGTGTTTTTTATTAGTTCCCTTTGTCAAGTAGGTTATTTCAGTAAGGTAATTTTCTCTGCATTTATTCTGCAAGAGATTTTGAGAGACTTCTTTTTTGTCAATACATCACATTAATTACACAAAAGGCACTGATACATAAGTACAAGTTTTATTTAATGAAAAATATCTCAGAATGATAATATGGCTGATCACCAGCTAGAAATTTATGACTAGAAAGATGTCTAGTTTCCTAACCCCCTCTCCCTCCTCCCACTTTGACGCAAAGGAGGCATTGCGCTGGAAGTGTCTTAAAGGCTTGCAGCAGAATAAAGGTGCTGAGATCTGCTGTGTCTGAGCTGGCTTATTTTCTTGCAGCCTGGAAATTTGGCAGCGACTTGCATGATGTAAATGGTCACACAAAAGCTGCACATCGATGGAATAGAAGGCCCAATGGTTGGGGACACTCCTTTCAGGTGGAGTAATACGCGTGCCATCTATCACCCTCTGGAATATGAGCATTCCTGCCATTCTGAAGAGCCCGAGGGCTTGGGCCTGCATCTCACTGGGGTCCATGGGCAACTTAATATAATTGTTGGCTCTTGTAAACAAGGCCTCGGTCAGCTTTTTAATGCAGTGATGCACTGCTGGCCAGCAGATGAGACTGATATCACCAGTAGCCCCTTGGAAAGATTTTAAGATGAAAGAAATTATGACAGTGATAACCTTGCCTGCCACATCCCCCAACCAACTCCAACCACTGTCCTGGACCTCCTGCAGCAGGTTACACAGTGTTTGCATCTACCTCCCTCGGAAATCAAAACCTCCAATGGTGCTGCTCCTTTGCAAGATACGGGAACATCCAATGGAGCCAATATATTCTTCCAAAAGGGTAATGGCAGGTAGATGCCCTCCTCGTTCAATGATGCCTGCAACCCAGAAGTGCATCATGTTCATCCTTCTCTTCCTCCAAATAAACCAGGTACAGTGTTATTCCAAAAGGGACCTTCATTCTGATGGAGATAGTTGCCCGCAGGTACTCCTTAGCTCCCCAAAAATGAGTGAACACAATTAAGATTTTCACTACATGCTACTTCTCCTTTCAAAATGGCTGCCAGTGAAATGCAGCCTCAGCACTCACTTTTCATAGAGTAGCCTGCACTTGACTTGCCATCAGTGGAAGTTGAGGAAAGTTGGTTGCAGGATAAAATGACATCATGTTTCAGGCGCTACCAAGTGTGACCCAAACACAGCAATGGAAGACATCTATGGGTAGGGGAATCTGGCATAACAGGTTTGCACTTATTTTTCCCATGTTTTGTACCACAAAGTTGCCACAATTTGGGTGCTACAGAGAGGAAAATTGGCCCCATTATTTTACAGGTATTAAAAATGTTGCTTGATATCCAGGTACAGTGGGGTTGATTTTTCATGGGCTTCAAAATAGCATGTAATAGACTTGTAAGTAAAATTAAAGCCCATGCGATTATAGGGACAGTAGCAGAATGGATACGAAATTGGCCGAGGACAGAAAGCAGAGAGTAGTGGTGAACAGTTATTTTTCAGACTGAAAGGAAGTATAGAGTGGTGTTGTTCAAGGGTCAGTATTAGGGCCATTGCTCTTTTTGATATATATTAATGACCTGGACTTGAGTATAGAGGGTATAATATCAAAGTTTACAGATGACTCGAAACTCAGAAATGTAGTAAACAATTTGGAGAATAGTAACAGACTTCAGGAGGACATAGACAGACTGGTGAAATGGGCACACAGATGGCAGAAGAAATTTAATGCTGGAAAGTATGAAGTGGTACATTTTGGTAGGAAGAATGAGGAGAGGCAGTATAAACTAAATGGTGCAATTTTAAAGGGAATGCAGGAACAGAGAGACCAGGGGTTGTATGTACACAAATTTTTGAAGGCGGCAGGACAAGTTGAGAAGGCTGTTAAGAAAACATATGGGATCTTTGGCTTTATTAATAGAGGCATAGAGGACAAAAGCAAGGAAGTTATAAAACACTTTTATAAAACACTGGTTAGGCCTCAGCTGGAGTATTGTGTTCATTTCCAGGCACCACACTTTAGGAAGACTGTCAAGACCTTAGAGGGTGTAGAAGAGATTAACTAGAATGGTACCAGGGATGAGGGACTTCAGTTATGTGGAAAGACAGGAGAAGCTGAGGTTGTTCTCCTTAGAGCAAAGAAGGTTAAGAGGAGATTTGATAGAGTAAATAAGGAAAACTGTTTCTAGTGGCAGAAGGGTCAGTAACCAGAGGATACAGATTTAAGGTGTTTGGTGAAAGAACCAGAGACAACATGAGTTTTTTTTTAAGCAGCAAGTTGTAATGAACTGGAATGCACAGCTTGAAAGGATTGGGGGAAGCAGATTCAGTAGTAACTTTCAAAAGGGAATTGGATAAATACTTGAAGGGAAAAAAATTACAGGCCTATAGGGAATGAACAGGGGAGTGGGAATTATTGGATAGCCAGCACAGGCACAATGGGCCTAATGGCCTCCTTCTGTGCTGTACCATTCTATCATCTATAAGTCTATGATTCTCCTGATCGTAACTTTGGCTGAAGATCTGCAGATGTCCTGGAGAAATGCCATAAGGACGGACAATATTTTTTTATTCGTTCATGGGATGTGGGTGTCGCTGGCGAGGCCAGCATTTATTGCCCATCCCTAATTGCCCTTGAGAAGGTGGTGGTGAGCCGCCTTCTTGAACTGCTGCAGTCCGTGTGGTGACAGTTCTCCCACAGTGCTGTTAGGAAGGGAGTTCCAGGATTTTGACCCAGCGACGATGAAGGAACAGCGATATATTTCCAAGTCGGGATGGTGTGTGACTTGGAGGGGAACGTGCAGGTGGTGTTGTTCCCATGTGCCTGCTGCTCTTGTCCTTCTAGGTGGTGGAGGTCGTGGGTTTGGGAGGTGCTGTCGAAGAAGCCTTGACGAGTTGCTGCAGTGCATCCTGTGGATGGTACACACTGCAGCCACTGTGCGCCGGTGGTGAAGGGAGCAAATGTTTAGGGTGGTGGATGGGGTGCCAATCAAGCGGGCTGCTTTGTCCTGGATGGTGTTAAGCTTCTTGAGTGTTGTTGGAGCTGCACTCATTTGGGCAAGTGGAAAGTATTCCATCACACTCCTGACTTGTGCCTTGTAGATGGTGGAAAGGTTTTGGGGAGTCAGGAGGTGAGTCACTCGCCACAGAATACCCAGCCTCTGACCTGCTCTTGTAGCCACAGTATTTATATGGCAGGTCCAGTTAAGTTTCTGGTCAATGGTGACCCCCAAGATGTTGATGGTGGGGGATTCGGCAATGGTAATGCCATTGAATATCAAGGGAAGGTGGTTAGACTCTCTCTTGTTGGAGATGGTCTTTGTCTGGCACTTATCTGGCGTGAATGTTACTTGCAACTTATGAGCCCAAGCCTGAATGTTGTCCAGGTCTTGCTGCATGCGGGCTCAGTCTACTTCATTATTTGAGGGGTTGTGAATGGAACTGAACATTGTGCAATCATCAGCGAACATCCCCATTTCTGACCTTATGATGGAGGGAAGGTCATTGATGAAGCAGCTGAAGATGGTTGGGCCTAGGACTGAGGAATTCCTGCAGCAATGTCCTGGGGCTGAGATGATTGGCCTCCAACAACCACGACCATCTTCCTTTGAGCTAGGTATGACTTCAGCCACTGGAGAGTTTTCCACCTGATTCCCATTGACTTCAATTTTACTGGGGTTCTTTGGTGCCACACTCGGTCAAATGCTGCCTTGATGTCAAGGGCAGTCACTCTCACCTCACCTCTGGAATTCAGCTCTTTTGTCCATGTTTGGACCAAGGCTGTAATGAGGTCTGGAGCCGAGTGGTCCTGGCGGAACCCAAACTGTGCATCGGTGAGCAGGCTATTGGTGAGTAAGTGCCGCTTGATAGCACTGTCGATGACACCTTCCATCACTTTGCTGATGATTCAGAGTAGACTGATGGGGTGGTAATTGGCCAGATTGGATTTGTCCTGCTTTTTGTGGACAGGACATACCTGGGCAATTTTCCACATTGTCTGGTAGATGCCAGTGTTGTAGCTGTACTGGAACAGCTTGGCTAGAGGCGCAGCTAGTTCTGGAGCACAACTCTTCAGCACTACAGCCGGGATGTTGTCGGGGCCCATAGCCTTTGCTGTATCCAGTGCACTCAGCCGTTTCTTGATATCACGTGGAGTGAATTCAAATTGGCTGAAGACTGGCTTCTGTGATGGTGGGGATATCGGGAGGCGGCCGAGATGGATCATCCACTCGGCACTTCTGGCTTAAGATGGTTGCAAACGCTTCAGCCTTGTCTTTTGCACTCACGTGCTGGACTCCGCCATCGTTGAGGATGGGGATGTTTGCAGAGCCTCCTCCTCCCGTTAGTTGTTTAATTGTCCACCACCATTCACATTCTGGATGTGGCAGGACTGCAGAGCTTTGATCTGATCCGCTGGTTGTGGAATCGCTTAGCTCTGTTTATAGCATGTTCCTTCCGCTGTTGCAAGCATCCCAGAAGAAATCAACGTAACGATGAATAATTTTTCCTTCATATACAGGTATTTTTTTCCATACAAATTGAAATTTTACATTACCTGTGATGGGAACTTGGATGGAAAAGAGGAATCATATATCTTGCCAAAAGATTCAAAATTGAGAACCATGATTAGTTAGGATTATCAGCGTAATAACCTCACTACTTCTTCCCTCCCCTCTGTTGTTCTTGCCTTGTTAGCCCTACAAAATGGGCATCTACGTCCTGACTGTACTCGTTCTGTTGAAGAGTTACACCTGAAATTGATTTTCCTCTTTCAGACACCGATTGATCTGCTGCATAAATTGCAGTATTTTTGTTTTTCATTTCAGAGTTCCAGCGTTTGTTGTTTTCTTTTTCCCTTACTGTCTAGTTACTGCAAAAGAGGCAATCAGAAGGTCACTGCATTCAGATGCAGGGATGGGGATGTCAGTAAGCATTAATGTATTCTTTCTGCTGTCTTGACAAAATCCATTCTAATTTAGCAGTTACATTTTTCACGACATGAGATGCAGCTCATATGCCTGAATGCAGTTCCTAAGGGCAGAGACGTGAAGCATGCTGCGATGAAACATGGCAAATGAATACATCTGTCTGCTTAATACTGTAACAAAGGACTCACAAGTACAAAAGATGCAACAATAAAAATGGTTTAGTTTCAGGAAATAGCTTTCTTTGCAGTCATGTCCAAAACTCTAACAGGCTTTCTGTAAGCACAGTTTTGCTGCATAAATCTTGTCTGCTTGTGAGCTTCTCAGCTTAATGCAAACCCCGTAAATACTTTTAAATTAATACTGGTGGATCGCACATGGAGATGCTCACGGTCAAGGTTGCTGATTTGTGGTTTTCACGGAAAAGCAGCCAGAATCGTGAAACACAATCCCTAAAGCACCTGTAAAAATCCCAGAAGATCCTGTAATCCCATGGAATAAAAACAGAATTTGATTCTGTCACTTGGAAAAAATGGGTCTAATTATAAACATGGAATTACAGAATATAATCCCCAAAATACTAGTAAACATTTTATTGAAATAAAATTTGAATTATTCAGCGACTGTAAATCAGTGGCACTACTCATGGTGAACCATGTTATAACACTACTGTTTTGAAGTTACAGTAGTGTTTTAACATGTAATGCACAATAGGGTAGATTTTATGAATATGTTTTCCCAGTGCAGCGTTTAATGGACAAAAAATCCTGTGAAGCCACAGACCTCCATGATATAAGATTGTTATATAATACTAGTATATCTCTGATATTGATTCTAATGTGATGAAAGAATAATTTAGAAATCTATGGAAACTAAGCTTGTAAAAATTTTACCATTTTTTCTGTAGCTCTGTACCTGCTGAATCCTATGTTTTGTGCTTTTCTTTATCTTTCATTCTGCGGCATTTGCTGCAGACTCCAATGAAGCTGACACATGCTCTACTGATGTCTGCAACGAGCAAAACACTTTTCTCATGTTACCGCAAATGAGGGCTGTAGACTCCAGAGTCACACATGCTGTACATCCTCGAAGACTGACCTTAGAGCCTGCATGTACGTGTGATGTTTTTCTTCATTTGAGTACCCATGAGATCTGACTCCCACGACTCCAAAGTCAAGAGCAGCCTTTTCCACAGCTTCCGATGAGAAGGTGGCACGTCCACATCCACTCCCCACTTTTCTGGCTTCCTCGCGCTTTGTAAATCATCAGGTGCCACATTTTCACTTATGCAATCTGTTTCCTCCCCAGGAGAAAGTGTCTGATCTGGTGGATGGGAATCAGATAGCAAGTAATGCAGGGGGTGACATTGAGGGATTTGGGAAAGAGAAACATGGGGCCATGTCTTGCTCCAAGGATTCTTGTGTGGCTTGGTCATCATTATGCTCATTGTCATCATCATTGTCAAGTCCATCATATATTGGTACAGTATCATAGTAGGTACAGCACAGGAGGAGGCCATCCAGTCCATCGTGCCTGTGTTGGTTGTTTGAAAGAGCTATCCAATTAGCCCCACTTCCCTGCTCTTTCCCCATAGTCCTGTACACTTTTTCCCTTCAAGTATTTATCCAATTCCATTTTGAAAGTTACCATTGAATCTGCTTGCACCACCCTTTCAATCAGTGCATTCCAGATCATTACAACTTGCTGCATATAAAAATGTTTCCTCATGTCGCCTCTGACTCTTTTGCCAATCACCTTAAATCTGTGTCCTTTGGTTACCGACCCTTCTGCCACTGGAAACAGTTTCTCCTTATTTACTCTATCAAAACCGTTAATGATTTTGAACACCTCTATCAAATCTCCCCTTAGTCTTCTCTGTTCAAAGGAGAACAACCACAGCTTCTCCAGTCTCTCCACATAACTGAAGTCCCCCATCCCTGGTACCATTCTAGTAAATCTCTTCTGCACTGTCTCTAAGGCCTTGATAGTCTCCCTAAAATGTGGTGCCTAGAATTGGACTCAATACTCCAGCTGTGGCCGAACCAGTGTTTTATAAAGGTTCATCATGCCTTCCTTGCTTTTGTACTCTATGCCTCTATTTATAAAGCCCAGGATCCCGTTTGCTTTTTTAACCACTTTCTCAACCTGCCCTGCCACCTTCAATGATTTGTGTACATATACCCCGAGATCTCTCTGTTCTTGTACCCCTTTTAGAATTTTGCCCTTTAGTTTATATCGCCTCTCCTTATTCTTCCTACTGAAATGTATCACCTCACATTTTTCTGTGTTAAATTTCATCTGCCGCATGTCCGCTCATGCCACCAGCCTGTCTATATCTTCTTGAATTCTATCACTATCCTCCTCACCGTTCACTACACTTCCAAGTTTTGTGTCATCTACAAATTTGGAAATTTGGAAATTGTGCCCGGTGCATCCAAGTCCAAGTCATTAATGAATATCAAAGAAAGCAGTGGTCCCAGCACCGACCCCTGGGGATCACCACTGTACACCTCCCTCCAGTCTGAAAAACAACCATTCACCACTACTCTTTGTTTCCTGTTACTTAGCCAATTCTGTATCCATGCTGCTACTGCCCCCTTTATTCCATGGTCTTCAATCTTGATGACAAGCCTATTATGCAGCACTTTATCAAACGCCTTTTGAAAGTCCATATACACAACATCAACTGCGCTACCCTCATCAAATCAGAAATAATCTTTTTCCTTCCATCTACTCATCAACATGTTCCTCTTCAACGTCCTCTACACCCTGTTGTTGTAATGGATCTGCAGGAATGTAGAGCATAAGCTAAGAATAGGTGAGCATTACTCCTTGAGAGTAAGGAGAAAGTGAAGGGTGAGGAAGCTACTGGCTGTCTACTGCTTCACAGGGATTCCTTGGCGATTGTCTGGATCTACACCCACAACCTGCATTGACCCATAATCTCACCATCTCCCACACCTACAACAAAAACTTGCATTTATATAGCACCTTTAATGTAATAAAATGTCCCTAGGCAGTTCACAGGAGCATTATCAAACAAAATTTGACACCGAGCCACATAAAGAGATATTAGGACAGGTGACCAAAAGCTTCATCAAATAGGTAGGTTTTAAGGACCGTCTTAAAGGAGGAGAGAGAGGTAGAGAGGTTTAGGGAGGGAATTCCAGAAATTAGGGCCTAGGCAGCTGAAGGCATGGTCACCAATGCTGTTGCGATGAAAATCAAGGATGTGCAAGAGGCCAGAATCGGAGGAGCGCAGAGATCTCGGAGGGTTGTAGGGCTGCAGGAGGTTACAGAGATAGGGAAGGGTGATGCCATGGAGGGATTTGAACACAAGGATGATAATTTTAAATTTGAGGCGTTGCCTAGTGCAAAGTGCCTCCTCACTAGCTCTTTGGCTTGCTCCTCGTACGGAGTCAGCTCTCAGATGTTGTAATGGCTCATCACAGGCATTGGTGCAAGTTTTTCCTGCAACAAGATTGAATGAATGAGGCTAAGGCCTAGGTGGCATCAGATAGCTGTGTAATAGAATTGCTGGTAGCAACCTGTTACATTGGAAGAAGGGATTTTAAAGTTCTGCATACAAATAAATACTGTTAGGGAAGTTGGCAACATGTATTGTAAGATACAGAATTAGTGGGCCCTTTAATCACAGTGCATTGTTAAGAGCGACTTGTGCAGCTAGTCATTTTAAAGGGTAAACATTTTGCTGGTGTCCATGGTGCCCAAGAGAAAAGGGAGATTGGTCGGTCTGTTACTTTGCCTGTTCTTGTCAGATCATTGATTTTTTTTCTGGCATTGGTATGTAGTACTGAGGTGAGCACTTTTTCTGAGGTCTTCTCCCATGGGCACACAGCAGTCTTTCTTTTGCCACATTTCATGGAGTGTTTGATGGTTGGCCTCTTCTCTGCCTCCTTCCAATGCCCTGCTCATTTCTTTGGGTGCCTCTGCCTGTATTTCCACTTGATAAAACATTCTTTAAAAGTGCCTCAAAATCCCACATAAGTAATCTATTAAACTTACCTGACACTCAGCTGAGTCTTGCAAAAAATTTAATACTTACCAGCCTGTTGCTGAAGTCTTCAGCCATTCAAGGCTTTTTAAAGGCTGCACTTTAAATTTCCAACCCTCCCCCCCATCCCAACTGTGCAGCACTCGCATGTTACATGGAAGTTGCGCTCAGCCAATATTAGAGGATATGAAAATGAATGGACCCTGCAATTTACAGTGGGATCAGTGCCAGAGTGGATCAGCAAACAGAAGTTCTGGCTCAGCAGTGCAACATCAGGGAAAATGGCCGCATGAAACTTTGGGGCCATTTGTATATAAAAAAGACACAGTTTACTGAAACATGGAATAGCAGATTTCCAATCAACCTATTCTGAAAACAATCTCATCAGTAGATAGATACAAAACTAAGGCTCAAAATTTCCTCAGTGTTATTTGCACCAAAATCTCGCAGGTATTTACGCCGTTTCCTAAGGTGATCGCGCTGACGGGAATTTATACGCAAATTTCCTGTGGATCTTATTTGCCTACGCCGGAATGTAAAAACCGACATATGCATAAAACATATGCATATTCAACATAACCAATAGGGACCCGAGGACATATGGGCGGAGCACTATGAAAGCGCCAAACATACACCATTCTTCAGAGTGAGGTTTGGAAGTTGGAGGTAAGTGTCAGATATTCAGTCATATGTTTGCTGACCTCCACTGGTTTCCATTGTCTCAGCAGCATCTCCATTTTAAGGGAGATGATCACTGCTGTGACATCTAAGAGAAGCAAGGCAGCCAGGAGGAGGACCTGCAAGCCCTTGTAGAAGAAATAGAGACGAGGAGGGACCGACTTCTTGGGAGCATGAAGGCCAAGCCAGCCCAAATCATCATTTGTGGCATCTGGAAGATGGTAGCACTGGCTCTGTGTGCCAATCCTGTGACTTCCAGAATTTCAAAGGAGTATCAAAAAAAAATTAACAACCTGACCAGAGCTGGCAAGGTATGACATTCATCATGCTCTCCCTTTCTTCCTTGCCAACAATGGGCACCATCACACTCTAAACTCTCTTAAAGCAACACTCACACAACCGACACTTCAGTCTGCACTCAGCTTAAGGCACCTCTATCACCCAATCCTGCACAGCTCCATGATCACACACCAACTGACAAACACAACCCCCAAACACGCTGCACCAACTTGGCACTCTCACACCTGCACCTTTTGCACACCAAAACTACGACGACTCCTGTGATCAACTGCAAGCCTCACCTACATTGTCTTTGCAGGACAAGTTGGTGCACAACGTTAGAGAGAGGAAGATCGCTGAGGAAGACATCCCTGTTCTCAGAACCCAACCCCACATGAGGAGAAGGCCATCCAGCTCCAGGGTTGCAACGCTGCATGACTGTGGCAGAAGCTGAGGTCAGCGGTATCATGACACAGCAAAGTGAGTACGTGTTATCTCTTCATGGCAGCCCTTTGCACCATTACACAGCCCCAGCCTTCCACCCCCTTTAAATAGAGACAACATCCTGAGGGGGACATGCACAATGATTCTTACCTTTTCTTCCTAGAGGTCCAACAAAGCCACAGCAGCTAAGTGAGGAGGAGAAGGGGGAGCAGCTCCAGGAGGAAGAGAGCCTGGACCTCCACATTCCCGTTGCCTCCATGAGTATGGTGTTGAGGAGAAATAAGGAGACCAGGGTCTTATTCCTCTCTCCTCATCTGAAAACACACCATCCCCGCCACCACCTAGCCCTTCCGACTCAACAGTAACATCACCCAGTTCACCTGTTCCAGGCACCAGTGCAGAGACAGGACCCCAGGGGCAGATAGTTAGGAAGAGCTAGCTAAGATTAGCCACTTTACAATCTTCTGGACTCAACATTGATTTCAATAACTTCAGATCATAACCACTGCTCCCATTTTTTTCAGACAGCAGATGCTAGTAATGGTTCCGCTGTTGCCATTTACAGTTCCTCTAGACCCATCTTTTGTTTCTTTACTTGTCCCATTACCACCCTCTTTGCCTTGCATCATCATCCCTTTTGCCATTAAATCACTTCTGCCCTCCACCCTATCAGAGACCTTCACTTTTGTTCTTTCCTCCTCTCCCCCTTTCCCTGGCTCTGTACTTAGAATCATAGAATGGTTACAGCACAGAAGGAGGCCATTTGGTCCGGCAAGCCCATGTCGGCTCGCTGCAAGAGCAATCCAGCTAGTCTTGCTCCCCTGCTCTTTCTCTATAGCCCTGCAATTTTTTTTTCCTTCAAGTACTTATCCAATTCCCTTTTGAAAGCCACGATTGAATCTGCCTCCACCACCCTTTCAGGCAGTGCATTCCAGATCATAACCACTCGCTGCGTAATAAAGATTTTTCTCATGTCGCCTTTGGTTCTTTTGTCAATCACCTTAAATCTGTGTCCTCTGGTTCTCGACCCTTCCACCAATGTGAATAGTTTCTCTTTATCTGCTCTGTCTAGACCCCTCATGATTTTGAACACCTCTATCAAATTTCCTCTCAATCTTCTCTGCTCTAAGGAGAACAACCCCAGCTTCTCCAGTTTATCCACATAATTGAAGTCCCTCATCCCTGGAACCATTCTAGTAAATCTTTTCTGCACTCTCTCTAAGGCCTTCACATCCTTCCTAAAGTGCGGTGCTCAGAATTGGACACAATACTCCAGTTGTGGCCGAACCAATGTTTTATAAAGGTTCATCGTAACATCCTTGCTTTTGTATTCTATGCCTCTATTTATAAAGCCCAGGATCCCATACACTTTTTTAATTGCTTTCTCAACCTGCTCTACCACCTTCAATGACCTGTGCACATATACTCCCAGGTCTCTCTGTTCCTGCACCCCCTTTAGAATTGTACCCTTTAGTTAAATTGCCTCTCTTTGTTCTTCCTATCAAAATGTATCACTTCACCCTTCTTTGCGTTATATTTCATCTGCCACGTGTCCGCCCATGCCACCAGCCTGTCTATGTCCTCTTGAAGTCTATCACTATCCTCCTCAATGTTCACTAACCTTCCAAGTTTCGTGTCATCTGCAAATTTTGAAATTTTACTTGCTTAAAAACTGTTTAATCTTCAACTTCTTCCAGTTCTGACGAAGGGTCATCGACCTGAAACATTAACTCTGTTTCTTTCTTCACAGATGCTACCTGACTTACTGAATATTTCCAGCATTTTCTGTTTTTATTTCAGATTTCCAGCAGTGGCAATATTTTGCTTTTGACCAGGTAAGCTTACTAGCTGACTCTGATAGCTTGAGGGACCAAGAGAGTAGGAAGTGGGCGAGGATGTAACCATCCATCCAAAGGGGCAAAGTAGAAGTTGGCCAAAGACTGAAGAGTCATGAGACCCAGACCTCATGGGTTCTTGTCTTAAGAGACACATGTTTCGGGAACATGAAAGGTACGTGAGTGCCCCGAGGAGCATCTCCCCTGATTTGCGGCAATTCACAGGTGCGGCTGCAGAGTCCACAGCTCTGATAAGCGGCAACATCATGCTGGTGGTGCCTGCTCTGCATGAATTGATATAGCAAATGGCAACTGCATTGGGGCATGTAGTAGATCCTCAGGTAGGAGGCAGTCATGGACCAGTCGGATCTCCGCCTCCATGGAACCTCAGATTTCAGCTCTGGCGGCATTAGGGGGCAGATTAGAGGGCACCGTGAATCATGCCTTCCAGTGCATGACTAATGCAGTGACTCAGGGTTTCCAGGATTTTATGGCTGCCATCACACCAGCCATCTAGCTGATGCCTGGGGCTACAGGACCAGGGCCAAGTGGAAGGGCGATGGTTTCAACCCAAGTGCCTGATGCTGCTGACTCTCAAGACAACAGCACTTGCCAGGGCTCCAGCCTTTGCCCTCAGACCACCACACCAGTGAAACATGGCAGACATGACCAGGCTGCACAGAAGCTCCCTTCGGAGACACAGCCAGCCCCCCCAGCACAGTATTATGTTACACAGGGGATGTGCCGAGCCAACGCCAAAGGAAATACAAATGAGAAAAACCTATGATATATACTCTGGGTGGGGGACTTCAATGTCCATCACCAAGAGTGGCTCGGTAGCACCACTACTGACCGAGCTGGCCGAGTCCAAAAGGACATAGCTGCCAGACTGGACCTGCGGCAGGTGGTGAGCGATCCAACACGAGGGAAAAACCTACTTGACCTCGTCCTCACCAATCTACCTGTCGCAGATGCATCTGTCCATGACAGATAGAATATAAAAACAGGGAGGTATTGCTGCAGTTATATAAGGTATTGGTGAGACCGCACCTGGAATACTGCATACAGTTTTGGTCTCCATACTTAAGAAAAGACATACTTGCTCTCGAGGCAGTACAAAGAAGGTTCACTCGGTTAATCCCGGGGATGAGGGGGCGGACATATGAGGAGAGGTTGAGTAGATTGGGACTCTACTCATTGGAGTTCAGAAGAATGAGAGGCGATCTTATTGAAACATATAAGATTGTGAAGGGGCTTGATCGGGTGGATGCAGTAAGGATGTTCCCAAAGATGGGTGAAACTAGAACTAGGGGGCATAATCTTAGAATAAGGGGCTGCTCTTTCAAAACTGAGATGAGGAGAAACTTCTTCACTCAGAGGGTGCTAGGTCTGTGGAATTTGCTGCCCCAGGAAGCTGTGGAAGCTACATCATTAGATAAATTTAAAACAGAAATAGACAGTTTTCTAGAAGTAAAGGGAATTAGGGGTTATGGGGAGCGGGCAGGAAATTGGACATGAAGCTGAGTTCGGATCGGTCAATGCCCTGTGGGTGGCGCAGAGGGCCCAGGGGCTGTGTGGCCGGGTCCTGCTCCTACTTCTTGTGTTCTTTAGATTTGTGGTTGGGATCAGATCAGCCATGATCTTATTGAATGGCGGAGCAGGCTCGAGGGGCCGATTGGCCTACTCCTGCTCCAATTTCTTATGTTCTTATGTTCTTAGTATTGGTAGGAGTGACCACAGCACAGTCTTTGTGGAGACAAAGTCCTGTCTTTGCACTAAGGACACCATCCAATGTGTTGTGTGGCACTATCAAAGTGCTGAATGGGATAGATTCAGTACATATCTAGCAGCTCAAAACTGGGCATCCATGAGACGCTGTGGGTCATCAGCAGCAGCAGAATTGTATTTCAGCGCAATCTGTAACCTCATGGCCCGGCATATTCCTCACTCTACCATTACCAACAAGCTAGGGGATTAACCCTGGTTCAATGAGGAGTGTAGAAGAGCATGCCAGGAGCAGTACCTAAAAATGAGGTGCCAACCTGGTGAAGCTACAACTCAGGACTACATGCATGCTAAACAGCAGAAGCAACATGCTAAAGACAGAGCTAAGCGATTCCACTACCAATGGATCAAATCAAAGCTCTGCAGTCTTGCCACATCCAGTCGTGAATGGTGGTGGACAATTAAACGACTAACGGGAGGAAGAGGCTCTGTAAACATCCCTATCCTCAATGATGGCGGAGTCCAGCACGTGAGTGCAAAAGACAAGGCTGAAGCATTTGCAACCATCTTCAGCCAGAATTGCTGAGTGGATGATCCATCTCAGCCTCTTCCCGATTTCCCCACCATCACAGAAGCCAGGTATGTCCTATCTACAAAAAGCAGGACAAATCCAATCCTGCCAATTACCGTCCCATCAGTCTACTCTCAATCATCAGCAAAGTGATGGAAGGTGTCTTCGACAGTGCTATCAAGCGGCACTTACTCACCGATAACCTGCTCACCGATGCTCAGTTTGGGTTCTGCCAGGACCATTCAGCTTCAGACCTCATTACAGCCTTGGTCCAAACATGGACAAAAGAGCTGAATTCCAGAGGTGAGGTGAGAGTGACTGCCCTTGACATCAAGGCAGCATTTGACTGAGTGTGGCACCAAAGAACCCCAGTAAAATTGAAGTCAATGGGAATCAGGTGGAAAACTCTCCAGTGGCTGAAGTCATACCTAGCTCAAAGGAAGATGGTCGTGGTTGTTGGAGGCCAATCATCTCAGCCCCAGGACATTGCTGCAGGAATTCCTCAGTCCTAGGCCCAACCATCTTCAGCTGCTTCATCAATGACCTTCCCTCCATCATAAGGTCAGAAATGGGGATGTTCGCTGATGATTGCACAGTGTTAAGTTCCATTCGCAACCCCTCAAATAGTGAAGCAGTCCGAGCCCGCAAGCAGCAAGACCTGGACAACATCCGGGCTTGGGCTCTTAAGTGGCAAGTAACATTCGCGCCAGACAAGTGACAGGCAATGACCATCTCCAACAAGAGAGAGTCTAACCACCTCCCCTTGACATTCAACGGCATTACCATCGCCGAATCCCCCACCATCAACATCCTGGGGGACACCATTGACCAGAAACTTAACTGGACCAGCCATATAAATACTGTGGCTACAAGAGCAGGTCAGAGGCTGGGTATTCTGTGGCGAGTGACTCACCTCCTGACTCCCCAAAACCTTTACACCATCTACAAGGCACAAGTCAGGAGTGTGATGGAATACTTTCCACTTGCCCAAATGAGTGCAGCTCCAACAACACTCAAGAAGCTTAACACCATCCAGGACAAAGCAGCCCGCTTGATTGGCACCCCATCCACCACCCTAAACATTTGCTCCCTTCACCACCGGCGCACAGTGGCTGCAGTGTGTACCATCCACAGGATGCACTGCAGCAACTCATCAAGGCTTCTTCGACAGCACCTCCCAAACCCACGACCTCTGCCACCTAGAAGGACAAGGGCAGCAGGCACATGGGAACAACACCACCTGCACGTTCCCCTCCAAGTCACACACCATCCCGAATTGGAAATATATCGCGTTCCTTCATCGTCGCTGGGTCAAAATCCTGGAACTCCCTTCCTAACAGCACTGTGGGAGAACCTTCACCACACGGACTGCAGTGGTTCAGGAAGGCGGCTCACCACCACCTTCTCAAGGGCAATTAGGGATGGGCAATAAATGCTGGCCTCGCCAGCGACGCCCACATCCCATGAACGAATAAAAAAAAATATGGCGGGATCAGTGCTGGGAATAATCACCAGGTGGAAGTAGCACCTCTGGGGTGCAATATCAGTGGAAAACTTTGGGGCCTATTTCCTGGGATAGACATTCTAGTGGGTTTCCCCAATCTCTCGTTGTAACTTCAGGAGACATCTCAGAGAAATGGCGTATACGGTGGGAGATTAGACGAACCCTCATGGAAATTCCAAGTGCTAGTAATATTATTATTGATGAAACTAACAGCTAGGGATGAAAACAGCCCTCTGTCTTAAAGTTGAACAATTACTTTTCTCTCCTCAGCACACTTAGTTTGGGTTTATCAAATTCCTGATTATCAATTCCTCCCCTACACAGTCCAATTTCAAAATTTCAAAATGACATAATACAGTGCTGTTAGGAAACATTTCTGTATCGTTCTTTTAGGTAAACTATTTCCCATGAAGGAAAGTCAGAATCAATTTGTGTCTGTGTAATCCTCAGTATACTGGCTAAATTATTTATCTGTTATCCATCTGAACAAATACACAGAATGAACTGGAATGTGTCTGATGATTGCATTGAAGTTCCACAAGTGAAGGCATGATGCTGTATCTCAGATATATGCAAATATTTCTTGCTTCCAAAAATATACAAAAATTAAAATGTTGGGATTGAGACTTTATTAAAAAGCAGCATAATTAAGAACAGGTTTTGATTTTTGTCAGTTTCTGATGGCACCTTTTTCGCCTTTATTTCCCTCTTAATCATTTTATTTTAGGTCTAATGTGGAATGATACATTCATAATGAATTTGATAATCACCATGTCAGTTATGTAGAGGGCAGTAGAGGACTGTAAAACCTATGTGTGTTCTTAATGATACAGCAGTGCACTCTAGTGTTGCTTTTTGATATACGGATCTAATTTCAGTACCTCTATACTTAGGTATGTATATATCATGGTAGGTTGGAGCTTCGGTATTTTCTTCTGCAAAACTAAAAGTTTTACCATTAAAATGATTTAAAACCCTAAGTAATTTTGGATTGATTTTAAAACTATCCATATTTGTTCTCAGTTTTAGTAGGTCAGCTGTAGTTTGTTCTATTGAACTGAATGGAAAATAATAACTAACTACATAAAGATGTACTTCTGTAATGTGTTATACTCTTTGGAATCTCAGTGTTTCATATGTTACATATATAAAAATAAGGTCAAGTATGGATAATTTTTTCTTTCATTCCAATACCAAATCTGATTTGTTGTATATCATCCTAATTTAGCTTAATTTCTTGTATAATTATGCATTGTAATCTGCAATATCTTGATGTGCATTGAAAATACTGAACATAGAGTGAGGTTACCCTAACTTTTCATACAAACTACAATCAAACAAGTAGCTTGGAGATTGAACAAGTACAATTATAGAAGAGATAATGTTGAATACCAAACATATAACTTGACATACTTTGAAATTGGATTTGGATAATGCCATTAAATAACATTAATTAGCACCAACATTTTTGCTTAAGTAGTTCTAATTAAAATATTATCTGTACATAAAAAGATTGTGAAGTAATTACTCATAGCCATATATAATTAGTGGCAAAGAGATTAGTGTCTTGCTCCCGATCTACCCACATCACTGAGACTGCCCTGGTTGGTCACCAACAATTCTGTGTCACCATAATTATATTGCATTATTCCTTCTTGACCTTTCTGTAGTATTTGACATGGTCGGCAACACTGCTCTTTCCCACCTCTCTTTAGTGGTTTTAGTATTACTTGTCCCAATGTAGCTAGCACATCTCCTACAAAGACTTCTTCTTCCATCCCTGCACAGTCACCTCCAGTGCCTCAAAACTCTATGCATAAAAATACATAGAAGTTACAACACAGAAACAGGCCATTTGGCCCAATTAGTCCCTTTCTTCATTTACCCTCCAAGCAAGCGAATAAATCACATTTATCCACCCTGTTCCCATATCCCTTTAACCCCTTTTCCTTCATCCCCCTCTCTTTGATCTTGTCTTATTCCTCATATATACGTTGGCCCCTGGAATGTTAACTGTAAGCATGGGTTGGCTTTGATACTAATGCCATGATATCCATCTATACCTCCCCACCACCACCTTTGACTTCACAACTGTTGCCATCCTGTCTGACTGCCTGTCCACAATCATCAAAGGTGAGTAATAACTTCTTTCATCTCAACACTGACAAGATAGAAGCCTTCCTATTTGGACCTTGCCAGAAGCTCTGCACCCGAGCCTCCTGATGCCATTCCCCTTCTTTGATGCCTGCTCAATCTCAACCAGATGGTGCACAACCTATTTGTCCTGCTGGATCCTGAGCTGAGTTTTAAACCACACTTGCAGTCCATCACTAAGACTGCCTGCTTTCACTTCAGAAACATTGTCTGTAACCCTATCTCATACCGATGCCTTTGAAAGCCTCATCCATGCCTTAATCATCACCAGGCTGTAATTTTCCAATTCACTCCTCATTGGCCTTCTGAGATCCAACCTTCTTAAACTCCAGCTGATCCTGCCTCATGCTAAATTCTGTTCACCTATTACCTTTATCCTTGCTGATCTCTACTGGTTTCCCAACTGTCTGTCCAACAATTTCAAAATTGCCCTCTTTATCTTCAAGTTCTTCCATGGCTTCAAAATCCCTTTATGGCCTCTCTCCTCCCTATCTTTGCAACTTTCTCCAGCCTTACACTTCTGCCCACGCCCTCTGCTCTTCTAACTATGGTCCCCCTATGCATTGCCCCTTCTCTGGTCTACCATTAGCAATGCTGCCTTCAGCTATCTCACACATTCACTCTGCAAGCCTTCTCCTTGATACATCTCTACCCAACTTCAAAACCACCCTTAAAGCCTACCTCTTTATCAGCACTTTTATCCACCTTCCCTAATCTTTCCTCATATTCCTGCTTGAGTCTGAGCTCAACTGTAAAGTTTCTTGGGATGTTTTGCTATGTTAAAGGTGCTATATAAAGATAAGTGTTTTTTTTTGTTTGCAGAATTAGTCTGTTTACAATCTTTTCTTTGCAATTTGAGCTCAGTATTTGTAGCTAACACTCAGGAGACACCTGGAAAAAGCAAAATAATGAAATGAAGGGCCACAATTTGCCTGTAAATTGACCTTAAACACACTAGTGTCATTGTTATTAATAAGCAGAGTCCATGGGACTTAAATTAATTTGTTCAATAAATTTATCTAAAAGTAGACATGCATTAAAAATGGTGAGACTCTGGGGGAAAAGAACAGCAATTTATTTGCTTGTGTTTAGTGCTTCTCTGATGATTTTTACCACTCCAAAATAGTTTAGTGGGTGAATTTTCCCTTTTGCCTCCAGGCAAAAAATGGGCTAATTGGCCGCCTGTTTTACACCCTGCCTGAGTTTCCTTTCCATAATGGAAATGGAAATCGATGGGGTGTTAAACAGGCGGATGATCTGCCACTGCCCACTTTCTGCTTGGCAATAAAAGTGAAAATGCGCCTCAGTCTTTCTGAACTGAATGAACAGAAAGAGTTCAAAATATTGCCACAGACATAGGCAGATGTGGAGGAGCAGCACATAGATCCACAGTGGGGTGCTTTGTGTGCTAGGGCCCTGTATAATCAGGCATGGAGACCTGAAGGGAATTCCCTCCCTAAACCTCTCCAACTCTCTACCTCTCTCTCCTCCTTTAAGGCACTCCTTAAAACCTACCTCTTTGACCAAGCTTTTGGTCACTTGTCCTAATATTGCCTTGTCTGGCTCGGTGCCAAATTTTGGCTAATGACGCTCCCGTGACGTGCCTTGGGACATTTATACTGGGTTAAAGGTGCTATATAAATACAAGTTGTTGTAATTGTTGAAGCCTACTTCATGCCCAGTGAAAGTATTTAAATGACTGACCTTGCCTATTAGGCAAGGTCAGCTAAATAGGGCGCAGACGACGCAGTGTCTTAGGAGCAGTGATCCCAATGGCTCAAGACCACATTATCCACCCCTGTATCTGCCCCTGTGTTTGCCAAAATGGGGGCATGGCACTGGCATGAAGGAAGAGCAAAATAAAAGACTTTTAAAAAAAAAGTTGCCTTAAGCTATGAACCAAATTGATGGCTATTCAATTCAATTTTGCAAACAACTAACCAGCAGTGATAGGTGTCTATGTTTCTGAAGGGGGTGTGAATGTGGAAGGTGCAAGATTTATTTTCTTGGGACATGCCCCCACAACATTTTTAATTTTAGTTGGTGCATTTTACAGCATTTTAGAGTGTGATGCAACTACATTTCTCCACTAGGTTTTCCTGAACTATTGCCTTCAATGGGGTTACATGACACAGGTATGGCCTTTCTTTAGTGCAATCGCATCTGGTATAGAGCAACAAATACAAGAAAGGCAGAATTGCTTATATTGATGTTTTTGCAGGGAGCACTAAAGTATCAGGGTTTGACTGCAATATTCTAGTTGGACAAGAGTGAAAGAAGGAGGGGGGGTTTCAGCAATTTGAGGTTTTAATAGGGATTGATGTGTGTACTAGCAGTGTTAGGGATTACTTAGCAAGAAGAAGGTCAGAGCTGGAAAAGGCAACACAACGTTATTAGTTCAATGCAGTCAGCTGTGATGGTTGATGACAACGTGGTGCAGGGTCATAGGCTTCACTCGTATGAATGGTCAGGGAGCCAACATAGTTAACAGGCAGGGGACCTACAGTTTTGACTTTATCATAGGGGAGGCGTATGTTGCAACATTGTGTGTGTGATGCTTTCCTACTGCTCATAAGAATCAGGCATTGCAACTGATCCATATTCTTGCTTGTCAGGATTGTGATGGGAAATGCAGTTTTACTGAATTTCTGCTGATGAAAAAATAAACTCAATGCATTTAGAAATGCTTTCAGCGCACTCCCATCACCTAAGGAAGATCAGCTGGAACAGAGAAGGGCTGCCAGAATTTTAGGTCGAATCAAAGGCATTCTATCTACAATACCCATTGGGTATTTGGACCTGGCACTGACTGACAAGCACTGCCTCTGGATGCTGAGCCATAGCAGGCAGATAGTTACAGAGCTGTACCACCTGCGTCAGAAAACAGAAGTGGCTGACAAGGTCATTGAGGACCTCAATTTTTGTGCCTCCAGCACCTTATAGCTGGCACAGTGGATATTTGCTGTCTCAGCCACAAATGCATCAAAGACCCAACACATGCTATAATCATTACGGCCACATCTTCTTCTCTTGTGGCACTGACCAACAACAGAAGCATGAGAAGGTTACCCAATTCCACCAGACTGTTGGCTTTACTAAAATACAGGGTGCGATAGATGGCACCCCTGCAGCTATCCAGATTCTTGTCTACAACGCAGAAAGGGATTGAACTCCATCAATCTTCAACTGGTCTGTGCCCATGGACATTGTATCATGCAGATCAATGCCTGCTCCCCAGACTGCACCCACAATGCTTTCATTTTGTATCGGTAATCTGCGCCAGGCTTATTTGAAGGTGAAGGGAGACTAGAAGAATGGCTTCTCCATACTCTGCACCAGACCTTGCAGGTTATTTGGCATGAACAAAAGTAACTCATGTCAGACTGCAGTCTCCTTTTATAGGCATACTCTTTGAGGTCTGAATCCCTAGGTGGTGCAGCAGAGGCAGGAACCATGCTGATCCTTCAGCCATCAGACGCTTGCTCTTAAGCTGCCTGTTTTTCAGCTGCTGCCACTACTTGCTCCTCCTCACCAGTTTGTGTAACTCACCCAGTGTTACTTTCTGAAGTTCACTATTTCCATTTTCTTGGATATGTGTAGTTGCGCTTTGTAAATTTGGTGAGAGTGATGGAGAGTGACCTCTTGGCTTGCTTGCGGATATTATCTGTAGTGTCACTCTGTTTTTCCAGGACCAATAAATCAGAAGAGAAACATTTAAAATAAGCTCCTCCAAGCATATAATAAAAGCAAAATACTGAGGATGCTGGAAATCTGAAATAGAAGGAGAAAATGCTGGAAATACTCAACAGGCCAGGCAGCATCTGTGGAGATAGAAACAGAGTTAATGTTTCAGGTCGATGATCTTTTGTCAGAACTGGGAAAAGTTAGAAATTTAACAGTTATGAATTATACTGTGTGATGCTATTGAAATTGAGTGTATGCCTGAGTGTCAACGACTGAGTCAGACGTGACAGAAACATGATGATGATCATGGTCAGAAAATCATGCACAGCGAGAGCCTGAATTTCCGATGTGTTCTCTCAGCGGGTGAGGCTTGCCGCTGGGAATGCAGTCAGAAAATTACCACTAATATTCCTAGAATAATCTGACTCAAAGATGATAGCGCTGCCAACTGAGCTAAACTGTCAATCTCCACTCGATCTATAAGCTTCTCAAAGGAACTCCAGTGAATTGGTCAGACATGTTCTACACCTTCTGAACCCTTACTGGGTCTCCCTAATTAGATCCTGTTCTTTAAGGTGATCCCTTATGTTATTCCTCATCAAAGTCTTGAACACTTTCCCCACAGTGGTAAGCATTCAATGCCCTGTTTCTTGCAGAACAATACTGCATTTTTTACTGGTTAGTTTAATTCAACATAAAATGTTTAAAGGTCCTGAGGTCAAATTTTTTGGCATGGCTACTTGTTGCAGTACTTGAACTTTATGTTAACTGCTTTCTTGAGGTCAGCCATCTTTTATCTCTCATCTTTCCAGTTCCAATGGGTTATTGACACGAATCATCCTGTCTGCTATCTGTTTCCAAGCCTGTTGCAGCAGGTCCTTCTGGGGGGTGGGGGGGGGGTCCATTTGTTCATAATAATAATTCTCTCCCTAACTTCATAGATAAGCCCTTCCAGCATTAAATCTCCTTTTCCATGACCTGGATGCCTTTGTTCTGTGGAAAATCTAAATCTGCAGTTTCTCTATACTCAGCAGGATTACTATTACAACAACTCATCATCAGTAGTTAAAACTAACATGTGACGCAACAGACTAAACTGAGCACACGTTCCTATTTAATGGTTGATAAACATTTGCCTTGCTCTCCTCTGTGCTAATCCAGAGGTTTAAAAGGCTCTTTCATGAGTTAATGGCCTGGAATTCGCTGCAATGGCAATATTGATGGTGAATGCCATAAGTTTGACTGTGGTGAATTCACTGCTGTGAGTATAGCGGTGGCTCAGGAGCGGCGCAGTCAATGTCTGATACATACCCAAGATACCGGGGCCTGACACAGGACGGAACAGCAGGTTATTTAACAGGAATGCATTTGGGAGCAATGGCTTTGATCTGATAACTTGGGGATGGGTTTCAGTATGTACAGACAGAATGTCCAGGTTAGATTTAATTTGATTGATGAGTTTGTACTGAAACAGTATAAATGTATAAATCAGTGCAAAGAAGGGAACTGTCTGCATAGGGTTGACTGTTGAACTGTATCCAATCCCTACCCATATTTTATTACCCAGTTGCAATTCATGCTTAGTGCACAAGCTCAATGAATATTAATATAAAAATAATATCAGTCGGGGGGAAATCAGAACATGCCTGGCTGTCAAAACACTCATTTTATTACTTAATTGAGGTTTACGATTTCAATTAAGTTCCTTGAACAAGTCAGTAAAAATGTTACCCTCAGACAACCTGCTGAGCGATTGAATACTTTACCGATTCTGAGTCGTCCAGCACCATTCTGCAATGGTCTAAGTGGCTGTGGCATTTACAGTGGTGCTAATTAAGCAAACTCAATTCCGTATTAATTTTAATTGGGGGCGGAGCTATGATAATTAGCTGCTCAAATTTATCGGCGGGGGGTCTCTGGAGGATCGCAAAAGTCCCAGCAAATTACAGCATGGCATACGTATTGTCATAAGTCACCCACGTCATAATTTCCTGGATTTACTGCATTATAATAATGGCGTACGACCAGTAATAGCCCGTGAGCCTCACTATTATTGCTGCTGTTCCACGGCCAACCCACTGTGCAAACTGTGTAGCACAGTTTCTTTTTGCTATTAAATCCAGGTTACTGAGAAGGCCTAAATAATCCCCAAAACATTTAATAACCCACCGTTAACTCCTGACTAATGCAACAACAGTAATTTCTAGGCTTTTACTGTAACACAAAATCGCAGCTGGGAAGTACGTAATTTTGCGATGCCTGCTCCCAGCGCTCCAGGAGTGGTGCAGCCAAATTTTAACCCTAAGTCCCTTCAAAGAACACCCTTTATGGTACTTTTCATTTCTTACACCAGCCATCCTTATGGTCTATGTGGGTCAATTTAAGGCCAAATTGTGCAAAATTATGGGCGCAAAATTATGTTCTATGCTCTAGACTGCTCAAACCCAGGTCATGTCATCAGCACAGAAAGACTCCCATCCTATCAGTCTGGAATGGGTTGAACCCTGGAACTCGGGTGAAAGATCAATGTGCCAACTCACTGGTCCACCTTCACGACTCTCATAAAAAAAATTACTTTGTCCTTTACTGTGCTTAATACACCTCATGAAATTTAACACGACCAATTACAAAGAAATATGCATATATGTAGACAAAATCAAAATAGAGCTATCTATAAAATTTTGATTAAAACAAGTTAAATATGGGAGGCCTGAAATACAAAGTTAGCATGCTTTCCTATCTGTTTAAACAGGCAGCTGATTTCCGTAATGTGTCAAATAAATATAAAATTGCAATTTTTTTAATATGATACTATCAAATAAAGTAATCAGTATCTCATGCAGCTACATTCCCCCATCCTGACTATATTATGCATATTTTCAGGGGAGGGTGACATGATTCTAATTAAGGTGGAGTGATTGCACAAAGAAGTTAATTGCTTACTATGGGCAGCAAATGTATGCTGTGCTAAATATAATGAGAGGCAACAGACCTTTTATCAGTTTGCACCCTAATTAAAATTTAATTCCAGGAAATAATTCCTCAAATATTTATCTGTTGCTGATTTTATGTATGGCACATGTATCCCTGTAGAGTTTTACTGACAGGATGGTCTGAATGGCTGAACATGACTTATGAACCTGTGGCCAATTTGCCATGCAACAAGAACTGGTCTGGTATTAGCTACTGCTTAACTTTGCATGAAATTATTGCATTTTTGGTGTACCGAGATCAAATATTTTATTTTACCTTTCTATGAACACATTTTCTTTTAGTGACCTAATTTGAATGCTGTAAACTCCAAACTCTACCACCTGTTCCTGCTTCTACCGATGGTATCCAAGATAATGGATCATCTATCATCAATTCATATTTCATTTACAAAACACATTGCCATTTCCACAACAATTTAGTTTTCGGCCACACTGGCCAACCATTGCCTTGCTAACTTATGTGTATTGGCACTGGTCAGACATACTGGGAAACTCTGGGGAAATTAATATTGTTATCAGCTGTTGAAAAAGACATTTGCCGATCAAACCCATTCTATCAATAGACCATGCATAATCTGTTCTATCATGGACTCTAAAGGACCTATTTAAATCTTCTGAGGAAGGTTTTGTCAAGTTCCTCCCTGTCCCCAAAGGTTAAGTCTAGCAAAACTCCAGAGTATGTATTCAACCTTACATTATTCACTTTTGGTTTAATTCCTTGTATCCATGGTCCCAGTAGCTCAAATCCATGATAAAAATTAGATAGGTGATCAGTAGTTTTGCTTCAGGAACAGACGTGGTGAGGTGAATGGCCTCTTCTTGTGCCCTACTTGCTTTCTTAGGTTCTGCTCAGAAATCACAGAGGACAGTTTGTTGTACTTCTCTTTTCATTTACAAACTATAAAGAAACCAAGAAGACAATGGTACTAGAGAATATCTGGGCTCTATTTCAGCATAATCAAAATGAAAAATAAACAATGTACATGTAAATCGGTTTCAAAATTTTCAAGAAATTTAATGAGTTTGTTTGTGTACGTTTACTAAGTTGAAGGATGTCAGTTCTGGACAATAGGATGCCAGTTTACCACTTTACCAGTTTCAGCAATGAGCACACCAAAGTCGATCCAATAGAATGCTTTAAATAGGTTTGTTGACTGCCAATTTGAAGCTTGTACACACACTAGGCAAGGGAATACCCAATAAATGGAAGGATACTGAGAGGTGCAGAGGAAGTGAGGGACCTTGGAGTGCATGTCCACAGATCCCTGAAGGTAGCAGGACAGGTAGATAAGGTGGTTAAGAAGGCATATGGAATGCTTTCCTTTATTAGCCGAGGCATAGAATATAAAAGCAGGGATGTTATGCTGGAACTGTATAAAATACTAGTTAGGCCTCAGCTTGAGTACTGCACACAGTTCTGGTCACCACATTACAGGAAGGATGTAATTGCACTAGAGAGGGTACAGAGGAGATTTACGAGGATGTTGCCAGGACTGGAGAATTTTAGCTATGATGACAGATTGGAAAGGCTGGGTTTGTTTTCCTTGGAACAGAGGAGGCTGAGGGGTGATTTGATTGAGGTGTACAAAATTATAAGGGGCCTAGATAGAGTGGATAAGAAGGACCTACTTCCCTTAGCGGAGGGGTCAATAACCAGGGGGCATAGATTTAAAGTGATTGGTAGAAGGATTAGAGCGGAAATTAGGAAAAAATTTTTCACCCAGAGGGTGGTGGGGGTCTGGAACTCACTGCCTGAAAGGGTGGTAGAGGCAGAAACCCTCAACTCATTAAAAAAATACCTGGATGTGCACCCGAAGAGCCGTGGCCTGCAGGGTTACGGACCAAATGCAGGAAAGTGTAATTAGGCTGGGTGGCTCGTTTCTCAGCCGGCGCGGACACGATGGGCTGAATGGCCTCCTTCTGTGCCATAAATTTTCTATGATTCTCTTTCTTTCTACACTAAATCTTCCTGTTCTCCATCCCCCTCACATATGACCCACCCCATTCCATAATGCATGTATTATTTATCAGAACTAGGCCACAGGTAAAGGTGGGTTAAGAAATTTCTAAAGAGGAATGCAATAAATTATATTTAATTTCTAGCATGGTCTGGGGGCATGTTAACACCGTATCATCACCGTTAACAGGCGGTAAGGCTATCGACTCCATTTTGAGGCTGTTACCATCCCGTTAATGCCGGGTGATCCAGGTTAAAATCGGCCCCTATGACTCTGCGATTTCTTGAAGAATTCTGATGCAAAGGCATCCCTTAGTGCTCTTTTCGCTAAAACTCCCTGAAATGTTCAGTGACCCACAATGACTGACAGATTTTGCAACAGACTCTCTGCTTGATCTGTGGATGACTCTACCCCTCTGTTATGCTGAGTGGCTGTGATCCTGTTCTCCATGTTGATTCATTCATTTGATTGTCAGGTGAGACATTAGGGTGGATTATAAAGCGGAGACAGGTTCTGAGCGGGGATTGGGGGGCGATAGCAGGCGTGAAACCTGGAAGAAGTTTTAGCATGTCGGAATGTCCGATATCAACATGGCTGCCTAATTATAATTTTACTTCTGGGTTTTGCGTCTCCAATGCGTGTGAGCGGGTGTGATGAGAACCCACATGACCTGATCTCAGCTTGGCCATTCAAAGGGCCAATTCAAAGATGGAATTTGGAGGAGTTAGGGGTTTATGCAAAGAGATGGGATAGTTTAAACATGGATTAAAGGCTCCGCCCTGATTTAACGATGCCTCACTTGATGCACTGCTGGGTGCAGTGAGGAGCAGGAAGGAAATAATCTTCTCCAGCAAAGGGAGGAAGAAACCTCACGAAGACTGCTGTCATGAAGAAGACATGGTTGTAGGTGACTGAGGAGGTCAGCAGCAGGAGTATTGTGGCCCGTTCCTGGATACAGTGCAGGAAGCGCTTTAATGATCTAACCAGGTCAGGAAAGGTGAGTACAGTGCAGATTCACCTACACCCTGTGGTGTACAACACCCCTTCTCACTCTGTCTTCTCAAGCCTGATCCATCAGATCACTCCTCACACTCAGTTAAGTTTCATGAGCACCCATTGTTCACTTTCTATGCACTTCCTCACCTCCCCATTTATCGTTCCACCACTGCCACTCACCCCAATCCTTATGCACTGTGATGCATCTGCCTCATCGAATGCATTGCATCAATCGGTGAATACATGCCTTACAGTCACCCATAGGTCTGTCCTTTCCCACGTTGCAGGAGAAGAGGGCACAAAACACAAGGGAGAGGGAGAGGGAGAGGACTGGAGGTGGCACCCCACAGATTGTGCAGCTGACAGATGCAAAGGAAGAGGCAATGGAGATCAGTGGCATATCTGCGTCCCTGCCCATCGGAAATGGAAAGACTGGGACATTGCAGCTGCCTGGAATTAAAAATATATCTGACCACATTTCATACAAGACTAAGTCATGTTGACTTGATTTCAGCAATGGGTGAAATATGATAAACGTAATTATGTTGAGTGGCAACATTGCTATGTTGCCAGTACTAATTCATATCCGTCTCTTCTCCTCCAGGGCCTTCACACGTAGAGCAGCAGTCTGTTGACTTTCCTGAGGAAGGTTCCTCAGAGGACCTGATTCGTTCTGAGGGTGCATCGTCACAGGACACATGCTTACCATGCATCAGCGCAAATTCTCGCACTTTGGTGGGTCCAGTTAGACAACTAGTTTCACCTGGTCATTCACAGTTCACAAGTGAGCATGAACAGACACTGGTGGCAGGGACAGCTGTGGATAATCTGCATCGGAGGGCGCACTCCTCTCCAAGCCCTGCTCAGCTGAACACAGATGCCGAACCCCAGGGGCCATCGACAAAAAGGAGATTCATTGAGGGACAGCAGCATATTGGCAGACATGCCACACACACTCTCCACAAAAGCAGAGAGGATGGAGGAGTCCAGCTCAAACATTTGTGGATTGATGTTGCAGGCCATTGCAAGGATGTCTTCCATGAATAGACTGGCCTCTTCCATGGAACTTCAATCACGGCAATCTAATCAATCCGTGCAGGCCATGACCACCGCTGTGCATACTTTGGATGCCAGCATATCTGGCACCTTAAACAGGATGGCAGATACCTTATCCGTGGTCTTACAAGGCATCCCAGATGTGCACCAAGCTGTTCCCCAGCATGATGGGGTGCTGGCCCAGGAGAAGGATGATGGCGAATGGGGACATGGAAATTTGAACTCCACAAAGCGTTCCCTCGTCTCACCCGTTGCACCTCCCGCCACCCCCCCCACCCACCCCAGCCAGCATCCGACATACTGCCTCCTCTCCCGATGGCCGAGTTTGCCCTTGCACAGGTGCAGGTGGAGCAGTCTTTGACAGGACCCTCATGGGTCTCAGAGGTCGTAGGCCAAGAGCATCTCAGCAGTCAGAGCAGGGATCTTTTAGCAGCCTGCCTCTACCTTTGCTGAAGCCACAGCGGTTGCACCACGTAGGAGTTATAGGCAAACTAAGAAAAATAAATTTTAATTCAACAAGGGTATGCACATGGGTGTTGGAACAGATGTTATGATATTACTTTTCCTTTTGTTATTACCTTGCATAAAATGTATTAATTTGCACCACTTCCCCGTGTTGCCCATTCTTGTGTGCCGAGCGGCAACTCGCCTTTCAGTTACTTGGTGATGAATGTGAAGATATGAATTGACAGGAACAATTAGTGCATGTGCAATGAGTGGATGGTTGGTTAGAGGCCTGCTTTATGTGAGTGGGGGATGGGGGGTTCGGGGGATGTGATAGTTACTTTGGTCTAGTGTGAGTCACTAACTGAGCCTTTAAGCTATTAGGGCATCCCTGGCATCCTGAGCAGCAATGTGTGCGGCTGGTCTGGCGTTGGGTGCCCCATCTTCATCTTCCCTCTCCTCGTCCTCCTCCTCCTCCTCCTCCTCTTCTTCATTGGATTTGTCATCAGATGATGATCGATGACTTCCTCCTCCACCTCTAGTCCTCGCTGCTATGTAAAGTTGTGCAGAATGCAGCACACCACGATAATTCTAGACACCCTTGCTGGCGAGTTCTGAAGGGTGCCTCCACACCCGTTCAGGTACCTGAAGCGCATCTTCAGCTTGCCGATAGTTTGCTCGATGACACACCTGATGGTGATATGTCTCGCATTGTACCCCTTTTAGGCTTCATTGGTGGGGTTCCTCACAGGTGTCATCAGCCAGGTTTGAAGGGGGTATCCTTTGTCTCCTAACAGCCACCCCTTAAATCTGCTTCCAGTTATGAAGAGGACGGGGCTGTTAGGATGAAAGCACCATGGCAGTTCCCAGGAATTTGGCGCACACCTGCATGAACCTTTTCTTGTGGTTGCAATCCAGCTGCACGATGATGGAACAAAATCCCTTGCGTTTGATGAATGCTCCTGGTTGATCTGGAGGTGCTCGGATTGCCACGTGTGTGCAGTTGATGGCACCTTGTACCAGCCAGCCAGAGATGCGAATCCGAGTGCCCACTTATTCTGGCTCTTGTCATCGCAGGGGAAGTTGACATAAGTGGATGCCCTGACAAACAACTCAGCCATGACCTGCCTTATGTATTTATGTGCAGCCGACTGGGAGACCCTCGGTATGTCTCCTGTAGCGCCCTGGAAGGAGCCAGAGGCAAAAGAATTGAGGACATTGGTGACTTTCATAGCGACTGGTAATGCATGGCCACCAGTTCTAGCCAGGAGCAGCTCCTCTTTTAGGAGGCTGCAGATGTCCTCGACCACCTGATGTGTCAATCTCCGCCTCCGGAAGCACTACTCTTCAGATAGGTCAAGGAAGCTGAGCCTCTATCTGCACATCCTGTTAGGTGGGTAGTGCCTCGTGCGAACTTGGCCCCTCTGTTGCTCTCCTTTCTGTTGCTCCCCCCTCTGTTGCTCCCCCCTCTGTTGCTCCCCCCCTGTTGCTCTCCTCTCAGTTGCTCCCCCCTCTGTTGCTCTCCTCTCAGTTGCTCCCCCCTCTGTTGCTCTCTCTCTGTTGCTCTCCCCTCAGTTGCTCTCTTCTCTGTTGCTCTCCCCTCAGTTGCTCTCCTCTCTGTTGCTCTCCCCTCAGTTGCTCTCCTCTCTGTTGCTCCCCCCTCAGTTGCTCTCCTCTCTGTTGCTCCCCCCTCAGTTGCTCTCCTCTCTGTTGCTCTCCTCTTTGTTGCTCCCCCCTCTGTTGCTCTCCTCTCTGTTGTCCACCTGCAGCTTCCACCACAGCTCAACCTTGCTGCCGTGGATGGTGATTGACTTCCTTATCCGATGTCCAGTCTAACGCAACCATGGCACCACCCAACCTGATGTTCTCTGTTTGAAAATCTTCAAAGTTCTCCAGTACGTCTGTCACCACAAGAACTCTCAGCAAACT
The DNA here is from genome assembly GCF_035084215.1 of Heptranchias perlo. Classification (NCBI taxonomy): domain Eukaryota; kingdom Metazoa; phylum Chordata; class Chondrichthyes; order Hexanchiformes; family Hexanchidae; genus Heptranchias; species Heptranchias perlo. The sequence goes on from NC_090327.1 coordinate 87,834,059, forward strand.
GTTTACCAGAGGGAACTGAGAAAGCAGCTGTGAGCATTGAGCTTTTGTTCATATCAGGACACCTGACCTTTAACCAGCCCCATGAAGTGCTGCTCAATCTCGCCTCTGTTTTATTGCTGAGTTTCCCACCCATGCAGGAGGCGTTAATTTTAACGCATTGCCAAAATCTCATGAAAGTACCTTTATTAACATATTATAATGAGGGATTCGTTTATCGAGAGCGGGCTACTCGGCCACACCCAAACCTGCCTCCGTTAAAACCGGAAGAGAGGTTGGGGTCAGGTTTCCCATTTTTGAAATTTTAACTCCCCCCACCTTCCCCCCACCATTTGGGGTGATTTTAAACCCCAAGAACGGGTGGGTTGGGGGTGGGTGGGTGTTGAAAATAATTGTTTTTTGGGTCACGACCGTAACCCGGCTTTATTCCTGGGTTTAACGTCGACGCGTAAAAGTACAGGCTTCCCACTGGGAATGAAAAGTCTGAAAATTTTGTGGTTGTGACCCAAAAAAACAACTATTTTCAACTCTCACCAGCCCCCAACCCACCCGTTCTTGGGGTTTAAAATCACGCCCATTATGTCTGCTCTCTGTATGGTGATTGATCGAGTCATTGGTCCTGGTCCTGAACCCGATTACCACTGCTTTGTCTGCACTGGTCACCCCTGCTGTAGTACCTGGAACATATCTGCTATATCCATGGCCTTATCCCTACTTCCACGGCATGATATTTTCTATTTCCCACATCCACCATCCTTGTGGCCTCTCAGAGTGAAAATCCAATTTAGTGACAATTAAACCTGAACGTGTGCATGCCAGAGGAACTGGATTGAGTTCGATAAACTTATTTAAGTAGGACTTTTGACCTGTAGGGAGAGGAACCTTAAGGGGTTAAAGAACGACACACTAACTCTGCTACACCTATACACAGCTGTTAAGTTTTTACATTTAAATTGAAAGATGTCCACGTCCTCTTGTCTCCTCCTCATGAACATGAAGATTTTCCCTGGAAAGAACACATTTGAATATAAAAAGCCTTTCTTCCTCTTAATTTCTGCAACTACACAATCACATTATTACAACCACTACTAAATCCTTGTCTGTCGGCTCAGCAGTGACAATGGGGTCAATTTTTTTTTGTTTCAGAGGTTTTGAATTTGCTAAGTGTTCGACCATTATTCCTTGGCGACACTCGTTAGGTTCAGCATGCCAACTGAAGCAAGGTCCCAGGGTATCGCACTTGGAGCCACTAGTGAGAATGGGGTGAGTCATCAGGAAAACTACCCTTCAGGGTGCTGTTGTTTACCACATTATCACATTAATTAATTTAATTCATTAAATTACTTTGAACCTGAGGAGCTCACTTCAAAATAAATGACTATTGCAGTTTGTAGGTTTCATTGTGATATTATTAAATGTTTTTGATGAATTGATCTGGTCACTTGAAGTGAGAAAGCAGCTGTGAGCATTGAGCTTTTGTTCATATCAGGCCACCTGACCTTTAACCAGCCCCATGAAGTGCTGCTCAATCTCGCCTCTGTTTTACTGCTAAGTTTCCCACCCATGCTGGAGGCGTTAATTTGAAGGTAATGTAGCTTTTATTCTTTACAAACATTTTTTGGAAAATGTATTTTCTCATTTGCTTTTAGACATCATAACGAGTAGTAATTTATACCCAGTGGAAGTGTTTCCATGGGAGTGCGCGGGAGAGGAAAATTAGATGTCTGCGTCTGGAAGAGCAGAGTAGCTCCAGTCAGAAAGGCAGTGAATTTCTTGAGTGCATTCGAGATAGTTTTCTGGCGCAATATGTTCTAGAACCAACAAGAGGGCAGGCCATACTCGATTTATTAATGAGTAATGAGCCAGACTTAGTTAACAATCTTAACAGTAAGGGAACATTTATCTAACAATGATCATAATATGATCGAATTCAATGTTAGGTTTGAAAAGGAGAAACTTAACAGTTACTAAGATTCTAGATTTTGGTAAGGCTAACTTTAACGGGATGAGACAGAGACTGACGACAGCAAACTGGTCAAAACTGTTATCGGGCAAAACTACAGATGAACAGCAGGAGGTGTTCAGACAAGAATTTAGCTTAATACAGGACCAGTATGTACCCCTAAGGGGCAAGAGCTCTACTTACCAAATAAAATAGCCATGGTCAAAAGAGGTGAGAGATAACATAAAACTAAAGGAAAGAGCATACAAAAATGTAAAGAATAGTGTAGATCCCGGGGACTGGGAGTTATATAAAGAACAGCAAAGGAAGACAAAAAAGATAGTAAGAACTGCAAAAGGGAATAGGAAAAGAAACTTGCAAGGGATATCAAGATTAACACAAAAAGTTTTTACAATTATATTAGAAGAAAAAGGGTAGTCAAAGGCAATGTGGGCCCTTTAAAAACAGATGCGGGTAATATTGCAAATCAAAATAAGGAAATGGCAGTCTTGTTGAATAATTACTTTGTGTCAGTCTTCACAGCATAGGAAGAGGATAATATACCTGACATTAGAGGAAACTAATAATGAATCAAAGACAGGGGGCTCTAAATTGGGCCATGTAGCACCTGTTGTGTAGGCGCTATGCGGACTCCTAAGGACCCAAAATGGGGTGCGGAATGCACGCGCACATTTCTAGCATGACATGTGCCGCACAGCATATTGGCAAAGGCATTCACGCACGTACAGATAACGAACGCTGGCAACATGTAAAGAAGGGAGAATATGCGGCAGGTCAGTGTGCAATGCTGATTTAAAGGGATAGATGCAATTTTGGAACTCTATGCTCCAGCCAACGCACTGTCTTAATCTCGCACAGCTGAACAGGTCATAAAGAGCATGGAGGACCCCCTCACCAGCGCTATTTAAAGGGGTCATGCAGGAGTTTTGATTAGTTGCTGGATTATTGCTTCTGGCTGCTGATGCATTTTTAGCTGTTTTTGGAGGAGTCCTATACTTGAATACTAGGACTAGGGGACATAGCCTAAAAATTAGAGCCAGGGTTTGTAGGAGTGAAGTTAGGAAACGCTTCTACACGCAAAGGGTGGTTGATGTTTGGAACTTTCTTCCGCAAATGGCAGTTGATGCGAGCTCAATTGTTAGTTTTAAATCTGAGATTGATAGATTTTTGTTAACCAAAGGTATTAAGGGATATGGGGCTAAAGCAGGTATATAGAGTTTGATCAGATATCAACCATGATCTCATTGAATGATGGAACAAGCTTGAGGGGCAAAATGGCCTGCTCCTGTTCATATATTCCTATGTTTCTATGATAAAGTTTCAATACTCTATAGGGAGCTGGCTGGCTAGCTGACAAGCAACAGCAAGGCCACTGACAGAGTTGCAAGGATAGGACAGGAATGCTGTCATCCTGAGAGAGGACAGCAGTTTCATGTTACATGTAGCCATTGCCACATGCTGCCTCCTGTTATGCGCCACTTTCTCCTGCAAGAATGTGGGATGTGTGTCGGTGAGTGTCCTGCAAGATGATTGGGTGATGTGCCTGTCATGGTTGAACAGCTGCCAGTTTGTGTGACCTGTGAGTTGTGGGTATGCAGATTGCAACAATAGTAATGTGTGTGGGTTAGAGGAAGCATCTGATTGGAAGTGTTGAGTACTGATTGAAAGAATTTGTTGGTATGTGGGTGATGGGGGGGCGTAGTGCGTGGAGCAGTGGATGCGGCTAGTGGTGCAGTTGGTAGGAGATGCTACTTGACAGATGACCTTATTCACCTTGACCACTCATGTCAAAGCATTGAACTTCTTCCTGTGCTGCATCCATGTTCATGATGCTATGCGCCTGGCATTGATTTTGTCCCTTATTGCCTCCCACTGCCTCGGAAGCATATGCCTGGAGGGCCTCTTGCCCCCCCCCCCACTGTGGATATAGGATGCCCCTCCTTCTGTCCACCTCTTGCACCAAGGCCTCTGGTGCAATATCAGAGAACATTGGTGCATGTTCTCTCGCAGGTCTGGAACAAACTCAGATCGGCAGATTGATGGGGTCTGGCAAGCAAATTGGAGGATGTGGGATTTAGTACTGTGCAATCTTAATTCAATGTTTTAAAATAACTCAGTAGTTTGTAAACGTAGGGACGGGACCTGCATCTGTGTTTTACGTGTGCAATGTCTGATCTTCGTTCCGATTCCATGCGGTGCCGTATCTTATATTTTGCAAACATCAGAGTCCCGCAAACGTTGAGCTGCCCAGTTGTTGCTCATTAAAAATTCCAGTGGTCCCATCATCTCCATGCTGCACTATATTGCAGCACAGATTCACTTCCCAATTGACTTCCACCACTTCCTGCAGCCACACTGCACCTCTCCTTTAAGAGGTGCAGGCTGCTTTTAAGTGGTGCGAGCCAATTGTGATATCTGGGCCACCTGCTGCTGAGCAGCCACTCAACAGCACAGGTAGCGCTGGCTGCTCGCAGCAATCATGCAAATCACCAGGCAGCACTGATGTTAAGTGCTGCCTGCATCTCAATGACCGGGCATGGGTTAATTGCGCACTGCGACCCCCGTGCCCGGTTTTGGGGGTTATCCAATATAACCCTCTGGAACTCAGTAAAGTTAACGTAAACAAGAAAACTCTATTAGAAAAATTGATGCCACTAAAGACTGACAAATCCCCAGGGTTTTAAAGGAAGAGTTGTGGAAATTGCAGACGCTTTAGCCATAATCTTGCAAAGCTCTCTCGATTCAGGAATTGCAGGTTAAATTGCAAAATTGCTAAAGTAACTCCATTATTTAAGAAAGGTGAGAGAGAGAAAACAGGAAATTACAGACCTGTTAGTCTAATATCTGTTGAGGGGATGTTATTGGTTTCTATAATTAAGGACAATGTGACCGAACACTTGCAGAAATTTGAGCTGACTAGGGCGAGCCAACATGGACTTGTAAAGGGTTGGTCATGTCTAACGAACCTAATTGAATTTTTTGAGGAAGTAACTAAAGTAGTAGACAGGGGAATGTTTATATGTTAAATCTGAGATTGATAGATCTTTGCTAGCCAAGGGTATTAAGGCATATGGAGCCAAGGCGGGTGGATGGAGTTAGGATACAGATCAGCTATGATCTCATTGAATGGTGGAACAGGCTCAAGGGGCTGAATGGCCTACACCTGTTCCTATGTTCCTTTGTTACATTCTCACCTGGCCATTGTTGGAAACTCCTCTGTGAATGAGTTTCTGATTGTGTATATTGCTCTCATGCAGAATGTGCAGGAGCTTAATCAAGCATACAAGTAAAGGCCTGGAGCTGAATCGATGACATCCTGATCTTTAGGCTGCCCAGTCCCACTCAGTGTTAATTCTGCCCATTTACAATTAGCATTAAAGATAAGGGGGGAGGAGAAATCCAGGAATGTCAATGGAAATGAAAATCGGGAGAGATGTATAATGGGCGGCTGAACTGATATCGTTCATTTTACACCATCATCCAGAGTTAAAATTACCCCCTTTGTCCTCTGCAAGTTCCAGGTCAGCATGGAGGCAGTTGCACAGCTGTGCTATCTTTTGCAAGGAGACCTGCAGCCAACCTCTGCAGTAGGATCATCCCTGCTAGTTATCAGTCATGACCACCTTTCCTGTCAGCTTTTTAGCCTTCACCTCCTTCCAGACTGCAATATCAGCTAATTTGCTGCCCACTAATATACCAAGTAAGTGATGCACTGTTGTGTGATGTTCTTATGGTTGGATGTATTCCTGTGAATGAATGAGTGAAAAATGACACAATAAATAACAATAACAGTATAATACTAGTCCTGAGCTTGGAGGAGGCATTCAGCTTCTCCCTCCCCTACTACCTTGATGCTCTTATAGGCAAGGATGTATTGGAGGGCCTCCTCAAAGAGAGTCAAGGATTGTAATTTCTGGTGCCTTCCTCAATTCAGGTCTGTACCCTTGCATTATTTGTTATCCTACATAGCTTTAAGAGTGTACACTAATTTTATTAATTTTACATATTGCATAAAGTGTTCTAAGAGCACAAATTAGTGGCTGCTTTTGCTCATGAACCACATTCATGGGTGTTCCACCAGCTCCCCTACCTGCTAACTTATCAACTACAATCTATCAGTGATAGCACTCAGCATAGTTTGGCAGTGCAGACATATCAAAATATGTCAATCACATTAGACAGAGATGGGCTGTAGAGGGTCAATTCACCAATCAGCTCCTAAAAATAACAGAGATGGTTTTGGCAGTGAAGGTTGACTTCAAGAGTGCATCCTGCTGAACAAAGTCTTATTTGGAAAAAACGAATTTCACCAACGTGAGTGATAACAAAAATAAACTAACCGTAATTCTTCTATAATTTAATAAGCACTTTACTTTATAACTTTTACATTTTCTTTACAATTGTTCTTGTGGCCTGATGCTAGTTTTGGCACCTGACATATGTATTTATTTGAATCCTTTTTATTTAATTTTATTATTGGTCATTTTCATTGGTATATTGTTCCATTTCTTTTACCTAAGAGTGTAATATATAAATTTATTTTGTGCTCACGATCATCATTTTTAATGTTTCATAATAGATACATTATTCTTATATATAATCACATTGAATCTCCGCTTTTACAATGCCTTCATCTCAGAATCCCAATTGTGCTTCATTTATGATTGGCTTCCAGGGCCTAAAGCAGCTCCTGAACTCCAACCAATATGGATATACTTTGGGTCTTCAACACACAGCTTAGTTTTCATCCTCATTACAAATCCTCAGGTTGGAAGGCCTGCTAACTCCTCTGATTTCTGGTTATTGTGGCTTTAAAATTACCTAAGTGTACAATTCTGGGAACCTAAATTGAGACGTCTCCCTGCAGTACAGTGTAGATATTGTGGGATGTGCAGTCACACCTCTAATTATATAAGTTGATGTTCTTCATGTTGTTTGCAGCTGGTGGCACTTCCTAGTGTGCTACCTTGACAGGCCCACTCCGCGGTGGCACACTATCATATGACTTCAAAGATAAACTGCTATAATTAAGGATGCTGTTCGTGCTTCTCATCCTCCAACTCTTGTTGATGCTGCCAAATATCTTTCGCCGAGGGTTCTTCTTGGAGTTTCTGTCTGTGTTACTTCCAATCATTGGCTTATAATGACATGTTGAATGGTATCAATCATTATGTCCCAAAGCTCAGAACAGGTTCAGTTGTATATTCTTATAAGGATGCTGTTTTTTTTATTGACATTGAGATTTTGTTGGCTGAAAATTAATTTCAAGGATTATTGATGTGCGACCAACACTACAAGAGATATTAACAATTTATTTTAAATTTTATCCAAGCAGAAGGCCATTAGTACTTTTCTGCTGTTTTCTGAACTATTAATTTTCTATACATACAAGTGTAGATATACATTAACCATAATGTTTCAAGACATAGGAAGTGATTGACGTTTTCTCTTGCAACATAAGTGTCCTGTTTTGGACATTCAATACAAAAACAAGCAGGTGATTGAGAATCTGTATAGGATATTGATTAGGGCAGAGTTTGAGCACTGTGTGCAGTTTTGGATACCTTGTTTACAGAAAGACTATTGGGGTCATGGAAAAGATGCCACATAGATTTACAAGGATATCAGTGATGAGAGGATATATTTTATGTGTTTATGATGAGATATTTGAAAAACTAGGACTAGCAGAGAAGGGCTAATAGTGAAAAATAATTTTGACAGGTCAGCGAATTAATATCAAGAGGCATCACCTCAGGATTAGAAAGAAAGAACTTGCATTTATATATTGTCTTTCATGACCTCAGGATGTCCCAACGTGCTTTAAGGCCAATGAAGTACTTTTTGAAATGTAGGCACTGTTGTAATGATTAGTACTAAAAATATCAAGGATGAGGTTAGAAGAATTATTTTTTATGCTAAAAATCATTACATCATGGAAGATATTAATATAAGTGGCTAGTGAAGTCAAATAAAGCCTGGCATTTAAGGGGGAATTAGAATACTTGAAGAGGAAAAATATTAAAGTGTATAGGGAACTGGATTAGAGGTAGATAGCTCTGATATGGAGCTACCATGGGCATGATGGCCTCTTTCTGTGCTGAAATTTTTATGATTCTAGGAATGAATTTGTACTTAATTTTTAAAAATGCTCTCTAAGTGCATATTATAGATCATAGAAACTACAGCACAGATGGAGGCCATTCAGCCCATCATTCCTGTGCCAGTATCACCCCTTCAACTGGAGCCATTTACTCTAACCCATTTCCTTGCCCTTTCTCTTAGATAGTAAGATATTCATTGGAAGCGTATTCTATACATGAGACCAGGAAAAAATAAAAAAAGTTGCTTCTGTAACAGTACTCCAGTGAGGAGCATCAAATTTCTGCACTATAATATAATATGGTTTCATATGGATCTTGCACAGATTGATTTATTGATCTCAATTTTACCATGGTGATGAGGCACAGAGCAGAGGGCAGGCATTTTCTTACAGGAAGAAAAAGAAAATCAATGTGAGAGTCATCTCACCCTGACCTCACATACGTAGCAGCTGGCTTCAGAGCACCACTGGGAGAGACCTGAATCAGGTTTCCCACCCACCCTCAGGGATTGTGTGTGGAACTAAATGCCACAAGAAGTAAAGGGTTGCAGAAAAGGCTGGAGTTCGTTGGATGAGTAGAGAAATTAAAATTAGATTTAAAAGAGAGGCATATGACAAAGCTAGGGCTAATAACACAAAATAAATTCAAGCTGAGTATAGAAAATATAAAGGGGGAGCAAAGAGATTAAAAAAACAAAGGAGATATGAAGAAAAATTGCCAGGTAATATAAAGTGAATGAGTAAAGGATTTTATAAACAAGTAAAAATTAAAATAATAGTTAAAGGAAGGGTAAGGCCGATTTAAGATGAAAAATGAAATCTTTCAGAGTAGGAAGGAATGACAAAGATACTAAAGGAATATTTGCCTCAGTTTTTACAGAGCAGTGGGGTAGGACTGAAAGTGTAGAAGAGGAGGAGGTGAAGCAATTTGATAAGATAACTAAAGATAAGGAAATAGTACTGAAAAAAAATGGTTGAACTCAAGGTGGAAAAGGTGCTGGGCCCTAATAGCGCACATCCTATGATGCTAAAGGAATTCAGAGAGGAAATAGCAGAGGCTCTGATTACAATCTTTCAAACATCCTTGGAGGTGGAAGTTGTGCCAGAGGACTGGAGGGCTGCCAATGTAACACTCCTGTTCAAAAAGGGAGAAAAGGATAAACCAGGTAAGTACAGACCAGCCAAGCGTACATTGGTAATGGGTAAGCTTGTAAAGGCCATAATACAGGATAAAGTTAATACTCACCTAAAAAGATATAGATTAATTAAGGGCAGCCAGCATGCATTCTAATTTCAAACTTCTCTATAAGGCTAGTGAAATTTGGGCACGTGCTGACCATTACTTTCTAAGCATTACTTTAAATGATCAGAGAATTATGCAGAGTGTACACCCAACCTTCTGATATGTGTTGCTAGCCGGCAAGGCTCCCCACTGATAGTGTGGTCAGAAAATTGCCCCTCATGTGTTGAGACTGGCCACTTTTCAGCAGCCAGGAAGATAATTTCAGGACATCGGTGACCACCTTTATGCCTCGGGAACAGGGCACTGAATTTTCGCTGGGGTTGTCCTGGTCTTCTGATGCTTTCAGCCATTTCTTTCTTTGTAAAACTCACATGCAACTTCGTTGCTCATGAGTTGTAAGGGTAAATTTTACAAATTCACATGCTTGCCGTGGGGCTTTGCCTGTTGGGAGCATATCAAGAATTTGGGTTCAGAGGTCAGTGGTCCTTCTAGACTTTCCATCCATTAATTTTAATGGATAGGAAATTCTGCAAAGCCCACTGATCTCTACACACAGATTCTTGAGATGCTGTGTGCTGTGAGTAGAAATTTGTAAAATTTCTATGACCTCTACCACCCAACGAACATAACAAAAACAACTTACATTTATATAGCACCTTTAATGTAGAAAACCATCTCAAGGTACTTCACAAAGGAGAAAAGGAACATACCCCAAGCCTTTATGGCAGAGCTATGAGAATGCTTTGAAAGATGGGGAGCAAAGTAGAAATTCAGGGAAGTAGAAGAGCATTCCAGAGATTAGGGTCAAGTTGGCTGAAAAGTCTCCCACAAAAGGAGAGGGAGGGGTAGATGCTCAGAGTCAGAGGTCTTGAGGGCATCGGATGGGATGTAAGGCTAGAAAAGTTTGCCGATGTAGGGTGATTGAAGGCATGAAGGAATTTGTACATGAGATCAAGAATTTTCAATTTGCTCTGTTGGATGATGGGAAGCCAGGGTAGGTCAGTGAAGATAGAGGTGATGGACTTAGTGTGGTACAAAGCGTGAGCAGTGGAGTTTTGTATAATTTGAATCTGTGGAGGGCAGGAGATCAGCAAGGAAGGCTTTGGGGAAATCGAGTTTGGTGCTAATGAAGGTGTGGTTGAAGATTTCAATAGCAGTGTGGGTAAGATATGCCACACTCATTCAGTATCTCGGATTTGTCCTGCACTATTTGTTCATAGAAGGTTTAAAAAATATTAGCTGGCTATTCGTCCATTTCTGTTTGTGGGACATTGCTAACACAGAGTGGCTGCTGCATATTCCTGTATAACAAATTAATTCACTGCAAAAATAATTCATTGTGTGAAGCACTTTGAGGCATTTTGATGTGATGAGATGCTATAAAAATGCAAATATTAGTACTATAATAGGCTGGAGTTTGCACTGCATTGCCAAGGTTAATGTCGGATTGTCTCTGGCTGTGAAATATAAACCTGAAAATACTTCATGTTACCTGTTCACATGTACAAGAGCAATAACATTATCTTGTCCGTGCTAACATTCTACTCACTAAAAGGTTAAAAAATTCAAAATCACGCACAGTAAGAAATATAACTCCCATGCTGATGCTGCCAATATAATATTTTTCCACGTAGGAGGTATGCTCATTGATTAAAAGTATGGAGAAGAAATAAGAAGCATCACATACTGTGATTCCCAATGGAGCTGTTCCATTTATCTCTGTGTGAAGTCACTGCCAGTTTTAGCTTGTTAACAAAAAACAATTTGACTTAGTATAAAACCTTTGTATAGTCTCTATGATTTACTAATTAATTTTTATTTTATGCTCCACAAAACTAGTAATTGATAGATTCACCCTGCCTTTTGTTTTGTTGTATTTTACAAAATGTTCTGAAGATGCCTGTGTAACAACCTGAGTAGCAGTTTATCCATTTTCAAATAATATAAAATTATAATTTTTAGATGTGAAATAACCAGAGGCAGTATTACTTTCTTTGCCCTTCCAACATTCTGTAATATCAAAGGTTGCTTTTCAACAAATCATGAAGAAAATACTTTGCAAGCCTTAGAAACTTTAAAAATACCTGAATCTTCAAAGGCTTATAATCAGCTGAGAATTCAGCCGTAGAGTAGTTCCAACATACTTCAGCTATAAACACTTGCACAGTGCCAATTTGTTTTAACATACATCATTATTTAACTATCAAACCATATTCTGTTTATGGTGTAGCTTGGTGACACAGCACTTTGAAGCATGAGTGAAAGGATTCAGATTTGTTCCTGTAATTCACAGAGAGCCAGATTCAGGCCAGCCACTCATAAACATCTCTTAGCTAGCTAGGCAGCAGAATTTACAGAAGCCTGACATCGGGTTAGTTGCCCTTTCCTGGGCACAAGAAGACGTAGAAGAGATGAAAATGAGAAAACAACTTGCAGAAAATCCACTGCTGGCTATATCATCTTTATACCATACCACAACAGAGACAGAAGTTTTATTTATTTCTTGAACAGTCCTGTAAAAAAGAACACCTGGTGTGCCTTATTAGCTGAGCGAACATCTGCTTCTAACTAGTAAGAGTCTTAATTTTGCTGTGACTGAAAAGAACCAAGTCAAAATCAAAATTAAGACTTTATGAAGGAATTTCACTAAATGGATAATTAAATTCCTAATTACTGAATTTTTCATATCTATACATGTATGAGAGTAAGGGATATGGGGCTAAAGGGGATACATGGAGCTAGGTCACAGATCAACCATGATATCAACGAATGGCGGAACAGGCTCGAGGGGCGTTTTTAAAAAATTCATTCATAGGATGTGGGCGTCGCTGGCAAGGCCAGCATTTATTGCCCATCCCTAATTGCCCTTGAGAAGGTGGTGGTGAGCCGCCTTCTTGAACCGCTGCAGTCTCTGTGGTGAAGATTCTCCCACAGTGCTGTTAGGAAGGGAGTTCTAGGATTTTGTTCCAGCGACGATGAAGGAACGGCGATATATTTCCAAGTTTGTGACTTCCAGGTGTGTGACTTGGAGGGGAACGTGCAGGTGGTGTTGTTCCCATGTGACTGCTGCTCTTGTCCTTCTAGGTGGTAGAGGTCGCAGGTTTGGGAGGTGCTGTCGAAGAAGCCTTGGCGAGTTGCTGCAGTGCAGCCTGTGGATGGTACACACTGCAGCCACAGCGCGCCGGTGGTGAAGGGAGTGAATGTTTAGGGTGGTGGATGGTGTGCCAATCAAGCGGGCTGCTTTGTCCTTGATGGTGTCGAGCTTCTTGTGTGTTGTTGGAGCTGCACTCATCCAGGCAAGTGGAGAGTATTCCATCACACTCCTGAATTGTAGCTTGTAGATGGTGAAAAGGCTTTGGGGAGTCAGGAGGTGAGTCACTCGCCGCAGAATATCCAACCTCTGACCTGCTCCTGTAGCCACAGTGTTTATATGGCTGGTCCAGTTCAGTTTCTGGTCAATGGTGACCCCCAGAATGTTGATGGTGGGGGATTCGATGATGGTAATGCCGTTGAATGTCAAGGGAAGGTGATTAGATTCTCTCTTGTTGGAGATGGTCATTGCCTGGCACTTGCCTGGCGCGAATGTTACTTGCCATTTATGAGCCCAAGCCTGGATGTTGTCCAGATCTTGCTGCATGCGGGCACGGACTGCTTCAAATGGTCTACTTCTGTTCCTATGATGCTATTAAAAAGTTTCAATACTCGACAGGGAGTGGGCTGGCTAGCTGATAGGCAATCGCACTGGCAGAGTGGCAGGGTTGGGACAGGAATGTTGTCTTCCTGAGAGAGGACAGACAGTTCATGTTTCATGGAGCCACTGCCACTTGCTGCCACCTTCTCCTGCAAGAAAGTGGGATGTGTGTCAATGAGTCTCCTGCAGGATATTTGGGTGATGTGACTGTTATGGTTGAATAGCTGCCAGTGTGTATGACCTGCGAGTTGTGGGTGTGCGGCTGGCAACAGTGGTAATGTGTGTGGGTGAGAGGAAGCATCTGATTGGAAGAGTTGAGTACTGATTGAAAGAGTTTGTTGGTATGTGGGTGATGGGGGTGTAGTGCGTGGAGCAGTGGATGAGGCTGGTGGTGCAGTTGGTAGGAGATGCCACTTGACAGTTGACCTCACTCACCTTGACCGGTTGTCATATGATTTAGGTATAATGGTAAACTCTGGGTATTGAGCAAGATGAAGGCAATGACTCCTGTAATGCATCTCTCTTTCTCTCACATATAAAATGTGCACTCAGCAGCTGAACTACCCAGCACCCAAGGCACAGATGAAATTTCAAACTCAAGCCCCAGCCACTAGACAGAAAGGATTGCCAACATGCAACATTCCTATCAAATATACATATATCAGGGTATTGGTTTCTTTCTCTCTGTCATGGTACATAAGGGTTTAAAAACCAGCTTCACTCACGGAAAAGATTTTTTTAATTCGCTCATGGGATGTGGGCATCGCTGGCAAGTTACAGAAGATACAGCAGTTACAGAAATAGTTGGTTTGTCTGAGCCACTGTTCAATGGTAGGCCCAAGCCATTCAATTCAATTTTATGGGATTGTTTCAAATATATTGAATGATTGGCAGCTCACATGCAGTGAGGAGAGTTCCCTGTTTCATCCCAGGACATGCTACAAATTACTGAAATATTAGGCAAGTAAAAGCAGTCTCTGGGATATAGGGAGTAAGAGCTCACCTATGGGAATATTTGAGATGACATTCCCCTCCAAACTTTAGAGTACAAATGCCAAAATATGAACACATCGATTGTCACAATAAACTCTGAACATTGCATTTCCACAGAGGGTGAAAACTAGAACTCCCGTGATGCATCTCTCTCTCACACACAAGCCCCAATTTTAACACAGGACTGAATTGCATGTATTAATAAGGCTCCCTTATTAAATAAATCAATCAAGACCCAGCAAACTAACTATCTCTCAGGCCTCATGCTCCAAGGGGTCAGACGATTCGCTGCCCGCTTCAGCCCCCGCACCTCCGATTCCCACCCAGAGTTAAAATTGGCCCCTTAGTGCTTGTACAGCTGAAGATCCTCAAGATTCAGCTGTAAGTTCAAAGCCAACTCAACCTTAATGCATAGACCTGTCTCTCAGTGATTTTCCTTGAGCCTTCCCATGCCTCACACCATTCTATAGTTGAGAGTGTGAAAACCTTCTTTGTGGCACATTGTGAAGAATCATAACTTTGAATCAGCATCTCACTACTCTATGGTTCATACATAAGAGCACCAACATAATGCACTGCAGCACCACATGGTTGATATCAGTTAATAGGAAATTGATTGAACAAATACATTCCTTCTCAAGGAACATTTTTTCATGCACCTAATGCATTTAAATCAGCACTGATGAGTTTTGCCTAAAGAGCATGAGGTGATAGATGGTCTAATCTAATTCCTAATTAAAAGACTCATCCATGTCCTCCATATCATTATGTCTCTTATTTGTCTTTGTAATTCTCTCTATCTGAATTTTCAACCCTGTTAAATTCTCTATTGTTGTTGAACTTAGTGTCAAACTAACACATTTTGTATACGATGGCCAGGAACTTCCTTGGAGCTGCTCCCACTCTGCTGCTGTTACTTCACAGGATGTGCGTCAGAAACCCCGTTTACGCACCTAAACGTGGTTTATGCCACAATTCCGGTGAAGTTGCAGCGGCGGAGCGGGATCAGCTTCGAGGGAATTTCCAGCCTATGATTTTTACATTAAACTTATCCCCGTACTGGCATAAGGAAGAAAGAAAGACTTGCTTTAATATAGCGCCTTTCTCAGGACATCCCAAAGCGCTTTCCAACTAATGAAGTACTTTTGAAGTGTAGTCACTGTTGTAATGTAGGAATAAATATAGTATAAAATCATAATGCAGAGCTGCTAAATCTAATTCTGCTTTGACTTCGCTGTTTCCATTAAATCCCACTTAAAGTGATGATTTCTTAATGGAAATTTGTTATCACCTGAAAACAGGGGAGAAATGGTTGGCATGTTCCTATCTACTACATCAGGAAGGGATTCCATTCATTAAATGTGCAACTCGCCTGTGACCATAGGCAATGAATTATGCAGATCTGTGCCCGGTACCTGGTAGTAGTCATGATGCCATCATCTTTTGCCAGTCCTCAATCTTGCAGCTCTTCCACCCAGACCATCGGATTTAGAGGCTGGCTGTTGAGGGACAAGGGCTATCCCCAAACAACAGGCTCAAGGACTCCTGTCAGGAACCCAAGTGCATGCACGTAGCATACATATAATGAGAGCCACAACAGAATCAGGGCTCTCATAGAGCAGACCGTGCACCTGAGGAAATCCAACAGTGCTATGGACACCCTCGTGCTGGATTCAGCAGGTGGCTGAGCTCAGTTACTATCTCCCTGGAGAATCAGAGCTGCTTGATGCGCTGCTCCTCTGTAAAGTTAAGGTATGAAATCTGTTTACTGTACACCCTCATGGTGTAAGGCCTCCTCCGCTCAGCCCTGCTTCACACTCTTCTAACAGCCTGTGCAGCCCTCTGCTGCCTTCCTTGCTGCTGTTGGTACTGCTGCTCTCCCTCCTACTGCTGTCCCTCCTCCTCAAGTTGCAGCCCCAAAAACAGTCCAAGCAGAACACCCACGATCCAACAATGTTGCGAAGGCAATCCTTTGAAGGAGTGTAGGACTTCCTAAAAATCATTCTCCGAGTTTGGCTCAGCGAAACAGTAGTCAAAATTACTGTCAAAAATCACCAAAACACTCTCCCACAGCCTATCAAGTCTAAACAGAGACATTGTTTAATGGAGGTGAGTAGCCCTTTAAATACCACTTCTGTAGCATGCTTCCTGACTGTTACTGCAAAAACTTCCTGATTGAGGTTAAGACTCAGTGAATAAGGTGATTCCACACATAAATTTAGCAAATAGGTCCTTATTCAGGCGCTGGATCCTCATTTTAACATTAAAATCAACTCTGTGGTTTATAAAGGCGGCCACTAGGCCATTTCACTGCTAAATTTGTCATTGTTGTGCCCATTTCACGCCTGAAAAATGGGTGCAACAGTGTTGAATTTAGACCCCACTAATTTTCAAAAAGAAAAATGCAGATGAGGAAGGCCATTCAGCCCATTTAGCTGATCCTTCTACAGAAACCTAAGGGTCCGTATCACATTATCTAACTGCCTCTTGAATGATTCCAGATTTTTTGCCTCCACTGTTTTACCTGGAGGACTATTCAAGTATTGATCACTCTTTGAATGAAGAAATACTTCTTGATATTAGTACGGAAAGTGTCTATCAGTTTGTACCTACTTCTCTCTGTCCTGCAACTTGAAATAGTGTTACAGTGTAACCTTTTCTATTCCATTTAATAGGTCATAAACTTCTATAAAGCATCTTCTCATTCACCTCTTTATAAGGTTTAAGAGTCTAAGTTTTTCTAACGTTTCCTTATAATTCAATCCCCTGACACAGGGAATCAGTCTTGTGGGTTCTTTTCTGCGTTGCTTTCAGGATTTAACTTCCAAAATTGGCCCTATTAAATTTGGCTGTAGAACATCCTACGTTGGATATCATGCTGTTAGTGCCTTCCCCAGTGAATACTTCTGGGAAGTAATGATTCAGTATGTTAATTAATACTAATTCATCTTCAATTTCAATCATATTTGTTTCCTTAAGAGATCAATCAATTTCTTCTTTGATAGCCCTCTTCCTCAAATAATTCTGGAAAAAATAGTGTTGTGTTTGGCTTCTACAATTATGTTTAATTTTAGTTCCTTCTTTGCACTTCTGAATAATTTTTTCTACATTTTTTGGAACATCCTCTGTTCCTCTTGGAGATTTGGCTCACCTTTCTCCCTTCAGGCTTCGTGGACATTGTCTTTTCTTACTTTTTCACGTAGTATTGCCTTGCTAATTCACTTAGGGTCATGTCAAATAGTATATTGGTGGCAACAGCTGAAAGAGAAAGGATCTCTGTTATTAAAGTACCTTATGTCTCAGAATCATTTCAAAGTGTTTTACATCTC
The DNA here is from genome assembly GCF_035084215.1 of Heptranchias perlo. Lineage (NCBI taxonomy): Eukaryota > Metazoa > Chordata > Chondrichthyes > Hexanchiformes > Hexanchidae > Heptranchias > Heptranchias perlo. The sequence goes on from NC_090327.1 coordinate 87,851,375, forward strand.
AACTGTTTGTAAGGGGTTTTGTTTCAGGGGCTTATCGTAGGTCAGCCAGTTATGTTTTCCTGAGCTGCCCTGCCCGCTGTGCGGTTTCGAATCGCTTTCCCCTTCCTGATTCTGAGCTCAGGACTTATCGAGTGGTAATAAGGACAGAAGAACAGACCAGTGGATTGGTGCAAGGAAAACCAGTGTTTATTAATAAGAAAACGAAAACTACTAAGTAAACAGTATTATACAGAAGATAAAAGGAATCTCTATGGATGCAATACAGTCTTACACTTAACGGGGTGGAAGAAACGGACACATCGAGGGAAAATTCTAAAATCACAATTTTAGCAATACCCCTTTAACTCCCACCCTTACACCTAGCTAGGTTGTCTTGTGGCAGCCAGAAAAATAATAATGCTCACCGTGAAACAGATGAAAAGGCCTGGCCCTTGTGTCCTGCTGCTGCCTTTGACATGTGGTTGCGATGTATACTGGACGGCCTTCCTTCTTGGTTGCTAGCAGGCAAGCAGGACACCGGGCCGAGAAGAAGAGAGTAAAAAGAGAGAGAGGTTCTGGGATGCCCCCAGTTATACCCTCCCGGTAACAGGTTAATTTCGCGCCTCATCAGTTTGCTCCATTGTCCGATTTGGGCGTGAAAACGTAAGACAAAAGGGGTCCCAATCTTGGCCCATTTACATTAATGGCCGGTACCTGTACTGATCTGTTCCATAACTGCTTTCCATTGTTCCGAATGTTCCTTGATGGGCTATCTTTAGTCCTATGATCACTCCTGCTCGAATTTTGATGTGTAGGCCGGCAACGTTGATGGCTTGCCTCAGGGCGTGAATGCAACTGCATTGTTCAAAGAAACCTGTCTGAAACACGCAGCCTGCCAAGCTGTTAGAGAATGCTGCAGGCCTTTGGCCATGTGTCTGACCGCAGCCATTTTGAAAGACCCTGGATTTTTTTAAAACACAGTCGCACCAGGGTTTCTTTAATAACTCCAATAAATCTTCGGGGAGGGGGGACATGTGAAATTTTGCGAATCCCTTCACGTTGTTATGTAAGAAAATGTTGCAGCCATTTTGCATACAGCAAATTCCCATAAACACGAATGAGACATATGACTAGTTGTTAGCAATCTTTCCTTTCAGTCAGAAGGTTGTGGGTTGAAGACCCATTCCAAAGAATTGAGCACATAATCTAGGCTGACTCTACAATGCACTACTGAGAGAATGCTGCACTGTCAGATTTGCTGTCTTTTGGATGAGATGCTCAACCGAGGCTCCATCTGCCTTCTCAGGTGGGCATAAAAGATCCCATGGAACTATTTGAAGAAGAGCAGCGCAATCCTCCTGCTGTCCTGGCCAACATTTATACCTCAACCAACATCACCAAACAGATTATCTGGTCATTGCTGTGTGTGGGACCTTGTGGTGTGCAAATTGGTTGCCACGTCTCCCTACATTACAACAGCGATTACATTTCAAAAGTACTTCGTTAGCTGTGAAGCATTTTGGGACATTTTGAGGATATGAAAAATGCTATATAAATATAAGTTCTTTATTTCTTTAATGGCCCAGAAATTGCTTAAAAAAGAACGGTGAGCTCAACAGCGCTCATCGTTGTTAGTGGTGAAATCAAGGAGCAACTTCCGATATTCGCACACGTGCAGTCAAACGCAGAAATCCGGAACTTGCACCTCCTGGTTCGCTGGTGATATGACAGCTTCGAATTAAAGGGCTATCGCCGGCTGGAATCAACAGAATCAATGGATCAGAGGCAACTTGCTCTTCTGCCCAGCTGGAAATGAACTAATATCGCCACAAAACAGGTACACTTAAAAATACCAGATATAAACTAAGTTTTAACAGCGCAATAAGTCTTAATGACTGCCAAACAACTAAATATTAACTTTTAAAAATGTGGAGTCTCATTACTCCTTGTTTTAATAGTTTTTGGTCATTAAAAAATGTTTTTTTCAAAATTAAAAGGTATATTTTTTTAACTTTTTCCTTCTGTCACTTATTTCATTCAATTATTTCTCACCCTCTTCTTCTCGCTGTCTATAACTGTTTTCACAAATGATTTTAATGTTTTACCTTTCACTTCCTGGATCTTATGGTTCCAGTTTGCAGAAACTCTTTGCAGCTTGTCAAAAATGCTGCAATTTGACTGGTCGAGGGGAGAGAGTGATCCTCTCGCTTCTCCCATGGGACCTAGCTTCGCTGGAGCTAACACTGGGCTCTTCTCCACTTCCTATTAGAGGAAGTGCACTCAGTAGATAGTGGGTTAGTATAAATCTATGGAGTGGCGAACACTGTTGGTTCGCCGCTCTGAGCAATTTCTGGGCCTTGGTTGAGGAGGATTTTTGATCAGAACACTCAGTGAACTCCATGATCATCTTTGAAAAGTGTTATTTGATCTTCAATGTCCTTTCTACTGGACCGTCTACTGAGTCTAATACTAGATGGGGAGAGCCTTTCAAACGGGAAGTTGTGGCATGTTTGGTGCACAGCCAATCTTGCTTCAATAATTCTGGTGCTTTAATGACACATCCCAATTTTTAATACAACTTTCTTATTGGAACTCAGATTCAGGAAAAAAAACATTCTTTCATCACTGCGTATCTGTGGCACTAAGAAGCAGATAAGCCCCTATTTCTCTTGCGAGCCAATGGTTTTAATTTCAATTTTACATTTTCCCTGTTCTCCAAACCCATTGTGCTCCACTTTCAAGCCCCCTCCCCTCCATGCTCCTTGCTCCACCTAATGTGTTCTGCTCCGAGTGCCTGTACTGTGCTCCACTCCCTAGACCAGATGTGCCTTGCTTCCAGGTCACCTTGTGAGTTCTGCACCTCTGCCTGAGGTATTCTGCTTCCCTCCTGCGGCCCCCACTCTATTCCGCTCACCAGACCTGTTTTGATACAGTCTTGAGCTTGGAACAGGATCAGACTAAATATCGCATTGGTATTTAAAAATTCAGTCTACCAATGATCCTTTTAAAAATATTTCTAACTGATATTTGTTTGTTCATATGGGGGCTGGTAATACAAATTTATACTTCAATGCTTTGGGCATGGAGCCCCATATTATCAGGCTTGGAAACCTGAGGCCAATCTGCATCCGATGTGGTCAGCCAGTGCCTAGTACACTGAGAACCTGAGCACAAACCATATACTAAGTTCAATATAGCTGTGATTTCTGCTCAAATCAGGAGGCTTCCCCATAATGTGCTTAAGCTGCATTCCAGATACTAAGTGGAGGCGGGAAGGATACGGGTGAGGCCGAAAACGGCTGAAGAACCTGGCAAGGCTGGGGATGCGGAGATTCTGCCAATCTTAACCGCAGGGCCTCATTTGCATCTTGTAGCTCCACCTCCCCCCCCCATTAGCCGGCCAAATGGACAACCTGGCTGGCCGGCGGGAGAGAACACTGGCAGCAGGAGGCTGCAGCCGGGAACCCTTGGGGACCGTCCTGGGCAATTGAGGGGGGGAGGGGGAAGATTGGCAATCGGGAGGGGGGAGGATTTGCAATAGGGAGGGGGAAAGATTGGCAATCGAGGGAGGAAGGGGAAGCTCTAGTCGGCAATCGGGAGGTGGGAGAAGGTCAGCGATCGGGGTGGGGGGGAGGTCAGCAATCAGGAGGTGGGAGAAGGTCAGCGATTGGGAGTGGGGGGAAGGTCAGCAATCGGGGGGTAGGTCAGCAATCGAGAGTGGGGGGAAGGTCAGCAATCGGGGGGTAGGTCAGCGATCGGGGCGATGTCAGCAATCGAGAGGTGGGAGAAGGTCAGCGATCGGGGCAGGGGGGGGGTCAGCGATCGGGGGAGAAGTCTGCAATTGGGAAGGCTGCGGGGGGGGGGGGGGGGGTGGGATGGAGGCTGGAGAACCGGGCTGGGGGAGGCCAAAGGCTTCCTTTAGGGGCCTGGGGATAGCATTCCCGGACTTCCTGGCCCACAAGGAGTGCTGAAAGAGCCACTTACCTTGGGGAGACAACAGCTCCCGCCTCCGTTTCACTGATGAGTTTATTGACCCCCGGGAAACCCGTGCAGCTCAAGTTAATTTCAAGTTAGGCAACCAATTGCACTTTAGGAGCCCGATTTAAATATGTTAATAAGCATCCTGCATCTCCATGCAGGACACATGGACACCCCCCCACCACCCCACCGATACCCGCCGCTGTAAAAATGGCAATAGGCGCATGCATGGCATGTTGGGGTCGGGTTCCGTGAATTTCACTTTTTAACTGCCTTCCATCCCTCTCCTGCCCATCGGGGGTGGGTGAATATCGAGACCTGTGCCCATTTTCAGCAAGTGCTTCAGTGGTGGCTAATCAGAAAAAAAAAAGTGGCCCTGTGAGGTGATTTCCTTGATATAAGGTCACCTTCCTTTTTTGCCCTCCAAACAGCTAACTCTCACAGGGGATAAATTGGTAGCATTGTAAGGATAGATGTCAGCCCTTCCATTGCCACTGGTGCCTAATATTCTGTCTCTTCTACCCACCCATGTAGCACTTCCAGAACTAAGTCATGCGCTAAGTGCCAAGAGCATCAGGAAAAACTGACCTCATGTTATAGTATGAAGTGAATTCATTTGACCACAGACAGTGTCTCAAGACCAGCCGTCCTGGCAATACTACACCAGGATCGCTTTAGGCACCCATGGTGTCTGACATGCCTGTTATCATAAAAATATACTTTGGTAATCTGACTATTAGTACCTTGTTTTAAAATCAAACCATTACAATATTGTTTTTTGAGATGTTGATCTCATGAGGAATCCAATGATCAGCAATCCTGTTTTGGGGATCAGTGTTAATAACAAACATTCGAGGTCAGGTGTAGATTTTTAAAATGTTATCCTCAGGACGTGAGCATCACTGGTGAGGCCGGCATTTATTGCCCATCCCCAGCTGCCCTTGAGTAGATGGCAGTGGGTCGTCTTCTTGAACCATCGCAGTCCGTGCAATCAAAGTACTCCCACAATGCTGTTTGGTAGAGTTCCAGGCTTTTACCCAGCGACGTTGAAGGAATGGCGATATATGACCACGTCAGCATTGTATATGACTTGGAGGGGAACTTGGAAGTGATGGGGTTCTCATGCACCTGCTGTCCTATGTGGTGAAGGTTGTGGGTTTGGGAGGTGTGCGGAAGAAGCCTTTCTGAGTTTCTGCAATGCATCCTGCAGTTAGTACACACTGCAGCCACACTACGCTCGTGAGGGAAGGGATGGATGTTTAGGCTAGTGGATGAGGTGCTGATCAAGTGGACTGATTTGTCCTGGATGGTGTCGAGCTTCTTGAGTGTTGTTGCAGCTGTAACCATCCAAGCAATTGTAGAGTATTCCATTACACTCCTGACTTGTGTCTTGTAGCTGGTGGAGAGGCTTTGGTGAGTCAGGAGGTGAGACACTCGCTGGAGAATACCCAGTCTCTGACCTGCTCTGGTAGACACTGTATTTATGTGGCTGGTCCAGTTAAGTTTCTGGCCAATGGTGACCTTCAGGATATTGATGGTGGGGGACTCACCAGTCGCAATGTCATTGAATGTCAAGGGAAGGTGGTTAGGCTGTCTCTTATTGGAGGTGATCATTGCCTGGCACTTGTGTGACATGAATGTTACTTGCCGCCTATCAGCCCAAGCTTGGATGTTGTCCAGGTGTTGTTGTATGCAGGCATGGACTGCTTCATTATCTGAGGGGTTGTGAATGGAACTGAATACTATGCAATCATCAGCGGACAGCCCCACTCTGACCTTATGATGGGTAAATCATTAATGGAGAGCAAAGCTCCTTCTACCCAGCCTATTTCCAGTGTCGATTTGTTCACTTCCTGCACTAGCCATCTTGTTACTTACCCAGATGAGGTTACCAGTTTGGTGCCACGTTATGTGCAACCCTGAAAACTGATAAAACCGAAAAATAGAACAGAGCAAAAATATATTAATGTTAATCATAATTCATTGTAACAGTTTGATATTAATAGGAAGTCTTGGTGGCAACACTCTCCCTTTAATTTATTTTTTCTTTCTTTTTGAATCAAAATTGACTCTAAAAATAGTAATAACAGCAGTTTGTGTTCTGCTCACATCTTGCAGCTTGTGATGTTGTGTAGCTAACGATAGGCAAAATTAGTCCCATGAAAAAGTCGTATCACATTGGTGTTATGACAATGCTCTTGAGACAACAGCCATTGTATAAATTGTACTTAGAGCTGTTCTGTGATTTATCAGTAAATTTGGCTTGAGGATTAAATGTAATTTGATTGCCTATATTGCAATGATATTCCAAGTATATTTATTCAAACACTTTCAGGCTTCAAAACAATTAAACTTTACTTATTAACACTCCTGCTATAAAAACGATTACTGTTGCTGCTTTTAGAAACATTTATTAAATGGTAAAGCTTGTCATCCAAAGTTAAAACTAGGTCAGCCACATTAAACTAAAATTTATAACCACAAATATCATCAGGAGAATTAAATTAAATTAGCGAATGAACGATGGTATCAAAATGGAAATGATAGATTCTCGAAGGAATAACTGATAACCTTTATGTTGTGACAAAAAGTGTCACACTTTGTTATTTGGAGTTTTCAAGGGAACTTTCATAATGGAATAATAATAAGACCCCAAAAGTGAGATTACTGCCATTAAAGATATGAAGTAGTTAAAGAAATTAATCACCAGATTAAGATTACCTGGGCTAGACATTGCATCACACCAGCCCTGCTGAAACGGTAACAAGTTAAAGACTTCATATTACATGGGCCTTACACTGGAGTGTCACTCAGCTGGTGACGCTGCGCCCAGGAACTTCCTGATTTTATGCCACTACTGCACTCATATAACACAGGTGCAGCTGCTCCACCTGTCACCTGATCAGGTGTAAGTGCAGAGTTTGAGAGCCTTAAAGTGTCCCTAAACTTTGCTTGCTGATTTCTGGCATCACAGGCATTTTTTCAACCTGTTTTTTTTCCACAGCTTTGCTCACTGTGGCTTGCGCTTGACCCCCCTCCCACAGTGCTACAGTCTCAACCCACCCGCCCCACCTCCCCCATATATTCAAAACAACTCTGAAGAATGTGTGGCATTCCCCATTGGTACACCTCTCTAGGTCATCTCTATGGAAGAGGAGGAGGAACAACAGCACATAGAGGCGAGGAGAATAAGGTAGCATGGCAGAAGACATCAGCGCACTAGTACTACCATCCACACCATGTTTATAGGCAGCACAGGTCTTTCGAGAACCTTTCAGAGGAGCTCTGTGTTTGAAGGTTGCGATTGTCCAAGGCTGCCATTGCACATCTGTGTAACCTTCTTTGCAAAGATCTTAAGCCTCGCTTCACTGCCATAACAGCTCTGTCTGTTGCTATGATAGTGACCATTGTGCTGCATTTATTTTGGCATTGAATCCTTTGAAGGTGCCATGGGGGAATCTAGGCAATATCACCTAGGAGTCAGTCCCTCCTGTCTTCCATCTCTTCCTGGAGCCCTTGCAGATCTTCCTATGAAAAATTCGCAGCCCTATGGCGAAATACTCACCTGTCATATTGTCTTGTGGGAATAGCTGGCCTGCGCCTGCTCATAGTTCTAGCAAGAAGCACTTCAGATGAAGGTGAGCGATGCCTTGAGTGGATCAAACGTAATGGGGTAGAGGAAAGAATCTCTGCAGCCCCGCCTTGCCGACCCCAAATGCTGCAATGAAGACTGCAGTCTTTACAGCGGTTACGCTGCTTCTGCACTGAGGTTTCCTGGGGCCTAAATCGCTCACTGCAATTTAAAAATGCAATTACACCAGAACTTGCATCACTTCATATGCAAATTAACTTACCCAGGAAACTTGCATGCAACTCCTTCTGCTGGTGAACGGCGTAACTTTCCAGTTCAACAATGTCGCAAAAAAAAATTGAGGAAATTCAGAGCCATGTTGTGTATTGATACAACCACTATTTTCAGCAAGACTGATTTTGCCCTGAGCATGGGTGCAAATTAGAAGTTAGGAATTGTGGTGGTGGCAAGTGTTATTTTCTCTCTATGTTTCTCATGACAACCCTGGCGAAGAGCAGCATTCCCAGGGAGTAATGCCTGGGGAATTGCAAGCCCATAGTGCCTGATTTTCTGTCCCAATCTTGGAATCAGCTCTATGTATACTACTTGGCTGCAGTTCAATGCAGTGAGAAGAGCTGTGTCCTTGATTGTGTGCAAAATATTGAAAATCTAGGCTTTAGCCCTTCTGATGGCCTATTAAGTAACCATGATGTGGAGATGCCGGTGATGGACTGGGGTCGACAAATGTAAGGAATCTTACAACACCAGGTTATAGTCCAACAGTTTTATTTGAAAATCACAAGCTTTCGGAGGCTTTCTCCTTCGTCAGGTGAAGTTCACCTGACGAAGGTCACACACACTAGCAGCTACTCAACCATAACAACAGCTACATCACCCAAACATCTTGCAGGACACTCACCGATACACGTTCCACTTTCTTGCAGGAGAAGGTGGCACAAAACAGGAGGCAGTGGCTCCATTGGACATGAGCCTGCTGTCCCTTCTCAGGATGACAGCTTTCCTGTCCCACCCCTGCCACTCCACCAGTGCCCTTGCTGTCAGTTAGCCAGCCCACCCGCTGTAGAGTATTGAAACTTTATTATAGGAATATAGGAACAGGAGTAGGCCATTTAGCCCCTTAAGCCTGTTTCACCATTCCATGAGATCATGGTTGATCTGTGACCTAATTCTATATACCCACCATATCCCTTAATACCTTTGGTTAACAAAAATCTATCAAACTCAGATTTAAAATTAACCATTGAGCTAGCATCAACTGCCATCATTTGCAGAAGAGCATTCCAATATTCTACCACCCTTTGTGTATAGAAGCATTTCCTAACTTTACTCCTACAAGTCCTGGCTCTAATTTTTAGGCTATGTCCTTAGTCCTGGTATTCAAGTATAGGAGACCTCCAAAAACAGGTACAAATGCATCAGCAGCCAGAAGCAATAATCCAGCAACTAACCTGTAATTCCTGCAAGATCCCTTTAAATAGTGGTGGTGGGTGTCCTCCATGCTGTTTAAGACCTGTTCAGCTGTGCGAGGTTAAGACAGTGTGTTGGCTGGAGCGTTGAGTTCCAAAATTGTATCTGTCCCTTTAAATCAGTGTTGCACACTGATCTACCGCATATTCTCCCTACTTTACATGGTGCCGGCGTTCGTTATCTGTACATGCGCGAACGCCTTTACCAAAATGGCATCCTGCACATGTCACACTGGAAGTGTGCGTGCGCATTCCGGACGTCATTTTCAGAGTTTAGGAGTCCGCATAGCACCTACACAATGGGCTCTACATGGCCCAATTTAGCTCCCACTATTTCTGTAGTTGCAATGACTGCATTCAGACAGATAGGAGTGGAACAACACAAGTGCAATCCTGAGGAAGTGGACCATGGAGGAAAGGCAGTGCAGAAAGTTTAATACCAGTGAGAAGTTAAGGAGGCACAGTGCACTGCTGTCAACAGTCACAGAGGATGTCATGAGTGACTTTGACTAAGATGGTCTCAGTGTTGTGGGCAAGGCAGAACCCAGACTGAAGGGATTTGAATAGTGAGCTGTGGGAGAGGTGAGCACAGAGTTGGAAGGTACTGCGCTTTCGAGGACTTTAAAGAGGAAGGAGAAGTTGGCGATGGGCCAATAGATGGAGAGGATGGAAAGGTCAATGGTGGGCTTTTTAAGGAGGGGTGATGATAAAAGTTTTGAAGGAGGAATAAATGGTTCCTGAGCAAAGGGAACCATTAACAATATCAGCACAGAAAGGTTGTTGAATGAGAAAGGGATTGAGGGAACAGAAGAGGGGGTCACATGCAGGTGAAGAACTTAGAGAGGGCAAGGGGGAGATTGAGGAGAAGGTATAGAATAATAAGTGATTGGATAGGGCAAGGGAATGATGGGGGTAGGGGAGAGTCAAGGATGGAAGGAGAAAGCAGTGGTGGCTGAATCAGCTGCAAGGATATCCCGTATCTTTGAGACAAAGAAGTCCATAAGTTCTTTGCATTTAGTATGGACATCAGATCAGAACACGATCAGGCTTGGCTAGGATCTGCCACCACCTAATCCCCTCACTGCTGACACTCTCTTGGTCCACACAAGAAGAATGACCATTTTAGCGAGGTACTGGAGGGTTTTTGGTATCAATGAAACTGTTAACCCAGCAAGAGTAAGAGCCTTCAAAAAAAAGGAGGGGAGAAAATTGGCCCAAAAAAACCCAGAGGGGTAATTTTAACTTTTATTGCCTGGCTCAAAGTGGGTGATAGCGAATCAACAGCCCATTTTGCACCTCGCGAAGTGTAAAACTGGCTGCCAATTCACTATCACTTGTTTTACTCCTAGTGATAAAAGTTAAAATTACGTCCCTCGTCTTTAATAAGACCAGAATTAATTACAATTGGACACAAAGGTCACTTTCTAACATAAGTTCAACAACTTTGGCACTTCAAAATGAAAAAAAAACAAATGCCAGTAGAAAACTGTAGTAATAAGGAAGTTCAAATTACTAAGCAACTGTTTCTTATGTGCCTTCAGATTAATTCCATGCCCATTTTCACGATGAACTGGGGACACAGATTTTGAAAATTTGGCCCTTAGAAAGAGTAATTCTCAAAATGTAAATGTGCCAACAGTTAACTGACGAACCATAAAGTAAAAATGTGTTCTCCCCGAAAGAACAAAGCCAATGGTTTTCTCACAAGCCCTTTATCAATGAGCTGAATCTAAATATAGATAGAGAGCGAGCAAAGTTGCAGTGTGGCTTGACAAAAAACATCCAAAGACAATACACTGAATTCAGAGGTCAAAGAAAGCTTCCCCTGCCATAGATTGCACATTTTTCAAATACTTGGCAGAGGATGTTTCAAAAACAGTTCTAAGTTGGGAAGAGCTGCATCAGAATTCTGCATAAGATATGGATGACCCTGTAACGAAATACTCTTTTTGAAATAATATTAGGTTGTAAGGTGATTGGATATGTGGTGCCTGTTAAAAGTTTAGAGGTTGCCTTAGATATTTTCTTGGTTACAGCAGTGCTATCTACTTCTGTAAGTAGTGAAGTAAGACTAAGTGGTCCATAGCTTCCTGGCTTATCCCTGTGTCCTTTTTCTAATGAGGAAAGTTACATTTGCCACCCATTAGTCCTCTGATACAATTTCCTTTCCATAGAATATTGGAAAATTATAATCACAACCTCCATTATTTTTCCCTTCCTTCCCTCAAAATCCTCAGTTGTAAACTGTCAGGTTCCATTGATTTGTCCACCTTAATCTGAGTAACATCTTTAGTGCCATCTCCCAACTGACTAGTCTACAACCCATCACTACAAGATTGTCTCCTTCATTTCCTAGAGGCCCTACCCCTAATTTGGCTACCCTTTTACTACTAATATGCCTATAGAAAGCCTCTTTTATTGCCTTTTATGTTTATACTAATTTTTTCTCATACTTTCATCCTTTATAAACTCCCCTTGTAGCTCTATTACATTTTTTATAATTGTCTTGATTTTCAGTTTTTATTACCTGCCTTGTAAGCTCTAAATGCTCTTTTTTTAGTTTCACATTTCTAAAACCTCTCTTAATCCACGAAACCCAGCATTTGAAACACTCCCTTTTTTTCATTAATGATCGTACCCTTTCTATTTTCTCTTTGTATATTTTCCGTTGCTGACTTACAGTTCTATTTGCCAACTTTTCCTCCCATTTGACCAGGACAAGGTCCCTTTTTATCTTGGTTATAATTTGTGAGATTAGCACCTGCCTGATTGGATAAGTGCTGACTCCACTGGAGCTTCTGTAATCAACCTCATTTTAATAAAGGGCATGAGCATCAAACCCTTATTGGGCCGAACGTTGGGAGCTCATCGGAGGATGGAAAATATTACACCCAATTTTAACCCATTTTTTGACAACCATTTCTTTATTCAAAGAAAGGGCTTCATGCACCTTTGCTTCCTCCACCCCACCACCTCCCATGCAGCCATTATTCCTGCACAAGGCAAAAAAGATGCAAAGAGCATATTTAAATTCTAGGGCTGATTCAGTGATCCAGTACTCCCAGAGTGGAATAGAATTCATTGGGAGCACATCTTCCGAAATTGCAGATACGTTGCCCATGATCTTCTTTCCATTAAAATTTGCAGCATGCTATTTCCCAAGATATGCTCCCTGCAAATGCCGCTCCATGCTGGGCGCGCTGGATTTTGGAATCACCCCTTATATGCGTGAGTTTGGCTTGCAATATCCCAGCAGTGCTATTGCACCCATGATCCCAGCAGTACTTATGCCTTCAGTGTTCTCTGAATAGGAGCAGAGTGCAGCATATCTAATTGATCACCAGATCTATGTGCACATCTGTTCATCACCACAATCCACAGCTTTTAAAAGAGTGAAATGCTCCAATAAAAATATTATGAAATTTCTCTTCAGAATACCTTTTTTCTCATGCTGAAGTACTCAAAAGCGAGACAAAAGAGCATGTGATCAGGGGCTTTCCTGCTGTCAAATAAAAATACTGTATTCAACACAAAACCGACTGATTTTCTCCTTTCCTTTGATGGCACATCTCTGAAGATTATGCCACTTGATGACAATAATTAGTATCACTGTACTGATGTTTGCAGTAAAGAAAAGAATAGTGGAGAAACAGCAAGCAGTCAAAACTGGCAGCTGGCAAACCACTTTGTTTTCTCCTGGCACTGTTTATTTCCCTGAAGTAATACTTGACATTTCCAATTTAACCCTTAAAAATGGCTTACATACTACAGACTTGACATTCTAATGTAGGATGTGATGTGTTCTTGTGTTGTGAAAAGCCACTGGTAGAAGTTTCATTAACATTTCATATCGCTAATTATTAGAATAATTTACTTGGGATTTACACTTCTGGTATATTTTAGATACTAGTGATTAAATTAAATGACAAGAACTATCAAAGCTTGCTTAAGAGCTTTTCAACATACAGTAATAGATGGTTGAGTTTGAAATTACCCATTTAAAACTAACTATTGTACTATTACTTTTGTAAAAGTTTTAAGGATTACACTTTAGGCATTGTAGCGATGCATTGCAGGATGTAAATGGTTTGCCAGAATTGCAATGCCAATGCCAGCAGTTAACATGAATCCTGGTCATTTAAATGGCCTAAAAATAGTTTTGATAGTCAGAGGGTTGATGACTATGGAGTAAACTGACATCTAGAGCAATAAATAATGACACTGATGAAGCATCACGCGAGAATTCCCAATTCACCAGGAACAGGAGGCTTATGGATTTTAGGTGTAAGAAAAAAAAAGAAAAATTGTTATCTCAATATTGGAAACAAGGTGGAGCAACCTGGATAGACTGAATTGAACTTTCTTGTTCCTACATTTTAAAATTTCATATGAAGGGCATTTTTTGCCTATGGGAGCAATCACTGCTCCGTTTTGTTAGAATAAATAAATCTACAATCTCAAAACATTCCTGAAATAAAACAGATGTATGCATTTTTGTTAAGTTCAAGTGGTAAGCAAATATTTTGTCCAGTTCAATTTATTACTGTCATTCTATTATAAAATAATTGCTGTGTAGAAAAGATTTGCAAAACATTTATTGAATCTTAAAGATGAGATTGTGCTCTGATGAATTGTAATGTAATCTGAAATGTTCAAATGTAGAACTGCTTACACTACTCTCTATTTAACAATGAAGAAAAGCACAGGGATGCAAGGTTAGAATAAACAGGCCAACATTTATACTTGGACACATAACTAGGTAATCAGACTAATCATTCATAAATTTATCTTGGATCTATCTTCCTGCAGCTGAATTGTCAGGTACCCATCTTCATGCCCATTATCACTATAATGTGGAATTAAGACACTAGCTCATCATCACTATGGGTGCTTTTCCCAAAAAATGGTGCACTGGCAATAGGAATGATGTCCATTGAGCTATGTGACCACCAATGCTCCACATGGCTATTCTCGCAGCAACTTCAGGTTCAGGGCTACTTACCTATTCCTCAGGAACTACACCTACTACTGGGAGCTTCCAGAGTGGGGGATTGGATTTCCTACAGACCAGCAGCTACTTAAAGGGCTGCAATCATCATTTTAAAAGAAGAGGTCTTTGTCAGGAAAAAAATTGTATTCAACCTGAAATTCCTTTGTGGTCAACCTATAGAGCTTCCTTATGAAAAGTAACCCACTTCACTGGTACAGGTGTAGAGCTGCTGCTTCGTGAAGGGGGTGAAAAGAGGGCTGCCTGATTTGGAGGGTACCCTCTTCACAAGAATGTAGCACATAATGTTCTCAGTCAAGTTGGCACAAACAGTGAATGCCACCTTTAAAATTTGGAGGGTTTGGGAGTAGATACAAAAAATTACTTAGATGACGAGATAGAGAGCTACATATCCAAGTTTGCCGATGACACAGAGATAGACAGCATTGTAAGTAGATGGAAGCATAAAATTACAGAGAGATATTAATAGATTAAGTGAATGGGCAAAACTGTGGCAAATGGATTTCAATGTAGGCAAGTGTGAAGTCATCCACTTTGGACCTAAAAAAGATAGATCAGAGTACTTTCTAAATGGTGAAAGCTCCAGTCAGTGGAGGTCAAAAGAGACTTAGGGGTCCATGTACACAGATCACTAAAATGTCATGGACAGGTACAGAAAATAATCAAAAAGGCTAATGGAATGTTGGCCTTTATATCTAGAGGACTAGAATATAAGGGTGTAGAAGTTATACTTCAGCTATACAAAGCCCTGGTTAGACCACACCTGGAGTACTGTGTTCAGTTCTGGCCACCGCATCTTAGGAAGGATATATTGGCCTTGGAGGGAGTGTAGCGTAGATTTACTAGAATGATACCTGGACTCCAAGGGTTAAATTATGAGGAGAGATTACACATTAAGGTTGTATTCCCTGGAATTTAGAAGATTAAGGACTGATTTGACCGAAGTTTTCAAGATATTAAGGGGAACCGATAGGATAGATAGAGAGACACTAGTTCCACTGTTTGGGGAGTCTAGGTTGAGAGGACATAGTCTAAAAATTAGAGCCAGGACTTTCAGGAGTGAAGTTAGGAAACAATTCTACATGCAAAGGGTGGTAGAAGTTTGGAATTTTCTTCTGCAAACGGCAGTTGATGCTAGCTCATTTGTTAATTTTAAATCTGAGATTGATAGTTTTTTGTTAACTAAAGGTATTAAGGGATATGGGGCTAAGGCGGGTATATGGAGTTAGGTCACAGATCAGCCATGATCTCATTGAATGATGGAACAGGCTTGAGGTGCTAAATGGCCTACTCCTGTTCTTATGTTCCTGAATACTTTGCCAAGCTGAGCTGATAAAATCAGCCAAGGTAAGGCTACCCACCAGAGTCTTATACCAAGTCAATGGGCAAAATATATATGTTACAAAGTGATTCATTTCAACCTGTTACATATAGCCACATGATGCATGTTCATTTATTCACACAAATACTAGGCTGCAGGCTAGACACTTGGATATCGCTTTCTGTGCTCTTGCTATTTATATCTCAAGATTACTTTTCTCCTTGTTGGCCAAGGTGGCATATAACAGTAGGGAGCAGACCTGCTTGGGAGGAGGGATCTGAAATTTCAAGCCCCTGAGTCCCTCCAAAGAAGCAATGATCGATTGAAAGCATACAGATAGCAGGAGGGATGAGGTGGTGACCTCTCTCAAAGGCTGGCACCATTCTGATCTCATTATTTCTTCTTACTCACTCACTCTCACACAGACATACACTCAAACACACCACCATGGCACACAGCATTTTGCCATGTCGTATCATTTGAAGGAGTGTCATGCAGCTAGCATTCTAACATATGTCCCTCTTCTTTTTGTACAGGCATCCCCCAAAATCCAAGCCAAAATGCCAGGGCTATAAAAAAGCCAGCACAACACAGCACCCTCCATCATGCACTTGACCTGTTGCAACCACCAAAACAGTTACACCCACCCTGGGAAATTTAGGTAGTGAGCAAATCATTGAATATGAACAAGAAGGAGCAAATGCTGGTGACAGAGGAGGAACAGGAAACTACTGGATAGAGGACCAGCTTGTGTACTTCCTCAGCTGTATCAATTCACATCGCAGTGCCTGCTTAAAGTACAAGTTTGCTATTTGAAAATTATCATCTTGTGGAATCACTTGAAGCTGTCCAAAGTAGCTCCTGACAGGTCTGGTGACAACTGTGAAGGCCAATGGTCACATCTGTGTAGAGATGTAGAAAGGCTTATTGGCACTGCTGTCCATTGTGGAATGTATGGCAACTGAATCGGCATTTGCAATGGAGGCCCCAGTGGAACAGACGCTAAGTATGAATGCTCATATTGCAGCTATGGAGGTTTTTCGCTGAAAAGTACAACAGGTTCTCCTGTCTGGCATCAGAACACTGGGGTGTTAGATAGAGAAAGCCACAACACAGACTGTACTGCAAGAGATTTACTGGTTTTCTATGCATCTAAAGCACTGCTTTAAGATGCCAATAGTATTGGGTTTTATTATCATCCTGGTAGCTGCATGGGCCTTGTTGTACTTGTATTCTATGACTGTCTGTGATGCTATAAGCGTGTTGTTAGGCAAGGCTGAAAAGGGAAGCTGTGGTCTCAGGGAAGGCATCCTTCCAGCTTTCATTCACTTTGAAAGAAGCCAGCTGCAGATGATTGCCACCAATGAAAGATCATGGTGGCCATTGTCCTGCATGAAGCGGTTGTTCCTGATCACTGACCAGCTGCACATTATTTGTAGCATGCATGGCCCCATTGCTTCCACCAATGACTCCCTGGATTTCACAATGAAATTAGACAGCTCTGTCATACTGCTATTGCTATTCAGTGGGAAAAGAACTGTGAACCGTACATCTATCATTATCATTTGATATAAGGGGAAGAGGCAGCAAACTGGCTGAGATTCCAGATGAACCCAGACTAGCCTGGAAGGAGGTGGAGATGTAACAGTAGAGGGCGGTGGTGGCCTTGTCTACCACTGGCACTGCCATTCCTGGTGTGGTGGAGGTTAGCTTCATAGGAACATAGGAACATAGGAACAGGAGTAGGCCATTCAGCCCCTTGAGCCCGCTCCACCATTTGATAAGATCATGGCTGATCTGTGATCTAATTCCACATACCCGCCTTTGGCCCATATCCCTTAAAACCTTTGTTTGGCAAAAAGCTATCTATCTCAGATTTAAATTTAGCAATTGAGCTAGTATCAATTGCCATTTGCGGAAGAGAGTTTCAAACTTCTACCACCCTTTGTGTGTAGAAATGTTTTCCAATCTCACTCCTGAAAGGTTTGACTCTAATTTTTAGACTGTGCCCCCACTCCTAGAATCCCCAACCAGCGGAAATAGTTTCTCTCTATCCACCCTATCTGTTCCCCTTAATATCTTATAAACTTCAATGAGATCACCCCTTAACCTTCTAAACTCTAGAGAATACAAACCCAATTTGTGTAATCTCTCCTCATAACTTAACCCTTGAAGTCCAGGTATCATTCTAGTAAACCTACGCTGCACTCCCTCCAAGGCCAATATGTCATTCCGAAGGTGCGGTGCCCAGAACTGCTCACAGTACTCCAGGTCCGGTCTAACCAGGGTTTTGTATAGCTGCAGCATAACTTCTGCCTCCTTGTACTCTAGTCCTCTAGATATAAAGACCAGCATTCCATTAGCCTTATTGATTATTTTCTGCACCTGTTCACGACACTTCAATGATCTATGTACCTGAACCCCTAAGTCCCTTTGGACATCCACTGTTTTTAAGTTTTTACCAATTAGAAAGTACCTTGTTCTATCCTTTTTTGGTCCAAAGTGGATGACCTCACATTTGTCTACATTGAATTCCATTTGCCACAGTTTTGCCCATTCACCTAATCTATCAATATCGCTTTGTAATTTTATGTTTTCATCTACACTGCTTACAATGCCACCAATCTTTGTGTCATCGGCAAACTTAGATATGAGACTTTCTATGCCTTCATCTAAGTCGTTAATAAATATTGTGAATAATTGAGGCCCCAAGATAGATCCCTGCAGGACTCCACTAATCACATCCTGCCAATGTGAGTACCTTCCCATTATCCCTACTCTCTGTTGCCTTTCACTCAGCCCACTTCCTAACCAAGTCTGTACTTTTCCCTCAATTCCATGGGCTTCTATCTTAGCTAACAGTCTCTTATGTGGGACCTTATCAAATGCCTTCTGGAAGTCCATATAAATAACATCCATTGACATTCCCCTGTCCACTACTTTAGTCACCTCTTCAAAAAATTCAATCAGGTTTGTCAGGCACGACCAACCTTTCACAAATCCATGCTGGCTCTCTCTGATTAACTGAAAATTTTCGAGGTATTCAGTCACCCTATCCTTAATTATAGACTCCAGCATTTTCCCCACAACAGATGTTAGGCTAACTGGTCTATAATTCCCTGGTTTCCCTTTCTCTCCTTTCTTAAAAAGTGGAGTGACATGTGCAATTTTCCAATCTAGAGGGATGGTTTCTGAATCTAGAGAACTTCAGGTACCCATACAACAGATAACACAGCTTTACAACTGCTTCCGTGCTGACTTGAAGCCTGCGGAGGTAGTTATCCTCATTCATGGCTATCTGTGAAGTGGCCATTCTTCTCACCTTAAGTACAAAAATGGATCAATTTGTCATTATGCTGTGGGAAATTAGCAAATGAACACTTACCATGTTTGCTATTTTAGTTTACCCATTTATTAACACATAACAGAGATTTCCTATGATGAGCTTCTTGAGAGTGCCACTCCCTGCTAGAAGTGCTGGTTTATGTAACTACCTCTAATGTGTGAAATATCCATACACTATTATACCACAGCATAATTTCAAGACCAATACTCTTTGAGTTTTATTTTCCAAAAATGAGTTGCTCATTTAGTATAATTCTAGATAAAATATATCAAAATATGAAGGTGTATTTGTCCTCTGATTAATACAACAATCCAAATAAACTTTTAATACATTAAGACTCCCCAATAAAACTTTCTACACTTGAAAACAAATAGAAACCCCTTTGGAGAACTATCCAATTATCAGTTTGGAACTGGTGGGAATTAAATTATTTCATCCACAGCAGCACAGTCCTAATTAAAATCATAGTACTTTAAATTGGATTGGCTCAAAATCATTTGCTTGAGCAGCTGAGAAGTAAATATTTCAGAGACTGATGGACAGGCTACTACAAACACTGCTGGATGTGGTTAATTTAGCCACCATAATGCATAACTGACTTAAAATATGCAAAATAATTGTGCAGTGAGGCTAATAGTTACAATGTCCATAAAAGTGATAAAATCTAGCCAAAAGTAATTTTAAATTTACTAATTCTGTGCACCCAACAAGGAACTACGAATAAAGAGAACTTGGGTCAGAGAATCACGGTTAGTGTTGTAAACCTATCTCTAACTGCACTCCCTCCGGGCCTGACTTCCCACTGGGAGAGTGGGATCGATGAATTTACACTATAGTTTCCTTTCATGTGTAAAGGTTGAAAATAGATTTGAGTAAAAAGTTGAGCAATAAAGGTAGAAGTTTAACAAACTTTTCTTTTACACGAATAACACCAACAACTTGCATTTATATAAAATCTTTCACGTACACAAATGGCACAAGGCATTTGTAGCATAGTGGTTATGGTACTGGACTACTAATCCAGCAGGCCTAGACTAATAATCTGGGTTCAAATACCACAGCAGCTGGGGAATTTAAGTTCAGTTAATTAAATAAAATCTGGACTAAAATGCTAGTATCAGTACTGGTGACCATGAAACTACTGGATTGTCATAAAACCCATCTGATTCACTAATGTCCTTCAGTGGAAGGAAACCTGCTGTCCTTACCTGGTCTGGCCTATATATGACTCCAGACCCACAGCAATGTGGTTGATTCTTAACTGCCCTCTGAAATGGCCTGGCAAGCCATTCAGTTCAAGAAAGTGGCTCACCACCATCTTCTCATGGGCAATTAGGGATGGGCAATAAATGCTGGCCTTGTCAGCGACGCCCACATCCAATGAATAAAAAAAAATCACAAATAGGTAGGAGGAAATAAGTATTGAGCTATGTTAGGGGGAAAGGCAGAGACTAAGAGGGGTGACCAATGCTTGGTCCAACATGTTAAGAAGAATTTTAAAGGTGGAGAGAGAAGTGGAAGTGATTAAGAATTTGCTCATAGGATTCACCAGAGCTTTGGAGGAGCATCCAATCTTGATCTCAGAGATAATGGTAGGTGACTACAACTGGCCTCAGTGCCCTGGCAGAGGGAGGGAAAAATTAGTCAGGATTCCCTCCCATCAATGGCCCCCACTAAAGCGTACATGTATGTGGATTTAAGAACAAAATAGATCTCAGCAACAATGGATATTAAAAATCAGACAGGTAGAAGCAAAAGGATAGTCACATTACTAATAACATTAATATTACTTATAATTCTTCTTAACTTGATTTTTCTTTAAATATCTATCCCATTAATTATATTAATAATTAATTTTCCTGTTACATTGCACTCTACTACCTTTGGGAGCGTTATTAAACTGAAAATGTATTTTCTAGCAGTGCACAGATCCTGCCTGTAATTGCCTCATTCATGTCTGATATTGTACTCATGAAAAGTACACTTATCTGGATATTAGAACACTCAACAAGCCGGCCCAGATTGCTGCAGCCCATGCCATGATGCTGCAGTCTGCTGCTCGAGGTTGTCCTCCAAGGCCATCCGAAGTGTCCTCAATAGAAGCTCAGCAGCCTTCAACCTCCCAAACTGAAGCCACTGTGGAAACACTTTGTAGGAGTATCAGGATAGGAAAATGAGCACACAAGACAGGTACTAAGGGCTTGCACAAGGGTGATTAGCTATTTTTTGATCAATGTTGACATGACTTCTTTGATAAATTTGTTTTTTGTTCTGGATTTGGTGTTGGTTTTTGTCTTTGTAGTGAGTGAGGACAAGACCAATAAGTTTGGAGTGAAGGAAGGCGATTGGATGGTGGTTGTGGGGGCGGGGGGGTGGTAAAAATTGTGGGACGCTTGTTGAATGAGGAATGGGAGGGCTGATTTAGGTGAAGTGCTCCTTGATGAGCTTGCCTCTGAGGGCTTGGGCAGATAGAGGCTCTGGTGGTCGCTGCCTCTCTTCCTCCTCCTCTTCCTGCTGCTCCTCCTGTACTTGTTATTACCCATGTGGTGGTAATGGCTGGTCCCTCATGACGGCTAAGTTGTGCAACATGCAGCAGATGACGACAAATCTGGATACCCGCTCAGGGGTGTACTGCAAAGCTCCTCTAGAACGGTCCAGGCAGCGGAAGCATTGTTTGAGCACACCGATTGTTTGCTTGATAATATTCCTTATGGCAGGGTGGCTCTCACTGTAGGCGTGCTCTGCAGCTGTATGTGGGTTTCTGACTGGAGTCATGAGCCATGACTGGAGGAGATAACCCTTGTCACCCGATAGCCAGCCTGTATCTTGGTGGCCTGTTTGGAATAAAGGTCATGATGTGGAGATGCCGGTGATGCCGGTGATGGACTGGGGTTGACAATTGTAAACAATTTTATAACACCTGACGAAGGAGGAAGCCTCCGAAAGCTTGTGAATTTAAAATAAAATTGCTGGACTATAACTTGGTGTTGTAAAATTGTTTACAATTGGAATAAAGGTGACACAGAGGACTGGTGCAGGATGAAAGAGTCATGACTGCTACCAGGATAGTGGGCACAGACCTGCATGATGCATTGCCTGTGATTGTAAACCAGCTATACGTTGAGGGAGTGGAATCCTTTTCTATTGATAAAGATGCCAGGCTGGTGATAGGGAGCACGCAAAGCAATGTATGTGCGATCAATGACACCCTGCACCCTGGGGAAGTCTGCCATGCATGCAAAACCTAGTGCTCTCTTGTCCTGCTTCGCACTGTCCATAGGGAAGTAGATGTAAGTGCTTTTCCTGGTGTAGAGAGCCTCAGTGACCTCCCTGATACATTGGTGCACTGCAAATTCTGAGATGTTGCTGATGTTGCCTGTTGCAGCCTGAAAGGAGCGTGTGGCATAAATGTTGAGGGCGATGGTGACCTTGACAGCCACAGGCAGTGCTGTCCATGCCCTGATTTGAGGCTCAAGTTGGGGCTGCAGGAAGTAATATTACACGGTGACAGCCTCTTGATGAAGCAAAAAAGCCTCACACATTTCTCCTCAGTAAAATAGATGTAGGAGGAGTGCTTCCTGAAGAATCTCTGTGGATATGGCCTCCTATTCATTGCCCTCCTCTTCCTCCCTCTTCTGGCAGCCTCTCTTGCTCTGTGGAGTCTTCCTTGCTGCTCCCTTTTGTCTTCCAGCCCCAAAGGCAGCCCTATGAGTCCACCCATGTCTGCAGCCAGACTATTTCTAAGTCAAAGAGCAACAACAGTGGAAGACCAGCAATACCAGTATCGGCATGGACTCGATGGGCTGAATGGCCTCCTTCCGTGCTGTAACCTTTCTATGATTCTATGATTCTATTGCTAGTTTACAACCAGGCAATAATGAATATATTCCTGAGTTAACACAGGGGGTAATTTTAACTTTTATCTCCAGATGGAAAAACAGATAAAACAGATGCGAGATGTAAAACGGGCTGCTGAGTCGCTTTCACTCATTTTTTGCCAGTAATAAAAGTTAAGATTACCCTCAAATGATTTTACTACAATATTCATAACAAATTGATTAACCACCATGATGACTGATTTGTTAAGTTCTCAATAACATTTTAAATAAAAAAGTCCCTAGAAGTGGTATAGGAATGTAGTTATTGGAGAATTAGTTTAATTTTTCAAAGTTCATTGATTAGATTTTCCACTTTTGTTAGCATTTTTGGAATATTATTGCTGCCAATAACAATTTTCTTTTGAATATTGGTGTTAATTATAGCAGCGAGTGTCTGTTATTCAGTATTGGTCCATGATGATTTACAGCCTAACTTACAAGCAGCCCCACTTCTACTTTCTAATTTCCATTGCTGGATTTTGCCCGTCATTTGCACTTCTCTCAACTGGTGAAAACATAGCTAGAATTATCTATCCAGGTAAAAGTACTGATTAACCTCATTAAGTCACTTGTTTTGGACTAGAATTTGGAAACCTGGTGAAATTTACCTCTAGGCAACTTACTGTCATATCATTGATGGAAAATTCTGCAAAATTGCAACATTGATAATTTTGAAACATTGAGCACTGAACCACTGCCAAGAAACACCTCTACCGCCTGCCAAGTGGAAAATCCAGCCCCATATGTTTCTCATTGTTTATTGAGGAGCATTGCCTGAAACCGAAGCTGATGTCTCATGTTAACAACGTAATGATCTCTGTGTCCAGTTGTTATCATATTTTCATGAGTCTCTGTTTAGCATCTGTTGCATAGGCCATGTATTTTCACTAGTAGTTACAAGAATAATAGGTCCTGTCATCATTTGTTTTATCTTAACTTCTTTAAAACATTCCTTGTTATTAATCTTTTATTGGCCTTACGTTTACATCAGTTCTTTCTTTAGTGGGTTAAATGACTTGTAAGATGATCTTCCCATCTTATGCTCTCCTTTGTTTTACCTCCTATCTAGTCCATCTTGTTCTGATTATAATCCAGACTTTAACTGAGTGTTGCTTCATGTCTGCATCAATCCAGACAGATATTTATCATTAAAACATTTTGTTCATTGTAAAGCTGAATATAATAAATTTACCTAAAAGGGTTTCAGGCATAGGGATCATCACAATCTTCCAAACTATTTTTTTGGCATTAGTGAAAAATATGCAATATTGCTTCTCACAATAGAACAGTAATGTCCACAGCCTTTTCCAGCTTGCAATTTATATTTTTCTAAGAATTTTCTGGAGTACAAGTTCATCAACAAGAGTACTAAATCACTATTTTAATGTGAAACTGGGAGAAACTTCAATTGAGTGAGCAAAGGTACTCGAGACACAAACTGAATGTCTATACCATGCATGTTTAAAGTTTCTTCTATTTCCTTTGTTGGTCTCCCTCGGAAGAAGAACAGACAGACAAGATAATTCCAAACTCCTGCCAAGGTCATTCTATAAACAGGCATTAAGAGGTGTTTAAAAGAGCCCTGGAAGATGGTGAAGGGGGAGGGGCTAATTTTCTTTACCTCCTTGTGTGAGAAGCACTAATGGAGAAAGTGAGGGCCAAGAAGGAGGTACTATATAGTCCCCAGCATCTGCAGGAACATCCCCAAAGCCACTTTTGCTCCAGCATGTGCCCACTTCTGCTTACAGACTACAAACTGAAGAGACTTTTATTCCATAAATCTGATTTGGAATTTAACCTAGCTCCCATAACACTGTGCTAATCCCAGTTCCTCACATATTAGTGACATTTAAACCACCTACCTGTGAGTGATTTTCGCCCAGTTGGCAAGACAAGAAACTTAAAAGCAAAGCAAAATACTCCGGATGGTGGAAATCTGAACTAAAACCAGAAAATGCTGAAAATACTCAGCAGGTCAGGCAGCATCTGTGGAGAGAGAAACAGAGTTAATGTTTCAGGTCGATTACCTTTTATTAGAACAGGTACAGGTGAAATTTTCTTTTGAGGTGTAACTGTTGTTATGCCCGACGTACACAAAATCAACATTAAAATGTGACAAGATATTTCAGTGCAGATGCACAGTGTCTTTTTTTCATTTATAATTTATCTGAATGAAGCTAATTTGAATTTACTAAGATTACGAAACTTGAATTTATCCAGCGACTCCTTGATGGAGTCGCTGGATAAATTCAAGTTTCGTAATCTTATAGTATAGGACAGTAAATCATAGGTTGTGCACCCACAATCTCCTGAGATGTGGTTTCTGTAAGTCCCATTCCCCACTGGAAGTGCTGGATCACAGCATGACCAATTATAAATTTGTATTAAAGTTGCCTTATTCAGATTAATATTTCAGCCATTGCCATTAATTTGGATGATGAGCCAGACATAGTGGTACATTTGAACTTTTTCCCATGGCTGAGTGGTTGGTTGGTGGTGGGGGTGTCCATCAAAATATTTCCAGCTTGCTTATTTTGGATTTAATGATATGAAGGTCCAATTTTGAAACAAGCACTCCAGTTTTAATTACTTCAGTTCATTTTGCTAAATGAGTTGAATCAGACAAGTAACTCAGCAGTGTAATTGAATACACTGTACGTGCCCTTCATTTTTAAAATTCATTCTGGGAATGTGGGCGACCCCATGTGGGCAAGGCCGGCATTTATTGACCATCCCTAGTTGCTCTGAGAAGCTGGTGGTGAGCCTTTAATGAACTACTGGTAGCGGTTTGATAAAACTGAGTGGCTTGCTAGGCCACTTCAGAGGGCAGGTAAGAGTCAACCAAATGGCGTAGTGTGGGACTGGACTTACACATAGGCTATACCAGGTAAGGACGGCAGGTTTCCTTCCATAAAGGACATTAGTGAAACAGTTGAGTTTTTATGACAATCTGACAGTTTAATCCGACTGATATCAGTTTCTTATTTCCAGATTTTTAAAACTGAACACAAATTCTTAAACTGCCATGTATAAGATTTGAACTTACAATCTCTAGATTATTAGTTTAGATCTTTGGATTACTAGTCTAGTAACATAACCACTACAATACCTTGTGAGCATTTAGCAGAGAACAGCTAAGCAGGCATAACTGCTGTCAAATGTGACAAGGTGCAGAATCTTTCGGAAAGCCAGAGAGTTTGACAGTTACTGTGTGAGAAAGAGTAACAACATAATGAGGACAAATTGTGCAAATGGAAAAAAAATCCACGGCCAGCCGTGTGAATTAAATACTTGAATGAAAAATATTCACAGGACTTAACTCTCAGAGCTCTGAAGGGCCTTTTCAGCTTTCAAAATATACATGTCTTTTCATGCATATCAAATGCATTTTCTGTGAGTCAGAAATGCTAAAGTTTCAGGATGTTTGATTTACCAAAGACACATTTATCAATTCTTGCTGTTTTGAATCAAAGTTAAAAAAAAATCCTGCAATTTTGATGTTAAAAAAAAGTATACAACAATCTTACAAGGAATAATCCCCTTTCTTCCCGGACAGCATAATGGGTGAGAAAGATAAAAGCATGTGCAATCCTAGGTTTTATAAAGGGGGATAGAGTACAAAAACCAAAGGTAATGCTAAGCCTATACAAATCATTGGCCATACCACAAATTGTGGCACCATACATTAGTAAGGATGACAGGGCCATGGAGATGATGCAGAATAAATCCACTACGATGAAACCGTAAGTGAGTGGCTTTAGTTATAAGGAGACATGAGAGAAACTGGGGCTCTTTTCACTAAAATAGAGGAGGTTAAGAGGAGATCTGGTAGAAGAGTTCAAAATTATGAACGGTTTTGTTAACTATTTCCGTTGGCCAGTGAGTCGATAATTTAAGATCATCACCAAAAGAATGAAGGGTGAGATTAGGATAATTTAAAAAAAAATTATTATGCAGAGGGTTGTTAGGATATAGAAACCCTACCTGAAACAGTGAAATATTTGAAAAAGACAATAAAAGGGCACAGGGAAAGAGCAGGTGAATAGGACTATATGGATAACTCTTTCAGAGAGCCTGCACAGGCACAATGGGCAGAATGGCCGCCTTCTGTATTGTAAAATTCTATGGTTCTGTGAAAGTCTTTATACACTTAATACTTTATACCAGTCAGTCTGACACATCGGCCATCAAGATATGTGTTAGGCAAAGAGGAAAACTGTTCATATCCATGACTTATGTATAATGAGGAGCTCTTGTATCGATGAGAAAGAACTTTTAAATTACAATTTAAGAAATATAAATGTTTCCTTCCCCAGATGCGTTAATAGCAAGAATGCCATACTATCAGTAAAGAAAAGGATGTAGTTTATAATTGATATTGTTTCATCAATCAGATATTACAATTTGTACAACAAAGGGGTAATTTTATAAATTTGGGCTTAATGGGTGGAAAGTCCTTCTCTTAAGGCGGTGAGTCAGGGCGAGCCTGCTCCTCCCACACTCACCACTCGCCCCAGGTTAAAATCAGAGATCAAGTTCTCATTTTAAAAAATCACTTACCCTCAAAAATGGTTCACTAGATTTATTTATGGTTCATTAGAAATATTTTTTAGCTGAATATAAAACTGAGAGAGAGATGATTCCTGGGATGAGAGGATTGTCCTATGAGGAGAGATTGAGTAGAATGGGCCTATAATCTCTGGAGTTTAGAAGAATGAGAGGTGATCTCATCGAAACGTATAAAATTCTTAGAGGGCTTGACAGGATAGATGCAGAGAGGCTGTTTCACCTGGCTGGAGAGTCTAGAACTAGGGGTTATAGTCTCAGGATAAGGGGTGGGCGATTTAGGACTGAGACGAGGAGGATTTTCTGCACTCAGAGGGTGGTGAATCTTTGGAATTCTCTACCCCAGAGGGCTCTGGATGCTCAGTCATTGAGTATATTCAAGGCTGAGATCGATAGATTTTTGGACTCTAAGTGAATCAAGGGATATGGGGATCGGGCGGGAAAGTGGAATTGAGGTCGAAGATCAGCTATGATCTTATTGAATGGCGGAGCAGGCTCGAGGGGCCATGTGGCCTACTCCTGCTCCTGTTTCTTACGTTCTTATGTTCTAATGATATCATAAATCATCTGGATTTAATCTGTGAAGACCTCTGTCAGCAATACAAAACCTTCAGCTTTTTGCATTTCGCCAGTTGTTGTTGTCAGGCAACAATGGATTTGATTATAAGGGGCAATTTTGTAACATTCTGCACCTGAATTTCTGACCGTCAATTTAAATGTTGGAAATATCATTGTGGTGCGCACCCAAATTTCTGAAATGCATACTTGGCAGGCGAGGTTCTTTGCTAGCAGCGCAAAGTCAGAAAAATACCCCTCATAAAATATGTGTTTGTTCTGTCACATTTTATCTTTTCAATTAATTTTCAAATAATGTTGTGATCTTTTCAGAATCTTAGTTTAGTTTATTTTGTGTTGTCTGGGTGGCATTGAGCTACTATGTTAATTTCCTTTTGAAGGGAATTCAAAAGGAAATTCCTTGTGAATGCTATAGCTGGAGGCAGAACATGCGTCTACTGTCTTGCTATGGCACTGAGCTAGATAAACCAGGAATGGTGCCAGGTTTGTGCCCTGGTCTGTACTGAGTTAGCTGATCTCATTTGAAGTGACAGTGGGGTCTAACAATTGACCTCAGTTTCCCTGGGCTAAGAGAGGGAATAGCCAAGATTCCAGCTCCTTTCACTATCCTTGTGTGGATGCTGCGTTAGGAAAGCTGAACAGCCTGCTGAGACTCACATGAAGAATGGTCACTTGAGTGACTCAATGCCACTCAGACGGCTATTCATGGTACCATACTCCATCACCTGCAGGACTAGAGGTGCATGGAGAGCAAATCAGAGGTAAAAATTGGAGGAAAGTGATAAAAGAATTCCACAACACTTTCATATATTTTTCAATTGTAAACAATTTTACAACACCAAGTTATAGTCCAGCAATTTTATTTTAAATTCACAAGCTTTCGGAGGCTACCTCCTTCCTCAGGTGAACGATGTTTCCACATCGTTCACCTGAGGAAGGAGGTAGCCTCCGAAAGCTTGTGAATTTAAAATAAAATTGCTGGACTATAACTTGGTGTTGTAAAATTGTTTACAATTGTCAACCCCAGTCCATCACCGGCATCTCCACATCATATATTTTTCAGCAATTTCCATGACAACACTGTTCCCTGCATTTGGCTAGCTCTGCTTTTGCTGTGAACCAGCTGTAGATTTTAAAAGAGTCAAAATGTTTACATGAGCTGAGAGTTTTGTATCTGTTGCTAAATTCTTCAAATAAACACAAGGTTAAACAGGACTTATCCTTGTCTGCATATTTGTGCAGCCTGAGAGTACTTTTCCGGAACAGAGTAAGTTCACCTATAGCACAATTTACAATGTTTCTGCACTCAGCTAGATCTACTTCACACCGTAGCTTGATTCACTTTGTCATTGTTCACCAAGATCAAGAATATGATCAAAGTAGAAGTATTACAATACACCAGCTTGCTTGCATTACTGTATTTATATGTGATTTCAGACACATGCTAGTGAAGAGTTTTAAGTATTTTTAAGAGTGTTGTGTCTCCATTATGCTAAAGAATGAGCTGGAAAATTCCACTAGCCAACTACCTAGGAGTGAATTACTTCCTAGGTCTGGTAAGCTGAGAGACAGTGTGTACTCATTAGCTCTCAACTGACACCAGTGTGTGTGGGTGTTCCTTAACCTTCACCCCTCAATTAATTCTTTCTCTGCTTTTCACTGTTTCTTTGTGACCTTTTGTATCTCTTACCCACCCGCATCCAGCATCTCATCGACACAAAAGATGTGTTTTGTTTCTTTTTGGAATTCATTTTGTTAGGTTAAAGTTCAAGTAGTGAATGAAATGTTAATTTAGACAAGATCAGAAAAGTCAAATGTCAAGTAACTTTTGAAAAGTTTATCTAGGATTGCTGTGTCCATCATATATTCAGCATAATCTCCTCAAAATCCTATCCCCACATCCGTACCAATTTGCATCAACTGTGTTTTTACGTTTCTTCATGGTTGAGATAAAATGTCAGGGGAATTTTTGATGGCCTTGTGAGAAGTGTCAGAATATGTTGTACATTTGTCACTGCGTTTTAACAGCTCTCTGACATACATGCTATACACTGTGGGGGCGATTTTAACTTGTTGCACCCGGCGTTAATGAGCAGCGACAGTCTCCAAATGGGGTCAGTGGCCTTAACACTTTGTTAATACCGACGATGCGGCTGGCGCCATTTTGAAAGGGGGCTACCATTGGGTGCCCAGTGCGTATGCCTGTTTCAGGCAGTATGCCCCTTTTAATATGAAAATTGGGGAGCTAGGACCCCGATTATCGCTTTAGGTTGGAACTGGCTGTAGGGTGCACTGTGCAGTCTCCAATCGGTTCCATGTGAGATAGAGTCGAAGAGGCCCAGCAAAGGTAAGTTTGAAATTATTTTTGTGGGGCCAGGATTTTGTACATTTACTGTGTGGAAAGGGAGCGCAAAATAGAATGGTGAGAAATTCTCCAGTGAGAGAAAGGAAGTTAAGCTAATATGACAAATAAATTGGCTGAGGGAACTGCATCCTCCAGAATGCAATTGAGATCTGTTCGTGTGCACAGCTGAAAAAACAGCTACACATGAGGGGTACATAGTCCACAAATCTTGGAATGAATACAAAACCTTCGGCTGCTTGCAAGCTGTGCTATTGATCCTTTCAGAATAGCAACCACTGTTAGAGAAATGGGGGGGGGGGAAGTGAAATTGGTGTTCGACAGTAGAACAAAACAGGTGATAAGGAAGCGGCAGCATATTTTCCAATGACGGTGTGTAAGACGGGATAGGGTGTAAATCGGACAGTATGGAAAACAGACAGAGTGTAAATCGGGCGGGGTGTAAAACAGACAGAGTGTAAATCGGGCAGGTTGTGAAACGGACAGAGTGTAAATCGAGCGGGGTGTAAATTGGTGTAAATCGGGCGGGGTGTAAATCGGTGTAAGTCGGGCGGGGTGTGAAACGGACAGAGTGTAAATCAGGCGGGGTGTAAATCGGTGTAAATCGGGCGGGTTGAAAATCGTTGTAAATCGGGCGGGGTGTAAATCGTTGTAAATCGGGCGGGGTGTAAATCGTTGTAAATCAGGCGGGGTGAAAATCAGTGTAAATCGGGCTGGATGTAAATCAGGCAGGGTGTAAAACAGGTGGGGTGTAAATCGGTGTAAATCGGGCGGGGTGTAAATCGGTGTAAATCAGGCGGGGTGTAAATCAGTGTAAATCAGGTGAGATAGAAATCAGGCGGGGTGTAAATCGGGCGGGGTGTAAATCGAGCGGAGTGTAAATCGGTGCAAATCGGGCAGGGTGTAAATTGGTGTAAATCGGGCATGGTGTAAATCGGTGTAAATCGGGCAGGGTGTAAATTGGTGTAAATTGGGCAGGGTGTAAATCGGTGTAAATCGGGCAGGGTGTAAATCGGGCGAGATGTAAATCGGTGTAAATTGGGCGGGGTGTAAATCGGTGTAAATCGGGCGGGGTGTAAATCGGGCGGGGTGTAAATCAGGCGGGGTGTAAATCGGTGTAAATCGGGCGGGGTGAAAATCGGGCTGGGTGAAAATCGGTGCAAATCGGGCTGGGTGTAAATCGGGCTGGGTGTAAATCGGGCTGGGTGAAAATCGGTGTAAATCGGGCTGGGTGAAAATCGGTGTAAATCAGGTGAGATGTAAATCAGGCGGGGTGTAAATCGGGCTGGGTGAAAATCGGTGTAAATCGGGCGGGGTGTAAATCGGGCTGGGTGTAAATCGGGCTGGGTGAAAATCGGTGTAAATCGGGCTGGGTGAAAATCGGTGTAAATCGGGCTGGGTGTAAATCGGTGTAAATCGGGCGGGGTGTAAATCGGTGTAAATCAGGCTGGGTGTAAATCGGTGTAAATCGGGCGGGGTGTAAATCGATGTAAATCGGGCTGGGTGTAAATCGGGCTGGGTGAAAATCGGTGTAAATCGGGCGGGGTGTAAATCGGGCTGGGTGTAAATCGGTGTAAATCGGGCTGGGTGTAAATCGGGCTGGGTGAAAATCGGTGTAAATCGGGCGGGGTGTAAATCGGGCTGGGTGAAAATCGGTGTAAATCGGGCTGGGTGAAAATCGGTGTAAATCGGGCGGGGTGAAAATTGGTGTAAATCGGGCTGGGTGTAAATCGAGCGAGGTGTAAATCAAGCGGGGTGTAAATTGGTGTAAATCAGGCTAGGTGTAAATCAGTGTATATCGAGCGGAGTGTAAATCGGTGTAAATCAGGCGGAGTGTAAATCGGTGTAAATCGGGCGGGGTGTAATTCGGTGTTAATCGGGCAGGGTGTAAATCAGGTGAGGTGTAAATCGGTGTAAATTGGGTGAGATGTAAATCAGGCGGGGTGTAAATCAGTGTATATCGAGCGGAGTGTAAATCGGTGTAAATCGGGCGGGGTGTAAATCGGGCGGGGTGCATATCGGGTGGGGTGTAAATCGGGCGGGGTGTAAATCAGTGTAAATCGGGCGGGGTGTAAATCGGATTAAATCGGGCGGGGTGTAAATCGGGCGGGGTGTAAATCGGTGTAAATCGGGCGGGGTGTAAATACGTTTAAATCAGGTGGGGTGTAAATCAGTGTAAATCGGGTGAGATGTAAATCGAGCGGGGTGTAAATCGATGTAAATCGGGCGGGGTGTAAATAGGTGTAAATCAGGTGGGGTGTAAACCGATGTAAATCGGACGGGGTGTATATTGGGCGGGGTGTATATTGGCCGGGGTGTAAATCGGGCGGGGTGCAAATCGATGTAAATCGGGCAGGGTGTATATTGGGTGGGGTGTAAATCAGGCGGGGTGTAAATCGGGCAGGGTGTATATTGGGCGGGGTGTAAATCGGGCGGAGTGTAAATCGGGCAGAGTGTAAATCGGTGTAAATCGGGCAGGGTGTATATTGGGCGGGGTGTAAATCAGGTGGGGTGTAAATCGGGCAGGGTGTATATTGGGTGGGGTGTAAATCGGGCGGAGTGTAAATCGGGCAGAGTGTAAATCGGTGTAAATCGGGCAGGGTGTATATTGGGCGGGGTGTAAATCAGGCGGGGTGTAAATCGGGCAGGGTGTTTATTGGGCGGGGTGTAAATCAGGCGGGGTGTAAATCGGGCAGGGTGTATATTGGGTGGGGTGTAAATCGGGCGGAGTGTAAATCGGGCAGAGTGTAAATCGGTGTAAATCGGGCAGGGTGTATATTGGGCGGGGTGTAAATCAGGCGGGGTGTAAATCGGGCAGGGTGTATATTGGGTGGGGTGTAAATTGGGCGGAGTGTAAATCGGGCAGAGTGTAAATCGGTGTAAATCGGACGGGGTGTAAATCGGGCGAGATGTAAATCGGTGTAAATCGGGCCGGTGTAAATTGGTGTAAATCGGGCGGGGTCTAAATCGGTGTAAATTGGGCGAGATGTCAATCGGTGTAAATTGGGCGGGGTGTAAATTGGTGTAAATCGGGCGGGGTGTAAATTGGTGTAAATCGGGCGAGATGTAAATCAGTGTAAATTGGGCGAGATGTCAATCGGGTGGGGTGTAAATCGGGCGAGATGTAAATCGGTGTAAATCGGGCGGGGTGTAAATCGGTGTAAATCGGGCGAGATGTAAATCAGTGTAAATCGGGCGGGGTGTAAATCGGGCGGGGTGTAAATCAGGCGGGGTGTAAATTGATGTAAATCGGGTGGGTGTATATTGGGCGGGGTGTAAATCAGGCGGGGTGTAAATTGATGTAAATCGGGCGGGTGTATATTGGGCGGGGTGTAAATCAGGCGGGGTGTAAATTGATGTAAATCGGGCGGGTGTATATTGGGTGGGGTGTATATCAGGCGGGGTGTAAATTGATGTAAATCGGGTGGGTGTATATTGGGCGGGGTGTAAATCAGGCGGGGTGTAAATTGATGTAAATCGGGTGGGTGTATATTGGGCGGGGTGTAAATCAGGCGGGGTGTAAATTGATGTAAATCGGGCGGGTGTATATTGGGTGGGGTGTATATCAGGCGGGGTGTAAATTGGGCGGGGTGTAAATCGGGCGGGTGTATATTGGGCGAGGTGTATATCAGGCGGGGTGTAAATCGGACAGGGTGTAAACCGGTGTAAATTGGGCGGGGAGTAAATCGGGCAGGGTGTAAACCGGTGTAAATCGGGCGGGGAGTAAATCGGGCAGGGTGTAAACCGGTGTAAATCGGGCGGGGAGTAAATCGGGCGAGGTGTATTTTGGGTGACCGATTCATTATTACCTATTTTGCACTACTGCCATAAATCATTTTCATCCCCAACAGTATTTTCTACCACAAACTGAAAAACACAAATCACCCCTAGCTAGAGGGTTTATAATGCATCAAAAACTCACTCCTTGGTACTACCATTTACATTTTACTCAGGACCATCGTTCTAAATAAGTAAACAGCTATAATTTATTCTCAGGGTTTAGTTGAGATGCATAAACCCAAGCTTCACTCTCACAGTTTATGGTGCAAATCTGAATTGCAAGATTAAATTACAGCCATTTTATTTGCTCCCAATCACCTATAACTTGAGGTAAAGGCTAGATGTGAAATGTAGTATCTTCACAAGAGAAGCTGACTGGATAATGAGTGAGTTATGGTCAACCATGCAGGTGAAGATATTTATTGCACTCACTGCTGGCCACTAAATTGTACCTAATTAGCATAATAAATTCTTGCTAAGGCTTTGGTGGTTTTACTTACATTTGAAAAATGAGGTTTCAGAGAGGCCCTTGACTCTATTTTGAGAAAAGGGCAAAGTGTGAAGCTGCATGAATTGTCCTGACAGATGATGGTATTTAAATGCAACTTACCATGAGGGCAATGTGATAGACAAAGAAAAAGTATGTGCTCACTTTGACTCAGTTGCACAGGGAGCTCAACATTCAACCAAACTGACAGGTACTTTCTTAGGATTCTGAATAAATAAATCTAGATGATTTCAGTGCAAAAGAAACTTATAGCTGAACAACTGCACTCAGCACCTTTTGCTTTCTGTTTCAGGCCAATATTACTATTGGGGCACGAAGCAATGCCATACATCCTGATAGCTCTGATATAGCGCATGATATACAATAGAGGCACGAATCATCTCCTCTGTGGTAGTGTTATTGCATATTTACTGGTTATAGTAACGGTTATGGTTATTTCCAAATAACTCTACCATTGATGTAGTTAGCGCAAACTTGAAGTCAGTTAAACACAGCCATAGTACATTTACACACAATGATTAAAACAACTGGCCCGGAAATTGCTCATGAAATAACAGCGATGCTAACAGAGCTCATCGTTATTTCAGGGCAAATGGAAGAACAAGTTCCGGTGAGCGCACATGCACAGTCAAACATGGAAATCCCGAAATTGCTCTACAATTTGCCCTGCTCACTTGAAAGCTTTGCGTTAAAAAGACCTCTCTGGCTGAATGAATGGACCGGCGTGAACTTGCTGCACTGCCCGGCTGGAAACAAACTAATCTCTCCATAACAAAGGCACACTGGGCTTTTTAGATCTAAACTAACTTTTAACGGTGTGGTAAGTATTAATGACTGCCAAACAATCTCTCTGGCACTGAAAATTAAACTTTAAAAATGTGGAGTCTCATTCCTCCCGATATTAATTGTTATTGGGGACATTTTAAAAAAATTTAAAATTTAAAGTTGTTATTTTTTTACTTATTCTTTCTGTTTCTTTTTCCTCTGTTTTTTAATCTTACCTTCTCTTTATTTCGCTTTCTCTAACTAATTTTATAGAGAATTTACTGATCTACCTGACACTTCCGGGCTCTTAGTCTGCGTGGCTAGTCAATGCTTCCAGCTGATTGGTTGACAGGAGAGAGAGATCCTTTCTCTGCTCTCACAGCTCAGAGAAGCCCGGGAACGACCGTTTCACTTTTTGCAGGTCTCCAATGAAGCAAGTTGGCACTCAGAAACCCGCAAAAAGTATGTGGGTGAGTTAGTTACTTACAAGTGGTGGGCGATGTCTGTTTGCCGCAATTTCCAGGCCATTAAACAATAATTAAACCAATAACCAAAGGGCTGATCTAACTAAAATAAGTAAACCTGTAATTTTCAGCATTATATACCAGAAAACTCCACATACACTATCATAACTAAAGTAGGGCTAAATACCATTCACACACAAAAACGCCTTTCATAACATCAGTGAATAGAACCATTGTCTCATGTTTTGAATCAACAACCTTGCAGCAGTAGAGATCGAATGGAGGAAGAAGACTCTGCAAGATGAGTTATTGTCATTTTAGAGAATCTACAGGCCAAGAACCAACTTGACAGGCCATCCTGAGGCAATTATAAACCTGGGTCCAAAATGGGCATGAAGTTGGTGGTGTACTCACCAAAGGCCACAGTCGAGAGGCCCGAACCATTTTGAGGTTCGGGCACCATTGAATTTTACCAGCAAGCTGCTGGTGCCAAATGGGACACTTCGTTGCAACCCTCCAGTTTTGGATAGTGGAAAATTGGACGGCTTCCACACGGAACCAGCCATACGTCCCAGGTGTACGGTGAGAATGGAATGGCAACAGACCGGAAGATTTTTGTGAGGCAGGAGGAGCACCAATGCTCGTGGCCGCACAAAAATCTCAAAATAAACATAAACTGAGCTTTTCCTGAGTGGCCTCCAGTGATCCCTTTAAGGACCGCTATAGTTAGGTCTCTCAATGACTGATAGAACTGGGACTAGCATGTATGGTGGATGCTTCACCCATTTGTACATTAAAATTGCAATTGGGGTTTTTCAACGGGCATCAGACCTTGATTTGCATATTTGAACAGCCTGCCACCTGTTTTGAGTGGGAGTGCTGGGCGTCCATTAAAAGACCTGCTTGAAAATTGAATCAGGTGGACAAATGGGTGTTCAAGTTGCTCACCAGATTTTCCTTTGCTTTTCTGGCAAGAAACAGATGGCCAACAGTTGAAAATCCACCATTAATGCCATTGCATTTCCACACCAGTAGTGAGAGATGTCCTCATAGTTCCAAACAATTGCTTATCAGTTTAATGCTAGGTTCAACAAAATAAAAAGGTCGTGTAATTTCAATAATTTTTATTATCCTGATTAATGTTTAATGTACAAGGGAACTTGCTGAAAGAATAGCCCCCAGATTCTCTTGGATTCATCATTAGGAATTTTTTACTTTTTAATGCAAAAACCTACTACACTATTTCTAAAGTAAATTAGAATATTTAACCTTTTTTCATACCTCAAAGCATAGGCTGCTTTTGTCTCACAACAAAACTTTTAAGGATTATTCTGCCCTGTTCCTGTAATGTTTGCTTTGCGCGGTTTAATGTGGAATCGCTTCTACATTCATACTTATAGTTGCTGTGGCCCTTCACTAGTTGGAGGTTGGGTAGCTCAATTAATTAAACACTGGACTTAGAGCCATAAGGATTTAATTTCATAATCCTAACTAGGGTTCACTCAGCCCTCTTCTGAGATGGATGAAATTAATATTATTGTTTTCAATGGAAATGAAAACTGGGTGGGCTTGATAATAGGCAGGTGATCCACTCTGCCAGTTTGACACCAAAATGGTGAAGGTGAAGAGTTAGCCCCATGTCTCAGGTTATGGGGAGAGAACAGGAAATTGCACTGCAGGGCCTCTATGTTGATGTATTATCATGCTTTTATTACGGTTCGCAATAATGCAGTATTCAGTGACGAAGGAACGTCATCTGGGTTTAGAATAGTTCAAAGTAACCTTACATTTAGCTTCTAACTCAATGTTACACACTGACTAACTTCTGTAGGTTTGAATCCAATCGGTTGTTTAGTTCCAACATTGATACAGTACTTACTAATATTAAGGGAACATCTATAAATTCTGTTCCCATACTCAACTGATTACATTTTGAGACCTGTGACGTAAATGCTACATTTTTTTTCCCATTCTTCTAGAGTCTTGAAGAGATAAATCCTGCGGAGTTGTTGAGCTGCTGGTAGTGCGGGGATGGAGGTGGGGGAAAACTCCCACCTGCCACTTTCACCCGGCAGTGACTCCCGTCCCAAATCAGGGGTGGGTGCTTTTGCGCCTGTAGCGGCACAACAGGGACTCCCGCCCGTGGCAGCAGCGGAAACTTGCCAATTCCCAAGAGGGGAGCCAGGAAACTTTCAGACTGAAGGGGAAAGAGAACCTAAATTAAAAATATCTATTGTATAACATTGTCAGGCCCTTGTCCCAGTGGGAATTCATTCTTTTGGAATTGATT
Organism: Heptranchias perlo; assembly: GCF_035084215.1. Lineage (NCBI taxonomy): Eukaryota > Metazoa > Chordata > Chondrichthyes > Hexanchiformes > Hexanchidae > Heptranchias > Heptranchias perlo. The sequence continues at coordinate 87,889,254 of NC_090327.1, forward strand.
TCCATTTGTCTTTTGAAGATTGGGGCCTTCACTAGACCCAGAATGGAACTTATGCCTGCTCTCAGCAGAGGTAGGTCCCTCTAGGGCTGTTGCGGGCACATCTGGCATGATTCCTGGGTGGCCCAGGAACGGCTCTAGCTATTCCCCAAAATAGCGGGTGAATGTAAGTGGAGTGGACAGAAGGAGCGCCCGCTCCCCTCCCCTGATCCCAGCTTTTAGGCTTTTTCTGATTTGGTGTGAAACCAGGCTGATCTGCGTCCTGCCCCATTTTCTGACCATCCTTTCCAAGATTGTACAATTTCTGGGCTTAAATTTGTTGGACCATCTGTGGGTTGATATAATTCAATTACTTTATTTTTTCTTATTCATTCATGGGATGTGGGCGTCACTGGCGAGGCCAGCATTTATTGCCCATCCCTAATTGCCCTTGAGAAGGTGGTGGTGAGTCCCCTTCTTGAACTGCTGCGGTCCGTGTGGTGAAGGTTCTCCCACAGTGCTGTTAGGAAGGGAGTTCCAGGATTTTGATCCAGCAACGATGAAGGAACGATGATATATTTCCAAGTCGGGATGGTGTGTGACTTGGAGGGGAACGTGCAGGTGGTGTTGTTCCCATGTGCCTGCTGCACTCGTCATTCTAGGTGGTAGAGGTCGTGGATTTGGGAGGTGCTGTCGACGAAGCCTTGGCGAGTTGCTGCAGTGCATCCTGTGGATGCACTGCAGCAACTCGCCAAGGCCACAGTGCGCCGGTGGTGAAGGGAGTGAATGTTTAGGGTGGTGGATGGGGTGCCAATCAAGCGGGCTGCTTTGTCCTGGATGGTGTCGAGCTTCTTGAGTGTTGTTGGAGCTGTACTCATCCAGGCAAGTGGAGAGTATTCCATCACACTCCTGACTTGTGCCCTGTAGATGGTGGAAAGGCTTTGGGGAGTCAGGAGATGAGTCACTCACTGCAGAATATCCGGCCTCTGACCTGCTCTTGTAGCTATTTCCTTCTAGGCCTGCTTTCTAGAGTCTGGAGAAGGGGACAGTTAATGCCCGTGACTATGCCAAAGAATATAGCCCTTCTCAGCACTATATGCTTTAAGACAAAGGTGACCTCTGTAAAACTTACTTTTTTGTTTTATACATTACTTTGTGGCACTTTTCTGATGAGTGCATCTAGATAACTGCTTCCCTACATGTTATAGGGATTAAGCGGCTCATTTCCTGATTTGATAAGTTGCTGAACTGTGATTATTAAGGTTGAATGCTGACTGGGTACCTTATTTTGCTGCTTATCAGAAAATGATTTGTTCTTTCATGGGACATAATTGAAGGCAGTTAGCTGTCTAAAGCATCTTAACTTCTGACAGGCAGAAAATCAGGCCGAAACTTTAACAATAGCATTTAATAGATGGCAATCATCTACGGTTAAAAAATGTACAAGCATGGCAGCGTAACCTTTCATAATCATGCATTAAAGTGTTGATGGAAAGTCTGTGTGTAATCAGTGAAAGGTTTGTCTTAAGGAGACACTGAGGCTGAATAAAACACTGGGATTGCTGCCTCTGACCCCGCTAAGGCTTGTAGGGTCAGAGGGAGGTCTTTTAATTTAAATGCCACTGGTGGGTGTCCATGTCACTAGGGGCACAAATTATGGTGCAATTTCTGGCTTGGCATTGGGTGTGTGGTCCTCGTGAACATCTGTGAAGTGCCCTCTTAACCCCCTTTGTAAGAAGGCCAAAATGTAAAATAAAAACTTGCTTCCTCTTTGAGGGTCCAGTTTATGATGCAAGACTGGACCTGGGGCCCACCAGGACCATAAGAGAGACCATAAGACCATAAGAGATAGGAGCAGGAGTAGGCCATTCGGCCCCTCGAGTCTGCTCTGCCATTCAATGAGATCATGGCTGATCTGATTTCTACCTCAACTCCACTTTCCCGCATTTTCCCCATATCCTTTGACTCCCTTGCTGATCAAAAATTTGTCTAACTCAGTCTTGAATGTATTCAATGACTCAGCCTCCACAGCTTTTTGGGGTAAAGAATTCCTAAGATTTACAACCCTCTGGGAGAAGAAATTCCTCCTAATTTCCGTCTTAAATGGGCGACCCCTTATTCTGAGACTATGCCCTTTAGTTTTAGATTCCCCCATGAGGGGTAACATCCTCTCAGCATCTACCCTATCGAGTCTCCTCAGAATCTTGTATGTTTCAATAAGATCTCTTCTCATTCTTCTAAACTCCAATGAGTATAGACCCAACCTGTTCAATCTTTCCTCATAAGACAATCCTTCCATACCCGGAATCAACCTAGTGAACCTTCTCTGAACTGCCTCCGATCCAAGTATATCCTTCTTTATAAGGGCACCAGAACTGTACACAGTACTCCAGGTGTGATCTCACCAGCACCCTGTATAGTTGTAGCATGACTTCCCTGCTTTTATACTCCATCCCCCTAGAAATAAAGGCCAATATTCCGTTTGCCTTCCGGATTACCTGCTGCACCTGCATGTTGACTTTTTGCGTTTCATGTACGAGGATACCCAGATCCCTCTGTACCGCAGCATCTTGTAGTATTTCTCCATTCAAATAATATTTTACTTTTTAATTTTTCCTCCCAAAGTGGATGACTTCACATTTTCCCACATTATATTCAGTGGGCCCCACTACCGCCAATTGGCAGCCTGGTGTGCTTGGTCTCACCAGACGTACCACCATTGTTGTTTTGCGGGATCCCTGTAAGGCTGGGGCTACGGAACTCCCGGCATTGGGTGTCTCGATCTGCGGCCCTGCCCCCTCCTATGCTGCTGATCTTGCAAGGAGCAGATGGAGGCTCTGCCCCTTAAGGTCCTGTGGAATCCCTGATGTAAGATCTAATTTTGGTTTTTCTGGAGCATTCTCGACAGAGTTATGGCAGGAGTGTGCCGGAAAGATTACAGATTTTTGGTTTCAGTGTCTTTATGCCAGAAAGGGAACAGCCGTGTGTTAATTTGTTCTGATGGAATTTTTGACATGCAATAACATATTTTTCACACAGGTAGTGCTCCTTGAATATCAGTGTGATGATAAAGATTCAGTCTTACTTTAATGTTATGAGTGCTTGTGTCTTGGTTAAAATCAGAGTGTTATTGTAATGACATTATTATTGTAGTATATAAATAAATGTGCTGAAAATTGCAAACAGTATTTATCATGTCTGATTCGATTGACTGAATCATCCTGAATTGGCTCAGTTATAACAGAACCCAAGGTGTCTTGTCTTAAATTCAGCAAAGTTTCTTGGGCAGTCTTTGTAGAATAAAATATCGAGCTTCCCTAGATTTCTGATGGATAGCACCATACACCGTTTGTATTGAATGTTGTTTAAAAAAGGCTGAAAGGTCACAGAAGTAGAAAGGGCTTTGAATGTTTCTGTAGTCAAAATGTTGCTGTATTCAGCTGAATTAATGACTGACTCTCAGTGTGTTAGTACTCCAGTCACCCCACCACAATATTTTCTGGTAGCATATATATACACGATATAGACTTAAAATTCACTTTTTGCTTCTTCTGAATTTTCGGCAAAATTGTAATAAGACGCTCTGTATCCATCATATCTGTGTCTGGTGACAGGTGTCTGTGCATGTTGCCAAGTCCAGTGGGTTCCAGGAGATTACATGGCTCCAGGATGGGATGGGGTGTGTATGTATTGTGATGCACAAGACATCAAAATTGTGTGGGCTAGGCAAGATGGACCAATAGGTCTTTTCCTGTCCGCCATTTTTCATATGTTCGTAATGCAATGAAAATTTGCTATGTAAAGGTCCTAAAATTTGTGCTCACATTTCGTCTGTTTTTTCATAAACTTAATAAAATCTACAGCTTGGTTCGACAAGTTTCTGTACAGAAGCGGGGTGAAAATCATCTTGTGTAGTAGTGCAAAGCGAGCGGTAGTTCACCTGCAGCTCATTTTACAATCCTCCAATTTTCATTTCCATTCTAAAATTAGCTGCCAATGTGGTATCTAATATCTCTCCCTCTCATAGAAACATAGAAAATAGGAGCAGGATTAGGCCATTCGGCACTTCAAGCCTGCTCCGCCATTCAATATGATCATGGCTGATCCGCTATCCCAATACCATTTTCCCGCACTCTCCCCATACCCCTTGATGCCTTTTGTGTCTAGAAATCTATCTAGCTCCTTCTTAAATATATTCAGTGACTTGACCTCCACAGCCTTCTGTGGAAGAGAATTCCACAGGTTCACCACCCTCTGAGTGAAGAAATTTCTCCTCATCTCAGTCATAAACATCCTACCCCGTATCCTGAGACCGTGACCCCTCATTCTGGACCCCCCAGTCAAGAGAAACATCCTCCCTGCATCCAGTCTGTCTAGCCCTGTCAGAATTTTATATTCTTCATGAGAATCCCCTCTCATTCTTCTAAATTCAAGTGAATACAGGCCGAGTCGACCCAATCTCTCCTCATACGATAGTCCTGCCATCCCAGGGATCAGTCTGGTGAACCTTCGCTGCACTGCCTCTTAGTATATCCTTTCTTAGGTAAGGAGACCAAAACTGCACACAATACTCCAGATGTGGTCTCACCAAGGCCTTGTATAACTGCAGTAAGACATCCTCGCTCCTGTACTCAAATCCTCTTGCAATGTAGGCCAACATACCATTTGCCTTCCTAATTGCTTGCTGCACCTGCATGTTTGCTTTCAGTGACTGGTGTAGGAGGACACCCAGGTCCCTTTGTACATCAACATTTAAATAATACTCTGCCTTTCTGTTCTTCCTTCCGAAGTGGATAACTTCACATTTACCCACATTAAACTGCATCTGCCATGTATTTGCCCACTCACTCAACTTGTCTAAATCGCCTTGAAGCCTCTTTGCATCCTCCTCACAACTTACAATCCCACCTAGTTTTGTGTTGTCAGCAAACTTGGAAATATTACATTTGGTTCCCTCATCCAAATCATTGATATATATTGTGACTAGTTGGGGCCCAAGCACTGATCCCTGCAGTACCCCACTAATCACTGCCTGCCACCCCGAAAAAGACCCATTTATTCCTACTCTCTGTTTCCTGTTTGTTAACCAATTTTCAATCCATGCCAGTATATTACCCCCAATCCCATGTGCTTTAATTTTGCACACTAACTTCTTATGTGGGACTTTATCAAAGGCCTTCTGAAAATCCAAATAAACCACATCCACTGGTTCTTCCTTATCTATTCTACCAGTCACATCCTCAAAGAACTCCAGTAGGTTTGTCAAACATGATTTCCTTTTCATAAATCCATGTTGACTTTGTCTAATCCCGTTGATATTTTCTAAGTGTCCTGTTATACAGGTTACATAAATACATTAAATCTGACTCCAAAATTTGTGTACGAACACTATACAACTGAGATAGCTGTAGATTTGAGTATATATATTTTTCAGCAATACTCCTTAATTTTGTAATAAAGCAAGACTGCAGAATATTTATCCATGTACCATATCTCCACTATTCAATCCAGGCTGTTGCTTTCCTCCACATACAATATCCCCTTCCTCCTCACCCCACTATAGTAACAAAGGATCATCGTGTCCCATGGAATATTTGAACATCTCAGCCCAAATTTAACTTTAAAGTGGGGGTATTTAACCAGGAGCAGGTTTCGAGCTGGCAGGAGGGGTGGGGCGAGCGTCAAACCCACCCAACATTATCAGTTTGAGGTCTGGGCAATTTTTACTCCTGGGTATCATTTCCATCTCACTGGGCATCTGCCAGACGGAAGCAAGAGCAGCAAGAGACAGCTGGCCAGCTCAGGTGGATCAAAATAGTGGGGCCCCGAGGCTGTCCACCAGCATCAAGGTAAGTCATGGGGGAGGGAAAGGGGGTGTTTCGCAGGTGGAAAGCAGGTGTACAAAGGACAGCAGTGGCCCAGACTTTTTTGTGAGGCCTAGAGGACCAGAGTGCTCCTCCTAGCCTGGCTAAGGAATGCTTTTGACTTACCTTAGACAGCCTCCTCTTCTTTCCCGCCAGGTGTTACTGAGTGGGGTGCCAGCTGCCGTTAAAATGCCATTGGGGTCCGAATGACATCATTGGGCCTCAGCAGCCTAAAAGGGCCCTGTTAAGATGGCGGTAGGTAGGTATCAAGCGGGAACAGGGCAATAAGTCTTTGCACAGCTATTTTAACTGTATGCCCACCCCATTCTTGCCAGGAGGGTGGGTTATGATTCCCTCCCATCACTTTTAGTTCTGTTCCCAACCAGGTATATATTTTTAAAGAAGTTAAGCAACACAACCTCAGCTGCTTTTTCTGGGAGTCTATTCCATGTATTCACTACTCTGTGGGGAAAAAGATTCTACCAATCGTTAGTCTCATTTGAGCATTGCTAATTTTAAACTTGTATCCTCTAGCTCTGCCCTTACAGTTCAAGTACAGTAGATTACCATCCAGTTTATGCCTAGGAGGGAATGAAGCCCAAATTTGATTTGCTGAACTATCATACATCAACCAGTTTGGATTATATTAGCATTTATATTATCAACCTCACATCAGGGTCCACACAAGCTACTGAATTAACCCTTTGTTGCCAATTATCAAAGAAGTCAGACAACAAAGTCATGAGCTAACAATTGTTTATTAACCTTAGAATCATAGTTAGCAGCACTTAAATTTAAACATTGAAGGGTCGATTTTAACTTGGGGGCAAGAATCGGGGGGTGCGGGGGCTGAAATGGGTGGCGATCTCTCTGGTCGCCCAGAACATGAGGCCCAGGAGGTTTTAACTCCCGAGCCTCATTTGAATGCTCTGAGACTGACACCTACCTGAGGCAGGAGTGGAAAATTGCAAGGGGTCGGGTCGTCGTCGGGGACCCATGGAAATGATGGCCAGAGCTTTCTGATTATCAGATACTAAGGAGTTTAATCCTAAATGAATCACACCAATTTATGTCACTCACAGGCACTGATCTCAACTGTAAATTTATAATCAGCAAGCAGTTAATGCTGACTTGGTGTGACATAACTGAACTGCTTTTGTAACATCTGTTACTTATCTTTCAATTAGTCCTATCTACCAATTATTTGCATACTCAGAGGGCTCAATTTTACGTATCCCTCCAAAAACCCTCCCCTCCGCCCGCCGCCGATTGGGTGGGTGATGGATGGGGTGTCTGCTCTGCCCGCCCAATGACGTTGGCTCAATGACAATCAATTTTTATGATTGGGCCTCATTAAATACTGGAGGCAAGGCTCCAGAATTAATTACGGCCTCGGAATGGTAAGTGGACTCGGCCTGATCATGGCAAGGTAAGTGTGGAAGGAGGAGGATCAGGATAGGGTTACCAACCTTCCAGGATTGTCCTGGAGTCTCCAGGAATTGAAGATTAATCTCCAGGATATTGCTGCGAGCAACCCAGGAGAAAAATCATAGGGGCAATAAAAAATAATTGTGTGTTTCTTTTCATTTTCTTTGAACACTTTTGTTTATTAGTTATAAAAATATAAGAGTTGGGAAAAAAGACTGTTTTGATAGTCAAGAATCATTCAATTGAGTCATGAAGAGTTTTTTCGCTTTCCAATTGGTGTGGGAAAATGGTGTGCCATGAGGATTCAGTTATGTCACACCAAGTCAGCATTAACTGCTTGCTGATTATAAATTTACAGTTGAGATCAGTGCCTGTGATTGACATAAATTGGTGAGATTAATTTAGGATTAAACTCCTTAGTTGGGCAACCAATGACGGGTGCGTGGGGTAGGGCAGTGGTTGGTGTGACGTCATGTAATGAAACCTCTATGAATACATCTAACCAGAGTTTACAACCCTAGATCGGGAACGATTGTGGTCAGGGGAGGAGGGGAAGCCTGGGGCAGGGGCGGTCCAAGCTCTCCTTGCAAGGCCCGGTGGAGCTGCCCTGCTCCTCCTGACCCACAAGGATTCCACATAAAGGTTATTTTTTCAAACTTACCTCGGCCACTTCTGGCAACTCCGCCCACAGTTGAGGTGTCAGGTTTGGCTCCGTGCGGGCCTCTTGAATCCGGTAGTTAAAATTCTGTCGCAGCACCGATGATGTTATCGGGCAGCGACTTTTGGATTTAAATTAGAACCCCATCTGGCTGACTTTAAAGTTGGTGAAAATAAAATGTTGCCAGGTCGGAATGGTGTGGCCTCGGAACGGTAAGTGGGCTTGGTCTGATCCGAACCCCTCTCACGCACTGCTTCTGCCAGGCTGGGGAGTCGGGTTGTGGGAGGAGGGTTATAATTGAGCCCTCTGAGTATGCAAATAATGAGTAGATAGGGCTAATTGAAAAATAAATAACAGATGTTACAAAGGCAGTTCAGTTATGTCACACCAAGTCAGCGTTAACTGCTTGCTGATTATAAATTTACAGTTGAGATCAGTGCCTGTGAGTGACATAAATTGGTGTGATTAATTTAGGATGAAACTCCTTAGTATCTGATAATCGAGAAGCTCTGGCCATCATTTCCATGGGTCCCTGGCAGCGACCCGACCCCCTGCAATTTTCCACTCCTTGCCTGCCGGTGTTGACGTCATTCCCATCATTATTCTGCCTGCAGCCTCAGAAAGGTGCTTACCACTGAAAACCTCGCCTCCCCTTAAGAGCTGCAGGCTGTTTTTAGAAGTGGCAGGCCAATTAGATTTCCCATCCTCCCAATCAGTAAGCTGCCTTTGGGAAGTGTAATTAGTGCTGGCACCTTGCATCCAGTATTTAACAAGGCCCAATCACAAAAAATGATCGTCATTGAGCCAACGTCATTGGGTGGGCAGAGCAGATACCCCACCCACCACCTGCCCAATCTGTGCCACAAGCGAAAATTGGCCCCTCTGTATCTTCGTTTGATAACATAACTATACAAGATTTCAAAAACAGCATTACAATTAATCTAGCCCTTAATCAAAGTGATATAGGAATGGAACATTTAATATCATGGTAGATGGATTAGTGAGTCAATGCATTACATGGTGCAAAATATAAGAACATAAGAAATAGCAGCAGTTGTAGGCCATACAGCCCCTTGAGCCTGCTCCGCTATTCAATAGGATCATGGTTGATCTTTTACCTCAACTCCACTTTCCAGCCCTAGCCCCATATCCCTTGATTCCCTTAGTGTCCAACTATCCATCGATCTCAGTCCTGAATATACTCAACAACTGAGCATCCACAGCCCTCTGCAGTAGAGAATTCCAAAGATTCACAACCCTCTGGGTGAAGAAATTTTTTCCTCATCTTGGTCCTAAATGGCCGACTCCTTATCTTGAGACTACGACCTCTAGTTCTAGACTCTCCAGTTGGGGAAACAGCCTCTCAGCATCTATCCTATCAAGTCCTCTAAGAATTTTATATGTTTCAATGAGATCACCTCTCATTCTTCTAAACTGCAGAGAATATAGGCCCATTCTACTCAATTTCTCCTCATAGGACAACCCTCTCATCTCAGGAATCAATCTAGTGAACCTTTGTTGCACCCCCTCTAAGGCAAGTATATCCTTCCTTAGGTAAGGAGACCAAAACTGTACACAGTACTCCAGGTGTGGTCTCACCAGAGCCCTATATAATTGTAGCAAGGCCTCCTTACTCTTATATTCCACCCTCTTGCAATATAGGCTAACATACCATTTGCCTTCCTAATTACTTGCTGTACCTGCATGTTAACTTTCTATGACTCATGTACAAGGATACCCAAATCCCCTTGCAATTGTTTCTCTAATGTTGAACTGAACCATACAGACCAGGTAGTTCCTTGGTTCAGTGTTTGATCTGTGATGAAATAGTTGATTTTATCAGTGATACCGGCAGAAAGAGAGGGCAAATCGGCCAGCATTCCTCCTTTAGTTTATCCATTAACCCCGGCTGGGAAGTAGACAGGCTTGGCTGTAATGTCCCGCTGGTTGAAAATCCTGTCAAGGTCAGTAGAATAGTCACTTAGGCAAGGCACTGGAGTCTGCCAGTGCCCATGGAACTATATGCATTGAATCATAAACTTCAGGAGAGAATAAGGGAAAAGGAGAGAACGTTAGAGAAACAATTGCATAGTTGTTCGACAACTTAAAAAAGTTACAGATTAATTTAAAATAAAGTTAATGTAAATTTTTATTTCACAGAATCATAGAATCAGAGAACGATTACAGCATAGAGGGAGGCCATTCGGCCCATTGAGACCGTGCTGGCTCTTTGTGAAAGCAATCCATTCCCCTGCTCTTTCCCTGTAGCCCTGCAATTTTTTTTCCTTTCAAGTACTTATCCAATTCCTTTTTGAAAGCCATGATTGAATCTGCTCCCACCACCCTTTCAGGCAGCGCATTCCAGATCATAACCACTCGCTTCGTAAAAAAGTTTTTCCTCATGTCGCCTTTGGTTCTTGTGCCAATCACCTTAAATCTGTGTCCTCTGGTTCTCAACTATTCCGCCGATGGGAACGGTTTCTCTTTATTTACTTTATCTAAACCCTTATCTAAAATTTAATTTAATTTTTAAAAATGTAACGTTCAATATAATATAATGTTTCTTCATTTCTGGAAGATTAAATGTACATAAAGAAAACAAATAAAAGGAATAAATTATCTTTTTATTTGAGCACACTCCACGAGATCTCAGATGACGTGGAATTCTTCATAGGAGGTCAGTATGGAAAGGTTGTCGTGAATTCTTCCTCTTTACTTTGGGTACCAGATGAATACCAAGTCCTTTGAGATGTTGAAGGTGCTGACTGAGAGGGTGACAATAGAGACAGATGGGCTTTTGTAATGCTTAAAAGATTAACGAGGTCTTCTTTGGAACACAAGACTGATGGCAAATTCAAAAGTACTTGGTACCAAAGCTCTTCATTTTTGTTAGTTGTAAAAGCGAAAAGATCCTCTGTGATTATTTCGACATTTGAAAACGTCTATATCAAATGCACCTTAATACTGTTTGAATTTAGTCAAAAGAACAGGAGGTTCAAAGAACACAAACTAGGGAATAGGATACTCAAAGACTAGACATGATTGCTGACATTTTGATTCAGACAGGATACTAAAATGTCACAGAAAAAGAACAGCATGCTGTTCCCCAGGACAATAGGATAAAGAAAGCACAAATCAAACCATTAAGACGTTTTAATGTTTATGTATATAAATTGCTAAATAATAAACATCTCAGGAATGGACACTTATACAATTCATTTCTCTCATGATCAGCTCACGTTTAATTTTTTAACTCAAAAGTTGGCTGCAACAATGTCTTGCATCTTGTTATTGTTCAATGCAATATTAAAGATGCAACAATTAGGAATGTCTGCAGCTTACTAATGAAGAAGAGTATTTACATTTCAAATAATTAGAAACATTTTAAGCTATATTTCAAAATATAGTACAATGAAAACTGAACAAAATATTCTCTATTCCAACGGCCAACCCACTCAGTAATACCTTGTGGGATTGGCCTCAGAAACTGGCTGACACGACTTGCAGATGAATTTAAAAGGGCACAGACCTCCATTAATATAGATGAATAGGCATTTCAGATTAATGCATTGCAAAAGCATTACAGAGCTCGGAAATTGCTTCTTTTTCATTTGTTTGCCTTGCTCACTCCGACTAAGCATTTTCAGCTTCTCTTGGGTGCTATTTTTGCTTCTGTATTCCGGATGGATGAACAGATTGAGGAAGAGTAGCCATAGCAGTGGCAGCCTCATCAACTAGGGCAAGCAGCAGCTGGGCCTATTAGAGTAGGCCTGCTCCACCAATCTGTCCAAGGTGGCGTCTGCCTCTCCATATCATGCGACTGCCTCGCCATATCATGCGACTGCCTCTCCAAAGCATGCGACTGCCTCTCCAAAGCATGCGTCTGCCTCTCCAAAGCATGCGTCTGCCTCTCCAAGGTGGAGCACAGGTTTGAGCCCAAAGTCTGCAATGGCAGCTGTGTGAGCTTTCACCAAAGCTGCAAAGCACACTGACATGGTCTCCCTTTGTGAGGGCCCGGCTGCAGTGTCGCTGAAGGTGGCCACACTCTTCAAGGTAGACTGCAGAGTGCTGATGCCATGTGAGATGATATTATTCAGGCTGGAAGTAAACTCCTCTATACTTCAGCCGTGGTGGTGAAACTCCTCGGCAGGCCTTCCAATACCTCGTTGTACAATTAATTCTTTGCAGTTCATTACTGAAATACAAGGGGGTTATGAGGAGAGACATTGGGACTATTTCTACTGGATCAGAGAAGGCTGAGATAAGATTTAATACAGGATTTTAAAATTATGCAGCATTTTGATAGGTTAATAGGGAAAGCCTATTTCCTTGTGTTTGGAGTCAGTGGCAAGAAAGTCATCAATTTAAAATTGCCACTTAGAGAATGAGGAGAGAGGTTAGGAGAAATGTCTTTGTACAGAAGGTTGTTGGAACATGGGATGTTTGGTACAGGGAGTGCTTGAAGCAGAGAGCGTTGCATCTTTTAAGCAAAAAGTAGATGAGCATTTGAAGCAGAGGAAGATACAGAGCTATAGGGAGAGTGCAGGACAGTGGGATTAATTTCAGATTGCACTAGCAAAGAGCCAGCACAGGCATGATATACAGAATGGCCTCCTTTTGTGCTGTGAACCACTATGGCTCAATGGTGTTAGTTGATAAAACAAATCAGCAATTTTTTTTGTTTCATATTTTTGACTTTCTAGATCTGTTCCACCCGAACATATGCCAGGAATTTCCTCAAAGCTGCTCCCGCTCCGCTATTGTAACTTTGCCGGAAGTGCAGCACACACCTTGGGCATAATTTTAGCCCAGAGCTGGGAAGGGGACAGGTGGGTAACCCGCAAGTATGGGTTTCCCAGACGTCCTTACGATTTTGATGTCTTTTATCTTTCTTTTGACGGTTTCCTGCCCGACAGGCCAGTCTGATTGACAGGCTGGTCTCAGTTGGACAGGAGAAGAGCAAGGAAGAGGTAAGTGTTCAGGTAAGTCTTAGATTGGATGGATAGGGGTGGGTGGACATCAGTGGGGGGGGATGGGGGCATCGGGTGTCACCGGGAGGGGGTGGAGTTAGTCATTGGGGGTGGGTCAGTCAATCGGGGGGGGGGGGGGGGGTCAGATACCGAGGGGGTGGTTGGGATCGGGGGTCATCGAGGGGGTCGCAATCGTTGGGGGGGGGGGGGGGGTCAGAGATCATTGTGGGGGGTCATTGCAGGTAGGCTTGTTGGGCCTGGGGGAAGCACTCCTGATCCTCCGGGCCCACAAACTGTGCTATAAAAGGCACTTATCTGCAGTTTCGGGCCTTCTCGCCTCCTCTCACGCGGCATGAAGGAGAAGGCCCGGGAATCCCGGCTGCAGAGGCTAAAATCACAAAACCTGAAAAAATGGAGGCCCGCAGCCTCCTTGAAAGGTTTTAGTGATAAACCCGCTTCCTGAGAGCGGGTTGGTTGTCTGCCCCTCGACCCGCCCCCATGAAAACCGGAAATGGGCGGATTGGAGGCAGGTTTGAAATTGTTTCAATTTTTAATGCCTCCCCCATTTTTCCAGGATAAAATCATGCCCCTTGTTTATGTGTGGATACAGGGTTTCCGCCATACTTTCAGTGAACTTACAGTGACGGAGCTCGAGCAGCTCCAAGGAAATTTCTGGCCATAGTCTCCAGTGATGTGATATTTCCCTGAGTAGAGAGTAGTGGAATTATAGTTTTATCGGTTGTAAATCCAACATTGGACAAGGTGTGAATCTCGCTCTCGGCAGCAAACAAGATTTTTGTATGTTCATGTCTCTAGAATGATCTTTATGCTTTTTCAGCCATCTTCTTAAATTGAGCCTAGGGAATGTTATATTAGGAAATCTCCTTGGTTGAATGGTGCTATGACAGATTTTGTGCTGTAAAAAAATGCGTGTTATAATCTGGTATATCACTGTGGTAAAAATAATGAACTCTTCTGGAAAAAAAAGGATAGTTATTTCCTTCAGACAGAAAATGTGCTGGCTAATTATCACTCTGAGATCTGTTGGTCGAGGTGATTAATTAAGTGACTTAATGTAGATATAATTATCAATGGAATGCATATGACGCTCACATAATTGAAATGCCATAATATATTGGGCAATTGGGATCCTGGATCATGTAAAGCTTAATTTAGTTGATCTAGGAGTTTCAGTTTAGCAGAGTAACGGATTGCTAGAGATTTTGAGACGACAGTTGCTCTGTTGCTGAACTGCCAGTTTGAGAGCAAAATCAGTGCTTTTAAAGCCTTGTGATACAGACCTCTTTCATTTTTTATGGTTCTCCTGAACTAAATCCACAGCACTGTAATACATGTCCTCTGCTGCTCTGCTCAAAAACGTAATTAAATGAGCAGATAGTATTAATTTCATTTTAGAAAGAAAGAGAATAAAAGTTTCATTTTGCATTCAAGTGGTTTCACAGGATTAAGACATGTTACAAACAGCACATGGTTATAAAGGCAAGTTAAGCCTTCCAAAAATGGAGAACAAGCAAAGGTAGTAATCAAATCAGGATGACCCCATCCTTACTATAAGGATCATTTCTGTTATAAGTTATGAACTTTTTATGTTATACTTTATGCAATATTACTGAATATTCACTATAGGGTACTATAAATTTTATTGTAACATGCCTAATACTAACATGCTCTTGAGGGCTATGCTATAATAACAATGTCTTTATGAAAGTTTAAATTCTATTAGTTACCTTTTCTTAAATAGCTTATTTTCCTATTAGAATCTTATAAAAATAAAATAACTTGCACATATATAGTGACTTTCATGACCTCAGGATGTCCCAAAGTGCTTCACAGCCAATGAAGTACTTTTGAAGCATAGTCACGGTGATAATGTCGGGAGAATTCTCCTACCCTGTTTCAAATGGTGCCATGGGATCTTGTATGTCGACCTGAGAGGTCAAATGGGCATCAGTTTAATATCTGATCCAAAAGAGGGATGCAGTATTACACATACCTTTTTATTTTATGTACCATTTTAAACCTTTTCAATTAAATAATTCCTTGGATCATTTCTTTGCTGCTCACTTCTAATTAACAAACAGTCAACTTCCCTCGAGCATGGATTTTCATGTCCATGGATTGCATTTGTCCCTCTGTAGCTTGAGGAAAATGAAAAGGTAGTAAATTGACCATAAAATAATGTTTCCCAAACTTTGCATTATTGCTAAGCGCCAACCTGAGATTCTATACTGTTTCAGTTCAAATATCTTCAAGAGAACTACGTGGAGACTGGAGTTCGATACCTCCCTTTGGCAGTTTTGATTTTGGTGCAGTTATTTAACTAGAAAAGTGTAAGATATATGTGACAGTTTCTCTTGTTTCAAATTACTGCAAAAATGTAGTCAAATACATACAGCAACATTACCTAATATAGTGTACTGTGTGCAGCATGTGACAGTTGTACTGAATGTCCCTTATAAAAATTGATAATGGATGATTGCAATAAGTATATTCCCATTGATTATATAACCTTGCTCCAGCAAATCCCCTTGGTCACCCACCTCCACTAACAATGTGCCATTTCCTTTTTAGACAATTATAACTCATTATATTGCAATGTTGTGCAGGACTCAGAGTTCAATGGTGACAAACTATTACAGAAACAAGCCAGAATACAGCCCAAGAAAGAGTTAAGGTGTTAGCCATGTCTCTGTAGTAGCACTCTCGCCTCTCATGGGTTCAAGTTCCACTCCAATGACTTGAGCACATAATCTAGGCTGACACTTCAGTGCAGTACTAAGGGAGCGCTGAACTTTCAGATGAGATGTTAAACTGAAGCCTCGTCTGCCCTCTCAGATGGCCATAAAAGATCTCACGGCATTATTCAAAGAAGAGCAGGGGAGTTCTCCTGGTGTCCTGGCTAACATTTATCCCTCAACCAATACCGTGGAAACCACCAAACAGATTACCTGACATTTATTTCACTGCTGTTTGTGGGATCTTGCTGTGCACAAATTGGCTGCCGCGATTCCTACATTACAGCAGTGACTTTACTTCAAAAGTACTTCATCGGCTGTAAAGCACTTTGCGACGTCCTGAGGTTGTGAACGGCATATAAATGCAAGTCTTTTTTTTTAAGAATACTTTACTTCCTAATGTTAAACTTTGTCAGCTGAGCCTCATTACCTGAATTCAAGTCAATCAATAATTGAAGTGATACTTGTTTGATCGTAAAGCTTTTTCCATAGGAACTGTAACTGTATTAAGTCTTAAAAAAGTACTGTTAACAGTCTAGAAGGAGTGAGACTACTTTGGAATACTTTGTCTAGTTTTGGCCACCATGCCAAGATAACGGAGCAGAATGGCCTCTTCGCCGACCCTGGGAAATTCCTTGTAGCTTCCTGCAGATGTCACTTAACTGGAAGCGCAGTGTAAACGCCATTTACACCAGGTTTCCACAGCACTTCCAGCGAAGGAACACCAGTGGAGTGTGAGCAGCTCTGAGGAATTTCCCAGTCCTAATTATTTTAGGGCAAATTCAGGGAGGCTGCCCTCTCAGGGTGGTGCCTAGCTAGATGGGGGGGGATAATTTTCGTCGTCACCGCCTGGGCAGTAATCTGGAGAGCGGATCGCTCGCCGTTGTAGAACCCACCTAATTTTAATCAAAATCGATGGGATAAAAATCGGGTGGGTTCTACAATAGGAGGGTGATCCCCTCCAACTAATTACCACCCAGGTGATGAAGCTGAAAATTACCATTGGAATCTAAGTCAGAGATTGGGGCTGTAACACTTTAGCTCCAATTCTTCATTCCGCACTCCCCATTTGCCAAGGCTCTACTCCAAGATTATAGCTTCTCTTAATTTGCCCTTTTACATACAAATGAGAAATGAGCATTTAACATTTTGCTGTGATGTGGAAATCAATACTCAAACTAAATTAGAAATACCGTATTGCTTACAAGCATGCATACCATCATTTCATAGCAAACAGGTTTGGCCTGGCTTAATTCAGTTCTGACTTTTTGCATTTCACCAAAGCACCTTCAAACTGCAGATTTAAACCCTACAGAATTAATTTCCCCTGTGTGTTCATATTAAATTCTTGCCTGCACTATTTTAATACAGTTATTAACCTGTTTATTTTAATTGGGCTAAAAACTGTATTAAAATAGGGCAGACACAGATTTAATGCAAACACATTAACCATTGTATTAAAAATAGTACACACAGGAAATTAAATACTCAGAAGTATCCATAACAAATGCAATTTTATTTTGGTGCAGTTTGGATGTAAGATCACTTATCCTTAATATCTGATCATGGAATGCTGCAGAGTTTCAGGTCGAATGTAAGTGAAAGTCTGCAGTTTTCACCTGAACAAAGTGTTTTCTGCAGCATTCCTAAAATAGAACAGTCCTTTGAAAAGGTGATACATCTGAGAATAATTATCTTTTTTTATCTTTTCACATTGACCGTGAATGACAGGGTGTACCTGTGTTATTCTACAAGGTGCTAATACACTTGAAAAAGTAGGTCAAGTGCAACTTCTAAAGTATAACAAATGGATAAGGTAGAGGAATATATTCAGCTGCAGAATTCCTCTGGCTTTAATGTTATGATGTAACTGCATATTGGACATTTCTAGCTGAGACAACATCAAATAAAATCAGTATCTGGGTCAAACACATCCTTTTTTTAAACTGATGCTGCTAGTTGATGTACCAAGTGCAAGAAACATAAGTAGAATATTCTTTTGGTACTGGCTGTCCGTTCTTGACAGGATTTCACTCTCATATCCTCTCGAGGGGGCTAAATTGGGCCGGGTAGCGCCTGTTTTTTTAGATGCTGTGCATGAGGTGTCTTCGGTTCACAAAAGAGGTTCTGATTGGATTCTGTCAATTGCAGCAGCCACAACTGCAGCCTCAAAGCAGGGCAAGGACAGCATTGCCTGTGGCTGTCAAGGTGACCGTGGCGCTTAATTTTTGTGCCTCTGGCTCTTCTCCGGCTGCTGCTGGGATATAAGCAACATCTCGCAGTTTGCAATGTACTGCTGTATAAGGGAGGTCACTGAGACTCTCTATACAATGAGAAACACATTCAACTCATTCCCTCTTGCCAGAGACAGATAGGAAGAGCGAGCATGAGGTTTTGCACAGATTGCAGGCTTCCCCATGGTGCAGGGGGCCATTGACTGCACGCACATCGCTTTGCGTGCTCATCTGAACTCGAACATATTCATGAACAGAAAGGGATTCCACTCCCTCAATGTGCAGCTGGTGTGCGATCACAGGCAGTGCATCATGCAGGTGAATGCCCGTTATCCTGGCAGCAGTCACGATTCTTTCATTCTGCAGCAGTCCTCTGTTCCACCTGTATTTGAACCAGGACGGCAAGTCAAAGGCTGGTGACTGGGCGACAAGAGTTATCCCCTCATGACATGGCTCATGACTCGTCAGGAACCCACACACATGCACAGCAGGTGTACAATGAGAGCTATGCTGCCACATGGAACATTATAGAGCACACCACCAGCGTCCTCAAGCAATGCTTCCGCTGCCTGGACTGCTCTGGAGGAGCCCTACAGTACTCAGCGGAGCGGGTATCGAGATTTGTGGTAGTATGTTGCACATTGCACAACCTCACCATTATGAGGGAACATCCCTTGCCACCACCTATCAGGCGAGGAACTGAGGAGCAGGAGCACGAGGAAGAGGAGTAGAAAGTGCAAGAGGAAGCGAAGGAAGGGGAAGAGGAAGGGAGGCTACAACGTTGACAGTCCCTTTCTGCCAGGGCTCTAAGTGATCAGATTATTCATGAGTGATACCAGTAACCACAACTACACCTCCCCATTCACCAACAGTCCCACACTCCTTACCTTTCCTCTATCACTGATCATCATATCAACAACACATATTGGTTCCTCCCTCTGTTCACCGCGGAAATAAAACCCATAAGAACATAAGAAATAGGAGCAGAAGAGCGCCCCTCGAGCCTGCTCCGCCATTCAATAAGATCCACCACCAAATGCAAATCCAAATTTATCAATTCACTCATTAAATAATGCGTACAAAATGAAATTATTCATCCTTGTGCATTCCCTTAGTGCCTGTCTTCCACGTGCCTTTACCTTTCCTTCTGCTCCCTACAAGGTGCTTCTCCTGGGGCTGGAGCATGTGAGGTGGAAGGCTGCTGATCTTCAATTGAGGAGACTGCAGATGGCCATGGAGGACGACTTTGAGCAGCTTTGGGCCGGGAGGGCCCGGTTTCAGACTGCACCATTTCAGCCTGGGCTGCTGCAGTCTGGGCCGACTGAATGACAGGTAATAGCAAGGGCACTGGTGGAGTGGCAGGGGTGGGAGCAGGAATGCTGTCATCCTGAGAGAGGACAGTAGGTTCCTCTTCTATGAAGTCACTGGCACTCTCTGGGGCAGCACCTCAGCAATCCTGGTGATTATTGGAGAACAGATTACTGGACTGCTTTGACGCCCTGGAAGCCCCATTTCACAGTGGTATCCAGAGCCACGATAGCAGCAGACTGAGCTCCAAATGCAGCTGTCAGACCTTGGATGACAGATGTTTGTGCTGCAATGGAAGCTGTGACATCAGTCAACAGATGCTGCATCATGGTGGGTTCCACAGGTATGCTGTGGGAAAGGATGGGCTCCAAACTCTGCGCAAAGCCCTGTGCCAAGTTGGAACTGGACTCCTCCATGCTCCTTGACATTGTGCGCAGGCTTTCCAGTGCACCAAGCATTTGTTTGTGTATGGCCACCAGTCTTCCTCTGCAGCCTGGGCCATCAAAGTCATCATCTGAATCTCCTGCAGCGAGCTGGCACCTGCGGTATCATTTCCCTCCGCCCTGGCTCCTGCGCATTTGTGCCCGGTGTCTCACCAAGTGCAGATCCTTCCTCCCTTCTAGCTTCTAAAATACGCGCAGTGTCAGTCTCTGAGCTGGTGGTTGCGAGTGTAAGATCATCACTGAGTTCTTCCTCTTCCTCCTCTGAATGGGAAGGTTCCAGTTCTTGGGTATCTGAAATGAAAAAGGGACAAGGGTTGGGTTGTCGTGAGGGGAGAGGAGAAAGTGAGTCAGAAAAGATTGTGGGATGAGGGAGGAGTGGGAAGAGAGAAGCAAGATTAGGTATGCAGAGACCCTCAACATCGATCCCTCCAGTGCCATCAGTGGCCACGGCCTCAGTGATACCCCTTCCTATGATGGCCAGCACGGTCTCCTCCATGGGAGTTAAAATATGCAGGCGTGCTTGTCCTCCTCCAGTTTTTTGTTGCTGCCTCCTGTTATGCACCACCTTATCCTGCAAGAAAGAGGGAGGTGTGTCAGTGTTCAGCAATATGTTTGCTCTGTGACTAGCGCCAGGGCGTGAATACTTCCTCTTTCGATGGTGCGCATGCGTAGGACAGCGATCTTGCTGCACATTCGCATTATAGGTCACCAACCGTCCTCGCTGCTGTTCATTAAAAACGCGGACCGGAGGCCGATGGCCGAGCACCAAAAATGCACTGATGCGGGTAACCATAAGGGGGAAAGACAGCAAAGCCTCGGGGAAGGGGGGGAAGCAAGAGCAGTGGGGGGAAGCGGAGAGGCAGGAGCCTGGAAGGAGCACAGCATGGATGTTGGGAGGGGGTGGGATGCAGGGGAAGTATGTGATCCAGGTCTAAGTGGGGGTGGGGGGGAAAAAGAAAATGAGTGGGTTAACGTGGTCCAGATGAGGAGATGGATCACGTCCTCCTCCTCCCCCCGTTAGACCTGGATCACGTCCTCCTCCCTCCCCCCGTTAGACCTGGATCACATCATCATCATCATCCTCCTCCCCGTTAGACCTGGATCGCACTCGAGCATGAACAGCAGCGAGTTGATTTCTCGGAAAGCCCAGCGCATGCGCAGCAAGTAACGTCATCCACCCATGTCACTATTCACTTTGTAATGTAAAAGTGACCCCTCCCACGTTCTACCCAATAAACCTGAACACAATCCATGACCTACACACAATGTCCCATCAGTCACCGCAGCTCTCTCCCCGAGTGGTTAGTTTGACGGAGTGATTAGTGACAGTGTGCGTACTTCCGGTTTTCGATCGATCCGTGACGTCCTCCTTCTGCGCATGCGCCGGGCCACCCGATGACATCACTCTCAGCACATGCTAAAAAGCTACGACTCCACTAATGATGTCACTTCCAATGACATCACTCTCACTTGTTCTCGTTGAATAAATGCGCCCTCACTAAACTAACCTTGCAGCTCAAATTATGTAAAATAGTCAAAGCTGTAGATTTGTCAAATTCAGCCTCAGAGCAACGGCTACAGCCCCCTGCATGATCTTGCAGTGCCCGTTGATGGGGCCACATATTTGAAAGGGCCCGCAAGCCAATTGCTGGGTTAGCCTGGTGTGGAGTGTTTTCAGAGTCAAAGCGAGGCGGGAGGCTGCTTAGTGTGGAGGCCTCACTCCTCCAGCAGACAGGGGAGTTTTTTTTACAGATCATGCTGACAGTGTGCCATGCGTGATGCCAGGTACACAATGACTGGCACAAATTGGTGCCATGCTGCCTTCCATAGAGTGGGGCCTGGCTTGTCAGTGGAATTAATCTTTCACTATTTACCCACAGTAAGGTTCCCCAGGTTTCACTCACCCCTTTACTAGCCGCTCCTCTCATGACATCGCTCCCACTCACCACATTCTTGCTGCTGCTTCCAACTCTGACAGACTTATCCTCTAACCCCAAAATCACTAAAAGCTAGTGGACAGATACAAAAAACAATTTAAAAGGCAAATGGAATGTTGGCCTTTATCTCAAGAGGGCTGCAATACAAAGGGGTGGAAGTTATGTTACAGCTGTACAGAGCTCTGCTTAGACCCCATCTGGAGTACTGCGTTCAGTTCTGGGCACTTTACCTCAGGAAGGATATATTGGCCTTGGAGTGGATGCAGTGCAGTTTCACCAGAATGGTACTGGGGCTAAAAGCTTAGACTAGGCTTGTATTCCATGAGTATAGAAGACTAAGGGGTGATCTAATTGAGGTGTTTAAGATGATGAAAGGAATTGATAGGGTAGACAGAGAGAAACCATTTCCTCTGGTGGGAGGGTTCAGAATAAACGGGCATAATCTTAAAATTAGAGCTAGGCCGTTCTGGGGTGATGTCAGAAAGCACTTCTTCACACAAAGGGTAGTGGAAATCTGGAACTCTCTTCTCTGAAAAGCTGTTGAGACCAGGTCAATTGAAAATTTCAAGTCTGAGATTGATAGATATTTGTTAGGCAAGGGTATTAAGGGACATGGAACCAAAGCTGGTAGATGGAGTAAAGATACAGATCAACCATGATCTAATCAGGAGATCAATGTAGCCGCCAAGCAAACATTAGGAGGAGGGTATAAGAGCTTTTGTCACTTCTGTAGTGGCAACAGCGTGTTTGAATTTAGCATTCACCACCGCGCACCCCACCCCGATTTGATCAGGGCCACAGAGGAGTCATAATAGGGAAATCATGGCAGAAATTGAGGTGGCCAGTTCTGGTGTGGAGTTTTGGCTGAGGTGCCCAGCCCCACTTCACTTGCCAGACTACCACTCAGAAGTGGTGATTTTCATAAGGAAAGTCCAGACCTTTAAGTCAGAGGAAGTTGTGAACAGTCTGCTGCTCAGACTTCACCTTGACCCCCTTGTGCAATGCTGGTCACTGAGGCACAAGGGAGCTACTGATGTGCTGTGGCCAGTGCAGAGAAAAGCCACAAGGAGGACCGCTAGTATAGGAGAAATCAACATAGATTCAAATGTAGGAATGATATCAAGAAATCATTCCTCACAGAGGTTCAAGGTGAGCCAAATGGCCTTGCTCATCCATAGTTATCTTGTGATTTTTTTTTGAATGAGGAAGAGAAGGAGCAATGGAAGGAGGATGAGCAGCATTCATAGATACACAGAACCCAACTGGCAGAGCAGCTGGAGGAGTGAAGAGGAGGCACTGAGCAGTTTGTGTTGCCTGTATACCGAAAGACACTGCGTTATCTGCAGCTGTGGAGCAGAAGGAAATGCTGCTCTCCACTGGCCCCATACCTGTCTGCCATGTTTCCTGCAGCTCCAAGTTTGAACCTCTGCAATCGGTTTCGGCCCCTAATCAAAGTCAATAGTGACATCCTCCGTCACTGTGGCTGTGATGCACTAATCCTCCTCATCTTTATTTCAGTAGTTTTTAAACATTGTTAATCCTTCTGCAACGTCTCTCCTCCGTTGTTCAGCTGAATGGGAATGCTGTTGCTTTGTTCCACTATTACCTAGCCAGTCGTAGCCGGACAATCTCCTGCAATGGCTTCTCGTTCTGCCTCTGCCCCGTTTCCCACAGAGTCCCCTATGGATCCATCCTTGGCCCCATCCTATTTCTCATCTACGTGCTGCCCCTTGGCGACATCACCCGAAGACATGACATCAGGTTCCACATGTGTACTGACAACACGCAGCTCTACCTCACCACCACCTCTCGCGACCCCTCCACTGCCTTTGTTTTGTCAGACTGTTTGTCCAACATGCAATCTTGGATGAACTGCAAAATCCTCCAACTGAACAGTGGGACGACCAAAGACATTGGGGTAAATTTTAACCTCCAAGAAAAGGGTGGATTGAGGTGGGTGGGCGGGCAGTGGAAAAACTAAGTTTTCCAAGCGGGACCACATCCTGGCTCCAACACGCCCACTTCTGGGTTTGACCCAGGCGCGTTTGGATGCGCACGCACTTTTTACTCCCAGAAGTCCTGCCGGCACTTAAAGCCGGTGGGCCAATATTTAAAGGACTAATTTAGGCAATTAAACCACTTAAGGCGATTAACTTTTTGTGCTTTAAGTTACACAAACCATTTTAACTTCTTCTGAACGTGTCTCTCGTGGCCTCTGAAACACGCTATGGAAACGGAGGTGAGTTGCAGCCGACCCTCGTTTGGACCTTTAAACTAGCGTTTGACACGTGAAGAAAAGGTGATTTTTTACAGCAGGGCAATCAGTTCTCTCAGGAAAAACCTTTGGCTGGGAGTTGTGTGTGTTTAGACTGAGATTTCTTTGTTCACACTGAGAATTCTTGTGTTCAGATATATTTGCCTACATTTTGGGCCCTTTCAAACTGACATCAGGATGTGGGGGTCGGGGGTGCAATGGATTTATTCAACAATACATCTGAGGAGGCACATCACCATACGTGGGAGGCTCAGGGTGCAGTTTTGGGATCTGCAGCTCCACGAGACAGAGGTGCGCCACAAGGACCTGCAGAAGAGCAGTGAGGGGACCAACGGAGGGGCCGAGGTCGCAGGAGGCACTACCCTCGTGAGAGGTTGTACAGGCAGAGGCTGAGTTTCCTGGACCACTCTGAAGAGCAGTGCCTAGACAGCCTGAGATTGATTTGCCAAGTGGTCACATCTGCACGCTCCTTCATGCAGAGCTGCTCCCCACTGGGCCTGGTGGCCATGCATTACCCGTCGCACTCAAAGTAACCACTGCCCTCAATTTCTTCGTCTCCAGATCCTTACAGGGCGCCACCGGTGACATCTCCAGAGGGTCTCAGTCATCTGCACAAAAGTGCACACGACAGGTTATGGATGGCTTGTTTGCCAGGGCATCCGACTACGTCAGCTTCCCCTGCAACGACATCAGCCAGACTGAGAGGGCAGTGGGTTTCAACTCTCTGGCTGGCTCCCCATGGGTGCAGGGTGCAATTGAATGCACACATGTAGCAATCCGAGGACCTGCACATGAGCCAGGACTGTTCATAAACCAAAAGGGATATCGTTCCATCAATGCGCAGCTGGTTTGCGACCACTGGAGGAGGTTTCTGCAGGTGTGTACCAGATTCCCTGGCAGCTGTCATGATTCCTTCATTTTGCACGAGTCCAACATCTTGGCCCTCTTCCACACAGAAGACAGACTTAAGGGTTGGCTCCTTAGAGACAAGGGATACCCCCTGCAGAAGTGGCTCACCTGTGAGAAACCCCACCAACGAGGCACAGCAGCAGTACAACTAGAGTCATATCACCACCAGGTCTGTCATTGAACAAGCCGTAGGAATGCTGAAGATGCGATTCAGGTACCTGGATCGATCTGGGGGGGGGGGGGGGGGGGGGAGTCCTTCAGTACTCACCAGCGAGGGTGTGCAGAATAACAGTCGTGTGTTGCGTCCTGCACAACATCGCTCAGCAGGAGGAGCTCGAATGGGCTCATGAAGCATCCTCATCTGTCAACAACATTGAAGAAGACGATGAGGAGGAGGAGGAGGAAGATGGGCAACTCATCGCAAGAGCAGCGGCGCACACGGCTGCTCGTGATGCTAGGGAGTCACTCATATCTAATAGACTCTCATAAAGAGATCTGCAAACTGAAGATAGTGAACTACTCACACCGCGTGGAACAACCATCACCATCAGCCACCGCACCCCCCCACCCCACCCCATCTCTCTCCACTTGCACAAAACAGTCTTTCAACCACACATACACCCAATGTAAACGCACCCAAGGGGTGGCATCAAGTCTTGGCGTTCATGATAAAGTACATGAAAGGGCGCTTTCACAAAAGGGACTTAAGAATGGGCAAGTCGTGGCAGTGGTGGTGAGAATTATAACATTTAATATGCATTTAACAAAAAACAAAAATAAATGAAAAACATGACATTCCATCAGACACCCTTGTGCATACCCTTGGTGTTTACAAAACCTTCGACTTCCTCTTCCTAGCGCTTCTATGTGGTGCATCCCCTGTGGCTTCAGCAGAGGTAGCGGCAGGTTGCTCAGATTCATGCCCTGACTGCTGGGATGTTTTCGGCCCAATATCTGAGTTTTAGAGCCTGTGAGGGCCCCGCCAAAGACTGCTCCACCTGAGCCTGGGGCAGACTCAGACGTCGGGAGAGGAGGCAGCGTCGTGGGTACTGGTTGAAGGTGGGGACGGGGGTGGGGAAATCAACGGGTGAGACGTGGGAGAGCTTTGAGTGGCGTCCCCACTTCCATGTCCCCTTCCGCTATCATCCGTCTCCTGGGCCGGCGCAACATCACTCCCACCACTCTGCTGGACAGCAGGCTGGTAAGGAGATGTGGTGCTTTCTAAGGCCACGGATGAAGTTTCTGTCTCCCTGTTTAAGGTGGCAGAAATGTTGGCATCCAGAGTCCACACGGCCATTGTCATGGTCTCCATGGACTCATTTGAGACCCGTGCTTGAAGCTCAATGGAGGCTGCCACTCTCTCCATCTAATATGTTCCCACACTTCCCTGCGACAACAATCCACTAGCGATGGAGTTGGACTCCTCCGTCCTATCCGCTATTGTGCAGAGTGACACCTTTTCCATTACACCGTTTCCATTACCTTGTAAAGGTAGAGCTGTACCTCTATCATTCTCACTCTCAACGATGTCCCCCGAGGTTCAGCATCTGGATCCAGCTGAGAAAAGCTTGAACAGGTATGTGCCCCCCAACACGGACTCTCCACAGCTGTCCCTGCCGCCGGTGTCTGCTCGTGCACACTTGTGAGGGTTGAATCATCAGGTGACAACTCAACTATCGGCCTGACAGGACCCACCGAAGTGCGAGTATCTGTGCTGGTGTATGGCTGGATATGATGTGACCGTGCGCCCTCAGAGAAATGGAGCTCCTCTGAGGAATCGTCCTCCTCCATGTCGTGGGCCTCATCAATCCTTGAAGACCCTTGAAAAAAATATAAGGGAATCAAGGGATATGGGGGATAGGGCGGGAAAGTAGAGTTGAGGTAGAAGATCAGCCATGATCTTATTGAATGGCGGAGCAGGCTCGAGGGGCCTTATGGCCCACTCCTGCTCCTATTTCTTATGTTGTTATAAAACAATATTAAGAATCATCACAGAAATTAGTTTGCAATGAGCATATTGAGGTGTGCAAGAGGTCAATCATTGATAACATCAATTCATGACGTGCCTGAAGGATGTTAAAGTTCTGTCACCAGCCGTTTGCAGGGTGCCAGTCTCACCATCGCCGACGGCCAGGCATCCAACCGTGTGGCTGATGTCCTCCTCCACCCCCTCTGTCAAGGTCACCCCCCCTCCAGTCCTACTCCTCTCCCGTGCATTTTGCGCTCTCTTCTCCTACAAGGGGAGAAAGAACAGACCTGTGAGTGAGTGAAGGTGTTGTGGTCAACTGATGGATGCATTGCTTTAGGTGAGGCTGCCAATGAAACAGATGCATCAAAGGTTGACTATCAGACTGATGCATCACATTGCATCAGGATTGGGGTTAGTGGGAGTGGTGGGTTCACAAATTTGGAGGTGAGGAAGTGCACAGAAAGTGAAGGTTAGTTGATAATGAGACTTAAATGGGTGTGAGGGGTGATGTGATGGTGTAGGCTTGGCAAGACAGAGTGGGGGAGGGGATAATGTTCACCACAGGATGTATCGGAGTCAGTAACTGTACTCACTTTTCCTGACCTGATTAGGTCATTAAAGTGCTTCCTGCACTGTACCCATGACCTTGCCACCATGCTGTTGCTGCTCAGCTCCTCTGCCATCTCCAGCCGCACCTTCTTGGTGGCAGAAGCAGGCCACTTCCTCCGGTCAGCCCTCCTGCTCCTCACACCAGCCAGTAGCAACTCAAGAGAGGAGTCATTAAAGCGGGGTGCTGCCTTACTCCTTTAATGCTGCATCTCTGCACATTCCTTCTTTCTCCCTCAAAATCCAAGGTTGCAATGGCCCTTTAAATACTCCAGTTCACAGCATGCCATAAGTGTTCACAGTATGCCTGCTGTGCAGCTTGGAGATGCAAAACCCAGAAGTTACATTAGGGGCCTTCAATTTAGTCGCGATTGCTCGAACCAATGCGCAGAAAATGTTTTCCTTGTTTCCCACGTGACAATTCACCCCATCCCCCGCTGAGTTCCTGACGCCATGTTAAAATTATGCCTATTGTCTTTGGTCCCCCGACAAACTCCGTTCCCTTGCTTCTGATTCCACCCCCCTCCCTTGGTCAGGGTTGGTCAGTGCAATCTCACTTCCACCTTCCAGAGCAGTTTGTTCTATGAAGAGGTAGGAAGGGTATGTGAAAATAGCAGGGGGTGAATTTGGATAGTTTCGGCCTAGTGGTGTGAACTGGGCTCAGGGAATAATTGCTGCGCCAGGACGGGTCTGCCTGTGGCACGCTCAATACTAGGCTTCGGTTCTCATTTATATAGACTGGAGAGCTGGGGACACCTGCTGTGCATCCTCAGGCAGCTCGCCCGCGAAGCCAATGTAAATTTCAGGCCGCTGCATCGCCCTCAGGTAGATCCTGGGGAAAGGAAATCGAGAATGGGGGGTGCGATCGGGAGGGGAGGGGAAAACGATGAGAGGAGAGGGGGTAATCAGAAGTGGGGGGGAGGCGATTGGAAGGGGGGGATTGAGGGAGGCCGAGCGAGGGTTGGCAATGGTCTTGGCGACTGCTGTGGAGCTGGGATAAGCAAGAGTGCTCGTCCCGACTCCACATTCGGGTATTTAAAAAAAAACGTATCTTTTTAATGACTGCTTCTGGCAGTCCCTTTAAGGACCGCTGGTTACGTCACATTTAGACTTGGTTATCCTTAATAAACTTATACAATGGGCGTGTAATTGGCAAATGATTTTCAATATAGATAAGTGTGAGGTGGTACATTTTGGTAAGAAGAATAAAGAGGCCACATACTGTTTAGATAATAAGAGTCTAAATAGGGTAGAGGAGCAAAGGGCGGCGGACCTGAACGGGAGCAGAGGAGAGAGACCGAGAGCGGGGATAAAAGAGCGGCAGCCCGAGGCCCGAGACCAGAGTGGCGGCGGACCTGAATGGGAGCAGAGGAGAGAGACCGAGAGCGGGGATAAAAGAGCGGCAGCCCGAGGCCCGAGACCAGAGCGGCGCCGGACCTGAATGGGAGCAGAGGAGAGAGACCGAGAGCGGGGATAAAAGAGCGGCGGCCCGGGAGCAGAGGAGAGAGACCGAGAGCGGGGATAAAAGAGCGGCGGCCCGAGGCCCGAGGCCCGAGACCAGAGTGGCGGCGGACCTGAACGGGAGCAGAGGAGAGAGACCGAGAGCGGGGATAAAAGAGCGGCGGCCCGAGGCCCGAGGCCCGAGACCAGAGCGGCGGCGGACCTGAACGGGTCAAAAACAACAACAGAAAACCAAGGAGTGACGTCACAGGACAGCAGGTAAGTGAATGGTTGGTGAGTATTACTGTTTTTTTTCTCTAAATTAGGGCATTGGTTTAAACTAAGAGCTGGGAAACTAAGCAGCTTTTATAGCAGTTAGTGTTTTTTTTAAGTGAACCTAGATCCCTAGTATAGTTAACATTTTCTAATTTCAACGTAATTTAAAAGGGGTAACTAAGCTAAGGCAAGTCATGGCAGCAGACCTCGCACCCGTGATATGCCCCTCCTGCAAGATGTGGGAAGTCATGGACACTACCAGTGTCCCTAACGACCATGTGTGCAGGAAGTATGTCCACCTGCAGCTACTGACCAATCGTATCTCGGAGCTGGAGCTGCGGGTGGACTCACTGTGGAACATCCGCGATGCAGAGAAACTCGTGGATAGCACGTTTAGCGAGTTGGTCACACCGCAGGTAAAGGGAGTACAGGCAGGAAGTGAATGGGTGACCACCAGGAAGAGTAAGAGGTGCAGGCAGGTAGTGCAGGGGTCCCCTGTGGCCATCCCCCTCTCAAACAGGTATACCGTTTTGGATACTGTTGGGGGTGATGGCTCACCAGGGGAAGGTGGCAGCGGCCAGGTTCATGGCACCATGGCTGGCTCTGCTGCACAGGAGGGCAGGAAAAAGAATGGCAGAGCTATAGTGATAGGGGACTCGATTGTAAGGGGAATAGACAGGAGTTTCTGCGGACGCAACCGAGACTCCAGGATGGTATGTTGCCTCCCTGGTGCAAGGGTCAGGGATGTCTCGGAGCGGCTGCAGGACATTCTGGAGGGGGAGGGTGAACAGCCAGTTGTCGTGGTGCATATAGGTACCAACGATATAGGTAAAAAACAGGATGAGGTCCTACAAGCTGAATTTAGGGAGTTAAGAGTTAAACTAAAAAGTAGGACCTCAAAGGTAGTAATCTCAGGATTGCTATCAGTGCCACGGGCTAGTCAGAGTAGGAATGACAGGATAGCTAGGATGAATACGTGGCTTGAGAGATGGTGCAAGAGGGAGGGATTCAAATTCCTGGGCCATTGGAACTGGTTCTGGGGGAGGTGGGACCAGTACAAATTGGACGGTCTGCATCTGGGCAGGACTGGAACCAATGTCCTACGGGGAGTGTTTGCTAGTGCTGTTGGGGAGGGTTTAAACTAATGTGGCAGGGGGATGGGAACCGATGCAGGAAGTCAGTGGGAAGTAAAGTGGTGACAGAAACAAAAGGCAGTAAGGGAGAGTGTACAAAACATGACCGGACAGATGGTCTGAGAAAGCAGGGCAAAGACCAAGGGAAGTCTAGATTAAACTGCATTTATTTCAATGCAAGAAGTCTGATGGGCAAGGTAGATGAACTCAGGGCATGGATGGGTACATGGGACTGGGATGTTATAGCTATTACTGAAACATGGCTAAGGGAGGGGCAGGTCTGGCAGCTCAATGTTCCAGGGTACAGATGCTATAGGAAAGATAGAGCAGGAGGTAAGAGAGGAGGAGGAGTTGCGTTCTTGATTAGGGAGAACATCACGGCAGTAGTGAGAGGGGATATATCCGAGGGTTCGCCCACTGAGTCTATATGGGTAGAACTGAACAATAAGAAGGGAGAGATCACTTTGATAGGATTGTACTACAGACCCCCAAATAGTCAACGGGAAATTGAGGAGCAAATATGTAAGGAGATTACAGACAGCTGCAAGAAAAATAGGGTGGTAATAGTCGGGGACTTTAACTTTCCCAACATTGACTGGGACAGCCATAGCATTAGGGGCTTGGATGGAGAGAAATTTGTTGAGTGTATTCAGGAGGAATTTCTCATTCAGTATGTGGATGGCCCGACGAGAGAGGGGGCAAAACTTGACCTCCTCTTGGGAAATAAGGAGGGGCAGGTGACAGAAGTGTTAGTGAGGGATCACTTTGGGACCAGTGATCATAATTCCATTAGTTTTAAGATAGCTATGGAGAATGATAGGTCTGGCCCAAAAGTTAAAATTCTAAATTGGGGAAAGGCCAATTTTGATGGTATTAGACAGGAACTTTCAGAAGTTGATTGGGAGAGTCTGTTGGCAGGCAAAGGGATGTCTGGTAAGTGGGAGGCCTTCAAAAGTGTGTTAACCAGGGTTCAGGGTAAGCACATTCCTTATAAAGTGAAGGGCAAGGCTGGTAGAAGTAGGGAACCTTGGATGACTCGGGAGATTGAGGCCCTAGTCAGAAAGAAGAAGGAGGCATATGACATGCATAGACAGCTGGGATCAAGTGGATCCCTTCAAGAGTATAGTGATTGCCGGTGTAGAGTTAAGAGAGAAATCAGGAGGGCAAAAAGGGGACATGAGATTGCTTTGGCAGATAAGGCAAAGGAGAATCCAAAGAGCTTCTACAAATACATAAAGGGCAAAAGAGTAACTAGGGAGAGAGTAGGGCCTCTTAAGGATCAACAAGGTCATCTATGTGCGGAACCACAAGAGATGGGTGAGATCCTAAATTAATATTTCGCATCGGTATTTACGGTTGAGAAAGGCATGGATGTTAGGGAACTTGGGGAAATAAATAGTGATGTCTTGAGGAGTGTACATATTACAGAGAGGGAGGTGCTGGAAGTCTTATGAAATGTATCCCAGGACGTTATGGGAGGTTCGGGAGGAAATTGCGGGTCCCCTAGCAGAGATATTTGAATCATCGACAGCTACAGGTGAGGTGCCTGAAGATTGGAGGGTAGCAAATGTTGTGCCTTTGTTTAAGAAGGGTGGCAGGGAAAAGCCTGGGAACTACAGACCGGTGAGCCTGACATCTGTAGTGGGTAAGTTGTTAGAGGGTATTCTGAGAGACAGGATCTACGGGCATTTGGAGAGGCAGGGACTGATTAGGAACAGTCAGCATGGTTTTGAGAGAGGAAAATCATGTCTCACAAATTTGATTGAGTTTTTTGAAGGGGTAACCAAGAAGATAGATGAGGGCTGTGCAGTAGACGTGGTCTACATGGACTTTAGCAAAGCCTTTGACAAGGTACCGCATGGTAGGTTGTTACATAAGGTTAGATCTCACGGGATCCAAGGTGAGGTAGCCAATTGGATACAAAATTGGATTGACGGCAGAAGACAGAGGGTGGTTGTAGAGGGTTGTTTTTCAAACTGGAGGCCTGTGACCAGCGGTGTGCCTCGGATCGGTGCTGGGTCCACTGTTATTTGTTATTTATATTAATGATTTGGATGAGAATTTAGGAGGCATGGTTAGTAAGTTTGCAGATGACACCAAGATTGGTGGCATTGTGGACAGTGAAGAAGGTTATCTAGGATTGCAACGGGATCTTGATAAATTGGGCCAGTGGGCCGATGAATGGCAGATGGAGTTTAATTTAGATAAATGTGAGGTGATGCATTTTGGTAGATCGAATCGGGCCAGGACCTACTCCGTTAATGGTAGGGCGTTGGGGAGAGTTATAGAACAAAGATCTAGGAGTACAGATTCATAGCTCCTTGAAAGTGGAGTCACAGGTGGATCGGGTGGTGAAGAAGGCATTCGGCATGCTTGGTTTCATTGGTCAGAACATTGAATACAGGAGTTGGGATGTCTTGTTGAAGTTATACAGGACATTAGTAAGGCCACACTTGGAATACTGTGTACAGTTCTGGTCACCCTATTATAGAAAGGATATTATTAAACTAGAAAGAGTGCAGAAAAGATTTACTAGGATGCTACCGGGACTTGATGGTTTGACTTATAGGGAGAGGTTGGATAGACAGACTTTTTTCCCTGGAGAGTAGGAGGTTGAGGGGTGATCTTATAGAAGTCTATAAAATAATGAGGGGCATAGATAAGGTAGATAGTCAAAATCTTTTCCCAAAGGTAGGGGAGTCTATAACGAGGGGGCATAGATTTAAGGTGAGAGGGGAGAGAGACAAAAGGGTCCAGAGGAGCAATTTTTTCACTCAAAGGGTGGTGAGTGTCTGGAACGAGCTGCCAGAGGCAGTAGTAGAGGTGGGTACAATTTTGTCTTTTAAAAAGCATTTGGACAGTTACATGGGTAAGATGGGTATAGAGGGATATGGGCCAAGTGCAGGCAACTGGGACTAGCTTAGTGGTATAAACTGGGCGACATGGACATGTTGGGCCGAAGGGCCTGTTTCCATGTTGTAAACTTCTATGATCTAGGGGTACAGATACACAAATCATTAAAAGTAATGACATAGGTTAATAAGGCCACAAAAAAGCAAACCAAGCACTGGGTTTCATTTCTGGAAGGATAGAATTGAAAAGCAGAGACATGATGTTAAAATTGTCTCGAAACTTGGTTAGGCCACATTTGGAGTACTGTGCACATTCCTGGTCTCCATGTTATAAAAAGGGTATAGAGACATTGGAGAAGGTGCAAAAAAGATTCACAGGGGTGATATCAGAACTGAGAGGATATACTTATCAGGAAAGGTTAAACAAGCTGGAGTTAAGAGAAGGCTGAGGGGTGACCTGATAGAGGTCTTTAAGATAATGAAAGGGTTTGATAAGGTAGACATAGAGAAGATGTTTCCACTTGTGGGGGAGTCCAAAACTAGGGCCATAAATATAAGATAGTCACCAATAAATCCAATAGGGAATTCAAGAGAATCTTCTTTACGCAGAGAGTAGTAAGAATGTGGAACTCGCTATCACAAGGAGTAGTTGAGGCGAATTGCATAGAAGCATTTAAGGGGAAGCTAGATAAACACATCAGGTGGAAAGGAATAGAAGGGTACGCTGATAGGGTTAGATGAAGAGAGGTTGGAGGAGGCTCATGTAGAGCATAGACCAGTTGTGTTGTAGACGCTATGTAATTCTATGTAAATACAGCAGGCCTGGCGCCGGCTGCATTCAGGGCAGCCCAATTTTGGGAAGGGGTCCTGAAACAGGCGTTAGGCCCTCTATTTTCATATGCAAAGGACCTAACGCCTGTTTCAGCCTTTATAATGTGGTGGGCAGTGCACTTCTGGCGGAGGATGTGCGCACACAAGCTGCCTGCGATGTTAGATGCGTAGGCTGAGTCTTACACCTGTTCCTAGGCCAGGAAATTTATTTTGATGAGAGAATTCAGCTAACCGAATATAAACTGGGAAAACCCAAGTGGTTTAGTCGGAGTTGTTAAATATAGTGCAGTCTGCTTCATGATGCAGTGCATCAAAGAAACTACTAGAGGCAGTGTTCATCTTGACCTGGTTATGGTTAATGACTCTGACAACACACAGGAAATGGAAGTTGCAGCATCCCTGGGGGACAGTGAAAATAGGAGGGGGTGGGGTGAATTTCCTCAGAGCTTCCCCCGCTCCGCTGCTATGTAACTTTGGCAGAAGTTCAACGAAAGTACTGTTTATGTGTGTAAACGAGGTTTCCGCCAACTCCCAATGGGGAATGTGAGAAGCCCCAAGGAAATTCACCTCCAGAATGCATAACATGATGTTGAAGTTAGAAATACCTAAGATTGGGCCAGGTATATAACTTTAATCAAAGAAATAAGGGAATAACTGGAGCAAATGGATTGCAATAGGGTATTCAACAATACTTCAGTGAGGATAGGTGGAACACCATTAACGGAATGGTACTGAGTATGCAGCATAAATACATATCTAAAATGAACAAACTCAGACTAAAGGAATGTAACCTTAATTGGATTAACAAACACATCGAAAGCGAAGTTAAGAGGAAAAACAACATTTACAAATCCTGCAGTGAGATAAAGGAAGTTTTGTGGGATGGATAGAAGAAATGCAGAAATAGATTAAAAGGACATTCAGAGGGGCAAAGAGAGACCTAGAAAAAAGATAGCAGCAGAGGTTAAACAAAACAGTAAAAAATAAAGGGCAGTCACAGACAAACTGAAAGCTATAAAAGATGTATCATCGACTTACATCGAGTCTACAGCACAGAAACAGGCCATTCAACCCAACTGGTCTATGCCGGCATTTATGTTCCACACGAGCCTCCTCCCTCCCTACTTCATCTAATCCTATCAGCATGCCCTTCTATTCCTTTCTCCCTCATGTATTTATCTAATTTCCCTTTCAATGTATCTATACTATTTGCCTCATCTACTCCTTGTGGTAGCGAGTTCCACATTCTTACCACTCTCTGGGCAAAGAAGTTTCTCCTGCATTTCCTATTGGATTTATTAGTGACTATTTTATATTTATGACCTCTAGTTTTGGACACCCCAACAAGCGGAAACATTTTCTCCACATCTACTCTATCAAACCCTTTCATTACCTTAAAGACCTCTATCAGGTCACCACTCAGCCTTCTCTTTTCTAGAGAGAAGACCTCCAGCCTGTTTAGCCTTTCCTGATAAGTATATCCTCTCAGTTCTGGTATCTGTGCAAAGGATTGCACAGGGGGGCAGAGTGAAGTGTAGAAATGCAGTAGTCATAGGGGATTTGATAGTCAGAGGGACAGAGAGGTGTTTCTGCGACCGCCAATGTGAGTCCCGCATGGTGTGTTGCCTCCCTGGTTCCAGCATAAAGGACATCACAGAGAGGGGGCAGAACATTCTGCAGGGGGGGGTAAGGGGAATAGCCAAAGTGGTGGTCCATGTGGGTACCAATGACAAAGGGATGAAGTCCTGTGGTTAGAGTTT
This sequence comes from Heptranchias perlo, assembly GCF_035084215.1. Lineage (NCBI taxonomy): Eukaryota > Metazoa > Chordata > Chondrichthyes > Hexanchiformes > Hexanchidae > Heptranchias > Heptranchias perlo. Next base: position 87,924,879 of record NC_090327.1, read on the forward strand.
CAGGAGCTTGGGAAAATTTTAAAAAGGACCTCAAAAAGGTAATAATCTCTGGATTACTCCCAGTGCCACGTGCTAGTGAGTACAGAAATAGGAAGATAAGGCATGTTAATGCGTGGCTAGAGACATGGTGCAAGAGAGAGGGCTTCAGATTCTTGGGGCATTTGGACCAGTTCTGGGGTAGGAGGGACCTGTTCAAGATGGGCTGCACCTCAACAGAGCTGGGACCAATGTCCTGGCAGGAAGGTTCACTAGTGCTCCGAGGGAGGGTTTAAACTAATTTGGCAGGAGGATGGGCACCAGGATGTAGCATTGGAAAGGAGAAACAAGGTGCACAAAGGATTGAGAGGGACATATAGCATGAGAGTAAGAAATAGTTCAGTATTAGGTGGGATCAGATTAAGAGAGAATACGAGAAGATCTAAGGTAGGTTTATAGTGCATGTGTGTAAACACATGAAGCGTGGTAAATAAGGTTGGTGAGCTGCAGGCGCAAATAGCCACATGGGAATATCATGTAGTGGTGATAACGGAGACCTGGCTCAAAAAAGGGCAGGATTGGATACTAAATATTCCTGGATACAAGGTGTTCAGGAAAGATAGGGAAGGGGAAAAAAAAGGAAGGGGGGGGGGTAGCAGTATTGATTAAGGAGAATATTGCAGTACTGGAGAGAGAGGATGTCCTTGAGGGGTCAAAGACAGAATCTATTTGGTTAGAGTTAAGAAACACTAGAGGTGCCATTACTCTACTGGGTGCATTCTATAGGTCACCAACGAGTGGGAAGGATGTGGAGGAGCAAATTTGCAGGGAAATTACAGAGAGGTGCAAGAACCATAGAGTAATGATAATGGGGGACTTCAACTATTCTAATATAGATTGGGATAGTAATAATGTAAAGGGCAAGGAGGGAAATGAATTTCTGAAGTGTGTTCAGGAGAACTTTCTTGATCAGTATGTTTCCGGCCCAACGAGGAAGGAGGCATTGTGGATCTGGTTCTGGGGAATGAAGTGGGTCAAGTGGAGCAAGTGTCAGTGGGGGAACATTTAGGAAACAGTGATCATAGTATCGTAAGGTTTAGATTAGTTATAGAAAAGTACAAGGAGCAATCTAGAGTAAAAATAGTTAACCGGAAGAGGGCCAATTTCAATGGGTTGAGAATGGATCTGGCCCGGGTAAATTGGAATTAAAGATTGGCAGGCAAAACTGTAACTGAACAATGGGCGGCCTTTAAAGAGGAGATGGTTTGGGTACAGTCACGGTACATTCCCACGAGGGGTAAAGGTGGGGCAAGCAAAGCCAGAGCTCCCTGGATGATGAAAGACAAGAGTAAGATGAAGCAGAAAAAGGGGACATATGACAGATGTCAGGTTGATAATACAAGTGAGAACCAGGCTGAATATAGAAAGTTCAGAGGAGAAGTGAAAGAGGAAATAAGAGGGGCAAAGAGAGAGTATGAGAATAGACTGGCAGCTAACATAAAAGGGAATCCAAAAGTCTCTTACAGGCATATAAATAGTAAATGGGTAGTAAGAGGAGGGGCCGATTAGGGACCAAAAAGGAGATCTACGCATGGAGGTATGGCTGAGGTACTAAATGAGTACTTTGCGTCTGTCTTTACCAAGGAAGAAGATGCTGCCAAAGTCACAGTAAAAGAGAAGGTAGTCGAGATACTGGATGGGCTAAAAACTGATAAAGAGGAGATACTTGAAAGGCAGGCTGTACTTAAAGTAGATAAGTCATCAGGTCTGGATAGGATGCATCCTAGGTTGCTGAGGGAAGCAAGGGTAGTAATTGAAAGGCGCTGGCCATAATCTTCCAATGCTCCTTAGATATGAGGGTGGTGATGGGGGTCTGGAGAATTGCGAATGTTATACCCTGGTTCAAAAAAGGGCGTAAGGATAAACCCGGCAACTATAGGCCAGTAAGTTTAACCTCAGTGGTGGGAAACTTTTAGAAACGATAATCTGGGACAAAATTAATAATCACTTGGACAAGTGTGGATTAAAAAAGGAAAGCCAGCACAGATTTGTTAAAGGCAAATCGTGTTTAACAAACTTGATTGAGTTTTTTGATGAGGTAACAAAGAGGGTTGATGAGGGCATTGCGGTTGATGTGTTTACGGACTTTCAAAAGGTGTTTGATAAAGTGCTACATAGTAAGCTTGTCAGCAAAATTGAAGCCCATGGAATAAAAGGGGTAGTGGCAGCATGGATACAAAATTGGCAAAGTGACAGAGTAGTGGTGAACGGTTGTTTCTCGGACTAGAGGAAAGTGTACAGGTGTCGGTGGAGGGACCACTGCTTTTTTTGAAATATATTAATGACTTGGACTTGGGTGTACAGGGCATAGTTTCAAAATTTGCAGATAACACAAAACTTGGAAGGGTAGTAAACAGTGAGGAGGATAGCAATAGACTTCAAGAGGATATAGATAGGCTGGTGGAATGGGCAGACACGTGGCAGTTGAAATTTAATGCAGAGAAGTACGAAGTGATACATTTTGGCAGGAAGAATGAGGAAAGGCAATATAAACTAAATGGTACAATTCTAAAGAGGGTGCAGGAGCAGGGAGATCTGGGGGTATATGTGCACAAATCTTTGAAGGTGGCAGGACAGGTTGAGAAAGCAGTTAAAAAAGCATACGGGATCCTGGGCTTTATAAAGAGGCATAGAGTACAAATGCAAGGAAGTTATGTTGAACCTTTATAAAACTCTGGTTCAGCCAAAACTGGAGTATTGTGTTCAATTCTGGGCACCGTAATCTAGGAAGGATGTGAGGCCTTATAGAGGGTGCAGAAAAGATTTACTAGAATGGTTCTAGGGATGAGGGACTTCAGTTACATGGATAGACTGGAGAAGCTCGGGTTGTTCTTCTTAGAGCAGAGAAGGTTGAGAGGAGATTTGATAGAAATGTTCAAAATCATGAAGGATTTAGATAAAGTAAATAAAAGGGAAACTGTTCCCATTGGCGGAAGGGTCGAGAACCAGAGGACACAGATTTAAAGTGATTGGCTAAAGAACCAAAGGCGACATGAGGAAAAACTTTTTAATGCAGCGTGTAGTTATGATCTGGAATGTGCTGTCTGAAAGGGTGGTGGAAGCAGATTCAATCATGGCTTTCAAAAAGGAATTGGATAAATATTTGAAGAGAAAAAATTTACAGAGCTACAGGGAAAGAGTGGGGGAATAGGACTAACTGGATTGCGCTTACAAAGAGCTGGCACGGGCTTGATGGGCCAAATGGCCTCCTTCTGTGCTGTAACCATTCTATGATGATCCCTATGAATCTTTTTTGCACCTTCTTCAATGCCTCTATATGCTTTTTATTATACAGAGACCAGAACAGTGCACAGTATTCTAAGTGTGGTCTAACCAAGGTTCTATACAAGTTTAACATAACTTCTCTGCTTTTCAATTCTATCCCTCTAGAAATGAACCCCAGTGCTTGGTTTGCCTTTTTTTAAAATGGGCTTATTAACCTGCTTTGCTACTTTTAGTGATTTGTGTATCTGTACCCCGAGATCCCCTTTGTCCTCTACGTCATTTAGACTCTTATTATCCAAGCAGTATGTGGCCTTCTTATTCTTCCTACCAAAATGCACCACCTTACACAAATCGGCTGGAAACTGAGGATTACCACAAAACAGTCAAGATTCTAAATGATTTTTTCCTCCAAGGTGTTCATAAAGGAAGACATGAGCAACATGTCCAGAGAATGCCTAAGTGAAATCAATGAATTTGATATAAATTAGATGAAGCTCCTAGACAGGCTAAATGGACTGAAAACAAATAAATCCTTAAGGATAGATGGTATTTATCCCAGAGTACTGAGCGACACTAACAATCATTAGGAGAGAGTCAATAGACACTGCTGAGATACAAGTAGATTGGAAGCAGTTTGATGTGGTGCCAATATTCAAAAAAGGGGGACAAAGCAGTCATGTGCAAATACAGACCCATTAGTTTTACCCAATGACATGAAAAATAATGGAATCAATTATCAGGAGTAAACTAGAGAATCACTTGTATTAATTGAACCCTGTTCCCTTGCCCTACTTTAACAATTCAAAGGAATATTACAGATTGACCATTTCCATTTCAGGTCTTGTGAACCTAAACCCCAAATCCCTCTATTGTTCTACATCACCCAAACTTCCCCAATTATAACTTTTACTTTGTTAAAATCAAAATGTACCACCTCATACTTAATGACTTTGAATTGTAGCAGCCATTTTTTTGCCCATTCCACCATCTTGTTAATATCCCCTTCAGCTTTATTTGGTTCTCAGAATCAATTACAATGCTTCCTATTTTAATATCGTCTGCAAATTTGGAAACCACTTCCTCTAGCCCTTTATGCAAATCATTGATGTACACAGTGAACGGAAGCTGTCCCAGAACAGAACCCTATGGGATACTGCTATCCACTTCCAACCAGTCTGATAAACTGCCCTTAACTCTTACTCTCTGTATCCTCCCTTCTAGTCAGAAAAGTCAGGAAATTGTGGGCCTACAGGCCAGTGATTTTCTAACTTGTGCTTTCTGTAGGTGCTGCTCCTCAATGGGAGCACCCAATCACAAAATCAGTACTTACAAGTTAACATATCCTCCCAACCCTTAGCTCCAGGCCTTGACTAACTTATTTCCATGCCCACAGTCTTGAGCACCAGGATTGTTCCTACAGACTGACAACTAGTTCAGTTGTCAGCATCTTCCTTGAACTCAAATGAGTCTGGCAGGATATGAAGACCAACATCCTTGATTTCAATCTCAGTCTCCCTTTCTATTTGCTGCTACTGGGAGAAAGTAGTTTCAAAATATAAAGAAAATTGATTAATTCCCAAATGACAAAGAGAGAGTAGTTTCCAATAAAATTTAACAGAAGTTCCTTTTGAGATGAAAACAAAATGCAGTGTTTATGTTGATTGTATATTCCAAAATACTGCAAAATGCACAAATAAAGTAACAAAAAAAAAAAATCAAAATTTTCTGTGGTGGGGGGTGGAGATGCCATCAGACTTCCATAGAAAATAGATTTTCTGCCTTCAACATTTATGCTATCCCTTCAGGCTTTCACGTATTTATGCAATATAAATAATGGATTGTTGGTCTACCTATAGCTTAAATTACAAGCCTGTGTAACTACTTGTTTTAACTAGTCATAGGCATATAATCAGGGCCATTCTTGAGTTTGAGTGCAGCTGTTGGTCAACTATTGCTAGTTCTCTAGGTTGGCAGGTATAGCTTTGTTTTGTTCAGTCTCATAAAAGGCTTACCGATTTTCCAGTTCTGACAAAGTGGATATGACTGAAGCATTAACCAGTCTTTTTTTCCCCAGATTTGCAACTTTTTTTTCTTTTTAAATCTGTACTTTCACAAAGAGCTGGGTTTACTAATTTAAATCGATTATAGAACTTTTCATGTTCTCCCCTCTCAATATCTTCAGCTAGTGGAGGTTCCTGTTTCCCAATGTGCAGAGCAGCAGATAGTGGGTCTTATCTCGTATGCATTTGCTCTGTGCCATGGGAAATGGAATCTGGGTCAAGTAATATAGTGCACAGGGGAATGCTACACAAATGTATTGACCAACACACAGAGAAATTAAATCCCAGAGTTATTTTTTGAACTTTTAACTAACATCAAAGTATTTAAAATTAATTTTGTGTAATTGGCAACATAATAGCCAGTTCATGATCAAAATACAAACAGAAATGCCTGGATGGGGCAGCAAGACACTCACCAGTTTTCCTTTTCCAAAGACCCAAGCTGAGTTGGGGAATGATATAATGATACCCGGACTTCAAGGGTTAAGTTATGAGGAGAGATTACACAAATTGGGGTTGTATTCTCTAGAGTTTCGAAGGTTAAGGGGTGATCTGATCGAAGTTTAAAAGATATTAAGGGGAACAGAGGGTGGATAGAGAGAAACTATTTCCACTGGTTGGGGATTTTAGGAGTAGGGGGCACAGTCTAAAAATTAGAGCCAGACCTTTCAGGAGCGAGATTAGAAAACATTTCTACACACAAAGGGTGGTAGAAGTTTGGAACTCTCTTCCGCAAACAGCAATTGATACTAGCTCAATTGCTAAATTTAAATCTGAGATAGATAGCTTTTTGGCAACCAAAGGTATTAAGGGATATGGGCCAAAGGCAGGTATATGGAGTTAGATCACAGATCAGCCATGATCTTATCAAATGGCCTACTCCTGTTCCTGTGTTCCTATGAAACTTTCTCATCCAGACTTCCCCAGGTTCAGTCAAGCTTCTGATTTGAATTCAGGTTTCTTTAGACATCCAATAACTTAATGTTTTAACTGCTAGACTACATCTTCTCATGCATTGTACTTTATACACCTAAGCATCTGAATTCTAATAGCACAGGCATAATGAGATTTGAGTTATTTTATTTGTTTACATATTTACCCAATCTGATTCTACCCAGACTGTTACAACCAGCAATGTCTTCATTGCCCTAATTTTTTTAAATTCAGTATGTTTTTTAATTCATTCTGTTGATTATTGAAAGTCATCATGTTTACAGGAGGTTGATTGGCTTGTGTTAAATGTTAACCTGTAACTAAGCACATGAATGCTGCAATGCCATTTAGCTCCATCGAAGGTCAAGCTGCAAATAATTAATCAATGTGATGTTTCAGTCCCTAGTAAGCAAAAATCTTCCCACAGTATATCTGATGCTACGAGAGGGCAGGCCATTCAAGAAGATAGCATCTATACTGACATAAAGTGGGCCTCAAGATGATTCGGGACTAGTTAAACGATTCCTCTAATGATGTAAAGCTCAATTAAGGCACTACTTCAGAATCCTTGTATTTGTTCTGAGGGTGTCATAATTATTTCAATTTCATCTACATATCCTGTCTCAGCATGAAAGGAATCTGAGGTCCTTTACCAAAACATTACAAGTATGGAATTGGTCACCTATTTCCTCATTTACAGGTTTATTCTCAGCATAATGATATTTAACAGAATAAACTGGCTGAGGTTGATATAAATATTGATACTGAAAATTATCAATTCTATAATGAGCATACAATGTGACTTTAAACAAATGAGAAGCGTAACCATTTGATAAAATCACAATGTTTTAAATATAATTTTGATTCCCATTTGAAATAGTTGTAAAACTTGGTGGGACATGTTTTCCGTTAGTAATGCCCATGGAGGCTGGTGTTAAAAGGGATACAAAACTGGGGAACAACTGATAGCCTTATCAGCTGATGCACTGGGTTTAGCACTAGTCCAAGTCTTCTGTGAAATAAAAAAATGTATTGGTGCTAACTACTCCTGGAAGGATATCGTAACCATAAACTCACCTAGGCTGACCTTCAGAGCAGCAGGGTCTCCTTCTGGAACTTCCCCACTGCTGGCGCTGGTAGTATAGGGGTAATTTCCATCCTATCTTTCAGCAGGAAGCCTAGCCAGGACAGCAAAATAGTGCACGATTTCTGGATTGTTCATTTTAACTAGTGAAAAAGAAATCATGTGCAGCATAGCCCTGAATTTCCAATATGTGCTCCTGACAGGAAGTGCAAAGTCAGAAAATGACTGCATACAAGGTACACAGATGTCACCTTTTATCTGCATAGGTGAATCAGGAGTAGCAATTTCAAATTAAATGATAACATGTGTAGTATTCTCCACTGTGCCTAATATCACAGACCAGGTACTGAATCTGGAATTGAATCTTGGCGGTACTGTACCAAATGACATAGTTCAAACAGATGTATCCTTGCTAGGCCGTAAGAATGAACAATTTAGAAGAATTATTTTCTAGAGGCTCTACAAACCAAAGTTGAACCACATACAAGAGGCATATTGCTTTGTAAACTCCATAAATGTAACTTAACATTTTTATAGTTGCAAGTTTTGATTAGTGGACTGTCTCATTTTTGCTGCTAACTGTTCCTCTATTTAAGTCCCAAAGCTACAGCCTATGTGACTTTCAGCACACCTGCCAATTAAACCATTGTGCTCAAGGAAAGTTACAAAACAACCTCAAGTGGTAACATTAAAGGCCTTCTAATTGAAGGAAGGTTACCTCCTTAATCACCTGATCGCATTCCTTTCACAGGGGTGGCCTCATAGGATTGATTTTGTAAAAAGGGTAATTAGACTATTGGAGTGTTATAAGTTCAGCTACAACTCAGGAGTTTCAGTGGTCTGCAGAGTATTTTAATTCAAAATGTAATAGCCTCTATCTTAAACATGCATATGTATAAAATAAAGCAGATCTGTCTGGTGATTACATTTTCATTCTAAATCCAATTTACTACAGGTGACCTGTTCATTCCCCTGCCCTGAAAAATCATACAAAGCCCCTCGGCATTAACAGTCCTTGTTACATCCTTCACTACTCCCTTAATCCTGCATTAAAGAACATGCAAACCGTTCATCCAACTTCTATATTAATGACAGACAATTCAGACTCAGAAGCTGCTATAAAACCACACTAGACCAAAGCACCAAAATTTAATAAAGGTGATTAATTTAATAGGAAACATAACAATTGCTTTGAATTCATTTCTCACCCATGTGTCAACCCATGGTGCCTTGCTTTAAAGAAGGTTTACTAACTCTGCTGCTCATACAAAATACTCCCATACTGACCTCAGCAATGTTGGAACCCTTCAGATACTCATGGCTGGCGACTTCTGGGTGCTGGAGCCTGTGAGGATCCAACTGCAGACTTTTGGACCTCCGCTACTGCCAGGAAAGTCTGGCCCAACTGACATTGAGTTTATGGTTACGATTAAGTGAATGGACAAAACTGTGGCAAATGGATTTCAGTGTAGGCAAGTGTGAGGTCATCCATTTTGGACCTAAAAAGGATAGATCAGAGTACTTTCTAAATGGTAAAAAGCTAGAAACAGTGGACGTCCAAAGGGACCTAGGGGTCCATGTGCACAGATCATTAAAATGTCATGGACAGGCACAGACAATAATTAAAAAGGCAAATGGAATGCTGGCCCTTTTATCTAGAGGACTAGAATACAAGGGGGTAGAAGTTATGCTACAGCTATACAAAGCCCTGATTAGACCACACCTGGAATACTGTGTTCAGTTCTGGGCACCGCACCTTAGGAAGGATATATTGGCCTTGGAGGGAGTGCAGCGTAGATTTACTAGAATGATACCTGGACTCCAAGGGTTAAATTATGAGGAGAGATGGAGAGATTACACAAACTAGGGTTGTATTCCCTGGAATTTAGAAGATTAAGGGGAGATTTGATTGAAGTTTTCAATATATTAAAGGGAACTGATAGAGTAGAGAGAAACTATTTCCGCTGGTTGGGGAGTCTAGGACAAGGGGACACAGTCTAAAAATTAGAGCCAGTACTTTCAGGAGTGAAGTTAGGAAACACTTCTACACGCAAAGGGTGGTAGAAGTTTGGAATTCTCTTCCGCAAACGGCAGTTGATGCTAGCTCAATTGTTAATTTTAAATCTGAGATTGATCGATTTTTGTTAACCAAAGGTATTAAGGGATATAGGGCTAAGGCAGGTGTATGGAGTTAGGTCACAGATCAGCCATGATCTCATTGAATGGCAGAGCAGGCTCGAGGGGCTAAATGGCCTACTCCTGTTCCTATGTTCCTATGTCCTAGCACCGCGGCGGTTATTGGTTGAGGGGCTGGTGAGGGTGCTGACATCCTGAGAGAGGCAAACACGTGCTGCTCCCATTGTGCTACTGCCACTCCCATGGAGCTCTGGCTCGTGAATCCCACTATACTTCGGGAAAGCAGGCTTCAGGAGGTCAGTGTTGCCCTGAAAGCTTCTATCAATGCAGTCCACCAGCCCTTCCAGGTGGAGCTACAGTGTCTGGATGCCAGCTGCTTGAGTTTCCACCAAAGTTGCAAAGACTGGTAACACAGGCTCTTCTTGCATGAGCACGATTGCAATGTCTCTGAGGTGGCTACACGCTCCATGGCAGACTGCAGGGTGGTGATGCCGTGCAAGATGACAGCACACAAGCTAGAAGTGGACTCCTCCATACTTCTAGCCATGGTGTGACATCTCCTTGACAGGTGTTCCAATACCTTGTTTAATTGCTTGTGTGCCTCATGGAGTATTCTTTTCAAAGCTGAACCCCTGAAATCTGCATGTCTGTCCTACTCAGCAAAGCATGGAGAAGATCACATCCACCACCGATCCATCTTCTCCATTATCCTTGACACCACTATCTGCTTGTGCTCACTTGTGCTGGTTGCTTCATCATGTGCAGACCCCTCTAACTCACTAACCAACCCACCCAGAGTGCTACTCTGTGGTGGTTCTTGAGTGGGATGGATCACGTGTTGGTGCATACTCAGGAGGATTGTCCTCTTCTGAGTTGTCTTCTGCAGGACCAGGTACTGTGAAGGACCTAGAGATAAGGGACAAGAGTTAGCATGGCACTGATAGACTGGACATTGGCAGCTGACAATTTTCAGAATGCAGCTTGAAGTTGTCAAGCTGGCTGAATGTGCAATGTCCTGAGGTGAACGAAGGGGTACAAGTAATAGGCAGACACACTGCTCAGATAAGCCGCCAGCCTCGCCTTCCCGAATGCTCATCGCTTTTGCTTGGCCACTAATCTCCAGGATTTCCTGTTCCATTTGGGTAATGGCCATGAAGATCTGTATTCACCCTTCCTGCCCTTGTAAAGTCACTCAACCTCTTCCTACATTGAATGTAGTTCCTTGGGGTGATGCTGCTGGCGCTGACCTTGTCAGCCACCTCTGTCCAGGCCTGCTGGATATTGGTCCTATGTATCTGCCCAACAGTTGGAAAGAGTCTTTCCCTCCTTGCCGTGACCTACTCCACCCAGACCTCCAGAGAGTCATCATAAAACCTGGGGCAGCCCTCCGACTCATTTCTGCTAGCAGTCCAGCATTTTTGCAACAAAAGCTCAAATCAGAGAATACATCCTCCCTCTAAGAGGTGCATTTCTGCTTTAAATAGGCCATGGGTGGTCCGCTAGAAATTGTGCCATGAAAATCAATGGGCTACCCGATTCCCAACGCAATCAGTTGGGATGCCACCAATCATATTTGAATGATGTCCAGGATTTAAAATTGCCTGGGCCTCATGCTGCTGACATCAAGTATGTTTGGCACTCACCCTGACTGTCCGAATCTTGCTCCCAGTTAAAATCACCCCTTGTGTGTCTGTCACACAAAGGGAATAATTTTGACTTTGGGTGAAAGTGTAAAATGGGTGATGGCGGATCAGTTATACATCTCTCCCGATTTTTATTTCTATTGACTTCAATGGAGATGAAAATCGGGAGAGATGTATAATGGGCAGTCGATCCAACATCGCCCGACTTACATTATCGCCCACATTTAAATTACTGCCAGAATGTCTACATTGTCTCAAGCTGCCCAAAAATCAATTGAGAACATTTACTTTACTGTCTCTCATCACATTTTTTACAAACTTATTTCCAAATCCTTTTAGTAACGATGTGCACCTCTATCCCATTCCTATTGCCACACTTCAGCTTCTCCCACCACCCCTGCAACAGCGTAACCTCTGGCTCACTGCATGCAAAACCACAGGGGATTTAGCAGTTTATATAAAAGTTTTGAGTGTCTCTTCACACACCAGACATCATACTTGATGTAAAACTGCCAGTGAAAAAAACAAGAAATACAATTACCTGTTTTTTTAGGCTTTGAGATAACCTGGAGAGATATTGAGATAACAAACAGATGAGGCAAGCAGTTCCAATCTAAAGAACCTTCTAATAGCAATAATAATTAGCCTTTAATTGACCTCAGGATCTATGCAGATTACTTTCCCACAGGGTTTATGTGAGCAATCGCCTTGAAAGGACAGGCCAGGTTAGCAACTAAACATTACAACCATGCTGCAGACCCCAGAACAGGTATGAGCAATGCCACAGGACACTAGCTAGTCTATAGAATATATATGTGGGAACTTGCTAGGTTGTAATTTTATGATGTCATTTGCATGATTGCAATGATTGATTTACATTTTGGTGTATACCTTTAAAACTTTTTGTGTGGCTTCCAACTTCACTTGACATGAAGCTTTTCTACCTTTGCAGAAAAAAAACCTCTTTTGCAATTCTTAATTCCAGAGAAGATGACAGGATGTACGGCACATTCATTATTTTATTCAGACCATGGAAAAACAAATTCTGTAAGGTACAGATGTATTTTACAGCCAATGTAACATTACTTCGTATCATTATTCAATTTTCTAAAACAAGCTCCAAACTGCATAGAGAGTTTATTATGTTGTGCAGTTTGCTTTTAGATCATTTCTTTTTGAGTTACAGTATTTGGTCTAGTGTCAACACATGCAGTCAGCAGTCACAGAACAAAATGTCAGATAGACAGCACTTGATATTACATTAAACCTTTGATATCTGTGCTGGTTTATAAAACCTAGTACAAAACTGTCTTCTATTAATAACCAGTTCCATAAAATATTAGACATGAAGACATCAAAGTAAAATGCTAATAATGGGTCTGTTAAAAATTCCAATAAATAAAGGATATATAATAAATAGTTCAGAAACGTAATCTTGGATCTATTTAGTTCAGTATGTGTACATCTCAGCTGTGGATGTTCATCTTTAGTTAAAATGCCCAGTTCTTCGTAACTGAACAATTTTAAATTTGAAAGTACTTACGAGGTACTTTACGTGGACACTGCCACTTCCAAAATAATTATTTACAGATATGATAGGTTGCAAAAATAGTCTGGCAAATACCAGAAAGTGTTTGTAAATCGATCAATAAAATCCAGGATCTTGTGACTGTGAACAGGCACTAAGCTAGCTGGTTTCCATCAAGAGATATTATCACAAGCAGCAGTATTGAAATTTACAAACCTTTTTAGTGTTTTTACTATGAGTAAACTTAGATTGAAATTAGGTCCAAAAATACATAATGTTTGTTTCTGAGATCAGTGTACTGAACAACTACATGCAGTTTTTGAGACACTGCGGCTTTTAATAAGGCTTATAAATAACTGGCTAGCTTTAGACTTGTACACTACATTAATTAACACTGGAAAAAGCAACCAGGTAGGTCACCACATGTCATCTCCAGCACTACTTCTGGTACTTGCCCTTTCTCGGTTCTTGATCCGCAACATTTCCATAATGCTGCGGGCATAAATATCTCGCAAATTAACGTTGACCACAGAATCAAAAGCTGAATTCTTGGTGAGCTTCTTCAAAGCATCACGATGTCGAAGAGCTGCGTCTTTCATCTTCAGAGTAAAGTAGCAAGAGGAAAACCTGTCGTTTATGATAGCTATGGGCAGTGATAAGACCAATATGCCAGTCAAAATACATAAAAAAGCAATTATCTTCCCGATAGTGGTTTCAGGTCGGATATCCCCATAACCCACAGTGGTCATGGATGTTGTTGCCCACCACCACGCACAGGGAACACTAGAAAACGTGGTCTCAGGGACAGTGTGCTCCACAGCGTACTCTACTGTTGAGAAAATAGAAATGCCCACGGACAGGAAAAGCAGGAGTAAGCCAACCTCTTCATAACATAGAGTGACGGTCATTCCTAGAGATTTCAGACCTGTAAAATGACAAACAATAAACCAGTAATGATCAAAAGAACAGTCCATGCATTATACCTGCTGCTTCCACACTTCTGGTCTAATGAATGGTCCAACTGATGTATAATGTGGTAGGACATTACTGCTATTGATAGTTTCATAACTGGGAACGTGTCACGTGATGCTGTGTGACTGAGCTGGGCAAGTTTATCGATGGGATATGTAAGTTTATTACTGGGATATGTGAGTTTATTGTGGAGCCGTGGAAGTTTCTTGTTGTGTGGTATTGATGTGTTGTAGGAGTTTGAGACACTGCGGCTTTTAATAAGGCTTATAAATAACTGGCTATCTTTAGACTTGTACACTACATTCATTAACACTGGAAAAAGCAACCAGGTAGGTCACCACATCTCATCTCCAGCACTACTTCTGGTACTTGCCCTTTCACGGTTCTTGATCCGCAACATTTCCATAATGTTTCTTGGCAGGTTGGGTTTGATCTTACAATCGGGACTATTCGGATATACATTGTGATCAAAACAAAGAAGCTGAGATAACTTTTGGTGACAAGCAATAGGCGTTGAAAATTTATTTCCTTGCCTTTTCAGTACTTTGTAAACAGAAACAAAAGACATCAGTAAGCAACAACAAAACTCTACTTGTGTGGACCATGGGCCAGTTTCAATTGGGGAAACATTTTCAGAAATGGCTGCTTGCTTGTTTGCACTTTCTGCCTCAACATGCTGAAATAATAGCTTTCCATTAATTTTACTTATTGTCTTTCCTTTGAGGTCTTTAAGACAAATTGTGTTTTGTGCATCTTACTGTGTTATTGCTCCTTCCCTCTCCAGAATTTTCTCTCTCAGTTACTCACTTGCACCTACACTATCCTCAATTAAGAGGATAACACTAACTCCAGAGATACTATTAATATTACTTCTTGGTTCACATATCAAGAGATGTGCTTGTAGAGTGGGAAGACCTCCTCATTATCAGACTAGAAGAAATTTGGAGGAAGCCCAAATTCAAATCTTGGTCTATGAATCCTATATTGTAGCATTGGGGGTGCAAGATATTTACTTCCTCCCTGTGAAGAAGAATATTTATTTCCACAAGGTAAACTAACTGGAGAACTGGAGAACTCAAAAGCAATTTATTGTTTATGTTACTTTTCGCACGGGTGTTCTTTAAAAAGAAACTTGTTTTTTAAGCTGAAAACATAGAATTTCCAACTCTAGTTAGACGTATTCCTGGATGTTTCCAACCTCCAACTGCCCCGCCCCCACACTCCCACCATTGGTCGCCCGACACGTCCATTCTCACAGTGCACCGCTTACCCAGGCCAAATGGAAAGTGAACAGACACTTCATTACCCAGTTGGATGATTCTTGACTGTCAGTCAAACAGCCTTTTTTCCCCATCTCCAAAATTTTTACAACTAATAAATTAAAGTGTTCAAAGAAAATGAAAAAATAACCACATTTATGTTTTAATACCACTATGATTTTTCTCCTTGGTTGCTCGCAGCAGCGTCCAGGAGATTAATGTTTAATTCCTGGAGACTCCAGGACAATCCTGGAGGGTTGGCAACCCTATCACCAAGTTATTTTGATATGGCAACTGTAGAAATGAAGCAAGTATTTTCCACCAATATGAGACTACACAGGTGTGATAAAAGAAATCATCCCTTATGCATCTTAAGGATTTGTCATGTCACATATATTGATTTGATTGCATGAGTACTTGGCATATTAATTATACTGCGGGCTCTCTCTCGTCACACACTGCATTCAGCTGAGCAACATCAGGATGCTACTTGATGTGTACAAACACATAGCACAACTCGTTGGCCAATTAAATTTTCATGCTCTGAATGCAAGAGAGTGCCTGTGGTCTCTCCAGACAATGAAAGGTAGAAAATTTAATCTATAAAGTGAACAGCTAAATGCATTTTAATCTAGGATTTGCAGTGTAGGGAATTCCTTATTTCCTGTGATTCTTGGACACTGGACGAATAGTCAAGCAAAGAAAGTCACCCTCACTCACGGTAGTCTCGTTAATCAAAAGTAATTATTTAATGATCTTATCATTCATACGAGCATTCATGAAGCAAAATCAAACCATACTTTCCTCTATAAAATCCCATTATCTGTGATGTTGAGACTATCGTGGATAGCACGTTCAGTGAGGTGGTCACACCACAGGTAAAGATTACACAGGCAGAAAGGAAATGGGTGACCGCCAGGCAGAGTAAAAGGACTCGGCAGGTAGAGCAGGAGTCCCCTGGGGCCATCTCCCTCTCAAATAGATATACCGCTTTGGATACTGTTGGGGGAGATGGCTTATCAGGGGAAAGCAGCAAGAGCCAAGTTCGTGGCACCACAGGTGGCTTTGTTGCACAGGAGGGGAGGAAGAAGAGTGGCGGGGCTATAGTGATAGGGGATTCAATTGTAAGGGGAACAGATAGGCGTTTCTGCGGCTGCAAACGTGACTCCAGGATGCTATGTTGCCTCCCTGGTGCTAGGGTCAAGGATGTCACGGAGCGGCTGCAGGGCATTCTGGAGGGGGAGGGTGAACAGCCAGCAGTCGTGGTCCATATCGGTACCAACGACATAGGTAAAAAAAGGGATGAGGTCCTGCAAGGTGAATTTAAGGAGTTAGGAGATAAATTAAAAAGCAGGACCTCAAAGGTAGTGATCTCAGGATTACTACCGGTGCCACGTGCTAGTGAGTATAGGAACAGGAGAATAGACAGGATGAATGCGTGGCTGCAGGGATGGTGTAGGAGGGAGGGATTTTGATTCCTGGGACATTGGGACCAGTTCTGGGGAAGGTGGGACCTGTACAAGCGGGATGGGTTACACCCGAGCAGGACCGGGACCAATGTCCTCGCGGGGGTGTTTGCTAGCGCTGTTGGGGAAGGTTTAAACTAGAGTGGCAGGGGGATGGGAACCTGATCGGGGAGTCAGAAGGGAGTAAAGTTGAGAGCAGCAAGAGAGGGGAAGACCCAGGGGAAATTTACAATACAAATAGTACAGACAGTTCTTCAAGAACAAGTGAAGGGGAAAAACGTAGAGCAGCAGAAAGAAAGTGTACTTTAGGCACTACAGATAAAGTGAAAACTAGAAGGCGTAAGGCGATTAACCCAGCATCAAAGCTGAAGGACAGGCTAGGGTGTGTGGCCCAACTAAGAGTTCTATATACAAATGCATGGAGTATAAGGAATAAATTAAATGAACACAGGTTCAAATTCAAATTGGAGGGTATGACATGATAGCTATCACTGAGACATGGCTGCAGGATGGTCAGGATTGGGAACTAAATATACTGGGTTATTAAGGTCTACAGGAGAGATAGGGAAAATGGAAGAGGGGGAGGAGTAGCCTTAGTGATTAGAAATGAAATCACTTCAATGATAAAGGAGGATATAACGAGAGGTAAGCAGCCCACAGAGACCTTATGGGTTGAATTGAGAAATAGGAAAGGATCTAAGACTATAGTGGGAATTGTGTATAGGACCCCTGGCAGCAGCTCTGAAGTGCTAGATTATATAAATGCAGAGATTAGACAAGCGTGTAACAAAGGCATAGTGGTCTTAATGGGGGACTTTAACCTTCACATAGATTGGGAAAAGCAGACTAGCAACTGTCAGAAAGGTAGTGAATTTCTTGAGTGTGTCCGGGATAGTTTTCTACAGCAGTATGTCCTACAGGCAACAAGGGGGCAAGCCATACTAGATTTAGTAATGAGTAATGAACCAGATTTAGTTAACAACTTAAATGTGCATGAACATCTATCCAATAGCGATCATAACATGATCGAGTTCAATGTAATGTTTGAAAGGGAAAAAAGTGAATCAGCTGCTAAGATTCTAGACTTGGGTAAGGCCGACTTCAATGGGATGAGACAGAGACTGTCCACAGTAAACTGGGCAAATCTGTTAATGGGTAAAACGACTGATGATCAGTGGGAAATTTTTAAAGAAACATTTAACGTCATACAGAATCGGTTTATACCACATGCCAAAAAAAACAGCCATGGACAACTAAAGAGGTAAGGGACAGTATAAGACATAAGGAAAGGGCATACAAAAAGGCAAAAAATGGCACAGATCCTGGCGAATGGGAAAGATACAAAGATCAACAAAGGGTCACAAAACAGATAGTAAGGGCGACAAAAAGAGAGTATGAAAAGAAACTTGCGAGGGATATCAAAACTAATATCAAGAACTTTTATAGTTATATTAGGAAAAAGTGTTGGCCCCTTAAAAACTGAAAGTGGAGTATTGTCATTGACAATGGGGAAATGACGGACATGTTGAACAATTACTTTGCGTCAGTATTTACAGTCGAAAAAGAGGACAGCATGCTGGAAATCCCAAGAAAACTAATATTGAAATGGGGACAGGGACTCAATAAAATTAACATAAGTAAAGCAACAGTAATGAAGCAAATAATAGCACTAAAGAGTGACAAATCCCCAGGAGCAGATGGTTTCCATCCCAGGGTTTTAAAGGAAGTAGGTGAGCAGATTGCAGAAGCCCTAACTATAACCTTTCAAAGTTCTCTAGATTCAGGAACTTTTCCTCTAGATTGGAAAATTGCACATGTCACTCCGCTTTTTAAGAAAGGAGAGAGAGGGAAACCGGGGAATTATAGACCAGTTAGCCTAACATTTGTTGTGGGAAAATGCTGGAGTCTATAATTAAGGATAGGGTGACTGAACACCTTGCGAATTTTCAGTTAATCAGAGAGAGCCAGCATGGATTTGTGAAAGGTAGGTCGTGCCTGACAAACCTGATTGAATTTTTTGAAGAGGTGACTAAAGTAGTGGTCAGGGGAATGTCAATGGATGTTATTTATATGGACTTCCAGAAGGCATTTGATAAGGTCCCACATAAGAGACTGTTAGCTAAGATAGAAGCCCATGGAATCGAGGGAAAAGTACGGACTTGGTTAGGAAGTTGGCTGAGCGAAAGACAACAGAGAGTAGGGATAATGGGTAGGTACTCACATTGGCAGGATGTGACTAGTGGAGTCCCGCAGGGATCTGTCTTGGGGCCTCAATTATTCACAATATTTATTAACGACTTAGATGAAGGCATAGAAAGTCTCATATCTAAGTTTGCTGATGACACAAAGATTGGTGGCATTGTAAGCAGTGCAGATGAAAACATAAAATTACAAAGCGATATTGATAGATTAGGTGAATGGGCAAAACTGTGGCAAATGGAATTCAATGTAGACAAATGTGAGGTCATCCACTTTGGATCAAAAAAGCATAGAATAGGGTACTTTCTAAATGGTAAAAAGTTAAAATCAGTGGATGTCCAAAGGGATTTAGGGATACAGGTACATAGATCATTGAAGTGTCATGAACAGGTGCAGAAAATAATCAATAAGGCTAATGGAATGCTGGCCTTTATATCTAGAGGACTGGAGTACAAGGGGGCAGAAGTTATGCTGCAGCAATACAGAATCCTGGTTAGACTGCACCTGGAGTACTGTGAGCAGTTCTGGGCACTGCACCTTCGGAAGGACATATTTGCCTTGGAGGGAGTGCAGCGTAAGTTTACTCGAATGATACCCGGAATTCAAGGGTTAAGTTATGAGGAGAGATTGCACAAATTGGGGTTGTATTCTCTAGAGTTTCGAAGGTTAAGGGGTGATCTGATCGAAGTTTATAAGATATTAAGGGGAACAGATATGGTGGATAGAGAGAAACTATTTCCGCTGGTTGGGGATTTTAGGAGTAGGGGGCACAGTCTAAAAATTAGAGCCAGACCTTTCAGGAGTGAGATTAGAAAACATTTCTACACAAAGGGTGGTAGAAGTTTGGAACTCTCTTCCGCAAACGGCAATTGATACTAGCTCAATTGCTAAATTTAAATCTGAGATAGATAGCTTTTTGGCAACCAAAGGTATTAAGGGATATGGGCCAAAGGCAGGTATATGGAGTTAGATCACAGATCAGCCATGATCTTATCAAATGGCGGAGCAGGCACGAGGGGCTGAATGGCCTACTCCTGTTCCTATGTTCCTATTATACACTTAATAATTCACAACATTATTATGTAATGACTTAACAATTCATACATACATCAGGCAAATCATTAATACATATACAACCTTTCAACGAATGCTTTTGCTCATCGGGCCTGAAGGTTGATCAGCTCTTCAGAACTCGAGGTCCTCTTCTTCTTGCGTGATGTTCAACTGCAATGTGCGTTCCTTGTGACTGCTGGGTGGTGAAGAAGAGAAGAGCCTGTTCTTCTCTCAATGTCTTCTTTTCATTTTTTTTTACCAATAGGACGTAGGATTGGGGAGGGTCATTATTTTTGTCCAATTGCTCCCTGTTGCTATGCCTCAATCATTAACATACCTCAATGATTGACAGTTTAGGCTTTGATCATGTGACTGGAGACACTTTGATGTCGAAAAGACCATGTGCTTGAACGATGGGTTGTAAAAGTCCCCTTTATTGTCTCTGTTTATGGCCTTTCATGTAGAGATAGACCCTTACATTTCTACGCCCAGACATTCTTAATGGTCCTTACATCTCCAATTTTGATTGCTTCAATGGCTTCAAATCCATTCTTTTTACCATTTGACCATATGCTGGGTGCAATACTATTTGATATTTTACAAATCCCAGTTCTTTTCAACAGATTACCAGATAGGAATGAGAGGCCCATGTTTTTTTTTCTCACCTATCATTGCTTTCCTGATCCGAAGACTTCAATGTATGTCTTTGTTGCCTTTTCTTACATTACCCCCTGCTGTGTTGAAAAGCTTGTGCTTCCAAAAGCCGATGTGTTTTGAAAGCCTGACAACCCCCTAAAGCTCAATATCCATCTAGCTGATTTATTTAATAATCTAGATATCGATCTGCAGTACAATGTCTTCGATCCCGAAACTCATACTTCTCCAATACCATCAGCGTCAGTGAGGGAAAAAGATGATTTGCAAGAATAGTTTACCACATTATTGTGATGGCAGGTTTTCAAATGTCTTTGTTTAAAAGGGGTACAGTTAACCTTTTCCTTCAAATGTCTTTTGTTAAAGGGGTTTTGAACCCCACAGCAGTGAGATTATGCTGCACCTAGTATGAACCCCAATTGGTTTGTTACTTTATTAGAGATGGTCTCACACCTTCTGGCTTCCATACACTCAGCAAGCAGATCCTAATGAGAGTCCTAAGTGGCAGGACCACTTTTGCATCAACACATATCAAAAAATAATTTACACTGATGTAAAAGCATAGCTTACAGTTATAGTTGAGCTAATTTTCATTCCTATTATACGAAAATAATTTTCAACCTACCCTGTCTCATAAACCCAACCAAAATTAATGTTTTGATACCATGTATAAGAACTGCGGGAACAGGAATTTAAATTGCTTCCTGTGAATCTCTATCTTGCTGGTGTTTATTTATACAAGACAGCTTTAAACTCACTAAGGAATTTCTTATACATTTGGGTATACAAGCACGAGGGTCAAACTGCCCATACTTTCCATTACATCATCAACCAGACCTGCAACCTGCATCACACCTATCTGGCAATGAGAGGACAACTGTCTATCAGGCTTTGGGTCAACACAAAAATAGTTGAAGATCTGTGACATCTGCTCAAGAACATCTGCAGCAAAGCTGCACCATAAGGACTGCAGTGTCTGTCAGTCAAGGTCACCTGCTCCACCTTTTTGCTGCCACCTCCTGCCCGGTATACGGCAGTGTTGTCTTCTGGGAAGGATGTCCTGGAGCACAATAAAGGAAAACCTTCCTCGCATTCACCTCATTCAGCACTATCTCCACTTCCCAGGATGTTTGGGTGTTATACTGTTCCATTACTTTCCCACACACTTTTCTTCCTGTCTCCACATTTATTTTGCAGGTTTTGTGTGCCCAACAGCCTTTGGAAAGGATGAAACATACATTGGAACCATTTTCAGTATTGTTAAAGGCTGAACTACTTTTTGCCCCCATATGTAGCCACTTATTTTTAAGAGTTTGCATCCCACAAGTACCTTCTCACCATTTCCTTTGGTGAGTTCCCAGAACCAAACCTAATATGAACCCAGAGCTAGCATGAATTAGTAATTAGGGCCAACTTAACTCTGTGAAATGCAGGGAAATGGCCTTGCTAGAAAGCAGTGAGCATTGTACTTGTTCATTGTTTTTTATGGCTCTGCAGAACATCTACCCTATTATGTATTTACTCCTATTCTATGTGCAGTGTGATTCTGTGCTGTTAAGGTGCTATTATATATGTTTTTCTTCTGATCCCTGAGGAGAAAACCTCCATTCCATTTTCATTCTTTTGTACTGTTATTTATTTTGGTCTCTGTGGAGGTCTGTTGAAGACTACTTAAGGGAGAAATGGGCCTATAATGTTGCTAATGCAAACAGTGTGGGAGTAATTGCATCATGATGTTATTTTGCATTATTGTCAAGGACACTGGCATGGTGAATGGTGAGCCCAGTTACCAAGCGACATGAGGAAGTCATTGTAAATTTTTGCTAATAACCTGTAAGTGCATAAAAAAGTGAGACTGCTGCCATTAATTGTATGCCATTAACCTCACATGACCTATGTATCGACTGTCAACAGCACTCTAGGAAGGTAAAAGTACCTTTAGTCTAAATGCTCTTTATTCCCCACCTTGATCTGATTATGTCTGCTCTTCTCTGATTAGGTAGCTGACTGATGATGTGGAAACAACCTCATTAGGCTTCATTGTTTAAAATTCAATGGGCTCGATTTTAAAAGGGTGGTGGGGGGGTTTGTCAATAGGCGCGCAGCAAACCCTTGTAGTAAAAACTTACCTTTCCCCATGCAATCGCAACTTAATTGGTGGCCATTAATCTTGTTTCCGGTTTTGCCGTCCGAAAGCTGCGCATTGGGCGGACTGCGCACCCGGATGACAGGCTGTCAGCTGGAGCATCTAGATTTAAAGGGCCATTGCTCCAATGGATTTTGCTGGAGCAAAGAGCAAGGAGACCCAATGGAGCAGCACAGGGGCAAGGCTGCTCCAAAATTCAGCGATGCCTCACTTCTTAGGTGCTGTTGGCTGGGCTGAGGAGGAGGAGGGAACTATTTTACCCGGCCGACAGGAGGAAGTGCCCTGCTTCGGCCACCAAGAAGGCCTGGCTCGAGGTGGCAGAGGAGGTCACGAGCAGGAGCAACATATCCCGTACCTGGGTCCAGTGCAAGAAGTGTTTCAATGACTTAACTAGGTTAGCAAAAGTGAGTAAACTTACTGATTCTCCTACATTCCGTGGTGCACATCACCCACCCACCCCCCAACTCATTCTGCACTGCCTAGACTACTCCATCATATCACTCCTCACACCCACTTAAGGCTCATCCTCAACTTACCTTCACTTCCTCAGCACTGCCTCACCGCCCCATCTGTGACCCCACCATGACCACTCACCCCAATCCTGATCCAATGTGACGTCCCTGTCTGTTACACACCCTCTGATACACCTCTTTCACGGTCAGCCTCACACAAAGCAATGCATTTGTGATCACAAAGGGTATGCACAAGGGTGTCTGACAGACTGTCATGTTTTCCCCATTTATATTTGGTTTCTGTTAAAGTCACATTAAATGTTATCATTCTCACCGCTACTGCCACGTCTTACCCATTCTTTACTGGCTTTTGTGATAGCGCCCTTTCATGTGCTTCATCATGAACGGCAACACTTGATGCCACCCAGTGGGTCACTTTACAGTGGGTGTATGTGTAGTTGCAGGACTGTCCGGTGCAGGGTTGGGGGGGGGATGGGCTGGTGTTGGTGCTGGTCTTTCCAGGTGGTGTGAGGACTGGACTCTTCTCACTTTCTGATCTTATGAGAACTGTTCACATATGAGTGACTCCCTGGCCTCACAAGCAGCCAAGTGAGCCGCTGCTCTGCCCATGGGTCCTCCTCCTCATCCTCTCCTGCTCCTCCTCAATGTAGATGGCAGATGTGGATGGTGGATGAGGGGATGGGGCCTCCTCAACCGGTACCCCTCTCTGTTGCGCCATGTTGTGCAGGACATAACACACTATTATAATGTGACCGCTCTCTCTGGTGTGTATTGAAGTGCTCCCCCAGAACGATCGAGGCACCGAAATCGCATCTTGAGCAGCCCTATAGCATGTTCAATTGTAGACCTGGTGGCGATGTGGCTGTCGTTGTATCGACGCTGTTTCTCACTGATGGGGTTCCTCAGAGGTGTCATGAGCCACGTGTGCAGTGTGTATCCCTTGTCCCCGAGGAGCCAGCCCTTAAGGGTGCCCGCATCGTGGAAGAGGCCCGGGATGTTGGATTCCTTCAGAATGAACAAATCGTGGCAGCTGCCAGGGAATCTGGTGCACACTTGAAGAAATCTTTTGCGCTGGTCACAAACGAGCTGAGCGTTGATGGAGTGATACCCCTTTCTTTTGATGAACAGTCCTGGCTCGTGTGGAGGTGCTCAGATTGCTATTTGCATGCAATCAATTGCACCCTGTACCTGTGGGAAGCCAGCCACAGAGTGGAATCCCACTGCCCTCTCTGTCTGGCTGAAGTCGTCCATGGGGAAGTTGACGTATTGCGAGGTTCTGCAAAACAAGCCGTCGGTGACCTGCCTTATGCACTTGTGTGCAGACGACTGAGCGACTCCAGCGATGTCACCGGTGGCACCCTGGAATGATCCAGAGGTGATGAAGTTGAGGGCAGTGGTCACTTTAACAGCGATGGGTAATGAGCAGCTCGGCATGAAAGAGGCTGTGGATGTCTGCAACCACCTGGCCACTCACTCTCAGCCTCCATATGCACTGCTCCTCAGAGAAGTCCAGGAAGCTGAGCCTTGGTCTGTAGACCCTCTGGTGAGGGTAGTGCCTCCTGCGACGTCACTCCCTCTATCATTCTGTTGTTCTACAGCCTCTTTCATGCCGAGCTGCTCATTACCCATCGCTGTTAAAGTGACCACTGCCCTCAACTTCATCACCTCTGGATCATTCCAGGGTGCCAACGGTGACATCGCTGTTGTTCGCCTCTGTGCCCTTGTGCAGATGCCTGTGGTACAGCACTATGTTGTGGAGCTCCAAGTGGCGGAAGTGCACGTCGTGCCTGGTAAGGATGGTGATGTTGATCGTGCTCGGATGTAGTGGTGAATGCAGCCATCGCGCACCCCATCCTGATGGTCCGAAAAGTTGGTACGTTTGTGTAAACAGAATAATTCTGAGTGGAAACCAAGAATTTTCAGTCTAAACACAAAGATCTCCCAGCCAAAGGTTTGTCTGAGAGAACTGAGTGCCCTGCTGCAATAATTCACCTTTAATCCCCATCTGTCAAACAGGCATTTAAATGTCCAAATGGCTGCCAGCTGAAACACGACTCGTTCACCATGGAGTGTTTCAGACAGCACGGGAAACAAGTTGAGGCATCATTGAAATCGCTTGCCTTCATTGTATAGTTAATACAAAGGAAGAATGCGTCAAAATGCAAGAAGACATTAATAAACTTGAAAAATGGGGGTATAATCGGCAAATGAATTTCAACATAAATAAGTGTGAGGTGGTACATTTTGGTAGGAAGAATAAGGAGGCCACATACTGCTTGGATAAGAAGAGTCTAAATGGGGTAAAGGAGCAAAGGGGATCTCGGGGTACAGATAGGCAAATCACTAAAAGTAACAACATAGGTTAATGAGGCTATAAAAAAAGGCAAACCAAGCACTGGGGTTCATTTCTAGAGGGATAGAATTGAAAAGCAGAGAAGTTATGTTAAACTTGTATAGAACCTTGGTTAGACCACACTTGGACTACTGTGCACAGTTCTGGTCTCCATGTTATAAAAAGGATATTGAGGCATTGGAGAAGTTGCAAAAAAGATTCACAGGGATGATACCAGAACTAAGAGGATATACCTTTCAGGAAAGGCTAAATAGGGTGGGCTCTTTTCTCTAGAAAAGAGAAGGCTGAGGGGTGACCTGATAGAGGTCTTTAAGATAATGAAAGGTTTTGATAGGGTAGACATAGAGAAAATGTTTCCACTTTTGGGGGTGTCCAAAACTAGAGGTCATCAATACAAGACAGTCACTAATAAATCCAATAGGGAATGCAGGAGAAACATCTTTACCTAAAGAGTAGTAAGAATGTGGAATGCGCTGCCACGAGGAAAGGAGTAGTTGAGGCAAATAGTATGGATATTTTTAAGGGGAAGCTAGATAAGCACATGAGGGAGAAAGGAATAGAAGGATATGCTGATAGGGTTAGATGAAGTAGGGAGGGAGGAGGCTTGTCTATGAACACCAGCATAGACCAGTTAGGCCGAATGGCCTGTTTCTGTGCTGTAGACTCAATGTAATTTGATTATAAACTATTGTTTATAATTAATCTGGCAGTGAGAATTGAAGAATGATATGTGCCTTTCAGGAATACAAATCTGTTTTATATTTTTAGAATAACAGAAGGACTTCTATCACTCTTTTCTTCAGAAGATGGAAGGGAATAAAAGTGCCAGCAATAATACCTCAAAGAAAACCCTATGTTAAACCCTATTACGACTCCTTTCCCAATTCTACTAAAGCTCAGAGCTCAGAGATGCTCCAGTGTAACTAAACCTCAGGCTGCTAATTACCTAGTATCTATCTCCAGCCTACTGCATTTTGCCTACCATCTTACTGTGTTACTGGGGCTTTAAAAAAGATATGAGATAAAAATTGAACACATATAAAAAAACTATAGAATACTAATCAAGGCCATAAAGTTTTCATGAAAAAATGGACAAAATTTGATCCTGAAGATACAGGCAAAAATCCCAGAATACTAAGTACAAAAAGTGCGAATTGATTTATAGAGTCACCATAAATCAGTGCCCCAATGATAACATTTTGTAGGAGTAATTTTCCGAATCCACATGCATCCAAATTTCCCCACCTTCAGCAAGGACTCATAAAATTACCCTATACGTTATATGGGACAACATCCCCCACCCATTATTATAAAACAGTATATCCTTCAACTCACCATGAGCATTGCCACAGAAATCCATTTGTAATATATTAAAACACTACAATGGCAAGTAGTTCCTGCCTGTAATGTTCTGGCATCATACTTCCTGTGTCACGCCCTGATGTCACACTATGTTACAGTTTTTTATTGGTAGACATGAAATAAATCATGGGCTGAATTTCCATTCAAGCAAAACCCCAAGTGGAATTATAATGGGCGCCATTCACGGCTGCCTAAAATCCAGAGGGCTGACCCTGCCGCAGTTTGCAGGGTCCGTCTAAATTTAGCAATTGTGCTAAGCTCTTGGTGGTTGCAATGGCACGGAGTGGCAGCTTCCTATTTGGCAAGGGGGCATGGGAACTTGCATCCTTTTTACAGGATTTAAAGGCTTTCAGCAGTTTAAAGGGGCCAGCACATGAGAAATTCTGAAGCAAGCAAATTAGAAAATTTCAATTGCGGCAAATGTCTGTCAAGTTTGCTTGAGTGCTGAGATCCCCCAGGCTTCCTGATGAAGTTGTAAAAGCGCATCTACTGGAAGTTAGACAGTTGAGGGGTGCACTTTTTGCCACTGTGTAGCACAGGTCCCAAAGGAGAGCAGGACAGCAGCAGTGGCAAGAGGTGGTCAAGGCATGCAATGAGTGTCAATGGAATGATGCCACACACAGTAGCACAGCTACAGCAAGGTAAGAATTCAAGAATTCACTAAGCCAGGTATTTTGGTCACTCACAGATACCTCCTCTCCATTTAGTGAAAATGCTTGAATAGTTCACCACTAATGCCCAGGAGGCCACAAGGAACCATTGCCAGCCTTCCCATGGAAGAGTACCTTCACTCGTAGCCATACATGCATTCACCCCACCAAAAGCATCCCATGGTATGCAATTGCATGTTGCCTGCACGTGTCATATTATAGTGTGGTTGCTGACATCTGACTTTGAATGCTGCTCATGGAAACCAAAGGAAATTCTAAATGTTCCAAGCTCTTTAAAGAAAAGGGCAGCCCACAACAGCAGACAGAGATTGCCAACAGGTGGTGGTCCCAAAAGCTATGTCCTCTCACCTGCCCCTCTGTGGAAACTCTGCAGATCCTGAATAGTTGGGCTATGCATGGACTTGGGGAAAGTGAAGTAGGAGGACAGGTGCCCACGACAGGTGTGTGATGACATTCTGCTTCTCTTGCTTTTTATTCTATTGAACCCCACATTAACTGTCAGCAAATGATATCACAAAACTTTTAAGTGGCTTATTTTACTAAAAGCAATGTAGAATCTGTTCCTTGGCACCCTATTCTAACCTCTCTCCTCTTTTCCTCTTTCAGATGAATCTGAAGATTGGAAACAGAGGGGGAAGGTGAGTTAGGCCCCTCTGCATTTGGACCTGCCAGTAATTCGAAGCACGCACCATAATTTACTATCTCTCTCCCAAGAACCAACTCACAGACATGCACCCAGGGAAATAAAGGGTGAGGCATGGGGAGTACACTGGGTGAAATACAGAGCATGTCTGAGCAGGAGCATCTGCGGGTGGAAAATGAGGAGGAAGAGGTTGTTGGCCAGAGAGTCAGGAGATGTCACCACTCGTTTCAAGAGCCTCGGGTTTCCAGCGGTCATGGTTCTACTCTTAAAAGAAAGGGCACTTGCAGAGTATCAAAGTATTAGGGTAATGTGTCAGAAACTGTGCTGCAGCATGAAGGAATTCATCACCCTTATGTGTGATACATTGACAGATGGCTTTGCAGCACTGTAGTCCATCTTGGAGTGTGTAGCAATTCAGAGACTTCTGCATTAGGGACCCCCATGACAGAGGCCCTCAGGGCTGTCTGTGCTTTGTCCATGGATACTCAAATTGCTGTCACAGATATCTGGGGTGCCAGGTTACAGATAGCTGTCTCTTCCAGCTTCCTAGTGACAGGGACAAGTATCTCATGGGGCTTCACTGATCTCATTGCTACGTTTAGCTCTGCTTTCCCACAAATCAATGGCCGTGCAGAGTCAGTGCCCCGTACTAATGACATAACTAAGTACTAGTGGACATAACAGCTATGTGTGCAGATGATGCTTTTCTTTCTCTGGATTACAGCACTCGCAGGCCCTCCAGCCAGTCTTCTTCAATGCCAGCGCATGTGGCTGAAAAGGTTCAGGACCAGACTGTCCATGTAGCTTCACAAGATGTGTGGCTTGCAGAAAGTCCATCTTGGAATTTTACTGCCATTAGGGAAGAGTTACCTCAGTCCCAAGAAGCTTGGATAGGTATGCAGTAGTCAGTCACTTTCTACACTCCTGCCACTGAGTGTAGCACCTAGGAGTTGCACACAATTAGGTTTTAGAGCTTCTATATCACACGCTAGCACCAGGGGCAAACACAGTGGCAAGAAGGACATGTGACAAAAATGTACTTTTAGTCTGTATTGAATTTTTTAACTTGTAGTTTGTATTGCTATAAACAGCTTGTAAGGGATTAACACCCAAGGTCAGACAATGTATTTTTCAACAGAAAGGCCACCAGCTCAGACTAGTCAGTTTGGCTGCAAGAACTTCACAAAGTCTGAATTTCTACGGAACACATAATAAGTTGTCTGGAGGTGTAACTTTGTGTCGATCGTAGCCATTACATGCACTCACAAATCTCTTTCCATTGTTAAAGGTTGGTTATCCATTCAGTATTGATAAATGGCTGTTTGATCTAATCTGATTATGAGAGATGTAGTCATCAACTACCTTTTGTGTCAATATATTTACAGAGGTAGCCGCATGCCACCTTGACACAAAACAAAGACTCAGGCCTCAGCCCGGATTAGTAGGCTTGACTGACAGCTGTGTCTGAGGCCTTTGGGAATGGGACCCGCTGGTTGATTGACTGCAATCCTCTATGGCCAGAGGTTTCCGATCACAGAATTGTATTGGGCATCATGTGGCAGTCTACAGTCTAGTATCGGAGTTTCAGGTCTTGGAGACAACTGCTGAAGAGCTGTACATTTTAAAAAGTTTTGGGCCAGCCAGCAGATACAGCTGAGCTAGTTTTCAAATAGTAGTCAGTTCTACAGGGTAAGAGGTGAGTCTATATTTTGAAGTCTACTAGTGGATCTCTCATGGTGTTACCCACAGAGACTGAAGATGAAGTGAATGCCCTGAAAGTACAATAATAGTAAAATAAAATATATTAAATATAAAAGATGATATATATATATATTTAAATAATGTATTAAATATAATGTAATCCATTATATATTAAATATAAACTGATCTATAATATATTAAAAGTATCATTTAATATACAGAATGTAAAATAAATCAAATGTATCATTAAAAAACTAATTTAAATATAAAAGAGATCAAAATGAGAAGGTTTGATTACCTCCTGGGAGTATTGGGGAGACATGTGGGCAGCTGTTGGAAGCCCAACTTCGGAACATTTACTGAGGAAGTGATTCTTTTCTATTGGTATTGAACCTAATGACTCTGGCCACTCATTCCTGTGGTTCTTATTTCTACTTATGAAAAGAGGGGAGAGGAGAGGGTTGGAGAGGGGAAGAGAGGAGAGGGGAAGAGGGGAAGGAGAGAGGAAATTGCGAGGACAACAGAACAGAGGAAATGGGAAGGAAGGTGAAAAAAGCAGACATTTCACCCAAAGGTTCTGCTCAAATACACTAAGTGCTGCTGCAGGAATATACAGGAAGGAAGGAAAGATGCAAATAAGAAAATACTGAAGTTGTATCTATTTTTTGGTTTTTGCTGTACAAAGCCACACCCTAAACAAATGAACAGTCAAAAAAACTGTTCCTCCATATTACATGCAGGGTTTATTAATATAATTATTGATCTACCTGCAGTGGGTAAGGAAAACATTATGGGAGTAAATTTCCGAGTACATTCCGGCAGCTGATGCATATCAAAGAATCGCAGGAATGTTGCTCCTGATTTTTCGATATGCTCTGGTGGCAGATGAGGTTTCCCACCTCCGGTGAATATTCAGAACTTTTTGGCTTATCTGTTCATTTTCCAGGAAGCAGCCAAAAAAGATTTATTTCACTGTGTTTGGAGAGATCTATAAACTTCTTTCACTACAGCTGTACACCCCTTCCCCACTTGGGACATCATAAATACATTTTGCAGCTGATCAGAATCCCATAATTTCAAACTCTGACACTGTGATTGAATATATTCATATTTCACATTTTTCCCTGAGGATTATGATACACCACTGTGAAAATATTGCATCTACCACCTCACTTCCTATGTTATACTTTACCACCAAGCTGTGTAACTCATGCAAATTTCTGTGTTACATTTGCATTTGATTGATGGAAAGTTTGGATTTAAAAGTCACTGGGGGTTATATTGGATAACCCACAAAATCGGGGACTGGGATCACGGTCCGCGATTAACCCATACCCATTGGTTAGGATGCAGGCAGCACATAACATTCGTGCTACCTGGTGCACTGTGGCTGCAGGAAGTGCTGGAAGTCCATTGGGAAGTAAATCTGTGCTGGAATATAGTGACAATTGACTGCGCCTGCGAGAGGTTCTCAGATAGTGCACTAGAGGCCTTGATGGAAGAGGGGGACAGAAGGAGGGGCATCCTATATCTGCAGGGGGGCAAGAGGCCCTCCAGAGATATGCTCACGAGGCAGTGGGATGCAGCAACGGACAAGGTCAGTGCCAGCAGCACAGCACCACGCACATGGATGCAGTACAGGAAGAAGTTCAATGATTTGACATGAGTGGTCAAGGTGAGTGAGGTCAACTGTCAAGTGGCATCTCCTACCAACTACACCACTAGCCTCATCCACTGCTCCACGCACAACACCCACCATCACCCACCTATCAACAAACCCTTTCAATCAGTACTCAACTCTTCCAATCAGATGCTTCATCTCACCCTCATACATTACCACTGTTGCAAGCTGCACACCCACAACCCACAGGTCACACACACTGGCAGCTATTCAACCATGACAACCACATCACCCAAACATCTTGCAGGATACTCACTGACACACTTTCCGCTTTCTTGCAGGAGAAGGTGGTACATAACAGGAGGCAGCTTGTGGCAGCGGCTCCATTGAACATGAACCTGCTGTCCTCTCTCAGGATGACAGCATTCCTGTCCTACCCATGCCACTCTGCCAGTGCCCTTGCTGTTGTTTGTCAGTCAGCCCACTTCCTGTAGAGTATTGAAGCTTTATTCAAGTATAGGAAACCTCCAAAAACAGGTACAGATGCGGCAGCAGCCAGAAGAAATATTCCAGCAACTAACCTGTAACTCCAGCATGATCCCCTTAAATACCGCTAGTGGAGGTGGGGGGTCCTCCATGTCGTTTAAGTCCTGTTCAGCTGTGTGAGGTTAAGACAGGGCGTTGGATGGAGCGTGGAGTTCCAAAATGGCAGCGGTCCCTTTAATTGATTTAATTCATAATCTTCCTACTCTACATGCTGCTGGTGTTCATTAGGTGCGTGTGCGCAAACCCCTTTACCTAAATGGCATCTTGCGCGCGTCATGCCGGAAGTGTGCGCACGTATCTCAGATGCCATTTTTGGGGCTTGGGTGTCCGTGTAACGCCTACAAAACATTTGCTACACGGCCCAGTTTCGCCCCCAGTGACAAATCACAGCTGAACCATCACGAGAAATACCAAGCCACACATAGCAAGCAGGAATGGCAAGGCCAGCATTTATTGCCCATCCCTAACTGCCCTTGAGAAGGTGGTGGTGAGCCACCTTCTTGAACCACCGCAATCCGTATGGTGAAGTATTACAGAATTAACAAGAAAATAAAAGTCTGGTGCGACATTACAAATCTCAGATATCATAATGCACATTAACACAAGTATAATTATGGTACTAAGGCTGAATAAAGTGATTCATGCTGCTGATACTTTCAATTTCATCTTTCTTTAGAACCGAGATCTGATTCAACTTTGCTCCACAGCCTCCTCCCAGAGAGTCAGTGCATTAAACTTTCAGGATAGAATTTTTAAAGGTGAGACCAGCTATATTTTACGATAGGTTAACAGGTGAAGAATTGTTCTGCCTTCTCTTTGATCAATTGTGTTCTATGGTAAAATTGATATGGTAAAACGATTATCCATTTCAGTCAGTTTACCATATTTTAATATTCTGTTTAGCTAAGGCTTGCTTCATGTATTGTAATACCAAATTGACCACTACAATAGATTTATTTATACTCATTAATATTACATTTCAGTTTAGCTGTGCATGTTTTAATTTGAATGGTACATTATTGTTCTAGATTTAAATAAAGATAATAATAACAAAATATAGTAATCTGGAAAATGGAGGATAATCAGGGTGACAGGCGAACACGGTTACAGTTATAGTTGTGTTATCTGAAACTCTGTTACACTGCACGTTGTTTTCATTAATGCTGTTCAATCACCAGCTCATACAATAAGGAAGCTTGAATTTAAAGTCCTTTGCAGTTTTCAAGCAATATTCAGCTACCCAGTAACAGAGAAAACTTCACTAGGAACTGATTGACATTTATTGCATGTCGTGAGTGTCCCATGAGACGAGTGAAATGCCACTCTGCATTCCTATTTTCTAGCTGACCAAAAGGCCATATTTTCAAATACTGTGACTGAATATGTTTAATGTGTAATGTTTTAAGGATTGTGCTGGCATCAATTGGAGTTTTACAACATGAACAACAACTTTCATTTATACAATGCCTTTAATGTATGAAAATATCCCAAGGTGTTTCAAAGAAGCATAATCCAGCAAAAATTGATACCGATCCAAAGTGAGATATTCGGAGGTGAGACTAAAAGCTTAGTCAAAGAGGTAGGTTTTAAGAAGGGTCTTACAGGGGGAGAGAGATGTAGGGAGGCAGAGAGGTTTACGGAGGAAATTCCAGAGCTTAAAGCGTGGATGGCTGAAGGCACAGACTCCAATGTTGGGGCGAAGGGAGTGGAAGATGTGTAAGAGGCCAGAGTTGAAGAAACACAGAGTTCTTGGAGGGTTGTAGAGCTGGAGGACCTTACAGAGATAGGGAGGGTGAGGCCATGAAGAGATTTGAACGCAAAGATGAGAATTTTAATTCGAAGGCATTGGTGGACTAGGAGCCAATGTAGGTCAGAGAGCACAGGGGCGATGGGTGAGCGTGAACTGATGCGGGATAAGAAACGGGTAGCAGAGTTTTGGATGAGCTCAAGTTTATGAAGGGTGGAAGATGTAAACCAGCCAGGGCAGCATTGGAATAGCACAGTATAATTGTTTAGCTTATGACTTTAAACTATTACATGATTCAAGTATACCACTATGTCATAAACAGATATTTTTTTACTTTATTAATATTAGTAGTAATTTGTATTAAAACTGGTACTTTTTATTGTATTTTATATGGGGGAAATTTCTATATGAAGTGATTAGCTTACCGGTTGAATGTCTCCCAAGCTTCAACATGCGTAGTGATCTCATCAACCTTAGGATCTGGACAACTTTTCCGACATTTTCCAGTTCTGTAAAACCTCCATAAAGTTGCTCCACCAGCAGTGTGATGTAAAATGGGATCACAGCAATGAGGTCTATGATATTCACCAGACTCCTAAGGAACTTGCACTTGTTTTTCACACATAAGAATCTCAGTAAGTACTCTGCAGAGAACCATGTGATGCAAATATATTCAACTGCGTTCAATAAAGGGGGTTCCAGAACTGTATATTCAAGGGAAAAGAGAGCCATGTTTGCAATGGAAATGAGAACAAAGGCTACAGAAAGGATTCCAAATATTTTAGCTAGCTTTGAAGAGTCAGGTTTCTCCATCATGTTCCAAAGTTTTTGCCTTAGTTTTTCAAAAATTACCCCAGAGAAATCTTCCTCTTCATTCTGAATCGTTTCTGTACCTCGCTTTATGTCTAAAGTTTCATTAATTTCTTTCCGTCTGTAATATTTGTCTCGGCAGCAAATGTCAATGTTAAGTTCATCTATTCCCCAGTATTCAATTTCCTGCAAAAAAGACATTGCACAAAGTTCTTCATTTACATGCAATCTTCCAGTTTTATAATAATTTATGATGTACTTGAATGTCTGAGAACTCCTGTCAAAGAAATACTCATTGTCCACAAAGTTGGCATCATCGCATAGCTCCAGCACAGAATCCTGTTCAGATGTAGCCAGTTTCCCCAGCCGTGTTTCAGGGTGGGACAACAGAGTTTCATGTGACAGAATGAATCTGCTGCCACCAACATTTATGATAAAGGTGTTTAAATGATTTTTATGCAGGTGCTCGTCGCTGCAGAAAACACTGGATTCCAGCGAGAAAACAGAACCATTATCTTCATTCTGCCCAACTAACCAAGGAGAACAATTGGGAGACTTCATGGTACATGATCATTGATGATGGCCTGATAAATAAATTTAAAAATTATCTTCATTAGGACACATGAACAACATTGAAGTTTATAAAAAGTGAAGGCAATCAGTAGTTCAATCTAGGTACTTTTCCCAACTTAATTGTAACACACATTAATAAAGTTGCTATATCCCTTTGCATTGTACTACACATTACTCATTAAAGTCCAAAAATTGATTGTATGAAACAGTTAATGAAAAGTCCCCTCAGCAATATTTAAACAAATTATTTTTTAAAATCTTCACAAAATTGTAAAAGTCTCCAGTACCTCTGCCCACTACTATGAAATATGATTTTGAAGGAAGGCGTTATATTTTTTTCTCCAACAGAAGCACAAGAATTCTTGTGGTATGACTTTAACATAGGCTGGTGGAAAGGGTTATTGTAACTTGAACACAGAAAAGTCTGCTTCACCAACTGTGCACACAGAATCCGAAGACAATACAAATAGGAGAAAAATGTGGTGCCTGCTTTTTGTATTCGACTAAACTGGACTTGTACTTTTCATTGGAATATGCAGAATCAATATGAACAGAGGATTGTGTAAAATCCTCAGCTGGCTCACTCAGGATGTTAAATTTAGAGTTTTAATTACCTCCTCCCTGTACCTCCGCAAAAGATTCTGCCTCTTGCTGGTATGACTGTCCTCGTAATTTGAAATTCTGCTTGATGTCCATTAATTTGGTACATATCACTTGACCTTTTAAGTATTTGAAAACTTTCAAGAAGTACTACTTTCCAAATGTCAATCGTTCTTAAGGCAAACTTGCATATTCCAAAAAATAGCTAACTTGGCATAAAAGTATATTGATATGCTGTTAATGTCAAGCAGTATTTTTTTCTAATATGTGTTTACTGTATCCTTATATCGTTTATACCTGTGGACTGGACACATTTGAGGCATTGTTAAGGGATGAATCCAACCAACAGAAATAATGCTAAAAAAAGAAACTGCAAATGCTGGAAATCTGAACTGAAAACAGGAACTGATAGAAATCAGTTCCTGTTTTCAGCAAGTCCTTGATAATGACAGATTAAAGCTTCAATTCTGACCCTCCATCATAACTTAGTAAGGGAGGGAAGGGAGATAATTAATAAAATGCCCAAATAGATTTTTTTTTGAAAATTTGACACGAGGTGAAAACTGGTTGAAAACATCTCAGTTTGGCAATTAGCAGAATAAAAGGCAGTGAAAATAGTTAAATAGGACAGTGAAATAAAAACTAAAAAGCTGAAAAGAAGTAATGAGCTAATTGTGGATGTTAGGAATCCCTATCAATACAGGTCCAAAACCTTCCAGTTAGGTCAGGTGAAATCAATTTGTATCATGTTAAGTTTTCTTATACAGATGCAATATGGGCAATCTTTTTGGATTCATTTTAGGAAGTTGTAGGCACACAGCCCATGAGTTCCCAAGAGGTGTTCCCTGTAAGCACCATTCTCTGCTGGGAGTACATGATGGCAGAATATGTAAACAGGGATCACACCACAAACAGTAATGTTTATGTTTTGGGCATGAGTGAATTCCTCAGGTACATAATTTGCAACCTAAACTTTCAGATGTTAGATTTATCCAACGTTAACAGCTCTCATTTTAACACTTGTATCATTGATGTCCTTGTCACTTTCCAAAGGGTTGCTGCCTTCTGCTTGGACATAATTTGTAATTCATTGGTTCATCTGTATAGGTGGAAACAACATTTTAGATTTGAACGGAGATAAAATTTGATCTTATTTAATGTAGGATGTTTGATTAATGGCAGGTCAAACATTTTACATTAAATATAACAAATATGTCACAAGTGTTAATATTTGTCAAGCTCAAAATGCTTAATCTAAAGACAGTAAAACTACTGCAGCAGACAATGCAAACTACTTTAGTTATTTACAGGGAGCACAACAAACAATAAAGGAAGAAGAACATCATTGAAGTATTTGCAAGACTTTGTTAAATTGTATGTGGTATGCTTTTAACAGTGGACTATATGGTCTTTGCTATGATATTGTGGGGGTGAATTTCTGCGAGGGATCACCCCACCCTCTGCTGTAACTTTGGCTGGAGATTTGTAGAAACCCTGGAGTAATTGCGTAAACTAATGGATGTCCTATGATGTCGCTCTTGGTGAGTTGGAGGATATGGGAGAAATTTGTGAGAGATCTGGGCCCCGATATAATGATCCCCGGACTTCAAGTGTTAAGTTACGAGGAGAGATTACACAAATTGGGGTTGTATTCTCTAGAGTTTCGAAGGTTAAGGGGTGATCTGATCGAAGTTTATAAGATATTAAGGGGAACAGATAGGGTAGATAGAGAGAAACTATTTCCGCTGGTTGGGGATTCGAGGAGTAGGGGGCACAGTCTAAAAATTAGAGCCAGACCTTTCAGGAGCGAGATTAGAAAACATTTCTACACACAAAGGGTTGTGGAAGTTTGGAACTCTCTTCTGCAAACAGCAATTGATACTAACTCAATTGCTAAATTTAAATCTGAGATAGATAGCTTTTTGGCAACCAAAGGTATTAAGGGATATGGGCCAAAGGCAGGTATATGGAGTTAGATCACAGATCAGCCTGATCTTATCAAATGGCGGAGCAGGCACGAGGGGCTGAATGGCCTACTCCTGTTCCTATGTTCCTATGATATTACCAGGGGGGCGGGATGGCAGCGGTGGGGGGGGCGGGTGGGGGTGGCGACTGGGCGCGTGGGCAACCCGCCCAGTGAAATTGGTCCGTTCCCCACACGATCACGGGTAAATTGAAGCCACTTATGCGGACTGCGCACCCGCATCACAGGCTGTCAGCTGGAGGAGCCCTATTTAAAGGGGCAGTCCTCCAATGCTGCTCCTGCAGCAAACAAGGAAAAGTGCAGCATGGAGCAGACCAGGGGAAAAGCTGCTCCCAGATTTAACGATGCCTCACTCCAGGTCCTATTGGAAGGGGGGAGGAGGAGGAGGGAGATTTTCTACCCGGCGGACGGGAGGAAGTGGCCTGCCTCTGCCATCAAGAAGGCCTGGCTCGAGGTGGCAGAGGAGGTCACCAGCAGCAGCAACATCTCCCGCACATGGATCCAGTGCAGGAGGCACTTCAATGACCTAACTAGGTCAGCCAAAGTGAGTAAACTTACTCATTCTCCTACACTCCATCTTCCACATCACTGCCCCCATCTCCCAACTCATTCTGCACTGCCAACACTACTCTATCACATCACTCCTCACAACCACTCAAACCTTATCCTTCACTTACCTGCACTTACTCACCTCCACAGTACTCATCCCACCACTACCACTCAACCCCATCCTCATATAATGTCATGGCTCTGTCTCATACTCTCTGATGCATCTCTTTCACGGTCAGCCTCACCCAAACCAATGCATTCAGCGATTGGCCACGTCACCATCACTCAATCACGCCTCTCTACTTTCTCCCCTTATAGGAGAAGAGAGCCCAGAATGCAAAGGAGAGAGCGAAGACCGAGGGGGGCCGCAACATCAGGTCGTCCTCACGGACACAGAGCAGGAGGCTCTTGAAGTGAGCCGTACCCTCGACTACCTGTCCGTCGGGGACGTCGAGACTGCCACCCGACAAATGGCTGGTGACAGAACTTCAGCATTCAGCACTCACAATAGCAAATGATGTGAACATGCCTTGCCATTTTCAGCACCTCAACATCTGTCATCATGCTGTTCTCTTACAGGGCCTTCAGCGACCACTGTGACAGCAGAGGGCAATTCCTTAGAGGACCTGCTGGGCTCTGAGGGTGCACCATCACATCTAAGCGAGCCATCCACCAGTGCAGATACACACACCTCGGTGGGTCTCCGTCCTCAGTTAGTTGGGGTCGCACACGGTGTGTCACCACACACGTGACCACGAGCAGACACTGGTGGCAGGGGCAGCTGTGGAGAGTCCGTGTCGGTAGGAGCAATCCTTTCCAGGCTCTGCTCAGCTGGACACAGATGCTGAACCCTGTGGGCCATCCTTTAAAAGGAGAATGATCAAGGGGCAACAGCACATTTGTGACGTGCTGGAACAGGTGCCACGTACACTCTTCACAATCGCGCAGAGGATGGAGAAGTCCAACTCCTGCATGAGTGGAATGGTGGCACAGGTACAGGAGGGGATCTCTGAGATAGTGTCGCGGGTAAGTGTGGGAATGTCTGCGAGGGAGGGAAGGCTAGCCTCCATTGAGCTTCAAGCACAGCTCAACAATGAGGCCATTGAGGCCCTGACAACGGCCCTTCAGACTCAGGGTGAGCAACTTTCTGTTGCCTTAAACAGGTAGGCAGGTACATTAGCATTGGCCTTACAAGGCTTCACAAATGTCCTCCAAATGGTCATCCAGCAGGGTGGTAGGAATGATGTGGGCCTGGCCCAGGAGAGGGATGATGGCGAAAGGGGACGTGGAAGTGGGGACGTCACTCAAAGTGCTCCCACATCTCACCCGTTGGCCCCCTCTCAACCAGTACCCGCAATGCTGCCTCCTCTCCAGGTGGTCGAGTCTGTCCCTGCACAGGTGCAGGTGGAGCAGTCTTTGGAGGGGCCCTCATGGGCACCGAAACCCAGAGGACGTAAACCTAAAGCATGTAATCGGTCAGGGCATGAACAAGAGCAACCTGCCACTACCTCTGCTGCAGCCACAGGGGAAGCACCACGTGGGAGTACTTGTAAGCGTAAGGCAAAGGTTTTGTGAGCACAAAGGGGATGCACAAGGGCATTTGACGGTTTGTCATGTTTTTTATTTTTATTTGATTTTTGTTAAACGCACATTAAATATTATTACTGTCACCAATACTGCCACGTCTTGGCCATTCTTGACTGGCTTGTGTAATAAGTCCCTTTCATGAGGCTCACCATGAACGCCCACACTTGATGTCACCCATTGGGTCACCCTACAGTGGGTGTAGGTGTAGTTGCACGACTATTTTGTGCAGGGGTCGGGGGAGAGGGCTGGTGTGGCCACTCCTCTGACCAGGTGGCGAGGACTGGACTCTTCACACTGTCTGATGTTAGGAGAACTGTTCACATATCAGTGACTCCCCGGCCTCACGAGCAGCCAGGTGAGCCGCTGTTCTGCCCATGGGTTGCTCCTCCTCCTCAATATGGGTGACAGATGTAGATGGGGCCTCCTCCAGCGGCACCCCTCTCTGTTGTGCCGTGTTGTGCAGGGCACAACAGACGACTATAATGCGTCCCACTTTGTCTGGTGTGTATTGAAGCGTTCCCCCAGAACGATCAAGGCACCTGAAGCGCATCTTGAGCAGCCCTATAGCATGTTCAATTGTACACCTGGGGGCGATGTGGCTGTCGTTGTTTCGATGCTGTTGCTCGGTGATGGGATTCCTCAGAGGTGTCATGAGCCACGTGTGCAGGGGGTATCCCTTGTCCCCGAGAAGCCAGCCCTTGCGGGTGTTGGGTGCGTGGAAGAGGGGCGGGATGTTGGACTCCCGGAGGATGAAGGAATTGTGGCAGCTGCCAGGGTATCTGGCGCACATGTGAAGGAATCTCTTGCGGTGGTCACAGATGAGCTGAGTGTTGATGGAGTGATAGCCCTTCCTGTTCATCAACCGTCCTGGCTCGTGGAGGTGTTCGTATTGCTATATGGGTGCAATCAATTACACCCAGCACCCGTGGGAAGCCAGCCATAGCATGGAATCGCACTGCCCTCTCCGTCTGGCTGAGGTCATCCATGGGGAAGTTGATATAGTGCGAGGCAAGCGGTCGGTGACCTGCCTTATGCACTTGTGTGCAGACGACTGAGAGACTCCGGCGATGTTCCCAGTGGCACCCTGGAATGATCCGGAGGCGAAGAAGTTGAGGGCAGTGGTGACTTTGACAGCGACAGGTAAGAAGATGCTGCTCGGGCCAGCCAGGAACAGCTCAGCATGAAGGAGGCTGCAGATGTCTGCGACTACCTGGCGACTGACTCTGAGCCTCCGTATGCACTGCTCCTCGGAGAGGTCCAGGAAGCTGAGCCCCGGTCTGTAGACACTATGGCGAGGGTAGTGCTTCCTGTGATGCCACTCTCTCTGTTGTTGCCCTCCCTGCTGTTGTGCAGGTGCGTATGGCGCAGCACTGTGTTGTGGAGCTCCATGTGGCGGAGGTGGGTGGTGTGCCTGGAGAGGCTGGTGATGTTACTTGTCCTCGGATGAAGTGAAGAATGCAGTTATGGGGTCCCCCCATCCTGACGCTGTGAGTTTGAGGGGGTCGGCAAAGTAGGTAATGTGTTTGCGCAGTAGAGATTAGGGTATAAATTAAGCATTTTGCGTGGAAAGACAAGGGTGTTGCAGCCAAAACTTTGTCTGAAGTGACAGAGTGCCCTGCTGCAATAAATGAGGTATTCCCCCCACCTGTCAAATAATCCTTTGCATCTCCCACTGGCTGCTGGCTGAAACACGTCTGTTCCAACAGGGAGTGTTTCCCACAGCATGGGAAACACGCTGAGGATCCTTGAAAATTGCATTGCTGCCAAAATCTACACTCAATGAGGTCTGTCAAGTACCTCAAGTATCTAACTAACTATCTAAATTATCATCCCGCCAGCTTTAATTGCCGGTGGGAGTCCTGCATTCAGGAGCTGCACGCGCACCCGAACACGTCACTGAGGAACCCGGAAGTCAGCGGGTTAGAGCCGGGCTCCGAACCCGCTCTGGGATTCCGCCATTTTAGGAGCCCCCCCGCCCCCAATGCACCCACTCGGCCATCCGAAAATCGGCCCCATGGTGAGAGGCAAGAGATGAGATGAGGTGAATAATGATAAAGTGTTCTTTGATTGGTTTCTGGGAAATTTTAGCCTATCCAGTTAAGTAGATAGTGAAGTTTTCTTTGATTAGCTCAAATTTCCCTGAAACGAATCAGAAAAGCCTGGTAGATTCTTTTTTGGGTTACAGTTACATTTAAGGCACAACACACACTATTCACAACTCTTTTAATATATTGTAAAATTACTGCAGAAGACTAGTAAATTTATACATAACTTACCAGCTGGTGCTGTAATCTCAGACAAGGAGGTGGTGATAATGTCACATTTTAGTCTGTGGAGATGAGTTATGATACGTTCATGCTTTGACAAACATTTACTAAGTAACATTGGGTTTCAGCCGTTAATAGCTTTCAATTTTCTGTTGTATATTCCAATTTCCATTCTGCTGACCTTTTGACCTTCTAAATTTAATTTTGACAACCTATTAGTGTTCTTTGCACTTTTCAATGTCAGTTATATCTATAAATAATATCAAGCAGTGTTTTAGCTAATTCCTGTGAGTTGAAAAAGTTTGCTTGAGCTCCATTTTTAGAATTTCATCACTAGGGCAAAATGTTTGGCTTTGCTAAAATATGGATTCATATATAATTTCTCAGATGCTGATTGCATTGGTGCTATTTTGAATGCCAGAGTGCATAATGTTGCTGATAGCAGTGATTTACATTTCTGCAGGCTGGTAACAAAATCCAGAGGAGGTGAAAATGAACCATTATCACATTACCGTACTGAATGGACACCAAAACTTGTACAAAGTGATTTACATCTCGCAGCCCAAAAATTCCACATCCCCACCAAATCCGCCCCTGTCAACATCTGTGTGTGATTGAATGGAAGCAATGAACTGCAAGGTATGTGTTTATTGGGGATTTTACTCTAAGATTAGTTCTTGCTTCACCTCATGACAAAATAAGGACAACCTCTGATATACACCTGCATTGGAGTTCATCAATGCCTCATTTTGGCATTAAACATAAAATTAGTTTGTGTGACAATACATTTAAAACTGAATTAATTCTTCAATCATACAAATTTGTAGAAATTTTTCTGCAAAGGCCTAAACAAAAACAAGTCTGTTCGCACTGTGTTACACTTTTTGGTTTTATAGACTCAATGTTATAACATGGTTAATAAGTGACAGAACACATTCACATTGTAATCTCTGCAAAACTTTGGTTGTTGTTATATATGTTTTAGGTACTTGCAAAAAGAGTATACGTTAAAAAATATGGTAACTTATTTCCTTTTCCTCCAAGGGGTGAGTTATTTGTAATAATTAGTGGCCCTACGCTCTAATTATTGAAAAATATATCGTAAGCAATATAGTGGCGCAGTGTGGGAATCTTCACCTTGTGCTGCCATAGAATCATGGGACATGTGTGTGATCTTCTTATATCACTGAGTTCCCAATCTCAGCTGCATTGCTGTAGAGGGTTTCAAGTGAAGAACAGGTGATTCCTCCAAGAAATTATAAAATTGTAAAGTTGTCCTTATGGTACTTTTATGTACCCCTTAGTGTTAGGTTCAGGGTGGCATTGATGGAAGTGTAGGGGTAGATTGTCCATCTGCTCTCATGGTTACAGTTGGCATGTTGCCTGAGTAGCCTATAAAGCAACATATAGGCCCGGAATTTGCTCTGAGCAGCAAACGAATGGCGCCCGCCGCTCATTAGATTTAAACTTGCCCACAAACGATCCATGGCTTTAGTGCGGGAACTTTCACTAATGGTGAGCTGCAAAAAGTGCAGCGTCCTCTTTCGGGCATCTGTGAGCTGTGTGAACAGGGAAAGGATCTCTCTGCCCCCTCAACCATCAGATCGAAGCATCTTTGACAAGCCGCGCAGAGTCAGAACCAGGAAGTGAAAGCTACAATAGTTAATTCAATGTAAAATCAGTTAGAGAAAAGCGATATAAAGAGAGGGTAAGAAATATTGAATTAAAAGGCAGAGATAAAAGAAACAGAAATAAACATTTTTTACATAGAATGTACAGTACAGAAACAGGCCATTCGGCCCAACAGGTCCATGCCGGTGTTTATGCTCCACACGAGCCTCCTCCCACCCTTATTCATCTAACCTCATCAACATGTACTTCTATTCCTTTCTCCAACAACAATTAAAATTGGAAGGAATGAGATTCCACATTTTTAAAAGTTAATTTTCAGTGCCAGAGATGTTGTTTGACAGTCACTTACCACGGCGTTAAAAGTTAGTTTAGACCTAAAACGCCGAGCGTACCCTTTTCCGAGTAGATTAGGTCATTTACAGCTAGGCAGTGCAGCAACATTGCGTTGGTTCATTCATTTCACCGGCCAGCTGTCCTTCCTGCGCAGCTTTCAAACAAGCAGGGGATATCGTACAGTAACTTCTGGATCTGTGCGTTTGACTGCGCATGTGCACTCGCCAGAAGTTGCCCTTCCATTTTCCCGTAAATAACAATGAGCGCTGTTCGACTCTCCATTATTTTTGGAGCAAATTCCGGGCCATTGAGTTTTATCAAATATATAAAATATGAATATAAATAAA
Source organism: Heptranchias perlo (assembly GCF_035084215.1). Taxonomy (NCBI): domain Eukaryota; kingdom Metazoa; phylum Chordata; class Chondrichthyes; order Hexanchiformes; family Hexanchidae; genus Heptranchias; species Heptranchias perlo. The sequence goes on from NC_090327.1 coordinate 87,969,072, forward strand.
AAAACTGATTTAAAACCACTCTAACAAAGTTTTTTTTTGTTGTTAACAATAAATACAGAGACAATCAAAAGGCACCTTTAATAATTAACAAATAAATCTTGCCGTATTAGGTAGTTTCAACTTTCAGGAGATCTTCCCGAAGGGGGAACTCCTGCTCCTTCCAACTACATCTAAACCAGAATTTTTCCGTTTTTCACCATTTTCCTGTGGTCTACAACAATTCCTTTGAGGACCGCTGGTAAGACCGTGTAAGACCCGGTACAAATGAGCGGAGCCTGTGTGGCACAATCTCTGCCAATTTGTACTCCAAATTTGCAATTGGTATAGAATCCCCTATTTGCATAAACAATCAACCCAATGCCTGTTTTAGGCAGGCACTCTGGACGAAATGTCACCCGATCTAATTTGGTGGTTGTCGAACTTTGGGTGCAGATCAAGTGTGGGATTTTGTTAAGTTTTTCCCTCATTTTACGCAGCAAAAACAGGAGAAACGAGGTTGAATTTCTCCCCCATGAATTCCAGGAATTGAACTCAGGTGCATAACATTTTAGAGGCAGATTGTTTGGCAAATCATAGAATCATAAAAAGGTTACAGCACAGAAGGAGGCCATTCAGCCCATCTAGTCCGTGCCGGCTCTACGCAAGAGCAATCCAGCTAGTCCCACTCCTCTGCCCTATCGCCCTAGCCCTGTAATTTTTTTCCTTTCAAGTACTTATCCAGTTCCCTTTTGAAGGCAATGATTGAATCTGCCTCCACCACCCATTCTGGCAGTACATTCCAGATCCTAACCACTCGCTGCGTAAAAAAGTTTTTCCTCATGTCACCTTTGGTTCTTTTGCCAATCACCTTAAATCTATGTCCTCTGGTTCTTGACCCTTCTATCAATGGGAACAATTTCCCTCTATCTACTCTGTCTACACCCTTCATGATTTTGAACACCTCTATTAAATCTCCTCTCAACCTTCTCTGTTCCAAAGAGAACAACCCCAGCTTCTCTAGTCTATCCATGTAACTAAGGTCCCTCATCCCTGGAATCATTCTAGTAAATCTCTTCTGCACCCTCTCTAAGGCCTTCACATCTTTCCTACAGTGCGGTGCCCAGAACTGGACACAATACTCCAGCTGTGGCCGAACCAACGTTTTATAAAGGTTCATCATGACTTCCTTGCTTTTGAACTCTATGCCTCTATTTATAAAGCCCAGGATCCTGTATGCTTTTTTAACTGCTTTCTCAACCTGCCCTGCCACTTTCAATGATTTGTGTACATATACCCCCAGATCTCTCTGTTCCTATACCCCTTTTAGAATTGTGCCCTTTAATTTATATATTGTCTCTCCTCATTCTTCCTACCGAAATGTATCACCTCGGATTTCTCTGCGTTAAATTTCATCAGCCATGTGTCCGCCGATTTCATCAGCCTGTCTATATCCTCTTGTAGTCGATCACCATCCTCCTCACTCTTCACTACACTTCCAAGTTTTGTGGCATCTACAAATTTGGAAATTTGGAAATTTGGGAATTGTGCCCTGTGCACCCAAGTCCAAGTCATTAATATATATCAAGAAAAGCAATGGTTCTAGGACCGAACCCTGGGGAATGCAACTGTACACCTCCCTCCAGTCCGAAAAGCAACCGTTCACCATTACTCTCTGTTTCCTGTTACTTAGCTAATTCTGTATCCATGCTGCTACTGCCCCTTTTGTTCCATGGGCTTCAATCTTGATGACTAGCCTATTATGCGGCACTTTATCAAACGCCTTTTGAAAGTCCATATACACCACATCAACCGCATTGCCCTCATCTATCCTCTCTGTTACCTCATCAAAAAAACTCTATCAAGTTAGTTAACCACGATTTGCCTTTAACAAGGCTTTCCCTAATCAATCTACACTTGTTCAAGTGGCTGTTAATTTTGTCCCAGATTATCGTTTTTAAATGTTTCCCCACCACAGAGGTTAAACTGACTGGTCTATAGTTGCTGGGTTTATCCTTATACCCTTTCTTGAACAAGGGTATAACATTTGCAATTCTCCAGTCCTCTGGCACCACTCCCGTATCTAAGGATGTTTGGAAGATTTTGATAACACCCAAAATTGTCAACAATAAATTAAAAATCCACAAACTCAGGAGAACGAGTGAAGTCTTTACACTGATAAATAATATTTCCATGATAACACCTCCCACTCTGTAACTGTGACTGGTAATGTAATTTGTCAGGTTTTGATAACTGTTTATTAGTTTTTAATTGAACCATATGATGCTTATGTTTTACAAATTGATTAGTACTTTATATTAGTGTCGAAACCAATAAAGTAAGATTAGCAAAAGAGTTAGAGCAAATCCTTGTAAAGTAACACTGTGCTCCACTTTGAATCGACCATGGTAAATACATTTGCCAGACTGTGTGAATGTTTAGTATATTAGAAACACAATTAATACTCACAGCTTAGCTAGAAGCTAGCTTTTCAATACTGTAACTGCAACCACCAAAATGTAAAACAGTAAAATAATTTAATTCTTGTTATTGCTGTTATTCAGTTGCAGAAAGTTAACTAGTTATTAATCTTAGACAGGTTGTTTGTGGAAATTCAAAAAAGACACTTCATTTATTTAAATTATAGCTTATTTAATTAACAGATGGCAAAAAGTAAACCACAGTTTTGGGCCAACTAGGATACATGTGGCATTCAGGCTGCAGGTTCAAGCATTAAATCTCACTATGCACAGGATGATGTACTTTTGTATATCTCTGGCCCAAAGATTTCCATCCCTAGTGTTAAAGCCTGTAACAAGCAATACTGGAGAAAGATTTCCTCAGATCCTTATATATTAGTGACAATATAAATTTAGTGTTAAAATATCTCTGATCACTATTTCCAGCAAATGGAGGAAATCTTCCCACTAAGTTTACCAAGTCACTAAAGAAAGAAAAAACTAGCATTTATATAATGCCTTTCACAACCTCAGGACATCCCGACACGCTTTACAGCCAATTAAGTACTTTTGAAGTGTAGTCACTTTTATAATGCGGAGGAACACCACAACCAATTTGCACACAAGGTCCCACAAACAGAAATGAGATAAATGACCAATTAAATTGCTTTAGCGATGTTAGTTAAGGGACAAATATTGGACAGACTAACATATACTAACTAGACTAAATCTTCTCCAGTAGTGTTCTGTTGAGGTTTAATGTCAACTATACTCTTAGATCCTTTGTTCCCTCTATGAATTAAAAACATTTTTTCCATTAAGTGTACTGACTCAAGTTTCAAACAATTAATAGTAAAGATCACACACAATCTGCAACATCTGTGCAAAGCTAGCTCCCCTCCTCTTTTATGTGCGATTGGGGAATGCAGGAACAAATGGTTCCCACTTCCATTGACCTTATTGGAGACAGTTAGCATTTTCAAGACATATGTTGGCCCAGAAATTGCTCGGAGCGGCGAACCATAGATTTATACTAACCCACTAACTTACTGCGGTCTTTACTGGGTGCATTTCCTCCAATAGGAAGCGGAGAAGAGCCCAGTGTTAGCTCCAGCAAAGCTTGGACCCATGGGAGAAGTGAGAGGATCACTCTCTCCCCTCGACCAATCTGATTGCAGCATTTTTGACAAGCTGCGAAGAGTTTCTGCAAACTGGAATATAAAATCCAGGAAGTGAAAGGTAAAACATTAAAATAATTGTAAAAACAGTTATAGACAGTGGAAAAAAAAGAGGGTAAGAAATAATTAAATTAAATAAAAGTGACAGAAGGGAAAAGTTAAAAAAAATTAAATTTTTATACTTTTTTTTAAATGACCAAAACTATTAAAATAAAGAGTAATGAGACTCCACATTTTTAAAAGTTAATTTTTAGTTGTTTGGCAGTCTTTAAGACTTACCACACAATTAAAACATAGTTTTGACCTGGTATTTTTAAGCGTTTTGTGGCGATATTAGTTACTTTCCAGCTGGGCAGATGAGCAAGTTGGCGCCGGTCCGTTGTTTTCACCAATTCCAGCCGGCGATATCCCTCTAAATGGTTAGGATCTGAAATGCACTGCCCGAGGGAGTGGTGGAGGCAGGTTCAATCATGGCCTTCAAAAGGGAACTGGATAAGTACTTGAAACGAAAAAATGTGCATGGCTACGGGAATAGGGCAGGGCAGTAGGACTAGCTGGATTGCTCATGCATAGAGCTGGCATGGACTCGATGGGTCGAATGGCCTCCTTCCGTGCTGTAACCTTCTATGATTCTATGTTAATGCAAAGTTCTCATATCGCCGGTGAACCAGATGGAGCAAGTTCCAGATTTCTGCATTTCACTGTGCATGTGTGAAATTGCTCCTTGATTTCGCCACTAACAATGGTGAGCACTATTGGGCTCACTGTTTCTTTTAAGCAATTTCTGGGCCGTTATTTCCCACATTCTAGGGTCAATTTTAACCTAACACGTTGGGCGGGAAACCCACGTGATCGGGCAAAATGCTGGTTTTATACCCGCCCAATATTACTCTCCATTAGTCCCTCAGTGTCTGAGAGGTGAAGAGGCAAAGAGAATTAGTGAGGGAATTCCAGCTTAGGGCTTGGACGGCTGAAGGCATGGTTGCCAACGCTGGGGCAAAGGGAGTGAGGGATGCGTCAGAGGCCGGAGTTGGAGTAATGCAGTGTTCTCAGGAACCAATGTATGCTAGCCAGCATAGAAGAAGCAGGATCAATGAAAGACTGCAATCTTTTGACTGATGGCTCTGTGGCCAGAAAACTCCAACTTTATGGTTTATCTCTGGTTTCCTGATCCCAGCTTGTCTGTTTACAGCCAATAGAAAAACGGGGCTAATTTGAATCTGTGGCAGTAGTTCAACACATATGAAGTATATCCTTTATTAAGGTTCATTGTATGTTAAGAGACAGTTCAGGGAAAAGCATCTTTATTGTTGTGATGATATAATAAATGAGGAGAGTAAAGTGTGTAACTGTTATAAAATATGCAGTTTTGCACTGAATATTACTCATCTATTATTCTATGTTCAATACTTTGTAACTACCGTCATCACCACACTCTTCATAAAACTCTTGCCCCCTCTATCCTCGCAAACTACCACCACATCTCCAACCTCCCTTTGCTCCAAAGTCCTTGAATGTGTTATTGCCTCCCAAATCTGTGCCGATCTTTCCTGCAACTCCATGTTTGAATCCCTCCAATCAGGTTTCCGCCTCTGCCATAGTACTGGAACGGCCCTTATCAAAGTCACAAATGACATCCTATTTGACAGTGACCGTGGTAAACTATTGGTTAAAGGACAGAAAACAGATAGTAGGAATAAAGGAGTCATTGTTAGGTTGGCAGGCTGTAACTAGTGGGGTGCCGCAAGGATCAGTGCTTGGGCCTCAGCTATTTACAATCTATATTAATAAGCTTTGTTGCACACAATGTCAGCAGTGTGGTTTAGAATGGCCATCTCTCCTACAGGTGTTATGCCAACACAAATGATAAAACAAAATAAAATGATTTCCAAACATTGTAAAGCTCAGCCAGCTTCAAATATCAGTTACCAAACAATACTGAAGTTCCTGAATGTTCACATTCTCAGTGTGTTACTGAAAATTCACTTGTGTTCCTATTAACCTCAAGTTACAGGCATCACTGTTACGTTATTTATAGAAAGTACTGCAAGAGGTTATAAGATGGCCAACATCCTGACAGAACAATAAGTAGCAGCATACTATAACAATTATTTGGTTAGATACACTCAAACCATGTTCTTTATCTTTGGGGCACTAGTGTAAGGAAAGGGTTAATTGAACTGTATAGAAGTCTCTTTATATTGTAGTAATATTAACATTTAGCTTTTGCCTGTCAAGTGAGTAAAGCATAATCATAAGACAGGCTGGCTTTATTTTCAGTTTTGACAGTAAAGCTTAATTAAAAGCAGAGACAGAAAGCTTTAGTTGATAACAAGTTCTGAAGGAGGATACATCTACAAATAAATCATCCTTTTCAGATGGGAAAAGAACTCGTTAAAACTAAAGTTACTGCACAGACACAGAACAGGCAGAAAAGATTTCTTTGTTCATTCAAGCCTTGAAAGAAGCACCTGCCTGAGAAAGATCATAGAGCTGGAAATTTAGGGCATGCGAGTCAAGTTAAGGGAGTGCGATCTATAGCTGCAAGGGCAGGACCGGCAAATCTGTGTTGAATGATTAAGTAATGCTATGAAACATGTGAATTGTCACGTAGCAGGGTGTGAGAACAGATACTTTGGAATTCATTAAGGTTTGGCCAACCAAGTACACCGAGCTCAGAACAATGTGTTTTGAATTTCACGGTGAACACGTACTGTTTTGCCGTAAGTGTGCTGTTCAGTATACGTTTAATTATTGTCAATAATAGTTATTACTGTATGCTTAATCCGATGAACGTCAACAATAAACAGTGGAAGCAACATGCTAAAGACAGAGCTAAGCGATTCCACAACCAACGGATCAGATCAAAGCTCTGCAGTCTTGCCACATCCAGTCATGAATGGTGGTGGACAATTAAACAACTAACGGGAGGAGGAGGCTCTGCAAACATCCCCATCCTCAACGATGGTGGAGTCCAGCACGTGAGTGCAAAAGACAAGGCTGAAGCGTTTGCAACCATCTTCAGCCAGAAGTGCCGAGTGGATGATCCATCTCGGCCGCCTCCCGCTATCCCTACTATCACAGAAGCCAGTCTTCAGCCAATTCGATTCACTCCACGTGATATCAAGAAACGGCTGAGTGCACTGGATACAGCAAAGGCTATGGGCCCCAACAACATCCCAGCTGTAGTGCTGAAGACTTGTGCTCCAGAACTAGCTGCGCCTCTAGCCAAGCTGTTCCAGTACAGCTACAACACTGGCACCTACCCGACAATGTGGAAAATTGTCCAGGTACGTCCTGTCCACAAAAAGCAGGACAAATCCAATCCGGCCAATTACCACCCCATCAGTCCAATCTCAATCATCAGCAAAGTGATGGAAGGTGTCGTCGACAGTGCTATCAAGCGGCACTTACTCACCAATAACCTGCTCACCGATGCTCAGTTTGGGTTCCGCCAGGACCACTTGGCTCCAGACCTCATTACAGCCTTGATCCAAACATGGACAAAAGAGCTGAATTCCAGAGGTGAGGAGAGTGTGACTGCCGTTGACATCAAGGCAGCATTTGACAGAGTGTGGCACCAAGGAGCCCTAGTAAAACTGAAATCAATGGGAATCAGGGGGAAAACTCTCCAGTGGCTGAAGTCATACCTAGCTCAAAGGAAGATGGTCGTGGCTGTTGGAGGCCAATCATCTCAGCCCCAGGACATTGCTGCAGGAGTTCCTCAGTCTTAGGCCCAACCATCTTCAGCTGCTTCATCAATGACCTTCCCTCCATCATAAGGTCAGAAATGGGGATGTTCGCTGATGATTGCACAGTGTTCAGTTCCATTCGCAACCCCTCAGATAATGAAGCAGTTCGAGCCCGCGTGCAGCAAGACCTGGACAACTTTCAGGCTTGGGCTCATAAGTGGCAAGTAACATTCGCGCCAGGCAATGACCATCTCCAACAAGAGAGAGTCTAACCACCTCCCCTTGACATTCAACGGCATTACTATCACCGAATCCCCCACCATCAACATCCTGGGGGTCACCATTGACCAGAAGCTTAACAGGACCAGCCATATAAATACTGTGGCTACAAGGGCAGGTCAGAGGCTGTGTATTCTGCGGTGAGTGACTCACCTCCTGACCCCCCAAAGCCTTTCCACCATCTACAAGGCACAAGTCATGAAGAAGATGGAATACTCTCCACTTGCCTGGATGAGTGCAGCTCCAACAACACTCAAGAAGCTCGACACCATCCAGGACAAAGCAGCCTGCTTGATTGGCATCCCATCCACCACCTTAAACATTCACTCCCTTCACCACCGGCACACAGTGGCTGCAGAGTGTACCATCCACAGGATGCACTGCAGCAACTCGCCAAGGCTTCTTCGACAGCACCTCTCAAACCCGCGACCTCTACCACCTAGAAGGACAAGAGCAGCAGGCACATGGGAACAACACCACCTGCACGTTCCCCTCCAAGTCACTCACCATCCCGACTTGGAAATATATCGCCGTTCCTTCATCGTCGCTGGGTCAAAATCCTGGAACTCCCTACCTAACAGCACTGTAGGAGAACCTTCATCAGACGGACTGCAGCGGTTCAAGAAGGTGGCTCACCACCACCTTCTCAAGGGCAATTAGGGATGGGCAATAAATGCCAGCCTCGCCAGCGACGCCCACATCCCATGAACGAATAAAAAAAAGCCATGTATTGACAGAAATAGCCATGCTGGTGTTCAAGTTGACGACATTCATCCGGAGGGAGGAAGGACTGGATCTGATGGTAGGATGGACTGTTGTGTAGGTGGGCGGGTACATACCTAACTGCAGCTGAGAATCCCTTTAAATAACGCTGGTATAGCATCCCTCCCAATTGTTCCCGCCTGGGATGTGTTGGCAGGATTTAGAATGGGTGAATTCTGTGCTCAGGCAGTTGAAAATGGCAGAAGAAAACTCAAACAGCCACACGGCCCTCATATACATGCATTTATTCGGCACCCACCAGTTTAGGACGGGAGTCCTGGATGACAAAAATGCACGTGACTCAATGTGATGTTGAGCATACTCTCAGCGGACATCTGGCGTGAGAGATCCCCACGCAAAATTTGGAGGCTTACCACCCATTTTTACCAGTGCTAAATGGATGGCATGAGTTGAAAATTCATCCCAAAATTTTTGTTCTTTCAATAATCATAGCTCATCAACACTTCTGTGATACCTTCTTGTGCTTTTCTGATTCTGCCTAACTGTTGCCACCCCTCTATATTCAGCAAAAATTAATAATTTGGGTATTAAAATAATTTGGTGCTACAGACGTTCCTTCATCATCGCTGGGTCAAAATCCTGGAACTCCCTTCCTAACAGCACTGTGGGAGAACCTTCACCACACGGACTGCAGCGGTTCAAGAAGGCGGCTCACCACCACCTTCTCAAGGGCAATTAGGGATGGGCAATAAATGCTGGCCTTGCCAGCGACGCCCACATCCCATGAATGAACAAAAAAAGACAGAAGTCTATGGAGTTCAAAGTTAAATCTGCAACCCAAGCATACAATACCTAATTGCAGTGAAAATATAAAGGACAACTAAACATAACCATTGCCATTTAAGTGTAGAAATGACTCTAAATGCTATTCTTAATGATTTGGTTAATGTACTTGTGGAAAGGTCCTTTGTTAGCTGTTTCAAAAAAGTTATCAATCAATTCAAAATAAATAGGTTAACTATTTTGTCAAAATGCCACATTTAGGAATTTTACACAAGGGCGTGAACCAAGTTGTTAAAGATAGCACTCAGAATGATTCCCACCCCATGTGATCTGCACTACTTAATGAGCATAATTTTACTCACAAACATGCACAATTGGATCACCAAGAGATTTCTTGCTGTTGTCACCTGGAAAATCTGATTGCTAGCAGCAGAAAATTACTATGCGATTCACATTTTACATTAAGGAAACTCATAATAAATAGGGCATCAAACTATTGAGAGAACACATGTCTCCAGGGCTACTTATGAATGTTTCACAGATGACAGACACCCATTAACACACTGCCACACATTATTAAAGTGTCTCCTGCATGTGAACAGAAGATCTGATTAATTATTGCAAATTGTGTACTGAATCCAACAAGACCTGCCTCCCATTAACCCAATTTACTGCAGGTGGCATCTCGCAGATTGGCCCTGATTTTACGATCCAGGAAGAAATGAAGGTTGCACGTGCCTGAGGCAGCTGCACCTGTGCCAATAGTGCAGGATGCCAACATTTGTGATGTCTGCTTACCTCTTCACTTGCATAGGCTCCCATCGAATGGAAAGTGTGCATTTTCCATACTGTGCAGCTCCCCACTTCTATTGTCACCAGATTTGTTCTCTTTCTCGTCCCCTCTGACTTAGACTGTGCTTTCAACTGCCTAATATCAGGTAAACAATAAAAATGCTTCTCTTGAGCTAACCCTGAACATTAAACTGACCGTGAAACACTATTCCTTCACTTCTTATGTGGCTGTTCACTGCCACAGAATAATAGACCCACCCTTATCTCTGCTGACTTCAGACAGACTATAAATTTTGTGCAATACTGCCCAAGATATCCCAGAACAAAAAGGAATTAAAAATTGTATTTCCTTTAACTACGTTAAGTGGTCAGCCATTCACTGGATTCTTGTAATGAATAGAACAAGTTGATTTCTTCCTGGAAAACCCATTGATCTGTTCCAAACACTTTGAATGATGTGTGACATGGGATCCTATCCAAGAACAATGATAACAAACAACATATTCAAGTTTGTGTCTTTGGCATACCAGACCATATGTATATTCTCTGCAGCAGGCAGAAACAGATAGTCGTAACCAATTTTACACTTGTATGTACTGTGACCAGTAAGGAAGAATCCAATATATCTATCACAGACAAAATGCTTATTGTCACAAAGGTACCTAAAAACACAACATTATATATTTCACAGTACATAATCAAATTTAAGTTGCCTGAAGATCAAAACATAGATCTTGTGGGGTGATGGGACAATCTGATGTGTGGTGCGCATGCTCATGGGTTATTGGAGAGGGAAGGGAAGGATCCAGTCGTTGTGGTCCATGTTGGGACCAACAAAATAGGAAAGAGTAGGAAAAGTAGGCAAGAGGTCCTGTTCAGGGAGAACCAGGAGCTAGGAGCTAAACTAAAAAACAGGATCTCAAGGGTTATAAACTCTGGATTACTACCTGAGCCACATGCAAATTGGCATAGGGATAAGCAGATTAGGGAGGTGAACACGTGGCTGAAGGAGTGGTGTGGAAAAGAGAGGTTCCATTTCATGAGACACTGGCACCAGTACTGGGACAGGAAAGAATTGTACTGTTGGGACAGGCTCCACCTGAACTGGGCTGGGACCAGGGTCCGAGCAGAAAGGATAAATAGGATGGTCACAAGGACGTTAAACTAATAAATGGAGGGGAGGGCTCAGGTGGAAAAGGTAGTATAAATAATAATTCTAAAATGAACGAAACGGAAGAGAGTAGAGTGATACTCAGAAATTATGCTTTAGGCACTACAGGTAAAGGCAAAAGTAAAAGATGTAAAGTAATTAAATTAGGAGAGACAAATAAGAAATGTGTGAGAAAAACAACATTAGAGCAAAAGGACAGGTTAGGGTGTGTGGCCCAAATAAGCATTCTATATACAAACGCACAGAGTATAAGGAACAAATTGAATGAATTGGAGGCACAAATTCAATTGAGAGGGTACGACATGGTAGCAATTACTGAAACATGACTGCAAGACGGTCAGGACTGGGAATTGAATCTACCAGGTTATAAGGTCTATAGGAAGGATAGGGAAACTGGTAGAGGGAGAGGTATAGCCTTAGTGATTAATGATGAAATTACTTCAATGATAAGAGAAGATAGAACGAAAGGTAAGCAGGCAGTGGGGACTTTATTGGTGGAATTAAGAAATAGAAAAGATTTAAGACTTTAAGACTGTAGTGAGAGTTATGTATAGGCCCCCTGGTAGCAGCTGTGAAGTGGCAGAGTATATAAATGCAGAGATTAGACAAGCATGTAGCAAAGGCAGATTGGTTTTAATGGGAGATGTTAACTTTCATATTGATTGGGATAAGCAGACAAGCTCATGTTAGAAAGGTAACAAATTTCTTGAGTGTGTTCACGACAGCTTTCTGCAACAATATGTTCTAGAACCGACAAGGGGGCAGGCCATATTAAATTTAATAACGAATAAGGAGCCAGATTTAGTTAACAGCCTAACGTTGCGTGAACATTTATCTAATGGTGATGGTAATATGATCGAGTTCAATGTTGTGTTTGAAAGGGAGAAACACGTAACAGCCACTAAGATTCTAAATTTAGGTAAGGCCAACTTCAAAAGGATGAGACAGAGACTGTCCACAGTAAAATGGGCAAATCTGTTAATGGGTAAAATGACAGATCAGCAGGAGGTGTTCAAAAAAGAATTTAACATGATACAGAACAAGTTTATACCCCTAAGGGGCAAGAGCTCTACATGCCAAAACAAAAACAGCCCCAGACAACAAAAGAGGTAAGGGACAACATAAAACTAAAAGAAAAAGCATACAAAAATCCAAAAAATAGCACAGATCCTGGCGACTGGGAGAGATACAAAGAACAGCAAAGGGTGGTAAAACAGATGGCAAGAGCTACAAAAAGGGCGTATGAAAAGAATCTTGCAAAAAATTACATTAAAAATTTTTACAATTATGTTAAGAAAATGAGGGTGGACAAGAGTAATGTGGGCTCCTTAAAAACTGATAATGGTGATATTGTAAATCAAAACAAGGAAATGGCGGACATTTTAAATAATGACTTAGGGTCAGTATTTACAGTAGAGGAAGAGGATAGCATGCCGGACACCCCAAGGAAACTAATTCTGAATCAGGGATGGGGACTCACCATAATTAATGTAAGTAAATTAACAGTAATGAAGAAAACAATGGCACTAAAGTGTGACAAATCCCCAGGACCAGATGGTTTCCATCCTAGGGTTTTAAAGGAAGTAGGTGAGAACCTTGCCCAGATCCTAACTATAATCTTCCAAAAATCTCTTGATTCAGGAACCATTCCTTTAGATTGGAAAATTGCACGTCACGCCATTATTTTTTAAAAATTATTCGTTCATGGGATGTGGGCATCGCTGGCGAGGCCGGCATTTATTGCCCATCCCTAATTGCCCTTGAGATGGTGGTGATGAGCCGCCTTCTTAAACCGCTGCAGTCCGTGTGGTGAAGGTTCTCCCACAATGCTGTTAGGAAGGGAGTTCCAGGATTTTGACCCAGCGACGATGAAGGAACGGGGATATATTTCCAAGTTGGGATGGTGTGTGACTTGGAGGGGAACGTGCAGGTGGTGTTGTTCCCATGTACCTGCTGCTCTTGCCCTTCTAGGTGGTAGAGGTCACGGGTTTAGGAGGTGCTGTCGAAGAAGCCTTGGCGAGTTGCTGCAGTGCATCCTGTGGATGGTACACACTGCAACCACTGTGCGCCGGTTGTGAAGGGAGTGAACGTTTAGGGTGGTGGATGGGGTGCCAATCAAGCGGGCTGCTTTGTCCTGGATGGTGTCGAGCTTCTTGAGTGTTGTTGGAGCTGCACTCATCCAGGCAAGTGGAGAGTATTCCATCACGCTCCTGACTTGTGCCTTGTAGATGGTGGAAAGGCTTTGGGGAGTCAGGTGGTGAGTCACTCGCCACAGAATACCCAGCCTCTGACCTGCTCTTACAGCCACAGAAAGGAGAGAGAGGGAAACCAGGGAATTATAGACCAGTTCACCTAACATCTGTTGTCGGGAAATTACTAGAGTCTATAATTAAGGATAGAGTGACTGAACACCTTGAAAATTTTCAGCTGATGAGAGAAAGCCAGCATAGATTTGTAAAGGGTAGGTCATGCCTGATGAACCTGCTTGAATTTTTTGAAGAGGTGACTGAAGTAGTGGACAGGGGAATGTCCATGAATGATGTATATATGGACTTCCAGAAGGCATTCGATAAAGTCCCTCATAAGTGACTGTTTGCTAAAGTTGAAGCTCATGGAATTGAGGGCAAATTATTGACCTAGTTAGGAAATTGGCTGAGCGGCAGGAGACAGAGAGTAGGGATAATGGGCAGGTACTCAAATTGGCAGGATGTGACTCGTGGTGTCCCACTGGGATGTGTTGGGACCTCAACTATTCACTGTATTTATGAACGACTTAGATGATGGGATAGAAAGCCACATATCCAAGTTTGCCGATGACACAAAGATAGGCAGCATTGTACACAGTGTAGATGGAAGCATAAAATTACAGAGAGATATTAATAGATTAAGTGTATGGGCAAAACTGTGGCAAATGGATTTCAATGTAGGCAAGTGTGAGGTCCACTTTGGACCTAAAAAGGATAGATCAAGTGCTTTCTAAATGGGGAAAAGCTCGAAACAGTGGAGGTCCAAAGAGACTTCGGGGTCCATGCACATAGATCATTAAAATGTCATGAACAGGTACAGAAAATAATCAAAAAGGCTAATGGACTGCTGGCCTTTATATCTAGAGGACCAGAATACAAGGGGGTAGAAGTTATGCTACAGTTATACAAAGCCTTGGTTAGACCACATCTGGAGTACAGTGTTCAGTTCTGGCCACCGCACTTTAGGAAGGATATATTGGCCTTGGAGGGAGTGCAGCATAGATTTACTAGAATGATACCTGGACGCAAAGGGCTAAATTATGAGAAGAGATTACACAAACTAGGGTTGTATTCCCTGAAATTTAGAAGATTAAGGGGTGATTTGATTGAAATTTTAAAGATATTAAGGGAAACTGATAGGGTAGATAGAGAGAAACTACTTCTGCTGGTTGGGGAGTCTAGGACTAGAGGATGTAGCCTAAAAATTAGAGCCAGGACTTTCAGGAGTGAATTTAGGAAACAATTCTACACGCAAAGGGTGGCAGAAGTTTGGAACTCTCTTCTGCAAATGGCAGTTGATGCTAACTCAATTGTTAATTTTAAATCTGATATTGATCGTTTTTTTGTTAACCAAAGGTATTAAGGGATATGGGGCTGAGGTGGTTATATGGAGTTAGGTCACAGATCAGCCATGATCTCATTGAATGGCGGAACAGGCTCGAGAGGCTAAATGGCCTACTCCTGTTTCCAAGCTCCTATTCCCTCTAAATGCTGGTTAGACCTTAGTTGGGGAATTGTGTACAACTCTGGGCACCACACTTTAGGAAGGATGTCAAGGCCTTGGAGAGGGTACACAGGAGGTTTACCAGGATGAGACTAGGGATGAGGGACTTCAGTTATTTGGAGAGATTGGAGAAGCTGGGATTGCTTAGATCAGAAAAGGTTAAGAGGAGACCTAATAGAGTTATTCAAAATCATGAGAGGTTTTGATAGAGCAAGTAGGGAGAAACTGTTTCCTCTGGCAAGTGGGTCTGTAACCAGAGGTCATAGATTTAAAATAACTGGAAAAAAAAACTAGAGGGGAAATGAGGAGAATTTTTTTTTCCACACAGAGGGTTGCTAAGATCTGGAACGTGCTACCTTAAGGGTGGTGGGAGCAGATTCCATAGAAACTTTCAAAAGGCAATTGGACATGTACTTGAAAAGGACTAATTTGCAGGATTATAGGTAAAAAGCTGGGGTGTGGGATTAAATTGGACAGCTCTTTCAAAGAGCCTGCACAGGCTCCTTCTGTGCTATAAGATTCTGTAATGGAAATGTTCTGCTTTCAGCACAATTTAGACTTTTTTGCCACATTGTTAGAGCATAGTTAGCCAGCAGCACAGTGAACTGACTGCCCCCAATTTTCCATGGGCAATTCAATAGAATAATTAATTATAGCTGCCTATGCAGCTTTGTCCTCACAGAGGGAGCAAGTCTAATGGGAAATGCAGAAATTCTGGTCAGTGGACCCAAATTAGAGAGCTTTATGTACTTAAAGGTAAATGTCTGCATAAGGGGAAAATATTGTTTCACCCTTCATCAAGCTACACAATAAATGTGTTTATATTTGTCAGCCATTGCCAAGGATGGCGGAGGGGGAAGGAGAGTGCCAAGTGTAATTGAAGTGAAAGAAAACCAAATGCGAAGGCACAAAACAGATTCTGTGCATAACTGAACTAGGGTACAGAGTTGTACACGCTAGGAAAGTCCGAGGTTTGATCATGATCTGTGCACAATTAGCTTATCTCAAGCAGAACAAGAGGTAGGGTGCTGTGATTGGTCTCAGGGCCCCTGGCCCTGCGAGAAGAAAAAAAATCAGCCAAGGTTTCCACTTCTGATCTCTTGTCCAGTGACCACTGCTGAAACGTGCATACATGACAAAACTATAGGGTGATGTTTCTCCCAGCGATAATTTTAGCAGAAAAAAGCCAGCGTGAGTACAAAATGAGATTTCTCGCTGAATTTTTTGTTAGAATTATTGACAGGAGGAATTTCATCCTCTCCATGCGTACTGTCAGTAATAATTACATACTGAACATTGCACATTTTAAAATATCCCTTTTTAAAGAGCCCTGTAATCATTCATTTGCTGCACCATAATTGGAGCAGATGTGCTGAGGCAACATAGGGTAATGACATCCCCTTCCTGTAAGGCTAGTCATAAGTAGGCCCCTGGACAATCTCCCCTCTAACAGATGTCTAATTACCTCTTCAACTGCCAGAAGCTAAAGGCTATAGTTAATTCTAGTGCCATATGATTCAGTTTTTCTTCAGAAATTTATAGGTTTTGGCGATTTCCTTTAAGCATACACCCTCCTATATAATGTTAATCCGCAGAGCAAATTGGACCTTGAATCTGATTTATCAAATTTTGCAGCGATTTACAACTCTGTTCACCAGCATGTGGATGTTGGTTAGATACGTCAATGTAGGCACATAGCCAATTATCCTGTTCTCCCACTTCGAACATTGGAAAGATTTTGTTTTAAGTTTTAAAAGTTGCCAGGTCCTACAGTTATATTGAAGCTAAGAGTGTATGAGTCTATTTTCTTGATCTAGTCCCACACATCTTGCCAGACACACTTCAAATGACTTAACACCTGAAGCATTCTATAGCTTCCATCAATGCAATGTCAAAACCACTTCACATTAATGTAAACCCCATTGTTTAACTGGCCCAGACGTTTACAAACAACTGAAGTGGACTAATTACTCTCTTTTCCCTCCAGTTTTTCGGTGGAGGATCAGGAATGGAGCCCCATCACATCTCAGAAGAAATTAATTATACTCAGCACTTCTTGGGTTCCCTCACTTAGATCTCAATGTATAAGTGAAGAGCCTCTATCCACAAGCAATTGTGCATGCATGCAAGGGGTGCCTTGAAACTTGTTCTGAAATGTTTTCCCTTCTACTTTTCCCCATCTAAATATTTTGACATACAAGTTTCTCAATTCTAGTTCTCGATCCCAGGCATGTATATTCTCATGATTGTCTCAGCGTTCAATCTCAAAAAAGGAAAATGTTATAAATGCTAAGTGTAATTAGGCCATTCTCCCATTCATATCACTTCTAGTATGAGTGTAGAGCTAGAGTTACAAACACTTCACCACAATATATTTTGATGTTACCATGCCACCCAGATCAACAACAAATAATGATGATAAAGCCGAAGGACTAAGTTATAATATCCATTACAGATCACCTGTTAATATAGGGGTAAATTTTATGATTTATTATCTGCAGTGCAGAGCTTCATGCAATAGGAGCACATATTGGGAAGTTAGGTGATTTTAATAGTTGAGTAAATCTGATATGCTGGGAAGGTAGCAAATGTAACCCCACAATTTAAGAAAGGAGGGAGGGAGAAAACAGAGAATTACAGACCTGTTAGCCTGACATCAGTAGTATGGAAAATGCTAGAGACTAGTATAAAGGATGTGATAACAGGACATTTAGAAAATAATAATAGGATTTGGCACAGTCAACATGGATTTATGAAAGGGAAATCATGTTTCGCAAACCTATTGGAGTTCGTTGAGGATGTAACTAGTTGAATAGATAAGAGGGAACCAGTGGATGTGGTGTATTTGGATTTTCAGAAGACTTTCGATAAGTTCCCACACAGGACAATGGTGAACAAAGTTGGAGCGCATGGAGTCGGGGGTAATATACTGGCATGGATTGAGAATTGGTTAACAGACAGAAAACAGTGAGTAGGAATAAACTGGTCTTTTTCAGGTTGGCAGGCAGTGACTAGTGGGGTACCGCAGGGATCAGTGCTTGGGCCCCAGCTATTCACAATCTATATCAATGATTTGGATGAGGGAACCAAATGCAATATTTCCAGGTTTGCTGATGACACAAAACTAGATGGGAATGTGAGATGTGAGGAGGATGCAAAGAAGCTTCAAGAGGATATAGTCAGGTTAAGTGTGTGGGCAAGAACATGGCAGATGGAATATAATATGGAAAAATGTGAAATTATCTACTTTGGTAGGAAAAACAGAATTGCAGAGTATTTTTTAAATGGTGGAGAGATTGGGAAAAGTTGATGTTCAAAGGGACCTGGGTGTCCTTGTACATGAGTCACTGAAAGCTAACATGCAGATGCAGGTGCAATTAGGAAGGCAAATGGTATGTTGGCTTTTATTACAAGAGGATTTGAGTACAGGAGTAAAGATGTCTACTGCAATTATATAGGGCCTTGGTGAGACCGCACCTGGAGTATTGTGTACAATTTTGGTCTCCTTACTAAGAAAGGATAAACTTGCTATAGAGGGAGTGCAACGAAGGTCCACCAGACTGATTCCTGGGATGGCGGGATTGTCGAATGAGGAGAGATTGAGTAGACTAGGCCTGTATTCTCTAGAGTTTAGAAGAATGAGAGGTGATCTCATTGAAACATACAAAATTCTTACAGGGCTCGATACGGTAGATGTAGGGAGGATGTTTCCCCTGGCTGGGGAGTCTAGAACCAGGGGTCACAGTCTTAGAATAAGGGGTAGGCCATTTAGGACTGAGATGAGGAGAAATTTCTTCACTCAGAGGGTGGTGAATCTTTGGAATTCTCTACCCCAGACGGCTGTGGAGGCTCAGTCCTCCAATAAATTCAAAACAGAGATCAATAGATTTCTAGATATTAAAGGCAGCAAGGGATATCGGGATAGTGCAAGAAAATGGCGTTGAGGTAGAAGATCAACCATGATCTTGTTGAATGGCGGAGCAGGCTCGAGGGGCCGGATGGCCTACTCCTGCTCCTATTTCTTATGTTCTTATGCTGACCTCCACATTTGAATTCCCAACTTGTGTTCCCAAAACAAAATGTTCTGCATCAGAGGTGCTACATTGTAAAAGTTACTTTATAAGGACTTAAGAAAAGTCAAGGATGAGAAAAACCAACTCCGCATATTGAAAATCATCCCACTAGTCTATTAACTAGCTAGGAAATATTTTCCAGCTATACACACCAGCCTGCATCCTCCATTCCTTTAACTTTGGTTTACTGTTTATTCCCCACTCCCTCCAATCTAACATTACATCGATCTTTCAGGCATTACAGACAGACCCTTTGGAATTCTCTTCCAAAATTCCTTTAACCTACTTCGTCTCTCCCGGCCTTCATAATCCTCTTAAAAATCAATCTTTGGCCATGCCGTCATTGAACTTCCTGTTCAATGGCCACCTCTCCCTTGTAAAGTGCTCTGAGATGTTATTCTATGTAATGAATGTTATATTAAAATAAGTTGCTATTATTTGGTAGCTTTTTTATTTACTTCACCACATTGTCCGGAAATTGAAAGTAATGTGCATGCCATTACTCCAAGGTCCCTTTCTAAACCTCCTGGTGCTAATTAATTACATTCATTGTACACTTACCTCTCACAATGATGCCACCTTTGCATACTTTACTTTTATTAGTGTTAAATTAAGTTTTCCATCCGTCTACTCTGTTGTGTAAGCCTTTTGGCAATGCTTCTGCCGCATCCTTTTTCTCTACTGTTCTCCCTATGTTTTGCCGTCAACAAATTAATGAGATTACAGTTTATTAAAGTATCCAGATCATTTAAATAGATGAACCTCATTGTATTTGCACTCAACTTCTGCCTGTGGTTGCAAATAATAAAGAAAAGAAAAAAAGACGCATTTGTATAGTGCTTTTCCCAACCTCAGGACATCCCAAAGCGATTTACATCCAATTAAGTGCTTTTGAAGTGTAGTCACCATTGTAATGTAGGAAATAATGTCAAAAACCATGGTTGCAGAGGATACTTTTGAAAGAAAGAACAAAGAACTTGCATTTATGTAGCCCTTTCATGACCATAGTACATCCCAAACTGCTTCACAGCTGTTGAAGTATTTTGGAAGTTTTATTTTATCATTATTTGGGATGCTACTTACCACTTATCAGCCTAAGCCTGGATGTTGCCCATGTCTTGCTGAATGTGGCCATGGACTACTTTGTTATCTGAGGAATTGCGAATGGGGCTGAACACTGTGCAACCATCAGCAAACAACCACACTTCTACCCTTATGATGGAGGGAAGGTCATTGTTGAAACAGCTGAAGATAGTGGGCCTAGGATGCTGCCCTGAGGAACTCCTGCAGCGATGTCCTGGGGCTGAGATGATTGGCCTCCAACAGTCACTACCATCTTCCTTTGTGTCAGGTATGACTCCAACCACTGAAGAGTTTTCCCCCAGTCCCCAACGACCAGTTTTACTAGAGCTCCTTGGTGCCACACTGGGTCAAATGCTACCTTCATGTCAACGGCAGTCACTCTCACCCCACCTCATGTGTCCATGTTTGGACCAAGGCTGTAATGAGGTCCTGGGGGAATTCAAACTAAGCATTGGTGATCAGGTGGTGCCTTTTGGTAGGAGGAATAAGGAAACCAGATGAAAATGCATTGGTTCATGATAGTATTGGCAGGAATGACCACCACACAGTCCTTGTGGAGACGAAGTCCCGTCTTCACACTGAGGACACCGTCCAACATGTTGTGTGGCATTACCACCGTGCTAAATGGGATAGATTCAAAACAGATCTAGCAGTTCGAAATTGGGCATCCATAAGGCGCTGTGGGCAGCAGCAGAATTGTATTCCAGCAAAATCTGTAACCTCATGGCCCAGCATATTCCTCACTCTACCATTACCAACAAGCCAAGGGATCGACCCTAGTTCAATGAGGAGTGTAGAAGAGCATGTCAGGAGCAGCACCAGGCATACCAAAAAATGAGGTGCCAACCTGGTGAAGCTACAACACAGGACTACATGCATGCTAAACAATGGAAGCAGCATGCTATAGACAGAGCTAAGCGATCCCACAACCAATGGATTAGATCAAAGCTCTGCAGCCCTGCCACATCCAGTCATGAATGGTGGTGTAAATTTAAACAACTAACGGGAGGAGGAGGCTCTGTGAACATCCCCATCCTCAATGATGGCAGAGCCCAGCACACGAGTGCAAAAGACAAGGCTGAGGCATTTGCAATGCAACCACCTTCAGCCAGAAGTGTCGAGTGGATGATCCATCTTGGGATCCTCCCGAGATCCCTACCATCACAGAAGCCAGTCTTCAGCCAAATTGATTCACTATATGCTGAGTGCACTGGATATAGCAAACACAATGGGCCCCGACAACATCCCGGCTGTAGTGAAGACTTGTGCTCCAGAACTAGCTGCATCTTTAGCCAAGCTGTTCCAGTACAGCTACAACACTGGCATCTGCCCGACAAAGTGGAAAATTGTCCAGGTATGTCATGTCCATAAAAAGCAGGACAAATCCAATCCAGCCACTTACCGCCCCATCAGTCTACTCTCAATCATCAGCAAAGTGATGGAAGGTGTTGTCGACAGTGCTATCAAGCGACACTTACTCACCAATAATCAGTTTGGGTTCCGCCAGGACCACTCGGCTCCAGACCTCATTACAGCCTTGGTCCAAACATGCACAAAAGAGCTGAATTCCAGAGGTGAGGTGAGAGTGACTGCCCTTGACATCAAGGCAGCATTTGACAGAGTGTGGCACCAAGGAGCCCTAGTAAAATTGAAGTCAATGGGAAGCAGGGGGAAAACTCTCCAATGGCTGGCGTCATACCTAGCACAAAGGAAGATGGTAGCTGTTAGAGGTCAATTACCTCAGCCCCAGGACATTGCTGCAGGAGTTCCTCAGGGCAGTATCCTAGGCCCAGCCATCTTCAACTGTGACCTTCATGAATGACCTTCCCCCCCATCATAAGATCAGAAGTGGGGATGTTCGCTGGTGATTGCACAATGTTCAGTTCCATTCGCAACCCCTCAGATAATAAAGCTGTCCGAGCCTGCATGCAGGAAGACCTGGACAACATCCAGGCTTGGGCTGATAAATGGCAAGTAACATTCGCGCCAGACAAGTGCCAGGCAATGACCATCTCCAACAAGAGAGAGTCTAACCACCTCCCCTTGACATTCAACGGCATTACCATCGCCAAATCCCCCAACGTCAAATCCTGGTGGGGGGGGTCACCATTGACCAGAAACTTAACTGGACCAGCCACTTAAATACTGTGGCTACGAGAGCAGGTCAGAGGCTGGGCATTCTGTGGCGAGTGGCTCACCTCCTGACTCCCCAAAGCCTTTCCACCATCTACAAGGCACAAGTCAGGAGTGTGATGGAATACTCTCCACTTGCCTGGATGAGTGCAGCTCCAACAACACTCAAGAAGCTCGACACCATCCAGGACAAAGCAGCTCGCTTGATTGGCACCCGATCCACCACCCTAAACGTTCACTCCCTTCACCACCGGCGCATAGTGACTGCAGTGTGTACCATCTGCAAGATGCACTGCAGCAACTCACCAAGGTTTCTTCGACAGCACCTCCCAAACCTGCGACCTCTACCACCTAGAAGGACAAGGGCAGCAGGCGCATCGGAACACCTCCACCTGCACATTCCCCTCCAAATCACACACCATTCTGACTTGGAAATATATCGCCGTTCTTTCATCGTCGCTGGGTCAAAATCCTGGAACTCCCTACTTAACAGGACTGTGGGAGAACCTTCACCACATGGACTGCAGCGGTTCAAGGAGGCGGCTCACCACAACCTTCTCAAGGACAATTAGGGATGGGTAATAAGTGGTCTTGCCAGCGATGCCCACATCCCATAAATGAATTTAAAAAACCACCAATTCCTCGGAACATAATAGTCTCTGAGGGGTTTGAGGTGCAAAGAATCTAGGGTTACAGATACACAAATCATTAAAAGTAGCAACGGAGGTTAACAAAGCCACAAAAAGTCCAAATAAAGCAATGGGAAACATTTCTAGAGGAATAGAAATCAAAGCAGAGTAGTTATGTTAAACTTATATAGAACCTTGGTGAGACCACATTTAGAGTACGGTGCACAGTACTGGGAGGTGATTTTAAACCCCAAGAATGGGTGGGTGGGAGTTATAAGTAGTTGTTTTTTTGGGTCATGACCGCAAAATTTTCGGACATTGCATTCCCAGTGGGAAGCCTGTACTTTTACATGCCGACGTTAAACCCAGAAATAAACCCGGCTTTAACGTCAGCGTATAAGAGAACAGGCTTCCCACCGGGAATGCAATGTCCGAAAATTTTGCGGTCACGACTCAAAAAAACAACTATTTTCAACTCCCACCCACCCCCAACCTACCCGTTCTTGGGGTTTAAAATCACCCCCCTGGTCTCCATATTACAAAAAGGACATAGAAGCCCTGGAGAAAGTGCAAAAAAGGTTCACAAGGATGATACCAGAACTGAGGGGATAAAACTGAACAGGCTGGGGCTGTTTCCTCTCGAAAAGTGAAGACTGAGAGGTGACCTGACGGAGGTCTTTAAAATTATGAAGGGTTTCGATAGGGTAGATGTAGAGAATATGATTCCATTTGTTGGGGAGTCCAGAACTAGGGGTCATAAATATAAGATAGTTAGTAATAAATCCAATAACGAATCCAGGAGAAACTTCTTTACTCGGAGTGGTGAAAATGTGGAACTCACTACCTCATGGAGTGTTTGAGGCAAATATCATAAATGCATTTAAGGGGAAGCTAGATAAGTACAGGAGGGAGAAAGGAACAGAAGGATATGTTGATAGGGTGAGATAAAGTAAATAGAATGGGATGAGGCTTGTGTGGAACATAAACTCTGACATAGACCGATTGGACTGTAACTTCTATGTAATGTCATTATTGGTGAGTAAGTGTTGCTTGATAGCACTATTGACAACTCCTTCCATTATTTTACTGATGATTGCAAGTAGGCTGATGGGGCGATAATTGTCCTGCTTTTTGTGGATGGGATCTACCTGGTCAGTTTTCCATATAGTTGGGTAGATGCCAATGTTGCTGGAACAGCTTAGCTAGGGACGTGGCTTGTTCTGGAGCACAGGTCTTTAGCACTACAGCTGGGATGTTGTCAGGGCTCGTGGCCTTTGGTATGTCCAGTGCAGTCAGCTGTTTTTTGATGTCACGTGGAGTGAATCGGATTGGCTGAAGACAGTCACTATTGTAATGTAGAGATATGTGGCAGCCAATTTGCAGACAGCAAGATCCCACAAATATCAATGAGATAATGACCAGATAGTCTGTTTTAGTAATATTAGTTGAGAGATAAATGTTGGCCAGGACATCAGGAGAACTCCTTGCTGTTCTTCAAATAGTGCTACGGTATCTTTTGTGAACACTTGAGAGGGCAGACAGCACCTTGGTATAATGTCTCATCCAAAATATGGCACTTCAACAGTGCAGCACTCCCTCAGTATTTCATGGAAGTGTCAACATAGGTTATGTAGTCAAGTACCTGGAGTAGGGCTTGAACCCATAATCTTCTGGCTCTGATGCAAGAGTGCTACCACTGAAGGAATGGTAATCCAGGAGTCTCCTTTCCTCTCTTTCTTCCCCTTCAAATAAGGGTGGCACAGATGATTAAAATGAAGACATTTTTGAAGCTCCTGGGGAAGCATGAATTCATTTGCATTATTCTATGCTGGTGGTTGCATACCAGATGCACAAAGAATAAAAGCTCTTATGTTCCAAACAAGGAATTACGTGCACAGGGGCCCAAATAACAATGTGCATACAAATATTGACCTCCTGGACTCTTGTAAAGTCAGCAGATCTGCAGAATTTTTCTGCCCATCATGCTGCTGTTCCTGTCAGTGGTGAAAATGATTAAATTGTTGGCCTGTGATTTCCTTGATACATCTGTGGACAGCAAACAGGATAACACTGCAGATGCCACTAGTGCTAGTCTGAAAAGATCTCAACACATAAAAACTGATAGCAATGGTGATTTTGATGCTAACTAGCAGCGACATATATATGTTTGTCTCTGGAGGACTTTATTAACAAGATGCACTACTCTGTCATAGCCTCCCTATTTAACCTCAGACTCCTCAGGCACTGCTCTTTAGTTATTCCCAGGCAGCTGTGCTTGGGACAATTGGACCTGATCTACCATGTACCAATAACACGTCATGATACAACTTGCATGCTATCTTATAGGAACACAGGAAGGTACATAGGAAAAGGAGTGCTTCATCAATGACCTTCACTCCATCATAAGGTCAGAAATGGGGATGGTCGCTGATGATTGCACAGTGTTCAGTTCCATTCACAACCCCTCAAATAACGAAGCAGTCCGAGCCCGCATGCAGCAAGACCTGGACAACATCCAGGCTTGGGCTCATAAGTGGCAAGTAACATTCGCGCCAGACAAGTGCCAGGCAATGACTATTTCCAACAAGAGAGAGTCTAACCACCTCCCCTTGACATTCAACGCCATTACCATCGCCGAATCCCCCACAATCAACATCCCGGGGGTCACCATTGACCAGAAACTTAACTGGACCAGCCATATAAATACTGTGGCTACAAGAGCAGGTCAGAGGCTGGGTATTCTGTGGCGAGTGACTCACCTCCTGACTCCCCAAAGCCTTTCCACCATCTACAAGGGGCACAAGTCAGGATTGTGATGGAATACTCTCCACTTGCCTGGATGAGTGCAGCTCCAACAACACTCAAGAAGCTCGACACCATCCAGGACAAAGCAGCCCGCTTGATTGGCACCCCATCCACCACGTAAACATTCACTCCCTTCACCACCGGCGCAGTGTGGCTGCAGAGTGTACCATCCACAGGATGCACTGCAGCAACTCGCTAAGGCTTCTTCGACAGCACCTCCCAAACCAACGACCTCTACCACCTAGAAGGGCAAGAGCAGCAGGCACGTGGGAACAACACCACCTGCACATTCCCCTCCAAGTCATACACCATCCCAACTTGGAAATATATCGCTGTTCCTTCATTGTCGCTGGGTCAAAATCCTGGAACTCCCTACTGAACAGCACTGTGGGAGAACCTTCACCACATGGGCTACAGCGGTTCAAGAAGGCAGCTCATCACCACCTTTTCAAGGGCAATTAGTGATGGGCAATAAATGCTGGCCTCGCCAGCGACGCCCACATCCCATGAACAAATAAAAAAAGAGTAGGTCATTCAACCCCTTGAGCCTCTTCCGCCATTCAATTAGATCATGGCTGATCTGTATCTTAACTCCATATACCCGCCTTGGTTCCATAACCCTTAATATCCTTGCTTAACAAAAACCTATCAATCTCGGTTTTGAAATTTTCAATTGACCAACTTCAACCGCTTTTTGGGGGGAGAGAGTTCCAGATTTCCACTACCCTTTGTATGAAGAAGTGCTTTCTGACATCACCCCTGAAGTGCCTAGTTTTAATTTTAAGTTTATATCAGGAGCAGCCCTTTCCTGCTCTTGCTGATTCTTCTCAGCTAATTGTAGTGCATGTGGAGCACTAAATCCAATACTCATTGTATACAAAATACTCAAGGTTGTAGAATAGGATTGCAGCAGCCTACCTTTTAGTACAATCAAGCATTCTGCAGCCTCTTCATATAAGGATTGTTTGTTCAATGTGGGAGTCTCAGGAAATGGATTTAAGGACCTACTGGGGATGAAGTTCATGTTGGGTGGTAGTGCAAAAACATGTGATAATGCATCGGCAGCCCATTTTAAACTAAGCCCGATATTTTTCTTACATTGACTTCAATGGCAAAGAAACTCAGACGGAGTGTAAAAGGGGCTGCCGATGCACTATCACCTGTTTTGTGCTTCTGCCCAAGAGGAATTTTACTTCCATTATGTCAGTAGTAATTTTCTTAACAATCCCAATCTACCTCTTCAGCACTGTAGCACCAAAAGAAACAATTTAGCAGTGTATGAAAATTATGCGCTAACTTTGTGCTATTCATCCACTCTCGATATTACTTCTAACAGACAAATAGCACGAGGGTCATTCTAATGGCAACAGGACTTTCCAGATTCAAATCCTTAACCTGGAAAACTTAATGCTATGTTTTGTGATGTGGGTTGGCTGGAGCCAAGCCTGATGAAAAAGACAATGAGATTCTGGATTCTGATCACCAGAATTAGCACTAAGTGTAGGGGTGAACCTCCCCAGAAAATGTTTCCAAAATTCTAACTGACAAATTATTCATAATGTCAATATATCCAATATATTCATAATAAATGCATGTTTATAGAATGACCTGTACAGTGTAATAAAATAACAAAATTATCTTCATTGGAAATAAAAATCGGGAGAGATGTAAAATAGGCTCAGATTCGCTATCCCTGATTTTACACTATTGCACAAAGTCAAAATTACCCCCAGTGTATTAAAATCTAATCACTTATAATGTTTCCTGGTTTCTATACCTAGCCTTACTGTAAGACCAGATAACAGATCTATTCTGTAGGAGGCATTGGATCTTCCTTTGATGAAGTTCATTTTTGTTTTCAGTGGAATAGAATAATTATGAGGCATAAGTAAATCTCATTCAGAAATGGTGATGAAGATGCTTTCCTCAAATGAACCACATTTTTTGTAATTGAGTTTTTAACTATTGTCACTACTTCTGTCCATGACAGCTTACTCCCTGTTCCAGCCTTGCAGCCACTGACATGATGTCTATGTTTTCAAATTGCAGCCACACGCTTGAGATACCACTTGACTTACTAGGATGCAAGAGAACCAATTAATTTTTTCAAACTTGTGGATGTTAAATAAATATATATGGGATCATTTTTTGAGTTTGCATTCCCAGTGTGGAGCTGCACCCACCAGGACTACATATTGGGAATTTGGTTGCAAGCCTCCGCCACCACCCCCACCACCACCCCCCCACCCCTCACCACCAACCCCCCACCCCTCACCACCACCACACCCCCAATGATTTCCTCCAAGAAAAAGGTGTGGAGGAAGATACAGCCTGCAAAAACAAAATAGTTTTTTTTTTAATAGGGCCGCTCCTTCAGTGTCTGTTCGAAACAGCTGCTGTGCGAATGACGTGCTGCTCAGGCACAGCCGCATCTTGGGAAGGCCCCCTAACTAAGATATTTTTGTCAGCCTAACAAGCCTTCCATATAGGCTTCTGCTCCCAATGCACTTTAGTGCAGTTGATACCTGCCATCAATTATAGGCCCCATACAGCTACCTTATTGTAAAAAAAGTCAATGTTATATAATTAGGCTTCAAAACTCCTCTGGTAGCTCAGTTGGTAAATGTATTGATCAGAGTTGAACTGAATGATACAGTCCAAATTTGATGTCTGGAATTAACTGATCACAGTTGGGGCAACAATGGCATACTATAGTTAACCTCAGTGTCCTTAGGTTAGGTAGAGACAATATCAATCAGGCTTCTTGCTCTTGATCTCTATGCAGTGACCTCTGCTGGAAATACACATGTGTAGACAAAAGTGAAGACAAGACTGAACTAAATAAAAATATAAAATAAAATCAGAGTCTGTGAATATTGCCATATCGGCCCTCAACTAAATCAATTGTTCTATGACCAGACCCAAGGGTAATTTAAAACCCCATTCAGAGCCTCCTCTATATGAGTATTTGCTTCTAACCAACAGTGGCTTAGTAACAGTTATTGTCATAAGTAAATTTTAGCATTTGCCACTTCCATGGTGGCTTCCATTTCAGGTGGCTATTGTTATATGGTACATCACACTCCAATTTTTCAAACTATCTTAATTTCTAAATGAGATCCTAACATTTTGACAATCAACTATTCTTGTGGAACGAAGCCTACCATTTTAGAGGAATATTCCTCACCTTCAGTTACAACTACAAGAAGTCACTCTAGTAACTGATGTCCCTTTGCACAACTGGGCAGCTCACTTAGCCATTCACTTTGCTCAAAGTAGTTGGCTGGAATGGGAGAGTACTCATCACATAACTATCTTGTAATTCATCACTGACCAGAGAGTAAAGGTCTAGCAATTATGAAATATAAATGATAGCAGACTTTTGAACACAGTAGTTGAACTTCAATTACAACCTGAGAGATCAGTCAGATGTGGGGAAGAAGCATTTTATTTCTAATGTAAAGTATTTCTCTCCAAAATAATGTAGAAACAATTGTTTCAAATGTTTCCTTCCTGTGAAGAGATATTCTCTTTGCGCCTGTTCAAAGTAAACCTGCCATCTTGGGTCTCCTGAATGGAAAATATCCTCCTGATTGAAATAATATACCTGTTTGTTGTTGAGGTACATCAGATTGACATTATGTATGTCATCATTAGATTTCATTTCTATGCTTTGCCTCGTTATTATACTTACACATTGGAAAATATTAAAAATAATACATTACATTTCCTGAATACTATCTGGGAAACAAATAGTTCATGATTCTAGGTCTGAAAACACCATAAGTTGCCAAGGACTATATTCTTGTTTAGTAGAGTTTTGAAGTAGATTTATTTTGTGGGCAAACAGGCAAAACCTACTCTAAAATCTTGTCAGATAGCTCACTTGAGAACGCTTATTATGGGGTGGACTCTAAATCTGCTTAACTTGGATTTTTCTTGCTAGCATTATTTTCATTTAACTTATGGATTATCAAGGATATGCTGGCACATCTGTCAGGACTACTAGCACCAATTTGTAAACACAAGTGATGAAATGATGACACACAACTACATCATTATGTCACTTTAAATATATCTTTGCAAGACAACACATCTTCCAAAGAACAAGAAAACCAAAATAGGACTGAAATCACCTGTACCCAGCAACAGTAGACAGGAATGGAAAATTTAAAAAAGGACAGACATATAGAGAGCTGTACAGAAAATAGTTGAGGGACAGATGAGAAGTTGAAACAAAGACACTGACAGCTAATATGTTTCCAGTACATGATGCTGGATTTCTTTCTTTACACATAATTAGAAATTAAATGCCCGCTTAGTTGCAAATGTACTGTAACAAACGTTTCAACCAAGCATTTATATAACAAAGAGTATGGAAAGATAAATCTAATACAAACTTATCAAAGGTTATTAGAAAATAGTCTAAAAAGTTAAAGGCTACTTTTAGGAAATAACCTTGCGGCAAATAGTCTTCCGACCGCTTCAACTGCAGAATAAGGACCTCATAAATCTAACCTCCACATAAGCACCCCGTGAGTGTAGAGAATCAATGGTAATTTCCTTTGCCTGAATTAATAGAGGAAGGGGGTTTGGAGGTCCGGAATATGGATAGACAAATATATTTCACTGCCCTGCATTGTCCACTGGGCATAACAGTAGGTAAGATTGAAAATGTTGATTGTGAACAATAGTTCACGTTTGCTTTTCCTTTCTCACCAACTCGAAACAAACACGGGCTGTGGACAATGTCTATTCGGGAGTACTTCAGAATATCTCGCTTTAACGCGAAGGAGATTTAAAGGGAAAACTTTGGTGATAACGGTTCCCATTCGTATATTTTTACGATGTTTTCCTTTGTTTTAAATCTTCAGTCGATTTTGTGGGGAAACAGATCCAAGGGGGATTTGGAAGCACCAGGAACATATATGATTCTGTGTCCCGCCCGCATCAGAGCGGATCTTCATATTTACTCAGTCGTTTTAAGGTGGGACAGAGAGGACACTGAGACCAGGCACACATGAAGTGATTCAGAAATAAAGTGACAGAGAAGGGAGAGGGTAAAAAATGTCATGAAACAGAAAAAAAAAGTAGATATAAAGTGATTGCAAGAACTTGGACAAGTAGGGGAAAAAGCACAGAAGTTAAAAAAAAGTATCAATGCAATGTAAAACTGGATTGGAAGATATAATTCAGAGAGAAGATCAGGAGGAGGAAGGGCTGGAAGCATAGTGGAGAGATAGTAGCAGAAACGATCCGATAAACAACGGAAGAGGCTGGAGGAAGACCTACCTGGGTGTGGGGTCAGTGTCTCCTCACTGCTGAAAGTGCCCGGCAGGAGCTGGCACTGCCCAGGGGCACTGGGGATGGTCTTGCCCCGACCCTGTGGTGGCGCTGGTTTCCAGGGTTGATCTGCGCTCGGTGCCGCAGCGCTCAGACTGAGATCCGGAACCGAAACGGCCAGCTCCTAGCTCAGCCTGCACTTTGTCCCAGATGTTTCATCCCAATCCACGTGGTCCCAGAGGAAGCAAATTACATCTGGGCTCCCCCCTTTTAAAACAAATCAAGAAGTCCCGGGTTTCTGTCTTGCCAGCCTAACCAATATAACACTCTTCCTCACAATTACAGCTGCATTTGAACACTTTCTCCTGTTGTATCTCGCACATCCCAGCATCTCGCTTCCGCTGGCAGCGCTACGGCAGCAATTCGGCGACTGTCACCCAAGAAAACTTTAGAACATTTTTATGTTTCCTAAAAACAAGCCTCGCACACACCACCTGAAGTCTGGCGAGTCCTGCCTGGCGCACGTTGCGGCTCCCTATTTCGGGACAGACATACAGAGACCAGAAATGCAGTGATCGCTCAGTAACTGAGAAAAGTTCCCAGTCCGACAGCACTGCTCCCTGCAATGTTCACCCATCGGCTATTATCATTACTTAGGCAGAATTTGTCAACAATGATAGGACTGGCATTTATGATCACTAAATCCATTCACGCCTATCAGCTATACTCATTTTTAAGCGATTCTCATCTGAATGAATTGAGTTTTCAAACCAAGGTGAGTATTTGTCACGTGTAATGTGTGGCACATGACAGCTGGTTTCTACACACCCTTAAAACAGTTGGGAGGGAGCCCATGTTATAGAGAATAAGAGTTGCTTCATAGCGAGCAAGAGCCAGTTTGAATTAAAACAAAGCATTTCGAACTTCTGCTAGCCCCTTTGTCCCTATCCCTTTCTATTCTTTCTACCTCCCTATTCTCTCTCTCTCTGCCCTTTTTAATTTTAAGTTTAACTTGTTTCTTTTTGTAATCGTTTTCAATGTGTCATATTTCCTACATTGCAACAGTGACTACACTGAAAGTACTTCACTGGCTGGAGAGCGCTTCGGGACGTGAGGTCGTGGAAGGCGCTATATTAATACAAGTCTATCTTTTTTCATATTCTAACAGTTTTCTTATTTTTTTTCCAACTTTAAAGTCATTTACTTATCTTTTCTCTCTACCCTCCTGCTCGCACCATCCACTTTGGAAGTGGAAGGAAGTTTTGTTTTACAAAAGGACTTTTGTTGACTGAAAATTGACTTCAATGGCTGGTTTTGCAGCAACTCAAAAGCTTAGATTTATAGATGCAATCTTGTCAACCTTTGATGTGAAAAGGTGCACAGATACTTACCCATACTGACTTATCCACAACCAGACAATTTTCGGATGAATAAACTTGTCTGTGGCATTTGAAGGGTTAAAGATGGAATAGCACTATTAGTTCTTTTTAAAAATTAATTTTGTAAAATATTTAGAATTTTGTTCTTTCCTCCCTATACGCTCCATGTGCAACACCATCTCCGACAGGGATTCAGCGGGAGATCTGCCCTTCAGTTTTCTCTCCGTCCCTATTGGGAATGGTCCAGTTTCCTGTTGCCACCAACACACAATGGCAATGGTAGAACTGATAATTTTTCTGGGGAATTAGTTCATGTACTCACTGAGGTGTGAAATGCCAGAACTAGGGACTGAAGGCTTTTTCCACACTCATCACCCAATGTCAATGTCAATCACACCCAGGTTAACTACAGCTTTGGGCCAGGTACAGAGCAGAGTCAGAATATTATACTTTAGCATTATCTTCAGAAGAGTACTCCCTAATGCACCAATGTGAGATTTTTCCTCCACTTGCCATACTAGCCATCCCTGTGGCCTCCCTGGATGCCAGTTAACACCAAATCCTGAGACATTTTGTATTAAAGTTTTGCACTCATTAAAAACGAAGTTAAGATTGACCATATTAATATTAAATTGGATTTTACAGCTGGCAAAGAGAGAAGCCTTTCATCCCGTCAGTCTGTGCTGCATTAAAACCTAGATTCCAAAGGTGAAAGGATTCTCTGCTGGACCACTATGCCACCCGACTGCCAGAAATTAATAGCTTACCATGTGGAGAATTGTAGGTGTGAACTGACATATGTACCACTCCATAGGACAGTGGAGCTGCAAATGCTGTACTAGCATATTTGCCAAAAAATGTTATAATTTTTCAACTCGTACTAGA
Source organism: Heptranchias perlo (assembly GCF_035084215.1). NCBI lineage: Eukaryota > Metazoa > Chordata > Chondrichthyes > Hexanchiformes > Hexanchidae > Heptranchias > Heptranchias perlo. The sequence goes on from NC_090327.1 coordinate 88,002,145, forward strand.
GACAAAATGTGTATTGGATGGCAATATTACTTCAACAAGTTAACAGAGTTAAAATAGTTCAATTACAAAGATTGAATGTTCAACATTTTGGTGATTGTGTGACATTAGATACCAACTGCTGGAGGTGTCAAAATAGAGAGGGTACAATGAAAATATTCTATTCAGAGAAAGATCTTCTCAGCTAACTTGTGGTTTTTCCATTTATCAGTTATCAAGTCATTCTCAATCATAGAATAAAATGAGTATTTCATTGTTCCCTATTTTATGCTCTGTTTACACAAAATGTGTGAGATTTAAAAAATAAAACTGGTGCCAGTCACCTGTGGCTAAGTGCCTTCATCTCTTACATCACTATCTTCTTTGCTACCCTTTCACCTATTTGATATTACTTCCACCATGCTGTGTGGACCCATGCATTAAAGCAAAAGGAAGAAAAAATAGCTGGTGTTGAGTTCACTGTAATAATTTAATGTGAAGATCCTGCTGGTTTTCATAAACTACTAAGTTACATTTTATACTTTATGTTGTCATCAGAACCCCTTGATTAAAAGTAAGACTCATAATGGAATGCTTACCATCCATTATCTACATTCAATATTTTCCATTATATCACAATACTTGTCTTTCAACTGTTTGAAGTTGTGATTGACTGCCATCTTGCAAAATGTTTAAATGGCTAGTCCGATTTTGCTTCAAGCTACATATATCCATCTACTTGGGTAATATTATATAGTGAAAGTTAATTAGAATTAAAGAACAAAGAAATAAACCTAGAAATCACTGTTGCTGATATTACTAAATGATGCTTAACATGTTTGAATGACATTCCTTTGCTACTTCAGTGAAGGGTTTAACCCATATAAAATAAATAGGTCAATATCTGCATTAAAATTCCTTATGAATGTTAAGCATTTGTCTGCTAATATTGCCAACAGTGATTTCTGGTCTATTATTACTTAAGTGGTTAAGTACCAGGCGGAGTTCAAACAGCTCACTGTTGCCATCTACAGTGTAAACATATACACGTCTCTTTTCATCCTTCTTTATGTTACATTGATTTTCAAACTTTTGGACATATAGGCATTGAATTTTCACAGGGGTCCTCCTGGGTAACTTCAGCAAGAGATTGGCAGACCCCCGCATAAATACCCATTTTCTGCCATTCCCGCTGTTTTTCCGGTGGTTCTGCTGATCTCCCACTGATGTTATAGCAATCGGGAGAACCCTCGTGGACATTCTGGGCCAAATGCACTTTAGATAGTTTTATGGCATTAACTCTATTCATTCACTGCCAAATTAATTATGCACCATTTTAGTCACCTTTGAACAGTCACTGTTTGGCATTTTTAGCGGATTTCTCCCATTACTGTCACAACTACGGGTTGTTAATCCATCAACAATTACCTCCACTTGATTCTAGCCTGGATAGGTTATAAAATAGCAAGTTTAATAGACTGACTTACAACAGAGTTGCACTACAGCTGTCTTCAACGTTACATTCAACAGTTATTATAGTTATAATACAACTGTTTACAGATTACACTAATGACAAGCAATCAATACAACCTGATCTGTCCGTTCTTCAGGTTGATCAGACCTGACCTCCGCGGACTGCCTGTGGCAATGGACTTTCAACCAGCCCCTCTTGAGAGCTCTAACTTTTGGGAGGGAGCATGCCCTACCTTTATAGTATTTGGCTGTACATAAGCACCGCTGATCTTATCTCATGGTCATAAACCATCTACAGTGTTGACTCTCCAAAAACCACAAGGGTTGTTTTAATGTCTTAGTGTTTACATAGCCTTTTACCGTTACCGGATCTTAGTATGTTTATACTAGGTTAGGACATTTTGTCTTGTGAATCTTACTGTTTTTCACTATTCAATGCCTCAGCACTCTTTCAATGACCTCTTGGGTTTCTGTAAGTTATTTTCCTCACAGAGATGTGGACCTTTGCCCTCCTATTTTCTATGCTTGTTTTAAACCATATTCTAACATTCCCACCTCTTGAACCTGAGTAGAACCACTCTGGTTCAACTATAGCATCTAGAAATTAGCGATCTCTTGACCTTTAGGTGTTTACAGTTCTGAAGAGTCAGCATGTTCTATCTGTGACAAACTGTCATTCATACACACACCGAGACATGACTTTGCTCCCCTCCTATTTAAAGACCGAGGGAGCGGAGGGAATTGTGAAATCCCTGTGGTGAGCAGGTCCAGGTATACTGTTGCTCCGATAGGGTGAAAGCAAATTTATACTGGCACTGACTGGTCAATCTGTATTACTCGGTCTATTCTGCCACCCTCATTCTTGTGTTGCGCCCAACAGGGGGTGGTCTTTAGCAGTTGACCAAATTCTCTCCATTTCTGTCAGAGGCACACTGCTAGGTCATATTGACCTCGTATTCCTATCAGCAGCACTCCTTGCGGAGAGTCTGCACCCATATCCACTACCACATTGTTTTTTTTCCATCCAATCTACTGCTAAGATACCATCCTCTGTCTCCTGTCGATTTTGAGTCCACACTGCCGTTTACATCCCCTACTGTGACTTCCGTCTCTACCATCTTCCCCATATCTCCTCCTCCTTCAAATCCCTCTAGTTCTATTGTGCCTTGAAGTTCAAATTGTTGGTAAAGTGCATCCCATACCATGGTATGTGGTGTGCCAGTATCTAATAGCAATATCTGTCCCTGACTTTCATGGGGTGGTGCTGATTATGCTGTTTATGCTTCACTGAGGGGGTGGGGGGGAGGGAAATGCTGGGGAAGGGTAGGATCGGGGTGATCTAAGTGATTCTTCAAGAATTCTACCTCCTCTCTCAGAGTGTCTATCTCAGATTTTAATCTTTACTCCAGCTCTTGTATTTTCTTTTGACAGTGGGTATGATTTCTCGCTCCTGCTACACTACGCTGGTCGTCCTTGTTTTTGACTTTGGACACCTCGTAGGGCACTACTTAACTCATCTACCTTCTTTTATCACATTTCAGTCTGACCTTCCTGTCGTCGTAGTTCGGCATTACATGCTACTAATTTTCTGGCTCTGTTTGTACCTTCGGTTTTAAGGTAATAAGAACATAAGAACATAAGAAATTGGAGCAGGAGTAGGCCAATCGGCCCCTCGAGCCTGCTCCGCCATTCAATAAGATCATGGCTGATCTGATCCCAACCACAAATCTAAAGAACACAAGAAGTCGGAGCAGGACCCGGCCACATAGCCCCTGGGCCCTCTCCGCCACCCACAGGGCATTGACCGATCCGAACTCAGCTTCATGTCCAATTTCCTGCCCGCTCCCCATAACCCCTAATTCCCTTTACTTCTAGGAAACTGTCTATTTCTGTTTTAAATTTATCTAATGATGTAGCTTCCACAGCTTCCTGGGGCAGCAAATTCCACAGACCGACCACCCTCTGAGTGAAGAAGTTTCTCCTCATCTCAGTTTTGAAAGAGCAGCCCCTTATTCTAAGATTATGCCCCCTCGTTCTAGTTTCACCCATCTTTGGGAACATCCTTACTGCATCCACCCGATCAAGACCCTTCACAATCTTATATGTTTCAATAAGATCGCCTCTCATTCTTCTGAACTCCAATGAGTAGAGTCCCAATCTACTCAACCTCTCCTCATATGTCCGCCCCCTCATCCCCGGGATTAACCGAGTGAACCTTCTTTGTACTGCCTCGAGAGCAAGTATGTCTTTTCTTAAGTATGGAGACCAAAACTGTATGCAGTATTCCAGGTGCGGTCTCACCAATACCTTATATAACTGCAGCAATACCTCCTTGTTTTTATATTCTATCCCCCTAGCAATAAAAGCCAACATTCCGTTGGCTTTCTTGATCACCTGCTGCACCTGCATACCAACTTTTTGATTTTCTTGCACTAGGACCCCCAGATCCCTTTGTACTGCAGTACTTTCCAGTCTCTCGCCATTAAGAAAATAACTTGCTCTCTGATTTTTCCTGCCAAAGTGCATAACCTCACATTTTCCAATATTATATTGCATCTGCCAAATCTCCGCCCACTCACCCAGCCTGTCTATATCCCCTTGCAGGTTTTTTATGTCCTCCTCACTCTCTACTTTCCCTCCCATCTTTGTATCATCTGCAAATTTTGATATGTTGCACTCGGTCCCCTCCTCCAAATCGTTAATATAGATTGTAAAGAGTTGGGGACCCAGCACCGACCCCTGTGGAACACCACTGGTTACTGGTTGCCAGTCCGAAAATGAACCATTTATCCCAACTCTCTGCTTCCTGTTCGATAACCAATCCTCCACCCATGCCAGAATATTACCCCCAATCCCGTGATTTTTTATCTTAAGTAATAATCTTTTATGTGGCACCTTGTCGAATGCCTTCTGGAAGTCTAAATACACTACGTCCACTGGTTTCCCCTTATCCACCCTATACGTTATATCCTCGAAGAACTCAAGCAAATTTGTCAGACATGACTTCCCCTTCATAAAGCCATGCTGACTTTGTCCTATTAAATTATGCTTATCTAAATGTTCCGTTACTGTCTCCTTAATAATAGACTCCAAAATTTTACCCACCACAGATGTTAAGCTAACTGGCCTATAATTTCCAGCCTTCTGCCTACTACCCTTTTTAAATAACGGTGTTACATTAGCAGTTTTCCAATCTGCCGGGACCTCTCCTGAGTCCAGGGAATTTTGGAAAACTATCACCAAAGCATCCACAATCCCTACTGCCACTTCCCTCAAGACCCTAGGATGGAAGCCATCAGGTCCAGGGGATTTATCCGCCTTGAGTCCCATTATTTTACTGAGTACCATCTCCTGAGTGATTTTAATCGTATTTAGCTCCTCCCCCCCGAGAGTCCCCTGTTTGTCCAGTGTTGGGATATTCTTAGTGCCCTCTACTGTAAAGACTGAAACAAAATATTTGTTCAGCATTTTTGCCATCTCCATGTTTCCCACCATTAATTTCCCGGTCTCATCCTCTAAGGGACCTATGTTTGCCTTAGCCACCCTTTTTCTTTTTATATAACTATAGAAACTCTTGCTATCTGTTTTTATATTTTTTGCTAATTTCTTTTCATAATCTAACTTCCCTTTCTTAATCAATCCTTTAGTTACTTTTTGCTGTCTTTTGAAGAATTCCCAATCTTCTATCCTCCCACTAAGTTTGGCTACCTTATATGTCCTTGTTTTTAGTCGGATACTATCCTTGATTTCTTTACTTAGCCACGGATGGCTGTCATTTCTTTTACACCCTTTTTTCCTCAGTGGAGGAAAAGTTGCAGCCAAAGTTGCGTTGTAAGCAGTTGTATTATTGATTTTCCGCCTCTAATTTTTGTTCTCTTAACTTTTTGTTGAAGTCTCCCTCGATTTCTAATCTAAGTTTTATAATTTGCTGTCCTTGCCACAACGATTCTTTTCCGTTTCTCGGTCACTTTTTCTGACCACAGCCAATCACAAGGTAAAAGGGGTGCTGTCAGTTTTGCTAATGGCTATCACATTTTAGTACAACCGAGATGATTATCCCCAAATTTTCAAAATTGATGCCCTGTACTAGATAACAAGATATTGTTCTTCGATTTACAGTTACACACAACATATCAATTCGCACCCTCCAATACTCAACACAACTTCAATCAGACTAATTTTCATATGTGATGATCTCATGTCCGGAATTTGAGACTCTCATGTTTTTATAAGAACCAGAATTTTACTGTGGCCGCAATATAAGTCTGGTTTCCACAATTTGATGGTTTAGTTAACCTCAATAACTCCAATTTTAATTCAGCAATATCAAAATTAAACACAAGACAAGGCAGATAAAATTATCAATATAGCACGTTCTTACTAAAACCCAATAAATTACATTGTCTTTTGTTTTGTTCTTTCTTCAGATGTCCCTTTCCAAAAACTACAAAAATACTGGAAGTAACTGATTTCACAGCAAAACAAAATCTTTGTTACATTACACAAAAGAGGAAAACACATAACAAGCATTAAAAAGGGGCCGAAGCCCACAACAGTGAAAAGAAAGAACTCACAATGAGGAGAGGCTTTTTAAAGAGACAGTACACTGAAAACAAAAGAACACATTCTGTAGCTTGTGATCCTCTCCTTTTCTCCTTCTTGATTGTGTCATAGACTACCCTTTTTTACTTAAACCAAATTTCAATTTTTGATGCTTATGACTTAACTCCATTCTGTACCGACTCAAAGGGCATCATTTTAGCACCCGCTATCGGGTGCGTTCCTGGCGGGGGGGCTCCGAAAATCGGGGAATCCCGGAGCGGGTCCAGAGCCCGGCTCCAACCCGCCCACTTCCGGGTTCCCCACTGATGCACCGGCGTGCGCGCGCAGCCCCCACTGGTGGGAATCCCGCAGGCAATTAAAGCCAGCGGGATGCCACTTGAAAGTATTTATGTTGCTTGTTCAGGTCGTTTACAGACCTGATTGAGCTGTTTTATTAGGAGGGGTGGGATTTTACACTGAACTGAGACTGTTTCCCATACTGGGGGAAACACTCCCAGTTCAAACGGAGGTGTTGCAGCCAGCAGCCTGTGGCAGCTGCAAAGGTGCATTCGACAGGTGGCCACTCCGTCACATTGGACAAAGTTTGGCCTCCACCACCCTCCTCCGAACAAGAAAATTCACCGACCTGGAACCGCAGCCCCGGTGTGAGGACACACTTACCTACCTTGCGGACCCCCTCAGATGTACATCTTCCAGATGGGGGCCGCCGTAGCTGCAGTCATGACCTCTTCGGAGGGCGAACAGCATCACCAGCATCACCAGCCTTGCCGGCCACGCCGTCCACCTCTGACTCGAGGAGCTCCACAACTGAGTGCTGTGACACATCCACCTGCACAGCAGGAGGGAGGGCAACCGCAGAGAGAGATGCATCACAGAGGGCACTACCCTCGCCACAGGGTCCACAGACCGAGGCTCGGCTTCCTGGACCTCTCTGAGCAGCAGTGCACACGGAGGCTCAGAGTCGCTCAACATGTAGTCGTGGACATCTGCAGCCTCCTTCATGCCGAGCTGCTCCCGGCTGGCTCGAGCACCATCTTCTTACCTGTCGCTGTCAAAGTCACCACTGCCCTCAACAACTTCTCCTCCGCATCCTTCCAGGATGCCACCGGGGACATCGCCGACGTCTCTCAGTCATCTGCACAAAAGAGCCCTGCAAATACACCTACACCCACTCTGCAGTGACAAAATGGGTGGCATCAGTTGTGGATCTCCATAGTGATCCTCAGGAAAGGTCATTATTGCAGAAACCAGACAAGATTCGCAAAGACATGGCAGTAGTGGTGCCAATATAATATGTAATGTGAGTTGGTCAGAAATTCAATAGAAGTAAAAACCATGACAAACCCTCAAACACCCTTGTGCATCCCCTTCATGCTCACAACACGTTTGCCTTACGCTGCCTACTGCACATATGTGATGCATGCCCTGTGGCTGCAGCACAGGTAGTGGCAGGTTGAGTGAGGCTGACTGTGAAAGAGAAGCACGAGAGGGTGAGTATGAGATAGAGCCATGAGATTGTATGAGGATTGGGTTGAGTGGTAGTGGCAGGATGAGTACTGGCGAGGTGAGTAAGTGCAGGTAAGATGAGGATGAGGTATGAGGGGTGATGTGACAGAGTAGTGTTGGCAGTGCAGAAGGAGATGTGGGGTGGGGGCGGTGATGTGGCAGATGGAGTGTAGGGGAATGAGTAAGTGTACTCACTTTGGCTGACCTACTTAGGTGATTGGAGCGCCTCCTGCACTGTATGCAGGTGGGTGATATGTTGGTGGTGCTGGTGACCTCCTCTGCCACCTCGAGCCAGGCCTTCTTGGTGGCAGAGGCAGGCCACTTCCTCCCGCCCGCCAGGGAGAAGATCTCTTTCCTCCCCCTCCTCCTCACCCCATCCAATAATACTTGGAGTGAGGCATCATTAAACCTGGGAGCAGCCTTCCCCCTGGGCTGCTCCATGCTGTAATTTTGCCTATTTTCTGCAGCATCAGTCAGTGGAGGACTGCCCCTTTAAATAGAGCTCCACCAGCTGACAGAGCTTACTGCGCATGCGCAGCCCGCCCGACGCGCAGATCAGCAGTGGGGAACCCGGAAGACCAGGTAAGTGGATCCAATTGGGCTGCGATCGCGCGGGGGGCAGACTAATTTCACCAGGCGCGTTACCCACGCGCCCAATAGCCCCCCCCGCCACGAACCCGCAGCCCTGGTAATATCGAGCCCAAAGTCTCAAGCTCACAGTCTGTGTCCTCACGCCTGGTGTGGTGAAGGTCTCTCCATCTTACTTTTTGTTCCTCCTTTTTAGTTTCCTTCTCCCTTACCAGTTTCTTCATCTTCGTCTCTACCTCACACAAAGCCTGACAGAAGTTTTTATTTTAACTCCTCATCCTCATGCACAATTTCTTTCCTATTTTCTCAAGGGCATGCTTGACCCTAATTTTGACTTCTCGACGTGTAGACTGTCGAGCATAAACCATCCGGTGCAGTCACCATGGCTTATTCTCCCATGGGCTTGAGGTGTGGCTACCTCACTCGGTCAGAACCACATCTTCCCCGTCTCGTCGGAATACAGTCTCTTAACACTAGCTACTTCAAACCTTTAAAACTCAAGCCCAAACAGGAACGGCATTTGCTAGCGGATTTCTCCCATTACTGTCGCAACTACAGGTTATTAATCCATCAACAATAACCTCCGCTTGATTCAAGCCTGGATAGGTTATAAAATAGCAAATTTAATAGACTGACTTACAACAGAGTTGCACTACAGCTGTCTTCAACGTTACATTCAACAGTTATTATAGTTATAATACAACTATCTACAGATTACACTAATGACAAGCAATCAATACAACCTGATCTGTCCGTTCTTCAGGTTGATCAGACCTGACCTCCGAGGACTGCTTGTGGCAATGGACTTCTGACCATCCCCTCTTGAGAGCTCTAACTATTGGGAGGGAGTGTGCCCTATCTTTATATTATTCGGCTGCATTTTTCTGTATGTAAGCACTGCTGGTCTTATCTCATGGTCATAAACCATCCTACTGTGTTGACTCTCCAAAACCACCAAGGATTGCTTTAATGTCTTAGTGTTTACATAGCCCGTTATCAGGTCTTAGCATGTTTATACTAGGTTAGGACACCCTGTCTCGTGAATCTTAATGTTTTTCACTATTCAATGCCTTAACACTCTTTCAGTGACCTCTTGGGTTTCTGTAAGTTATTTTCCTCACAGAGATGTGGACCTTTGCCCTCCTATTTTCTACGCTTGTTTTAAACCATATTCTTACAGGCATTATGTCAGAGACCTGAAACAACAACAACAACAACAACATACATTTATATAATGCCTTTAAAGTAATAAAACGTCCTAAGACACTTCACAGGAGCATTATCAAACAAAATTTGACTCCAAGCTAAATAAGGAGATATTAAGACAGGTCAAAGAGGTAGGTTTTAAGGAGCATCTTAAAGGGGGAGCGAGAGGTAGAGAAGTGGAGATGTTTACGGAGTGAATTCCAGAGCTTAGGGCCTAGGCAACTGAAGGCACGGCTGCCAATGGTGGAGCGATTAAAATCGGGGATGTGTAAGAGGCCAGAATTGGAGGGGCGCAGAGATAATGTTTGCTGGACATTTATTCATCAAATATATTTTTAGTTGTAGATTTTATAGCTTAAGATAACCTGAATAAAATTACAGGTTTTAATATTTTATTCAGCTGAATAGGCAGCCTTTGACTCGGCAGAAGTACATTGCCCTGTAAAGTAAGAGGAATCATCATATACAAAACAAGTTATCCAGAAATAACAACATTATTGAATGAATGAGGAGAGGGGGAGAGATCCCCAATTATAACTGTTTCAAATCTCTCTATATACCAGAAGATCTCCATTGAGAATTACTTGTGAGTAGTCCTGCACCCGAAGCATGGTTACAGCCTAAATACAGCAATCACATGGCTGGCATGAGATAATAATATTATACATTTTATTGACATGGAGGGTGCAGAACCTCACAAATAGAACATTAGTAATACTATTTGACAACCTATTTAGGAAACGCGCTCAAGATACAAGTACTTTTTTGTTCTCCAAAACCTCTAATTTTCAGAGAATTATATTATAGAACATACTCTTGCAAGACATGCTATGGTGGATTTGCAGTATTGCTTAAGATGCAAGTACTTATTTATTTGTTTATTTATTTTTTTCCTCCTCCAAAATCTTTTTTCTCAAGTATTTACAGATATACATTTGCAACTTCATTCGATTCCACAAAGAGCAGTATGTGGACAATGTGCAGCAGTTCACCTCCAACATCGCTGCAGTCCTGCAGGAGGAATTTACAGAAATGCAGAGTACCATGGAGTGGGTGACATTTTTACAGTCACCTACCTGCAGGAAGCTCCAAACCATATGAGGGAGTAAGTGCAGAACGGCATTCTCTCATAAATGCTGTGCCTGGCGCCAATGAGACCTTAGGCTTCCAGTTACATGAATCTGTCGCTGCAGATTTGACATATGCGACATTGTTTGGAAAGAGCAGCAACAACAGGCTTTAACAACATCGTAGATACCCTATAGACTGCTATAAAGAGATTGCTGGCCATCAAGTTGGAGTGCCCAACACTTGAGGCATGACTGGCCATACATTCTTGCACTCCAGCCAGACCCCTGAAAGGACTGAGAGAGGGCAGGTGCTAAGATGTCACATGACCCTGTAGGCTTATGTGCAAAGCCACAACTGTGGCCACACCATGCAACTGCTACCTGGTGCCATTCCTAGGTAGGAGTGGCACTGTCTATAAACAAAGGTCCTTGGGTATTGATGGGAGTGAGTATACGGCCTGTGAAATCTCTGGAGGTATAGTTGTTGTTCCTTCATGAATTGTTCCTCCTCACCCAATTCATGCAGCACTGGGAATAGAGTCAAAGGGATTCTCATCCTCCCACCCTTATTAGGTAGAATTTGTTATGCAGCAGTAATTAGGAAGAGTTCAGGAATGTTTGACTTAGCAAGCTGAAAGTTTCAGCAAAAAGGGAGCAAGAAAGAAGGAAATTAAAAAAATGCCAGGTGTTCAATGCAAGAAAGAAAGAGCTTGCATTTATACAGCACCTTTCATGACCTTAGGACGTCCCAAAGCACTTTACAGCCAATTAAATAGTTTTGAAGTGGAGTCGCTATTGTAATGTATGAAACACAGCAGCCAATTACGTGTAGCAAGGTCCCACAAACAGCAATGAAATAAATGATCAGAATATCTGTTTTTAGGCATTGGATAAGGGGTAAATATTGACCTGGACACTGGGAGAACTGCCTTGCACTCCCACCAGAGAGGGCAGATGGGGCCTCGGTTTAATGTCTCATCCAAAAGAGGGCAACTCTGACAGTGCTGCACTCCCTTAGTACTGCACTGAGGTGTCCACCTGGACTATGGGAATACAGAAGTGCACAAATACTCCCAGCCAAAAAGTACACCTCAACAGCAAATACCTTGCTTTAACAACACTTGAAAGTAGGCCAGGCCTGTTTAGTAATTATGTGCCAATTTTATATTGGTGAGGTGAATGCTGGAGGCCAAGTCTTAGCTCCAATCATGAAATTCAACATGGGGCTTAATTATGCCATTTAATGAAGGCTTATGGAGACCTGTAACAGGGCCTTATTTTGGGCCGCAAAATCACACATTGCAAAATACGGTTAGCAGCGATTGGGTGCGTGAGGTAACGTATCTGATCTTTTACCTGATACAAAGTGAGTTTTCTGCAGTTGCTTCCACAGCATCCAATTTACAAAAAAAACCCATGTAATTATAACTGTACATTCCTATAATTTTTTCAAATTTTAAAACACAAATTAAAAATGTATATACTTAAAAGGGCATTCATTTTTGCTAAACATTTATTATTAAGCTGTGACAGAAGGAATAGTTACAATGATTGTGATTTTGTAATTTTGAGTATTTAAACATTGGTGTAATACGTATATATATATATATATATATTAAAGATCTTGCATTGGACATGCACTTCCTGTCCACAAACCTTGCAAATCTCATGATTTGTGATCATCCTTTTCTGTCAACAGTTATTATAGTAAATTGTTGTGTCAACATTTTCCATTTAATTTGCGGTACTAGTGGGATCAGTGCTGGGGCCTCTGCTGTTTACAATCTATATCAGTGACTTAGATGAGGGGACCAAATATAATGTATCCAAGTTTGCTGATGATACAAAACTGGGTGGGAAAGTAAGCTGTGAGGAGGATGTAAAGAGGCTGCAAACGGATATAGACATGTTAAGTGAGTGGGTGAGAAGGTGGCAAATGAAGTATAATGTGGGGAAATGTGAAATTATCCACTTTAGTAGGAAGAATAGAAAAGCAGAATTTTTTTAAAAGGTGAGAAACTAAGAAATGTTGGTGGTCAGTGGGATTTGGGTGTCTTTGTACATGAATCACAGAAAGTTAACATGCAGGTACAGCAAGCAATTTGGAAGGCATAAGAACATAAGAACATAAGAAATAGGAGCAGGAGTAGGCCATACAGCCCCTCGAGCCTGCTCCACCGTTCAATCAGATCATGGCTGATTTCAACCTCAACTCCACTTTCCTGCCTGATCCCCATATCCCATGATTCCCCTAGAGTCGTAAAATATATCTACCTCAGCCTTGAATATACTCAATGACTCAGCATTTACAGCCCTCTGGAGTAGAGAATTCCAAAGATTCACAACCATCTGAGTGAAGAAATCCCTCCTCATCTTAGTCTTAAATGGCTGACCCCTTATCCTGCGTCTATGCCCTCTAGTTCTAGACTCTCCAGCCAGGGGAAACAACCTCTCAGCCTCTACCCTGTCAAGCCCCCTCTGAATCTTATATGTTTCAATGAGATCACCTCTCATTCTTCTAAACCCCAGAGAGTATAGGCCCATTCTACTCAACCTCTCCTCATAGGACAACCCTCTCATCCCAGGAATGAATCTAGTGAACCTTTGTTGCACTGCCTCTAAGGCAAGTATATCCTTCCTTAGATAAGGAGACCAAAACTGGATGCAGTACTCCAGGTGAGGTCTCACCAGAGCCCTGTACAATTGTAGTAAGAATTCCTTACTCTTGTACTCCAACCACCTTGCAACAAAGGCCAACATGCCATTTGCCTTCCTAACTTTTTGTGTTTGTTGTACCAGGACATCTGAATCTCTCTGGACACCAACATTTAATAGATTCTCACCATTTTAAAAATATTCTGTTTTTCTACTCTTCCTTCCAAAGTGAAAAATCTCAGATTTCCCCACATTATACTCCATCTGCCACCTTCTTGTCCACTCACTTAATCTGTCTAAATCCCTTTGCAGAATCTTTGTGTCCTCCTCACAGCTTACTTTCCTACCTAGCTTTGTAATGTCAGCAAACTTGGATACACTACAATAGTCCCTTCATCCAAGTTATTAATTTAGATTGTAAATAGCTGAGGCCCAAGCACTGATCCTTGCAGTACCCCACCAGTTACAGCCTGCCAACCTGAAAATGACTCATTTATCCCAACTCTGTTTTCTGTCCGTTAACCAATTCTCAATCCATGCTAATATATTATCTGCAACTCCATGGGCCCTTATCTTGCGTAACAACCTTTTATGTGGCACCTTATCGAATGCCTTTTCAAAATCCAAGTATGCCACATCTACTGGTTCTCCTTTATCTACCATGCTAGTTACAGCCTCAAAAAAATCTAATAAATTTGTCAAACATGATTTCCCTTTTATAAAACCATGTTGACTCTGCCTAATCATATTATGATGTTCTAAGTGGGTTGTTATCACTTCCTTAATAATGGATTCCAGCATTTTCCCGATGACTGATATCAGGCTAACTGACCTGTAGTTCCCTACAGGAAAATGGTATCTTAGCCTTTATTTCTAGGGGGTTGGAGTATAAGAGTAAAGAGATCTTGCTGCAATTATATAGGGCTCTGGTGTGACCACCCTGGAGTGCTGTGTACAGTTTTTGTCTCCTTACCTAAGGAAGGATATACTTGCCTCAGAGGAGGTGCAACAAAGGTTCACTAGATTGATTCCTAGGATGAGAGGGTTGTCCTATGAGGAGAGATTGAGTAGAATGGGCCAATACTCTCTGGAGTTTAGAAGAATGAGAGGTGATCACATTGAAATGTATAAAATTCTTAGAGGGCTTGACAGGGTAGATGCTGAGAGGTTGTTTCCCCTGGCTGGAGATTCTAGAACTAGGAGTCATAGTCTCAAGATAAGAGGTCGGCCATTTAGGACGGAGATGAGGAAAAATCTTTGGAATTCCCTACCTCAGAGGGCTGGGGATGCTCAGTCGTTGAGTATATTCAAGACTGAGAGCGATAGATTTTTGGACACTAAGGGAATCAAGGGATATGGGGATAGGGCGGTAAAGTAGAGTTGAGGTAGAAAGTTAGCCATGATCTGATTGAATGGCCGTATGGCCTATTCCTGCTCCAATTTCTTATATTCTCATGTAATTTTGCTGTCAACTGTCATGATGTAGTTGCAGGCTCCGACCACTAGGTGACTCGATAGAGTGAGTTTCTGAAGCCTTTTTCTCTCCTAACTCCATCTTCATCTTGTATATATAAAAAAAAATTAGAATCATCAATTGACCATCGGCAACATCACAGGCAGTTTATTAATATTTTATGATAACGGTCATTTTAACTGAAAATAACACCAGAAGATCAGCTGCCTGTTCTGCCCGATTTTACTTTCCATGGTAGGTTAGGTTAAAATTACCCCCAATGTGTTTACACTTCCTTTCAATGCACTCATTGTTTTCTGTTATTGTAACTATTTCAAGAGAACATGGCTACTCTTTGTACTTTTCTAAATTGTCATTATGTGTTTTCCACAGTTTTGATAAATTGTACTTATTGCTGTAACATAAAGACATGGGGACATTGGCAACTTGCTCAAATATACAGTAAACAGGGAAATAACTTCTGTAGCCAGCTATCTAAAGCTTTCAGATCACAATTATACATCTACACTTCAGTAATCCCATTACTATGTTACTTCTTCAGTATTTGATTATACTCTTTGTTTAATAAATGACATCATCTTGCTGTTACACAATCCCTTATGTGAATTACTCATGACAGCTAACATACCTGTGTAGAACCAGCGTTCTGGCCATTTTTATGAATCTATTTTAAATCTAATACCCTCAAGAAAGAACTGTACTGTTTGGCAAGCTTGTGGGAGTGGCTTAGAGAACAGGATTGACTGGCAGGAGTTTTGAGCCAGGCTAACCTGGCTAAGGTGCATTCATACGCAAACGGACATTTCACACTGACAGGCTGGGTGAAAGGGAATCCAGGCCGATTGACGTCATCACCATTTAACATGATTACTGGAAACAATGCCCCGAGAGGTAACTCAGAGACACTCAATCTCCTGGTGGAAGGCAGGAGATGGCTGGGCCATTGTCTTCCAGGAGAGAAGCCAGTTTAGCAAGCAGGAAATGACAGACACCCAGTAATCAGCTCCCATTGTCTCTCCAGGTGCAAGGCCTGGGAGCAGGAAAACGAAATAGCATTTTTCACAAAGATTTCAAAGGTTATGAGTCACTCCAGACCACAGGGGGGGGGTTCCAGACAGACCACCTGAGTCAATGCATCGATCAGTATAGGATCTGCTGGGCTCTGCTCTCTGGTGTCTTCTCTCTGCTCCTCGGCATCAACCTACAGTGAGTCTCCCGAGTGGGGCTCGGGTCGATTCAACGGAACACCGCCAGAAGCTGAGCGCTGCTCTTCATCCCTCATCAACGGACCTTGACTCAAACTGGAACGTGGATACTGCATCGGCGGTACGGAACCAGGAGCGGGACGTGCAGGAAGAAGCTGCAAGCAAGACAACGAGCAATCGGGGTGAGCATATTGCATGTGCCTACACATCCACAAGACCATTTAGCTGTGTGAGGGGGTGATTGTAAGTCCCAACCAAACCTTAGAAGGTTTTAGTGCTGGGGGGTCCTGAGTTTCACGTGGGGGTTTTTCTCTTATTAGGCCGTGGTAATTTAGCACGGTAGGGTTGTACGGTTTGTACTGTTTACTAGTGTCATTGTTAATCTTATCAAACACAATACGGATGAGCCCGAAAACATGTGTCCGAGTCTGATCTGTCCTTATAATCCCTATCGTTCCAGAACTTATAGTAAGAGGTGTGTTTTCGGTATGCCCAAGAAAGCCACTTACACCTGTAAGAGTTTTGTAATTTTATAATAAATAGTATTCACTGAATATGTTTTAAAGGGTTCCTTTAAATAACTTTTACACACTGATTTTCAGTGTACTGGAATCTGAAGTGGCAAATCATACAAGTTAAGGATATTATATAATGCAGATACAGTGGTTAGATATTAGGGAAGTAAAGTAAATTTTAGAGGAAACTGTTTTAAACACTCACCGTTAAAAAAATTAGAATAAAATATGGGGCTGAACTATGACAAGATTAAACCAATTACTTATAGACAATTTCAAACAACAAAGTGCAATTTGCAAAGATTCTTTAGACTACAAGTTCCTTGCGATATTAATATTGTAGAAAAACTATATTCAATGACAGCTATACTAGCCAGTAATCTTCCGATAGCATCTGGTTCTTGCTCCAGTGAAACATTTATGAGTTTTAATGACACTGGATAAACAAATCGTAAAGTAAAGGTGGCTTGTGCTGGCACATTCATGGATCAGGAAAAAATAGTAAATTATTGTGAAGGCTCTAAGTTGTCCAATTAAACTCTCTGGGCATCTGGAAGATCTCAGTTTTTGAATCTTTCTCTTCATTGTAGTTGTAGTAGCCTGAACCAAAGTTGTAATTTGTTAGGAAGAATGATTAAAGTGAGTGAATAATTAAACTGCAGCTATAACACAAACAGACTTTTCAATGTTGCAGCATCTAGCTTGATTTAAATATTACATAGAATTACAGCACAGAAACAGGCCATTCGGCCCAGCTGGTCAATGCTGGTGTTTATGCTCCACACGAGCCTCTTCCCACCCTACTTCATTTCACTCTTCAATTATTGCTATAGGACTTTTCTTCTGTTCAGTCTAATCTGCAAAATCACATCAAAAATAGTTTGATCAATGCAAACACAAAGGTAATTGATAGAAGAGGTTGAATTTATCACCTAAGGGTTATATGGTTGCTTGACTTATGAAAATCAAAATCGTAACACACAATTCTCCATGATATGCCCTCTAATTACACTCAGTAACATCTCATTTTAAATTCTTAAAGGGATAGGACTATACATTTTCACAAAACTGCAAGCTTCTTGGCAGTAAACACAAGGCACTTCTATATTAAAAAAAACTTAGAATATGAGAGCTTAGAATAAAAACAAACAGAAACTGTACAATGCACAGTCAGAAAACAAATATCAAACAGTTTGGGATTTCAAACTTATCGGAGTCGATTTTAACACGGGGTGGGATCGGTGTGTGGGCGGCACAAAGTGAGTGACACATCCAGCAGTCAGGAAGGAAGTGAGACCTGACTCATCATAACCGCCAGCTTCATTTTAATGTTGCACACCTATCTCCCCTCTGAAGCCCGAGGGAATGACATCAAGCGGAAACGGGAATTTGGGCTGGAGCTGGACGCCACCAGGGACCCAAAGGAATGTTCGTCGGCATAAGGTACCTGCTGGGAGGGAAGGTCACAGAATCAATGGCAGTCAGAGGACAGAGAAGGAAGATCGCGGCAGGGGAGGCCCAAGGATACCTTGTCCAAGCACTTCTGCTCCTCCTGGTGCCCAATGAATCCTTCCAAAAATTAAAAAAATGAAATTACCTTGGCCTCTTCTGGTCACTATGCTGCCACCCGCCAAGTTTCTCCAGCGGGTTTGTCACCAAGCGGGCCTCCCCCAGAGTTCCAGTAAAAATAGCATTGTGGCACCAATGACATCATTGAGCTGCAACTTTTACATTTCAATTAGGCCCCCGCCTGCCTGTAGCGGGAGCCTCGGCCAACATGAAAGTCGGCGAAGATAAAATGTCGCAGGGTGGGACCTCAGGCCGACTCGCCTGATTTTTACCCCTCCACAGCTGTGGCTCAGTGGGTAGCACTTTTGCCTCTGAGTCAGAAGTTTGTGGGTTTAAGTCCCCCTCCAGGGACACAAAGGATGGTAGAAGTGTGGAACTCTCTCCCACAAAAAGCAGAAGATGCTAGCTCAATTAATAATTTTAAATCTGAGATCGATAGATTTTTGCTAGCCAAGGGATATGGAGCCAAGGCGGGTGGATGGAATTAGGATACAGATCAGCCATGATCTCATTGACTAGCAGAACAAGCTCAAGGGGCTGAATAGCCTACTCCTGTTCCTACATTCCTATGTTCCCACAAGAAGGAAAATATCAAACGAGTTGCTGCAACACTTCCAGGTGGAACAGCACATTTTTTCCTTTTCATAACGATTACAGCAAGAATGAATTACTCTCCATTCCTCCATTATATTCCTGAGCTTGATCTGGGATATAACAATGTCACTCAGATCTTCATTTTCATCAGTTTTTGTGTTGCTGCAATAAACTATTTTGAAAATCCTTGTGGTTAGTTTTTACACAGCAACATTCTTAGGGTCTCTTTTATGGCAACAGATGAGGCACCAAAGAATAAACCAAAGACAGAAGATGTTTACGAAAGGCAGAAGGATCTTTGGCTACAACAAAGAGGCAAAGGCCATTTTTGCTGGTGTATCTGGAACTATATTTAACTAGGCATGGGCTGGAAATGGAACTAACAAACGGAGACTTGAGGGCTAGGGATATGAGTTCCTGAAGAATGTTACATCATTAGCTGGGGAGGAAACTAAACTGGGTTGGAATGATTTTCTTTCTTCTCGAATAGAAGGCGCAGGAAATAATTTTCATCAGTCTGCATTGTATGTCTATTTCCAGAGGCTGGAGCTTGGTTTTGCCTGTTTCAGGTCCCTTTGATATAGCTCAGACTAAACCAATGAGGAAGGTTTTCTTCTCCAACCATTCCTCACAGTTTTAATAATGATGATACTGATTGCTAAGTAGGTGAGTGACATCAATTGGATTCATTCCCACCAAAATAGGGGCTTATCCTCAGAATGTGAGCCAGAATGCTGATCTTTAGTTAAAAGATTATATTCAGCATAAAAGATACATCACAAAAGACCTCCTAACATTCTCCCCATCCAGCACATCTCACCGATGCCTGTCTCCAGCCCACTACGCAAACACTTCTATTTCCTGAGTTCACAGAAAGGTCATGATTCCTCCTTAAAATGTCAACTAAGGCTAAGAGTTGTCAGCATTGGCCAAATCCTTGGTGTGAGATTCTTGGCATGAGTCAAATGTCAAGGCATTGCATCGTGATAAATAACATAAACATGGAAAGCTGCAGCTATCACGTGGACCATAGGGGAGGGCCTTCCTATCTTTTAATCTGAGTTCTTTGCCATGTTACAATTTGAGGTGGCTACTTCAAGTCATTGGTGCCACAGCGCTACTTTAACTGGAACTCGGTGGGAGGCCTGCCCGTTTTTAAAAAAAATTATTGTTAGAGAACCTGAATCACAGCTCTTCGTAAGCATTTTCAGCCAGTCAGAGGTGGTCTCTCACCAGGAAAGTTGAGCAGTATCTAGAGCTTGAAAGCAGCTGGTATGAAGCCCCATCAAAAAAAAGGCAAGCTGTTAAAATGAAAACAAACTCTGACGGCCTGCTGTGCTTCTGTTCACATTTTATCGTTGAAAAGCAGTATCATGTCAACTTTTTAAAAAAAAATCACAGTGCTGCCAACTACCATAGTATTAATGTGTCACATAGAGGAGAGAAGACTTCACAAAAACAAGATAAACAGGAAATAGTGGGCAGTAGATGGATATGAATATTGTTTTAACAATTTTAAAAAATTGTGGGGGGAAAGCGGTTTAAATGGAGCTACCTAGTTGCCAGGAAGCAACCCAGCTCATTTTTTCAAACTTTGAAGTGTTATTTCTCTGCATGATACAAGAATAGTATTTCACGCAGGTGGCCAGTCTTCTGCGCTCCAAAGCATTGGACTTTCATACCAGGAAAGCATTTCTTTAGGTGCCACCTAGTTGCCAAATGAAATGGTAAACACACTGTAAACCTCAATGCCATCAAAAGTACTTGACTTCAAGCAAGCTACAGGGAAAAGTAAAGTCCAACATTGAAAACTCAGAAAGAAATAAAAGCTCAGTACTTAAAACATGGGCTTTGAAGAATAAGCATTGTTACGAACCTCATGTACCCATGCATGCATTCGAATGGAGTGATCCTTCTTTTTTGGTGCAAAGAAACTGGAAAAATGAACTTGGATTTATAAAGCCCCTTATCAATTCCTCCAAAGAATTTCACAACCAATCCATTACTAAACCTTTCTGCCTCTCCGCCTCTCTCCTCCTTTAAGACGCTCCTCAAAGCCTACGTCTTTGACCAAACTTTTGGTCACCTGTCCTGATATCTCCTATGTGGCTCGGTGTCAAATTTTGTTTGATAACACTCCCGTGAAACGCCTTGGGATATTTTTCTACGTTAAAGGGGCTATATAAATGAAAGTTGTTGTTATTGTTGTTGTTATTGATGTTATATAGACAAATGTGGCAGCCAGTTTGATGGGATGAATGATCAGTTAACCTGTTTTTGGTGGTGTTGGTCAAAGGATAAATCTTAGCCAGGAAATAGTGTTATGGGTTCATTTATGTCCATCTAATTATGAAGACAGGGCCTCAGTTTGAGAACTTGTCTGAAGGAGCACCGATTTGTAGTAGCAACCTAGATTGTGACCTCAAGTACCAACATAATTCAACACACACGTTGCCGAAGTGAAATGACGATGAGATGCCCAAAACATAGATTGATGTCAAAATATCCTAGAGGAAAATGTTACAAATTTATCTATGTCAGAAAGTAATTTATCCACATACTTTGATCGATTTTGTTGTTAACATTTTTAAACAAACATTAGAAATAGAATTGCCCTGCTCACTATGTGTACTGAAATCATTTACATGTTCTATTCGAATGCATTTATGAATTTGTTAGGCACAGCGACCAAAGCAATTCTTTCCCCACACTTATCATTTATCATGCATTTTATGTTGTGGTATTTGTGGAAAACCTGAAAAATTTAACATCTATCTTTATTAATTTTTATCACAGATAAATGGGAGAAAAGAGAGCTTCGCCAAATCAATAACTAGAGTATAACAATAACAACTTGCCTTTATGTAATGCCTTTAATGTAGAAGAACGTCCCAAGGCTCTTCACAGGAGCGTAATCAGACAAAATTGACACCGAGCCAAAGGAGATGCTAGCTAGGGTGATTAAAAGCTTGGTTAAAGAGGTGGGTTTTACAAATGGCCTTAAAGGAGGAGCAAGAGATGAAGAGGCAGAGAGGTTTAGGGAGGGAATTTCAGAGCTTAGGGCCCAGACGGTTGAAGGCACAGCCACCAATGGTGGGGCAAACGGAGTGAGGGATGCTCAAGAGGCCAGTTGGAAGAATGCAGAATTCTTGGAGGGTTGTAGTGCTGGAGGAGGTTACAGAGACAGAGAGAGGTAAGGCCATGGAGGGATTTGAAAACAAGGATGAGAATTTTAAATTGGAGGCATTGAGGGACCGGGAGCCAATGTAAATCAGGGAACATAGGAGTGATGGGTGAGTAGGACTTAGTGTGGTTACGATACAGGTAGCAGAGTTTTGGATGAGTTGAAGTTAATGGAGGGTGGAGGATGGGAGGCCGGCCAGGAGAGCATTGAAATAGTCGAGTCAGGTGGTGACAAAGGCTTTCGGCAGCAGTTGGGCTGAGGCAAAGGCAGAGATGGGCGATGTTACAGTGGTGGAAGTAAGCAGTCATTACGATGGAGAGGATTATGAGATCGATAGCTTAGCTCAGAGTCATATAGGATGCTGAGGTTGCAAACAGTCGGCTTCAAACTGAGACAGTGGCTTAGGAGGGATCGGAGTTTGTGGGGGAGGGGGTGAAGATGATGGCTTCCCAATGTTTAACTGGAGGAAACTCTGGCTCATCCAGGACTAGATATCAGACAAGCAGGCTGATAACACAGAGGCAGTAGAAGGGTCAAGAGAGGTGGTGGAGAGGTAGAGCTGGGAGTCATCAGTGTACATGTGGAACCTGACGTGTGTCTTCGGATAATGTCACCAAGGGGTAGCATGTAGATGAAAATAGGTGGGGGGTCAAGGATAGATCCTTGGGGAACTCCGGAGATAACGGTGCTGGGGCAGGAAGAGAAGCCATTGCCGGAGATGCTCTGGCTACGATTGGAAAGGTAAGAGTGGAACCAAGTGAGGGCAGTCCCACCCAGCTAAACAATGGAGGAAGATGGTGTGGTCAACCATGTCAAAGGCTATAGACAGGTTGAGAAGGATGAGGAGGGATAGTGCGCCACAGTCACAGTCACTTGTAACTTATATTAAGTCTGTTTCAGTGCTGTGATAAGGGTGGAAACCTGATTGGAGAGATTCAAACAGGAGTTACAGGAAAGAAGGGCATGGATTTGGAAGGTGATAACATGATCAAGGAATTTGGAGAAAGGAGGTTCAAAATGGGTGGATAGTTTGCAAGGACAGGGGGGTCAAGTGTGGGAATTTTGAGGAGGGGGTGATGAAAGTGGCTTGGAAAGGGAGGGGGAACAGTACCTGAGGAGAGGGAACCATTTGTAATGTCGGCTGGCTTGGGGGCCAGGAAGGGAAATTGGGTGGTCAGAACTTTAGTTGGAATGGGGTCATGAATTTTGTGAAATAGATGACAATTTGAAGTACATCTAGATCCTTATACAATTATTGTTTCTCTTTAATGTTTTATTGCTCTCCAACCACTTTAATCATATTTTTGGTGGATGTAAACATGCTTCCAATCAAAATGCAAAAGATCTAATTAACAGAATTTTTTTAGACAGTATGCAACCGCAGTACTCTCTGGTGGTATCTCTGCAGAACTGCATGGATTACTATCACTCATAAATTGAACAGTACACCTGAAAAGCATGAATGCCTCTATAGAAAATACTCTGTTGTGAAGATGTATGCACCCCACAAGTGGAGGAGCACTGAATAATTAATGAGCACAATTAGCTTGGGTGAACTAGAAACACAGAAAATACCAGAACCACACAGCAGATCAGTCAGAAGTTGAAAGAAAAAGATAGCTCAACAATTCAGCTGGGACCTTTAATCAGAAATTTGTTACAGTTTTGAGATAAATGTTGCATTCTACACCTCAGCTGGCAGTTTATTAACTGTTTTTAGTGCCTTTTTTTAACCAATTTTACATTGCAGAAAATCTCATCATAGTGATGAAGCCAGCATGTCTTTAGAAACAGGAAGCTGTTAGTGTGGGAGTTGAATACTAGATGAGGGGAACATTGATGGAGCTTGGAGTGCACAAAGAGGCAACTATTATTAATGAATAGTAAGTATTATAGTAGGTGCAGCACAGGAGGAGGACATTCAGCCCATCGTGCCTGTGCCGGCTCTTTGAAAGAGCCATCTATTGAGTCCCATTCCCCCGCTCTTCCCTCATAGCCCTGCAATTTTTTTTCCCTTCAAATATTTATCCAATTCCCCTTTGAAAGTTATTATTGAATCTGCTTCCACCACCCTTTCAGGCAGTGCATTCCAGATCATTACAACTCGCTGTGTAAACAAATGTTTCCTCATGTTGCCTCTGGCTCTTTTACCGATCACCTTGAATCTGTGTCCTCTGGTTACCGACCCGCCTGCCACTGGAAAAAGTTTCTCCTTATTTACTCTATCAAAACTGTTCATGATTTTGAACATCTCTATCAAATCTCCCCTTAACCTTCTCTGTTCAACCCCAGCTTCTCCAGTTTCTCCACGTAACTGAAGTCCCTCATCCCTGGTACCATTCTAGTAAATCTCTTCTGCAACCTCTCTAAGGCCTTGACATCCTTCCTGAAGTGTAGTGCCCAGAATTGAACACAATACTCCAGCTGAGGCCTAACCAGTGTTTTATAAAGGTTTAGCATAATTTCCTTGCTTTTAGACTCCATGCCTCTGTTTATAAAGCCCAGGATCCCATATGCTTTTTTAACAGCCTTCTCAACTTGTCCTGCCATGTTCAAAGATTTGTGTATGTGCACCCGCAGGTCTTTGTGTTCCTACAACCCCTTTAAAATTGTATCATTTAGTCTATATTGCCTCTCCTCATTCTTCCTACAAAATGCACCACTTCACACTTCTCTGTGTTACATTTCATCTGCCATGTGTCTGCCAATTTCACCAGTCTGTCTATGTCCTCCTGAAGTCTGTTACTATCCTCCACATTTTTTACTACATTTCCGAGTTTAGTTTCATCTGCAAACTTTGAAATTATACCCTGTATGTCCAAGTCCAGGTCAGTAATATATATGAAAAAGAGCAGTGGTCCTAATACTGACCCCTGGGGAATATCACTGTGTACTTCCCTCCAGTCTGAAAATGAACTACTCTCTGCTTTCTGTCCCCTAGCCAATTTTGTATCCACGCTGCACTATACCTTTAAACCCATGGCGTTTGATTTTGCTAACAAGTCTATTATATGGTACTTTATCATATGCCTGTTGAAAGTCCATATATACAACATCAACCACACTACCCTCATCAACCCTCTCTGTTACTTCATCAAAGAACTCAATCATGTTAGTCAAACATGATTTTCCTTTAACAAATCTGTGCTGACTTTCATTTATTAGCCTATACTTTTCCAAGTGCCAATTTATTTTGTCCCGGATTATTGTCTCTAAATGTTTCCCCACCACTGACGTTCAGCTGACTGGCCTGTAATTGCCGAGTTTATCTTTCTCCCCTTTTTTGAACAGTATATGAAGTTGCATGTGAATTGTCCAGTTCAGTGGTCAGTGGGCTGTGCCTTGTGTGTTGGGGCAATTGACGTTGGGTTAAGATGAACTGGATTCCAAAGGCCAACCATGATGACTAAATGTAATCCTGCGGAGCAGATACTAGATTAACAAACAAACCACAACAGTGGTAAAATGCTCTATGGCCCCAAAAATCGGCAAACCAGTGATCTCGGCACTTACGTTGGGATTACACCTGCTGGAAGCCTCTATTTCCGACGTCAGTGAACTTCCTGGGGTCTGGAGAGGTTCCCTAATTAGCTTGCACCATTAAAAGCACATCTGAGGCACCTGCCAGGTGAAGCAGGCCAGAATGTCCGGTGTGGGTGCTATACTGTAAATAGTATGGAACTGTTACTCCCATGCTATGCAATCCCATTCACAGCTACGGTAATGTAGAGATTATGGGGTTGATTTTAGCACCCGCTATCGGGTGCGTTCCTGGCGGGGGGGCTCCGAAAATCGGGGAATCCCGGGGGGGGTCGGGAGCCCGGCTCCAACCCGCCCACTTCCGGGTTTCCCACGGACGCGCTGATGTGCGCGCGCAGCCTCTGCATGTGGGACTCCCGCAGGCAATTAAAGCTATTTATTTAGGTATTTCAGCTCATTTAGAGACCTGATTAAGGAGATATTTTACATGGGGTGGGATTTTGCAAACAACTGGGACTGTTTCCTGTACTGGGGGAAACACTCCCAGTTCAAATGGACGGGTTGCAGCCATCAGCCTGTGGCAGCTGCAAAGGTCCATTTGACAGGTGGGGGGGGGGGAGAGACCCTCACTCATTGCAAGAGGCCACTCTGTCACTTTGGACAAAGTTTGGCCTCCACCACCCTCCTCCTAACAATAAAATTCACCAACTTGCACACTTACCCCGGTGTCCAGAGACATGTACCTACCTTGCGGACCCCCTCAGAATGTACATCTTCCGGATGGGGGCCGCCGTAGCTGCAGTCATGACCTCCTCAGAGGGTGAACAGCATCACCAGCCTCGCCGGCCACGCCGTCCACCTCTGACACGTGGAGCTCCACAACACAGTGCTGTGACACATCCACCTGTACAGCAGGAGGGAGCGCAACCGCAGAGAGAGATGCGTCGCAGAGGGCACTACCCTCGCCACAGGGTCCACAGACCGAGGCTCAGCTTCCTGGACCTCTCTGAGCAGCAGTGCACACGGAGACTCAGAGTCACTCGACATGTAGTCGTGGACATCTGCAGCCTCCTTCATGCCGAGCTGCTCCCGGCTGGCCCGAGCACCATCTTCTTACCTGTCGCTGTCAAAGTCACCACTGCCCTCAACAACTTCTCCTCCGCATCCTTCCAGGATGCCACCGGGGACATCGCCGACGTCTCTCAGTCATCTGCACAAAAGAGCCCTGCAAATACACCTACACCCACTCTGCAGTGACACAATAGGTGGCATCAGTTGTGGGTCTTCATAGTGATCCTCAGGAAAGGGCATTATTGCAGAAACCAGACAAGATTCGCAAAGACGTGGCAGTAGTGGTGCCAATATAATATGTAATGTGAGTTGCTCAGAAATTAAATATAAGTAAAAACCATGACAAACCCTCAAACACCCTTGTGCATCCCCTTCATGCTCACGACACGTTTGCCTTACGCTGCCTACTGCACATATGTGATGCATGCCCTGTGGCTGCAGCACAGGTAGTGGCAGGTTGAGTAAGGCTGACCGTGAAAGAGATGCATGAGAGGGTGAGATAGAGCCATGAGATTGTATGAGGATTGGGTTGAGTGGTTGTGGTGGGATGAGTACTGGCGAGGTGAGTAAGTGCAGGTAAAATGAGGATGAGGTTTGAGTGGGTATGAGGGGTGATGTGACAGAGTAGTGTTGGCAGTGCAGAAGGAGGTGTGGGGATGGGGGCGGTGATGTGGCAGACGGAGTGTAGGGGAATGAGTAAGTGTTCTCACTGTGGCTGACCTACTTAGGTCATTGCAGCACCTCCTGCACTGTATGCAGGTGGGCGATATGTTGGTGGCGCAGGTGACCCCCTCTGCCACCTCGAGCCAGGCCTTCCTGGTGGCAGAGGCAGGCCACTTCCTCCGCCCGCTGGGGGGAAGATCTCTGTCCTCCCCCTCCTCCTCACTCCATCCAATGATACCTGGAATGAGGCATCATTAAACCTGGGAGCAGCCTTCCCCCTGGGCTGCTCCATGCTGTGATTTTTCCTATTTCTTGCAGCATCAGTCAGTGGAGGACTGCCCCTTTAAATAGAGCTCCTCCAGCTGCCAGACCTTACTGTGCATGCGCAGTCCGCCTGACGCGCAGCTCAGCAGTGGGGAACCCGGAACAACAGGTAAGTGGATCCAATTAGCCTGCGATCGCACGCGGGGCAGACTGATTTCACCGAGCGCCTTACCCACGCGCCCAATAGACCCCCCACCGCGAACCCGCCCCCCTGGTAATATCGAACCCTCTGTTACTGGATTGTAATCCAGAGGCTTGGACTAATAATATAGTGAATGTGAGTTTAAATCCCACCTTTGAGAATTTGAATCCACTTTAAAGCATCTGATATCAGTAAAAGTGACCATGAAGCTGTGGTAAAATCCCAACTGGCTCACACATATCCTTTAGGGAAGGAAAGCTACCGTCCTTACACAGTCTAGACTTTGTGTGACTCCAGTCAAAGACTATTGTGGTTGACTCTTAACTGTCCCCTGAAGTGACCTAGCAAGCCGCTCAGTTGTATCAAGCCAGTTTTCAGGGCAACTAGGGATGGGCAATAAATGCTGTCCTTGCCAGCGATGCCCACATTCCAAGAATGAATTTTTTAAAAGTACCAGTGATTTATGCTGACGTAGTTAAGTATCGAACCGTAAAAATTAGTGCAACTTTAAAAACGTTTTGCTGTAAACATTGTTTAAATGTTTGTTCATTCTTAAGAAATAACTTCCTTAGACAAACAGGGCTGCATTAATGACTCAAAACAGACTAACAGCATTATCAATGAGTTAACAGTATTAGCAAATAAAAATAGCATTATCAGTAGAACTTTCACATTGCAAAAGGAAACTCTATACAGTAATGGCCAAAAAACAAACAAGCCAGTCAGCAATTCAAAACAGAAAACATTAACAGTAAATTGGTCACGGGGTTATGGCACAGTGTAAAGCAA
Organism: Heptranchias perlo; assembly: GCF_035084215.1. Classification (NCBI taxonomy): domain Eukaryota; kingdom Metazoa; phylum Chordata; class Chondrichthyes; order Hexanchiformes; family Hexanchidae; genus Heptranchias; species Heptranchias perlo. Next base: position 88,030,192 of record NC_090327.1, read on the forward strand.
CCCCTGTAGTTGAGAAGGAGCAGCAGGAGGTGGACTCAGCAAGCAGACACTCACCCTAATCCTTCGAGGCACCTGGTGCCAAGATGGGCCAATTGGATAAAGATCCTACTTCTGCGCTTGACAGTTTCATTAGGATCAGGGAGGTGGGCAGTGAGGGGAGGGGGAGCTGCTGATACTGGACTGAATGAGCATGGGGCTGAGGTGTCTCTGGATTCAAGGCAACTGGCTGGAATGGAGCTGCTGCTGGCACATCTCTGGAGGGAGCTCCTTAGCTACCCAGTTTTGCCTGCTGTCCAGTGTCAGCCACATGGACTGGGACTGATGCCATCCCATTGGGTGCTGGATCTGCGGCCACAGAAATCGGGTGAATGACTGCTGCCATGGCAGCAGCCACTTCCTGAAGGCCCTGAGTGACTGCTTGTTCAAGACTTACATGCCCTCCAATCTTTCCCCAATGCCACGGAGGACTCCATGATTTTGCCATAAATTGCAGAAGTCTCCTGTGTTGAACAAGCTACGAGCTGCCGCAACTGACCGGGAATGATCCCAAATGCACGCACGTGCTTGTGATGCTCCAGGATCATCCATCTTTTGAGGCGTGGAACCATGGTGTCCACGTCACATGCCTCCTCACTGCTTGGCCGCCTTCTAGCCTGCCTCGGTGGAGGAGCAGGCACATCATTCCACCCTTCCGACTCCCCCTGCTCCCCAAAGCTGTCTTACTGGGCTTCGTGTTACCTGCTGTCCCCAGGTGCTTGTATCCGTGTTGGTGCCTGCGACAGGAGAGCGGGGTGACATTGCTGCTGAGTCGTCAGGGTCAGGAGGTGGCGAGGAAGTAGCTCCTCCCAGAGGAGGAGAGAGGACAGGGGACCGACTCTCTCATTCCCTCCACGTCAGCATCCTCATGTGTGTGGGGATAGGAAGGTGTGGGGTCCTTTTCACCATTTCCCCCTGGAGTTGCTCCACCTCCACCCTGTCCTCCTCTTCCTCATCCTTCCCTTCCTCGTACTCCTCCCAGGACTAGGTGCTTGAGCTCTGCTGGACTTGTGGAAAGAAAAGGGATGAAGTTAGCATGTTGAGCATGTTCCTTTTTTTTATTCATTCGTGGGATGTGGACGTCACTGGCGAGGCCAGCATTTATTGCCCATCCCTAATTGCCCTTGAGAAGGTGGTGGTGAGCCGCCTTCTTGAACCGCTGCAGTCCGTGTGGTGAAGGTTCTCCCACAATGCTGTTAGGTAGGGAGTTCCAGGATTTTGACCCAGCGACGATGAAGGAACGGCGATATATTTCCAAGTCGGGATGGTGTGTGACTTGGAGGGAATTGTGCAGGCAGTGTTGTTCCCATGTGCCTGCTGTCCTTGTCCTTCAAGGTGATAGAGATTGCAGGTTTGGGAGGTGCTGTCGAAGAAGCCTTGGCGAGTTGCTGCAGTCCATCTTGTGGATGGTAAACACTGCAGCCACGGTGCGCTGGTGGTGAAGGGAGTGAATGTTTAGGGTGGTGGATGGGGTTCTGGGATACAGTCTTCATTTCTGTGGGGTGGAGGTTGGGGGAGGTGGATCTATGTTGCAGAGTGCTGCCATGGAGCGAGTCCAGGGATGTAAAAACTCACCTCACTGCACTGGACACCACTGACCTCAGCTCGCGTCACAGGCAACGTGCTATCGCAACCCAAGAGCTGTAGAGCTGTCTCTTCGTGGGAAGGGGTGGGGGGTGAGGGTTCTCAGATATGGGGTTCCCCCGGGTTCCTCCCCTCCACAGTGCTTTTCCTCTCCTGCGCATTGTGCGCCAAATTTCCCTGCAAAGACAAAAGAGAATGTAGGTGACGTGTACAGTTTGCAGACTTGATATGCGAGAGGTGCTGGTGTCAGGGTGACAGCTTGTTTAGGGGTTGCAGTCTTTGCAGCTGCATATACTACAGGATTGGACGATTGGTGTGCCCTTAGGTTGGGTTTTCTCTCTTATAGCCTGCTGCTGCCTGACTGACTTTATAGTATCAGTGCTCCACTTTTAAAAACCTCTTTCTACCTGACCAATGGAGATTACAGGAGTTTTTCAACAGCAAGGTGCTAGTTTGAAGAGAAGGCCCTCCAGCTCCTGGGTTGCCATGGCACATTACCTGTGACGTGAGCTGAGGTCGAGGAAACACAGGGAACACATTCTGGCCATCGCTTGGAGTCTGTGGAAAACAACTGACCATCCCGCATATTAAATACCTGTAACCAGTCTCTGTGGGTACAGCTCAGCAGGCAGTTCTTAAAGACCAGCACCCGTTAGGCAGCGGTTGCTCAAAGTACATTTTAAAATTGTTTATGCCCTAATCTGAACTCCGGAAGAAAGGGAGAGCATGGTAAGTGACCTTGCCAGCCCTGGTCAGGTCATTAAATTTCTGTTCAGGGGTCCGCGGGGGTCATAGAATTTGCACTGAGACCCAGTACCATCTTCCTCCAGGCACACTGGCTAATTTTATGGGGTGCTTGGCCTTCCAGCTATCCAGTAGCCTGTCTCTTCTCAACTCGATCTCTTCCAAGAGGGCCTGCAGATCTCCCTCCAAGAAATTGCTGGTGCTTTTCCTGGCTGCTCTCTCCTCAGTGGACATCTCTGTAAAAATTGAGATGTGGTTGAGACGCTATAAACAACTTACAAAGTCAATTTTTTTGAAAGAGATTGAAGGGAGAAAACTATGCTGTACTTACCTTCAAAACCCAGACCTCACTCTGAGGAATGACCTTTGTTCTGACCCTTCTGTCCTGCTGCCGACATGTTCTGAGATCCGACATTACTCAGGTCTGAGCTCGTGATTTTACACTGGTTTATACATTCCGGCGTATACTAAAGAGATTGTTCAGGAAATTGCGCCGTGACCGTTGGCAAGATCGGCACGGAGAATGGTGTGAGTGTCGGCATAAATTGCTGATTACACCGAACCAGGAAATCTCAGGCCATGATAATTCTGCTGACTGTAAATGGTGCCACTCTGCTAAATTTGCACCAGGGGGCGATGTTTCTCCACGATAGTTTCCCTCTTAAAAACATTTTAAAAGTTTAATCAGGAATAAGACAGTAATTACATTGCTGCTACTGGTTCAGACCTATCAGACAATTATTGAAATTGACCTGTGTTCTTTGACCATGTAATTTTCTGATAATTTTTTTCTATGTTTTGTTTTTAGACCCTATGCCACTGCCTCATTCTGCTTTTTCACCTTCAATGATGGGAGAACAAGACTTTTTCAATGAAAATGGTACTCAACTAAAATTTTGAATTTTCCCCAATCCAAAGAAGTCTCTATTTAAAAACAAATCAATAGTTACTATTTATTAAGAAATCTAAGAGCTGAGCTATGTTTTGTACTTTACTTTTTAAATTAGATGATTTAGATTCAGAGTTGAGTTTCATGGGTTCGTGTTGACTCAGGGTCAGGCCCTTTACCTCTATAGTAATGGTATGTCCACACTGTGGGACTGGTCCTGCCAGATTTTCCTTTCCCTGATGGTCAGAATGCTTCACTGCTGTGTTGTGCTTTATCTACTGATCTAGATAAGAAACAGGTGAAGCCCAGATAGGGCACATGAGTTCAAATGTTAATTAAATGTTAATTTCTACGTTGCGGAGGCTGAACGCCAACTTTTTTTAAATTCGTTCATGGGATGTGGGCGTCGCTGGCAAAGCGAGCATTTATTGCCCATCCCTAATTGCCCTTGAGAAGGTGGTGGTGAGCCGCCTTCTTGAACCGCTGCAGTCCGTGTGGTGAAGGTTCTCCCACAATGCTGTTAGGTAGGGAGTTCCAGGATTTTGACCCAGCGACGATGAAGGAATGGCGATATATTTCCAAGTCAGGATGGTGTGTGACTTGGATGGGAATGTGTAGATGGTGTTGTTCCCATCGACACCGCCTCCTACCTTCCCCTGGACCATGACCCCACCTCCGAACATCAAGCCATAGTTTCCCAAACTGTCACTGACCTCATCTCCTCTGGAGATCTTCCCTCCACGGCTTCCAACCTCATAGTCTCCCAACCTCTCACAGCCTGCTTCTACCTCCTTCCCGAGATCCATAAACAGGACAGCCCTGGGCGACCCATTGTTTCAGCCTGTTCTTGCCCCATGGAACTAATTTCCTCCTATCTTGACGCTATTTTTTCTCCCCTTGTTCAGTCTCTTCTGACCTATATCTGCGACTCTTCTGATGCTCTCCGCCACTTTAGCAGTTTCCAGTTCCCTGGCCCTAACCGTCTCCGTTTCACCATGGACGTCCAGTCCCTCTACACCTCCATCCCCCACCAGGACAGCCTGCGGGCCCTCTGCTTCTTCCTTGAACAGAGGCCCAAACAATCCCCATCCACCACCACCCTCCTCCGCCTGGCTGAACTTGTTCTTACTTTGAACAACTTCTCCTTAGACTCCACTCACTTCTTCCAAATAAAAGGTGTCGCTATGGGAACCCATATGGGTTCCAACTATGCATGCCTTTTTGTGGACTACTTGGAACATTCCTTGTTCCAGTCCTACTCAGATCCCCTCCCTCACCTCTTTTTCCGGTACATTGATGACTGAATTGGTGCCGTTTCCTGCTCTCACCCCGAACTGGAAAATTTCATCAACTTTGCTTCCAATTTCCACCTTTCCCTCGCCTTCACATGGTCCATCTCCGACTCTTCCCTTCCCTTCCTCGACTTCTTTATCTCCATTTCTGGGGATAGTCTGTCAACCAATATCTACTATAAGCCTACCGACTCCCACACTTACCTTGATTACACTTCCTCCCACCCCGCTTCCTGTAAGGACTCTATTCCCTTCTCCCAGTTTCTCCGTCTCCGTCGCATCTATTCTGACGTTACCACCTTCCACACCAGAACTTCTGATATGTCTTCCTTTTTCCTCAACCGAGGACCTCCCTCCACTGTAGTTGACAGGGCCCTCGACCATATCCATCCTATTTCCCGCACTTCTGCCCTCACCCCTTCCCTTCCCTCCCAGAACTATGATAGGGTCCCCCTTGTTCTCAACTTCCACCCCACCAGCCTTCACATTCAACTTTATCATCCTCCACCATTTACGCCACCTCCAGCGCGATCCCACCACCAAACACATCTCCCCCTCCCCTTTAAGCATTCCGAAGGGACCGCTCCCTCCGCGACACCCTGGTCCACTCTTCCATCACCCCCAACACCCGCTCTCCACCTCACGGCACCTTCTCGTGCGAGCGCAGGAGATGCAACACCTGCCTTTTCACCTCCTCCCTTCCCACCGTCCAGGGCCCCAAACACTCCTTCCAGTGAGGCTCAACGTAAGCTCGAGGATCAGCACCTTATCTTTTGTTTAGGTACTTTACAACTTTCTGGACTCAACATTGATTTCAATAACTTCAGATAATAACCACTGCTCCCATTTTTTCGGTCAGCTAGTGCTGGTAATGGTTCTGCTTGTTGCCATTTACAGCTACTCCTGATCAATCTTTTGTTTCTTAACCTGTCCCATTACTACCCTCCTTGCCTTGCACCATCATCCCTTTTGTCATTTAATCACTCGTGCCCTCCACCCTATCACAGACCTTCCTTTTTGTTCTTTCCTTCCCTCCTCTCCCTCCCGCCCTTTCCCTGACTCTGTACTTGCTCAAAAACTTTTAAATCTTTTAACATCTTCCAGTTCTGACAAAAGGTTTTTGACCTGAAACGTTAACTCTGTTTCTTTCTCCACAGATGCTGCCTCACTTGCTGAGCTTCTCCAGCACTTTTTGTTTTTATTTCAGATTTCCAGCATCCGCAGTATTCTGCTTTTGATCAAATGTTAATTAAGTCTGCAATTTGAACTTGTGCTCTTGTGGGCTGGGGGAATGTGCTCCATTGCTAGAGTTGTATATTGATTAGGCAGTGTAATTATACTAGTGACTGAAGACTTATAGACAAGATGTGAAGATGCCAGTGATGGACTGGGGTGGACAAATGTAAGGAATCGCATAACACCAGGTTATAGTCCAACAGTTTTATTTGAAATCACAAGCTTTCGGAGCTTTGCTCCTTCGTCAGGTGACGAAGGAGCAAAGCTCCGAAAGCTTGTGATTTCAAATAAAGCTGTTGGACTATAACCTGGTGATGTGCGAGTCGTTACACTTATAGACAAGCACAGGCTAGTTTAAAAGAACCGTACGAGTTCACTGCAATTGTGAAGAAATAATCCTATTTCAGAGTTGCTTTAAATTGAAGATGATGTCTTGGAACTTTCCAGAAAGAGGACTCGTGTATATATTGTGAAGATTTACATTTCCAGCCATTGTTCTTTCCTCCTAACCACACCCAAGAAAGAAACCAGCAATATTTATGTAATGTGGTGAACCCCTGGGCCATAAGAAGAAGAGAAACTTGCATTTATTGCATTATACTTGCAGACTTAAAAGTATAAATGACAAAGACAGGCAAGTAGGACATCAATTTTATTTACTGGAAAGTAAATTTGAAACAAATATATTAGGAATAATTTCTCCAATCAAAGAGTGATAAATATTTGGAGTAATCTACGAGGCAGAGTTTTCGATACCAAAACACGAGAGGTTTGATTTTATGAAATTGCACTTCCAGTTGGGAACCTAATTTTAAATTTGTTCAGGAGATGCTGTCAAGGCTGCATTTATTGCCTATCTCAGGTTGCCCTCAAGGTGGTGGTGGTGGGCCTTCTTGAACCCCTGCAGTCCTTGTGGTGATGGTGCTTCCATAATGGTGTTAGGCAGGGAATTCCAGGATTTTGACCCAGTGACAATGAAGGAACAATGATATATATCCAAGTCACGGTAGCGTGTGACTTGGAGGGGTACTTGGAGGTGATGGTGTTCCCATGACATTGCTGCTCTTGTCTTTTCAGTGATGGAGGTCTTAGGGCTGGGAGATGTTATTGAAGTAAGCTTGCTTGATAGGAGAACACGTCTGGAATCACAGTCTGCTCCCCACAATCTTCTGTCCATTAAAATGAACGGATGGAAAATTATGGGTAGCGTGGACACAATTTCCCGATATGCGCTTCTAGCAGGTGAGGTCTCTGCCATGGGTGTGATTTTGTAAAATTATCCCTAAGATGATCAGACTGCAGGATGATATAATGGAAAGTTAGGGTACTGGAGAAATGAGCTTCAAGGGCCCAATGGCCTTTTCTTAGCCCAGATTTTTTTTACATGCTGCACATCAATTACTTTTCCTTTTATTACCATACAGCACTGCAGGTCAGCTATACCACACTACAGTTCTAGTTTTACACTATCCCACATAGCCACCCTTCCATACAAACCTGTACAAACCTGCCTATAACTTTACAGGCTCAGTCCACACAGGCTTGTTTTTTTCCTAATGGGAAAGGTGTCAATGGCGCCATCACTAGGTCTTTATGATTATTTAATCTTTTAGTTATTTATTGAATCAGCTTTTTAGTTCACCAAGTCTTTTTTCTGTTGTTGGGATGCTGCATTCTTAAATAGAAAAAATTCAAAGGGCATGGGGTATGGGCAAGGGAACAGGACAAACTGGGTAACTCTTTGAGACAGCCAGCACAGGCGCAAAGGGCTGAATAACCTCCTTCTGTGCTGTAAAGAGGAGCCCAAAGGTAAGTTGTACTATATTTTTTGTGGGGATGGGAGGAGCGGGTCTGCTTCTCTAGGCTCCACAAAACCAGCATTGGCCACTCCCCCCTACTTAGATCAGACATCCCCCACGGTCCGATCTTCTTCAGGCCCATACTGCGGCAGCCTGGAGCTGGCGGGCTGCCCAAGGGCACTCGTTTCCAGCCGGCAGCCCACTGACCAAATGCTAGTGAGATCCGGCCCTCAAAATGGACCGGGCCTCCTGCTGGGGATATCGAGTAGTCACTGGGCGCGCTCCAACGGCTGGCCGTCTGAAGTCCTCAACGAGGGAAAATCTACCCCATAGTGTGGAAATTTAAAAGGGAATTGGATAATTTAATGAGGTGAGTTATCACATGGCATTATGTTTTGAGACTGGCCAGATGGGCTGCAAAGTCTTTTATGGCCCTGTATTTTTGAATGATCCTATGAATCAACTAAGAACATTACATTCTTCAGTGTGTCTCACAAAATATGGGGTACACCACATATGTTCAGCTACATACATTGCGTCACAGGTGGCACTCCTAAAACATTTACTAGCCAGCACAGTTAAGCTACTGACCTGCTCCAAAACACAGGCCCATCTAAGTGACACAGCCCTAGTACCAACCTGGTTTCACCAGCCAGCAATGCAATCCAACCAGCATAGTACAAGTTGATGGCCAGTATCCCATAGACACAGGCACTAGTGTTTGCCATAACTAGTAGTTAGATGCCAGTCCCTTGCTAGGAGGAACAGGCCTTTTTCATATCCTGTAGTAGAATGCCCCAAACAATAGGTGAGGTTGTGCAATCTGCTTACATGCCAATCACACCAAGCTGTATGAAAAATCTGTGATTGCAACTAAATTGAAGTCACTGAATTTTACTTCTGGGTTTCACGTCTCCAAGCTGCACAGCGGGTGTACTGCACACCCGGCATGACATGATCTGAAGCCCACTATTTAAAGGGACAATGCAAAAATCGATTTTGGAGGAGAAAAGAGGAAGTGAAGACATGGAAGCAAGTAAAGGAAAGGCAGCACCCAGGTCCTCGGATGAGTCACTTGAAGTGCTACTGGGTGCTGTGAGAAGCAAGAGGGAGGTCATTTACCTAAGTGATCGGAGGAAGAAACCTGGTTCTGCCACCAAGAAGGCATGGCTGGAGGTGGCAGAAGAGGTGAGCAGCAGGAGCATGGTGCCCAGGTCTTGGCTACAGTGCAGGAAACATTTTAATGACCTAACCAGGTCAGGAAAAGTGGAAAAGTGAGTACATTTGCTGATCCACCCATATCCTGTGTTGTACAACCCCCCCCCCGCTCACTCTGTGTTGGCACGCCTACTCCATCACATCACTCCTCATGCCCACTTACGTTTCAGCAGCAACTAACCTTCACTTTCTATGCACTTCCTCACCTCCCCATTTGTGCACCCACCACTGTCACTCACCCCAATCCTGATGCAATGTGATGTATCTGTCTGATAGTCACCCTCTGATGAATCTGTTTTGTTGCCAGCCTTACCCAAAGCAATGTATCTATCGGGTGAAGACGGCACCTTCAGTCACTCAAGGTCTGTTCTTTCTCCCCTTGGAGGAGGAGAGAGCACAAAACGCAAGAGAGAGGGTGAGGACTGGAGGTGGACCATCATAAATAATCCAGCTCACAGATGTGGAGGAGGAGGCCATGGAGATAAGTGAGACAGCTTCATCCCTATCAGAGATGGAGAGACTGGGAACCTGCGGATGCCTGGTGACAGAACTTAAACATCTTTCACACACATGATGACTTTATTTCATCAATGTCTGAACTCTGTCAGACCTGAGTATGGTGATTGGAAAGATTGTCACTTTGCCGATGAATAATTAATATCGTTTAATTGGATGCCCTGGTAAACAACCCGTCTGTCACCTGCCTTATACACTTTTGTGCAGAGAACTGACAAATCCTGGCGAAATCACCGGTGGCACCCTGGAATGATCTGGAGGCGAATAAATTGAGGCGAGTGGTGACTTTTAATGCGACGGGCAATGTGTGGCCACCAGGTCCAACAAGGAGCAGCTCTTCCTCAAGGAGGCTGCAGATGTCTGCGACCACCTGCCGACTCAATCTCAGCCTGCGTAGGCTCAGCTCCTCAGATAGGTCTGAGAAGCTCAGCTTCTGCCTGTAGACCCTCTCACGTGGGTAGTGTCTCCTGTGACGTCGGCACCTCTGTTGGTCCCATCTCCAGGTCCTTGTTGTGCACCTGTCTTGTGCACCAGTAGATCCCAATACTGTACAACGTGGCTGCCGTTGGTGGTCATTTTCCTCCTCCTCAAATGACCTCTGGAATACATCCACTGCGCACCCCAATCCTGATCTTGTCAGTTTGAGAGACTTCAAAGTGTTCCTAAAGCTGCCTCAACAAAGAACTCTCAGTCTCAACACAAGAAGAACTCTCAGCCATATGTTTGCCTGAGAGAACTGAGAGACCAGCTGCAATGATTGAGCTTTTATTGAGATGTGTCAATCACAGGTTTAAAGGGCCAAATCAACTTCTGCATGAATCTCGCCTCTGTTTCACTGGCGAGATTGAGAATCCATGGAAAGCTGTGCAGATGATGTTAAATTAGTTTCACATTTAGAATCCACAAAAAATTAAGTACCTCAACTATTTCAATGAGGTAAAATGCCCCTTTAACACAAAGTGGGGACGTGACTTCTGGGTTTTGGACGCGCGCGCATCCGAACGCGCCTGGATTAAACCAGAAAGTGGGCATGTTGGAGCTGGGTTACGGTCCCGCTCATTAAGTCTACAATTTTGACGACCCACCCGCCCCCAGCCCACCTGTTCTTGGGGGCTCAAATTACCCCCATGGTGTATAATATTTTGAACTCCTACTCTCTATGGTGTACCATTAATGGTTGTAAACCTTTTATTCTTAGAGCATGGAGAAATAATCCAAATGATACTACTGTTAAAGTTTGGATCCTGTGATTTTTGATCAGACGCCCAACCATCTTAGTTTACTTTGAATCAGGTACCATGAAATTTTCATTAAAATACATAGCCTTGAGGCATCAGTACCTAAAGATCAGCTTGCGAATTCCTGCAGATGCAGCTTGCTACTGTGATTATATAACCTTAATAAGAAGACGTCAACAAAAGGCTTACTCAGAGTTGAAATGTAATTGTTCCACATTTACAGAAGTCATTTATTATTGCATTTCAACCATTTTTTCTGTAACAACCCATGATCCAAAAAAAAGCATGCGTCACTTATCAATAATGCACATGATCTCATATATTATTTCTTCAACCAAAATGAAACTCATTAATAATCAACACATTTAATTGGTGAGATGCATTTAAAGGTTTCAAGTTACATTTCTGTGGAAATTATTAAAAAAGGGGTTATTACTTTTGAGAATTGGGACTCATTATTGCTCAAAAAAAAGTATTATTACAACTAATCTGTCCATGAAGGTATATTTTACTTATCTACGATTTATTTATGGCAGACATATTTCAACTACAAAAATGATGGGCAAAACTTTAAACTTCAGTAGTGGCGTAAACGAGCGGTTTGGATTGCCTGCCCATTGTACACCCTGTCCGATTTTCCTTTCATTGCTGCCTGGCTATCATGCCAAATTGGATGAATGCCTACGCTGTCTGAAAAATGGAGTCAGTGACTGATGAATGCATGGTTGGATGACACCCTGGGTGACAATGCGCAGGTCTCCTGTGGCTGCTTGAAATGGGCTGATGGCATAAGAATTGAGTGCGCTGGTAGCTTTTGCAGCTACAGGCAGAGCTGTCTGGGCCGATGATCTTGGTTGTCGGTTTTCCGCAAAAGTGGGCATAGCTCTCCCTTGGCCTCTTTGCTGAAGTGCATTCTTTCTACATATAGTTCCTCACCAAGACCTTCACAAGATCTGTGCAGTCCAGTGTTGTCCAATAGGAATTGCTGACTAGCCATAGATGTGGCTACGGCAACACCGTTTTATACACGTGCACTAATTCTAGTAGAAAACGCCTTACTACACTTGCACAATGCAGGTAATTGTACTTCACGTGTCTATTTACTTAACAAACATCTACCACCATTCAGTAACCACGAAAGTAAAGCGCTCACAATGATCAAAAAAACACTTGTGCACTCTGCTTTTTATTTTACCATTTTACTAAGAAATGTGCAAAAAGGTTAAAGTACACATGGATACGCCGTGTGAATATGAATACTGAGATCACATGCCCAACGATGGTGTCTATTGCTCATTTTTTGTTTACTAATCAGAAATGCAATTAGCCACATCTGGATTCCCAATTAGCCACATGTGGCTAGTGGCTAACGTATTGGACAATAATGCTGTAGCCTATAAATTCTTTGCAGATGGGTAAAATCTTATAGGGTGCATCCCTCTCAAATGCTGTCTTGCTCTCCTTTCTTCCATCTTGTACTGCTTCTCCTCCATTAAAATAAAGAACAAGGGTATGTCCTTTAGAAAACTCACAACTATTACTCAGAACCTTTTACTGCGGATGGCAAAAAATATTCCAGTGGTCTCACAGGCCGTCAGAGGCAAGATTAGCCCTGCCCAGTTGCAACTGAGAAAAAGGGCTCCAAAATCTCCAATAACTCAAACAATCACTCTTCAAAGCTTCTCTAGGCTACAAGCTTCAAAGTAGAGCAACTCCACCAGTATCCGTTAATGTTGGCAACATGTCCACCTCTTTCCATTCTTTCTAAATAACTCTTTCTGCATCTGGGGCTCAAACCTTGAATTTTGGCCATTCCAACATTGTTAACAATGACCTCCCAACAGCATTGACATGTGCACACAGAAAAAGCCCCAGACTGCAAGGGAAATACCAGTACAGCCATTATAAGGTGAAAATCCAGCAGAAATAGATTATAGAATTATAGAATCATAGACTCTTACAGCACAGAAGGAGGCCATTTGGCCTGTCATGCCTGTGCTGGCTCTTTGAAAGAGCTGTCCAATTTAGTCCCACACCCCAGCTTTTTCCCCATAACCCGGCAAATTAGTCCTCTTCAAGTACATGTCCTATTGCCTTTTGAAAGTTTCTATGGAATCTGCTTCCATCACCCTTTCAGATAGTGTGTTCCAGATCTTAACTGTGTGAAAAATTTCTCCTCATTTCCCCTCTAGTTCTTTTGCCACTTATTTTAAATCTATGACCTCTGGTTACCGTCTCACTTGCCAGAGGAAACAGCTTCTCCCTATTTGCTCTATCAAAACCCCTCATAATTTTGAATACCTCTATTAGGTCTCCCCTTAAGCTTCTCTGCTCTAAGGAGAACAATCGTAGCTTTTCCAGTCTCTTCGCTTAACTGAAGTCCCTCATCCCTGGTATCATCCTGGTAAACCTTTGTACCCTTGCCAAGGCCTTGACATCCTTCTTAAAGTGTGGTGCCTAGAATTGTACACAATACTCCAGCTGAGGCCTAGCCAGTGATTTATAAAGGTTTAGCATGTCTTTCTTGTTTTTGTATTCTAGGCCTCTATTTACAATACAACATATCCCATATGTTTTCTTAACCACCGTACCAACTTGCCCTGCCACCTTCCAAGATTTGTGAATATGCACCCCCAGGTCCCTCTGCTCTTGCATCCCTCTAAAAATAGTACCATTTAGATTGTACTGCTTCTCCATATTGTTCCTCCCAAAGTGCATCATTTCATGCTTATCTGCATTAAATTGCATCTGCCATGTGTTGTAACAGATTCAGGAGATGGTTTCACTTTCAGTGCCATTGAGTGAAATTTGTTCATGTTGGACAGTTTCGTCCATCCCTATCATTGTCCGATCGACTGTGAGAAAAACCTTCACTAATGGCTCGCTAACATCTCTTTGTAAAGGGTCTTGTTCCTGCGATGGTGGCTGCAATGTTGCCCACATTGTTGGTGGCTCCTGTTAGATCTAGACAAGACACATGCACGTGATCTGGATTACATATCAATTTTGTTTCTGACTTAGTTCATTTGCTGCCGAATTTTAACCGGTTGACATGGTGCCAGCAGGAGTACTTGGTACGATTCTTTTTTGGGTGTTGTATTAAATAGACAGAGGGATTAGCCTTACTCACAATGGGAAGGGCCCGATCCATTTCGGGATGAATACATGGGCCTTTTTCCCATAATCCAGTACCATCACTGTATCTCCTACATTGCACTCGAACGGCTGTACCTTCTTATTGAAATACTTTTTAATCATTTTCCTGGATTTCCCCAACTGCTGGGCCATGTACATATCGGTGTTACGTATGTGGCCCATTATCTTGGCCACCCATGTGCTGCCCACCAATCCCTGCAGCAAAGGAATGGACGGAGGGATCAATAGGTGCCCCAGTGTCCATATCAGATGCCCCATCATGGCCTGATACGGGGAAATACCCATACTGGAATGGGGGTTTGCTCTGATGGCCATGTGGGGAGATGTTTAACCCATTGAGTGGGGTGGTCTGCGCAAAACTACATCAATAGGATTTTTAAGGTTCTATTCCCTCTCTCCACCATCCCTGACAATTGGGGATGGTGGGAGATGTGTAACCTGTGGGTGATACCCATAGCCTTTTGTAATTCTTGAAAAATCTTTCCTGTAAAATGTGACCCCTGATCACTATCCACCTGGAGAGGCAATCCCCACCTGCAGACTACCTCACTCAATAATATCCGCACCGTCTTGATCTTGAGGTGGTCTGCAGGTGGGGATTTGTGTTATTTTGGTTTGGGAAGGCCTCCATCCATTTGGTGAATTTGTCAATGATTTCTAGGCAGTATTGATATCCCGATGGAGCCTTTGGTAGGGGTCCGATAAATGTGTCCAAGACCGCTTCGGAGGTGGGGCTGATTTTAGATATTCCTGGTTGGTGTGTGTGGTTGGATTCCTTTGTAAACACACCAAACACCTGGAGCATCTTTGCAGGAGGTCGGATTTGATGGTGGGCTAATATATCATCTTAGAGAACTTTTGGAATGTTACTTCCACAGAGTAGTGCCCCCCCCCCCCCCCCCCACCATAGGGTGAAAAAGGTGGAAGAATTCCTCCACTAACTAGAGTGGGACGTACACAACTGGTATTGCCCCATTACTGGGCTGGAACATGAGGAGAGCCTGGTCCCCATTGACCATTTCTGTATGACCTACCTACTCTGTGGGTTGAGGTAGAGGTTTTCCCTGCAAGTGCCTGTGCTTTACCATCAGGTAAGCATCATAGGAATCCTGCAAGGTGATCAAATCTATTTGGGAGGAGAGCGAGGAGACAGGACTGACATGGTAAGAGGGAAGGGTTTCCCACATCGGTGCCGACTTGACAGCCCATTTTGCCACTTGGTTGGCTCGAGAACTTCCTTTTGAATGTTGATCCCCTTTTTTCTATGGCCGTTGACTTTCCCAATGTGACATCCCGCCTTTCCATTCTTTAGGGCAACCCACAAAGCACTAAGTATCCCAACGTGAGTCAGGGTTTTTCCCTCATTTGTTTTAAAATCAATTTTACAATATAAGGGAAGTGATAAAATGGTGTTAACAATGTAGGCACTATCTGACCAAATGTTCACTGTCTAGTGCAATGTTGATGTCACGACAGTAAGAAGGGACGTCAGTTCAGCATATTGGGCCGAATGAGGGATACTGCAGAATTGGGTGATCCAATCACCATCACATACAGCAAAGCCCGTCACAGATTTCCTGTTGACAGAGGAGCCATCTATAAATACGTTTTCTGCACTGTCGAGTGGTTCCCTTGAGCTAGGGCGCATTTTGAAGTTCAATAGACAATGGACAGAGTATTAATCATGAAATAATAGGTGCTTGTAGCAAAGGTAATTCAATCTGCATATAGACTGGGCAAATCAAATTGTCAAAGGTAGTTTGGAAGACGAGTTCATGGAATGTATTTGAGGCGGTTTTCTGTAGCAATATGTCATGGAACCAACCAGGGAACAGCCTATTTTAGATCTTGTATTATGTAATGAGATAGGATTAATTAGTAATCTCACAGTTAAAGAACCTGTGGGGAAGAGTGATCATAATATGATATAATTTCATATTGAGTTTGAAAGTAACATACTTAAGTCAGAAATTAAAGTCTTAAACTTAAATAAAGCCAATTACATAGATATGAGGGGAGAGTTGTCAAAGGTAGATTAGGAAATTAAATTGGAGGGCTTGACAGTTGAAAAGCAATGGCTAACATTTAAAGAAATATTTCAATGTTCTCAACAAATATACATTCCATTGAGAAATAAAAACTCCACGGGAAAAGTGATTCACCCGTGGCTAATTAACGAAGTTGTGGAGAGTATTAGATTGAAAGCAAAGGCCTATAATGTTGCCAAGAAGAGCAATAAGCCTGGGGATTGGGAAAGTTTTAGAAACCAACAAAGGACGACCAAAAAATTGATAAAAAGGGAGAATATAGAATATGAAAGTAAACTAGTAAGAAATATAAAAATGGATTGTAAGAGCTTCTCCAAGTATGTAAAAAGGAAGAGAGTAGCAAAAGTAAATGTTGGTCCCTTAGAGGCTGAGACAGGAGAAATTATAATGGAAAATCAGGAAATGGGAGTTGCGTTAAACAAATATTTTGCATCTGTCTTCATAGTAGAAGACACAAAAAGCATGCCAAAAATATATGAACTTAAAACAATTAATATCACTAGAGAAAAAGTACTGGACAAACTAATGGGACTAAAAGCCAACAAATTCCCTGGACCTGATGGCCTACATCTGAGGGTTCTAAAAGAGGTGGCTGCAGAGATAATGGATGCATTGGTAATAATCTTCCAAAATTCCCTAGATTCTACAACAGTCCCAGTGGACTGGAAGGTAGCAAATGTTATCCCGCTATCCAAGAAGGGAGGGAGAGAGAAAACAGGGAACTACAGACCAGTTAGCCTGACATCGGTCGTCGGGAAAATGCTGGAATCCATTATTAAGGAAGTGGTAATAGGGCACTTAGAAAATCATAATATGATTAGGCAGAGTCAACATGGTTTTATGAAAGGGAAATCGTGTTTGACAAAATTATTAGAGTTTTTTGAGGTTGTAACTAGCAGGGTAGATAAAGGGGAACCAGTGGATGTAGTATATTTGGATTTTCAAAAGGCATTTGATAAGGTGCCACATAAAAGGTTGTTACACAAGGTAAGGGCTCATGGCGTTGGGGGTAATAAATTAGCATGGATAGAGGATTGGTTAAAGGACAGAAAACAGAGAGTAGGGATAAACAGGTCATTCTCAGGTTGGCAGGCTGTGACTAGTGGGGTGCCGCAAGGATCGGTGCTTGGGCCTCAGCTATTTATAATCTATATTAATAATTTAGATGAAGGGACTGAGTGCAATGTATCCAAGTTTGCTGACGATACAAATCTAGGTGGGAAAGTAAGCTGTGAGGAGTGCACAAAGAGTCTGCATAGGGATATAGACAGTGGGCAAGAAGGTGGCAGTTAGAGTATAATGTGGGGAAATGTGAGGTTATTCACTTTGGTAGGAAGAATAGGAAAACAGAATATTTTTTAAATGGTGAGAAACTATTAAATGTTGTTGTTCAGAGGGATTTGGGTGTCCTCGTACAAGAAACACAAAAAGTTAGCAGGTACAGCAAGCAATTAGGAAGGTAAATGGCATGTTGGCCTTTATATTTTTTTATTTGTTCATGGAATGTGGGCGTCACTGGCAAGGTCAGCATTTATTGCCCATCCCTATTGCAAGGGGGTTGGAGTACAAGAGTAAGGAAGTCTTACTACAGTTGTACAGGGCATTAGTCAGACCTCACTTGGAGTACTGCGTACATTTTCAGTCGTGCTGAGGAGACCTAGGTATTGCTTGGTTTCAACTGTAAGTTCAGAGGAGCATGGGCGGAGTGTAAAATTAATGGTTGTAGGCTGGTTATATATGTAAAGTATTGTACCGCCCAGAAGGTAGCTAGGAGGTGACATTCGCAAGCGTTATAAATCTTTTCCACTCCGGTCAGAATTCGAGAAGGTAGGCAATTGGCGTGAATTTGTCATGTACATCTTGGCAAAGGGCACCGGCCTGACTCTCCTCAGTGGCTGTAGTTTCAAGGTGAAATGGTTTGATTGGATCGGGTGGAATTAGGCAAGTAGCTTCCATCACTGCAATTTTGAGGTGTTTCACGGATTCTGTGTGTTCCTCCGTCCATTCTTCCTTCACAGTGTCCTTTGGACCCTTAACCGTTCAAGGGTTTTGCTAGTTCCTCAAAATGGAGTATAAAGGCCCGTTGGTGCCCCACCAATCCCCAAAATGAGTCGTCCTGGATATAAGCAAAGACAGGTGTTGAATAATGTAATTTTGCATTGGTCATGACTCTGTCCGTCAGCCGAGTCAGTGACCCCCAAGAAAGTCACCTGAGTCTTGAGGAGCTGCACCTTTTTGGTGTTTAATTTAAGCCGCGTAGTGTGTAGCAAGTTGAACAATTCATTTAGCAGTTCCTTCTGCTCTTTTCCTGTTTCTGTTGCTAGAAGCAGGTCATCCACATATTTCAGGAGACTTTCCGATTTTTAAAAATGTCTTTATGATGGCAGCTATTCATTTATGGAAGATGGTGGGGGAGTTACGGAACCCTAGTGGCAAAAACTTCCAAGTATATTGCTGATCATTGTGGGTGAAAGCAAATTTGTAATGATCTTCCTTTTGGATGGGAATACCCCAGAACCCGTTAGCAATACTCAGAATGGAGAACCACTTGGTCTTTTTGGGTATCTGCGATAAAAGGTGGGGGCTTCCCTGGCCAGTGGGGCAGCCACAGGGGTCATGAAGTTTAGTTTCTTGTAATCGATTGTCAATCTCCAGCTGCAGTCTGGCTTCTGCACTGGCCAGATAGGTGAATTCTAATGAAAGTTCCTGCCCTAATCACCCCTTGTTGCAATAACGAATCACTAGTTTCTTGCAGTGCCTCGTGACTCTCCCTAGGAAGAGGATACTGTTTCTGTTTCACATGGGGAGGTCAGTTGATCTCCTCTTCCCCTTCTAGTCGGCCCCAATCATGTTTGTGTGTCGTGAAGGTATCCGTGTACTGATCCAACATCACTCCGATTTCAACATCGTCATGCACAGGGACCACATAGGCAAGAGGCTTTTTAATGGCAAACACAACATGGTCATCACGAATTATGCGGGCTCCCTCCCAGGGGATTGTGAACCACAATAAATTATTACAATAATCTACTGCTATCCCATAGTCCGATAGACAGTCAGATCCTAGGATGCCCCAGCCGTCCAACAGGCATCTAGCAATTACTGTCCCAAAGGTTCCCTTCCAATTTACACATGTAATTGTAACATTTTTATCTCGGGGGGCCAGCTGTGTGGACCCCTCGAACTTAACCAGTGGTATGAGTTTTCCTGTTTGTCGTGGGTAGAGATCAGGGAATGGGATATGTATGATCATTACAATGGTCCCCGTGTTTAGTAACAGCAATTGTAGATGGCCTCTGTCAATGACAACAGGGATGACTGGTCCGTTATAATGATCACGCCGGAACCTCACTACCGGCTCTCCGGAGGTGGGAACCTGTCATAGGTTCTCTCCCTCCTTGCTCATGGGTGCGGAGGGGGTAACTGCTGATACCCCCTGGTAACATCCTGGTGAATCTCCTCTGCACCCTCTCCAACCGCTTTGGAGAGGGTGCAGAGGAGATTCACCAGGATGTTACCAGGGCTGGAGCGCTTCAGCTATGAAGAGAGACTGGGAAGATTGGGTTTGTTTTCCTTGGAGCAGAGGAGGCTGAGGGGGGACATGATTGAGGTGTACAAAATTATGAGGGGCACAGATAGGATGGATACTAAGGAGCTTTTTCCCTTCGTTGAGGGTTCTATAACAAGGGGACATAGATTCAAGGTAAAAGGTGGGAGGTTTAGAGGGGATTTGAGAAAGAACTTTTTCACCCAGAGGGTGGTTGGAGTCTGGAACTCACTGCCTGAAAGGGTTGTGGAGGCAGGAACCCTCACAACATTCAAGAAGCATTTGGATGAGCACTTGAAATGCCATAGCATACAAGGCTACGGACCAAATGCTGGAATATGGGATTAGAGTAGACAGGGCTGATGGCCGGCGCGGACACGATGGGCCGAAGGGCCTCTACCCGTGCTGTATAACTCTATGACTCTATGACTCTATGACTGATACAGCCTTGGTAACTGCTGATACGGCCTTGGTCGGGTCGGTCAATTGTTGGTTAGTCAGGAAGGTTGTCTGGAGGGTTATTAACTTATCTAATTTTTGTTCCACCCCTTATGGATTTTGGGGAGTCGTTTCATTGTTTCTCTGCCAAGGGGGCACTACATTACTCCGGCAGTCTACAGTGTAGTGACACATTTTCTGACATCTGTCAGAAAACACCTGTCGTTACACCTATAGTTTACCATATTCCTCCCACTATTACCCCAACCTATTGTTCCCTCTATGGCTGATATCATTTGTTTCTATGGAGCTTTGGGCAGATGGTCTCTGAGGGTTCCCCAGGCCTGAATTGCCACCTCTAAGATGTTCATCCACTGGGTCATTTTATTGACACTTATGCCAAGGGCAGTCTTCATCAGTGGGTGTAACTGAGACAGGAATATGTTTAAACACCTTGGAGTAGCTGATTAAAGCCCCTACCCCTCTGGGTTGAGTCAGCTCTAACGGGTCCCATAACCTATTTCCAAAGGCTGTTGTTGTGTTCCTGTGGTTCTTGGTCCCTGAGTGGTTTGTCTGCATTGACTAATGACATTAATTTGATCCACACCCAATACGCGCATAATATCGAGTTTAACCTCCTGCAAGGGAGTGGCAGGGACATGGATATAGGGGTTAAGGGGGACCTTAATTGTTTGTTGGCAGGCAGTCCATATTACCCTTTTTTGGTCTATTTTGGACAATTCCTGGTGAGCCATATTAAAAGAGCTAATTCGGCGAGACACCTCTATCGGATCATCCCCCTCCTTAATGGATCCTAGCTCCCGAGGCAGAGCCTCTGTCCCATGAGGGGAAAATGATTTCTCCTCCTGAACTGTACTAGTCACATTACCCTGCCCATAACGCCTGGTGGTAGTGGTAATCAAATTCTCAGGTACAGGTGGCCCTCCATAGTCAGGACTGTCATAGTCTCAATTTTGGTGATCCTCATTCCCCATTTCTCCTGAAAAACCATTCCAATCTACCTCACTTTCCCGTCTGGGTTCCAATTTGTACCTTCTGTGCCTCCCATAATTCCTTGCATCACAGCAGCCATCACAGCCCCTTGTCAGCCCAATTTACCCCTTGGCTCCTGGATCATTGTGTAGTCTACCGCTATCATGGGTCAACACATAATCTCCCTTAATGCTCCTCTACAGTTGGCAAGTTCTGACTCTAGACTCCCACTTTTCTCTGTAAGTCTACCTCTCTCTTGTAACATTTTCTGACTCTGTAGTCCCTGATCAGTCTTAGTCACCAACAGTGAACTCTCCGGCATAGTCCAGACATCAGTCAGACGTTCTTTCAACCTCTCATTTTCGTCTGACTGTCTCTTAATTTCTTTGTCTCTTTCGTCTGACTGTCTCTTAATTTCTTTGTCTCTTTTGTCTGACTGTCTCTTAATTTCCTCTTTTAACTGTTTAATACATTCCTCACTCCCAAGTGCCCACAAGTTTGCTGCCCACAGAAGAGTCCTTTTACCAGCTCTCTCCTTCAGCTTTTCATTTTGAACTTGATCCTCGACCCATTCTATGGCCGTCTCATAAGCCTCATCCTTCTCCACTATTTTGGAGATTAATCCTGTAGGTTTCTTGGACCCCTTTAGTTCCTTTTTCAGTTTCCTTTCTACCATTTCATGGACACTTGCCATGATCACTTATATTAAACAAAATCTCACTTCTGGATTTTGAACAATTCTTGTTTTTTGTGATCAACTTAAGTCTGTCAATTTTTAAATGTATTTTCCTTTAGACCTTTAGATGTTTGATTTTATGTCAACACAAAATATTGATTAGTCATCTCTTGCCTGACTCGCCATTGGTTCAGTAGTGACACCAAATGGTAATCAATGTCTCATTTATTGATAGTTAAATCAAACATGTAAAAGCACAAAATATCAGACAACAAAGGTCAAAACAATATTATCCCATTTGATCTCTGGGCAGAGGTCGTAATTAAATTGGTGACATGGTCGTTTCAAGTTTTCCGACAGTGAGGCAGTCTTCTGATAGTCAGGTGGTCTTCTGATAGTCAGGTGGTCTTCTGACAGTGGTGTCGTCCTCAGACAGCTAAGTGTTCTTTCAACACTTGGATGGTCTTCACTGATTCCTCTGCCCTGAGCTCAAAAGACTTTGGGCACTAAATTTGGCCGTGTAACGCCCGTTGTTTCAGCGCTACACAGCCTCTCCGACACCCAAGATGGCGTCTTGGATGCGCACGGACGTTTCCAGCGTGACGTGCGCCAGACGCCATCTTGGTAGGAGTTAGCGCAGGTGCAGATAATGAATGCTGGAATCATGTAAAGTAGGGAGAAAATGGCTTCAATCAGTGTGCAACACTGATTTAAAGTGATAGACACCATTTTGGGACTTAACGCTCAACTCAACGCACAGTCTTAACCCCGACCATCTGAATGTGTCATAGAGTGCCTGGAGGACCCCCCACCAGCGCTATTTAAAGGGACCATGCAGGATTTACAGTTTAGCGGCTGGATTATTGCTTCTGGCTGCTGAGACATTTGTAATTGTTTTTGGAGGTCCCCTACACTTGAATACTAGACACAGGGACATAGACTAACATTTAGAGCCAGGACATGCAGGAGTGAAGTCAGGAAATGCTTCTAAATGCAAAGGGTGGGAGACATTTGGAATGCTCTTCTACGGACGGCAGTTGATGCTAGCTCACTTGTGAATGTTAAATCTGAGATTGATAGATTTCTGTGAACCAAGGGTATTAAGGGATATGGGGCTAAGGCGGGTATATGGAGTTAGGTCACAGGTCCACCATGATCTCATTGAATGGTGGAACAGGCTCGAGGGGCTAAATGCCACTGCCACCTGCTGCCTCCTGATATGTGCCACCATCTCCTGCAAGAAAGTGGGACGTGTGTCTGGGTGATGTGCCTGTCATGGTTGAATAGCTGCTAGTGTTTGTGGCCTGTGAGTTGTGGGTGGGCAGCTTGCAACAGTGGTAATGTGTAAGGTGAGGAAGCATCTGGTTGGAAGAGTTGAGTACTGATAGAAAGAGTTTGTTCTTATGTGGGTGATGGGGGGTGTAGTGTGTGGTGCAGTTAATAGGAGACACCACTTGACCTCACTCACCTTGACCACTCATGTCAAAGCATTGAACTTCTTCCCGCACTGCATCCATGTTCATGATGCTGTGCGCCCGGCATTGACTTCGTCCCTCACTGCCTCCCACTGCTTTATGGATATATGTCTGGAGGGCGTCTTGCCCCCCTCACCCCCTCTGCGGATATAGGATGTCCTTCCTTCTGTCCGCCTCTTGCACCAAGGTCTCTAGTGCATCAGCAGAGAACCTTGGTGCACGCACTCTCGCAGGTCTGGTACCAACTCAGATCGGCAGATTGGTGAGGTCTGGTGTGCAGATTGGAGGATGTGGGATTTAGTAGTGCGCAACCTTTATTCAATATTTTAACATAACACATCAGTGTGCAAATATAGGGATGGGGACCTGCACCTGTGTTTTACGTGTACGTTGTCTGATCTCCGCTCAGACTCCATGCAGACAGTAGGCTGTTATTTTCAGCAAATAACAGGTACCTTCTACCTTTAAGAGATTTGTAAGAAACACCCTCCCTTTAAGAGATTGAGCTCCCTCTGGTGGTGGAAAGTGCAAATTGCATTGATTCCACATGCAAGGCCTGGAATGGAACGCTGATTGCAGGTGAATCCTCGAGTGGGCCGAAACTTGTGTCCTGCCTGGGCAGGGGTCAATGGGCGCGGGGTAGTAGCACATCATGCTACCTGCACCCAAAAACGGCCCCTATCCAATTGTTCCCCCAATGGGTTTATATGTCCCACCTGGCAGGAACTTCACACCATATATGGAATTGTTATTCATAAGATCCTCATAGATTAACAAAGTTGTTTTACAAAGAATTCAAGATGGTCAGCTTGTTTTTAACATTACTCATCTACTCACAAGACCCTTTGCAAGGATGTTTTTCAAGGTGGCCAGTTTGTTTGACCGCACTCATTTAGTTATCTCGTCATGGTCCTGGTCTTATTGCTTATCTTCTGATTGTTGTTCCACTTTTTGGGCCATTGTTCCTCTTTTACCACATAGCTGCCTTGCCTCACAATGAGGGTAACAAGGTTCAGTCACTAGTCAAAGGTTAATCAGTTTACAATTCAGCAAAATAAGCCGCACGCTCAGCAAAATATGCAGCACAGCCTGCAGTGCATGATGGTTAGTAGCATTATGAAAAAATGTCAATTTTTCCCTACTTCCAATATTCTTACAGTGTCTGCTCTAAAAAAATGCTGTACTTATACTCCAAACTCGCTGCAAAATATAAATAAATTTGGGGCCATGATTACAGCCATAGGAAGGATTTTTTTTATTGAAGGTGGTGCTCAGAGTTAATGAGTAGTAGTGATTTGTTACCATATTGGGAGTACAATATAGACCGAATAGTGGGAATTAAATTGAGGATGAGATTTTTTTTAGGCAGTTTAGAGAAGCTTACGGTTGTAACAGAGCTGTAATTATGAGGGTCTTTAATTATCCTAAAATAAACTTGGAAAAGGTAAAAATTTGTGTTCAAAATGGGGTTGGGTTTGTAGAATGCACACAGGAATATTTTGTGCCAGATGCAGTGCCAGGTTTGATTCTGGGTAATGAAGCAGAACAATTGAGTGACTGAAATAGAAGTACATTTGAAAAATAGTGATCGTAACCTAATTAGTTTCGCAGTGAAACTGAATAAAGAAAACATGGAGTCCTAGTGGACTAGAAATTAGCCAATTTCAGTAGGATGAAAGGGAATCTAGCCCATATTAATTGGTCGGAAAAATCAAACAAGAGATCAGCAGTTGCAAATATTTAAATATGAAATGGATAAAGTTCAGGTTAAATACATTCTGACTGTGACTAAAGGGAGTATATCAAAGGGTTCATTGGATAGATATAGAGCAAAATAAATTTTAAAAAGATGCATATGATAAATATAAGGGTGACAATAGAAAACAAAGCAGGGAAATATATACAGGACTAAAAAGGAAGCAAAAAGAGAGATTAAGTAAGTAAGAGAGAGTATGAAAGAAGATTGACAATCAACATAAAGAAAAACAATGAAGGCTTTTATAAGCACATAAGAAGTAAAAGGATAGTCTCAGAAGGGTGACACCAATTAAAGATCATGAGGGAATGACAATGATAGTTAATAATTATTTTTGTACAGAGTAAGGTGAAAATAGAACTGTGCAGAATGTGGAGAAGCCACTATGGGAGATAAATATTCAAAAGGACACTGTATCTAAAAAAGTTAATGGGACTGAAAGTAAAACGTTAAGATAGCATACATCCCAGAGGATGGGATAGAGAAGCAGAGACACCAACCATAATTTTCCAGAAATCATTGGGAAAAAGAATTATGCCAAAGCATTGGAGGGTGACAGATATTGTGCCCTTGTTCAAAAAAAGTGAAAAGGATAAGTTAGGAAATTATAGGCCAATTAGTCTTATCTTTGTTATGTGAAAGCTTCTAGAGCTTATAATACTTAAGGTGCGACCAGCAGGGATTTGTAAAGGACAGGTCATACTTGATGTATTTAATTGAATTTTTTGAGGAAGACACAAAGTATATAGATAAAGAAAATCTGATGGATGCTACACATATGGATTTTCAGGATGCATTTAATAAATTACCACATAAGTGCTGTGTGAGACGAAATACTCCACAGGGTTTGCCATTTGGCTGTCATGTTGACATCAGTTCTGTACAAAGCCCTGCACAAACATCAATGGAACATACTTGTGATCTCCTGGGTGGAGAAGTGACTAGTCAGGGAATTCCTTGGACTGTTGTTGCTGTATTAGGTTTGCGTATAGTTAAAGGCATTACTTCCCAGAAGTATATAAGGGCTTTTCACAGTCACCTGCTCTTAGTACAAATTTGGGAGCCAAATTACATAGAAGTAAATGTGAAAAAACTCATATTAAAGTAACAGTAATTGCTCATTTATCTTATGCTATAAAATAATGATGAATTTCTAGCACAAATGCCCATGAAATTTGATTAGAGACAGTCATTTTTGAAATTTCCAAATAATTATTCAAAGGTTCAGCTAAAAGTTACTTATATAACAATACTGGCCTGTTGGCTATGGACAGACTAATGATGAAAATGAAATTGCTTATTAATGAGTGGAGGTACTTAGAGAAGGGGGCCAGGGATGGGGCCTTCAATTTTGTTTACTAATATTAAACTGCACACAAAAGCCAATAAATAGCTACAGAGACCGACCAAATGCAACAATGTTAAACTAAGTGTACCACATTCCAAGTGCCACAAGACTCTCCACTGTAAATGAACCAGCACAGAAGATGCAGCCACATTAGCAGACTTTCGAGCAGACAGCCCTTCCATTGCGCTCCACGTCATTAGTGCATGGACAGCGGGGGCCAGGAAAATTGGCCCCGATAAGCCATCGGGTTCCAATGGCATATAACCTAGGTTGTCGAAAGAAAGCAGAGAGAAGATCGCAGAGGTTCTGACAACAATTTTTCAATCCTCCTTAGGTATGATAAGTTTGAGTGATAAATTGGGATAAACATGGACTAGTTAGTATAATGTTAGTTGTGGGCAAACTCTTAGAAGCCATAATTGAAGATCAAATTAGTAAACATTTAGAGATGTATGAGATAATCAAAGACAGTGAGCATGGATTTAATAATGGCAAACTGTGTTGATAAATTTAATACAGTTTTTGGAATAAGTTATTGATTGTCTCGGTAAAGGAAATGCAGTATATCCAGTGTATTTGGATTTTCAGAAAGCATTCAGTAAGATGTCTCAAAGGATGCTTGTTACAAAAATTAGGTACATGGTAATGTAGCAGCATGAATACAAAGTGAAACGATGGAGAAGAAACAAAGAATTATGGTAAATGGATGTTGCTCAGATTAGAGAGGTGTTAGAAGTGGTATAACCAAGAGGTCAGAGCTGGGTCTACTTTTGTTCTCAATATATACAGATGATTTGGACTTGGGTGTAGGGTGCACATCTTGAAATTTGTTGATGAGACAAAAGTAGTGGGTTTGGAAAACAATGAGGAGGACTGTAAAATAATTTAGGAGGACATAAGCAATCTAATAGAATAGGCAAATAGGTGACAGATGGAATTTAATTTGGAAAAGTGTGAGATGGTGCATTTTTGGGAAGAAAAACAATGACTGGGAGTATACTCATAGTGTAAAGATGCTGAAGAGTGTGGAGAAACAGAGAAATCTGGGAGTGCAAATACATAATTCCTTGAAACTACAAGTACAAGTAGATAAAGCCATAAAAAATGCCAATCATTTTATAAATAGAAGCATAGAGTACATGAGGAAAGAAGTTACGATAAATTTGTAGCCAATCTTTCGTTCACAATTGGAGTATTGTGTGCAGTTTTGAGCATCCCATTTTGGAAAGGACCTTAAAACCATAGAGAGCGTACAGCGTTACTTCACCACAATGATAACAGAGTTGAGGAAAAATCTCCCATCTCATTTTCCCAGTCGAAAGAACAAATATTTATCTTCCTCATTTGTAGCAAAATTGTAAACAAATGAATAAAGAAATCATTTATGATTTCACTACAAATAACATTTAGAGGAAATTTTCTTCCTCCATGGTGATGAGTGGTAACAGAGGAGACCTAAAGAGAAAACAAATGGAGCAAACATAAATAAGCAAAATGTAAGCATGAGAAAATGCCTTGTGTTAAGAAATAATTTCACTTGCACTCCTCCCTGAATAGTGATCTCTTCTCAAAACCTAATGGTGATACATTAGGATTCCTAAAGCTAAGGCTTTTGGTTGACTGTATTCTTCCTGCAATTCATAAGTATAATCTAGATATTTCTTCAAGCTTCTCTTATTAGGCACCATGGTAACAAGGTAGAGATGCAAGGGAATAGATTCAGGTAAGGAAATAAGCAAAAGTATAAACCACACTAACTAGAGTCTACTCAATGCTTAGTAAATTTAGCATATTCTTAGTTATTTCCTTAACTGATAAGTTTGCAGTGTTACAGTATTTGTACTTTGTTATAATATGTCTATAGTAGGATAACCTATTGATTTCACAGTCCCATTAATTTATCTACATTATTTGCAAATTTGTAAATTTTAATGTGAAAATGCTACTGGGCAATAAATAGAAATCTATTTTAATCTGGAATGCTTCTTCACTATTTAAAACTGGATTAACCAGTCTTTGTGAGCATTCCATCATTGACATTACTTATCCATTATGTGATATTGGTGATTTTTTTAATGATAATTGATTAATACTGATGTATTGGCTGAAATGAATGCTTTCCTTGTGTGGGATATTTAACTATATTTTAATATCTATTAATTTTTGAAGAGAAAATGCTTCTGACTGCTTTGTACTTTAAAACATATTCATCATTATTACAGTTTTAGATGAGTGGAGTAGCAATGACCTTATAAAAGTATTTTTATTTTTGTGAATTCAATGCAATTTTTTAACATTAAAATGCTAGTGGAATGCTTTAATTTAAAATATGACGGCTAATTGGAATAGCTTTTAAAATCTTTTGACATATTTGTAACATCATTCTGTTATATATTCATAATTAGCACAGATTAGCATTTTATGAAAAATTCAGGTTACTTGATTCATGGCCCTGAAACAATAGATTATTAATTAATTGATGGAACTTACATTTTGCCTTGTTCTTGCATCATGAGGCCCTATTAGTATGATATTAAAGTTGCTGTATGTAGCACAGAATCTTATAAAAGATTTGCAGTGTGAAATAATGACGAGTATGAAAACTAAACTCTGAGGCAATGATGCATTGCTCATCTTCAATGTATTGAGATAAGGAGCAGTACTAATTTTTCATCTTTCTGATTGTTACATATATAATAGGAGTTCTAGAAGTCTCAGTCCATTTCATAATGAATGTGCAGTAATTAATCCATAAGAAAGCACAGATTTTATTTCAGTGTCCATGTTGCAGATTATTAAAGATGAATAATTTTATATGACATGTTAAGGTACTGGTGTACAAACAGGTAAACATCAATAATCAGCCATTCATTTTACAATGATTAAATTATGAGGTTGAATAAATGTTCTGGACTTTGATTCATCAGCTCTGAGGACCAGGGAGCATTTAAGCAAAACTTGCCCTCAAGATATTAAATGGGTGGGATAGAGTCCATGATATGATAGATTGTACTTGGTTTGTGGAACAGGCTTGATAGCTTGATAGAGGACATAGACAGGCTGGTGGAATGGGCAGACAAGTGGCAGATGAAATTTAACGCAGAAAAGTGTGAAGTGATACATTTCGGTAGGAAGAACTAGGAGAGGTAATATAAACTAAAGGGTACAATTCCAAAAGGGGTGCAGGAACAGAGAGATCTGGGGGTATATGTGCACAAATCTTTGAAGGTGGCAGGGCAGGTTGAGAAAGTGGTTAAAAAAGCATACGGGATCCTGGGCTTTATAAATAGAGGCAAAGAGTACAAAAGCAAGGAAGTTATGATGAACCTTTATAAAACACTGGTTCGGCCACAAATGGAGTATTGTGTCCAGTTCTGTGCACCGCACTTTCGGAAGGATGTGATAGCTTAGAGAGGGTGCAGAAGAGATTTACTAGAATAGTTCCAGGGATGAGGGACTTCAGTTATATGAATAGACTGGAGAAGCTGGGGTTGTTCTCCTTAGAGCAGAAAAGGTTGAGAGGAGATTTGATATTGGTATTCAAAATCATGAAGGGTCTAGACAGAGCAGATAGACAGAAACTGTTCCTATTCACGGAAGGGTCAAGAACCAGAGGACATAGATTTAAGGCAATTGGCAAAAGAACCAAAGGCGACAGGAGGAAAAACTTTTTTACACAGTGAGTGGTTAAGGTCTGGAATGCACTGCCCGAGTGGATGGTGGAGGCAGATTCAATTGTGGTTTTAAAAGGGAATTGGATAAGTGCTTGAAGTGAAAAAATTTGCAGGGCTACGGGGAAAGGGTGGGAGAGTGGAACTAGCTGGATTGCTTTTGCAGAGAGCCCACCTGGACTCAACTGGACAAATGGCCTCCTTCCATGCTGTAACCATTCTATAATTTTATGTGCAATGGCCTTTCATCATTTCATGCTTCCCCTCATTTTCACGAACAGAATTAAATATTCTCCATTCCACAAGAACAAATACCATCTCTCTCCATTACAAGTTCTTGCTTCAAAAAGAATCTACATCTAGAAACATAAGAACGTAAGGAATAGGAGCAGGAGTAGGCCATACGGCCCCTCGAGCCTGCTCTGCCATTCAATAAGATCATGGTTGATCTTCAACCTCAACTCCACTTTTCAACCCAATCCCCATATCTCTTGATTCCCTTAGTGTCCAAAGATCCATTGATCTCAGCCTTGAATATACTCAATGACTGAGCATCCACAGCCTTCTGGGACAAAGAATTCCAAAGATTCAAAACCCTCTGGGTGAGGAAATTTTTCCTCATCTTGGTCCTGAATGGCCGACCCCTTATCTTGAGACTATGACCCCTATAGCCAGAGAAAAAGCTTCTCAGCATCTATCCTGTCAAGCCCTCTAAGAATTTTAAATGTTTCAATGAGATCACCTCTCATTCTTCTAAACTCCAGAGAATATAGGTGCATTGTACTCAATCTCTCCTCGTAGGATGACCCTCTCATCCCAGGAATCAATCTAGTAAACCTTTGTTGCACCCCCTTTAAGGCAAGTATATCCTTCTTTAGGTGAGGAGACCAAATCTGTA
Organism: Heptranchias perlo; assembly: GCF_035084215.1. Lineage (NCBI taxonomy): Eukaryota > Metazoa > Chordata > Chondrichthyes > Hexanchiformes > Hexanchidae > Heptranchias > Heptranchias perlo. The sequence continues at coordinate 88,060,750 of NC_090327.1, forward strand.
CACAGTACTCCTGGTGTGGTCTCACCAGAGCCCTGTATAAATGCAGCAAGACCTTCTTACTCTTATACTCCAACCCCCTTGCAATAAAGGTAATTAGCCTTCCTAATTGCTTGCTGTACCTGCATGTTAACTTTCTGTGATTCGTGTACAAGAACACCCAAATTCCTCTGAATACGAACATTTCTTAGTCTCTCACCTTTTAAAAAATATTCTGCTTTTCTATTCTTCCTACCAAAGTGAATAACCTCACATTTCCCCACATTATAGTCCATCTGTCACCTTCTTGCTCACTCACTTAATCTGTCTATATCCCTTTGCAAACGCTTTACGTCCTCCTCACAATTTACTTTCCCACCTATCTTTGTATCGTCAGCAAACTTGGACACATTACACTCGGTCCCCCTGGAGGGCATCAAAGAATGTGGATGAAAGGTATAAGTTTATTTAATCAGTTTTAGAACCAAAGGTCAATTCTTGCAACTTTTTAAAAAAAGAAAATCTCTCATATATCTTATATTCTTCATCGCAGAGGCATTTTCTTTCACAAAAATGATAGTATTACAAGCTATTTATTTAATTTCCTTCATTGTAATTGCACTGTCTTTACTCATATTTCAGTATTTAATGATATATTTAATGTGCTAAGGTACAGGCAAAGGAACAGCAAGCGCTCCTAACATAATTTACTAGAATTTCAGAAAGCATTTGTTAAAACTCTGCGTGAGAGGTATTTAGAGGAGATTAAGGTTTACAGTGTTAATGACAAGTTAGTTAGCTGGATTAACAATTAGTTTTGAGCATGGAATGCAACAGTAATATTAAAATGGAAGAGCTGTCAGTGAGGCACTGATTAGTAGGATGGAAGTCTGTTCTAAAAGCTGCTACTTACAGTATTCATAGAAGAGATGGAAGGGGTAATTCCGATATATGTTATATAAAATGTGCTGATGACACCAAGCAATATGGCTCTGTGACATGTAAAAGGGAGAATGATTATATTCTGGTGATCTGGATGACTTAAGTGGACTGAAGCTGAAAATTTGTGATTTGTAATACCTGCATTATTTAGGGGTTACTGAACATTAATATTGGGAGTACAGAGCACCACACATGTCCTGACTGTTTCGCATTGTGACAATTGTTGAGGGTATGTGGTGTCTGCGTGCTAGTGCATTAAAGCCATGTATTAAGTTGTTTTTAACTTGTTATTGCTGACATAATAGATAATTAAGGGTAAAACACACTATATTACGAGTTCATGCGCTGCACACATGTGGTATGTTTCTCCTGCCCATTTCAATCAGCTGTTGCAACAAGGGAAACATATTGCTTGTTGATGGTGAAAGGTAAATTGCTGCATAGTTGACCTTCAAGATATTGAATGTTCATGACAATAGGAGTTGCATTCAGTGGTCCACTAATTCTGCATTTGGCTGAAATAGACCTGCAAGAGTAGTAAAGGGCGGCCAGAGGTTCCAGGTAGCCCACAAGGCATGTAGTCCCCCTGCAACTCTACCCATCACAACAAAGGTTACAACCACAGCTACCTAGAAATGACCAAACCTTAGGACGCTGAGGCTTTGCAAATACAGAGTTGCACCATCTCCTGCAGGAAGACCTCCAGTCAGGCAATGACCATCTCCAACAAGAGAGAGTCTAATCACCTCCCCTTGACATTCAATGACATTACCATCGCTGAATCCCCCACCATCAACATCCTGGGGGGTCACCATTGACCAGAAACTTAACTGGACCAGCCATATAAATACTGTGGCTACATGCAGGTCAGAGGCTGGGTATTCTGTGGCAAGTGACTCACCTCCTGACTCCCCAAAGCCTTTCCACCATCTACAAGGCACAAGTCAGGAGTGTGATAGAATACTCTCCGCTTGCCTGGATGAGTGCAGCTCCAACAACACTCAAGAAACTTGACACGATCCAGGACAAAGCAGCCTGCTTGATTGGCACCCTATCCACCACCCTAAACATTCACTCCCTTCACCACTGGCGCACTGTGGTTGCAGTGTGTGCCATCCACAGGATGCACTGCAGCAACTCGCCAAGGCTTCTTTGACAGCACCTCCCAAACCCACCACCTCTACCACCTAGAAGGACAAGGGCAGCAGGCACACAGGAACAACACCACCTGCATGTTCCCCTCCAAGTCACACACCATCCCGACTTGGAAATATATCGCCGTTCCTTCATCGTCGCTGGGTCAAAATCCTGGGCATGTGGGAGAACCTTCACCACACGGACTGCAGTGGTTCAAGAAGGCGGCTCACCACCACCTTCTCAAGGGCAATTAGGGATGGGCAATAAATGCTGGCCTCGCCAGCGACACCCACATCCCATGAACGAATAAAAAAAACGAACATGTGACATTTGCACTGCACTACCAGTGGCCATCAAGGTTATCATGATGCTTCTTCCAGGTTAACACTACAGACATCTGCGATGTCAGCTGTACATAAGTACATCAACGAGGTGACAGATGTATCAGTTAGCAGGGCCAAGTCTTAATTACATTCACCACTGACCAGCAACATGAAGATTTCAGGTGTGCTGGCTTTCCACGAGTCCAGCAGCTTATTACTTGTGCCCATTTTGCCATTTCGGGCCTTGTAAATAATGCAATACCCAGCATGAACCAAAAGGGTTTTTACTTCATCAACATGCTGCTGATCTACGACAACCAGCACAGAATCACACAGGGCAATATATGCGTCTCTAGCAGCTCCTGAGATGGATCTGCTGGAGGCTGCAGCTCTTATGCTGCTGCTTGGACAGCTTAGCCCTGCCTCCTTTCTTCCATTCTGAGTGAGCTGGCATGTGCTGCTATTCTGATAGACGACACCATGAAGGAAATGTATATCTGCCATGTCACTGCTTCTGGGCACTCCCCCAGCATGTCCACTGATCAGTGTGAAAGCAGAACTTTGGGCATCTATGAAGCTTGTGAATTCCTGACTCACTGGGCGGAGTATGTGCTGCACACGCTCAGCCACTTGGTACCTGAAAATGGCATTGGGGTCCTACAACTGGCGTAGGATCCTGATTTAAATATTTAAATATGGTTCTCGCCTGTTTCCAGAGGAACGCTGGATGCCTGTTTTGAGGCCTTTTTAAAAATCAAACTGGGTGGACATCGGGCAGCCAGTATGTGGAAGGGTTATTTAAAAAAATATCTGCCTACCACCCCGTGCTGTAATGCTGGGAGCTTGTAAATGACCTGTGAGAAATAAAACTGTTCAGGGTTGAATAGCTTATGTTGCAATGTTACATTAAATTCCAGAAAAGAGAAATTTTACAATATTCTTCGAATTGTTGCCTGTGTTTATTCACTCCGTCCCTCCCGTGAGACTCTTCCGGAACCCTCTTCCCCACATCTACCTTCATACTGGCAAGTGGCCAAGGGAACCCGATTTTCTGGAGGCCAGCAGCCACTTCCCACCCACTTCCCATCCATTCCAGTGGGAAGTGGACCGGTGGCTTGTTAATCAGACTCAGGAGTTAAAATAGCCTGGGTCTCAAATTTTCTCCAGCCCTCTACCCACCCGAAATCTCCCAGAGTTAAAATCGGTCCTTATGTATTTGACACGGAGGAGAAAGTCATGCAAAATAAATTCAATGCACACAAGACTTATTTTTCTTACATTCGAGACATTTTCCCCTATTCCCTTTGTATTTCTATATACACACCTTAGATTAAAAAATCTTAACAGCTGTTTCTTTTCTTTAATGTACATTCTCAGTCATTTCCATAAACAGGATAATGTAAGGTACATAAAATAAAACATTTAACAGAAAGAGTCTGAATATGATCTAAAGATACTGATTTTTCTTGCTGATGAATGTCTTTGTGTTGCATCTGCTGCTCTTGATACGTGTTCTCAAAAAATCCTAAAAGGATCAGGTCCACGACATATTCCTTTTATTCAGAAATACTCTAATTCCACTTTATCAGTACTGAACAGATGCAACATTCTGAGAACTGAAAAGGAGAGTCAGTACTTTAATGGCTATTTAACTATTAAACTGCTATAGTTACTGCTGTAATCAATCCACAATTGATTAAATGAATAATCTTCGCACAGCTAATAATTACAATTTAAAATGTTCATCAATAAACATTGTGCTCAATCTTGAAGGTACAATTGTTCTACTCATTTTTTAAACTCATAACTAATAGTAGCAATTCATCCAAGAATCTTAAAGGGTGTAATAAAGCAGACATCACCTTGTGAATTATTGACTATCTGTCATGTGAGGATGACCATGTCTATTAAGATGATGAAGAGAATTATAAGCATCTGTTCTATCCTTTGTGGTTAATTAAAAAAAAATACTTTCCAGTTTGTATTTGAAAGTTAGCACCGTGCTGTTTGATGTAGTTTTGAAGATGAGCAAAATATAATTGAAGCAATCCCATTCGCAAAGTTGTTTAAATATATGCAAAGCTAGAAATCGTCAGGGTTTTATCCTTTGAAGGATTGGAAAAGTCTATTAAAAATACTCTCAATCAAACTAAGTAACCACTCAGTATGTAAGACTGATCACAGTTCTGAAATTTCTCTGAAAACCGATGTTAATTTCCAAGACAGAATCCAGGAATAGTTTGCCACAATAAATGCTGGGATTTGCAACATAACAATGGCATTTAAGAAGTAGGACAAAAACATATGTTCCTCTTCAGTCATTTTTGGATAAAGTGGGACATTTCTGGGAGAAAGTGCTAACGGAACATGGGAACACTCCTATTTTCAGTACAGCAATTTCTGCAGGATAACATTTTGACATTTTAACAATGTGCGCATGAAAGATGAGCCAATCAAAATGCGCCTGCAGTAATGTCACTGAGCCACTTGATAAACTGCTATGGATACATTTATATACATTCACATTCTAAGTTTAGCATCAGTGCACGGAGCATGCCAACAGCCCACTCGTTCTGGCAACGAAGAGGTCAGAGCCATTTTGAAGCCCAGGCCTCATTCAAATAGAACCGGACAGATGTGGGCATTAAACTGGCATCCCGATGCAACTCAACATATATAGACTGGCGTAGTATTGGATGGCCTGAAGGCCGTTCAGATGGCGGCAAGGTAAGTCTGGATAGGAGGTTTCGCTATTGTAGGGGGTGGTGGGGAGGGGACAGGGTGGAGCCAGATTATTTTCATGGTGCTTAGAGGAGCACCAGAAATCATTTTCAGGGTCTCTTCAACTCTACTCCCAGTAAAACTGGCCGGAGAATCCACAGCTCATGCTCCAACCCGTTCTATCTTAAAATATCAACTGGGGTCCTATGACGTACATAGGACCCCGATTTGCACATTAAAAGTTCCCTACTACTGAAACAGGCTGCGCAGCGGTAAGCCTCTGTAAAAGTGGCAGCGGGCCGATCACTGATGTTTTTGGGACGGCAAGTCTACCGAGGCCATTACTGCAGATCAAAATCAACCCTGTGGAGTGTAAATCAGGTGTAAAGGCCTGAACTAGCTCCAAAGGAAAACAGAATGGAACTATCTCCTCCAGGAATTTTCACTCCTTTTCACTCCACTGCCAAGTCAGGGCCTAACTCTGGCTTCAAACTGCATTTAGACTATAACTGCACTTTTGAGGACAAAATTTTCCGTGCCACTAGCTGCCCGCTATGTGATGTCCTACTGCTGCTATGGGATAGGAACATAGGAACATAGGAACAGGAGTAGGCCATTTAGCCCCTCCAGCCTGTTCCACCATTCAATGAGATCATGGCTGATCTGTGACCTAACTCCATTTTTGTTAACCAAAGGTATTAAGGGATAAGCCCCATATCCCTTAATACCTTTGGTTAACAAAAATCTATCAATCTCAGATTTAAGATTAACAATTGAGCTAGCATCAACAGCCGTATGCGGAAAAGTTCCAAACTTCTATCACCCTTTGTGTGTAGAAGTGTTTCCTAACTTCACTCCTGAAAGTACTGGCTCTAATTTTTAGGCTATGTCTCCAAGTCCTAGATTCCCCAACCAGCAGAAATAGCTTCTCTATATCTACCCTATCAGTTCCCCTAAATATCTTGAAAACTTTGATCAAATCACTCCTTAATCTTTTAAATTCCAGGGAATACAACTATAGTTTGTGTAATCTCTTCCCGTAATTTAACCCTTGAAGTCCAGGTATCATTCTAGTAAATCCACGCTGCAGTCCCTCCAAGGCCAATATATCCTTCCTAAGGTGCGGTGCCCAGAACTGAACACGGTACTCCAGGTGTGGTCTAACCAAGGCTTTGTATAGGTGTAGCATAACTTCTACCCCCTTGTATTCTAGTCCTCTCGATATAAAGGCCAGCATTGCATTAGCCTTTTTAATTATTTTCTGTATCTCTTCATGACATTTTAATGATCTATGTACATGGATCCTTAAGTCTCTTTGGACCTCCACTGTTTCAAGCCTTTCACCATTTAGAAAGTACTCTGATCTATCTGATCTCGGGAAGTTTTGGCTTCAGGGCAAATGTGCCCTTAAATGAGCTGAAACCTACAAGAACTTGCTAATGCTGCTGTGCACCATGCATGTTTGTACTGCCTTTCCTCCTGACTTGTTCATCTGACAGTGTTGGAAAATGTGAAAAGACTGATCACCAGCTCCAAGATACATACCCACTGACTCCTGGGAAAGGCTGTGAGGAGCAAATCAGAGCAGATGCTTGGTCAGGAATGTAAGAGAAAATGCAAATCAGTTATGCTTCTGAGGTTGGGCATGTTTTGAATGTTCAGTGCATATTCATGATATCTGTACATGCATTTTTTAACACTGTTAATAAAGTGACGGCAGTAGCAAGTATTACTGTACCTGGATGGAATAAGCTGTACAAAAGGAATCATCACAGTTTTCATTATTCTTTTCCCCATATTTTGTGCTATCATCTGGAACCATTATATAATAGGACGTGTAATAGAATAACAATTAAATAGCAGTTTGATCTAATGAGAATGAGTCAAGTACAGGGAAGGATTTAAAAATGTTTTGCTATGAATCTCTCAATTCTCTGAGATAAAGTTAAATATAAAACCTTCCTACATTTGAGCACTTGGTTTTTATTGGTAGCAGTGTTAATGAAAATAATATTCAAGCCTTGTGCTTGATATGAGACAAGGTGAAATTTGCAATAGTTACATGGTATTTTAAATTAGGCAGTCAAGCTGTTCTCTTACAGCAGTAAAGCATGATAACAGCATTTGGGGACAATTCTAGTGAGAATTAACTTGTGTCATTATTTTGATTGTATAGGCTAGAAAATCATAATAACCTCTTGCATATTACATTAATTGTGAACCTAGATTTTCCAATCAATGACACCCGATTTTTTGGGCACAAAATTGGTATTACCAATCGTAAAAGGTAGAGGGCAGCTCATCATACCAGATCTCCAGCCGTTTTGGGCCCCACGTCTATTCCCAATGGGGGAGTTGATGAGAACGAAGTTGGTAGGAGCTTAATTTGAATATTTGACATTCCACTTAAAATCATTAGAATGATCGTGTATTTCTAATACTGAGCCGTCTAACTGTCCATATAAATGGATGCATAATAAGGAGGGACTTAATTGCATTAGCAATTTCAAAAAAGAATTGGATAAGTACCTGGACAAAGGGAACTGACAAAGTTGGACCAGTCACAGGATGGTAGTTGCAGCCTGGGTTAGATAAGGGCTTTGGGAGGCAAATTTATAGTGTTGGTTCATGGTGCTGTAGTCCTGGTCACTATATTATCTCTTAGATCTAACATAGATCTCCAAATCTGATCACCACAATTCTCCAATCAACAAAGTATCATGATATTTAACTTAAAAGTCACTTTATGCTTTTGTGTTACAATTCTATGCTGTTATTTGGAAACAATTTAAATGTATGAAAATATTGCTAGTCCAGCAAAATAGATGAGATAATAACAAATAGCAAAACCCTCCTCCCTGAATGCTGCTTTTATTACTATCACCTCTGCAAATCATCTACCTTGATCTGTTTTGACTTGTTACTGCAAGAGTGGATTTGGTGATGCCATAATTGCTTTATTTCCTTCATCATAATTATAGAGATTCCAATGACAATAACAAATTAAACATAATAATTCTCTGACAGTGAATGACTCATTTTGTTGCTGAAGAATTCATCATTAGAAGGTTCTTTAATGCTCTGATAGCCTGGAGACAAAGTAGCAGAGGACAAAAGTAAGCATTATTTATGATTAGGTGAAATTTATTATTGTAAGATTGGTCTGGGCTTTAAATGCAAAAAAGATTTTAAGTGGAATGTCAAATATGATTTATTTACTTTCATCTATTAAATGGGGTTCCAATCTAAATATTTGTTGAAAGCTGGTAGGAAGCATTTTGAAAGTGATACAGCCATGCTTCAAATTGTCTTGCCTCGTTGCTTCTTTCTAAATCTGTACATTTTCCTTATTTTAGGATATTCTGTAGCTCTTTCTCCTTACTTTATCCCTTCTACTTATTTTTTTTCTTGTTCCCTTTTTCCTCTTTGCATTCCTCTTTGGTAATCTCACTTTTATTTCACTTCAGCATCCTTCATAAAATTTTCTTTAAATTTAGCCAGTGTTTTCCTTTTTGATGCCACACTTTTTTTTATTGGTCTGAATCAGCTGTATAATTTCCAACTTTGTCTTAAAACTTGTCTTGTAATTATTTTCTCTCTATTCAGCCATCTGAAGAGATTATAATGACACCAACAAGAGGTGAACTTTTCTGGACAAAAATTGCATTGCAGAGAAGCCAACCAACTTAAGTGATGACGAAACTTATATGAAACAAAAGAACTTGCATTTATATAGTGCCTTTCATATCTCAGGATGTCCCAATGCGCTGCACAAACAAATTACTGTTGTTTTGTAGGCAGACACAGCAGCTAATGTGCACATAGCAAGATCCCACAAACAGCGAATGAGATAAATTGCAGTTAGTCTATTTTGGTGGTGTTGGTTGAGAAATGAATGTAGGTGAGGACATCTCTCTACTCTTCTTCAAATAGTGCCATGGTTGCCCTAGAATTCCAAAGGGATTCTCTTGGTCTCCCACTGTAACTTTGGTGGGAGACTAGCGGGACTCCCAGGGGAACGGTGTCAATGCCAAAGTTACAGCATACTTTCAGGGCCAGGATCTTTTGCATCCACCTGAGCAGACAGATAGGGCCTCAGTTTAACTTCTCACCCAAAAGATAGCACTTCCAACAATGAAGTGTCAATCTAGATTATGTACTTAACTCCTGGCATGGGACTTGAACCCACAAGCTTTTTACTCAGAGGTAAGAATGCTATTGAGCCAACCTGACACTACAAAGTCGATGTACATCACCTTTTCCTGTGAAATAACATGAGTTGACATTTTTGACAGAATTCCTCCAGCAAAGCTGCATTAGCTTTCCTGTACTATTATGACATGCACAAAGCAAATCCTATGAGTCACTTTTTAAACAAACACCATCTGCATTCAGAATAGTTTACAGTTGTACCTATGTTAGTGCAGGATTATGCAGGGCTTCCAAAGACATATGCAATGCTGTAAGACATCACATTGAAATATGTGCATACAGTGCATACTAAAGGCCACAGCATTAGCAATTCAATTTTCATATTACTTTGGTGGCTATTCCCAAGTGGGCCATTTATTCAAAAAATCCTTTTAGGATCTCTGGGCTTCTGGTCCAGTGTTGATATGCTCAATAATCCGCATCTAGCCAATCTGGACCCAAAATTTCATTCGTGAATTGCCCTCTGGTACCAAAAGAGGCCATTCTATTTTTAAGTATCCCATCAAAAAAAAGTTCTCAGTTTAAAAAATGGGGTTTTCAAATCTTGCCAGCAGCCATTTGCTGTGTATCCTGATTTCCTCACTTCATGGGGTATATTTAGTTCTGAATATCTAGTAATTAAGAGCTGAATAACTTCTTAAGAAGTATGTAAATGAATGTTAGTATATGCAGATTGGATGAGTTCTGTTGAGATTAGCGAATTCATGACCCAAAATTTCAACCCAAAGAAACCCAGATGTATCCACTTGTTTGATTGGCAGGTGATTCTTGTGGACAAAAATGAATGAATTGTAATAATGATTTTTACAGGACAAAAAAACAATGGTCACATCCTTGCACTTACATGGATCTGCTTATACAGCCCAATATTTTATTTGCCTTTGCAAATGCTACCCTAAACTTTGACGATGCCTTCAATGTACGGTATGCTACAATAACCTTCTGTATAATTAAAAGTTTTACATCTGTTGTATGTCCACAGTGTGTGGAAAAGTATATCATAAATCCAAAGTCTGTCATACTCACTTGATTAACTCAAACAACCACTATTAGATGTTGCTGACAAAGAGTTCTGCCTGAAAATTCTTCATTTCTGGTTCTGTTTCAGATTTCCAGAATTTGCATTTTTTTTTTCATTTTATAACCTTATTGGTTCATTTAAATATAGCTCACAAACCAACGGAAAGGTAAGAACAACTACCAATCATAAGCCAACAACCCACACAAACCCAACAAATAAAAGTGGTCATTTTTTTCAAAACTTCCAATGAAGAATGAGCAATTGTCACAAGGCAAACTAATCATATTGTTCAAATAATTTCCTCATGTTGTTTCCATTGAATTTAACTGAGTATAACAGCCGAAGTTAAAAGGGTTTATTTTCTGCTCTCCCCCCTCCTCTGCTCGGTGCCAGATAGCTGCAGCGTGCCAGAGGGGCATTGTGCCTGTAGAGGGAGCAGTGTGTTGTGGTTTCTTGGCCCAGGTCATCAGCATGGACTGGGTGCACTTGCAGCACAGGATTGCTCTCTGGCGGGGTCTTGTACTGGGGAGTACTATTGTTTGTGTTAGGAACATTGGAGGTAGTTTGTGAGACAGTTTGATGCTAAAGTCAGATGTTGTGGTCAGAATCATCAATCAGGCCTGTAGCATGGAGAATGACCACCTATGCAATGTGCTGGCCATTGGTTCTGGGAAAAGTGTTACAGAAATGAAAACGTCAGCAAGAACTACAGTGATAATTTTCTGAAATTGCAGACCTGGTGGATATCCTCCCTCACTGGAGTATTAGGAATTCATTAAAATTAATGGATGGAAAGGATGGAGAACACATGGTAAAATTCAACTTTGGCAGAGGCCCAAAACTTGTGGTAGCGGATGGGTTGCCCGTTGTATACCATGTCTGATTTTTCCTTCTGGCAGGGTGCATAATGGTTAGCCAATCGGTACCAATCATTTTTCATCCTAATGACGTCGAATGTTACCCTCCACATGCCTAAATTTCACAAATACACTCCCAGTGGGCAAAACTCCCTGCAAGGAGCATGATTTTGTAAAATTGCCCCTTATAAATACACCATAGAAACCAAGGAGGTGAAAAAAAATTACTTTAGGGATGAGGATTGCTAATTAATATTCTGGAGAAATCTTTACATAAAATAACAACTAGCATTTATATCAAGCTTTTATTGTAGAAAAACATCCCAAAGTACTTCAGAGGCAATAGCAAAAAAGGGACACTGAGCCAAAGATGGAGATATTATGACAGGTGTCTAAAACCTTGGTCAAAGACGTGGATTTTAAGGAGAATCTTAAAGGAGGAGAGAGAGGTGCAGAGGCAGAGGGGTTTAGGGAAGGAATTTCAGAGCATGGGGACTAGGTGACTGAAGCCAAAGCCAAGGGGGAGTTGCATAACTGCCCGGAGTCACAGGAATGAAGAATTTGGTCGGGGGGTTGTAAGGATGGAGATAGGGAGGGGGAGGACCATAGAGGGATTTAAACTCAAGGAGGAGAAGTTTAAATTTGAGAGGACTGGGAGCCAATGTCAGTCAGTGAGAATAAGAGTGATAAAGTGGAGGGTTTTTGTACAGGATAGGATATGAACAGTAGAATATTGGATGAGCTGAAGTTCACAGAAGGTGGTGCATGGGAGATCGGCCAGGAGATCATTGGATTAGTCAAGACTGAAGAGAACAAAGGCATGCATGAGGGCTTCAGCAGAAAACAGGTTGAGTTAGGGGCGGAGGTGGGTGATATTATGGAAGTGGAAGCAGGAAGTCTTTGAGATGTCTGTGGATGATGTTGCTCTGCCTTAAGATAGGTAAGGGTGGAACCAAGTGAGGGCATTCTTACCAAGATGCATAATGGAGGAGTGGTGTTGGAGGAGGATGATGTGGCCGACTGTGGCAAAAGCTGCACAGAAGGCAAACAGGATGAGGAGAGATTATGCACCACAATCACAGTCACAATCACAGTCATAGAAAACATCTTTCATAATTTTGGTTAGGGCTGTTTTGGTGTCGTAGGGAGGGATAGAAACCTGACTGGAGGAATTCAAACAGAGTTTCAGGAGAGATGGGCATGGATCTGGGAGGTGACAACATATTCAAGGACTTTGCAGAGGAAAGGGTGGCTAAAGATGGGGCAAATACAGAGGGGTCGAGGGTAATTTTTTTGAATAATGTGATAATGGCGGTTTTAATGGGAAGGGAGACAATTCCTAAGGCGAGGGAACCATTTAAAATGTTAGCTAGCTTAGAGGCCAGGAAGGGAAATTGAGTGGTCAGCAGATTAGTGAGAATGGGATTGAGGGAACAGGAGGTGGGTCTTGCGAATGAGAGGGCATGGGTGGAGGTGAGAGAGAAGCTAAAGAGAGACTTTGGTTCAGGGCTAAGTTAGAAAGGGTCTTAGGGGGTAGTTTGGCTTGGTGGGCAAGGGGAAAGAGGGGAAGCAGTAGAGGCAGCTGAATGGATGGTCTAAATCGACATTACCATCGCCGAATCCCCCACCATCAAAATCCTGGGGGTCACCATTGACCAGAAACTTAACTGGACCAGCCACATAAATACTGTGGCTACAATAGCAGGTCAGAGGCTGGGTATTCTGCAGCGAGTGACTCACCTCCTGACTCCCCAAAGTCTTTCCACCATCTACAAGGCACAAGTCAGGAGTGTGAAGGAATACTCTCCACTTGCTTGGATGAGTGCAGCTCCAACAAAACTCAAGAAGCTCGACACCATCCAGGGCAAAGCAGCCCGCTTGACTGGCACCCCATCCACCACCCTAAACATTAACTCCCTTCACCACCGGCGCACAGGATGCACTGCAGCAACTCGCCAAGACTTCTTTGACAGCACCTCCCAAACCCGCGACCTCTACCACCTAGAAGGACAAGGGCAGCAGGTACATGGGAACAACACCACCTGCACGTTCCCCTCCAAGTCACACACCATCCTGACTTGGAAATATATCGCCGTTCCTTCATCATCGCTGGGTCAAAATCCTGGAACTCCCTACCTAACAGCACTATGGGAGAACCTTCACCACACGGACTGCAGCAGTTCAAGAAGGCGGCTCACCACCACCTTCTCAAGGGCAATTAGGGATGGGCAATAATTGCTGGCCTTGCCAGCGATGCCCACATTCCATGAACGAATAAAAAAAAAATCTCGATGGCAAAGAAGTCCATGAGCTCTTTGCCCTTGATGTTGAAGATGAGGGTGAAGGGAGATGGGCTTGTGGAGGCGGTTGACAGTGGAGAAAAGAAGCCCTTGAGGATGATTCCCTTGTGCAATATAAATAATAACAGTTCATTAAGAGAAGTACATTATTCCACCCTTTGATTCCTCTCCAAATATAAAGATATGACAAATAATTACAATTAGTAATAATTTATTTTATGACCAGTTACAGGAATTTCACTTAATTTTCTGTCGTTTTCCCATTGCCATATTGCTTTGTCTACTTTCCTTTCTGCCAAATGTGTACAAGACTCCATTGAATTAATCATGTTCAGTCATGTAGCAGTGTAAGGTTATGTCTATGTGCAGTGACATTACCAGTGTAACTCTGTAAAATGTGAAGTCATTTATTATTTGTGTCACTGAACTCAGTGGGAATTGATAGCTGAATCAATGGCAAACTGAAAATCATTAACTATATAATGAAAGTTTTATGACTGTAGTGAACTCTAGTGTCTGTTGTGAGCATCCATCTATTTTCTTCTTTGAACAGCTGTTAATTGTCTTCTTTCTCATCAGTTAAATCTCATTTTAGTTCCTTTCTAATTGGTTATTTGCCTACTTTTGTTATTCACCAATTATATTGCACAAAACTGTTCTCTCCCAATAACCTCTGCCCTCTCATGTGGCAGCAAGAAAATGTCTGTGAGAAGTATTCAGCATGATAGATCGTCACCCGATCTATTTCCCTTAAATGTTATTTTTTTTGTGTTATGAACACATGAAAAGTTGAATATAATTCACAAAAAGCACAAACTTACTTACCATATCTTTGAATTGCTCCAACATATCCCCTCCCTATGCAAAATCAACAGCTCCGACCACCAGTACATCCTCTATTGCCAGAAGGCAGCACTAGACTTGCCCATGACCCTGTATAGGTCCAACTCAAGCCCAATATGTAAAATGCACGCAGATACGCAGCAGACAAAAGGCTTGTGCATGCTGACAATTCTGTCCCTCCCATCCTTCCAGTGCCACATCCAACTGATCAAAGCTCCCTCCCTCTAACAGTTCTCTGGCACCTTCCTGCTTTTCCACCCAGTCCCTCCCTCAATGCTGTACCTCTTAGCTCCCATGGCTCTGATCCTACTGTGAGGGATAGTTGGATGAAAAGGCAGCAGTTTCAGATCACTGCAGAAAGAACAGTGATCTGGTTTGACAGGCTTATAAATGGCAGCAAATAAGAACACAAGAACATAAGAAACAGGAGCAGGAGTAGGCCATTCAGCCCCTCGAGCCTGCTCCGCCATTCATTAAGATCATGACTGATCTTTGACCTCAAATCCACTTTCCCGCCCAATCCCCATATCCCAGTAATTAATCTAGCTTCTCCAGTCTCCACATAACTGACATCCCCCATCCCTGGCACCATTCTAGTAAATCTCTTCTCCACCCTCTCTAAGGCTTTGCCATTCTTCCTAAAGTGTGGTGCCCAGAATTGAACACAAAACTCCAGCTGAGGCCTAACCAGTGTTTTATAAAGGTTCAGCATAACTTCCTTGCTTTTGTAATCTATGCCTCTATTAATAAGGCCCAGGATCCCATATGCTTTTTTAACAGCCTTCTGAACTTTTCCTGCTACCTTCAAAGATTTGTGTAAATATACCCCCAGGTCTCTCTATTCCTACACTCCCTTTAAAATTGTACCATTTAGTTTATATTGCTTCTCCTCATTCTTCCTACTAAAATGTATGACTTCACAGTTCTCTGTGTTAATTTTCATCTACCACATGTCTAGCCATTTCACCAGTTTGTCCATGCCCTCCTAAAGTCTGTTACTATCCTCCACATTGTTCATTACATTTCCGAGTTTCGAGTTATCTGCATACTTTGAAATTATACCCTGTATACTCAAGTCCAGGTCATTAATATATATCAAAAATAGCAGTGGTCCTAAAACCGACCCCTGGGGAACATCACTATATACTTCCCTCCAGCCTGAACAACAACCGTTCACCACTACTCTCTGCTTTCTGTCCCTTACCAAATTTTGTATCCATGCTGCCATTGTCCCTTTAATCCTATGAGCTTCAATATTGCTAACAAGTCTATTATGTGGTACTCTAACAAATGACTTTTGAAAGTCTGTATACACAACATCACAACATCAGCCGCACTATCCTCATCAACCCGTTCCGTCACTTCATCAAACAACTCAATCAAGTTAGTCCAGCACAATTTTCCTTTAACAAATCCTTGCTGACTTTCGTTTATTAGCCCATACTTTTCCAAGTGCCAATTCACTTTGTCCAGGATTATTGTCTCCAGAAGTTTCCCCACCATCGGTGTTAGGTTGACTGGCTTAATTGCCAGGTTTAGTCTTCTCCCCTTTTTTGAACAGGGGTTTAACATTTGCAATTGTCCAGTCAGTTAGCACCACCCATATCTAAGGTGTTTGAGAAGCATTCATATACATAAACATCCACGTCACTCCTCCCAGACATCGTGGCGCAATGGTAGTGCATCTGACTCCAGATCATAACATAGCAATATGGGAACAGAAGTAGGCCAAACAGCCCCTCGAGCATTTTCCGCCATTCAATTAGATCATGGCTGAACTTTATCTTAAATCGATTGACCTGCCTTGGTTCCATATCTTTAATACCGTTACACAACACAAATCTATCAATCTCAGATTTGTAATTTTAATTGACCTAGCCTCAACAGATTTTTGGAGTAGAGAGTTCGAGATTTCTGCTACCCATTGTGCAAAGAAATGATTCCTGACGTCACCCCTGAACGGCCTAGCCTAATTTTAATATTATGCCTCCTTGTTCTAGACTCCCCAAAGCAGATCAAATAGCCTCTCTCTATCTACCCTATCAACTTAAACACCTCAATTAGATCAGCCCTTAATCTTCTCTACTCAAGGGAATACAAGTCTAGCCTTTGCAACCTGTCATCATAATTTAACCCTTTAATCCTGGTATCATTCTGGTGAATCTGCGCTACACCCCAGCAAAGGCCAATATATCCTTCCTGAGGTATGGTGCCCAGAATTGAACGCAGTATTCCAGATGTGGTCTAACCAGAGCTTTATGCAATTGTAGCATAACTGTCCACTAGTTTTTAGTGATTTCTGCAGATGGACATCTGAATCGCTCTGCTCCTCCATAGTTCCTAGCTTCTCGACATTTAGAAAATACTCTGATCTATCTATGAAAGGGTGCAGTTAGCAAAGATTGGTGTAGTAACAATGCATGTTTTCAAACCATCATAATGCAAAAGGAAGCCATGTATCTACCTAGAGTTAGAAGAAGGGCACATGGTAAAACAAAGACAAATTGGCTAATGGATTATGTTCAAAGACAAATCAGACTTAAGCAGAAATATTTTTACAGGCTTAAAGAAAATAGTTCTCGGGATAGTTATTGATCTCGGCTAAAAGCCAAGAAAGCTGCTATCAGAGTAGCCAAAAGGGCATTGGAGAAGAAGACAGTAGATAGCTCTGGTAGCATTAACAAGGTCTTTTTCAGCTACGTTAAGGACTCAGAGGGCCATTAAGGACTGTATAGGGCCATTGAAGGATTCTCATGGTAAATTCAGGTGGAATCTCGAGATATGGCAGAGATTTTAATTGGCTACTTTGCATAGGCTTCACTATAGAAGACAATGCTGAGTTACCATTAATACTTCATAGGTTGATGCTAAAATTAGAAGTGGGTGCAGATATAGTTCTGACTAGATTAAGGGATCTAAAAAAGTGAATGAGCTGCCGGCCCTGATGGCATTCACCCTTGCTCATGTATTTCTCGCTTTGGTCTGGGATTGTTCCCATAGACTGGAGAGAGGACCATGTGGTGTCAATATTTTAAAAACGCTATCAGTCAGAACTGGGAAATTACAAGCTCATTAGCTTGGCTTCAGTCATAGGCATCATTCAGGATACTTAGTTTGACCACCTGGACAGAGAAGGGGTTATTGAAAAGTCTCAACATGGCTTCTGGAACAAGGTCAAGTTTCACCAATCTGGTTGAATTTTTTGAGGAAGTTACCAGGTTGATTGATGTAGGTAGCCCAGTTGACTAAAGCTCTTGTGACCCATTCCTCCAATTATTCATAAGCAACAAGACAGGCGATCTACCAGTTATATTAAATAATAATCAGTTAATTGTACAGTTAATGATTAGTTAGAAGATCAAGGCTACATTCCTATTGTTACACAATCCTCAATAATTTTATATTTGCCCAAGTATGTGAAAAAGTTTCATTGTGTAGCATTACAAATACTGCAGGATATTGATGGACTCACGGTGTATTTTGCACATCTATGCTTGTAATAGTGTATTTAAGGATATTCTTTGTGTTACCATGCAAGAGGCAAGATTTCTTTTGCTTAGGCATTATTTTGCACTAAGTGGGCTCAACCAGGGGAGTCCAGGGTGTCCAGGCCAGGAAATTGATCTGGACTCCTGAAGACATCCACCACCAAATTTGTTTTTGGTTAGTGCGATTCCTTTAAAAAGGGGGCTGTATGAAATCAATGTTCCTGTGTTTCCAGCCCCCCTGACCTAGCAGCCAAAGGCCAGGGGCATGATTTTGAGCCTGAACCGGGATGGGGGCGGGCAAGTCAAATTGCGGACGGGAAACCCAGAAGTATGGGTTTCCCGGACGTCCTTACGATTTTGACATAAGGACGTCTTTTATTTTGTTTCATCGGTTTGCCGTCCGACAGGCCGGCCTGATTGACAGGCTGGTCTCAGTTGGACGGAGAGCAGCCAGGGAGAGGACATGTTCAGGTAAGTCTTTAGGTAAGTCCTTGTTTGTATGGATGGGGTGGTGGGGCATGGGTGGGCACAGGGGAGGCACGGATGGGCACAGGGTAGGCATGGGTGGGCATGGGGCACTGGTAGGCATGGAGCATGGGCACTGATGGGCATGAGTGGGCTTGGGGGCACCAGTGGGTATGGGGGCACTGGTGGGCAATGGGGTCATGGGGGGAGTCAATCATGGAGGGAGGGATCGGGGATCAGTCACGGGGGGGTGTGGGGATCAGGGGTCATCGTAGGGGTCCGCGATCATTGGGCGGGGTTGGAGATCGTTGGGGGGGGGTCGCTGCAGGGGTAGGCTTGTTGGGCCTTGGGGAAGCACTCCTGCTACTCCGGGTCCATAAGCTATGCCAGAAAGGCACTTCCCTGCAGTTTCGGGCGTTCTTGCCTCCTTTCACGAGGCGTGAAGGAGAAGGCCCGAGCATCCCGGCCCCCAGGGGTTGAAATTGCAAAATCTGCAAAAATGTTAAAATCATGCCCCAGATTTCCTAGCAGCTTCCAGCTGGCCAATGCATCAAACAGGCCCTCAGTGGTACAAACGCACACTGACTCCATGCTGATTAAGTACCCTCTGGTGGGGTTAGTGCTGGTGAGTGCAATCCTGCCATAAGTGGTATTTCAGGACCGCAATATTAGAACTGTTGCAATAATTTATAACATTTCTATTTTCAAACACCACATCTCATAACAAAAATTGAATTGTAATTTTAAAATATAATGTTTTTTGTCCACAGCACATTACAAATGAAATAGGTGGAAGGTTGGAAAGGGAACTGCATTTCTTTAGCGGGTGAAATCAAAACGGAAAATTGTGGAAATGTAGAGTATTTGAGTCAATATCTGAAAGGGAAACATAGATTAACTTTTCAGATCTCTCTTTCAAATGTTTACTGACCTGCTTTGCATTTCCAGCATCTTCTGCTTTTTTTTATTATTTCTGATTTTCAGCTTCCCAAGGTTTCCCTTTTTATATTTACAGTGACCTGAAAGGACACCTGCAGCAAACTGCTTGTGGCAGCTCATAGGAGTGATAATTATGATAACTCTCTGTTAATACAGTTAAGTCCATATGTTGCCAGGCCCTTTATGTTTATAAATCACAGCACAGCAAAGCAACCCATGTACAAAGATTAGAGAACCCTATTTGCCTAAATTGTTACGTAGGGTCAAGGCAGCTTTCAGAACCTTCTGAAAATAGTTCACTAGCACCTATGAAAGAAGGAAGGAATAACTGTTAATATGTATAAATATATCTAGTGATTTAAGTGTGTTTTCTCCCTTCCTCTCCTGTAGGTTTCCTGGTTTTGCTGGTGTACAGGCACCAGACATTAGCTTGTCCAAGCAACCAGTCTTCAGAAGTGAGTCTAGACACTGAGTGCAGATGGGCATTTCGATTCTGGGAGCACCACAGCTTAGCCCGATCCCATCCTCACCTAGAGTTCACACGTACACACTTTACAGCAGGGTGACTAGATAGCAACCTTGAGTCCTGGCTGATTAATTTTAAATCTCACCATTGCAGCTCAAGGACGCAGTGTACAGCAGAGTTATTGGAGTGGGGGAGATTTCCTCTGTGCTATTTGTAGTGAAGTTGTAAATACATTCATAAAGAACATGGTTACAAATGTGTTGAAAATAGCAAACAGAGGAATTCTTCGCAAGAGGATGAGGTTTTATGTACAAAGAGTTGATATAAAGACAAGGAAAAATTAAATACTTCTGAAAATTGAAGTTTAGCCCCTGCACTGTAGGGAATTACTGAATAAATGGCATTTATACATTTAATTTCTTATACAATTTTAAAAAATATTTCATCTACTTAGATCTCTGTTATGAAATGACAGGGTTAAAAGGATATATTTTACAAATTCATTCAATGAATAAAGAGTAAACTCAGTGGGAAATTGCAACACAGAATATTTTACAAGTTCACAATCCGAGCGTGGAGCTTCACCTGCTGGGAGCTCATGCCAGGAATTTGAGCTTGGGCCCTGTGGGAATTTCCATAACATTAAAATTAATAAAATTAACAGACAGAAAATCCTGTGGGGCCCACTAACTTCCATGTTCAAATTCCTGATAAGTGGACCCAATAGATGAAAATCTGCAGCAGGAGCTTGAATTTGTGAAATATTATCTCATTTCAGCTCTTGAAACTCCGTTTTGTAAGACATTGGGGGTTAAATTTGATAACCCACGAATGGAATTCATGCTGCCGGCTCATTATCATGATTTGTACATGCAGCCAGCGCTACCCGCACCGTTGAGTGGCTGCACGCAGCAGCAGGAGGCCTGATATGGGACGTGGCCAGCACTAGTTAAAGGCAGCCTGCATCTCTTAAAGCGGTGGTGTACAGTTAATGCAAGCGGTGGAGGATGACAGGTAGAATGGCTGTACCGGCAAGAGAGCATGTGTCGAGGTTCTCTGACAATGCACTGGAGGCCTTGGTGGTTGGAGTGGACGAATGGAGAGCCATCCTTTACCTGCAGGGTGGCAGGAGACCCTCCAGACACCAGCTGTGGAGGCAGTGGGAGGAAGTGGCCAAGGGGGTGAAATCCAGGGGCACTGCACCACGCACGTGGATGCAGTGCAGGAAAAAGTTCAATGATTTGACACGAGTGGGCAAGGTGAGTGAATGCAAGTGTCAAGTGGCACATCCTACCAACTGCACCACTGTCCCATGCACGACACCCACCATCACCTACTCACCAACAAAAGCTGCCCATCTGTATGCAATGCTGCACTTCGGATGCTACATCTCACCCTCACATTGTACCACTCTTGCAATCCACATGCCCACCACTCACAAGTCACACACACACTGGCAGCTATTCAACCATGACAGGCACATCACCCAAACATCTTGCAGGACACTCACTGACACACTTCCCTCTGTGTTGCAGGAGAAGTTGGCGCATAACAACCGGCAGTCGCAAAGAACGGACGGAGGACAGGCACGGCTACACGTCCTCACATCCATGGAGGAGACCGTGCTGGGGATCATTGGCCGGGCCGACGCTGTGGCCGTGACCACTGGTGGTGCTGGAGGTTCCGAAGATGAGGGTCTCTGCATACCTAATCCTCCTTCTCATTTCCCAAATCTCCCTCATCCCACAATCTTTTCTGACTCAGGTGCTGCAGATGGTGTCAGCACGTACATCTTACTTGCTCCCCAACCTGTTTCACAACTCAACCCATCTCTCTTTGTCATCGCAGATACCCAATAACTGGAGCCAGCATCGTCTGAGGTGGAGGAGGAGAAAGACAGTGATAAGGAAGCCGCACCATCACTTGATCTGACACTCGCATCCACCAGCTCAGATACTGACACTGCGCGTACTTTAGAGGCTAGGTTAGAAGACGGATCTGCATGTGGTGAGACACAGGACACAAGTGCGCAGGAGCCGGGGCAGGGGAAACGCACAGGTGCCAGCTCGCCGGAGGGCGAGGTCGCTCACCGTTCTGCTGTCGAGGAGTCAGATGATGACCCCAATGGGCCAGGCTACAGAAGATGGCTGATGGATGTACACAACCAAATGCTTGGTGTACTGGAAAGCCTGCCAGAAAGCCTGTACACAATGTCAAGGGGCAGGGAGGAGTCCAGCTCCAACTTGGCACAGGGCTTTGTGCAGAGCTTGGAGCACATCCTTACCCACATAGAACGGGTGGTCACCTCCATCAGCACACCTGTGGAACCCACCATGATGCAACATCTGATGGCCGATGTCGCGGCTTCCATTGCAGCACAAGCAGCTGCCATCGAAGGTCCGTGTGCTTCTGTTGAAGCTCAGACTGCTGCTCTGGAAGCACGGACCACTGCTATCATGGCTCTGGAAACCACCATTGAACGGGGCTTGCAGGACGTCACAGCATTCCAGCAATCTGTTCTCCAGCAGATCACCAAAATTGCTGAGGCACTGTCCCGGAGAGCCATGGCAGTCAAACCTGCTGTCCTCTCTCCGAATGACAGCATTCCTGCTCCCACCTCCGCCACTCTGCCCGTGCCCTTGCTGTTGCCTGTCAGCCAGCCAGGTCAGACTGCTGCAGCCCATGCCAAGATGGTACAACCTGAAGCCAGGCCCTCTCGGCCCAGAGCTGCTCGGGGTCATCCTCCAAGGCCGTCTGCACTCTGCTCAATTGAAGACCAGCAGTCTCCCACCACCCATGCTCCAGCCACTGGGGTTGCACCTCATAGGAGCACTAGGATAGGTAAAGGCACACAAACAACAGGCACTAAGGGAATGCACAAGGGTGAATAGTGTAATGTTGTATACTTGAGTTAATGTTTTACCTAATAAATATGTATTTGAAATCGCGGAAGCAATGTGTAATCATACAGAGGGCGATTTGATGGTAATATGGGAGAGGACGAGTGGGGAGTGTAGGACTGTTGGTGACTTGGGAGGTGTCGTTGAGATTACTGATATCACTCATGAATAAGGTGAGCAGATAGAGCCTTGGTAGACAGGGCCTGTGCACCTTGTTGCCACCTTGCATCTTCCTCCACTTCCTCCTCCATCTCCTCCTCCTCCTCCCCAACCTCTTCCTCCTTGACATCCATTTCCTCTGTCTCTGGCTCAGGGTCTTGCCAGATTGGTGGTGGCAAGGAATGTTTTATAAATACATAAAGAGCAAGAGGATAACTAAGGAAAGAGTAGGGCCTATTAGAGACCACAAAGGTAACCTATGTGTGGAGGCGGAAGGTGTGGGTATGGTTCTCAATGAATACTTTGCGTCTGACTTCACAAAAGAGGGGACGACGCAGACATTGTAGTTAAGGAGGAGGAGTGTGAAATATTGGATGGAATAAACATAGTGAGAGAGGAAATATTAAGAGGTTTAGCACCTTTCAAAGTAGATTAATCGCCAGGCCCAGATGAAATGTATCCCAGGCCATTAAGAGAAGCAAGGGAGGAAATAGTGGAGGCTCTGACCATCATTTTCCAATCCTCTCTGGCTACAGGTATGGTGCCGGAGGACTAGAGGACTGCTAACGTTGTATCATTGTTTAAAAAGGGAGAAAGGCATAGATCGAGTAATTACAGGCCAGTCAGCCTAACCCCAGTGGTGGGCAAACTATTGGAAACATTTCTGAGGGACAGTATTAATTGTCAATTAGAAAGGCACGGATTAATCAAGGTCAGTCAGCATGGATTTGTTAAGGGAAGGTCGTGTCTGACTAACTTGATTGAATTTTTTGAGGAGGTCACAAGGAGGGTCGATGAGGTTAACGCATTTAATGTAATCTATATGGATTTTAACAAGGCTTTTGACAAGGTCCCAGAAAAGTACAAGCCCATGGGAGCCAAGGGAAGGTGACAAGTTGAGTCCAGAATTGGCTCAGTGGCAGAAAGCAAAGGGCAATGGTTGATGGGTGTTTTTGTGACTGGAAGGCTGTTTCCAGTGGGGTTCCACAGGGCTCAGTACCAGGTCCCTTGCTTTTTGTGGTATTTTTCAATGATTTAGACTTAAATGTAGGGGGCATGATTAAGAAGTTTGCAGATGATACAAAAGTTGGCCGAGTGGTTGATAGTGAGGAAGAAAGCTGTAGACTGCAGGAAGATATCAATGGACTGGTCAGATGGGCAGAAAAGTGGCAAATGGAATTCAATCCGGAGAAGTGTGAGGTAATGCATTTGGGGAGGGCAAACAAGGCAAGGGAATACACAATAAATGGGAGGATACTGAATGGTGCAGAGGAACAGAGGGACCTTGGAATGTATGTCCACAGAGCCCTGAAGGTAGCAAGACAGGTAGATAAGGTGGTTAAGGAGGCATACGGGATACTTTCCTTTATTAGCCGAGACACAGAATATAAGAGCAGGGAGGTTATGCTGGGACTGTATAAAACTCTAGTTAAGCCACAGCTAAAGTACTGTGTACAATTCTGGTCACCACATTTCAGGAAAGATGTGATTGCACCAGAGAGAGTACAAAGGAGATTTATGAGGATGTTGCCAGGACTGGAGAATTTTAGTTATGAGGAAAGATTGGATAAGCTGGGGTTGTTTTCTTTGCAACAGAGGAGGCTGAGGGTATATAAAGTTATGAAGGGCCTAGATAGAGTGGATAGGACAGACTTATTTCCCCTAGCAGAGAGGTCAATAAAACCAGGGGGCATAGGTTTAAAGTAATTGGTAGAAGGATAAGACGGGCATTGAGGAGAATTTTTTTCACCCAGAGAGTGGTGGGGGTCTGGAACTCATAGAATCATAGAAACATAGAAAATTTATGGCACAGAAGGAGGCCATTCGGCCCATCATGTCTGCGCCGGCTGAGAAACGAGCCATCCAGCCTAATCCCACTTTCCTGCATTTGGTCTGTAGCCCTGCAGGTCACGGCTCTTCAGGTGCACATCCAGGTATTTTTTAAATGAGTTGAGGGTTTCTGCCTCTACCACCCTCTCAGGCAGTGAGTTCCAGACCCCCATCACCCTCTGGATGAAAAACATTTTCCTCATTTCCGCTCTAATCCTTCTACCAATCACTTTAAATCGATGCCCCCTGGTTATTGACCTCACTGCTAAGGGAAATAAGTTTGTCCTATCCACTCTATCTAGGCCCTTCATAACTTTATATACCCTCAGCCTCCTCTGTTGCGAAGAAAACAACCCCAGCTTATCCAATCTTTCCTCAAAACTAAAATTCTCCAGTCCTGGCAACATCCTCGTAAATCTCCTCTGCACCCTCTCTAGTGCAATTACATCCTTCCTGTAATGTGGTGACCAGGACTGTATGCAGTACTCAAGCTGTGGCCTAACTAGTGTTTTATACAGTTGCAGCATAACATCTCTGCTTTTATATTCTATGCCTCGGTTAATAAAGTAAAGCATTCCATATGCCTTCTTAACCACCTTATCTACCTGTCCTGCTACCTTCAGGGATCTGTGGACATGCATTCCAAAGTCCATCACTTCCTCTACACCTCTCAGTATCCTCCCATTTATTGTGTATTCCCTTGCCTTGTTTGCTCTCCCCAAATGCAATACCTCACACTTCTCCTGATTGAACTCCATTTGCCACTTTTCTGCCCATCTGACCAGTCCATTGATATCTTCCTGCAATCTACAGCTTTCCTCCTCACTATCAACCACATGGCCTATCTTTGAGTCATCCGCAAATTTCTTAATCAAGCCCCCTCTGTTTAAGTCCAAATCGTTAATGCATACCACAAAAAGCAAAGGACCTAATACCGAGCCCTGCAACAGCCCACTGGAAACAGCCTTTCAGTCGCAAAAACACCCATCAACCATTATCCTTTGCTTCCTGCCACTGATCCAATTTTGCCAATTTCTCACTGCCTGAAACCGTGGCAGAGGCAGAAATCCTCATCACATTTAAAAAGTACTTGGATGTGCACTTGAAGTGCCGTAACCTACAGGGCTATGGACCAAGTGCTGGAAAGTAGGATTAGGTTGGATAGCTCTTTTTCAGCCTGCACAGACACAATGGGCCAAATGGCCTCCTTCTGTGCCGTAAATTTCTAAGATTCTTTGATTCACTCATAATGGCGAGGTTGTACAGCGTGCAACATACCATGACGAATCTTGACACTCCCTCAGTGGAGTACTGCAGGGATCCACCAGAACGGTCGAGGCAGTGGAAGTGTTGCTTTAGGATGCCTATGGTGTGCTCAATGACATTCCATGTAGCTGCATGGCTCTCATTGTAGGCATGCACTGTGCGTGTGCATGCTTTCCTGACTGAATACATGAGCCACTCATAGAATCATAGAATCATAGAAGTTACAACATGGAAACAGGCCCTTCGGCCCAACATGTCCATGTCGCCCAGTTTATACCACTAAGCTAGTCCCAATTGCCTGCACTTGGCCCATATCCCTCCATACCCATCTTACCCATGTAACTGTCCAAATGCTTTTTAAAAGACAAAATTGTACCCGCCTCTACTACTGCCTCTGGCAGCTCGTTCCAGACACTCACCACCCTTTGAGTGAAAAAACTGCCCCTCTGGACCCTTTTGTATCTCTCCCCTCTCACCTTAAATCTATGCCCCCTCATTATAGACTCCCCTACCTTTGGGAAAATATTTTGACTATCTACCTTATCAATGCCCCTCATTATTTTATAGACCTCTATAAGATCACCCCTTAACCTCCTACTCTCCAGGGAAAAAAGTCCCAGTCTATCCAACCTCTCCCTATAAGTCAAACCATCAAGTCCTGGTAGCATCCTAGTAAATCTTTTCAGCACTCTTTCTAGTTTAATAATATCCTTTCCATAATAGGGTGACCAGAACTGTACACAGTATTCCAAGTGTGGCCTTACTAATGTCCTGTACAACTTCAACAAGACATCCCAACTCCTGTATTCAATGTTCTGACCAATGAAACCAAGCATGCCGAATGCCTTCTTCACCACCCTATCCACCTGTGACTCCACTTTCAAGGAGCTATGAACCTGTACTCCTAGATCTCTTTGTTCTATACCTCTCCCCAACGCCTTACCATTAATGGAGTAGGTCCTGGCCCGATTCGATCTACCAAAATGCATCACCTCACATTTATCTAAATTAAACTCCATCTGCCATTCATCGGCCCACTGGCCCAATTTATCAAGGTCCCGTTGCAATCCTAGATAACCTTCTTCACTGTCCACAATGCCACCAATCTTGGTGTCATCTGCAAACTTACTAACCATGCCTCCTAAATTCTCATCCAAATCATTAATATAAATAACAAATAACAGCGGACCCAGCACCAATCCCTGAGGCACACCGCTGGACACAGGCCTCCAGTTTGAAAAACAACCCTCTACAACCACCCTCTGTCTTCTGTCGTCAAGCCAATTTTGTATCCAATTGGCTACCTCACCTTGGATCCCATGAGATTTAACTTTATGTAACAACCTACCATGCGGTACCTTGTCAAAGGCTTTGCTGAAGTCCATGTAGACCACGTCTACTGCACAGCCCTCATCTGTCTTCTTGGTTGCCCCTTCAAAAAACTCAATCAAATTCGTGAGACATGATTTTCCTCTCACAAAACCATGCTGACTGTTCCTAATCAGTCCCTGCCTCTCCAAATGCCTGTAGATCCTGTCTCTCGGAATACCCTCTAACAACTTACCCACTACAGATGTCAGGCTCACCGGTCTGTAGTTCCCAGGCTTTTCTCTGCCGCCCTTCTTAAACAAAGGCACAACATTTGCTACCCTCCAATCTTCAGGCACCTCACCTGTAGCTGTCGATGATTCAAATATCTCTGCTAGGGGACCCGCAATTTCCTCCCTAACCTCCCATAACGTCCTGGGATACATTTCATCAGGTCCCGGAGATTTATCTACCTTGATGCGCTTTAAGACTTCCAGCACCTCCCTCTCTGTAATATGTACACTCCTCAAGACACCACTATTTATTTCCCCAAGTTCCCTAACATCCATGCCTTTCTCAACCGTAAATACCGATGTGAAATATTCATTCAGGATCTCACCCATCTCTTGTGGTTCCGCACATAGATGACCTTGTTGATCCTTAAGAGGCCCTACTCTCTCCCTAGTTACTCTTTTGCCCTTTATGTATTTGTAGAAGCTCTTTGGATTCTCCTTTGCCTTATCTGCCAAAGCAATCTCATGTCCCCTTTTTGCCCTCCTGATTTCTCTCTTAACTCTACTCCAGCAATCTCTATACTCTTCAAGGGATCCACTTGATCCCAGCTGCCTATGCATGTCATATGCCTCCTTCTTCTTTTTGACTAGGGCCTCAATCTCCCGAGTCATCCAAGGTTCCCGACTTCTACCAGCCTTGCCCTTCACTTTATAAGGAATGTGCTTACCCTGAACCCTGGTTAACACACTTTTGAAAGCCTCCCACTTACCAGACGTCCCTTTGCCTGCCAACAGACTCTCCCAATCAACTTCTGAAAGTTCCTGTCTAATACCATCAAAATTGGCCTTTCCCCAATTTAGAATTTTAACTTTTGGGCCAGACCTATCATTTTCCATAGCTATCTTAAAACTAATGGAATTATGATCACTGGTCCCAAAGTGATCCCTCACTAACACTTCTGTCACCTGCCCGTCCTTATTTCCCAAGAGGAGGTCAAGTTTTGCCCCCTCTCTAGTCGGGCCATCCACATACTGAATGAGAAATTCCTCCTGAATACACTCAACAAATTTCTCTCCATCCAAGCCCCTAATGCTATGGCTGTCCCAGTCAATGTTGGGAAAGTTAAAGTCCCCGACTATTACCACCCTATTTTTCTTGCAGCTGTCTGTAATCTCCTTACATATTTGCTCCTCAATTTCCCGTTGACCATTTGGGGGTCTGTAGTACAATCCTATCAAAGTGATCTCTCTCTTCTTATTTTTCAGTTCTACCCATATAGATTCAGTGGGCGAACCCTCGGATATATCCCCTCTCGCTACTGCCGTGATGTTCTCCCTAATCAAGAACGCAACTCCTCCTCCTCTCTTACCTCCTGCTTTATCTTTCCTATAGCATCTGTACCCTGGAACATTGAGCTGCCAGTCCTGCCCCTCCCTTAGCCATGTTTCAGTAATAGCTATAACATCCCAGTCCCATGTACCCATCCATGCCCTGAGTTCATCTGCCTTGCCCATCAGACTTCTTGCATTGAAATAAATGCAGTTTAATCTAGACTTCCCTTGGTCTTTGCCCTGCTTTCTCGGACCATCTGTCCGGTCATGTTCTGTACACTCTCCCTTACTGCCTTTTGTTTCTGTCACCACTATACTTCCCACTGACTTCCTGCATCGGTTCCCATCCCCCTGCCACATTAGTTTAAACCCTCCCCAACAGCACTAGCAAACACTCCCCCTAGGACATTGGTTCCAGTCCTGCCTAGATGCAGACTGTCCGATTTGTACTGGTCCCACCTCCCCCAGAACCGGTTCCAATGGCCCAGGAATTTGAATCCCTCCCTCTTGCACCATCTCTCAAGCCACGTATTCATCCTAGCTATCCTGTCATTCCTACTCTGACTAGCCCGTGGCACTGATATCAATCCTGAGATTACTACCTTTGAGGTCCTACTCTTTAGTGAAACTCCTAACTCCCTAAATTCAGCTTGTAGGACCTCATCCTGTTTTTTACCTATATCGTTGGTGCCTATATGCACCACGACAACTGGCTGTTCACCCTCCCCCTCCAGAATGTCCTGCAGCCGCTCCGAGACATCCCTGACCCTTGCACCCGGGAGGCAACATACCATCCTGGAGTCTCGGTTGCGTCCGCAGAAACGCCTGTCTATTCCCCTTACAATCGAGTCCCCTATCACTATAGATCTGCCACTCTTTTTCCTGCCCTCCTGTGCAGCAGAGCCAGCCACGGTGCCATGAACCTGGCCACTGCCACCTTCCCCTGGTGAGCCATCTCCCCCAACAGTATCCAAAACGGTATACCTGTTTTGGAGGGAGATGACCACAGGGGACCCTTGCACTGCCTTCCTACTCTTCCTCTGTCTGTTGGTCACCCATTCACTATCTCCCTCAGTAATTTTTATCTGTGGTGTGACCAACTCACTGAACGTGCTATCCACGACTTTCTCAGCATCGCGGATGCTCCAAAGTGAGTCCATCTGCAGCTCCAGAGCCGTCAAGCGGTCAAACAGTAGCTGCAGCTGGACACACTTCCCGCAGGTGAAGGAATCAGGGACACAGGAAGGATCCCTGAATTCCCACATCCCACAAGAGGAACATGACATGGCTCTGGGATCTCCTGCCATGACTTAACCCTTAAGTTAGCTTAACAACAACTACAATGTCAAGAGAAAAAAAAAGGAAAGAAAAACTACTAACCACTCCCTTTAAGGAGTTTACTCCTCCAAATTATTCTTAATTTAGAGAATGTTAACTTCACTGGGGACCTTGATTCACTAAAAAAACGCTACTTGCTATAAGACCTGCAGACCTTACCTTTCTTTTTACTTTCGTTACTATCGATAAGTAGAAATACTCACCTGAACCTACTCACCAATCAGGTGCCTCCCCTGTGCCGCGTCCCTTTCTGATTCCTGATGGGATAGCCCTTGTCACCCTGTAGTCAAGCCTTTGACTTGCTGAGCTGGATCAAAGATAGTTGGGAGGTTGGACTGCTGCATAATGAAGGTGTCATAACTGTTGCCAGGGCAACGGGCATTGACCTGCATGATGCACTGCATATTGGCGCACACCAGCTGCACATTGAGGAAGTGGAACCCCTTTCTGTTCATGAAAATGGCCGAGTTGAGATGTGGAGCACGCACGGCAATATGAGTGCAGTCAATGACACCCTGCACCATGGGGAAGCCTGCAATGCATGCAAACCCTTGTGCTCGCTCATTCTGTTTCTCTGGGCCCGATTTTACCAGGGGTGCGGGTTGGCAGCGGGTGGTCGGGCGGGCTCGAGGAAAACGCGCCGGCCAAATTGAGTGCGTTGCGCACGCGATCGCGGGATGATTGATGTGATTAGCCGGCAGTTACGGGTTCCGCGCTTCTCAGCTGCGTGCCGGCGGCCTGCGCATGCGCATTGACGTCTGAGCGATGGTTGCGCTCTATTTAAAGGGGCAGTCCACCAAAGCCCCTCCAGCCACAAACTACACTCCATCAAGGATGGAGGAGCACAGGGGTAAGGCTGCTCCCCGTTTCACGGACCACGCCCTCCAGGTGCTGCTGGACGGGGTCCGCATGAGGAGGGAGACGCTGTTCCCCACGGATGGAAGGAGGTGCCCTGCCAGCGCCACCAAGAGGGCATGGGAGGAGGTGGCCGCGGAGGTCACAAGCAGGGGAAACACCACCCGCACTTGGATTCAGTGCCGCAAGAGATTCAATGACCTCACCAGGTCCGGAAAAGTGAGTACACTAACGCATTCTGCATCACTCCGTCTTCCACATCACCTCAAACACCTCACAACCCCATCTCCACTGACAGTACTGCGCTCCCGCACCAATCCTCACAGCCACCCAACTATCATCCTCACAGTGCCTGCACGTACCCACCGTCCCTGTCCCCACTCGACCACTACCACACACCCCAATGCCCATACAATGGGATGGCCATGTGGCACACGCATCCTCCCATCCATCTGGCACACGTTCAACCCAATCACACCAATGCTTGAAGCGTCTCACATTGTAATCATCACTCAATAACGTTTTTGTGTTTTGCCCTCACAGGAGAAGAGGGCCAGGAACGCACGCGATAGGGCATGCACCGGAGGGGGCCCGCCACACGAGATGGCCCTGACAGACGCCGAGGTCGAGGCACTGGAGATCAGCCGCACGCTGCATTGCCTGTCGATGGCGGATGGCGAGTCTGGTTCTGGCGAAACGGCCGGTAAGGGAAAGCTGGCACTCATCACTCATGATCGTGAATGATCGTAGCATCACATGGCATATGCCGCACCGCCACATTTGGTCACATGCCTGATATTTCCCTCTGTTCTCTTCCAGGACCGTCTGCGATCGACGTCTCGGTTGAGGGCGATTCCTCAGAGGACATGCCCGTCTCTGAGGGTGCATCGTCACACATGAGCCTTGCATCCACCAGCGCAGATACACACACCTCGGTGGGTCCCCCCCCTCAGCTAGTTGGGATTGCACATGGTGAGTCACCGCGCACACATGAGCATGAGCAGACCCTGGTGGCAGGGTCAGCCACGGAGGGTCCGCGTCGGTGGGAGCACTCTTCTCCAGGCTTTGCTCAGCCGGACCCAGATGCTGAACCCAGGGGGCCACCTGTCAAAAGGAGAGTCGTCGAGGGGCACCAGAACATTGCTGAGGTACTGGGAGAGGTGCCACGCGCACTCTCCACAATCGCACGGAGGATGGAGGAGTCCAACTCCTGCATGAGGGGAATGGTGGCACAGGTGCAGGAGGGTATCGCCGAGATAGTGTCGCAGGGACGTGAAGGCATCTCTGAGATAGTGTCGCGGGTAGGTGTGGGAACGTCTGCGGTGGAGGACAGGCTAGCCTCCCTCGAGCGTCACGCACAGCTCACCAATGAGTCCATCCAGGCCCTCACAACGGCTGTTCGGATTCAGGGTGAACAACATTCTGCTGCCATCAACAGGTTGACAGATACATTGGAGGTGGCCTTGCAAGGTCTCACCCACGTCATCCAAACTGCCGTCCAGCAGGGTGGAAGGGGTGATGTGGGCCTTGGCCATGAGAGGGAAGATGGTGAACGGGGAAATGGAAGTGTGGACGCTACTCAAGGCGCCCCCAAGTCTCACCCGTTGCCCCCCTCTCAACCAGTGCCCGCAATAGTCCATCCTCTCCAGGTGGCCGAGTCTGCCCCTGCACAGGTGCAGGAGGAGCAGTCTGTGGAGGTGCCCTCACGGGCACCGAAACCCAGGGGGCGTCGGCCCAAAGCATCTACCCGGTCAGGGCACGAACAGGAGCAACCTGCCACCACCTCTGCTGGAGCCACAGGGGTAGCACCACGTAGGGGGTCCCGAAAACGAACGCCTAAAGTTCCGTGAGCACACAGGGATTGCAACAGGGTGTTTGTCGTTTTTTTTTAATTTTCTACTCTTTGAATGTCACCACAAAATAAACTCACTTTTTCTCACCAATGCTGCCACCTCTTGTCCATAATTCTGCGGCTTGTGCAATATGTCCCTTCCCTGCGCCTCATCATGACGACGACCACCCCGTCCCACCCATTGAGCATAATCCAGTGGGTGCAGGTGTACAGGCACCACTCTTCTGTGGAGGGAGCCTGTATGGACCCTCGTCTGTGCACGTTATGACATGTGAACGCCTCACACAGTGTGATGTTAGGAGAACCGTTGGCATATGAGTGCCTCCCTGGCCTGACGAGCACGCAGGTGAGCCGGTGTTCGGCGCATGGGTCGTTCCTCCTCCTCTCCCTCTTCCTCCTCCTCCTCTTCCTCCTCCACCTCCTCCTCATTGTCGTCCTCAATGTGGGTGGCGGGTGTGCATGGGGCCTCCTCCAGCGGCACCCCTCTCTGTAGTGCCATGTTATGCAGGGCACAGCAGACAACTATAATTCGTCCCACTCTGAATGGCGTGTATTGGAGCGCTCCCCCGGAACGATCAAGGCACCTGAAGCGCATCTTGAGCAGCCCTATAGCCTGCTCAATTGTAGACCTGGTAGCAATGTGGCTGTCATTATACCGACGCTGTGGCTCGGTAATGGGGTTCCTCAGAGGTGTCATAAGCCACGTGTGCAGGGGATATCCCTTGTCGCCGAGGAGCCAGCCGTTGCCGGCGTTGGGTGCGTGGAAGAGGGGCGGGACGGTGGACTCCCTGAGGACGAAGGCATCGTGGCAGCTGCCAGGGTATCTGGCGCACACGTGTAGGAATCTCTGGCGGTGGTCACAAATGAGCTGGGCGTTCATGGAGTGATACCCTTTCCTGTTGATAAACAGCCCTGGCTCATGTGGAGGTGCCCGTATTGCTATGTGGGTGCAATCGATTACACCCTGCACCCGTGGGAAGCCAGCCACAGCATGGAATCCAACCGCCCTCTCCGTCTGGCTGCGCTCATCCATGGCGAAGTTGATGTAGGTCGAGGCCCTGCGGAACAACCCATCGGTGACCTGCCTTATGCACTTGTGTGCAGACGACTGACAGACCCCGGTGATGTCCCCCGTGGCACCCTGGAAGGATCCGGAGGCGAAGAAGTTGAGGGCAGTGGTGACTTTGACGGCGACGGGTAAGAAGATGCTGCTTGGTCCATCCGGGAGCAGCTCGTCATTGAGGAGGCTGCAGATGTCGGCGACTACCTGGCGAGTGACTCTGAGCCTCCGTATGCACTGCTGCTCAGAGAGGTCCATGAAGCTGAGCCTCGGTCTGTAGACCCTGTGCGGAGGGTAGTGCCTCCTGCGACGCATCTCTCTCTGCGGATGCCCTCCATCCTGCTGTGCAGGTGGATGTGCCGCAGCACCGTGTTGTGGGGATGCATGTCTCTGAGGCGGACGGCGTGGACTGCGAGGCTGCTGAGGCTGGTCATGCTGTTCGTCCTCCGAGGATGTCAACGCAGCACCCATCTGGCAGGTTTAGGTTTGCGGGGTTGTGCACGCTAGAAAAGTGTGTCCTCGCACAGGGGTTGGACTTCCACGCCGGTGAATCTTCTTGCTTGGAGGAGGGTGGTGGAGGGCAGGCGTTGCCCAATGTTACGGAGTGTCCTCCTGCGTTGGTGAAGGCTCTCCCCCCCCCCACCTGTGGAATGCACCTTGGCAGCTGCCACAGGCTGCTGGCTGCAACACGTCCGTTGAGAGTGTGAGTGGTTCCCCCAGTATGGGAAACAGTCTCATTTCACTGTAAAATCCGACACCTGTTAAATAAACAGCTCAATCAGGTCATTTAATGACCTGAAATACCAAGATAAATACACTCAAGTGGAACCCCGCTGGCTTTAATTGCCTGCGGGATTCCCACCAGCGGGGCCAACGCACGCACCCCCGCACGTCAGCGCGCAACCAGGAAGTGGGCGGGATCGAGGCGCGATCCGGTCCCGCTCCTCGAAACCGGGATTTTAGAGGCCCCCCCGCCGAGAACGCACCCGGAACCGGGTGCTAAAATCGGGCCCTCTCTGTCAAGAGGAAACATGATGAACCTGTTGCGCAGCTCATACAGTGCCTCCGTGACCTCCCTTATGCAGCAGTACACTGCAAACTGTGAGGTATTGCTCATATAGCCAGCAGAGGATTGAAAGAATCCAGAGCCGTAGAAGTTCAGCACCACAGTTACCTTGACAGCCATAGGCAATGCTTCCTTGCCCTGAGGCTGCAGTTGTGGCTGCAGGAGTTGACATATCTCCGTCACGACCTCTTTTGTGAACCGTAGCCATTGAATGCACTGATCGTCGCTCATGTTGAGGTATGAGTATTGTTCCCTGAAGGCCCTCATGGGATATGGCCTGCTGCTCAGTGCCCTGTGCCTTCTCCTCTACCTCCCTCTCCTCGCAGCTTGACCTGCTCTGCATGGCCTCTCTGCATGCTCCCAGTCATATTCAATGCCCAGCGGGAGCCTTAGCAGGCCACCCATGATTGCTAGGAATCTTGTTCAGCACACCGTTGTAAATGACACCAACAGTAATGCAGAACCTGCCAGACCACTATACTATGGCAATTCTCTCCAAGTATGGGAAGCTTCAACAACACGTACAATTATACAGGCAGCCAAAAGCAATAATCCAGTAAGTAATCTGCAACACTTGCATGATCCCTTTAAATAGCACTGGTCGGGGGTCCTCCAGGCCATCTAAGACACGTTCAGCTGTTCATGGTTAAGACAGTGCATTGGCTGGAGCGTTGAGTGCCAAAATGGTATCTATCCCTTTAAATCAACATTGCACATTGATCTAACGCATATTCTCCTTACTTTACATGATGCCAGGGTTCGTTATCTGCACATGCGCAAATGCCTTTACCAAGATGGGGTCTGGCACATATCACGCTAGAAGCGTGCATGTGCATTCCGGACGCCATTTTGGGACCCTGGGAGGCCGCGTTGCACCTGAAAAACGGGCGCTACACGGCCCAATTTATAGCCCACTTTTTTTGACTCAGAATGCTCCTGTGAATTTAATTTTTCTTTCACTGGAGATTTTCTCTCCATTATCTTTAGATTTTAGGGAGAAGTTTCAGGGTTTTTTCCTGAAATTGTATACATCATTATTCTTCTCTGGCAAGGTTTATATAAATTAGACGGTGCCTATGACAATGCAAACTGTACCTGGTCTGTTGAAAGAACAAAGTTCGATGGACTAAATGGCCTCTTCTAATTTCATATTTTCTTTTGTTACCAGGAAGCTGGATTTTAAATACTGTGGCCATTTACTGCTGAAGGGAGCCAAAAGCCAGATCTGACTGAGGATAGCTAGAGAACTCTTTGAATTTGAAACAGTCCTCATTAAATTAGGTCAAAAATAATTATAATTAAAATTTGTTTTTTTTAACCAGATGAATTATGAATTATCAGTTCTTCCAAACTCTTTGAATAGATTCTGTGTTGCAATTTACCACTCAGTATTCCCTATTCATTCCTTGAAAATGAATGTGTCTTTATTTTAATGTTCGTCTAACTGCACAATACTCCATTGACTATTTTGTATGTGTATAGTATCAAATAAATAAATCTATTATATATTAAACTTGGTGTGTGGTATGCACATTTCATTGAAAACTCACTGTAACTACCAGTTACCTCCTGTACGTGGTGTTCTGATAAGTATTTGCAATGTTAAAGGAGTCAGGCTGTAATAGCTGCTCTTTCATAGTAGCTATTTATCACCCAGTGATTGCACAATTATGCCATTGGGTTTCCACAAATTTCTCAGTAACTGAAATTTCTAATGTCCAAAGTAAGGGCTTAATCAAAATTAAAAAAAACATATTTCACAATAAAATGATTACATTTATTCATTGAATCAACTTTTGCTTGAATGGCATTTTGTTGTAACACAATAGGCCATGGGATAGCAGTAATCAGCTTCACTGAAGCTTCTAGCATCTCTGACTTGGAGGCCTATTTGAAAGGCCATTACAGGTCTTAGCGAATGAGCACCAAGAATGGAATCATGAAAGACTGATCAAGTTCTTACAACTTTAGCAAAACATATATGGGCATCCACCTTCACAAATAAAGCAAGACTATTCTGAAAGCCAGCAACCAAAAAGAGACGTGATCAGCCTGCAGTGCAAATAATTAGTTTGAGAAAATATGTAGGTGGGTGAACCAGGGCAGGTAAAATTCAGATGGCTAAGTCATTGTTGTGCAATTCAAATTCAATTATGTGGCTTTGACTTTGTATACTGCAAGACTTAGCCTTCAGGTAAATATGCTGCTGCTGCAGTGACCTAACAAATAAAGATTTAATGATCCCTTAAAACATTCTTTCTTTCTTATAGTGCACCTATTAATGACCTTGGCTTGTCCACTTTGTTTACTAAGAATTTAAACATTTACATAACTGCACTTTTCAAAGCAATAATGTAAATGAGAACAACATATTGTACTATGGAGCATAGATTGATTCCCTGATCTGGTACGCCAGGAAAAGAACGGCACTTGCTGGGAGCACTGGTCAGAAAATTGTAGGCCCGCAGTGCTTCATTTTCTACTCATTCATTTAAACAAATGGAAAATCAGAGCCAGTACTCCCTGAGATGATGCGCCTCTCTGGGAGCACCTGATCAGGAAATCAGTTCTTATGCTTCCTTTCGACAGTGAAATCTGTCTCTCAGAGTATCATTTGAGAATACTCTTCATGCAGAAATAAGCCTAGAAATTCCACTGAGATGAAATCCCTAGTGGAACAATAGTGAGTTGCCATTCATGTCGCAAGATGTTTCCCGAGGCCGGTCTAATTGTAATAATTGGGAGAAACCTGGCAGTAGTACCACCTCTGATTGTGAGTTCACAATTTCAGGAGTAGGAACTTGGAACTGCAGCAGGATTTAAGGGGCTGCAACTGCTTAAAGGACCAAAAATCCTTGTGGTGATATAACTTTAACTGTCGATACCTAAGACTGTCAGTGAGGTCTGCAGGAGGGAAAAGAGCTTCCTGGTTCGGTGAAGAGGTAGTGGACGTGCTTCTCCATGATGTTAGGCAGCGGAAGACTGCACTGTTTAGGATAGAGAGACGTAGACCCCAAAAGAGAGCAACACAACAGCTATGACAGGAGGTGAACAGTGCAGTGAATATGATTACAATCACACCACACAAGGCAACAAGTTTAATTACCTTACCAGGGCAGTCAAGGTAAAATGAGTCAGCAGCACCTTACAAAGCATGCATTGTATAAAGCACATCTCTTACTTACAGTCGCCTTCCCTCCTCACTCTGCAAGTGCTGCTGACTCCTTCGGATTACAGGGGCTTTGATCACATTGAAGGAGAGAAGAGTTTGGGGGTGATCAATACCTGTGGCATTTCTTGTCCTGTTATTACAGGCTGCCTATTATTTGAAAAAGAATGTAAAATGTTAGAATTACTTTTGGGTACCATGAGAGACTGCAAACCTAATTGTCAGCAAGCAGCCAATAATAATGTGATGACACATGAATGCACCATGCAATTAGAGTCATGGGAGGCTTTTACTGGCGATTACATGTAAGGCTGTGAGGAAAGGAACACTTCCAAGTGAAGGCTGAGGGTAAAAAGGGCAGCTTGATGCCTGCTATTTATCAGGGATTCACTGATCTCATTGTCACCATTAAGTCTGCTTTTTCACACATCAGTGATGAAGCAGAGTCAATGCCCAGTACTGACATGGCAAGAACGCCATCACATGGTGCCGCTTTCTCTTAGAATAACAGGACACGTGTGCCCTCCTGCCACTCCCCTCAGCTATCTGCACATATGATGTTTGGACCAGGCTGCCTGTGCAGCCACACAAGAGTACAACAGATCTATCTCAGAACTTAACTGCCGTGAGATAAAAACCACCTCGGTTTCAATAGGATCATATTGAGACACAGTAACCAGTCATCATCACACACTCCTGCCACTCAGGTAACACTTAGAAGAAGAAGTGAATTAGGTTGAAGTGCTTTGGCAACTGCCAGTTAAACAAGCATTCAGATACATGATGCAGTGCTACTGGTCAAAGAAGAGCTGGACATTGAGATAGTAGAATCCTTTTCTGTTGATGTGACATTGATCAAAGGAGCATGGATGGCCATGTGGATACAATCGAACACTCTTTGGATCCTACCACTCTGTAAAATGTCAGTGATCTGCCTTGCGACTGCTGGTTGTCCATGGGGAAGTAAATTAACTGGTTTGTTCTAGCAATGAATCTGCGACTTGCTTTTTACATCTATGCACAGCTGATGGACTAATGTTCTTGACTTCCCCTGTGGCAGTCTGGAATGAACTTGCGGCATAAAGTTCAGTGCGGTTGTGCCCTTTAGAGCCACCAACATTGCAGTGCTGCGATGGAGGTGGGCTGTAGGTCAAGGCGAATTGATGCCATCCTTTATGAAGTGCAGCATCTATTTCAATAAATTATGCACACAGCTTATTGAAAGACAAAAAGTTTTATTTCTTAAATCATGGTTGGCTGTGGTTGAAGAATAACAGTGGAAGAAAAAGCACTTGCCCACTTCCTGTCCGGTGATAACACTGACCTTCTGTGATCTGTATGATCCCCTACCCGGCACCAGCAATGCTTTTTATCCACAGAGCATAACCACATACTGAACATAAGAACATAAGAAATAGGAGCAGGAGTAGGCCAATCGGCCCCTCGAGCCTACTCCGCCATTCAATAAGATCATGGCTGATCTGATCCTAACCTCAAATCTAAATTCATGTCCAATTTCCTGCCCGCTCCCTGTAATCCCTAATTCCCTTTACTTCTAGGAAACTGTCTATTTCTGTTTTAAATTTATTTAATGATGTAGCTTCCACAGCTTCCTGGGGCAGCAAATTCCACAGACCTACTACCCTCTGAGTGAAGAAGTTTCTCCTCATCTCAGTTTTGACAGAGCAGCCCCTTATTCTAAGATTATGCCCCCTAGTTCTAGTTTCACCCATCCTTGGGAACATCCTTACCGCATCCACCCGATCAAGACCCTTCACAATCTTATATGTTTCAATAAGATCGCCTCTCATTCTTCTGAACTCCAATGAGTAGAGTCCCAATCTACTCAACCTCTCCTCATATGTCCACCCCCTCATCCCCGGGATTAACCGTGTGAACCTTCTTTGTACTGCCTCGAGAGCAAGTATGTCTTTTCTTAAGTATGGAGACCAAAACTGTATGTAGTATTCCAGGTGCGGTCTCACCAATACCTTATATAACTGCAGCAATACCTCCCTGTTTTTATATTCTATCCCCCTAGCAATAAAAGCCAACATTCCATTGGCTTTCTTGATCACCTGCTGCACCTGCATACTAACTTTTTGATTTTCTTGCACTAGGACTCCCAGATCCCTTTGTACTGCAGTACTTTCCAGTTTCTTGCCATTAAGATAATAACTTGCTCTCTGATTTTTCCTGCCAAAGTGCATAACCTCACATTTTCCAATATTGTATTGCATCTGCCAAATCTCCGCCCACTCACCCAGCCTGTCTATATCCCCTTGTAGGTTTTTTATGTCCTCCTCACTCTCTACTTTCCCTCCCATCTTTGTATCATCTGCAAACTTTGATATGTTATACTCGGTCCCCTCCTCCAAATCGTTAATATAGATTGTAAAGAGTTGGGGACCCAGCACCGACCCCTGCGGAACACCACTGGCTACTGCTTGCCAGTCCGACAATGAACCATTTATCCCAACTCTCTGCTTCCTGTTAGATAACCAATCCTCCACCCATGCCAGAATGTTACCCCCAATCCAGTGATTCTTTATCTTGAGCAATAATCTTTTATGTGGCACCTTGTCGAATGCCTTCTGGAAGTCTAAATACACTACGTCCACTGGTTCCCCTTTATCCACCCTGTACGTTATGTCCTCAAAGAAATCAAGCAAATTTGTCAGACATGACTTCCCCTTCGTAAAGCCATGCTGACTATGTCCTATTAAATTATGTTTATCCAAATGTTCCGCTACTGTCTCCTTAATAATAGACTCCAAAATTTTACCCACCACAGATATTAGGCTAACTGGTCTATAATTTCCAGCCTTCTGCCTACTACCCTTTTTAAATAAGGGTGTTACATTAGCAGTTTTCCAATCTGCCGGGACCTTTGCCGAGTCCAGAGAATTTTGGAAAATTATTACAATAGCATCCACAATCACTACTGCCACTTCCCTCAAGACCCTAGGATGTAAGCCATCAGGTCCAGGGGATTTATCCGCCTTGAGTCCCATTTATTTACTGAGTACCAATTCCTTAGTGATTTTAATCGTATTTAGCTCCTCCCCCCCCTAGAGCCCCCTGTTTGTCCAGTGTTGGGTTATTCTTAGTGTCCTCTACCGTAAAGACTGAAACAAAATATTTGTTCAGCATTTTTGCCATCTCCATGTTTCCCACCATTAATTTCCCGGTCTCATCCTCTAAGGGACCTATGTTTGCCTTAGCCACCCTTTTTCTTTTTATATAACTTTAGAAACTCTTGCTATCTGTTTTTATATTTTTTGCTAATTTATTTTCATAATCTATCTTTCCTTTCTTAATCAATCCTTTAGTTACTTTTTGCTGTCTTTTGAAGACTTCCCGATCTTCTATCCTCCCACTAAGTTTGGCTACCTTATATGTCCTTGTTTTTAGTCGGAGACTATCCTTAATTTCTTTACTTAGCCACGGATGGCTGTCATTTCTTTTACACCCTTTTTTCCTCAGTGGAATATATATTTTTTGAAAGTTGTAAAATAACTCCTTAAATGAACACCACTGCTCATGTACCATCTTACCCTTTAATCTATTTTCCCAGTCCACTTGAATCAATTCCGCTCTCATACCATCATAGTCTCCTTTATTCAAGCTCAGTACGCTTGAGAACCAACCTTCTCACCCTCTCATTGAATATGGAATGTAACCATGTTATGGTCACTCATTCCAAGGGGATCCTTAACTAGGACATTATTAATTAATCCTGGCTCATTACACAGGACCAGGTCCAAGGTTGCCTGCCCCCTTGTAGGATCAGTTACATACTGCTCAAGAAATCCATCCCTAATACACTGAATAAACTCTTCCTCAAGGCTGCCCTGCCCAATTTGATTTGTCCAGTTAATATGATCGTTAAAATCCCCCATAATTATAGCTGTTCCCTTATTACATGCCCCGACTATTTCCTGATTCATACTTCTTCCAGCAGAGTTGCAACTATTAGGAGGCCTATATACTATGCCCACTAGTGTTTTTTTCCCCTTCTCATTCCTTGTCCCGACCCAAACTGTTTCATTGTCCTGATCCTTTGTCCCAATATCATTTCTCTGTATTACAGTGATTCCTTCCTTTATTAACATAGCCACCCCACCTCCCCTTCCTTCCTGCCTGTCCTTCCTGATTGTTAGATACCCTGGCATATTTAATTCCCAGTCGTTGTCACCCTGCAGCCATGTTTCTGTAATGGCCACAAGATCATACCCATACGTAGTTATTTGTGCTGTTAACTCGTCCATACACAGAAGTACTGTGTATTTCTAATATACACAGTATCTGTCTTTCAATCCTGTCAGAGAAATCACCCTGTTAGTGCTGAATTTGGGAATACTTTCTGTGTGGATATAATCTGCTGGGTACTTGATTGAGAGTGCCCAAACTAATTTTTATTGCGATTCTTTGCAGCTTTCATGAACAAAAGACCTTTAGTCTGCTTCTATAATCATTAAGTTGATTAATGGATTCAGACGCCCATAAACGTACAATCTGACAAAGCAATCAGATGCTATTAAACAATGTGAAATGGCCATTGGTTGCTAGTTTTGAATCATTTTTTGTTAAGAAGATACACATGGTTTGTAAAGCTAGGAAAGATTTAAATAGGAGGAATCATTTCAAACATATACAAGTGTTGCCATGAAGATTTCATCAAAATCATATAAAGCATTATAGTAAAGCATGTAAAATTTTCTTGTTATCTCTGGTTAAACATTTGGCAATACAATTTTAGATTTTGTACTTGCGGCTAAGTCTTCTGCCTGCTCCCACTAAATCTGCCGTCAGCTTTGGGGGTATATCTGGGGGCATTGTTGGGCTACTCTTGGAATTTTTCCCCTTTTTGCCTTTCTTC
The DNA here is from genome assembly GCF_035084215.1 of Heptranchias perlo. NCBI lineage: Eukaryota > Metazoa > Chordata > Chondrichthyes > Hexanchiformes > Hexanchidae > Heptranchias > Heptranchias perlo. Next base: position 88,103,690 of record NC_090327.1, read on the forward strand.
GGCCCAGCAGAAGCCATGTTTGTTCAGAGCAGCTATGGGTTCTGCATTGGGCCTTCCTAAGGAGCCAAAACACCACAAGGAGGGAATCGACTACCTCATAATGCTAGATTTTGTTTCCCTGTGGAAAATGATTCTTAAAGATGTTGGGGTAAATTTTAACCCCAAGACCGGGTGGGTTAGGGGCAGGTGGGCAGTAAAAATACTCAGTTTTTGGAGCGGGACCATATCCCAGCTCCAACATGCCTACTTCTGGGTTTGACCCAGACGCATTTGGATGCACACACGCTTCTGACACCCAGAAGTCCCACAGGCACTTAAACTGATGGGCCAATATTTAAAGGGCCAATTTAGCAATTTAAAGTTTGAACATTTTGTGTATTGAGTTACACAAACCCATTTTAACTTCTCCCGAACATGTCTCCCTTGGTCTCTGAACATGCCATGGAAACGGAGGCGAGTTCCAGCCAACCCATTTGGACCTTTAAATCAGTGATTGACACATGAATAAAAGGTGAGTTTTTGCAGCAGGGTAATCAGTTCTCTCAGATAAACCTTTTGCTGGGAGTTCTATGTGTTTAGACTGGGATTTCTTTGTTCGCACTCAGAATTCTTATGTTCAGATATATTCACCTACATTTTGGACCCCCTCAAACTGACAATATCAGGATGGGGGGTGCAATGGGTTTATTCTATAGCACATCTGAGGAGGAGGCACATCACCATCCACGGCAGGCACGGCGTGCAGTTCTGGGAGTTGCAGCTCCACAAGACAGATGTGTGCCACAAGGACCTGCAGAAGAGCAGAGAGGGGACCAATGGAGGGGTCGAGGTTGCAGGAGGCACTTCTCACATGAGAGGGTTTACAGGCAGAAGCTGAGCTTCCTGGCCCTCTCTGAGGAGCAGTGCCTATGCAGACTGAGATTGAGTCGCCAGGTGGTCGCTGACATCTGCACGCTCCTTCATGCAGAGCTGCTCCCGGCTGGGCCTGGTGGCCAAGCACTGCCTGTCACACTCAAAGTAACCACTGCCTTCAATTTCTTTGCCTCCGGATCCTTTCAGGGCGCCATCGGTGACATCTCCAGGGTCTTTCAGTCGTCTGCACAAAGGTGTTTACGACAGATCACAGATGGCTTGTTTGCCAGGTCATCCGACTATGTCAACTTCTCCTGCGACAATGTCAGCCAGACTGAGAGGGCAGTGTGTTTCAACTCTCTCGCTGGCTTCCCGCGGGTGCAGGGTGCAATTGGTTGCTCACATGTGGCAATCCGAGGACCTGCACATGAGCCAGGACTGTTCGTAAACTGAAAGGGATATCACTCCATCAATGCACAGCTGGTTTGCCACCACTGGAGGAGGTTTCTGCAGTTATGTGCCAGATTCCCTAGCAGCTATCATGATTCCTTCATTTTGCGTGAGTTCAACATCCCGGACCTCTTCCACGCACAAGACAGACTTAAGGGCTGGCTCCTTGGAGACAGGGATACCCCCTGCAGACATGGCTCATGACACCTGTGAGAAACCCCACCAACAAGGCAGTGGTACAAAGACAGTCAAACCACCAGGTTTGTCATTGAACAAGCCATAGGAATGCTGAAGATGCGCTTCAGGTGCCTGGATTGATTTGGGGATCCCTTCAGTACTCACCAGCGAGGGTGCGCAGAATGATAGTGGTGTGTTGCGAGTCCTGCACACATTGCTCAGCAGAGAGGGTTACAGGTGGAGGAGCTCGAATGCACTCATGAACCATCCTCATCTACCGGCAATATTGAAGATGATGATGAGGAAGAGGAGGAGGGGGAGGACGAAGATGGGGAACCCATTGCCAGAGCAGCGGCGCACATGGCTGCTTGTGATGCTAGAGAGTCACTCATATCTAACAGGTTCTCATAAGGAGATCTGCAAACTGAAGATAGTGAACTACTCAGACCACCTGGAACAACCATCACCAACACCAGCTGCCACCCAACCCCCCCACTTGCACAAAGCAGTCCTTCAACCACACATACACCCATTGTAAACACGCCCAATGGGTGGCATCAAGTCTTGGCGTTCATGATCAAACACATGAAAGGGCGTTTTCACAAAAGGGACTCTGGAATGGACAAGACGTGGCAGTGGTGGTGATAATTATAACATTTAATGTGCATGTAATAAAAAACAAATATAAATGAAAAACATGACATTAAGTCAGACACCCTTGTGCATACCCTTGGCGATTATGAAACTTTAGTCATCCTCTTCCTATCGCTTCTATGTGGTGCATCCCCTGTGGCTTCAGCAGAGGTAGTGGTAGGTTGCTCAGGTCCCTGCCCTGACTGCTGAGATGCTCTTGGCCTACGACTTTTGGGTTTTGGAGCTATCGGGAGAGGAGGCAGCATTGCAGGTACTGGTTGAGGGGGGGGCAACAGGTGAGATGTAGGAGCGCTTTTGAGTGGAGGCTCCACTTTGTGGAGAGTGTGCATGGCACGTCTTCCAGTACCTCGTAAAGGTGCAGTTGTACCTCTATCATTCTCATTCTCAATGGTGACCCCCGGGATTCAGCATCTGCGTCCAGCTGAACAGGGCTTTGAGAGGAGTGCGCCCCCCAACGCGGACTCTCCACAGCTGCCTCTGCCACCAGTGACTGCTCGTGCACATTTATGAGTGTTGAATCACCAGGTGACAACCCAACGCTCTGCCTAACAGGACCCACCGAAGTTCCAGTATCTGCGCTGGTGCATGGCTGGATATGATGTGACGGTGCACCCTCAGAGGAATGGAGCTCCTCTGAGGAATTGCCCTCTTCCATGGCGTGTTCTTCTTCATCAATCCTTGAAGGCCCTGGAAGAGAACATATAGCAATATTAACAATCATCGCAGAAGTTAGTTTGCAATGAGCATACTGAGGTGTGCAACAGGTCAATCATTGATAACATCAAGTCATGATGTGTGTGAAGGATGTTAAAGTTCTGTCACCTGCCATTTGTGGGTTGCCAGTCTCGCCATCCCCGACGGCCAGGCATTCAACCATGAAGCTGAGCTCCAACACCTCCTCCTCCGCCTCCATCAGCAGCACTATTTCTGGAGGTCCCCCTCCAGTCCTACTCCTCTCCCATGCATTTTGCCCTCTCTTCTCCTACAAGAGGAGAAAGTACAAACGTGTGAGTGAGTGAAGGTAACGTGGTCACCCAATGGATGCATTGCTTTAGGTGAGGCTGCCAGTGACAAAGATACATCAGAGGGCAAGTACCAGACAGATTCATGACATTGCATCAGGATTGGGGTGAGTGGCAGTGGTGGGTGAATAAATGTGTAGGTGAGGAAGTGCACAGAAAGTGAAGATGAGTTGATAATGAGACTTAAGTGGGTGTGAGGGGTGATGTGATGGGGTTCGCTTGGCAAGACAGAATGAGGGGTGGGGGGTGGGGTAATGTACACCACAGGATGTAGGTGAATCAGTAACTGTACTCACTTTTCCTGACCTGGTTAGGTCATTAAACCGCTTCCTACATTGCACCCATGACCTTGTCACGGTGCTCCTGCTGCTCAGCTCCTCTGCCACCTTGAGTCAGGCTTTCTTGGAGGCAGAGGCAGGGCGCTTCCTCCAATCAGCTGGGTATAGTATGTCCCTCCTGCTCCTCACATCGACCAGTAGCAACTCAAGAGAAGAGTCATTAAAGCGGGGTGCTGCCTTACTCCTTTGGTGCTCCACCTCTGCAAATTCATCCTTTCTCCCTCAAAATCAAAGGTTGCAATGGCCCTTTAAATGCTTCAGTTCACAGCACGTCATTCGGGTGCGCAGTACACCCGCTGCGCAGCTTGGAGATGCAAAACCCGGATGTTACATTAAGGGCCTTCAATTTAGTCCTGAAAATTCGAGCCAATGCACACAAAATTTTTCCGGGTTTTCCATGCATCTATTCACCCCTCCCCCACTGAGTTCCCGCCGGCATGTCAAAATTATGTCCCTAATCTCTGGACTGCTATTCTATTGCCCCAACAGCGTCTCTTCAGGACCGGGCTGGCCAACTCCCTAATTAAAATTACCCCATCCCCATGATTTGGGATGGAGTTGATGTGTTCAGCAGTTGGTGGCCATAAGACCCACCTAACCACACCTTCATCTCCAGGAGCCAGGTCCCTTCTATCACTGTGGATGACAAACTTCAAGATATCCCCATATGGCTTACAAACCAATTAACCTACCTTTTACGGGGAAGTTTGCTGCAATAGTTACATCAAAAACTAAAGTCATGCACTCAATATTCTGATGAGTCCAAGGAGATGCTGAAACTCCTCTGCATAATTAACTCAGTTCCAACTTCAAATGAATTACAAAATACTTCCAATATAGATAAACTCCTATGAGTACTCTGACCACTTCCAATGCCTAGAAAAACATAATCTCAAGACTTGATCCTAAATTGAGGTACACAACACTTTTTCCACCTACATGGCATTTTTCTACAAATGGCAAAACTTTAAGTTCAGTGTTCCAGAGACTGTGGGAGGGGAAAAACTTCCTACTCCAAAGCCAATGTATCCTTCCTGAGGTGCGGTGCCCAGAACTGAATGCAGTACTCCAGATGCAGTCTAAACAGAGCTTTATACAACTGTAGTATAACTTCCACCCCTTTATATTCCAGCCCCCTTGGGATAAAGGCTAATATTCTATTAGCCTTTTTGATTATTTTTTTGTACCTATCAACTAGTTCTTAGTGATTGCTATACAAGGACCCCTAAAGCTCTTTGCTCCTCCACAGTTCCTAGCTTCTCACCATTTAGAAAATATACTGATATATATCCATACACCCCATTGATGCTCACAATGAAGAGAAAAGCTTCTTGATATTGCTCTGAATGAGGGTTGTAGAGTCAAGAGCCAAATCTGTCAATTGCTGCACCTCCTTGGAAACCTCAGAGCCTGCATATGGGTGTGATGTTCATTGAACAGCCTTCTTTTCAGGCTAGTATCATGAGTTCTGGATCCCACAACTCCAAAGCCATTAGCAGCCTTCTCCTCAGCCTCCGCTGGGGAGGTGGTGCATTCTCACTCACTCCTCCAGATCCCTCATACTTTGTGAATTCTATTTACCACCAGGTTAAAACATCTGAGGTGGTGCATGGGAGTGAGAAAGCAAGTGATGCAGGGCGTGAGATGGAGGAGGTTGTGACAGAGAAATAGAGTGCGCGATCTAGGTCCAGGGACTCATGGGTGAGCTTGACCTTCACATCTTCTACCTCATCATCATCATTCTCCTTCTCCTTAGCATCATCATCATCATCATCATAGTTAATTTCCCTTCCTTCCTGCTCCTCCTCTCCCTTATCATCACCAGCATATTCTTTGTCCTGCTCCTCAATGACTGCACCCCCCCCCCCTCCCATTGCTATGATGGATCTACAGGAGAGGGAGGTACAAGATAAGAAAAGTTGAGCAGAAGCCACTTGGGATTAGTGAGACAGAGAAGGGTGTGGAAGCTTGTGGCTATGTTCTGCCTTAAAGGGATGCTATGTGTGCACCCATTAACCTGGCACCACAATGCCATCTTTAAGACCAGCTAAGAACCTCATTGGCATCTGGAGTAAATTTGAAGTAATGCAAATACAATGTTTGGATGGACAGTCAAAGTATCACCTCTGGCAGTGTTCTATTTCAGATTCCTTTTATGTTTGTGAAAGAGAACCATCAATGTGTGTTTGTTGAGTATCTCCTAATGTCATAAGCCTCATTAGTTCTTGTAAAGTTACTCTGGGCTAGAACATTCTCTTTGTCGGAAGAAGAGAGGAGAATTAATAATGCTTCCCACCTTGCTGTCAAATGGTCATTAAGGAAAGAAAAGACAGGTTGTCAGAAGTGTAATCAGTAACAATGAAGTGTGTTACTTAAACTGACACAGATCAATAACAATAGGTTAAAGTTCTCGTCATTCAACTCTCTGCGAACTGTCACATTGCAAGTCACCAACAACGTTTAGTGAACAGCATTACAATACAAATCTATGGGACAATGTCTCAATTAGAATATTCAGTATTAGTATTCACCAGTGTCAATGTCCTGAATATCAAACATTCCTATCAAGGAAAACCTCAGCAACATTGAAATGATTAGGATTGAATTTCCATGGAGGCGGAGTTCTCCTCCTCATCAGCTGGAATAGAAGATCCGCAGATACACTGAAGAAACAGTGGACAATTGGGAGAACCTCCATGAAAATTCATCCCCATTGTACTTTGTAAATTCCCAATAAAGGGAGAGAGAACAGAAAAGTTAACATGTCAGTTGTGGACCCTTGATCCAAATGTCTGTTCTCTCCACAGATGCTGATTGACCTGCTGAATATTTCTAGTATTTTCTGTTTTTGCTTCAGATTTCCAGAATCTGCAGTGTTTTGCTTTTTTACCCAAAGATTTGCACATTTTGCGAAAAATACAATTTTATTGATGTGCACACACTTAGTAAATAATTAAAACAATGGCCCAGAAATTGCTTCGAAAAGAACGGTGAGCTAAACAGCGCTCTCCGTTGTTAGTGGTGAAATGGAGGAGCAAGTTCAGTGCATGTGCAGTGAAACACAAAAATCTGGAACTTGCTCCTTCTGGTTCGCTGGCGATATGACAGCTTCGAATTAAAGGGATATCGCCAGCTGCATGCAACTAAATCAATGAACCAGCGCCAACTTGCTCATCTGTCCAGCTGGAAAGTAACTAATATCACGACAAAACAGGTACGCTTAAATACACCAGGCCTACACTATGTTTTAACAACGCGGTAAGTCTTAATGACTGCCAAACAACTAAAAATTAACTTCTAAAAATGTGAAGTCTCTTTACTCCTTATTTTGATAGCAGTTGGTCATTAAAAAATGTTTAAAAAAAATTAAAAAACATTTCTTTTTACTTTTCCCTTCTGTCTCTTTTATTTAATTAGATTATTTCTTACCGTCTCTTTTCTCGCTGTCTATAACTGTTTTTACAATGATTTTAATGTTGTACCTTTCACTTCCTGGATTTTACATTCCAGTGCAGAACTCTTCACAGTTGTAAAAAATGCTGCAATCAGATTGGTCGAGGGGAGAGAGTGATCCTCTCACTTCTCCCATGGGTCCAAGCTTCGCTGGAGCTAACACTGGGCTCTTCTCCACTTCCTATTAGAGGAAGTGCACCCAGTAAGTGGGTTAATATAAATCTATGGAGCAGTTGGTTCACCACTCTGGGCCATGGAATAATATTAACAAATGCAAAATCCTCCTGTTGGTTAAATATACCTGTGTGAGGATTTGTGGCTTATCTCTTTGCAAGAGATTATCAAGCTATCTTTTCTATGAATTCATTTTTTCCCAGTATGTTAGTGGGCACAATCCAAAATACTGTGGCCTAGAAATTCTTATGAAGCCGCAATAGTGGTCTTTTGGCTGCACCCCTGACCTCGGTCCACTTCCCAGGAGCAGGGTCTTCAAATATTTTAGACAGCTGCTGAGGCCATTTATGGCAGTGAGGGTGTGCAGGTAGGGGGAGGGAAATCTCTAAGGCAACTTGTCACAGCATAAGTTGGCCTGCAGTCCCAGTCAAATCTTTTAAAAGCGAAAAATGTGCCCATTTTCAAATATGGCAGTTTCCCTAATGCAACTGAGCACTCTGTGATTGATAAGAGAAACTGTGTATTTAAAATGTAACTATTCCCCCTTGCAGCCCATAGCAACGCTAGATGTGAGTGACACATTGGCATGCTTTGCACCCAGTGTCGCCAGGATGCAAATGAAGGAGAATATGTTGTATAAATTATTCACATCATTTGCTTCTCATTTTAATACTCCTGATCACATTTAGATGGTCATATTATGGGTGGCGAAACTGCTCCCCCACCTAATTTTCCTCTCCTGCCCATCCAAGTTACGCTAGTTTGCAGGCATAACCAGACAGGAAATTCAGGGCTAGTTTATATTATACTTTCTCTCAGCTTCTAAATTTACAGAGCTTTACTGAGCTTTTAAATGAACAAATATCAACCTATAGTTATTTTTTCTTTAAGAATGTAATTTTTTCCCCATCTTTTCTGAAGGCACTCTCGTGTAGGAAAAGTTCTACAGGCGTACCTTGTCCAAGTGGCCAATCTTTACATTGTGCCTAGATAGTGAATATTTACAATGAATCAGAGACTCCTTTGATACTTACACATGCATACTTCCCAGATGTGATCAATTGATTCAGCACAGATTGGGGATTGAATCTTACTGATTTATATGGTTCGATTCCACACCAGGCAGTACACCATACCTCCTGAGCCATTGGATGAGTTCAAACGAGTTTTATCATCTTACTGAAAATCTTACATAAGACAGAAATTCCATGGCTCACTTCTACCTGAAAACCAGTCAAAACCACCATTATTAAAAACATAATAGGCCAGAAATTGCTCTGAGTAGTGAACCAGCAGTGCTCACTGCTCATTAGATTTAAAGTCGGCCCACCAAGTTACCACATTCGTTTTGGCGGCAACTTGTTTGAACTTTCCTGGGCTGTGTGCGTGGGGAAGGACCCCTCAACCAATCAGCTAGAAGCAAGCCATGCTGTTAGAACCAGGAAGTGAAGTTCATTGACAAACAGCGCAAAGTAAAAACCCGGAAGTGCCCGATAAGGTTAATAAATGTATTATAAAATTATGTAGAGGAAGCAAAATAAAGATAGGATAAGATTAAAAGACTGAGATAAAAGAGACAAAAAGTAAAAAATGTTGATTCCATTTTTAAAATTTAAAAAAAAAATTTTAAATCTCCAATATCTATTAAAATCAGAAGTAATGAGACTTCACATTTTTAAAAGTTAATTTTTAGTTGTTTGGCAGTCATTAAGACTTATCACACTATTAAAAGTTAGTTTAGACCTGATATAATTGAGCGGACCTGTTTAGTGGCGAGATTAGTTAGTTTCCAGCTGGGCAGGAGAGCAGGTTGGTGCTGGTCCATTGATTGCAGCTGGCAAGGTCCCTTTAACACAGAGTTTTCAGGTCACCAGCGAACCAGGAAGAGCAAGTTCCAGATTTCCGCGTTTGACTGCGCATGTGTGATCGTCGGAACTTGATTTTCGACTTTGCCGTTAATTTAATAGCAATTTCTGGCCCATTGAGGTGTTCAATGACTGGCCCCGTCTTGAATGCATCTGATTTGGGCTCCCTATACTTTAGTCTTGCAAGATGTTTTGAAAGATGATATTCCCTCTTTAAGAAACCATTCATCTTGCACAGCGAAATTATATAATGCTTTTTAACTAACTTACAACGAATATGATATAATGACCACAGATTTTTTATTAATCATTTGTTGCCAGGTATCCTAAGGAAACATTAGTCATGCAATATGGTTCCAAATGATAACAGTATTTAAGAATGCTTATTCCAGTGGTACTAATTTTTTATGCTTGCTATGCAATTAAATTCAAAAGAAAATGGCATGAAATTATACAATATTTATTGCATTGCTTTTACCAGATCAGACATCCACAAATTTTATTCATGAAAAGGAGCAATTTTGATCTTTAAGGAATACTGTTGTTCTGTTTGCAGTATAATCTTTGTGTAATACCACTAGATGCCCTTCCTGCTCCATTTTACTAATGTACATGTTGATTATTTATTTTTTTGCAGACACATACAAATTACTAAAATGTGTTCCACACTGTCGCTTAGGAACAACCTGATACATTTTTCAGCATTTGACTATAAATTTACCTGCACTGTGAAATAGCAACTGGCATATCTAATCTGCTGATGGAAAAAAATAAAAGTTCTTAAGCTACAGTCTATTGTCTTAAAAAAGTACCAAGCCTCCTGATTTGTGTTGGATCCCCCACTTTTCCCCACTCACAAGTTTAAATTGCTTTCTCCCATTTTTTAAAGGATGAACTGTGACTCACAGAATAATCACCAGGAGCATTTGGGTGAATATCAATTTTATTTTTGTTGATGATGATCCAGCTTTGAGTGTCCTGAAATTCAAGCTGTGTGCAGCTGAAACTGTCCGAATTTTAAGGGATGATAAGCTGGTTAACAGTCTTCTGCCAGTAAATTGGATCCTTATTTAGTATGTAAATTTTAAAGGCAGTAGTTATTACTCATTACCTTCAGTGCAGATGAGTCCACGATAATGAACATTTGCAACCCAGACTCCATAGAGCATGTCCCCCTTTTTGCAGGAGCCTGGGCAATGAGCTCTTTACTAGATGATTAGGGGGTGGGCATGCACCTATATCTGCCAAACATCCTCTTCCCTGGACTAATATAAATCAGATGAACATTCATCCAAAGTATACTTTGCTGCTACAGCTTCAGATCATATTACCTGATCCAAACACTACCAGGTAGATTGGGACATTTGGTTTAGAATATGCAACACGAAAATGTAGACTTTCAGACATTTTGGGGTTGATATTGCTCAGCTGTCGCAATGTACCCTCACTGTAACTTTGGCAGAAGTTTGGTGGAACAGTTGCATACGTGGCTGGAACCCAATCTGATTACAAGGCAGCCCATGCTAGCCTACTGCAGGCTTTGGACAACATCCAGGCTTGAGCTGACAAATGGCAGGTAACATTTGTGCCTCAGAAGTGACAGGCAATGACCATCTCCAACAAGAGACGACCCGACCATCTACCACTGATCTTAAACGGCACCACCATCACTGAGCTCTCGAGGTCAACATCCTCTCAAAGCCTCTCCACCCTTCAGAAGGCTCAATTTATCACTCGCCTGGATGGGTGCAGCCACAAGACTATGCAAGACATATGGCACCATTCAGGACAAAGCAACTGGCTTGCTTGGTGCCACTGCCACTGAACTCAATGTTCAACCTCTCCACCACCAGTGTACTGTAACTGCAACAACACAACAAGCTTATTTTGACAATACCCCCCACCCCTGTACCTAAACCACCGGCAAGGACAAAAGCAGCAGTATTATGGGAATACCATCACCTCCAATTTCTCCTCCAAATCACTGACCTGGACATATATCACTGCCGTTCCTTCATCATCACAGGGTTAAGATCCTGGTTAGGTTAACCCATTGTGGGAACACCATCAGCACAATGACTACAGCAGTTCAAGGAGGAGGTTCACCATCACCTTCTTAGGGCAACTAGCGATGGGCAATAAATGAGGCCTTGCTAGCATCAACCACATCCAATACATATGCTTGGAATTTCTGCAGGGTTTTCCAGCAGGAGATTGGTGGAATCTCTGGAGAAATGGCGTAAATGGCTAAAAATGGCCATGTATGCAATTTCTCCAGAGGTTCCGCTGTTCTCTTGCCAACGTTATGGCAGGAGATCAGGATATCCCCGCAGAACTTCAGGGCCAGAGTATTTTTCTTTTATGTCAGGAATATCAACCTGTCCTCTCCATCTGTCTCTTAGTAACTTCAGAATTTTCAAACAGCCTCTTGGCTTCTGAGGCGTTTTCCTATTGCCAATTGCCTCCTTAAACAGAACTTTCCAGCTGCCCTGATTTAAACAGATTTTTTTCAAAAAACTGCAAATGGTAGATATTTGAAATAAAAGCAGAAAATACTATAAATACTCAGCAGTATTTAAAAATAGAAAAGGCAGTTTAACATTTTGGGTACAGATCTCTAGTCAGAACTGGAAACTGGAAGATATTCTAGCAAGGAAATCATTATTTATTGATGAACAAAATAATTCACCCCAGAAAAGGGGAAAAGATTTCCATTGTGCTCTAGGCATAGCAAACCAATAAACTGATAGGCCCGAAATTCTGCAAGGGGCCTCCTGGTTTCCCATGGTAGCTTCAGTGGCAGACCGGCAGAACTCCTGGAGAAATGGCATAAACAGCTGTTTTCAGCCATTTGATTTGTTCCTCCGGGTGTACATGGAATTTCAGGGCCATTCTTTGTAAATGTGTTTATAACTTTGCTACACATAGTGCAGAGAGGACATCTTCCCCCAGAATTCCAGTACTAATATAGCTGACTGCGCCAGTGATTACCTCGTGTCTCACCATAACAATTAAGCTATGGCTGAAGTGAAATACAGAAATCAGAAGAGACATTGACCCTCACTATGCAATCTTTCACTTTGATTTTCAGCTGTTATTCATATGCAGACTCCACAGTCAATGGACGTGCAGTCTTTTTCAGCTCTGATTAGCTTTATCTCTGAGTTGCATGTAATTCCATTTCACTAAAAGACACCAAGAGTGATAATGCTGACTGCAATATTTTTTCTGGCTTTGATGCAAGACCTGATATTGAATATGTTCCCATTAAAACTCACTCAGGTACTTGTGTTTTACAAGCTTTACAGCGCAATAATGGACACGCTCCTTCTTCTCTCCAGCAGCACATAATTAAACCATCAAATGCCTGGGTTACTGACAGCTTACTGAATTGAACCTTGTCTTCTGCTAAATATAATCCTGAAATACATTGGTCTCTGGCGATATTAAGTATATTATTGCTATTTCATAATGTCACAGAGCTTCTGTATTAATTAGTGAAAAAATAATTGTAATATTCTGGAGATAAACAAAACAGGGAAACTAATGCTAAAACTGATAGACAGGCTGCTTATACTCAGGTAAGTTAAAAAAAATCTTTTTCAAAGGAATCTTACATGACTGCTAGAAGAATATATTTAACTTAGAACCACTATTGTGAAACTGAATAATTAAAGGATAAAAGAAACACAATAGCAAAGTGAAATAAACAAATTGGGCCTGATTTACTTATATTTATCATTGCAAGGTTTACTTTTAGAGCAGAAGCCAATCCCAAAATCAAATTATACCAAAATAAAATTCAAATCTACCATGCTTTCCTTTGAAATCATAAGAAGCTCACATCATCCACAGTGTGACTATAAGAGATTCATCCCATTTGGCCTCAGACCATTGAACTTGGGTAATTCCAAATGGAAAATGGTAAATATTTTTTGCAGTATTTTATGGATTCACTTACTAATACTGTTACTGTTTAACAAATAGGAAACCACTCTAAATCCAAATCCAGATCAGAGAAATTTGGACTGATGAATTTGGTCCAAATGGAATTTGTAACTCAGTTCAGAATTCATACCAAAGTTTGAAGACTGGCTAGGTTTTGGCAGGAATTTTAAAGCTCAAATAACAGAGTGGGGGGTGGAGTCCACTAAACAGAAAGTTAATGCCTAAACAGGCAAAATATTATGTAATACTGTAAAAAGCAACATAGAAACACAGTAAAAAAAGACTGGAGAAAAGTTCAGGGACTGGTCTATTACTTTCTTCCTGGAATACAATGGAACTCTTTTCCCTGTTGTTACTGCTGTTGTGACAGCACTGAAGTTCAATATTTGAAGTAAGGAAAACTGTAAGAACATAAGAACATAAGAAATTGGAGCAGGAGTAGGCCAATCGGCCCCTCGAGCCTGCTCCGCCATTCAATAAGATCATGGCTGATCTGATCCCAACCACAAATCTAAAGAACACAAGAAGTCGGAGCAGGACCCGGCCACATAGCCCCTGGGCCCTCTCCGCCACCCACAGGGCATTGACCGATCCGAACTCAGCTTCATGTCCAATTTCCTGCCCGCTCCCCATAACCCCTAATTCCCTTTACTTCTAGGAAACTGTCTATTTCTGTTTTAAATTTATCTAATGAGTGAAGAAGTTTCTCCTCATCTCAGTTTTGAAAGAGCAGCCCCTTATTCTAAGATTATGCCCCCTAGTTCTAGTTTCACCCATCTTTGGGAACATCCTTACTGCATCCACCCGATCAAGACCCTTCACAATCTTATATGTTTCAATAAGATCGCCTCTCATTCTTCTGAACTCCAATGAGTAGAGTCCCAATCTACTCAACCTCTCCTCATATGTCCGCCCCCTCATCCCCGGGATTAACCGAGTGAACCTTCTTTGTACTGCCTCGAGAGCAAGTATGTCTTTTCTTAAGTATGGAGACCAAAACTGTATGCAGTATTCCAGGTGCGGTCTCACCAATACCTTATATAACTGCAGCAATACCTCCTTGTTTTTATATTCTATCCCCCTAGCAATAAAAGCCAACATTCCATTGGCTTTCTTGATCACCTGCTGCACCTGCATACCAACTTTTTGATTTTCTTGCACTAGGACCCCCAGATCCCTTTGTACTGCAGTACTTTCCAGTCTCTCGCCATTAAGAAAATAACTTGCTCTCTGATTTTTCCTGCCAAAGTGCATAACCTCACATTTTCCAATATTATATTGCATCTGCCAAATCTCCGCCCACTCACCCAGCCTGTCTATATCCCCTTGCAGGTTTTTTATGTCCTCCTCACTCTCTACTTTCCCTCCCATCTTTGTATCATCTGCAAATTTTGATATGTTGCACTCGGTCCCCTCCTCCAAATCGTTAATATAGATTGTAAAGAGTTGGGGACCCAGCACCGACCCCTGTGGAACACCACTGGTTACTGGTTGCCAGTCCGAAAATGAACCATTTATCCCAACTCTCTGCTTCCTGTTTGATAACCAATCCTCCACCCATGCCAGAATATTACCCCCAATCCAGTGATTTTTTATCTTAAGTAATAATCTTTTATGTGGCACCTTGTCGAATGCCTTCTGGAAGTCTAAATACACTACGTCCACTGGTTCCCCTTTATCCACCCTTTACGTTATATCCTCGAAGAACTCAAGCAAATTTGTCAGACATGACTTCCCCTTCATAAAGCCATGCTGACTTTGTCCTATTAAATTATGCTTATCTAAATGTTCCGTTACTGTCTCCTTAATAATAGACTCCAAAATTTTACCCACCACAGATGTTAAGCTAACTGGCCTATAATTTCCAGCCTTCTGCCTACTACCCTTTTTAAATAACGGTGTTACATTAGCAGTTTTCCAATCTGCCGGGACCTCTCCTGAGTCCAGGGAATTTTGGAAAACTATCACCAAAGCATCCACAATCCCTACTGCCACTTCCCTCAAGACCCTAGGATGGAAGCCATCAGGTCCAGGGGATTTATCCGCCTTGAGTCCCATTATTTTACTGAGTACCATCTCCTGAGTGATTTTAATCGTATTTAGCTCCTCCCCCCCGAGAGTCCCCTGTTTGTCCAGTGTTGGGATATTCTTAGTGTCCTCTACTGTAAAGACTGAAACAAAATATTTGTTCAGCATTTTTGCCATCTCCATGTTTCCCACCATTAATTTCCCGGTCTCATCCTCTAAGGGACCTATGTTTGCCTTAGCCACCCTTTTTCTTTTTATATAACTATAGAAACTCTTGCTATCTGTTTTTATATTTTTTGCTAATTTATTTTCATAATCTAACTTCCCTTTCTTAATCAATCCTTTAGTTACTTTTTGCTGTCTTTTGAAGAATTCCCAATCTTCTATCCTCCCACTAAGTTTGGCTACCTTATATGTCCTTGTTTTTAGTCGGATACTATCCTTGATTTCTTTACTTAGCCACGGGTGGCTGTCATTTCTTTTACACCCTTTTTTCCTCAGTGGAATATATTTATTTTGAAAGTTGTAAAATAACTCCCTAAATGAACACCACTGCTCATGTACCGTCTTACCCTTTAATCTATTTTCCCAGTCCACTTTAATCAATTCCGCTCTCATACCATCATAGTCTCCTTTATTCAAGCTCAGTACGCTTGTTTGAGAATCAACCTTCTCACCCTCTAATTGGATATGGAATTCAACCATGTTGTGGTCGCTCGTTCCAAGGGGATCCTTAACTAGGACATTATTAATTAATCCTGACTCATTACACAGGACCAGGTCCAAGGTTGCCTGCCCCCTTGTAGGATCAGTTACATACTGCTCAAGAAATCCATCCCTGATGCACTCAATGAACTCGTCCTCAAGGCTGCTCTGCCCAATTTGATTTGTCCAGTTAATATGATAATTAAAATCCCCCATAATTATGGCTGTTCCACATTCTGCCAGCACTTCTTCGTGCATCCGGTCAAGCATTCTTTCCCTCTCAAACACCAGCCTAGAGACACCTCTATTGGGAAGGGTGGCGGGGTCATTAGATAGTGAGTCAGAGGGGAGCTTATATGGTAATGCACAAAGTATGAGTGGACAGAAGGTGCTGTGCGTGGAACATGAGACAAATGCTGGTGACAGTCAGGAGATATTTGCTATCAGCTGAAAAGCCTTAGGACCCATATTTCAGAGGTCCAGCTTTTAAAAGGGGGATGCTATTAGATCACAGGGCATGTGTGAAGGCATTGGAGATGGTATCTGAGAACGTTCATCAGGTAACAGGTGTTTGGGGAAGTCTGCTACCCATATTTGCAGCACCATGATGGATATTTGTGCAGCACTGTAGTCCACCCTGGTAGGCGAAATGTTCCAAAAGGTTCAGAAGTGTCTTCAAAATGGGGTTTTCAGCATTCCTGCTGAACTATGAGAAAATAGAAAGAATTCATGTTTGAGAACCAAGGGTATTTTGTGTTAGCAGTATAGTGTGAGAACAAAGGACCTTTCACAATTAGCAGTTGGTTCCACACAACTGGGCGAAGATAGACACTTGTCAAGGTTGAATGAAAAGCCATGTTTGTTGAACAGATAAGTTAAGGAATTTTAACTGGCAGCAGTTTTCGGATGGGTAGCGCAACAGTCTGAAGCCTGGATTGTTTTAACTGCTGGGCCTCAGTAGCATTTGATTGGCGAGCTGCACACCTGATCGTGACAGTGATGGGCAGCCCGTCCACATGTAGGCTGGTATTACATCTGGCAACAGCACTTCTCTCTTTCCCCCCACTCCCCCAGCTCTCTGAACACTTCCCTCCCCTGCACAACATCCTTCTCCACGAATCACAAGGGGACACAGCTGAGGAGGACAGAGGTGCTTAATTCAGGGGCTCAGCCTTCAAAAGGACGATCCTTTTGGCATGCATGCAATTCTACAATGTATTGGAAAACTTGCCAAGCAGTTGCCGTACCATGTCCGAAAGTTAGGAGGAGTCGACTTGCTGCTTGTATGGTATTCTGTCACAAGACATCAGCACTCTACCATGGAGCGTGTGGTCAGCTCCATGGATACTGCAGCTGGGCCCTCGCACCAACAGTCTGTCACCAGCTTTTGCACTTTTGTTGGAAGCTAAAACTGCTGCTATTCAGATTCTGGGCTCCAACATCCGCACCATTTTGGATTGTCTAGTTGTCCACATGAAAAGAGGCTTTAAAGGCACCACTGATCTCCTGAAGTCTGCTATCTCGCAGATCAATGGGAGGGGTGACAGCAACCCCATGGAAATGGCAACACATGTGCCATCACTGTTGTATCTCTGCTCCTTCGTTACCCCCTCAAACAATGCCCGCCATGATGCCAGAAAGCCAGCTGACTCTGCCTGCAGCAGCATGCAGCTGGGCCCTCGAAGGTCTGAGCTCCTAGAAGTCGCTGAGCATGAACATCTCAAGGCCATTACTTGAGCAACAGCAGCCTTTTACCAGTTATGCTGAAGGCACAGGGGGCATCACAACATACGAGTTGTAGGATTAGTGAAAAAAACATTAAAGATAGGCACTTTAGGTTGCCACATAAGTGACATGGTGTTAAGATTATTATTATCTTAGCCATTAAAGAATTCATCTTTTCTAATCCATTTTGATGGCACTTCTGATTTGCATTTTCATCTTCAGTATGTTCGCATAGCAGATTATGAGTCCCCAATATCAAGATGTCATATATGTGATGATTGCTTCAATGGTTTTAATGTTCTTTATTGTAGGGTTGAAAGAACATAAGAACATAAGAAATTGGAGCAGGAGTAGGCCAATCGGCCCCTCGAGCCTGCTCCGCCATTCAATAAGATCATGGCTGATCTGATCCCAACCACAAATCTAAAGAACACAAGAAGTAGGAGCAGGACCCGGCCACACAGCCCCTGGGCCCTCTGCGCCACCCACAGGGCATTGACCGATCCGAACTCAGCTTCATGTCCAATTTCCTGCCCGCTCCCCATAACCCCTAATTCCCTTTACTTCTAGAAAACTGTCTATTTCTGTTTTAAATTTATCTAATGATGTAGCTTCCACAGCTTCCTGGGGCAGCAAATTCCACAGACCTACCACCCTCTGAGTGAAGAAGTTTCTCCTCATCTCAGTTTTGAAAGAGCAGCCCCTTATTCTAAGATTATGCCCCCTAGTTCTAGTTTCACCCATCTTTGGGAACATCCTTACTGCATCCACCCGATCAAGCCCCTTCACAATCTTATATGTTTCAATAAGATCGCCTCTCATTCTTCTGAACTCCAATGAGTAGAGTCCCAATCTACTTAACCTCTCCTCATATGTCCGCCCCCTCATCCCCGGGATTAACTGAGTGAACCTTCTTTGTACTGCCTCGAGAGCAAGTATGTCTTTTCTTAAGTATGGAGACCAAAACTGTATGCAGTATTCCAGGTGCGGTCTCACCAGTACCTTATATAACTGCAGCAATACCTCCCTGTTTTTATATTCTATCCCCCTAGCAATAAAAGCCAACATTCCGTTGGCTTTCTTGATCACCTGCTGCACCTGCATACCAACTTTTTGATTTTCTTGTACTAGGACCCCCAGATCCCTTTGTACTGCAGTACTTTCCAGTCTCTCGCCATTAAGAAAATAACTTGCTCTCTGATTTTTCCTGCCAAAGTGCATAACCTCACATTTTCCAATATTATATTGCATCTGCCAAATCTCTGCCCACTCACCCAGCCTGTCTATATCCCCTTGCAGGTTTTTTATGTCCTCCTCACTCTCTACTTTCCCTCCCATCTTTGTATCATCTGCAAATTTTGATATGTTGCACTCGGTCCCCTCCTCCAAATCGTTAATATAGATTGTAAAGAGTTGGGGACCCAGCACCGACCCCTGTGGAACACCACTGGTTACTGGTTGCCAGTCCGAAAATGAACCATTTATCCCAACTCTCTGCTTCCTGTTCGATAACCAATCCTCCACCCCCACCCATGCCAGAATATTACCCCCAATCCCGTGATTTTTTATCTTAAGTAATAATCTTTTATGTGGCACCTTGTCGAATGCCTTCTGGAAGTCTAAATACACTATGTCCACTGGTTCCCCTTTATCCACCCTGTACGTTATATCCTCAAAGAACTCAAGCAAATTTGTCAGACATGACTTCCCCTTCATAAAGCCATGCTGACTTTGTCCTATTAAATTATGCTTATCTAAATGTTCCGTTACTGTCTCCTTAATAATAGACTCCAAAATTTTACCCACCACAGATGTTAAGCTAACTGGCCTATAATTTCCAGCCTTCTGCCTACTTCCCTTTTTAAATAACGGTGTTACATTAGCAATTTTCCAATCTGCCGGGACCTCTCCTGAGTCCAGGGAATTTTGGAAAACTATCACCAAAGCATCCACAATCCCTACTGCCACTTCCCTCAAGACCCTAGGATGGAAGCCATCAGGTCCAGGGGATTTATCCGCCTTGAGTCCCATTATTTTACTGAGTACCATCTCCTGAGTGATTTTAATCGTATTTAGCTCCTCCCCCCGTAGAGTCCCCTGTTTGTCCAGTGTTGGGATATTCTTAGTGTCCTCTACCGTAAAGACTGAAACAAAATATTTGTTCAGCATTTTTGCCATCTCCATGTTTCCCACAATTAATTTCCCGGTCTCATCCTCTAAGGGACCTACGTTTGCCTTAGCCACCCTTTTTCTTTTTATATAACTGTAGAAACTCTTGCTATCTGTTTTTATATTTTTTGCTAATTTATTTTCATAATCTATCTTCCCTTTCTTAATCAATCCTTTCGTTACTTTTTGCTGTCTTTTGAAGAATTCCCAATCTTCTATCCTCCCACTAAGTTTGGCTACCTTATATGTCCTTGTTTTTAGTCGGATACTATCCTTGATTTCTTTCCTTAGCCACGGATGGCTGTCATTTCTTTTACACCCTTTTTTCCTCAGTGGAATATATTTATTTTGAAAGTTGTAGAATAACTCCCTAAATGAACACCACTGCTCATGTACCGTCTTACCCTTTAATCTATTTTCCCAGTCCACTTTAATCAATTCCGCTCTCATACCATCATAGTCTCCTTTATTCAAGCTCAGTACGCTTGTTTGAGAATCAACCTTCTCACCCTCTAATTGGATATGGAATTCAACCATGTTGTGGTCGCTCGTTCCAAGGGGATCCTTAACTAGGACATTATTAATTAATCCTGACTCATTACACAGGACCAGGTCCAAGGTTGCCTGCCCCCTTGTAGGATCAGTTACATACTGCTCAAGAAATCCATCCCTGATGCACTCAATGAACTCGTCCTCAAGGCTGCTCTGCCCAATTTGATTTGTCCAGTTAATATGATAATTAAAATCCCCCATAATTATGGCTGTTCCCTTATTACATGCCCCGACTATTTCCTGATTAATACTTCTTCCAGCAGAGTTGCAACTATTAGGAGGCCTATATACTACGCCCACTAATGT
The DNA here is from genome assembly GCF_035084215.1 of Heptranchias perlo. Lineage (NCBI taxonomy): Eukaryota > Metazoa > Chordata > Chondrichthyes > Hexanchiformes > Hexanchidae > Heptranchias > Heptranchias perlo. The sequence continues at coordinate 88,124,108 of NC_090327.1, forward strand.
TTTTTTCCCTTATTATTCCTTATCTCCACCCAAACTGTTTCATTATCTTGATGCTTTGTCCCAATATCATTTCTCTGTATTACAGTGATTCCTTCCTTTATTAACATAGCCACCCCACCTCCCCTTCCTTCCTGCCTGTCCTTCCTGATTGTTAAATACCCTGGCATATTTAATTCCCAGTCGTTGTCACCCTGCAGCCATGTTTCTGTAATGTCCACAAGATCATACCCATACGTAGTTATTTGTGCCGTTAACTCGTCCATTTTATTACGAATGCTACGTGCATTCAGATAAAGAACTTTCAAATCTGTTTTGTGACGCTTAGTTCCTGCTTTTTCCTTTTTTAACACTTTACCTATTACTCCATACCTTCTGTCCCTTCCTGTTACGCTTTCCTCTCTCTCCCTGCTCAGGTTCCCAACCCCCTGCCACTTTAGTTTAAACCCTCCCCAACAGCACTAGCAAACACTCCTCCTAGGACAGCGGTCCCGGCCCTGCCCAGGTGCAGACCGTCCGGTTTGTACTGGTCCCACCTCCCCCAGAACCGTTTCCAGTGTCCCAGGAATTTGAATCCCTCCCCCTTGCACCATTCCTCTAGCCACGTATTCATTTGAAATATCCTCCTATTTCTACTCTGACTAGCACGTGGCACTGGCAGCAATCCTGAGATTACTACCTTTGAGGTCCTATTTTTTAATTTACCTCCTAACTCCCTATATTCTGCTTTTAGGACCTCATCCCCTTTTTTACCTATATCGTTGGTGCCTATGTGCACCACGACAGCTGGCTGTTCGCCCTCCCCCTCCAAAATGTTCTGTAGCCGCTCCGAGACATCCTTGATCCTTGCACCAGGGAGGCAACACACCATCCTGGAGTCTCGGTTGCGGCCGCAGAAACGCCTGTCTATTCCCCTTACAATTGAGTCCCCTATCACTATAGCTCTGCCACTCTTTTTCCTCCCAGCCTGTGCAGCAGAGCTACCCGTGGTGCCAGGAAGTTGGCTGCTGCTGCCTTCCCCTGATAAGTCATCCCCCCCAACAGCATCCAAAGTGGCATATCTGTTTGAGAGGGGGATGGACACAGGGGACCCCTGCACTACCTGCCTGCATCTCTTACTCTTCCTGGTGGTCACCCATTCACTTCCTGCCTGTATACCCTTTACCTGCGGTGTGACCAACTCGCTAAACGTGCTATCCACGAGTTTCTCTGCATCGCGGATGCTCCACAGTGAGTCCACCCGCAGCTCCAGCTCCGAGATACGATCGGTCAGTAGCTGCAGGTGGACACACTTCCCGCACACATGGTCGGCAGGGACACTGGTAGTGTCCATGACTTCCCACATCTTGCAGGAGGAGCATATCACGGGTGCGAGGTCTGCTGCCATGACTTGCCTTAGCTGAGTTACCCCTTTTAAATTACGTTGAAATTAGAAAATGTTAACTATACTAGGGACCTAGGTTCACTAAAAAAAAACACTATCTGCTATAAAACCTGCAGATCTTCCCTTTCTTATTACTTTACTTACAGTAAAATGGTAGAAATACTCACCTGAACCTACTCACCAATCAGCTGCCTCCCCTGTGCCGCGTCACTTTCTGACTGGTGACGTCACCCCGAACTGCCGCTGGTCTCAGAGTCTCGCTCTCAGAGTAAGCTCTGGTCTCGCTCTCTCCGCGCTGTTTATATCTCCGCTCTGGTCTCGCTCTCTCCCGCCGCTCACCGACTGGACTCTCGCTCTCTCCGCGCTGTTTTTATCCCCGCTCTGGTCTCGCTCTCTCCCGCCGCTCACCGCTCTCAGGTCCACTACCGCTCTGCAGGAAAAGCAAGGCAAAGCAGCACCTCCTTCCCCCACTTCACCTAACTCCCACACGTACCGAACTCTCAGCACACTGTGTAATATCCGCACACCGTAGAGATTATGTAGAATTTTATGGAGTTTTATCTCTGGAACCAGTGAAGTTTGGGTGATACCAAAACAGATGGCTGATCTCAAACACGGAGACTTCCTTTCACCATCAATGAACATGTTTGTAACCCAAAATATACCACTAGTAAATATATAAATGGACTAGCACTAAATTAATCGTACAGATAAAGGGAATGCAGTTGATGTAGTGCATATGGATTTGATAAGGTGTCTCACAGGACACTTGTTACAAAAATTTCGCTGTATGGTATTGGAGGAATGCAGCAGTTTGGATAGAAATCTGGTAGGAACATAGAAACAGGAGTAGGCCATACAGCCCCTCTTGCTTGTTCTGCCATTCTATTAGATCATAGCTCATCTATACCTCAACTTCATTTACCCACCTTTTCTTCATACCCCTTGATAGCCTTACCTAACAAAATTCAGTCTTGAAATTTTCAATTGACCCAGCAACCACTGGATTTAGGGGGAGAAAGTATCAGATTTCCACTGCTCTTTGAATGAAAAAAATGCTTCCTTATTTCACTGCTAACTGGCCTAGCTGTTATTTTAAGATTGTGCCTCCTTATTCTGGATTTCCCACCAGAGAGAATACTTTCTCTGTATCTACCCTATTAAATTCCTTTATTGTTTTAAACATCTCGAATACAAACCATGTTTATGCAACCTGGCCTCATAGTTTAACCCTTTAAGCCCCAGCATCATTCTGGTGAATCTGCGCTGCACCCCCTCCAACACCAATATATCCTTCCTGAGGTGTGTTGCCCAAAACTGAATACAGTTCTCCAGATGGGGTCTGTTCAAGGCTCCATACAACTGAAGTATCACTACCTAATTTCTCTATTCCAATCTGCTTGGGATAAAGGGCATCATCCCATTAGCCTTTTCAATTACTTTTTGTACCTGTGCACTAGCTTGTAGTGATTGGTGTACAAGGACACCTAAACCCCTTTGCTCCTCCACAGCTCCTAGTCTCTCACCATTAAGAAAATATTCCAATTTGTCTTTCTTGGATCCAAAATGGATGACCTCATATTTCACCACATTGAACTTCTTCTGCCATAATTTTGCTCACTCATTTAGTCTGTTTGTTTTCAGATGTCCGAGTGGGTGATTCGGCAATTAAAGCCAGCGGGATCCCACTTAAACCAATTAATTAGATAGTTCAGGTCATTTGCAGACCTGATTAGGAGGATATTTTAGGAGGGGTGGGATTTTCATATCAACTGAGCGTGTTTCCCGTACTGGGGGAAACACTCCCAGTTGAAACAGACGTGTTGCAGCTACCAGCCAGTGGCAGCTGCAAAGGTCCATTTGACAGGTGGTGGGGAGAAGACCCTCACTCATTGCAGAAGGCCACCCTGTCACTTTGGACAAAGTTTGGCCTGCATCACCCTCCTCCTAACACAGAAATTCACAAACTTGGAACCTCAACTCTGGTGTGCAGACACTTTTACCTACCTTGCGGATCCCCTGAAATGTACATCTTCCGGATGGGGGCCGCCATAGCTGCCATTATGACCTCATCAGAGAATGAACAGCATCATCAGCCTTGCCGGCCACCTCTGACATATAGAGCTCCTCAACACAGTGCTGTGACACATCTACCTGCACAGTAGGAGGGAGGGCAACCACAGAGAGAGATGCGTCGCAGAAGGCACTACCCTCACCACAGGGTCTACAGACCAAGGCTCAGCTTCCTGGACCTCTCTGAGGAACAGTGCACATGGAGGTTCAGAGTCACTCGACATGTAGTCGTGGACATCTGCAGCCTCCTTCATGCCGAGCTGCTCCTGGCTGGCCCAAGCACCATCTTCTTACCTGTCGCTGTCAAAGTCACCACTGCTCTCAACAACTTCTCCTCCGCATCCTTCCAGGGTGCCATGGGGACATCGCCGGTGTCTCTCAGTCGTCTGCACAAAAGAGCCCTGCAAATACACCTACACCCACTCTGCAGTAACCCAATGGGTGGTATCAGGTGTGGGTCTTCATGGTGATCCTCAGGAAAGGGAATTATTGCACAAACCAGACAAGATTTGCAAAGACGTGGCAGTAATGGTGATAACAAATTTTAATATGCTTGGCAAAACAAACAAAACTAAATGAAAAACATGACATCCTGTCATACACCCTTGTGCATCCCCTTTCTGCTCACAAAACCTTAGCCTTACGTTTACGGGAACCCCTACGTGGTGCTACCCCTGTGGCTTCAGCAGAGGTAGTGGCAGGTTGCTCTTGTCCATGCCCTGACCGATGAGATGCTTTGCGCGGACGCCCTCTGGGTTTTGGTGCCCGTGAGGGCCCCTCCAAAGACTGCTCCACCTGCACCTGTGCAGGGGCAGACTCGGCCACCTGGAGAGGAGGCAGCATTGTGGGTACTGGCTGAGAGGGGGGCAACGGGTGAGACATGGAAGCACTTTGAGTGGCGTCCCCACTTCCATGTCCCCTTTCGCCATCATTCCTCTCCTGGGCCAGGCTCACATCACTCCTTCCACCCTGCTGGACGACAGTTTGGAGGACTTGTGTGAAGCCTTGGAAGGCCAGTTGTAATGTATCTGTCAGCCTGTTTAAGGTGGCAGACTGTTGCTCACCCTGAGTCCGAACGGCCGTTATCAGGGCCTGAATGGACTCATTGTTGAGCCGTGCTTGAAGCTCGTGGAGGCTAGCCTTTCCTCCATCGCAGACATTCCCGCACCTATCTGCGACACTATCTCAGCGATGCCTTCACGTCCCTGTGACAGTATTCATGTGACTCCTCCATCCTCTGCGCGATTGTGGAGAGTGCGCGTGGCAACTGTTCCAGTACCTCGGCATTGTGCTGCTGGCCCTCGATGACTCTCCTTTTCGTGGTTGTGTGCCTAAGATTTTATCTGTGTTTCAGGTTTAACGCTGGCCAGCTGGATATCCCAGGCCTCGGGAAACCTGGCAGCTGAAGGGAGGTGAGAATAGCTGGATGGAACAATTAAGTGTCTTTCCAGCACTGCTGGTGGGCCAGGAGGAGCAGGAGAGCTTCCCCCCGGCCCACCAAGCAAATCTGTTAATCTCCATATGATCGGGGACACACTATTGGACTTCCCCCGCGATCGGCCAATCTCTCCCCCCCTCATCGCGAACTCTTTGACCCCCGACCAATCTCTCCGGGACCACCAAAAAGGTAAGTTGCATACAATTGCTTACCTTAATGTGGAGCCAGGAGGAGCAGGAGTTTAAATTTCTGAAAGAAAATAATCTTACCTTTAATTTGGATGAAAAGATTATGCAGTGTAATCAGAATGTGATATGAAAAAGGAATAATAAATGGCGTAGGGAAAGTTCAACTATAAATATAGTATTGCCAAATTCTACCCAACAATTAGCTTATGGAATATTACTATTTACATAAGTATTCACGTATTTATATGTATTTTCCAATGATTTTGAGAGGAAAAGATCTGTCTTGCATTCTCCGTCAAATCATCTACCATGCTATCAGATTTTATTTCTGCCAGGCGAGCAGAAAAATAAGAATTCAACTGGAACAATTGACAATTTCCAACATGACTGCTGAAAGTAAGCAACTTGACCTGCAGAAATGATTTTTCTTGCACTTCATACAAGTGATAAACAAATGAAAATGGTTTAAACATGTTATGGTTTGGGCTTTTCAAACACCATTTTTTTATGTTCAAACAGCTGGATCAACGATTTCCATAAAGGGACTGCAATCTGAAATCTGTGGGGTAAATTTTAACCCCAAAGGACGGGTGGTTTGGGGGTGGGTGGGCAGTGAAAATTTTCAGTTTTAGGAGCGGGACTGGATCCTGGCTCCGAACCGCTAACTTGGAGTTTGACCCAGACACGTCTGGGTGTGCGCGTGCTTCTGAAACCTGGAAGTCCCATCGGCTCTTAAAGCCAGCGGGACGATATTTAAAGGGCCAATTGAGGTACTTAAAGGAGTTAAATTTTTGTGGCTTGAATTACACAAACCATTTTAACTGCTTCTGAACGTGCCTCCTGTGGCCTCTGAATGACGCCATGGAAACGGAGGTGAGTTGCAGCCGGCACCCATTTGGTTGACAAATGTGATTGACAACAGTGATTGACAAATGTGAAGAATAGGTGAGTTTTTGCAGCAGGTCACTCGGTTCTCTCAGACAAACCAAAGCTGGAAGTTCTTTGCGGGTGATTTTAAACCCCAAGAACGGGCGGGTTGGGGGCGGGGAGGAGTTGAAAATAGTTGTTTTTTTGGGTCGCAACTACAAAATTTTCAGACTTTGCATTCCCAGTGGGAAGCCTGTACTTTTACATGCCGACATTAAACCCGGAAATAAAGCTGGGTTGCGGTCGCGATCCAAAAAAACAACTATTTTCAACTCCCACCCGCCCCCAACCCACCCGCTCTTGGGGTTTAAAATCATCCCCTTTGCGTTTAGACTGAGATTTCTTGGTTCACACTCAGATTTCTTGTGTTCACACATATTTACAAACAATTTGGACCCCTCAAACTGACAACATCAGGATGGGAGGGAGGGGGGCAATGGATTTATTCTATAGTACATCCATTTATAAATAGAGGCACAGAGTACAAAAGCAAGGAAGTTATGTTGAACTTTTATAAAACACTGGTTCGGCCACAACTGGAGCATTGTGTCCAATTCTGGGCACTGCACGTTTGGAAGGAAGTGAACATCTTAGAAAGGGTGCAGAAAAGATTTACTGGAATGGTTCCAGGAATGAGGGACATCAGTTACGTGGGTAGACTGGAGAAGCTGGGATTGTTCTCCTTAGAGCAGAGAAGGTTGAGAGGAGATTTGATAGGAGTGTTCAAAATCATGAACGGTTCAGATAAAGTAAGTAAAGAGAAACTGTTCCCATGGTGGAAGGGTCGAGAATCAGAGGCTACAGATTGAAGGTGATTGGCAAAAGAACCAAAGGCGATATGAGGGAAAAAACTTTTATGCAGCGAGTAGTTATGATCTGGAATGAGCTATTTGAAAGGGTGGTAGAAGCAGATTCAATTGTGGCTTTCAAAAAGGAATTGGATAAATACTTGAAGGGAATAAATTTGCAGGGCTATGGGGAAAGAGTGGGTGAATGGGACTAATTGGATTGCTCTTACAAAGAGCCAGCATGAACTCGATGGGCCAAATTGTCTCCTACTGTGCTTTAACCATTCTATGATTCTATGATTCTAGGAGGCACATCACCATCCGTGGCAGGCACGGCGTGCAGTTCTAGGAGTTGCAGCTCCACAAGACAGAGGTGTGCCACAAGGACCTGCAGAAGAGCAGAGAGGGGAACAATGGAGGGGTTGAGGTCGCAGGAGGCACTACCCTCGTGAGAGGGTCTACAGACAGAAGCTGAGCTTTCTGGACCTCAGGAGCAGTGCTTATGAAGGCTCAGATTGAATTGTCAGGTGGTCGCAGATATCTGCAGGCTCTCTGGCTGGCTTCCCACGGGTACAGGGCGCAGTTGATTGCACACATGTAGCAATCCGAGGACCTCCACATGAGCCAGAACTGTTCATCAACCAAAACAGATATCACTCCATCAATGCGCAGTTGGTTTGTGGCCACCGGAGGAGGTTTCTATAGTTGTGTGACAGATTCCTTGGCAGCTGCCATGATTCCTTTATTGTGCACGATTCCAACATCCTGGCCCTCTTCCACACAAAAGACAGACTTAAGGGCTGACTCCTTGGAGACAAGGGATGCTCCCTGCAGAATTGGCTTGTGACACATGTGAGAAACCCCACCAACGAGGCACAGCACCGGTACAAAGACAGTCACATCACCACCAGGTCGATCATTGAACAAGCCATTGGAATGCTGAAGATACACTTCAGGTATCTGGATCAATCTGGGGGAGCCCTTCAGTACTCACCGGCGAGGGTGTGCAAAATAATAGCCGTGTGTTGCATCCTGCACAACTTCCCTCAGCAGAGAGGGTTACAGGTGGATGAGGTCCCATGGGCTCATGAAGCATTTACATCCGCCATCAACACTGAAGAAGACGAGGAGGAGGAGGAGGAGGAAGAGGAGAAGGAGGAGGAGGCGGACGCTGAGGAGGAGGACCAGGAGGCATACGATGGACAACCCATTGGCAGAGCAGCGGCACATCTGACTGCTTGTATTTGATAAATTCTCATAAGGAGATCTGCAAAATGAAGATAGCAAAGTACTCAGACCGCCTGGAACGACCACTGCCAACACCAGCTCCCCCCCACATTTGAATAAAACAGTCCTATAACTACACATACAATCATTGTAAACGTGCCCAAGGGGTGGCATCAAGTCTTGCCATTCAAGATGAGGCACATGAAGGGGCGCTTTTACAGAAGGGTTCAAGAATGGACAAGATGTGGCAGTGGTGGTGACAAGAATGACATTTATTGTGAATGTAACAAAAAACAAAGAGAAATGAAAAACACAACATTGAGTCAGAGACCCTTGTGCATATCCTTGGTGATCACAAATCCTTAGCCTTCCTCTTCCTACTACTTCTACATGGTGTATCCCTTGTGGTTTCAGCAGAGGTAGTGGCAGGTTGCTCAGGTCCCTGACTGCTGAGATGCTCTCGGCTTTTGCTCTTTGGGTTTTGGAGCCCGTGAGGGCCCCACCAAAGACTGCTCCATCTACACCTGTGCAGCGGCAGACTCAATCATCGGAAGAGGAGGCAGCATTGCAGGTACTGGGGGAGGGGGGGTGGCAACGGGTGAGATGTGGGAGCGCTTTGAGTGGAGTCCCCACTTTCATGTCCCTTTTCGCCATCATCTCTCTCCTGGGCCAGGACCATATCACTCCTACCACTCTGCTGGACAACAGCTTGAAGCAGATCCGTGACGTGTTCCAAGGCCATGGCTAAAGTATCTGTTTGCCTGTTTAAGGCAGCTGACATGTTGGCATCCGCAGTCCGCACGGTCATTGTCAGGGCCTGAATGGACTCATTTGTGAGCCATGCTTGAAGCTCAGTGGAGGCTGCCATTCTCTCCATCGCAGACATTCCCGCACTTACCTGCACCACCATTCCACTAATGTTGGAGCTGGACTCCTTATCTTCTCCGCTATTGTGGAGCGTGTGCGTGGCACGTCATCCAGTACCTCACAAAGTTGCTTCTGTACCTCAAACATTCTCCTTCTCAATGATGGCCCCCCGGGTTCAGCATCTGTGTCCAGCTGAGTACAGCTTGGAGAGGAGTGTGCCCTCTGACACGGACTCTCCACAGCTGCCCCTGCCACCATTGTCTGCTCGTGCACACTTGTGAGTGGTGAATCACCAGGTGACAACCCAACTAACTCTCTAATAGGACCCACTGAGGTGTGAGTATTTGTGCTGGTGCATGGCTCGCTAAAATGTGATGGTGTGGCCTCAGAGACAGGGAACTTCTAAATGATATAAATGAATTACCTTCATCCAGGTCGTGTGGCCCTTCAGCACTCCTTGAAGGCCCTGGAAAAGAACATACAGCAATATTAAGAATCATCGTGGGAGTGATGTTGCGATGAGTATCCTGAGGTGTGCAACAGGTCAATCGTTGATAACATCAATTCATGTTGTGTGTGAAGGATGTCAAAGTTCTGTCACCCAACATTTGTGGGGTACCAGTCTCGGCATCTCCAACAACCAGGCATTCCTATGTCCAGCTGAGCTCCAAGGTCTCCTCCTCCGCCTCGGTCAGGGCCACTACTTGTGGAGGCCCCCTCCGGTCCTACTCCTCTCCTGTGCATTTTGCGCTCTCTTCTCCTATAAGTGGAGAAAGTACAGACGTGTGAGTGAGTGAGGGTGACGAGGTCACCCGATGGACGCATTGCTGTGAGTCAGGATGACAATGAAACAGATGCATCAGAAGGTGAGTGTCAGACAGGTTCATCACATTGCATCAGGATTGGAGTGAGTGGGAGCAGTGAGTTCACAAATGGGGAGGTGAGGAAGTGCACAGAAAGTGAAGGTAACTCGGCGCTGAGCCTTAAGTGGGTGTGAGGAGTGATGTGATGGAGTAGGCTTCGCAGGGCAGGGTGAGATGGGGGGTAATGTTCACCACAGAATGCAGGTGAGTCAATAAATGTACTCACTTTTCCTGACTGGTTAAGTCATTGAAGCGCTTCCTGCACTGCACCTAAGTTCTTGAGATGTGCTCCTGCTAGTCACCTCCTCTGCCAACTTGAGCCAGGCCTTCTTGGTGGCAGAGGCAGGGCACTTCCTCTTGTCAGCCGGGTACAATGTTTGCCTCCTGCTCCTCACACCGGCTATCAGCAACGCCAGCGAAGAGTCACTGAGCCGGGATGCTGGCCTCATCCTTTGCTGCTCCATGGTTGCTTATTTCTCCTTGCTCCCTCAAAACTCAAGGTTGCAATGGCCGTTTAATAATCCAGGTCCCAACACGTCATTCAGGTGTGCAGTACATCCACAGCACAGCTTGGAGACCCGAAACCGGGAAGTCACATTAAGGGTCTTCAATTGAGTCGCGATTGCTCGAGGAAGCACACAAAAAAATGTTCCCGCTTTCCCACCCATGTATTGACCAGCCCCACCGAGATCCCGCCAATATATTAAAATTTAACCCTGTGGCTTTTACCTTTTTCTTGCTGAGATCCCAGGTCTAAGAATTGATCCTGATTATAGTAATTTGCTAATTGAAATTTATGAAGAATTCCCACTATGACTTCAGTCTATCAGAAGACAGAACTTTGGAAATATACAGATAATATAAAGATATTAGGCATATACTATATTAAGAAAGAACTTGCATAAATGGTGCTGTTCACGTTCGCAGACGTCCCAAAGTGCTTTATTGACAATGAATTATTTTTGAAGTACTGTCACTGTTGTTATGTCAGCAAAAACAGCAATCAGTTTGCACAGCAAAGAGATAATTGGTTGTTTGATGTTGCCTGAGGGATAACTGTTGGTCAGGAGACTGGGAGAATCCCTGCTTTTCTTTCAATCGTGCCATGGGCTGCAAAACTAGCTTTGTGCAGGATTTGCATTTTGAATGCACTGACTCAGATATTTTGCTACATATTAATGCAATAGTAGCTATAAATTTTCAAAAGCACATCTTGTGGAGGTGCTCTTTTCACAATATAGTAGCATTAACATAAGAAAATAAGACCATAAGAAACAGGAGCAGGAGTAGGCCATACAGCCCCTCGAGCCTGCTCCGTCATTCAATAAGATCATAGCTGATCTTCGACCTCAACTCTACTTTCCCACCCGATCCCCAAATCCCTTGATTCTTTTAGAGTCCAAACATGGTTTACAGCATAAAAACATTAAGCACTCAGCAATATATACAAGAGACTCTGGTTTATCGTAAGTGCTTGCATTGGGAATTAGTCTCATAATGCATTATATTATATTCCTGAAAGCAAGTCTTTTGCTTTATGGATAATGAAGTTTTAAAATGTATTATGAGTAGGACTGAATGTTACACAAGATGGCTTTAGTTGTACTTGAAAATGCAGCCAACTCCTGATTTGATTGCATCCTAAACTTAACAACTGGCTACATTTCTGTATTTCAATACGATGTGTGAAACCTTTCTCAGCTCAAAGTGGATAATCCAGACTCAGAAGGGGCGATTTTAATTCTGCCCACTCATCAGAAACTGGACAGGCAGGCAGTTAAAATCACCTGTGAGACTCACACACTAACGTTGCACACTGATCGCGCAGGTTCTGATTTTAACCTGCTCTTCTGAACAGATGAGAGAGCGCACGCCGAAAACTGGAGGGGGCCTTCTTTAAATATGCAAATCGGGCTCCGATGATGTCATTGAGGCCCGACTGCCGTTTTGACCAGAGGCCTGCGCAGGGAAGCAGTTGTGGCTTCCCTGCCAGGCCAACCTAGCGGGAAGAGGAGTCAAGCTTTATATAAATACAAGTCTTTCTTTCTTTAAAAGCATAGATAGATAATGGTGATTCTGAAAATTAAGAACATGAATGCACTCAGCAAAAATACTTCCCGGACAAAAGAAATGCAAAGGCAATTGCGGTAAGATCTGAAATAGAACGTTTCTATTAGTTTGACAGCACAAAAAATGGAGCACATTTTTTTTGCATTACAATAATGATGCTAATAGAGGAAAAAAGCATTGTATCTGTTAAAAAAAAATACTGATGGTCACAGAATTGCTCAGAACTGCATAAATTCTTAAATGCAACACAATATAAAATGCAAATCAATGGCAGAGGAGAGCAGACCACTACAAAAATATCGTTCAAGGTTTAAGAAGTTGATAGCTGAAACGTTTAATCTCCAGAGCAAGGAATATGGCACTTTGGCAACTGAGTCTCCTGCTGAAACTTCTAAAGGATATAAGAACATAAGAACTAGGAGCAGGAGTAGGCCACAAGGCCCCTTGAGCCTGCTCCACCATTCAATAAGATCATGGCTGATCTTCGACCTCAACTACACTTTCCCGCCTGATCCCGATATCTCTTGATTCCATTAAAGTCCAAAAATCTATCGATCTTAGCCTTGAATATACTCAACGACTGAGCATCCACAGTCCTCTGGGGTAGAGAATTCCAAAGATTCACAACTCTTTGAGTGAAGAAATTCCACCTCATCTCAGTCCTAAATAGCTGACCCCTAATCTTGCGACTATGACACCTTGTTATAGACTCTCCAGCTAGGGGAAACAGCCTCTCAGCCTCTACCCTGTCAAGCCTTCTCAGAATCTTACATGTTTCAGTGAGGTCGCTTCTCATTCTTCTAAACTCCAGAGAGTATAGGCCCATTCTACTCAATCTTTCCTCACAGGACAACCCTCTCATCCCAGGAATCAATCCAGTGAACCCTCGTTGCACTGCCTCTAGGGCAAGTATATCCTTCCTGAGGTAAGGAGACCAATACTGTACACAATACTCCAGGTGTGGTCTCACCAAAGCCCTGTACAGTTGCAGCAAGACGTCCTTACTCTTGTACTCCAACCCACTTGCAGTAAAGGCCAACATACCATTTGCCTTCCTAATTGCTTGCTGTACCTTCATGTTAACTTTCTGTGTTTTGTGTACAAGGACACCAATATTTAATAGTTTCTCACCATTTAAAAAATGTTCTGTTTTTCTGTTTTTTTATTCTTCCTATCAAAGTGGATAACCTCACATTTCCCCACATTAAACTCCATCTGCCACCTTATTATAAGCAATATCTGATGTCTCTTTTCCTCATAAATAAATAATATCAATAAAGCTAAGCCCACAAAGTGTCTGTGTAATGCGTGTCAACAATAGTTTGTAAAAATGTGAAAATTATCATGTATAAATATTTGCTATGCTTCAAATTAATAAGTATTCATTAAAAAGATCTGGGGAGTGAAATAGGGCCATGTAGCGCCTGTTTTGTATGTGCTACGCAGACACTTAAGCCCCGAAAATGGCATCCGAGATGCGCGCGCACTTCCGGTGTGACGTGCGCAGGATGCCATCTTGGTAAAGGTGTTTGCGTGCGCGCACCTAACAAAAGCTGGCAGCAAGTAGAGTAGAGAGATTATGACGTTAATCAATGTGCAATGCTGATTTAAAGGGACCGCTGCGATTTTCAAACTCCACACACCAGCCAACGCACTTAACCTCGCACAGATGAACAGGTCTTACACAGCATGGAGGACCCGCCACCAACGCTATTTAAAGGGATCATGCAAGAGTTAGAGGTTAATTGCTGGATTATTTGTTCTGGCTGCTGATGCATTTGTACCTGTTTTTGGACGTTTCCTATACTTGAATAAAGTTGCAATACTCTACAGGAAGTAGGCTGGCTAGCTGACAGGCAACAGCAAAGGCACTGGTGGAGTGGCTGGGGTGGGACAGGAATGCTGTCATCCTAAGAGAGGACAGCAGGTTCATGTTCAATGGAGCCATTGCCACTTGCTGCCTCCTGTTTTGTGCCACCTTCTCCTGCAAGAAAGCGGAAAGTGTGTCGGTGAGTGTCCTGCAAGATGTGTGGGTGATGTAGTTGTCGTGGTTGAATAGCTGCCAGTGTGTGTGACCTGTGGGTTGTGGGTGTGAGACTTGCAACCATGGAAATGTGTGAGGGTGAGATGAAGCATCTGATTGGAAGAATTGAGTACTGATTGAAAGGGTTTGTTGGTAAGTGACTGGGTGATGGGGGGTCTAGTGTGTGGAGCAGTGGATGAGGCTAGTGGTGCAGTTGGTAGGAGATGCCACTTGACAGTTGAACTCACCTTGGCCACTCGTGTCAAATCATTGAACTTCTTCCTGCACTGCATCCACGGTCTTGGTGCTGTGCTGCTGGCATTGACCTTGTCTGCTACTGCCTCCCACTGCCTCAGGAGCATATGTTTGAAGGGCCTCTTGCCCCCCTGCGGATATAGGAAGCCCCTGCTTCTGTCCCCCTCTTCCACCAAGGCCTCTAGTACATCAACAGAGAACCTTGGTGCACGCTCTCTCGCAGGACCGGTACAAACTCAGATCGGCAGATTGGCTGGATCTGGCATGCAGATTGGAGGATGTGGGATGTAATTTTAAAATGCAACAACAGTTTATAAACATAAGGACGAGAATTGATTTGTGTTTGATTGTGCAATTTCTGATCTCCGTTCAGACTCCATTCAGACCCGTATCTTATATTTTGAAAATATAAATGACCCGTAAACTTTGAGCAACCAAATTGTTGCTCATTAAATATTCCAGAGTTCCCATCATCACCATGCTTCACAATATTGCAGCATAGATTCACTTTCCAATTGACTTCCACCACTTCCTGCTGCCACAGTGTACCACCCCTTTAAGAGGCTGCCTTTAAGGGGTGCTAACCACTCCCAATATCAGGGCCCCCTGCTGGTGCGTGCAGCCAATCAACAGCACAGGTAGGGCTGGCTGCAAACTGCAATCACTGAAATCACCAGGCAGCACGAATGTTATGTGCTGCCTGCATCACAACCAAGGGGTGCGGGTTAATGGCGCACCATGATCCCAGTCCCCGTTTTCGGGGGTTAACCAATTTAATCCCCTGCAGTTTATGCAAAGTCCACATTCCAATTTGGAGCCTTGTCTTCAAATCCAATTCTAATTATTCACTCAAATGGCAAATCGGCATATCCGCAGAGAGGAAATAATGTTACAGAGAATGACAGCTAACAAGAGGAGAAATACTGCCACCTTATAGACAAAAGATTCAAGGTTCACACTAGTGACTGCTGTCAAGCAGCATGAGGATCCTAAATCTCTGATAGAATCCTCCACTGTGTCATCTCTGGTAGTGCCATACAAGTAGAAGAGTCTACCAACATTGGCCAGGGACCATATCAACCACCATTGATAGATATTGGCCGTTCAACATCATACCCATTACAGCCAGGGCACGCTAAAGAAGACCAGTTGCACGCTTCACAGAGAAAAGCAAAATATCAACGTTACTGTTCAGTTTGTCAAAGTGTGATTTATTGTGACATAGTCACAGTGCATAATATCAAATAAATTGGCTGACTAAACCTTGACAGAACAGGTTCAATATCCACAATGGGAAGAAATGAGCAGGACTCCTCCTCATAGCTCCCGAATGTAGCCATTCCCTTGAGCCATCTGAAGGATGGCTCTGGGGATTGTGGGCTAGCACCAGGGTTTGCTGTGGCTGATGAGCCATCAAATGTGTAATTTAATCCCGTGGAAGATCCATGAAGTGATGCTCTGCAGAAAGTATTCTGTCAAATAGATTGCTAAAAATACAATGATACACATGTGTATATATGACATCCTTGGAATGTGGTAGGTGTGGTATGCATGAATATGAATTGGCTTAACTTTGTTTAAGATAGGTTAGTGCATTCTCTAATGATGAACATTTGTCCCATGTGAGGATGTAGCTGGTTGAGGTGAAAGTTGGTGTTTCTGCCATGCCGTATCATAGCACTCAAAAGAGGTAAATTCAGCAGACATTAAAATTGACATTTGCAATGAGGACCTCCTGACCACAGAAACTGCATTGTCCTGCTCTGCCATCTCTTCCTGCAGATCGAATCAGCTCCCCTGGGATGATGGTGCTTCTCCAACCAAAAGATAGCAACCTTCCTTCACTATACATCTCTGACCATTATGTCCATTGCTCTGTCTCTAAAGGGAGCAGTCCATCATCCTCCCTGGGCCCTTGCAGTCTCCTCTGACATTTTCAGAAATGCAGCAAAAACCAATTGCAAAATGGTTTTATATAGCGGCACATGAAATAAGGTGCCTCTTAAAGATGCAGCAGCTGTTTTGTGCATATGCACGAGATATCCTGCTCCCGAGGATATGGCCCATTCAGTGCTGGGCATACTGCATAATTACTTAACTTAGGGGACCTCAGAAAATACTAGGAAGTTTCCTCCACATACCCATGGGGGTAATTTAGACTTTGTGCGATAGTGTAAAATGGATGATAGCGAATCGATAGCCCGTTTTGCATCTCTCCCGATTTTTTTTATTCATTCATGGGATGTGGGCGTCACTTGCAAGGCCAAGATTTAATGCCCATCCCTAATTACCCTTGAGAAGGTGGTGGTGAGCCGCCTTCTTGAACCGCTGCAGTCCGTGTGATGAAGGTTCTCCAACAGTGTTGTTAGGTAGGGAGTTCCAGGATTTTGACCCAGTGACAATGAAGGAACGGCGATATATTTCCAAGTCAGGATGGTGTGTGACTTGGAGGGGAATGTGCAGGTGGTGTTGATCCCATGCGCCTGCTGCCCTAGTCCTTCTAGGTGGTAGAGGTCGCGGGTTTGGGAGGTGCTGTCGAAGAAGCCTTGGCGAATTGCTGCAGTGCAGCCACGGTGCGCCGGTGGTGGAGGGAGTGAATGTTTAAGGTGGTGGATGGGGTGCCAATCAAGTGGGCTGCTTTGTCCTGGATGGTGTCGAGTTTCTTAAGTGTAGTTGGAGCTGCACTCATCCAGACAAGTGGAGAGTATTCCATCACACTCCTGATTTGTGCCTTGTAGATGGTGGAAAGGCTTTGGGGAGTCAGGAGGTGAGTCACTCGCCACAGAATACCCAGCCTCTGACCTGCTTTTGTAGCCACAGTATTTATGTGGCTGGTCCAGTTTAGTTTCTGATCAATGGTGACCCCCAGGGTGTTGATGGTGGGGGATTCGGTGATGGTAATGCCATTGAATGTCAAGGAGATGATCATTGCCTGGCACTTGTGTGGCGCGAATGTTACTTGTCACTTATGAGCCCAAGCCTGGATGTTGTCCAGGTCTTGCTGCATGCGGGCACGGACTGCTTCATTATCTGAGGGGTTGTGAATGGAACTGAACACTGTGCAATCATCAGCGAACATCCCCACTTCTGCTATTGACTTTGCACAAAGTCAAAATTACCCCCATGGTGTGAGAAGCACCACTGCTGCACTGCAAGCAGAAAATCTGCAAGAAATATATTGTAAAGAGAACTATTGCTCTCAACTCCAATCTCTAGGAGAGGAATGACTGGGTCAAATGTAGTGAGGCCATGGTAGAGGTGGTGTTAATGACCACATATAAATATCCAACATAAATGTATTTTAAACTGTGTATTGTTGTTAGACATGCTGTATTCTATACTTTTTATACATTAACACATTTGTGTCTATGTCATTTGATTTTGTCATAGATTAGAAATACATGTTCCTGAAATGAATTTTTAAATCTATGATTTCTGTATTGCTATAAAATGGCTGCTATTTCATTGAGGCTGATCTCCAAATGGCTCTCGACTAAAACAGGGACGCTAAAACTGGGGAGAAAAGTAACAATCTTCTGGATGTGCTGACGCACATTAGTTTTATTCATTGTTGTAACACTTATTGGTTTGGAAGTTTTGACTGTAATAATTAAATCTTCTGTGGGTCCAGTTAAGGAGTTTTATACTATTAGACGTACACTAATTATGTGTTGATGATACCAGTGAAGGTGACTCGTGGGCTCATTAAATCCGAGGTTAACGGGGGACTGGACACAAGCATGCACATATTAAAGGGTCTCAATGATGATATTATTATTTTAATACTCACACGCATATCAGTATGGAGGTGCCATATGCTGTTATACTGCAGCTGTGATCCAGCAAAACTGCTATGTTGTGAGGATCTTGCTTCTACCTCGGATGGTAACACTGCAATGTAATTCTTTAATGAAGTTCAGCCAAATACAACACATTCTATTACAAAAGATCCAGAAAAACAACAACAAAAGAAGGGCTGAAATTCTGCAGGGGTCCCACTGATCTTCCACCGGAGTTACAGCCAAATATTCTTTGGTTTGCCTTCGGAGTTTGTGTTAAGGGTATTAATAGTTTACTAAAGCCACCCTTTATATGGTTCTAACATTGGAAGGAAGGAAGGAACAAAAGAAACCTTTACCAGTCCATTGGCCCCCTTTGTAAGGGGGCTAAAGTAATCGTAAACATTTTCAAAATCTTCAGGGGCCCAGGGCGTATCCCTAGCCTGGGGGCCTCAGGTGGGACCCACAGCCACCAATCTGCTCAATCAGCATACCAGCTGCTGATTCTGCACCAGCTGATCCCAGGCCGTCAATGTGGGATCTCCCAGACTTGGAACACATCGCACCCTGGTCCCACCCCCTCCAATGCTACTAACTTTGTTTGGGATGGATGGAGGCTCTTCTCCAAACAAGGCTAGCGGCATAATGTAAGACCAAGAACTGATGTATCCAGGACTCGACCTTCCACCACATCCCTGCCAGAGTTAGAGAGGGAATACTTTAGAAGGGCCATGGATTTACAGCCCATGATGCTTTATTGTGTCTCTCAGAAGTGTCAGCCTAGATGATATGGTCAAGAAAACTAAAAACACTAGCTAGTCCAGATAGGAGTATCTATATCCCCCTTACTCCCACTCTATTGATTTCTGGCACACAGATAACATAAAGTACTGAAAATTAGGTGGGGATCATTAAAGTCAGTTTTTATTGTTGAATTAAAAGAACTGTTTTTTGGGCTGTTTTTCAGGTTCTATTTTTAGAATCAAAAACTAAGAGAAAATCAAAGCAACAAAATTAGATCACAAATTCTGGCAGGGATGTGATGGAAGGGCTGCAAATTAGGTCGAGTCCCGGATACATCAGTCATTGGTCTTACATTATGCCGCTAGCCTTGTTTGGGGGAAGAGCCGCCATCCATCCCAAACAAAACACAGATAAATTCAGAGAAAATCAAAAACTAGGAACATCACTAAAACTCAAAAAAAAATCCAATGGATTAAAAGAGAAATGATATTGGGACAAAGGATCAGGACAATGAAACAGTTTGGGTAGAGATAAGGAATAATAAGGGGAAAAAAACACTAGTGGGCGTAGTATATAGGCCTCCTAATAGTTGCAACTCTGCTGGAAGAAGTATTAATCAGGAAATAGTCGGGGCATGTAATAAGGGAACAGCTATAATTATGGGGGATTTTAACGATCATATTAACTGGACAAATCAAATTGGGCAGGGCAGCCTTGAGGAAGAGTTTATTCAGTGTATTAGGGACGGATTTCTTGAGCAGTATGTAACTGATCCTACAAGGGGGCAGGCAACCTTGGACCTGGTCCTGTGTAATGAGCCAGGATTAATTAATAATGTCCTAGTTAAGGATCCCCTTGGAATGAGTGACCATAACATGGTTACATTCCATATCCAATTAGAGGGTGAGAAGGTTGGTTCTCAAACAAGCGGACTGAGCTTGAATAAAGGAGACTATGATGGTATGAGAGCGGAATTGATTCAAGTGGACTGGGAAAATAGATTAAAGGGTAAGATGGTACATGAGCAGTGGTGTTCATTTAAGGAGTTATTTTACAACTTTCAAAAAAAAAAATTCCACTGAGGAAAAAAGGGTGTAAAAGAAATGACAGCCATCCGTGGCTAAGTAAAGAAATTAAGGATAGTATCCGACTAAAAACAAGGACATATAAGGTAGCCAAACTTAGTGGGAGGATAGAAGATCGGGAAGTCTTCAAAAGACAGCAAAAAGTAACTAAAGGATTGATTAAGAAAGGGAAGATAGATTATGAAAATAAATGAGCAAAAAATATAAAAACAGATAGCAAGGGTTTCTATAGTTATATAAAAAGAAAAAGGGTGGCTAAGGCAAACATAGGTCCCTTAGAGGATGAGACCAGGAAATTAATGGTGGGAAACATAGAGATGGCAAAAATGCTGAACAAATATTTTGTTTCAATCTTTACGGTAGAGGACACTAAGAATATCCCAACACTGGGCAAACAGGGGGCTGTAGAGGGGGAGGAGCTAAATACAATTAAAATCACTAAGGAATTGGTACTCAGTAAATTAATGGGACTCAAGGCGAATAAATCCCCTGGACCTGATGGCTTACATCCTAGGGTCTTGAGGGAAGTGGCAGTAGTGATTGTGGATGCTATTGTAATAATTTTCCAAAATTCTCTGGACTCGGCAAAGGTCCCGGCAGATTGGAAAACTGCTAATGTAACACCCTTATTTAAAAAGGGTAGTAGGCAGAAGGCTGGAAATTATAGACCAGTTAGCCTAATATCTGTGGTGGGTAAAATTTTGGAGTCTATTATTAAGGAGACAGTAGCGGAACATTTGGATAAACATAATTTAATAGGACATAGTCAGCATGGCTTTATGAAGGGGAAGTCATGTCTGACAAATTTGCTTGAGTTCTTTGAGGACATAACGTACAGGGTGGATAAAGGGGAACCAGTGGACGTAGTGTATTTAGACTTCCAGAAGGCATTCGACAAGGTGCCACATAAAAGATTATTGCTCAAGATAAAGAATCACTGGATTGGGGGTAATATTCTGGCATGGGTGGAGGATTGGTTATCAAACAGGAAGCAGAGAGTTGGGATAAATGGTTCATTGTCGGACTGGCAAGCAGTAGCCAGTGGTGTTCCGCAGGGGTCGGTGCTGGGTCCCCAACTCTTTACAATCTATATTAACGATTTGGAGGAGGGGACCGAGTATAACATATCAAAGTTTGCAGATGATACAAAGATGGGAGGGAAAGTAGAGAGTGAGGAGGACATAAAAAACCTACAAGGGGATATAGACAGGCTGGGTGAATGGGCGGAGATTTGGCAGATGCAATACAATATTGGAAAATGTGAGGTTATGCACTTTGGCAGGAAAAAATCAGAGAGCAAGTTATTATCTTAATGGCGAGAAACTGGAAAGTACTGCAGTACAAAGGGATCTGGGGGTCCTAGTGCAAGAAAATCAAAAAGTTAGTATGCAGGTGCAGCAGGTGATCAAGAAGGCCAATGGAATGTTGGCTTTTATTGCTAGGGGGATAGAATATAAAAACAGGGAGGTATTGCTGCAGTTATATAAGGTATTGGTGAGACCGCACCTGGAATACTGCATTCAGTTTTGGTGTCCATACTTAAGAAAAGACATACTTGCTCTCGAGGCAGTACAAAGAAGGTTCACTCGGTTAATCCCGGGGATGAGGGGGTGGACATATGAGGAGAGGTTGAGTAGATTGGGACTCTACTCATTGGAGTTCAGAAGAATGAGAGGCGATCTTATTGAAACATATAAGATTGTGAAGGGGCTTGATCGGGTGGATGCGGTAAGGATGTTCCCAAGGATGGGTGAAACTAGAACTAGGGGGCATAATCTTAGAATAAGGGGCTGCTCTTTCAAAACTGAGATGAGGAGAAACTTCTTCACTCAGAGGGTAGTAGTTCTGTGGAATTTGCTGCCCCAGGAATGTGTGGAAGCTACATCATTAAATAAATTTAAAACAGAAATAGACAGTTTCCTAGAAGTAAAGGGAATTAGGGGTTACAGGGAGCGGGCAGGAAATTGGACATGAATTTAGATTTGAGGTTAGGATCAGATCAGCCATGATCTTATTGAATGGCGGAGCAGGCTCGAGGGGCTGATTGGCCTACTCCTGCTCCTATTTCTTATGTTCTTATGTTTTCTTATAAAAAAGTCATAGTTAAGCTAAGTAATGCACAATTATTTACATGGTTTAAGGACACCACTTTTATAGGACTCAATGGCAGTTCTAAAACTTCTGGCAACATATGCTTATAGTGGTTGCATTCGATTACAATTGCCAACGCGTGTTCACCTGGAATCTTGGATGTGTAGCCAAGTTTTGGGAAATATTGGGAGTAATTTTCAACTTTGACCGGGGCAGAAAACAGGCGATAGTAGATCGGCTGTCCGTTATACACCCTGCCTAGTTTCCTTTCCACTGACTTGATTGGAAAGGGGGAAAATCAGGCAGGATGTATAATCATAGAATCATAGAAAGGTTACAGCACAGAAGGAGGCCATTTGGCCCATCGAGTCCGTGCCGGCTCTATGCAGGTGCTAGTCCCACCCTATCCCCATAGCCCTGCAAATGTTTTCCTTTCAAGTACTCATCCAGTTTTCTTTTGAAGGCCATGATTGAATCTGCCTCCACCACCCCATCCGGCAATGCATTCCAGATCCTCCACTCGCTGTGTAAAAAAGTTTTTCCTCATGTCACCTTTGGTTCTTTTGCTAATCACCTTAAATCTATGTCCTCTGGTCCTTAACCCTTCCACCAATGTGAACAGTTTCTCTCTATCTACTCTGTCTACACCCTTCATGATTTTGAATACCTCTATCAAATCTCCTCAGAACCGTCTCTGTTCCAAGGAGAACAACCCCAGCTTCTCACATCTATCCACGTAACTAAAGTCCCTCATTCCTGGAATCATTCTAGTAAATCTCTTCTGCACCCTCTGTAAGGCCTTCATATCTTTCCTAAAGTATGGTGCTCAGAACTGGACACAATACTCCAGTTGTGGCCGAACCAATGTTTTATAAAGGTTCATCATGACTTCCATACTTTTGTACTCTATGCCTCTATTTATAAAGCCCAGGAACAGGTATGTTTTTTTAACCGCTTTCTCAACCTGCCCTTCCACCTTCAACGATTTGTACACATATATTCCCAGATCTCTCTGTTCCTGTTCCCCTTTTAAAGTTGTGCCCTCTAGTTTATATTGCCTCTCCTCATTCTTCCTACTGAAATGTATCACTTTGCATTTTTCTGCGTTAAATTTCATCTGCCACGTGTCCGCCCATGCCACCAGCCTGTCTATATTCTCTTGAAGTCTATCACTATCCTCCTCACTGTTTACTACCCTTCCAAGATTTGTGTCATGTGCAAATTTTGAAATTGTGCCCTGTACACCCAAGTCCAAGTCATTAATATATATCAAGAAAAGCAGTGGTCCCAGCACTGACCCCTAGGGAACACCACTGTACACCTCCCTCCAGTCCAAAAAACAACCGTTCACCACTACTCTCTGTTTCCTGTCCCTTAACCAATTCTGTATCCATGTTGCTACTGCCCCCTTTATTTCATGGGCCGCAATCTTGATGATAAGCCTACCGTGTGGCACTTTATCAAAAGCCCTTTGAAAGTCCATATACACCACATCAACTGGAATGCCCTCATCTACCCTCTCTGTAAAACTCATCAAAAAACTCTGTCAAGTTAGTTAAACACGATTTGCTGTTATCAAATCCGTGCTGGCTTTCCCTAATCAATTCACACTCATCCAAGTGACTGTTAATTCTGTCCCAGATTATCGTTTCTAAAAGTTTCCCCACCACTGAGGTTAAACTGACTGGCCTGTAGTTGCTGGGTTTATCCTTGCACCCCTTTTTGAACAAGGGTATAACATTTGCAATTCTCCGGTCCTCTGGCACCACCCTTGTATCTAAGGACGTTTGGAAGATTATGGCCGGTACCTTCGCAATTTCCACCCTTCCTTCCCTCAGCAACCGAGGGTGCATCCTATCCGGACCGGGTGACTTATCTACTTTCAGTACAGCTCGCCTTTCAAGTACCTCTTCTTTATCAATTTTTAGTCCATCCAGTATCTCAACTATATCTTCCTTTACTGATGTAAAGAATCTTACAACACCAGGTTATAGTCCAACAATTTTATTTGAAAATCACAAGCTTTCAGAGATTATCTCCTTCGTCAGGTGTGCGTGGGATTCCTTGAACGTTTCGCATTAATAGTCAGAGAACAATACCTGGTGATTACAGATAACCTTTCCAACTGCCCGTTGTCAAGGCGATCAAAGTGTTCAGACAGGCCCCTATGGACAGGCCCTGCGAATACACAGGATCTGCTCAGACGAGGAGGAACGCGATGGACAACTACAGACGCTGAAAGACGCCCTCGTAAGAACGGGATATGACGCTCGACTCGTCGATCGACAGTTCCGACGGGCCACAGCGAAAAATCGCATAGACCTCCTCAGAAGACTAACACGGGACGCAACCAACAGAGTACCCTTCATCGTCCAGTACTTCCCCGGAGCGGAGAAACTACGCCATGTTCTCCTCAGCCTTCAACATGTCATCGATGACGACGAACACCTCGCTAAGGCCATCCCCACACCTCCACTACTCGCCTTCAAACAGCCACCCAACCTCAAAGAGACCATCGTTCACAGCAAATTACCCAGCTTTCAGGAGAACAGCGTCCACGACACCACACAACCCTGCCATGGCAACCTCTGCAAGACATGCCAGATCATCGACACAGATACCACCATCACACGAGAGGACACCACCCACCAGATACATGGTTCATACTCCTGTGACTCGGCCAACGTTGTCTACCTCATACGTTGCAGGAAAGGATGCCCCGGAGCATGGTACATTGGCGGGACCATGCAGACACTGTGACAACGGATGAACGGACACCGCGCAACAATCGCCAGACAGGAGGGTTCTCTCCTAGTCGGGGAACACTTCAGCAGTCAAGGACATTCAGCCACCGATCTTCGGGTAAGCTTTCTCCAAGGCGGCCTTTGAGACACACGACAACGCAAAATCGTCGAGCAGAAATTGATAGCCAAGTTCTGCACCCATGAGGACGGCCTCAACCAGGATCTTGGGTTCATGTCACGCTACACGTTACCCCACCAGCGAAAAAAAGTTATCTGTTTTTAATACAACGGGTCATTCTCTGTCTTTCTCTTCCTTTCGGATGTTTCTCCCTCTCTCTCCCTCTGTCTTTTGTTCTGGCCGTTTGTATATCCGGTGGTCCTGTAGGTAACACCTCTCTGTCTGAACACTTTGATCGCCTTGACAACGGGCAGTTGGAAAGATTATCTGTAATCACCAGGTATTGTTCTCTGACCATAAATGCGAAACGTTCAAGGAATCCCACGCACACCTGACGAAGGAGATAATCTCCGAAAGCTTGTGATTTTCAAATAAAACTGTTGGACTATAACCTGGTGTTGTAAGATTCTTTACATTTGTCAACCCCAGTCCATCACCGGCATCTCCACACCATTCCTTTACTGAGACTGTGGTGGCATCTTCTTCCTTGGTAAAGACAAAGTACTCATTTAGTACCTCGGCTATGCCCTCTGCCTCCACGAGTAGATCTCCTTTATGGTCCCTAATCACCCCTAACCCTCCTCTTACTACCCGTTTACTGTTTACATGCCTGTAGAAGAATTTTGGATTCCCTTTTATGTTGGCCACCAGTTTATTCTCATACTCTCTCTTTGCCCCTCTTATTTCCTTTTTCACTTTCCCTCTGAACTTTCTATATTCTGCCTGGTTCTCACTTGTGTTACCAACCTGACATCTGTCATACGTCCCTTTTTTCCATTTCATCTTGCTCACTATCTCTTTTGTCATCCAGGGAGATCTGGGGGTTGATTTTAGCACCCGCGATCAGGTGCGTTCCTGGCGGGGGGGCCACGAAAATGCAGGTGCGCGATGTGTTGGTGGTGCAGGTGACCTCCTCTGCCACCTCGAGCCAGGCCTTCTTGGTGGCAGAGGCAGGCTGCTTCCTCTCACCCGCCAGGGGGAAGATCTCTGTCCTCTCCCTCCTCCTCATCCCATCCAATGATACCTGGAGCGATACCTGGGAGCAGCCTTCCCCCGGGCTGCTCCATGCTATAATTTGTCCTATTTCTTGCAGCATCAGTCAGTGGTGGACTGCCCCTTTAAATAGAGCTCCTCCATCTGACAGACCTTACTGCGCATGCGCAGTCCGCCCGCTGCACAGCTTAGCAGCGGGGAACCCAGAACAAGAGGTATGTGGATCCAATTGGCCTGCGATTGCGCGCGGGGCAGACTGATTTCACCGGGCGCGTTACCCACGCGCCCAATCGCCCCCCCGCCGCGAACCCGCCATCGTGGTAATATCGGGCCCCTGGCTTTAGTTGCCCTACCTTTCTATCTTGTGGGAATGTGCCTAGACTGTACCTAAACCATCTCCTCTTTAAAGGCCGCCCACTGTTCAATTACAGTTTTGTCTGCTAATCTTTGGCTCCAATTTACTGGGGCCAGATCTGTTCTCATCCCGTTGAAATTGGCCTCCTCCAATTGAGTATTTTTACTCCAAGTGGATCGGCAGCCCCAAAGTTTTCTGCCCCCGCCAAAGTTGAAAATTACCCCCATCCTCAGCATTAGCTGAGTCACATGGTACCCCGGAGCCTTAATTAGTAATGGTGCAGGGAAAGATACAACAGGACAAACGCAGGAGCAAACACAAGGTTAAAGGAAATGCTTTCAACCTTAACATTAAGTTACCCAGCTTAACCACTGCAATATTTAAAGGAATAGGGCAAACGGTATTGTGAACACATATAAAGTAATGATATAATCCTAGGCACAGTGAGGGGTCGCTGTCAAATCGCTTGGAAAAAATAATGGAGTTTGGACTTCACAGTTAAAAATTTTCAGTGAAGAATTTAGTACTTTTTTTATTTTGATGATGCTTATTCTTTCATTCCTCCTGCTTGTCTTTCAGATCTTATTTATGTGGCACATTTGCAGCAAATCTTGATTCTTCCTCGAAAGCTTCTCCTTGTGACATAAATATATGATTTTCCCCCAGCTTTAAAACTCTACATGGCAAAGTGCAGGCAGGAACAAACTTACACAAGAATAGTGCTGTGCAGCTGCTTACCAGAATATTCAATTGTGCCTATAAATATTTAAGTCACTCTTACTGCTGGTCTGACCTCAAGGGCCCGATTTTAGCACTGGGTTTCCGGTGCGTTCTCGGCGGGGGGGCCTCGAAAATCCCGATATCCAGGTGCGTGACTGGATCACGCCTCGATCCCGGCCACTTCTGGGTTCCACGCTGACGTGCAGGGGTGCGTGCGCAGCCCCCACTGGTGGGAATCCCGCAGGCAATTAAAGCCAGCGGGATGCCACTTGAGCAATTTTACTTTGCTTGTTCAGGTCATTAAATGACCTGATTCAGATGTCTTATTAGGAAGTGTGGGATTTTACCTTCAACTCAGACTGTTTCACATACTGGGGGAAACAGTCTCACTCCAAACGGACATGTTGCAGCCAGCAGCCTGTGGCAGCTGCCAAGGTGCATTCCACAGGTAGTGGGGGAGAGCCTTCCCCAACGCAGGAGGACACCCCGTAACATTGGGCAACGCCTGCCCTCCAGCACCCCGCTCCAAGCAAGAAGATTCACCGGCGTGGAAGTGCAACCCCCGTGCAAGGACACACTTTTCTAGCGTGCACAACCCCGCAGACCTACACCTGCCAGATGGGTGCTGCGTTGACATCCTCGGAGGACGAACAGCATGACCAGCCTCAGCAGCCTCGCAGTCCACGCCGTCCGCCTCAGAGACGTGCATCCCCACAACACGGTGCCGTGGCACATCCACCTGCACAGCAGGATGGAGGGCAACCACAGAGAGAGATGCGTCGCAGGAGGCACTACCCTCCGCACAGGGTCTACAGACCGAGGCTCAGCTTCATGGACCTCTCTGAGCAGCAGTGCATACGTAGGCTCAGAGTCACTCGCCAGGTAGTCGCCGACATCTGCAGCCTCCTTAATGACGAGCTGCTCCCAGATGGACCAAGCAGCATCTTCTTACCCGTCGCCTTCAAAGTCACCACTGCCCTCAACTTCTTCGCCTCCGGATCCTTCCTGGGTGCCACGGGGGACATCACCGGGTCTCTCAGTCGTCTGCACACAAGTGCATAAGGCAGGTCACCGATGGGTTGTTCCGCAGGGCCTCGCACTACATCAACTTCGCCATGGATGAGCGCAGCCAGACGGAGAGGGCGGTTGGATTCCATGATGTGGCTGGCTTCCCACGGGTGCAGGGTGTAATCGATTGCACCCACATAGCAATACGGGCACCTCCACATGAGCCAGGGCTGTTCATCAACAGGAAGGGGTATCACTCCATGAACGCCCAGCTCATCTGTGACCACCGCCAGAGATTCCTACACGTGTGCGCCAGATACCCTGGCAGCTGCCACGATGCCTTCGTCTTCAGGGAGTCCAGCGTCCCGCCCCTCTTCCACGCACCCAACACCGGCAACGGCTGGCTCCTCGGCGACAAGGGATATCCCCTGCACACGTGGCTTATGACACCTCTGAGGAACCCCATTACCGAGCCGCATCGTCGATATAATGACAGCCACATTGCTACCAGGTCTACAATTGAGCAGGCCATAGGGATGCTCAAGATGCGCTTCAGGTGCCTTGATCGTTCCGGGGGAGCGCTCCAATACACACCACTCCGAGTGGGACGAACTATAGTTGTCTGCTGTGCCCTGCACAACATGGCACTGCAGAGAGGGGTGCCGCTGGAGGAGGCCCCATGCACACCCGCCACCCACATTGAGGACGACAATGAGGAGGAGGAGGAGGAGGAGGAGGAGGAAGAGGAGGAGTACGAGCGAGAGGAGGAGGAACGACCCATGGCCCGAACACCGGCTCACCTGCGTGCTCATCAGGCCAGGGAGGCACTCATATGCCAACGGTTCTCCTAACATCACACTGTGTGAGGCGTTCACATGTCATAACGTGCACAGACGAGGGTCCATACGGGCTCCCTCCACAGAAGAGTGGTGCTTGTACACCTGCACCCACTGTATTATGCCCAATGGGTGGGACGGGGTGGTCGACGTGATGATGAGGCGCACGGAAGGGACATATTGCACTAGCCGCAGAATTATGGACAAGAGGTGGCAGCATTGGTGAGAAAAAGTGACTTTATTTCGTGTTGCCATTCAAAGACTGGAAATAAAAAGATAACAAATAGACAAACACCCTGGTGCAATCCCTGTGTGCTCACGGAACTTTGGGTTTTCGTTTCCTTGTACCCCTACGTGGTGCTACCCCTGTGGCTCCAGCAGAGGTGGTGGCAGGTTGCTCCTGTTCATGCCCTGACCTGGTAGATGCTTTGGGCCGACGCCCCCTGGGTTTCGGTGCCCGTGAGGGCACCTCCACAGCCTTCCAGGCTGCAACCGGGGACATCCCCGGTGTCTCTCAGTCGTCTGCGCAGAAGAGCCCTGCAAATACACCTACACCCACTCTGCAGTGACATACTGGGTGGCATCAGTGGTGGGTCCTCATAGTGATACCCAGGAGCGGACATTATTGCAGAAACCGGACAGGATTCGCGAAGACATGGCACTAGTGGAGCCAATATAATGTGTGATGTGAGTTGTTCTTTAATTCAATAGAAGTAAGAACCATGACAAACCCTCAAACACCCTTGTGCATCTCCTTCATGCTCACGGCACGTTTGCCTTACGCTGCCTACTGCACATATGTGATGCATGCCCTGTGGCTGCAGCACAGGTGGTGGCAGGTTGAGTGAGGCTGGCTGTGAGAGAGATGCACGAGAGGGTGAGTATGGGATAGAGCCATGAGATTGTATGAGGATTGGGTTGCGTGGTAGTGGCGGGATGAGTACTGGCGAGGTGAGTAGGTGCAGGTAAGATGAGGATGAGGTTTGAGTGGGTATGAGGGGTGATGTGACAGAGTAGTGTTGGCAGTGCCGAAGGAGATGTGGGGTGGGGGCAGTGTTGTGGCAGGCGGAGTGTAGGGGAAAGACTATGTGTTCTCACTGTGGCTGACCTACTGAGGTCATTGGTGCGCCTCCTGCACTGTATGCAGGTGGGCGATATGTTGGTGGCGCAGCTGACCCCCTCTGCCACCTCGGGCCAGGCCTTCTTGGTGGCAGAGGCAGGCCGCTTCCTCCCGCCCGCCGGGGGGAAGATCTCTGTCCTCCCCCTCCTCCTCACCCCATCTAATGATACCTGGGGTGAGGCATCATTAAACTGGGAGCAGCCTTCCCCCTGGGCTGCTCCATGCTGTAATTTTTACTGTTTGTGGCAGCATCTGTCATGGAGGACTGCCCCTTTAAATAGAGCGCCTCCAGCTGACAGATCTTACTGCGCATGCGCAGCCCGCCCGACGCAGTGGGGAACCCGGAGGAGCAGGTAAGTGGATCCAATTAGTGTGTTGCCTGCTGCGATCGTGCGGGCAACCCACTAATTTCACCAGGCGCGTTTTGAATGCGCCCGCAGGCCTACCCGCCGGGAACCCGCACCCCTGGTAAAATCGGGCCCCAAGTCTTCAATCACCAAAGAATGTGGCACTGAAAACTTGGTCCCAAGATGTGTGTGCATCACATTCGTGATGTCATCTTGCATGTTGCATGATGTATGTGCAGTTTGTGATGCACATGATGCATATCATGCCACATGGGTAATCATATCACTAATGCAAAGCATGTACATCACAAGGCCCAATTTTCAACTGGAACATAAGGAAAATTTCAGGGCTTTTAATGCCAAAATCAGGGGAGAATTGTATTTTAGCGAATTTATGGTGACAGGTAAAAAAAACTATTTTAATCACCCCCTAATTAAAGGACAATTAATTTGCTGTTGTGCCCCAACCACCACTGCCAGTGTTCGGTCTCTTACAGTTCTCCTGGCCTTAGTCCTTGATTGAGACATAACAAAGGTGCATAAACTCAGCATTATTGTTAGATGAATGCAAGGGGAAGTTAGAACAATTTTTTTCACAGAACATTTCACCAAAAGTAGCTATTGAGCCTTTGAAAAGGAATATGTAGATAAAAAATAGTATGGAAGGATATGAGGAATGGGCAGGGGACTGGGATTACAGTCGATAGCTTCAATTGAACATCTAGGAGCAACAGAGGCAAAATGGGTCAAATGTCTCCTTCTATAGCATATTTTTTATGATTCTACAGTAACATGCCTTGTCTTAATTTATATCTTTCAGTGTTACTATTGATTTGATTAATCTTGGCTAATGCTATGTCGCAAACTTATACTTAAAATTGATATTGTTACGATTCTGTTGACCACTTCCATTTATTTTTTGTTTTACTTCTCTTTATTTACATTTTGCTTGTATTTTTCTCACCTGTTGTATTGCTGTGTAATTCAAACAAAGAAAGTAAAGCAAAACAGTATGAGTAAATGAGTGAAGTTACCAGCATAAGAGCACAGCCCCAAATTTCCTCAAGGCCACTGGTGTAATAGAGGACAGAGCCAGAAAATTTAATGGTGACCCACAAACATGTCTCCATCCAGAAGATGCCTTTGTAAGAAATTCTGTTCAGATCCGGGCCAGGGAGAACGTTGCCTATGATGTGAGAGGAGGTGAAACCTGCAGGAGAGTTTTCCCACACCAGAATTACTGTGGCTCCTTTCTCCTAGCTGCCCAGCGATCTGGATGAACCCGGTGTCCAGGTCAGAGACAGAAGTGGGTCCCATCGGGGTCACCAGGCTGGGGTCCTGGCCTGGAAGACAAAGAAATTCTGACAAGCAATATTCCAGATCATCCCTCTTATAAAGGGTGTCGATAAGCTGCTAAATGTTTGAAGGGGACCCACAGCGACGTCCTTAAATGGCTATTAACATTACCCCTCCTGTTCATCTAGCAGGCATTCGAGATGTGCCTACACTGGTGAGGGTGCCCGCCTAAGTGATGCTAATGAGCTGATCCGGCTCTCACCCTAGATACGTTGGTCGGTTTAGGAGCAAAGGCTAGCAGTGCTCACCCAACTGCAGTAAGCCAGCGAGTAGGGCCAAGGATTATCAGGCACTATGTCTGTTTCTTCCTCCTATAAAGTGGAATAACCCCAATAAACTTGGATTCTGTTTCACACAGTGGCGTGCCTGAAAGATGGTGAAACTAAACAAAAATGTTAGTTGGTAGAATTAAGGAACAGCTACTCGGGAACAGAAGCCTTTGAACATGTCGATTTCAATTATCTCGTTCTTGTGTTATTAAGCTAGTCTCAAAATAATTTTAAAAATTGCCCTCCTTTTTCTGCCAAATTTCTCCCCACAGCCCCAATTTTCTCTTGAAACCATTGATTCCTTTCTGGGGTGCACTTTGACTGTCAGGCTGTTCACTACATATGCATAGAATTACATAGATTTGCATAGAAGTCAGCATTTACCCTCCATGTGAACAAATCGTCCTAATCACATTTACCCACCCTGTACCCAAATCTCTTTATCCCCTTTTCCTTCATCCACCTGATCAATCTAATCTTGAACATTGCCATAGTTTCTGCCTCAACCATTAACCCTGGAAGTGAATTCCACATCCTCATAACTCTCTGTCTAAAGAAGTTTCCCCTGACCTCTGTCTTTCACATGAAATCTTGTATCTATGGCTCCTCGTTCTAGGTTTCTCAACTACTGGAAACAGTCTACTCCTACCTAATCTGTCCCATCCTTTCACAATTTTAAACAATTCTATCAGATCGCCCCTAACCTGTGTTGTTCTAATGAAAAAAAGACCCAATTTTTCAAGTCGTTCATCATACTTGCATTTCCTCATACCAGGCAGCAACCTAGTGAATCAGTCAAACTTGGTTCTGTCCTCACCCAATGAGCACACACAAACATACACCTCCTGTAGCAGTCGCTGATTCTCAGTAAGGAGTAGGCACCCAAAGGTACTGTCACCAATTGTACTGCCCACCATCAGCCCAGCTGAAATCAGTTAACTCAGAACAAACCGAAAATTCAACCTGGCATTTTCCTACTCATTGCCTTAATCAGCTGAACGATTGGTTAGATAATAAAAATGTTTACATTCAAACCATTCCAGTCATTAGGATTTAATATCAATCCTTAAAATAAAAAGAAATATGGTGCGATTTAAGAAAGCGACTTTTGTATAATCATTATAAATGATCATCTTAAATTTATGAAAGAAAACACACAAGTCATATATCAATGACAAATTCTTTCAACCTATCTTATTTTAAGAAAAAACATGGCCTAATATGCTTGAAAGAAAGTATTTAGTAATGATTTAACAACATGGTAATTTATCTTTTTTTTTTGCATATCAATGGATTTCTGAGTTGAAGATAGAGAGGCTATTCTGTATTGATTAAAATAACCCAAAATAGTACTTAAGAAGCCCTGCAGTTATACCAAAATTATTTTTTTCTGACACAAGTGGAAATTAAATAAGGTTACTTGTCAAAATCTATTTTTAGACCACCATCCATCTGGAAAACATGCAACCTTTTACAAGAGGGATCGATTTCAGGAATTCAAAGTTTCTGTGGTCACTGACCTTCACTCTGCACCACTGGGTTCCGTTGCCATTGGTTCCATTTTAACTTTCTGAATACTGCATCAACAGGGTGGTAACAGCCTGAAATGGTGTCAGTAGTCTTACTGTCCTATTAACGCCGACATATTGCCCACTGGGGTTTTAAAAGGTAAGGTAAGTATGGAGGTGGCGGGGAGGGGGGTGGGGGTTGCGATCGTGGAGGGGATGAGCCCAGGGCATAGGCAGCCTGCTCCTGATCCTCCTGGTCCCTTTTGCATTCCCTTTTTGTCTGATTGTGCTTTGGAGTGGTGGAGGATGAAACAGCTTCAAGATGAGTTGCGGGCAAGCCCCAGGTTCTCCCGGGAGTCCAGGAGGAGGATCCCGAAACACCAAGTGCACCAGTGACTACACTTCAAAAAAATAGTACTTCATTGGCTGTAATGTGCTTTGGGATGTCCTGAGATCGAGAAAGGCACTATATAAATGCAAGTCTTTTTTTCTGCTGGAAGAGGTCAGGGTGAGGAGGGAAGTTCTCTTTCCAGCCAGCAGGAGAAGGATCCCGAAGCACCAAGTGCATCAGGCATGGAGAGAGATTGTGGAGACTGTCAGCTTCAGGAACACCACCCCAGGACCTGGATACAGCGCAGGAAGCACTTCAATGACTTCACTACAGTAGTAGGGGTGAGTCCTGCTCTTCATTTATCCCTCTTTCCTCTGCAACATGTGGCAGCAATCCTTCACTCCCCCTCTTCCAGCACTCTCAACAATTCTCTTTTCTCCATCACTTCCTCCACCAACCAGCACAAGACCACACTATATCACCTCTCATTCTCATTAAAACATACATTCACCTCTTTTTTGCTCCATTCACAGCAGCCACTAGCAGCATTCTCTCATTTGCTACATTTGTAGAATTAACTATTTCTGTCACGGCTCCTTCCTCGCTTCACACTCCAGTCACTTGCTTTTTATTCATCATCTCCCCACCCTGATTCCATTTTGCTTCTTCTCACTCTCAGCATGTGTACATTATGTTTTAGTTGAGGAGCATTTGGGAAACAATGATCACAATATCATTAGGTTTAGAGCAGTTATGGAAAAAGACAAGGAAAAATCAAATGTGAAAATATTCAACTGGAGGAGGGCTAATTTCAATGAGTTGAAAGGGGATCTGGCCCAGGTGGAGTGAAATCAAAGATTGGCAGGTAAAACAGTAAATGAGCAATGAGAGTTCTTCAAAGAGGAGATAGTTCGGGTACAGACTAGACACAGTCCCACAAAGGGGAAAGGAAGGGCTAGAGCTAGAGCTCCTTGGAAGACTAAAGATATAGAGATTAAAATGAAACAGAAAAAGGAGGCTTATGATAAATGTTAGGTTTATAATTCAGTAGAGAACCAAGCTGAATACAGAAAGTACAGAGGAGAACTGAAAAGGGAAATAAGAGGGGCAAGGAGAGGGTATGAGAATAGATTAGCGGGTAACATAAAAGAGAATTCAAAAGTCTTTTATAAATATATAAATAGTAAAAAGGTAGTCAAAGGAAGGTTGAGGTGGATTAGGGACCAAAAAGGGAATGTTCTTGTGGAGGCAGAGGGTGTGGCTGAGGTACTAAGTGAATACTTTGCATCTGTCTTCACTAAAGAAAGGGATGCTGCAAATATCAGAGTAAAGGAGGAGGTAATGGAGAAATTGGATAGGATAAAAATAGGAGGTACTTAGAAGGGTTGGCAGCACTCAAAGTAGAAAATTCACCCGATCTGGACGGGTGCATCCCAGGATGCTGAGAGAAGTAAGGGTGGAGATGGGTAAGGGTGTAAGGATGGCTCTGGCCAGAATCTTTTAATCCTCCTTAGATATAGAGGCGGTGCCAGAGCCTGGAGGATTACAAATGTTGCACCTCTGTTCAAAAAAAGGGGAGAGCGATAAACCCGGCAAGTACAGGCCAGTCAGCCTAATGTCAGTGGTGGGGCAACTTTTAGAGACAATAATCCGGGACAAAATTAATTGGCACGTAAAAATATGGGCTAATAAATGAAAGTCAGCTCGGATTTTTTAAAGGCAAATTACGCTTAACTAGTTTCATTGAATTCTTTGATGAAGTAATGGAGAGGGTTGATGAGGGTAGTGCGGTTGATGTTGTGTATATGGACTTCCAAAAGGCGTTTGATAAAGTACCACATAATACACTTGTTAGCAAACTTAAAGCCCGTGGGATTAAAGGGACAGTGGCAGCATGGATATGAAATTGGTTAAGAGACAGAAAGCAGAGAGTAGTGGTGAATGGTTGTTTTTCAGACTAGAGGGAAGTGCGCAGTGATGTCCCCTAGGGGTTGGTGTTGGGATCACTGCTCTTTTTGATATATATTAATGACCTGGACAGGGCATAATTTCAAAGTTTGCAGATGACATGACAGTAAACAGTGAGAATGATAATAACAGACTTCAGGAGGACATATACAGACTGGTGAAATGGGCAGACGCATGGCAGATGAAATTTAATGCAGAGAAGTGTGAAGTGATACATTTTGGTAGGAAGAATGAGGAGAGGCAATATATACTAAATGGTACAATTTTAAAGAGGGTGCAGGAACGGAGAGACCTGTGGGTGTACGTACACAAGTCTTTGAAGGTGGCAGGACAATTTGAGAAAACTGATAAAAAGCATACAAGACCCTTGGCTTTATAAATAGAGGCACAGAGTACAAAAAGCAAGGAAGTTATGCTGAACCTTTCCAAAACACTGGTTAGGTCCCAGCTGGAATATTATGTCCAATTCTGGGCATCACACTTTAGGAAGGACATCAAGGCCTTAGAGAGGGTGCAGATGAGATTTACTAGAATGGTATCAGAGGTGAGGGACTTCAGTTATGTGGAGAGACTAGAGAAACTGGGGTTGTTTTCCTTAGAGCAGAGAAGATTAAGGGGAGATTTAATTGAGGTGTTCAAAATCATGCAGGGTTTTGATTGAGTAAATAAGGAGAAACTGTTTCTAGTGGCAGAAGGTCCGTAACCCAGAGGACACAGATTTAAGGTGATTGGCAAAAGAACCAGAGGTGACATGAGGAATAATATTTTTTACGCAGTGAGTTGTTATGATCTGGAATGCACTGCCTGAAAGGGTGGTGGAAGCAGATTCAATAGTAACTTTCAAAAGGGAATTCGATAAGTACTTGAAAGGGAAAAGTTTGCAGAGTTATGGGGAAGGAGCAGAGGAGTGGGAGTAATAGGATAGCTATTTCAAAGAGCTGGCACAGGCACGATGGGCCGATTGGCCCCCTTTTGTGCTGTATCATTCTATGATTGTACGATTCTAAGCAGAAGCCCCACACATATGTGTTCTCCATTGTAGGAGGCACTTACTAACTCTGCAGGACAAGACAGTGCACAACACAAGGAAGAGAAGTAAGACCAGGTGAGCCCAAGCCAACATCATGAACCTCTCCGAGCTGGAGCAGCAAATGTTGGAAATCAGTGGAAATCAGAGCTGTCAGAATCGGACATTTCAAGGCCGGGCTTCTCTGAACAGGTTTTCTGACTGTTATTTGCACCTCTCCATGAACCTCTGAGAAACTACATCAAGCTGAATTATGATGCCTGGCATCTGCTACTGTTCAGCCTCTCAGTGCCATCCTAACTCTTGTCCCTTTTCTCTTCCCTCTACGTTCTTCTCAGCATTCACAGCCTGTAGAAGAAGACACTGCAGAGGAACAGAATCCTTTGAGGAGACACGGTCAAGTGGTCCATCACTCTCAAGCAACAGCACAGAGATTGGCACCCCACCTGGCTTAGAGATTGATTTAGAGGGTATTGCACGTGGTGAAACACCCAGCACTAGTGAGCAGAAGCAGGTACTGGTGGCATGGACATCCCAGGACATAGCTTGCAGATAGGGGGACTTCAGGGGTCCAGCTATGAGCAGAAAACTGCTTGATTTACACAAATGTATCAGGTATTTGAAGGAACAGGGTGGTATCGACTTTCAATATTTTAACCGCTCACCCGCCCGGTTCCCATCAGGTGAGTTGGGTTAAAATCGGGGCCACAGTCCGAATTTACTAAAAAGAATACAATTGCTGGGAATTTCCTCTGGGCTTCTCCCACTTTGCCGCTCTATCTTTGGCAGAAACGCCATCTACATGTGTAAACAGGGCTTCTGCCGAAGTTACAACGACGGGGGGGGGGGGGAGAAGCCCCTTGGAAATTCCCGGCA
This sequence comes from Heptranchias perlo, assembly GCF_035084215.1. Lineage (NCBI taxonomy): Eukaryota > Metazoa > Chordata > Chondrichthyes > Hexanchiformes > Hexanchidae > Heptranchias > Heptranchias perlo. The sequence continues at coordinate 88,161,543 of NC_090327.1, forward strand.
AAGGTTCTTTGACTGTGAATCTGGGCAATAACCAATGACAGCACTTTCAAGTGTGGGTAGTAGTGGGGTGGCATCTTCAGCAGGTGGCTCCTTTATCCCTTTAATTTGTGTGAGTTGTCATCTTGTGCCTCTGGAGCCAGGACCCAAATGGCTGGATTTCCCTCCAGGGTGGCTTTGCCACCACAGACAGGTCTGTGTGGGAATTCTGCCTGCTGACCTGAACCAACCCGCCCATTTTTTAACTTCGGGATTCATTAAGTATGGGGGGGCGTCTGCTTGTCGTTCTCTCCACCACACAAAGGAAGCTCGCTACTGCCAGCCAGCAAAATTTGGCAGCGCTGGAGTGGGACACTCATTGTAGTGGGACACTTGCTGCAGTGGGACATCGGCTGCACTGTGACACTCGCTGCACTGTGTCACTCGCTGCACTGTGTCACTCGCTGCACTGTGTCACTCGCTGCACTGTGACATCGGCTATAGTGGGACACTCGCTGTAGTGGGACACTCGCTGCTGTGCCAGAAAAAGGAGGTAGCAGAATTAAAGGGGGCAGAAGTATCCTGAGGATTTTCTAGGGACATTTTTATTAAGGTCTTCAAATCAACCGAGGACTCTATAAAATACGTAACAGGGCCAGAAGAGAAGGGGTGATGGCAATTACCAAGCCCTCTCCCTCCAACAGAGCCATCAGCTGGCTTCCCACTGCTTTCTCTGTACGTACCCCAACCCCTCTTCTACTATTTACTGGGGTCACCGGTATTTCAGCAGGATGTCGAGGAAATCAGTTGCCCATTTACTCGTGGTGGGGCGGTCAGGGCTTGGGTGGCTGAGATCTCTGATCAGGGAGTGGGGGGGCCAAAGGGAGAAGGAAAATTTTCAGCAGTGGTTTCAAGGTGGAGATCCAGCTGTAGCCTCCCTCATTTTCCCTTCTCTTCTGCCGCTATACCAAACAACTTTGGGTGATATAGCGGTGGAAAATCTAGGTCTTAGCCTCCAAAATTAAAAGGTGGGTATATACACCAGTGCACCCTCCACTACACCCCTGACTATCTCTACATCCATATAAACTCCCCTACCCATATTCACAGCCATCCCCTCGGCCTTGCTGTCTCACGTGGCCTCTCTACTCCCATCGTGTCAATCACGGATAAAACCATCTCTGATCACTTCTTTGTATCCCTCTCCACCCACATCGCCCTCCCTCCTCACGAACCCCACTTCCTTCTGTGTTCGCCCCTGGAAAATCTATCCCACAAGTCACTTATAACAGCACTTTCAAATTCCCAACTGTCTATCCTTGGGTCCTCCATTCATCACGATATTTCTGTAGCTACCGATCTGCTCAATCACACCCTCACCTTCACCTTTGATGCCCTTGTCCTCAATAAAACCATTATTCTCTCTCACCCTGGTCATTCACCCTGGTACGGCCCTCATCTCCGCTCCCTTAAGTCCAAAGGATGCAGACTTGAACATTTATAGCGGACAACTGGTTTAGCCATTCATCGCCAGGCCTGGGTGGACCACATAAAGCACTATCGAGTCCTGCTCTCCTCTGCAAAAACTGCTTACTATTCCAGGATCATCCTGGAATGCAATTATAGCCCCCAGCTTCTATTCTTCACTACAAACCATCTTCTTAAACCCTTCTCCCCTGCCTTCTCCACCCTTACCTCCAACAACAAGTGCGAGGAGCTCATGGGCTTCTTTGTCACTAAGATTGAGACCATCCGTTAGCTGCCTCTGCCGCTTTCCTCCCTTCCCCTAGCCCACCAAGCCAAACTTCCCCTGAAGTTACCCCCGTCCTAGTCCTGAACTCGTCCCTTTCTCTAGTTTTTATCCTATCTCTCCTCATGCCCTCTCCGAGCTCATCGTGTCCATAAGACCCACCTCCTGCTCCTTTGACCCTATTCCCACCAAACTGTTGACCACCCAACTTTGCTTCCTCGCCCCCATGTTAGCTGACCTTGTTGGTGGTTCCCTCTCCTCAGGTATTGTTGCCTGCCCATCAAATCTGCCGTCATCAACCACCCTCCTCAAAAAAAACCACCCTTGACCCATGTCTTTGCAAACTACCGCCCCATCTCCAAACTCCCTTTCCACTCCAAAGTCCTTGAATGTGTTGTCGCCTCCCAAATCCATGCCCATCTTTCCCGGAACATCATGTTTGAATTCCTCCAATCAGGTTTCCGCCCCTGCCACAGTACTGAAACGGCCCTTCTCAAAGTCACAAATTACATCCTATGTGACTGTAACCGAGGTAAACTGTCCCACCTCTTCCTTCTCGACCTGTCTTCAGCCATTGGCATGGTTGACCATACCGTCCTCCTCTAACACCTCTCCTCTGTCATCTAGCTGGGTGGGACTGCCCTCACCTAGTTCCATTCTTATCTATCCAGTTGTAGCCAGAGAATCACCTGCAATGGCTTCTCTTTCCACTCCCGCCCCATTACCTCTGGAGTTCCCCAAAGGTCTATCCTTGACCCCCTCCTATTTCTCATCTACATGCTGCCCTTGGTGACACCATCCGAAAACATAACATCAGGCTCCACATCAACGCTGACAACATCCAGCTCTACCTCATCACTACCTCTCTCGACCCCTCCATTGTCCCTGATTTGTCACACTGCCTATCTGGCATCCAGTACTGGACAAGCAGAAATTTTCTCCAACTAAATATTGGGAAGTCCAAAGCCATTGTCTTCGGTCCCCGCCACAAACTCCGTTCCCTAGCCACCGACTCCATCCCCCTCCCTGGCCACAGTCTGAGGCGAAACCAGACCATTCGCAACCTTTGCGTCCTATTTGACCCTGAGATGAGCTTCCGACCACACAATACGGTCCATCACCAAGACCGCCTACTTTCACCTCATAACATTGCCCGTCTCCACCTTGCCTCAGCTCATCTGCTGCTGAAACCCTCATCCATGCCTTTGTTACCTCTAGACTTGACTATTCCAATGTTCTCTCTCCCATCTTCCACCCTGCACAAACTTGAGCTCATCCAAAACTCTGCTGCCCATATCTTAACTTGCACCAAGTCCCGTTCACCCTTCACCCCCGTGCTCGCTGGCCTACATTGGCTCCTGGTCCGGCAACGCCTTGATTTTAAAATTCTCATCCTTGTTTTCAAATCCCTCTATAGTCTCACCCCTCCCTATCTCTCCCTCCTCCAGCCCTACAACCCTCCGAGATCTCTGTGCTCCTCCAATTCTAGCCTCTTGCGCATCCCCGATTTTAGTCGCTCCACCATTGATGGTTGTGCTTTCGACTGCCTAGGCCCTAAACTCTGGAATTCCCTCCCTAAACCTCTCCGCTTCTCTACCTCTCTCACCTCCTTTAAGACGCTCCTTAAAACCTACCTCTTTGACCAGGTACTGTCCTAATATCTCCTTATTTGGCTTGGTGTCGAATTTTGTTTGGTAACGCTCCTGTGAAGCACCTTGGGATGTTTTCCTACGTTAAAGGCGCTATATAAATGCAAGTTGTTGTTGTTGCTTGACTATGGAGCCATCAAGTTCAATCCTATCCTTGGCCAAAGTCCACACACAGAGGGTGGGAATTTCCTTGGAGCTGTTCCCACTCTACATTTGCAGCTTTGCTGGAAGTGTGGCAGAAAGCTGGTTTATGCACATAAACAGAGTTTCCACCGCCATTCTGACAAGGTTATGGTGATGAAGCGGGAACAGCTCTGAAGAAATTCCTGGACACAGCATTTCTAGCAGTAATGGTATTGTGGAGATTAGGAGCAAATATCCTGACTTTTCTTGCTCAGGGGTGCTCAGGTGAACTGTAGTTCTCCCAGCAGCTGAGTGATGGGATGTCAACTTTCTGGGATTATATCTTTCTCGTTAGTATAAATTATAAATAGGAGTGTAGTAGAAAAATGAGAGAGATAAAAAAAATCACAGTCTGTTATCTTGCAGAGACATTAGTCATTGCCAAGTGCAATGTCATCATCCTAAAGTATGATGCAGTTTCAGTTCACCAAACATGTGCTGTTCAATTTAGAAATCATCAATATTCTCTTTATGACTGAAAGGAAAGTGAACCTAAATGGACAAATATATAACAGCCATTATGCTGCCAAATACCTTATTACTTTCGAATGAGTCTAACTGCTCTTGCTTCATCGTAATCATTATAAATTAAAGCTTTAGTCTGGACTCAATTGCTATCTTTTATATGGATTCTGAAAAAAAAACCCAGATAGATGGTGACCTGTAAACACACATGAGTAAACTAAACAAATGGGTATTATTCCTTAAGAGACAATTTGAAAACAAACTCCAGAACAATTTTAACTGTCATAACCTGTTTTGATTAATAATTTAAAATACTAGTTCAAAACTATAGAAAATCAATTTTCTAGGAAGATTATTTCATAACAATAAATGTATTTTTTCTACAATGCCAAAAAGAAAATATTATGACCCAAACTACTAACCCCATCACCAAATTTTTAACATTTATTGCGTTTTGCTATAGAAACCTTCATGTAGCGTTCTTCCTCTCCCACCCCCTGTATCTCCACGGCTGTGCGGACCAGGAAAGCTCCAGGTTTGATTCTTGTCCTGCACTGAATTAGTTGGTATTAGTTAACTTGGCACTCTAATTGACCTGTGCCCTTGGCTAAGGGAGGGGAAAATTCAGCTAGGCTTCATGTTCCTAATACCAATTCAGTGACTCCTGTTAGAACAGCATATGTGAAGATAGGGTTAGGCTCTGCTATAGTGACCATAGTCAAATGTCCCTCTTACATGTAAGGGCCAATTTCATGAAATCACACTCCTTACTTGCTGGGAGCACATATCAGGAAACTGTAGGCTCACTCTGCACAATTTTCTGTTCAATAATGTAAGAATTTTAGGCTCGGTATCCCACCAAATATATGTCAAAAAACAAGACAAATCCTTAACCCCCTCCACCTTAACTCTTCACAAAGGAACCGTCTGGGGTCGAAGTCTAGGAGTGAATAATGCCTACGCTTAACTCGCTGAATTGTCTTACATCACCCAGTTTGGATTCAATTTGAGTTTACTTTACCAATCCTCAGTTAGGCTACCCAAAAGCTACTGAGAGAATGAATTAACCCTTTCTTGCTAATTCATCAAACAAGAAGTTGGACAAAAAGTCATGCAGTAGCAATATTTATTAACTTCAAAATCATGATTATCACTTCTTTAATGTAGACACTGAGTAATGTCACATTGTTTTTCAGGAGTTTTTGTTTCATTATCTTTGGAGTTTGAGAAAAAATTCTAGAAAGCTATATTTTCCTGGAAATTTTACTTATTCTTAGTCACTACCATAGAGTCAGGAGGTTAACTGAATTGAAAAAGTCCATCACGTGACCATGTAAATTGGTCTGAAGGAAAAATTACCTTGTTAGACCAAATGGTATTTTCACCTGCCAAGTTCTCTTATGTATTCTTATTAAAAGTGAATTGAAGTAAAATGAACCATAAATTGCTAAGCAGTTATAGGTACAGTCCTGCTAAGCCGATGCATACCTTCTGTTAGCCGATCGGGAGTTATCTTCAGAAGTCTGCAGTCCACACCATCCTGTTCTCTGGAATCAAGAAGGAAGCATAATAGGGGACCTAATTGGGGAAGAATAAATAGAAAAATATGCATTTTATTTGCTAGCTTTTAAAAAATCAAACCATTTATCCCCTACCACTTTCATCCTGCCTCCACATTCTTCTCTTCAGCTACGACAGCCAGGGCAGTCTATACTTCATGCTGGCCCAGCCACAGGGCAAGATAGATCTTTCTGATGGCTTCCCCCCGTCAAATATAGAGTGCTTGCCACCTCAACAACAACAACTGGAATTTATATATGACGATACCGGATTCTTTACTCTTAGTCTGGTTCAGCAAAAACTGAAAGCGAATACACTTGAAAGTTTTAACACAATTTATTAGCTGCAGCTGGCCCTATCTATAGAATTGATTTCAACTCTTGACAGAGTCTGGTCAATCTCATAGAACAGGCAAATTACACAGTCAAAGTTCACACAATTATACATTTTCAGAGTGGGGAGGGACATGAGTAGCAAGGGGTTAAAACCAATCATAAGCTGAGTCTGGGCAAGCCATACTAACTGACATAATGACCGACCACTCACAGGTGATACCTGTTCATACATAGGTCACAGGAAAGGGAGTCTCACTTATCTCAGGCCTGGGATGTTTTTCGACCTTGTCCGAAATAAGGATCCATTCATCAGGTAGCTGCAAAACAACACTCCCTACACCTGCTTACCCCAGAATTCAGCTTATCATATCGCTTTGCTTGATTCATAATAAAGCATACATTTTCATACAGGAAATTAATAACATAAACGAATGATCAAGGATAAACTCATTTGAAAAGCTCATTGTTCTAATTCTAGCTAGCAAAATGGGCCACTTATATTAACCCTTGGTTTACCATACTGCCATTTTGTTATGGAGGCATCTTATTGAGCTACTGAAAGCTTACTACATATGCATTTCATTAGAGGGGCACCTCGTAGGTATTCTCATATAGTGCCTTTAACGTAGTAAAACATTATCGAAGCGATTATCATCAAAATTTGACACCGAGCCACATAAAGAGATATTAGGACAGGTGACCAAAAGCTTGGTCAAAGAGGTAGGTTTTAGGGAGTGTCTTAAAGGAGGAGAGAGAGGTAGAGAGGGATGCAGAGGTTTAGGGAAGGAATTCCAGAGCTTATGGCTTAGGCAGCTGAAGGCACGGCCGCCAATGGTGCAGCGATTAAAACCTGGGTTGTGCAAGAAGCCAGAATTGGAGGAGCGCAGAGATCTCGGAGGGTCCTAGGCCTGGAGGAGTTTACAGAGATAGGGAGGAGTGAGGCCATGTAGGGATTTGAAAACAAGGATGAGAATTTTATGATTGAGGCATTGCCAGACTGGGAGCCAATGTAGGCCAGCGAGCAAGGGGTGATGGGTGAACGGGACTTGGTGCGAGTTAGGATACGGGCAGTAGAGTGTTGGATGAAGGCATTCCCTCTGGTGACTGGCTCAGAACCAGAGCCTCACCCATGGAGGATAGATGTATTTGAATATTTGTTGAAACCAGGATTTGAACTTCAGTCCCTTAGTAGGAGTCCTATGTTTGAGCTTCTGGACACTTACATTTCATTAATCCAAGAACATTCTGAGCACTTTTTTTACCAATAGCTACAAAAAACAATTTCACAGATGTTTTATTTGAGTGAAGGCAAGCACAGTTATACTAGCAATGTAGCATCATGCCTATGCTTCAAGGCAAATTTCCTGCTGATTTTGTTGTTGCATTAAAAATATATGACTTTTCTGCATCAGTAACCAATTCTTTATTACAAACAGACAGCTAAAAAGAACTTATTTGTAATTCACCACACAGGGGGTCTCACACATATAGAAGTTGTGAAATTATTTAATGGGCTGTACTTTCAAAGTCCTTTTAGTAATGGAAGCCTTTTCCAACTTTCAAGATGTGCTCATTGTTTTTTTTAGTGGAATGTGTACAAAACATTTTTATAAATGATTGCTAATGCAGTATTCAGCTATTGAGCACTCTTACTGGCTCATATAGCAATATTTTTCAAGACCTCGCACCACTGGCATGTGACAGATGACATATCAGAAAATGGCTGGTACACTCACGTTTTCAAGTAAGCTACAAAGAATTACATAGAATCCACACCACAGAGAAAGGCCATTCGGCCCAACAGGTCTATGCTGGTGTTTATGCTCCACAGGAGCCTCCTCCCATTCCTCTTCATCTCAACCTGTCAGCATACCCTCTATTCCATTCTTCCTCATGTACTGAAATAGCTTCCCCTTAAATGCATCTGTGCCATTTGTCTCAACTACTCCATGTGGTGGCAAGTTCCACATTCTAACCATTCTCTGGGTAAAGAAGTTTAGGAACATAGGAACATAGGATAGCAACAGGAGTAGGCCATTTAGCCCCTCGAGCCTGTTCCACCATTCAATGAGATCATGGCAGATCTGTGACCTAACTCCATATACCCGCCTTAGCCCCATATCCCTTAATATCTTTGATTGACAAAAATCTATCAATCTCAGATGTAAAATTAACAATTGAGTTAGCATCAACTGCGGTTTGCGGAAGAGAGTTCCAAACTTCTACCACCCTTTGCGTGTAGAAGTGTTTCCTAACTTCACTTCTGAAAGTCCTGGCTCTAATTTTTAGGCTATATCCCCTAGTCCTAGACTCCCAACCAGCGAAAATAGTTTCTCTCTATCTACCCTATCAGTTCCCCTTAATATCTTGAAAACTTCAATCAAATTACCCCTTAATCGTCTAAATTCCAAGGAATACAACCCTAGTTTGTGTAATCTCGCCTCATAATTTAACCCTTGGAGTCCAGTTATCATTCTAGTAAATCTACGCTGCACTCTCTCCAAAGCCAATATAATCTTCCTAAGATGCAGTGCCCAGAACTGAACACAGTATTCCCGGTGTGGTCTAACCAGGGCTTTGCATAGCTGTAGCTTAATTTCTACCCCCTTGTATTCTTGTCCTCTAAACATAAAGGCCAGCATTCCATTAGCCTTTTTGATTATTTTCTGTACCTGTTCATGACATTTTAATGATCTATGTGCATGGACCCCGAAGTCTCTTTGGACCTCCACTGTTTCGAGCTTTTCACCATTTAGAAAGTACTTCTCCTGAATTCCTTATTGAATTTATTATTGATTATCTAATATTTGTGACCACTAGTTTTTGACTAGTGAAAACATCTTCTCTACATCTACCCAATCAAACTCCTTCATAACTTTAAGGACCTCTATTAGGTTACCCCTCTACTTTAGAGGCCCTGCTGGTCGCATGGGGTCTCAAAAAATTTTGCCCACATTGTAAAGCTCTTCTGGTTCACTGCTTTTCAATCTATTGCATTTATGTTGTGAAAAGATTGTGAAAAACCTCCAGGAGCCACTTTTGTAATTGATCTCACATTCAAATACTGTAGGAAGAGATGACTAGCTGAGATATTCCCTCTTCTCTTTGTCTTTTTGGGCATATTCGGATTTGTCATCATCAATCCCATAAAAGATGCTTCACCAGCCTTTCTTTGCCAGTAATGATAAAATGTCGGAACTGAGCTGTTCAATCTACTTTTCTCTTACAAATTTTCCTGGACCTGTTGTGCAATTCCAGCATGTTCTGCCCTCTGGTTAATGCCTGTTAAATCACTACCCTGTGATTGATACGATCCTGTGGTAAAAACGGTTCAGGGCAGTTGTGACCTTCACAGTCAGAGCCAGATCTGTTTCGATCATAGAGGAGAATCACAAATCCTCTGCTACCATTTGATCAAGTTCAGTAATTGCCTTCTTAGAGAATTTCAACCTCTTTTCACAATGTTCCTCCACCAGTCTAATGTAAAACATTCTAGGGTGAATTCTCTGCAGAAGATCTAGAACTGGCAGAGCCCCTGGGCAGTGATCATACAGCTTGCTCAAATCCGCTACATTCGGTGCTCAACGCATTGAAATGATTATTCTGAGCTCCTTCCAAGGATCATGCCTTGGGCAGGGAATTTGCCTAATTGATAGGTGGGAAATCTCTTGGCATGAAGGCCTACAGTTCAAATTTAACGGGATACTGGAAAAATTGCTGAGCCTTTATAAATGCTTTTTGTGGGATGGGTGTATTGGTATTGGGGGCGGGGGAGGTGGTCATGGAGTAATTGTTACATCGGAATATTGTGCTTGTGTGGGGGTCTGTACATTCAATGTCGACTTCTTTTTTTTCTCTTTGGGCTGTTGGGTCCTGCCCTGTTCGCCAGCTTCTAATGTTTTCATTTCAAACCTGACTTACTCCCCACTGCCTCGGTTATTCACAAGTTCTTTGTCTGTTTCATGTCTTTAATTTTCTTTTTAAACTTCTTCCCATCGTCTTATATAAATATCATCTAATCATCTGCTTTTCTATTAAGCACATTGCAGGTTATTCTACCCATATTTCCTCTGCCGTGTGTGCTTTCTCCCCCTCCACCTTCCTTTTTTTCTGATCCTGTTTAAATGCTGTTCATTTTTCATTTTTTCAATTCTAATGAAAGATTACACCCGAAACGTTAACTTGTCTACTCTCTCTGCGGATGCTAACTGACCTGCTGTATTTGCCCAACATATTCTGTTTTGGTTTCAGATTCCAGTATTTTCTGGTTTTTGCATTTTATTTGTATCGTTTAGCTCAATGTTGATATAAGTTTGGTGTGTCTAAAATCTGGGTCTTTCAGAGCTGTCGTTGCTTTCACAAACCAAATATGAGGTGACCTTACATCAACAATTAGCTTCAGCTGCATGTCAAAAAGCACAAGTGCTAAATATCGCACATGGGTGCTTCATCTTAAAACATCTCTAGTGTTGAAGTCAGCAGCCTTTAGCACTGTTGTCTGTTTAACTATAGAAGAGATACTAATGAAAGCTGACAGGATATGCTACAAGCACCTCATAGTAAGCAAAGTACTTTAAAATGACTGGAGAAACTAAAGCTTATTATAGCCTAAATGCATGTTGTGAGTGTGGCAGCAGTTCTACACAGATTAAAATAAAAGCTGGAAGTATGCCATAGCTTATGTGAAATATGAAATCACATTGACATGACTGACACATGATATGCCCAAAACAGATTGCACATAACAAGTTATAATAAAGTCTGAATCTTTTGAGAGTATTGGGTTCTGCTGTTTGATTTGACATTTATTTCTGTTGAACTTCCCTAAAACTCACATTAAGGTAAGTTTTTTTTCAAATTACCTTTTTATTGGCAATCCCTTTAAGGACCATTGGTAAAACAGCAAGTAGACAAAGTAAGCCTGGTACCTGGAGATGATTATTTCAAAGAGGACAAATTTCTAGAATGGGACCTGAAACAGGTGTTAGGCCCTCGTTAACATATGCAAGGGACCTAATGCCTATTTTAGGCAGCCGCCAGGGACGCCTGAAAAGTCGCATGACCCAATATGGGGTCGGACTTCTTTCAGACTTCCATGGTATGCAGGAAATTGGTCATATTTGCCTCCATTTTCCATTCGGGAAGTATGTAAACCTTGGGACATTTTTCTGTATTATAAACGTAAGTTGTTGTTATACATAGGAATGTAGTATAAGTGTATTAAGTGTTCGTACGTCAACTTTGCCAATTGGAACTTCTGTCTTATAATTTTCATTTTTTATACATGAACAATTCTACAGAGGATCAACTAAAGCGTTCTATATAACTGTATGTGAGATGTAAGCCAATTATAATCCTAAAGATGTACCCACAAAGTTTCCATAATTTACACGTTTAAATAAATTCCATTGAGTTCAATGGAAATAAAAATCGAAAGAGATGTAAAATAGGCTGCCGATTCGTTATCCCCCGTTTTACACTATCGCACAAAGTCCAAATTACTCCCCTTGAGTTTTGATGAGAAATACTTAACATTTTGAGTTGGCCTAAGTAATGGTCCTAAGTTTAATAAGAATACTGTTTGGAGTTCCTTGACTTTTGAGCAGCAAGACTTAACTTTTGGAAATTGCCTAATCACCCAAACTTAACATTTCAAAAGTGAAATGGGAATGCTGCTCAAAAGAAGATAAATGTCCAGATTGTAAATCAATAACGACAGACTTTGATGAGTAAGTTGTGATGGTAATTTACTGTGCTTAGAATAAGAATCAATTTATCTATTTATATGAAACTGGCCAGACATGAACTTATCTGCCACTGATGTGCATTTCAGCATCAAACGTACATCAAATTATATCAATGGCTTTTTGATTTTTTTGAAATGCAGAAGCAGGAGGTGAATAATTCACTAACGCTTCATTGATTCATTTATATGCATTTTGACAACAAGAAAAAGTCTATCAGGTTCATTTAATGTCAATGTATGTTGAAGTTTATTTAGGGGAGATGGAAAGGATGCTGTTTGACATTGATAGCAGCATAGATTTTTTTTCTGTGGACTATTGGGAACTTTGCCATAATCATAGAACACCTGTAGAATCTACATATTTTACATCCCTTGTGTAATTGTCTCCATGCGGCAGAGAATTGAATACAAATCTCCACCTGGACAATCAGTCCACTAACACTCCAGGGGAAATGAATGTAATCACCTCTAGATTGCTAGGGACTGGATGCAGACATTTCCTTTCTTCAGATCTATTAATCTGCAGTTGAACTGGAGATGGCAAACTCATACTCTGGCATCAGATTGCTAAATGTCATCTGTCAGTTTATTACAGCACCATTGAAAATGGACCCATACTACATATTTTACAGCATTCCTGCTTCCATGTCCAAGGAATCCACACAAAAATTAAAAAATCATACTTACCTTGGCCTCTTCTGGCCACTCTGCTGTCTCCTGTCAGGTTTCACTGACTGGTTTGGCGCTGTGTGGGTCTTTCGTGATTTTAAGTTAAAATTGCTTTGCGACACCAATGACATCACTGGGCTGCGACTTTCACATTTTGATTAAGCCCCCGCCTGCCTGTGGTGGGTGTCCTACATGCTGCCGGAATCCCAGCAGTTAAAATGGCAGGGAGCAGGAACGCTGCGGGAACACAACGGTTTCCACCCGGCTGCCATTTTAAGCAGCCGCCTGCATCGTTCCCCCCAGGTGGGCTTTCTATTGGAAATCTTGGAAAGAAACTGAAAAAGTGAAATATTTTAATGCAAGTGTTGACAAATATAGAAGGAAAAATGGTGAATAATTTTGACAATGAATTTTGAGATACATCAATATTTGCATCGATGTCTAGTGAAATATAAATGATGTCATATAAATAGCTTGAATGAGTGGGATGAAGCATATAATTGAGTTTCTGAGTACAACAATCTATCACATGCTTCATTTCCATTCACTGAAAACAAACTAGTTTTTCACAGAAAATGGCAGAATATTTCATCTCTTTCACTTTAGAATTGTAATATAATTCAAAGGTGTTGTCTCTCTATGTGTTTCTTGCATACTCATCATGTGGGCCCCCATTTTAACTCCCCCGACTGGTGGAAACCAGGTAGGGAGGCCGTTAAAATGAGGGCAGTCACTTACCTCCTCTGATCTCGTGGCCTTGCTGCTCTGTCCTGATGTTAACCTGCCCTTTTGCGCAGGCGAGTGGGACACCCGCAGGAAGGAAGTGGGGACCCTCTTTAAATAGGTAGATCGGGTCACTGCAATTTTAGTCAGAATCCAAACCTGCCAGGAGGGGGATCATGGGCCAGAAGAGGCCCAGGCAGTTGAATTTTAAAATTTAATTTTAATTTCCCTTGTGGGCCAGGAGAAGCAGGAGTGCTCCTACATAAGAACATAAGAAATAGGAGCAGGAGTTGGCCACACGGACCCTTGACCTTGCTCCGCTGGGCCTCCAAGGAAAACTCGGGCTTTCTTTACCCCAGGCTTCCCCCCTCACCCCGATCACCTGCAGAGCTCTTCCCCCCCCCCCTCAACTGACTGCCGGGACCGTTCCCATGGTTCCCCCGGCTGTAGCCCCCGTCACCGAATTCCTGCTTCCGCCTGCTGGCCAGTTAGTGGATCCGGCCAGGTGTGCGTGGGACCCCAGCAATATTTGTGTAAATGAGGCCCGACCATTAAGTCCGGCCGGGCCTCCATATCAGCAGACTCTCTGGGTTCGCCACCCATTTGGGGCTCGCTCGGGTCACACCCGCCTCCACATTAAAGTCGGGGCCATGATTTCTGCTTTCAGAAAACAGAGGTGTACCCTAAATAGATAGAGAGCTGGGGTGATAATATGATCAAGTGGAAGCTGAGAAATAACCTCAGATGTGAATGTGGTGAGCCTTGGCAAACACTTGAACACTGCCTTATGTAGCTCCCCTTGTCAAAATGCTGCATTCCTGAGGAGCTGTTTGAGATAAATGTCAACACTAGGTCCTATAAACTGACTAATAATTAGATTTACTCTCTACCAACAGATCACCAGTAACAACAAATACATAATCAGCTACAACTGAGATTTTGGAGTGGCAAGCTACGATGATGGTGTTGAATTCAAAGCTCATGATAAAAGCTCTACTATCCATATTAGATTCCAGAGATTGCACAAGGGCCTGTTTATAAGAAAAGACAATTTAGGATTCTTTGTGATTTTGTTTTAAAGGTGCATATAATACAGATATTTATTTCTGTAATTCTAATCCTACTGCCTCTAGCTAAGACACAAACCTCCCAAACTGACCAGAGAACTCAAGCACCTGCCCTGTTATGCACTCTCCAGGATTGTCCTGGAGTCTCCAGGAATTAAAGATCAATCTTCGGAACACTGCTGCGAGCAACCCTGAAGAAAAATCATTGTGGCATTTTAAAACAAAATGTGTGTTTTTATCATTTTCTTTGAACATTTTCAATTATTAGTTAGAAAAATATTGGCAATAGGAAGAGAAAGCTTTTTGACTGAGTGCGGCAGTTGGAGGTGGGAGATCATTTGATGAAATCTCCAGGAATATGTCCATCCAGATGTAAGCAATCCTAAACTGTAGACTCACCTCGGCAGTGCAAAGGAGATTTTCTGCTCCCCCTATCCCAGCCCAACCCATCAGCCTGTCCAAATCATTAGAGAATGCTAATAACGTTCACATAATCAGTTCCACAGAATCAGGGACTGGATCACTCATTGATTACCCAGCCCACCGATAACAGAAAAAAATGCATCATTATCTTTATGTGGCATAGAATTGGATACAAACCTCCACCTGGACAATCAGTTCACTAACACTCCTGGGAAATGGATATAATCACCTCTAGATTGCGAGAGACTGGATGCAGACATTTTTTTTCCTTCAGATCTGTTAATCCGCAAGTAGGACTAGGGATGACAAACTCAGACTCTGGCATCAGATTGCTAAAGGTTATCTGTCGCTTTATTACAGCATCATGGAAAATGGATCCATACTCTCCTATAAACTGACTAATAATTAGATTTACTCTCTACCAACAGATCACCAGTAACAACAAATTCATAATCAGCTACAACTGATCAAATGCCACTCATTAGATTAGCAATTGTTTTTTAAAAAAAACAACAACAAATAGCACTAGTGACTTACATTTATTATTTCTTTTCTGAAGTATAAATATAGGTTTTGGATGGGCTCTAACTCTACTCTGAAACTGTAACTCAAATGATACGAGATTGTGTGATTCATTCCAGGCAATTACAAACGATTGTTTTGAAGTATGGTAATTGTTCCTGCCTTGTTTTAATGAGTATGAAAACTAATTGCCCCTAATTCATTGTAATTAATCGTGTGCATTTTATATGAGCAAAAACAAGCTATTTTTTCCATCTGGCCATAAAAATAGAATCATAGAAACATAGAATGGTTACAGCACAGAAAGAGGCCATTTGGCCCGTTGAGTCCGTGCTGGCTCTCTGCAAGAGCAATCCAGCTCTCCCATTCCCCTGCCCTTTCCCTGTAGCCCTGCAAATTCTTTTCCTTCAAGTACTTATCCAATTCCCTTTTAAAAGCCATGATTGAATCTGCTTCCGCCACTCTTTCAGGCAGTGCATTCCAGATCATAACCACTCGCTGCGTAAAAAAGTTTTTCCTCATGTTTCCTTTGGTTCTTTTGCCAACATCCTATATCTATATCTTTTCACTATTTTCTTGTCATAGTTCAATACGCCAATCAATTTGAACTTCCGTGATGTGATGGACTTTTAGCTGAACTTGTGAACAATCATTTGAAGATGGTAATAATCACTGTTAGTAAGGAAGTGATCATTTTGCAGCTTACTGCTTATGTTGTGCTTTGTAGGATGACTCTACCCCTCTGCCAATGATCGAAGTGACACCAATATGGTACAGTGGAGTTTTATTAAGTTTCACACAAGGTTCAGCACTATGTGTGCTTGAGCAGTAGTTAGTAATACAGAACAAGAGCTATATCACCCGTCCTGGGTAGAGGACATGCCCACTTTGCATAGGAGTCTTGACAGTCACCTTGCCTGGAGTCTCTTCCGTCGATATTGCTGTAGGCTCTTGGCCTTACCCTGCCTGGGGTTTCCTCTATTCTTCCTGCCCCCTTTGCTAGGGATAAGGCTCCCGTTGTAGGCTTCTGACCTGTTGGCCTCTGACCTTGTCAGATCCGGATCCTCTCCTCAGGGATGCCTAGTTTCGCTCCAGGGTCAACCCTTGCTCCCGTCCGTGTCCTCTGCAACCTGACTCTCGTACAGGGTCTCTCTTTTATGCCACTATTGAGGGTGCTTACAGGGGTTAAAATTGACATAGACGTTTGACCCTATGGGGATCTTGCTAAAAGGTGTGGTGGCCAATTGGGTGTCGAGTATCTTTCAGACAGAGTAAGAAGAGTCGGCCTACTCTTCATCTCCTTCTTTGATGGACAGGGGGTGATGGAGTAACCCCCCAATACCATACCCCTCTGATTGACCAATCACCTGTTACCACCACTCCCATGGGACTGGCCCCTCATCTTATCTTGTTGTGTTTCTCTCAAGGCCACCCGTAGCAGCTTTTAGGTCTATTATCTTATACTTCTGTCTGGGTCCCAGGCTTGGAAGCCTAAGACTCCATTGTCTCATATGGACAGTTAGGTTCTTATCTCGTGGGTATGACTGAGTGACTTGTTAATATAGCAATGGTTACAGCTTGTGTGCTGTGCTGGCAATTTCACATTTTTATCAGCTTTATTAAAGGATTTTTAAGGGTTTTTGTAAAGCCTGACTGATGCTAAGTTATGTGGTTAATTACTATATACTTGCTTAATTAGTATCGAAGAGAGAAATGTGTTCATATAAGGAGAGCAAAAGGTACATATCACAAATACAGGTGGTACAATGAGTCAAGGTACATGTGTGATTACAGCAATACATTGGTTAACAATTATCAGATATATGTTTGATTAATACAAAAAATGAATTACTCAAACTACATGTTCGATACAGATTCAACAGGTGACGATATAATCTTACAGCTTGTAGCGATATGTGGTGAAATAAATCATTATCCCTTACACCATGGCCGGGATATTTCTGGCTTTGATCTGGGATTACTATTGATGCATTCTACTTGGTGCATCAAATAATAATGCTAAATATGAGAGCTGGTTAAACATTGTCGTTGCCACCAACATAGTTTCAAAATATTTTGGAATGCACATGTTTTAAGAGAGGAAGAAGATGTACTCTTGCCAATTGTTACATGGAATAAATTGCTCCTTGATTAGATAAATCAAATGTATTAATTACTACAGACCTTGCTCCATTCTTTAAATAAGGTTAATATCCTTCTTCCCAACCTTTTAATGTCACTGGTTAAGCAAAAGAATTGTGTATTGACACTCCTGGTTCCAATAGACCTACTGATAATGGCAAACTGTGTGGATTCCTGAATTTTATTATATAGAGGCAGTAAAATGCAATCTAGGGATTCTAGGGTAGGATGACATCCTCCTTTGAAAATACGACTGGCCGACTTGTTCTGGGACATTGGGATAGATTTTCAACCTACTGCCCGGGTGTAAAACTGTTGTTGTAGATCGGCTGCCCGTTAAATCTACTTCAGTATCTCTTACCTGGATACTATTTGGATGGGTTTCTAAAATGTAGGGGTCAATTCTAAACTGCGGTAATGGGATAGGGAATCCTTTAAAATGCCTTACCGCCTCGTTCCCGCTGGAATATCACTGGGCACCATTTCAGCTGCTCACTGCAGTTGGGTGGCTGAAGCATTGGCTTAAAGCAGGCGGGAGCCTCATGAAGCAATGCAAATCATGGTCTTATTATATCAATGGGACCCTGATTGCATTTTAAACTGGGCCTGATTGGGAAAACCGCCATGTTTCCCGTCAGGTGAAGGCAGGTCAGCTGCTGTCTGAAAGGATGGAAAGACCCTCTGAGGGAAGTGAAAAGCTTTCCTTTTATGGAGCCAAGAGGAGCAGAGCCATGGCCTCCCCTGTCCAGGACTCTCACCTCTCTTTCCCACGCGACCATCCCAAAAAAACCCTCCCCGCGACTTACCTGCTTGCCGGCGAGTCTTCCTTTGATGCTTTCTGTCCATTTCAGGCAAGCAGCTGATCCGCAGCATGCAGATGTGGCCCTGGAGTTAAAGTACCCTCGGCCTCAAACTGAGGCCTGGGAATGCATTTCACTCCCATCTCTGCCCACCCGATACCTACTGCTAGTTAAAATGGACCCCTTAATTTCAACACAGACAGTGCTGTGTAGTTGTTGTCCGTGAGTCTCAGGAAGCCAGGGTTGGATAGTGGGGATGGATAAATATTCTTGAATTTTGCTTGATTATCTTTGGGGATCTGGTAGTATTTATGCAGAATTTTCCCTTGAAAGATTAAATAATTGGAATGGAGTTGATAATAATAAACATTGTACATAGCTGGTGGAAGCAAAGGTATTGAGGTTCCAAATGGAGTTTTCTTGTTGCACACTTATTAGGAAAGGTTTTGCTGGATCTGTGCGCAAGGCCCAATGAATTGAATGGGTGCCGTGATTATGGAAAAATCGGTTGGATTGGAATGGGTGTCTGTGAAATAAACCTCCCGATTTTCCTCCATTTAAATTATATTTATGGCGGAAAATCAAGCCGGCTCCTTTGTAGGCGTCATCTCCAACCCACACAATTTTCCAATATCCACCGGGCCCAGGCAATCCAGTGCACCTAAGTGCAGACCTAGGAAAATCTTGCCTTTTATGTTCTTATTTGATGCACTACCTCAAAAGTCGGCAGCCATTTCGACAGATGTCCACTGTAACTTTGGCTGGAGCCTGCCAAAATTCTACCAAAACTGACGGAAACTGGGACAAGACCCAGTTACGCCGGGTCCCAGCTTAATCCCAGAATTTCCTCGATGACTTGTCAGGGATAGTGCCTTCACCCACCCCAACAATGGCCACTGTTGTAAGGATTTTTTTTTATTCGTTCACGGGATGTGGGCGTCGCTGGCGAGGCCAGCATTTATTGCCCATTCCCTAATTGCCCTCGAGAAGGTGGTGGTGAGCCGCCTTCTTGAACCGCTGCAATCCGTGTGGTGACGGTTCTCCCACAGTGCTGTTAGGAAGGGAGTTCCAGGATTTTGACCCAGCGACAATGAAGGAACGGCGATATATTTCCAAGTCGGGATGGTGTGTGACTTGGAGGGGAACGTGCAGGTGGTGTTGTTCCCATGTGCCTGCTGCTCTTGTCCTTCTAGGTGGTAGAGGTAGCTGGTTTGGGAGGTGCTGTTGAAGAAGCCTTGGCGAGTTGCTGCAGTGCATCCTGTCGATGGTACACACTGCAGCCACAGTGCGCCGGTGGTGAAGGGAGTGAACGTTAAGGGTGGTGGATGGGGTGCCAATCAAGCGAGCTGCTTTATCTTGGATGGTGTCGAGCTTCTTGAGTGTTGTTGGAGCTGCACTCATCCAAGCAAGTGGAGAATATTCCATCACACTCCTGACTTGTGCCTTGTAGATGGTGGAAAGGCTTTGGGGAGTCAGGAGGAGAGTCACTCGCCGCAGAATACCCAGCCTCTGACCTGCTCTTGTAGCCACAGTATTTATGTGGCTGGTCCAGTTAAGTTTCTGGTCAATGGTGACCCCCAGGATGTTGATGGTGGGGGATTCGGCGATGGTAATGCCGTTGAATGTCAAGGGGAGGTGGTTAGACTCTCTCTTGTTGGAGATGGTCATTGCCTGGCACCTATCTGGCGCGAATGTTACTTGCCACTTATCAGCCCAAGCCTGGATGTTGTCCAGGTCTTGCTGCATGCGGACAAGGACTGCTTCATTACCTGAGGGGTTGCGAATGGAACTGAACACTGTGCAATCATCAGCAAATATCCCCACTTCTGACCTTATGATGAAGCAGCTGAAGATGGTTGGGCTGAGGACACTGCCCTGAGGAACTCCTGCAGTGATGTCCTGGGGCTGAGATGATTGGCCTCCAACAAGCATTACCATCTTCCTTTGTGCTAGGTATGACTCCAGCCACTGGAGAGTTTTCCCCCTGATTCCCATTGACTTCAATTTTACTAGGGCTCCTTGGTGCCACACTCGGTCAAATGCTGCCTTGATGTCTTGGGTGGGTTGTTGGGTGGGGCTGAAAGACTGAGCCTCCCTACATCAGGAGTTCTCAGGCCCCAGGCCTTCACTTAAACCCACCATGTCATTGGCAGAGGTTCACCTGGTCAGACAAGGCATATCTCCCTGATCACCAGTGCATGTGGGACTCACCTGGAAATCTGAGCTGGATTCGTGGCCTGGACCAACCACCCCACCCCCACCCCCACCCCCACCCCCGCGAAGATTTGGGAGGAATTTTGTTTTTAAAGTGGCTCCCTTATAAAGGGACATCTATAACTTGTTTTGGGGTTGAAGGAAATCTGGCATCCTCCCCTGGCCAGGTAACCTTCAGTCACTAGTGGCATAATTAGAAGAGAACTGTCATCCACAGGGAAATGAGAAAACCTCCCTCCGACCTCAAAGGCTATTGGGATCAGTGCCGAGGTTCCTGGTGAGTGCATCTCAGCACTGACGCTGAGAGACACCCCATCATGGATTTAATGGGGCCTCTGTTTATAAAGAAATTATTTGCAGTTAGTTATTAGGAATGTGAGTTGTCAAACATATATTAAATTATTTCACCTGTTTGAAATTAATGTAGAACTACATGCAGTTGAACATTACTTCTGTTCCTCTGCATTTCTAATGAAAATGATTCCTTTAATGTGTATTTGTTCCCTTTTCCCTCCTGCTTTTCTGTAGTTAACAAGTAGGAGTCTGTACTGCCAGTTTTCCTTTCTTGCATTTGTATTAGGTTTTGGGGAGTAGCCAATCTATGCGAAAGGTCCTTTGGCAACATCAAAATGTAAAGTGTGTCTTAAATGTTGGGATAAACATTTATGAATTCAACTGGAAAACAATTGTTTCTTTAATGAAACATAAAATTATACAAACATACGTCAGTGAATTTGAATTCTAATGTCTTACGCAAGGGAGAAGCAATTTTTTCCGAAGGGTATGTTTTGATCACATTAAAGCCTTCATTTGAAACGTTATTTGCCTCAGTCCTTCCTGGTATCTTGCCCTTCTGGTGACAAATGTATTTATTCAAGATGTGGATGGTGTTGTGGTTGTACAAGTTAAAGCAATCTCGGTTAGTTCTGAATACAACAACCATGAAAAATCCAATTCAATATTTATTACTTGTGTCACAAATAATTTACAAAGTCAATTAGCTTTCAGTGCTTAATGTAATGTGTGATGACAACACTAGGCCGCAGTCAAGTTCAAAGCAAAAAAAAAATTAAATTGTATTAAATGTCAATTGTCAACCTTTCCCATTAAATACATGTCACCCTTCACAAACTGTTAGACACCAATATATGATTCCCAGACCAATAGCTAGATTGCTAATCATGTTCGATGTCCTGCTGAAAGGAAGCATTGATTCCTGAATGTTGCTGTGCATAACAGACCACAGAACAACATGTAAGTCCATCTCCCCAAATATATGTATAACTTGGTTTATTGAGGCACTTCACTGATTATTTTTGGATTGCTCACAGTTCTCCTATGGTCCTGCTCATGTTAAGTTAAAGGATATGCCATTTTATAACAACAGGAGTAAAATATCATCTAACACACAATCTATTATTCTGCTGCTAAGATAGGGTTGTGTTTAATCTGGCCTGTTCCTTTTAAGGGAACAACATCTAGTTGCTGTAAATAGACACATCCTGAGGTCAGTTCAAGGCTAATTGTTGTTGCTGAGGGAAATCTGTGTGTAGATTGGCAGTATTTGTGAATCCCCAACTCTTTTTCTGGGGACATTCCAGGTTGTTAATGTTAGAAAAAACTAACAGGCCTTTCTCTTTCATAGTTTTTTTAAACAGCAGGCAGATTGGCTCCAGCCCCACAGTGGAGCCCTGCTGCACCCTAGAAGGAAAGAAGAAAACTTTCATTGAATTCTAGCAGTTGCTAACAGCTCTTTTGCAGATCCTTTGATCCAAAAGGGTTGCCTGTAAACTCTAATGCCCAGTTTCCGTGTGTATTTTTCCTTTCTTGCCGATGCCAGACGCAGTCCACAGAAAATGGTACAGGAGATATTAACAAACATTCCCATGTCACTTACATAATATTTAAATGTCCCACTTCAGGACATGCATGCCAAGAACAAGTCTAGCATATGGGGCTGTGCTCCTTTTTGATCTGCCTAGTGTCCTGGGGATTGGTGCATAGGAAGCATAACTAGAAGGAACTTGGCCCCATAGTGTCTTCCGCTATAAAAGAAAACCACTGAAACAAAAGCAGTTACATTTTCTATATTAACATAATTATAATACATTATTGGTCTTGGTAATGTAATCCCCCTCGAATATGATACTTTATATTATTTATGTGCCTTTCAGATTGATTACTATGTTTTGTTTATAACTATTACCAGAGGATTGTACTTTCAGTAGCCCCTTTCCTTAGCATTTTGTCTGCCAGCTTGCTGATCTTTATAGTCGGTGAAACTTTGGCTGTTGAGGACCTTCACAATATTGGTGTATTTATAAGCACCATGATAATGGATTACCCGAAGCACTGCTCTGTTGCGTGACCTGGTGAAGAAACTTCTGAGAAGGGGGGTGCTTAGAGTCATCATTCAAATCATGTAGACTACACGTCGCTTTCAACTGGAGAACCAAAGCATAGATTAATAGGCAAACTGGGTTATTTGCCTACTCGAAGATAAGGTGAACACTGACTTTCCCATAAACTTTGTCGTGAGTATCACTCGAGGTGGACATAATCTGAAATTTGTCACCATTCAATCCGGCTAAGAACAATATAATTCAGAACAAGATTCTACCTGCACTCTCATCGGAGAGTCAAATTCAGTTCTAATGTAGGGAGAAAAGTGGCCAACACTCAGGCTACTGGATAGAGAGCAAAGCCATTCTGAATGTTCCGAAAGGTGAGTTCTTGTTAGACAGTGTCGCCCTCAGGCAAGGGTTTCTGAACTTAAGCAATATATGACAAGCTATCTGTCTTAAAGAGAAATTAGGATAGAATAAAATAGTGACATCAATATTTCATATCAGTCTATGACATTTCTATGCTGAGCAGATGACAATAGCCACAGAAACAGCTTTAAACGTATTCAAATTAATACAATTGCATCTCATGGAAATTTCAATTTTGATGTCTCAACCAGCTTTTATTTAATCAAACATTAATGCTTTGTTCTATATCATCTTGAGGAGACAAATTCCAGTTTTGGCAGGGTTACATTGTTAAAAATCACTTGTACACACAGCCTATATATCAGTGTATAGAAAGCACTATGTAGATATATAAAATATAAAAATGATAATGTAAAATAGTAATTATAAAAAATAAAGAAGCAAAGGCAGATTTTTCTGTCCCAGGTCACCTCCGATTCAAACCTTTCATGTGGAACTTTGTCAAATGTTTTTTGGAAGTTTATGTTGCGGGGCATCATCTACTCGGGATATCACTTCCTCAAATAAGTCGAGGAGGTTGGTCAGTCACAAACTTCCCCCTTCTGAATCTATGGCCGTGAATTTCCTCAGAGCTGCTTCTGCTCTGATGTTGTAACTTGGCCAGAAGTGCAGTGGAAACCCCGTTACCATGTGTAAACAAGGTTTCTGAGGCATTTCCGGCCAAGTTACGGAAGTGGATCAGGGGCAGCTCCGTGGAAATTCCTTGTCCATCTTACATGGGTAAGATGGGTATAGAGGGATATGGGCCAAGTGCAGGAAATTGGGACTAGCTTAGTGGGATAAACTGGGCGACATAGACATGTTGGGCCGAAGGGCCTGTTTCCATGTTGTAACTTCTATGATTCTATGATTCTATGATCTTAGCCACTGTTTATTAGTTCTTAGTATACGGGTACTCCCCCCGTCTACTCCAGATAATCAATTCCGTTATTTTCTATGGAATGGAAGTGAGACTAATTTGTCTGTAGTTGCTTGTGTCTATTTTGTCACCTTTTTTGAATAAGGGTACCACTTTAGCCTGTTTTCAATCTACTGATACCTCCCCAGTGTCCATTGACACCCTCATAATGATTATTAGTGCCTCACAAATCTCCTCCCTAGTCTCTTTCTGCACGCTGGGATAAATACCACTTATCCCTGGAAATTTCTTTGTTTTTAGCCCATCTAGGACTTCCTTCTCATTTACATCAAATTTATTGATTTTAATTTGATTAAAATTAAAATCAATAAATTTGATGTAAATGAGAAGGGCACGTCACTCACGTCTTGTCCTGCAAATGAATACTTGGAGGAAGTAATCATTCAGAATATTAACTATCACATGCTCATCCTCAGTTTTGCCTCCAATTGCGTCTTATCATTTTAAACAGCACTTAGTCAAACCAGGAGCTTTGAGAAGGCCACAGTTAAAATTCTAATATTAACATTCTAAGAGAAGAGCTCGGCATGTTTACAGCCTAGTGATTCCAATCATAATACTGTACAGACATTGCTTTAAGAGTCAGATGAAGTGCCACACAACACTGTGAATAGTAAAAAGATTGATCTATTAAAAAAGATTGTAATATATTAGATCTAATATCTTATTTTCTACAGTTTTAGAAAAATTTAGATAAATGTAGAGACTGACGACAGCAAACTGGTCAAAACTACAGATGAACTGTGGGAGATGTTCAAAAAAGAATTTAGCTTAATACAGGACCAGTATACACCCCTAAGGGGAAAGAGCTCTCCTTACCAAATAAAACAGCCGTGGTTGACAAAAGAGGTGAGAGATAACATAAAATTAAAGGAAAGAGCATACAAAAGTGTAATGAGTAGAGTAGATCCAGGGGACTGGGAGACGGGAGACGGAAGAATGGGTTTCCCGGATGTCCTTACGATTTTGGTGTAAGGACATCTTTTTTTTTGATGATTTCCCACCCTACAGACCGGCCTGATTGACAGGCTATTCTCAGTCAGACGGGAGAAGAGGATCTGTTCAGGTAAGTGTTAGATGGGATGGATGGGGGGGGGGGGTGGGCATCGGGGACATCAGGGGGCATGGGGGCATTGGTGGGCATGGGGGTCACGGGGACGGGGCCAGTGATCGGGGGATAGGGGATCAGTCATCAGGGGTCAGTCATTGGGGGGGATCGGGGGTCAGTCATCAGGGGGAGGGTCAGTCACTGTGGGGGGGAGTTGGGATCGGTGCCATCACGGGGGTTGTGATCTTGGGGGGGTGTCGGAGGTCATCACGGGGGTTGGCGATCGTTGGGGGGGGCGGCGATCGTTGGGGGATCGGGGCTGGCGATCGTGGGGGGTGTCGCAATTGTTGGGCGGGGTCGGCGATCGTTGCAGAGGGCTCAGTGATCATTGGTGGGGGTTGCTGCAGGTAGGCTTGTTGGGCCTGGGGGAAGTATTCCTGCTCCTCCGGGCCCACAAGCTGTGCTATGGAGGCATTTACCTGCAGTTTCGGGCCTTCTCACCTCCTCTCATGTGGCGTGAAGGAGAAGGCCCCCAGGGGCTAAAATCAAAAAAGCTTTGAAAATAGAGGCCTGCAGCCTCCTTAAAAGCTTTTAATGCCCAACCCGCGTCCCGCCCCCGTGAAAACTGGAAATGGGCGGGTTGGAGGTGAGTTGGGGGCGGGTTTTAGATTTTTGAAATTTTTACTGCCTCCCCACTCCTAACCCATCTGTTTTTCCAGGCTAAAATCATGCCCTTTGTGTTAGTCTTCACAGTAGAGGAAGAGGATAATACACTTGACATTCCATAGAAACTAATAATGAATCCAGGACTGGAACTCACTAAAGTTAACGTAAGCAAGAAAACAGTATTAGAAAAAATAATGGCACAAAAGACTGACAAATCCCCAGAACCTGATGGTTTCCACTCTAGGGTTTTAAAGGATGTAGGTAAGGAAATTGCTTTAGCCATAATCTTCCAAAGCTCTCTCGATTCAGGAATTGTCACTTTAGATTGGAAAATTGCAAATGTAATTCCATTATTTAAGAAAGAAAGGGTATGTCATGTCTAACGAACCTAATTGAATTTTTTGAGGAAGTAACTAAAGTAGTAGACAGGGGAATGTCTATGGATGTAGTTTATATGGACTTCCTGAAGGCATTCAATAAGGTTCCACATAAGAGACTCTTGGCTAAAATTAAAGCTCATGGAATTGAAGGCAAATTATTGACCTGGTTAGGAGACTGGTTAAGCGGTAGGAAACATAGTAGGGACAATGGGTATGTACTTGAATTGGAAGGAAGTGACTAGTGGTGTCCCACAAGGATCTGTGCTGGGGCCTCAAGAATTCACTATATTTATCAATAACTTAGATAACACAATAGAGAGTCCCATATCCAAGATTGCTGATGACACAAAATATTGGTGGCATAGTAAGTAGTGTAGATGGGAGCATAAGATTACAAAGAGACATTGATAGATTAAGTGGCAGATGGATTTCAATGCAGGTAAGTGTGAGGTCATCCACTTTGGACCGAAAAAGGATAGATCCCGAGTATTGTTTAAATGGTGAAAATCTAGGAACAGTGGAGGTCCGTATACACGCATCACTAAAATGGAGTAGTCAAGTCCAAAAGTAATCAAAAAGGCTAATGGAATATTGGCCTTTATAACTAGAGGACTAAAATATAAAGGGGAGGAAGTTTTGCTATAGCTATACTAAACGCTGGAGTACTGTGTACAGCTATGGGCACCGCACCTTAGAAAGCATATATTGACCTTGGAAGGAGTGCAGAGCAGATTCACCAGAATGTTACCAGGGCTCCAAGGATTCGATTATGAGGAGAGATTACATAAACTAGGCTTGTATTGCCTGGAATATAGAAGGTTAAGGGTGATTTGATTGGGGTTTTTAGGAATTTGAAAGGAATTGATAGGATAGATAGAGAAAAACATTTTCCATAGGTCTCATCCCTATGTTTGCACACTGATGAGTTATGTTAAAACATTGAATAAAGGTTGCGCACTACTAAATCCCACATCCTCCAATCTGCATGCCAGACCTCACCAATCTGCCGATCTGAGTTTGTACCAGGCCTGCGAGAGTGCATGCACCAAGGTTCTCCTCTGATGCACTAGAGGCCTTGGTGTAAGAGGTGGACAGAAGGAGGGACATCCTATATCCGCATGGGGGTGGGGGGGGCAAGAAGCCCTCCAGACATATACTCAAAAAGCAGTGGGAGGCAGCGGGGGATGAAGCCAATGCCAGGGGCACATCATCATGAACATAGATGCAGTGCAGGAAGAAGTTCAATGCTTTGACATGAGTGATCAAGGTGAGTAAGGTCAACTGTCAAGTGGCGTCTCCTACCAACTGCTCCATGCAATACACACCCCCATCACCCACATACCAATAAATTCTTTCCATCAGTACTCAACTCTTCCAATCAGATACTTCCTCTCACCCTTACACATTACCACTGTTTCAAGCCTCCCACCCACAACTCACAGGCCACACACACTGGCAGCTATTCAACCATGACAGGCACATCACCCAGACACACGTCTCGCTTTCTTGCAGGAGAAGGTGGCGCATATCAAGATGCAGCAAATGGCAGTGGCAATTAGCCCCTCGAGCCTGTTCCATCATTCAATGAGATCATGCTGGACCTGCGACCTAACTCCATATACCCGCCTTAGCCCCATATCCCTCAATACCCTTGGTTCACAGAAATCTATCAATCTTAGACTTAGAATTCACAATTAAGCTAGCATCAACTGCTGTTTGCAGAAGAGCATTCCAAACTTCTCCCACCCTTTGCGTGTAGAAGCATTTCCTACCTTCACTCCTGCACGTCCTGGCTCTAAATGTCCTCTAGTCCTAGTATTCAAGTGTAGGAGACCTCCAAAAACAGTTACAAATGTTTCAGCAGCCAGAAGCAATAATCCAGCAACTAATCTGTAAATCCTGCATAGTCCCTTTAAATAGTGCTAGTGGGGATCTTTCAGGCACTCTAAGACACGTTCAGATGGTTGGGTTTAAGACTGTGTGTTGAGTTGAGCATTAAGTCCCAAAATGGTGTCTATCACTTTTAATCAGCATTGCACACTGATTGAAGCCATTTTCTCCCTAATTTACATGCTTCCAGCCTTCAATATCTGCGCCTGTGCTAACCCCTATACCAAGATGGCGTCCAGCACATGTCATGCTGGATACATGCATGCGCAGCCAAGATGCCATCTTGGATGTCGGAGAGGCCGTGTAGCGCCGAAACAACGGGCGCTACACGGCCCAATTTAGCGCCTATCATCTTAAAATCAGAGCCAGGCCATTCACGAGAGAAGTTAGGAAACACCTCTTCACATAGAAGTGCGGAACTGTCTCTCACAAAAAGCGATAGATGCTAGCTCAATTAATAATTTTAAATCTGAGATTGATAGACTTTTGCTAGCCAAGGGTATTAAGGGATATGGAGCCAAGATGGATGGATGGAGCCATGATCTCATTGAATGATGGAACAGGCTCGAGGGGCTGAATGGCCTACTCCTGTTCCTTGTTCCTATATTCCTATGTTGTCTGCTTGAAAAAATGTTTTGGTACATAGTGAAATAAGGCAATTAAATTTAAGGTCATCAGTAATATCAACAGAACAATACTGCAGAGCAAAAACATGTTTTAGGTAAACTGTTAGTATTTAGTAATTGATTAACCATGTAATTTATATTGAAACTTCTATTTTAAGGATAAAACAGATTCTAAATATTTAAATAATTACCCTCGTGATTGTAAAAGCATATGTGAATATTAAGGTGGGCTGTCAATTAATCTGTTCCAGGATTGCCATTAAGATCTCCTATTGACAGCCCTTTTTTAGGTGCACACATTCAAAGGCAACATAATTGCTCTGGAATTGAGTATTGAGTGCAGCAAGAGTTGGGCTGTAATAGGCTCATCAACACTCATTTCACTTGTAACCTGTTTCAGAGTAAATGGGGGATAATTGATTGTTGTCTCTGAAGGTTACATTTGAAAAATCTCTCAGCCATTTCAAAAATCTTTGTTTCCTGCAAACTTCTGTTGATTTTTTTCTCCAAATCCCTCCCTTTCTGTTCTCCCCTTAAAGCACTGATTCTCTTAATGGGCACAGATACTTGGATGATGGCAAACTTCCAGCACCTTACTGATGTGGTCATAATTCATCTGTAAGTCTTTAGCGTTAGCAGGCTATCTAACTATGGAGGGCACCACAACCCAGCTTGACCCTAGTCCTGAACTGATGTCCCACATCCATGGACTATAAGTGGGTTGTTGTATAAAATTTGGGAGTGAGAATCCTGGCTGATTTTCAATTTGTTGAACAACTTCTCCTTTAATTCCACTCACTTCCTCCAGTTAAAAGGTGTCACGATAGGAGTTCTAGCTATGCCTGTCTTTTTGCTGGATATGTTAAACACTCTTTGTTCCAGTCCTACTCAAGCCCTCTCCCTGACCTCCTTTTCCATTCCATCTGTATCGGTCCCACTTCCTGCTCTTTCCCTGATCCGGTGAACTTCATGAACTATGCTTCAAATTTTCACCCATCCCTTACCCTGAGGAAAATCAGGCCGGGGAGACCTATCGCTGCATCCCTGCCATAACTTTGATTCCTCCCTCGCTCCAGCCAGGGAGGCTGCCAGTCACCCTTTCACTGCCCACAGTGGTGGTTGTGCTGCAGCACTGCCCGCATTTTCCTGGCTGGCAGTGACAGGCTCCCTTTTGCTGGCAGGTCACCTTGCAGACTTAATGGCCCCCGAATCAGTTCATGGTGGGGTCATGTGGCAGGTGGCAGTTCTATCCTAACCATCCTGGAGTGGATTAAGGAAAACCAGGCCCTTCTCATTTGATGACACTTGCAGTGATATATTATTCAACCATATTACACAATAGTAATTCTTTTGTTTTCCAGATAGGGTGTAGAAACAATTACTGAATATTAGTAGGAATCTTAGGGGAGTTCATGGAATACTATCGCAGGCATTTTCAGGCAGTCATAATAATAATTTCAAATAAAAATAACAAATTTGTTTCAAAGTATTTGTCTAACTTGTTTTGCTCTGTGTTTAAATATTCTACCCAGTTTAAAATGATGGTCACATACTCAGCAACATGCTATAACTGTCACATTCTATAGAGTTTGAATTTCTTTATAAATCCCTTTGCTTTAAGGTAACAATACATAATATTTAATGTCAATAAATCCAATTTAAGGATATTTATCTACCTCAGATGACAACAGTGAAGGCAGGCACTTTTTTTCACAGTAGTCAATCCTGCCACAGGGTCCTTATTCTGAGTGTCAGTTAACCTTGTATAGTCAAGATTGATCTTGATTATAAATAGCAGAGAAGTCTTTCACCAATGATTTTTGATGTTCACTGACAGCTGAGACCAAACCAATGTCAAAATGAGAAATTAGATTCTTCATGTAAATTGCACTGTAGCTGTGATACTTGTAACTTAACTATCACAGTCCGGTGAAACACGTAACAACTACAGCTTTGAATCTCATGTGCAATCCACCCCTATCACTATATCTCACACATTTATATATTTGTGTGGCAAATCTTTACTGCACAATTAAGCAAGATGTTAAATACTTGATAAGAACAGAGTATTATGTACCGCTTATCACATTGATGGGGCTGATATCGGAGCTCACAATCAAAAAATCTACTTATACCATTTTTTATTATCCTTAAAATGTTAAGGATGTTTTTGTTTAACGTGTTTGAATTTCCCGTGGAGTTAGACAAAATGAATGGGCTTATAATAAAAAAGATGGTGATGTTATAAGTTAATAAATTGAGAGAATTTTTATTATTTATGTTAATGAAGAAGTGATGTTTTTCAAATGAGTAATTGTATGTAGTGAGCAAATAAATAATGACATTTAGTCAGAAAGTTAAATGTAGTGATTAATGCACTAATGTACTGAATAACCTACTGAATCATAAAATGTCATCAATAGGTTAGGTTAGTCAAAAAAGAGTAAGTGTAGTAAGGGGATGGATAATATCTCATAATGCTATGGGTGGGAAGTATATAAATGGAGGCTACTGAAAGTGTTCTATGTGAATGGTGAGGTTATATTAATGATAGAGGAGTGAGGCAGGAATTTTGAGTTGGTAATGAAGGTGAGGGGTAAATATGGGCTTGTGAGGAGCAAAAGGGTAATGGTGGGGTCTGAGGTGAGCAAGAGTCACAGCTGGGAGTAGTGCAAGCTGGTGGAGAAGGATAAGGAGAGTGGGCAGATGGACAGAATAGGAGATGTTGGTGCTGGAGGAAGTCAGTATGGTGCTGACTAGATGCTGGGGCTGAACTGCAGCTTAAGTGGGTTAGGAGTCTAGTGGTAGCAGAGTATTATGCCAGGAGGTGTAGGGAGAGGTTCGTAGGTGCAGGAGATCTTGGGTCCTGAAAAATGTGCTAAGTATGATGCACAGTAAGTACTTGCTGCTATAAAAAATGACAATAAAGGTAGAATAATTAGAAAATAATAAAGGTGGAATCATTATAAAGAAATAAAATTAGTGTAACATTCCTGAGGGACTGGGCTGTTAAAAGTTGGAGCTGTGGCTCCTCTCATCCCTGGGGTTGGGAAGGGGGAAGTTGGGTATATAAGGAAAAACACAGAGAAGGTTATTTTCAATTGCTGGCTGCCTGTTTCTCACTTGTAAAATTGGCGGTTGACAATTGAAAATTGGGAATGGGGGGGAGGTCACCTCGGCTGCCCCATTGACAAGAAGACCCACTTGATGCAATTTTCAGGTGGTCCTGAAAATGGGCTAGCATCCCACCCACTAGTTTCTGGCAGGAGGCTGCATAAATATGCATATCAGGTTCATACACTGGTTGTAGGATAAAAAAGAGGATTATTAAAGGGCATGGGGAGTGAGTGGAATCAGACATGAAGGCTCATGTAGAGAAAAACACTGGTACAGACCTTTTGGGCTAATGGCCTCTTTCTGTATGTAACATTCTATGATTCTTTGATTTTTGCATAGCTTAATCCCAACAAAATCAATTGAGAGTAATGGTTAAAATAAAGCAAATAATTTCTTTACAGGAAATTTTCATTCTGCATGGAGTGGATCAGTATCTGGTAAAATATGTGGTTAATGCTTTCTTTTTGCACTTTGGTAGCCTAATGGTTACGATACTGAAACATGACCCTGAAAGTTCAAATCCCACCATGGTGTTGAGATTTGAATTCAATAAATCTGGTAATGCTGGATTATTGGAAAAACTCAACTAGTTCACTAATGCCCTTGAATCTTAAACTTAATCCTACAACCATTCCCCCCACTCATACATGTTCAATCAATTTCCCTCATGGTACTTTATTAGAAATTTGCAAATGATTAAGGCTGAACTTCATATTCACTCACACGCTCCAACATTAGCTCAAAATAAAAAATAATAACTTCCTGCTTCATAAAGTGTCACAATTTACCAGTAGATGAAATAATCTGCTTCATAAATTCTACATTTTGCTTCTATTTGGCCATGTGTTGTACAGATCAATAACATTAAAAATCTTACATTCACGTGGACTTCCTATCTGCAAAACCTTACTTCCTGTTATCAACTCTATTCATTATAAATTCTATGTCCACATTTATAATGGAAACTGCTTATGTAAACTTGTTACACTGTAATTATACCTTCCCACTAATGATAATACTCAGCTTTGTATCTCTTCAGTCTGTATTGCAGGAAAACTACTATGCTCTAACCAACTCTAATTCTCTAGTTTCCAATATGTCGTAAGTTTTGCTTTTTAACTATAAATAATGTAAAACCAACATATATTAAAAAAAACAGAATGACTTTAAGATGGGGATTGAATTATGTCATGCACCTTGGTCCAACTATCATCTGACCTCTAACCTTGCTTCACCTGAAGTCAACAGTTGTTTTCAACTCCCCATGTTCAATGCTATGGGAGATTAACTAGTAGATAATAATTCTGTGGTTAAAATAACAATGTCAATGTTCAATTGTGGCGTTTTTTCAAGGATAAAAGTACTTTTGTTTTCCCTTAGAAAAGCTTGTGGGGTTCATAGTAAATCATTGCAAATTAATTGTTTTATTTTAACCCAGCCATGTAGTTCATTAGATCCTTTACGTAGAACTAAACCAATCCTTTCACATGAGATTCACATTTAAAGGTTTCCTAACTCTGAAACGTGACTGTGAAATGGAAATGTGCTCTTTATGTCAAATAATAAAGGTACTATTCATCAATCTGGTCTGTTCTGTGCCACAGTCATTGATCATTGAATGTTAGCACCAGTCCTCTTGTATCAGGTATGTCAGCAGCATGCTAGATGCATATTCATTTTGACAGTATTGATTTACTTTCATGCATTGAAAGTATAAATCCATGGGCTCGATTTTTGAATCCAAGTGCGGGTGTGTTGGGGGCGGGGGGCGCTCCGAAAATCAGGGAAATCCCGAGTGAGCTCAGAACCCGGCTCCAACCTGCAGACTTCTGGGTTGCCCACTGACGCGTCTGGGTGCGTGCGTGCCTCCCAAATGCGGAAGTCCCATCGGCAATTAAAGCTGGCGGGGTGACAGTTAAGACAGTTAGTTAGATAGTCGAAGTACTTGAAGTACTTAATTTTGTGCACATTGAGGCACATTCAAACATCCTCAGCGTGTTTCCCGTGCTGTGGGAAACACTCCATGTGCTACCAGATGTGTTTCAGCCAGCAGCCAGTTGGACATTCAAATGCTTGTTTGACAGATGGGGAGAAAAGGTGAGTTATTGCAGCAGGGCACTCTGTTCTTTCAGACAAACTTTTGGCTGCGAGATCTTTGTGTTTTCACTGAAAATTCTTAGTTTCCACTCACTTTTCTTCTGTTCACACATATTTACCAACTTTTCGGACCCACTCAAACTCACACCATCAGGATGGGGGGGGGGGGGGGGGGCGCCATGGCTGCATTCGCTACTACATCTGAGGACGAGTAACATCACCAGCATCGCCATGCCTCCCTGCACAAAACAGTCCTGCAACTACACATACATCCATTGTAAAGTGACCCACCGGGTGGCATCAAGTGTCGTCGTTCATAGAAACCTTATGAAAGGGCCCTATCACAAAAGCCGGTCAAAAATGGGCAAGACGTGGCAGTAGTGGTGATAATCATAGCATTTAATGTGAGTTTAACAAGAAACAAATATAAATGAAAAACATGACCGTCTGTCAAACACCCTTGTGCATACCCTTCGTGATCACAAAACCTTAGCTTTTCTCTTCCTACTACTTCTACGCGGTGTATTTTTTTTTATTCGTTCATGGGATGTGGGCATCGCTGGCGAGGCCAGCATTTATTGCCCATCCCTAATTGCCCTTGAGAAGGTGGTGGTGAGCCGCCTTCTTGAACTGCTGCACAACGTGGCTGCAGCAGAGGTAGTGGCAGGTTGCTCATGTTTATGCCCTGACTGCTTAGATGCTTTCAGACTACGTCCTCTGGGCTTTGGAGCCTGTGAGGGCCCCTCCAAAGACTGCTCTACCTGCCCCTGTGCAGGGGCAGACTCGGCCACCTAGAGAGGAGGCAGCATTGAGGGTACTGATTGAGAGGGGGGCAACGGGTGAGATGTGGGAGCGCTTTGAATGATGTCCCCACTTCTATGTCCCCTTTCGCCATCATCCCTCTCCTGGACCAGGCCCACACCACTCCTACTACCCTGCTGGAGAACAGTGTGGTGGACATATGTGATGTCTTGGAAGGCCATTTCTAAAGTATCTGTTTAAGGCGGCAGAATGTTGTTCATCATTGTTGAACTGTTGTTAGGGCCTGAATGGACTCATTTTTGAGTCGTGCTTGAAGCTCAATGGAGGCTAGCCTTCTCTCCATTGCAGACATTCCTGCACTTACCTGCGACACTATCTCAGACAGTTGCTCACGTCCCTGTGACAGTATCTCAGAGATTCCCTCCTATACCTGTGCCACCATTCCACTCATGCAGGAGTTGGACTCCTTCATCCTCTGCGCTTTTGTGGAGAGTGTGCGTGGCACCTGTTCCAGTACCTCGCAAATGTGCTGCTGTCCCTCGATCATTCTCCTTTTAAAGGATGGCCCCTGGGTTCAGCATCTACGTCCAGTTGAGCAGAGCCTGGAGAGGAGTTCGCCCATCGACGCAGAATCTCCACAGCTGCCCTGGCACCAGTGTTTGCTCGTGCTCACTTGTGTGTGGTGACTCACCAGGTGCCAACCGAACTAGCTCACTACTGGGACCCACCAAGGTGTGAGTATCTGTGCTGATGGATGGCTCACTAAGATGTGACAGTGCGCCCTCAGAGGCCGTCAGGTCTTCTGAGGAGTCGCCGTCTGCCGTCACTGCGGTTGTTGAAGGGCCTGTAAGAAAATAGAATATTAAGCATCGTCACAGAGGTTTCACGTTGTGATGAACATACTGAGGTGTTCAACATGTCAAGCATTGTTAACATCAATTCATATTGTGTGTCACCAGATGTTTTTGGGGTGCCAGTCTCAGCGTCCCCGACGGACAAGCACTCAAGGGAGCGCCTGATCTTGAACGCCTCCTGCTCTGTGTCTGAGGACCAGTGTTTGTTGTGACCCCCCCCATCCAGTCCTCGCCCTCTCGTGTGCATTTTGAGTTCTCTTCTCCTAGAAGGGGAGAAAGAACAGATGTGTGAGTGAGTGATGGTGAAGTGGCCAACCAATGAATGCATTGCTTTGGGAGAGGCTGACTGTGAAAGCGGTGCATCAGAGGGTGAGTATGAGACAGAGACATCATATTGGATGAGGATTGGGGTGAGTGGTAGTGGTGGAGTGACTAATGGGGAGGTAAGGAAGTGCTGAGGAAGTGCAGGTGAAGTTGAGAATGAGCCTTACGTGGGTGTGAGGAGTAATGTGATAGAGTAGTCTTGGCAGTGCAGAATGAGTTGGGAAGGGGTGGGGGGGAGCGGAGCGGTGATGTGCACCACGGAATGCAGGAGAATCTGTAAGTGTGCTCACTTTTGCTGACCTAGTTAGGTCATTGAACCGCTTTCTGCACTGGACATACATACGAACATGTGAACATACGAATTAAGAGCAGGAGTAGGTCATTCGGCCCCTCAAGCCTGCTCTTCCATTTGATAAGATCATGGCTGATCTGATTGTGACCTGAACCCTACTTTCCCGTCTACCCACTATAACCTTTGACTCCCTTGTTAATCAGGAATCTATCTAACTCAGCCTTAAAATTCAATGACCCTGCCT
This sequence comes from Heptranchias perlo, assembly GCF_035084215.1. Classification (NCBI taxonomy): domain Eukaryota; kingdom Metazoa; phylum Chordata; class Chondrichthyes; order Hexanchiformes; family Hexanchidae; genus Heptranchias; species Heptranchias perlo. The sequence continues at coordinate 88,197,760 of NC_090327.1, forward strand.
CCACTGCTCTCTGGGGAAGGGAGTTCCACAGATTCACGACCCTCTGGGAGAAAAAGTTTCTCCTCATCTCCATCTTAAATGAGAGACCTCTTATTTTTTAACTGTGGTCCCTAATTCTAGTCTCTCCCAGAAGGGCAAACATCCTCTCAGCACCTACCCCTCCTAGTCCCCTCAGGATCTTATATGTTTCAATAAGATCACCTCCCATTCTTCTAAACTCCAGTGTATACAGGCCCAAATTGTCCAACCTTTCCTCATAAGATAATCCCCTCATCCGAGGAAGAGTCGAGTGAACCTTCTCTGAACCGCCTCTAAAGCAATTATGTCCTTTCTTAAATGAGACCAAAACTGCACACAATATTCTAGATGTGGTCTCACCAATACCCTGTACAATTGTAGCAAAACATCTCTACTTTTATATTCCATTCCCCTTGCAATAAATGACAACATTCCATTTGCCTTCCTTATCACTTGCTGTACCTGCATACTAACTTTTTGTGATTAATGTACTAGGACACCCAGGTCCCTCTGTACCTCTGAGTTCTGCAATCTCTCTCCATTTAAATAAAATGCTGTTTTTCTATTCCTCCTGCCAAAGTGGACAAGTTCACATTTTACATTATACTCCATCTGCCAAATTTTTGCCCACTCACTTAACCTATCTATATCCCTTTGCAGACTCCTTATATCCTCTTCACAACTCATTTTCCTACCTACCTATGTGTCATCAGCAAACATGGATCCAGGTGTGGGAGATGTTGCTGCTGCTGGTGACCTCCTGCCACCTCGAGCCTAGCCTTCTTGGTGGCAGAGGCAGGGCACTTCCTCCCGTCCATGGGGTAACATACTTTCTTCTTCCTCCTCACCCTGTCCAGTAGCTTCTGCAGTGAGGTGTCACTGAACCTTGGAGCAGCCTTGCCCCTCTGCTGCTCCATTGTACTTTGTGGGTCTTTGCTCCAGCAAAAGACTTTGGAGCAATGGCCCTTTAAATAGAGCTCCTCCAGCTGACGGCCTGTGATGCGCGCAGTCCAACCGCTGCGCAGATTTCTGACGGCAAACCCGGAAGCCACGTTAGTTGGCACCAATTCAATTGCGATTGCATAGGCAATGGACATATTTTGTTGGTCGGATTACCCACACGCCAATTCACCCCCCCCCCCCCCCGACCCCCGGCTGCATCCCGCCTCCATTCTAATATCGGGGCCCATGTGTTCCAACGGAAATACAGTATTAAACTTAAGAAATAAATTTCTTCAAATGTAGTTCAACACAAAAGAATGAACATTGCTTTTGTACAACAATGATAATGAGGGTCATTTCAGTTGAAAGCTTTTTCTATTTAATCAGCATATTTAGCTTTCTAATGCTGTTTATTGTTAAAAACATTGAAATTACTCAATTGTTAAAATAGAATCAAGTTTTTGATTTGGTTTTTCTATAGTTAGAAAGGCACGTCTGAATTCCCGATTTCCATTAAGTTTTTTTTTTATTCGTTCATGGGATGTGGGCATCGCTGGCAAGGCCAGCATTTATTGCCTATCCCTAATTGCCCTTGAGAAGGTGCTGGTGAGCCGCCTTCTTGAACCGCTGCAGTCCGTGTGGTGAGGGTTCTCCCACAGTGCTGTTAGGTAGGGAGTTTCAGGATTCTGACCCAGCGACGATGAAGGAACGGCGATGTATTTCCAAGTCGGGATGGTGTGTGACTTGGAGGGGAACATGCAGGTGGGGTGTTGTTCCCATATGCCTGCTGCCCTTGTCCTTCTAGGTGGTAGAGGCCGTAGGTTTGGGAGGTGCTGTCGAAGAGACCTTGGCAGTGCATCCTGTAGATGGTACACCGTGCACCGGTGGTGAAGTGAGTGAATGTTTAGGGTGGTGGATGGGGTGCCAATCAAGCGGGTTGTTTTGTCCTGGATGGTGTCGAGCTTCTTGTGCGTTGTTGGAGCTGCACGCATCCAGGCAAGTGGAGAGTATTCCTTCACACTCCTGACTTGTGCCTTGTAGATGGTGGAAAGGCTTTGGGGAGTCAGGAGGTGAGTCACTCGCCGCAGAATACCCAGCCTCCGACCTGCTCTAGTAGCCACAGTATTTATATGGCTGGTCCAGTTAAGTTTCTGGTCAATGGTGACCCCCAGGATGTTAATGGTGGGGGATTCAGCGATGGTAATGCCGTTGAATTTCAAGGGGAGGTGGTTACTCTCTCTTGTTGGAGATGGTCATTGCCTGGCACTTGTCTGGAGTGAATGTTACTTGCCACTTATCAGCCCAAGCTTGGATGTTGTCCAGATCTTGCTGCATGCGGGCATGGACTGCTTCATTATCTGAAGGGTTGCGAATGGTACTGAACACTGTGGAATCATCAGCGAACATCCCCATTTCTGATCTTATGATGGAGGGAAGGTCATTGATGAAGCAGCTGAAGATAGTTGGGCCTGCAGCAATGTCCTGGGGTTGAGATGATTGGCCTCCAACAACCACTACCATCTTCCTTTGTGCTAGGTAGGACTCCAGCCTCTGAAGAGTTTTCCCTCGATTCCCATTGACTTCAATTTTACTAGGGCTCCTTGGTGCAACACTCGATCAAATGCTGCCTTGATGTCAAGAGCAGTCACTCTCACCTCATCTCTGGAATTCAGCTCTTTTGTCCATGTTTGGACCAAGGCTGTAATGTGGTCTGGAGCGAAGTGGTCCTGGCAGAACCCAAACTGAGAGTCAATGAGCAGGTTATTGGTGAGTAAGTGCCGCTTGATAGCACTGTCGACAACACCTTCCATCACTTTACTGATGATTGAGACTAGACTGATGGGGCGGTAATTGGCCGGATTTAATTTGTCCTGCTTTTTGTGGACAGGACATACCTGGGCAATTTTCCACATTGTCGGTTAGATGCCAGTGTTGCAGCTGTACTGGAACAGCTTGGCTAGAGGGGTGGCTAGTTCTGGAGCACAAGTCTTCAGCCCTACAGCCGGGATGTTGTTGGGGCCCATAGCCTTTGCTGTATCCAGTGCACTCAGCCGTTTCTTGATATCACGTGGAGTGAATCAAATTGGCTGAAGACTGGCTTCTGCGATGGTGGGGATATAACATGACTGAATTCCTCATTTCTATGAAGCTCCTATCTGGATAGCTGAAACATTGAATTCTGCTGCCAACCTAGAGAACTGTAAACAATTTTACAACACCAAGTTATAGTCCAACAAATTTATTTTAAATTCCACAAGCTTTTGGAGGCTTCCTCCTTCCTCAGGTGAATGGCCCACACCATTCACATGAGGAAGGAGGAAGCCTCCGAAAGCTTGTGGAATTTAAAATAAATTTGTTGGACTATAACTTGGTGTTGTAAAATTGTTTACAATTGTCAACCCCAGTCCATCACCGGCATCTCCACATCAAACCTAGAGAACTGCAGATTCAAGATAGAGATCAGCAATGGGAAATGTGCAAATACGAGATGCAAAGACTACAAAGTATATATATTCCTATCGGGTTAAAAGGGGGTGTATCAAAGTCCAGAGTTCTGTGGATAAATAAAGAGATTAAAATTAAACTGAAACTTAAAGGAAGGCCTATTAGAGTTTGGGCTGACAATACCAAATAATATAGAAAGTGTGGTAGGTAGGTGAAAAAGTAGATTAGAATGGATCCAAGGGAATATAATAAAAGACTAGCTTTTATAAGCATATAAAAAGTATAAGATTAGTTAAAGAGAGGGTAGGAGCACTATGGAGGTATTATATGAATATTTAGCATTGTTTTTTTATAAATGATGGTGGAAATGCGAATGTTGGTGTATTGCCAGAGGATACAGAACGATTGTCAGAGATAACTGTAGAAATGGAATTGGTTCTGAAAAAAAATGAGCAGATAAGTTACCAGGCTCTGGTGGCATGTACCCTCGATTGTTAAGAAGTCAGAGGGGAGATAACAGAGGCTTTGGCCACAAATTTGTAATCCTCCTTAAATATGCAAATCGTGCCATGGGACTGGAGTGTGCCCTATATAGCACCCTTGATAAACTGGGTAACTATACAACATCAGTCCGAGCAAACTCTTAAGGCCTGATTCTAACCTCCCAATGAGAATGGGGTATGCGGGGGGTTTAAAATTGTAGCAGTATGCAACTCACCGGGTCTGTGCCGAAGTTGCGAACACGCCATTTTAATAGGTTGGTTTTGGCTAGGCAGGCAAGGGCCTAATTGACGTGCAAAAGTTGAGGTCCAATGATGCCATTCAGACTCTGATGCCATTTTAACATAATGTTGCCCATTGTGTGCTGAGAGCCCAGCTTTCCAGCAAGAGCTGGCACGAAGCAGGAGGGGCAGCATTGTTTTGCAGTGAGTAAAAAAGCAGCATTTATTCCAACTCTTTTTCTAATAATTACACAGGAGCTAATACCAAAAAGTGTCACTTTTCCACAATGTTGCAACTTATTGCAGAGAATGCAGGTGCACAATCCTCTTAAAGCTGTAACACCTCACAGTTACATTTTTGCAGTGGATAGTTAGAAAGACACAATTTTTTTTCTATTCCGACTGATAACGGCTGCCCATGATTTTGTGATAGAACTGAGAACAGAAAGTACCTAATCTGTGTATAATATCACTACCATCCGCGCTCATTCTTAAATTCTGGCTCTATGATTGGCACAAATCAATGTTCAGAGAATAGAGGTCAGTACTCTGTGTATAAAGCCCACTCGAGACTGCCAAAAACTTAAATATCTTCACAAAGATTGCTGCTGCATAGATAACACTTAGCTCCTATCTGGATAGCTGAAAAATTGAATTCCGCTGCAAACCTAGAGAACTGCAGATTTAGGATATTGCAAGTTTAGACGACTATAATGCGTCCCACTTTGTCTGGTGCGTATTGAAGCGCTCCCCCAGAACGATCAAGGCACCTGAAGTGCATCTTGAGCAGCCCTATAGCATGCTCAATTTTACACCTGGTAGTGATGTGGCTGTTGCTCGGTGGTGGGATTTCTCAGAGATGTCATGAGCTACCCCTGCAGGGGGTACCCGTTGCCCCGAGGAGCCAGCCCTTGCGGGTGTTCGGTGCGTGGAAGGGGGGCGGGATGTTGGACTCCCGGAGGATGAAGGAATCGTGGCAGCTGCCAGGATATCTGGAGCACACGTGAAGGAATCTCTTGTGGTGGTCACAGATGAGCTGAGTGTTGGTGGAGTGATAGCCTTTCCTGTTGATGAACAGTCCTGGCTCGTGTGGAGGTGCTCGTATTGCCATATGGATGCAATCGATTACATCCTGTTACCGTGGGAAGCCAGCCACAGTGTGGAATCCCACTGCCCTCTCCGTCTGGCTGAGGTCATCCATGGGGAAGTTGATATAGTGCGAGGCCCTGCGAAACAAGCCGCCGGTGACCTGCCTTATGCACTTGTGTGCAGGCGACTGAGAGACCCCGGCGATGTCCCCGGTGGCACCCTGGAACGATCCAGAGGTGAAGAAGTTGAGAGCAGGGGTGACTTTGACAGTGACAGGTAAGAAGATGATGCTTGGGCCAGCCGGGAGCAGATCAACATGAAGGAGGCTGCAGATGTTCACGACTACCTGGAGACCCACTCTCAGCCCCTGTATGTACTGCTCCTCAGAGAGGTCCAGGAAGCCTAGCCTTGGTCTGTAGACTCTGTGGCGAGAGCAGTGCCTCCTGGGACGCCGCTCTCTCTGTTGTTGCCCTCCCTGCTGTTGTGCAGGTGCCTGTGGTGCAGCACTATATTGTGGAGCTCCACGTGGCGGAGGTGGACGGCATGCCTTGTGAGGCTGGTGATGATGCTCGTCATCGGATGAAGTGATGAATGCAGCTATGGTGCCCCCCATCCTGACGGTGTGAGTTTGAGGGGGTCCGCAAAGTAGGCAAATGTGTTTGCACAGCAGAGTTTAGGGTATAAAGTGAGTGGAAAGACAAAGGTGTTGCAGCCAAAACTTTGTCTGAAGTGACAGAGTGCCCTGCTGCAATAAATGAGGTATTCCCCCCAACTGTCAAATAATCCTTTGCATCTCCCACAGTCTGCTGGCTGAAACACGTCTGCTCCAACAGGGAGTGTTTCCCACAGCACGGGAAACACACTGAGGATCCTTCAAAATTGTACCCCTGCCAAAATCTTCAGTCAATGCGGTCTGTCAAGTACCTCAACTACCTAAATTACAATGTAAATTATCATCCCGCTGACTTTAATTGCCGGTGGGAGTCCCGCATGTGGGAGCTGCGTGTGCACCCGAACGCGTCATTGGGGAACCCGGAAATCAGCAGGTTGGAGCCGGGCCCCGAACTCACTCCGGGATTCCGCCATTTAGGAGCCCCCCACCCCGCTTGGCCATCCAAAAATTGGCCCCATTAACTTTGAAGTAGATCAATGCCTCTGCTAAAATAATGGATCCAAGACTGGGTCCTGCAAAAATGCTGGAAAACACTCAGCAGGTCAGGTAGCATCTGTGGAGAGAGAAACAGAGTTAACGGGCATGGCGGCGGGATCTCAGTGTGGGATTGGGGGGTGGAGGTCAATTTGCATGTGGGAAACCTGGAAAAAAAATTCTTATCTTCTTCCATCGAAGATCGCGACTTAATTGGAGCCCCTTAATGTGGCGTCCGGGTTTGCCATCTGAAAGCTGCGCACCAGGCGGACTGCACACCCAAATGACTGTTGGCAGTTGGAACACTTAAAGGGCCATTGCAATGCAAGCATGGCTTTTGTGGGAGAAAGAAGAAATTTCAAAAGATGGATCAGCAGAAGAGAAAGCCCAGTTCGGTGACTCCTCACTTGAGTTCCTACTGGCTAGGGTGAGGAGCAGGAGAGAGATGCTGTACCCGGCTGATGGGAGGAAGCACCCTGCCTCTGCCACCAAGAAGGCCTGGCTCAAGGTGGCAGAGGAGGTGACCAGCAGCACCAATGTATCCAGGATTTGGGTGCAGTGCAGGAAGCGCTTCAATGACCTAACCAGGTCAGGAAAAGTGAGTATAGTTACTGATTCACCAACATTCTGTGGTGAACATTACCCCCCACCTCTGCCCTTCGAGGCCTACTCCATCACATCACTCCTCACACCCACATAAGGCTCAGTGTCAAGTGACCTTCACTTTTTCTGCACTTTCTCACCTCCCCATTTGTGAACCCACCTTGCCCACTCACCTCAATCCCGATGCAATGTAATGGATCTGTCTGATACTCACCCTCTGATGCATCCCTTTCATAGGTAGCCTCACCCAAAGCAATGCATCCATCGGGTGACCACATGACCTTCACTCACTCACACGTCTGCACTTTCTCCCCTTGTCGGTGAAAAGAGCGCAAAATGCAAGGGCGAGCACAAGGATTGGAAGGGGGCCAGCACAAATTGTGGCCCTCATAGAGGCAGAGGAGGTGGCCTTGGAGCTGAGTGGGATGGTGGAGAGCCTGGCCGTCAAAGATGCCGTGACTGGCACTCCACAATCATCCGGTGACAGAACTTTAACATCCCTCACACACAACATGGATTGATATTATCAATGATTGACCTGTTGCACACCTCATTATACTCAATCATCACAGAAGTGATATGCAATGTTAATATTGCTTTATGTTCACTTCCCGGGCCTTCAAGTATTGGTGAGGAGGCATGGGCCATGGAAGAAGACGATTCCTCAGAGCAGCTCCATTCCTCTGAGGGTGCACCGTCACTTCATAATCCAACCAGCGCAGATACTCACACTTCGGTGGGTCCTGTTAGGCAGGTAGTTGGGTTCTCGCCTAGTAATTCAACAATCATAAGTGAGCATGAGCAGACACTGGTGGCAGGACCAGTTGTGGAGAGTTCGCGTGGGGGGGCGCACTCCTCTCCAAGCTCTGCTCAGCTGGGCGCATTGTAATTTAGGTAGTTGATGAACTCCGGGGGACATCGTTGAGAGTGAGAATGATCGAGGTACAGCTGCACCTTTACGAGGTAATGGAAAAGGTGTCACACACACTCTGCACAATAGCGGATAGGATGAAGGAGTCCAACTCCATTGCTAGTGGATTGTTGTCACAGGTAAGTATGGGAATGTCTTCGATGGAGAGAGTGGCAGTCTCCATTGAGCTTCAAGCGCAGCTCTCTAATGACTCCATGGAGGCATGACAACAGCTGTGCAGACTCTGGATGCCAACATGCTCCCCCCACCGCCCCACCACTTAAACAGGCAGACAGAAACTTCATCAGTGACTTTATAAAGCACCACATCTCCTCACCAGCCTGCTGTCCAGCAGAGTGGATATTGCACTGGCCTGGGAGAGGAATGATGGCGGAAGGGGACATGGAAGTGGGGACTCCACTCAAAGCGCTCCCACGTCTTACGCGTTGCCTTCCCCTCAACCAGCACCCACAATGCTGCCTCCTCTCCCGATGGCCGAGTCTGCCCCTGCACAGGTGCTGGTGGAGCAGCCTTTGGCGGGGCCCTCATGGGTTCCAAAACACAGAGGTCGTAGGCCGAAAGCATCTCAGCAGTCAGGGCATGAATCTGAGCAACCTGCCACAGGGGATGCACCATATAGAAGCTGTGGGAAGAGGAAGGCTAAGGATTTGTAATCACCAAGGGTATGCACAAGGGTGTCTGATTGAATGTCATGTTTTTCATTTATATTTGTTTTTTGTTAAATGCACATTGAATGTTATAATTCTCACCACCACTCCATTCTTGAGTCCCTTTTGTGAAAGCGCCCTTTCATGTGCTTCATCATGAACAGCGAGACTTGATGCCACACATTGGATGCTTTTACAATGGATGTATGCGTAGTTGTAGGAGTGTGTTGTGCACCTGGGGGTTGGGCTGGTGTTGGCGGTGCCCGTTCCAGGTGGTCTGAGTACTTGACTATCTTCACTTTACAGCTCTCCTTATGAGAAACCATCAAATATGAGTGACTCCCTGGCATCATGAACAGCCAGGTGAGCTGCTGTTCTGACGATGGGTTCCCCACCTTCATCCTTCTCCTCCGTCTTCTCCTCCGCCTCCTCCTCAATGTTGATGGCAGATGCGGATGCCTCATGAGCGCATGGGACCTCAGCCACCTGTAACCCTCTCTGTTAAGCGATGTTGTGCAAGACGCATCAAACTACTATTATTTTACACACTCTCGCTGGTGCGTACTGAAGGGCTCCCCAGATCGATCCAGGCACCTGAAACACATCTTCAGCATTCCTATGGCTTGTTCAATGACAGACCTGGTGCTGATGTGACTGTTGTTGTACCGCTGCTGTGCCTCACTGGTGTGGCTTCTCAGAGATGTCATGAGCCACGTCTGCATGGGTATCCCTTGTCTCCAAGGAGCCAACCCTTAATCTGTTTTGCAGGTGGAAGAGGGCCGGGATGTTAGATTCGTGCAGAATGAGGGAATCATGGCAGCTGCCAAGGAATCTGGCACACATCTGCAGAAACCTCTTGTGGTGGTCGCAAACCAGCTGTGCATTAATGGAGTGATATCCCTTTCAGTTGATGAACAGTCCTGGTTCATGTGAAGGTGCTCATATTTCTATGTGTGTGCAATCAATTGTGCCCTGTACCAAATCAAAAGCAAAATACTGCGGATGCTGGAAATCTGAAATAAAAACAGAAAATGCTGGAGAAGCTCAGCAAGTCAGGCAGCATCTGTGGAGAAAGAAACAGAGTTAACGTTTCAGGTCGATGACCTTTCGTCAGAACCCTGTACTCGTGGGAAGCCAGCCAGAAAGTGAAAACCCACTGCCCTCTCAGTCAGGTTAATTTTGTCGATGGGGAAGTTGACGTCGTCGGATGCCCTGGCAAACAAGTCATCCGTGATCTGTCATGTACACTTGTGTGCAGACAACTGACAGATCCCACAGATGTCACCGGTGGTGCCCTGGAAGGATCTGGAGATGAAAAAACTGAGGGCAGTGATGACTTTAACTGTGATGGGCAATGCATGGCCACCAGGCCCAGTCGGGAGCAGCTCTTCATGAAGGAGCGTGGCAGATGTTAGCGACCGCCTGGCGACTCAGTCTGAGCCTGCGTAGGCACTGCTCCTCCGAGAGGTCTAGGTCGCTCGGCCTCTGCCTGTAGACCCTCTCACGCGGGTAATGCTTCCTGCGACCTCGGCCCCTCCGTTGGTTCCCCTCTCTGCTCTTCTGCAAGTCCTTGTGGCGCACCTATCTCTTGTGAAGCTCCACATCCCAGAACTGCATGCCGTGCCTGCCGCAGAGGGTGATGTGCCTCCTCTGATGATGCACTGCTGAATAAATCTATTGCGTCTCCCATCCTGATGGTGTCAGTTTTAGGGGGTCCAAAATGTAGGTTAGACTGTGTGAACACAAGAATTCTGAGTGTGAACAAATAAATCTTACTCTAAACACAAAGAACTCCCAAAGGTTTGTCTGAGAGAACTAATTGCCCTGCAGCCAAAACTCACCTTTTATGCACATGTGTCGTGTGGCACTACCACCGTGCTAAATGGGATAGATTCAGAACAGATCTAGCAGCTCAAAACTGGGCATCCATGAGGCGCTGTGGGCCATCAGCAGCAGCAGAATTGTATTCCAGCACAATCTGTAACCTCATGGCCCGGCATATTCCTCACTCGCCCATTACCAACAAGCCAGGGGATCAACCCTGGTTCAATGAGGAGTGTAGAAGAGCATGCCAGGAGCAGCACCAGGCGTACCTAAAAATGAGGTGCCAACCTGGTGAAGCTACAACTCAGGACTACATGCATGCTAAACAGCGGAAGCAACATGCTATAGACAGAGCTAAGCGATTCCACAACCAACGGATCAGATCAAAGCTCTGCAGTCCTGCCACATCCAGTCGTGAATGGTGGTGGACAATTAAACAACTAACGGGAGGAGGAGGCTCTGCAAACATCCCCATTCTCAATGATGGCGGAGTCCAGCACGTGAGTGCAAAAGACAAGGCTGAAGCGTTTGCAACCATCTTCAGCCAGAAGTGCCGAGTGGATGATCCATCTCAGCCTCCTCCCGATATCCCCACCATCACGGAAGCCAGTCTTCGGCCAATTCGATTCACTCCACGTGATATCAAGAAACGGCTGAGTGCACTGGATACAGCAAAGGCTATGGGCCCCGACAACATCCCAGTTGTAGTGCTGAAGACTTGTGCTCCAGAACTAGCTGCGCCTCTAGCCAAGCTGTTCCAGTACAGCTACAACAATGGCATCTACCCGACAATGTGGAAAATTGCCCAGGTATGTCCTGTCCACAAAAAGCAGGACAAATCCAATCCGGCCAATTACCGCCCCATCAGTCTACTCTCAATCATCAGCAAAGTGATGGAAGGTGTCGTCGACAGTGCTATCAAGCGGCACTTACTCACCAATAACCTGCTCACCGATGCTCAGTTTGGGTTCCGCCAGGACCACTCGGCTCCAGACCTCATTACAGCCTTGGTCCAAACATGGACAAAAGAGCTGAATTCCAGAGGTGAGGTGAGAGTGACTGCCCTTGACATCAAGGCAGCATTTGACCGAGTGTGGCACCAAGGAGCCCTAGTAAAATTGAAGTCAATGGGAATCAAGGGGAAAACTCTCCAGTGGCTGGAGTCATACCTAGCACAAAGGAAGATGATAGTGGTTGTTGCAGACCAATCATCTCAGCCCCAGGGCATTGCTGCAGGAGTTCCTCAGGGCTGTGTCCTAGGCCCAACCATCTTCAGCTGCTTCATCAATGACCTTCCCTCCATCATAAGGTCAGAAATGGGGATGTTCGCTGATGACTGCACAGTTTTCAGTTCCATTCGCAACCCCTCAGATAATGAAGCAGTCCGAGCCTGCATGCAGCAAGACCTGGACAACATCCAGGCTTGGGCTGATAAGTGGCAAGTAACATTCGCGCCAGATAAGTGCCAGGCAATGACCATCTCCAACAAGAGAGAGTCTAACCACCTCCCCTTGACATTCAACGGCATTACCATCGCCGAATCCCCCACCATCGACATCCTGGGGGTCACCATTGACCAGAAACTTAACTGGACCAGCCATATAAATACTGTGGCTACGAGAGCAGGTCAGAGGCTGGGTATTCTGCGGCGAGTGACTCACCTCCTGACTCCCCAAAGCCTTTCCACCATCTACAAGGCACAAGTCAGGAGTGTGATGGAATACTCTCCACTTGCCTGGATGAGTGCAGCTCCAACAACACTCAAGAAGCTCGACACCATCCAAGATAAAGCAGCCCGCTTGATTGGCACCCCATCCACCATCCTAAACTTTCACTCCCTTCACCACCGGCGCACTGTGGCTGCAGTGTGCACCATCCACACGATGCACTGCAGCAACTCGCCAAGGCTTCTTCGACAGCACCTCCCAAACCCGCGACCTCTACCACCTAGAAGGACAAGAGCAGCAGGCGCATGGGAACAACACCACCTGCACGTTCCCCTCCAAGTCACACACCATCCCGACTTGGAAATATATCGCCATTCCTTCATTGTCGCTGGGTCAAAATCCTGGAACTCCCTTCCTAACAGCACTGTGGGAGAACCGTCACCACACGGACTGCAGCGGTTCAAGAAGGCGGCTCACCACCACCTTCTCGAGGGCAATTAGGGATGGGCAATAAATGCCGGCCTTGCCAGCGACGCCCACATCCCGTGAACGAATAAAAAAAAAATGTGTCAATCACTGGTTCAAAGGTCCAAATGGCTGCCGGCTGCAACTCGCCTCCGTTTCCACGGCGTCTTTCAGAGGTCACGGGAAACACGTTGAGGCAGAGTCAAAATCGTTTCCCTGCCTCAATCCACAAAAATTTAAACTGTTTAACAACTTTAAATACCTTAATTGCTGCTTTAAATACATTCATTGCTGTTTTAAATATTGGCCCTCCAGCTTTAATTGCTGATGGGACATTCTGTTGCTGAAGCGTCTGGGTCGAACGAGAAAGTTGGCGGGTTGGAGCCAGGATTCATTCCCATTCCCAAAAACAGCGATTTTCTCTTTCCATCCCCCCCCCTCCCGCCCCCAACCCACCCAATGTTGGGGGCTAAAATTGAGCCCAATGTTTCAGGTCGAATACCTTTCATCAGAACAGTTCCGCCAGGACCGCTCGGCTCCAGACCTCATTATAACCTTGGTCCAAACATGGACAAAAGAGCTGAATTCCAGAGGTGAGGTGAGAGTTACTGCCCTTGACATCAAGGCAGCATTTGAACGAGTGTGGCACCAAGAAGCCCTAGTAAAACTGAAGTCAATGGGAATCAGGGGGAAAACTCTCCGATGGCTGGAGTCATGCCTAGCACAAAGGAAGGTGGTAGTGGTTGTTGGAGGCCAATCATCTCGGCCTCAGGACATTGCTGCAGGAGTTCCTCAGGGCAGTGTCCTCGGCCCAACCACCTTCAGCTGATTCATCAATCACCTTCCCTCCATCATAAGGTCAGAAATGGGAATGTTCGCTGATGATTGCACAGTGTTCAGTTCCATTCGCAACCCCACAGATAATGAAGCAGTCCTTGCATGCAGCAAGACCTGGACAACATCCAGGTTTGGGCTGATAAGTGGCATGTAACATTCGCTTCAGACAAGTGCCAGACAATAACCATCTCCAACAAGACAGAGTCTAACCACCTCCCCTTGACATTCAACGGCATTACCATTGCAAATTCCCCACCATCAACATCCTGGGGGTCACCATTGACCAGAAACTTAACTGGACCAGCCATATAAATACTGTGGCTACAAGAACAGGTCAGAGGCTGGGTATTCTACGGTGAGTGACTCACCTCCTGACTCCCCAAAGCCTTTCCACCATCTACAAAGCACAATTCAGGAGTTTGATGGAATACTCTTCACTTGCCTGGAAGAGTGCAGCTCCAACAACATTCAGGAAGCTTGACACCATCCAGGACAAAGCAGCCCACTTGATTGGCACCCCATCCACCACCCTAAACATTCACTCCCTTCACCACCGGCGCACTGTGGCTGCAGTGTGTACCATCCACAGGATGCATTGCAGCAACTCGCCAAGGCTTCTTCGACAGCACCTCCCAAACCCGCGACCTCTACCAGCTAGAAAGACAAGGGCAGCAGGCACATGGCAACAACACCACCTGCACGTTCCCCTCCAAGTCACACACCATCCTGACTTATAAATATATTGTCGTTCCTTCATCGTCGCTGGGTCAAAATCCTGGATCTCCCTACCTAACAGCACTGTGGCAGAACCTTCACCACACGGACTTCAGCGGTTCAAAAAGGCGGCTTATCACCACCTTCTCGAGGGCAATTAGGGATGGGCAATAAATGCTGGCCTCGCCAGAGACGCCCACATCCCATGAACGAATAAAAAAAAAGAACTGGAAGATGTTAGAGATGAACAGCTTTTAAGCAAGTCTAGAGCCAGGAAAATGTTGCGGGGTTGGGGGGGGGTGCTGGAAAAAAACAAAAGGGAGAGGTCTGTGATAGGGTAGAGGGCAGAAATGATTAAATGATGTGGTGCAAGGCACAATGAGGTGATAATGAGACAAGTATAGAAACAAAAGATGGGTCTAGAGGAAGTGTAAATGGTTACAGCAGAATTGCAGAGGAGGACGGAAGCATGGAAAATCTGGCAAAGAGTATGGCTCCCATGGTCCAGGAATGTGGTGGAAGAGAGGTTGGTAGACCCCAGGGGTGCGGAAAGAAATGGAAAATCGGGCAGGTGTATAATGGGTGGCCGATCCTCTACCACCTGTTTTGCACTCCCGCTGATGTTGAATTTGCCCCTCACAGTTTTAAAAGTTAAATTATACAGTGTCGGAGTCTATCTTGTGAGTCAGTGCTCTATATTTTGGCTATCATAAAACCCAGACAGATTTTTTTTCTGTCTTTCAATGACTTATGCAAGGCTAATATTAGTAAAGCCATAAAGTTAGCAGCTGCCGGGATTATTTTGGTTGTAGCGTTAGTCTTCAGATCCTGGCTCAGAAATGTTGGCTGACAGTAGGTACAGAAAGCAGGGAAGAAATAGCCTGGCACAGTTTAATGCTTCCATTGACCCCTAATCTACTGACTCAGCTGCATGAAATAGATGCATCCTCGAGCACGACAAAAATGGGCCAGCTTGAAGATTTGATTCTGATAAAGAAGTTAAGCCTGACATATCAAGATTGTCAGCCACTTCTACAACAAACAGACATTTAATACTGGTTGGTTGGCTAATATTGGTTTTAGTCCACACTGCAATAAAAATCTGTACTGTGTTTCCAGTGGAGGCATTCAGGAGACTGGCACTGAGAGTGGGAAGTAACAGCATTGAGGGCTGGTGAGGATGGAATTATATAAAAAAATAAGTGCATGAGTTTTGGTGGAAAATGGGAGCAGGGTTAGGCACAAGCCTGGAAGATTATGCATTCTCCTCTGCCCACTGGAAGAAAGCAAGCCCCAGAAAAACAGCAAAAGTCAAGGTTGAGGCCTTCAAGATAGGATAGGTCTCTGGGGTAAAATTTAATGGTCAAATTTCCAATCAAGTCCTGAGTAATTTATGGGCGAGTTTAAAGAAGTTTTTGAATTAATTTCATTTTTTACGTTTTTGTCATATTATAGATTTTATTTTTAACATGTATGTAGTCGGTTAGCTGAGGAAACAACATGGCTGCTCAGAGAAATTGAAGTAATTGTTGCTCCTTTTTGTGTTAGTTGCTGATTCGAGGTTGGTAAGTGTGAATGAAAATTTGAGTGATTTCATTAGTCAGTTTTGTGTGGGTTCCTGGTTGCTCCTGACTGACAGGCAGCTTTTTGAACTTCTCTGCTTGAGCAAATCAGCATGGTTAACTGATCAAATGTTGTTACTTGAGGCAATCAGAAAAATGTGATAGCTTTTTTTTTGTGCCGTAGATACTTACGGTGTAACATAGTCTATATACAAGACTTTTAATTATACCGCTCGTAGATCTCTCATGGCATTGCTCATGGTTAGTCAGGGTCCTTGAATGTGGTTTTACGTGTTTCCTTTGGTCCCATCCTCAGCCTAAACACAATAGCAGTTCATCCCATCACTATAAAGAACGGATATACGGAAGCAATATATCACATTACTGAAACAAGGTAAAAATATCACACACCTTATTGATACTGAAAGACACAGATATAAATTTTGTAATACTATTTAACGACCACTGTACAAAGTTACAAGTAATTCTGATTGTTCATCCTTTTCCAAAACCTCTTATTCACAATAACCCTGAAAATCCTTGGGATGTAAACCTAGTTACACTGGGATCACGCTTAGGCTATGTTAGGCTAGGAAATGAGGGTATGAGGGGAGAGCTCCATGGGTCAAATGAAATTTTCTTGACTTTGATTATTATTATCTTTTATATTTTTATTCATATATAAATGCCAAAGAGAAACGACCATGATAGCCTTTTAGCTTTCCTGCCAAGCATTTTGAGGTCTGAAATTTCAGGACCCTGGGCTACAAAGCCATTATTATCTGGGCTGGGAGGTTGGAATTTGCGATGGGACATATTGACGGGTGCATTATGATACCATGTACATTAAGGAAATATGTCATTTAATGTATTTCCTGTCATTTACACGCTAGCAATGTTGAAGTAAACAAAACCAATCTGCCCTGTCATTTAACATTACTAAGGGTCTCGGAGGGATTTAAAATTTAAGAGGCAGGTTTCCGGAAAGCAAATGGCCACAAAATGATTGATTGCTTTCAGGAAACTTGTCAAATGGGAAAGCGACAATACTTAAATATGTTATTAACATTTTGGGCCAGGACTGCAGACCCATTTGCCCTGCAGCAAGGTGCCACAGCAAAATCCCTCGCCCCACCTGAGGCTGGCACCCCATTAGGAACATAGGAACAGGAGCAGGTCATTCAGCCCCTCGTATCTCCTCCGCCATTCAATGAGCTCATGGCTGATCAGTATCCTAACTCCATCCACCTGCCTTAGTTCCATATCCCTTAATACCCCTGGCTAGCAAAAATCTATCGATCTCAGATACAAAATTATGAATTGAGCTAGCATCTACTGCTTTTTGTGGGAGGAAGTTCCACACTTCTACCACCTTTTGCATGACAAAGTGTTTCCTAACTTCTATCCTGAATGGCCTGGCTCTGATTTTAAGGTTATGTCTCCTTGTCCTAGACTCTCCCACCAGCGGAAAAAGTTTCTCTCTATCTACCCTATCAATTCCTTTCAAAATCTTAAAAACCTCAATCAAATCACCCCTTAACCTTCTGTATTCCAGGAAATACAAGCTTAGTTTATGTAATCTCTCCTCATAATTGAACCCTTGGAGCCCTGGTAACATTCTGGTGAATCTGCTCTGCATTCCTTCCAAGGCCAATATATCCTTTTCTAAGGTGCGGTGCCCGGAACTGTACACAGTACTCCAGATGTGGTCTAACCAGGGCTTTGTAGCGCCTTAGGATGTTTTACTATGTTAAAGGCGCTATATAAATGCAATGTCATTGTATTTCCGTAGCAAAATTTCCTCCCCTTTATATTCTAGCCCTCTAGATATAAAGGCTAACATTCCACTAGATTAGCCATTTGATAACACAACTAAAACATCACAATGCTGTAACACTTCATAATAGACAACTGATTCCAAAGTGTAATGAAAAACAATCAGATTAACACATTTGGGGCTAAAATGAGCCGCATAGCGCCCATTTTGTAGGCGCTACGTGAACACCTAAGCCCCAAAAATGGCATCCAAGATGCGTGCGCGCACTTCCGGTGTGACGTGCGCAGGACGCCATCTTGGTAAAGGGGTTTGTGCGTGTGCACCTAACGAATGCTGGCAGCATGTAGAGTTGGGAGATTATGACATCAATCAGTATGCAACGGTGAATTAAAGGGACCGCTGCTATTTTGGAACTCCACACTTCATCCAATGCCCTGTCTTAACCTCGTACAGCTGAACAGGACTTAAACGACATGGAGGACCCCCCCCACCAGCGATATTTAAAGGGATCATGCAAGAGTTAGAGGTTAATTGCTGGATTATTTGTTCTGGCTGCTGATGCATTTGTACCTGTTTTTGGACATTTCCTATACTTGAATAAAGTTGCAATACTCTACAGGGAGTAGGCTGGCTAGCTGACAGGCAACAGCAAAGGCACTGGTGGAGTAGCTGGGGTGGGACAGAAATGCTGTGTGTGACGTGGGGTGTAGTGCATGGAGCAGTGGATGAGGCTAGTGGTGCAGTTGGTGGGAGATGCCACTTGAAACTTGACCATCTGTGTCAAATCATTGAACTTCTTCCTGCACTGCATCCATGTTTGTGGTGCTGTGCTGCTGGCATTGACCTCGTCCCCTGCTTCCTCCCACTGCCTCATGAGCATATGTCTGGAGGGTCTCTTGCTCCCCTGCAGATATAGGATGCCCCTCATTCTGTCCCTCTCTTCCACCAAGGCCTCTAGTGCATCATCTGAGATCCTTGGTCCATGCGCTGTCGCAGGCCCGGTACAAACTCAGATTGGCGGCATGGCGTGCAAATTGGAGGATGTGGGATATAGTTTTGAGAAACCTTTATTCAATATTTTAAAATGTAACAACAGTTTTTAAACATAAAGACGAGAGCTGCATGTATGTTTGACTTGTGCAATTTCTGATCTCCATTCAGACCCGTATCATATTTTGAAAATATAAAAGACCCACAAACTTTGAGTTGCCAAGTTGTTGCTCATTAAAAATTCCAGAGTTCCCATCACCATTATTCACTATATTGCAACACAGATTCACTTCACAATTGACTTCCACCACTTCCTGCAGCCGCAGTGCACTTTCCCTTTAAGAGGTGCAGGCTGCCTTCAAGTTGTGCTGGCCACTCTCGATATCCGGGCCCCCTGCTGGTGCGTGCAGCCAATCAACAGCACAGGTAGTGCTGGCCACACGCAGCAATCATTGAAATCACCAGGCGTCACGGATGTTACGTGCTACCTGCATCGTAATCAACGTATGCGGGTTAATCGCGCACCGCGATCCCAACACCTGTTTTCAGGAGTTATCTAATATAACCCTCATTAAGTGATGTAATGGGAGTTAAAGCTAGCCACTGTTAAAACTGAAGTCATTGTACAATGAACTCTGATATAACTGGGTAATTAATTTATGCATCTTATGGAATAACATTCGTCCCACAGTAACTTTGGAGTCGGGATTCTGGGTGATGTCAATGTTTCTGGTCTAACACCAATAAAAAGCAATGCTATATTCATTGATTGAATCCTCCATTGTGAACATTACCAATAACATCTTTCACAAAACACCAATTTAGCTAGTTAGTTAGGAGTTTATCTAATCAAGACACGTTGTATTGTAGTCCCTGATCACTGAAGAGACCTATAAATTTTGTGTGTGTCATTTTCAACTTCACTACCTGGGCATTAACTTGCTGGAGTGGATCGCCTGCCTATTTGAAAACCTACCTGATTTTCATCCCATTTACCTTAGTATTACCAGGTATACCTCCCTGACACCTGGTAGAACTGCAACCCTTCTGGGTGTCATGGCCAAGACCAGGCGAGTTTTTTTTTAAAATATTGCAAGCGGTCCCCTGAAACAGGAGATCACTGAGGGCACTTACACATTCTGGGAGGGAAAATGGGTGTAAGAATGGATAGGTAAGGAAGATTTGGGCAACAGCCCATCAGATATGGTGTACATATAATTTTAATTACGCTGCCTGGCAATGAAGCAGTTAAAACTAAAATGCTGAAATACCTGTGCCTAGCTGCTGTAGTCCTAGGTGACGTCTTTAAAATAATTTAGTAAAAATGCTTTGTTGAGATAAGCTGTACATACCGACAACTGGACAACCAGGAACACTACAGACGGTTACCCGCAGATCCGACCAAAGAACACACCCACCAGCTCAACAAACTGATCAAGACCTTCGATCCAGACCTTCAAAGCATCCTACGCGCTCTCATCCCACGTACTCCCCACGTGGGAGACCTCTACTGCCTCCCAAAGATACACAAAGCCAACACACCCGGACGTCCTATCGTATCAGGCAACGGAACCCTGTGTGAGAACCTCTCTGGATACGTTGAGGCCATCCTGAAACCCATCGTACAGGGAACCCCCAGCTTCTGTCGCGACACTACAGACTTCCTACAAAAACTCAGCACCCACGGACCAGTTGAACCAGGAACACTTCTCACCACGATGGACGTCTCGGCACTCTACACCAGTATCCCCCACGATGACGGCATCGCTGCAACAGCCTCAGTACTCAACACCAACAACAACCAATCTCCAGACGCCATCCTACAACTCATCCGCTTCATCCTGGATCACAATGTCTTCACCTTCGATAACCAGTTCTTTACCCAAACACACGGAACAGCCATGGGGACCAAATTCGCACCCCAATACGCCAACATTCTCATGCACAAGTTCGAGCACGACTTCTTCACTGCACAGGACCTCCAACCAACGCTATACACCAGATACATCGACGACATTTTCTTCCTATGGACCCACGGCGAAGAATCACTGAAGAGACTACACGATAACATCAACAAGTTCCATCCCACCATCAAACTCACCATGGACTACTCCTCAGAATCGGTTTCATTCTTGGACACACAAATCTCTATCAAAGACGGGCACCTCAGCACCTCGCTCTACCGCAAGCCCACGGACAACCTCACGATGCTCCACTTTTCCAGCTTCCACCCTAACCACGTCAAAGAGGCCATCCCCTATGGACAGGCCCTGCGAATATACAGGATTTGCTCAGACGAGGAGGAAAGTGATGGACACCTACAGACACTGAAAGACGCCCTCGTAAGAACAGGATATGATGCTCGACGCGTCGATCGACAGTTCCGACGGGCCACAGCGAAAAATCGCATGGACCTCCTCAGAAGACAAACATGGGACACAACCAACAGAGTACCCTTCGTCGTCCAGTACTTCCCCGGAGCGGAGAAACTACGCCATGTTCTTCGCTGCCTTTAACATGTCATCGATGACGACGAACACCTTGCTAAGGCCATCCCCACGCCTCCACTACTCGCCTTCAAACAGCCACCTAACCTCAAACAGACCATCGTTCGCAGCAAATTACCCACCTTTCAGGAGAACAGCGTCCACGACACCACACAACCCTGCCACAGCAACCTCTGCAAGACATGCCAGATCATCGACACAGATATCACCATCACACGAGAGGACACCACCCACCAGGTACATGGTTCATACTCCTGCGACTCGGCCAACGTTGTCTACCTCATACGTTGCAGGAAAGGATGCCCCAGAGCATGGTACATCGGCGAGACCATGCAGACACTGCAACAACGGATGAACGGACACCGCGCAACAATCGCCAGACAGGAGGGTTCCCTCCCAGTCGGGGAACACTTCAGCAGTCAAGGACATTCAGCCTCCGATCTTCGGGTAAGCGTTCTCCAAGGCGGCTTTCGAGACACACGACAACGCAAAATCGTCGAGCAGAAATTGATAGCCAAGTTCTGCACCCATGAGGACGGCCTCAACCGGGATCTTGGGTTCATGTCACGCTACATGTAACCCCACCAGCGAAAAAAAGTTATCTGTTTTTAATACAACTGGTCATTCTCTCTCTTTCTCTGCCTTTCGGGTGTCTCTCTCTCTCTCTCTCTGTCTTTGTGTTCTGACCGTTTGTGTATTCAGTGGTCTTGTATGTAATGTTTCTCTGTCTGAACACCATTCAACTCCTTTGATTGCTTTGATAACGGGCAGTTGGAAAGATTATCTGTAATCACCAGGCATTGTTCTCTGAATATATATGTTGTACCTTTATGGAATCCCACACTTACCTGATGAAGGAGGAAGCCTCTGAAAGCTTGTGATTTCAAATAAAGCTGTTGGACTATAACCTGGTGTTGTAAGACTCCTAGCTTTATCTTAGTCACTGTAGCTCTGGACAATGTTCTATCTCTTAAAGAATTTAGCCTTTTGAGATAAACTGCTCATGGCTGATAGGCCTTGTCTCCCTCCAGTCGAAATTCAGCAAGCTGACAATAACCAATCAACCTTATCTTCCCTGACCTTGTTATGTTGGATACACAACTTCACATTTATGAGGCTCCAGTTGCAAGGGTTGGGCTAGTACCGATTACAAGACCAGTATGAATACAGGGTGATTGTGAGAGGTCAGTATTACAGGTAAAGCTACAGAGGAGAAAAGAATATCAGTCGGGTAACGACTCTACTCAAGCAGTGAACGGGGTAATATCATTCTGTTATTATAACTGTCGTTCGAGCATTGTAATTGTCTTAATTTGTGCTTGGTTTAATCACCTAGATAAATAATCTCATCACCATCCATAAGGTGCCAGGGTTGGATTTATTAGAGGAGGGGGGGTCCTAGCCTGGCAAGCTTTGGGTGGTATTTCTAACCACTTTGCCGGGGGTGGGGGAAGGCTGAGCTCCCATTTTAGACCCAGTCTTTGTATCAGGACTCTCCATGCTAAACAGTTCCACCATTGCTTATTCTATGAACATTTTAACTTCTTGTTACCGACAATCCATACGTTTGTATTTTTTTATGTAATGAAACCTTCCCTTTTCTTGCTTCCTGCAAGGTTCTATTGGGTGACAGATGTATCTAGTGGCTTCTTCCCTGGCTTATTTTGTCACATATAGATTGGAAACAAATACTGTTTCCTTTCTGTCCAACACCTTTTCAATGATGCTGAAAATTTCAGTTTTGTTAAAAGAACCGCTTTTAAATGCTTTCTGAGCCATGGCTGTGACTTTTCTGATCAGTATATATGGATTGGTTACCAATTTGTTTCTGTAAGGGACAAGGATATAATTTGCTGCTTGTTCAAGGTGCTAAATGTCTTTGTTAGTTCTTCTTTTGAAGGCCTCGTGTTCTGAATTACTACAAATTCAATTAATCAGAGGACTGAATATGAGCTTCCATAATCTGCATGCCTTTTAAATTAAATAGTTCTTCTTATTCATTTCCTAATATGTACGAATGACAAATCATCCATAGTGACAAGATCAGTACAAACCTTGGGCTCTCAGTTCTGGTCAGCATCTTACCAAAATGTGCCTGCATAGTTGTAGGTTGCAGTTATATCCGCCAATTTTGTTGCTAAGCAATTTCAAATACGCATTAACATAGAAGTGGAAATATAACTTGGGAACCAGAATGGCTTTGAGTTTGCATTGGGTAGAGCATAATTATAACCTGTGCATAGCCTCTTTTTTAAAGTAATCAGTGGACAACTTCGACATTTTGTAAAGTTATATTTCAATGCTTTTAACATTAGGAGAAAGTGGATGCTGTCACATGTACTCTCCTAGCGTTAGAAATTTGCTACCCGGGGGAGCAGAGCTTGATCTGTCAGATCCACTCTACTAAACTGCTGTCAGGTCCAACCAGTGCTATATCACATTTGGTAGGAAAGAGACTCAAATTGACTCTCCTTTCTGAAATTCCCCTCCCTCAAAGTAAGCCACTTTCCTCTTACTGGTGCCTTTCTATGTGACTTCTTCTGAATTCAGGAACTTTAGCACTTATTTTAACCTAAGTTGCCCGCAGTAATGGGGCGGGTTCAAGTCAGACACCCGTTTTACACCCCATACGATTTTACACTCCACTGAAGTCAATTTTCACTTGCTACGTCTGGCATTAACTGGGCATTAAGGACCTCAAAATGGGATCGATTGCCTTACTGCCCTGTTAACACCGACAAAGTGGCCAACACCATTTTGAAAGGGGCATACCATTGGGCGCCCAAAGTGCCTGCCTGTTGCAGGCAGTAGGGTCCTTTTAATAAGCAAATCGGGTTCCTAGAACCGCAATTGCTATTTTAAGTCAGAACTTGCTGAAGTGTGTGCTGTGCACATTCCAACCAGTTTCACAGGTAATGGAGCTGAAGAGGCCCAGCAAAAATAAGTTTGTAGGCCCAGAGGAGGCGTCGTGCTCCTTTGGATCCCACAAAAATAACCTGGACCCCTGGGATCATGACCTCCCCTCTCCGCGCCCACCCCCACCCCCCCCAAGCCCGCACTTCCTAGCTGACAACCAGGGTGGCCCAATCTTGATGCCTTAATCAGGCCAGGTATGCCAGAACACCCCTTTGACACATCACTTCTTTCTGTATTGATGTAAATCAGGCTGGGGACTCCAAATAATGTCAATCTCTTCAAGGCAGGTGTAGGTGGCCAGTCAGTGAGCTCTGCCAGTCAGCTGCCCAAGAGTCAAATTGGCCCCAATGGAGAGTTGAATCCAGTGGGGTGTAAACAGTCGTCTGACCTGAACATGCCCTGTTCCCGCCAGATGGGTTAGGTTAAAGTCAACACTTTTCAGTTTGAATGAGTGTCCTGCCTCGCCAGGCCATCTGCATACATGGGGATTGATATTCCTCTATATATATATATCAATGACCAGCTAGGAAAATTGCACAAAAGCATAACTTTGTAACATGAGATTCCTAAGAATACAATTTTGTTATCGGATTTCTAACTATGAGGAAAAAGCAACTTTTCATTAAATTTAACCCCCCAGTCTTTTATGACAACTGATATTCAACATAGAAAGAACTTGTGAGATATTGCAAATTCAATTGTCTTTAAAAAAAACCTAAAATGTGTGGTTTAAGCATGTTGACAACAAAAAAACCTGCTCCATCTGCAAATTATAAGACTGGGACTTTAGAATGATCATTATAGCATGTAAAAATCGGAAATGCCACTTAATAATTGACTCAGTTTAGTTCACTTGCATTAATCATTTAGCAGTGTGTTAAACCTTCACTGGAATATGTGAAGTGGCATTAACCACTGCTCAAAGCACCTTTAATCCCTGGACTGACATATTCCACTTAGCAATAAATGAGTGGTAAAATTGCTGACACTCCAAATATTCACCCCTCACTTGTCATCATTTCAATGCACTTTAACAGACATTGATTTGATTGTCTATTATATTCAGAGAGCATATTTTACAGTCACAAATATGTGCAAGAGAATTAAATATTTCCCACTCTCCCACATAAAATGGGCTACAGTGAACTCTAAATCCAGACTTTTCATGGCTGTACAATAGCAACAACCTCCATCTATATAGCATCTTTTGTGTAACAAACATTGCAAGGTATTTTACAAGAGTAGCAGTGTACACCAAGCAGGGAATCAAAGAGAAGATGAGGAAGGTGACTTTTTAAAAAATTCATTCATGGGATGTGGGCGTCGCTGGTGAGGCCAGCATTTATTGCCCCTCCCTAATTGCCCTTAAGAAGGTGATGGTGAGCCGCCTTCTTGAACCGCTGCGGTCCGTGTGGTGAAGGTTCTCCCACAGTGCTGTTAGGAAGGGAGTTCCAGGATTTTGACCCAGGAACGATGAAGGAACGGCGATATATTTCCAAGTCGGGATGGTGTGTGACTTGGAGGGGAACGTGCAGGTGGTGTTGTTCCCATGTGCCTGCTGCCCTTGTCCTTCTAGGTGGTAGAGGTCGCGGGATTGGGAGGTGCTGTCGAAGAAGCCTTGGCGAGTTGCTGCAGTGCATCCTGTGGATGGTACACACTGCAGCCACTGCGCTGGTGGTGAAAGGAGTGAATGTTTAGGGTGGTGGATGGGGTGCCAATCAAGCGGGCTGCTTTGTCCTGGATGGTGTCGAGCTTCTTAAGTGTTGTTGGAGCTGCACTCATCCAGGCAAGTGGAGAGTATTCCATCACGCTCCTGACTTGTGCCTTGTAGATGGTGGAAAGGCTTTGGGGAGTCAGGAGGTGAGTCACTCGCCGCAGAATACCCAGCCTCTGACCTGCTCTTATAGCCACAGTATTTATATGGCTGGTCCAGTTAAGTTTCTGGTCAATGGTGACCCCCAGGGTGTTGATGGTGGGGGATTCGGCGATGGTAATGTCATTGAATGTCAAGGGGAGATGGTTAGACACTCTCTTGTTGGAGATGGTCATTGCCTGGCACTTGTCCGGCGCGAATGTTACATGCCACTTATCAGCCCAAGCCTGGATGTTGTCCAGGTCTTGCTGCATGCAGGCTCAGAATGCTTCATTATTTGAGGGGTTGCGAATGGAACTGAACACTGTGCAATCACCAGTGAACATCCCCATTTCTGACCTTATGACGGAGGGAAGGTCATTGATGAAGCAGCTGAAGATGGTTGGGCCGAGGACACTGCCCTGAGGAACTCCTGCAGCAATGTCTGGGGCTGAGATGATTGGCCTCCAACAACCACTACCATCTTCCTTTGTGCTTGGTATGACTCCAGCCACTGGAGAGTTTTCTCCCTGATTCCCATTGACTTCAATTTTACTAGGGCTCCTTGGTGCCATACTCGGTCAAATGCTGCCTTGATGTCAAAGGCAGTCACTCTCACCTCATCTCTGTAATTCAGCTCTTTTGTCCATGTTTGGACCAAAGCTGTAATGAAGTCTGGAGCCGAGTGGTCCTGGCGGAACCCAAACTGAGCATCGGTGAGCAGGTTATTGGTGAGTAAGTGCTGCTTGATTGCACTGTCGACGACACCTTCCATCACTTTGCTGATGATTGAGAGTAGACTGATGG
The DNA here is from genome assembly GCF_035084215.1 of Heptranchias perlo. Taxonomy (NCBI): domain Eukaryota; kingdom Metazoa; phylum Chordata; class Chondrichthyes; order Hexanchiformes; family Hexanchidae; genus Heptranchias; species Heptranchias perlo. The sequence continues at coordinate 88,224,222 of NC_090327.1, forward strand.
GGCAGTAATTGGCCGGATTGGATTTGTCCTGCTGGCTGAAAGTATGGTCAAAGGGGTACATTAAGAGGTACATATAAAGAAAACTTTTGAAGGTGGGCAGAGAGGTAACAAAGTTAACAGGTTTAGAGAGAGAACTCTAGAGTGCAGGGCCATTGTACCTGTCTGCCCTGCCACTGATAGTGGAGCAGAGATAGGGAGGCAGACAAAGAGTAGACAAGGGTTGGAAGAGAGGAGGCGCAAGCTGGGATATAAACCTGAAGAAGACTACAGAGGTAGGGTGGAGCAAGACCACAGAGGCATTTGAAGAGGAATTTGAAGATTTTGACGTCAATATCCTAATCTAGCAGAGGTCAATGAGTACAGGATGATAGATACTTTGTGTAACATATGTTATGGAGTTCTGTATGAACTGGCATTTGTGTAGGTGGAACTGGGAGGCCAGTGAGGAGAGCTGTATAATACTTTGGCTACCTTTAACTTTAAAAATACAATTATACAATAATCTCATGTATCACTGTGCAATAAACTTGTATTTCCATTGTCTATAAAAAGCTAATGCTAGAGAGAAGCCCTGAAGTTAGTTTTGTTCAGATCAGTTGGATTTATTTAAGTTTATCTAATTTCAGTCTGTTGGAACATTAGGCTCCACCCACTTGCTTGTTTGTATAAATACATTTTGAGGTTTACTTATAAGTTATTATTCATTGGTGACATAGGTCAAAATCTTGGAACTCCCCACCTTGCATTGTGGGAGCACCATCACCACACGGACTGCAGCGGCTCGAGAAGAAGGCCCACCACCACTTTCCCAAGGGCAAATAGGGATGGGCAATAAATGCCGACCTTGCCAGCGAAGACCATATCCTGAGAATGAATGAAAAAATAGTTATGATTCAAAACAAAGAAGCTGAATTGTGGTGTGATCTGAATTCAAACCTTGAATTTAAGATCAAAAACGAATATCAAACATAATTGATAGCTTCTGAAAAACGTAAGCAATACTAAGGAACGCACAGTAAAATCATCATGAAAAATATTAAGGTTTAACCGCAGCGGGTTGAAACTATAGAGCCTTGTAACATTTGTTATGGTAGGTTGTTGCTGTTTGAATGTGTATTCACTCAGACTCCTTGAAATGCTATGATGTATGAGAGACAAATCAAAGACCAGAGTCCCAAATAGAAAATCTTAGAAAAACTTTAATACCTATTTCTAAAAAAGATAATTTTTGGGGTTTTAGCATAGTAGTTTTATAAATAAAACATTGTCCACAATTCCAACAGCACAGGCTAAAAATAATAAGTTAAAATGGAGACTATTTTGGATCTGAAGCCATTGAGCGAACCTTTGAGGGTTGCTAAGCAACAAAGCAAATAGGCAAGAACATTGAGTTCTTTTTATTGTGAGTTTGGATTCAGACGCAAGTCTCACTTGCAGCCAATTCTTCTGATTTAACACCATTTATAATTGACTTGCAAACATAAGTAGTTGTATTTACAGTGGGTGTGCCCATTTTACTAGATTATCATTATCAGTTGACAATGGAATTGTGCAAAGTGTCAGCTTTGGCTCAGTGGTAGCACTCTCGTCTCTGAGTCAGAAGACCGTGAGTTCAAGTTCCACTCCAGAGACTTGAGTGCATAATCTAGGCTGGCACTTTGGTGCAGTACTGATGGAATGCTGCACTTTTGGCGGTGCTGACTTTCAGAGGAGATGTTAATTCGAGGCCCCGTCTGCCCTCTTAGGTGATCCATGGCACTATTCAACAAGCAGTTCTCTTGGGTGTCCTGGCCAACATTTATCCCTCAACCAACAACTAAAACAGATGATCTGGTCATTTATTTCATTGCTGGTTGTGGGATCTTGCTGTGTGCAAATTGGCTGCCACGTTTCCTACATTACAACTGTGGCTACATTTCAAAAGTACCTCATTAGCATTTGGGACGTTCTGAAGTTGTGAAAGGTGCTATATAAATGTCTTTTCTTTTTCTCTTTCCTATGTTATGGAAGTCACAACAGTTGTGCTATAATTTGTATTGACATGTATATTGGGCTCAATTTTAAAATGGAAGTGTGGGTGCATTGGGGGAGGAGGGGCTATGAAAATCGGGGAAATGAGGAGCAGGAAACAAACCCAGCTCCAACACGCCGACTTCCGCGTCTCACAAAGACGCATCTGGGTGCGCACGCCGTTCCAAACCCGGTATTGCCGATGGGACGATATTTAAAGAAGCAAATGTACCTCATTAAGGTACTTTATTTCTTACGTATTAAGTAGTTAAAATGATTTTCAACTTACCTGGGCAGCTTTCCTACGGCTTCCGATTCACGGGTGAAGGGCCGGATCAGTTAAAAATAAAGTAAATGAATGAAATAAAATAACATTTCACAACGTAAAAAAATAAATAAACCTACCTTTGAAATGATTTCACCTGCACTCCCCTGCTCTGATGTCCAATGTCTCTCTGATGTACGGAATGTAGCATTTACAAGTTTGCAGATGACACAAAGCTGGGGTGGAATGTGAGCTGTGAGGAGGATGCAAAGAGGCTCCAATGTGATTTAGACAAGTTGGGTGAGTGGGCAAGAACATGGCAGATGCAGTATAACGTGGATAAATGTGAGGTTATCCACCTTGGTTGTAAAAACAAAAGGACAGATTATTATCTGAATGGTGATAGATTGGGAAAAGGGGAGGGGCAACGAGACCTGGGTGTCCTTGTACACCAGTTGCTGAAAGCGAGCATTCAGGTGCAGCAAGCAGTTAGGAAGACGAATGGTATGTTGGCATTCATTGCAAGAGGTTTTGAGTACAGGAGCAGGGATGTCTTGCTGCAGTTATACAGGGCCTTGGTGAGACCACATCTGGAGTATTGTGTGCAGTTTTGGTTTCCTTATCTGAGGAAGGATGTCCTTGCCATGGAGGGAGTGCAACGAAGGTTTACCAGACTGATTCCTGGGATGGCAGGACTTACGTATGAGGAGAGATTGGGTCAACTAGGCCTATATTCACTAGAGTTTAGAAGAATGAGAGGTGATCTCATCGAAACATATAATATTCTAACAGGACTAGATAGACTAGATGCAGGGAGGATGTTCCCGATGGCTGGGGAGTCCAGAACCCGGGGTCACAGTCTCAGGATATGGGGTATGCCATTTAGAACCGAGATGAGGAGAAATTTCTTCACTCAGAGGGTGGTGAACCTGTGGAATTCTCTACCACAGAAGGCAGTGGAGGCCAAGTCATTAGATGTATTCAAGAAGGAGATAGATATATTTCTTAATGCTAAAGGGATCAAGGGATATGGGGAAAAAGCAGGAACAGGGTACTGAGTTAGACGATCAGCCATGATCATTTTGAATGGCGGAGCAGACCTGAAGGGCCGAATGGCCTAGTCTTGCTCCTATTTTCTATGTTTCTATGTTTCTATGTTTCCCTCTCTGATGTCTCCCTCTCCGATGTCTCTCCGAGATCTCCCCCCACCCCAGCTCCGATGTCCAATGTCATCGCCCCAATCTTTGTCCCCCCCCCATCTTTGTCACCCCCACCCAACTCTGTCTTGCAGCACCGGATGACGTCCCTCTCTCTCTCTTTCTCCACAACCCCCCCCTAACCTCGGCGTTGCAGCTCCTGTCAGCAGCCAGCTTGTCAATCAGGTTGGCTGCTGGGCGCGAAACCCGGAAACAAGAGCATCAATTACCTCGTGGTCAAGTGGGGAAAGGTAAGTTTTTATTTTTAGGGTTTGCCGCGTGCCCACTGACCTCCCTCCCCCCCCACCCCCCCGCTGCCATCCCGACACCCTTTTAAAATTGAGCCCATTGTGTTCCTACTTCCTTATTGCTTTGAAAGACAAATAAAAAGCAAACAAACTTTTCAGTTTCTTAGAAATAAAAAGAAAGATATGAATGCTGGAGATCTAAAGTAAAACAAAACATTTTGGGAATGCACAGCAGGTCAATCAGCATCTGAAAGAGCACGTTAGACTAAAATTTCACATCACAGGTGCACTTCACCAATTCTGACAAAGGATTCCACCCAAAAAAATGGTCTAGGTATTCCGATTGTAACATCTGACAGTAATCCATTTAAAATGAATGGGTTAGCATTGGTGTTACAATCAGAAAATCTAGGCCAGCCTATCTTTCATTTTACAGTTAAAAATTGACTTGATGTACATTTTCAGGATTATCTTTTTTTTTAAATTTCTAGTTCTGCAAAACTTTTGTTTTATTTAGAAAATGTTATTTGCCTCAAGAATCTACTTTTAAATGTTTTTCCCCCTTTGCATTATCCAGTTAGAAATAGACCAATGTGTGTAACATTTTCTGCACTTTTTCATACCAACCTATATCAAATTGCCATTTTGCACAATCATCTAAGTGCACATGCAAGTGTATGTAATACTTGCCAGATAATTTGATATTTCTGTATCCTGCTGACAATTTATATGAAATGTAATGTGGTATTTTTACTTTTATAATTAACAGTACAGTTAACTGGAGTTCAGAACTTTCCATCGAGATGGAGTAGAGTCCATAATATAATAGATTGTAAATAGCATATGGGAGGTGGGGCTTCAGTGGATTACATGGAATTTACAGCACAGAAACAGGCCACCCGGCCCAACTGGTCTGTGCCAGTGTTTATGCTCCACACGGGCCTCCTCCCACTCGACTTTATCTAACCCTATCAGCAAAGGATTGAATAACCTTTTCTTATCCCATGTTTTAAGGTACTCTGAACAACTTCAATCATATTTTAAGATCTTTGTTTTTATATTTGATGTAATTTGGTATAGCTTCCATAGCCTGAAAGTTACTTCTGGCAATTTTATCATACAACCGTCTAATGCACTTATAACAAACTCCTGTGTCTACCTTTATAATGGAAGCATTAACCTTTTTATTTTAAATAGGTTAATACGTGAACATGTGCAAGGAAAGGAGAGCATCTAGGCCATCAAACCCATGTGAATACATAGGAATGCGTAAGGACAGGAGTAGGTCATTCAGCCCCTCGAGTCTCCTCCGCCATTCAATTAGATCATTGCTAATCTGTACCTCAACTCCATTTATCTGCCTTAGCTCAATATCCCTCGATATTCTTCCAACAAAAATCTATCGATCTTAATCTTGAAAGCTCCAATTGGCCCAGCGTCCACAGCCTTTTGGGGGAGAGAATTCCAAATTTCTACCACCTTTTGTTTGAAAAAGTGCTTCCTGATTTCCCTCCTAAATGGCCTAGCTCTAATTTTAAGATTGTGGGTAGAAATTCGGCCTTGTGGTGTCTGTTGTTTCGGCGCAATGTGGCCTCCTGAACTTCCAAAATGGCGTCCGGGTTGTGCACGCATGCCTCAAGCTGCGGATAACAAACACCAGCAGCATGTAAAGTAAAGAGAATATGCATTGGATCAGTGTGCAATGCTGATTTAAAGACATAGACACCATTTTGGCACTTAACGCTGCAGCCAACGCACTGTCTTAACCACAGTGTGCTGTTGGTAGGAGATCCCACTTGACAGTTGACCTCACTCACCTTGACGACTCGTGTCAAAGCATTGAACTTCTTCCTGCACTGCATGTTCGTGGTGCTATGTACCTGACATTGACTTCGTCCCCTACTGCTTCTGACTGCTTTTTGAGCATATGGTTAGGAGGGCCTCTTGCTCCTACCATGGATATAGGATACCCCTCCTGCTGTCCACCTCTTGCACCAAGGCCGCTAGTGCATCAGCAGAGAACCTTGGTGCATGCTCTCTCGCAGGCCTGGTGCAAACTCAGATCGGCATGCAGATTGGAGGATGTGGGATTTAGTAATGCGCAACCTTTATTCAATGTTTTAACATAACTCAACTGTTTGCAAACATAGGGACGGGACCTGCATCTGCGTTTTACGTGTATGATATCTTATCTCCGTTTAGACTGCAAGCGGATCCGTATCTTATATTTTGCAAATCGGAGGTGCAGGCTGCCTTTAAGAGGTGTGAGCAACTCACCTAAGATTTGGGCCCCCCAGCTGGTAACAAGTGGAGACAACGGAGAAAATAGAGAGACCAAGGCAGATAAGGCTCCACGTTGTGCATCAATCAGGTAAATTAAGTTGCAGCACCAATCTAACATGCTGGCTGCGTCTGTACCACCGGGCATGGACTAATCGCGCACTGCGATGCCCGCTCCTGGATTCGGGGGTTAACCAATTTAACTCCCTATGTCCCCTCTTCACACACTATTCACCCCACCCCCCCCCCCACCCCCCCCCCCCCCCCCCAGCAATGCTATCTCATGAGATAGGTAGAAAGACAGGAGAAAAAAGCTATTGCCAACTTAAGAAAAACTCTGGGAAATTTCTCTTTGACTCCCTAAGGCAACCAAACATGTTCTAGGAGACTATGGTTGCCCATGATTTAGCACAATTACAACTAATTAGCAACTTCCTATACCTGGAAATTAGTTCTTCTCCCAGGAACTTGTCAAGTTACCTTTTAAAAGTCTGTAGTAGCTCTATACTCACCATATGTCTTAGCAGAAATACTTTGTTATTTAAACTAACTACTTGTTCAGAGATTTTAGAGCTATGATCCCTATTCTTCCTAGAACTATCCATTTCAAATAATCAATCCAAGCCACTCATCATTTTTAAAACTTTAATAATATCCCCTCTAACCCTGCATAAAGTAAATAACCCTTACTCTTGGAGCCTATTCTCATATCGAAGAGCTCTAAGATTTGATATGATCCTGATTGCCTTCCTCTGTACCTTCTCCAGAGCCTTAACATCCTTCAATGTGTGTGGGAATTTAAACTGGACACAATACACATCTGTTAAAATAATAAAGGAGGAGTTTATTACGGACACATTTAACCCTCGTTTGATAACATTGGTAATGGTAATTTCAATCCTGATATTTTTTACATATTTCTGATGTGGACATGTTAGTGTTAATTATAGACAATTGACTTGGTCTACTTTATTCCCCATTATCTCATTAATTTTTAATGTGTTAGCCTTCCAGAACTGCCAGGTAGGTTTATTAAATATCCATGAATGGAAGCAGCAGGCTTTATCTGCTTTTGGAACATAGATTTTGCATTTCACTTGATAGCAAAATATGGGTTTGAGATTAGGGTAGAAGTTTATCTCTATTTGCAAGTAATGCCATTTAGCCCTAGCCATGATGTCAAGGTGAAGCAACAATTATGAATACAAAAAGAAAAACACATTTCAGCTGTTGAAGCGTCTGATGCTTTAGATGAGAGAAATTTACATTTGAACCATAATATACATTCAGCAATAAAAAATACCTCCACAAAATAGATAATTTACCATTTCAGTAATAATTATGTCTTAGAATCAGTCTCTCATTTGCTACTGACATCTCGGAGTGGTAGTTAAATGCAAGTTCTTTTCTTTTTTTAGAAAAATACTTTTTCTGCCCAAAGCAGTGAGAAATAGTTCTGAATTTCCCTCAACAATAATGGACATTCTTTGAAATTCTAGGTGAGGGATGATGTTCATTATACTACAAAAAGTAGATTACATAATAATCATATTTATATAGTTTTAATTTACTACATGGATTTTTAGAAACAGGAGCAGATCATTAGGCTCAACAACTCTGTCCTTTTTTCATAGACCAATCCCTCCTGCTCACCTTCTCACCAAAGCCCTCAATCCTCTCTCCGGAAACACATCTAACTGTCTCTTGAACCTTCTTGTAGTTTTTGCTTCAATGGCTTCTTTGGTAACTTATCCTAGAACTCTATCATTCCGTGAAGAAATTCTGCCCAACTACCTTCTTACTCCTAAATTTCTAATTTAAAGTTGTGTCCAATGGTATTTGATCCCTACATCACACTGAACAATTTTTTCAACTCCCTTCATAATCTTGAACACTTGAATTAGGTAGCCTTACAGTCTCCTCTTTTCCAAACAAAACAAGCCCAAATTCCTAATCTTTCCTCATGATTTAAAGTCTCGATACCCAGATTCATCTTTCTTGTTCACCCCGGAACCTTTCAAGAGCAATGATTAGTTTGACCAGAACTGCAAACGGTACTCCAGACAAGGATTATGAATGCCCTTTACAGTCATACAATAAACCTCTTTTAATTTGTACACTAACCTTCTACTAAATTAATTCAGTACCTTATTTGCATTTTTTAAATTTCAGCTAAGCACTGTGATTTCATGATGATATCGGCTATTATCCCTAATATAATCAAAAGCAGTTGACAAGATTAATGTTCTTGGTGGGTACAACACACATTGCTCTTACATAAGAATTGTGACAGCCCAAAACAATCATTCAAACACACAGAAAAACGTAAGTTTACATAACCTTCATTTCTCATCTTGGGATCTGAGCTATAATAAATTTGACAATGTATTTTATGAATGTGAATGCAGAAATACAGAAAGAAATGAAGTCCAGACAGCTTCTTTATTCTGTGCACTATGTTAATTCTATCCTTGTTTTATAAATGCCTCAACAAAATATGTAAAACCTTATCAGAGTAGTATATGCTTTTATCACTTCTTGAACTCAGAAAGTAAAAGGACTGGAGATGAGCATAACCAAAGGCTATACTAATGAAAGCGTTTGATCAGAAACGCTGTGCTGTTGGATAAATGTTCAACGACTAAGCCCCTAGTATTTCTAGACTCCATCAGGTCTTTGCCTATTGAGTAACATCTGTGCTATATAAAACAATTGGAAGTAGATAGCAAAGATCTCAAAGCTTTATCCGAGGAGCATGGTATTGCTATGAGAGTGCTCCTGAATCATCTGTTAGCCATGTGCTCGCTGGGTCACCTTTGGCTGAAGGTTGAATAAAAAAGACAAGGTCATAGGAAAGATAAATTGGAGGCGTATCTATTGAATGCTACCACAGCAGACCCTCTTCACACACTGAGAGGTCAAACTGACAAGCTAATTCTTCAAAAATAGCAGACGTAACACACACTTGGCAGAGCAGGTTGGCTCCGTCCATCACACAAGGTTGAGGTCTTCTTGTCATTTCTTTAGTTCAGATTTAATTTGAGGATTAATCTGATTGATGTTGATGACAGTTTAAATGGTGGATTTCATGGCCTATTGGGACAAACCTTTGAATGCAATTCCATGCTATGAATAAAACAGGTATAGATTGTAAGTGCTGACTCACCTACACAGTTAAATACCATGGTCTAGAAATTCCTCAAATCAGTTACTCCACTGTTGCACCAATATATAAAATAAAAGGTGGCCTGTACAGGGAGTTACGCTCGGGTTTCCTGGGTCTGCTTGTTTGTATTCCCATTGGCATGAAACCCGTGTAAAATGAGTGTAAGCAGCTGAACAACCTGGAAACTTCTGTGCAGCCTTTAAAAACACTGTTCAGCCTTCACTCTTCAGTAGCAGACTGGGGGGCAAATAGGTGAGAGAGGAATAGTGATTGTCTCTTTTACTTCACTCGTTAACAACTTTGTTGGAGGTCTTAGCATAATTTTCATTATACCGGTTCAGAATTATGGCTATGCTGACACCATCTGGGCCCATAGGGCAGCAGGGCATGGCACCAAGCCAGAGAAGAAGAATGCACAACTTCCTGATTCAGACCTCCAAGCTCTCCTTGAAGAAATTGAAGGCTGGGGGCACAAACCCCTGGCGTAGATGCCACCATGCCATCCAAAAATGTGGACAAGGCCATGCAGCTTATAAGCACTCACTCGGCTTTCGCTGTGGGAGATGGCATGTGTGCTTCTCTGTTGCTTTTCGGGGCACTCTGACTGGGGTCGTTAGCCATGGGAGCAGGAGGTATGCTTTATTGTCTAGAAGGCATCCGTGGATCTGATTCTCTTCCCTGAAGAGATCAGGGATGGCCAAATGACAAAGGATGCAGGCATCATGGTAATTTCTTGCATATCAGATGGTGATATGGAGGATTCTCTGATTGTTGTCACACACAATCTGCACGTTGAGGGCAGAGAATCCCTTGCAAAAAAGATTTACAAGGATGATACCAGAACTGAGAGGTCATAACTATTAGGAAAGAATGAACAGGCTGGGGCTCTTTTCTCTTGAAAAGAAAAGGCTGAGGGGTGACCTGATAGAGGTCTTTAAAATTATGAAGGGGTTTGATAGGGTAGACGTAGAGAAGATGCTTCCACTTGTGGGGGAGTCCAAAACTAGGGTTATAAATATAAGATAGTCACCAATAAATCCAATAAGGAATTCAGGAGCAACTTCTTTACCCAGAGAGTGGTTAGGATGTGGAGCTTGCTATTATAAGGAGTAGTTGAGGCAATTGGCATTGATACATTTAAGGTAAAGCTAGATAAGTATATGAGGGAGAAAAGAATAGAAGGATATGCTGATAGGGTTAGGTGCAGTAGGGTGGGAGGAAGCTCATTTGGAGCATAAACACCGGCATAGACTAGTTAGACCGAATGGGTTGGTGTTGCCCTGTAAATTCTATGTAATACCCAATTCTGTCCTGCAGAGCCTTTCTCACCATATTCATTCATAGTTGCACTTAGAAGACCTGGGGCACAAAAGTTAAGAAGGAGCATCTTGAATCATTTCTCTGTGTCATTTTCCCCTCAGAGTTTTACTGTCAAGACAACTCACAGCAGTTATTTTCACATTTGCAGCATATATAGAAATACTATTTTACCACAAAAGAAGTAGAGGATAGGTGATGTGCGATCATGTAGTACAGAAAATAATCTGTAATGATCCAACTACATAATCCTGTGCAATGTAGTATTGAGATATAATTTTTTTTCATGAGTGAAACAACTCTTTAAGGCATGCGTTATCCCCTTTGTTCCCATTTGTGATTTCCCTGTGGCATCTGCAGCTGAGAAGCAGAGAACTTGTTTCCAGTCTTCCATCAACGATGCCCTTAAAATTAAGTCACTAGAGTTGAAGTTACAGTACAAATAGTAGCCACAGATTGTTGGGTGTAATGAACTGCAGGCAGACCAAAGTTATACTCCTGATTGTTCATTGTACTGTAATTAGCAATGGAAGAGCACTACACCTCCATAATGATGCTCATGAGTGCATGATCAGAGTTCTGCGCACCACTTGAACGATTTTTAATATTAGAGAGAGTGAGCAGCAGCATCCAATTTCTCCTAATTTTAAAAATATTGAAAAATAAGTTTATAAAGTTCTCAGGAGATGCTGTGAAGGTCTTGGGCATGTTTAAAGTTTGGCTGCTCACTGAACTGCTGTTATACTGCAGTACTCCTGTTGGTTCTCTTTCCTATAAGAAGAAAGATTTGTAATTATAAAGTGCCTTTCATGACCCAAGGACATCCCAAAGCACTTTGCAGCCAATGAAGTGCTTTAGAAGTGTAGTCACTGTTGTAATGTTGGAAACACAGCAGCCAATTTGCACACAGCAAGGTCCCACAAAGAGCAATGTGATAATGATGAGATCATCTGTTTAACTGACATTTGTTGAGGGATAAATATTGGCCAGGGCACCAGGAAGAACTCCCCTGCTCTTCTTCGAATAGTGCCGGGGATCTTTTAAGTCCACCTGAGAGAGCAGGCGGGCCCTTGGTTTAACATCTCATCAGAAGTCGGCACCTCTGACGGTGCAGTGCTCCCTCAGTACGTCACTGGAGTGTCAGCCTAGCTTATGTGCTCAGGTCTCTGGACGGGATTTGAACCCACAATCTATCTGACTCATAGGCAAGAGTGCTACCACTAAGACACAGCTGACACCTACTCTCTGAAGTCAGATTGGGACCTGACTCCCAAATAATGTTGGTACTTTTATGCAGCCAAAATCATTTTGCATTGGTGCAAAAGGGATAGTATAACTGAAGCTTAACTGTGCTTCCATGCCATGGCAAAGCTAAGATTAAAAACTTAGCATATGGAGGAATCATAGGCATGATCTGTGTCCCACAACTCCATAGTGTAATGTATTGGTTCTTCAGATCACTATGCTTCTATTGTTTAATCTAGAAAACATTGATGAAATAAGAATCACCTTTAGCATTTTAAATTATTACAAACAAATTCTCATTGGACATTTACTTTTGCAAAGACAGAGCAGTAATTGTCGGTGCTGGGGATGGGGCTGAATAATTGGTGGATCACGTTGCTAGGTCACGAACAACACTGAGTCAAAAATTCAATGCTGTGCAGGTCATTTTTGTACTCTTAAGAAATACATGTTGCTGTATAAAGCTAATGTTATCCAGCAGTTCACAGGGTTACTTTTATTGTACAACATTAGTTCTGTAAATGGAAGATACAGTTAAGAAAGGAACCCATGATATTTGGATCTGCATATGTTGATAGAATATCCATATCTTGAAAAAACCTTTGCAATGATATTTCTATGGTAACATGAATCATGCCAATGCAAAGTTGCTAAACTTCCACATGGTGTCAGTAGAACCACATTGTATTGCATGCATTTTCAATGCTTATTGTCCTTTTATTATGGTTTCATACCTTCTCTTTCAAAATCAGCCTGCTTACTTTATTTATTTTTCTCATCGGTTTTCTTATTCCCCTCATCTTCCAAAAGCTGGGGTGCAGTTCCATGGGCACCAGGCACCTTCAGCTACCTTTCCTAAGTGGCCATTATTCATGTGTGAGCCACAGGGTGCTTTCAAGCTAAGCATAATCCTATCCACTCCTGACATCTATGAACACATACTTCCAGCAGGGATCTATAGATTGCAATCAGGAATGAGAAATCTGACCTAATTTCTTTCCCTAATCTGGCACAGGTAATTGCTGTGCTCTTAACTGTATCCCCTCTGAAATTAGCAACCTCAGCACAAACCAAAGGATCAAACCCGGGGCCTTGTTAGCCTGAAAATTCCTGGGAACTCACGTCATAGTAATGGTGCATCAACGACATGCGCCATTATTCCAGTGTAGAAGATCCAAGAAGTAATGACGTAAGTGAGTTATGCTATTAGTTGCGTGGCACCATAATTTGCTGAGACTTTCATGCCCCTCTGCCGAAATCGCAAAAAGTTTGTTATCATGGCTCCTCACACCATTGCAGTCAATGGCAATTGCATATTTCCTGGATTTACACTCGATTTCCCGTCGCAGCCACTTAGACTGAAAAGTAATGGCGCGGATGATTTGGTATTGCTGTGATTTATGGCCCTCACACGGCTCTCAGCCTGAGAGCAACAACGGGAGCATTAAAGCTGTGGAGCCTCATCCCTGCAGTCTGGAAATTGTTCTCAGATTTCCTTTTCTGATTCTCACAGTTTTCACAGTCTTGCCAGTTCTGTGAGTGACTGAAGGCAATACTTTCAGGACACTCACTCCTCTCCATGTGTTAACAAGAGTAAAAGGATTGCAATGGCCTATCCATGGAGCATTCCCCAGCTCTTGATTATCATTGATGACCATGAGAAGGAGTAGAGGGAGGAGGCACAGACCGTGAGGCACCAAGGCCGGAGACTGCATCAAACCTGTTACTATTCCTTCCCCCCCCCCCCCTCCCCGCCAAGAGTGCACAGGAAACAAATGTCATTTGATGCACTGTCAGAGGAGCTGTGCGTGCGCAGACTGCGCTTCATCAAGGAAGCAATTGGCCACCTATGTGAGATGTTGCAGGAAGACCTGAAACTGTGGTTTACTTCCTGCAGGGCTTTGTCAGTGGGAATGAAGGTGGTGACAGCCCTCAATTTCGACAACTCTGGTTCCTTCCAGTCAAGTACTGGAGACCACTGTAACATCAGTCAAGGAGCTGTGAGGACCTGCATTCAACGGGTGACGATGCCCACTTCTGCAGGGAATCTGAATTCATTAAATACGACTGGTCTCATATCTGCTGTACCTCATTGAAAAGGACCCGCAGGTCTTCATTCCCGAAAATTGTGGATCTTTTTGGTACCTCTTCTTGTCTCTGCGATATATCTGTGGAAAAGAGGATGTGCAGTGAAATACGGGAATATTTGTAATTACTGCTGCCCTAAATGAACAAGAGGAATGACTTTATCATTTTTAAAATCTACATCAGTATGATTATTTGGGAAATCTGGCAGATTTCAACTAAAATTGATTCACAGCGTCAAAAGTCAGGTGAGGTCCACTGAAAATCACATGAAAGATATATCTTTTTATTATGCCATTTACAGGTATTGTTGTAACTTTCAAATGATTTTAGATTTTACAATCAAATTTGGTGTGATGATTTACAATCATTTTTGGCTCAACAACCTAATTTGTGGGTGCCTCAGTGAATCTTCAAAATAACATGCTCAATTTATTTTTTACCTTCTTTCCAACATCGAGCATGTTCATTGCAGTCATAAGGACAAGATAGTCGACCTCCATAAATCTTATGGATGTCACTCTTCGACTGGTTCACCCAAAAGGCACTGCATGTGTGTGGAATAAACCCCCTCAAAAGCAATTGTTGCATTTATTAATTCCTTCAAACAAAAGGTGAAAAATATCTGTTATAAATGTGGTATAAGGATTAACACAGATAATCAAATACTCGGTCATGGATTGCTGGGGCTGTGGTAGAGCATTCTATGTATCTGTAGATAAGGGAGCTAAGATTATATTCTGAGTTATATTTGGAAAGATTTGCTAATTTCCTTTAGGTCAGGGAAATCTTTATCATTTTGGAAGATCCGCTCGTAGTTATTTACCCTATCAGGATATTGAATGGATTGATAAAGTTGACGTGGTGGACTGAATGTCTTTTCTTTAATTCCGTGCTTTATTGTGTTTCTATTAAAAATTACTTCTGAGTAAACTGGGTAAAGAACCAAAGGGGAAGTGAGGAGAAATTCTTTTTACTCCATGAGTTGTTATGATCTGGAATACATTGTCTGAAAGGTTGGTGACCATGAGACCACGTGGAAGCAGATTCAATAGTTATTTTCAAAAGGGAATTGGACATATACTTGAAAATGAAAAATTTGCAGGGCTATGGGAAAAGACCTAATTGGATAGCTCTTTCAAAGAGCTGCCTTAGGCGCAATGGGCCGAATGACCTCTCTCTGTGCTATATGATTCTATGATCCTATGAAATTTCATGCAATCATTTTCCTTTCCTCAGCTTGGAGCTTGCTTCTCATCCCTTCCTCCCTTTCTAGAGCCTATAGGATGGTTTAACCCTACATATTGGATTTGAAAATGTGGCTTCCAACTTCCACCCCTAAAGCTGTCAGCAATTCGCTCCCACCAGCAGTTTCTCGCTACCTACCTTATCTACTCCATAGGAGCAAATTGAAGAAAAAAGTGCTTGCGGTTAATTAAAAGAAATCAGAGGACAGACAAACAAACACTACGCATTGGGATGCATGCAAAAACTCCTTTTTTTTAATTCGTTCATGGGATGTGGGCATCGCTGGCAAGGCCAGCATTTATTGCCCATCCCTAATTACCCTTGAGAAGGTGGTGGTGAGCCGCCTTCTTGAACCGCTGCAGTCCGTGTGGTGAAGGCTCTCCCACAGTGCTGTTAGGTAGGGAGTTCCAGGATTTTGACCCAGCGACGATGAATGAACGACAATATATTTCCAAGTCGGGATGGTGTGTGACTTGGAGGGGAACGTGCAGGTGGTGTTGTTCCCATGTGCCTGCTGCCCTTGTCCTTCAAGGTGGTAGAGGTCGCGGATTTGGGAGGTGCTGTCGAAGAAGCCTTGGGGAGTTGCTGCAGTGTATCCTGTGGATGGTACACACTGCAGCCACAGTGCGCTGGTGGTGAAGGGAGTGAATGTTCAGGGTGGTGGATGGGGTACCAATCAAGCGGGCTGCTTTGTCCTGGGTGGTGTTGAGCTTCTTGGGTGTTGTTGGAGCTGCACTCATCCCGGCAAGTGGAGAGTATTCCATCACATTCCTGACTTGTGTCTTGTAGATGGTGGAAAGGCTTTGGGGAGTCAGGAGGTGAGTCACTCACTGCAGAATACCCAGCCTCTGACCTGCTCTTGTAGCCACAGTATTTATAGGGCTGGTCCAGTTAAGTTTCTGGTCAATGGTGACCCCCAAGATGTTGATGGTGGGGGATTCGGTGATGGTAATGCTGTTGAATGTCAAGGGGAGGTGGTTAGACTCTCTCTTTATACAGAGATATAAGCTGCATGTTCTCCTTTTCTGCTGATGCAAATGAACGGGTGTGATACCACTTTGTATATTTCTATTAAATGTATTGCTTATACATCACTTGCCATACATCCATTGCCTCATATTTCTGCTGCAATGCTGCCAATTGCCTAGTGATTAATTTTAATTCGGTGAATGAGGTTTTGGCCAGAAGTGGAGCCTTGCAAAATGTACCCTATAGCGCCTTATCATATCAAAACAACTCAAAATGTTTTGCACAATGTATGTCTTTTGAAATTCAGGAATATCTGTTAGGAAGGCAATTTGATTGTAGGCTAATCTGTCTTGGCAAGTCCTCCCTCTGCCTTGGCGCTGAATTATGAGCCACTGGAAAGGCAAGTGCTGCAGATGCTATGTAACTATTACCAACTTGACCATAGAATGTGAGTGAGGCTAAGAGGAATATCCTTATACTGTTCATATGCCAATGGCTGTTTTTTTTATAAAGGTTTTTAGAGATGTTTATTGGGTACATAGGCGCACCTGCATGTAACACCATAGATGGATGGAGAAGGCAGAGGATTGAAGTGTGGTGCGGTGATTGTGGGAGAGTGAAGGCGATGTGGATTCACATGACAAAATGCATCCCTCCCCCAACACACATTTCCAGATGAGCTTCTCGTCTCAGTTGCATCACTATGGCACAATGCAAAGTGAAGGCAATGGTTTAAAAATTCGATCGTGACCGAAAACGGGGCGCAGGGGATGGGACGCATGCTGCACCCGCCTGTTTACGTGGTCCCAGGGGCCACATGAAATTGGTGCTGGGATCTCATTAGAAAGTTTCAGGTGTATAGCTAGGACTGCCTGCGCTATTCATTGGCTGCACCGCTGTTTAGGGGAAATTGGGTTTTACTGACACCGTTCAAAGGGCATGTGCACTCTGGATGCAGACAATAGAGAAACACAGAAATGGCCAGAAGTACAGAGAGAGCACCCAGGTTCTGTGATGCTACTTTGAAGGTCCTGGTCCAGGCAGTGGAAACAGGAGGGAGATCTTGCTCCCCCCAGGGATCAGAAAGAACTCAAGGCAACACCTCCACCGCCAGTGGGAAGAGGTTGCAGGAGAGGATGATGCCAAGAACTTAGCTCCCAGGATATGGCTGGAATGCTGAAAGAGGTTCAATTACCTCACCAGAGTTGTAAAAGTTAAGAATACTACTTTCTTACTCTCTGCTTACACCCCTACCACCTCCAGCCTCCCTACTCACTCGCTTCCCTTCACTCTCTGACAATCCCTTCACCACACTTCAATTCTCTGCCTTCTCCACATACTCACACACTCACCACTATTGCAACTCTCACTTCCCCACACCTCACATTGTACACACTTCATAGCAAATGTGACCCCGCTATTCAAGAAGGGAGAGAGAGAGAAAATGGGGAACTACAGGCCAGTTAGCCTGACATCAGTCATTGGGAAAATGCTGGAATCCATTATTAAGGAAGTGGTAACAGGGCACTTAGAAAATCATAATATGATTAGGCAGAGTCAACGTGGTTTTGTGAAAGGGAAATGGTGTTTGACAAACCTATCAGAGTTTTTTAGGATGTAACTAGTAGGGTAGATAAAGGGGAACCAGTGGATGTTGTATATTTGGATTTTCAAAAGGCATTCAATAAGGTGCCATATAAAAGGTTGTTACACAAGATAAGGGCTCATGGGGTTGGGTGTAACATTTAGCATGGATAGAGGATTGATTAACGGATGGAAAACAGAGAGTAGGGATAAATGGATCATTTTCAGGTTGGCAAGCTGTAACTAGTGGGGTGCCGCAAGGATCAGTGCTTGGGCCTCACCAATTACAATCTACATTAATGACTTAGATGAAGGGACCGAGTGCAATGTATCCAAGTTTGCTGATGATCCAAAGTTGGGTGGGAAAGTAAGCTGTGAGGAGGACACAGAGTCTGCATAGGGATATAGACAGATTAAGTGAGTGGGCAAGAAGGTGTCAGATGGAGCATAATGTGGGGAAATGTGAGGTTATTCACTTTGGTAGGAAGAATAGAAAAACAGAATATTTTTTAAATGGTGAGAAACTATTAAATGTTGGTGTTCAGAGAGACTTGGGTGTCCTCGTACAAGAAACACAAAACGTTAGCATGCAGGTTCAGCAAGCAATTAGGAAAGCAAATGGAATGTTGGCCTTTATTGCAAGGGAGTTGGAGTACAAAAGTAAGGAAGTCTTATTACAATTGTTCAGGGCTTTGGTGAGACCTCACCTGGAGTACTGTGTACAGTTTTGTTCTCCTAGAAGGTTCACTAGATTGATTCCTGGGATGAGAGGGTTGTCCTATGAGACGAGGCTGAGTAGAATGGGCCTATACTCTCTGGAGTTTAGAAGAATGAGAGGTGATCTAATTGAAACATTTAAGATTATGAGGGGCTTGACAGGTTAGATGCTGAGAGGTTGTTTCCCATGGCTGGAGAGTCTAGAACTCGGGGGCATAGTCTCAGAATAAGGTGTCGGCCATTTAAGACTGAGGAAGAATTTCTTCACTCAAAGGGTTGTGAATCTTTGGAATTCTCTACCCCAGAGGGCTGTTGATGTTGAGTCATTGAATATATTCAAGGCTGCGACAGACAGATTTCTGGACTCTAGACGAATCAAGGGATATGGGGATCGGGCAGGAAAGTGGAATTGAGGTCGAAGATCAGCCATGATCTTATTGAATAGCGGAGCAGGTTTGAGGGGCCATGTGGCCTACTCCTGCTCCTATTTCTTGTGTTCTTATGAACTATTCCATCGTGACAGGCACATTCTCTGAACACCTCACACGCCTATCTCTAGTACATTCCCTTCGTTCTTGCGGGAAAAGGTTGCGCACAATCTGTGCCAGGAGGCTGCCACGGAGGAGGTGGAGCTCGCGTGCACACCCCCTCTCCCATGGAACAAAACGTGCTGGCAATCATGGGCTGGGGAGATTCATGGCTGTGGCGAATGGCAACGCTGAAGGAGACTGTGCAGGGATTCTTCACACCCTAATCCTTTTGTTCCCTTCTGACTTCTATCTCATTCTACACATTCTGCATCACAAACAGCAGCTGCTTTCACCAGCTACTTGTCTCTCTGCTCTCCCTTCATACTAAAAGCTAACCCTTGTCCCTCTCTTTCATTTCAGGTGCTGAAAATGTGGACACACTGCTGCCAGTGGAGGAAGAGGAGGCCAGCCTTTCTGATGATGCAGCGTCACTCGATCTCACCTTTGCAAGCATCCGGTTAAGATACCGGCACCACGCATACTTCAGAGGCTAGGCTAAAGGAGGGGTCTGCATGTGGTGAATCACCGGGCACAAGTGTGCAGGAGCTAGGGCAGAGAATAGAACGCCACAAGTGCCAGATCACATGCTAGTTCTGCTGCAGAGGATTCAGATGCTGACTTTGAGGTCCCAGGCTACTGAAGAAGGCTGATGGACATACACAAGGAATGCTAGGTGCACTGGGCAGCCTGCTGCGAGCTAGCGCACAATACGTCAGAGCATGGAGGAGTCCAGCTCCAACTTGTGTTGGGGCCCTGCACAGATCATGGAGAGCATCCTGTCCAAAATGGACTGAATGATCAGCTCCATGAACATGACAATTGCACCCACCATGATGGAGCCTCTCCCGCCAGCTCTGACAATTTGTAATGGAAGCTCAGATGGCTGTCTTCTTGGCTCTGGGGACCATTGTTGAGAGGGGGTTCCAGAGCATCACATCACTCCTGCACTCTGTTGTCGTGCAGAGCCATAGGAGTGCTTATGCACAGTGTCAGGAAAGTGTCCTTGGCTCCATGGGAGAAGTACCCGCTGTCCTCTCTCAGGAAGACAGCATGCCTGCTCCCCCACCACCCATTCAGCCAGTGTGCCAGCTGGGACAGACTGGCCTATGCCAAAATGCTCAAGTTTGCAACCAGGCTTTGAAGACCCAGAGCTGTTCAAGGTCGCGCACCATCACCATCTGAGATGTCCTCTATGGAACCTTTCACCTCCCAAACTGTAGCTACTGGGGATACACTTCATGGAATTAAAAAAAAATAGTATCAGTAACGGTGGCCATGAAACTACCAGACGGTCGTAAAAACCCATCTGGTTCACTAATGTCCTTTAGGGAAGAAAACCTGCCGTCCTTACCCGGTCTGGCCTATATGTGACTCCAGACCCACAGCAATGTGGTTGATTCTTAATTGCCCTCTGAAATGGCCTAGCAAGCCACTCAGTTGTACAATCTTGCTAAAAAAAAGTCATAATAAGAATAAAACCAGACAGACCACCCGGCATCGGACAACTAGGCACCGGACACGACAAAGGCAAACCAAGCCAGTCAACCCTACAAAGTCCTCCTCACTAACATCTGGGGACTTGTGCCAAAATTGGGAGAGCTGTCCCACAGACTAGTCAAGCAACAGCCTGACACAGCCATACTCACAGAATCATACCTTTCAGCCAATGTCCCAGACTCTTCCATCACCATCCCTGAGTATGTCCTGTCCCACCGGCAGGACAGACCCACCAGAGGTGGCGGTACAGTGATATACAGTCAGGAGGGAGTGGCCCTAGGAGTCCTCAACATTGACTCCGGACCCCATGAAATCTCATGGCATCAGGTCAAACATGGGCAAGGAAACCTCCTGCTGATTACCACCGACCGCCCTCCCTCAGCTGATGAATCAGTCCTCCTCCATGTTGAGCACCACTTGGAGGAAGCACCAAGGGTAGCAAGAGCACAGAATGCACTCTGGGTGGGGGACTTCAATGTCCATCACCGAGAGTGGCTCGGTAGCACCACTACTGACCGAGCTGGCCGAATCCTGAAGGACATAGCTGCCAGACAGGGCCTGCAGCAGGTGGTGAGCGAACCAACATGAGGGAAAAACCCACTTGACCTCGTCCTCGCCAATCTACCTGTCGCAAATGCATCTGTCCATGACAGTATTGGTAGGAGTGACCACCGCACAGTCCTCGTGGAGACGAAGTCCCGTCTTCGCACTGAGGACACCATCCAACGTGTTGTGTGGCACTATCACCGTGCTGAATGGGATAGATTCAGAACAGATCTAGCAGCTCAAAACTGGGCATCCATGAGGCACTGTGGGCCATCAGCAGCAGCAGAATTGTATTCCAGCACAATCTGTAACCTCATGGCCCGGCATATTCCTCACTCTACCATTACCAACAAGCCAGGGGATCAACCCTGGTTCAATGAGGAGTGTAGAAGAGCATGCCAGGAGCAGCACCAGGCGTACCTAAAAATGAGGTGCCAAACTGGTGAAGCTACAACTCAGGACTAAATGCATGCTAAACAGCGGAAGCAACATGCTATAGACAGAGCTAAGCGATTCCACAACCATCGGATCAGATCAAAGCTCTGCAGTCCTGCCACATCCAGTCGTGAATGGTGATGGACAATTAAACAAATAATGGGAGGAGGAGGCTCTGTAAACATCCCCATCCTCAATGATGGCGGAGTCCAGCACGTGAGTGCAAAAGACAAGGCTGAAGCATTTGCAACCATCTTCAGCCAGAAGTGCCGAGTGGCCGATGCATTTCGGCCTCCTCCCGATATCCCCACCATCACAGAAGCCAGTCTTCGGCCAATTTGATTCACTCCTCGTGATATCAAGAAATGGCTGAGTGCACTGGATGCAGCAATGACTATGGGCCAGCTGTAGTGCTGAAGACTTGTGCTCCAGAACTAGCTGCGCATCCAGCCAAATTGTTCCAGGACAGCTACAACACCGGCATCTACCCGACAATGTGGAAAATTGCCCAGGTGTGTCCTATCCACAAGAAGCAGGACAAATCCAATCCGGCCAATTACCGCCCCATCAGTCTACTCTCAATCATCAGCAAAGTGATGGAAGGTGTCGTCAACAGTGCGATCAAGCGGCACTTACTCACCAATAACCTGCTCACCGATGCTCAGTTTGGATTCCGCCAGGACCACTCGGCTCCAGACCTCATTACAGCCTTGGTACAAATATGGACAAAAGAGCTGAATTCCAGAGGTGAGGTGAGAGTGACTGCCCTTGACATTAAGGCAGCATTTGACCGAGTGTGGCACCAAGGAGCCCTCATAAAATTGAAGTCAATGGGTATCAGGGGGAAAGCTCTCCAGTGGCTGGAGTCATACCTAGCACAAAGGAAGATGGTAGTGGTTGTTGGAGGCCAATCATCTCAACCCCAGGACATTGCTGCAGGAGTTCCTCAGGGCAGTGTCCTAGGCCCAACCATCTTCAGCTGCTTCATCAATGACCTTCCCTCCATCATAAGGTCAGAAATGGGGATGTTCGCTGATGATTGCACAGTGTTCAATTCCATTCGCAACCCCTCAGATAAAGAAGCAGTCCGTGTCCGCATGCAGCAAGACCTGGACAACATCCAGGCTTGGGCTGATAAGTGGCAAGTAACATTCAAGCCAGACAAGTGCCAGGCAATGACCATCTCCAACAAGAGAGAGTCTAACCACCTCCCCTTGACATTCAACGGCATTACCATCGCCGAATCCCCCACCATCAACATCCTGGGGGTCACCATTGACCAGAAACTTAACTGGACCAGCCATATAAATAATGTGGCTATGAGAGCAGGTCAGAGGCTGGGTATTCTGCGGCGAGTGACTCACCTCCTGACTCCCCAAAGCCTTTCCACATCTACAAGGCTTAAGTCAGGAGTGTGATGGAATACTCTCCACTTGCCTGGATAAGTACAGCTCCAACAACACTCAAGAAGCTCGACACCATCCAGGACAAAGCAGCCCGCTTGATTGGCACCCCATCCACCATCTTGAACATTCACTCCCTTCACCACCGGTGCACTGTGACTGCAGTGTGCACCATCCACAGGATGCACTGCAGCAACTCACCAAGGCTTCTTCGACAGCACCTCCCAAACTCGCGACCTCTACCACCTGGAAGGACAAGGGCAGCAGGCACATGGAAACAACACCACCTGCACGTTCCCCTCCAAGTCACACACCATCCTGACTTGGAAATATATCACCGTTCCTTCATCGTTGCTCGGTCAAAATCCTGGAACTCCCTTCCTAACAGCACTGTGGGAGAACCTTCACCACACGGACTGCAGCAGTTCAGGAAGGCGGCTCACCACGACCTTCTCAAGGGCAATTAGGGATGGGCAATAAATTCTGGCTTTGTCAGCGACGCCCACATGCCATGAACAAATTAAAAATAAAGGATTACAATGATAGGCAAACAAGCCCTCCCTTGTTTTAATGCTCCACAGCTTTTTGGAGACAAAAGAATATTGCCATGAAGGACCAGGATAGATCAAATTATCAAGGTATCAGGGTTACTGAAGATACTTTTAAGGTCATTGGGAATTTGACTCGTCTGTGAGAGTAATCGAAGATGCAGAAGTCCAAAAATCTGGTTGGGAAGATAGAAAAGATCCCAAAATGTAACAAGTGGATTCTTAGGAATGTGTCAGTAGTGGAAAGGGGGTCCCTACACAGATAAAAGTGAAATTTTGTTAGGCAATATGCCCTATATCAGTGGCAGTTGAGTTAGTAGCAAGCTGGTGTCTGGTACTAGTTCACAAAGCATTGTAACTGAACATGGGACTGAACATCAACTGTTACCTTGTGCTTACCCGGGATAAGTTTTGCTTTGAATGTAAAATTGTATTACTTTGCAAACTTCTCCTCCCCAATGCAATTATCCACTAGACTGCCTCTTGCTGATTTCCACAGCTGTTGTATTGTCAGTTTAAAGAGCACTTTTTTTTTTGGCTAACTGGTGGGCTCCACATGGTTTGTGATATGACAATGGGTAGAAGCTGTAATAATGTGACTTCTCCTGTGGTTTCAACCTCCATCATGGCCATCTGTCTGCTGCTGAAAACCTTGGCAAGAAACGCTACG
This sequence comes from Heptranchias perlo, assembly GCF_035084215.1. NCBI lineage: Eukaryota > Metazoa > Chordata > Chondrichthyes > Hexanchiformes > Hexanchidae > Heptranchias > Heptranchias perlo. The sequence goes on from NC_090327.1 coordinate 88,248,181, forward strand.
ACTGTGAAATCTTGAAGCTTGTCACTCGCCCCCCACTCTGTAGTATGCTGGGATGAAACACGACCATTTGTGCCATTGCGCCTTAGTCTGTTTACAAACTTGTGACAATGATGTTCTTTTAAATGGCAGGAATTATTGAGTATAATAATATTCATATCTTTTAGGACTACAAAAAAAATTGTAGGCTAGCCATACATATTTTCAAACTTGACATATCCTCCAATTTTTAGGCTTCTAAAACCCAAGCTCGTATCACTTAATTCTGATTTATCTCAGCTTCTCTCTTACCCTTTTCAACATGGTGATGTGGTCACCTGTATAGATCCTGAGTCTTTACCTTAGGTTTTCAATTTTTAAAAATGATGACAATAAATCAAGAAATAATCAAAAAACAAACAGAATGGATTGTCATGTTACCATGTTCGTTCATGAATCTTTGTTAATATTCAAGTAGTGGTGCTGGCTGTGATACTGGGTCATGCAATCAACAGGAGATAAATCTCCTTTTGAATGCATAACCCAGTCGGAAGTGTAGCATAACTCCACCCAGAGTAAAACTGCTTTATAAAACTGCTCAGGTTGTCAGTTGGGACACTTCTGAGCTCTTTCTAAACTTATTTTTCAATGTTTCTAATGTTAGGAGAACGTGGGCACTCGTACATGCTCTCTTCCAGCATTGCAACTTAGCCACCAAGGGAGTGAAGATCCACATACAGATAGAATGCCTTTGCACTGATGACAGTGCAATCCTCAGGGAAGCAGCTAGACATTGGATTCTACCGATAACAGTCTGACACCAGCAGCTGCAATATAACTGCAGCCTAAGAGCCTGGAGGCATTAACCAGTTTATTTTAAATGGACTAATGCTCCATTAAAGTAGTGAGCAAATGAATTTGAAATGAGTTTGTACAATAACAATAACTCGCATTTATAGAGAACCTTTAACATAATAAATGTTCCCAGGCATCTCTTACAGGTAAAAATTGAAAATAAAGCAGTAATAGATGAATTAGGGGTGGTGACTGAAAGCAAAGGGATAAATTATGAGTTGGCTCTTGATGATGGAGAAAGTGGAACAAGATGGAGGGGTTTAGGGTGACAATTCACAAGGGCCAAGGTGGCTGAAGAATCTGCCAATAAAGGCACAATAATATTGGAGAGCATAACTCACATGCTTATGTGCTGGCTTGGTTCAATGGGTAACACTCTTACCTCTGAGCCAGATTGTTGTGGATTCAAGTTCCACTCAAGACTTAACTACATAATGTAGACTGATACTTCAGCTCAGTACTAAAGAAGTGCTGCATTGTAAAAGGAGCTGCTGTTGGATGAAATGTTAAACTGAGACCTGTCTGCTTGTTCCAATGGTTCACTTAGATGTTAAAGATCCTATGGCAATGTTTGGAGAAAATAGTGGTCAACATTTCTCTCTATAGCAACAGAAAAGGGTAGGAGCTAAACAAGATGATCTAATAAACAAGTTCTTCTAACCACTGTATGTAGGAACATGCCTTTTATTTTTACTATTGTGGTCCATTTCAGGTTTGTGCAGTTTACATATTCATGCCAGTGACTTCCTCTGTCCTTCATTCCTGTCAATCATAGAGCTAAAACCCAGTAACAAATAAATAAATCAGCAGTATACAAGCCTTGAAATTGGTCTCTTTGAATATCTTTGTAACAGTCAGTGCTTGGAGAAATATTTTTAATGTGTAGGCTCTTTAGTACATGGGGGGATACTGGGGGGAATGTTGTGCATTACTGTTTCATGAAAGCATTGTAGCCATTTATGCGCCTAGAAATGTCAGAACCCTGGTCTCCTCGTTTACATGGGGAAGATTTCCATCTTCACTGTGTGGGTGATAATCTGTGTCTGAATTTTTAGGACAAACAATCACTGACTGTATTAAAATAAAATAATAGGTGTAATACGTTTTCAGAAGTCAGGTGGGTTAATAACACATTGAATTTTTCCCACAAACACTTACTGCTGACTGAAGTTAGACGTTTACCTGTCTGCCAGAAATAATTGATTCCTCAATTGTTATGGGGCATAACCTGTTCTTGGAACACTTTGAGTTAAATGCAGTAATCTGTGAAATGCGGCACAGTTAAAAGCCAAGATGATATTTATAAAATGGTTCCCCGTTTTAGGCATCATCACAATTGAAGTAAGTTTGCATATTAGATTCTTCTCACTTGTTAAGATAGAGGATGTTAACACATCTTGAGAATCTGGTAAATGCTTTTGGATGATTAATAGGTGACTAATGATGCAGGATAGATGTCAGAAAGAGTTCACTTGAGTGAACTACAACTATAAAATACATATTTATAAGCAATGAAGCTTGTTCCCCAGTTTCAATAGACATTTTATTGCCATAGTAAATAAATGGTAGAAGTTTGCTTGGGGATTAAACTTGATATTAACAGAAGATCCCACTCTTGTCTGACTTGCTTTTGCAGTTCTACAATTGCTCTGCATGTCATGCACAAAAAACACTGGATGTATTTTTCAATTCCTCAGTAAAGAATAATAACAAATAGGTCAAATGTTACTTTGTGCCCAACACTGATTTGGTTCAATGAAGATTTGTGGACATACCAATCTAGGGTACATAATAAAGGGGGACAATATTTTTCTAATTTTTAAAGGAAGTTAAAAATGGGACCAATAATGCTATTTTGAGCACCCCAATTGCTGTAGCACTTTGGATGCCTTGTATTATGACTCAGCTTCCAATGAGCACCATACATGGCATCGGGGGAGATTTTCAACTGCCTGTCGCCTATTTGTCACCTGCAAAACAGGTGACTGGCAGAGTAAAATCTAGCAGGGACCTTGTATGCCCATTTGCCCACCTGATTCAATTTTCAGGCAGGCCTTTAAATGGGTGCCCAGCACTCCCGCCCAAAACAGACGGGAGGCTATTTAAATATATAAACTGTAGTTCTATACTGATTATAGGATCCTGATAGCAATTTCCATGCATTGACAGACCTAACCAGTTGTCTTTAAAGGGCCTGCTGGAACACACTCTGAAAATGTAAGCTTTTTGTTTTTTTTTAAGATTCTTGTATGGTCAGGATGAGCATGACCAGGAGAAGTATTCTCCACAAAAATCTTCAAGCCTGCTGCTGACTCGTTCTTGCCCCTGCTCCATGGAATTCCACCTCACCCCAACAGGCCAAACCTGCCGGCTGGTTCCACGCAGAAGTGGGTCGAATTTCCACATCACCAAACCGGCGAGCTGCAGCGGAGTGCCTGTTTGACACCCATTAGCTTGGCGATAAAATTCAGGAGGCCTGAATCAGAAAATGGTCCGGGCCTCCCAGCTGTGGTCTTGGGCAGTCATCCTGATATCGCACCTGCTTTGGGTCTGACTGTAATTTAGTGCAGGGTCCCATAACGGGGCAGATTTCAACTTTCACTGCCAGACGGGAAACTGGTGGTAGTGGATTGGCTGCCCGTTTTACACTCTGCCCAATTAGCCTTTCCATTGAAATGTATGTAACCGGGTTCTCAAAGCAGCAGGCTCCTCGTGAATGTGTCATCATACAGCATTCAGGCATGTGGCGCGGTCAGCGTGCTTGGTATCTGTAATTTGCCAAATTTAACAGACCACAGGGAAATGCCTCTTCCTAGAAAAAGAAGGGCGTGCCAGCCCATTTGGTAAGTGCATGAGTAGTTGGCTATTGTCCTTTTGCGATGCAGTAACAGAAGAGTAGCTGCTGCACCAGAACTGCATTGTCGGCCTCTGTAGGACAGGGCTACCCTGTCCTAGCACTGCGCTTCTTAAAGTAGAAAAAAAGCTGGAGATAAATTAAACTAAGTCATTGAAATGAAGAGTGATCAATCAAAATAAGCCCACTCTTTTCCAAGGTCCAAAGGACATCTGTGCCTGAGCCGCTCCCAGAAGATATAACCTTCACTCAGATCAAAGCTAGGTTCCTGCTACTGATCTTGCAAAGATATAATGCGACAGTATCAGTGTGGAACCTTTTGGTTCAATTTGCTTGTGCTGGCAAGTGATTTATACTCAAGAGGTCTATTATTACTTATGTCACCAAGGAGAAGAATTATTTGTGTATAATTACTTAATTTATGATCATTACCAATAAGTGGGAAAAGTAAAATGCCATTAATTTGTGCCAAACATAATAAAAGGCTACTGATCAATAAACAAAAATGAATAGAATCGAATAACATCTATCTGTTACATGAAAAAGTGAAGATTCAGAACTTTACCTCATTCCATAATGACTATTTCATTACATTTTGGCATAATGTGTAATTCCAACTGAACTTTCTTTAAAAAATGATTGTATGATTTTTTTTTACAATAAATCAACACTTTGTTTATTTAAAAGATAAAGTATCTGTGTGGAGGTGGGGGGTGAGTTGAGCGATGGTACTTTGAACTTACAGCTTTCCTGAACTTTGTTAATTGAATTAGTTTCACTTTTAATCCCCGTTCCTTCCCTCAAGATGGTACCTCTATGGTAGGGAATGGTTCTGGGGGTGCTGGCGCCCTCCTCTACTTCTCTCAAATGGCCATTCTTCATGAATGAATCTAGACGGTGAATATTGGCAGACTCTTCATGGGACCTAACTCGGTTAGGCCCGATCCTGTCCATACCTGACATCCTAAGACATACACTTTCAGCAAGGCTCACTGAATGGTGAGAAGGAAGTAAAATCCTGGCTGATTTTTCTCCCTCTGCGTAAACAGCCTTGGATTCTTCCAATCTCTATCTGGACCTATAGGTATTCTGAACAGCTACCCTTCCTATGGAGTCTATCGCTGAAGGTATCGCCACTGATCTTGGAGATCAGAATAGTGGATCTCCATAGAAGAATGGAAAGTAACTCAATATTTTAAATACATCCTACAAAATAAATGTTTTTAAAACCTTTTTTTAACTTACTAAGATGGAAAGCATATTTTTTATTGAAATGATTCTTAGCACAGTTTCCTTCTTCTCAAATAAAATTATTCAGAATTGAGTGATGTGATGGGGAAAAGTGAAATATCGTTCTGTATTTACAAACCTCACTACGGCCTTGCCCCAGCCTATTTCTGCATCCTCCATCCCTACGTTCTAGCCCTTCAGTTCTCCGGCTTTGGCTTTCTATTCATTCTCCTTCTCTCCGCTCCATCATTGGTGGTAGAGCTCTCAGCCACCTTGACTCTACTCTGGGAGTCACTCCCTAAATCCCTCCGCCTTGCAACTTCACTCCATACCCTTAAAAGCCTGCCAAAAACATATGTTTCCAACCATGCTTCAGGTCATCACTCCTAACTCTCCTATTATTGTTCACCATCTGTTTCTTCTATGTGAAGCAGCTTGGGACAAAGCAATTGAAATGAAAATTTGCAGAGAAGTATAATGGGCGGCTGAACTGATATCACCCGCTTTACACTATCACCCAAAGTCAAAATTACCCCCACAATGTTCAAGGCACTCTTTTAATGCAAAGTGTTGTTGTCAGTAAAAAACGATGTATCCCTCCTGTGCCCACTGGATTGACAGGGAATAAGGTTGCATAATCGGCAATAAAACTGATAATGAAGCCCATCGGTTAAAACTGCCATTGTTTTATTTGTCGCTGGGGGGCAGAAATCTAACTGAAACCAGTGGGAGCCCGCCGAAAACTGTCTGGCAGTTAAAATTCCACCCCCACACTAAGAATGATTGGACTTTTTCCCAACTCTCGATATTAAATACTCATTCAAATATTTAACTTTATCTTCACTGTCAAGAGATAGATAGGGTTGCTGATATGTATATATGAATGGTGCATTCCCTTCAACTGTACATGTATATTCCAAGATTTTAAATACAAGAAAGATAGAAGCTACTATTCATCTTGTTTTTGCCCATCATAACTTCATATTGCCCAGCAGTGTAAAGATGAAACATTAACTGCACCTTACATGTAATATTGCATTCAAATCCTTGCAGATAATGGGTTTGGGTTTCAGTATGATGTGTTTGTTAGTATAATATGAACTCACAGTGGGAGTGAATTGCTGGTGTTTAAGTAGAAGCACTGGCGCGAGTTTAAGCTGGGCGGAGGGAGTTAAAATTCTCCCTAAGGATTTTATTTAGAACTTCTGGGGGAAAAAAATTGTTAAGGGTCGTTTTCGGGTGGGGGTAGCGTGATGCGCTAGTACCCTCTGTCCAACGGACCCAACGCAGGCAGCATGTGAACTTTGTGCTGCCTGTTAATTATCATGATATCTCCATGCAGCCAGCACCTGCGCTGCTGAGATGCTGCACAGAAAATGAGGAAGTTAGAAATGGGGCGTGCACAGCGCACGTCATCAGCAGCTTGCACCTCTTAAAGGTTCAGGTGCACATTTCAAATGGCAGGTACGCAGCTTACTTGGAGGAGGAAAAGATGGCCATGAGGATAGCAGGACCGGCACGAGAGAGGGTTCCACGCTTTTCTGATGATGCTCTGGAAGCCCTGGTGGAAGGCATGGATGAAAGAACGGCCAACATGTACCCGCAGGGTGGCCAGAGACCCTCCAGACTGCAGCTCCGCAGGCATTGGCAGGGTGTGGTGCAGGAAGTAAACGCCAGGAGCATTGCACCACACACACGGGTGCAGTGCTGACAGAAGTTCAATGATTTGATACGAGTGGTCAAGGTGAGTGAATGCAAGTGTCAAGTGGCACATCCTACCAACTGCACCATTGTTCCACGCATCACAGTCCCCGTCACAGACCCACCAACAAACACTGCCCATCCATACGCAATGCTGCACTCGGCATGCTGCATCTCACCCGCATATAATACCACACTTGCAGGCCACACAACCACCACTCACAAGTCACACAAACTGGCAACTATTCGACCATGACAGGCACATCACCCACACACCTTGCAGGACATTCACTGACACACTGCCCTCTGTCTTGCAGGAGAAGGTGGCAGGAGGGACCTGAGGGTGGACGGGCATGTTTACACGTCCTCACCCCCTAGAGGAGACAGCTCTTAGGATCATTGGACGGGCCGTCGCTGCAGCCGTCACAACATGTTGCACTGGAGGTCCCGATGCAGGGGGTCTCTGCATTTCTAATGCTCCTTCTCCGTTTCCACATCTCCCTCTTCCCATAATCTTTTCTGACTCACGTGCTGCACATGCTGTCAGCACGCATGTCTTACTTGCTCCTCTCCCCACTCCACAACTTAACCTGTTCCCCTTTGTCATTGCAGATACCCAAGAACACGTAGTGGCACCGTCGGAGGAGGAGGAGGAGGACACTGAAGTCACACCATCACTCAATCTGACACTTGCTTCCACCAGCTCAGAGACTGACACTGCGCGTTCTTTAGAGGTTAGGTTAGAGGAGGGATCTACACGTGGTGAGACACCGAGCACAAGTGCGCAGGAGCCGGGGCGGGGGGAACGGATACCACAGGTGCCAGCTCGCCGGAGGGCGAGGTCGCTCACTAGTTCTGCTGCAGAGGAGTCAGATGAGGACTTCGATGGGCCAGGCTACAGAAGACGGCTGATGGTCGTACACCACCAAATGTTTGGGGCACTGGAAAGCCTGCCAGAAAGCATGCGCACAATGAGAAGCGGCATGGAGGAGTCCAGTTCCAACTTGGCACAGGGCTTTGCGCAGAGCTTGGAGCCCATCCTTTCCAACATGGAACGGGTGGTCACCTCCATCAGCGCACCTGTGGAACTCACCATGATGTACTGTCTGATGACTGATGCCACAGCATCCATTGCAGCACAAACATCTGCCATCCAAGATCTGACTGCTGCATTTGCAGTTCAGACTGCTGCCTTGGAAGCTCAGACTGCTGTGGGGACCACTGTGGAACGGGGCTTCCAGGGCATCACAGCACTCCAGCAATCCGTTCTCCAGCTGATCACCAGGATTACTGAGGCATGCCCCGGGAGAGTGGCAGTGGCGCCATGGCAGTCGGACCTGCTGTCCTCTCTCAAGATGACAGCCTTCCTGCTCCCACCCCTGGCACTCCGCCAGTGTCCCTGTTGTTGCCTGTCAGCCAGCCAGGCCAGACTGCTGCAGCCTATGCTGCAATGGTGCAGTCTGAAGCTGGGCCCTCCTGGCCCATAGCTGCTCGAGATTGTCCTCCAAGGCCATCTGCTGCTCCTCCATTGAAAGCCAGCAGCCTTCCACCACCCACGATCCAGCCACTGGGGAAGCACCTTGTAGGAGCACTAGGATAGGTAAAGGCACATGAACAAAAGGCACTAAGGGAATGAACAAGGGTGAATAGTTCTGTTATGTTTGCATAATTTCATTTATTCATTGATAAATGAGAGTTTGATTTTGCATTTGGTGGTGGTTTTTATTTATGCAATGAGCTGAGAGGGACACCAACGTGTGATGAGATGGAGGGCAATTTGATTGTCTTGTGGGAGTGGAAAGGTGGGGAGTGTAGGACTGTTGGTGAGTTGGGGGATGTCGTTCAAATTATTGACTGCGGGCACGGATCAGGCGAGCACGCACAGCCCGTGTGGTTCCTGTTGCGCCCTTGCGTCTTGCTTCACTTCCTCTTCCGGCTCCACGCCCTCCTCCTCCTCCTCCTCAGCCTATTCCTCCTCAGCCTCCTCCTCCTCCACCTCTGGCTCAGGATCTTCTCCAATCATCGGTGGCAAAGGCTGGTCCCTCATGATGGCGAGGTTGTGCAGCATGCAGCAGACCACCACATATCTACCCACCAGCTCAGGGTAGTACTGCAGGGCTCCTCCAGACTGGTCCAGACAGCGGAAGCGTTGTTTGAGGAGGCCTATGGTGTGCTCCATGATGTTGCTTGTGGCCGCATGGCTCTCATTATAGGCCTGCTGTCCACGTGTGCGTGGGTTCCTGACCGGTGTCATGAGCCACCGCGTGAGGGGATAGCCCTTGTTGCCCAGTAGCCAGCCTTTGACTTGCCGAGTCGGGTGAAAGATAGCTGGCACATTGGACTGCCGCATGACGAAGACATCGTGACTGCTCCCAAGGTAGCAGGCATCGACCTCCATGATTCAATGAGTGTGGTCGCAGACCAGCTGCACGTTGAGGGAGTGGAAGTCCTTTCAGCTGACGAAGACAGCCGAGTTGATGTGCGGGGCACGCAGGGCAATATGTGTGCAGTCAATGGCACCCTGCACCATGGGGAAGCCAGCAATGCAGGCGAACCCCCGTGCTCGCTCGTTCTGATTGTCTCTGTGGAGAGGGAAGGTGATGAATCTGTTCCTCATCTGGTACATCGTGTCTGTGACCTCCCTTATGCAGCAGTGCACTGCATACTGCGAGATGTTGCACATGTCTCCAGCAGAGGCTTGAAATGCTCCTGATCGTAGAAATTCAGTGCCATAGTGACCTTCACAGCCACAGGAAATGCTGTCTTTGCCCTGCTCTGAGGCTGCAATTATGGCCACACCAGTTGACAGGTCTCGGTCACAGCTTCCTTGGTGAACCTCAGGTGTCTGATGCAATCCTCCTCGGTCATGTTGAGGTAAGAGAATTGGTCCCGGAAGGCCCTCATTGGGTACGACTTCCTGCTCAGTGCCCTGTGCCTCCTCGTCCTCCATCTCCTTGCAGCTTGACCTGCTATGAGTGGCCTCTCTGCATGCTCCCAGTTGTGCTCAATGCCCCATGGTTGGCAGGAATGTTGTTCAACCACGGTTGTAACTTTCCGACCCGTAAGGCAGTACCTGCCAAACCACTCTCAAATGTCGTCCAGGAACTCTCAGTAAGAATAGGGAGCTTCAAAAAACACTTCCTGCTCCTCCAGCAGCCAGAAGCAATAAACCAGCAACTAACCTGCAACCTCCTGCATGGTCCTGTTAAATAGCTCTGATGGGGGGTCCTTCAGGCACTGTAAGAAATGTTCAAATGGTCGGGGTTAAGACTGTGCCTTGAGTTGAGCGTTAAGGTAAAAAATTGTGTCTATCACTTTAAATCCGCGTTGCACACTGATTGCATGCATTTTCTCCCTACTTTACATGCTTCCAGCGTTTGGTATTTGCACATGCACTAAATCCTATTCCAAGATGGCGTCCGGCACCGAAACAATGGGCACTACACAGCCCAATTTAGTGCTCTTTGTGTCAAGCTACATGTTGTGGTAAGATGGGAGGCATAGGTTCACTTGGAAAAATAACAATATCAGTGTTAGATTTACCAAAACAATCCCATTGCCCTAAAGTAGAACTGTTAGAATCCACACAATCTAAGAAAATTAAGTATTGTATTTCCAAATGTTACTTGTTGACATATATTTGACACCTAATCAGGAAAACGTTACAGCAGATGTCTCTCAGTAAACTGACCCATTGTGAACCAGTCAAACAGCTTAATGTACTCCACAAATCGTGCTCTGTTTAATAAATGAACTTTCAGATCAAAACAAAATGCTTTACTAGGTATCAAAAAAATACATTACCCTCCTTGTCAGTTCCAAAGCATATAAGTGATTTTCAGTTCAGGAATAGAATGCACAAAAACTTCAATTTTTCCTTCTAAAATTAAATTGATTATAAGTTTTTTTGGATGATTAAAGATTTGTTTTACTATGTTTTGTTTCTTACAATTCGACCTTTGGTGGAATACAAATGGCGTTATATAATTATTGCAGGGTAACTGCGATTTTATTTTGTGACCTTGTTCTTGTCATTGTTCTTATGAATTTTGTCTAATCTAATTTATATCACAGTTAAAAAATAAAGATAAAATAAAGAAGCAAGGTAGGAGTTCGGAGACTGAACAAACTTATATTTCAATCTTGAAAAATGAGAGGATTTAAGTCAACTTAATTCAACAATCTGCCAAATTCACCCATTTGCACAAACACAAATGGTTGGCATATTGTAATGTTTACTTTGCATTAGTCATAGATTAGTGTTATGAAAAATTATTGATCTGCAGCTGACTAAAGTCAATAATACCATGAATTCATGTCACAGGAGGAGAACACCAGTGAGCATGGCTTAACCCTAGGCTCCAGCCTGCACCCTTACTTCACCAATGTGCAATTTTTAGTCCTTGTACCAGTAACCCTTATAGATTCAGTGGGATTATGAATAAGCGGCTAAGTTTGAATTCCAAGTATTCTAAGTGTAAAAAACCATACTGTGCACATACATACAGATTATCAGATAAGCAGGGAAGAATAGATTAGCAATGGAAATACACTGGTGTTATCATTTTAAATTGATATTTTAAATAGTACATGAGGAAAAAAATAATCAGTCATTTAACATTGATCCTGCCAATGTCGAATTCCATTCACTTGTGTGCTTGTTGTATGCCTGGAACTCTCTTTCCCAAAAGACTGTGGATGCTGGGTCAGTTGGTAAGGATATCAAGAGATATGGAGCAAAGGCAGGTAAATGAAGATTCAGATCAGCCATAACTGAATGGCGGATCAGGCTTGAGGGGCTGAATGGCCAGGAACTCCTGTTCCTGTGTTGTTCTCTAGATAACAGTCGCACCCTCCCTGAACCACAGCACAAGTTCTATACAGAATTTGTTCATCGCAGTCTACATCGACAGTTTCTTCCAGTTAATTGAAAGTAATTTTTGGTTAAAAAAATCAAATTACCAGTGATTTGAATTAATAAAACAGCACAAGACCTTTTTTTTTTACATAATTTCAATTTGAATTAGTAGATAATATGAAACAAGTATGTATGAGATAAAGGAGTAGACTGTATTTTAAAATTCCACATGATATTCCAAATGTGGCCTCACCATTGATCTCTACAAAGCCAGAATAAATTCATTCATCTTATAATTGACCAACCTTGAGATGGATTCTGGTAGTAGAATGACTGAAAACTTTCAGGAAATGATTAGTCATTGCACCTAAGTTCTTTTCCTCCTCCACTTTGCTAAATGAAACCTTTTCATCTTGTATACATGCTTACTGTTTTATGTTTCACTATCTATTGCGTTAACATTTATGTACAGTAAAAGCTTACCGCATTCCATAGCTCTATGTTTAATTGGTCCATTGGTATCTTCAGATTTCTCTTTAATATTATTACAAGAATACTTTCCTCCATGTCGTTTGTGAATAATATGAATAACAGGTGTCCCAGATCAGGCTCTTGTGGGAGTCTCTACCACGAAGCCTTCAGAATTGACATGAACTCTGATTTGAGCATCATTTTGATTTTTATTCCTAGGTGAGTTTGATTCATTTAAAGCAAATTATAGTGGGTTTTGTGCTGTGCACATATGCCCAATGGGAGCACTGCCTTGGCCTCAGATTGCTCAAATTCATTTTATTAGAACACTTGGCAGCTGCAGCAGAGGGAGAGGAACCTAGATCCCAACTGTATCGGTTAGATTTTAACACAGATCTAAAGTGAAAGGACAGCCATTTTTGAAAATTGAAAAATAAGTTATAAAAGGGGATGATAATCAGGAGGAGGAAGCTCCCCCCAACCCAGGGGCTACTTATAGTGTCTCCACCACTGTCCTGGCTAAGATCATTGTAAACAATTTTACAACACCAAGTTATAGTCCAACAAATTTATTTTAAATTCCACAAGCTTTCGGAGGCTTCCTCCTTCCTCAGGTGAACGGTGTGGAATACACCGTTCACCTGAGGAAGGAGGAAGCCTCCGAAAGCTTGTGGAATTTAAAATAAATTTGTTGGACTATAACTTGGTGTTGTAAAATTGTTTACAATTGTCAACCCCAGTCCATCACCGGCATCTTCACATCCTGGTTAAGATCATGATGTGGAGATGCCGGTGATGGACTGGGGTTGACAATTGTAAACAATTTTACAACACCAAGTTATAGTCCAGCAATTTTATTTTAAATTCACAAGCTTTCGGAGACTTCCTCCTTCCTCAGGTAAATGTTCAGGAGCTCCTTGAAGCCTACGCATTTATACATATAGAACAATACATGGTGTTTACAGAATGCCCCTGCAACTGCCCGTTGCCAAGGCAATCACCGTGTTCAGACAGAGAGGTGTCACCTGCAGAACCCCCGAATACACATTCAACAAAAAAACAAACAGGAAAAAAAAAACAGAGAGAGGCAGAAACATCCGGAAGGCAGAGAAAGCCAGCAAATGACCCATTATATTAAAAACAGATAACATTTGTTCGCTGGTGGGGTAACGTGTAGCGTGACATGAACCCAAGATCCCGGTTGAGGCCGTCCTCATGGGTGCGGAACTTGGCTATCAATTTCTGCTCGACGATTTTGCGTTGTCGTGTGTCTCGAAGGCCGCCTTGGAGTACGCTTACCCGAAGGTCGGTGGATGAATGTCCATGACTGCTGAAGTGTTCCCCGACTGGGAGGGAACCCTCCTGTTTGGCGATTGTTGCGCGGTGTCCGTTCATCCGTTGTCGCAGCGTCTGCATGGTCTCGCCAATGTACCATGCTCTGGGGCATCCTTTCCTGCAACGTATGAGGTAGACAACGTTGGCCGAGTCACAGGAGTATGAACCATGCACCTGGTGGGTGGTGTCCTCTCGTGTGATGGTGGTATCTGTGTCGATGATCTGGCATGTCTTGCAGAGGTTACCGTGGCAGGGTTGTGTGGTGTCGTGGACGCTGTTCTCTTGAAACAATCGCCAAACAGGACGGCCTCAACCGGGATCTTGGGTTCATGTCACGCTACACGTTACCCCACCAGCGAACAAATGTTATCTGTTTTTAATATAATGGGTCATTTGCTGGCTTTCTCTGCCTTCCGGATGTTTCTGCCTCTCTCTGTTTTTTTTTTCCTGTTTGTTTTTTTGTTGAATGTGTATTCGGGGGTTCTGCAGGTGACACCTCTCTGTCTGAACACGGTGATTGCCTTGGCAACGGGCAGTTGCAGGGGCATTCTGTAAACACCATGTATTGTTCTATATGTATAAATGCGTAGGCTTCAAGGAGCTCCTGAACATTTACCTGAGGAAGGAGGAAGTCTCCGAAAGCTTGTGAATTTAAAATAAAATTGCTGGACTATAACTTGGTGTTGTAAAATGGTTAAGATCAGTTAACTGAGCACAGACCTGATTGAGCCTTCCTGGTTTGTAGGATTCTGCTTAGACTCACAGCATTTTTAAGCACAAGGGTTGCCATTTAGCCCATCATGCTTATACTAGCTCTCTCTAGATGAACTCATTTAGCCATTGGGGAAGCCTATTGAGTTTTGTTAAGTATTTGGGAAAACTCAACAGCGAGTGTCAACAGATTGTTTCACCATGGGGAGCATTACAACCAATTCTACCCTCGCCCAATGTTGATATATAGATTCATAGATGATAGAATCATGGAAATTACAGCACATAAGGGAGCTATATAGACCACTGTGCCTATGCTGGTTCTATCTATTTCAAAAGGAGCTATCTATTGTAATCCCATTTGCCTGCCCTTCCAATTCCTTTACAAAATGTGCCCGTTTCTGTGTAAATAGGCAGTCAGTAGCAAAGCATTTTGTGTTTTAATAACTGTCCAAAAATATTTCTTCTAACTCCTCCTGGTGATAATTCTGAGTCTATGCCCTCTTGTTACCAATTCACTCACCAATAGAAACTTACTTACCCTACTCAAAACCTTTTTTAATGCCTATTAGATCACCACTTAACCTTCCACAAAAAAAGACCCAATTTTTCAAGCCTTTCTCTATAACTACAAACTTTCATTTCTTGGAAAATTCCAACCAATCTTCACTGTACCCTTTGTATGGCTCTAATATCCTTCTATAATGGGATGCTCAAAACTTCATCTAATACATCAATTATGATCGAACCAATATCATGTATATGTGCAAAAGGACTTACTTGCTTTTATATTCAATGTCCCTACATATAAATCCAGAATCCCATTTAACCCTTTTTATGGCCTGTTTTCCCACATTTGTGTCAGCCTTGGCTCAGAGATAGCACTCTTGCCTCTGAGTCAGAAAGTTGTGGATTCAAGCCCCAATCCAGAGACTGAACACATAATTTAGGTTGACTCACCAGTGCAATATTGAGGGAGATGCACTGTCAGAGGGACCATCTTCCAGATGAGATGTTAAACGTAAAAGATGCCATGGCACAATGTGAAGATGAGTAGGGGGGGGTTCTCCCAGTGTCCTGACCAGCATTTATCCCTCAACCAACACCACTGAAACAGGTTATATGGTGGTTGAACTCATTGCTGTTTGTGGAACCTTACTGTGTGCAAATTGGCTGCCTTGTTTCCCAATATTACAACAGTGCCTACACTTCAAAAGCACTTAATTGGCTGTGAAGCACATTGGGATGTTCTGAGGTCATGAAAGGTGCTATATCAGTGCAAGTTCTTTCTTTGTTCTTACTATTTAATGATCTATGTATCTACAATTCTAAATCTCTCTGTTCCTTCACCCTGTTAAGAATCTTACTATTCAGTGCATACTTATTTTTATTTTTCTAAAAAAGTACTACTTCACATTGAACAGCATTTTCCATCTATTTGCCCACTCCACTAACTAAACTATATTCTCCTGTACTCAGTTTACCATGCCCTCTTGTGCCTATCTCCAAACCATTTACAAAAGAAAAACAAAGGAGGTGACAGCACATGTCACTACCTTACTATCCACACCTCACAAAGTCATAAAACATCCTACTTACCCTTACTCTTTGCTTTCTGTCTCTATCCATGCAGCTAAATTCCCTATCATGCCAAGCATTTTAGTTTTTGCAACACATTATATGACAACATATAGGAACATAGGAAAAGGAGTAGGCCATTCAGCCCCTCGTGCCTGCTCCGCCATTTGACAAGATCATGGCTGATCTTTTTTTTTATTCGTTCACGGGATGTGGGCGTCGCTGGCAAGGCCGGCATTTATTGCCCATCCCTAATTGCCCTTGAGAAGGTGGTGGTGAGCCGCCTTCTTGAACCGCTGCAGTCCGTGTGGTGACGGTTCTCCCACAATGCTGTTAGGAAGGGAGTTCCAGGATTTTGACCCAGCGACAATGAAGGAACGGCGATATATTTCCAAGTTGGGATTGTGTGTGACTTGGAGGGGAACGTGCAGGTGGTGTTGTTCCCATGCGCCTGCTGCCCTTGTCCTTCTAGGTGGTAGAGGTCGCGGGTTTGGGAGGTGCTGTCGAAGAAGCCTTGGCGAGTTGCTGCAGTGCATCCTGTGGATGGTGCACACTGCAGCCACAGTGCGCCGGTGGTGAAGGGAGTGAATGTTTAGGGTGGTGGATGGGGTGCCAATCAAGCGGGCTGCTTTATCTTGGATGGTGTCGAGCTTCTTGAGTGTTGTTGGAGCTGCACTCATCCAGGCAAGTGGAGAGTATTCCATTACACTCCTGACTTGTGCCTTGTAGATAGTGGAAAGGCTTTGGGGAGTCAGGAGGTGAGTCAGGAGGTGAGTCACTCGCCGCAGAATACCCAGCCTCTGACCTGCTCTCGTAGCCACAGTATTTATATGGCTGGTCCAGTTAAGTTTCTGGTCAATGGTGACCCCCAGGATGTTGATGGTGGGGGATTCGGCGATGGTAATGCCGTTGAATGTCAAGGGGAGGTGGTTAGACTCTCTCTTGTTGGAGATGGTCATTGCCTGGCACTTATCTGGTGCGAATGTTACTTGCCACTTATGAGCCCAAGCCTGGATGTTGTCCAGGTCTTGCTGCATGCAGGCTCGGACTGCTTCATTATCTGAGGGGTTGCGAATGGAACTGAACACTGTGCAGTCATCAGCGAACATCCCCATTTCTGACCTTATGATGGAGGGAAGGTCATTGATGAAGCAGCTGAAGATGGTTGGGCCAAGGACACTGCCCTGAGGAACTCCTGCAGCAATGCCCTGGGGCTGAGATGACTGGCCTCCAACAACCACTACCATCTTCCTTTGTGCCAGGTATGACTCCAGCCACTGGAGAGTTTTCCCCCTGATTCCCATTGACTTCAATTTTACTAGGGCTCCTTGGTGCCACACTCGGTCAAATGCTGCCTTGATGTCAAGGGCAGTCACTCTCACCTCACCTCTGGAATTCAGCTCTTTTGTCCATGTTTGGACCAAGGCTGTAATGAGGTCTGGAGCCGAGTGGTCCTGGCGGAACCCAAACTGAGCATCGGTGAGCAGGTTATTGGTGAGTAAGTGCCGCTTGATAGCACTGTCGACGACACCTTCCATCACTTTGCTGATGATTGAGAGTAGACTGATGGGGCGGTAATTGGCCGGATTGGATTTGTCCTGCTTTTTGTGGACAGGAAATACCTGGGCAATTTTCCACATTGTCGGGTGGATGCCAATGTTGTAGCTGTACTGGAACAGCTTGGCTAGAGGCGCAGCTAGTTCTGGAGCACAAGTCTTCAGCACTACAGCTGGGATGTTGTCGGGGCCCATAGCCTTTGCTGTATCCAGTGCACTCAGCCGTTTCTTGATATCACGTGGAGTGAATCGAATTGGCCGAAGACTGACTTCCGTGATGGTGGGGATATCGGGAGGAGGCTGAGATGGATTATACACTTGGCACTTCTGGCTGAAGATGGTTGCAAACGCTTCAGCCTTGTCTTTTGCACTCACGTGCTGGACTCCGCCATCATTGAGAATGGGGATGTTTGCAGAGCCTCCTCCTCCCGTTAGTTGTTTAATTGTCCACCACCATTCACGACTGGATGTGGCAGGACTGCAGAGCTTTGATCTGATCCGTTGGTTGTGGAATCGCTTAGCTCTGTCTATAGCATGTTGCTTCCGCTGTTTAGCATGCATGTAGTCCTGAGTTGTAGCTTCACCAGGTTGGCACCTCATTTTTAGGTACGCCTGGTGCTGCTCCTGGCATGCTCTTCTACACTCCTCATTGAACCAGGGTTGATCCCCTGGCTTGTTGGTAATGGTAGAGTGAGGAATATGCCGGGCCATGAGGTTACAGATTGTGCTGGAATACAATTCTGCTGCTGCTGATGGCCCACAGCGCCTCATGGATGCCCAGTTTTGAGCTGCTAGATCTGTTCTGAATCTATCCCATTCAGCACGGTGGTAGTGCCACACAACACGTTGGATGGTGTCCTCAGTGCGAAGACGGGATTTCATCTCCACGAGGACTGTGCGGTGGTCACTCCTACCAATACTGTCATGGACAGATGCATTTGCGACAGGTAGATTGGTGAGGACGAGGTCAAGTAAGTTTTTCCCTCGTGTTGGTTCGCTCACCACCTGCCGCAGGCCCAGTCTGGCAGCTATGTCCTTCAGGACTCGGCCAGCTCGGTCAGTAGTGGTGCTACCGAGCCACTCTTGGTGATGGACATTGAAGTCCCCCACCCAGAGTACATTTCGTGCCCTTGCTACCCTCAGTGCTTCCTCCAAGTGGTGTTCAACATGGAGGAGGACTGATTCATCAGCTGAGGGAGGACGGTAGGTGGTAATCAGCAGGAGGTTTCCTTGCCCATGTTTGACCTGATGCCATGAGATTTCATGGGGTCCAGATCTGTGATCTAACTCCATATACCTGCCTTTGGCCCATATCCCTTAATACCTTTGGTTGCCAAAAAGCTATCTATCTCAGATTTAAATTTAGCAATTGAGCTAGTATCAATTGCCGTTTGCGGAAGAGAGTTCCAAACATATAAAATGCTGTATAACATTCTATATATACATGTGCCACATGTCCCATGTTGATGCACATTCGGGATCGATCAGGAGCCAGACCCCAAAATGCTTTTACCTATCCCTAGCCCAGAAGCACTGAGGACAATTATCCTGTCCTACCAACACCCCAGCTGAGCTTAACTTAGGCTGCACAGACCTGGAATCAAACTTGGGACTGTCCTGGTCTGTACAGTTCAATTCAACACTGAGTAATGCGTTTACCAGCTGAGCCATAGAAAGCCCTGATTAGACCACACCTGGAGTACTGTGTTCAGTTCTGCGCACAACACCTTAGGAAGGATATATTGGCTTTGGAGGGAATGCAGCGTATATTTACTAGAATGATACCTGGACTCCAAGGGCATGATTTTAACATGACGGCAGGGGGTGAATAAACAGGTGGGAAACCCGGAGAAAAAAATTGTGCAGTTTCCTGAGCGATCACGACTAAATTTCCATTTTCACATCGTTCACCTGACGAAGGAGGAAGCCTCCGAAAGCTTGTGAATTTAAAATAAAATTGCTGGACTATAACTTGGTGTTGTAAAATTGTTTACAATTGACTAAATTGAAGCCACTTAACTGAACTTCCAGGCTTCGTGTCCTCAAGCTGCAAAACCGGCGGACTGTGCCCCCGCATGAAGCGTTTAAAGCCCACTATTTAAAGGGCCACTCCAACAATGCATTTTGAAGGAGAAAGGAGGATAAAAAATCAATATGCAACATTCCAGAGCCAAGCCTGCACCTAGATTCTCCAACGCCGCCCTGGAGACATTGCTGGGCACGGTAAGAGGCAGGAGGGAGGTACTGTACCCAGCAGACCACAGCAAGAAACCTGTTCGTGTCACCAAGAAGGCGTGGCTTGAGGTGAGCAGCAGAAGCACGGGGTGCCCTGGTCATGCCTTCAATGCAGAAAGATTTAATGATCTAAGAAGGTCAGGAAAAGTGAGTACAGTTACTGTATCACCTGCATTCTGTGATGAACATTATCCTCCCTCACATTGCCCTGCAAAGCCTACTCCATCACATCATTCCTCACACCCACTTAAGGCTCAGTCTTGACTTACCTTCAATTTCTGTGTACTTCTTCACCCTCCCGCCCCCGATTTGTGCACCCACCTCGCTCACACACCCCAATCTTCATGCAATGTGAGAAATCTGTCCAATACTCACCCTCTGATGTATCTGCTTCGTTGTCATCGTGACCCAAAGCAATGCATCCATTGGGTAACTACGTCACCCTCACTCACTCACACATCTGTACTTTCTCGCCTTGTAGGAGAAGAGAGATCAAAATGCAAGGGAGAGGGCGAGGAATGGAGGGGAGCCTCCGCAAATTGTGGCCCTCACAGAGACGGAGGAGGAGGCTTTGTAGATAAGCTGGACAGTGGAGTGCCTGGCCGTAGGGATGCCAAGACTAGCAACCCGCAAACATCTGGTGACAGAACTTTAACATCCCTCACAAACAACATGGATTGATGTTATCAATGATTGACCTGTTGCACACTTCAGTATGCTCATCACAACATTACTGCTGCGGTGATTACTAATATTGCTCAATGTTCTCTTCCTGGGCATCATGGACTGAAGAAATTGGCGAGGGTGATTCCTCAGAGGAGCTCCCTGCCTCTGGGGGCACAACGTCACATCTTAATGTGCCATTCACCAGCGCAGATACTCACACCTCGGTAGGCCCTATTGGACAGGTAGTTGGGTTGTCAGGTGGTGAGTTACCACACACAAATGAGCAAGAGCAGACACTGGTGGCTGGGGCTGCTGTGGACAGGCCGCATCGGGGGGCGCACTCCTCTCTAAGCTCTGTTCAGCTTGGCACAGGTGCTGAACTCTGGGGATCATCCTCAAGAAGGAGAATCATAGAATCATAGAATCGTTACAGTGCAGAAGGAGGCCATTTGGCCCATTGAGCCCATGCCTGCTCTTTGTAAGAGCAATCCAGTTAGGCCCATTCCCCCGCTCTTTCCCCGTAGCCCTGCAAATATTTTCCTTTCAAATATTTATCCAATTCCTTTTTGAAAGCCACAATTGAATCTGCATCCACCACCCTTTCAGGCAGCACATTCCAGATCATAACTGCTCGCTGCATAAAATAGTTTTTCCTCATATTGGCTTTAATTTTTTTGCCAATCACCTTAAATCTGTGTCCTCTGGTTCTTGACCTTTCCGGCAATGGGAACAGTTTCTCTTTATTTACTTTATCTAAACCCATCATGATTTTGAACACTTCTATCAAATCTCCTCTTAACCTTCTCAGCTCTAAGGAGAACAACCCCAGCTTCTCCAGTCTATCCACGTAACTGAAGTCCCTCATCCCTGGAACCATTCTAGTAAATCTTTTCTGCACCCTCTTTAAGGCCTTCACATCCTTCCTAAGGTGCGGTGCCCAGAATTGGACTTAATACTCCAGTTGTGGCTGAACCAGCGTTTTATAAAGGCTAAACATAACATCCTTGCTTTTGTACTCTATGCCTCTATTGATAAAGCCCAGGATTCTGTATGCTTTCTTAACTGCTTTCTCAACCTGTCCTGCCGCCTTCAAAGATTTGTGCACATGTACACCCAGGTCTCCCTGTTCCTGCACCCCCTTTAGAATTGTACCATTTAGCTTATTTTGCCTCTCCTAGTTCTTCCTGCCAAAATGTATCACTTTGCTCTTCTCTGCATTAAATTTCATCTGCCATGTGTTTGCCCATTCCACGAACCTGTCTATATCCTCGTGAAGTCTATTACTGTCCTCACTGTTTACTGCACTTCCAAGTTTTGTGCAAATTTTGAAATTGTGCCCATTGCACCCAAGTCCAAGTCATTAATATATCTAAAAAAAAAACAGTGGTCCTTGTCCCGACCCCTGGGGAACACCACTGGACACCTCCCTCCAGTCCAAAAAACTGTTTACCACTGCTTCCTGTTTCCCATCACTTAGCCAATTTTGTATCCATGCTACCACTGCCCCTTTATTCCACGGGCTTTAATTTTGCTGACAAGTCTCTTATGTGGCACTTTATCAAATGCCTTAAGAAAGTCCGCATACACATCAACCGCATTGCCCTCGTCAACCCTCTCTGTTACCTCATCAAAAAACTCAATCAGGTCAGTTAAACACGACTTGCCTTTAAGAAATCCGTGCTGACTTTCCTTTATTAATCCACATTTGTCCATGTGACTATTAATTTTGTCCCAGATTTTTATTCCTAAAAGCTTTCCCACCACCGAGGTTAAACTGACTGGCCTGTAATTGCTGGGTTTATCCTTACACCCTTTTTTGAATGATGGGGGTACAGGAGCAACTTTGCGAGGGGGTGGAAAACGTGCCATGCACACACACCACAATAATGGAGAAGGTGGAGGAGACCAACTCCATCGCTAGTGGATTGGCAGTGCAGGTAATTGCGAGAATGTCTACAATGGAGAGAATGGCAGCCTCCATTGAGCTTCAAGCATGGCTCATGAGTCCATTCAGGCCCTGGCAATGGCCGCGCAGACTTAGGGCGAACTACATTGTGCTGCCTTAGACAGGTAGACAGATACACTAGCACTGGCCTTACAAGGCATCACACTTGCCCTCCAAACTGTTGTCCAGCAGAGTGGTAGGAATGATGTGGCCCTGGCCCAGGAGAGGAATGATGGCTAAAGGGGACATGGAAGTGGGGACACCACTCAAAGCTCTCACACATCTCACCCATTTGACCCCCCCCCCCCCCCCCCCCTCAACCAATACCCGCAAAGCTGCCTCGTCTCCAGATGGCTGAGATGCAGGAGGAGCAGTCTTTGAAGGGGCCCTCACGGGCTCCAAAATCTAGAGGTCGTAGGCCGAAAGCATCTAAGCAGTTCGGGCATGAATCTGAGCAAACTGCCATTACCTCTGTTGCAGCCACAGGGGATGCACCACGTAAAAGCTGTAGGAACGGGAAGTCGAAGGTTTTGTAATCACCAAAGGTATGCACAAGGGTGTCTGACACACTGTCATGTTTTTCATTTATATTTGGTTTATGTTAAAATCACATTAAATGTTATGATTAGCACCACCACTGTCACGTCTTGCTCATTCCTGAGTCCCTTTTGTGAAAGCTCCCTTACATATGCTTCATCATGAAAGGCGAGACTTGATGTCACATATTGGGTGCGTTTGCAATGGGTGTATGTGTCGTTGTATGACTGTTTTGTGCAGCCTGGGGGGTGGTGAGAAGGTTGTGGTTGTGGTGGTCCTTATAAATGGTCTGAGTACTTGGCTGTAGTCACTTTGCAGATCTCCCCAGGAGAATCTATCAAATATGAGTGATTCCCTGGCATGACGAGCAGTCAGGTGAGACACTGCTCTGCTGACAGTTTGCACATCGTCATCCTCCTCATCTTCCTCATCTTCCTCCTCATCCTTCTCGTCTTCTTCTTCAATGTTGGTGGCAGGTGTGTCTGCTTGTGGAGCACATGGGACCTCATCCACCAGTAACCCTCTCTGTTGAGCGATGTTGTGCAGGACGCAACACACGATTATTATTCTACACACCCTCACCGGTGAGTTCTGTAGGGCTCCCTCAGATCGATCCAGGCACCAGAAGCACATCTGCAGCAGTCGTATGGCTTGCTCTATGTCGGACCTGTTGATAAGGTGACTGTCAATGTATTGGTCTGTGCCTCGCTGGTGGGGTTCCTCACAGATGTCATGAGCCACGTCTGCAGGGAGTATCCCTTTTCTCCAAGGAGCCAGCCCTTCAGTGTGTCTTGTGCATGGAAGAGGGCCAGGATGTTGGATTCGTGCAGAATGAAGGAATCATGGCTGCTGCCCGGGAATTTGGCACACACCTGCAGAAACCTCTTCCGGTGGTCGCAAACCAGCTGTGCATTGATGGAGTGGTATCCCTTTCTGTTGATGAACATTCCTGGCTCATGTGGAGGTCCTCGGATTGCTATGTGTGTGCAATCAATTGCACCCTGTACCCGTGGGAAGCCAGCCAGAGAGTGGAAACCCACTGCCCTCTCAGTCTGGCTGATGTCGTCGATGGGGAAGTTGACGTAGTCAGATGCCCTGGCAAACAAGCCATCTGTGACCTGTCATGTGCGCTTATGGACAGACGATTGAGAGATCCTGGTGATGTCACTGGTGGCACCTTGGAAGGATCCGGAGGTGAAGAAATTGAGGGCAGTGGAGACTTTAACTGCAACAGGCCATGCATGGCCGCCAGGCCCAGTCGGGAGCAGCTCTGCATGAAGGAGTGTGCAGATGTCTGCGACCACCTGGTGAATCAATCTGAGCCTTCGTAGGCACTGCTGCTCAAAGAGGTCCAGGAAACTCAGCCTCTGCCTGTACACCCTCTCACGAGGGTAGTGCCTCCTCCGAGGTCGGCCCCTCCATTGTTCCCCTCTCTGCTCTTCTGCAGGTCCCTGTGACGCACCACTGTCTTGTGGAAATGCAACTCCCAGAACTGCCCACCGTGCCTGGCACGGATGATGATGTGTCTCCTCCTCAGATGTAGTGCTGAATACATCCATTGCTCCTCTCATCCTGATGGTGTCAGTTTGAGGGGGTCCAAAATGCAGGCAAATATGTCTGAACAGAAGAATTCTGAGTGTGAACAAAGACATCTGAGTCTAAACACTAAGAACTCCCAGCCAAAGGTTTGTCTGAGAGAACTGCTTGCCCTGCTGCAAAAACAGTCCTTTTGTCCCCATTTGTCAATCACTGGTTTAAATGTCCAAAAGGCTGCCGGCTGCAATTCGCCTCCGTTTCCATGACGTGTTTCAGAGGCACGGGAGACACCTTCAGGGCACCAGGCACGGCGGGCAGTTCTGGGAGTTGCATTTCCACAAGACAGTGGTGCATCATAGGGACCTGCAGAAGAGCAGAGAGGGGAACAGGCTCGAGGGGTCAGTTCCTATGATCCATTAGCCGAGCTTTAACTAAGGTTAAATGTGGTCCGCAGTGCAATAATGTAGTAATATTATTAATTATATTGTTATGAACAATCTGTTTATTAACTCAGAAAATGTCTTGTAAGACACTTTAGCAGATGAAAATGACCCTTTTAACTCAAAGGTCAGTACCAATGACACATTTCTGAAACGACTTCTTTGTTGATATTTCAAATCACTGAACCTCCAAAATTAGACACCAGTACCAACACTAAATTCAAGGCAACAATTGATTAAATAATGAAATCGTAAGAGCAACACTTGAGCAATTTATTGTCATCTAAACTCTAAGATGAAATTATTTTCATTTGTAATTACTCTCAGAGGCCCATTATAATTTATATAGCAATAATAATAATAATAATTTATGAAGCATGCTGTATGTAGACTTGTAGAAGGTGTTGTATTTTCTTGCAGTAGGTGTCATGGTCAACAATGATGACCAGGATGCACTAATCACTCAGTTGATGTAATATATTCACTGCATGAATAAATTTGAGTTGTAATTATGGCAAAATTTTGACAATCAACCAATAAACTCAAACAGAAAAGCTCACTAGTAGAGAAAATATGCATAACGGGCATGGGTATTTATTGTGGAATATTTGTCTACAAATTGCTGTTGATACTTACACGTGGTTGGCTTAGATCATGTACTCTGATCATGAGCTAGGCTTGTTCTGTTGTTAATTCAGGAATCATTGCTTATCAATGAGAGAGCCCATAAAATTGCTATGTACAATTTGTTATTCTTGCCCATATGAAATGGGTGTTAGAACTCAGGCAAGTTCTCACATGTCAAGTATGAGGAGCCAATAAGGTAAAAATTGGTTTCGGCCCATTTTCAGGTGCATACCGACAGCGCGCACAGCAACCGGGAGGCCCGAGCTTGCTCGAAATTGAGCATTGGGCCTCATTTCAATCATTTGGGTGAGCAGCCCGCTCCTGTCGCACCTCCAGAGCTCACCCATTGCCAGTATCCAATTTTGGGCTGCCTGCCTTGCGGGACTGGCCATCAGGTATGTCCCGGGACGGGGGCAATCACGGGAGCTCAGTGGCTTTCAAAAAGGCTGTGGAGCCGGGACACAGGAATGTATGTTTTTTAGGTGCTTAGGCCGCTGATCTGCTCATCACTCACTAATTTAGTGTGATGGTCCTGAAACATTTACAAATGCAAGAGACCTAATGCCTGTTTCAGGTAGGTGCCTGGGCACAGTGAGGTCCAATTTCTGCAGTTTCAATCGCCTTGTGCAAATAGAAACTTCACAATAATAGGCATTTCTAGTTTCTCCTCCCCTATTTCTTGATTCTGTGTAGGAGAATGAATAGGAATACAGAAGAGTTGCCAGAGAGGTCAGATGGCAGCTGAGGTGTTCTGTCTGTACCCTCCACTATGCCACCATCACAGTGATAGACCCAGTCAATCCAGTCAATGATTGAGAAGAAGTTGCAGAACAGTGACTTCTGCTTCAAGATCATCTAAGAAAACTGTGCACATAAGCACCGCACTCCCAATGGCTGCCAAGTGACCACGGTCTTCAAATTTAATGGGGGGAATTTTAACCTCCCATGATGGGCAGGACAGTGGCCGGGTCGGGGGGCAGGATGGTGGCATGCGGGGAAGGTTAAAATTTCAAAAATCTGAAACCCGACCCCAACTCACCTCGAACAAGCCTACTTCTGGTTTAACCAGAGTGGGTGGGGGGGGGGCGAGTAATCTGCTTTCGAGAGTTGGGTCAGTAATTTGAATATATTAATGAGACTGCGTTCCTCAGATTGTAGCAGACTTTTACATTTAACAGCTCCGGGATGGGTTTGCCAGGGCTCGGAAAACCCGACAGCTGAAGGGAGGCGAGAACAGTCGGATCCAGCGGGTAAGTGTTTTTCCAGCATTGCTTGTGGGCCAGGAGGAGCAGAAGTCCTTCTCCCCGGCCCCCCAAGCAAACCTGCTTCCCTCCCCGCGATCTGCTTCCCTCCCTGAGATTTCCACTTCAAATCCCCCATGATCTCCAATTCAGTCCCCCATGATCTCCACTTCAGGCCCCCCAAGATCGGCACTACTGCCCCCCCCACAACAATCTTCCCCTGCCGTGTGATCTCTCCCTCCCTCCCTCCTCTCCACACCTCAGCTGCGGCCTTCTAGCACAGACCTTCCCACCCGACAGCCAGCCAGCCTCTCAGTCCACCTGGCTGCCAGCCGGGAGACGGAGAAAAAAAAATTCAAATGATGTCCTGCGGTTAAATGCGGTAGGACCTCTGCGTTCCCCGCATTTCCGGGTTTCCTGGCCGCTACAAGCTCCCCTCCATTCCATCCCCGACTCCCATAAATATCGGGGCCACTGTCTCCATATACTTTGGGACTAGCAGAAATGAAATCTGGAGTATCAGCCAATTTACTGTCTTTGGATGCATCAGTATCACTGCCAGAGTCTTCAAGATTACTGTTTTCTTCTGCATTCTTTGTAACTTTGCTACATAAAAAGGTCTAACCATAGAGGAGAAGGAAAAAGAGAACAAGGACAATCCAGAACCAAGAACAAGGGAGACAGTAACCATGAGGCTGTGGCTCCTGAATGCTATTACAGACAGGAAGACTGATGAGGCAAGCACTCAGCCAAGGCAAATTTATCTAAACGTCTGAGTTGCTTTTTTAATGAAAAATAAAGTGGCTCAATGCACCTTCTGAAACATCTCTTACCATTGAAAGTGTATTTTCTTTCCTTATTCTTACCATTCAAATAAGAATTCCTGTTTTGCTCTTTAGAACTAATACTTTCATATTTACAATACGATTTTATATTGACACATTACTTGATTTTAACCCTATCCATCTGGCAGAAACTGGGCGAGTGGCTCCTCTGGGCCACACAAGGAAAGTGTAGGCCTCACCTGCCACGGACTCACACCCACTTTCCCCGGCAGCCGACCCCACCATTTAACTGGTCCGGCCGGCCTCCAGGCCACGTGATTTTCCATCACTTTACACCCAGACTAGGTGGGAAGTCGTCCAGCAGGATTTAAATGAGACATGGTCATTAAAATCATCCGGATCTCGTTCTGCCGCGGGCAAGCGGGAAACGAACTTACCAGCGCGGTTCCCCGACGGAAACCCACTGGCTGTTAAAATCCAGGCCTAAATTTTTTTCTTTATAATGCATCATGCTTTTTCTTTGCAATGCGTTGAAAAAAATCTCTCTAGATACCTGTGTGGGAATCTTTTCGCCTCCTAATCTACAAAAGAACTATTTACAAACTATTGCTATTTGATTTTTAATATAATTAAATGCAATTTGATAATTCTTGTAAGAAATTCCAGTTCTGATCAATTTCTCTGTGAGTCAGAGGGCCCAATATTAATGCAGAGGTGGATTCCGAGCCAGCCGGGGTTGGGGGGGGGTGATGGCGGGGGGTTGGGGGGGAGGTTGTGCATTGCCTGCGTGAAACCCGGAAGAAAATTTAGCGGGTCAGAATGTCCGATTTCAACATGGTTGCCGAATTATAATTTTACTTCCGGGTTTCGCATCTCCAAATTGCGACAGCAGGCGTACTGAGCCACTATTTAAAAAGCCAATGCAGAAATGGAATTTAGAGGAGCTAGGAGGCTTTGGCAGGAGACAGTGACAATTATTCAAGAAGGATTCAGGACGAGCAAGGACAGCATCGCGATTTTACAATGCTTCCCTTGAGTTACTGATGGGTGCAGTCAGGAGCAGAAGAGAGATCATTTTCCCCAGCAACGGAAGGAAGAAACCTGTTGCTCTCATCAAGAAGGCTTGGTTGAAGTTGGCTGAGGAGGTGAGCAGCAGAAGCATTATATCTCATTCTTGGAAACAATGCAAGAAGTGGTTTAATGACCTAACCAAGTCAGAAAAAGCGAGTACAATTGCCGATTCACCTACATCCGGAGGTGTACACAACCGCCCTCTCACTGTCTTGGCAAGCGTATTATCACATCACTCCTCACACCCACTTAGTTTTCAGCAGCACCCATCCTTCACTTTCTGTGCACTTCCAAACCTCCCCATTTATGCACCCACCACTCCCACTCACCCCAATCCTGTGCAATGTAATGCATCTGTCTCATAGTCACTCTCACCCAATATACTGCATCTATTGAGTGAATATGGCACCTTCAGTCACTCACAGATCTGTTCTTTCACCCCTTGTCAGAGAAGAGAGTGCAAAACGCAAAGGAGAGGGGGAGGACAGGAGATGGCCCACCACAAGTAGTCCAGCTGACAGATGCAGAGGAGGAGGCCATGGAGATAAGTGGTACATCCTGTCAATCGGAGATGGAAAAATTGGGAACTCGTAGATGCCTGGAGACAATCTTCACTGGATACAGGCGTGGTGCCGGAGGATTGGAGGACTGGTAATGTTGTATCGCTGTTTAAAAAGGGAGAGAGGAATAGACCGACTAATCACAGGCCAGTCAGCCTAACCCCGTGGTGGGCAAATTATTGGAAACAATTCTGAGGGACAGGATACACCGTCACTTAGAAAGGCACGGACTAATCAAGGACTGTCAGCACGGATTTGTTAAAGGTAGGTCGTGTCTGACTAACTTGATTGAATTTTTGGAGGACGTAACATGGAGGATCGATGAGGGTAGTGCATTTGACGTAGTCTACATGGATTTTAGCAAGGCTTTTTACAAGGTTCCACATGACAGACTGGTCAAAAAAGTACAAGCCCATGGGATCCAAGGGAAAGTGGCAAAGTTGAATCCAAAATTGGCTTAGTAGCAGGAAGCAAAGGGTAATGGTCGACGGGTGTTTTTGTGACTGGAAGGCTGTTTCCAGTGGGGTTAAACAGGCATCAGTGCTAGGTTCTTTGCTTTTTGTGGTATATATTAATGATTTGGACTTAAATGTAGGGGGCATGATTAAGAAGTTTGCAGATGATACAAAAATTGGCCGTGTGGTTGATAGTGAGGAGGAAAGCTGTAGACTGCAGGAAGATATCAATGGACTGGTCAGGTGGGCAGAAAAGTGGCAAATGGAATTCAATCCGGAGAAGTGTGAAGTAATGCATTTGGGGAGGGCAAACAAGGCGAGGGAGTACACAATAAATGGGAGGATACTGAGAGGTGTGGAGGAACAGAGGAACCTTGGAGTGCATGTCCACAGATCCCTGAAGGTAGCAGGACAGATAGGTTAAGAAGGCATACGGGATACTTTCCTTTATTAGCTGAGGCATAGACTATAAGAGCAGGGAGGTTATGCCGGAACTGTATAAAATATTAGTTAGGCCACAGCTTGAGTACTGTGCACAGTTGTGGTCACCACATTACAGGAAGGATGTAATTGCACTAGAGAGGGTACAGAGGTGATTTACGAAGATGTTGCCAGAACTGGAGAATTTTAGCTATGAGGAAAGATTGGATAGGCTGGGGTTGTTTTCTTTGGAACAGAGGAGGCTGAGGGGAAATTTAAGTGAGGTGTATAAAATTATGAGGGGCCCAGATAGAGTGGATAGGGAGCACCTATTTCCCTTAGCAGAGAGGTCAATAACCAGGGGGCATAGATTTAAAGTGATTGTTAGAAGGATTAGAGGGGAGCTGAGGAAAAAGAAATTCACCTAGAGGGTGGTGGGGGTCTGGAGTTCACTGCCTGAGAGGGTGGTAGAGGCAGAAACCCTCATCACATTTAAAAAGTACTTGAATATGGACTTGAAGTGCCGTAACCTACAAGGCTACGGACCAAGTGCTGGAAAGTGGGATTAGGCTGGGTGGCTCATTTTCGGTACACGCGGACACGATGGGCCGAATGGCCTCCTTCTGTGTCGTAAATTTTCTATGATTCTTTGATTCTATGACAGAATTAAAAATATCTTCGACACAAATGTTAACTTTATTTCATCAATGACTGAACTATGAGAAGCCTGAGTATTTTAATTGGCAAGATTGTTACTTTGCCAGGATTAATTGATATCCATTTCTTCTGTCTTCCAGGGCCTTCACACGTAGAGCAACAGTCTGACCATGCCTGGCATCAATTCCTCAAAGGAGCTCATTCCTTTTCAGGGTGCACCATCACAGGACATACAGCCATGCACCAACGCAAATACTGGCACTTTGGTGGGTCCTGTTATACATTTAGTTGAGTTGTCACCTGGCGATTCACAATTCACAAGTGTGCACGAGCAGACACTGGTAGTGGGGGCTGCTGTGGAGAGTCCATGTCGGAGGGCGCACTCCTCTCCAAGCTCTGCTCAGCTGGACACCAATGCTGAACCCCGGGGTCCATTGTTGAAAAGGAGAATCATAGAAGGACAACAGCAAATTTGCGAGGTACTAGCAGATGTGCCACGCACACTTTCCACAATAGTGGAGAGGATGGAGGAGTCCAGCTCCAACAGTAGTGGATTGTTGTCCCAGGCAAACGTGAGAATGTCAGCCATGGAGAGAAAGGCTGCCTCCGTGGAGCTTCTAGCACAGCTCTGAAATGAGATTATGCAGGCCACGACCACGGCCATCCAGGAGATGTCTGCTATCTTAAAGAGAATGACAGACACCTTATCTGTGGCCTTACGACACATCACTGATCTGCACCAAGTTGCTCCCTAACTGAGTGGTGAGGGTGATGAGGTGCTGGCCCAGGGGATGGATGATGGCGAAAGTGGAAATGGAAGTGGGAACTCCACTCAAAGCGTTCCAACTTCTCACCCGTTACCCCCCACCCCCCAGCCCCTTATGCCAACATGCTGCCTCGCCTCCCGATGGCTGAATCTGTGCCTGCACAGGTGCAGGTGGAGCAGTCTTTGGTGGGGCCTTCAGGGACTCCAAAGCCCAGAGGTCATAGGCCAAAACTCAGTAGTAGACACAGCAGTCAGAGCTGCCTGCTACTACCTCTGCTGAAGCCGCAGGGGATGCACCACGTAGAAGTGGCCTGAAGTGTAAAAGAAAGCTATTGTAACTCACTAAGGGAATGCACAAGGGTGTTTGACAAAATGTCATGTTGTAAAGTTTTCTTTTTTTATAACAGCACCTAGAATTTACCATTTCCCTCTCTTGTCCATTATTGCTTCAGGGTGAATGTGAATACATGACAGGACCTATTGGGGGATGTGCAGTGGGTGTATGTTTGGTTGAAGGACTGTTTTGTGTGGGGGGGTGGGGGCGGAAGATTTCATTTTTTTTTTCAGTGTGACTGGAACCTTCAAGCTATCCCTGGCATCCCGAGCAGCAATGTACGCGGCTGGTCTGGCTATGGGTGCCCCCACCTTCAAATTGCTCCTTGTCCTCCTCCTCTTCCTCCCCCTCTTCTTCAATGGTCTCATCATCAGAAGATGATTGATAAGCACCTTGGTCATTTTCCACCTCTAACCCTTGCTGCTGCGCAATGTTGTGCAGAGCACTGCACACCACTATCATTCTGGACACCCTTGCTGGCGAGTACTGAAGAGTGCCTCCAGACCTATCCAGGCACCTGAAGCACATCTTCAACACGCCGATAGCTTGTTCGATGACACATCTGGTGGGCATGTGGCTCTCGTTGTAGCACGCTTGCGTCTCATTGGTGGGGTTCCTCACAGGTGTCATGAACCAAATTTGAAGGGGGTATCCCTTATCTCCAACGAGCCTTCCCTTAAGTCTGTTTCCTGGTAGAAAGAGGTTTGGAATGTTGGACTGCCGCAGTATAAAAGCATCATGGCAGCTCCCAGGGAATCTGGCGCAGATCTGAATGAACCTTTTCTTGTAGTTGCAGACCAGCTGCACATTGATGGAACAAAATCTCTTGCAGTTGATGAATGCTCCTGGTTGTTCTGGTGGTTCTCGGATTGCCATGTGTGTGCAATTGATGGCACCCTGTACCTGTGGGAAGCCAGCCAGAGACGCAAATCCGACTGACCGCTCATTCTGGCTATTGTTGTAGCAGGGGAAGTTGACATAAGTCGATGCCCTGGAAAACAACCCATCCATGACCTGCCTTATACATTTATGTGCAGCCGACTGAAAACCTCAGGATGTCTTCAGTGCTGCCCTGGAAGGAAACAGAGGCAAAGAAATTGAGGGCAGTGATGATTTTCACAGCGACGGGTAATGCGTCGCCACCAGGTCTTTTTCTAGGAGGCTGCAGATGTCTGCGACCGCCTACCATGTCAATCTGAACCTGCGAGAGCACTGCTCTTCAGATAGGTCAAGGAAGCCGATCCTCTGTCTGTACACCCTATAAGGTAGTGCCTCCTGCGACCACGGCCCCTCTGCTGTTCTCCACTCTGTTCTCCTCTCTCTTGTGCACCTGCAGCTCCCACCACAGCACGACCTTGCTGCCGTGGATGGTGATTATCTTCCTTTTTCGAAGTTGCAATTTTCGGTTCCACTGAAGTCCTTAAAGACACTGCGGGAGGCCACTCACAAAATGGCCAAAGTTTTATTTTAACGTTGATTTTTGTGAGGCCAGGATGAACAGGAGTGCTCCTCCTGGGCTCACAAAATAAACTCTGGCCCGCTTCTGGGATTACCTCCTCCACCCTTCCCAGGCTATGACCGATGACTAGCTCCACCCTCAGAGTGCCGGTTTGGTGCCCGCAGCTCACTGGCTGCAGGTAAATGAGGTCCAAGCCTCAGAATGGCTTGGGCCTCACAGCAATAACAACGGGAGGGCAGTGAGAGTGTTCCGTCCGCTGAACGCCCATTGTGGGCCTCAAATTAAAATCAGCCCTACTGTGTCGGTGCTTGGCCTCTCCCCAGCTACTGTTTTAAATTCAGCGCATGTGAAATTTTGGATGCAAGCCAGGGGGTCGCACTATTTTATGATGCATCACATCAGTACACAATATAGAAAATAAAGGAGAGGATGACAAAAAGGAATAGGAAGATGTCAAAAAAACAATTAGAATAGCAACATAAGAACATGAGAAATAGGAGCAGGAGTAGGCCACACGGTCCCTCGAGCCTGCTCCACCATTCAATCAGATCATGGCTGATCTTCAACCTCAAATCCATTTTCCTGCCCGATCCCCAAATCCCTTGATTCCCCTGTACAACAATCTATCGATCTCAGCCTTGAATATATAGCAAAGAGGAACTATGAAATTAAATTATTCAAGGAATATAAAAGAATATAAAAGAAATAGTAAAGTATTCTACAGACACATAAATAACAAAAGAAAAATTAGGATAAGGATAGGGCCACTAAGGGATGCACAAGATAAACTCACAATGATGACAGCGAAATAGCAGAAACATTGAATAGTTACTTTGCCTCAGTATTTATCAGGGAGACTAATAAGGTGGGCATGATATTAGAAGAGGAGATCAAAAAAGGTATAAAGACATTTTAGATAAAAAGCTCGGAGATAACTGATAAATTAATCAAATGTAGAGAGGATAAATCCCCTGGTCCGGATAGTAGAGGCACCATTACATATATATCAAAAATTAGAAAAGGGAATAGTGCCAGAGGACTGGCGGACAGCTAACGTGATTCCTATGTTTAAAAAGGGAGATTGAACAAGTCGAGGGAACCATAGACCAGTTAGCTTAACATCAATGGTAGGAAAGCTAATGGAATCTTTACTCAAAGATTTATAGACAAATGTCTATAAAGTGTCATCAGCACGGGTTTTAGAAGGGAAAGTCATGCTTGACCAGCCTTATTGAATTCTTTGAAGAAGTAACAGAAAGATTAGACAAGGGTAATGTAGTAGATGTAATATATTTGGATTTTCAAAAGGCCTTTGATCAGGTACCACATTATAGACTCATGACTAAGGTCAGAGCACGTGGAGTCAGGAGTCAGGTAGCAGAATGGATAGCAAGCTGGCTCAAACTGGCTACAACACAGAAAACAGAGAGTAGGGGTTAAAGGTATCTACTCAGACTGGCCAAAGGTGGGAAGTGGTGTTCCGCAGGGATCAATGCTGGGACCACTGTTGTTCACAATTTACTTCAATGATTTGGATTCGGGAATTGGAAGTACAATTTCAAAATTTATGCATGACACCAAATTGGGAGGTGTAGTTAGTACAAAGGAATAATGCATTAAATTACAAGAAGACATTAATAAACTTGCAATTGACAAATTAATTTCAATATAGATAAAGTATGAGATGGTGCATTTTGATAGGAAGAATAAGGAGCCCACATATTGCTTGGATAATAAGAGTCTAAATGGGGTAGAGGAACAAAGGGATCTCAGGGTACAGATACACTAAAAGTAGTGACACAGGTTAATAAGGCCATAAAAATGACAAACCAAGCACTAGGGTTCATTTCTAGAGGGATAGAGACTGGGGCTCTTTTCTCTAGAAAAGAGAAGACTGAGGGGTGACCTGATAGAGGTCTTTAAGATATTGAAAAGGTTTGATAGGATAGACGTAGAGGAAATGTATCCACTTGTGGGGGAATCCAAAACTAGAAGTCATCAATACAAAATAGTCACTAATAAATCCAATAGGGAATTCAGCAGAAACTTCTTTACCCAGAGAGTGGTAAGAATGTGGAACTCGCTACCACAAGGAGTTGAGGCAAATAACATAGATGCATTTAAGGAGAAGCTAAATAAGCACATGAAGGAGAAAGGAATCGAAGGATATGTTGATAGGGTTAGATGAAGTAGGGAGGGAGGAGGCTCGTGTGGAGCATAGACGCGGCATAGACCAGTTGGGCTGAATGGCCTGTTTCTGTGCTGTAAACTCAATGTAACTCAATGTAAGTACGTCGGGCCACCACCTGCAGTTTCTGTTGCAAGTTTAGATAAACCATTTAAAAATAGGAGGAAATTATCATTAAAAAAAATCCATTTACACAAGCAACTATCACCACAAAATTTAGCAAGTCTGGTACATTTCAAAATAAACTTTGAGATAGTGTTGCATTTATGCATTCAACGCTAAGATGGCATCATTTTAACTTGGCGGCAGGAACTAAGCGGGTGGGTGAATAGTCACAGGGGAGACCCTTCAAGGATTGATGAGGAGGCACACGTCATGGAAGAGGGCGATTCCTCAAAGGAGCTCAATTTCTCTGAGGGTGCACTGTCACATCACATCCAGCTATGCATCAGTGGAGATACTAGCACTTCAGTGGGTCCTGTTAGGTTGTCACCTGGTGATTCACCACTCACAAGTGTGCACGAACAGACACAGGTGGCAAGGGCAGCTGTGGAGAGTCCGCGTTGGGGGGCGCACTCCTCTCTAAGTTCTGCTCAGCTAGACCCAGATGATGAGCCCCGGGGGATATCGTTGAGAGTGAGAATGATCGAGGTACAGCTCCACCTTTACGAGGTAATGGAAAAGGTGTCACACAATAGAGGATAGGATGAAGGAGTCCAACTCCATCGCTAGTGGATAGGTGGCGCAGGTAAATGTGGGAATGTCTTCGATGGAGAGAGTGGCAGCCTCCATTGAGCTTCAAGCACGGCTCTCAAATGAGTCCATGGAGGCCATGACAATGGCCGTGTGGACTCTGGATACCAACATGTCTGCCGCCTTAAACAGGCAGACAGAAACTTCATCCGTGGCCTTAGAAAGCACCACATCTTCTCACCAACCTGCTGTCCAGCAGAGCGGTGGGTGTGATGTTGTGCTGGCCCAGGAGATGGATGGTGGTGAAAGGGGACATGGAAGTGGGGACTCCACTCAAAATGCTCCCACATCTCACTCATTGTCCTCCGCCCCCCCCCACAACCAGTACCCGCAATGCTGCTCCCGATGGCTAAGTCTGCCCCTACCCAAGTGGCAGGGCCCTCAAGGGCTTCAAAACTCAGAGGTCGTAGGCCGAAAGCATCTCAACAGTCAGGGCATGAATCTGAGTAACTTGCCACTACCTCTGCTGAAGCCACAGGGGATGCACCACATAGAAGTGGTAGGAAGAGGAAGGCTAAGGTTTTGTGATCACCAAGGGTATGCACAACGGTGTCTAATGGAATGTCATGTTTTTAATTTATATTTGTTTATTGTTAAATGCAGATTAAATATTATAATTATCACCACCACTGCCACGGCTTGCCCATTCTGGAGTCCCTTATGTGCTTTATCATGAATGCCAAGATTGATACCACCCATTGGGCATGTTTACAATGGGTGTATGTGTGGTTGAAGGACTGTTTTGTGCAAGCGGAGGGGAGGGGGAGGGATGGGGGGGCTGGTGTTGGTGGTGGTGGTTGTTCCAGGCGGTCTGAGTAATTCACTATCTTCAGTTTGCAGATCTCCTTATGAGAACCTGTTAGATATGAGTGACTCCCTGGCATCACGAGCAGCCATGTGCGCCGCTGCTCTGGTGATGAGTTGCCCATCTTTGTCCTCCCTCTCCTCCTCCTTCACCTTCTTCTGCTCCTCATCATCTTCTTCAATATTGCCAGCAGATGAGGATGCTTCATGAGTGCATTCAAGCTCCTTCACCTGTAACCCTCTCTGCTGAGCAATGTTTGCAGGACGCAACACACCACTATCATTCTGCGCACCCTCACTGGTGAGTACTGAAGGGATCCCCAAATCGATCCAGGCACCTGAAGCGCATCTTCAGCATTCCTATGGCTTGTTCAATGACAAACCTGGTGGTGATGTGACTGTCATTGTATCACTGCTGTGCCTCGTTGGTGGGGTTTCTCAGAGGTGTCATGAGTCACGTCTGCAGGGGGTATCCCTTGTCTCCAAGGAGTCAGCCCTTAAGTCTTTATTGTGTGTGGAAGAGGGCTGGCGTGTTGGACTCGGGCAAAATGAAGGAATCATGGCAGCTGCCGGGGAATCTGGCACATAACTGCAGAAACCTCCTTCGGTGGTTGCAACCAGCTGTGCATTGACAGAGTGATATCCTTTTCAGTTGATGAACAGTCCTGGCTCATGTGCAGGTCCTCGGATTGCCACGTATGTGCAATCAATTGCACCCTGCACCTGCGGGAAGCCAGCCCGAGAATGGAAACCCACTGCCCTCTCCGTCTGGATGATGTCGTCGCAGGGGACATTAATGTAGCCAGATGCCCTGGCAAACAAGCCATCCCTGACCGGTTGTATACGCTTATGTGCAGACGATTGACACACCCTGGAGATGTCATTGGTGGCGCCCTGGAACGATCCAGAGGTGAAGAAATTGAGGGTAGAGTTTACTTTAACTGCGACGGGCAATACGTGACCACCAGGCCCAGCCAGAAGCAGCTTTGCATGAAAGAGCGTGCAGATGTCTATGAACACTTGGCAACTCAATCTGAGCCAGCGTAGGCATTGCTCCTCAGAGTGGTCCAGGATGTTCAGCCTCTGCCTATAGACCCTCTCACATGGGTAGTGCCTCCTGCGACATCAGCCCCTCCGTTGGTCCCTTCTCTGCTCTTCTACAGGTCCTTGTGACGCACCTCTGTCTTGTGCACCTGCAACTCCCAGAACTGCACGCTGTGCCTGCCGCAGATGGCAATGTGCCTCCTCCTCCAATGTACTGTTGAATAAATCCAGTATTGAGTGTTCAGTTCCATTCGCAACCCCTCAAATAATGAAGCAGTCCGAGCCCGCATGCAGCAAGACCTGGACAACATCCAGGCTTGGGCTCATAAGTGGCGAGTAACATTCGCGCCAGACAAGTGCCAGGCAATGACCATCTCCAACAAGAGAGAGTCTAACCACCTCCCTTTGACATTCAATGGCATTACCATCGCCGAATTCCCCACCATCAACATCCTGGGGGTCACCATTGACCAGAAACTTAACTGTACCAGCCATATAAATACTGTGACTACAAGAGCAGGTCAGAGGCTGGGTATTCTGCGGCGAGTCACTCACCTCCTGACTCCCCAAAGCCTTTCCACCATCTACAAGGCACAAGTCAGGAGTGTGATGGAATACTCTCCACTTGCGTGGATGAGTGCAGCTCCAACAACACTCAGGAAGCTCGACACCATCCAGGACAAAGCAGCCACTTGATTGGCACCCCATCCACCACCCTAAACATTCATTCCCTTCACCACCGGCGCACTGTGGCTGCAGTGTGTACCATCCACAGGATACACTGCAGCAACTCGCCAAGGCTTCTTCGACAGCACCTCCCAAACCCGCGACCTCTACCATCTAGAAGGACAAGGGCAGCAGGCACATGGGGACAACACCGCCTGCACGTTCCCCTCCAAGTCACACACCAACCCGACTTGGAAATATATCACCGTTCCTTCATCGTCGCTAGGTCAAAATCCTGGAACTCCCTTCCTAACAGCACTGTGGGAGAACCTTCACCACAAGGACTGCAGCGGTTCAAGAAGGCAGCTCACCACCACCTTTTCAAGGACAATTACAGATGGGCAATAAATGCCGGCCTCGCCAGCGACGCCCACATCCCATGAACGAATAAAATAAAATCCATTGCACCCCCCCCATCCTAATATAGTCAGTTTGAGGGGGTCCGAAATATAGGTAAATATGTCTAAACACAAGAATTCTCAGTGTAAACAAAGAAACTTTAGTTGAAACACAAAGGTTTGTCTGAGAGAACTGATTGCCCTGCTGCAAAATCTCACCTTTTATTCACATGTATCAATCACTGGTTTAAAGTTCCAAATATGAGTCGGCTGCAACTCGGCTCCGTTTCCATGGCGTTTTTCAGGGGCAATGGGAGACACTTTCAGGAGACGTTTAAATGGTTTGTGTAACTCACTGCACAAAATGTTAATCCCCTTAACTGGTTTAAATGCCTAAATTGGCCCTTTTAATATCGGCCCGTTGGCGTTAAGTGCCGACAGGACTTCATGGTGGCAGAGGCGCATGCATCCAAACATGTCTGGATCAAACCCGGGATGTGGTCCCGCTCCGAAAACTTAGCATTTTCACTGTCCATCCGTCCCCAACCCACCCGCTCTTGTGGGTTAAAATTTAACCCCATGGTAGCAAAATGAAATGTTTAAAGGAAGGGATGACATCTAATTCTCGAACAGGACTTGATGGAGATTGCACTGTGTCCACTGGTAGTTAGATCACTTGTGGGTATTGCTTTCAAGTTCAAGTACAACAGAATTTCTTAAACAATCCTGGATCCCATTGAGAATTCATACCCACTTGCGATCACCTCATGTGGAAAACATATAACTTTACCAGCAAAGAGTTCTTACATCACTCAGATTTTATTTTATCTTAGACTGCTTTTATACTTTTAAAGAAAGCTTCAGAGTAGTACTTGTGACAGGTGCTTACTGCATCTATATTTCAAGCATAGTTACAATGCACCCAGCTATCTTATGTGACAGGCACAAGCAATTGGAAATATAATAATTCTATGTATTGAACAATCAATAAAAAAAATGGGTAGAGAACGATAAAGCAGCAGGTGTTTTTGAATCAACCCTCTGTAATAAGGGTATTGTGCTGTGTTATCAATGTATTATTCAAGTCCCTTCAGTATGAGAATTCCTTAATACCTTTCATTTTTTTCTGGATTGACATCACTAGCTATTCGTATGTAAGGCTGATTTGTTCTGAACTATTTTAAACCATCTATTAACAATCATAAACAAGTTGTTTAGTTGGTGTTATACTTAGTACAACTGTGTTGTTCATGATGAATAATATACATTTGTTGCCAATATGATACTTTTCAAAGCAGAATGAACATAATTATATTGTCTAATTACACTGTTTGTTGGGGAGACGGTTGAAAATTGTAAATCCCAGGTCCCACTTTCACGTATGAACACAGGTGCACACATTAAGATTGAAACTAATGTGCATGTTAAATTGTTGCACACGGTGCACTATAAAGCTCTATTCAGTTTTCTGCTGTAATGTATTATTTGGGATCATAAACAACAGGTGGCTTGTTGGCTATAATTATATTGCCATTTCTTTGGGTGCCATTATTTGCATGAGACTGCCTTTTCCAGGTTGTCCTGCTACCAGTGTAAATTTGAATATCTATCTATTGATCTATTATATATTAAATTTAGAACTTGGGATACACTTTTCATTGAAAACTCGTTGTAAGTACATGCACTAACCATTACTTCTGTAGGTGGCGGTGTTATAGGTATTTTCAATGTTACAAGTGTCACACTGTGTGACATTCAATACCTGTTATTTTACAATGAGAGTATTGTACCTCTGGCCACCCGCTTCCCAAATGCATTCTGAAATTTTTTTTCAACCACCATTTTCTTCTTAGAAATTGAAATTTCTATGAACAAAATAAGGGTTTAAACAAAATGGGAAAAAAATTAAATTACAAATATCATAATAACATTATTATATTTGTCCTGAAATTGTCTGTTGTGTCTTCTAATGCCTTCATTATAGTTTTTACACAAAGGTCTCAGCCTCTCCCAATAGCTTGGCTCGGAATTATTATTTTTGCCCAGAGCTGTGACAGTGAGCTGAATTTGTATTGTGCATTCTGAGTATCTGAGCAACTCGAATCAGTACTGTCTAGTCAGTTATACTGACTATATCTCTATAGACCGAATAGTTCTTAGAAAAAATAGCAATGCTGGAATTCTGAAACAAAAAGCAGAAAGTACTGGAACTGTAAAGAGAAAAGACAAGGTAATGTTTTGGATGTAACCCTTTATCAGAACGGTTCTGATGAAGGTTACATGCCCAAAACATTAACTTGTCTTTTCTCTCTACATCAATATTCATTCAGTTTATGCTATGATTTTGGCATTGGTCCAAATATATACATTCTATCCAACATTTCATTAAGATTTTCACTATAATATTTTGCATTTATTGCTTTACATTTTAAAAACCAGCCTCTTCTTCTGGAGGAATGATGATATTCAATTTTGTCATCACCTGGGATACGTGGTCAGGAATTTCTGGATCATCGAGATGGTGAGACCCACTTTAGCCCACGTGAAGGTCAGTACTCCTCAACTCACTTAGAGTACAGTCCTCCTGAGATACACCGGACGCCGACTGAGTCAGTACAGCCGGAATTCCTGACATAGGGAGCCCCCAATAAAATTTGCTCTGTGTGAGGTGGGCATGTTCTTTTACAAGGCAAGTCAGAAACGCACTGAAATGGCTGGGAGATGGAGCAACCTGTTCTCTGCGTTTGTCCAGGAGGTTCTGCTGGTCTCCCGCCGGAATTACAGTGGAGGACCCATGGAACCCCAATGGATTTTAGGGCCCTGTACATTTGAAACAGTTGGGGAGTATGGCTTGCGTTCTTGTGTCAATGAGGCAACCTAGAAATTGGTATAATTTTTTTTGGTTATTTTCTTCCAAGATCTGTACACAAAAGTGAGGAGACCATTTTCTAAGTGCACACTTTAACTCTACTATTCACCAAAAATCAATAACTACTTGAAGGGAGAACTCTTGTGATGAGATCTCTCTGTGCATTGGATTATCTTGAGAGATCAGAGAATATTGTTCATATGGCACTAGGCTTAGTTTGGAGCTGGCACAATTGTCGTTAGAGACCCATTGAGGTTATTGAGAAGTAATTTCTTAGTGGGTTAATAAGAGGATTCCCACATTGAGAGCAGGTGGGAGAAGATTTTCCCACTCTAAGAATAAGCAGAAGGTGGATTTGGTGCTCATATCAGGCAGTGTGAGTGCGACAGGCAAGATATGATGGTAGAGCATATGGCCTAACCACCATCAAGATTAACTATTTACACCTACTCAATGTAGTCTGACTGCCACACTTCATGCCACTACTACTGAAACACTTATTAATATCTTTGTCGCCTCTCCCCCTACGTTCATAAGAACATAAGAACATAAGAAATAGGAGCAGGAGTAGGCCATCCGGCCCCTCAAGCCTGCTCCGCCATTCTACAAGATCATGGCTGATCTTCTATCTCAACGCCATTTTCCTGCACCATCCCCATATCCTTTGATGCCTTTAATATCTAGATATCTATCGATCTCTGTTTTGAATGTACTCAATGACTGAGCCTCCACAGCCCCTTGAGGTTGAGAATTCCAAAGATTCACAACCCTCTGAGTGAAGAAATTTCTCCTCATCTCAGTCCCAAATGGCCTACCCCTTATTCTGAGACTACCCTTATTCTAGGCCCCTGGTTCTAGACTCCCCAGCCAAGGGAAACATCTACCCTGTCGAGTCCTGTAGAATTTTGTATGTTTCAATGAGATCACCTCTCATTCTTCTAAACTCTAGAGAATACAGGCCTAGTCTACTCAATCTCTCCTCATACGACAAACCCGCAGGAATCAGTCTGGTGAACCTTTGTTGCACTCCCTCTATGGCAAGTATATCTTTTCTTAGGTAAGGTGACCAAAATTGTACACAATACTCCAGGTGTGGTCTCACCAAGGCCCTATATAATTGCAGTAAGACATCTTTACTCCTGTACTCAAATCCTCTTGAAATAAAGGCCAACATACCATTTGCCTTCCTAATTGCTTGCTGCACCTGCATGTATGCTTTCAGTGGCTCATGTACAAGGACACCCAGGTCCCTTTGAACATCAACATTTCCCAATCCCTCACCATTTAAAAAATACTCTTCATTTCTGTTTTTCCTACCAAAGTGGATAACTTCACATTTTTCTACATTATATTCCATCTGCCATGTTCTTGTCCACTCATTTAGCCTGTCTATATCTCCTTGAAGCCCTTGCATCCTCCTCACAACTCACATTCCCACCTAGTTTTGTGTCATCAGCAAACTTGGAAATATTACATTTGGTTCCCTTATCCAAATCATTGATATAGATTGCAAATAGCTGGGGTCCAAGCATCGATCCCTGTGGTACCCCACTAGTCACAGTCTGCCAACCTGAAAAAACCCGTTTATTACTGCTCTCTGTTTTCTGTCTGTTAACCACTTCTCAATCCATGCTAGTATATTACCCCCAATTCCATGTGCTCTAACTTTGTTCACCAACGTCCTGTGTGGGACCCTATCGAAAGCCTTCTGAAAATCCAAATACACCACATCCACTGGTTCCCCCTAATCTATTCTACTAGTTACATTCTCAAAGAACTCCAGTAGGTTTGTCAAACATGATTTCCCTTTCATAAATCCATGTTGATTCTTCCAAATCCTATTATTATTTTCTAAGTGTTCTGTTATCACATCCTTTATAATAGATTCTAGCATTTTCCCTACTACCGATGTCAGACTAACAGGTCTGTAGTTCCCTGTTTTCTCTCTCCCTCCTTTCTTAAATAGTGGGGTTACATTTGCTACTCTCTAATCTGCAGGAACCATTCCAGAATCTATAGAATTTTGGAAGATGACAACCAATGCATCCATTATCTCTACAGCCACCTCGTTCAAAACCTTCGGATGTAGATCATCAGGTCCTTGGGATTTATCGACTTTTAATCCCATTAATTTCTCTAGTATTATTTTTTTACTGATACTAATTTCTTTCAGTTCCTCATTCTCGCCAGACCCTTGGTTCTCTAGTATTTCTGGGAGGTTTTTTGTGTCTTCTTCCGTGAAGACAGACACAAAGTATTTGTTTAATTTCTTTGCCATTTCCTTATTTCCCATTATAAATTCTCCCGTCTCTGTCTGTAAGGGACCCACATTTGCCTTCACCAGTCTTTTCCTTTTTACATACCTATAGAAGCTTCTACAGTCCGTTTTTATGTTGCTCACTAGTTTATTCTCATATTCTATTTTCCCTTTCTTTATCAATTTCTTGGTCCTCCTTTGCTGAATTCTGAAATGCTCCCAATCCTCAGGCTTACTGCTTTTTCTGGCAACTTTATATGCCTCTTCCTTGATTTAATACTATCCTTAATTTCTCTTGTTAGCCACGGTTGGACCACTTTTTCTGTTGGGCTTTTGTACCTTAAAGGAATATATATTTGTTGCACCCTTCACAAACCACAACTCATCTAAAACTCTGCCACTTACATCCTATACAACACTAATTCCTAATGTCCTAGTGCCTCTGTCTGCGTCAACTTTCATGGCTCCATATTCTCCAATACAGTGTGGTAGATTTTCACTTTGGTGGTGGTGGAAAACGGATGGTAGCAGATCAGTCGCCCGTTATATATCCTGCCTGATCGATTTCAAAACCCCCATCAATTTCAAAACCCTTGTTTTCATCTATAAGATGGGTAATGCGCCCAGTGAAATCGGGGTGCTCCGCACGCAATCGCAACCTAATTGAATGTATTTGCGCGTGCTTCCGGGTTTCCTGTTGCAAACCTGCGGGAGGAGCCCTATTTAAAGGGGCAGTCCACCAATGTTCCTCCCTTCAAAATTTTTCTCAAAACCTACCTCTTTGATCATTCCTTTGGTCCCCCCCAAACCCTTCTCCCAACAACTACTCAGTATCTGGTTATTTTCACCGCTGTGTGTTATCGTCGGATACCCAGCAACATTAAACGTGTAATGAAAATGCAAGTTATTACTGAGAAAAAGTACAGAGCAGAAGGTGGTCTTCACAAGCATATGTCGACAAAATGGAATTTCATAGGCATGCTTGGGAGGGTGGAAAATCTATTTCCATCATTCTAAAAGTTAAAATAAATTATTGGTAATTCATTATTGGTGACTATTTTTCACACCTTTACAAAGTAAATAATATCACTGAAAGGATAATATGCCATTACAAGATTATTTA
Organism: Heptranchias perlo; assembly: GCF_035084215.1. Taxonomy (NCBI): domain Eukaryota; kingdom Metazoa; phylum Chordata; class Chondrichthyes; order Hexanchiformes; family Hexanchidae; genus Heptranchias; species Heptranchias perlo. The sequence goes on from NC_090327.1 coordinate 88,293,142, forward strand.
ATAGAATCAATTTTCCGATATGCACTGCAAGTCTTGGCCGCCAGCAGTGCATATTGTAAATTTGGGCATGAGCTGCATGCAATTTTTCAACCATTCATATACATGTTTGAAATTTTGTGCACAGCACGCCATTGAATTTCTAATTCATGCTTTAGGCAGTAAGGCTCTGCGCCAGGAGCACACTGTCAGAAAATTACCTCTAATATCTATAATCATAGTGGCTCAGAATTTGCTGGGAAAATAACAATGAGTTAAATGCGCACACCGTTATTAGTGTGTAAAAAAACCCAGCAATTTGTGGCGAGGAAGAGATAAGCCGTGAGTTGCAAATCGCCATAAATTGCTGGACGATTTGCGTTGCCCTGCCGTTACTTTTCTTACTTTTCCTTTCTGTCACTTTTTTCTCTCTCTCTTAATCCAATCTTTCTTTCCCTCTCTTTATTTCTCTTTCTGCATCTAATCTGACTCTTAATTCACCCTACTTCCTTCTCCGTCGTTCCTCTGTTTCTTTCTCTATTCTTAAATTTCATGGGTAAGAGATAGACTGTTGGTCCCATCATTCACCAAGGTCCCAGATGCCCGTTGACCTCGCCGTGCCATTATCAGCTCACACTTCCAGCAATTTGCAGCGCAAACATTTTCAAGCTGAAAGGGTGAGGAAAAAGTCCAATTCAGATGCCCCACTCCAGCGGCTCAATAGATAGACTTCTCAGTTACTTTGTGTATGTGCAGGGAATGGAGAAAAACTGTGTGAGTGAGAGGGAGAGAGATTCAGAAGAGGGAAGAGCAAGTGTGAGAGGAGACGCAGAACAAAATACTGGATTGAGCAGAGTCACCTGTTCTTTTCTCATTATGTGTCAGGATTTAATTTATCTATTTCCATCATGTTCCAGCTGTAAAATAAGAATTAAGAAAAGATTAAAACGAAAGAAAGTATTTGCTGTAAAGTGTAATACATGTTAATATGATTTCATTTTATTAACAATCACATGAAGATGTTAAGAGATAATAATTTTGCTACACTTTGATTTCTGTAGACATTTTAATGATATAATTTCTGAAATCTTACTTTGAGTGGGTAGAGTATTATAAAATGTTGAAAAAGGGGGCGGGGAAAGCTTAGTTGGTCTTTTCTATAAATTGTGAAAACAAGAAGCCTCTGAAAATTTGCCCTAAAAAGTAGGAATGCATCTCATTTGGTAATACTATTGCCTTTGGCCCAGAAGATTATGGCTCAAAAATCTGCAGCCATTTAGGCAAATTCCCGCACCACTACAGCAGCCGTTCACCAGAGTAGCTGGAATCCAGCTAGGACCCAGATATGCTGGGCCCCGGTCTTGTATCCAACTTTACTGGATGGCCTTGTGATGGGGTAGCCTCCGCCCGCCCCTTACAAGGCCATCACAAAAGGGTGAGTGGCCCTGGGGGTAGGGACTACAAACATCAGAGTTCCCATGCCTTGGACCTCTTTTGGCAGCTGTCATAACATTGGCATTGCTACCAGCTGACCTAGGTGTGCATATGGGAGCCTTCTGGAGCTCCAAGCTTGGATTAACCCCCAAAGATCTAGATAGGATTTTAAAAAAGATTTCAGGGGCACCTAAATGCTACTTCTGTGGGCTGGGGGGGGGGAACCCAACATTCTCCGCTCCCCCAGCCTGGGACTCTAGGGCAGGACTTCCTCACCTCTTCAGTAGGGAGCACTCCAGATTTGCTCTTAGCCCACCAAAAACCTGCAAATTATGGGAACTCGCCTCGACTTTGCTTGGTCAATGATGCAGGTCCTGGGTGGTCATAGGTCAGCATTTGCACGTTTCTGTGGAGCCAGGAGGAGCAGGAGTGCTCCCCACTGACTCCGCAGTCCTCGTGATTGCCCCTCTCACTCTCCACCATTGTCCGATCCAACCCCACTTCTGGGACTTACCTGAGGGTCACTGCCAGCAGTCCAAAATGAATTTTTCTTGTGTGATCTGTCGGGCCTCCATGGGCAGTTTGCTCTGAAGATGGAGATGTAGATGTTACTGAGCAGGAGGCCCAATTTTGGGATGGCCTCGACCTCTCTGCTCAGGTGTGGGGTAGATATTTCTACCCCAGTATCTCATGTATTTATGCAATCAATTCCCTCAATGTTTGAAAAACATGGATCATAATCTTTCTCATTTGTCCAGTCAGAACAGATTGAGCTCTCTTAGCTTCTTTCCATTGTTTACCGACTTAAAGTCAACAGCCTTTTGCAGTTCTTTGAAGCCTTTTTACCACCTGTTTGTGGCTTTTATATGTGGGATTAATAATGTTCTGATTTTAAACTTGCCTCAGGGTTTTTTTTAATCCATAATTAATGAAAATAAATAATTTTATTAAGGTTTTAAAAATAATCAATATAAAGAATATTCATCAGTTTTTGGCCTCTCCTAACACTCCACAGAAGATTGTGACGATGAGAATGAGAAGCACAGGGTGAGGGATTGAGCACTGGTGAGGAAAGGGTAGCAGTGGTGTTGATTGATAAGGAGCCAGTTGGTACAGTGCAGAGGCCCAGCACACTCCTTGCCCCTACTAACTTGTGTAGAAATGTTAACCTCAGTGGCCTACATTCAAACGCAGGCTGTGGCAGCAGCAGAATCATAGTAAGGAGTTATTTACCTCCTTGCGTAGAACATTGGAAGGAGATGTGGGAAGGTTGGAGGAGCCTAACAAATAGATATGCACTGCTATCTCCAACACAAAAAATGTCATGAAGCAATCGTTATTTGCACTTCAAACTACTATTGAGCTTAGTAACACTTATTATGCAGACCATTGACACAAATGGAGCTTCTCTCAGGACTACTACTTTAAAGATCCAATGAAGTAGACTTTATTCTCAGATCACTGGTAAAGTTAGTCATACAAAACCAAGATATCTCCTCAGCCTTCTTTGCTGGGACAGAAAACAGGCCAACTACAACTGGCCCCTTAAATATAGTGAATAAAAATAACAAATAAAAGTGGATACAGCACGTCTTTGAAAAATTTCCATTGCGAGCTAAATTCCTCAGTGAAGTGGCTACCCATCAGTGCAAAGCTGATTGAGGATAAAATGTCTTCAATTAAGTGAATTTGATTTCCTTCTTTCGTACAAATACAAGTCTAGAAATTACTGTTTGCAATATTGGTAGTCAAACATTTAATATGACATTCCTTTTTCTGCTATTTTAATGAAGACTCTAGTCCATTTAAAATAAATAATTTAATGGCTTTGTTAAAATAGTGGATTGATGAATTTCAAGTGAAGACTTTACTTCATGCATTAATATTAATATTACGGTTGGGGTTTTTTGACCATTTTTTCCACAGAAAGGATTAAGATAGAGAGTTACTGTAAGAAAATCATTATACAGCATTATACAGGCTTTTCTGCTGAACAAGGCCTTCTGTTCTCTGATGTTAGCATCAACAGGCTTTTCGTAACCTTGTGTAGATAATGCACCCTTGAGTAATGAGACATCCTGTCTCCATTCTTATCTCATGTTATAGGATGGTTTAAGGGAGGCAGTGATGTCAGGTACTGTATGTTATCTGGAATGTGCAGGGAGGAAAGCAGATGGCCACTTAGCCTGAACAGTGAAATGATTGATAGGAGGCCTCAAGGGTTCACACGGTCCGGCAGCACATTATAATGTGTATAAAGTAAGGCATAAATCGTGTATGTTAGAACATTCTCAGAGGGAGACTGGACACGCTCAAGTGATGTCAAGGACCTTCGAGAGTACATCTCAGAACCTTGTTGGTGTTAAGCTTTGCCAGGTTGTATCTAAACATCTTATTTAGTAATTTAGAATTGTACTCTTGTATTTTAATATCTTTACCACTTGTCCATTGTAACTTCTTAATAAAACTTTTATGCTTTGCAATACAACAGCCTCAAACCTCTTTATGCAAGGAACCAAACCTTACACAGGATTACTCGCATTTTGGCTCCCAATGAGAGGCAAGGTGGTGCAATTTTATAAAAAATAAGTATTTGGGTTATTGAACCTATTAAATGGACAAAGTTGGGATTAAAAGTTTTGGGTCACAAAAGAACTCTGTAATAGTCCAGGGGTGGTACCGATGGGTTGTTTAATGTGGCGAGAGATTATATCCTTGCACGGACTCACAATTTTGCAAAAGAGAAAGTATGCTTAGGCGCGGCAGATGGGATTGATAGTTGCGAGAAGATGGGAGGAAAGCCAATAAAAACAGAGGTGGATAAAACAAAGAAATATATCCAGGAGAAATTAAGAACTTGTGCTTTATTATTTAAAAACTGTCAGACTTTGTGTGAGGTTGAGGATAAATTGAAGGAGAAAAAGATCAAGGGTGATGGTTGGAAAGGAGAAATGTACACTTCCAGTATCGTATCCCTGCCATTTCTTTATCTGGTTAATATGTACCCACCCTATCCCTTTTATCAGCATGAAACTTGTACACGTTACTACTCAATTTGTCTAATATCGAGAAGGGTCCTTCGAATCTCTTTCCTGTGATAATGTTCAGTTTCACCATCACTTTGTCCCCCACTTCAAGACCCTTAACATAAGGGCCTTTTATGGCCTATGGCTGATGAGCAAGTTGAGGAGGACTAGACCGCCTGTTCTGGAACATTCGAAGGCTATGCGTCCGATAAGCTTTTAACATTGGACGATGAGGGGGAGTTCGAACATTCTGAACCCTCCATACCTGAGTCAATTGGTGAAAACAATTAAAAACATAAAGAGAAGGAATTTAAGTTGGAAATTCCAAATTCAGCCGTCCTATGTACATCTGTGTGTGGGATAGAAAGTGTTAATTTCAAACAGACTGCTGGCTGCGAGCTGCCAGCTCCAAAAGAGAAGAGAGAGAGAGAAACCTTGGGCGATAAGGCCGAGAAGCTAGCAGTGTCTCATGCTTTCCTGGACATGTTTTTCTGGATTTGTTTTGGTTAAAAGGATTATTCTTTAAAATTTAGTAATATTGCAGCAGTGCTTAGTCAAGCGATTATATGTTTTACGCTTGCCATACACTTTGAATAAATAATTGTGTCAGATACTAACCATTAGCATATATTACATTTTGCAGGTACATTACCAAGATTGAACCATGAACCTATTGCTGGCTGTCGTGTTGAGCTACATCTTGCCCCTCGGTGAAGCTGGACGGCTCTGAGGTGACTGACACAGTACCGTCACAAGTTCTGCCATCAATGATACCAGGCCATGGTCACAACGGAACATTCGGGCACACGTACCACCAGGGAAAGGGCTTCGATTGACATGTACACGTGTCGGCAATGGAAAAGAACCAGCTATCAAGTGTTATCGGATGAATGCGAACACCAGTAAAGACAGTGACATTGGGGGCACTAAATTGGGCCGTGTGGCACCCGTTCTTTCAGTGCTACGCAGCCTCTCCAACATCCAAGATAGCATCTTGGCTGTGCATGCACATATCCAGCATGACGTGCACTGGACGTCATTTTGGTATAGGAGTTAGCGCATGCGCAAATACTGAACAGCGGAAGCATGTAAAGTAAGGAGAAAATGTATACAATCAGTGCGCAACGCTGATTTAAAGTGATAGATACCATTTTGGGACTTAACTCTCAACTCGACGAACAGTCTTAACCCTGACCATCTGAACGTGTCTTAGAGTGCCTGGAGGAACCCCACCAGCACTATTTAAAGGGACCATGCAGGATTTATAAGTTAGTGGCCGGATTATTGCTTCTGGCTGCCGAGACATTTGTAACTGTTTTTGGAGGTCTCCTATACTTGAATACTAGGACTAGGGGACATAGCCCAACACTTAGAGCCAGAACATGCAGGAGTGACATTAGGAAAAGCTTCTACATGCAAAGGGTGGTAGAAGCTTGGAACGCTCTTCTGCAAACGGCAGTTGATGCGAGCTCAATTGTGAATTCTAAATCTGAGATTGATAGATTTCAGTGAACCAAGGGCATTAAGGGATATGGGGCTATGGCGGGTATATGGAGTGAGGTCATAGGTCCACCATGACCTAATTGAATGACGGAACAGGCTCGAGGCCTAAATGCCACTGCCACATGCTGCCTCCTAATATGCGCCATCTTCTCCTGCAAGAAAGTGGGACATGTGTCTGGGTGATGTGCCTTTCATGGTTGAATAGCTGCCAGTGTGTGTGGCCTGTGAGTTGTGGTTAGGTGGCCTGCAACAGTGGTAATGTGTAAGGGTGAGAGGAAGCATCTGATTGGAAGAGTTGAGTACTGATGGAAAGAGTTTGTTGGTATGTGGGTGATGGGGGAGTGTAGTGCGTGGAGCAGTGGATGCGGCTAGTGGTGTAGTTGGTAGGAGACGCCACTTGACAGTTGACCTCACTCACCTTGAGCATTCATGTCAAAGCATTGAACTTCTTCTTGCACTGCATCCATGTTCATGATGCTGTGCGCCTGGCATTGACTTCATCCCCTGCTGCCTCTCACTCCAAGGTCTCCAGTGTATCAGCAGAGAACCTTGGTGCACGCACTCTCGCAGGCCTGGTACCAACTCAGATCGGCAGATTGGTAAGGTCTGACACGCAGATTGGAGGATGTGGGATTTAGTAGTACGCAGCCTTTATTCAATGTTTTAACATAACTCATCAGTTTGTAAACATAGGGATGAGAGCTATATCTGTGTTTTGCATGTGCGATGTCTGATCTCCGTTCTGACTCCGTGCAGACAGCAGACTGTATTTTTCAGCAAATAACAGGTACCGGATAATTTTTAAGAGACAGCCTGCCTTTAAGAGATTGAGGCTCCCCCTGCTGGTCGAAAGTGCAAATTGCATTGAATCCTTGTGTCAATGCTGATTCGGAATGCTGATTGAAGGTAAGTCCTCAGGCCTCATGAAAGTCTCTGTGTGCACAGGGACCAATGGGCACGGGGTAATAGTGGCTGATGCGACCCGTACCCAATAATAGGCCCTATCCTATTTCTTACCCCCTGTGCCTTTTGGCATAGCCTATATGAGTGACACTAAGAATACTTTACCTTCCCTAATGGGGCATGAGCAATGACTAGCTCTCTCAATTTCCCTCGAGTCTGGAAGCGACATGCTGATTGCTATGGGTGCATACCTAGTTCAGGGGACAGCGATGTGTTATCCTGGTCCCTCTGCTTCAAAGTAATCAAGAATGTGGAGTCATCAGATGCAGCCGCCCAATCAGCCCGGTTGCAGACAAGGGTCCCAGCAATGGTTTATTGGTTTTCAAAACATATCAGACCTTATATAATGATGTGAGATTTGAAATCTTCTCTGTTCTGTTTAATTTTTCAAAGATTGCTTTCCTAATAGGTTTGTGTACTGAAACGTATGAGAGGCTCTACCAACAGATGTTGTCTGAGAATCTTAGACAGTTTATGGAGAGAAATTCAGAGTGAGATTATAGATGCAGTCCCAAGGAGTAACCCCACACACCCCAGTAGACCGAAAGGAAAACAGAAAATGGCTTAATGGTTGGGTATAGGGGCTACAGCAGGGACGGCTGCTTAGAACAGGGTATGATGTGGAGATGCCGGTGATGGACTGAGGTTGACAATTGTAAACAATTTTACAACACCAAGTTATAGTCCAACAAATTTAAAATAAATTTGTTGGATTAGAACAGGGTAGATATAGAAAGCATGTGGGAAGACGATAAACCCATGCAAAAGCAATTAAAGGGCATTATGAATGGGGATAGTAGGGTAATGACAGGGTCATTGGATGAACAGCAACAAGTTTTAGTGACTTTGAAGGAGATGGTTGACAACTTTCGGCAGACTCAAGAGAAAATTAATGAATAAGTGACACAAAGATATCTAAGACTCAGATCTCCAAAGGGATTATGTGCAGCACGTAGGGCACATTTATGCTGTCTCAGGCAGAAAAGTGATTGGAAGATATTGAGAACAATCGTACCCCTTCTTTTATAACTGATGAACAGCTGGATAAATGGACTGGTGATAATGGAGGAAACCATTGTAATATTAGGTGCCTGGGATCTGTATGCCCAGTGAAACACTCCTGTGAAGACAGGAAAGACGGACAAGTTTTCATTGTGATTATTACCATTCTATGCCTTCCACCTGATCAGAAGCCTTCAGGGGTCTTCAAGGTGGAGTCCATAGGCATCCTCACAAGGTGGCATACATAAGGAATTGGTTAACCATCCAAAGATATTGGTAAAGGATGGTGAAACCTGGGTAGCACCAGATTTATCTTGCTGTACTTGGATCAGAGGCGCATGGATGTGTCGGTGTGATGTCACCCAGAACAATGTGCCGGCTTGTGGTTTCACCCTAGATGAGCACTTCCTAATTGTACTGTTAGCATTCAAAGATGGAAATTGAGACAGGCAAGGCATGGATACACGGGAAGAGGTCGTTGCTGTGTGACGACATCAGACTTGGCTTACCGCCATGGGAAATAGGAGTGGCCTGTATTAACTCCATCATTTTGCTTTATTCCTGAGTTAACTGTGAGAGTTGCGAGTTCAGTTCTGATCCCAGTGAATGTTCATAATGCTACGGAAATTCAAGTGGAAATCAGTTTAAGGGCGGAAGCCCAGAAGGCGGTTATACAGTTTGGATATGCGATTCCACCACTGTCAGAGTCTTAAAACTATACTCGACCGGACAGTCACATCAGAGCACCATCTAATTGATCTACAACAACGAAATGTGGCCATAGAAAGGGATATAGGACAGCTAGGGGAATATAAATGGTTGGAAACAATATATAATATGGGACAGCACCTTTGGGCTAGAATTCTCGTGTAGGTTTTAATTCTTACGCAACTTGTTCTTATTGTAATTGCTATCATAATGCTTTGTGTAGTATCCTCAATGTATAAAATGCTGAATATGCAAATGGATGTATTGCGGTATCAAGCTGTGAACTAAGGATGGGGTGGGAATATGAGCCTAATTGTCCAGGAAACTGGGGAGAACTTATAATGATTCAGATGCTCCAGTGATTTGTGAACCTGGACAATAATCAGTCAAAGAAAGTCACACGTACGTGGTAGGTTCATTAATCAAAGTGATTATTTAATGATTAAAACAATGTCCAATTTTTATATGATTTGTGCCAGTTGGGGTGTGAGTAAAAGTTAAGAGAAGTCCCATTTTGCCACTCACCCATTGTTACATTAATGATGGACGGTTGGCTGGGCCACTCAAAACCATGTGAATGCAGATACAGCCTTTCCATTATGTGAAACCTTCTGTAGCCTCTTGTCTGTGTGAAACCAGGTGCAGTAGCTTTAGTTGTCTTTCCTTAGAATTTCTAACTGCCTCAGTACTGTTTACCAAGTCAGTTGTTTTGAGAACCAAAGTTGTTTTGAGAACCATAGGCCTGTTCGAAGCTTCTCGGAGCTTCTGCATATTGTTGCATTCAATCTTATCAGTTGTTGTTGAAAGCCGAAGCTTGTTGTTGAAAACCAAAGCTTCTCAAAGATGCTGCGCATTGCTGCCTTTGCAGTTTTACATTTACAATGTCCAAATGTAATGTTCAAAGGGGCAAAGTTAACCCTTTCATTCAGTCCCTCCTCAAGTGACTCTGGCAGATCTTCTGACTGATGCACTTCCATACACACTGAGCATTGTTCTGGGTTATTATGTTTTCTATCAATGGTTCACGCTCCCATTTAGAGTTTGCCATGACATATGCAAAAAAAAACTTCCTTGCTATGTTTTCGAATTAAATGTCTCATTACACATAAGCAAATGATCATAACAAACACCAGTATACACTGCGTACAGATTAAAGCCATACTAATTATTCTGACCCATAGGTGTTGCCCAATATAATACACTACTTCCTACCATTCATGATCTCCTAGCTTTTGTATCCTTTGTTCTATAAGCGCATTAGGTTGTTTCATTTTCACCAGGTGGTGAAGTGAGGCGAGTGAGCGTGCCAGTATGGACTTAAGATTTAACGACAACGGAGGAATAGGGTGACCAAAGGGCAAAGGGTACTATGACTTTGTTGGAATTATAGTTATTATTAATGCTACCAAGGGTTGTTAATCCTTCTTAATAATAACTCTCCTGGTTACTTCGGCCCGAGTGTGACCGAACATGCAAGCTTTATTGTTGACACAAGAACAACATTCTAATGCAATTATACCAAACACCAAGTATTTATACAACAACGTTCTAATACATTTATATCAAATAAATAAGGATTGTACAACCTGCTTGTCCCTAGGAGATGTCAGGCTGATCAGACCTGGTTCATAGGGATATGGACCTCTGCTGCCCCGAGAAGCTGCTTCTAACTTTTAGTGGGACAGTGCCTAATTTCTTATATCTTTCTGAAGCATATTTGCTTTGAGTAGCTTAACAATATTAGCCACATGATGTCATCTGTCCCTGACATCTTTCCCTCCAGGTGCCCATTATTCCAGACACTTTTTGGATATCCATTCTGTGGTGTTAACTGTTGTCAATTCTATTGAGCTTATGGGGGAGGGTCATGCCTTTATCTTTCTGTGTAGGCAGGCCCCTGCCGGTCCTGTTTTTGCTCCACAATCTTAATTTGGATTGTTTGGATGCAGACATTTAAGATGTCTCATCCTGTGTATGCCAATCACAAAGGTTACCTAATTATCTGAACAAAGCTCCTGTTATTAACATAACAGGATTAGTCTGTGTCGATGTCCTGAGCCTATGATTATGCCTTGGGATTTTTGTTATCTGTTTCTGACAATTGTTCTTCAATGTGCCTGTTTCATACTTCTATTGTCTCTGCAATCTTCCCGATCACTTTGCTTAATGTCAGACTTAATCTTGTCAGACTTAACTGCTTTAGCAATATCAATGATATAATTTCTGTGAAATGTTGGTCCCCTTTGTATTCTCACCACCACCCTCATAGTGGGTGACACAAGCTGTTAAGTGTTCTTACAGAGTGGTCTGCGCTTCACACAGCCTCGCTTTTTAGTCAGCGCCTGAAGCTTTGCATGATGGGGTACCTGACTATGATTTGGTACAGAAATCACATTTCTTACAGGCTTGTAATACCTCCTCCTGTAGAGTGAGATTAACATGAATCTCCATTACATTGTGTGGTCGCATTGGCATGAAAATATGTTCCGCAACCTGAGTAATTTCCGTGGGGGTGAGAAAGAAAGGGGAATAAGTGATAGGACAGTTGGTGTTACCATGCCTGAATGTAACATCGCTGGTGGTTATACAGTATCGACCTCAGTTTTGATAGGCTACATGGGTACCAACCCACTTTTGATAACTTTCACCATGCGTTTGGTGCTCTCATCCCCCAAGGTGAACCCACAGGTAGACATATTCCACTGGAGTATATCACATCGACAAATCCAGGTCCCCGACACCAGTCTACAATAAGACAGGCCCACCCCGTTCAATTCTCCTTCGTGTCCCTGTACCAGGTGTTTGGGAAAGGTTGTGAGTTCTTTAAAGGTACCCCCCTCAAGCGTACCCACTGACTATATGCTAAATACCTCCCTAGGGTTGTCCCATGTAAGTAATGCTATCAACAGTGGGAGAACCATTTTTCCCATTGTGGTATTACATAGTTTCCAAACCAGATAAATCATCTTCTAGCCTTACATAGGTCATAGTCTGCCTTATACCACTACCATAAATGTTTATCAGTAATCCATTTCAGTATTTTATTATTCTCTATATCGTTCAATCTTTGTTATATCTGATTTAATACAAAACTCCCATACATGCTGCATATGATGGCCTTGGATACATTCTGATCCTTGCAGTTCCAATTACTTCCATTGATTGTGTCATTTATTCCTGCCATTATTTGCTTCATGCCTTTCATTAGTTCGGCTATTGAAACTGTGCCATGTTGGGTTTTGTATATCAGATCTCCATCCCCCTTTTTCATGCTTTTTAAAATGCCCTTCAGTTTTTCCAGCATCAATTCATGGCCTGGCTTGTGAGGTTGTCGGGGCTATGTTTGGTTTAAATCCTGACCTGCAATGCATTAGTGGGAAGTCATGTACTATTTCTCACGGCATTGCACTATGTAATTTACTGTGAGCTGGATGGCATAGCCCTGGTGGAAAGGTTTTCTCTGATAGGCATATCAATACCGGTACCAATTCATAATGGACGTCATTATGAACTCCTTGCTGGGTCCAGATAATGACTAATCCGTTAGTTGTCCGTGGCTCTGTTTCTGGACATTCCTCTTTAAGACTTTCCTCCTTAGGTTTTCTTTGGTTACCATTCCCAGAGTTCCCTTCTAAAAACTGTTTGGTCATTATGGACAGCATCTGTTGGTAAAAATGCTCATATGTCTCATTACACAGACCACTGGGTAAATGTATCCTTGAAAGATCAAGAATTAAAGGAAAAATGTCATATCTTATATCATTATGCAACTATTCACGAATTTCAAAAGTCACCAGGCTGTTTCTGGGTCCTGAGTTCAGGGTTGGACAGTAACCTTGGTCCCAATTTCATTGTTAACTCAAAGGAACCCAACCCTGAATTTGGAAATCCAAATTTCTATGTCCCTCTGACAGGTAACCAGTATGTTTAACTCTATCCTGATTGTTTCATTAATTAGTCGGTTTCTCCATGGAGCATGTGTCAGTGTCAAAGGTTTTCTCACTCTCCTGAGCCACATTAACCATTTCATTTTTTCCCCCTGTCTCAGGGAGTGGTCAAGCTCTCAGACATAGTTTTCTCACTGTTCAGTATAGGCAAGGACACAAACATCTCAAGAGAAAGTTATCAATTAAACATTTCATCTCATTCATGAACCCTGGAGGAACTTTAATATCCAATACAATATTTACAGTGTGGTCCAATATCTCAATCTTTTTTTTGTTGATTTTACTTAAACTCTTCTTGGACCGTTTTTTATTTCCCAAAATATCCTGTTATATTGTGTGTGAGTCCACTTTATCATTTCAAAATTATCCCAATTCCAGAGTGCAGTATTATTGGACTGAAAAGACTTGTCAATTGGGCAGGGACCACTTAGACTTAAAATTTGATTGTCCCCTTAAACTTCAGTTAAATTTTCCCTTCTCGAGTGCCTGAACAGCAACTCAGATCAATTTATTTACAGTTTCAATTCACAAACAAATTATGCTCAGGCTTGGTGGTTTTATAGTAGAGCTAGAAATACATTACCTCACACTTCTCCGGATTGAATTCCAATTGCCACTTTTCTGCCCACCTGACCAATTCATTGATATCTTCCTGCAGTCTACAGCTTTCTAACTCACTATCAACCACGCGGCCAATTTTTGTATCATCTGCAAACGTCATAATCATGGCCCCTACATTTAAGTCTAAGTCATTAATATATACCACAAAAAGCAAGGGACCTAGTGCTGAGCCTTGTGGGATCCCACTGGAAATAGTCTTCCAGTCACAGAAACATTTGTCGACCATGACCCTTTGCTTCCTGCCACTGAGCCAATTTTGGATCCAACTTGCCACTTTCCCATGGATCTCATGAGCTTTTACTTTTCTGACCAGTCTGTCATGTTGGACCTTATCAAAAGCCTTGCTAAAATCCATGTAGACTACATGAAACGTGTTACCCTCATCGACTCTCCTTGTTGCCTCCTCAAAAAATTCAATCAAGTTAGTCAGATACAACCTTCCCTTAACAAATCCATGCTGACTGTCCTTGATTAAACCGTGCCTTTCTAAATGATGATTAATACTGTACCTCAGAATTTTTTCCAATAATTTTCCCACCACCGAGGTTAGGCTGACTGGCCTGTAATTACTCAATCTATCCCTTTCTCCCTTTTTAAACAACAGTACCACGTTAGCAATCTTACTGTCCTACTGCACCACGCCTGTATCCAGAGAGGACTGGAAAATGATGGTCAGAGCCTCCGCTATTCCCTCCCTTGCTTCTCTTAACAGCCTGGGATACATTTCATCCGGGCCTGGCAATTTATCTACTTTCAAAGATGCTAATCCCCTTAATACTTCCTCTTTCACTATGTTTATCCCATCCAATATTTCACACTCCTCCTCCTTAATTATAAAGTTTGCATTGTTCCCCTCTTTTCAAAGTTTAAATTGATCTTTGTTTTTTCAAAAAGTCTTTGTGCTGTTAAAACAGTGATAACTTATGCATAATTAAATTCTGGATAATAAAATCTGTTAAAACAGCAAAAATCATTATTAATATCACTATTAATTTTAAACACGTTCTTGTCAGGAAGACAGCATTTCAGTTTGTTCATCACAGAGGAGATCTCACTGAAACATACAAGATTCTGATGGGGCTTGACAGGGTAAATGCTGAGAGGTTGTTTCCCCTGGCTGGAGAGTTTAGAACTAGGGGTCATAGTCTCAGGATAAGGGGTCGGCCATTCGAGTCTGAGATGAGGAAGAATCTTTGGAATTCTCTACCTCAGTGGGTTGTGGATGCTGAGTCATTGAATATATTCAAGGCTGAGATGGATAGATTTTTGGACTTGAAGGGAATCATGGGATATGGGGATCAGGCAGAAAGTGGAATTGAGGTCGAAGATCAGCTATGATCTTATTGAATGGCAGTGCAGGCTTGAGGGGCTGTATGACCTACTCCTGCTCCTATTTCTTATGTTCTTATGTTCTTATGTCAGGTCCCTGCAATTTGGGCAACATATTGTAGAGATTCAGATGTTCCAGTGATTCATGAACCTGGACAATAGTCAGTCAAAGAAAGTCACACATACGCAGTAGGTTCGTTAATCAAAGTGACTATTTAATGATTTAAACAATTCACACAAGCACCAAGCAAATCAAGCAATACATAAAACCTTAAAATCAAGGATTGCAGCAGCAAGGCAGCAAGGCAGAAGAATGACCCAAAGATGTTTTATAAATACATTAAGAGCAAGAGGATAACTAAGGAAAGAGTAGGGCCTATTAGAGACCAAAAAGGCAAACTATGTGTGGAGGCGGAAGATGTGGGTATGGTTCTTAATGAATACTTTGCATCTGTCTTCACAAAGGAGAGGGATGATGCAGGGATTGAAGTTAAGGAGGAGGAGTGTGAAATATTGGAAGGGATAAACATAGTGAGAGAGGAAGTATTAAGGGGATTAGCATCTTTGAAAGTGGATAAATCAACAGGGCTGGATGCAATGTATCCCAGGTTGTTAAAAGAAGCCAGGGAGGAAATAACGGAGGTTTTAACAACCATTTTCCAAACTTCACTGGATACAGGCGTAGTGCCGGAGGATTGGAGGACTGCTAACGTTGTACCGTTGTTTAAAAAGGGAACGAAGGATAGATCGAGTAATTACAGGCCAGTCAGCCTAACCTCGGTGGTGGGCAAATTATTGGAATCAATTCTGAGGGACAGATAAACTGTCACTTAGAAAGGCACGGGCTAATCAAGGACAGTCAGCACGGATTTGTTAAGGGGAGGTCGTGTCTGCCTAACTTGATTGAATTTTTCGAGGAGGTGACAAGGAGGATCGATGAGGGTAGCGTAAATGATGTAGTTTACATGGATTTTAGCAAGGCTTTTGACAAGCTCCCACATGGGATTGGTCAAAAAAGTAAAGGTCCATGGGATCCAAGGGAATGTGGCAAATTGGATCCAAAATTGGCTCAGTGGCAGGAAGCAAAGGGTAATGGTCGACGGGTGTTTTTGTGACTGGAAGGCTGTTTCTAATGGGGTGCCACAGAGCTCGTTACAAGGTCCTTTACTTTTTATGGTCTACATTAATGATTTGGACATAAACATAGGGAGCATGATTAAAAAATTTGCGGATCACACAAAGATAGGCCGTGTGGTTGATAGTGAGGAGGAAAGCTGTAGACTGCTGGAAGATATCAATGGACTGGTCAGATGGGCAGAAAAGTGGCAAATGGTGTTCAATCCGGAGAAGTGTGAGGTAACGCATTTGGGGAGAGCAACAAGGCAAGGGAATACAAAATAAATGGGAGAATACTGAGAGGCGTAGAGGAAGTGAGGGACCTTGGAGTCCATGCCCACAGATCCCTGAAGGTAGCAGGACAGGTAGATAAGGTGGTTAAGAAGGCATATAGAATGCTTTCCTTTATTAGCTGAGGCATAGAATATAAAAGCAGGGATGTTATGCTGGAACTGCATAAAACACTAGTTAGGCCACAGCTTGACTACTGCACACAGTTCTGGTCACCACATTACAGGAAGGATGTAATTGCACTAGAGAGGGTGCAGAGGAGATTTACAAGGATGTTGCCAGGACTGGAGAATTTTAGCTATGATGACAGATTGGCTAGGCTGGGGTTGTTTTCCTTGGAACAGAGGCGGCTGAGGGGTGATTTGATTGAGGTGTACAAAATTATGAGGGGCCTAGATAGAGTGGATAGAAAGGACCTATTTCCCTTAGCGGAGGGGTCAATTAATAGGGGGCATCGATTTAAAGTGATTTAGAGTGGAAATGAGGAAAAAATTTTTCACCTAGAGGGTGATGGGGGTCTGGAACTCACTGCCTAAGAGGATGATAGAGGCAGAAACCCTCAACTCATTAAAAAAATACCTGGATGTGCACCTGAAGAGCCGTGACCTGCAGGGCTACGAACCAAATGCAGGAAAGTGGGATTAGGCTGGGTGGCTCGTTTCTCAGCCGGCGCGGACACGATGGGCTGAATGGCCTCCTTCTGTGCCATATATTTTCTATGAATCTATGGTTCTATGAGCTCTCTTCTAGCTCTTGAAGCTTCTTCTTCTTCTTGGACCTACTTCTTCTCGGCAAAGCTTCTTAAGCCTCCTTTGGCTGCAATAAAGAATCTGCCACAATGACCCATTTTTATATAATTTTTGCCAGTTGGGGTGTGAGTAAAAGATAAGAGAAGTCTGATTTTGGCCACTCACTCACTGTTGCGTTAATGATTGACATTTAGCTGGTCCACTCAAAACCATGTGAACCCAGGTGTAGCCTTTCCATTATGTGAAACCTTCTGTAGCCTCTTGTCTGTGTAAAACCAGGTGCAATAGGTTCAGTTGTCTTTCCCAAGAATTTCTAACTATCTGAGCACTATTTTTGCAAGTCAGTTGTTTTTCCATGTGCAGAGAAGCTTCTGCACATTGTTACTTTTGTTATTATTAGTTGTTGAAAACCGAAGCTTCTCGAAGTTTCTGCACATTGTTGCCTTTGCAGTTTTACACTTATAATCTCCAAATGAAATGTCCAAAGGGGCAAAGTTAACTCTTTCCTTTAAACTCCCCTACTCTTCTTCGAAATAGTGCAGCGGGATCTTTTATGTCCACCTGAGAAGGCTGAAGCCTTGGTTTAACATCTCATCCGAAAGATGAATCAATGAACACCACACTCCCATCGTATGTGGAATTCTCTAGTTCTGGCTGCTTGGCAAGGGGTGTCTGAGGTGTTGGCTGGATGATCCAGATGTGGCATTTCCCATAGAGGCAGCAGCTTCAACCATGCCTGCTCCAACTGTTTCTCAGCTGCTAGGCACTGCCTCAGCCGATCTAATGATTCATGTGGGAGCAGAGCTCCATCCACCAATGAGGGCAATGAAATCCTGCAAAAATATCTGCTTCCATCCAATCTTGCAGGTTGTTGAAGAGAAGAAGGCAGCCTCCTGGAGCTTGGAACCCAAGGTCTTCATAGCAGGTGTTTTTGGTATCCATGAGAGATTCTGCTATTTTGAGAAGGATCTCTATCATTGGGGGCCCCCTTGTAGATGCCCTGAAGTTGCCACACACTCTATTTGCATTTCAAATAAAACGGTCATGTCCAATTGCACAGACACACGCTCTGAATTCCTCCATAGTCGTCACACATCTTGTAGGACAATTAGCACACTCTCTAATGATACCAAAAGGCATTTCTACTCAGACAGAATCCATTTCAACAGAGACCCCTATTAGGTTTGAATCTTTGAGCTTCACTGATGAGAAAGAGTATGAGCTCGTCGTATATCTAGAAGGTTCCTGTTTTCGTCTGCTACCACCAAATGCTGTTGCCATTTACAGCTCCTCTAGTCCCATCTTTTGTTTCTTTACTTGTCCCGTTACGACCGTCCTTGCCTTGCACCATCATCCATTTTGTCATTTAATCACTCCTGCCCTCCACCCTATCACAGACCTTCACTTTTGTTCTTTCCTCCCCTCCCACCCCCTTTCCCTGGCTCTGTACTTGCTTAAAAACTGTTAAATATCTAACTTCTTCCAGTTTTGACAAAAGTTCTTCCACCTGAAATTTTAACTCTGTTTCTCTCTCTCTCTCCACAGATGCTGCCGTTTCCTGGTGGGTATTTCCAGCATTTGTTGTTAGACCATATGTCACTGCTTGCTTCTGCTGTGTGATTCACCCAGTGAAAATCTCACAAGGCAGATGTACCTGTGTTGGTGTTTGTTATTGGTAGAAGGCTGGGTCATTGGTCAACTGGGGTGTGGGATCTGTTTTTTGAGATGTATCTAAAGAAACAGAAAAGGACAACATGTTAGAATGCTGACTGGAAACATCCCTTCAAACTGCACTTACATAGCTACAGTGTGTGTCATGATATATTGGAGTGCACCTGTGTTGGAAAAAATGAACATTGTTGTGCCTGTTTCTTAGGCGAAAAAAATCAGCATTGAGATACGAGTTTCTGGTTACAATCTCCCACGCCCGATCACCCCCAGAAGCTTGCTGGCATTCAAATTGGAAGCCGGCAACTTCTAAATGTGCAGGATGCCCACTTGAAACAGGCATTAGGTACCTTGCATCTGCACATCGGGATCCTATCACCGGTTTTAGGACTCTGATGGAAAATTGGTAAGCAAATGGATGAAGCATGTATGAGGCAAGCTCCGCTCAGTTGTTCCAGGTCTTCAGCGGCCTAACCAGCAGTCCTTAAAGGGAGTACTGGAGGCTGCCCACAATAAGATAAGGTACATGTTTAATACGTCCCCCTATGCTTCACCTCCCTTCAATCCCAGGACCTACCTGCAGGCCAGCACGACTTCGGATCTGGCCAAAATTCCTAAGGCCCCTAAAGGCAAGTTGCATCGGGATGCCCCGTTTGGCATCTGCAATCTCCAGCTTTTTGCGAATGAAGCCCAATGCCCAATTCCACTCAGGCCGAACTCCTCGGGCATGTTTTGGGTTTGCACTGTCTATTTTATGCTGGTTTCTGGCATGAGCTGAACTTTTTCCCCCTGTGAGTGAGTGGAGGAAGAGTGGAAAAGGATGGTTTAGCCCACAGCTTTGAGGAGGTCTCTGGCTTCACCTTACATCGAAACCACAGCACAGAAACAGGCAATTTAGCCCAATTAGTCCATGTTGGCATTTATGCTCCACACGAGCCTCCTCCCTCCCTACTTCATCTAACCCTATCAGCATGCCCTTCTCCCTCAAGTGCTTATCTAGCTTCCCCTTAAATGTATCTATACTATTTGCCTCAACTACTCCTTGTAATAGCGCGTTCCACATTCTTACCACTCTTTGGGTAAAGAAATTTCTCCTGAATTCCCTATTGGATTTATTAGCAACTATTTTATATTCATGACCTCTATTTTTCTACTCCCCCACAAGTGGAAACATTTTCTCTATGTCTACCCTATCAAACCCTTTCATTATCTTAAAGACCTCTATCAGGTCACCCCTCAGCCTTCTCTTTTCTAGGGACAAGAGACCCAGCCTGTTCATCCTTTCCTGATAAGTATATCCTCTCAGTTCTGGTATCATCCTTGTGAATCTGTTCTGTACCTTCTCCAATGCCTCTATATTGTTTCTATATTATGGCGACCTGAAATGTGCACAATACTCCAAATGTGGTGTAACCAAGGTTCTATACAAGTTTAACATAACTTCTCTGCTTTTCAATTCTATCCCTCTAGAAACAAACTCTAATGCTTGATTTGCCTTTTTTATGGCCTTATTAATCTGCGTCGCTATATTTTGTGATTTGAATACCTGTACCCCTAGGTTGCTTTGCTCCTCTATCCCATTCAGACTTTTATTATTCAAGCAGTATGTGGCCTCCTTACTCTTCCTACCAAAATGTACCACCTCACACTTACCTATATTGAAATTCATTTGCCAATTACACATCCATTCTGCAATTTTATTAATGCCCTTTTGTATTCTTCCTTTGTATTAACTACACCCCCAATTTGGTGTCATCAGCAAACTTTGAAATTGCACTTTCGATTCCCAAATCCAAATTGTTAATGTAAATTGTGAACAACAGTGGTCCCAGCACCAATCCCCGTGGAACACTACTTCCCAACTTTTGCCAGTCTGAGTAGCTACCCTTAACACCTACTCTATATTTTGTTTTGTAGCCAACTTGTTAACCTTTCTGTTACCTGTCCCTTAGTAATGAGTCTACAATGTGGTACCCAATGGAAGGTCTTGTGAAAATCCAAATATATTACATCTACTACATTACCCTTATCTACTCTTTCTGTTACTTCTTCAAAGAATTCAATAAGGTTGGTCAGCATGAGTTTCCCTTCTGAAATCCATGCTGACTATTCTTTAATATATTTTTGTTTTCTAGATGTTTCTCTATTACATCTTTGATTAAAGATTCCATTACCTTACCTACCACCGACATTAAGCTAATTGGTCTATAGTTCCCTCGAATTGTTCGAACTCCCTTTTTAAATATAGGAATAACATTAGCTGTCCGCCAATCCTCTGACACTATTCCCTTTTCTAATGAGTTTTTATAAATATGCAATAGTGCCTCTGCTATCTCCTCCCTAACTTATTTTAATATTCGCAGATGCAATCCATCCGGACCAGGGGTTTTATCCTCTCTATGTTTGATTAGTTTATCAATTATCTCCCCTTTAAATGCTTTTACATCTTTTTTGATCTCTTCTTCTAATATCATTCGCACCTTATTAGTCTCCCTGGTGAATACTGAGGCAAAGTAACTATTCAATATTTCTGCCATTTCGCTGTCATTACCTGTGAGTTTATTTTGTTTATCCCTTAGTGACCCTACCCCTATCCTGATTTTTCTTTTGTTATTTATGTGTCTGTAGAATACTTACTATTTCTTTATTTCTTTTTATAGTCCTTGATAATTTAATTTCATAGTTCCTCTTTACTTTCCTAATTGTTCTTTGACTTCTTTCCTAACCTCATCATATTCTTCCCCTTTGCCATCCTCTTCTTTTTTTGGATATGTACATTGAGTATGCTTTTTTATCTGGCTGCAATGTTACCCTTATCTCTTTATTCATCCATGGTGTTTCATTGTTGGCTAGTTTGTTCTTGCTTTTTAGAGGAATATATTTCTCCTGAACTCTTTTGATCCACTCACTCCAGGATGTCAAGCATGATCTGTTCAAGGCTTTAAAAATACAGGGCCCTCTTCTTGTTTGGGTTTGTTCCTATTTGTTATATGCTGCTTGTAAGCAGAGAAGTAATGTTGTGATGTTTGAAGTTTGAGCAGTACATATGATGTGATCCAAGTGCAATCCCTGTATATCAATTTGTGTATGAGGAAATGAGCATGCATCAGGCAATGAGTGTTTAAAATGCCACTGGGGTCCTATATAAGTCATAGGACTCTGATTGTGGAAATGCTTGAGGATCACACCTGATTCAGGTGGGTGCTTTGGCTACTCGAAAAAACAATGGTGTTGAAATCGCTTTCAGGCAGGAATGAAGCAGGAAATTGACCCGTTCCATTTTAACTCCACTTCTGTTCCATTTCCACTGTGCAGAGCGAGTTAAAATTCCCCCTTTGATTTCACTACAATATACCCAGAAATTTCCAGGTATCTGAATGGCTTCTAAATAACTTAATTAACTACAAAACTGATATAGTACTACTGTATTCAAATAATTGGGTCACACTGGAATTGTTTTGCTACTTGTATAAAAGAAATGAAATAATTTCAGACTGTTATAGTTGGATCAGATTAACTTCAGTAAATCAGCCAAACACTGTATTGAATGAAATAGAATATTCTGATTTATAAATAAATGATAGCAAAAGTAGCATGAGATAGAAATAATTGAGGATATTATAACATATTGATTAGTAAATATGATATCGCGTATTACAAAATCTGTTGTCGTTTTCTAATTTGCCGATACAATCCTCATGCATTTATGCAATCAGAGTCCTATGACTTATATTGATAGAAACATTCTGGCCTGGGGATTTTCAAACAGGGATTACTTCACTCTTACAAATACCGTGCTTTCAATGACAAGTTGTTAGGACTTTTTATATTGCTGATTTTAAATATATGATGGTTTGAAGCATCTCTTTCTAGAAGGGTGTGAGGTTTGTGAGTAAAATTTCTGGAGGTTTTCTGTTGTCTGATGTGTACAATTAAATTGTTACTCCAAACAATGGTTACCAGTTTAACTGAATTTGACTGAGGCAGACTCCACAGATTGCCACTATTTTTTTATTCTACACTGAACCAAGTAGATGAATTTATATCTATAGCTGTAGTTGCATGACTAAGCTTGTCTTTGAAATCGAAAAACAAAAAGGCAACATACCTGAACCAAACTGTCATACACCAAAAAGTGAGTCGAATGGTTTCTTTTTCATACTGTCAAATATTTATAGATTATTTTGTGGTCCATTTTCGATCAGTTTAGGGCAATCATAAGAACATAAGAAAATAAGAAATAGGAGCAGGAGTAGGCCAATCGGCCCCTCGAGCCTGCTCCGCCATTCAATAAGATCATGGCTGATCTGATCCTAACCTCAAATCTAAATTCATGTCCAATTTCCTGCCCGCTCCCCGTAACCCCTAATTCCCTTTACTTCTAGGAAACTGTCTATTTCTGTTTTAAATTTATTTAATGATGTAGCTTCCACAGCTTCTGGGGCAGCAAATTCCACAGACCTACTACCCTCTGAGTGAAGAAGTTTCTCCTCATCTCAGTTTTGAAAGAGTAGCCCCTTATTCTAAGATTATGCCTCCTCGTTCTAGTTTCACCCATCCTTGGGAACATCCTTACCGCATCCACCCGATCAAGCCCCTTCACAATCTTATATGTTTCAATAAGATCGCCTCTCATTCTTCTGAACTCCAATGAGTAGAGTCCCAATCTACTCAACCTCTCCTCATATGTCCGCCCCCTCATCCCCGGGATTAACCGAGCGAACCTTCTTTGTACTGCCTCGAGAGCAAGTATGTCTTTTCTTAAGTATGGACACCAAAACTTTATGCAGTATTCCAGGTGCGGTCTCACCAATACCTTATATAACTGCAGCAATACCTCTCTGTTTTTATATTCTATCCCCCTAGCAATAAAAGCCAACATTCCATTGGCCTTCTTGATTACCTGCTGCACCTGCAGACTAACTTTTTGATTTTCTTGCACTAGGACCCCCAGATCCCTTTGTACTGCAGTACTTTCCAGTTTCTTGCCATTAAGATAATAACTTGCTCTCTGATTTTTCCTGCCAAAGTGCATAACCTCACATTTTCCAATATTGTATTGCATCTGCCAAATCTCCGCCCACTCACCCAGCCTGTCTATATCCCCTTGTAGGTTTTTTATGTCCTCCTCACTCTCTACTTTGTATCATCTGCAATCATCACTCAAAGCTCTGTATAAGTATAAGTATTATTGATAGCTTATGAAGAATCGTATCATGGAAAAATCAGATTTACTAATCCTCATTCCCAAATCATGATTTTTTAAAATTTGACATGGGTATGTAGCTTTGAAGACATTTTTCAAATGATGAAATATGTGATCATTTGACACGTTTGTATACTCACAATTGTTTTATAAAAAGAATCAGATTTTATACTGACTATATTAATAAGATATTTGTATTAAACATATGCAGCCATATGAGATTGACTTTCAATTCTATTTAAAACAATCAAAATCAATGCAAATACACTAATAATGAATGGATCACGTAAAAAGAAACTATAAGGGGAACCTTAACCCACCCGACTCTACGGGAAGGTGCGCAGTTGAAATGGCCTTGGTGTACTTGGCGGGAAATGTATCCAGCTGCAGCTACTGACAAACCGCATTGCGGCACTGGAGCTGCGGATGGATTCATTATGGAGCATTCGCGATGCTGAAAACGTCGTGGATAGCACGTTTAGTGAGATGGTCACACCGCAGGTAAAGGTTGTACAGGCAGGAAGTAAGTGGGTGACCTCCAGGCAGAGTAAGAGGAGCAGGCAGGCAGTGCAGGGGTCCTCTGTGGCCGTCCCCCTCTCAAACAAATATACCGCTTTGGATATTGTTGAGGGGGATGACTTATCAGGGGAAGGCAGTAGCAGCCATCTTCCTGGCACCAGGGGTAGCTCTGCTGCACAGGCTGGGAGGAAAAAGAGTGGAAGAGCTATAGTGGTAGGGGATTCTATCGTAAGGGGAACAGACAGGCGTTTCTGTGGCCGTAAACGTGACTCCAGGATGGTTTGTTGCCTCCCTGGTTCCAGGGTCATGGATGTCACTGAGCGGCTTCAGGGCATTCTCAAGGGGGAGGGTGAGCAGGCAGAGGTCGTGGTCCACATTGGGACCAACGACATAGGTAGGAAGGGAGATGAGGTCCTGCATCAAGAATTTAGGGAGCTAGGTAGCAGATTAAAGAGCAGGACCTCAAAGGTTGTAATCTCTGGATTACTCCCAGTGCCACGGGCTAGTGAGTATAGAAATAGGAGGATAGAACAGATGAATGCGTGGCTAAAGAGTTGGTGCAGGAGGGAGGGTTTCAGTTTCCTGGATCACTAGGCCTGCTTCTGGGGAAGGTGGGACTTGTACAAGTCGGACGGGTTGCATCTGAACCAGAGCGGGACAAATATCCTTGCGGGGAGGTTTGCTAGCACTGTTGGTGGGGGTTTAAACTAACTTGGCAGGGGGATGGGATACAGAGTGGAGCTACAATAGGGGGTAATGTGCAGCCAAATATTGAGAAAAAAACAAGTCAGCTTGGAAGACAGGGCAAATATGTAAGAGCAAGGCTGGATGGCATCTATTTTAATGCAAGGAGTCTTGCAAATAAGGTGGATGAACTGAAGGTGTTGATAAACACATGGGAGTATGATATTGTTGCTGTCACAGAGACATAGTTGAGGGAGGGGCAAGACTGGCAGCTCAATATTCCGGGGTACAGAATCTTCAGGCGAGACAGAGGGGGAGGTATAAGAGGAGGGGGGGGTCGCAATATTAATTAAAGAATCAATTACTGCCATAAGGAGGGATGATATATTAGCAGGTTCCTCAAATGAGGCCATATGGGTGGAGCTTAAAAACAAAAAGGGGGCAAGCACTTTGATGGGAGTGTACTATAGACCCCCAAACAGTCAGGGGGAGATAGAGGAACAGATATGTAGGCAAATCTCAGAAAATTGTGCAAATAATAGGGTAATAATAGTGGGGGATTTCAACTTCCCCAATATTAACTGGGATACTCAGAGTGTAAAAGGCTTAGAGGGTACAAAATTCTTAACGTGCATCCAGGAGAGCTTTTTGAGCCAGCATGTAGAAAGTCCTACAAGAGAGGGGGCAGTACTGGACCTAATTCTAGCGAATGTGGCCGGCCAAGTGGAAGAAGTGCTAGTAGGTGAGCACTTTGGTGACAGTGACCATAATTCAGTGAGATTTAAGGTGGTCATGGAAAAGGACAGGGAGGGGCCGGAAATAAAGGTTCTAAATTGGGGGAAGGCCGATTTTCATAGGAAAAGGCAGGATCTGGCCAAAATGGACTGGGATCAGCTGCTTGTATGAAAATCCGCATCGGAGCAATGGGAGTCTTTCAGAAGGGAGATTGAGACCATACAATGGCAACATGTTCCCGTAAAGGTCAAGGGTGGTTCCAAGAACTCCAGGGAACCTTGGATGTCAGGGGATATACGAGAATGGATTAGGAAAAAAAGGAGGGCTTTTGGCAGATACAAAAGGCTAAAGACGGAGGAAGCCCTAGAGGAGTACAAAAAGTGCAGGGGGATACTTAAAAAGGAAATTAGGAGATCAAGGAGGGGCCATGAAAAAACACTGGCGAGCAAAATAAAGGAAAATCCTAAGATGTTTTATAAGTATATTAAGGGTAAGAGGATAACTAGGGAAAAAATAGGGCCCATTAGGGACAAAAATGGCAATCTGTGTGTGGAGCCGGAAGATGTAGGAGGGGTTCTAAATGAATTTTTTGCATCTGTTTTCACTATGGAGAAGGACGACGTAGACAGAGAAATACGACAGGGGGACTGTGATATACTCGAACATATTAACATCGAGCGGGAGGAGGTATTGGCGGTTTTAGCAGGCCTAAAAATGGATAAATCCCCAGGCCCGGACGAAATGTATCCCAGGCTACTGTGTGAGGCAAAGGAGGAGAATGCGGGGGCTCTGACACATATATTCAGAACCTCGCACAGGGGATGTGCCAGAGGACTGGAGAACCGCTAATGTAGTACCATTATTCAAGAAGGGGAGTAGGGAGAAACCGGGGAACTACAGGCCAGTGAGCCTAACATCAGTGGTAGGAAAATTATTGGAAAAAATTCTGAAGGACAAAATTAGTCTCCACTTGGAGAAGCAAGGATTTATCAGGGATAGTCAACATGGCTTTGTCAAGGGAAGATCATGTCTGACTAATTTGATTGAATTTTTTGAGGGGGTGACTAGGCGTGTGGATGAGGGTAACGCAGTGGATGTGGTATACATGGATTTCAGTAAGGCCTTCGATAAAGTCCCGCACAGGAGACTGGTCAAGAAGGTACGAGCCCATGAAGTCCAGGGTGCCTTGGCACTTTGGATACAAAACTGGCTTAGTGGCAGAAGGCAGAGGGTGATGGTCGAAGGTTGTTTTTGTGACTGGAAGCCTGTGGCCAGTGGGGTACCACAGGGATCTGTGCTGGGGCCCTTGCTGTTTGTGGTCTACATTAACGACTTGGATATGAATGTAAAAGGTATGATCAGTAAGTTCGCTGATGATACAAAAATTGGTAGGGTGGTAAATAGCGAGGAGGATAGCCTCAGTCTGCAGGACGATATAGATGGGTTGGTCAGATGGGCGGAACAGTGGCAAATGGAATTTAACCCGGAAAAGTGCGAGGTGATGCACTTTGGAGGGACTAACAAGGCAAGGGAGTACTCAATGAATGGGAAGACCCTAGGCAAGACAGAGGGTCAGAGGGATCTTGGTGTGCAAGTTCACAGATCCCTGAAGGCGGCGGAACAGGTAGATAAGGTGGTAAAGAAGGCATATGGGACACTTGCCTTTATTAGCCGAGGCATAGAATATAACAGCAAGGAGGTTGTGATGGAGCTGTATAAAACACTGGTTAGGCCACAGCTGGAGTACTGTGTGCAGTTCTGGTCGCCGCACTACAGGAAGGATGTGATCGCTTTGGAGAGGGTGCAGAGGAGATTCACCAGGATGTTACCAGAGCTGGAGCGCTTCAGCTATGAAGAGAGACTGGGAAGATTGGGTTTGTTTTCCTTGGAGCAGAGGAGGCTGAGGGGGGACATGATTGAGGTGTACAAAATTATGAGGGGCATAGATAGGATGGATACTAAGGAGCTTTTTCCCTTCGTTGAGGGTTCTATAACAAGGGGGCATAGATTCAAGGTAAAAGGCGGGAGGTTTAGAGGGGATTTGAGAAAGAACTTTTTCTCCCAGAGGGTGGTTGGAGTCTGGAACTCACTGCCTGAGAGGGTTGTGGAGGCAGGAACCCTCACAACATTCAAGAAGCATTTGGATGAGCACTTGAAATGCCATAGCATACAAGGCTACGGACCAAATGCTGGAATATGGGATTAGATTAGACTGGGCTTGATGGCCGGCGCGGACATGATGGGCCGAAGGGCCTCTATCTGTGCTGTATAACTCTATGACTCTACTTGGCCTGGAACCCCTTTTCCTGCTTGATTCCCGCTGGCCTCCATTTTAACTCACACTTTCCTTAGGCAGCCAAGGTGTCCATCAGAAATGTGCCTTATGAATACGTGAAAAGTGGGTGCAATGATTTATGGGTGCCCTACTCAGTTGAACCTGACAGGAATAAAGAAGAGGCCCTCTATGGTAAGTCAAAAACTGTCATTAGTGGGGCCAGGAGGAGCTGCTGGCCAGTGGGATGTAAATGAGGCCGGGTAGTTAATATCTTTTTAGTGTTTAGTATTAGTCATTTTTCTTGTTTTTTGGCTCTCTCGGGGCGAGGGGGCAGGGGTGGCTGCACTAGGAAGTATCTAGTCACGATGGTCCAGGCATCATGAGTGTGGGGCAGGCTTGATGGACCAGATGGCCTATTCCTGCCCGTCATTGTCGTATGTTTGTCTGTTTTCGTATCAGCGAGGCCTCCCATGGGCACTCCCGGCTATTGGCCTGATTAAACTGCAGTAATAGGAAGTGCAGTGGACTCTGAAAGTACAAAGGTTATCCATCTTGACAGTTATTTCCTTGGATCCAACAAACGATGAACCTGCTTTATTTCCACATTCCATTGTTCAATTAAGGTACACAGTTCCTGAAATGTTGTAATGTGTAATCTTTCTTCCTCAGATTGATTCATGAGGATGAAGATCTAACTTCCACAGCAGAAGTTCATGATAAGTATATTTTCTCTTCACAATTTGCTTCAAAATTGATAGAGACACAAATACATTATGTTCATATCGTCTGCACAAAGAATTAACTGGAATTTGTCACATTCATAAAGAAATATGAATTTGTATTATATATCTCACACGGAGGTAATGCTGGCCAGCTAGAATTCTAAGGTTTCAGTGTCCGCGTAATTGTGGTTAGTTCTGTGAACCTAACACAGAACTGAGCCATAAAAGTAACCAGAATATTATATAACTGGCGTGAGTTCCCCTGAGGACCCGAAATGTCGGAATGGGTGGAATTTTCTGGGGTTACCTGGGAACATCACCAGACATGCCCCCTTGATGTGGGGGCAGGAGCAGAAAATCTACCCACCCACTCCCACCAAAATTTAAAACAGCACTATAAACGGGATGGAATCCCAGCATCTGCCCCAAATCCTGCCCCCAATATAGAAATCTCTTTTCTAACCCTCCTTGAACCCAAATCCCATGCTGTGAATTTCTTGCTTTCAAGCTCAAATGACTCATCTGGGGAAATTTTACTAGATCACCTGAGCACAATGAATATCAGAAAATCAGACAGGTCAGAGTATGCATGCAAAGGAATCCGCCTGATTTTCCTTCCATTTAAATTAATGGGCATAGACCTAGGAAAATCGTCCCTCTGGAATGATCATGTCCTTTAACACCCTACTGATACTTAGGCAGTTTGAATTATTCAATATCCAAAAATACTGCCGCTGTGATATTGTCTTAATATCTAACATAGACAATTTTTAAATATATTTGTAATATATTGGCACTACTGACAAGTTGAGATCTGTAATGTAGCTTCAGTATGTGTCCAGAAATATGGAAAAATGTGAACTTAAATCTGCATATCAATAAATATTTATATTTGATATTACTGTTTTAGTTGCTGCTGCTACTTTCAAGGCTTGCCTTAGCATTATGGCTTCTGACTCTTCATCGGTTATCACATTTAATAAAATTACTTGTGTCAGTCCATATCGTTTTAAAAAATGAAGGATGTATTGAAATATAAACGATAATGTCTGATATGCTGTGACTCTCTAATGGTCATCTGTGTCTGCGCATATCAAATATTTAGTTTTACTTTCTCAGGCTTAACAAAGATTATTTCTCTGATATGGTTATTTGGATCACCCTGAGTTGCAAAGCTATCAGACCCAAAGTTATTTATTTATTGTATGCCTCCAGTTTCAAGTGCCTGTGAAGTAAATTGGTGAAGTTTACTTCACCAAATTTCAGAAGGCCCTTGATAAAGTCCCACATAAGAGGTTAGTGTGCAAAATTAAAGCACATGGGATTGGGGGTAATATACTGGCATGGATTGAGAATTGGTTAACAGACAGGAAACAGAGAGTAGGAATAAATGGGTCTTTTTCAGGGTGGCAGGCAGTGACTAGTGGGGTACTGCAGGGATCAGTGCTTTGGCCCCAGCTATTCACAATATATATCAATGATTTGGATGAGGGAACCAAATGTAATATTTCCAAGTTTGCTGACGACACAAAACTAGGTGGGATTGTGAGTTGTGAGGAGGATGCAAAGAGGCTTCAAGGCGATTTAGACAAGTTGAGTGAGTGGGCAAATACATGGCAGATGCAGTATAATGTGGATAAATGTGAAGTTATCCACTTCAGAAAGAAAAACAGAAAGGCAGAGTATTATTTAAATGGTGATAGATTGGGGAATGTTGATGTACAAAGGGACCTGGGTGTCCTTCTACACCAGTCATTGAAAGCAAACCTGCAGGTGCAGCAAGCAGTTAGGAAGGAAAATGGTATGTTGGTCTTCATTGCAAGAGGAATTGAGTACAGGAGCAAGGATGTCTTACTGCAGTTATACAGGTCCTTGGTGAGACCATACCTGGAGTATTTTGCGCAGTTTTCGTCTCCTTACCTAAGAAAGGATATACTTGCCATAGAGGGAGTGCAGCGAAGGTTCACCAGACTGGTCCCTGTGATGGCAGGACTGTCATATGAGGAGAGGTTGGGTTGACTCGACCTGTATTCACTCGAGTTTAGAAGAATGAGAGGGGATCTCATTGAAACATATAAAGTTCTGACAGGGCTAGACAGACTGGATGCAGGGAGGATGTTTTTCCTGGCTGGGGAGTCCAGAACGAGGGGTCACAGTCTCAGGATATGGGGTAGGACATTTAGGACTGAGATGAGGAGAAATTTCTTCACTCAGAGGGTGGTGAACCTGTGGAATTCTCTACCACAGAAGGCTGTGGAGGCCAAGTCACTGAATATATTTAAGAAGGAGCTAGATAGATTTCTAGACACAAAAGGTATCAAGGGATATGGGGAGAGAGCGGGAATATGGTATTGAGATAGAGGATCAGCCATGATCATATTGAATGGTGGAGCAGGCTCGAAGGGGCCGAGTGGCCTGCTCCTGCTCCTATTTTCTATGTTTCTATGTTTAATATACCATGCTCAGGTGTTCTGGTTGTCGCTTGATGTTTCAGTCCAATAGATCATTTTATTTGGTGTGCTTCACAACTTAAGCAAAATACAACTAATCCATAATGGTCCTTAAAAGATTTTTCATTTGCCACCCACTAGGCTGGATTTTTATTTTGATTTACCATCTATTTTCAAGCAGTTTTGGGGCATTAAACTGAGTAAAATGGGACAGTGTTGCCTAATGCATCAACTCCATTGTCAATACATTCTATCCGAATCCCTGAGGTGGACACTGCTTTGAGAAGCCATTTTGTTTGCTAAAGCTGAAGGTTTGTTTTACTTTTCCTGCATATCGATTTTAGCTTGTCGGTTCTCTGGAGGTTCTGTCAAAACTTTTACTACCTTGTTTAGTCAGCTCTGCAGAAAGTACAGTGTGGGCCTGGGACATGGCTTTCCCAATGGTAATTCCGCTTTTCATATGTTTTGAAGAGAGAAGGATGAGGATATGGAAGATGCTAGATTAGAGGCACTTAGAAAGCGTCACACAGAAGACATTTGCTCTCTACATGTTGATACCTACTTACCAGGGTTTACAGACCAAGAAGCTCTTTCTTAGTTTTCTCTGCATGCCGGTGCCTCAGAATATTGTGCTCTCTCCACTGGAGGCTAATGGGGAGATATGCAAACTGCTGGATGAAGACATAGGAAGAGGATTAGGACATTCAGCCCTAAAGCCTGATCTAATAGAATGTAATAGATCTGTACCTCAACTCCATCACCCGCCTTTTCTCCACATTCCGTAATACCCTTTCCTAACAAAAATCCATCAATCTCAGTCTTGAAAATTTCAATTGACCCACCATCCACCGCTTTTTGGGGGAGAGAGTTCCAGATTTCCACTGCCCTTTGTGTGAAATAAGCATTCTTTAACTGATGTTAAATTGAGAGGTCTGACTGGTTTCTCTCTTCTTAAATAATGGGGTGAAATTTGCAATTTTCCAATCTAAAGATACAATTCCTGAATCCAGAGAGTTTTGGAAAATTGTGACTAATGTGACCTGCAGCCCACTCCCACCAGGAGAACAGCATTTTCTGTATCAATCAAAGTCACCACTGTATCAAGTACTCTTACTTGATCATCTCCAACCCCTTTTATGGTCATTCTTTCTGGGATTTTCAAGGCTTCTTTCTCATGTGGCATAAGAGGATAAATGTTAGGAATCCTCCTCCTGTATATGTTCTCTCTCTTTTTTTATGGGCTATCTTCTTCTGCGGCCAGAATAGAAAAAGTGAGAGGCTGCAATTGTCATGATGATATACAGAAATACTCAAATATCAACGTGCAGCTAACTGTGGGTGTTAGTACATGCTATAGAATCATCCGGGCTCATTACTTGCATGCTATAAGTAAAGGAACTGTTTCAGAGGAAGGGTGGTTGTGCCAAGTGTCTCCAGCATAAGTGTTCTCCAAGGCGGCCTTCGAGACACACGACAACGCAAAATCGTCGAGCAGAAATTGATAGCTAAGTTCCGCACCCATGAGGACGACCTCAACCGGGATCTTGGGTTCATGTCACGCTACACCAGCGAAAAAAAGTTATCTGTTTTTAATACAACGGGTCATTCTCTGTCTTTCTCTTCCTTTCGGATGTTTCTCTCTCTCTCTGTCTTTTGTTCTGGCCGTTTGTATATTTGGTGGTCCTGTAGGTAACATCTCTCTGTCTGAACACTTTGATTGCCTTGACAACGGGCAGTTGGAAAGATTATCTGTAATCACCAGGTATTGTTCTCTGACGATAAATGCAGTAACCTTCCATGGAAACCCACACTCACCTGACGAAGAAGAAAGCCTCCGAAAGCTTGTGATTTTCAAATAAAACAGTTGGACTATAACCTGGTGTTGTAAGATTCCTTACATCCACCATAATAGACATTCATGGCCAGCACTGAAACAATGAGCTCGATTTTCAAATGGAAGTGTGGGTATGTTGGGGGCGGGGGGGGCAGCGAAAATCGGGGTTTTCTGGAGCGGGCAGGGTACCCGGCTCCAACCCGCTGAGGAATTCGCACAACCCAGAATCATCTGGGGTGCATGGGGTGTTCTCGAACCCGGAAGTCCTGCCGGCAATTAAAGCCCGCGGGCCGATATTTAAAGAAGCAAATGTACCTCATTGAGGTACTGAAGGTACTTTATTTCTGACATATTAGGTATTTAAAACAATTTTAAACTTACCTGGGCGACTTTCCCATGGCTTCCGAAGGGCCGGATCAGGCAAAAGTAAGCAAAATAATAAAGGGGGCAGTCGCAACATGGATACAGAATTGGTTAAGGGACAGGAAACAGAGAGTAGTGGTGAACAGTTGTTTTCCGGATTGGGGGAGGTGTACAGTGGTGTTCCCCAGGGGTCGGTGCTGGGATCATTGCTTTTCTTGTTATATATTAATGACTTGGACTTGGGTGTACAGGGCACAATTTCAAAATTTGCAGATGACACAAAACTTGGAAGGGTAGTAAATATTGAGGAGGATAGTGATCGACTTCAAGAGGGCATAGACAGTCTGGTAGCATGGGTGGACATGTGGCAGATGAAATTTAACGCAGAAAAATGCAAAATGATACATTTCAGAGGAAGAATGAGGAGAGACAATATAAACTAGAGGGCACAACTCTAAAAGGCGTTCAGGAACAGGGAGATCTGTGGGTATATGTGCACAAATCGTTGAAGGTGGCAGGGCAGGTTGAGAAAGTGGTTAAAAAAGCATACGAGATCCTGGGCTTTATAAATAGAGGCATAGAGCACAAAAGTATGGAAGTCATGATGAACCTTTATAAAACAGTGGTTCGGCCACAACTGGAGTATTGTGTCCAGTTCTGGGCACTGCACTACAGGAAAGATGTGGAGGCCTTAGAAAGGGTGCAGAAGGGATTTACTAGAATGATTCCCGGGATGAGGGACTTTACTTACGTGGATAGACTGGAGAAGCTGGGGTTGTTCTCCTTAGAACAGAGACTGTTGCGAGGAGATTTGATAGAGGTATTCAAAATCATGAAGGATCTAGACAGAGTAGATAGAGAGAAACTGTTTCCATTGGCGGAAGGGTCATGGATAAGAGGACATAGATTTAAGGTGATTGGCAAAAGACCCAAAGGTGACAGGAGGAAAATCTTTTTTACATAGCAAGTGGTTAGGATTTGGAATGCACTGCCCGAGGAGGTGGTGGAGGCAGATTCAA
Source organism: Heptranchias perlo (assembly GCF_035084215.1). Classification (NCBI taxonomy): domain Eukaryota; kingdom Metazoa; phylum Chordata; class Chondrichthyes; order Hexanchiformes; family Hexanchidae; genus Heptranchias; species Heptranchias perlo. Next base: position 88,327,282 of record NC_090327.1, read on the forward strand.
TCATGGCCTTCAAAAGGGAACTGGATAAGTATTTGAAAGTAAAAAATTTGCAGTGCTACAGGGATAGAGCGGGGGAGGGGGACTAGCTGGATTGCTCTTGCATAGAGCTGGCGTGGACTCGATGGGCTGAATGGCCTCCTTCTGTGCTGTAACCTTTCTATGATTCTATGATTCAATTTCTAAATTAAATAAAATTACATTTCAGCACATCAAAATTAAATACACCTACCTTTCCAATGATGTTGTAACTTCTATGATTCTATGTCACCTGCACCGCCCTGCTCCGATGTCTCTTCTCCGCTCTCTCTCCCACAGATGTCTCCCTCTCCGATCTCTCACCCTCCGGAAAACAACTGTTCACCACTATTCTCTGTTTCCTGTCCCTTAGCCATTTCTGTATCCATGTTGCTACTGCCCCCTTTATTATTTTGCTTACTTTTGCCTGATCCGGCCCTTCGGAAGCCATGGGAAAGTCGCCCAGGTAAGTTTAAAATTGTTTTAAATACCTAATATGTCTCTTCTCCGATCTCTCACCCCCCAATGTCTCTTCTCCGATCTCTCACCCTCCCGATGTCTCCCTCTCCGATCTCTCACCCCCCGATGTCTCTTCTCCGATCTCTCACCCCCCGATGTCTCCCTCTCCGATCTCTCACCCCCCGATGTCTCTTCTCCGATCTCTCACCCTCCTGATGTCTCCCTCTTCGATCTCTCACCCCCCCGATGTCTCTTCTCCGATCTCTCACCCTCCCGATGTCTCTTCTCCGATCTCTCACCCCCCGATGTCTCTTCTCCGATCTCTCACCCCCCGATGTCTCTTCTCCGATCTCTCACCCTCCGATGTCTCTTCTCCGATCTCTCACCCTCCCGATGTCTCCCTCTCCGATCTCTCACCCTCCGATGTCTCTTCTTCGATCTCTCACCCCCCGATGTCTCTTCTCCGATCTCTCACCCTCCGATGTCTCTTCTCCGATCTCTCACCCTCCCGATGTCTCCCGCTCCGATCTCTCACCCCCCGATGTCTCTTCTCCGATCTCTCACCCCCCGATGTCTCCCTCTCCAATCTCTCACCCCCCAATGTCTCTTCTCCGATCTCTCACCCTCCCGATGTCTCCCTCTCCGATCTCTCACCCCCCGATGTCTCTTCTCCGATATCTCACCCTCCTGATGTCTCCCTCTCCGATCTCTCACCTCCCGATGTCTCCCTCTCCGATCTCTCACCCCCCGATGTCTCCCTCTCCGATCTCTCACCTCCCGATATCTCCCTCTCCGATATCTCACACTCCCGATGTCTCTTCTCTGATCTCTCACCCCCCGATGTCTTCCTCTCCGATCTCTCACACTCCCGATGTCTCTTCTCCGATCTCTCACCCTCCCGATGTCTCCCTCTCTGATCTCTCACCCTCCCGATATCTTTTCACCGATCTCTCACCCCCCCGATGTCTCCCTCTCCGATCTCTCACCTCCCTGATGTCTCTTCTCCGATCTCTCACCTCCCCCAATGTTTCCCAATGTCTCCTGCCCCGAATTGTCCGATATGCACCCCCATCTTTGTTCCCACCCACACAGATCTTTGTGCCCCCCCACTCTCTGTTCCCACGCCGGATGACGTCTCTCTCTCTCTTTCGTCCCCCCCATCTCGGTGTTGCAGCTCCTGTCGGCAGCCAGACTGTCAATCAGGCTAGCTGCTGGGCGTGAAACTCGGAACCAAGATCAATGAGCATCAATTAAGTCGTGATCGAGTGGGGAAAGGTAAGTTTTTTTTATTCGGGTTTGCCACATGCACCCTGACCCCCCTCCCCCCCGCTGTCATCCCGCCACTATTTCAAAATTGAGCCCAGTGTGAGGGATTGGTGATTGTATGTGCCTCTGATGCAATAATGGAAGATACCAGTGAGTTCTCTAAACTTGTCTGTGCTGGTAAAGTCATTAAACTTCTTCTGGAAATGCCTTAATTTATTAAAGGTTGGGATGGTGCTCTTCCCACACCACCTGAGTTCCAATTAAGCTTAAGCCTGATTAGAAAATTGAGGCCATTAACTATTGCAAGTGTATGTTGGACAAATATGTAAAAACAAACTTGGAAAATATGTCTTGAAGTCTTTTTTTTTCCTTGTGATTGCATAAATGCAAGATTATCAATTTCTGTGAGCCATAAACTACTATTAGCTGCTAAGAACAAATGCGATCTCACATGAGTTTAGGAAATGGGAGTGTTTGTATAGTAGGATTGGAGGCCAGGATGTTTACAGCTGTTAAGTGCTTCTTACAATTCAGAATAAACCTGTTTATCTAAGTAACAGTCTGACAACATGTCATATATACAATAAACAACAGTCAGTATGACAGCAATATCAGCTTTAGTTACTCAGCCTTCATGGGTATACTATTCTTCTATGAGACATATTCATTATAAAATTTGGTGTCATTATGTCTACCACTGGTCCCTAAGACAGATATTCTGTTTGCAGATAATTATTCCTTATTTGTGATAGATAACGGATGCCACCAACGCAATGGATACCTTGGTGTTGGGACTGCTGCACATCAGGCACTGCATGTGCATTGTGAGATAACAGATGACCTTACATCATAATTCGAGGTCAGCTAATATAATATTTTTGTATCACTACTGGTATAAAGTGCTTGATATGCTGGGTGTGCCAAGGCGGTTGAGGGACATACGATCAGATGTCAGCAGTTATTGAAGGGCGGCTGGCTGTTCTTAAAGCTATGCGGTTTATGGGGGACAATAATGGCTTGGGACAGAATGGCTCCATATACAGAGAGGCCTTTGGAGATTAAGCAAAGGAACGTCCAGCAACAAAGGGTGTTCTTATTAGAAGTAGAGGGCCACCCAGGAAGAAACAGTAACATTTCCCAACTGTCCTTTCTTGATGTGCCTGATGGAAGGAGGTACTCAATGACTGGATTGCTTTTCAGGCACACCAACCATATTTTGGGGTTTCCTCTAGTTTGAATAAAATCCTGGGCTTTAACAAGCTGTGAGTACAGTCAGTGCACAATCTCAATGCACGGAAAGCAGACAGCCCCACACTGTTCTTCGCTGTGCTCATCAGGCGATAGGTGAACCTCAGACGTTAGTGCCTGATAATATGAGATCCTGAGACCCGAAGTTCAGGCCTCTGAGCACATTATTGCCACCAATACAAAACAGCCTGTAAATGTGTAAATGAAATTTGTGACAGTGCCCCATTACTTTACATTTCAGTCAATATGGCACAATGGAAGAAGTATCAAAACCCCCCTTTGTAAAGTTTAAAGGCGAGTCTTATCAATTATTGTATTTCTGTTTGGTATAAAGCAGTTTCTTTGTTGTCTTTATATATGGTGAAATAGCAAAACATGACTCACTGCCTCAAGAAATTGAATGGGTGGAAGTAAATACACTGTCAACACCCACATCTAGTACAAACTAATGACTTGATTCAAACTGTGCCAACACATTTTTTCATCCTTGCAGAATCAGTCAGTAGGAATTCCACTGAGTCAGACTTTATCCATCAATCAATGCTCAACTAGTAGCAACAGTGGACTTAATATTAGACCCATTGGTTCCAAACTTTCTGATTCAGTTCATTTACAATACTAAAAAGATTTTGACACTACATTGATAAATAATCTCATATTTGTTTGTTAGCAATATCAAATCCCAAACAGACTCAGCTGTTTTTTTTGTTTTCTGGTTGATCACACAGAGCTGCATCAACTCTAATGAAGAGATATTGGATTCTCTGCCCGTTGACTATGAATGGGAGGTTATCTTGTTTAAAGCTAGTTTCTACCAGTCAGTCTTAACAATTTCCATGCCTTTCTTCTTTCCTATTCTGTAATGAGTATTATAAATCAGGGCAAAGTAATAAGTCTATCTCTCTGATTGCTCTTTTAGAACCACAGTGCAGTAACAATGAATGGCTACACACTGACTGCTATAATGGAGTACCATCAACTGGCTATATTCATACATGAATCAAATTCTGTGGAAATACATGTGAATATAGGTTATCAATACTTATTCTTGAACTTCAACTTTGTCTCTCTTTTTACCACCCCTGAAAAAAGCATCTCTGTTGAAATCATATTACATTGCTGGCTCCTAACATAGACCAACTTTTGTGAAGTTAAACAAGTTTTATCTGAGCATTTACCTTGGGAATGGCAGATGTTCCACTTAGTTGGAATTTTATTTTATGTATATATTGAATGGACCCATGAGAGGCAAAGACAATTTTCAATGAAAACAAATATATCTGTGTGTCTGTCTTCATAATTTACAGCAGGGGTGTCCAACTTTTTGGAGTTGAAGACTAGATACACATATCAAAACCAATGAGTGGACCACATATGATTGTGCATATAATGCAAGCCCTCATACACAAAAGCCCCAGACACAAAAAGCAAGATCCCCAATGTATAAAAAAGTAAGATCACACGAGGCATAGCCATCTTCCCTCCCCCACTGGCCCTTCCTCTTCTTTGCTTCACTTACTCTCCTCCTTATTTGCACTCATCTTCCCACTCCCAATAAAGACTGGTTATGTCATTCTCCCTTCATCTTCCTATTCCTTTTTCTGTTTCTCCTCTCCTGCTTCAGATCTCTCTCATTCTCTCTCTCTCCCTCTCTATCTCTCTCTGTCCTCTGTTATCTCTCTGTTCTTTGGTGCTTACTCTCTGCTGCTTCTCTCTGTCCTCTCCTTTTCCATTTATGTGTCCTTCTCTCTCTTCTGCTTCTTTCTCCCCTGATAGGTAAAAGTACATCTTTAGAAGGATTCCACTATTTTCAATAATATAAGAGACCCTTCCTCTGTGAACACAGGCAGTCTTAGCCAACACTGATTTACAAGCCAGGAAAACATCTTTGCTGCTGTTATATTCTGAACTCTCTTGGGCACATTAATATCCTTTTGAAGGCAGACTGCACTACTGCCTAATGGGTGAGATGAATTACATTGAAAATTAATTTCCTCGGTTTGTGCATTATTCTTTTAAGTAAGAAGACTTTCTGGAAGACAAAATGGTGTGAACCACAAGAGATGGGCAATAACAGACGATGACTTGGATTTTCCTTTCTCCTCTGCTGGATAAATCAGAGTGCCAGTAGTCGGATATGGCTGGGACTTTCTTTATAAGAACATAAAAACTTAAGAAATAGGAGCAGGAGTAGGCCACATGGCTCCTCGAGCCTGCTCCACCATTCAATAAGATTATGGTTGATCTTCGACCTCAACTCCACTTTCCCACCCAATCTCCATATCCTTTGATTCCCCTGGAGTCCAAAAATGTATCTATCTCAGCCTTGAATATATTCAATGACTCAGCATTCACAGCCATCTGGGATAGAGAATTCCAATGATTTACAACCCACTGTGTGAAGAAATTGCTCCTCATCTCAGTCTTAAATGACTGACCCCTTAGCCTACAAATATGCACCCTAGTTCTAGGCTCTCCAGTCAGGGGAAACAACATCTCAGGATCTACCCCGTCAAGCCCCCTCATAATCTTACATGTTTCAATTAGATCATCTCTCATTCTTCTATACTCCAGAGAGTACAGGCCCATTCTACTCAACCTTTCTTCATAGGACAACCCTCTTATCCCAGGAATTAATCTAGTGAACCTTTGTTGCACCACTTCTAAGGCAAGTATATCCTTCCTTAGATAAGGAGACCAAAACCGTATGCAGTACTCCAGGTGAGGTCTCACCAAAACCCTGTACAATTGTAGTAAGACTTCCTTACTCCAACTCCCTTGCAATAAAGGCCAACACGCCATTTGCTTTCCTTATTGCTTGCTGTACCTGCATGCTAACTTTTTAGTGTTTCTTGTACGAGGATACCCAAGTCTCTCTGAACACCAACATTTAATAGTTTCTCACCATTTACAAAATATTCTGCTTTTCTATTCTTCCTACCAAAGTGAATAACTTCACATTTCCCCACATTATACTCTACCTGCCACCTTCTTGCCCACTCACTTAACCTGTCTATATCCCTTTGCAGGCTCTTTGTGTCCTCCTCACAGCTTACTTTCCCACCTAGCTTTGTATTGTCAGCAAACTTGGATACGTTACACTCGGTCCCTCCATCTAAGTCATTAATATAAATTGTAAATAGCTGAGGCCCAGGCACTGATCCTTGCGGCACCCTACTAGTTACAGTCTGCCAACCTGAAAATTACCCGTTTACCCCTACTCTCTGTTTTCTGTCTGTTAACCAATCCTCTATCCATGCTAACATATTACCCCCAACCCCATGAGCTGTTATCTTTTGTAACAACCTTTTATGTGGCACCTTACCGAATGCCTTTTCAAAATCCAAATATACTACATTCATTGGTTCCCCTTTATTTACCCTGCTAGTTACATACTCAAAAAACTGTAATAAATTTGTCAAACATGATTTCCCTTTCATAAAACCATATTGACTCCGTCTAATCGGATTATGATTTTCTAAGTGCCCTGTTACCACGTCCTTAATAATGGATTTCAGCATTTTCCCAGTGACTGATGTCAGGCTAACTGGCCTGTTTTCTCTCTCCCTCCTTTCTTGAATACCGTGGTCACATTTGCTACCTTCCAATCCACTGGGAACGTTGTAGAATCTAGGGATCTATCCACTTTACATTCAAATGTCGTTTTTAAGTTGGGCACTTCATTTAAATAATAATTTGGGGGCATGTCTGTCTTTCTGCTGCCATTCTGGAATACAGGATATCTGACATAAACAATGCCCAGGGTTCCCAGGAAGCAGTAAGTAAATTAAAGGCCATGGAAAAGATACATTAACCTAAAGCAAGTGTATTTTGCTAATTTCTTAACCAATTTTTCTTTTTTTGTTGCTTTTATTTTCTTGCGAGCACTAAGGTTCCCTTAAGACATTATCCAATTGTTGCAAATTATTTATTTTTCCACCAACATTATGAAAGCAATGGGTTTCCCAGTGGAATTCCTTCTATCTGTCATATTGTCAAGAAGATGGAGACCAACGAAGGGATGCCAGGCAGTTCTGGCTGCACTAATACCTACACATCCATATCTGCAGACAGAGATAGACAGAGCTCATTTTCCAGACATGCTTCTATATTTAAAGGAAGCTTAAGATATGTGAATGCTTTGCTTATTGTAATGATGAATGTTTCCTTGCAAGCATCCCACTCAAGGTATGAAATGCATTTAATGACAATGCAGGAAGGAAGGCTTACCAGGGTGATCCACAACGAGCATAGCCTGATAGGCCTCACCTAATCAGATACCTTCACTCATTTCTGTAGGCCCTGGCACACATACCTAGCAATGATTGTGAGAACTGTCTTCACAGCATCAGCAGAAAGCCAGCTGCAGAACTCTGCTATCTGCTGAATGCAGTAGGGGCTGGTGCATCCACTGACAGCAATGGCCAGCTGAGATCTAAAAATTGGCTCCGCCTCCTCGCTGGCACGCTGCAATGCTGACCTATGGGAGTGGTGTTGTGGAGTCAGATAGAGAACAACCCTCCTCGCAACCATCTCACACAGCACCACTTTCACTTTAGCCATCAAACAGGGAGTCTGATGTTGGGCTGTGTCTGTCACTTGCCTGCAAGCTCATGTCTTCATCTTGGGTTTCTTTTCCCTTAATAGGAACATAGGAATAGAGGAACAGGAATAGGCCATTCAGTCCCTCTAGCCTATTCTGCCATTCAGTTAGATAATGGCTGATCTGTATCTTAACTCCATTTACCAGCCTTTGCTCCATATCCCTTGATACCCTTACCCAACAAAACTCTATCCATCTCAGTCTTGAAAATTTCAATTGACCCAGCATGCACAGCTTTTTGGAGGAGTGCGTTCCAGACTTCCACTATCCTTTGCATGGAAAAGTGCTTCCTGATTTTACTCCAAAATGGCCTAGTTCTAATTTTGAGATTATGCCCCTTGTTCTAGATCCCCCCAATGGAGGAAATAGTTTCTCTGTATCTACCCTGTTGAATCCCTTTATCATTTTAAAGACCTTGATTAGATCACCCCTTAATCTTCTAAACTCAAGGGAATACAAATCAAGTTTATGCAACCTGTTCACATAATTTAACTCTTTAAGCTTTGTATTATTCAGGTGAATCTCCACAGTGCCCCCTCCAAGGCCAATATATTTTTCCAGAGGTGCTGTTCCCAAAACTGAATGCAGTACTCCAGATGGGATCTCACTACGGCTCTGAATAACTGAGGGACCATAGAATCATAGAATGATTACAGCACTGAAGGAGGCCATTTGGCCCATCGAGCCTGTGCCGGCTCTTTGTACGAGTAATCCAGTTAGTCCTATTCCCCTGCTCTTTCTCCATAGCCCTGCAAATTTTTCCTCTTCAACTATTTATCCAATTCCGTTGTGTTCATAAGATCATAAGAGATAGGAGCAGGAGTAGGCCATTCGGCACCTCGAGCCTGCTCCGCCATTCAATGAGATCATGGCTGATCTGATTTTTACCTCATCTCCACTTTCCTGCCTTTTCCCCATATCTTTTGACTCCCTTGCTGATCAAAAATTTGTCTAACTCAGCCTTGAATGTATTCAGTGACTCAGCCTCCACAGCTTTTTGGGGTAAAGAATTCCAAAGAATCACGACTCTCTGGGAGAAGAAATTCCTCCTCATTTCCGTCTTAAATGGGCGACCCCTTATTCTGAGACTATGCCCCCTAGTTTAGATTCCTTCATGAGGGGTAACATCCTCTCAGCATCTACCCTATCGAGTCCCCTCAGAATCTTGTATGTTTCAATAAGGTCTCCTCTCATTCTTCTAAACTCCAATGAGTATAGACCCAACCTGTTCAATCTTTCCTCATAAGACAACCCTTCCATATCCGGAATCAACCTAGTGAACCTTCTCTGAACTGCCTCCAATGCAAGTATGTCCTTCCTTAAATAAGGGCACCAGAACTGTATGCAGTACTCCAGGTGTGATCTCACCAGCACCCTGTACAGTTGTAGCATGATTTCCCTGCTTTTATACTCCATCCCCCTAGAAATAAAAGCCAATATTCCGTTTGCCTTCTGGATTAACTGCTGCACCCATATGTTGACCTTTTGTGTTTCATGTACGAGGACACCCAGGTCCCTCTGTACCACAGCATTTTGTAGTATTTCTCCATTCAAATAATATTTCGCTTTTTTATTTTTCCTCCCAAAGTGGATGACTTCACATTTTCCCACATTATATTCCATCTGCCAAATTTTGCCCATTCACTTAACCTGCTTTTCCACCTATCTTTGTATCATCTGCAAATTTGGCCACAAGACACTCTGTTCCTTCATCCAAGTCATTGATATATATTGTAAATAGTTGAGGCCCCAGCACTGAGCCCTACGGCACCCCACTAGTTACAGATTGCCATTTTGAAAATGACCCTTTTATCCTGACTCTTTGTTTTCTGTTAGTAAGCCAATCCTCTAGTGTTCCGTTTCATCTGTTCCAATTTTGAAAGCCATGATTCAATCTGCTTCCACCAACCTTTCAGGCAGTGCATTCAGGAAAATAACTACTTGCTGCATAAAAAAGTTTTTCCTCATATTGCCTTTGATTCTTTTGCCAATCACCTTAAATCTGTGTCCTCTGGTTTCTCGACCCTTCCTCCAATGGGAACAGTTTCTCTTTATTTACTCTATTTAAACCCTTCCTGATTTCGAACACTTCTTTCAAATCTCGTCTCAACCTTCCCTGCCTTAAGGAGAACAACCCCAGCTTCTCCAGTCTATCCACGTGACTGAAGTCCCTCATCTCTGGAACCAGTCTAGTAAATCTTTTCAGCACCCCGTCTAAGGCCTTCACATCCTTTCTAAAGTGCGGTGCCCAGAATTGGACTTAATACTCCAGTTGCGGCCCAACCAGTGTTTTATGAAGATTCAACACAACTTCCTTGCGTTTGTACTCTATGCCTCTATTTATAAAGCCCAGAATCCTGGATACTTTTTTAACAGCTTTGTCAACCTGTCCTGTCTCCTTCAAAGATTTGTGCATATATACCCCCAGGTCTCTCTGCTCCTGCACCCCCTTTAGAATTGTACCATTTAATTTATATTGCTTCTCCTCGTTCTTCCTGCCAAAATGTATCATCACACTTCTCTTCATTAAATTTTATCTGCCATGTGTTCGCCCTTTCCACCAGCCTATGTATGTCCTCTTGAAGACTATTACTATCTTCCTCACTGTTTCCTACACTTCCAAGTTTTGTGTTATCTGCAAATTATGAAATTGTGCCCTGTACACCCGAGTCCAAGTCATTAATATATATAAAAAAAAAGTACCAACCCATGGGGAAAACGTCCGTGTACCTTCCTCCAGTCTGAAAAACAACTGTTCATCACTACTTTCTGTTTCCTGTCACTTAGCCAATTTTGTATCCATGCTTCCACTGCCCGTTTAATTCTATGCCGACAAGCCTATTATGTGGCACGTATTCAAGACTGAGAAAAATAAATTTTGGACTCCAGGGGAATTTAGGGATATGGGGATCGGACAGGAAAGTGTTGTTAGGAAGGGAGTTCCAGGATTTTGACCCAGCGATGATGAAGGAATGGCAATATATTTCCAAGTCGGGATGGTGTGTGACTTGGAGGGGAACGTGAAGGTGGTGTTGTTCCCATGTGTCTGCTGCTCTTGTCCTTCTAGGTGGTATAGGTTTCGCGGGTTTGGGAGGTGCTGTTGAAGAAGCCTTGGCGAGTTGATGCAGTGCATCCTGTGGATGGTACACCCTGCAGCCACAGTGCGCTGGTGGTGAAGGGAATGAATATTTAGGGTAGTGGATGGGGTGCCAATCAAGCGGGATGCTTTGTCCTGGATGGTGTCGAGCTTCTTGAGTGTTGTTGAAGCCGCACTCATCCAGGCAAGTGGAGAGTATTCCATCACACTCCTGATTTGTGCCTTGTAGATGGTGGAAAGGCTTTGGGGAGTCAGGAGGTGAGTCACTCGCCGCAGAATACCCAGCCTCTGACCTGCTCTTGTAGCCACAGTATTTATATAGCTGGTCCAGTTAAGTTTCTGGTCAATGATGACCCCCAGGATGTTGATGGTGGGGGATTCGGCAATGGTAATGCCATTGAATGTGAAGGGGTTAGACCCTCTCTTGTTGGAGATGGTCATTGCCTAGCACTTGTCTGGTGCGAATGTTACTTGCCACTTATCAGCCCAAGCCTGGATGTTGTCCAGGTCTTGCTGCATGCGGGCTCGGACTGCTTCATTGTCTGAGGGGTTGCGAATGGAACTAAACACTGTGCAATCATCAGTGAACATCCCCATTTCTGACCTTTTGATGGAGGGAAGTTCATTGATGAAGCAGCTGAAGATGGTTGGGCCTAGGACATTGCCCTGAGGAACTCATACAGCAATGCCCTGGGGCTGAGATGATTCACCTCCAACAACCACTACCATCTTCCTTTGTGTTAGGTATGACTCCAGCCACTGGAGAGTTTTCCCCCTGATTCCCATTGACTTCAATTTTACTAGGGCTCCTTGGTGCCACACTCGGTCAAATGCTGCCTTAATGTCAAGGGCAGTCACTCTCACCTCACCTCTGGAATTCAGCTCTTTTGTCCATGTGTCCTCAAAGACACCCTCTCTCTTCAGCACTGCAGTATTCTCCTTAATCAATACTGCCATCACCCACCCCCTCCCCGCCTCTTTTTTTTCCTTCCCTATCTTTTCTGAACACCTTGTAACCAGAAATATTTAGTATCCAATCCTGCCCTTTTTTGAGCCAGGTCTCCGTTATCGCCACTACATCATATTCCCATGTGGCTATTTGCACCTACAGCTCACCAACCTTGTCTACCATGCTTCGTGCATTTACACACATGCACTCTAATCCTATCTTAGGCCTTCTAGTATTCTCTCTTAGTCTGATCTCACCTAATATTTCTTACTCTCGTGCTATCCGTCTCTCCCTTTGTGCACCTTGTTTCTCCTTTCTAATGCTATATCCTGGTGCCCATCCCCCTGCCAAATTAGTTTAAACCCTCCCCCACAGCACTAGAGAACCTCCCCCCGAGGACATTGGTCCCAACATGTTCATCTTGAACAGATCCCTCCTGCCGCAGAACTGGTCCCAATGGCTCAAGAATCTGAAGCCCTCCCTCTTGCACCATGTCTCTAGCCACGCAATAACCTGCCTTATCTTCCTATTTCCATACTCACTAACACGTGGCACTGGGAGTAATCCAGAGCTTACTACCTTTGAGTTCCTGCTTTTTAATTTCCTCCATAGCTCCTGAAACTCTAGCCGCAGGTCCTCAACCCTTTTCTTTCCTATGTCATTGGTACCCACATGGACCACGACTTCTGGCTGTTCCCCTTCCCCCCACAGAATGTTCTGCACCCTCTCCGCGATGTCCTTTATCCTGGCACCAGGGAGGCAACACACCATGCGGGACTCATGTTGTCTGTCTATCCCCCTGACTGTCGAATCCCCTATGACTACTGCATTTCTACACTTCACTGTGCCCCCCTGTTCAGTCCTTTGCCCCATTGTGCCATGCTTAGGACTGCACTCCTTCAAGGAATCATCCCCCTCACTTCCTCACTTTTGTATTCCAACCCTCTTCAGATAAAAGCTAACATTGCATTAGCCTCTTTGGTACTTTTTTCACCTGTGCACTAGGTTTTAGTGATTTGTGTAGATGGACACCTAAATCCCTTTGCTACTCCACAGCTTCTAGTCTCTCATCATTAAGAAAATATTCCAATTTGTCTTCCGCAGATCCAAAGTGGATGACCTCACATTTCCCCACATTGAACTCCATCTGCCATTGTTTTGCCCACTCACTTGGTCTATCTATATCCCTTTGTAATTTTCTGCTCCCATCTTCACAACTTGCTGTGCCTCCTAACTTAGTTTCATCGATATTTTATATGTTTATCAGGTAAGAGCAGCAAACCGAAAACCGACCAGTTCAGAATAATTTGCTGAATTTGACTTAATTTGGACACTGAGTTCAGATTAGCCCATCATGAGAAAAAAAACTGGTGACCAAGCACACGCATAAGCTACTGTGGAGAATGGTAATCAACGTGACTGCTTTTTGGACTTCATATGGTGGTAAATACCTCACTTTCAGATCAAGTGGAAAGGCTACAGTTTCTTAAATGCAGCAGTTCAATTTACCAGTGGTAAATTAAAACACCGAACATGAAGTTAATTGGCATTATAAAAATCTATCATCTCAATAAGACATACCATATATGGAAATGAGTAAAACATTATATGCTGCTGGCATTAAAGATAGTGAGGAGTAAAATGGAGTTAAGGCACAGACAACCAAATTTAACAAAATCTGAATTAGTGAAACAAGTCATAAAATTTAAGGATGATTTCTTCAGGACTCAATCAATACTACTTGCTCTAAAGAGGCATTATTGTACACGGACCATGAATGCAAAATTTAAGTCAATAAAATCCCTAAAATTAGCTGAGTATCACAAAATTGCAGAAAATGCCTTAACAAGCTGAAAGGGTGGGAACAAGATTGATTTCAGTGCAGAGAGGTCCAAAGAACAATATAAAAGCCTCAACCAGCCAGATGTGACTTTGCAGCAGGTATCTGGCTAATAAATAATTTGTCACCGAAGCCTTTGAGCAAAACAAGATTCCTTTCAGAGCCACAAAGATTCCTACATATTTGAGCCCAGGGTTCTCGACAGGAAAACTAGAAAGAGAAAGGAAACAACTTAGAATGGCTGGGATTATATTATGGTAGAATTCATGCTTGAGGGAGATTTTTTAGTAAGATTACCTCATTCATTTTGAGGGAATTTGTCTGTTCTTCATGAGAATAATTTTCTTGGGTACAGTCTGAGAATTTTCTTCATTGTGAGCATCTTAGCCTCGGAAGTAACCAATTTAGTATAATTTCAAATTTGTTTAGATTTATTCAGAGGAGTGGAAGTGTGTAATTCTTCTTGAACATAAAATTTTTGAACACGTTTCGGAGAGGGAGATATTGGACATCAGAGTAGAGTGGAAAGGTAGGTTTATTTTGTTTTTTAACTTTGTGCAATGGTTTTTTATTTCATTTATTTTTGCCTGACCCGGCCCTTCACACCTGGTGAATCAGAAGCTGTGGGAAAGCCGTCCAGGTAAGTTTAAAATCGGTCTAACTATCTACTATGTCAGAAATGAAGTACCTTAAGTACCTCAATGAGGTACGTTTGGTTCTTTAACTATCATCCCGCCAGCTTTAATTGCCGGCAGGACTTCTGCATTTGTGAGGCCCGTGCGCACACAGGTGCGTCTGTGGGGAACCCGGATGTCTGCGGGTTGGAGCCGGCTTCCAAACCCGCTCGGGATTTCTTCGATTTTCGCAGCCTCCCCGCCCCCAATGCACCCGCAATTTCTTTTGAAAGTCGGGGCCATTCTGTTAGTATTTCCTGGCCAAGGAAGGCTCAGTTCTTTTATGTGCTACAGTTGGGCATCAGCCATTTCTTTCGCAGATCAGATCTGCTATCTCAAATGGAAGGGTAAATTTAGCACAGCTCTAAAATGAACCTCGTATTTATTTTAACAATGTAGTTTAGGCCAAAATGATAACTGGCAGGTTTTGGAAAGACTTTAAATGGAAGTGTAAAGTTTGCTCCCAATTTTCCTAGGTCAGCTCATTAGCATGACTTCAAGCGCAGGTATGAACACACTGGTGGTGGGAGTGGAAAACTGCACGCAAGTGAAATTTAAAGCGATGGGGATAATTAAAGCGGAGTGTCAAAATAAGGGAACAAAAATTCCGAAAGACTTTGGAGTGCCTCAAAAGACATTTAAACTCATCAGCATCCCCAAGACTGAGATGGCAGGGTTGAAGAAGAGACATGCAAAAATTAAGGGAAAAGAAACCCAAGATGAAGGCATGAGTCTGTAGGCAAGTAATAGACATAGCCCAGCATCTGATCCTCTGTTTGATGGCTAAAGTGAAAGTGGTGTGTGAGATGGTTGCGAGGAGCGTTGTCTCTATCTGACTCCACGACACCACTCCCATAGGTCAGCATTGCAGCATGCCAGCAAGGAGGTGGAGCCAATTTTTAGATCTCAGCTGGCCATTACTGTCAGTGGGTGTTTCAGTCCATACTGCATACAGCAGATGGCAGAGTCCTGCAACTGGCTCTCTGCTGATGCTGTGAAGACAATTCCCACAATCAGTGCTTGATACGTGTGCCAGGGCCTACGGAAATAAATAAAGGTATCCGGGTGGGTCTGGCCTATCAGGCTATGCTGGCTGTGGATCACCTTCATAAACCTTCTTTCCTGCACTGCCATTGAATACACTTCATACCTTGAGTGGGGTGCTTGCAAGGAAACATCCAACATTACAGTAAGTGAATCATACACATGACTTAGTAGTCCCATTGGGTCTCCTGCCCCAGCTTTCCTTGAATATAGAATCTTGTCTGGAAAGTGAGCTCTGTCTACCTCTGTCTGCAGATATGGATGTGGAGGTATCAGTGCAGCCTGAACTGCCTGGCCGCATTTCATTGGTCCTCATCTTCTTGTAAACATGTCAGACGGGGGAGTCCCCCTAGGAAAACCATTGGTATCCATATTGCAGGTGGAAAAAAGAAATAATTTGCAACAATTGGACAATGGCTCAAGAGAACCTAAATGCTAGCAAGAAAATAAAAACAGGGGCTGACTTCTGCAGAGCCTCTGCTCTCTGCTGTCAGATCCCACTTTCACCTTTGACTCTTCTGGCACTACGAGAGGAATGAATGACGGAGCGCCACACACATAAAGGTACTGCAAGAAAGGGTAAGGGAGAGAAGGTAGCTTACCTTGGCTGCTGTGTTGAGCTCATTCAACTTGTTCATGCTCGGAAATGGAATCCTGGGGTTCAAGAAAATGGCATTCACTGCCACAGTCATCTCCATCCCCAAAAGGTGTCCCACATTTCTGGCAGGTTTCCAGACCCTAGACAACCCATCTCACCTGCTCCGTAACACCATTAGGAGGAGATGGCAATCTCGCTCACTGGTTTGCTGCTTGTTTCATTGATTTGACCGCCATCCTTGTCACCCATGCACCCTGCTTGCTGCAGCACTTCCATATCCGCTGTATGCAGGTTTTATATTATGCTGTGCACCAGGACTCTGTCTCTCCTCCAGGTATTTTATGGTCTGAGCCCTCCCTTCTATTCTCCTCTCCCCTCCACTGGTATTTTTTGGTCCCTCCCCATTTTCGAGAGACTAATGGCCTATTTGGGGCCTATTATTCTCTCTCACTCTGTTTTCTGCCTCCCAAACTGATAGTCTGCATGCCTATGCATCTTTGATTTAGCCAACCCCAAAATTTACGTCAGAGTCATTGCCATGACATTGGGGAAGGCAGAAGTCCTCCTCACGAACATTTGGGGACTTGTGCCAAAATTGGGAGAGCTGTCCCACAGGTTAGTCAAGCAACAGCCTGACATAGCCATACTCACAGAATCATACCTTTCAGCCAACGTCCAGACTCTTCCATCACCATCCCTGGGTATGTCCTGTCCCACTGGCAGGACAGACCCACCAGAGGTGTCGGTACAGTGATATACAGTCAGGAGGGAGTGGCCCTGGGAGTCCTCAACATTGACTCCGGACCCCATGAAATCTCATGGTATCAGGTCAAACTTGGGCAAGGAAACCTCCTGCTGATTACCACCTACCGTCCTCCCTCAGCTGATGAATCAGTCCTCCTCCATGTTGAGCACCACTTGGAGGAAGCACTGAGGGTAGCAAGAGCACAGAATGTACTCTGGGTGGGGAACTTCAATGTCCATCACCAAGAGTGGCTCGGTAGCACCACTACTGACCGAGCTGGCTGAGTCCTGAAGGACGTAGCTGCCAGACTGGGCCTGCAGCAGGTGGTGAGCGAACCAACACAAGGGAGAAACCTACTTGACCTCGTCCTCACCAATCTACCTGTCGCAGATGCATCTGTCCATGACAGTATTGGTAGGAGTGACCACCGCACAGTCCTCGTGGAGACGAAGTCCCGTCTTCGCACCGTCATCCAACGTGTTATGTGGCACTATCACTGTGCTAAATGGGATAGATTCAGAACAGATCTAGCAGCTCAAAACTGGGCATCCATGAGGTGCTGTGGGCCATCATCAGCAGCAGAATTGTATTCCAGCACAATCTGTAACCTCATGGCCCAGCATATTCCTCAGTCTACCATTACCAATAAGCCAGGGGATCAACCTGGTTCAATGAGGAATGTAGAAGAGCATGCCAGGAGCAGCACCAGGCGTACCTAAAAATGAGGTGCCAAACTGGTGAAGCTACAACTCAGGACTACATGCATGCTAAACAGTGGAAGCAACATGCTATAGACAGAGCTAAGCGATTCCACAACCAACGGATCAGATCAAAGCTCTGCAGTCCTGCCACATCCAGTCGTGAATGGTGGTGGACAGTCAAACAACTAACGGGAGGAGGACGCTCTGCAAACATCCCCATCCTCAATGATGGCGGAGTCCAGCACGTGAGTGTGAAAGACAAGGCTGAAGTGTTTGCAACCATCTTCAGCCAGAAGTGCCAAGTGGATGATTCATCTCGGCCTCCTCCCGATATCCCTACCATCACCGAAGCCAGTCTTCAGCCAATTCGATTCACTCCACGTGATATCAAGAAATGGCTGAGTGCACTGGATACAGCAAAGGCTATGGGCCCCGATATTAACCCGGCTGTAGTGATGAAGGATTGTGCTCCAGAACTAGCTGCGCCTCTAGCCAAACTGTTCCAGTACAGCTACAACACTGGCATCAATCCGACAATGTGGAAAATTGCCCAGGTATGTCCTGTCCACAAAAAGCAGGATAAATCCAATCTGGCCAATTACCGCCCCATCAGTCCACTGTCAATCATCAGCAAAGTGATGGAAGGTGTCGTCGACAGTGCTATTCAGCGGCACTTACTCACCAATAACCTGCTCGCCGATGCTCAGTTTGGGTTCCGCCAGGACCACTCAGCTCCAGACCTCATTACAGCCTTGGTCCAAACATGAACAAAAGAGCTGAATTCCAGAGGTGAGGTGAGAGTGACTGCCCTTGACATTAAGGCAGCATTTGACCGAGTGTGGGACCAAGGAGCCCTCATAAAATTGAAGTCAATGGGAATCAGGGGGAAAATTCTCTAGTGGCTGGAGTCATACCTAGCACAAAGGAAAATGGTAGTGGTTGTTGGAGGCCAATCATCTCAGCCCCAGGACATTGCTGCTTGAGTTCCTCGGGGCAGTGTCCTAGGCCTAACCATCTTCAGCTGCTTCATCAATGACCTTCCCTCCATCATAAGGTCAGAAATGGGGATGTTCACTGATTATTGCACAGTGTTCCGTTCCATTTGCAACCCCTCAGATAATGAAGCAGTCCGAGACCGCATGCAGCAAGACCTGGACAACATCCAGGCTTGGGCTGATAAGTGGCAAGTAACATTCACGCCAGACAAGTGCCAGGCAATGACCATCTCCAACAAGAGAGAGTCTAACCACCTCCCCTTGACATTCAACGACATTACCATTGCCGAATCCCCCACCATCAACATCCTGGGGGTCACCATTGACCAGAAACTTAACTGGACCAGCCACATTAATACTGTGGCTACAAGAGCAGGTCAGAGGCTGGGTATTCTGTGATGAGTGACTCAACTCCTGACTCCCCAAAGCCTTTCCTCCATCTACAAGGCACAAGTCAGGAGTGTGATGGAACACTCTCCGCTTGCCTGGATGAGTGCAGCTCCAACAACACTCAAGAAGCTCGACACCATCAAAGACAAAGCAGCCCGCTTGATTGGCACCCCCTAAACATTCACTCCCTTCACCACTGGCGCACCTTGCCTGCAGCGTGTACCATCCACAGGATGCACTGCAACAACTCACCGAGGCTTCTTCGACAGCACCTCCCAAACCCACGATCTCTATCGCCTAGAAGGACAAGGGCAGCAGGCACATGGGAACAACACCAGCTGCACGTTCCCCTCCAAGTCACACACCATCCTGACTTGGAAATATATCGCCGTTCCTTCATCGTCGTTGGGTCAAAATCCTGGAACTCCCTACCTAACAGCACTGTGGGAGAACCTTCACCACACGGACTGCAGCGGTTCAAGAAGGCGGCTCACCACCACCTTCTCAAGGACAATTAGGGATGGGCAATAAATGCTGGCCTCACCAGTGACGCCCACGTCCCATGAAGGAATAAAAAAAAAGTCTTACTCCACCTCAGTTCCAGTGCTACAGCAAAGGTGCAATCAGAATTTCGGGCTCTATGGTTCCGATGCTGCAGGTGCCTTGACATGCCGCCCGTGAAATGCAAATGTTGGAGTTGCATGACATCAGCTGTCATGTCAAATTGATTTCCTGGAGTTTCATAAGAGGCGATGGAAAAATTTCACAATGTTTTTATATTTTTTGGAAGTTTATCTTGAAGTTGTTCACATCCTCTGGTTAGATACATTGGTAAAGTCCATGATGGAATAAATTGTTCATAGCCTATGAAAGGAACTACTAGTTGTGTCAAGTGACCTTTCCTTCTTTATTTTCTTGTGTAATTATTTTGCTTTACTTGCAACCTTTGCTTAATTCATGTCTTACATTGAGCTTTATGAGGGTTTGTCCATTGTTTATTTCATCATATCGCCTTCTGAAAACCAAATGATATCTTCTCCTGATATTGAAGTTGATGATTTGAAAAATTGGACACTTTTTGTGGTCCTCAGTATCATCATGTGACTTTGATTTTCTTTAAAAACAGTTCCACTTTTAGACTCTGCATTTGCAAGTTCAGTGAGTGAGGTTTAGTTCTTGGTGGACGATGCTTAATTTTGTTTACCATATTCAGTCTGAGTTGAAATTATCTTGGAATTTCACTTACCTGAGCAAACAGATTATGATACCCAAATGTTTTACATTAATGCCTCCCATTCTAGCTGAATGTATTTAGACCTTTGTGTACTTCTTGGATAGAACCAAGGATTTATCATTCCAGGCAATTACTTATTTAATTTAATAATAATAAAACTTTAAATAACTCAATTTCTAAGCAAAATATTACTTGATGAGTACTGGAATGTATTTTGTAAAAGAAATTAGTTGATCAGGGGATTGCCAGAGAATGTAAAAGCTCATTTGATTTGGGTTATAGTCATTTCATGAGCTACTGTCTAGTCAGTCACCTTAGATTCCATCTGTACAGAAACCACATGCAGCAATATCCATGCGTTCACTAAACATTACTGCATATGTCTATCTTCTCAGGCCAATGACATTTTGCTACATTACAGTTGAAGGCAGACCTTACAATCAAATCATAAAATTACCTACCTCCAGTTTTTGGTATCCCTTGATGCAAGTGGGGGGCACAAAAGAAAGATAAAGGCACACATACCTTTATTATAATTCGTCTCATTATTTCACCAGAACTTATCCCCCACAAACAAAGTTCCCATCATCCTTTCTCACCATCTAAATTGATTTGGAATTGTTTAATTCAACAATTATTCCTTTGCTGTCTAAATAAAACAAGAGAGTTTCCAGGGATTTCTTCTACAGCATGGGGTGGGGGTGGGGATTAAGACAATCACAAGGATTTTATGAGAAGGAGCTCTGATAATTTGCATTAAAAAAACACAGAACGCACCAAAAATAGCCAAACTAATATTTTTGCACATGGTGTGATTCTGTTCACAAAAAATTGGTTTTAAAGTCTCAATTTTTTCAGCTTCATTTAGTTCACTCCACAATCTAGAGTAAATTAACATATAAAGATCAAATGGCTATCAAGTTGGTGGCATTTTAAACGTTCATACATATGTTGAGGATGTTTCCAAGAGTGCTGTGTTGCTGATATATACTTAAGTTGGTGTGGTAATGTGCTGTCTGCTTTTATTTCAGACTCTCTGGAACATTCTCTGTATATAACAAACAATAAAAGAGGAGACCATGGAGTGTAATTGCAGTATGCTTGCTCCCATCAGAGGCCCTTCTCATGTTCAGTTACACAATATGCAAGTACAATGCATATCACACTCAAAGACACAATTCAGAAACTTTCCTTTGAGACATAGAAATACCATTAGAAATTAATGTTAATTACGGAATAGTGTCTATGTTGCCATTCAGAATCACGTGGGTGATTTTAACCCTACCCTCTCAGGGGAACCCTATGGATGGACAGTAAAAATCGCCCAAGGTACTCACCCGCCCTGGAGCCGCTGGGAGCTGACAGGTTTGTATTTTAACCTGCTCTCCTGAGCAGGCGTCAAGGACACCCACCCAAAGCTGGCAGTACCCTTTTTAACATATGTGTTTTGGGTCCCTTTAACGCCATCGGGACCCGACTACAATTTTTACTGGGAGGCCTGAGCAGGAAACGGTAGTGAATTTCTAGCTAGGGCAACCCAGCGAGGAAGTGGATCAGGGCCAGAAGAGGCCCAAAAAGGTAAGTTGAATTAAAACCAAAATTTCCTTGTGGGGCCAGAAGAAGCAGGAGTGCTCCTCTGGGCCCCTCAAGGAAATCTTAGGCCTTCCCTGCCGTGATATCGCGCCCACCCCCATCCGACGGAGGGGACCGCCGTGGGACGGCATTGCAGTCGATCCTTTGCACCCACCTTCTCAGCCGATGGCCTCTGGGCCATGCGAATTTGTGCCGATTCCCACTGATTGCCCCTTCCTAGAACAGGTAGAAAGTCAGCTGGTGGCATTTAAATGAGGCCTGGGAGTTAAAATATCCCAGACCTCTTTTTTGCTGCTGCAGGTGAGTTTTGAACTGACACCAAAACTCAGCCACAGAAAACTGGCCCCCAGTTAAAATCGGGATCCATTTTTTGGAAACAGAAAACTATATAAAATATGACACAATGCTTTACAAAGAGACCCTGCTGTTACTTGTGCATCTTCATCATGTTAATTTATATTTTAATTATCTTTCCTAACAACCATCCTCAACTCCAGTTACCTAAAATGGCAGATTCATTCTCAGTAAAAATACAAATTCCTGATAATCCCAGTGAAAGAGAGTATGAAAGATCCCAGCCACTTTATTGACCTGGTTAGGAAATTGGCTGAGCGGCAGGAGACAGAGAGTAGGGACAATGGGCAGGTACTCAAACTGGCAGGATGTGACTAGTGATGTCCCACAGGGATCTGTGTTGGGGCCTCAACTATTCACTGGTTAAGTTTCCTACTCCTGTTCCTATGTTCCTATTTCATATTTAGCATAGGTAGGATTTTCTGCCCAGCAGGAAGTCTGATCTGCCTGATTTGACCATTGCTGACCCCAATAGGTTTTGAACCCCACCAGTTACAAAGAACATAATTGTTTCCCTAATTGTTGCATTATATAAATATTGTTACAGGGCAATTGGATCTTCTTCCCATATATTTGAGTCTGTAATATGTTGTTTTCTTCATTTTGTATCATAAAAAACTAAACATTTTTAAAAAAGCTACACTACTGCACAAATCTGATTTTTTTTTTCATTTCCCACAAGCACCATCTGTTTTGGGCCTTCTGAAAGAGACTGCTAATTTAGTTTGGATCAGAAAAAATGAACCTTAGGTTCAGACATTTGGGGGGTGATTTTAAACCCCAGGAACGGGTGGGTTGGGAGCGGGTGGGAGTTGAAAATAGTTGTTTTTTTGGGTCACGACTGCAACATTTTTGGACTTGGCATTCCCAGTGGGAAGCCTGTACTTTTCCGCACCGACGTTAAACCCGGAAATAAAGCTGGGTTGCGGTCGCGACCCAAGAAACAACTGTTTTCAACTCCCACCCGCCCCCAGCCCACCCGTTCTTGGGGTTTAAAATCACCCCCTTGGTGTGTGTGCATGGCTGAAGAGCCAATGGTATGAAGCTACGATCTGTGGGATTATTTCTGAACACCTCTAAATCAGCTTCCCCTCCACCAGTCGTCCTTGTGGCCTGTTTGAATGAGACTGCCAGTTTAGTGTCAATTAGTGCTGAATTATGGGCTTTTTTGTGCTCTGGACCTGTGCCCACCAATAATTTTGTTGACTTTGCCCAAACTGATTTACAGCTGACAGAGTTTCCGTCAGTCAGAGCCACATTAAAACCCAGCTTAGAAAGTGAAATGACAGTGTTCTAGCCCCCTGCATTGTCTAGTCTTGCTTTAGTTTTCCTTTAAAAATTTTAATTTGAAACTAAGAAGTGCTTTTTAGGAAGATTTTAAATATAACAATATTTTATCCATAAGCAATAAAAAAGTTTTGAGGCAACTAGGCAGTGCAAAGAGTTAACACAGTAGCCTTTGACCTTTGAGACATTGGTTCAAAACCATTTTAGACTTATGGGATGAAAATCTACTTTTGTAAGGAGCCCGTGTAAGATGTGTGCAAGCAGCCTGATCCCAATTCCTAGGGGTTGCCAGGGATACTCCACTGCACCAGCTGGAGCTCACCATGTGTAACTAATTAGAGCCTAATCAGAAGATGTGGTGGGAATGGTTGTGCACAGTATAGTGGGTGGATATCCTGCTGCATATCATTCCCACTTGATTTGTGCCCATTTTTGAATTTCTACCTTATATGGGCCTATTTTATGAAATTGCACGCCCAGTGAAAAGCCTCACTTTCCAGGAGCACATAAACAAAAATCATGTGCTCATTCCCCATGATTTTCTGTCCATTAATTTAATAGATGGAAATTCGTGGGGGACATGCCTGTGATTTTCTGATTTCTTGATATGTGTTCCTGGCAGCCAAGGCTTTATAATGTCTGGACTACCTTGATAGTCTCACAATTCATAATTCTTGGGACATAGTTCAAAATGTGTTCAAAGAAAAAAGTCAAATTTGAATTACTTAATTGTACGCTTGTTTATTTATTATATAGAGTCACATAGAATTTTACAGCACAGGAACAGGCCATTCTGCCCATCAGGTCTATGCCGGTGTTTTTGCTCCATACGAGCCTCTTTCCACCTTACTTCATCTCAACCAATCAACATCTCCTTCTATTCCTTTCTCCCTCATATGCTTATCTAGCTTCCACTTAATATTTATGTTTATGAGACGGTATGATGCTAGGTCTGTGACAAATTATCCATTCAAACAACAGCTAATGAAATTGCTTTTTGCCTAAACATATTCACTATGACTTTCAAAGCACTCCAAGTGAAAGGGAGAAAATAATTATCATTACATTTTACCTGATATCTTCATTTATAAAAGAGAAGCATTGGATAACTGATGATGCATGACAACAGCTCCAAAACTAAGTAAACTTACCAAAGTAAGGAAACTGTATTCAGTAAGGTATGGTAGTGTAGTGGTTATGTTACTGGCCTAATAACCCAGAGGCCTGAACTAATAATTCCAGAGTATATGAATTCAAATCCTACCATGGCAGTTGGAGAAAAAATCTGCTATCAGTTAAAGCTGTTGGATTGTATTAAAAACCCAACTAGTTTACTAATGCCCTTTAGGGAAGGAAACTTGCTGTCCTTACCTGGATTGACCTGTATATGATTACAAGCCACTCTGTTAAAAGGCCCACCCCGACCTTTTGTGGGCAACGAGGGATGAGCAATAAATGCTGGCCTTGCAAGTGATGCACAAACTCTGAAAATGAATTAAAAAAGCATTCAAATTTCCAGGTTTTTTTTTACAATAATCTTATTAAAAAAAAATCCAAGAAAACAATACAAAAATATACATGTGGACACTGTAGTTTTGTCTCAGGTTCTTACAGAACATAGTGGCACATTGGGAGTGTACAGTGCTGGGAACAGTGTGCATTTTGGGGTTCAAGATAATTAGATAATGGTCTCCAGAGTTATCACTGATCCTGTCAATGTAGAATGGGACCTTCCTGAGTTGGGTGATTGCCATATGTGAGCCTTTGAAGGAGTTGTTCTTAGCTCAGGGATCTATTCTGAGCTGACCCACTCTTGGGGGAAGATCCAGGAATATCCAGGGGGCGTGGATTATATAAGCTATCAGAAATGGGGTCCAAGCTCTGGGCTGAGTCTACACATTATTCATTCTGTCTGCCATGTGTTCCTTAGAAGTTTCATCGACATGATTGTTGTGTGGAAGGTGGATATACATCTATCTGCAGCAAGCAGTGGTGGTTGTTGTCAGCCTGTGTTGTACAAGAGATTCAGTCTCCAATTGATAGTGAAAGCATGCACACACCAGAACTGTGAGGCCTATCATGTTCTCTGTGGCCTCCCAAACTGCTATCCAAAATGGTTGCTGGCATGGCTATTAGATAATTGGACAATGGAATGTGCTGGTTAATTGTGCTTCAGCGATGGTGTGGGTCAAAAGTCAGGTGTCTTGATCTGCAGTATGAAGTGTGGTCAAGCAGTCTGCAGGAAGAGGTGGTATGCTTTGATGCATTGAGCATTGGCTGGGGTGTGGGGGGTGCGATGTGGGAGGTGACTTGCATTGAGGTTCTTTGTTTTCTCCAGAGATAGGAATTGCTGTTGCTAGGCCATCATTTTAGCTCCTCTCCTCCTTATATCTGCGAGGGAGAAGGACATGGTCAGATTCCTCATGTTTCTGTGCAATACCAGGTCAGCAGCTCGGTTTGGTGAAGAGTTGGTGGGGCTGTTGGCAGCATCGTAAGATATGAGTGCATTTTAGTAATAGAACACATCTTTTTGGCTGGAGAACTCATGGTCTGAATTTGTACTGAAGCATAAGAAGGAATGATGGTGGGTGAGCAGTAGGCAGAGTGAGTTCTCCAGCCAGTGCTCCTGCCAACACCACTAAGTTTTGCCGATGATTTGGGTGGAAAGCTTAAAGCTTCAAAAGTTAGAAAATCTGCTGTAGCAATGTCCGCTGATCTCGCAGGACTGATTGAAGGGCTTGAGTGGAAGTTCAGCAGGGATTTTACATTCACCACTTCTCTTTTACAATGCTGTTGATGAAGGCTGTAGCATAATTCTTTATGTGGGCAGCTTGAGTCCTTGTAATCAGTTTGTCCAGGAGTAGGCCTCTCATGCGGAGACATGGTGATGGGGATACGGTGTGTATGGAAACTGCTTCAGAATTTGGAGAAGATATTTAACTGTTTTCTATCCAGTTTCATGGGAGATTTGTTAAGAAGAAGATGTGCTTTCTATCATGTGTCAGTTGTTAGGATCTCTGTGGGATGATTGTTGGTAGAATTGGATCAGGATCTGATATATTACCCTTATCATCTAACTGGGCCTAACTGATTGTTACCAGTTAAACCCCTTTTTCACGTACCAATGTAAACCAACAAAAAGTACAATGTACCACAGAGTGTGTGCTGTGGTACAATATTTATACCATTTTCACTGTGGCAACCTATTTAGAAGCTGTGTGCTGTCAATTGATAGACTCCTACTGTACGACGCTGTCCACTATATGCTTTATGGGGAACTAAGTATCTTTTGCTGATTGCCAATGTTAATCTTTAGTAAAATATATAGTGGGTCCTGATTTACAAGTTGAATGAATCAATTAATCAAGACCAGCGGATGGATTGGAATGGTCCTTTGCTGTCCTGTGCATTTCTATGTTGTATGTAATCATAGTTGTGCTCTTATGACGTCAACCTATAGTTCAATATAAACATATTCAATTTCTGGAAAAAAATATAACTACAAGAACCACAATGTTTTTTAATATGCATTGCTTGGCAAGAGTGGCGAAGATTTACAGCATCAGGACTGGTTTTTGTGTGCATGTAAACATAGGAACTTACACAGATGAGGAATGACAGTGAGGGGAAAGGAATATTTTTGTTACTTTATGATTAGTGACATCATCAAACATTTCTAGGTCAAGGATGTTATGGTGAATTGTAATGCAGTGCTGTCAAACATTTTCTGCCAACCATGTTCTAATCTAGCCTCAGAATAGCAGTCCTCGGCATCTGTGTGGCATTTGCATTGGTAATTTAGTGGCAATAAGTGTTATATTTTAAGGCAGTTTTGTGCTGTGAAATTATGTATACTGGCAATTAGATTCAAGCTGCCACAATGATTTAATTTAGGACTCTTAATGACCATTAGAGAGAAGAGCTGTTTATTCCAATGCCTGGATTTAATTCAAATTTGGACCTGATGTGATAGCATGGTATTTTTACTAACATTTCCCCCAAAATGACCAAGAGTAGCTGTGAATCTCATGGGAAATAATGAAATTGCCCTACACGTGCATATGGAAATGGTTTAATATTACAATTGAAATGCAATGCACATCAGAACATAATGGAAAATCTTTCTAAAAAATTGCAACTTTTATCTTTTAAATAATGATAATTTGGGGAAATTACATAGAATTATATAGAATTTTACAGATCAGAAACAGGCCATTCGGCCCAGCAGGTCTATGCTGGTGTTTATGCTCCACACGAGCCACCTCCCATCTTACTTTATCTAACCCTATCATTACACCCTTCAATTCCTTTCTCCCTTATGTATTTATCGAGTTTCCCTTAATAATGACACTTTCTTTTTACAGATTATGCTGTTTAAATACATCTCCTTGAATTATCCTCCTGGCTCCACAGCACTCCCGAGGGCCACTGCCAACCCTCCCCCCCCCCCCCTCCCCCGGGTCTTACCTGAGGGCCGCTGCTGGCGAGACAAGCGGCCCGAAATTGACTGAGCTGAAACGGCCAAGCTGACTCTCGAGGCCCAACAGGTTCTGGCAGCTCACTCAAAATCCTGAAATGAGGCCCAAGGCTCAATTTCAGATGTATCTCGGGCCTCCCGATTGGGCCGAGCGCTGTCTGCATGCCATTGCTTGTACACGCGAAAACGGGCCATAACTAATTTCTACCCCAATCTAATCACTGTCTTTCTTGCAATCTTTCAAGAGTGACTTCTGCATCCACTGCCTCTACAGGACTAATTTGCAGAGAATTAAAACGTCATACTTTAAATGTTAGAAATGTCAAGATCTTGGAACTCCCTACCTAACAGCACTGTAGGAGTGCCTTTACCACACTGACTGCAGTAATTCAAGAAGAAGGCTCACCACCATCTTCTCAAGGGCAACTAGGGATAGGCAATAAATGCCGGCCTTGCCAGCGATGCCCATATCCCAAGATTAACAACCACCAGTAATACTACTAAATGTTTATTCTGCATCATCTGTACTGAGGTAATGTAGCAGGCAATCATCTCATTAATATGTAAATTATTCAACACCACTATACAATAATAAACAGACAGATGGACGTAGGTGTGAATCCTTTGGAGGCCTTACTTCAATCTCATAGTTCCTGTCCCATCAAATGCTACACACATTTATTGCTTTTTCCACAACTTTGTTAAGGAAAGAAAGTTCATCTATGTTCTAATAATGTTTTAAAAATTCTGTCCAACTCATAAACATAACTTTCCTTTTTCCAACATCAGATCATTTATATCTCTATAATACATTCAATTATTCACCGTTTAAAATGATCTAAACTTCAATAGAAAATGTGTTCATAAGCATCAGTACTCCTCTTCAAGTGCACAGCATGTTCTTTGATGAATGTACAGGGCGCAATCTTTCAGTATTGCTCACTATACACTGTAATTAAATGGTCTGCTTTTCATTTATACACATAGACAGGCTGGCCTTTAAATCTGCTACAAATTCAGATAACACCACAGCATTTAATTTATCTCATCCTTGCCATTAGATCTTGATATTTAAAGTACATTTATACAGGCAAGGTGGCAGGTAGCACAACAGAAATCAAACGGTGCCTATATTTAAAGGTCAATGGAAATGATTTGGTAGAATTTAATTGAAGTGTTAAGTGAATTAAAAATTTAAAGTACCATTTTATAGATAGGGGCAGAATTTCCACAGGGGCTCGTCCATCTCCTGCTGCAACTTCGGCCAATTATTAGCAGAAACCCTTAGATCTTGGCAACAGAGCCTGAAGCTCTTATATTCCAGAGAAAACAGTGGGCTCGATTTTAAAAGGGCGGCGGTATGTCAGCATGGGGTGGGGGGGGAGTAAATGGGCGTGCGGCAAACCCGGATAATAAAAACTTACCGTTCCCCACGTGATCGCGACTCAATTGGTGGCCTTTAACGTGGCTTCCAGGTTTGCCGTCCGAAAGCTGCGGACTGTGCACCCGCATGACAGGCTGTCAGCTGGAGCGTCTACATTTAAAGGGTCATTGCTCCAATGGATTTTGCTCGAGCAAAGACCAAAAAGACCCAATGGAGCAGCACAGGGGCAAGGCTGCTCCAAGATTCAGCGATGCTTCACTTCAGGTGCTACTGGCCGGGGTGAGGAGGAGGAGGGAACTATTTTAACCGACCGACAGGAGGAAGTGACCTACCTCTGCCACCAAGAAGGCCTGGCTCGAGGTGGCAGAGGAGGTCACCAGCAGGAGCAAAATATCCCGCACCTGGGTCCAGTGCAGGAAGCGTTTCAATGACCGAACTAGGTCAGCAAAAGTGAGTACACTTACTGAGTCTCCTACATTCCGTGTTGTACATCACCCCCTCCCCCCCCACATTCTGCACTGCCAAGACCACTCCATCACATCACTCCTCATTCCCACTTAAGGCTCATTCTCAACTTACCTTCACTTCCTGAGCATTTCCTCACCTCCCCATTTATCACCCCACCATGACCACTCACCACAATCCTGACCCAATGTGACATCTCTGTCTCATGCTCACCCTCTGATGCACCTCTTTCACTATCAGCCTCACCCAGAGCAATGCATTCATCGGCTGACCACTTCACCATCACTCACTCACACGTCTGTACTTTCTTCCCTTCTAGAAGAGAGTGCAAAATACACACGAGAGGGCGAGGAACTGTAGGGGCCTCCACAAATAGTGGTCCTCAGAGATGTGGAGGAGGAGGCCCTGCAGATCAGCCGCACCCTTGAGTGCCTGTCTGTCGGGGATGCTGAGACTGGCACCCCATAAACATCTGGTGATACAACTTTAACATTCATCACACACAACATGAATTGATGTTAACAATGATTGACATGTTGAACACCTCAGTATGCTCATCGCAACATGACACATCTGTAATGACGCTTAAAATTGCCTTCGGTTCTCTTACAGGCCATTTAAGACTGCAGTGGCGGGAGCAGGCAATTCCTCAGAGGAGGTCCCGGCCTCTAAGGGTGCACCGTCACATCTTAGCAAGCCATCCACCAGCGCAGATACTCATACCTCGGTGGGTCCTAGTAGTCAGTGAGTTGGGTTGGCACCTGTTGAGTCACCACACACAAGTGAGCATGAGCAGACACTGGTGGCAGGAGCAGCTGTGGAGAGTTCGCGTCAGTGGGCAAACTACTCTCCAGGATCTGCTCAGCTGGATGCAGATGCTGAACCCAGAGGGCCATCCTTTAAAAGGGACAGCAGCACATTTGCGAAGTACTGGAACAGGTGCCACACACACTCTCCACAATAGCGGAGAGGATGGAGGAGTCCAACTTCTGCATTAGTGGAATGGTGGCACAGGTATGGGAGGAAATCTCTGAGATACTGTCACAGGGACGTGAGCAACTGTCTGAGATAGTGTCGCAGGTAACTGCGGAAATGTCTGAGAAAGTGACGCAGGTAAGTGCAGAAATGTCTGAGATAGTGTTGCAGGATAGTGCAGGAATGTCTGTGATGGAGAGAAGGCTAGCCTCCATTGAGCTTCAAGCACGGCTCACAAATGAGTCCATTTAGGCCCTGACAATGGCCATTCGGACTCAGGGTGAACAATATTCTGCCGCCTTAAACAGGCTGACAGATACTTTAGAAGTGACCTTCCAACGCATCACACATATCCTCCAAACTTTTCTCCAGCAGGGTGATAGGAGTGATGTGGGCCTGGCCCAGGAGAGGGATGATGGCGGAAGGGCACAAGTAAGTGTGGACGCCAGTCAAAGTGCCCCCACGTCTCACCCGTTGCCCCCCTCTCAACCAGTACCCATAATTGCTGCCTCCTCTCCAGGTGGCTGAGTCAGCTCCTGCAGGTGGAGCAGTCTTTGGAGGGGCCCTCATGGGCTCCAAAACCCAGAGGGCATAGGCCGAAAGCATCTAATCAGTCAGGGCATGAACATGAGCAACCTGCCACTACCTCTGCTGCAGCCACAGGGGATGCACTACGTAGAAGCAGTAGGAAGAGAAAGGCTAAGCATTTGTGATCACGAAGGATATGCACAAGGATGTTTGACAGACTGTCATGTTTTTCATTTATATTTGGTTTCTGTTAAAGTCACATTAAATGTTATCATTCTCACCATTACTGCCATGTCTTGCCCATTCGTGACTGGCTTTCGTGATAGCGCCCTTTCATGTGCTTCGCCGTGAATGGCAACGCTTGATGCCATCTAGTGGGTCACTTTAAAGTGGGTTTATGTGTAGTTGCAGGACTGTTTTGTGCAGGGTGAAGGGGTGGGGGTTGCTGGGGTTGGTGCTGCTCGTTCCTGGTGGCATGAGGACTGGACTCTTCTCACTTTCTGATCTTATAAGAACTGTTCACGAGCAGCCAGGTCAGCCACTGCTCTGCCCATGGGTTCGTCCTCCTCCTTCTCCTCTTCCTGCTCCTCCTCAATGTGGATGCCAGATGTGGATAGTGGATAAGGGAATGGGGCCTCCTCAACCGGTACCCCTCTCTGTTGC
Source organism: Heptranchias perlo (assembly GCF_035084215.1). Classification (NCBI taxonomy): domain Eukaryota; kingdom Metazoa; phylum Chordata; class Chondrichthyes; order Hexanchiformes; family Hexanchidae; genus Heptranchias; species Heptranchias perlo. Next base: position 88,358,866 of record NC_090327.1, read on the forward strand.
GCCATGTTTTTCAGGACATAACACACTACTATAATACAACCCACTCTCGCAGTGCGTATTGAAGTGCTCCCCCAGAACAATCGAGGCACCGAAATCGCATCTTGAGCTGTCCTAGCGCACGTTCAATTATAGAGTCATAGAGTCATAGAGTCATAGAGTTATACAGCACGGATAGAGGCCCTTCGGCCCATCGTGTCCGCGCCGGCCATCAGCCCTCTCTACTCTAATCCCATATTCCAGCATTTGGTCCGTAGCCTTGTATGCTATGGCATTTCAAGTGCTCATCCAAATGCTTCTTGAATGTTGTGAGGGTTCCTGCCTCCACAACCCTTTCAGGCAGTGAGTTCCAGACTCCAACCACCCTCTGGGTGAAAAAGTTCTTTCTCAAATCCCCTCTAAACCTCCCGCCTTTTACCTTGAATCTATGTCCCCTTGTTATAGAACCCTCAACGAAGGGAAAAAGCTCCTTAGTATCCATCCTATCTGTGCCCCTCATAATTTTGTACACCTCAATCATGTCCCCCCTCAGCCTCCTCTGCTCCAAGGAAAACAAACCCAATCTTCCCAGTCTCTCTTCATAGCTGAAGCGCTCCAGCCCTGGTAACATCCTGGTGAATCTCCTCTGCACCCTCTCCAAAGCTATCACATCCTTCCTGTAGTGTGGCGACCAGAACTGCACACAGTGCTCCAGCTGTGGCCTAACCAGTGTTCTATACAGCTCCATCATAACCTCCTTGCTCTTATATTCTATGCCTCGGCTAATAAAGGCAAGTATCCCATATGCCTTCTTTACCACCTTATCTACCTGTTCCGCCACCTTCAGGGATCTGTGAACTTGCACACCAAGATCCCTCTGACCCTCTGTCTTGCCTAGGGTCCTCCCATTCATTGTGTATTCCCTTGCCTTGTTAGTCCCTCCAAAGTGCATCACCTCGCACATTTCCGGGTTAAATTCCATTTGCCACTGTTCTGCCCATCTGACCAACCCATCTATATCGTCCTGCAGACTGAGGCTATCCTCCTCGCTATTTACCACCCTACCAATTTTTGTATCATCAGCGAACTTACTGATCATACCTTTTACATTCATATCCAAGTCATTAATGTAGACCACAAACAGCAAGGGACCCAGCACCGATCCCTGTGGTACCCCACTGGCCACAGGCTTCCAGTCACAAAAACAACCTTCGACCATCACCCTCTGCCTTCTGCCACTAAGCCAGTTTTGTATCCAAAGTGCCAAGGCACCCTGGATTCCATGGGCTCGTACCTTCTTGACCAGTCTCCTGTGGGGGACTTTATCGAAGGCCTTACTGAAATCCATGTTTACCACATCCACTGCGTTACCCTCATTCACACGCCTAGTCACCCCCTCAAAAAATTCAATCAAATTAGTCAGACATGATCTTCCCTTGACAAAGCCATGTTGACTATCCCTGATTAATCCTTGCTTCTCCAAGTGGAGACTAATTTTGTCCTTCAGAATTTTTTCCAATAATTTTCCTACCACTGATGTTAGGCTCACTGGCCTGTAGTTCCCCGGTTTCTCCCTACTCCCCTTCTTGAATAATGGTACTACATTAGCGGTTCTCCAGTCCTCTGGCACATCCCCTGTGGCCAGAGAGGTTCTGAATATATGTGTTAGAGCCCCCGCAATCTCCTCCTTTGCCTCACACAGTAGCCTGGGATACATTTCGTCCGGGCCTGGGGATTTATCCATTTTTAGGCCTGCTAAAACCGCCAATACCTCCTCCCGCTCGATGTTAATATGTTCGACTATATCACAGTCCTCCTGCCGTATTTCTATGTCTACATCGTCCTTCTCCATCATGAAAACAGATGCAAAAAATTCATTTAGAACCCCTCCTACATCTGCCGGCTCCACACACAGATTGCCATTTTTGTCCCTAATGGGCCCTATTTTTTCCCTAGTCATCCTCTTACCCTTAATATACTTATAAAACATCTTAGGATTTTCCTTTATTTTGCTCGCCAGTGTTATTTCATGGCCCCTCCTTGATCTCCTAATTTCTTTTTTAAGTATCCCCCTGCACTTTTTGTACTCCTCTAGGGCTTCCTCCGTCTTTAGCCTTTTGTATCTGCCAAAAGCCCTCCTTTTTTTCCTAATCCATTCTCGTATATCCCCTGACATCCAAGGTTCCCTGGAGTTCTTGGAACCACCCTTGACCTTTACGGGAACGTGTTGCCATTGTATGGTCTCAATCTCCCTTCTGAAAGACTCCCATTGCTCCGATGCGGATTTTCCTACAAGCAGCTGATCCCAGTCCATTTTGGCCAGATCCTGCCTTATCCTATTAAAATCGGCCTTCCCCCAATTTAGAACCTTTATTTCCGGCCCCTCCCTGTCCTTTTCCATGACCACCTTAAATCTCACCGAATTATGGTCACTGTCACCAAAGTGCTCACCTACTCGCACTTCTTCCACTTGGCCGGCCACATTCCCTAGAATTAGGTCCAGTACCGCCCCCTCTCTTGTAGGACTTTCTACATGCTGGCGATGTGGCTGTCGTTGTATTGACGCTGTTGCTCACTGATGGGGTTCCTCAGAGGTGTCCTGAGCCACGTGTGCAGTGGGTATCCCTTGTCCCGAGGAGCCAGCTCTTAAGGGTGTTCGGTGCATGGAAGAGGCCTGGAATGTTGGATTCCTTCAGAATGAAGGAATCGTGGCAGCTGTCAGGGAATCTGGCGCACATGTGAAGAAATCTTTTGCGATGGCCACAAGAGAGCTGAACGTTGATGGAGTGATAGCCCTTTCTGTTGATGAACAGTCCTGGCTCGTGTGGACATGCTCGGATTGCTATGTGCATGCAATCAATTGCACCCTGTACCCGTGGGAAGCCAGCCACAGAGTGGAATCCCATTGCCCTCTCCGTCTGGCTGAGGTCATCCATGGGGAAGCTGACATATTGGCGAGGCTATGTGAAACAAACCATCGGTGACCTGCCTTATGCACTTGTGTGCAGACGACTGAGAGACCCCAGCGATGTCCCCAGTGGCATCCTGAAATGATATGGAGGCAATGACGTTGAGGCCAGTAGTGACTTTAACTGCGATGGGTAATGAGATGCCGCCAGGTCCAGCCAGGAGCAGCTCGGCATGAAGGAGGCTGCAGATGTCTGCAGCCATCTGGCGATTCACTCTCAGCCTCCGTATGCACTGCTCCCCAGAGAGGTCCAGGAAGCTGAGCCTCAGTCTGCAGATCCTCTGACGAGGGTAGTGCCTCCTGCAACGTCGCTCTCTCTGTTGTTCCCCTGTGTGCTCTTGTGCAGGTGCCTGTGGTGCAGCACTATGTTGTGGAGCCCCAAGTGACGGAAGTGCACGCCGTGCCTGGCGAGGATGGTGGCGTTCCTCGTCCTCGGATGTAATGATGAATGCAGCCATCACGCCCCCCATCCTGATAGTGTCAGTTTGAGGGGGTCCGAAAAGTTGATAAATATGTGTAAACAGAATCATTCTAAGTGGAAACCAAGAATTTTCAGTCTAAACACAAAGATCTCCCAGCCAAAAGTTTATCTGAGAGAACTGAGTGCCCTGCTGCAATAACTCACCTTTTATCCCCATCTGTCAAACAGGCATTTAAATGTCCAAATGGCTGCCGGCTGAAACACGACTCCTTCACCATGGCGTATTTCACATAGCACGAGAAATATGTTAAGGCAGTGTTGAAATCGCTTGCCTTCATAGTTAATTGGATTTATGTACATTTCAAGTACTTTAAGTACTTGATTTAATCTTTTAAATACCTTCCCGCTGGCTTTAATTGTTGGCGGAACTTTCGGATTCGGGAGCCGCACGTGCACCCAGATGACTCTGGGTCGTGCGCATTCTGCAGTGTTTTGGAACCGGGATTCCTGCCAACTCCAGAAGATCCCAACTTTCTTTGCCCCTCTCCCCTCCCCCAACGCACCCGGACTTTGCTTTTAAAATTGAGCCCATTGCAACCAAAACAGTTCAGTTGGCTTTTTTATGCATTGAGTCCTGCTCTTTCAAGAAGAATGTGAAAAGAAAACATCAATTTACATGTTTTTATGTATATAGGATAGGATGCAGGGAGCAGAGCTTTTGGATGAGCTGAGGTTTACAGAGCATGGGGGATGGGAGGCTCGCTAGAAGAACATTGGAATAGCCAAGTCTCAGATGACAAAGGCAACTTGAATTTCTAAGTTGTGTCACACAAAACATGAATACAGCTGCAGTTATTGAGAATAGACTGATGATGTACAACCAATATATGCAAGGAGGCTTGAATAATGTAAGCAAATTGATTAATATGGATTTCGAGCATACAGGATGTATGGAATAAACTTGTCAATAAAACCAATTAATGCAGTATTGAAAAGTTCTTCGAAAAACCTCAAAATGTTGCTATGAATTGGATCAAAAGTTTCTAAGTGATAAACAGACCAAGATGATCAGAAACTTCATTCTGCTGAGACATGGAAATGTCATCAATGAGTGTCACCTCAGTTGAATAATTGAAGTTACGAGGTTAGATAAGTAATCTAGAGATTTGTTCAGTTAACTTATGAGATAAATGATAAATTTTGAAGGATTTTTGCCTCAAATGATTAAATAAGTCTGGTAGAATTGGTGACAGTGAAGACTGTACATGGTTTGTGGAAGAGTGGGCTGGATGGGCCTTTCTCTTTTCATATGTTTTTATGTTCTTAATGAATAATCTGCCAAAAGTAAGATTGTTCTTTTGTCTTCAAGTGATTATTCCAAAAAGTTCATTACAGTACACTGCAAAGCACATTTAACAATTATATGACTTAGCATAATGGAAACAGAACTTCACTATAGACAGGAAAAATAATCTCCATTATTTAACTTTTAATACCTCAGTTAAATTTGTGTGGCAGCATACACATTTTTCAAATTATAATTTAATGGTTTGATAAAATTGCAGCTAAATATTACATCAGTATCAGCAAACCATTTTTTTCCTGAATTATATTTTAAAGTACTAGTTGGATGAGTAGTTGGGCTGATGAAACATTTATTTTCAACTTTTTTGACATTTATATGCTGTGCTGAGCAAGATATGACTTAATAATCCAGGCTGACTAAGGGGAAATAACATAATGTTTATTGTGTTCTCTGCAACATTTCACTGCACAGTCATTTCTGTATCTTCCATGGGAATTTGGAATGCATCGATTCGAACTGTGTCATTGCTGCTTGACACTCCACAGACAGGGTGAACCAATACAGAAAAAACATAATCAAATGTTATAGTTGAAGTGTTTCCCTGGTGTCTCACCTTGAAAGATTGATCTGCCTTTTATTTTCTTCTTCCCATCTAATTTTATGAGGGCTGACAGGGCTTATTATTTTGACGCTCCACAGTTTTCAGTTTTTTCTTTCTGCTGCCAGTTTCTAAAGCCTTTTTTACTTTTTTTTGGATTGCACAATACCACTGCATTGCTGACTCTTTATTTGTTGTTTTCTTTCATTCTATTCCTTGTGGATTTTATTCCTGGTACACTCAACTCGTGATCAGCACAATGCCAGATGGGTGGTCAGCATTTTTCTTCATGACACCAACTACAGGCTATGGGATGGTAGTCAATCAAATCTTAGTTTGTACATGAACTCTTGTATTGCAACATACTTTTGAAATGCAGGCACAATATACTGCAATGATAGGGAATTATTAAGCTAACTGGCCAGCCATTGTAAACTTAATTACTAATTAATTAACAGCACCTGGCCTGTCTCACATCACACGTACGAGTATCACTCAGTAAGTCATGGAATATGCTTATTCCCTTACCTGAATCCAATGTCTTTGTGTTGTTGTTTCTCTCTGTCTATCCTTTTCTACTTTGGTCTCGCTCTTTCTCTTCTCTTAACTCTTTTTTGATTCTCTCTCTGTTTTATTCTTTTGGTTGTAAGTGGTGGGTAATATGATGCGATGCGGTAGTGATAGCAGCCATCAATAGCTGCAGGCCACATTGTGGGGAAAGTGTGTTCTCGGCAGCTCTCTTCCCATTCTTTCCTTAATCATTCAAACTTCTCCCACCCTTTTGCTCCCTTTTTATCCTCTACCTAGTCACCTTTCCGCTACCCATTCCCCTCACTCCTATCAGTACCTCTATCTCTTCCCCTTTGAACTCCTACTCATGCCCTGTATCTTTCCCTCCCCCTTACTCTGCTATTGCTCACCCTTAATCCGCCATGAACTCTTCCCCACTCCTATTTGCTTCCCCCAAGGGTGGGTGCCTGGAGGCTCCCTCATCCTCAGCCAATTTGATTCCTCCTCCAGCAGTAACAGGTATGTAATCAGAACATTTCTCTCTCTCTCTCTCTCTCTCTCACACACACACACACACACACACACACACACACACACAAACAAACACACAACTTCACTGTTTAAAAAAATACATTTTAAAGCATTACCTCAGTAAAGTTCTTAAAATTTGTTCTCTTGATTTTCAAAATTATTTGAAGAAAACTTATTGATCAGAAATTGCTAGAAGCTAAATATATATAGTCAGTAGAGCTGATTGAACAGTACACTAATGCATCTTGAGAAATTAACTACATGCCACAATCTCAGACCACACACTCAGCTTGCAGAGTTAATCACTGGGCAAAAATGTCAAGGCTTTTGTGAGAGACTGAGGCCTTCAAAGTAAAATCTTTTAATTATGGCATTAAAAGACACAAATGTTAATTAAATGGCTGCTATTATGAAATGTGTAATTTTTAGATTTTTGAATTTTTTTAAACCATTATTTTGGACAATAGAAATTTCCATTACTGAGAGAAAAATGGTGGATTAAAAAAACTCAGACAGCAGTTTGAGCAAATTGTGAGAACATGATGGCCAGATCATGCAATCAGAAGGTGATATACTCTCACTATAAAATAGCAGCTATTGTGTAGTATACAGTGTGCAACATCTTTTATCATTAAAAATACCCATCACAGCACCACTTACAGGAATAATGGGTACTGCAGATTAAAATGAGCTCCCCACATACCCCTTGTTGAGCCAGTCTGTGGGCAGTTACTGAAAACTAAAGAGATGGAAACCGGCATCCTGAATTCTGTACATCACGATGCCTTAACATTTTACCTCCATATTATTTTACAAATTAAAACAACTTTTGATGCTGTCAAAAAATATCCTTCCAAATATAATGCAGTGGAAGAATCCAGCCCACCCTTTCACCATCTGCCTATCATATATGGTTTATGAGTCATTCAAAACTGCATAGATCTGATTCAGTTATCCCAGTTGACGTGTCACCTGTCTTACCCTATCCTTGTGGAACTTTGCACAAGAGTGGCCAGCTAACTTCTCTTTATTCAGTGAGGTCGGCTCACACATATAATTACAATATGTTCTTCATGAATGTAAGGAGCAGAATGATTGGTGGGGAGAGTAAGATATCAGGCAAGCAACAGTTTTCAAAGGATTTCTTCTCCTACTTCAAGTTAGCCTGTTTTTCAGACTGCAGCAAATTTGCAAGGACAGGAATGGAAGGTGGCCAAGAGAATTTGGGCATAATTTCTCCCATTGATGAAGAAAGCATAGATGTTCTAATGGAAGTGATGTAACTCAGAAAGTTAGCCATATTTAGAGCTGAAGCCAACTCTCCTCTGCACCCCAATGTCCAACAAGCATGGCAATTTGAGTCAATGCTGTCTCCCATACCTATAGTTCATGGGAATACATAATTCCTCTGGCCTGGAAAACAGTGCTAAGAAAGGTTGGCCAGAATTTGCAAATTCTTTATACATAACTGGTCATTCACTGTATGCCACAAACATTGTACTTTCAACCTGTCCAACATAAAAAGCACTGACACAAGCTTTCATGCAGGTATTGGCTCAGTTACAGACATCTCATGTGATTCACATAGTGAGAATCAGAAGACATTCATTGGAAAGGAAAAGCGAGTGAGGTGTATAACAGGTGGCTAATTCAATATCGGCCATTTTACACCATTGCCCAAAGTTAAAATTATCCCCAATAAGTCTAATTTTTGTAGCCTACACTCTAACTAAGAGCTCTAAAGTTAGATATCATCCTGATTGCTCTCCTCTGTACCTTCCCCACCTCATGATTTCCTTCACACAATTCTCCAAGTGCAGATGCATCAAAGCCTTATATAGCCTAAGTACAGTATTTGTCATTTTGTAGTCAATGGTCCTAGCAATACCACCTAAAACTCTATTTACTTTCCCTTTAACCACTTGACAATGCTTGCATAGCTTTAGTAAGTGATTATCTATTATCTCTAGATGTCTTTCTTGATCTGTTAGCTTTAATGTACACCCCTGCAGAGTATACACATTCCTGGGGTTTCCTAACTCCAAGCGCATGACACTGTACTTAGCCACATTAAATGACATCTGCCACACATAAGCCCATTCACTTGACTTGTCTAAATACATGTTATTAATTTGGTCTGACTTATTAGCCCTCACACACATTTGTGCACTTTGAGTAAATTTAAGAGTGGTTCTTTTTAAGATCTCCTCTAAATCATTAATGAAAATAACGAACAGAAATGGTCTCAATACGGAACCTGTGGAATTCCATTCACAACCAGGTCCCAATAGATCGATTTCCGTTAATAACTACCCTCTATTTACACAATTTCAATCAGCTATCTATACCACATAATAGCTGTCCTACTATCTCATATAATCTGATTTTTTTCTAATAACCACTTATTCCCCAGAATTTGCCTTTGATTCCAACCAAATTACAATAACGGTAGAGGGAAGGACCTGCCAAATTGTACTGACCTAGCAATCCTATGAAAGAGCATCACCTGAGATTGTTTCATTTCTTTTCTAACTTGTTAGCCAGCTGCATATTTTATGGGTCATGGCGTTGAATTTCCACAGAGTTTTCCCAATCTCCTGTTGTAACTTCAGTGGAAGATCAGTGGAAGCCCTGGAGATACATGTGTAGATAGCTGGGAGAAGCCACACAGAAATTCTCAACACATGTATTGAGTCCATCCAGTCTCACTGAATTAGCTAATGCCATTTATTTGCAGGCTATCTGAGATCAGCTGCAAGCACGAATCTATGAATTGCCAACACAAGTATCATGTCTCTAGGACTCAGGGAACAGGGCTCAATTAAAAAAGCTTATATTTTCTGTACATAAGTGAAAAAAGTAAAATTTTAAAAAATTACAACCACTCTTGCATTGGAATTTTTGCAGGCACCATAAGAGAACAAGAAAGCATGATACAAGAAAAATCTAATGCGTATAGTCCTTCCACAGATCATTTAGAATTTGTTGTATCATGGACTCTACTAATGGAAGCTGAAGACTATCAAAGCAAATTGGAAATATTAGGTCCGGTCTGCTCAGGGTGCCCCACTCAAGCCTCTTTAAATTAATAAAATATAGCTCTGATTAGGAGGTTAGCCACAGGTAAAAATACTAATGAAGTTTTAAAGTATGGAGGCAGTTTGATATTTTTGAAGTAGTTTTTTGGTTTTCAGAAGTAAACTCCAGAACAAGGCCATGGACAGAGTGTTATCATGGACTAATCCTTCAACCAAATCTGGTGAAGGTATCAATTTAATGCAGTTGAATTATTCTAGGCAAATTCAGATATGTTTAGATTTTCTGGACAGGTTTAATGCTCAGTTGTACCCCACTTTCCCATCTTTAGTAGGGGTTATATGTAACACCTTTAAATGTTCGAATGGTGTAATATTTGGACTACTGAAAGAACTAAAGATTTAAAGCTGAAACATATTCAAACCAGTGCATCTAATGACCTTTTTTAGTTTATACAATTTATACATCACTTTCCATAAAAGAACATTCAAAAAGCAATGGGGGAGAAATTGCTCGGAGCAGCGAACCAACACTCCTCACCGCTCCATAGATTTATACTAACCCACTAGCTTACCGCAGCCGTTTCTTTGTGCACTTCCTCTAATAGGAAGTGGAGAAGAGCCCAGCGTCAGTTCAGGCGAAGCTAAGGCCTTGGGAGAAGTGAGAGGATCGAGCACTCACCTCGACCAATCAGATCGCAGCATTTTTGACAGCTGCGGTCACTGTCACTGCCAGCTTGGAATGTTAAACTAAGAAGTGAAATGTACAACATTTTAAATCAACATAAAAACAGTGGTAGACAGCGAAAAAAGTGATGGTAAGAAATAATTGAAAGAAGGGAAAAGTAAATTTTTAAAAAAATTTTTTGATTTAAAAGTTTTTTTTAATGACCAAAAACTATTAAAATAAGGAGTAATGAGACTCCACATTTTTAAAAGTTAATTTTTAGTTGTTTGGCAATCATTAAGAATTACCACGCTGTTCAAACTTAGTTTAGAATCATAGAAGTTTACAACATGGAAACAGGCCCTTCGGCCCAACATGTCCATGTCGCCCAGTTTATACCACTAAGCTAGTCCCAATTGCCTGCACTTGGCCCATATCCCTCTATACCCATCTTACCCATGTAACTGTCCAAATGCTTTTTAAAGACAAAATTGTACCCGCCTCTACTACTGCCTCTGGCAGCTCGTTCCAGACACTCACCGCCCTTTGAGTGAAAAAATTGCCCCTCTGGACCCTTTTGTATTTCTCCCCTCTCACCTTAAATCTATGCCCCCTCGTTATAGACTCCCCTACCTTTGGGAAAAGATTTTGACTATCTACCTTATCTATGCCCCTCATTATTTTATAGACTTCTATAAGATCACCCCTAAACCTCCTACTCTCCAGGGAAAAAAGTCTGTCTATCCAACCTCTCCCTATAAGTCAAACAATCAAGTCCCGGTAGCATCCTAGTAAATCTTTTCTGCACTCTTTCTAGTTTAATAATATCCTTTCGATAATAGGGTGACCAGAACTGTACACAGTATTCCAAGTGTGGCCTTACTAATGTCTTGTACAACTTCAACAAGACATCCCAACTCCTGTATTCAATGTTCTGACCAATGAAACCAAGCATGCTGAATGCCTTTTTCACCACCCTATCCACCTGTGACTCCACTTTCAAGGAGCTATGAACCTGTACTCCTAGATCTCTTTGTTCTATAACTCTCCCCAATGCCCTACCATTAACGGAGTAGGTCCTGGCCCGATTCGATCTACCAAAATGCATCACCTCACATTTATCTAAATTAAACTCCATCTGCCATTCATCGGTCCACAGGACCAATTTATCAAGATCCCGTTGCAATCCTAGATAACCTTCTTCACTGTCCACAATGCCACCAATCTTGGTGTCATCTGCAAACTTACTAACCATGCCTCCTAAATTCTCATCCAAATCATTAATATAAATAACAAATAACAGCGGACCCAGCACCGATCCCTGAGGCACACCGCTGGTCACAGGCCTCCAGTTTGAAAAACAACCCTCTACAACCACCCTCTGTCTTCTGTCGTCAATCCAATTTTGTATCCAATTGGCTACCTCACCTTGGATCCCGTGAGATTTAACCTTATGTAACAACCTACCATGCGGTACCTTGTCAAAGGCTTTGCTAAAGTCCATGTAGACCACGTCTACTGCACAGCCCTCATCTATCTTCTTGGTTACCCCTTCAAAAAACTCAATCAAATTCGTGAGACATAATTTTCCTCTCACAAAACCATGCTGACTGTTCCTAATCAGTCCCTGCCTCTCCAAATGCCCGTAGATCCTGTCTCTCAGAATACCCTCTAACAACTTACCCACTACAGATGTCAGGCTCACCGGTCTGTAGTTCCCAGGCTTTTCCCTGCCGCTCTTCTTAAACAAAGGCACAACATTTGCTACCCTCCAATTTCAGGCACCTCACCTGTAGCTGTCGATGATTCAAATATCTCTGCTAGGGGACCCGCAATTTCCTCCCTAACTTCCCGTAACGTCCTGGGATACATTTTATCAGGTCCCGGAGATTTATCTACCTTGATGCGCGTTAAGACTTCCAGCACCTCCCTCTCTGTAATATGTACACTCCTCAAGACATCACTATTTATTTCCCCAAGTTCCCTAACATCCATGCCTTTCTCAACCGTAAATACCGATGTGAAATATTCATTTAGGATCTCACCCATCTCTTGTGGTTCCGCACATAGATGACCTTGTTGATCCTTAAGAGGCCCTACTCTCTCCCTAGTTACTCTTTTGCCCTTTATGTATTTGTAGAAGCTCTTTGGATTCTCCTTTGCCTTATCTGCCAAAGCAAGAGGAGGGGAGTTGCGTTCTTGATTAGGGAGAACATCACGGCAGTAGTGAGAGGGGATATATCCGAGGGTTTGCCCACTGAGTCTATATGGGTAGAACTTTTTGCCCTCCTGATTTCTCTCTTAACTCTACTCCGGCAATCTCTATACTCTTCAAGGGATCCACTTGATCCCAGCTGTCTATGCATGTCATATGCCTCCTTCTTTCTGACTAGGGCCTCAATCTCCCGAGTCATCCAAGGTTCCCTACTTCTACCAGCCTTGCCCTTCACTTTATAAGGAATGTGCTTACCCTGAACCCTGGTTAACACACTTTTGAAAGCTTCCCACTTACCAGATGTCCCTTTGCCTGCCAACAGACTCTCCCAATCAACTTCTGAAAGTTCCTGTCTAATACCATCAAAATTGGCCTTTCCCCAATTTAGAATTTTAGCTTTTGGGCCAGACCTATCATTCTCCATAGCTATCTTAAAACTAATTGAATTATGATCACTGGTCCAAAAGTGATCCCTTACTAGCACTTCTGTCACCTGCCCTTCCTTATTTCCCAAGAGGAGGTCAAGTTTTTCCCCCTATCTAGTCAGGCCATCCACATACTGAATGAGAAATTCCTCCTGAATACACTCAACAAATTTCTCTCCATCCAAGCCCCTAATGCTATGGCTATCCCAGTCAATGTTGGGAAAGTTAAAGTCCCCTACTATTACCACCCTATTTTTCTTGCAGCTGTCTGTAATCTCCTTACATATTTGCTCCTCCATTTCCCGTTGACTATTTGGGGGTCTGTAGTACAATCCTATCAAAGTGACCTCTCCCTTCTTATTTTTCAGTTCTACCCATATAGACTCAGTGGGCAAACCCTCGGATATATCCCCTCTCACTACTGCCGTGATGTTCTCCCTAATCAAGAACGCAACTCCCCTCCTCTCTTACCTCCTGCTCTATCTTTCCTATAGCATCTGTACCCTGGAACATTGAGCTGCCAGTCCTGCCCCTCCCTTAGCCATGTTTCAGTAATAGCTATAACATCCCAGTCCCATGTACCCATCCATGCCCTGAGTTCATCTGCCTTGCCCATCAGACTTCTTGCATTGAAATAAATGCAGTTTAATCTAGACTTCCCTTGGTCTTTGCCCTGCTTTCTCAGACCATCTGTCCGGTCATGTTTTGTACACTCTCCCTTACTGCCTTTTGTTTCTGTCACCACTTTACTTCCCACTGACTTCCTGCATCGGTTCCCATCCCCCTGCCACATTAGTTTAAACCCTCCCCAACAGCACAAGCAAACACTCCCCCTAGGACATTGGTTCCAGTCCTGCCCAGATGCAGACCGTCCAATTTGTACTGGTCCCACCTCCCCCAGAACTGGTTCCAATGTCCCAGGAATTTGAATCCCTCCCTCTTGCACCATCTCTCAAGCCACGTATTCATCCTAGCTATCCTGTCATTCCTACTCTGACTAGCCCGTGGCACTGGTAGCAATCCTGAGATTACTACCTTTGAGGTCCTACTTTTTAGTTTAACTCCTAACTCCCTAAATTCAGCTTGTAGGCCCTCATCCCAATTTTTACCTATATCGTTGGTACCTATATGCACCACAACAACTGGCTGTTCACCCTCCCCCTCCAGAATGTCCTGCAGCCGCTCCGAGACATCCCTGACCCTTGCACCAGGGAGGCAACATACCATCCTGGAGTCTCGGTTGCGTCCGCAGAAACGCCTGTCTATTCCCCTTACAATCGAGTCCCCTATCACTATAGATCTGCCACTCTTTTTCCTGCCCTCCTGTGCATCAGAGCCAGCCACGGTGCCATGAACCTGGCCGCTGTCACCTTCCCCTGGTGAGCCATCTCCCCCAACAGTATCCAAAACGGTATACCTGTTTTGGAGGGAGATGACCGCAGGGGACCCCTGCACTGCCTTCCTACTCTTCCTCTGTCTGTTGGTCACCCATTCACTATCTCCCTCAGTAATTTTTATCTGTGGTGTGACCAACTCGCTAAACGTGCTATCCACGACTTCCTCAGCATCGCGGATGCTCCAAAGTGAGTCCATCCGCAGCTCCAGAGCCGTCAAGCGGTCAAACAGTTTAGACCTGATAATTTTAAGCGCACCTGTTTGGTGGCGTAATTAGTAACTTTCCAGCTGGGCAGATAAGCAAATTTGCACTTTTTCAATGTTTTCTCTGATTGCAGTGTGCTGTGGCCCTTTAATTCGAAGCTGTCATATCGCCGGCGAACCACTAGGAGCGAGTTCCGGATTTCCGCATTTCGCTGCATATGTATGAACACCAGAACTTGCTCCTCCATTTCGCCACTAACAACGGTGAACGCAAGCGATTTCTGGATATTCTTAAATTATCATTTATCGATTATAATGTTTTCTAATTCATTAGAATGGTCATGAGTTTCTCGTAAGATGCTCCACTTTCACCAATAACAACACTTTGGCAGCTTACATTTCTTGTTAAAGACAGAATACATATATGTCCTATGCTTCAGTTCAGGCACTAAATGCCAGTGTAAGTATTGTGAAAGTAAATGTCCAGAATGTTTCAGAGTCCTCCATTATTATTCTTGTGGAAAATATTTGTAGCAAATGTCTCAAATGGTGTCTCAAATGGTATCCCAAATGTAGATTAAAACACATTTCTACTTGAGCGTAATATGTCGAAGCTTTAAATTGAATTTAATAGTGATTTTGATTTGATTTCTTTCCTCACAATTGCTGTGGCGAATAAGCTAATACTTTGTGCCTTATTGAGCTGGGTTTTAATATTAGCCTTTCAAGTAAAAAAAGAAATTTCTGTAATTTCCAATTGGACATCTGCTTATCTGTGGAGTTGCATTCCATACAGCAACGTAACCAATTGATTTCCATGTTCAGCGCAATACACTAAAAGATAAAATTCATCACACACTGATCTCTGACAGTCACCTGTATTGTCTGATTTAGTTTCAATACACATGCATTCTGACCTTTTGTGAAATAGTTGGAAGGAATGAGGCACAAAGCACAAATAAATCATGCATAGCAGGATTTAAATGTGCCTCACATTTGACCCTTGGCTGTTGATTACAGGCTCAAGGAAATGCTGATGTTCTTTCAAAGAGCTCTCTGAAGGAGTGCAGAAAACTGATTAAAAATGGGACTGTCTGTCATTCTAAGCAGTTTCATTAAGCTAAGCATATTTGTCAGGTTTCATGCTGACTGCAGCATAATTTATGTATTTAACTATTGTACTGCTTGACTGTCTCTTTCATCATATTTCTGTGTACATGGAACATATGTAGAGTATACCCTGTATTAACTAATGCTGGTGTGTGTATATAATATATATATATATATATATATATATAGCAGGTGTATCAAACCAGAGTTTTGCATCATAGGGTAGTTTTCAAAAGTTGTGATTCTGCTATGAAGAGTCACATGCCTGGGAGTGCATACTGAGAACTTGGGCATTGAAAAATGAGCAAGCCCCTCAGAGTTTCTGTTCTTTTTTGGACACACTGAGATGCATGTCTACTAAGGCCATTAGATTTCTTTCAACTTAATCTTTAGCTATTTTAACACCCCTCATGGAGTACTTGTGTCATCCATTTTATGTTCCTATGTGCAATATTTTTGCCTGTATTACATTTCATCTGCCATTATAAAAAGAAAAGACTTGCATTTATACAGTACCTTTCACAACTTCAGGACATCCCAAATCGCTTTACAGCCAATGAAGCACTTTTAAAATGTAGTCACTGTTGTAATGTTGGAAACGCAGCAGCTAATTTGCGCATAGCAAGATCCCACAAACAGCAATGTGATAATGACCAAAATAATGTGATAACTTGTTTTAGTGATGTTGATTGAGGGATAAATATTGGCTGTGACACTGGGGAGAACTCCCCTGCTCTTCTTCGAAGTAGTGCCTTGTGATGTTTTATGTCCACCTGATAGGGCAGATGAGGCCTCGGTTTAACATCTCATCCAAAAGACAGCACCTCCAACAGTGCAAAACTCCCTCAGTACTGCACTTGGAGTGTCAGCCTAGGTTTTGTGCTAAATTCCACTCACTTACATATTTTACTCAATTAACTTTGTAGTCTCCCAGCAGTAGCCTCAGAATCAATTGTCCCATTCTAATTTGGAATCATCTGCAAACTTGATCAATCTGTATTGAGCTTTTGAATCCTGGTTGTTATTGTATATTAGAAACAAAGGGGGTCTCAACCTAATCCTTAGGGCACTCTTCTCAATATGTTCCCCCCCAAACCTAACATAAAACCTCCAATAAATACCCAATGCTTTCTACTTTCCAGCAAATTCTTATCTATTTCCAAGTTTTACCCTGAATCCCTACCCTTTTGAATCTGCCTTTCATGTGGAACTTTGTCAAAAGTCTAGGTACACCATGTGGTAGGATTTCCACGGATTAATTGGGATGTTGCATTCAGCAAAAATATCAAGGAGGTTGATCAGGCAGAATCTCCCCTTCTGAACCCACACTGGCTGCTGTTTATTAGGTTATTATTGTACACATAATTGTCAAGTTCAGCCCTGATAGTCAATTTCATTACTTTCCCTTGCATTGAAGTAAGAATAATGGGCCTGTAGTTGTCTGCATCTGCTTTATTAACCTTTTTGGAATTGGGCACCACATTAGCCTGTTTCCGATTTACCAGTATTTCCAAAGACCTCCCAAGTGTTCATCAATAATCCCTCCCAAGTTTCTTACCTTTGCTCTATTAATACCCTGGAATCAATACCATCAATACTAGGAATTTATGGACGAAACTTTCAGCTTCACTGGGGGTGTAAAACAGGCGGTAGCAGATCGGGCGCCCACTATACGTCCATTGACGTCAAAGAGAAAGAAAATTGGACGGGGTGTATAATAGATGGCTGGTGCGCTACCACTCATTATAGCTGTTGCCAAAGTTAAAAGTTTTGCTCTATTTGTTTTGAACCTTTTAGCCTATCTAGGATTTGCATCTTATTTATATCTACTTGAGTTATTGCTATTTAGGGAGAGCACGTTGCTTACGTCTTCCCAAGTTGGAGAAAGTAACTAAACACAATGGGGTAGAGTTTCGGCTAGATTGCGCTGGTGTTTTCAGCACAATTCGTCCGGATCAGCACAAAAGATCTGGGAATTTCGATGTACGCTGGGCGTAAATTACGTTCAACGTAATTCAAGCTTCTGCGATCTTTTGTGCTGGTTCAAAAATCATTGTGCTGAAGCCGGCCCTGCCCACAAAACTGGTCATGCCCCCTGAACAAATTAATGAGGCTGGCGAGTTTTCACCCATTGTCCCCGCCTGCGGCTGTTCGATGAGGGTCTACAATTTAAACTGGGTTTCTTAGGCACACAGGCGCTAGTAGGCACGTTTTAAACATTTTTAAATGTGAAACAATATTAACTTACTAAGAGACTGACTAGTGCACACCAATGAAAGTAGTAAATGGTTCAGTATAGTTTTTTTTAAGCCATTTTCAGCAATTTAAATTCAGGTTATTCACAGGTGGAGGACTGAACACCTTATTAAAAATGCTTATTGTTTGTGATAAACCCATTTTCAGCTGTATTAATAAAACTGCACCACATTACCACTCTTAAATACATCTTAAATACATCAATGAATATTTTTTATTGCAAAAAAAACCCTAACTGCACTCTGTTAAGCTGCCGGACTGCACTGATTCATATAAGATTTTACATCTGTAATTATGTTAACGCATTTTAGTGGAAACTCAGAATGAAACCAAGTCATCACAATTTTCGGGCGCAATTTGTGCCCAACTGCTAATTGAGCCCAAAGCAGAAACTTTACCCCAATATTTTAACCACAATAAGTTAAGATACACAAGCCGAGATTTTCCAACTGAAAGTGGGCGGTGGGAAAAGAGCACAGATCCAACCAGCGGTGCACTGATTCTGGGTGTATTTCAGGAGTCAGTGTCATTACTGTAAATTCGGGGAGCTCCCAGTGTGGGAAACACCTATCATTGGGAGCTTGCTCATGCTGGATAATAAATTGAATACTGTTGTAGGATTCAAAGGCCTGCAGTAAGTTAAAGGGGCAGCACCTATCTGTTTGGAAGCAAGTCTGCAAGTGGTTCAGCAGGGCACAGAATACCTCATATGTCTGATGGGGCTATAGACATTCTGATGGAGAAAATGAGGCACAAGAGGGAGGATCTCTTTGGAATGGAGTGTTTAAGCCCTTAAAGGCAAGTTGCCCAAGACTAATGGCAGGAGGTGGCAACCGATCATGAGCAGCATACCGCAGAGCTGGAAGCATGGCAGGAAGAACTTTAATGGCCTTACCAGATCATCCATTGACAGATAAAAATCCATGTTGTTTAGGCGAGAAAGGAGTGTAATTCCGGCACAAGATTTTGAGAGTTGGATTAGTGGGCGGGTTTTGTATCTGCCAATGTTATGCCCATTTTTCTTTCAATTACCTCCCCCCACTGAAAATTCTGATCTCGATGGAGAAGCATCTCCTACATCCACCCCTTCACTGCTATGTGCATGCAAATGACATGTAAAGCATCAGAATACCTGTCACTTACAACACAAATAGACATTATTTAGATTGGTGTACCTTACGTGCAGATGAATAAGGAGTAGCCTTCTCATGAGCTGACCTTTTCATTTGAAATGACCAATTTAAAGGTACTTACTACCTGGAAAACTTTTGCCTATCTCTCAGGACTGCCTGCATACTTCAGAAATATTTGCTTTGGGGAGCTGCTGTGCTGGATTCTCTGGTCACCAGCACATAGTTGATTCCCATCCACATTAAAGGATATCAAAGAGCAGCATGAGTTTCCTATGGGGATTCCTATTTTGGCTCTCTTGATGGAGAAGGGGGAGGGTATGAACAGTAAGGAGCAAAAGAGAAAGAGGCAGCGTAAAAGGAGGATGAGACCAACCCCCTATTACTCCCTAATGAATCTATAGGCCCCACTGCTCAAATGAGAGAGAGAGTGAGGAGCTCAGCCTTCAGTAACTTTGTTTCACTAAGGAGCCCTGGATGAGCTATGCCACTTATTGCATGATGACCTGCTGCCCCGACCAAATAACAGAACAGTTCTGTCCATGGCTGCCAAAGACGGCACAAGTCTCAACTTTTATGCTACAGGTATATTCAAAGCTGCAATTAGAGACATACGCAGCATCAGCCAGCAAGCCATCTGAGCCTCCACTTGTCAGGTCAGGAACCTCCATACACCAGGAAAATTGCAGAATTCATCTACCTTGGGATGACTCCTTGGCAGCAACATGAAAAGGCTATTCAGTTCTATCCTGCTTGCTGGATTCCCCGGAGTTCAGGTGGATGGCACCCACATTTCACTGCATGCTCCTACTGTAGAACCATTGAATTCCTGAATAGAAAGGGACTCCATTATCTAAATGTTCAAACAGTCTGTGATGAGCTACAATGAATTACATTCCATTGGCAAATTTGCAGGTAGTTATCACAACACATTTGTCATAAGGAATTCTAGCCTCCCAGCTTTATTCAGCGAAAAAAGAAATAAGAAAGACTTGCATTTATATAGTGCCTTTCACGACCCTCAATGTCCCAAAATACTTTACAGTCAATGAAATACTTTTGAAGGGTAGTCACTGTTGTAATGTAGGAAACGCGGCAACCAATTTGCATACAGCAAGGTCCCACAAATAGCAATGTTATTACGACCATAATATTATGATGATCTGTTTTAGTGATTTTGGTTGATGGATAAACACTGACCAGGACAGTGAAGTGCCAGGATGGCTTCTCAGAGACAAGGCATACCCCTTGCTTCCATGGCTTATGACTCCATTTGGACTGCCAAACTTACCAGCAGAATATCGTTAGAATGAGGTCTATACATCCACCAGAGTAGTTATTGAGAGGACTATAGAGATTCTGAAGGCAAGATTTCTCTGTCTCGATAGATCAGGAGGGGCATTGCTGTATGTTGCCAAACAAGTCTCTTGCAATGTGGTTGCTTGCTGTGCATTTCACAGCTTGGCCATTCAGAAAGGACTGGAAATATAATGGCAGGAGAAGATGTGCTCGGATGCTGAGGAACCAGGAGGATAGCGTCGGGAGGATGAGCACTCAGATTACTGTTCCATGTCAGCTGCCAAGGACATTCATAGGGATATCATTAGTAGCACATTCTCTTTGGAGTAAAGTGGTATTCTTAGGAACATTCCATCACAACATCTCTCCAGCATTCCTGCTAACTCCAATCATTTCATACTACTTTAACAGTATTAGGTGACAATAAGTATTTGAAGAGAAGCTCCCTGGTGGCAGTGGACAGTTGATATAACTGTAAGGACAAGTAACATGAGAGGTTTAATTGTAAGGGACAGCATGTAAAAAGAGCTTGTGAGGGGAGTTCCAAGCAGTGATTCCAGGTGGGAGAACCAGAAAGTCATTCAATTACAGTGCATTGTGAATAAAGACTTGTCATTCCATTTAAGAAGCGAGGGTGATCACTAGAGGAGGGGGGGTGGGGGGAGGTCCCTTGGTGCCAAAATGAAAAGGTGAAGGTTGCAGTTCTCCTACCTTAGCTGTCCTCCTCAAGTCATTAAACTTGTTGCAGTACTGTTCCTATATTCTGGAACAAACCAAAAAAAAAGCAAGAAAAAAAAGTTCAGAAACAGCCTAAAAATGCTCCGAGCAATGTTCAGGGAGAGGTCTTGAAATCCACTTCCATATGTAGTTTTGTGCTTAGCAATCCTGGACTCCCACTTTGAATAGGTGAAAACATCAATCAGCACTATGTGAGCAGGCGTGATGGAAACTAATACACACATCTAAAGGACACCATTGGGACTGCACCAGCATATTAAAATTAATAGAAAAAGAAATAGTAAAGGCTATTACAAGCATATTAAAAATAAAAGAATAATTAAAGAGAGAGTAGGATCAACAGGTGAGAGTGCTACAAGACAAGCCAAGAAAAGGAAATTGAAAGTGAAGAACCACAATAAATAACTGAAAAAAGGAGCCTTGTGAACAAAGTAGAGAATTCAAATGGGTGTGAATTGTAAATTCCACCTAGCTTTCAGGTGTGTTGCCTCACACTTATCCACATTAAATGCATCTGCTGGCTGACTGCCCATTTTTTCCCTTCCTGAGCAGACGTTTCATTGGCTATGAAGGGGAATTTAGTGGAGGTAAAGATATGGCAGAGATATTAAATTAATATTTTGCATCAATTATAAATGATGGCAGAGTAAGAATGTAGGTGTACTCGAGGATAATATGGAACAATTGTTACAGTTAACTGCAGAAAATAAATTGGCTCTCAAAATTTTGGTAGAATTCAAGGTGGATAAGTCTAACTGAACTCTAATAGCACGCACCCTGGGCAATTGAAGGAAATCAGAGAAGACAATGCATAAGCTGTGACCACAATTTTTCAGTCCTCAGATATGCAAATTCAGCTAGAGGACTGGTGGGGGGTGGGGGGGGTAGCCAATGAAACGTCTGCTCAGGAAGGAAAAAAATGGGCAGTCAGCCAGCAGATGCATTTAATGTGGATAAGTGTGAGGCAACACACCTGAAAGCTAGGTGGAATTTACAATTCACACCCATTTGAATTCTCTACTTTGCTCACAAGGCTCCTTTTTTCAGTTATTTATTGTGGTTCTTCACTTTCAATTTCCTTTTCTTGGCTTGTCTTGTAGCACTCTCACCTGTTGTAGGTTTAAGCCCCAGTCTAGGACTTGAGCACATAATCTGTTCTGACACTCCAGTACAGTACTGAGAGACTGCTGCACTGTTAAAGGTGCTGTCCTCCAGCTGAGACGTTAAACTGGGACACCATCTGCCTATTCTGGTGTTCTCTGTGGATGTTAAAAGAAAAGCAGGGGCATTCCCCTCCTTCAGTGAATTTCACCAAATCCAGATTAACTGGTTATTCATCTTGTTGCTTTTTATGGGATCTTAAATGCGCAAAATGGTTGGTTGCATTTGCCTATGTAACGGTCACTCCACTCCATAGTAATTCAATTTATTCTGCACTCAGAAATGTGATAAGGCACTACAAAAATGCAAGTTTTTTCTTTCTTTTGCAGTGCTTCTGACATTGAACGTTCTTGATAATCCAGCATGGAGTGTCAAAGGAAAAACAATTAGATTTAATATGATTGAAAATAACTTTACATTCATCAGCACACTGCTAGGTCACAAACTCTCTTGCAGATTGGCCCACATCTCTGATCCTAGCCAGTTACTTGATTGCAGCATTGATATAATATTTACTGATGTTAAAGGAATATGTCTAAATTCTCATATTCAACCTAATATATCATTACATTTTCGTAGAAGGATCTGATTTGGTCCAATGAGGAAGGAAATCAAATTCAAGGACAAGCTAACCCAGATCAGTCTTGCTTGCCTTCAATCAGCTAATTATTTGTAGATTAGTATTGTCAGAGCTTGGAATGGTCTGTGACTGTGTATGTGTAGGGATTGGAGTCTAAAGAGGGAGAAGACAATAACACTACAATGAGGGAAATATAGGCCATTGTATTTTGTTGGCCATACACCCTTGCCAATTCACTTATAGTTTCTAACATAAGGTAATATACCAGCAATATAATACCAAATGTAAGTGCCAGAGCTTTACAGATGATTTAATGAATATAAGTACATGAACAGTTATACTAGTCACTCCAGCTCAGAGTCCTTGAGCTGGAGTGAGAGTTAGAGACACTCTAACACACAGATCAGAATGGTAAGGGGAACCGAGGGGAGGTAGAGAAGGAGGTCCCACAGACACTGGTCCTATCCAACAGGCACATTGTACTTTCTACCTGTGAGAATAAGGATGTAGGCTGTGGGGTAGACAGCCAGAATGCTAACTATGGCACTGTGGAGCAGGAGGTTGTCCAAGGTGGGGAGGAGCAGAATAAAAAGGTTGTAGTCATAAGGGATTCTATAATCGGGGATAGATAGCATCCTCTACAGTCCGGTGACCGAGTCCAGGAGGGTGTGTTGCCTACCTGGTGCAAGGGTAAAGCACATCTCAGAACGACTGGAGAGAAACTTGGAAAGGAAGGGGGAAGATCCAGTTGTCGTGGTCCATGTTGGGACCAATGACATAGGGAAGAAAAGGGAGGAGGTCCTGCTAAGGGAGTATGAGAAGATAGGAACTAAATTAAAAAGCTGGACCTCACGGGTGGTAATCTCAGGATTACTACCCAAGCCACATGCTAATTGGCATAGGGATAGGCAGATCAGAAAGGTGAATGTGTGGCTGAAAGAGTGGTGTGGGAAGGAGGGGTTCCATTTCATGGGACACTGGCACCAGTACTGGGACAGGAAGGAGCTGTACCATTGGGATGAGCTCTACCTGAACTGGGGTGGGATCAGTGTCCCAGCGGAAAGGATAAATTGGGCTGTCAATAGGACTATAAACTAGTAAAACGGGGGGAGGGATCTGGGGAAGATAACATAAGTCTGAAGAAAAAAGAAATAGGAAATGAGAGTAAAGGTCAGACCAAGTTAAGGAATAAGGGTAACATAAATGGTCAGGGAACACATACAGTTATAGAACATGAGTGCAAAATGACTGTTAAAAACAAAGGGAGGGGAACAATTACTAAAAACAAATTAACTTGCCTAAACAGCAATGTGCACAGCATCCAAAACAAAATGGGGGAACTGGAGACAATAATTCATAGCGAGGAGACAGATACGGTCGGGATAACTGAAACATGGGGGTCAATTTTAGGATGGCCGAGCCGGTGCGTTCGTGGCGGGGGGGTTCCTAAAATTGGTGAATCCCAGAGCGGGTCTGGAGCCCGGCTCCAACCTGCCCACTTCTGGGTTCCCCAATGACGCGAATTGGTGCGAACGCAGCCCCCATGCGGGACTCCCACCGGCAATTAAAGCCGGTGGGATGACTGTTTAGATAGTTAGGGAGGTACTTGAGATCGTTGACAGACCTCATTGGGAAGAGATTTTAGCAGGAATGTGATTTTGGACTCCCCTCAGTGTGTTTCCCAGGCTGTGGGAAACACTCCCTGTTGTTGCAGATGTGTTTCAGTCAGCAGCCATTGGGAGATGCAGAGGATTCCTTGACAGTTGGGGGCAATACCTCATTCATTGCAGCAGGGCACTCTGTCACCTCAGACAAAGTTTTGTCTGCCACACCGTTGTCTCCACACTCCATATTGTTATATCATACCCTAAACTCTGCTGTCCAAACACATTTACCTACTTTGTGGACCCCCTCACACTCACACCGTCAGGATGGTGGTGGTGGTGGGGGGGGGGGTCCATTGCTGCATTCATCACTCCATTGGAGGACGAACAACATTGCCAGGCACGCCGTCCACCTCCGCCACGTGGAGCTACACAACACAGTGCTGCGCAACAGGCACCTGCACAAAGTAGTCGTGCAACTACACATACACCTACTGTAGGGTGACCCAATGGGTTGCATCAAGGGTGTTCATGGAGAACCTCATGAAAGGGTCTTATTGCACAAGCCAGTCAAGAATGGCCAAGACGTGGCAGTAGTGGTGACAATATAATATCTAATGTGAGTTGATCAAAAATCAAATATAAGTAAAAACCATGACAAACCCTCAAACACCCTTGTGCATCCCCTTCATACTCACAACACGTTTGCCTTACTCTTCCTACTACACATATGTGATGCATGCCCTGTGGCTGCAGCACAGGTAGTAGCAGTGGGGGTAAGGCTGACCATGAAAGTGATGCATGAGAGGGTGAGTATGAGACAGAGCCATAAGATTGTTTGAGGATTGGGTTGAGTGGTAGTGGTGGGATGAGTACTGGGGAAGTGAGGAAGTGCAGGTAAGATGAGGATGAGGGTTCAGTGGGTGTGAGGAGTGATGTGATAGAATAGTATTGGCAGTCCAGAAGGAGATGTGGCAGACGGAGTGTAGGGGACTGAGTAAGAGTACTCACTTTGGCTGACCTGGTTCGGTCATTTAAATGGGGCTTCTCCAGCTGACAGCCGATGATGCGGGTGCGCAGTCCGCCCGCTGCGCAGCTTTCCAGCGCGAAACCCGGAAGCAAAGGTAAGTAGCTTCGATTTACTTACGATCGCGTGGGGAACCCATCGATTTCACTGGGCGCGTTACCCACGTGCCCAGTCGACCCCCGCTGCCAACCTGCCTCCGTCCTAATATCGGGCCCATGGTTACATAAGGAACTGCGCTGGCAGTTAAATATTGCAGGATACAACATATTTAGAAACGATAGGGAAGGAAGAAGGAGGGGTGGGGTAGCTGTACTAATTAGAGACAACACAATGATAATAGAAAAAAGGGACATAAGTAACGTTAAGATAGAAACAGAATCCACATGGATTGAGACAAAGGATAAGAAGGGATCAATTGCGTTAATAGGTATATTCGACAGACCACCTAATAGTGGAAGGGAAGTGGGGGAAGAAATATGTAGACAAATCTATGAAATGAGTAAAAAAACACCGAATAATAATCATGGGAGATTTCAACTACCCCCAAATAAACTGCAAAAAGAGGTCGGGAAAGGAGAAAAGGGAATGAAGTTTTTACAGTTTGTACAGGATTCCTTTCTTACCCAGTATGTGGGAAGCCCAATTAGAGAGGAATCAATGCTGGATCTAGTAATGGGAAATGAACCAGAACAGATAAGAGAAGTAAGCATAGGGGAACATCTAGGTAATAGTGATCATAACATAATAAGGCTTAAAATAATGATTGAGAAAGACATAATTAAGACAAAGACCAAAGTTGTATTCTCTAGAGTTTTGACGGTTAAGGGGTGATCTGATCGAAGTTTATAAGATATTAAGGGGAACAGATAGGGTGGATAGAGAGAAACTATTTCCGCTGGTTGGGGATTCTAGGAGTAGGGGGCACAGTCTAAAAATTAGAGCCAGACCTTTCAGGAGCGATATTAGAAAACATTTCTACACACAAAGGGTGGTAGAAGTTTGGAACTCTCTTCCGCAAATGGCAATTGATACTAGCTCAATTGCTAAATTTAAATGTGAGATAGATAGCTTTTTGGCAACCAAAGGTATTAAGGGATATGGGCCAAAGGCAGGTATATGGAGTTAGATCACAGATCAGCCATGATCTTATCAAATGGTGGAGCAGGCCCAAGGGGCTGAATGGCCTACTCCTGTTCCTATGTTCCTAATAGACTGGAAAAAAAACTAATAATGAGGGGATGAGAATGGAACTAAGGCAGGAAAACTGGAAAAAAAATTTGACAAACAACGAAATAGAACAACAGTTATCAATAGGGTCTAGGAGAAATATATCCCTCTAAAAAGCAAGAACAAACTAGCCAGCAATAACACACCATGGATGAATAAAGAAATAAGGCCAAAATTGAAACTAAAGAAAAAGGCATACCCTAAATACATAGATGACAAAAGGGAGAGGATGACAAAAGGGGTTAGGAAGGATGTCAAAAAAACAATTAGAAAAGCAAAGGGGAACTACGAGATTAATTATCAAGGAATATAAAAAGAAATAGTTAAGAACTTTACAGACACATAAATAACAAAAGAAAAATCAGGATAGGGATAGGCCACTAAAGGATGCACAAGATAAATTCACAGGTAATTACAGCGAAATGGCAGAAATATTGAATAGTAACTTTGTCTCAGTATTTACCAGGGAGACTAACAAGGCGGGCAAAACATTGGAAGAAGAGGTCAAAAAGGATATTAAAACATTTGAGATAGAAAGGGGGGAGATAATTGATAAACTAATCAAACTTTGGGAGGATAAGACCCCTGGTCCAGATGGATTGCACCCGCGAATATTAAAAGATGTTAGGGAGGAGATAGCAGAGGCATTATTACATTTGTTTAACAATTCACTAGAAAAGGGAAAAGTGCCAGAGGACCGGCAGACAGCTAATGTGATTACTATATTTAAAAAGGGAGCTAGAACAAATGCAGGGAACTATAGGCCAGTTAGCTTAACGTTGGTGGTAGGAAAGGTAATGGAATCATTACTCAAAGATGTAATAGAAAGACATCTAGAGAATGAAAATATAATAAAGAATAGTCAGCACGGATTTCAGAAGGGAAAGTCATTGTTGATCAACCTTATTGAATTCTTTGAAGAAGTAACAGAAAGAGTAGACAAGGGTAATGTAGTAGATGTAATATATTTGGATTTCCAAAAGACCTTCGATAAGGTACCACATTTTAGATTCATGGTTAAGGTCAGAGCATGTGGAGTCAGGGGTCAGGTAGCAGAATGGATAGCAAGCTGGCTACAAAACAGAAAACAGAGAGTAGGGGTTAAGGGTAGCTACTCAGACTGGCCAAAGGTGGTAAGTGGTGTACCACAGGGATCGGTGCTGGGACCACTGTTGTTCACAATTTACATTAACGATTTGGATTCAGGAATCAGAAGTACGATCTCAAAATTTGCAGAGGACACCAAATTGGAGGGTATAGTTAATACAAAGGAAGAATGCATCAAAATGCAATAAGACATTAATAAACTTGCAGAATGGGTGTGTAATTGACAAATGAATCTCAATACAGATAAGTGCGAGGTGGTGCATTTTGGTAGGAAGAATAAGTAGGCCACATACTGCTTGGATAATAAGAGTCTAAATGTGATAGAGGAGCAGAGGGATCTAGGGGTACAGATATACAAATCACTAAAGGTAACGGCGCAGGTTAATAAGGCCATAAAAAAAGAAAATCAAGCACAAGGGTTCATTTCTAAAGGGGTAGAATTGAAAAGCAAAGAAGTTATGTTAAACTTGTAAAGAACCTTGGTTAGACCACACTTGGAGTACTGTGAACATTTCTGGTCTCCGTATTATAGAAAGGATGTAGAGGCATTGGAGAGGATTCACAAGGATGATACCAGAATGGAAAGGGTATCCTTATCAGGAAAGGCTGAACAGACTGGGGCTCTTTTCTCTAGAAAAGAGAAGTCTGAGGGGTGACCTGGTCTTTAAGATAATCGTATGGATTGATAGGGTAGACGTAGAAAAATTGTTTCCACTTGTGGGGGAGTTCAAAACTAGAGGTCATGAATATAAAATAGTCGCTAATAAATCTATTAGGGAATTCAGGAGAAACTTCTTTACCCAAAGAGTAGTAAGAATGTGGAATGCGCTACCACAAGGAGTAGTTGAGGCAAATAGTATAGATGCATTTATGGGGAAGCTAGATAAGCAGATGTGGGAGATAGGAATAGAAGGGTATCCTGATAGGGTTAGATGAAGTAGGGAGGGAGGAGATTCGTGTGGAGAATAAACGCCGGCATAGACCAGTTGGGCCGAATGGCCTGTCTCTATGCTACAGTTTCGATGTAATTCGATGTAACAAGCATCAATACAGAGCTCAATTTTCAGGAAACAACTTGCGTACTTTTTGTACAATTGCAATTTGGTTTGACATGCTGTGGTTTTAAAATTCAGAATTGGCTTCAGAGAACAAAAAAATTCAGACAGCGAAAGCCAAAATTGAAGCCTGAATGAAACCTCAATATTTATTGTGCCTTTCGAATGGGATATTGAATGTGATTGCCTAAAGAGTCATCACATGCAAGAAAATAGGCCTCAGTATTGTCCATCACTTGATGTCAGCAGGCAATCATCTTGAATGAGCCACAACACAAGGCAATTGAACAAAGACCATTGACTGCTGACAACACAAAGCATTGCCTATAGCCCTCCCAAAACAGATGAAAAATGTCATCTTTAAAAATAAATGTAGCCCATTGGTATAATAAAACAAATAAAGACAGCATTTTTGGGCTGTAAATTATTACAACCTTACATAAGTGACCTTGAGTGTGCAGTCAGGCCAACTAGAGCTGCAGTGAAAATGGAATAAGCTAATAACCGTCCTGTTGTCTTCTGATTAAAGGAGAATATAACTGGAGATGGACAAGCCACAATCTTATTCAGGTCAAAGCAATGGGGAGTTCAGACAACTTTTATTTTTAGCATATTTGTTTTTCATTTTATAAATTACATATTGTTATATATTGTCATAACAAGAGAGTGCATCTGAATTAAAATTTTCAAGATATTAAGGGGAACTGATAGGGTAGATAGAGAGAAACTATTTCCACTGGTTGGGGAGTCTAGGACTAGGGGACATAACCTAAAAATTAGAGCCAGGACTTTCAGGAGCGAAGTTAGGAAACACTTCTACATGCAAAGGGTGGTAGAGGTTTGGAACTCTCTTCTGCAAATGGCAGTTGATGCTAACTCAATTGTTAATTTTAAATCTGAGATTGATAGATTTTTTTTAAGGTATTAAGGGATATGCGGCTAAGGCGGGTATATGGCGTTAGGTCACAGATCAGCCATGATCTCACTGAATGACGAATCAGGCTCAAGGGGCTAAATGGCCTACTCCCATTCTATTGCAGTTCTATCAAGCACAGAAAGCCCACAAAATTAACCTGGTGGTTGCTGGAATCACAAATAAATAGGGCAAATTATATTGGGGTTTCAACAGGCACATCGCCAACTTCCTGTAGAATAATGCTTACTCCAGCAACCCTTGCTTAGCACAATCTTCATTGCTTTGGATTATTATTAAAAAATAAAAGTGATAATGCCACATGGCTTTTTATGATTTAGAGAAACTATTTCTGCTGGTTGGGGACATAGCCTAAAAATTAGAGCCAGAACTTTCAGGAGTGAAGTTAGAAAACACTTCTACATGCAAATGTACAAATTGACCTTGCAACATTTTTCATCTGATGACTATTTTGAAAGCCAGAGATGGAAACTTGAAAGGGAGTTATAGTATGGTTTCATATAACGGCAGGGTTGCAGCTAATCCTGTTTTATTACCCGTGTGTCCTATTCCACCAGATAGCGCACTGCATGAATCTTATCATGAAATTATTTTTATTTATTTATCTTTCCTTTTTGTAGTTTTCCTCAACACCCCGGGGCTGGCTCAAAGGTAATGAATTTCTTAATAATCCTGTTTTTAAGATTGCGTCTTTCTGATCTGGCATAACATTTTCTCATATTCCTGTGGTGGAAGTCAGAACTGATGTGGGGCTGCCTGCTGGCAGGTTGACATATTTACATTTGATTTAAATATTAATAAAGTTTCAGATTTTCCAAAAGGGTGAAAATTGTGCTAAGCAGGGTTGCTGGAGCGTGCATTAAATCTATGGGAAAACTGTGATTTGCACATTGGATAAATTAAATTGGGGCTTCAATTTTATTTTGTGTGATATAAGAAATATGCTTAAAAAAGGTACTTTTTTGACTTTGCAGAAAAATTGTATCAAAACTGTTCTCTTGATCTTGCTTAGGAAGTTATCAATAACAGGTATTACATGTACTTTTTTTGAAAAAAATTGCCTCATCATTCACACTTGGCCAATTACTGCAATTCTACTGTAGATTACTTTAAGTATTGTTATTAGTATAGGTATAAACGAGGCATGTGCAGTGTTAGTTTTCCATGTATTCAGGTCAATAGTGGAGATGTTAAATGTTTCAGGGTTAATTACATTTGTGGCGGCAATAGGGATGAGGCTGTGGGCAGCGATTGGCTGAAAAATCTCAATTATGGACTGATTCAAATGGGTTGTGTTTAGTTCTAATTCCAATCACACAGCATGTCTAAACCTAGGATGGTACATTTACTCAAGAAGAAATGCTCCTTAAAGTTTTGTCTGCGTCTTTTGTTGCCTGTGCTTGTTATTGCTGCATCTTTATAAGATTGTTGGAAATATATCACCTTTGAATGCAGTTTCCATGAGAACCTAAGAAAGCAAGTCTATAGAAAAGGCCATTTGACCCATCAAGCTCATTCCTTCCCCAAAATATCTATACTATATTCTATCATAGACTAGGTGTCAGCTGTGGCGCAGTGGTAGCACTGTTGCATCTGAGGCATGAAGGTTGTGGGTTCAAACCCCACTCCAGAGACTTGAGCACAAAATCTAGGCTGATACTCCCATGCAGTACTGAAGGAGTGCTGCACTGTCAGGGATGCTGTCCTTCAGATGAGATGTTAAATCAAAGCCTGGTCTTCCCTCTTAGGTGAATGTAAAAGATCCCATGGCACTATTTTGAAGAAGAGCAGGGAAGTTCTCCCCGGTGTTCTGGACAATATTTATCCTTCAACCAACATCACTAAAAGACAGATTATCTGGTCATTATCACACTGCTGTTTGTGGGACCTTGCTGTGTGCAAATTGGCTGCTGCATTTCCTACATTACAACAGTGACTACTTCATTGGCTGTAAAGCGCTTTGTAATGTCACGAGGTCGTGAAAGGCACTATACAAATGTATGTCTTTCTTTTTATTCTTTTATCTCATTTAATCTGTTGAAGAACAATTCTACAAAGTTGCTTTCTGCCCCACAATGATAAATGTTTGGAATAATTTACCAAGTAAGGTAATAGAGTGAAAAATTTCGAGTTTATTCCAAATACAATTAAATACCACCACGGCAAAGTTAATGAACATTAGGTATGAGCTTCAATGAGCTGAATGGCCTTTTCTCATTACTATCTGTTCTGATATTCTAAACTGAACAAAACTCCAAAATATTTATCAAGACTTTTATTCCTGAATTATTCATCCATGCAGAAAGTCAATGCAGTTAAATTGAAAAAATTAATTGCAATTGAATCTAGATTTCAACACTCCTCTCCAACATTTATTCTAAATGGGAAATCTTGTACACTGTATTGGTTTACAAAAGCCAACCTGCTCTGCATTCAACACAAGCAGCCTCCAGTGCCTGTCCATAGTTGAATCTCATGGGAGTTAACATGCACTAAGTCTCTAATTGGTGTCTTCCTAAGTACGCAACATCCATTGTACATCAACTATCTATGGTACTTCCAGAAAAATGGCAAACCCGAAGTGTTATGCCACATACCTTCAACACAATTATTACGAGTGTGTTCCCTAGAAATGTATCACCAATCAGTTTTATTCAATGAAACATAATACATCTATAGTAACCCATTAACAAAGATATTATAGTAGTATTTACAATGCACAAAGAATGGAAAGTTACCTCATTTTATCCAGTTAATGAAATTAACTCACCTTTGTCATTTGTAACAAGGCAATGCTGAAAGAAAATAATAAGGTAAGCAGGAAACAGTTTTTGGTTGTTCGTATTCAGAATGGAACAGTTTCCCACTTTGCACCCAATGTCATCCAGCTGACAGAGGAAACTTTCATCCTAATACATTGGGTCTCAGGTGAAAGAACAATAGATTAAATTTTGCAATGCAACTTGTGTTATGGGACCCAATTTCAGCATCCGACGTCCTGCACCCCAAAGATGTCTGAAAAATGTCCCGGCCTAAATTGGATTGGGCCATTTTTCAGGTGTCCATGGTGGCCGCCTAAAACAAATATATGCTGATGAGGGGCCTGATGCCTGACTTAAGACCCCTCTGCTAAATTTGGCTGCCCTGAGCAGAACAGGTGTTGGGTCTGCTCTGCTCAGGTTTTTTGGACGTGGCTGTGACTTAGCCAGCAGCTGCCACCAAGAAGGCAAGTGTATTTTTTTTTAATTGATGTGGAGCCAGGAGGAGTAGGAGTGCTACTCCTGGTTACATAGTACTCCTGATGGCCGCTGCTGGCTGCAATCAGTCCTCTTCGGCTGTCTTTCCCGCCCCCCGGGACTTTCTTGAGGGCTACTGCTATCAAGGCACGCAGCCCAAAATTGGATTCTTCAGTCGGGCGAGCTGCCAGTGGAGGCATGAGAAGCACCGATAGCTCAGCGCAATTTTGTTGATGAGGTGCAAGGAATAATTTGCCACGATCCCCAGGCCTCCATTTTGTGCGTAGGGATCATGCCTTGTGCCCATTTGGTGCATCAAAACTGGCCTACACTAAATTCTATTTCATACTGTTAGAATCTCTACGGTACAATTAACCTGATACAATCTTCTCTCATGTAACCATTACTGTTGTCAGAGAGCGTGAAATTTGTCTTGGGAGGTAGTGTAAAATAGGCGATAACGAATATTTTACACTCTGCTCGATTTTCTATTGCATGGAACTTCTTCTGAAACCCTTGTCCCTGTCTTTGTCACTTCCAATCATCAGCTCCAATTTATTGCAATTAGACCAGGAATATCATCACGGGCAGGGATACAGAAAATTAAATTAACCTTCATCTACTGAAAGATAACTGTATAATTAGTATGTACCTGTTGATTAGACCTCTGTGATGTGTAATGGGACATTGTTCAAGACCTTATATAAATGTAGGTTATTGTTGTTATTATCAGAACATGCTTAACTTCAAGTGTGTTCTTAAATACAGTGGAACCAAAATTGTTGGAATACGACTGTGCTGCCAGAAGTGTGGCAGTGCAGGATTCCCAATTTTTCAAGCCAATGATTCTGTTCCAAATCCTGGGGAAGGGGTTATTTCATTACCTGGAGCAAGAGGCACCCACTCCAGCTCACTCTGTTGCTCCAATGCATGGGGTGGGGGGGTGGTGGATGGAGGCTGATGAAGAAATGCCCCATACTGCCTCATAGAGAAACTGGAGCCCTCTGGGATCAATTACCAAGAGCTGCAACTTATTTGAAGCCTTTAGAAGGCCCAGTACAGAACCCAAGCCTGCATTCAGCAGGTATGGTTTCAACTGGAACCCAGAACGGCATGCTGGGCAGGTTTCCTGGGGTATCCTGAGAATGCTCTTATCCAGACACGCCCAAACAAAGGATGCAAAGGGTCGGGCAGAAAACTCGTCTGTCCCCATACCAATCAGAATTTGGGGTACAGAATTCTTGGGGGAAACCTGGAAGATCCAGGTTCCATCCCAAATTCCTAGGCACCCATGGGCAATCTGCCTGAGTTGTGCTCTCTCCCATGCCGAGAATTTCAGCTCCATTGAATATGTATCTGGGACTCCTGGTGCTTTGCTCTGATGTTGCTTCCATATCCCTGTAGAAAGCTGTTGGTGCTAGCTGGGAAGGATTACCCTTTGATTTTCCAAATGCTTCTCATCCCAATGTAAATAGCCTCACTCCTGCAGGAAAAGTCAAACATAGACATAAAGCTCATAAAATAGGTTTGTATAACTTATTTCATCAGGGAATCAGGGGGAAAACTCTCCAGTGACTGGAGTCATACCTAGCACAAAGGAAGATGGTAGTGGTTGTTGGAGGCCAATCATCTCAGCCCCAGGACATTGCTGCAGGAGTTCCTCAGGGCAGTGTCCTAGGCCCAACCATCTTCAGCTGCTTCATCAATGACCTTCCCTCCATCATAAGGTCCGAAATGGGGATCTTCGTTGATGATTGCACAGTGTTCAGTTCCATTCGCAACCCCTCAGATAATGAAGCAATCCGTGCCCGCATGCAGCAAGACCTGGACAACGTCCAGGCTTGGGCTCATAAGTGGCAAGTAACATTCGCTCCAGACAAGTGCCAGGCAATGACCATCTCCAATAAGAAAGAGTCCAACCACCTCCCCTTGACATTCAATGGCATTACCATCACCGAATCCCCCACCATCAACATCCTGGGGGTCACCACTGACCAGAAATACAGCCATATAAATACTGTGGCTACAAGAGCAGGTCAAAGGCTGGTATTCTGCGGTGAGTGACTCAACTCCTGACTCCCCAAAGCTTTTCCACCATCTACAAGGCACAAGTCAGGAGTGTGATGGAATACTCTCCATGTGCCTGGATGAGTGCAGCTCTAACAACACTCAAGAAGCTCGACACCATCCAGGACAAAGCAGCCCGCTTGATTGGCACCCATCCACCACCCTAAACATTCACTTCCTTCACCACCGGCGCATAGGATGCACTGCAGCAACTCGCCAAGGCTTCTTCGACAGCACCTCCCAACACCGCGACCTCTACCACCTAGAAGGACAAGAGCAGCAGGCACATGGGAACAACACCACCTGCACGTTCCCCTCCAAGTCACACACCAACCCGACTTGGAAATATATCGCTGTTCCTTCATCGTCGCTGGGTCAAAATCCTGGAATTCCCTTCCTAACAGCATGTGGGAGAACCTTCACCACACGGACTGCAGCGGTTCAAGAAGGTGGCTCACCACCGCCTTCTCAAGGGCAATTAGGGATGGGCAATAAATGCTGGCCTCGCCAGCGACCCCACATCCCATGAACGAATAAAAAAAAATCTTTTAGAGCATCAGTGGGTTGTAAATGAATTAGCAGATTTGGTTAATCACTATCAATGTAAAAATCCATAAATTCTTCAGAATAAAGCAGGGAATTCTTGTTGGAATGGATAAAATATTTACACCTGCTTTGAAATGGGGTTGGCTACAGTTTAATATATATATTTGCAGTTAACAGTTTGAACAAATTAATGCTCATCCTCTGCCGACAACGCTTTTCAGTCTGTTGGCTGCATACATCTATGGTGGTTTAACTCAAACATATCAATGTGCAATCCCATGAGAGAGTACACTGATATTGTACATCTGAAATCCATGAGATTACCTATTATATGAAGCACAAATAACAATAGTTCAAAGGTCCATGGGAAAAAATGAATTAATTTTCTCTAATTCTTCTAATTACATCAACAAGGTTGGTCAAGCATGACTATCCCTTCAAAGGGGTGGGAGGTGGATCATATGGAGCATAAACACCAACTTGGACCAATTGGGCCGAATGGCCTGTTTCTGTGCTGTACATTCAATGGGGGTGATTTTAAAACAGAGCCTGGAAGGGGGCGGGGGGAACAATTTGAGGTCGGGTAACCCATTAGTATAGGTTTCCCGGCTGTCCTTACGATTTTGACATAAGGACGGCTTTTTTTTGTTGGTTTCCCGTCCAACTGACCAGCTGATTGACAGGCTGGTCTCAGTCTGACGGGAGACCAGCCAGGGAGAGGACATCTTCAGGTAAGTCTGCAGGTAAATCTTTAAATCTTTGTTTGTATGGATGGGGGGGTGGTGGAGAATGGGGGGGGGGGCATGGATGGGCAAGGGGCATGGGTGGGCATACATGGGCACAGGGGTCGTGAGTCATGGGGGATAGGATTGGGGGTCAGTCACGGCGGGGGCCGGGATCAGGGGTCATTGCAGGAGTCCACAATTGTTGAGGTGGAGGGTTGGGCGTTGGAGGATGTCGGGATTGGAGGGGGACGATTGAGGTCGGAGGATAGGGGCTTAGAGGGGGAGGATCAGGGTCAGGGTTGGGGGTCCAAGATTGGGGATCGGGGGTCCACGCTTGGTGGGGGGGTCGTTGCAGGTAGGCTTGTCGGGCCTGGGGAAAGCACTCCTACTCCTCCGGGCCCACAAGCTGTGCCTTTCTCGGCACCTACCTGTTAGTCTCGGGCCTTCTCGCCTCCTTTCACGAGGAAAACAGAAGGTCCGGGAATCCCCGCCCCCCCGGGGTTGAAGCTAGGAATTAGTGAAAAATGGAGGCCTGAAGCCTCCTTGAAAGGTTTTAAGGTCCGAACCACCTCCTACCTCCTAGGAGTGGGTTGGTCGCCGCCCCCGCGTCCCGCCCCCGTGAAAACCAGAAATGGGCGGGTTGGGGGCGGGTCTGAAATGGTGGCAATTTTCAATGCCCCCCCCCCACAAACCCACCCATTTTTTACTTTTAAAATCGAGCCCAATGTAATTCTACGTAACAAAACTAAGATTAGCAGCAAAGCAGAATGAAATTCCATTATTCCTTTCCTCACCTTTTATTTTTTTTTGTGCCCATTAACTCCCAGGGAAACATTTATGTTTTGTTTTTATATTAGAAGCATCAGTAGATGTCACTGTTGCACTGTTACAGCTGCCTTTCCATGGCTCGGAGATCATTAATGAGAAAACTGATGACAGACAAAATTAAAACCCTTTTGGGCAAAAGGGCAGTAATGCAGAGAGTTTACCCATGAGGAATACAGTTGTTTTAAATATTCTTTCAAGCCTACCTCAACAAATTGTTCTAGTTAAATGCTTTGATTGAAGATGGAGTTGTTCCAGCTTTTTGTTCAGGATTTTACAGAATCTTTGAGACAGCAGTCTACCACACGACTGAAATATTGCCAATAAACTGTCCAAGCTTTGTAAGTGATGATACAAAATCCAACAAAAATAACTATTGACTCATCCTATAATATCATCTGAATGGGGAACATTTAATTATCTGGATAGAAAGGGTCACAGTTAAAATGTATTTCGTGTTACAAGTTTTTCACTTCTT
Organism: Heptranchias perlo; assembly: GCF_035084215.1. Classification (NCBI taxonomy): domain Eukaryota; kingdom Metazoa; phylum Chordata; class Chondrichthyes; order Hexanchiformes; family Hexanchidae; genus Heptranchias; species Heptranchias perlo. The sequence goes on from NC_090327.1 coordinate 88,396,222, forward strand.
GGTATTTATTTCACAGTTTGAAAATTGATTAATAATGAACTAACATGCACAGTATTTGGAAAAAAAATCATGGTAGGTAATGTTCAATTGCCTTTCAGTAATTATAATATCTGTACAGACAGCTTACAGATTAAGAGTAGCATTTGTCAAGTACATTATCTATTAAATAAATTAACAATTTGATTGTATTTTAAATTACCAAGCTAGACGCAATTAGTTTTCTCTTGGTTAACTCTTTGGGCGCTGTAACACACTACAAAGGATTTTGAGTTTGAACAGAGCACAGAAAACAGGAAATAGTTGTGGTTGGAATTTCTAATGAACAATATTATTGGTCTTTTAAATCTAAATGTAGTTAATTTCATAATTCACACTTAGCCTAAAGTAAATGATTTTCATGAACACTATGAACCTAATTTTGTTCAGCACTGACAATAGGTCAGTCTGGAAACAAGTCACCTCTTATTGATCACCAGTGAAAAATTTGCTTACCAAAAATTAAGCACCTCCATCTTGAACATAAAGGAGCATGAAATGAAAAGGCTATTTGGCCCTTCAAGCCTGTTTCTTACACACTATGTATAATCTGCTTCAATATGCTTTTTGTCCCAGCTATTTAATCTTCTGAGAGAAAACTTGTCAAATACTTCATGATCCCCAAAGGTAATCAACTGAAACTCCAGAACACTAAACCAACTCAAAGTTTCTGCTATTCAACTTTGGCTGCTTAATCTCCACAAGGAACACTTATCTCCTGATCCCAGCAGCACAGGAATCATTGTTTCTTGTGGCATCTTTGATTTTGTCAGTCTATACTTCTCCCTTTTATCTTTAGTCTCAATTCTAAACAGTTCTTTTATGAATGGGTTAATCAACACTGCAACAAATTCTTTTGCTGAGAGTATGTTCCATATATTCACTTCTCTATGGGAAAAATTTCTTTTTTCTAATCTCTAATTTCACTTGACACTTATTAATGTTGAACTTGTGTCCTCTAGTCCTTCCCTCAGAGTCTGTGTAAAAGATTTTGCTTATATATATAGCATCTATGCCTCTCAGTAATTTAAAGTCATTGATCACATCATCCCTCAATATCCTTTTGAACAGTGAAAATAAATTTAGCTCTGTGAGACTCTCCTCGTAATTTAATTTCAAGCCCTAAGTCCTACATTTATCCTGGCCACTATTTTCATTTGAAGGTAGGGTGTCCAAAATTACACACAATATTCCAAGTACGGTGTCACCATTGATTTATAGAAGAGGAGAATTTTTTAACCCAGTCAATTGCCCTTGAGATGGATTCTAGTATTCAATTAGTTTTGTTGATAACAGCTTCACAGTGACTGATTTTTTTCAGCAAATAATCAATAATTACATCTAAAGCCTTTTGCATCGCCACCCTTGCAAATGAGCACCTTTTCATTGTATACACATTTCATGTTTCCTATTCCTCACATTATGTATTGCCTCGCATTTGCATCCCCACTAAAATCCATCTGCCTTTCCCTAGGCCAACTATAAATTTGTTCAAATCTATCTGAATGTTTGTCACTGGGCCACTTAGTATGGGATCATCAGCAAATTTTATAACATTACAAGAAGTAATATGAACAAGAATGTGCTCCCTACATTTAAGTCTAAATTATTGATATATACCACTAAAAGCAAGGAACATAGGAACACGAGTAGGCCATTCAGCCCCTTGTGCCTGCTCCGCCATTTGATAAGATCGTGGCTGATCTGTGATCTAACTCCATATACCTGCCTTTGGCCCATATCCCTTAATACATTTGGTTGCCAAAAAGCTATCTATCTTAGATTTAAATTTAGCAATTGAGCTAAGGGAGCTAGTACTGAACCCTGCGGAACCCCACTAGAAACAGCCTTCCAATCACAAAAACACCTGCAACCGTTACCCTTTGCTTCCTGCCACTGAGCCAATTTTGGATCCAACTTGCCACTTTCCCTTGGATCCCATGAGCTTTTACTTTTCTGACCAGTCTGTCATGTGGGACCTTATCAAAAACCTTGTTAAAGTCCAAGTCGACTACATCAAATGCGCTGCCCTCATCGACGCTCCTTGTTGCCTCCTCAGAAAATTCAATCAAGTTAGTCAGACACGACCTTCCCTTAACAAATCCATGCTGACCGTCCTTGATTAATCTGCGCCTTTCTAATTGACGATTAATACTGTCTCAGATTTTTTTCCAATAATTTGCCCACCACCAAGGTTAGACTGACTGGCCTATAATTACTCGGTCTATCTCTTTCTCCCTTTTTAAACAATGGTACAATGTTAGCAGTCCTCCAATCCTCTGACACCACGCTTGTAGCCAGAGAGGATTGGCAAATGATGGTCAGCGCCTGCACTATTTCCTCCTTTGTTTCTCTTAACAGTCTGGGATACATTTCATTAGGGCCTGGCGATTTACCCACTTTCAAAGATGCTAATCCCCCTAATATATTTCCACTATTACTATGTTTATCCCATCCAATATTTCACACTCCTCCTCCTTAACTACAATGTCTGCATCGTCCCCCACTTTTGTGAAGACAGACGCAAAGTTTTCATTAAGAACCATACCCACATCTTCCGCCTCCACACATAGGTAACACTTTTGGTCACTAATAGGCCCTAGTCTTTCCATAGTTATCCTTTTGCTCTTTATGTATTTATAAAACATCTTTGGGTTTTACTTGATTTTACTTGCCAATATTTTTCTTGCCCTCTCTTTGCTTTCCTAATTTCCTTTTTAATTTCACCCTTGCACTTTCTATACTGCTCTAGGCTTTCTGCAGTATTAAGTTCTCCGGGCACTAAATTGGGCCGTGTAGCACCCATTGTTTCAACACCACACGGCCTCTTCAACATCCAAGATGGCGTCTTGGCTGCGCACACACGAATCCAGCGTGAAGTGCACCGGATGCCATCTTGGTATAGGAGTTAGCGCATGCGCAAATACCGAACGCCGGAAGCATGTAAAGTAAGGAGAAAAAGGATACAATCAGTGTGCAACGCTGATTTAAAGTGATTGACACCATTTTGGGACTTAACGCTCAACAAGGAGTGGTTGAGGCAAATATTATAGATGCATTTTAGGGGAAGCTAGAAAAGAACATGAGGGAGAAAGGAATAGAAGGATATGCTGATAGCGTGAGATGAAGCAAGGTGAGAGGAGGCTCGTGTGGAGAATAAACACCAGCACAGACTAGTTGGGCTGAATGGACTGTTTCTGTGCTGTAAAATCTATGGCATTTTTTTATGTAACTCAACGCACAGTCTTAACCCTGACCATCTGAACGTGTCTAAGAGTGCCTGGAAGACCCCCACCAGCACTATTTCAAGGGACCATGCAGGATTCACAGGTTAGTGGCTGAATTAATGCTTCTGGCTGCTGAGACATTTGTAACTGTTTTTGGAGGTCTCCTAGACTTCAATACTAGGTCTAACATTTAGAGCCAGGACATGCAGGAGTGAAGTTAGGAAATGCTTCTACACGCAAAGGGTGGAAGAAGTTTGGAATGCTCTTCTGCAAATGGCAGTCGATGCTAGTTCAATTGTGAATTCTCAATCTGAGATTGACAGATTTCTGTGAACCAAGGGTATTAAGGGATATGGGGCTAAGGCGGGTATATGGACTTAGATCACAGGTCCACCATGATCTCATTGAATGATGGAACAGGCTCGAGGGGCTAAATGCCACTGCCTCTTGCTGCCTCCTGATATGCGCCACCTTCTCCTGCAAGAAAGTGGGATGTGTGTCTGGGTGATGTGCCTGTCATGGTTGAATAGTTGCCAGTGTGTGTGGCCCGTGAGTTGTGGCTGGGCGGCTTGCACAGTGGTAATGTGTAAGGGTGAGAGGAAGCATCTGGTTGGGAGAGTTGAGTACTGATGGAAAGAGTTTGTTGGTATGTGGGTGATGGGGGAGTGTAATGCGTGGAGCAGCGGATGCGGCTGGTGGTGCAGTTGGTAGGAGACGCCATTTGACAGTTGACCTCACTCACCTCGACCATTTGGGTCAAACTATTGAACTTCTTCCTTTACTGCATCCATGTTCATGATGCTGTGTGCCTCGCATTGACTTCGTCCCCTGCTGCCTCCCTACTGCCTCTCGGGTATATGGCTGGAGGGTGTCTTGCCACCCCCCCCCCCACCCCCACCCCCACCGTGGATATAGGATGTCCCTCCTTCTGTCCACCTCTTGCACCAAGGCCTCTAGTGCATCAGCAGAGAACCTTGGTGCACGCACTCTTGCAGGCCTGGTACAAACTCAGATCGGCAGATTGGTGAGGTCTGACATGCAAATTGGAGGATGTGGGATTTAGCAGTGTGCAATCTTTATTCAATGTTTTAACATAACTCATCAGTTTGTAAACATAGGGATGGGAGCTGCACCTGTGTTTTGCATGTGCGATGTCCAATCTCTGTTCAGACTCCGTGCAGGCAGCAGACTGTTATTTTCAGCAAATAACAGGTACCAGCTACCTTTGAGATTTTTAAAAGACTACCTGTCTTTAAGAGATTAGGGCTCCCCCTGCTGGTGGAAAGTTCAAATTGCATTGAATCCTCATGTCAACACTGATTCGGAACGTTGCTTGCAGGTAAGTCCTCAGGCCTCACAAAAGTCTCGCCTGCCTGCGCAGGGGCCATTGGGTAATAACGGATTGCCCTACCCGCACCCAATAATAGGCCCTATCCAATTTCCCCCCCCCCCCTCAGTATCTGACATAAACTTCCCATTTTTGCCTTATCCTACCCTGTATGCTCCTTGACATCAAGGGGGCTCTAGATTTGGGAGTCTCACTCTTTTTCTTTGTGGGAACATATTTGCTCTGAACCTTCATTCCCTCCTCCTTGAATGCCTTCCACTGCTCTGACACTGATTTACCTTCAAGTAGCTGTTTCCAGTCAACTTTTGCTAAATCACATCACAGCTTAGTAAAATTGGCCTTTCTGCAATTGAGAACTTTTATTCCTGGTCTATCTTTGTCTTTTTCCATAACCACACTAGATCTAACTGAAATATGATCACTACGACCAAAGTGCTCTTCCACTGATGCCCCTTCCACCTGCCCAGCTTCATTCCTAAAACTAAGTCCCGAACTGCCCCCTTTCTTGTTGGGCTTGCTACGTACTGGCTCCTGAATGCACTTTAAGAATTCTGCACCCTCTATACCTTTTACACTGATTGTAGCCCAGTTAATATCAGGGTAGTTGAAATCCCCTATTACTGCCCTATTGTTTTTGCACTTCTCAGAAATTTCCCTACATATTTGCTCTTCTATCTCCCTCTTTCTGTTTGGGGTCTATAGTACTCTCCTAGCAGTGTGATTGCCCCTTTTTTGTTCTTCAGTTCAACCCTTATGGCCTGATTTGATGATCCTTCTAACATATCATTCTTCCTGACAGTTGTAATTGTTTCCTTAACCAATATTGTGATCCCCTCTCCTTTTTTATCTCCCTCTCTATCTCATCTGAAAACCCTGTAACCAGGAAAGTTGAACTGCCATTCCTGCCCCTCTTTAAGCCATGTTTCAGTAATAGCTAAGATATCATACTTCCACATGTCTATCTGTGCCTTCAGCTCATCTGCCTAATTCACTAGACTCCTTGCTTAGAGGTATATACCATTAAGCACTGCCAAATTCTTTTGTTGTCTATTTTCTAGCCCTTGTTTCCTCTGCCTTCCAAACTTGCTTACTAATTTTCTGCTGTCCATTTTCAGCTCTGCTTCTCTCCCTGCTCAGGTTCCCATCCTCCTGCCAAGCTGGTTTAAACCCTCCCCAACAGCACTAGCAAACCTTCCCGTGAGGATATTGGTCCCGGCCCTATTGATGTGCAACCCGTCTGACTTGTATAGGTCCCACCTCCTCCAGAACCAATCCAAATGCCCCAGGAATCTAAAGCCCTTCTTCTTTCACCATCTCTCCAGCCACACATTCATCTGCACTGGGAGTAATCTGGAGATTACTACCTTGGAGGTCCTGCTTATTAATCTCTTTCCTAGCTGCCTAATAACTGCCAGCAGGACCTCATCCCTCTTTCTACCTATGTCATTGGTACTGATATGGACCACGACCTCTGGCTGTTCACCCTTCCCCCTCAGAATGTTCTGCAGCCACTCAGTGACATCCTTGACCCTGGCACCAGGGAGGCAACATACCATCCTGGAACCTCATCTGCGACCTCAGAAACGCCTGTCTGTTCCCCTATATATAGAATCCCCTATCACTATTGCTTTCCTGACCTTCCTCCTCTTCTCCTGTACAGCTGAGCCACCCATGGTGCTGTGGACTTGGCTCTGGCTGCACTCACCAGAGGAACCATTGCCCTCACCAGTATTCAGAACCGGGTAGAAAGCAAGATGCACTCAAGAGACTCCTGCACTACCTACCTGGTCCTCCTTGTCTGTCTGGCGGTCACCCATTCCCTCTCTGCCTGCACTCTCTTAAGCTGTGGGGTGACCAGCTCCTGAAACATGCTATCCACACCGCTCTCAGCCTCGCGGATGCACTGCAGTGACGCCAGCCGCTGCTCAAGCTCCGAAACTCCAACCTCGAGCTCCTTCAGCTGATGACACTTCCTGCACATGTGGTTGTCCAGAACACAAGAAGCGCCTTGGACTTCCCACATGGCACAGGATGTACATTCGACAGGACTGAGGTGCCCTACCATGCCTCTATTTATTAGATTACTAACTGAACTTCTTAGTTTAACTCACTGCCCTAACTTCGAGAGAAAAAAGACAGGCATTACTTCTATTTGGCAAAAAAAAAGCTAATTGACCATTTAACCCATTGTGACCTTAATACAATAAAGATGAGCTGCAGATTTTAACAAAAAGGAATTACCAAAGGTAAATTAAATTGGGAAAGCTACAGAATACAGAAATAAATGATACATCCTTAAATACAACATTTAATAAATCATTTTTCTTATGAATCACTTATTTGGAATGTCAGTAAAGTTTACGAGAAGCTATGATACAAAACAAATAATATAAATACTTTGAGGTTCACGTGAGAATTTATTACTTGCTTGTTACATTGCTAGTCTCTGTAGCGAGGATGCTGGTTATGGTACTGTTTGTCTATGTGAAGGATAATGTTTAACTTGAGCATTATATCTACTTCTTCCACCTCAGTTAAGAAGATTGTGCACTCGGTAAGTTGACAAGAATGCATTTCTGAAGAGAATTAACTGTCCGGCAACCAAGTTTGATGTTTGCTGCACTTCACAACAGATGTTCCGTGTGTTTTCTTAAATAATTCTAGGTTCTGCTATTCTATTTACCAAAAGACAGCAAGCTTCCATCTGTGAGGGTTTTGGGACAAATGAGATGGTCTTTGATTAGTTTTTTGGGGTGTAGAAGTTTATGGAGTATATTTCAGTGGCAAGTGGAATTAGATCTAAATTATTTATAGCTGACATTGTCTTTAAGAGAGGAGATGGGATGTATCCAATTGTTGCAGGTAATGTGAGCAGCCACTTTATTAAAGCCATTTTTGGATAAGGTCTTGTTTGTAGTGACTTAAAGGTAAGTAGATATGTCCATCAGCTCTCCTGTATCCTATGTATGAATCTACACATGGCAGACCTCAATGATTACAGTGGCTTCTGCAATTTGCACAGAGAAAATGACTGTGACCATCATTCTGTCCATTTGATAAAGCTGAGACAAGATTAACAGCAGCTGAAAACAGATTTCTTTCAAACAGAAATATAGCTCGCAATTTGAATGGAAAATTGAATGTAATAATACATTAAGAGAAGAATACTCCCTTTGTATGCTGAAATCAATAATATTCCATTGCAGTGGTTGTTAATGCCAGAAGTAAAGGAAAGGAGAAATAGAGATGAGCATTAATTTGTGTGGTAGCAGCATTACTGTCCAAGACAGGGGCAGTAATTGAAATGCCACTGATGGTAATAACCCTTAGATACTACCACTCGGGAGAAAATTATACCATGTGTCATTTTAATTATTGCAATGAGCCCTACATTGGTCAATTTTAAAGTATCGCACAAAATATTTAATTACATCACAATGAAAAATCGTTGCAATAGTTACAATGTCAGTGATATTTCTAGATTTTCTTGTTAAAATTGTAACTGTGTGCACAATACATTGTTGTATTTTGCTTGCCTTCCTGGCATTATTCAGGTCGTGCTTGCCTTACCTTTAATCCAAATCTTAACAACCTTTGTCTACAATAATTTTCTTGCTGAACCTGAACCTGGATAACCTTTGGGCGTGACATATTGATTGAAATCATGTCGATAAAGACATGGAAAGTTAATTGCTTAATAGCCTCTGTAGACATTAAATAGACTTGCAATCTCCTATGTGAATCATTACTGATAAAACTTCTTCCAATTGCATTAGTTCAAGTTCTGATGTGTGTAGATAATTTTTCAATACTGATTACCACATCAAAACTGCTGAACTGTTACATCACATGATTGCTAGTCTGAGGACATAAATATTGAGTCACCAGTCTGGATTTTGGAGGTATTAAATTTCTAAATAAATGACAACTTTACTGTGAGATAAGTTTACTGAAAATGAATCAGCATTTTCTAGAAACAAAGTATTGCTGTGCTAAACATTTTTCATTTAGTGCAGTGGACATAAGGGGCTCGATTTTAGGGTCGGGTTTCCTGCGGGTTTCCAGCGAGGGGGCCCCGAAAATCCCGATATGAGGTCACGTGACCGGATCGCACCGCGATCCCGACCACTTCCGGGTTCCCCGACGACGTGCGGGGCTGCGTGCGTGGCCCCCGCTGGTGGGAATCCCGCAGGCAATTAAAGCCAGCGGGGTTCCACTTGAGAGTACTTACCTTGCTTGTTGAGGTCAGTTAATGAGCTGAATCAGCTGTCAAAAGAGGAAGTGTGGGATTTTACCTGCATCGCAGCGTATTTCCCACACTGGGGGAAACAGTCTCTCTCCAACCAGGCGTGTTGCAGCCAGCAGCCTGTGGCAGGTGCCAAGGTGCACCCCACGGGGGAGAGCCCTCACCCACGCAGGAGGCCACCGCGTCACATAGGGCAACCCCTGGCCCCCACCACACCCCCCGCCAAGCCAGAGGACAGACCGACACGAAACTGAAGCCCCAGTCCGAGGAACCACCCACCTACCCTGCACAACCCCTCAGACCAACACCTGCCAGATGGGTGGTGCGTGGACACCCTCGGAGGACGAACAGCATGACCAGCCCCAGCAGCCTCGCAGTCCACGCCGTCCGCCGCAGAGACGTGGAGCCCCCCAACACGGGGTTGTTGCACGCCCACCTGCACAGCAGGAGGGAGGGCTACCGCAGAGAGAGACGCATCGCAGAGGGCACTCCCCTCGCCACAGGGTCCACAGACCGAGGCGCAGCTCCCCGGACCTCTCCGAGCAGCAGTGCACACGGAGGCGCAGATTCGCTCGACATGTAGTCGTGGAGATCTGCAGGCTCTTTCATGCCGAGCGGCTCCTGGCTGGCCCCAGCACCAACTGCTTACCTGTCGCTGCCAAAGTCACCACTGCCCTCCACAACTTCTCCTCCGCATCCTTCCAGGGTGCAGCCGGCTACACCTCGGATGTCTCTCAGTCGTCTGCGCGGAAGAGACCTGCAAATACACCTGCACCTACTCTGCAGTAACACGATGGGTGGCATCAGTGGTGGGTCCTCATAGTGATACCCAGGAGCGGGCATTATTGGACACAACAGACAGGATTCGCGGAGACATGGCAGTGGTGGTGTCAATATAATGTGTGCTGTTTGTTGCTCTGAAATTCAATATAGGTAACACCCATGGCAAACCCTCCGACACCCTTGTGCACCCCCTTCATGCTCACGAATCATTTGCCTTACGCTGCCTACTGCACATATGTGATGCATGCCCTGTGGCTGCAGCACAGGTGGTGGCAGGTTGAGTGAGGCTGGCCGTGAGGGAGATGCACGAGAGGGTGAGTATGGGATAGAGCCATGAGATTGTATGAGGATTGGGTCGCGTGTTAGTGGCAGGATGAGTACTGGCGAGGTGAGTAGGTGGAGGTAAGCTGAGGATGGGGTTTGAGTGGGTATGAGGGGTGATGTGACAGAGTAGTGTTGGCGGTGCCGAAGGAGATGTGGGGTTGGGGCAGTGTTGTGGCAGATGGAGTGTAGTGGAAAGACTTCGTGTTCTCACTGTGGCTGACCTACTGAGGTCATTGCAGCGCCTCCTGCACTGTATGCAGGTGGGCGATATGTTGGTTGCGCAGGTGACCCCCTCTGCCACCTCGAGCCAGGCCTTCTTGGTGGCAGAGGCTGGCCGCTTCCTCCCACCCGCCGGGTGGAAGATCTCTGTCTTCGCCCTCCTCCTCACCCCATCTGATGATACCTGGGGTGAGGCATCATTAAACTGGGAGCAGCCTTCCCCCTGGGCTGCTCCATGCTGAAATTTGTTCCATTGGTTGCAGCATCTGTCAGTGGAGGACTGCCCCTTTAACTAGAGAGCCTCCAGCTGACAGATCGTACTGCGCATGCGCAGCCCGCCCGACGCGCAGACCAGCAGCGTGGACCCCGGAGGAGCAGGTAATTGATTCCTATTAGTGGGTTGCCTGCTACGATCGCGCGGGCAACCCACTAATTTCACCCAGCGTGTTGACCACGCTCCCGAAACCCAACCCGCCGGAAACCCGCAGGCCTGGTAATATCGAGCCCTAGGAGTCTGCAAAGGGATATTGATATGTTAAGTGGGTGGGCAAAAATTTGGCAGATGGAGTATAATGTGGGAAAATGTGGACTTGTCCAGTTTGGGAGGAGGAATAGAAAAGCAGTATGTTATTTAAATGGAGAGGGATCTGGGTGTCCTAGTACATGAATCACAAAAAGTAAGTATGCAGGTACAGCAGGTTTTTTTAAATTTGTTCATGGGATGTGGGCGGCGCTGGTGAGGCCGGCATTTATTGCCCATCCCTAATTGCCCTTGAGAAGGTGGTGGTGAGCTGCCTTCTTGAACTGCTGCAGTCCATGTGGTGAAGGTTCTCACACAGTGGTGTTAGGAAGGGAGTTCCAGGATTTTGACCCAGCGACGATGAAGGAACGGTGATATATTTTCAAGTCGGGATGGTGTGTGACTTGGAGGGGAACGTGCAGGTGGTGTTGTTCCCATATGGCTGCTGCTCTTGTCCTTCTAGGTGGTAGAGGTCGTGAGTTTGGGAGGTGCTGTCGAAGAAGCCTTGACGAGTTGCTGCAGTGCATCCTGTGGATGGTACACACTGCAGCCACTGTGCGCCGGTGGTGAAGGGAGTGAATGTTTAGGTGGTGGATGGGATGCCAATCAAGCGGGCTGCTTTGTCCTGGATGGTGTTGAGCTTCTTGAGTGTTGTTGGAACTACACTCATCCAGGCAAGTGGAGAGTATTCCATCACACTCCTGACTTGTGCCTTGTAGATGGTGGAAAGGCTTTGGGGAGTCATGAGGTGAGTCACTCGCCGCAGAATACCCAGCCTCTGACCTGCTCTTGTAGCCACAGTATTTATATGGCTGTTTCTGGTTAAGTTTCTGGTCAATGGTGACCCCCAGGACGTTGATGGTGGGGGATTCGGCGATGGTAATGCCGTTGAATGTCATGGGGAGGTGGTTAGACTCTCTTGTTGGAGATGGTCATTGCCTGGCACTTGTCTGGCGTGAATGTTACTTGCCACTTATCAGCCCAAGCCTGGATGTTGTCCAGGTCTTGCTGCATGCGGGCTCGGACTGCTTTATTATTTGAGGGGTTGCGAATGGAACTGAATACTGTGCAATCATCAGCGAACATGCCCATTTCTGACCTTATGATGGAGGGAAAGTCATTGATGAAGTAGCTGAAGATGGTTGGGCCTAGGACACTGCTCTGAGATTAGGACGGCAAATGGAATGTTGTCATTTATTGCAAGGGGAATGGAATATAAAAGTAGAGATGTTTTGCTCCAGTTGTACAGGGTATTGGTGATACCACATCTAGAATACTGTGTGCACTTTTGGTCTCCTTATTTACGAAAGGGCATAATTGCTTTGGAGGCAGTTCAGAGAAGGTTCACTCCACTGATTCCTGGGATGAGGGGTTTATCTTATGAGGAAAGGTTGGACAAGTTGGGCCTGTATACACTGGAGTTTAGAAGAATGAGAGATGATCTTATTGAAACATATAAGATCCTGAGAGGACTTGAAGGGGTCGATGCTGAGAGGATGTTTCCTCTTGTGGGAGAGACTAGAACTAGGGGCCACAGTTTAAATATAAGGGGTCTCCCATTTAAGACTGAGATGAGGAGGAATTTTTTCTCTGAGGGTCGTGAGACTGTGGAACTCCCTTCCCCAGAGAATGGTGGAGGCAGGGTCATTGAATATTTTTAAGGCTGAGTTAGATAGATTCCTGATTAACAAGGGAGTCAGAGGTTATAGTAGGTAGACGGGAAAGTAGGGTTGAGGTCGCAATCAGATCAGCCATGATCTTATCAAATGGCAGAGCAGGCTCGAGAGGCCGAATGGCCTACTCCTGCTCTTAATTTGTATGTTCATATGTTCGTATGTTATTCAGATCAGAATATCCTAGAAGTTTACAGCACAGAAGGAGGCGATTTGGCTGATGTGTCTGTTCTGACTTCTTTGCTCGAGCAATCTAAAACTAATCCCACTGCCCTACTCTCTCCCAATAGCCTTGGATCTTACTCAGCTTCAAATATTTATCTACTTTTCACTTAAAAGATGCAATGTTCTCCATCTTAGTCACTCCCTGTGGCAAAGCATTCCACTCTCCAACAATCCTCCAAGTAAAAAAAAATCTCTTTTTAGTGACCATTTTAAATTGATGACCCCTTGTCACTGACTCCCGAACCAGAGGAATTAATTACCCTCTCAAAACGCTTCATAATTTTAAAAACCTCTATTAAATCTACTCGTAGCCTTCTCTGTTCCAGTGGAAATAATCTCAGTATCTCAACTCCCTCCTCACAACTAAAGTTTCCTATCACTTGCATTATCCTGGTGAATCTATGCTGTATGCTCTCCATGGCTTTGATGTGCTTTCCATAATGTCCCCCAAGGGCCAATGTTGAGATCATTGCTCTTCTTAATACACAGAAAAGACCTGGACCTGGACCTGGGGATAGGGAGCACCATATCAAAATTTGCAGATAACACAAAAATATTGACCGTGGTTAACTATGAAAGACTTCAGTGGATATAGACAGGTTAGTGGAATGGGCAGACAAGTGGCAGATGCAATTTAATGTGGACAAGTGTGAGGTATTTTGGATGGAAAAATAAATAATTTTATTTTTAATAATAGAAAGACACTCAAAGAAAGACAGTCAAGGATATGGATGAACAGAGACAGCCAGGAGTGTAAATACATACATCCCTGAAAGTGTGAGTGCAGGGAGATGAAGCCATAAAAAAGGCCAATAACATTTTGAGTTTTATAAATAGGGCATAGGGTACACTGTACACAGTATTCTAACTGTGGCCGTACCAACATTTTGTACAAATTAATCATTACTTCTTTTCTCTTGCACCCTATGCCCTATTTATAAAACTCAAAATGCTATTGGCCTTTTTTATGGCTTTATCTCCCTGCACTCACACTTTCAGGGATGTACGTATTTGCACTCCTAGCTGTCTCTGTTCATCCATATCCTTAAGTGTCTTTCCACTGAGTGTGTATACTCCCACTATTTATTTTTCCACCCAAAATATTTTATCTCACACTTGTCCACATTAAATTGCATCTGGCACTTGTCTGCCCATTCCACTAACCTGTCTATGTCCACTGAAGTCTTTCATAGTTAACCACGGTCAATATTTTTGTGTTATCTACAAATTTTGATATGGTGCCCTCTATCCCCAGGTCCAGGTCTTTTCTGTGTATTAAGAAAAGCAATAATCTCAACACTGGCCCTTGAGGGACACCACTGTTTACATTTTGGGTAATAGCCAATGAGTTGGGGATTCGTGGAGAAAGGAAGGGTGGGGTCACGGGGATGAGTTCAGTAAGAAATAGGGTGAATATATAAGCCTAATGTCCATTTCTCCTCTTGAGTACATAACATCTCTCCAGTCTGAAAAAAATCCATTAATTACTAGAATGTGTTTTCTGTCCTTTAACCAACTTCCTATCCATGCTGCTACATTCCTTCAAATACCATTGACCTTACTTTTATCAACAAGCCTCCTATGCAGCACCCTACCAAAAGCCTTTTGAAAATTTATATATACAAAATTGACTGCATTTTCTTTATCAATACATCCTATTATTTCCCTAAAGAACTCAAATAAATTTGATTTGTCTTTTAGAAATCCGTGCTAGGTTACCCTTAATTAACCCATTACTTCCTAAGTGATTGTTATTTTAATCCCATGTGGCATCTAGAAGTTTACCTACTACCAATGAAAGGTTGACTGGTCTATACAGTACTGCAGAATTGTTGAACTCATATGAGTATATGAAAAAGGAGGACAGGAAAAGACCAACTGATCCATGCAGCTTGTCCCATCCAGGCATGGTGCAGTCTATTTGCACCATCAACTCAGACTCCTCATCAGTCACAGCGTTTCCCAATAGAGGCAAAAAAAAAAGAGAGAAAAAAAACAGGCCAATTTAGGGGAAAATGCAGGGAAATTCCTATCCGACACCCAAAGGCAAGGCAAGCTCCAGATTCAACTTGAGATTTCCTGAATAGTTTTCCAAGAGGATCTAAGTAGAACTGAACCACAACCCCAAAGGTATGTAGAAGGACACTTTCACTTTGATCTGTCAAGAGATAGTAATATTATACTTGTCCATTGAATATCTTGCAATATGTCTCAAATCTCTTTGAATCTTGGTAGAATAATAACTTGCCTATCAAAAATCTTGGATTTTTTGTCTGGTTTGTCTTTCTTCTTGGTAAACCCAAACCCTTCAGTTTTCATTTTTAGAAATAAACTTCTAACACAAATGAAGTACTGTACACAGGTAAAAAGGCTCCAGTTATTAATGACACGAGTTCAGTCAGAAATGCTTAAACTATTTGCGCCACATCATAATAGCTTTAGGCATAGGTATATTTAATCAGCTGGATATTTACATACACATTATTAATTATGCATTTCATCAAATGATTGGCATAGTGTAGCCCCAGGTCTCCAATACCACTGTCATTGACTGAATCAGTGACAAATATCTGGCTGGCTTTTACTGAAAAAAGGCAGCTTGAGGCTCTCCCAGATGATTCCTTAAATAGACAGAACTACAATAACTGACACTCGCTTGTAGCTATCAGAAAATAAAAATCCCATCATAGAAAATGTTAAGATGAGCTAGGCTTTTGGGCCAGGTGTGATGCCCCCTGTAGTTGAGTAGACTGCCAACATTCACTGTTTCATCTCATGCATCAAAAGAAAACTCACTTAGGTAAGATATAAAAGGACTGCCAGTATCCGTGGAACACTATCACTGCATGGAACTGCTACATCGTGGAAAAGAGGATTAAAGGGAGAAAATTGAAGGGAAAAAAAATTATCTTAAACATAAATTGAGATTTGTGTAATTCATTATAATTAGTTTCTGGAAGCAACAGTTTTGTAAATATCACTAAATTATATGATAAGAAACAGCCCAAAAAAGACAGGTTAGAATTGTACTGGGACAATAGCAATCATATGAAATATCTTACTACATAGATTTGGTTCCCTTTTAATTGTTTAATCTGCAACTTTTTTAGAATTTTATAAGGTAAGTTTAGTTTTGCATTAGTTGTTCATCTTTTTCTCAAATACAAATACACCAATAAGGCTAATTAGGCTGTTTCCATACTGTTTGGTATGTTCTGATTCATCTCAATAGTTCACAAATATTAATCCAAACTTAGGAAAAGAATGAGCTCTCAATCTACAAAATTATAAATGAGGGTCAAACCCAAAATAACAGGAATAGTCAAAATCAGGTAAACTTACTTTATTTATTTCGTAAAAAATTAAGATCTTGCACTCATACAGCACCTTTCACTTCCTCTGGAAGTCCCAAAATGCTTCAAAGCCAATGAATTGCTTTTGAAGAGTAGTCATTGTTGTTGAGTAGGCAAGCTTAGCAGCCAATTTGCAAACAGTAAGGTCCCATAAACAGCAAATTAAATAAATGATCAATTAATTTTTGAGGGGTTCAGTATAAGGTAGATAAGGAAGTGTCTATGGATGTTATCTATATGGGCTTCCAGAAGGCATTCAATAAGGTTCCACACAAGAGATTATCAGCAAAAGTGAGAGCACAGGGAATTGGAAGTAGCCTTTTGACTTGGGCTGGAAATTTGTTGGAAGGTAGGAGACAGAGGGCCCGATATTACCATGGCGGCGGGGGGCCGATTGAGCGCGTGGGTAACGCGCCCGGTGAAATCAGTCTGCCCCGCGCGCAATCACAGGCTAATTGGATCCACTTACCTGTTGTTCCGGGTTCCCCGCTGCTAAGCTGCGCTGCAGGCAGACTGCACATGCGCAGTAAGGTCTGTCAGCTGGAGGAGCTCTATTTAAAGGGGCAGTCCTCCACTGACTGATTCTGCAAGAAATAGGAAAAATTACAGCATGGAGCAGCCCAGGGGGAAGGCTGCTCCCAGGTTTAATGATGCCTCACTCCAGCTCTTATTGGATGGGGTGAGGAGGAGGGGAAGGACAGAGATCTTCCCCCCGGCGGGCGGGAGGAAGCGGCCTGACTCTGCCACCAAGAAGGCCTGGCTCGAGGTGGCAGAGGAGGTCACCTGCACCACCAACATATCGCCCACCTGCATACAGTGCAGGAGGTGCTGCAATGACCTAAGTAGGTCAGCCAAAGTGAGTACACTTACTCATTCCCCTACACTCCGTCTGCCACATCACCACCCCCACCCCACACCTCCTTCTGCACTGCCAACACTACTCTGTCACATCACCCCTCATACCCACTCAAACCTCATCCTCATCTTACCTGCACTTACTCACCTCGCCAGTACTCATCCCGCCACTACCACTCAACCCAATCCTCATACAATCTCATGGCTCTATCTCATACTCACCCTCTCATGCATCTCTTTCACGGCCAGCCTCACTCAACCTGCCACTACCTGTGCTGCAGCCACAGGGCATGCATCACATATGTGCAGTAGGCAGCGTAAGGCAAACGTGTCGTGAGCATGAAGGGGATGCACAAGGGTGTTTGTGGGTTTGTCATGGTTTTTACTTATATTTAATTTCTGAGCAACTCACATTACGGCCTCAATTTTCACCATATTTTTTAATGACTTGGATGAAGGAATAGAGAGTTGTACATCTAAGTTTGCAGATGACACTAAATTAGGAGGAACAGTAAGATATGTAGCGTAGATGGGATCAGGAAGTTGCAAAGAAATATTGATGGATTAATTGAGTGGGCAAAAACTATGGCAAATGGAGTTCGAAGTGGGCAAGTATGAGGTCAACCACTTTGGATCGAAGAAAGATAAATTGAAGTAATTTCTAAATGGCTGGAAAACTAGGCACTGTAGAGGGGCAAGATGATTTGGGAGTCCAAGTACACAAATCATTAAAAGCAAGTAGACAGATACAAAAAGTAATCAAATAGGCTAATGGAATGCTGGACTTTATCTCAAGGGGACTGGAATACAGAGGGGAGGAAGTTATGCTTCAGTTGTTTAGAGCCTTGGTTAGACCAAATCTGGAATACTGCGTTCAGTTTCGGTACTGCATCTCAGGAAGGATATATTAGTGTCGGAGGGGGTGCAGCGCAGATTCACCCAAAGATACTGAGGCTAAAAGGGTTAAATTATGAGCAGGTTGCATAAACTTGGCTAGTATTCCCTTGTGTTCAGAAAATTGAGGGGTCATCTAATCGAGGTATTTAAAATATTAAAACGATTTGATAGGTTAGATACGCAGAAACTATTTCCTCTAGTGGGGGAATAAGGAACAAGGGACATAATCTTAAATTTAGAGCTAGGCCATTCAGGAGCAAAATCCAGGAAGCACTTTTTCCCACAAATGGTAGTGGAAATCTGGAACTCTATCCCCTGAAGGTTGTGGATGCTGGGTCAATTGCAGATTTCAAGACTGAGAGAGAGAGATTTCTGTTAGTATGAAGGGATTTGGAATGACCAAGCAGGCTCGAGGGTCTGAATGGCCTACTCCTATTCCTAATGTTCCTATATTCTTTGGTGGAAATGGTTGAGGGATAAATGTTGGCCTGGATACCAGATAAAGTTTCTTCTCTTCTTCAAGTATCTTTAACTTCCACCTGAACAGGCAGTCAAGGCCATAGTTTAACATTTCAGCACAAGGATGACAACTCCAAAATGAAGCATTCCCTCAAAATTGCATTGGAGTTTCAATTTAGGTTATCTGCCAAAGTCCTGAAATGGAGTTTGAACCGATAATCTTTTTTTTCAGAGATAAGAGTACTGTCAACTAAGCTAAGCTAACATGTTGCATTTTTCATTTCTGTACTAAAAACGTATGTATGTTTCCAGTGAATTTAATGCATTATGATGGTTTTCACAATCCAAATACAAGTTAATGGAGTTTTGGCCTGGCATTTGTTTTTTCTCCTGCATTTCTGAATTAGAGAGATTAATGCCTTATTTATTTTGATGATGCATTAAAATACATTGACCAATCCTGCGCTGTGAGCAGCAAGTTGTGCTTGAAGAAAGTATGGCTCAGAGAATCAGTGCTACAATGTTGTAGCCTTATCTCTAACCTGTGCTCCCTTTAAGCGTGGTTCAACTCTTGAAGCATGGTATTTGTGAATTTACCCTATAGTTTAAGCCTTAAACTATTTGCCTGAATACAGTGCGACAACTGGCTTGACAACATAATGCTTTACTGGGCTCATTGTCCTCCTTCAAAACCTTCCACTAATCTAGGATTATTCTGGCGGCAAAGATACCCTCAGGCTCCTTTTCTTTGATCACTTCCTTATATCCCTCTCCACCCTCATCCCCCTTACCCTCCCAACCCCACTTCCTTCTGTGTCCGCCCCGGAAAAAAACTCTCCCTCAAGTCACTTACAATGGCACTTTCAAATTCCCAACTGTCTACCTTTGGCCTTCCATTCACCATGACAGTTCTGCAGCTACCGATCTGCTCAATCACACGGTCACCTCCACCTTTGATGCCCTTATCCCCATTAAAGCCATTACTCTCTCTCACCCTGGTCATCCCCCCTGGTACAGACCTCATTTTCACTCCCTTAAGTCCAAAGGACGCAGACTTGAACATTTATGGCAGACAACTGGTTTAGCCATTCATTGCCAGATCTAGCTGGACCACATTAAGCACTATCGAGTCCCGCTCTCCTCTGCCAAAACTGTTCACTATTCCCGGATCATCCTGGAATGAAAAGATAACCCCTGGCTTCTCTTCTCCACTACAAACCATTTTCTTAAACCTCTCTCTCCTGCCTCCTCCACCTTCACCTCCAACAACAAGTGCGAGGAGCTCATGGACTTCTTTGTCACTAAGATTGAGACCATCCGTTCAGCTGCCTCTGCCACTTCTCTCTCTTCCCCAACCCACCAAGCCAAACTTCCCCTGAGGTTCCCCCTGCCCTAGACCTGAACTCGCATCTTTCTCTAATTTCTCTCCTATCTCTCCTCCTCATGCCCTCTCTGAGCTCATCTTGACCATGAGACCCACCTCTTGCTCCCTCATTCCTATTCTCACCAAATTGCAGACCACCCAACTTCCCTTCCTGGCCCCCATGTTAGCTGATATTGTTGACGGTTCCCTCTTCTCAGGTACTGTCCCCCTCCCCTTCAAATCTGCCGTCATCACACTTGTCCTCAAAAAAACCTTCCTTGACCCCTCTGTCCTTGCAAACTATCGTCCCATCGCCAACGTCCCTTTCCTCTCCAAAGTCCTTGAACGTGTTGTTGCCTTCCAAATCCATGCCCATCTTTCCCTCAATCCATGTTTGAGTCCCTCCAATCAGGTTTCCGCCCCATCACAGTACTAAAACGGCCCTTATCAAAGTCACAAATTACATCCTATGTGACTGTGACCGTGGTAAACTATCCCTCCTCATCCTTCTCGACTTGTCTGCTGCCTTTGACATGGTTGACCACACCATCCTCCTCCAACGCCTCTCCTCTGTCATCAAGCTGGGTGGGACTTCGCTCACCTGGTTCCATTCTTATCTATCCAGTCATAGCCAGAGAATCACCTGCAATGGCTTCTCTTCCCACTCCAACACCGTTCCCTCTGGAGCCCCCAAGGATCTATCCTTGGCCGGGTCCTATTTCTCATCTACATGCTGCCTCTCGGTGATATCATCTGGAAACACATCAGATTCCACATGTATGCTGATAACCCCCAGCTCTACCTAGTAAGAACGGGATATGACGCTCGACTCATCGATCGACAGTTCCGACGGGCCACAGCAAAAAATCGCATAGACCTCCTCAGGAGACTAACACGGGACGCAACCAACAGAGTACTCTTTGTCGTCCAGTACTTCCCCGGAGCGGAGAAACTACGCCCTGTTCTCCGCAGCCTTCAACATGTCATCAATGACGACGAACACCTCGCTATGGCCATCCCCACACCTCCACTACTCGCCTTTAAACAGCCACCCAACCTCAAACAGACCATCGTTCGCAGCAAATTACCTAGCTTTCAAGAGAACAGCGTCCACGACACCACACAACCCTGCCACGGTAACCTCTGCAAGACATGCCAGATCATCGACACAGATACCACCATCACACGAGAGGACACCACCCACCAGGTGCATGGTTCATACTCCTGTGACTCGGCCAACGTTGTCTACCTCATACGTTGCAGGAAAGGATGCCCCAGAGCATGGTACATTGGCGAGACCATGCAGACGCTGCGACAACGGATGAACGGACACCGCGCAACAATCGCCAGACAGGAGGGTTCCCTCCCAGTCGGGGAACACTTCAGCAGTCATGGACATTCATCCACCGACCTTCGGGTAAGCGTTATCCAAGGCGGCCTTCGAGACACACGACAACGCAAAATCGTCGAGCAGAAATTGATAGCCAAGTTCCGCACCCATGAGGACGGCCTCAACCGGGATCTTGGGTTCATGTCACGCTACACGTTACCCCACCAGCGAACAAATGTTATCTGTTTTTAATATAACGGGTCAGTTGCTGTCTTTTCTATGTTTCTACCTCTCTATCTCTGTTTTTTTTGTTTGTTGTTTTTTTTTGGTGATTTGTATATTCTGAGACCTTGCAGGTAACACCTGTCTGTCTGCACACTGATTGCCTTGGCAACGGGCAGTTGAAAAAACTGTCTGTAATCACCAAGCATTGTTCTGTGATTTATAAATGCGATTTCATTTCGAGGATTTCATTTCGTTCACCTGAGGAAGGAGGAAGCCTCCGAAAGCCTGTGAATTTAAAATAAAATTGCTGGACTATAACTTGGTGTTGTAAAATTGTTTACAATTGTCAACCCCAGTCCATCACCGGCATCTCCACATCACAAAATCTAGCAAGAGAAAGCTGTCATAGCTAAGAAAATGGAAGTGTTGAGTGCCCATTTAGTCAACTCGCCAGCTGTAAGGATTCATAAGAAATCCTCTGATGTAACTAAAGCAATGCTGGAATTATTGGGACTTAATGCTTTTGGATGCTGTTACTGTAGTCATGTGCAGGGCAACCTAACAATACCCCATTCCACTGCTTTGATTGTATGGAAGCAATTCATTGCTCAGTACATATATTTCCAACATCCTATGTGAGAAATGAAGCCCCGTAAGATCTATTTCCAGAGACATCAGAAGAGAATAAAGCAACCCAGTGGATGCCCTCTCTGCACGCCCCTCTTCATCACCAATATGTTTTGCTGCTTCATCACCAATGCTTTGTGTTTCATGCAGTTTTTCCTCAGTAGATCATATATGGCTGCCACCCTATAGGATACATTTGGCTAGGCCCCAAGCCATTACGACCTTGCACACAGCTAATGAATATTGTAAAATTGTAGGTGCGCTGCTAGGGATTTTTTGATGTGCACTGGCTGCCCATGAGGCTCCGTTGGTAGCACAATGCCTAATAAAATTTACTTTTATGAGTGTTTAAGCTTACCTATCCATTTAGGCCATTGTCATTACATGAACTATTAAGCATGTGCTCTGTACATGTTCAAATATCCTATGTGAGAATTCAGGCCCCATAAGGTCTATAGCCAAAGACATTAGAAGAGGGTGAAACACCCATTGGACATCTTCTGCTTTCTCTTCTTTGTCCCTCACCTGTTTTTCACAGGCTGAATGGACATATTGACATAAGGTATGGACCAAATAACAGAAAGATATAAAAAACTTGCATTTGTACAACACCTTGTGACATCTTTCAGGAACATCCAAAGTACATCACATACAATGAATTAATTTGAAGTGTAGCCAGTGTTATGTAGGCAAATGCAGCAGTCATTTTGCCCATGGTGAGGTCCCACAAATGCCAATGAGATGAACGATGAAGCAGGGTTTTATAGTGTTGATTGAGAGGGTAATATTGGCCATGACATCAGAAGATCCCCTGCTCCTTTTTTAGGACGTTGGAACAGTTGACATCTACCTGAACTATTGGAACAGGCAAGCAGGGCCTTAGTTTAATGTTTCATCCACCTGAACTACCAGAACAGGCTGATGGGTCTTGGTTTAATGTGTCCTCCAAAGGACAACACCTGCAGAGACTTGAGCAATAATCTAGGCTGACACTTCAGTGAAGCACTGCTGTTATTGTTGGAGGTGCTGTCTATCGGTTAAAACATTTAACCAAGGCCTTGTTTGCCCTCTCACGTGGATATAAAAGATCCCACGGCAACATTCAAAGAAGAATTTCCCAGTGTCCTGACCAACATTTATCGCTCAACCAACACTACTAAAATCAGATTATCTGGTCATTTATCTCATTGCTATTTGTGACACTTCGTTGTGAGCAAATTGGCTGCTACTTTTCCCTACATTATAACAATGACTACACTTGAAGAACACCTCATTGGTTGTAAAGCACTTTGGGACATCCTGAGGCCATGAAATATGTATATCAATGCAGGTTCTTCTTTCTTTCACTGTTTTACTGTGAATCATTATACTTATGCACAAAGACTGCTTTGCATACAAAGTAACGTTTGACCTCACAAGCTTAAAAGGAAGCCTTGACGAAGATGCAAAAAACTTTACCTCATTTCTGGGTCCTGAACAGTGGTCCTTAAAGGATCCATTGGACGCCACTCAAAAAAAAAGTCCAAAAACTAACAACATTTTGCTTTTTGTGGATCAGAAGGAACAGGAGAGCTTCTCCTGGCTTCACAGAACAACTGCAGGCCACTACAGGCCCACTTTCGCTGCTGTCCCGATCATCCCCCCACCTTCCCAGACTTACTTCTTGGCCTCGGTGCGGGCCGAAATTGTTAAGGCCTCAACAGGTGAGCTGCATTGGGGCACCTATTTGGTGGCTGCAATTCATCTGACTTATCTAGATGAGGCCCAAAGACAAATTTGTTACTGTCCTTGGGCCTTTCCGTTCCGGCGTGCTGTCGCTGTGCGCTGCTGGAATCGCGCCCAGTTTGGGCACTATGGAATTTAGGCCACCTTGTATTTTGAATGCTGTAGTGATTTTGAGACTGTCTGCAAGGCAAAGACTTTCACAAAAATGGCCACAATTGAATTCATAGAGGTGTTGGAGCTCAGCCGCACGGTTGAATGCCTGGCCATCAGGGATGGTGAGACTGGCAACCCGCAAACGGCAGGTGACAGAACTTTAACATCCTTCGCACACATCATGAATTGATATTATCAATAATTGACCTGTTGCACACCTCAGTATGCTCATTGCAAACTAACTTCTGTGATGATTCTTAATATTGCTTTATGTTCTCTTCCAGGGCCTTCAAGGATTGATGAAGAGGCAGGCACCATGGAGGAGGACGATTCCTCAGAGGAGCTCCAATCCTCTGAGGGTGCACCATCACATCATAACCAGCCATGCACCAGCGCAGATACTCGCACTTCAGTGGGTCCTGTTAGGCAGATAGTTGGGTTGTCATCTGCTGGTCCACCACTCACAAATGAGCATGAGCAGACACTGGTGGCAGGGGCAGCTGTAGAGAGTCCGTGTTGGGAGGTGCACTCTCTCCAAGCTCTGCTCAGCTAGATCCAGATGATGAAACTTGAGGGACATCGCTGAGAGTGAGAATGATTGAGGTACAGCTCCACCTTTGCGAGGTACTGGAAGACGTACCATGCACTCTCTCCACAATAGCGGAGAAGATGGAGGAGTCTATCTCCAGCATTAGTGAAATTGTGGCACAAGTAAGTGCGGGCATTTCTGCGATGGAGAGAACGGCAGCCTCCATTGAGCTTCAAGCACGGTTCTCAAACGAGTCCATTCAGGCCATGACAATGACCGTGTGGACTCCGGATGACAACATGTCTGCTGCCTTAAACAGGCAGACGGGTACTTTAGCAATGGCCTTAGAACACGTCACAGAAGTGCTCCAAGCTGTTGTCCAGCAGGGTGGTAGGAGTGATGTGACCCTGGCACAAGAGAGGGATGATGGGGAAAGGGGACATGGAAGTGGGGACACCACTCAAAGCGCTCCCAAATCTCACCCGTTGCCCCCCCCCCAACCAATACCCACAATGCTGCCTCCTCTCCCAATGGCCGAGTCTGCTGCTGCACAGGTGCAGGTGGAGCAGTCTTTCGTGGGGCCCTCACGGGCTCCAAAACCCAGAGGTCGTAGGCTGAGAGCTTCTCAGTGGTCAGGGCATGAATCTGAGAAACCTGCCACTACCTTTGCTGAAGCCACAGGGGAAGCACCACATAGAAGCACTGGGAAGAGGAAGACTAGGATTTTTGTAATCACAAAGGGTATGCACAAGGGTGTCTGATGGAATAACATGATTTTCACGAATATTTGTTTTTTCTTAAATGCACATTAAATGTTATAATATTTACCACCACTGCCATGACTTGTCCATTCTTGCGTCCCTTTTGTGAAAGCTCCCTTTTATGTGTTTCATCATGAACGCCAAGACTTGATGCCACCCATTGGGCGTGTTTACATTGGGTGTATGTGTGGTTGAAGGATTGTCTTGTGCAAGCGGGGGAGGGGGGGGGGTGCGGGGGAGGGATGGGGAGGCTGGTGTTGGTGGTGGTTGTTCACGCGGTCTGAGTAGTTCACTATCTTCAGTTTGCAGATCTCCTTATGAGAACCTGTTAGATATGAGTGAATCCCTGGCATCACGAGCAGTCGTGTGAGCCGCAGCTCTGGTAATGTGTTGCCCATTTTCCTCCTTCTCCTCCTCCTTCTCCTCCTCCTCTTCCTCTTTTTCAATGTTGCTGGCAGATGAGCGCATTCGAGCTCCTCCACCTGTAACCCTCTCTGCTGGGCAATGTTGTGCAGTACGCAACAAACAATTATTATTCTGCATACCCTCTCCGGTGAGTATTGATGGGCTCCCCCAGATTGATCCAGGAACCTGAAGCGCATCTTCAGCATTTCTACGGCTTGTTCAATGACAGACCTGGTGGTGATGTCGTTGTACCGCTGCTGTGCTTCATTGGTGGGGTGTCTCACAGGTGTCGTGAGCCACGTCTGCAGGGGGTATCCCTTGTCTCTGAGGAGCCAGCCCTTAAGTGTGCCTTGTGCATGGAAGATGGCCGGGATGTTGGACTCGCGCAAAATGAATGGATCATGGCAGCTGCCAGGGAATCTGGCGCACACCTGCAGAAACCTCCTCCAGTGATCGCAAACCAGCTACGCAAGTGGTAGATGGAGTATAATGTGGGGAAATGTGAAATAATCCACTTTGGTAGGAAGAATAGAAAAGCTGAATATTTTTCAAAAGGTGAGAGACTAAGGAAAGTTAATAGTCAGAGGGATTTGGGTGCCCTTGTACTAGAATCACAGAAAGTTAACATGTAGGTACAGCAAGCAATTAGGAAGGCAAATGGTTTGTTAGCCTTTATTGCAAGGGGGCTGGAGTATAAGAGTAAGGTCTTACTGCAATTATATAGGGCTCTGGTGAGACCACACCTGGAGTACTGTGTACAGTTTTGATCTCCTTATCTAAGGAAGGATATACTTGCCTTAGAGGGGGTGTAACGAAGGTTCACTAGATTGATTCCTGGGATGAAAGGGTTGTCTCACGAGGAGAGATTGAGTAGAATGGGCCTATATTCTCTGGTGCTTAGAAGAATGAGAGGTGATCTCATTGAAACGCATCAAATTCTTAGAGGACTTGACAGAGTTGATGCTGAGAGGCTGTTTCCCCTGGCTGGAGAGTCTAGAACTGGGGGTCATAGTCTCAAGGTAAGGGATCGGCCATTTAGGATCGAGATGAGGAAAAATTTCTTCACTCAGAGGGTTGTGAATCTTTGGAATTGTCTCTCCCAGAGGGATGTGGATGGTGAGTCTTTGAGTATATACAAGACTGAGATCGATAGATTTTTGGACACTAAGGCAATCAATCGGTAACGGGATAGGGTGGAGCTACTCCTGCTCCTATTTCTTATGTTCTTATGTCACCAGTGGCTCCCTGGAAGGATCCGGAGGTGAAAAAATTGAGGGTAGTGGTTACTTTGAGTGTGACGGGCAGTGAGTGGCCACCAGGGCCATCCAAGAGCAGCTTTGCATGAGGGAGCGTGCAGATGCGACCACATGTCGATTCAATCTGAGCCTGCATAGGCAGAGCTCCTCAGAGAAGTCCAGGAAACTCAGCCTCTGCCTGTACACCCTCTCACGAGGGTAGTGCCTCCTGCGACCTTGGCCCCTCCGTTGGTCGCCTCCCTGATCTTCTGCAGGTCCTTGTGACACACCTCTGTCTTCTGCATCTGTAACTTCCAGAACTGCATGCCCTGCCTGCCGCGATCAGTGATGTGCCTCCTCCTCAGATGTACTATAGAATAAATCCAATGCGCCCCACCATACTGATGTTGTCAGTTTGAGGGGGTCCAAAATGTAGGTAAATATGTCTGGACACAAGAATTTTGAGTGTGAACAAAGAAATCTCAGTCGAAACACAAAGAACTCCCGCCAAAGGTTTGCCTGAGAGAACTGATTGCTCTGCTGCAAAAACTCACCTTTTATTCACATGTTAAGCACTAGTTTAAATGTCTAAATGAGCTTCGGCTGCAGCTCACCTCCATTTCCATGGCATGTTTCAGAGGCCACAGAAGACATGTGCAGGAGAAGTTATAATGGTTTGTGTAATTCAATGCACAAAAAGTTAATCACCTTAAGTGGTTTAAATGCCTAAATTGGCCCTTTAAATGTCTGCCCGTCGGGTGTAAGTGCCGGCGAGACTTCAGAGTGTCAGAAGCCGTGCACGTCCAAGTCCGGAAGTGGGCGCGTTGGGGCTAGGATGCCGTCCCGCTTCCAAAACGGAGTATTTTCACTGCCCATCCGCCCCCCCAACCCACCTATTCTTGGGGTTAAAATTCACCCCATTACATCAGCTCTCTGCTCCACTTGAGCAACATTGGGGCGCATTGCTCCTACACAGATGGTGCAAGAGTTTCATCTATATAGAACTTACAGCACAGGAACAGGCCATTTGGCCCAACTGGTCTATGCCATTGTTTATGCTCCACATGTGCCTCCTCCCACTCCTTTTACACATAATCAAGCTGTGGAAATGAGTTCATGTAATTTTGTAATGCTTATGTTTGATTTGCGTAGTGCATTTATCTCATCCATATTACATGGATATTAAAGGCCAGTCACATTTTGCCTTTTCAAGAAATATTGGGGTCCACTTTAACCCTTCCTCTACCTGTCGGGAATAGTGTATGGGAGGGATTAAAATCGGGCAAGTGGACTTAACAGCCCAACGTCGCTTCGTTCTCAACCGGCGCCAATTTATCTTCAACAACTTTCCAGTTGACCAGGACTCCCGCCACAGCTAGGCAGGGACCACATAAATATTATAATGTCGGGTCCGATCATATCATTCGGATTTCTCAAAGTCCAGAGCATTACTGATGGTATCCATGTGGCCATTTGAAGCGCTATATAATCGCCATGGTGTTCATGAATCACAAAGATTTCCATTCCGCCAATGGCAAGGTAGTTAGTGACCAACAACACAGGATCATGCAGGTTAATGTCTGCTTCATTGGCTGCTGCATTGCTTATTTTATGTAATGTTGAGGTAATTATGCCTGGCTTTTTGAAGGAGGAAGCAGACTTTAAGGATGCCTTTGAGGAGACAAAGGCTATCCTTTGTAGCACTGGATTACAAGACAACTCATCAAAAAATGAATGCAGATACAACAAGGCCCATGCAGCTATCAGGGTGATCAAAGAACAGACTATTGGCATATTAAAACAGCACTTCAGATTCCGAGACATGTTAAGGAGCATCTTTCAGTGCAGCACCACCAGGGTTTCTGAGATTGTCATTGTCTGCCACATGCATCACAATTTTTCCATCCAAAAAGGGCCATCTGCGAGCGCACTGCCAATAACCCTGAGGTAATTGCAGGCAACAAAAGTAGTATTACTAGGCTGTCATAGAGGAGACATTCAGCTAGCCCTCTGAATCACCCATTTCACAAATAGACCTGCCCACGTAATGCAATAATCAATGGGCCAGAACGCCATCCCTAACATTGTCCTCTAAACAACCAAACCTACCATAGCAGCCCATCATTCCATCTGCTGCTATATAATATTCGGCATCAACAGAAAGAAACTGTCTGAGCAAAATTGAAATAAAGTGCAGCCAATTTATTTCCCTAAAAAAGGTTCAGTGCATGTGTACTCTGTTCACTACCCTGGTGATTTTTCTTGGTAACAGTGTTCAATGTATCTCTTCTAGAAACTATCCTAGTACTCCTTTTAGAGATTACCAGTAGAAAAAGTTGCTTAGTGCTGGGTTTCATGGGAGTCACTTAGGGGTAGCTTTCATTCCAGTTGATGAGATAGCCCCATCACGTCCACCGCTGTGGGGGCTGCCTGGTCTTGCTCACCTTCTGGTACATCTATTGTCATTTGAGACTGGGGTTAGTTAGGCTGAATGTGGCATTTCCCTGAGAAACAGCTGCTTCATCCATAACTGCCCAAGCCACACCCCTGCTGCTGAGTGATGTGCATGGGAGCAGACCTCCAGACATTAATGAAGGCAGTGATGACACTGCCTATTCCATCTGCCAACATATTCAAGCTGTACAAGACAGCCTGTTGCACAGTAGAGTTAAAGGCCACTATAGTTTGATCATTCATGAGAGACTGTGCTTAGGATCTCAGCCACTGGGGACTCCACTACAGATGACTGTAGAGTTGGCACACACTCCAAAAGTAGGTCTTTCTGTATGACTGAACGGATAAGATGAATGTACTCCTCCATTAGTTACTATACCATGTAGGGTGCTTTGGACAGTCTCAAATAATTTTATAAGATGATTGTGCTCAGATACCAACCTTTAAGAGTAGACCCCATGAGGTCAGAATTCCTAGGGTCTGCAACTGAGGAAGCATGCAGGCCTTCCCGTCAGCTGGTTCCTGCTTCTCTACTGCCAATGCCCTTTGTCCTCCTCACTTATGGTCAGTGCTTCACCCGGTAATCCCTTCTCAAGCTCACTACCTAAAAGCCTTGGGGTGCAAATACCTTTTCTGGTGCTTGCAACAGGTACAGCGATTGAGGGTGATAACTTTCTTGTGGAGACGCTAAACTGTGGTTAGTTCTTGTAGAACCCTATGTAAACAGAAAGGAATAGTGTTAGAATACTGACTGCATGATTACCTTCAAATATGACCTGCATGGCAACTATAGTGTTGCATCAATTATATGCCTGGGTGACAAGAAGAGTGAGTGAGTGAGTAGGCAGAAAAGAAAGAACATGTGCAGGATGGTGCTAGCTTTTAGTTTGGGAAGGCCTTAAGCTTTATGTATTCCCGTTCCTTCTATGTTTTCAAACCCAAGGATTTTAAATGTGGCCTCCATGAAGGCAGTTAAAAGTTTATAGACATAGAACGCTCCTCCAGTTCTGCTTTGTTTCCTTTTGTTAAATGCTAACTTGTTCTATTGAATTAATTTGCACTATTGAAATGTTGGAAGTGTCAGGAGCACATGCAGTGATGCCCAACTGGTCATGCTGTTACTCGCCACTTATGAGCCCAAGCCTGGATGTTGTCCAGGTCTTGCTGCATGTGGGCTCGGACTGCTTCATGATCTGAGGGGTTGCGAATGGAACTGAACACTGTGCAATCATCAGCAAACATCCCCATTTCTGACCTTATGATGGAGGGAAGGTCATTGATGAAGCAGCTGAAGACGGTTGGGCCTAGGACACTGCCCTCAGGATCTCCTGGGGCTGAGATGATTGGCCTCCAACAACCACTATCATCTTCCTTTGTGCTAGGTATGGCTCCAGCCATTGGAGAGTTTTCCCTTGATTCCCATTGACTTCAATTTTACTAGCGCTCCTTGGTGCCACACTCGGTCAAATGCTGCCTTGATGTCAAGGGAAGTCACTCTCACCTCACCTCTGGAATTCAGCTCTTTTGTCCATGTAATGGCTGTAATGAGGTCTGGAGCCGAGTGGTCCTGGTGGAACCCAAACTGATCATCGGTGAGCAGAATATTGGTGAGTGTCGCTTGATAGGACCATCGACAATACCTTCCATCACTTTGCTGAGGATTGAGAGTAGACTGATGGGGCGGTAATTGGTAAGATTGGATTTGTCCTGATTTTTGTGGATAGGACATACCAGCACTGTAAACAGTTTTCCGGGTGTGTTGGGGGGGTGGGGGGAAGAGTGCCCTAGAATGGTAAACAGTGCAACCGTACTTTCTATCGTTTTTTGAAACTGTACCTCTTTTGCTGCATTCATTAAGCTAGTGGGTTTATCTTGACAGTGCGCCGGATTGTAGACAACATAGAACAATTTTTCTACATTTCTGTCTATGCAAAAGGGAGCTTCCATTTTAAATAACTGCTGCAACCCTCTCAGAACTTAAGTTTGTGCAAAGCCTGCTGCGCACTGTTCTCACCACTGGTGCGCTGCCAACAGAACATCCCATACGACCTTTTTGATCAGGCAGCAGATAAACTGATGTGTTGAAACAGCGCACTCTTTTTCTGCAATGCACGATTTCAGGTCTCTGGAGTAAGTCTTCGGCAGATGGCTGTGGTCTTTTTTTGCCCGGTTCATCATTAGTGATCATTTTTCCATGACATCTTATACTTTATAAAATAAGTCCAAGGTGATAGACCCTGGGGAAAAAATGGGGACATAGTTATTCAAGTTTCTGGGGGATTTTAACTTTCAGATAGATTGAGATAAATGGATGAGCTCATGTTAGAAAGGTAGCGAATTTCTTGAGTGTGTTCAGGACAGCTTTCTGCAACAACATTTCCTAGTACCAACAAGGGGGCAGGCCATATTAGATTTAATAATGAGTAATGAGCCAGATTTAGTTAACAGCCTAACGGTGTGTGAACATTTATCTAACAGCAATCATAATATGATAGAGTTCAACGTTGTGTTTGAAAGGGAGAAACCCATATCAGCTACTAAGATTCTAAATTTAGGTAAGGCTGACTTCAACGGCATGAGATAGAGACAGTCTACAGTAAAATGGGCAAATCTGTTAATGGGTAAAATGACAGAAGATCAGTGGGTGGTGTTCAAAAAAGAATTTAACGTGATACAGAACCAGTTTATACCCCTAAGGGGCAAGAGCTCTACATGCCAAAAACAATGAATTGTAAAAGAGGTAAGGGACAACATAAAAATAAAAGGTAAAGCATACAAAAATACAAAAAACAGCACAGATCCTGGCGACTGGGAGAGATACAAAAACAGCAAAGGGTGATAAAACAGAAGGTAAGAGCTATAAAAAGGGAATGTGAAAAGAAACTTGCAAGGGATATCAAAATCAACACAAATTTTTTTTACAATCATTTTAGGAAAAAGAGGGTGGTCAAGAGTAATGTGGGCCTCTTAAAAACTGATAATGGTGATATTGTAAATGAAAATAAGGAAATGATGGATAATTACTTTGTTAAATAATTACTTTGCATCAGTATTTACAATAGAGGAAGAGGGTAGCATGCCGGACACCCCCAGGAAACTAATTTTGAATCGTGCCAGGGACTCACCATAATTAACGTAAGCAAATTAACAGTAATGAAGAAAATAATGGCTAAAGAGTGACAAATCCCCAGAACCAGTTCATTTCCATCCAAGGGTTTTAAAGGAAGTAGGTGAGAACATTGCAGAGTTCCTAACTATAATCTTCCAAAGTTCTCTCGATTCAGGAACCGGTCCTTTAGATTGGAAAATTGCACATGTCACTCCGCTATTTAAGAAAGGTGAGAGAGAGAAACCAGGGAATTATAGATCAGTTAGCCTAACATCTGTTGTCGGGAAATTACTAGAATCTATAATTAAGGATAGAGTGACTAAACACCCTGAACATTTTCAGCTGATCAGAGAGAGCTAGCATGGATTTGTAAAGGCTACTGATGAACCTGATTGAATGTTTTGAAGAGGTGTGTGAAGTAGTGGACAGGGGAATGTCTATGGATGTTGTTTATATGGACTTCCAGAAGGCATTCGATAAAGTCCCTCATAAGAGACTGATAGCTAAAGTTGAAGCTCATGGAATTGAGAGCAAATTATTGACCTGGTTAGGAAATTGGCTGAGCGGCAGGAGACCGAGAGTAGGGATAATGTGCAGGCACTTAAATTGGCAAGATGTGACTAGTGGTGTCCCACAGGGATCTGTGTTGGGGCCTTAACTATTCACCGTATTTATTAATGACTTAGATGATGGGATAGAGAGCCGCATATCCAAGTTTGCCGATGACACAAAGATAGGCAGCATTGTAAACCTACATGACGCGATTTCACCTCAATTATTTAAAGGGCTAATACAAAGATGGAATTTGTAGAAGTTGGGAGCATTGTAGGGGAGAGAGAAAAATTTAGAGATGGAGTCAGGAAGGGGAAAGGCTGCATCCCGGTTTAATGAGCTGTCACTTGATGTACTGCTGGGTGCAGTGAGAGCTAGGTAGAAGGTCCTATTCCCCAGTAATGGCAAGAAGAAACTTGCTGCTGTGATGATGTAGGCGTGGCTAAAGGTGGCTAAGGAGGTCAGCAGCATGAGTGTAGTGCTGCATACCTGGATCCTATGCAGGAAGCATTTTAATGACCTACATAGAAATATAGAAAATGGAAGCAGGAGTAGGCCATTCGACCCTTCGCCCCTGCTCTGCCATTCAATATGATCATGGCTGATCCTCTATCTCAATAACATATTCCTGCTCTCTCCACATACCCCTTGATGCCTTTTGTGTCTAGAAATCTATCTAGCTCCTTCTTAAATATATTCAGTGACTTGGCCTCCACAGACTTCTGTGGTAGAGAATTCCACAGGTTCACCACCCTCTAAGTGAAGAAATTTCTCCTCATCTCAGTCCTAAATGTTCTACCCTGTGTCCTGATACCTTGAACCCTCGTTCTGGACCCCCCCCCCCCCCCCACAGTCAGGGGAAACATCCTCCCTGCATCCAGTCTGTCTAGCCCTGTCAGAATTTTATATGTTTCAATGAGGTCCCCTCTCAATCTTCTAAACTTAAGTGAATACAGGCCGAGTCGACCCAATCTCTCCTCATATGACAGTCCTGCCATCCCAGGAATCAGTCTGGTGAACCTTCACTGCACTCCCTCTATGGCAAGTACATCCTTTCTTAGTTAAGGAGAACAAAACTGCACACAATACTCCAGGTGTGGTCTCACCAAGGCCCTGTATAACTGCAGTAAGACATCCTTGCTCCTGTACTCAAATCCTCTTGCAATGAAGGCCAACATACCATTTGCCTTCCTAACTGCTTGCTGCACCTGCATGTTTGCTTTCAGTGACTGTTGTACAAGGACACCCAGGTCCCTTTGTACATCAACATTTCACAATTTATCGCCATTTAAATAATACTCTGCCTTTCTGTTTTTCCTTCCGAAGTGGATAACTTCACATTTATCCACATTCTACTGCATCTGCCATGTATTTGCCCACTCACTCAACTTGTCTAAGTCACCTTGAAGCCTCTTTGCATCCTCCTCACAACTCACGATCCCACCTTGTTTTGTGTCGTCAGCAAACTTGGAAATATTACATTTGGTTCCCTTATCCAAATCATTGATATATATTGTGAATAGCTGGGGCCCAAGCACTGATCCCTACATTACCCCACTAGTCAGTGTCTGCCACCCCGAAAAAGACCCATTTATTCCTACTCTCTGTTTCCTGTCTGTTAACCAATTTTCAATCCATGCCAGTATATTACCCCCAATCCCATGTGCTTTAATTTTGCACACTAACCTCTTACGTGGGACTTTATCAAAGGCCTTCTGAAAATCCAAATAAATCACATCTACTGGTTCTCCCTTATCTATTCAACCAGTTACATCCTCAAAAAACTCCAGTAGGTTTGTCAAACATGATTTCCCTTTCATAAATCCATGTTGACTTTGTCCTTTAACCAGGTTAGGAAAGGTGAACACAGTTGCAGATTCACCTACAACCTGTAGTGCACCCCTGCTTCCCCCTCACTCTGTCTTGTCAAGCGTACTCTATCACATCACTCCTCACACCCAGTTATGTTTCAACAGTACCCATCGTTCCATTTCAGTGCACTTCCTCACCCCCCCTTCCTCCATCCACCACTGCAACTCACCCCAATCCTTATGTAATATGATACCACCCCAGTCAGCTCACCTGATTCTCAGCACACGTCCTCAAATGGCACTGTCAACATGTCCTCAAATGCATGCCAGTACCGCTCATGATGCATCTGCCTGATAGTCAACCTCACCGAATGCACTGCATCCGTCGGATGCACACATGCCTTACAGACACTCAAAGGTCTGTTGTGTCCCCTTGCAGGAGAAGAGAGCGCAAAATACAAGGGAGTGGGCCACCACTGATCGTCTAGTTGGCATCTATAGAGCAAGTGGCCGTGGAGATAAGTGGGATATTAACGTCCCTAAGCATCAGAGATGGCGAGACTCAGACTTCACTGCTGCAGGGTGACAGCATCAAATATCTCCAACCCACACCTCATACAAGACTAAGTCATGTTGACTTGATTTCAGCACCGAGTGAAATATGATCACCTTAATCATGCTAAATTTCAATGCTTTTACATTCCCATAACTAAATCGTATCCATCTCTTCTCTCCTTCATGGTCATCATGCAAAGGTCAGCAGCATGTGTCCGATGCGGATGATGTTTCCCCAGAGGAACTGTTTCCATCTGAGGCTGCATCGTCACAGGATGCATGCTTACCAGGCACCAGCGCAGATACGAGCACTTACGTGGGATCTCATCTGGTGAATCATAGCTCACTGACCCCCCCAACGACCAGTGGTAGGGACAGCTATGGAGAGTCCGTACCTAATGGCGCACTCCTCTCCAACTTCTGCTCAGCTGGACAGAGATGCTGAACCCCAGGGGCCATCAATGAAAAGGAGAATGATAGAGGGTCAGCATCAAATGTGCAAGATACTGGCAGTCCTGCCAGGCACACTTTCCACAATAGCAGAGAGGATGGAGGAGTCCAGCTCAAGCATTTGTGGATTGATGTCACAAGCCATTGAGAGGATATCTTTTATGGATAGAATGGCCTCCTATGTGGAACTTGAATCACGGCACACTAATTAGTCCCTGCACGACCTGTCGATAGTCATGCAAACTATGGATGCCAACATTTCTGCCACCTTAAACAGGATGACGGATACTTTAGCCGTGGTCTTACAAGGCCTCACTGATCTGCTCCAAGCTGCTCTCCCGCAGAGTGGTGGGAGTGATGTGCTGCTGGCCCAGGAGAGGGATGATGGCGAAAAGAGACATGGAAGTGGAAACTCCACTCAAAGCGTTTCCACGTCTCACCCGTTGCCCCCCCTCCCTCAACCAGTACCCGACCAGCCTCCTCTCCCGATGGTCGAGTCTGACCCTGCATAGGTGCAGGTGGAGCAGTCTTTGGCGGGGTCCTTGCGGGCTCCAAAACCTAGAGGTAGTTGGCCGCAAGCATCTCAGAAGTCGAAGCAGGGATCTGAGCAGCCTGCCTCCACCTCTGCTGAAGGCACAGGGGTTGCACCACATCGGAGTGGTAAGGAAAGGAAAGGAAAAGCTACCATGGGTAAATACATGGGTGTTCATGAAAATGTTGCGTTCGTAAATTTAATTGATTTATTCACATAAAATATATTAATTTGCACCACTTTCCTGTGTTGCCCATTCTTGCCTGGTGATTGACAACTCACCTTTCCAGTTGCTTGATGATTAAACTGAAAACATGAATTGACGGGGACCAATTGGTGCATGTGCAATGGGTGGATGGTTGATTACAGGACTGTTTTGTGTCAGTGGGGTTGGGGGGAGGATAGTGAGAGGGGCCGGGGGATGTAATAGTTACTTTGGTCCAGTGTGAGTGACTAACTGAACCTTCAAGCTATTAGGGCATCCCCGGCATCCCTGTGCCTTCAGCAGAGGTGGAGGCAGGCTGCTCAGATCCCTGCTTCGACTTCTGTGATGCTTGCGGCCAACGACCTCTGGGTTTTGGAGCCCACAAGGACCCCGCCAAAGACTGCTCCACCTGCACCTATGCAGGGTCTGACTTGGCCATCGGGAGAGGAGGCTGGTCGGGTACTGGTTGAGGGAGGGGGGGCAATGGGTGAGATGTGGAAATGCTTTGAGTGGAGTTTCCACTTCCATGTCTCTTTTCGCCATCCCTGGTCTGACGTTCGGGGCCCCATCTTCATCTTCTTCCTCTTCCTCCTCCTCTCCATTGGAATCCTCATCAGATGAAGAGTGCTGAGAAGCTTGTTCCTCCTGCACCTCTAGTCTTCGCTGCTGTGCTATGTTGTGCAGAACCTAGAGCAGCAGTTATCCTAGAAACCCTCGCTGGTAAGTACCGAAGGGCACCTCCAGACCTGTCCAGGCACCTAAAGCACATCTTGAGTATGCCGATGGCTTGCTCAATGACACATCTGGTTGTCATATAGCTTGCGTTGTAGCGCTCTTGGGGTTCATTGTTGGGGTTCCTCAGAGGTGTCAACAGTCAGGTTTGAATGGGACTCCTTTGTCACCTAGCAGCCATCCCTTAAAGTGGTTCCAGGTACGAACAGTTCAGGAATGTTGGACTGCCGCTGTATGAAAGCATCATGGCAGCTCCCAGGGAATCTGGCGCAGACCTACATGAACCTTTTCATGTGGTTGCAGACTAGCTGCACACTGATGGAATGAAATCCCTTGCGGTTGACGAATTCTCCTGGTTGATCTGGGTGTGCTCGGATTGCCACTTTTGTGCATTTGATGGCACCTTGCATCCGTGGAAAGCCAGCCAAAGACTCGAATTCCAGTACCCAGTCATTCTAGCTTTTGTCAACACAGGGGAAGTTTACATACCTCCCAGTCCTGGTAAACAAGCCATCAATCACCTGCCTTATACATTTACATGCAGCTAACTGCGAGACCTTCAATATGTCTCCGGTAACGCCCTGGAAGGAACCAGATGCAAAATATTTGAGGGTGATGGTGACTTTCACAGTCACTGGTAATGGATGGCCACCAGGTCCAGCAGGGAGCAGGTCTTCTTCTAGAAGGCTGCAGGTGTCTCTGACAACCTGACATGACAATCTCAGTCTTCGGAAGCAATGCCCTTATGAGAGGTCAAGGGAGCTGAGCCTCTGTCTGTGCACGCTGTTAGGTGGGTAGACCCCTCTGTTGCTCCCTTTTCTGTTGTCCACCTGCAGCTTCCTCCACAGCATGTCTTTGCTGCATATGATGCTAAATGTCTTCCTCATCTGAAGTCCAATCTAAAGCAGCCATGCTGCCTCCCATCCTAACATTCTCTGTATGAACACCTCCAAACTGTACAAATAAGTCTCTCACAACAAGTACTCTCACCAAACCGTTTCTCAAAGGGAACTGAGAAAGCAGCTGTGAACACTGAGCCTTTATTCATAGCGGGACTCCTGACCTTTAACCTTCTCCATGAAGTGCTGCTCAATTGCGCCTCCATTTCACTAATGAGTTTCCCGAACCTGGGAAACCCATGTGGGAGGCGTTAATTTCAAATCGCTGCCAAAATCTCAGGAAAGGAGCCTCATTTAAATTTATAATGACGGACCCACCTCACCAGAGCTGGTTACTTGGATGCCCCGATATCTGCTGCAGTTAAAATAGAAACAGGCGCGTTCATGGCTGGTTGCGGTCGGGTTTCGCAAATTTGATGATGTAACTCCCCCAATATTAGAGGGGGTTAAAATTCCCCCCAATTCTAATCAGTGTAATCTGAGCATTAGCCGATCACATTTTGGTTGTAAACCTCTATGCAACATACACATGGAGTTGGCTGTTTTGGTGCACTGGAATGTTTACATTTCTTAATACTCTTCTCAGCATGAAATGGTATCAGACATTGACAGATTTCATGCTATGATATTCCGTACACTTTCCACAAAACTATATTCAAAGTCAAGATATTGAGAGGTTTCATTTTCACAGTTTTTGATGCCAGACATGTCTATTTGAAAAAAAGTCATTAATCCAGTCTAAACTGGATTATGAGTATAGTGTCAAAAATCACTATTCATTTTATTGCAGAGTTAAAATAAGTATGGCACAAAACCATCCACTGCAACATGTCCTTGAGAAGTGCTACACATGAGAACAACGGAATAATTAATTGGCAGGATACCAGATGTCTGCTTACAGGTGATAGTAAAGGATCACACCAAAAGTTGTCAACTAAATAAATGCCCATCCTGTGTTTCTCTTCATTAATTCAATATGCATGCCAACCATAGCTTCTGATTTTACCCTTTTTGACTTCCTTAAGAATCATGCCCATGTTACGATGTTGTGAATTCAATGCATTCATTAAGCCTACACTGCATATTTAGCAATTGGAAATACACACTCTAAATCCTACGTATAATGGAAAAACAATTGACTTATATCTCATGCAGAATTTCATGAGAAATCAGTACTCTAAATGTATTAAACATGTTTTGAATTTTAATGCCAGACCTCAGATTAACTGCATGTCAATGGGGTTTTTCCTATAATTAGAAAGTTTAAAGAGTATTGATAGCTCAATTCAGAAAATGCTTGAAAATGTTAATTCTCCAGAGTGCATAAAAGAGTCTGTTGTGAAGATTTTAATTTTCATGTGCCAACCTCTTCAATGATAATTATTACAAATAAATTATTAGTTGGATACTTATTAATCTTATGATAATTTTAATAGAAAAGCTTTATTCTTTTCTGCTACTTCTTGCAATTGCTTCAACAGAATTGAGGACTCTATGCTGCTAAATTCAGAAGGACAGTGCATTTGTGACAGTAAAATGTAATCATGATTCATTGGGCACGATTTTAACATTGAAAAACTGATGGATTGGGGGAGGGGGGGAATTAAAATCGCAATGATTTCAGACCTGCCCCCAACCTGCCCCCAACCCGCCTCCAACCTGCCCATTCCTGGTTTTCACTGGGGCGGGACCAGGGCCGGGCGACCAACCCACTCCCAGGAGGTGGTTTGGTGACTAAAACCTTTCAAGGAGGCTGTGGGCCTCCATTTTTGCAGAATATACAATTTCAACCTCTGGGAGCCGAGATTCCCGGGCCTTCTTCACGCCATGTGAGAGGAGGTGAGAAGGCCCAAAACTGCAGGTAAGTGCCTTTCTTGCACAGCTTGTGGGCCCGGAGGAGTAAGGGTGCTTCCCCCTGGCTCAACAAGCCTACCTGCAATGACCCCGCAATGATCACGAACCCCCCATCTCCGACACCCCCCCCACAATGATCATGGACCCCCCCCCAAATGATCACGGACCTCCACGATGACCCCTGGCTCCTTAATGATCGCAGAACCCGCGATGACCCCTGACCTCCCCAATGATCGCGGACCCCACGATGACCCCCAATCCTGACACTCCCCCCCCCAGCGACTGACTCCCAATCCCATTCCCATGACTGACTCCCCCCACGATCCCCATGCCCACCGGTGCCCCCATACCCATCAGTGCCACATGCTCACCCATGCCCCCCGTGCCCACCCATTCCCCCCCCTATTCCGTTCAATCAAAGACTTACCTGAAGACTTACCTTTTCACATCCTCTCCTGGCTGCTCTCCGATCCAACTGAGACCAGCCTGTCAATCAAGCCGGTCAGTCAGAGGATAAACCCGTACTTCCGCAATTGGATCCCCCCTGCCCCCTCCCCGGATCGTGGTCAAAATCATGCTCGTCATTCTACAAATGTTAGATACATTGTACGTGTTCTCATTTGTTTCCCATATGACTTAAAAATCATAACAAAAATGTAAAAATGATAGAATAAAAAATATCAACATCAGCAATTGTTTTACTTCTTGTTAATTCGATATTATGGGTTGCGATTATTTGCATACTTTCTGCACACTGTATTCTGAATGGGACATTGTGGAAATCATTAAACTAACCTTTGCTGTCAAATGAAGCAGATTTTTGCTGCTGAAGTTTTACCTGATCTAGTCAATTAAATGCCTTCTAAATAATTCAAACCTGCATTTTCTGAATTTATTGGCAAGCATGAAAGGCCTACAGGTTTCAACAAAAATTTCAGTCCTTTTGATTTATTTGACCTATCCACTAATGAAAACAAATTGCAAATGGTTGCTTCCATTAAACCGGTGCCTATTTTTGAAGTCACAGTCCTACACACATCATAGTTGACACTATTCCTTTCTATATTTATTTGTAGGGGAAGAGAATAGTGGAATACTAATTTAAATGTCCTTTTTAGTTAGTTTTGTCAGTTAATGTCTTACAGATAAATGTATGGTTGACATATAATTCTCAAGCTCTGCTATAGACAATAATCTACATTTCTCAAGTAATTTCACACTTGAATTACATTGAAAAGATGTTTCTACATTTCCCTAGCTAACTTAATAGCCAATGGCATTACTGTATGGCTACCAAACCTTACAAGCTCACTAAGGGAAAAAACACAAATTATAAAAATAAGTTAATTATTAATTGACAATCTCTGTCATGTAATGCCCTTTCCAAAAAAGATGTGCCAAATAAAATCAATGACTTTATTATAAATGAGATTGATGTCTTAGACAGGCTAGTCATGACTCAAAACAAATAAATCCCTCAGAATGAATGGTACTTATCGCAGTGCTGAGTGAGACTAGGGAAGAGATTTGTGAGGCACTAACAATACCCAAGAGGAAAACTGGGGATGTACCAGTTGATTAGAAACAGGCTAATGTTCCCATGTTCAAAATGAGTGACAAAACATACACAGGCAATTACTGACCCATTGGCCTTACTTCCAATCCATGTTACAATAATAGAATTGATTATCAGGAGTAAACTTGAGAAGCATACAAAAAGGCTAATGGAATGTTGACCTTTATCCTAATAGGTTTGGAATTCAAAAGTGAGGAAGTGATGCTTCAGTTGTACGAAAGTAAGGAAGTCTTACTACAATTGTACAGGGCTTTAGTGAAACCTCACCTGGAGTATTATGTACAGTTTTAGTCTCCTTATCTAAAGAAGGATATACTTGCCTGAGAAATGGTGCAACAAAGGTTCACTAGATTGATTCCTAGAATGAGAGGGTTGTCCTATGGGGAGAGATTGAGTAGAATGGGCCTATACTCTCTGGAGTTTAGATGAATGAGAGGTGATCTCATTGAAACAGACAAGATTCTGAGGGGGCTTGATGGGGTAGATGCTGAGAGGTTGTTTCACCTGGCTGGAGAGTCTACAGCTAGGAGGCATAGTCTCAGGAGAAGGGATCGGCCATTTAAGACTGAGATGAGGAGAAATTTCTTCATTCAGAGGGTTGTGAATCTTTGGAATTCTCTATCCCAAAGGGCTGTGGATGCTCAGTCATTGAGTACATTGAAGGCTGAGATAGATAGGTTTATGGACTCCAGGGGAATCAAGGGATATGGGGATCGGGCGGGAAAGTGGAATTGAGATCAAAAATCATCCATGATCTTATTGAATGGTGGAGCAGGCTCGAGGGAACATGTGGCCTACGCCTGCTCCTTTTTTCTTATGTTCTTATGTCACCTGTGGCTCCCTAGTGTGGCTGCCTCACACACAGCCTCTCTGTGTTTTTAAAAACTACTCAATTTAATTTTACCTCAGTAGAGCTTGAAATTTGTCCACTATCTTTTATTCTTGATTTTTTTTTCAGCAGAAATTGCAGCAATCTAAAGAAAAGTGTTCCTCACTATAGCTGACTCAATGGTACTGATGCATCCTGGGAAATTAAGTTCACTGCCCATACTCAGACTGCACAATCTGAATTCAGTGCACGGCATAAGAGCACTAGGTGTTGTTCCCAGGCTTTTAGGAGAAGCTGAGGTCTTCAAGTAAAAGGTTTAAGGAGTCATTAAAAAATGCAAATGACAATTCAATGGATAAATGTTATCATGTTATTGTGAAATACATAATTCATTGCTTTTAATTTGAACATTAGAAATTTCAGTTAATGAAGAAAAAAATGGTGGATGAAAACATTCGGAAAGGACTTTGAGAGAATGGTGGTAACCTTGTGGACAGATGTGCAATCAGAATGATGAGTTTTCATAGGTGCTTTCCAGTATAAATGTGAACATGGGAATTTATAATGGAAAAAGTTGACACAAAAAGCATGACAAAATAGTGATGACAGGAAGTCAAGGGATTTCATCGTGAAGCTTTGGGAAATATGGGTTTGGAACTGGGAGGCAATGTACATTTGAAGACTTTAAAAAGCAATGGGGGCTTAGAGATGAGGCAGTCGTTGGAAAAGGCAGATAGGTCGAGGGGAGAGTTTTTTGAGGAGTAAGTTGATGATGGTGGTTTAGAAAAGAAGGAGGACAATACCTGAGCAAGGAAAGTCATTTGCAATGCCAGCAAACATGGGCACCAGGAAGGGAGTTGAGTGGGGAGTGGATCAATAGAGCAGGATATGGCCTTGGTAGCCAGAAGATGGGTGAGGAATTGCAAAAGCACAGGGGCCATGGGCTAATGTGGGTGGGAGATGGGGGAAGCTGAAGCTTGGGTGAAGAAAAAAGGAAGGATAAAGTGGAGGCAGCTGCGAGGATGTTCTTCGTAGAATCATTGAATCTTAGAAATTTACACCCCAGAAGGAGGCCATTTGGCCCATCATGTCTGTGCTGACCACAAAAGAGCTATCCAGCCTAATCCCACTTTCGAGCTCTTGGTCCGTAGCCTTGTAGGTTACGGCACTTCAACTGCATATCCAAGTACTTTTTAAATGCGATAAGGGTTTCTGCCTCTACCACCCCTTCAGGCAGTGAGTTCCAGATCCCCACCACCCTCTGGGTGAAATAAATTCTCCTCAATTCCCCTCTAATCCTTCTACCAATTACTTTAAATCTATGACCCCTGGTTATT
Organism: Heptranchias perlo; assembly: GCF_035084215.1. Classification (NCBI taxonomy): domain Eukaryota; kingdom Metazoa; phylum Chordata; class Chondrichthyes; order Hexanchiformes; family Hexanchidae; genus Heptranchias; species Heptranchias perlo. The sequence goes on from NC_090327.1 coordinate 88,439,635, forward strand.
GACCTCCCTGCTAAGGGAAATAGGTCCTTCCTGTCCACTCTATCTAGGCCCCTCATAATTTTATACACCTCAATTAAAATCCCCTTAGCCTCCTCTGTTCCAAAGAAAACATCCCCAGCCTATCCAAACTTTCCTCATAGCTAAAATTCTCCAGTCCTGGCAATATCCTCGTAAATCTCCTCTGTACCCTCTCTAGTGCGATCACATCTTTCCTGTAATGTGGTGACCAGAACTGTACGCAATACTCTAACTAGTGTTTTATACAGTTCTAGCACAACCTCCCTGCTTCTTATATTCCATGCCTCGGCTAATAAAGGAAAGTATCCCGTATGGCTTCTTAACCACCTTATCTACCTGTCCTACTACCTTCAGGGATCTGTGGACATGCACATGTTCCTTTGCACTTCTCTGTATCCTCCCATTTATTGTGTAATCCCTTGCCTTGTTTGCCCTCCCCAAATGCATTGCCTCGCACTTCTTTGGTTTGAATTTCATTTGCCACTTTTCTGCCCACCTGACCAGTCCATTGATACCTTCTTAATCATTGATAACTTCTTAATCATGCCCCCTACATTTAAGTCTAAATCACTGAAATATATCACAAAAAGCAAGCCCTGCTGAACCCCACTGGAAACAGCCTTCCTGTCACAAGAACACCCATCAACCATTACCCATTGCTTCCTGCCACTGAGCCAATTTTGGATCCAACTTGCCACTTTCTTTTGGATCCCATGGGCTTTTACTTTTCTGACCAGTCTGCCATGTGGGACCTTGTCAAAAGGCTTGCTAAAATCCATGTAGACTACATCAAAAGCACCACACTCATCGATTCTCCTTGTTAATTTAATTAAGTCAGTCAGACACGACCTTCTCTTAACAAATCCATTCTGACTATCCTTGATTAATCCATGCATTTCTAAATGACGATTAATACTGTCCATCTGAAATTTTCCCAATAATTTGCCAGCCACCAAGGTTAGGCTAACTGGCCTGTAATTACCCATGTCTATCCCTTTCTCACTTTTTATACAATGTTACCAGTCCTCCAGTCAGCCAGCACCACACCTATAGCCTCAGAGGATTGGAAAATGATGGTCAGAACCTCTGCTATTTACTCCCTTGCTTCTCTTAACAGCCTGGGCCTGGCGATTTATCTACTTTCAAGGATGCTAAATCCCTTAATATTTCCTCTCTCACCGTGTTTATCCCATCCAATATTTCACACTCCGGCTCCTTAACTACAATGTCTGCATCATCCCCCTCGTTTTGTGTAGACGGATGCAAAGTATTCATTAAGAACCATACCCACATCTTCCGCCTTCACACACAAATTACCCTTTTGGTCTCTAATAGGCCCTACTCATTCCTTAGTTATCCTCGTGCTCTTTATGTATTTATAACATATCTTTGGGTTTTCCTTGATTTTACTTGCCAACGTTTTTTCATCCCTCTTTGCTTTCCTAATTTCCTTTTTAATTTCGTCCTTGTACTTTCTCCTCTAGGCTTTCTGCAGTAATAAGCTCTCAGTATCTGACATAAGCTTTCCTTTTTTGCTTTATCCTACCCTGTCTGCTGCTTGACATCCAGGGGGCTCTAGTTTTGGCAGTCCCACCCCTTTTTCTTTGTTGGAACATATTTGCTCTGAACCCCCACGATCGCCCCCTTGAATGCCTCCCACTGCTCTGACACTGATTTACCTTCAAGTTGCTGATTCCAGTTCACTTTTGCAAAATCATATCTCAGTCTATATTTGTACTTTTCCATAACTACACTAAATCTAACAGTATTATGATCACTACCACCAAAATGCTCTCCCACCGATGCCCCTTCCACCTGCCCAGCTTCATTCCCTAAAACTAAGTCCAGAACTGCCCCCTCTCTTGATGGGCTTGCTATGTACAGGCTAAAAGAAGTCCTCCTGAATGCATTTTAAGAATTCTGTGCCCTCTATACCTTTACACTGATTGTATCCCAGTTAATATTAGGGTAGTTGAAATCCCCTACTATTACTGCCCTATTGTTATTGCGCTTCTCAGAAATTTGCCAACATATTTGCTCTTCTTTCACCCTCTGACTGCTTGGAGGTCTACAGTACACTCCCAGCAGTGGCTTATGGCTGTAATTGTTTCTTTAATTAATATTGTAAGCCCCCCACTCCTTTTTTATCTCCCTCTCTATCTCGTCTGAAAATCCTGTAACCGGGAACATTGAGCTGCCATTCCTGCCCTTCTTTAAGCCATGTTTCAGTAATAGCTATGATATCATACTTCCATGTGTCTATCTGTGCTCCCAGCTCATCTGCCTTATTCACTAGACTCCTTGCATTGAAGTATATACCATTTAGCACTGCCAAACTCCTGATCTTGATGTTGAAGATGAAGAAATCCTTGAGCTTCTGTCATTTGGTATTTCAAATGAGGGCAGATGGGGTAGGAGAGAGAAGGGTTTCTTTTATTCATTCATGGGATGTGGTGTTGCTGGCGAGGCCAGCATTTATTGACCATCCCTAATTGCCCTTGAGAAGGTGGTGGTGAGCCGCCTTGTTGAACCGCTGCAGTCCATGTGGTGAAGGTTCTCTCACAGTGCTGTTAGGAAGGGAGTTCCAGGATTTTGACCCAGCGACGATGAAGGAACGGCGATATATTTCCAAGTCAAGATGGTGTGTGGCTTGGAGGGGAACGTGCAGGTGGTGTTGTTCCCATGTGCCTGCTGCCCTTGTCCTTCTAGGTTGTAGAGGTTGCGGGTTTGGGAGATGCTGTCGAAGAAGCCTTGGTTTAAAGAAGCAATTGGTTGTGGAAAAAAAAAAGAAGTTGCTCTCCAGTATTAAAGGCAGTTTTGACTGGGGATAACAAAGCATGTTGATGTTTGACCTGGCAATTGGTAACTAGGCCAGTTATGTGCCAGATACATTCCACAAGGTGGAGAATATAACAAGGAGAGAGTGACAGGAGTGGCAGGCAGTGATTGGTTGCCTGGGACCAAGGGTATCAAAGGCCGAAGTGAGGGCACGGTTAAGAAGTGGTGTTGTGACAAGTTGAAGCCCAAAGGTGAGGGAGTTGGTAATTTATGAGTGACCTGGGGGAACGTTTTTCCATGGACTATGACAAGGTGTAAATAATATGAGAGGCAAGAAAATGCAATTCTTTTTTATTTGTACAATTTTCTAAATAGAAATTGTTTGTCCATTAATACATAATATCAAAGCCCCTTGCGGCATTTATGTAACAGTGTCAAATATTAGTGTATCTGATTTGGATATAACTATTAGGCCTGAAATTCTTGCTGCCCTGCTTTGCCACCGAAAGTGAGGTGTGACAGGACCTTCGACCAACATCAGCTGCATCCTTGACCCTGCCCCAAATCTCAGATTCAAGATCATTTGCACATGGAAGCAGACGTCTGTATAGTTTTCACTGTCACTGGGGCATTCGCCTTGGCAAGGGGAGCGGCAGGAATTTCAGAGTGGCAGCTTGCCATACGTTAAGGGGGCTAGGAGTTCCAGCTGGAGAAATGCTAAAGAATGTAAATAATTCAATGTTGCCCTTGAGAAACCAGCATCTCCAGCAGTGGTGGACCTCACTCTGCCAATATCTTGCCCTGGCACGCTAGTATGGCAGCACCATGCCACAATGGGGCAATGGAAGTAGAACTGGCGGACACATGAATATCCCCACTTGCAACAAGATTTGTTAATGTACAAATAAAGGAGTGGAGACCCAGCAGAACTGGGTTCTGCACAGGTTCTAGCCCATCTTCCCCAATTGTGCTGCTGCCACGGTCTCCCAGCTGAGCAATTTTGGGCTCATTAAATTTATTGATGCATTAGTGGTAGATCATCTGCTATATAACTTGCTATTCTAAATACTTTGCCAAGTTCTCAAACTATGTCATGTAAAATGTGTCATGGAAAAATGTTCCCACAGTTTACATGGCATTGACATTCAGTGACTGAAACAATCCTTTAGGTACTATAGCCATTCAGCGGTCTATGTCAGAAATCAACTTAGTGGTGAAACCAGAAAATGTTGGAAATGACTATCAGATCTTTCAACAACTGAAAGAGAAAGATAGGTTAATGCTTCACTGTTACCCTTCATCAGATCCGTTGAACTGGACTGGACTCTATTCTCTCTGATGCTGTTTGATTTACGATGCATTGCCAGGGCTTTGTGTTCTTGTTTTATATTTCTGTTTATTGTTTTTCTTTTCATCTGTACCTTAAATCAACTCAGCAGTAACCCATACGTCGAGAGCTTCCCCATGAAAACCTAACCAGAACTGAAGGCATCATCAGTATAGCTAAAACTTGTAACTGACACAAGACCAAACTATGAAACTGGAAACGTTTCTCCATTTAAAAAAAAGAATTATTAAAGGGGCTGGGGCTTGGTTAATGTGACACAAAACTATCGTATGTGCTCTGCTGGTGTAGTTTGGCTGCCTTTAAGAACACCACTCAGTTTTTATGTTTTTCCCTGGGAACTGTAACATTGAAGAAATTGCTGAAGAAAGTGTCCTTGTGTTCGACTGCCAAATGACTTTGTACACACAGGTAATTATTTGACTGACAGACTATGTGCTGTCCGTGCTAACCTAGGGATTTTAATTTTAGTTAGATTTTTCTACATTTATCAAAATCAATTAACCTACAACCTACAAGGCCAAGGAACAAGAGCTGGAAAGTGGGATTAGGCTGGATAGCTCTTCTTCGGCCGGCACAGATATGATGGACCGAATGGCCTCCTTCTGTGTCATAAATTTCTATGATTCTATAATTATCAATTATCATTCTATTCACTACAACACTGCTGTAGTCTTATAGCTGTCATCAACAGTCCAAGTAACTCAGAATACAGCACATCTAATTTCATAAATGTATATGCTTATGGGAACACTGAAATGCTATTGTCTATTTTTCTTTTTCTTAATGTGCTGTTATGGCAAAATAGCTGGTCTAAATCTATTCATCTGTCCTGCCTGCTATTGAGGACTTTGTCCCATTCTCATGCTTCTGTGCCTGGCTAACTTTGCATTGGTGTTGTTTTCTTGTGATTTTATTTTTGCTGAACATTCAATAAACAAAGTGTATCAGTACAGACTAGAGTGCATAAATAAACTGATTTACAAGTTTGGGTAACACAAGATTCTCCATGTTGATTGGTTCATGAACCTTCTGATTTCAATTCCATAGGGAACGGAAAGACAAGCAAAAATTAGGAGCAACGTAATAGCAGAATTAAAAAGGAGGCTCCTAGTGAAGGTTACCATTCCATTGAAGAAGAAGGTGTTGAAGAGATTGATGTAGATGATATAATAATTGAACACAGGACATGCTTCTCTTCAAAATAGCTCTAATAATAAATAACAATTAATGCATATATTTATATGGCACTTTATCATGTTGAAGTCTCTCACAGCACTTTACAGAATAAATTAGGTAAAGGTGGTGGGGTAGCTCTGTTAATAAAGGTTGACATTGGTATAATAGTGAGAAATGATCTTGGCTCAGAAGATCAAGATGTCGAATCAATTTGGGTGGAGGTAAGAAATAGCAAAGGAAAGAAATCACTGGTGGGAGTAATATATAGGCCCCCTAACAGTAGCTACACCGTAGGGCAAAATATAAATCAGGAAATGAGGGGGGCTTGCAAAAAAGGTAATACAATAATCATGGGCGATTTTAACTTTCACATAGATTGGACAAATCAAATTGGCAACAATAGCCCTGAGGAGGATTCATAGAGTGTATTAGGGACTGTTTCTTAGACCAATACGTCTGGGAACCAACTAGGGAACAGGCCACTTTGGCTCTGGTAATGGGTAACGAAACAGGATTAATCTCAAAGTGAAGGATCCCTTGGGAAGCAGTGATCATAACATGACAGAATTTCACATCCAGTTTGAGAGCGAGGATCTTGGGTCTGAAACTACTGTATTAAACTTAAATAAGGGCAATTATAAAGGAATGAGAGCAGAATTGGCTAAAGTGGACTGGGTAAACAGATTAGATGGTATGATGGTGGATAAGCAGTGGCAAACATTTAAAAAGATATTTTATGACTCGCAACAAAAATAAATCCCTGTGAGGACGAAAGACTCCACAAAAAGGGTGAACCAACCATGGCTAACTAAGGAAGTCAAGGATGGTATCAGGTTAAAAGAAAAAGCATACAACATGGCAAAGATTACTGGTAAGCCCGAAGATTGGGAAAACTTTAAAAACCAGCAAAGGATGACTAAAAGAATAATAAAGAGGGAGAAAATAAATTATGAGAGTAAACGAGCAAGAAATGTAGAAACTGACAGAAATGTAGAAACACAAGTATATAAAAAGGAAGAGGGTAGCTAAAGTAAACGTTGGTCCCTTAGAGAATGAGACTGGGGAAATAATAATGGAAAACAAGGAAATGGCAGAGGAATTGAACAGATATTTTGTATCTGTCTTCCCAGTAGAAGACACCAATAATATATCAATAATAATAGAAAATCAAGGGGCAAAGGGGAGGGAGGAACTAAAAACAATCACTATCACTAAAGAAAAAGTATTAGGTAAACTAATGGGTCTAAAGGCTAACAAGTCCTCTGGACCTGATGGCTTGCATCCAAGGGTCTTAAAGGAAGTGGCTGCAGAGATAGTGGATGCATTGGTTGTAATCTTCCAGAATTCACTAGATTCGCTGGAATGTCCCAGCGGATTGGAAAACCGCAAACGTAATACCCCTATTTAAGAAGGGAGTGAGACAGAAAGCAGGTAACTATAGACCAGTTAGCCTAACATCTGTCATTGGGAAAATGCTAGAATCCATTATTAAGGAAGTAGTAGCAGGACATTTGGAGATTCATAATACAATGAAGGAGAGTCAACATGGTTTTACGAAGGGGAAATCGTGTCTGACAAATTTATTAGAGTTCTTTGAGGAAGTAATGGGCAGGGTGGATAAAGGGGAACCAATGGATGCAGTATATTTGGATTTCCAAAAGACATTCAATAAGGTGCCACATAAAAGATTACTGCACAAGATAAGAGCTCATGGTGTTGGGGGTAATATACTGGCATGGATAGAGGATTGGCTCACTAACAGAAAACAAAGAGTCGGGATAAAAGGGTCATTTTCAAAATGGCAATCTGTAACTAATGGGGTGCCGCAGGGATCAGTGCTGGGGCCTCAACTATTTACAATATATATCAATGACTTGGATGAAGGAACAGAGTGTCTTGTGGCCAAATTTGCTGAAGATACAAAGATAGGTAGAAAAGCAAGTTGCGATGAGGACACAAAGTGTCTGCAAAGGGATACCGACAGGTTAAGCAAATGGGCAAAAATTTGGCAGATGGAATATAATGTGGGAAAATGTGAAGTCATCCACTTTGGGAGGAAAAATAAAAAAGCAAAATATTATTTGAATGGAGAAATACTACAAAATGCTGCGGTACAGAGGGATCTGGGTGTCCTCGTACATGAAACACAAAAAGTCAACATACAGGTGCAGCAGGTAATCCGGAAGGCAAATGGAATATTGGCCTTTATTTCAAGGGGGATGGAATATAAAAGCAGGGAAGTCATGCCACAACTGTACAGGGTGCTGGTGAGACCACACCTGGAGTACCGCGTACAGTTCTGGTGCCCTTATTTAAGGAAGGACATACTTGCATTGGAAGCAGTTCAGAGAAGGTTCACTAGGTTGATTCCGGGTATGGAAGGATTGTCTTATGAGGAAAGATTGAACAGGTTGAGTCTATACTCATTGGAGTTTAGAAGAATGAGAGGAGATCTTATTGAAACATACAAGATTCTGAGGGGACTCGATAGGGTAGATGCTGAGAGGATATTACCCCTCATGGGGGAATCTAAAACTAGAGGGCATAGTCTCAGAATAATTTAAGATGGAAATGAGGAGGATTTTCTTCTCCCAGAAGGTTGTGAATCTTTGGAATTCTTTACCCCAAAAAGCTGTGGAGGCTGAGTCATTGAATACATTCAAGGCTGAGTTAGACAAATTTTTGATCAGCAAGGGAGTCAAAGGATATGGGGAAAAGGCGGGAAAGTGGAGTTGAGGTAAAAATCAGATCAGCCATGATCTCATTGAATGGCGGAGCAGGCTCGAGGGGCCAAATGGTCTACTCCTGCTCCTATCTCTTATGGTCTTATGGTCTTATTACTTTTGAAGTGCAAGGACTGTTGTTATGTAGGCGAATATAACGTGCATGCTGTTCACTATGTTGTGATGTGGAGATGCAGGTGATGGACTGGGGTTGACAAATGTAAAGAATCTTACAACACCAGGTTATAGTCCAACAATTCACTATGTTGTGTTACTCATCATATACTTTAGCTCACTCTCGCTTTGAACACCATTTACATGAATCATCCAGCTGACTCTACCTATCAGAAAGATCAAATAGACTTATCACAAAATATGAAATGGATGTACATGTTATATCTGTACATGAATATGTTTAATGTTGTCCATCAGGCTTTAGAGGTGAAATTCTCATGTGCACTATTTTAACATTCATTAACCCGTCTAAAGTAAACTGGTTAACAAATATGTTAAAATAGCAGACAGAGGAATACCATATTGGCACACTGACAAGTTCATTATAAATATCGCTGCACTGCACTAGTGATTTAGATGCCATTAGTTTTAATTAATAGGAACATAGGAATATAGGAACATAGGAACAAGAGTTACCAATTCAGCCCCTTGAGCCTGTACCGCTATTCAGTTAGATCACAGGTGATCTGTCCCTCCATTTGTCTGCATTTGATCCATATCCCTTGATACCCTTACCCAATAAAAATCTGTCTATCTTAGTGATGAAAATGTCAATTGACCCAGCAGCCACAACCTTTAAGGGGAGAGAATTCCACATTTACACTACCCTTTGTGTGAAAAGGTGCTGCCTGACTTCACTCGTAAATGGTCTCGTTGTAATATTAAGATTGTGTCCCCTTGTTCTGAATTCCCGCACCACAGGAAATGGCTTCTCCGTATCTACTCTATTGAATTCTTTTATCATTTTCAACATCTCAATTAGATCACCCCTCAACCTTCTAGACTCGAGGGAATACAAGCTAAGTCTGGGCCTGTTTTCTACCCCATGAGTCAAGCACATAGAGGTAATTTTGACTTTGGGCGAGAGGTTATCAGATCAGCAACCTGTTATACATCTCTCCTGACTTTGACATAGAAGACAATGGAAATGAAAATCGAGAGAGAGAACCAATATTGCCATTTTACACTATCGCCCAAAATCAAAATTACCCCAGTAGTATGAAACTAGGGTCACATGTAAGCCAGAGAAAGTATGGGTGGCAGGCTCCATTTCCTGAAGGAAAATAGTAAATCAGTTCGGTCTTTTTCAGGTGCTATCCCATCAATTACAAGATTCATTTAATTCAGTTCACAATTTATCACTACACTACCATACTGGTATACATCCCTAGATGGAAAGAATGTCTATTTTGCCATGGTCCATCAGGCAATTATGACACCTGTGGAGGTTGGCATATATTGTGAGGAAGTGCAGCTTGATACAGGTCACATGTGCGGTCAGCTTTTGAACACATTTAATTTCTAGTATAATAGATATTTTACTTTTAACATTGGGTTGATGATTTTGATGAATCCTAGCTCTGATGCCATCTGATACTAATTTCTGATCAATTTTCCACATATATTTCTTCCAATTGTGATATTGTATTGTCCTAGAACTGGCTGAGCTTCATTTAGAATCATAGAATCATAGAAAGGTTACAGCACAGAGGGAGGCCATTCGGCCCATCGATTCCGCACCAGCTGTATGCAAGAGCAACACAGCTCCATTTGGTCCATATCTTAATCTGCTTTTTTTGCTGCAGTATATATTGTCTCCATCTGCTGTAGTCATTTTCATTGACTAAGTTAATACTTACTCCAGGGACTAACATTATTTTCACAAAGTTGTTCAGCATTAATCTCAGTCATCAATAGTTTGGGATAAGTAATATAACACTGCATAAATGCATCCATAATCTGTATTGGATGAATTAGGGTCTCTATGGTGTATCCAAGCAGCATTATACACTTGCAACACTTTATTCACTTTGTGTTCCTTTGTGTGCCATCCCTTAGAGACTTGGGCTGTTTGCTTCTTGTCTCATCAGCTAATGGTTTGATAGAATGTCTTGAAAAGCGTTTTGATTTGCTGGCCAATCGACACAGTTTATCTTTTACAGGTCGGACTGCTTCAACATTTCGATCATTTATTACCTGACAATGTTATTCTGTTTCCATGGGCTTAATTTTAACATGGCGGCGGTAACTCACCGGGAGGTGGGGGGGGAGTGAATTGTCGCGTGGGACACTGGGAAAAAATTTCTGTGCATCAGCTCGAGCGATTGCGACTAAATTGAAGGCCCTTAATGTAACTTTTGGGTTCCACGTCTCCAAGCTGCGCAGCGGGCGTACTGTGCACCCGAATGTGCTGTCACCTGGAGCATTTAAAGGGCCATTGCAACCATGGGTTTTGAGGGAGATAGGAGGGGTGTGCAGAGATGAAGCATCAAAGGAGTAAGGCAGCACCCCGCTTTAACGACTCTTCTCTTGAGTTGCTACTGACCGGTGTGAGCAGGAGGGACATACTATACCCAGCTGACTGGAGGAAGCGCCCTGCCTCCACCTCCAAGAAGGCGTGCTGAAGGTGACAGAAGAGCTGAGCAGCAGGAGCACCTTGTCAAGGTCCTGGGTTCGGTGCAGGAAGCGGTTTAATGACCAAACTATTCAGGAAAAGTGAGTAGTTACTGATTCATATCCTGTGGTGTACATTATCTCCCCCTTTCACTCGGCCTTGCCATACCTACTCCATCACATCACTCCTCGCTCCCACTTAAGTCTCAATATCAACTTACCTTCACTTTTTGTGCACTTCCTCACCTCCCCATTTGTGAGCCCACCAGTCCCACTCACCTGAATTCTGATACAATGTGATCAATCTGTTTGATACTCACCCTCTGATGCATCTATTTAATTGGCAGCCTCACCCAAAGCAATGCATCCATTGGGTGACTACGTCACCTTCACTCACTCACAAGCCTGTTCTTTCTCCCCTTGTAGGAGAAGACAGTGCAAAATGCATGGGAGAGGAGTAGGACTGCAGGGGGGCCACAACAAATAGTGCCCCTGACAGAAGCGGAGGAGGAGTTGTTAGATCTCAGCCGCACGGTTGAATGCCTGGCCGTCAGAGATTGCGAGACTGGCTGGTGACAGAACTTTAACATCCTTCATACATATCATAAATTGATCTTATCAGTGATTGACCTGTTGCACACCTCAGTATGCTCATTGCAAACTAACTTCTGCGATGATTGTCAATATTGCTTTATGTTCTCTTCCAGGGCCTTCAAGGATTGATGAAGAAGCACACGACATGGAAGAAGGCGATTCCTCAGAGGAGCTCCAATTCTTTGAGTGTGCACTGTCACATCATAACCAGCCATGCACCAGTGCAGATACTCGCACTTTGGTGGGTCTTGTTAGGCAGATAGTTGGGTTGTCACCTGCTGATTCAACACTCACAAGTGAGCAAGAGCAGACATTGGTGACAGGGCCAACTGTGGAAAGTCCACGTCAGGGGGTGCACTTTCTGCAAGCTCTGGTCAGCTGGACCCAGATGATGAACCCCAGGGTACGTCATTGAGAGTGAGAATGATCGAGGTGCAGCTCCACCTTTGTGAGGTAATGGAAAAGGTGTCACACACACTCTCCCAGTAGTGGATATGATGGAGGAGTCCAACAATGTCTTCGATGGAAAGAGTGGTAGCCTCCATTGAGCTTCAAGCACGGCTCTCAAATGAGTCCATTCAGGCTACGACAATGGTTGTGTGGACTCTGGATGCCAACATGTCTTCCGCCTTAAACAGGCAGACAGAAACTTCATCCGTGGCCTTAGAAAGTGCCACATCTCCTCACCAGCCCGCTGGCCTGGGAGAGGGATGATGGCGGAAGGGGACATGGAGGTGGGGACTCCACTCAAAGTGCTCCCATATCTCACCTGTTGTCCCCTCCCCCGTCCCCCTCAACCAGTACCCGCGGTGCTGCCTCCTCTCCCAATGGCTGAGTCTGCACCTGGACAGGTGCAGGTGGAGCAGTCTTTGGTGGGGCCCACAAGGGCTCCAAAACCCAGAAGTCATAGGCTGAAAGTATCTCAGCAGTCAGGGCATGAATCTGAGCAACCTGCCACTACCTCTGCTGAAGCCACAGGAGATGCACCACGTAGAAGTGGTAGGAAGAGGAAGTCTAAGGTTTTGTAAACACCGAGGGTATGCACAAGGGTGTCTGATGGAATGTCATGTTTTTCATTTATATTTGTTTATTGTTAATTGCACATTAAATGTTATAATTCTCACCACCACTGCCACGACTTGCCCATTCTTGAGTCCCTCTTGTGAAAGCACTCTTTCATGTGCTTCATCATGAACACCAAGATTTGATGCCACTCATTGGGCGCGTTTACAATGGGTGTATGTGTGGTTGAAGAACTGTTTTGTGCAAACGGAGTGGGGGGCTGCTGGTGTTGGTGGTGGTGGTTGTTCCAGATGGTCTGAGTAGTTCACTATCTTCAGTTTGCAGATCTCATTATAAGAACCTGTAAGATATGAGTGACTCCCTGGCATCATGAGCAGTCATGTGCACTGCTGCACTGATGATTGGTTGCCCATCTTCGTTCTCCTCCTCCTCCACCTCCTCCCCCTCCTCCACCTCCTCCTCATCATCTTCTTCAATGTTGCCGCCAGATGAGGATGCTTCATGAGCGCATTCGACCTCCTCCACCTGTAACCCTCTCTGCTGGGCGATATGCAGGATGCAACACCTGACTATTATTCTGCATGCCCTCATTGGTGAGTACTGATGGGCTCCATCAGATTAATCCAGGCACCTGAAGCACATCTTCAGCATTCCTATGGCTTGTTCCATGACAGACCTGTTGGTGATGTGACTGTCTTTGTACCACTGCTGTGCCTCGTTGGTGGGGTTTCTCACAGGTGTCATGAGCCATGTCTGCAGGGCGTATCCCTTACCTCCAAGGAGACAGCCCTTAAGTCTGTTTTGTGCATGGGAGAGTTCCAGGATGTTAGACTCGCGCAAAATGAAGGAATCATGGCAGCTGCCAGGGAATCTGGCACACACCTGCAGAAACCTCTTCTGGTGGTCGCACACCAGCTGCGCACCGATGGAGCGATATCCCTTTCTGTTGATGAACGGTCCTGGCTCATGTGCAGGTCCTTGGATTGCTGTGTGTGTACAATCAATTGCGCCCTGCACCAGTGGGAAACCAGTGAGAGAATTGAAACCCACTGCCCTCTCAGTCTGGCTGATATCATCACAGGGGAAGTTGACATAGTCGGATGACCTGGCAAACAAGCCATCCGTGACCTGTCATATACACTTATGTGCAGACGACCGAGAGACCCTGGAGATATCACCGGTGGTACCCTGGAAGGACCTGGAGGTGAAGAAGTTGAGAGCAGTGGTGACTTTAACTGTGACGGGCATTGCGTGGTCACCAGGCCCAGCTCTGCATGAAGGAGCGTGCAGATGTCTGCGACCACCTAGCGACTCAATCTGAGCCTGTGTAGACACTGCTCCTCAGAGAGGGCCAGGAAGCTCAGCCTCTGCCTGTACACCCTCTCATGCGGTTAGTGCCTCCTGTGACATCGGCCCCTCTGTTGGTCCCCTCCCTGGTCTTCTGCAGGTCTTTGTAGCGCACCACTGTCTTCTGCACCTGCAACTCCGAGAACTGCACGCTGTGCCTACTGCAGATTGTGATGTACCTCCTCCTCAGATGTAGTATTGAAAAGATCCAAAGCACCCCCCATCCTGATGTTGTCAGTTTGAGGGGGCCCAAAATATAGGTAAATATGTGTGAACACAAGAATTCTGAGTGTGAACAAAGAAATCTCAGTCCAAATTCAAAGAACTCCCAGCCGAAGGTTTGTCTGAGAGAACTGATTGCCTTGCTGCAAAAACTCACCTTTTATTCACATGTATCAATCACTGGTTTAAAGGTCCAAATGAGGGCCGGCTGCAACTCGCCTCTGTTTCCATGGTGTGTTTCAGAGGCAACGGGAGACACGTTCAAGAGAAGTTAAAATGGTTTTTGTAACTCAATGCACAGAAAGTTAATCGCATTAAGTGCTTTAAATACCTAAATTGGCCCTTTAAATATTGGCGCATCGACTTTAAGTGCCAGCGGGACTTCTGGGTGTCAGAAGCGCGCACGCATCCAAACGCAGTTGGGTCAAATCCGGAAGTGGGCGCATTGAAGCCGGAAATGTGGTCCCGCTCCTAAAACTTAGTATTTTCACTGCCCACCCACCCCAACCCACCCGTTCTTGGGGGTTAAATACACTTGGTCTGTTGTGGAGTGTTTTGTCACTGTTACAGTGCTGTGCTTGTTCCTAGAATTCTGACATCTTAAGAGTTTGATCCTATCACCAGTCTTTCAGGATAATGCCTGTGTCCCATTGCCTTAGACATGTTGCCGAATGGTTCACCGGTGTCCTCCAGGAAAGGGAACTGCTAGCCCTTCCTGGTCTGGTGCATGAGTCCAGTCCCACATGATATGATTGTTTCTTAATGCCCTCTGAAGTGGCATTCCTCTACAAGCCACTCAACTATATAAACAATTGCCACTAGGGATGAGCAACAAACGTAGCCTTGCCAGCCCTATCCACATACCTTATGACTTATAAACAGGATCATTTTCTGTATCTGTGACAAACTGATTAACATGTATCGGTGCCACAGGCCTTTGCTGCAGTCTGCCACTTGTGTATGACTTTGTGCTGGCACAGAACTGCCACGGACATCACTGCCAACTGGCTGCCGATGTACTATTCCAACAAAGTCACTGCTGGAGGATATTTCCTCATGAAGCTCACTGATCTGCCTAAGGATTGGGCAGTGATCCTGTAAGAGGTCTCTGAAACTTTTCCTGACTGTTGTCTGTGGCCTTTCTCCAAAAAAGTCAAAATCAGCTGTGACTTCTTCTTTAATTTACCCAGGGAGTGGTTAGAATGTGGAACATGCTACCACATGGAATAGTTGAGGTAAATAGCATAGACAATTTAGGGGGAAGCTAGATATGTATATGAGGGAGAAAGAAATAGAAGGATATGCTGATAGGATTAGATGAAGTAAGGTGGGAGGAGGCTCGTGTGGAGCATAAACACCAGCATAGACCAGTTGGGCTGAATGGCCTGTTTCTGTGCTGCAAATTCTATGTAATTCTATGTCGCTTTAGATCCCAAATTCTTCAAAGCAGCAGAGAGAACATTCAAATCAGATGCTTGCACTGAGTCTGCAGTCAGACTGCATTTCAGACAAACTCTTCCATCACGTCTGGGTTGTTGGACTGTTTCACTTTACCAAGACTACCTTCAACAGTCATGTGCAAGGAGCCAAGTAATTGCTGAATATGCTCCTTCTGCTATACAAGCCTCCAATTTCAAAGCAGACCTCTGCCCTGCACAAGCTGGCTGCTCCTGACATAGCGCCACTAGTACCCCACCATTAACACTAATCTGCAATATCTAAAGCTGTGTGGGTACTTGGTGAAAATGTGGAGGTTCACAATTGGTGCTGGTTGTGATTGGCTACTCTGTTCCTACTGGACTAGTTTTTTATTGATGTGAAGATGACTGATGGTACATTATGAGAAAAAAAATATTCATGGAGTATTGCATTGTCATTACATACTTTATTATATACCATGCATGTTCATTGTACATAAATATGTTCATGCAACATATAGTACAAATCATAAAATATCTGAAGAATGTATACATATGAAGAATTGTGTGCTCCCTTCCAACCTCCAAAGGCCATATTGTAACTCTCTCTGCCAAAAACATCAATTATGGATGTAAATTTTTTCTGATGTGAACCTGCACCACCTGTTCCACTTTGTATCCTCTACTTTTATCTTTGAACACAGAAGTAGCGATATAGACCGGGTGAGTTAGCCCATGGTAATTCCTTCTTGGAGTATATTTTTAGTCGCATCATGGTATGTGTAATGTTATTTACAAAATTCTGCCATTTTCACTTCAAATAAATGCCTTATTGCATTCTTGCTAATATTTTTCTGCATGTATAGTTTTTTTTGCATATATCTTTTGCAGATACAACTACTAGTGCTCGTGATGTGCTGTCACACTTGTTTCCTTTTATTAACATTTGGTGGATATTCTCCCAAACCAAATAAACCCTTTATGCGGTATATTACAGGACTTATCCGGACATCTAAGGCCTTATTTGTAAACATGGGCCCAGAAATTACTCACCTGAGGACACCGTTCCATAATGGCATCCTCTCTCTCCGCCGGTGAATCAATGAAGCAAGTTCGCGAATGCGCACATGCTCACTAAAACCCGGAAATCGCGAACTTGCTCCCATTGGTTAGCCGAAGGTTTGACAGGTCCGAATTAAAGGGCCACATCACACTACAATCAATAAAATCATTAAACATTCGTAATCTTACCTCTCTGCCCAGCTGGAACAAAGATACTTATGCCACCAGAAGGTAAGCTGGAAAATACCAGCCCTACACTACTTTTTAAAAGCGCAATGACTGTTAATGACTGCAAAACAACAAAAAATTAAATTTTAAAAATGTGGAATGTCATATTAATCTTATTTTAATATTTTTGATCGTTAAAAATGTTTTAAAAAAATTAAAACTTTTTTTTACTTTTAACTTTTGTAAGCTTCATTAAATTAAATCATTTGCTTGGCTTTTTAGAATAAGATATGTTACATTTTTATTTACACTGATATATAACTTTAAATGAATGATCTCTACTTGCCTGCTTGTGGGCGTAACTTCTCTTGACAGAATCTGTGGGCGTGGCTTCCATTCCCACAATCTCTGTCGATTCGAAGGAACCTGCGCTGATTTCACAGCGCTGAACTTAAAAAAAATTGAAGAGGGAGCAAGTGGACATTGGAGACCACGAGGTAAGTATTTTCGTGGTGTTTGTCCGCAGGATGTGTGGACAGCCTTATCACGCCGGTCAGTAAAGCTCCGGCCCCATGATCTTTACAATTTTGTTGTACTGCCACTGCTTACAAACACTGTGCACTCCACATCTGCATCGATTAACTTTCTGATATTTATATCAATTAGGTGTCTTGTTAGATGCTTGAGAAATGTTAAAGGATCATTATTCTGGTACATCGAGGTTCACTGCTGTTTGCTTGTTTCCACTAACAGAAAAAGCATGTTCCAAAATTATGCATTCCTACATTTTCTCTTGTGATTTGCAAATATTAAAAAAGTAGGCTTCTCTTGCACTTTTGGAAAAGATGAATTTTGGCCCCTTAAAACTGCCCATCAATGAAAGGACAGGCATAGTTGGAATCATCAGGGTGTTTAAAAATGTATGACAGTAAGAGTCAAAGACAAACAATAAGGAACTGCTATAGACCACCAACATTGCATTGAATTGTTTCAGTAAAGTAGAAGTACTCTCTATTAGGGAGAATACTAACCAAGAGCACAAATAGCTGTCCTGATTAAAACTGTACTGAAATGGAGAGTTTTTCATAAAGAGAAGGCAAACTTTTGGTCACAGGGCATAACTACATTTTGATTTTATCATGTTTAACACGTGACAGTGCACAAGACAACATGGTCCAATATTAAAAAATGAACATAAAATAGTTAGTAACCTTGGAAACGGGTAGTACTTTGCTACTAACAATCATGGAATCATTAGTTTTAATATTACAGCATGATAAGGACAAGAGAAATGAACAATAAAATTAATGTACCAGATTCAAAAAGAGCAGATTTTATTGCTGTGAAGCAGGGACTGGGGAGCATTCACTGGGAAATTATATTAGCATGGAGAATCACAAAGAAAAGAAATGAATGCGTTCAAGTATAAACTGGAGATAAAAGCAATAGCAAAGCATTTTTAAATGCAT
This sequence comes from Heptranchias perlo, assembly GCF_035084215.1. Taxonomy (NCBI): domain Eukaryota; kingdom Metazoa; phylum Chordata; class Chondrichthyes; order Hexanchiformes; family Hexanchidae; genus Heptranchias; species Heptranchias perlo. The sequence goes on from NC_090327.1 coordinate 88,457,609, forward strand.
TGAGTATTTTAACAAAGGAAGATAAGGAAGGATTGGAAGATTCACTAAAAAAGGGGGTAAATTTGACTTCGGGGGTAATGGTGTAAAACAGGCAATATCAGACCAGCTGCCCATTATACATTTCTCCTGATTTTCATTTCTATTGACTGTTTTACATATAGGCCAAAGTCAAAATTACCCCCAAGATTTTTTTTCAAAAAGTCAAAAACTCTTTGTGAAAGTAGTTAGCTTATCTTTTGACCTCTCCCAGTTGTTGTTCTGTTCCCTCTTTATATTTGTAAGGAATCTTACAACACCAGGTTATAGTCCAACAATTTTATTTTAAAATCACAAGCTTTCGGAGATTATCTCCTTCGTCAGGTGAGTAGTGAATGAGAGCTTCTCAAATCGCATATCTTATATTAGGCTGGGACACCATCACACCAATCAAAGGTGTCATTTGTGTTCAGACAGGTTAGCCACAGAAAACAGTAGGTCCCAGTATGCTGAATACACATTGTGTCAAATTACACAGACAGAGAGAAAGAGACCCGAAAGGCAGAGAGAGAGAGAGAGAATTTTCAGTTGTATTAAAAACAGATAACTTTTTTTTCCCTTGCTGGTGGGGTTACATGTAGCGTGACATGAACCCAAGATCCCGGTTGAGGCCGTCCTCTGGGTGCGGAACTTGGCTATCAATTTCTGCTTGACGATTTTGCGTTGTCGTGTGTCTCGAAGGCCGCCTTGGAGAACGCTTCCCCGAAGATCGGTGGCTGAATGTCCTTGACTGCTAAAGTGTTCCCCGACTGGGAGGGAACCCTCCTGTCTGGCGATTGTTGCGCGGTGTCCGTTCATCCGTTGTCGTAGTGTCTGCATGGTCTTGCCAATGTACCATGCTCCGGGGCATCCTTTCCTGCAACGTATGAGGTAGTATACGTTGTCTACCTCATACGTTGCAGGAAAGGATGCCCCGGAGCATGGTACATTGGCGAGACCATGCAGACACTACGACAACAGATGAACGGACACCGCGCAACAATCGCCAGACAGGACGGTTCCCTCCCAGTCGGGGAACACTTTAGCAGTCAAGGACATTCAGCCACCGATCTTCGGGGAAGCGTTCTCCAAGGCGGCCTTCGAGACACACGGCAACGCAAAATCGTCGAGCAGAAATTGATAGCCAAGTTCCGCACCCATGAGGACGGCCTCAACCGGGATCTTGGGTTCATGTCACGCTACACGTAACCCCACCAGCAAGGGAAAAAAAAGTTACCTGTTTTTAATACAACTGAAAATTCTCTCTCTCTCTCTCTCTCTGCCTTTCGGGTCTCTTTCTCTCTGTCTGTGTAATTTGACACAATGTGTATTCAGCATACTGGGACCTACTGTTTTCCGTGGCTAACCCGTCTGAACACCAATGACACCTTTGATTGGTGTGATGGTGTCCCAGCCTAATATAAGATATGCGATTTGAGAAGCTCTCATTCACTACTCACCTGATGAAGGAGATAATCTCCGAAAGCTTGTGATTTTAAAATAAAATTGTTGGACTATAACCTGGTGTTGTAAGATTCCTTACATTTGTCCACCCCAGTCCATCACCGGCATCTCCACATCATGGCTCTTTATATTTTCCAGCTCTCCAAAGGGGTTTCTCCAGGCTAAACATGCCAGTTCAGGGTCCAACCTGAAAAGTTAACCAATCTTTTTCAGATGCCGACTAACCTGTTCTGCATTTCCAGCACTTTTTAAACTTTTATTTCAGACTTCTGACATTCAGGGGATTTCTTTTTAATTTAAACGAAGGATTATTGGGATAAAAAGAGAAAAGTAGAAAAATGCAGTTGGTATTAAGGGTAACTATAAGAGTTTCTTTGGGTAGGTAGATAGCAGGAAAAGCATTAAAGGATATATATATATCCTCTTAAAATTAAAGTGAAGGTACAGTGGAGGAAGATAAAAATTTAGTTAAGTTTTGAAATTACAATACCAGTTAATTCTATAAGGTAGTTTCAAGGGAAGCATCTGGAGATATAATTGGCCTGGAAATTGCTCATGAAATAGGCTATCAGGGCTCAGCGTTATTTCAGGGCAAATGGCAGACAAGCTCTGGAGAGCGGACATATGCATTCAAACGCGGAAATCTGGAAATTGCTCTCCTGCTCATTTCAAAGCTTCGTGTCAAAGAGATCTCATCGGCTGAATGAATGGACCAGTGTGAACTTGCGGCACTGCCCAGCTGGAAGCACACTAAACTCTCCATGAAAAAGGTTTTTTAGCTGCAAACTAACTTTACCAGCATGGTAAGTATTAATGACTGCCAATCAACCTCTCTGGCACTGATAATTAACTTTTAAAAATGTGCAGTCTCATTCCTCCCGATACTAATTGTTGTTGGGGACGTTTAAAAAAAATTGTAATTTAAAATTGTAATTTTTTACTTATTCTTTCTGTCTCTTTTACCTCCGTATTTTAATCTTGCCCTCTTTTTATTGCATTTTCTCTAACTAATTTTATAGAGAATTTACTAATCTACCTGACATTTCCTGGTTCTTAGTCTGCGGGGTTTGCGAAGGAGGCTTTCACTTCCATGTTCTGACTGCATGACTTGTCAAGGATGTTTCCAGCTGATTGGTTGAGGGAAAAGAGAGATCCAGCTCTCACAGCTCAGAGAAGCCCGGGAACGACCACTGTACTTCTTGCAGGTTGCAGCAGGAGCAGGAGCAGGGGCAGTAGCAGCAGCAGCAGCAGCAGCAGCAACAACAACAACAACAACAACACATCACATTTACATGGAATCATAGAATGGTTACAGCACAGGAGGAGGCCATTTGGCCCATCGAGCCCGTGCTGGCTCTCTATAAGAGCAATCCAGTTAGTCCCATTCCCCTGCTCTTTCCCCGTAGCCCTGCAAATCTTTTCACTTCAAGTATTTATCCAATTCTTTTTTGAAAGCCGTGATTGAATCTGCTTCCACCACCCTTTCAGGCAGCGCATTCCAGATCATAACTACATGCTGCGTAAAATAGTTCTCCTCATGTTGCTTTTGGCTCCTTTGCCAATCACCTTAAATCTGCGTCCTCTGGTTCTCGACCCTTCCACTAATGGGAACAGTTTCTCTTTATTTGCTTTATCTAAATCCTTCATGATTTTGAACACTTCTATCAAATCTTCTCTCCATCTTCTCTGCTCTAAGGAGAATAACCCCAGCTTCTCCAGTCTATTCACGTAACTGAAGTCCCTCATCCTTAGAACCATTCTAGTAAATCTTTTCCACACCCTCTCTAAGGCCTCCACATCCTCCCTAAAGTGCGGTGCCCAGAATTGAGCACAATACTCCAGTTGTGGCCGAACCAGTGTTTTATAAAGTTTCAACATTACTTCCTTGCTTTTGTATTCTATGCCTCTATTTATGAAGCCCAGGATCCCATATGCTTTTTTAACTGCTTTCTCAACCTGTCCTGCCACTTTCAAAAATTTGTGCATATATATCCCCAGGTCTCTCTGTTCCTGCACCCCCTTTAGAATTGTACCATTTATTTAACATTTCTTCTCCTCATTCTTCTTGCCAAAATATATCACTTTGCAGTTCTCTGCATTAAATTTCATCTGCCACATGTCCGCCCATTCCACCAGCCTGTCTATGTCCTCTTGAAGTCTATTGTTATCCTCCTCACTGTTTACTATATTTCGAAGTTTTGTGCCATCTGCAAATTTTGAAATTGTGCCCTGTACACCTAAGTCCAAGTCATTAATATATATATATATAAAAAAGTGGTCCTAGTATCGACCCCTGGGGAACACCACTGTACACCTTCCTGCAGTCCGAAAAACAACCGTTCACCACTACTCTCTGTTTCCGGTCACTTAGCCAATTTTGTATCTATGCTGCCACTGCGCCTTTTATTCCATAGGCTTCAATTTTGCTGACAAGCCTATTATGTGGCACTTTAACAAATACCTTTTGAAAGTCAACATACACAACATCAACCGCATTACCCTCATCAACCCTCTCTGTTATCTCATCAAAAAACTCTATCAAGTTAGTTAAACACGATTTGCCTTTAACAAATTTGTGCTGGCTTTCCTTTATTAATCCATACTTGTTCAAGTGACTATTCATTTTGTCCCGGATTATCGTTTCTAAAAGTTTCCCCATCACCGAAATTAAACTGACTGGCCTGTAGTTGCTGTGTTTATCCTTATACCTTTTTTTGAATAAGGGTGTAACATTTGCAATTCTCTAGTTTTCTAGTACCACCCCCATATCTAAGGATGATTGGGAACTTATGGCCAGCACCTCTGCAATTTCCACCCTTACCTCCCTCAGCAACCTCGGATGTATCCCATTCAGAGTGGGTGACTTATCTACTTTAAGTACAGCCAGCCTTTCTAATACCTCCTCTTCCTCAATTTTTAGCCCATCCAGTATTTCAACTACCTCCTCTTTTGCTGTGACTTTGGCAGCATCTTCTTCCTTGGTAAAGGCAGATACAAAGTATTAATTTAGTACCTCAGCCATGCCCTCTGCCTCCATGCGTAGATCTCCTTTTAGTCCATAATTGCCCCCACCCATCCTCTTACTACCCATTTACTATTTATATGCCTATTGAAGACTTTTGGATTCCCTTTTATGTTAGTCGCCAGTCTATTCTCATACTCCCTCTTTGCCCCTCTTTTTTCCTTTATCACTTCTCTTCTGTAATTTCTATATTCAGCCTGGTTCTCACTAGTATTGTCAACCTGACATCTGTCATACGACCCCTTTTTTGGCTTCATCTTACTCTATCTCTTTCGTCATCCAGGGAGCTCTGGCTTTGGATGCCCTTCCTTTCCCCCTCGTGGGAATGTACCTAAACTGTACCCGAACCATCTCCTCTCAAAAGACCGCCCATTATTCGATTACTGTTTTGTCTGCCAATCTTTGATTCCAATTTACCCGGGCCAGATCTGTTCTCAACCCACTGAAATTGGCCCTCCTCCAATTAAGTATTTTTACTCTAGATTACTCCTTGTCCTTTTCCATTACTATTCTAAACCTTATGATACTATGATCACTGTTCCTAAATGTTCCCCCATTGACACTTGATCCACTTGGCCCTCTTCATTCCCCAGAACTATATCCAGCAATGCCTCCTTCCTCGTTGGGCCAGAAACATACTGATCAAGAAAGTTCTCCTGAACACACTTCAGAAATTCCTTCCCCTCCTTGCCCTTTACACTATTACTATCCCAGTCTATATTAGGATAGTTGAAGTCCACCATTATCACTACTCTAGTTCTTGTACCTCTCTGCAATTTCCCTGCAAATTTGCTCCTCTATATCCTTCCCACTAGTTGATGGCCTATAGAATACACCCAGTAGTGTAATTTTCTCCTTAATCAATACTGCGCCCCCCCTTCCTTTTTTTCCTTCCTTATCTTTCCTGAACACCTTGTATCCAGGAATATTTAGTACCCAATCCTGCCCTTTTTTGAGCCAGGTCTCCGTTATCGCCACTACATCATATTTCCATGTGGCTATTTGCGCCTGCAGCTCATCAACCTTGTTTACCACTCTTCGTGCGTTTACACACATGCACTCTAAACCTATCTTAGACCTTCTCATATTCTCCCTTAGTCTGATCCCACCTAATACGGTACTATTTCTTACTCTAGTGCTATCTTTCTCTCCCAATCCTTAGTGCACCTTGTTTCTCCTTTCTAATGCTTCATCCTGGTGCCCATCCCCCTGCCAAATATAGTACTTTTATCATAGTAAAATGTCCAAAGGTGCTTCACAGGAGCAATTATTAAACAAAGTTTGACACTGAGTCATATAAGGAGATATTAGGACAGGTGACCAAAAGCTTGGTCAAAGAGGTAGGTTTTAAGGAGGAGAGAGAGATAGAGAAGCGGAGAGGTTTAGGGAAGAAATTCCAGAGCATAAGGCCTAGGCAGCTGAAGGCACGGCAGCCAATGGTGGAGTGATTAAAATCGGAAATGCACAAGAGGACAAAATTGGAGGAGGCAGAGATCTCGGAGGGTGTAGGGCTGGAGGAGGTTACAGAGGTAGGGAGTGAGGAGGTCATGGAGCAATTTGAGAATGAGGATGAGAATTTTAAAATCGAGGCATTCCCAGTCCAGGAGCCAATGTAGGTCAGCAAGCACAGGCATGATGGATGAATGGGACATGGTATGAGTTAGGATACGGGCAGCAGAATTTTGGATGAGCTCAAGTTTATGGAGGGTGGAAGATGGGAGGCCGGCCATTGGGAGTCAAGTCTAGAGATAACAAAGGCGTGGATGAGGGTTTCAGCAGAAGATGAGCTGAGGCAGGTGTGGAGACGGGCGATATTATCAAGGTGGAAGTAGGCAGTCTTGATGATGGAGCGGATATGTGGTCAGAAACTCATCTCAGGATCAAATAGGATGCCAAGGTTGCGAATGGTCTGGTTCAGCCTCAGACAGTGGCCAGGGAGAGGGATGGAGTTGGTGGCTAGAGAATGGAATTTGTGACGGGGACCGAAGACAATGGCTTCATTCTTCCCAATATTTAGTTGGAGGAAATTTTTGCTCATGTCAGACAAGCAGTGTGACAAATCAGAGACAGTGGATGGGTGGAGGGAGATGGTGGTGAGGTAGAGCTGGGTGTCGTCAGCATACATGTGGAATCTGATGATGTGTTTTTGGATGATGTCACTGGAGGGCAGCATGTAGATGAGAAATAGGAGGGCGCCAAGGTTAGATCCTTGGGGGACTCCAGAGGTAACAGTGCGGGAGTGGAAATAGAAGCTATTGCAGGTGATTCTCTGGCTATGACTGGATAGATAAGAATGGAACTAGGTGAGTGCAGTCCCACCCAGGTGGGTGATGGAAGAGAGGCATTGTAGGAGAATGGTATGGTCAACCATGTCAAAGGCTGCAGACAGGTCGAGAAGGATGAAGAGGGATAATTTACCATGGTCACTGTCACATAGGATGTCATTTGTGACTTTGATAAGTGCTATTTCAGTACTGTGGCTGGGGTGGAAACCTAATTGGAGGGATTCAAACATAGAGTTGCGGGAAAGATGGGCATGGATTTGGGAGGCGACAACACGTTCAAAGACTTTCGACAGGGAAGGAGGTTGGAGATGGGCTGGTATTTTCCACTGAAGCAAGTTGGCACCCAAAACCCCGCAAAGAGTTTGTAGGTGAGTTAGTTACTTACGAGCAGTGCAATTTCCGGCAAAATGAAATTGAAATCTAGGCCAATTAAAGATTCATATACCATCAGCCCTCGGTGGTCCACATCTGAGAATGCTCAATGCAATGAGCATTCTCAGATGTGATCCGGCTGAAATATTTTAAATTTTACTAATAAAACTGGAAATGATTAATCTGATTCCAATCATCAAGGAAGAATAGAACAAATCGCATTAATAATGGATGAAAAATACAGGGATCTGTTCTGAAAGGAGCAATCCAGAATTATCCAGTGAAATTGAAGGTAATAAATGAAAGGCAACATTGGTTCATGAAAGATAGGCTGTGCTTGACACAATTACTAGATTTTTTTTGAAGCTGTAACTAAGTTAATAGATGAACAAAATGCAATTGATATTACAAATTTGACTTTCAAAAACTATTTGATAGAATTCCTCACAGAAGATTTTTAAGAAGGTGGGAACAAGGATATAATCACTCATTGGGTAAAAAATTGCCTCATCGTGATATCGAGAGTGGTAATAAATGGGAATGTTTGAAGTTGGGCATCTGTGATGAATCTTTGGTTTTTGTTACATTTATTAAAGGGGACATGAAGTATGAGAGTACTTTTTATTCAAAATACTGCCCCATTCTGTGGAGGAAAATAATAGGAGGAACAGAATTTTTGTTGACAGCAATTCTATTACCAACCTGGAGACCCTCGAGCTATCCAATGACATCACTAATGAGGAGCCTTATGGTGTGTCCTGGAATTGCTCCATAGAAAATGTTGGAGACCCTGAATTCAGAGTGCCCTGAGAAGCAATCTGGACTGGCCTGATCCTCGGAAATCATCCTGGAATGTCTGGGACAATTCGACGACCATCTTAATCAAGAGAAAGCCCAGTTATTTACCCATGACCTTCAGTTGCCATATTTATTTCTGACTTTGTTGAGAAACTTAATACTGGGAATAAGGTTTGTAATATATTAAAGAGATAAAAATTTCAAAGTTCACAAGAAAATGATTGAACTTACCGATATAATGGCATTAGGAATAACAGCAACAGGAAATCAGAGAAACTCATTCTCAGGAACTAACAGTACTTTGAAGGTAACAGTGAATTTGTTTTTGTGTTAATATGCCAAAAACAATGTAAAATATGAACTTTTGAACTCTTTTTGATACATCTTTAACAGAGAAAAAGGGAAAGGCAGCCAGAAGTTTCTCCAGAGACATAGGGCATGATTTTAGCTCGGAGCTGGGAACCCAGCGTGTCCGTAGATATTTGCGTTGGAAACCCGGAAGCCAAATGAGTGCGTCGCAATCTGTGATCACAACTCAATTTGTGCTTCTGGGTTTCCCACGCGGTAGGCAGCCGGTAGAGAAAGGAGCCGTGAATCGGAAATGGGGGCGGGAGGGATAGAGAGATCGTGGGCCATGGAAGAAATCGGGGAGGTGGGGGGGACGTGGGTGAATGTGGACAACATCGAGTGGGCCTTGCAGAAGATTGGGGGGGTCCACCATTGGGATGGGCCCAGCATCGGTGGGGGGGTGGGGTTCAGAACCAGAAGTCAGAAACTAAAGTCTTAAACATAAATAAAGCCAATTACATAGGTATGATGGGCAAGTTGGCTAAGGTGTGACGCTGGATAAGCAATGGCAAACGTAAAAAAACTGTCAATATTTTCGACAAATATACATTCCATTGAGAAATAAAAACTCCACAGGAAAAGTGATCCACCCGTGGCTAACTAAAGAAGTTAAGGATAGTATTAGATTGAAAGAAGAGGCTTATAATGTTGCCAAGAACAGTCGTAAGCCTGAGGAGTGGGAGAGTTTTAGAAACCTGCAAAGGACGGCCAAAAAATTGATAGAGAGGGAGAAAATAGAATATGAAAGTAAACTAGCAAGAAATATAAAAATGGATTGTAAGAGCTTGTATAAGTATGTAAAAAGGAAGAGAATAGCAAAAGTAAACATTGGTCCCTTAGCGGCTGAGACAAGAGAAATTATAATGGGGAATCAGGAAATGGCAGAGAAGTTAAACAAATATTTTGTATCTGTCTTCACAGCAGAAGACACAAAAAGCATACCAGAAATCGTGGGGGACCAAGGGGCTAATGAGAGTGGAACTTATCAGTAGAGAAAAAGTACTTGTGAAACTAATGGGACTAAAAACCATTAAATCCCCTGGGTTCTAAAAGAGGTGGCTGCAGAAATAGTGGATGCATCGATTATGGTCTTCCAAAATTTCCTAGATTCTAGAATGGTCCCAGTAGATTGGAAGGTAGCAAATGTGACCCTGCTATTCAAGAAAGGAGGGAGAGAGAAAACAGGGAACTATAGGCCAGTTAGACTGACATCAATCATCGGGAAAATGCTGGAATCCATTATTAAGGAAGTGATAATAGGGCACTTAGAAAATCATAATATGATTCGGCAGAGTCAACATGGTTTTATGAAAGGGAAATCATGTTTGACAAATTTATTAGAGTTTTTTGAGGATGTAACTAGCAGGGAAGATAAAGGGGAACCAATGGATGTAATATATTTGGATTTTCAAAAGGCATTTGATAAGGTGCCATATAAAAGATTGTTATGCAAGATAAGGGCTCATGGGGTTAGGGGATAACATATTAACATTGATTGAGGATTGGTTAATGGACAGAAAACAGAGAGTGGGGAAAAATAGGTCATTCTCAGGTTGGCAGGCTGTAACTAGTAGGGTGCCGCAAGGATTGGTCCTTGGGCCTCAGCTATTTACAATCTACATTAATGACTTGGATGAAGGGACTAAGTGTAATGTATCCAAGTTTGCTGACTATACAAAGCTAGATGGGAAAGTGAGCTGTGAGGAGGACACAAAGAGTCTGCAAAGGGATATAATCAGGTTAAGTGAATGGGCAAGAAGGTGGCAGATGGGGAAATGTGTGGAAATGTGAGGTTATTCACTTTGGTAGGGAGAGTAGAAAAACAGAATATTTTTTAAATGGTGAGAAACTATTAAATGTTGGTGGTCAGAGAGATTTGGATGTCCTCATACAAGAAACACAAAAAGTTAGGATGTAGGTACAGCAGGCAATTAGAAAAGCAAATGACATGTTGGCCTTTATCGCAAGGGAGTTGGAGTACAAAAGTAAGAAAGTCTTACTACAACTGTAAAGGGCTTGATGAGACCTCACCTGGAGTACTGTGCACAGTTTTGGTCTCCTTATCTAAGGAAGGATATTCTTGCCTTTGAAGCGGTGCAACAAAGGTTCACTAGATTAATTCCTGGGCTGAGAGGGTTGTCCTATGAGGAAAGATTGGGTAAAATGGGCCTTTACTCTCTGGAGTTTAGATGAATGAGAGGTGATCTCATTGAAACATATAAGATTATGAGGGGACTTGACAGAGTAGATGCTGAGAGGCTGTTTCCCCTGGCTGGAGAGTCTAGAACTAGGGGACATAGTCTCAGGATAAGGGGTCAAACATTCAGGACTGAGATGAGGAGGAATTTCTTCACTCAGAGGGTTGTGAATCTTTGGAATTCTCTACCCCAGAGGGCTGAGTCATTGAATATGTTCAACGCTGAGATAGATAGATTTTTGGACTCCAAGGGATATGGGAATTGGGCAGGAAAGTGAAGTTGAGGTTGAAGATCAGCCGTGGTCTTATTGAAAGGAGGAGCAGGCTCGAGGGGCTGTATGGCCTACTTCTGCTCCTATTTCTTATGTTCTTATGTCCACCCTGGTGGAGGGGGAGGGGGTGGCAGATCGCAGGGGTCCAATCAATTCAGGTGAGCTTGTTGGGCCTGGATGAAGCACTCCTGCTCCTCCCGGCCCACAAGCAGTGCAATAAAGGCACCCACCTCATGGATCCGGCCCTTTCCACCTGCTTTCACCTGATGTGAATCAGAAGCGATGGAGAATCACAACAGGTAAGATTAAACTTGTTTTACATTTGTAACACACAAAACATTAAGTGTCTCAACTATCGTAATGAGGTATATTGCCCCTTTAAGTATTGGGGATGGGTCTTCCGGGTTCCAGTTGGGCGCTCACATCCAAACGCACCTGGGTCAAACCCAGAAGTGGGTGAGTTGGAGCTGGAATGCCGTCCCGCTCCAAGAATCAACTACTTTTACTGCCTACCTGCCCCCAACCCATTCATTCTTGGGGGTTAAAATTACGCCCATTTACTCACCAAATAACTGCTTCAGAAATTTCTCATGTTAAATACATGAAATGCATAAATACTTGAAGTGTTAAACTCATGAAAAACAGTGCAGACACTGTTCAACACATTAAGGTTGTTCTCAGAATCAAGTTACTTGATAAGCAAAGCCACTGTCAAAAAAACAAAACCAACAAAGAGTCATTGGGCTGCTGCTCACATTCAATAGCCAGATTTTTCCCATTCTGCCATATAACGATGGAAGAGCAGGCTTTGCACAGCCCAACTTCAATGCCACCAATCTTAAGACTGAAGACATCAGCCCTGAAATTGCAGGAGCGGCGCATCTCCTGGCGAGCGAGGTGAATTGAACTTTTTACCTCACCCTTTAGATCGCACTATATTTGTGCCACAAATTGCTGGAAATGCGAATTGTTAATGGCGCAGTGATGCCAACATTGCATCTGGGACCTCATCACATCATGCCCAATGGTCCATCTCCTTAACCAATGAAAGAAAAGGATAGAGAAAGAAACAGAGTGAACAATGGAGAAGGAAATAATGTGAATGTTAGTCAAATAAGATACAGAAAGAGAAATAAAGAAAGGGAAGGAAAGAGAGTGGATTAAGAGGGAGAAAAAAGAGACAAAAAGCAAAAGTAAGATAAAATGAAAAAGAACAAGCAGAAGAAGAGGACATTGTAACCCAGTTGTGTTTGGGAATTGTTGTATTGGTCCTTGAGAAATTAACAGTGAATGGCAGGGTAGGTGTGCGAAATGTACCAACATTCTTGACTCATGAAGTATAGAACCAGCGGTTGCATCCATCATGATCAGGAACAGTGGAACTGCTTTCATAGGAACATAGGAATTGCTAGACAAAAAAAGACCAAGGTCCACCTAGTTTGCCATCTACATGTCACGGACAGGTACAGAAAATAATTAAAAAGGCTAATGGAATGCTGACCTTTATATCGGATAGAAAACAGAGTCGGAATAAACGGGTCATTCTCAGGTTGGCAGGCTGTATCTAGTGGGGTGCCGCAAGAATCAGTGCTGGGGCCTCAGCTATTTATAATTTATATTAATGACTTAGATGAAGAGACCGAGTGTAATGTATCCAAGTTTGCAGACGATACAAAGCTAGGTGGGAAAGTAAGCTGAGAGGAGGACAGAAAGAGTGTGCAAAGGGATAAAGACAGGTTAAGTGAGTGGGCAAGAAGATGGCAGATGGAGTATAATATGGGGAAATGTGAGGTTATTCACTTTGGTAGGAAGAATAGAAAAGCAGAATATTTTTTAAATGGTGAGAAACTATTTAATGTTGGTGTTCAGACAGATCTGGGTGTCCTCGTACAAGAAACACAGAATGTTAGCATGCAGGTACAGCAAGCAATTAGGAAGGCAAATGGCATGTTTTTTTTATTCGTTCATGGGATTTGGGTGTCGCTGGCCCATCCCTAATTGCCCTTGAGAAGGTGGTGGTGAGCCGCCTTCTTGAACCGCTGTAGTCCGTGTGGTGACGGTTCTCCCACAGTGCTGTTAGGAATGGAGTTCCAGGATTTTGACCCAGCGACGATGAAGGAACGACAATATATTTCCAAGCCGGGATGGTGGGTGACTTGGAGGGGAACATGCAGGTGATGTTGTTCCCATGTGCCTGCTGCCCTTGTCCTTCTAGGAAGTAGAGGTCGTGGGTTTGGGAGGTGCTGTTGAAGAAGCCTTGGTGAGTTTCTGCAGTGCATCCTGTGGATGGTACACACTGCAGCCACGGTGCGCCGGTGGTGAAGGGAGTGAATGTTTAGGATGGTGGATGGGGTACCAGTCAAGCGGGCTGCTTTGTCCTGGATGGTGTCGAGCTTCTTGAGTGTTGTTGGAGCTGCGCTCAACCAGGCAAGTGGAGAGTATTCCATCACACTCCTAACTTGTGCCTTGTAGATGTGGAAAGGCTTTGGGGAGTCAGGAGGTGAGTCACTCACTGCAGAATACCCAGCCTCTGACCTGCTCGTGTAGCCACAGTATTTATATGGCTGGTCCAGTTAAGTTTCTGGTCAATGGTGACCTCCAGGATGTTGATGGTGGGGGATTCGGCAATGGTAATGCCATTGAATGTCAAGGGAAGGTGGTTAGATTCTCTCTTGTTGGAGATGGTCATTGCCTGGCACTTGTCTGGCGTTAATGTTACTTACCACTTATCAGCCCAAGCCTGAATGTTATCCAAGTCTTGCTACATGCGGGCTCAGACTGCTTCATTATCTGAGTGGTTGCGAATGGAACTGAACACTGTGCAATCATCAGCGAACATCCCCATTTCTGACCTAGTGATGGAGGGAAGGTCATTGATGAAGCAGCTGAAGATGGTTGGATCTAGGACACTGCCCTGAGGAACTCCTGAAACAATGTCCTGGGGCTGAGATGATTGGCCTCCAACACCCACTATCATCTTCCTTTGTGCTAGGTATGAGTCCAGCCAGTGGAGAGTTTTCCCCCTGATTCTCATTGACTTTAATTTTAGTAGGGCTCCTTAGTGCCACACTCGGTCAAGTGCTGCCTTGATGTCAAGGGCAGTCACTCTCACCTCACCTCTGGAATTCAGCTCTTTTGTTCATGTTTTTACCAAGGCTGTAATGAGGTCTGGAGCAGAGTGGTCCTGGCGGAACCCAAACTAAGCATCGGTGAACAGGTTATTAGTGAGTAAGTGCCGCTTGATAGCACTGTCGACAACACCTTCCATCTCTTTGCTGATGATTGAGAGTAGGCTGATGGGGCGGTAATTGGCCGGATTGGATTTGTCCTGCTTTTTGTGGACAGGGCATACCTGGGCAGTTTTCCACATTGTCGGGTAGATGTCAGGGTTGGAGCTGTACTGCAACAGTTTGGCTGGAGGCACGGCTAGTTCTGGAGCACAAGTCTTCAGCTAGTTATGGAGCACAATGGTCTTCATTGTAAGAGGGTTGGAGTACAAGAGTAAAGGAGTCTTGTTACAATTGTACAGGGTTTTGGGGAGACCACAACTGGAGGATTGTGTACAGTTTTGATCTCCTTATCTAAGGAAGGATTTACTTGCCTTAGGGGCGATGCAATGAAGGTTCACTAGATTAATTCCTGGAATGACAGGGTTGTCCTATGAGGATAAATTAAACAGAATCGGTTTATGCTCTCTGGAGTTTAGAAGAATGAGAGGTGATCACTTTGAAACATATAAGATTCTGAGGGGGCTTGACAGGGTAAATGCTGAGAGGTTATTTCCCCTGGCTGGAGAGTCTAAAAGTAGGGGCTATTGTCTCAGGATAAGGGATCGGCCATTTAAGACTGAGATGAGGAGGAATTTCTTCACTCAGAGATTTGTGAATATTTGAAATTCTCTACCCTGGAGGGCTGTGGATGCTCAATCATTGAATATATTCAAGACTGAGATTGATAGATTTTTGTAGACTAAGGGAATCAAGGGATATGGGGATAGGGTGAGAAAATGGAGTTGAGGTAGAAAATCAGCCATGATCTTATTGAATGGCGGAGCAGGCTCGAGAGGCCGTATGGCCTACTCCTGCTTCTATTTCTTATGTTCTTATGTTCTTATCCATCTTTATCAAATAGTTTACAACAGACGCAGAAATGACCCAAGGAAAACCCCAGTGCTGGAGAGCTTTGCGAACTATAGATCCTAAGTGACCTTTTTGCTCCGATTCATGCCACACTTACCACATGTCGTGTCTCAAATTACTCATATACAGTATCCCAAAATTATTTTCTGACAGAAGTCCATCTAATTTCCATTTCTGACTGTCGAAACAGTTTTGCATCCTGAAAAATTTTGCCTTCCAACACCAACAGGAGTGTGGATGGCAAGGTTTGCACAAAAATACTGCCAAGACAGGTAAAAAGTTTTAAAAACCTAAGGGAACAAGTCACTAACTGCTCGATTGCGATTCCACAGCTTCATTCTTCCCATTCTGGGCTTCCAAGATTCAGTGTCATGTCAGGACCATAAATCATGTCATTAACTTGGGTTCTTACTCCATGAATTACCAGCCCTAAATGGCTGCAGTGACATTAATTCGCATTAACGATGGAAATCCTTCAGTTTCATGACACACAATTTATTTCAATGTGGAGGCTTTTGCGCCACGGCAGAGTAGCACAAATCGTTCAGCAACTTGTGGAGAATTGGAACTCATGGTGTATCTCTTCTTCACCACAAATTGCTGGATTTTTAATGAACTAATAATGGCGAGTGCCGTTAATTCACCTTTATTTTTCCAGCAACTTCCTTGTCATCTCCAGTCTTGACTATGCTAATGCTTTCCTGGCCAGATTCCCAGCCTCCACCCTCCGTAAACTTCAGCTCATCCAAAACTCTGCTGTCCATATCACATCCTGCAACAAGTTCCACTCACCCATCACTCCTGTGCTCACTGACCTACATTGGCTTCTGTTCCCCCAAAGCTCCAAATGTAACATTTTTATCCTTGTGTTTAAATCCCTTCATGGCCTTGCACCTCCATAACATTCTTCAACACTACAACCTTCTGAGAACTCTTCATTCCTCTGACTCTGGCGTTTTGCACATTCCCACCCCGCCCCCCACCCCATTCCCCCGCCATTAGTGGCTGTGCTTTCAACCACCTACATTCTACATTCTGGAATTCCTTCCCTAAGCCCCTCCATCTCTCCACCTTCCTCTGCTCCTTTAAGACCCTCCTTGAAGCACACCTCTTTGACCAATCTTTTATTCACCACCTCTTCATATCTCCTTCTTTGGCTCTGCATCCATTTTTTGGAGTCTACAGTTATCCTCTTCACGATCAACTACACGGCCAATTTTTCTGTTGTCTGCAAATTTGCCAATCATGCCCCCTACATTCAAGTCCAAATCATTAATATATACCACAAACAGCAAGGGACCCAACACTGAGCCCTGTGGTACACCACTGGAAATGGATTTCCATTTGCAAAGACATCCATCGACTTTTACCCTTTGTTTCCTGTTACTGAGCCAATTTTGGATCCAATTCGCCACATTACCCTGTATCCCATGGGCATTTACATTTCTGACCAGTCTGCCATGTGGGACCTTGTCAAATGCCTTACTAAAATCCATGCAGACAACATCCACTGCACTACCCTCATCAATCCTCCTCGTCACTTTCTCAAAGAATTCAATCAGATTGGTAAGGCATGACCTTCCCTGAACAAATCCATGCTGACTATCCCTCATTAAACCATGCCTTTCTAAGTGACAGTTTATCCTATCTCTCAGTATTGATTTTGAGATTTGCCCACCACCGAGGTAAGATTGACTGGCCTATAATTTGTTCGGTCTTTCCCTCGTACCCTTTTTAAACAATGGTACTACGTTTGCAGTCTTCCAGTCCTCCGGTACCTCCCCTGTATCTAGTGAGGATTGGAAAATGATCCTCAGAGCATTCGTAATTTCCTCCCTGGCTTCCTTCAATAGCCTAGGAAACAATCCATCCAGCCCTGGTGACTTATCAACTTTCAAGGATTCCAGTCCCTCTAGTACTTCCACTCTCGTTATGTTTATCCAATATTTCACACCCCTCCTCTTTAATTACTATGTCCGGATCATCCCTTTCCTTTGTGAATTCGGAGACAAAATATTCATTTAGAACCCTACCCACATCCTCTGCTTCTACACACAAGTTATCCTTATCATCCCTGATAGGTCCCACCTTTCCTTAGCTATCCTATTGTTCTTAATGTACTGATAAAACATCTTTGGGTTTTCTTTAATCTTACCAGCTAATATTTTTTATGCCCTCTCTTTGCTTTCCTTATTTCCTTTTTTACGTCATCCCTGTACTTTCTATACTCCTCTAGGCTTTCTGCAGTATTTAGTTTTCTGTGACAGTCATAAGCTTTCTTTTTCTGCTTTATCTTGCCCCGTATACTTCTAGACAACCAGGGGGCTCTAAATTTGGCAGTGCCACCCTTTTTCCTTGAGGGGGTTTGTCTGCATTGTACCCGTAGAATTTCACTTTTTAGTGCCTCCCACTGGCGTGCCACTGATTTCTCCTCAAGTAGTTGTCTCCAGTCCACTTCTGCCAAATCACCTCTTAGTTCTGTAAAATTTGCCTTCCTCCAATTTAAAATGTTTACTCCTGATTTAACTCTGTCCTTTTCTATAATACTGCTCAAACTAACTGTATTGTGGTCACTATCCCCAACATGGTCACCCACTGTCACTTCACCCACTTGCCCATCTTTATTTCCCAGGACTAAATCTAGAATTGCATCCCCTCTTGTTGGGCTTGTCACGTACTGGCTAAAAAAGTGCTGCTGGACACCGATCAAGAATTTTGCGCCCTCTGTGCCCCTCACACTGTTTGAATCCCAGTTGATGTTAGGGTAGTTGAAGTCCCCTACTATTATTGCCCTCTTATTTTTGCACTCAGAAATTTGCCTACATATTTGTTCTTCTATCTCCCTTTCGCTATTCAGGGGTCGATAGTACACTCCTAGTAGTGTGACTGCCCCTTTTTTATTTCTTAGCTCAACCCATATGGTCTCGATTGATGATCCATTTAGCATATCATCCCTTCTCACAACTGTAATTGATTCTTTAACCAATAATGCTACCCCCCCTCCTTTATTTTATCACCACTCTATCCTGCCTGAAAACTCTATATCCAGAGATATTGAGCTGTCAATTATCCCCCTTGAAAATGAAAAATTTGCAGGGCTATGGGGAAGAGCAGGATAGTGGGACTAATTGGATAGATCTTTCAAAGATCCAGCACAGACACGAGGGGCTGAATAGCCTTCTTCTGTGCTGTATGATTCTATAAGACCTCAGCCCTGAATTTCCTCAGGGGTTTCACCTGCCGTAACTCCGGCAGAAGTCTCGCAGAACCCACCGGAAAATGGTAGGGACCCAGTTGCGGACAGCTGGCGTGAGTTCCATCGAGGCCACAGAATTGGTTAGATTATTTTTTTTACATTAAGGCTCCCTTTGAAACTGACAGGCTTTAAATCTTTGGCTCCTGGGAGGTCCTCATAAGCATTCTCGTGGAAGGTTTCCAGTCCTTCCACTGTCTGCTAGCCGATACGAACAGGCACCAATGTCATGCCTTGCAAGCAGCCTGCCCCTACTACTCAGATCACCTCGTCCCCATAATTTGAGATGGGGTCCAGCGCTTACGGCCTGGGCATAATTAGTGCTCGGTCCACCGCACGGTCACTCGCCGAGTGGCCCATTCAAAATTTCAGCCCTTGAAGTTTAGTAGCACTAAACCAGAACAAAGATTGGCAACATGCAATTAATTAGTCTGTTGGGATTTCAGCTCAAACTCACACTACCTTGCAGGCATTCATTTTCTTTTCACTGCTACGACCTGGAATGCATCTTAACGACCCAGAAATTGCTCGGAGCGGCAAACCAACAATGCTCGCCACTCCGTAGATTCAAACTAACCCATTAACTTGCTGCAACGGGCACGTCCTCGAATAAAATTTAACTTAGAACTTTAAAACTTTAAAAGAAACGATAAGTTAGTTCATGGTTAACAGAACGTGCAAGTCAGTGGCAGTTAACTGTTAACAATCAATCAGCTGTAAGTGATTGCCTGAATAGAGGGTAATTACTGTGAGCTCGAAGCTGATTGAGCAGTTGTAACTACTGTTCTCAATAGGTGGATAAAGTAGAAGGTTATCTGCTGAAGCACAGAGTGGATCACAAAGAGAGTGGTTTGTGAACCTAAGAATTTGGTGAGGGGGGAATTAGGTGTAGAGGGGGAAGGAGGTACTAAATTAATAACAAAGCCAGAAAAACCCAAAAGAGACTAAAAAGCAATTCTATAAATAAATAAATTATTTAGTCGAGAGAAGTGGTGCTGAGCACCAGGGGAGGAGCCCCAGTGATCAGTACAGGAGTGGGAGCGGAGTCGAGGGAAGTGATGCTGAGGACCAGGGGAGGAGCCCCACGGATCAGTACAGGAGCGGGAGCGGAGTCGAGGGAAGTGGTGCTGAGGACCAGGGGAGGAGCCCCACGGATCAGTACAGGAGCGGGAGCGGAGTCGAGGGAAGTGGTGCTGAGGACCAGGGGAGGAGCCCCACGGATCAGTAAGGGAGTGGGACTGGAGCGGAGTTGAGGGAAATGGTGCTGAGCACCATGGGAGGAGCCCCAGGGATCAGTACAGGAGTGGGTCTGGAGCGGAGCGGAGTCAAGGGAAGCGGGGCTGAGGACCAGGGAAGAGCCCCACGGATCAGTACAGGAGTGGGAGCGGAGTGGAGTGGAGGGAAGCGGGGCTGAGGACCAGGGGAAGAGCCCCAGGGATCAGTACAGGAGTGGGAGATGAGCGGAGTTGAGGGAAGTGGTGCTGAGGACCAGGGGAGGAGCCCCAGGGGTCAGTACAGGAGTGGGAGTTGAGCGGAGTGGAGGGAAGCGGCACTGAGGACCAGGAGAGGAGCCCCAGGGATCAGTAGAGGAGTGGGAGTTGAGTGGAGTGAAGGGAAGCGGCACTGAGGACCAGGGGAGGAGCCCCAGGGATCAGTAGAGGAGTGGGAGATGAGTAGAGTGGAGGGAAGTGGTGCTGAGGACCAGGGGAGGAGCCCCAGGGATCAGTAGAGGAGTGGGAGATGAGTAGAGTGGAGGGAAGTGGTGCTGAGGACCAGGGGAGGAGCCCCAGGGATCAGTGGAGGAGTGGGAGATGAGTGGAGTGGAGGGAAGTGGTGCTGACGACCAGGGGAGGAGCCCCAGGGATCAGTACAGGAGTGGGAGTTGAGCGGAGTGGAGGGAAGCGGCACTGAGGACCAGGGGAAGAGCCCCAGGGATCAGTACAGGAGTGGGAGTTGAGCGGAGTGGAGGGAAGCGGCACTGAGGACCAGGGGAGGAGCCCCAGGGATCAGTAGAGGAGTGGGAGTTGAGTGGAGTGAAGGGAAGCGGCACTGAGGACCAGGGGAGGAGCCCCAGGGATCAGTAGAGGAGTGGGAGATGAGTAGAGTGGAGGGAAGTGGTGCTGAGGACCAGGGGAGGAGCCCCAGGGATCAGTGGAGGAGTGGGAGATGAGTGGAGTGGAGGGAAGTGGTGCTGAGGACCAGGGGAGGAGCCCCAGGGATCAGTAGAGGAGTGGGAGTTGAGTGGAGTGGAGGGAAGTGGTGCTGAGGACCAGGGGAGGAGCCCCAGGGATCAGTAGAGGAGTGGGAGATGAGTGGAGTGGAGGGAAGTGGTGCTGAGGACCAGGGGAGGAGCCCCAGGGATCAGTAGAGGAGTGGGAGATGAGTGGAGTGGAGGGATGTGGTGCTGAGGACCAGGGGAGGAGCCCCAGGGATCAGTAGAGGAGTGGGAGATGAGTGGAGTGGAGGGAAGTGGTGCTGAGGACCAGGGGAGGAGCCCCAGGGATCAGTAGAGGAGTGGGAGATGAGTGGAGTGGAGGGAAGTGGTGCTGAGGACCAGGGGAGGAGCCCCAGGGATCAGTAGAGGAGTGGGAGATGAGCGGAGTGAAGGGAAGCGGCACTGAGGACCAGGGGAGGAGCCCCAGGGATCAGTAGAGGAGTGGGAGATGAGCGGAGTGGAGGGAAGCGGCACTGAGGACCAGGGGAGGAGCCCCAGGGATCAGTAGAGGAGTGGGAGATGAGCGGAGTGGGGGGAAGCGGCACTGAGGACCAGGGGAGGAGCCCCAGGGATCAGTAGAGGAGTGGGAGATGAGCGGAGTGGAGGGAAGTGGTGCTGAGGACCAGGGGAGGAGCCCCAGGGATCAGTACAGGAGTGGGAGATGAGCGGAGTGAAGGGAAGCGGCACTGAGGACCAGGGGAGGAGCCCCAGGGATCAGTAGAGGAGTGGGAGATGAGCGGAGTGGAGGGAAGCGGCACTGAGGACCAGGGGAGGAGCCCCAGGGATCAGTAGAGGAGTGGGAGATGAGCGGAGTGGAGGGAAGTGGTGCTGAGGACCAGGGGAGGAGCCCCAGGGATCAGTAGAGGAGTGGGAGTTGAGCGGAGTGGAGGGAAGCGGCACTGAGGACCAGGGGAGGAGCCCCAGGGATCAGTAGAGGAGTGGGAGATGAGCGGAGTGGAGGGAAGTGGTGCTGAGGACCAGGGGAGGAGCCCCAGGGATCAGTAGAGGAGTGGGAGATGAGCGGAGTGAAGGGAAGCGGCACTGAGGACCAGGGGAGGAGCCCCAGGGATCAGTAGAGGAATGGGAGATGAGCGGAGTGGAGGGAAGTGGTGCTGAGGACCAGGGGAGGAGCCCCAGGGATCAGTACAGGAGTGGGAGTTGAGCGGAGTGGAGGGAAGCGGCACTGAGGACCAGGGGAGGAGCCCCAGGGATCAGTACAGGAGTGGGAGATGAGCGGAGTGGAGGGAAGTGGTGCTGAGGACCAGGGGAGGAGCCCCAGGGATCAGTAGAGGAGTGGGAGATGAGTAGAGTGGAGGGAAGTGGTGCTGAGGACCAGGGGAGGAGCCCCAGGGATCAGTAGAGGAGTGGGAGATGAGCGGAGTGAAGGGAAGTGGTGCTGAGGACCAGGGGAGGAGCCCCAGGGATCAGTAGAGGAGTGGGAGATGAGTGGAGTGGAGGGAAGTGGTGCTGAGGACCAGGGGAGGAGCCCCAGGGATCAGTAGAGGAGTGGGAGATGAGCGGAGTGAAGGGAAGTGGTGCTGAGGACCAGGGGAGGAGCCCCAGGGATCAGTAGAGGAGTGGGAGATGAGCGGAGTGGAGGGAAGCGGCACTGAGGACCAGGGGAGGAGCCCCAGGGATCAGTAGAGGAGTGGGAGATGAGTGGAGTGGAGGGAAGTGGTGCTGAGGACCAGGGGAGGGGCCCCAGGGATCAGTAGAGGAGTGGGAGATGAGTGGAGTGGAGGGAAGCGGTGCTGAGGACCAGGGGAGGAGCCCCAGGGATCAGTAGAGGAGTGGGAGATGAGTGGAGTGGAGGGAAGCGGTGCTGAGGACCAGGGGAGGAGCCCCAGGGATCAGTAGAGGAATTGGAGATGAGCGGAGTGGAGGGAAGCGGCACTGAGGACCAGGGGAGGAGCCCCAGGGATCAGTACAGGAGTGGGAGATGAGCGGAGTGGAGGGAAGTGGTGCTGAGGACCAGGGGAGGAGCCCCAGGGATCAGTAGAGGAGTGGGAGATGAGTAGAGTGGAGGGAAGTGGTGCTGAGGACCAGGGGAGGAGCCCCAGGGATCAGTAGAGGAGTGGGAGATGAGCGGAGTGAAGGGAAGCGGTGCTGAGGACCAGGGGAGGAGCCCCAGGGATCAGTAGAGGAATGGGAGATGAGCGGAGTGGAGGGAAGCGGCACTGAGGACCAGGGGAGGAGCCCCAGGGATCAGTAGAGGAGTGGGAGATGAGTGGAGTGGAGGGAAGTGGTGCTGAGGACCAGGGGAGGAGCCCCAGGGATCAGTAGAGGAGTGGGAGATGAGCGGAGTGGAGGGAAGTGGTGCTGAGGACCAGGGGAGGAGCCCCAGGGATCAGTATAGGAGCGGGAGTGGTGCTGAGGACCAGGGGAGGAGCCCCAGGGATCAGTACAGGTGCGGGAGTGGTGCTGAGGACCAGGGGAGGAGCCCTTTCCCCATTCACTAAGAGCAGAGAGAGTGACATCACCGTGACATCACTGTGAACAGAGAGGAGGAGCTCTGAGAGACCCAGAATAAAAGGGAGGGTTAATTGGGGTAAGTAAACAGTAGGTAAATGAATAATAATCGAATATCTAAAGGGAGTTTAGAAAAAAAAATCTAAATATAATGGACGAGCAGCTGAGACTCATTGCCTGCAATTCCTGCACCACGTGGGAACTTCAGGACACTTCATGTGTCCTGGAGGGCCAGACGTGCAGGAAATTCCTCCAGTTGCTTCAGCACAAGCTGAGGGTTTCTGAGTTTGAGGGGCAGCTGGAGTCACTGCAGAGCAGAAGGGAGGCCACAGGTTTCCTGGATCATACGTTCCAGGAGGTGGTCACCCTGCAGCCACAGAGAGTTTAAGATCGTAGTGGGTGGCCATCTGAAAGGGTGGGAAGAGGTAGGTAGTGCAGGAATCTTCTGGGTGTACGGCCACTCTCAAATCGGTATTCACCAGTGAGGGTGACGACACCTCGAAGGAGTGCAGTCCTGAGCATGGCACCATGGGGCAAAGGACTGCACAGGGGGGTACAGTGAAGTGTAGAAATGCAGTAGTCATAGGGGATTCAATAATCAGGGGGACAGACAGGTGTTTCTGTGACCACCCACATGAGTCCCACATGGTGTGGTGCCAGGTAAAGGACATCATGGAGAGGGTGCAGAACATTCTGTGGGGGGAAGGGGAACAGCCAGAAGTCATGGTCCATGTGGGTACCAATGACATAGGAAAGAAAAGGGATGAGGTCCTGTGGTCAGAGTTTCAGGAGCTATGGAAGAAGTTAAAAGGCAGAACCTCAAAGGTAGTAATCTCTTGATTACTCCCAGTGCCACGTGCTCGTGAGTACAGAAATAGGAAGATAAGGCAGGTTAATGCGTGGCTAGAGACATGGTGCAAGAGGGAGGGCTTCAGATTCTTGGGGCACGGGACCAGTTCTAGGGCAGGAAGGACCTGTTCAAGATGGGTTGCACCTCAACAGGGCTGAGACCAATGTCCTCGGGGGGAGGTTCTCTAGTGCACTGGGGGAGGGTTTAAACTAATTTGGCAGGGGGATGGGCACCAGGATGTAGCATTAGAGAGGAGAAACAAGGTGCACAAAGGATTGAGAGGGACAGATAGCACTAGAGGAAGAAATAGTTCAGTATTAGGTGGGATCAGACTAAGAGAGAATACGAGAAGGTCTAAGATATGTTTAGAGTGCATGTGGTAAACAAGGCGGATGAGCTGCAGGCGCAAATAGCCACATGGAAATATGATGTAGTGGCGATAACGGAGACCTGGCTCAAAAAAGGGCAGGATTGGGTACTTAATAGTCTGGATACAAGATTTCAGAAAAAATAGGGAAGGAAAAAAAGGAGGGGGGTGGCAGTATTGATTAAGGAGAATATTGCAGTGCTGGAGAGAGAGGATGTCCTTGAGGGGTCAAGGACAGAATCTATTTGATTAGAATTAAGAAACAATAGAGGTGCCATTACACTACTGGGTGTATTCTATAGGTCACCAACTAGTGGGAAGGATATAGAAGAGCAAATTTGCAGGGAAATTACAGAGAGGTGCAAGAACTATAGAGTAGTGATAATGGGGGATTTCAACTATCCTAATATACACTGGGATAGTAATAGTGTAAAGGGCAAAGAAGGGGAGGAATTTCTGAAGTGTGTTCAGGAGAACTTTCTGGCCCAATGCGGAAGGAGGCATTGCTGGATATGGTTCTGGGGAATGAGGTGGGTCAAGTGGAACAAGTGTCAGTGGGGGAACATTTAGGGAACAGTGATCATAGTATCATAAGATTAGATTAGTTATGGAAAAGGACAAGGAGCAAACTAGACTAAAAATACCTAATTGGAGGAGGGCCAATTTCAATGGGTTGAGAACAGATCTGGCCCGGGTAAATTGGAATCAAAGATTGGCAGGCAAAACAGTAATCGAACAATGGGTGGTCTTTAAAGAGGCCTTTAAAAAGGGGGCAAATGACAGATGTCAGGTTGATAATAAAAGTGAGAACGAGGCTGAATATAGAAAGTACAGAAAAGAAGTGAATAAGGAAATAAGAGGGGCAAAGAGAATATGAGAATAGATTGGCAGCTAACATAAAAGAGAAGGCACAAGTCTTCTATTGGCATATAAATAGTAAACAGGTAGTAAGAGGAGGGGTGGGGCCGATTAGGGACCGAAAAGGAGATCTACGCATGGAAGCAGAGGACATGGCTGAGTTACTAAATGAATACTTTGCATCTGTCTTTAACAAGGAAGACGATGCTGGCCAAAGTCACAGTAAAAGAGGAGGTAGTTGAGATACTGAATGGGTTAAAAATTGATAGAAAGGCTGGCTGTACTTAAAGTAGATAAGTCACCCGGTCCGGATGGGGCGCATCCTAGGTTGCTGAGGGAAGTAAGGGTGGAAATTGCAGAGGTGCTGGCCATAATCTTCCTTTAGATATGAGGGTGGTGCCAGAGGTCTGGAGAATTGCAAATGTTGCACCCTTGTTCAAAAGAGGGTGTAAGGATAAACACGGCAACTACAGGCCAGTCAGTTTAACCTCAGTGGTGGGAAAGCTTTTAGAAACGATAATCTGGGACAAAATTAATAATCACTTGGACAAGTGTGGATAAATAAAGAAAAGCCAGCATGGATTTGTTAAAGGCAAATCGTGTTTAACTAACTTGATAGAGTTTTTTGATGAGGTAACAGAAAGGGTTGATGAGGGCAATGCAGTTGATGTTGTGTATATGGACTTTCAAAAGGCATTTGATAAAGTGCCACATAATAGACTTGTCAGCAAAACTGAAGCCCAGGGAATAAAAGGGGCAGTGGCAGCATGGATATAAAATTGGCTAAGTGACAAGAAACAGTGTAGTGGTGAACTGGACTGGAGGAAGCTATACAGTGATGTTCCCCAAGAGTCGGTACTATGACCACTGCTTTTTTTGATATATATTAATGACTTGGACTTGGGTGTACAGGGCAAAATTTCAAAACCTGGAGATGACACAAAACTTGGAAGTGTAGTAAACAGTGAGGAGGACAGTAATAGACTTCAAGAGGACATACACAGGCTGGTGGAATAGACGGACACATGGCAGATGAAATTTAACGCACAGAAGTGCGAAGTGTTACATTTTGGCAGTAAGAACGAGAGGCAATATAAACTAAATGGGACAATTCTAAAGGGGGTGCAGGAACAGAGAGACCTGGGGGTATATATGCACAAAACTTTGAAGGTGGCAGAGCAGGTTAAGAAAGCAGTTGAAAAAGCATATAAATAGAGGCATAGAATACAAAAGCAAGGAAGTTATGTTGAACTTCTATAAAACACTGGTTCGACCACAACTGGAGCATTGTGTCCAATTCTGGGCACTGCACTTTAGAGAGGGTGTGGAAAAGATTTACTGGAATGGTTCCAGGGATGTGGGACTTCAGTTACATGGATAGATTGGAGAAGTTGGGATTGTTCTCCCTAGAGCAGAGAAGGTTGAGAGAAGATTTGATAGAAATGTTCAAAATCATGAAGGGTTTAGATAAAGTAAATAAAGAGAAACTGTTCCCATTGGCGGAAGGGTCGCGAACCAGAGGACACAGATTTAAGGTGATTGGCAAAACGCGACATGAGGAAAACTTTTTCATGCAGCGAGTAGTTATGATCTAGAACACACTGCCTGAAAGGGTGGTGGAAGCAGATTCAATCATCGCTTTCAAAAAGGAATTGGATAAATACTTAAAGGGAAAAAATTTGCAGGGCCACAGGGAAAGAGTGGGGGAATGGGACTAGCTGGATTGCTCTTGCAAAGAGCCGGCACAGGGGCCAAATGGCCTCCTTCTGTGCTTTTTAAAAATTCATTCATGGGATGTGAGCATCGTTGGCAAGGCCAGCATTTATTGCCCATCTAATTGCCTGTGAGAAGGTAGTGGTGAGCCACCTTCTTGAACCACTGCAGTCCGTGTGGTGAAGGTTCTTCCACAATGCATTCCAGGTGTAGAGTTCCAGGATTTTGACCCAGTGATGATGAAGGAACGACGATACATTTCCAAGTCAGGATATTGTGTGACTTGGAGGGGAACATGCAGGTGGTGTTGTTCCCATGCGTCTGCTGACCTTGTCCTTCTAGGTGGTGGAGGTCGTGGGTTTGGAAGGTGCTGTCGAAGAAGCCTTGGCGAGTTGCTGCAGTGCATCTTGTAGTTGGTACACACTGCACCCGTGCCGGTGGTGAAAGGAGTGAATGTTTAATGGGCTGCCAATCAAACAGGCTGCTTCGTCCTGGATGGTGTTGAGCTTCTTGAGTGTTGTTGCTGCACTCATCCAGGCAAGTGGAGAGTATTCCATCACACTCCTGATTTGTGCCTTGTAGATGGTGAAAAGGTTTTGGGGAGTCAGGAGGTGAGTCACTCACCGCAGACTACCCAACCTCTGGCCAGCTGTTATATTTATGTGGCTGGTCCAGTTAAGTTTCTGGTCAATGGTGACCCCCAGGATGTTGATGGTGGGGGATTTGGCAATGGTAATGCCATTGAATGTCAAGGGGAGGTGACTAGATTCTCTCTTGTTGGAGATGATCATTGCCTGGCACTTGTCTGGGACGAATGTTACTTGCCACTTATCAGCCCAAGCCTGGATGTTGTCCAGGTCTTGCTGCATGCGGGCACAGACTGCTTCATTATCTGAGGGGTTGCGAATGTAACTGAACACTATGCAGGTATGGCAGGCCATGAGGTTACAGATTGTGGTGGAATACAATTCTGCTGCTGCTGATGGCCCACAGTGCCTCTAGTGCCCAGATTTGAGCTGCTAGATCTGTTCTGAATCTACCCCATTTAGCACGGTGGTAGTGCCACACAACACACTGGACGGTGTCCTCAGTCTGAAGACTGAAGGCTATAACCATTCTATGATTCTATAAGAAATGGAGAAAAGCCCAGCGTTAGTTCCACCGAAGCTAGGACCCATGGGAGAAACAAGAGGATCAATCTCTCCCCTCGACCAATCAGATTGTAGCATTTTTGACAAGCTGCGAACAGTTTCTGCAAGCTGGGACGTAAAATCCAGGAAGAGAAATGTACAACATTAAAATCATTTGTAAAAACAATTATAGACAGCGAAAAAAAAAGTGTAAGAAATAATCGAATTAAATAAAAGAGACAGAAGGGAAAATTTTTTTAAAATTTTAATCACCAAAAACAATTAAAATAAGGAGTAATGAGGCTCCACATTTTTAAAAGTTAATTTTTAGCTGTTTGGCAGTCTTTAAGACCTGGTATTTTTAAAAATACTCTTTTTGTGGCTATATTAGTTGCTTTCCAGCTGAGCAGATGAGCAGGTTGGCATTGTCCACTGTTTCCATTGATTCTAGCCAGCGATATTCCTATAATTTGAAGCTGTCATAGCGCCGACGAACCAGCAGGAGCAAGTTCCGGATTTCCATGTTTCACTGCACATGTGCGAACGCCGGAGCTTGCTCCTTGATTTCGCCACTAACAACGCTGAGCGCTGTGTGGCTCTCCATAAGCAATTTCTGGCCAATTATGTATTTTTTGCCCAGCCAGTAATAATGCAGCTTCAGATAATTCTAGTAGTCCTCAATTCAAATCTTCTAATTTAATAGATTAATTAATATTAGAGATGAGTAAACCAATTAAAGCTTGCTGAATTGGAGATGAAATCAAAACTTAAACCCACTGATACTGGTACCTAAATGCCCTAAACACACTAAGGGAGCTATTTTAGCACTATTTGGCCTTGAGGGACTTTAATTACTTATGCAATGGTAAATGCATAGAACTGTCATCAGCCATGTAAGAAAGACACAGTTACTGTTGTAATATGTAAATACGGGCACAAAATTAGAGCAGAGGAAAATAAATTAAAGTGAATCGCAACAACTGGAAATCTCACCAGAAAATGTACTGCAGATTTACAAAAATAATGATAATGATGCGTTGACATATATTCCCATCCCAATCCTGGTTTGGGTACCTGGCCCAATTTCCACCTTTGATGGCATTTTATTCTTTTTTTTTCTCCCATGACATCGGAATGTGAATCCAATTTAATACATTCCACTTTGCTGTCAACACTTTTTTGTCAGTTATTGATATGTGCACTGTGGTAGAACCTTCTTATTATCGTTTATTCATATCTTGCTATAATGCTTGATATCCTTGTCAGAGAAGATTACGGCATCTAACCGTAATTTGTCACAAAATGTATGTGAACCATATATTGATTTACTTTCTTGCTATTTTCTGTCTGTATGTATTTGCCTATAGATTTTTTAACAAAGAAAATGATGTTCCTATGGAATTGGAGGTGGGGTCACTGTGTGTAGCAGCATCATGAATGAATGAATGAAATATTAGTATTTATATAACACTTTATCATGTCTCTCAGAAACATCCCAAAGCACTTATATATAATGAATTACTTCTGAAATGGAATGACTGTTCCTATGCATTCATGTGTCAGCCAATTTGCAAATAGCAAGATTCAATGAACAGCAATTAAATGAATGAACAGAGGAAGACAGGAGGTGGAAAACTGGGGTGAAGGAAAGGAGGGAGAGAAGGGGGCAGAGGAGAAAGTGTGGGAGAAAACAGACAAGGTTATCATGGGACAGGAGGGGATGGCAGATGGGGGAGGAGAGGAACAGAGGGGTACAGGGGGTACCGGGGACAAGGCAACCATGGAAGCAGCTTGGATGGGCTGACAGTGGCCCACATTTATTTGGTGGCCCCAGCAGGAACCTGCTCCCCCTGACTCCACCAAATAAAATGAAACATTTCCCAGGCTTTTTTGTGAGCAGCCTCCAGCGATCACCACAAATGGATGGAAAGTGTGTGGCACACGCTCTGCCCATTGGTATGTTGAAATTGCAATCGGAGTCCTACATACATCATAGGACCCCGATCTACATACTCTAATGGGCTCCTGCTGGCCTCGGGCTGGTGCCTGGACCACCCTTGACAAGGCCCCGGAAAAAATGGCGGTGGGTGAGATCGGAGCAGGAATGAGGCGGTAAGTGCTGCACTGTGATTTAAGGGCTGTGACCGCCCACTTCCCACCAGGTGGACCAAGTGATATAGAATTTTACAGCATGGAAACAGTCTCTGAGTAAAGAAGTTTCTCCTGAATTCCTTATTGGATTTATTACTGAGTATCTTATATTTATAGCCAAGTTTTAAAATCGGCCCTAATGGGGGTGATTTTAAACCCTAAGAACAGGTGGGTGGGAGTTGAAAATAGTTGTTTTTTGGGTCGCGACCTCAACCCGGCTTTATTTCCGGGTTTAACGTGGGCGTGTAAAAGTACAGGCTCCCCACTGGGAATGCAAAGTCCAAACATTTTGCGGTTGCAACCCAAAAAAAAACAACTATTTTCAACTACCACCCGCTCCCAACCCACCCGTTCTTGGGGCTTAAAATCACCCGCCCCATATCTCTATTCTATTTAATACAGCCATTACTACATTTCGGACAAAGTTTCAATGTTCACTTTCAGTTCGCTGCCGCCTGTGAAGAGAAAAATCAAAGTTACACGACAGAAATGAAAAGAAGACAACTGCTTCCTACAATGCAATGTTGACTGACAGCAGTTACTTCTCTTCACAGATGGCAGCCAACTGAGAATATAAAGTCAAACTTTCTCTTTTGCTCATGAAAATGGATGAAGCCACTGATTGCTGTAATCAGTAACATAATAATAAATGGAGAATTCACAATTAATGTGCAAGGGATTTGGCTGCATTCAAATTAGATGTGTAAAATCTGAGTTGCATACATCAGCTGAAATGTATAATAAGGGTATCTTATTGAGACGGAGTGGTGGAAAAGAATTCATTTATCTACGGTCCATCAATCCAAGTTATATCATACAAGTGGGCCTCAGTGTATTTAATATTAACTCCTTGTTCGCGTAAATTACAGGAAAAACCAGTGATGAAAAAGTAGCTGTTGTTTCTATGCTGTACTGCTAGTAATGCACTTTCAAGTTGGCAAGAGAATCAATTATACTCAGATTTGTTCACGTGAACCAAGCTGAGCCAAATCTAAATCTTTACAGGGAGTCAAGACCAAGTGCAGCGTTCAGGTCAGGTTAGAAAGTGGTGGGATCATTGGATCTAGGTGGGAGAGAGAGAAGGAAGGAGAGAGCAGGGGATAGAGGGACGGAGGTGATAGATGGGGAAGAGGACAGGGATATGGGGAAGGGGAAGGCAACAGGGCAGGAGGAGGATTGAAGAGGGGGTAACAGAAGGCAATGAATTAGTATGTGGCACCAGGCCCAGGCCCATTTCTTCACAGTGGGGCATGGGAAGAATGGTGAGGTGGATGGGGAGAGGAAGAGGGGAAGGGGGATGAGGGAATGAAGAGGAAGGGGTCAGTGGGTGGATGAGAAGGGCAACAGTGGATGTGGAAGGGTTGTGTGGCACTGGGACAGGGCCAATTTAGCTCTCAGTGGGTGGAAGGAACCTGCACTGGACCAGGGCCCAATTCTATCTCCATGAAGAGAACACGTCATCTTCTTGTGCTTTGGGGGGAACATTATAGATGATAGGTTTTTGGCTCAGGGTGGGGTGGTGCGGGATGGCAGGGCATGCCTGCTGGAAGTGGTTGTTAATATGGACACAATGGCCTCGATATTTACGGGGAGGTGGTGGCGACATTACGCGGAGGTCCTGCTGAATTTAATTGGAATTTTTTTTCTCTGTCTCCCGCCCGGCAGCTGGCCAGATTGAGAGGCTGGATGGCTGGCGGGCAGGAAGGCCTGTGGTAGAAGGCCACAACTGGGGACTGGAGAGGAGGGAGGGGAGATTGTGGGGTAGGGGAGAGAGAGATCATGGGGGGAAGAGATTGCCGGGGGAGAGATCTTGGCAGAGAGATCACGGATCAGCACAGGTAACGGGGGGAGATTGTGGATTGGCATCAGATCTCAGGGGGGATCAGCCAATCATGGGGCGGGTGTCTGGAGTTCGTGGGGATGGAGGCTGATTGCGGCAGGTTAGCTTGGGGGGCCAGTGGGAAGCACTCCTGCTCCTCCTGGCCCACAAGCAGTGCTGGGTCCGGCAGCTCTCACCTCCCTTTAGCTGCCAGGTTTCCTGTTAAATCCAAATGGTTGCTAAAATCTCAGGCACGTAACCTCATTAACATATTTAAATTACTGACCCACCTCGTCAGAGCAGATTACTCGCCCACCCCCCAATCCGCCCTGGTTAAACCGGAAGTGGGCTGGTCGGGGTCGGGTTTCACATTTTTAAGAATTTACCCCACCCCTCTCTGTCCCTCTCCCGCCCGTGCTGGGGGGTTAAAAGTCCCCCTGATGTCTCCTCTGTGGGGTGGGGGGAGGGGCGGAAGGGGTGCTCAGTAAGAGTTGGAGGGTTGGGATTGTCTCCATGCCTGCTCAATGTGGGTGTAGGGGTTTGGTTATCGACAACCTCTGCCAGTGGTGGGGAAGCAATCTCTACACAGTTGGGATGTTTAGCTGAGAGAATGGCAAGCAAGGCCTAGGCAGTTTATTGTAAGACTAGTGCCGAGCAAGCCCATGTATGTCTTGGTCTGTTTCGTTGTTAAGACAGACCAAAAGCAAATATTAGTCAGCCCACTGATCCAGGTCAAAGCAATATGGCTTATTGATTTTCTTATTCAGTAGGAGGGGTTTGAAATTAAGCAAAGTAAGTGAGATTTGATTATAATTATCACTCTGTACATTTATTTGCCGTCTCTAAAATAAAGTAGCTTAACAATTCGTATCTCTCCTTGTCCCACTGAAGTGTTTTCAGGCAGCCTCCTCAAAGGGGACATGTGTTAAAGACAGGGGGCCTGATTTTACCAGGCCTGCGGGTTTCCGGCGGGTTGGGTTTCGGGAGCGTGGTCAACACGCTCGGTGAAATTAGTGGGTTGCCCGCGCGATCGTAGCAGGCAAACCACTAATGGGATCCAATTACCTGCTCCTCCGGGCTCCGCGCTTCTGGTCTGCGCGTCGGGCGGGCTGCGCATGCGCAGTACGATCTGTCAGCTGGAGGCTCTCTAGTTAAAGGGGCAGTCCTCCACTGACAGATGCTGCAACCAATAGAACACATTACAGCATGGAGCAGCCCAGGGGGAAGGCTGCTCCCAGTTTAATGATGCCTCACCCCAGGTATCACCAGATGGGGTGAGGAGGAGGGGGAGGACAGAGATCTTCCACCCGGCGGGCGGGAGGAAGCGGCCTGCCTCTGCCACCAAGAAGGCCTGGCTCGAGGTGGCAGAGGAGGTCACCTGCACCACCAACATATCGCCCACCTGCATACAGTGCAGGAGGCGCTCCAATGACCGCAGTAGGTCAGCCACAGTGAGAACACGTAGTCTTTCCCCTACACTCCGTCTGCCACAACACTGCCCCCACCCCACATCTCCTTCGGCACCGCCAACACCACTCTGTCACATCACCCATCATACCCACTCAAACCCCATCCTCATCTTACCTGCACTTACTCACCTCGCCAGTACTCACCCTGCCACTAACACGCGACCCAATCCTCATACAATCTCATGGCTCTATCCCATACTCACCCTCTCGTGCATCTCCCTCACGGCCAGCCTCACTCAACCTGCCACCACCTGTGCTGCAACCACAGGGCATGCATCACATATGTGCAGTCGGCAGCGTAAGGCAAACGTGTCGTGAGCATGAAGGGGATGCACAAGGGTGTTTGAGGGTTTGTCATGGGTGTTACCTATATTGAATTTCAGGACAACTCACATCACACATTATATTGGCACCACCACTGCCATGTCTCCGCGAATCCTGTCTGTTTTGTGCAATAATGCCCGCTCCTGGGTATCACTATGAGGACCCACAACTGATGCCACCCATTGTGTCACTGCAGAGTAGGTGCAGGTGTATTTGCAGGGCTCTTCCACGCAGATGACTGAGAGACATCGGCGGTGTACCCGGCTGCACCCAGGAAGGATGCGGAGGAGAAGTTGTGGAGGGCAGCGACAGGTAAGAAGATGGTGCACGGGCCAGCCAGGAGCAGCTCGGCATGAAAGAGGCTGCAGATGTCCACGACTACATGTCGAGTGAATCTGCGCCTCCGTGTGCACTGCTGCTCGGAGAGGTCCGGGGAGCTGCGCCTCGGTCTGTAGACCCTGTGGCGAGGGTAGTGCCCTCTGCGACGCGTCTCTCTCTGCGGTAGCCCTCCCTCCTGCTGTACAGGTGGATGTGTCACAGCACTCTGTTGTGGAGCTCCACGTGTCAGAGGTGGACGGCGTGGATGGCGAGGCTGGTGATGCTGTTCGCCCTCCGAGGGGGTCATGACTGCAGCTACGGCGGCCCCCATCCGCAATATGTACATCTGAGGGGGTCCGCAAGGTAGGCACATGTCTCCGGACCCCGGGGTGAGTGTGCAGGGTGGTGACTTTGACCGTCAGGAAGGGGGTGGTGAAGGCCACACTTTGTCCCAAGTGACAGAGCGGCCTCCTGCAATGGGTGAGGGTCTCCCACCCCCACCTGTCAAATGGACCTTTGCAGCTGCCACAGGCTGACGGCTGCAACACGTCCAGTTCAACTAGGACTGTTTCCCCCAGTGTGTGAAACAGTCCCATGTTTCTCCAAAATCACACACAGTCCCTTAATCAGGTCAGCTAATGACCTGAACAAGCAAAATAAATACTGTCAAGTGGCATCCCGCTGGCTTTAATTGCCTGTGGGATTCCCACCAGTGGGGGCTACGCACGCACCCCCACACATCATCGGGGAACCCGGAAGTGGGCAGGATCGTGGCGCGATCCGGTCACGTGCCTGGGGATCGGGATTTTCGGGGCCCCCCCGCTGGAAACGCACAGGAAACCCGACGGTAAAATCGAGCCCAGGGGATCCAGTTCAGGTGCACCCCCTCTCGTTACGCAGTGCTATGATTAGATATTGGGCACACTCCTGAATGTAAGACAGGGGACTACTTAACTGAATGACAAGCAGCACT
This sequence comes from Heptranchias perlo, assembly GCF_035084215.1. Taxonomy (NCBI): domain Eukaryota; kingdom Metazoa; phylum Chordata; class Chondrichthyes; order Hexanchiformes; family Hexanchidae; genus Heptranchias; species Heptranchias perlo. The sequence goes on from NC_090327.1 coordinate 88,492,430, forward strand.
GAACCTGAGGGAATATGAGGCAGACCAGAAATTTGAAACAAGCATACAACAGTAATGTAATTGGTGCTGCCACTGAGGTTCTGAATTCCAATGTTCTTGTGTTTACAAGCTAGCTCAATGCGATAGGTAGAAAAATCATCCATCATCATAATGTGAAGTATTGTAGTGATGAAAGAGTGAAGATGAAATGAAGAATGATTGAAGAACATTTAGATAAAAATGATTTGTCCTCTTTAGAACTCATCTGGACAGATGGGATGTTTCTTGATAATGAAGATTTTGAACATTACAGAATGTTGGAGTCCATTCCCATTAATGCTGCTGCTCGAACAGAACTGATCTCTGACAGAAGAAGCACTGAAACAAGGCATAGCTTTTTTCAAGTTCCCTCAAAGGTTCTTTTTTCAGTTAGCTTGCAAGATCACTGCAGCACAGTAACATTTTCCCATCCTTTTAAAAAAATTCTAACACTTTCTGGAAGAGTGCAGCAATGAAGACAATGTTGTAACTTTCCACCACTTCAAGCTGTGTCATTCTTGTACATCCATTTATTCATTGTGTTTGTAGAAAGTAAACACAATGGCGATAGTTGGGTTACCCTGCACTTCTGGTTCTTCAGCAGTGATCACAAAATGTCCACAGTTTTCACTAATTCTTTAATGTGAGCAACACCAGCTTTGAAAATACCAGGGAGACACTTATCATAAATCCAAGTACACTTGGTCAGACTTCTAGCGCCTAATGTGCCTATCCACATAATTCACCTATTGAGCCATATTAATGCCGGATTGCACTATAGCTCAAGTTAATTTGTGAGCGACGTTGGTTTCTGTTTCTTTCATTCTTAAAAATCAAGTCATGTCCAAAACCCTTAAAAGTGCCATACCTTTAAAGTCTACGTCACACTGACAGTCATACTTGCTTGATTGGCTCATATATCACATTCATAAAATAAAACAAATCACTGTTAATTCAATAATGCTGATTGCCTGAAAACTTACTGAATAGATAGGAATGCAGGTTGGAAACCTACCAACCAACAAGCAGAAAATAGTTAGAAAAACTCAACGGAAAAAAACAATTATCAATAGATAATGAACAAGGAGGAGAAGAAGAACCAATGAAATTGCTCAAAATATTTTCTGAAAATATTTTCAGCCACCATCTTACTTTCCTAATAATCCAAAGGTGTGGTAATAAAAAGAACATTTCTAGCCTAATAAGCACATAAATAATGTAACAATTCATAACAAAATCATTAAATTCAGCCAGACAATTGAGTTTTCGGAGTTTAAAATCTCTGCAACAATCTTTCGTTTCCTAGGCCTCCTCCTTTTTCTGGTGCTTGGTGGGTGTTGAGTTGTGTTACATTCCTGGAGTCTGTATCTCATCTCTTCTGCTACATTCCTGGAGTCTGTAATCTCATCTCTTCTGATACATTCCTGGAGTCTGTATCTCATCTCTTCTGATACATTCCTGGAGTCTGTATCTCATCTCTTCTGCTACATTCCTGGAGTCTGCATCTCATCTCTTCTGATACATTCCTGGAGTCTGTATCCCATCTCTTCTGCTACATTCCTGGAGTCTGCAGCTCATCTCTTCTGTTACATTCCTGGAGTCTGCATCTCATCTCTTCTGATACATTCCCAGAGTCTGCATCTCATCTCTTCTCATACATTCCCAGAGTCTGCATCTCATCTCTTCTGCTACATTCCTGGAGTCTGTATCTCATCTCTTCTGTTACATTCCCGGAGTCTGTATCTCATCTCTTCTGCTACATTCCCGGAGTCTGTATCTCATCTCTTCTGATACATTCCTGGAGTCTGTATCTCATCTCTTCTGTTACATTCCCGGAGTCTGTATCTCATCTCTTCTGATACATTCCCGGAGTCTGCATCTCATCTCTTCTCATACATTCCCAGAGTCTGCATCTCATCTCTTCTGTTACATTCCTGGAGTCTGCATTTCATTTCTTCTGCTACATTCCTGGAGTCTGCATCTCATCTCTTCTGCTACATTCCTGGAGTCTGTATCTCATCACTTCTGATACATTCCTGGAGTTTGCATTTCATCTCTTCTGCTACATTCCTGGAGTTTGCATCTCATCTCTTCTGCTACATTCCCGGAGTCTGCATCTCATCTTTTCTGCTACATTCCTGGAGTCTGCATCTCATCTCTTCTGCTACATTCCTGGAGTCTGCATCTCATCTCTTCTGTTACATTCCTGGAGTCTGCATCTCATCTCTTCTGCTATATTCCTGGAGTCTGTATCTCATCTCTTCCGATACATTCCTGGAGTCTGCATCTCATCTCTTCTGCTACATTCCCGGAGTCTGCATCTCATCTCTTCTGCTATATTCCTGGAGTCTGTATCTCATCTCTTCTGCTATATTCCTAGAGTCTGCTTCTCATCTCTTCTGATACATTCCTGGAGTATGCATCTCATCTCTTCCGATACATTCCTGGAGTTTGCATTTCATGTCTTCTGCTACATTCCTAGAGTCTGCATCTCATCTCTTCTGCTACATTCCTGGAGTCTGCATCTCATCTCTTCCGATACATTCCTGGAGTTTGCATTTCATCTCTTCTGCTACATTCCTAGAGTCTGCATCTCATCTCTTCTGCTACATTCCTGGAGTCTGCATCTCATCTCTTCCGATACATTCCTAGAGTCTGCATCTCATCTCTTCTGCTACATTCCTGGAGTCTGTATCTCATCTCTTCTTCTACATTCCTAGAGTCTGCATCTCATCTCTTCTGCTACATTCCTGGAGTCTGCATCTCATCTCTTCTGATACATTCCTGGAGTCTGCATCTCATCTCATCTGCTACATTCCTGGAGTCTGCATCTCATCTCTTCTGATACATTCCTGGAGTCTGCATCTCATCTCTTCTGTTACATTCCTGGAGTCTGTATCTCATCTCTTCTGCTATATTCCCGGAGTCTGCATCTCATCTCTTCTGCTACATTCCTGGAGTCTGCATCTCATCTCTTCTGATACATTCCTGGAGTCTGCATCTCATCACTTCTGCTATATTCCCGGAGTCTGCATCTCATCTCTTCTGCTACATTCCTGGAGTCTGTATCTCATCTCTTCTGCTATATTCCTGGAGTCTGCATCTCATCTCTTCTGTTACATTCCTGGAGTCTGTATCTCATCTCTTCTGCTACATTCCTGGAGTCTGTATCTCATCTCTTCTGTTACATTCCCGGAGTCTGTATCTCATCTCTTCTGCTACATTCCTGGAGTCTGTATCTCATCGCTTCTGATACATTCCTGGAGTCTGTATCTCATCTCTTCTGCTACATTCCTGGAGTCTGCATCTCATCTCTTCTGTTACATTCCCGGAGTCTGTATCTCATCTCTTCTGATACATTCCTGGAGTCTGTATCTCATCTCTTCTGCTACATTCCTGGAGTCTGTATCTCATCTCTTCTGTTACATTCCTGGAGTCTGTATCTCATCTCTTCTGATACATTCCTGGAGTCTGTATCTCATCTCTTCTGCTACATTCCTGGAGTCTGTATCTCATCTCTTCTGTTACATTCCCGGAGTCTGCATCTCATCTCTTCTGCTACATTCTTGGAGTCTGTATCTCATCTCTTCTGTTACATTCCCGGAGTCTGCATCTCATCTCTTCTGCTACATTCCCGGAGTCTGTATCTCATCTCTTCTGTTACATTCCTAGAGTCTGTATCTCATCTCTTCTGTTCCCTTCCCGGAGTCTGCATCTCATCTCTTCTGCTACATTCCCGGAGTCTGTATCTCATCTCTTCTGTTACATTCCTGGAGTCTGCATCTCATCTCTTCTGATACATTCCTGGAGTCTGTGTCTCATCTCTTCTGCTACATTCCTGGAGTCTGTATCTCATCTCTTCTGATACATTCCTGGAGTCTGTATCTCATCTCTTCTGCTACATTCCTAGAGTCTGTATCTCATCTCTTCTGTTCCATTCCCGGAGTCTGCATCTCATCTCTTCTGCTACATTCCCGGAGTCTGTATCTCATCTCTTCTGTTACTTTCCTGGAGTCAGTATCTCATCTCTTCTGTTACATTCCTGGAGTCTGTATCTCATCTCTTCTGCTACATTCCTGGAGTCTGTATCTCATCTCTTCTTTTACATTCCTGGAGTCTGTATCTCATCTCTTCTGATACATTCCTGGAGTCTGTATCTCATCTCTTCTGTTACATTCCTGGAGTCTGTATCTCATCTCTTCTGATATATTCCTGGAGTCTGTATCTCATCTCTTCTGATACATTCCTGGAGTCTGTATCTCATCTCTTCTGATACATTCCTGGAGTCTGTATCTCATCTCTTCTGCTACATTCCTGGAGTCTGCATCTCATCTCTTCTGATACATTCCTGGAGTCTGTATCCCATCTCTTCTGCTACATTCCTGGAGTCTGCAGCTCATCTCTTCTGTTACATTCCTGGAGTCTGCATCTCATCTCTTCTGATACATTCCCAGAGTCTGCATCTCATCTCTTCTCATACATTCCCAGAGTCTGCATCTCATCTCTTCTGCTACATTCCTGGAGTCTGTATCTCATCTCTTCTGTTACATTCCCGGAGTCTGTATCTCATCTCTTCTGCTACATTCCCGGAGTCTGTATCTCATCTCTTCTGTTACATTCCCGGAGTCTGTATCTCATCTCTTCTGATACATTCCTGGAGTCTGTATCTCATCTCTTCTGTTACATTCCCGGAGTCTGTATCTCATCTCTTCTGATACATTCCCGGAGTCTGCATCTCATCTCTTCTCATACATTCCCAGAGTCTGCATCTCATCTCTTCTCATACATTCCCAGAGTCTGCATCTCATCTCTTCTGTTACATTCCTGGAGTCTGCATTTCATTTCTTCTGCTACATTCCTGGAGTCTGCATCTCATCTCTTCTGCTACATTCCTGGAGTCTGTATCTCATCACTTCTGATACATTCCTGGAGTTTGCATTTCATCTCTTCTGCTACATTCCTGGAGTTTGCATCTCATCTCTTCTGCTACATTCCCGGAGTCTGCATCTCATCTTTTCTGCTACATTCCTGGAGTCTGCATCTCATCTCTTCTGCTACATTCCCGGAGTCTGCATCTCATCTCTTCTGCTATATTCCTGGAGTCTGTATCTCATCTCTTCTGCTATATTCCTAGAGTCTGCTTCTCATCTCTTCTGATACATTCCTGGAGTATGCATCTCATCTCTTCCGATACATTCCTGGAGTTTGCATTTCATGTCTTCTGCTACATTCCTAGAGTCTGCATCTCATCTCTTCTGCTACATTCCTGGAGTCTGCATCTCATCTCTTCCGATACATTCCTGGAGTTTGCATTTCATCTCTTCTGCTACATTCCTAGAGTCTGCATCTCATCTCTTCTGCTACATTCCTGGAGTCTGCATCTCATCTCTTCCGATACATTCCTAGAGTCTGCATCTCATCTCTTCTGCTACATTCCTGGAGTCTGTATCTCATCTCTTCTTCTACATTCCTAGAGTCTGCATCTCATCTCTTCTGCTACATTCCTGGAGTCTGCATCTCATCTCTTCTGATACATTCCTGGAGTCTGCATCTCATCTCATCTGCTACATTCCTGGAGTCTGCATCTCATCTCTTCTGATACATTCCTGGAGTCTGCATCTCATCTCTTCTGTTACATTCCTGGAGTCTGTATCTCATCTCTTCTGCTATATTCCCGGAGTCTGCATCTCATCTCTTCTGCTACATTCCTGGAGTCTGCATCTCATCTCTTCTGATACATTCCTGGAGTCTGCATCTCATCACTTCTGCTATATTCCCGGAGTCTGCATCTCATCTCTTCTGCTACATTCCTGGAGTCTGTATCTCATCTCTTCTGCTATATTCCTGGAGTCTGCATCTCATCTCTTCTGTTACATTCCTGGAGTCTGTATCTCATCTCTTCTGCTACATTCCTGGAGTCTGTATCTCATCTCTTCTGTTACATTCCCGGAGTCTGTATCTCATCTCTTCTGCTACATTCCTGGAGTCTGTATCTCATCGCTTCTGATACATTCCTGGAGTCTGTATCTCATCTCTTCTGCTACATTCCTGGAGTCTGCATCTCATCTCTTCTGTTACATTCCCGGAGTCTGTATCTCATCTCTTCTGATACATTCCTGGAGTCTGTATCTCATCTCTTCTGCTACATTCCTGGAGTCTGTATCTCATCTCTTCTGTTACATTCCTGGAGTCTGTATCTCATCTCTTCTGATACATTCCTGGAGTCTGTATCTCATCTCTTCTGCTACATTCCTGGAGTCTGTATCTCATCTCTTCTGTTACATTCCCGGAGTCTGCATCTCATCTCTTCTGCTACATTCTTGGAGTCTGTATCTCATCTCTTCTGTTACATTCCCGGAGTCTGCATCTCATCTCTTCTGCTACATTCCCGGAGTCTGTATCTCATCTCTTCTGTTACATTCCTAGAGTCTGTATCTCATCTCTTCTGTTCCCTTCCCGGAGTCTGCATCTCATCTCTTCTGCTACATTCCCGGAGTCTGTATCTCATCTCTTCTGTTACATTCCTGGAGTCTGCATCTCATCTCTTCTGATACATTCCTGGAGTCTGTGTCTCATCTCTTCTGCTACATTCCTGGAGTCTGTATCTCATCTCTTCTGATACATTCCTGGAGTCTGTATCTCATCTCTTCTGCTACATTCCTAGAGTCTGTATCTCATCTCTTCTGTTCCATTCCCGGAGTCTGCATCTCATCTCTTCTGCTACATTCCCGGAGTCTGTATCTCATCTCTTCTGTTACTTTCCTGGAGTCAGTATCTCATCTCTTCTGTTACATTCCTGGAGTCTGTATCTCATCTCTTCTGCTACATTCCTGGAGTCTGTATCTCATCTCTTCTTTTACATTCCTGGAGTCTGTATCTCATCTTTTCTGATACATTCCTGGAGTCTGTATCTCATCTCTTCTGTTACATTCCTGGAGTCTGTATCTCATCTCTTCTGATATATTCCTGGAGTCTGTATCTCATCTCTTCTGATACATTCCTGGAGTCTGTATCTCATCTCTTCTGATACATTCCTGGAGTCTGTATCTCATCTCTTCTGCTACATTCCTGGAGTCTGCATCTCATCTCTTCTGATACATTCCTGGAGTCTGTATCCCATCTCTTCTGCTACATTCCTGGAGTCTGCAGCTCATCTCTTCTGTTACATTCCTGGAGTCTGCATCTCATCTCTTCTGATACATTCCCAGAGTCTGCATCTCATCTCTTCTCATACATTCCCAGAGTCTGCATCTCATCTCTTCTGCTACATTCCTGGAGTCTGTATCTCATCTCTTCTGTTACATTCCCGGAGTCTGTATCTCATCTCTTCTGCTACATTCCCGGAGTCTGTATCTCATCTCTTCTGTTACATTCCCGGAGTCTGTATCTCATCTCTTCTGATACATTCCTGGAGTCTGTATCTCATCTCTTCTGTTACATTCCCGGAGTCTGTATCTCATCTCTTCTGATACATTCCCGGAGTCTGCATCTCATCTCTTCTCATACATTCCCAGAGTCTGCATCTCATCTCTTCTCATACATTCCCAGAGTCTGCATCTCATCTCTTCTGTTACATTCCTGGAGTCTGCATTTCATTTCTTCTGCTACATTCCTGGAGTCTGCATCTCATCTCTTCTGCTACATTCCTGGAGTCTGTATCTCATCACTTCTGATACATTCCTGGAGTTTGCATTTCATCTCTTCTGCTACATTCCTGGAGTTTGCATCTCATCTCTTCTGCTACATTCCCGGAGTCTGCATCTCATCTTTTCTGCTACATTCCTGGAGTCTGCATCTCATCTCTTCTGCTACATTCCTGGAGTCTGCATCTCATCTCTTCTGTTACATTCCTGGAGTCTATATCTCATCTCTTCTGCTATATTCCTGGAGTCTGTATCTCATCTCTTCCGATACATTCCTGGAGTCTGCATCTCATCTCTTCTGCTACATTCCCGGAGTCTGCATCTCATCTCTTCTGCTATATTCCTGGAGTCTGTATCTCATCTCTTCTGCTATATTCCTAGAGTCTGCTTCTCATCTCTTCTGCTACATTCCTGGAGTCTGTATCTCATCTCTTCTGTTACATTCCCGGAGTCTGTATCTCATCTCTTCTGCTACATTCCCGGAGTCTGTATCTCATCTCTTCTGATACATTCCTGGAGTCTGTATCTCATCTCTTCTGTTACATTCCCGGAGTCTGTATCTCATCTCTTCTGATACATTCCCGGAGTCTGCATCTCATCTCTTCTCATACATTCCCAGAGTCTGCATCTCATCTCTTCTCATACATTCCCAGAGTCTGCATCTCATCTCTTCTGTTACATTCCTGGAGTCTGCATTTCATTTCTTCTGCTACATTCCTGGAGTCTGCATCTCATCTCTTCTGCTACATTCCTGGAGTCTGTATCTCATCACTTCTGATACATTCCTGGAGTTTGCATTTCATCTCTTCTGCTACATTCCTGGAGTTTGCATCTCATCTCTTCTGCTACATTCCCGGAGTCTGCATCTCATCTTTTCTGCTACATTCCTGGAGTCTGCATCTCATCTCTTCTGCTACATTCCAGGAGTCTGCATCTCATCTCTTCTGTTACATTCCTGGAGTCTGCATCTCATCTCTTCTGCTATATTCCTGGAGTCTGTATCTCATCTCTTCCGATACATTCCTGGAGTCTGCATCTCATCTCTTCTGCTACATTCCCGGAGTCTGCATCTCATCTCTTCTGCTATATTCCTGGAGTCTGTATCTCATCTCTTCTGCTATATTCCTAGAGTCTGCTTCTCATCTCTTCTGATACATTCCTGGAGTATGCATCTCATCTCTTCCGATACATTCCTGGAGTTTGCATTTCATGTCTTCTGCTACATTCCTAGAGTCTGCATCTCATCTCTTCTGCTACATTCCTGGAGTCTGCATCTCATCTCTTCCGATACATTCCTGGAGTTTGCATTTCATCTCTTCTGCTACATTCCTAGAGTCTGCATCTCATCTCTTCTGCTACATTCCTGGAGTCTGCATCTCATCTCTTCCGATACATTCCTAGAGTCTGCATCTCATCTCTTCTGCTACATTCCTGGAGTCTGTATCTCATCTCTTCTTCTACATTCCTAGAGTCTGCATCTCATCTCTTCTGCTACATTCCTGGAGTCTGCATCTCATCTCTTCTGATACATTCCTGGAGTCTGCATCTCATCTCATCTGCTACATTCCTGGAGTCTGCATCTCATCTCTTCTGATACATTCCTGGAGTCTGTATCTCATCTCTTCTGCTATATTCCCGGAGTCTGCATCTCATCTCTTCTGCTACATTCCTGGAGTCTGCATCTCATCTCTTCTGATACATTCCTGGAGTCTGCATCTCATCACTTCTGCTATATTCCCGGAGTCTGCATCTCATCTCTTCTGCTACATTCCTGGAGTCTGTATCTCATCTCTTCTGCTATATTCCTGGAGTCTGCATCTCATCTCTTCTGTTACATTCCTGGAGTCTGTATCTCATCTCTTCTGCTACATTCCTGGAGTCTGTATCTCATCTCTTCTGTTACATTCCCGGAGTCTGTATCTCATCTCTTCTGCTACATTCCTGGAGTCTGTATCTCATCGCTTCTGATACATTCCTGGAGTCTGTATCTCATCTCTTCTGCTACATTCCTGGAGTCTGCATCTCATCTCTTCTGTTACATTCCCGGAGTCTGTATCTCATCTCTTCTGATACATTCCTGGAGTCTGTATCTCATCTCTTCTGCTACATTCCTGGAGTCTGTATCTCATCTCTTCTGTTACATTCCTGGAGTCTGTATCTCATCTCTTCTGATACATTCCTGGAGTCTGTATCTCATCTCTTCTGCTACATTCCTGGAGTCTGTATCTCATCTCTTCTGTTACATTCCCGGAGTCTGCATCTCATCTCTTCTGCTACATTCCCGGAGTCTGTATCTCATCTCTTCTGTTACATTCCTGGAGTCTGTATCTCATCTCTTCTGTTACATTCCTGGAGTCTGCATCTCATCTCTTCTGCTACATTCTTGGAGTCTGTATCTCATCTCTTCTGTTACATTCCCGGAGTCTGCATCTCATCTCTTCTGCTACATTCCCGGAGTCTGTATCTCATCTCTTCTGTTACATTCCTAGAGTCTGTATCTCATCTCTTCTGTTCCCTTCCCGGAGTCTGCATCTCATCTCTTCTGCTACATTCCCGGAGTCTGTATCTCATCTCTTCTGTTACATTCCTGGAGTCTGCATCTCATCTCTTCTGATACATTCCTGGAGTCTGTGTCTCATCTCTTCTGCTACATTCCTGGAGTCTGTATCTCATCTCTTCTGATACATTCCTGGAGTCTGTATCTCATCTCTTCTGCTACATTCCTAGAGTCTGTATCTCATCTCTTCTGTTCCATTCCCGGAGTCTGCATCTCATCTCTTCTGCTACATTCCCGGAGTCTGTATCTCATCTCTTCTGTTACTTTCCTGGAGTCAGTATCTCATCTCTTCTGTTACATTCCTGGAGTCTGTATCTCATCTCTTCTGCTACATTCCTGGAGTCTGTATCTCATCTCTTCTTTTACATTCCTGGAGTCTGTATCTCATCTCTTCTGATACATTCCTGGAGTCTGTATCTCATCTCTTCTGTTACATTCCTGGAGTCTGTATCTCATCTCTTCTGATATATTCCTGGAGTCTGTATCTCATCTCTTCTGATACATTCCTGGAGTCTGTATCTCATCTCTTCTGATACATTCCTGGAGTCTGTATCTCATCTCTTCTGCTACATTCCTGGAGTCTGCATCTCATCTCTTCTGATACATTCCTGGAGTCTGTATCCCATCTCTTCTGCTACATTCCTGGAGTCTGCAGCTCATCTCTTCTGTTACATTCCTGGAGTCTGCATCTCATCTCTTCTGATACATTCCCAGAGTCTGCATCTCATCTCTTCTCATACATTCCCAGAGTCTGCATCTCATCTCTTCTGCTACATTCCTGGAGTCTGTATCTCATCTCTTCTGTTACATTCCCGGAGTCTGTATCTCATCTCTTCTGCTACATTCCCGGAGTCTGTATCTCATCTCTTCTGTTACATTCCCGGAGTCTGTATCTCATCTCTTCTGATACATTCCTGGAGTCTGTATCTCATCTCTTCTGTTACATTCCCGGAGTCTGTATCTCATCTCTTCTGATACATTCCCGGAGTCTGCATCTCATCTCTTCTCATACATTCCCAGAGTCTGCATCTCATCTCTTCTCATACATTCCCAGAGTCTGCATCTCATCTCTTCTGTTACATTCCTGGAGTCTGCATTTCATTTCTTCTGCTACATTCCTGGAGTCTGCATCTCATCTCTTCTGCTACATTCCTGGAGTCTGTATCTCATCACTTCTGATACATTCCTGGAGTTTGCATTTCATCTCTTCTGCTACATTCCTGGAGTTTGCATCTCATCTCTTCTGCTACATTCCCGGAGTCTGCATCTCATCTTTTCTGCTACATTCCTGGAGTCTGCATCTCATCTCTTCTGCTACATTCCTGGAGTCTGCATCTCATCTCTTCTGTTACATTCCTGGAGTCTGTATCTCATCTCTTCTGCTATATTCCTGGAGTCTGTATCTCATCTCTTCCGATACATTCCTGGAGTCTGCATCTCATCTCTTCTGCTACATTCCCGGAGTCTGCATCTCATCTCTTCTGCTATATTCCTGGAGTCTGTATCTCATCTCTTCTGCTATATTCCTAGAGTCTGCTTCTCATCTCTTCTGATACATTCCTGGAGTATGCATCTCATCTCTTCCGATACATTCCTGGAGTTTGCATTTCATGTCTTCTGCTACATTCCTAGAGTCTGCATCTCATCTCTTCTGCTACATTCCTGGAGTCTGCATCTCATCTCTTCCGATACATTCCTGGAGTTTGCATTTCATCTCTTCTGCTACATTCCTAGAGTCTGCATCTCATCTCTTCTGCTACATTCCTGGAGTCTGCATCTCATCTCTTCCGATACATTCCTAGAGTCTGCATCTCATCTCTTCTGCTACATTCCTAGAGTCTGCATCTCATCTCTTCTGCTACATTCCTGGAGTCTGCATCTCATCTCTTCTGATACATTCCTGGAGTCTGCATCTCATCTCTTCTGCTACATTCCTGGAGTCTGCATCTCATCTCTTCTGATACATTCCTGGAGTCTGCATCTCATCTCTTCTGTTACATTCCTGGAGTCTGTATCTCATCTCTTCTGCTATATTCCCGGAGTCTGCATCTCATCTCTTCTGCTACATTCCTGGAGTCTGCATCTCATCTCTTCTGCTACATTCCTGGAGTCTGCATCTCATCACTTCTGCTATATTCCCGGAGTCTGCATCTCATCTCTTCTGCTACATTCCTGGAGTCTGTATTTCATCTCTTCTGCTATATTCCTGGAGTCTGCATCTCATCTCTTCTGTTACATTCCTGGAGTCTGTATCTCATCTCTTCTGCTACATTCCTGGAGTCTGTATCTCATCTCTTCTGTTACATTCCCGGAGTCTGTATCTCATCTCTTCTGCTACATTCCTGGAGTCTGTATCTCATCTCTTCTGTTACATTCCTGGAGTCTGTATCTCATCTCTTCTGCTATATTCCTGGAGTCTGCATCTCATCTCTTCTGTTACATTCCTGGAGTCTGTATCTCATCTCTTCTGCTACATTCCTGGAGTCTGCATCTCATCTCTTCTGTTACATTCCCGGAGTCTGTATCTCATCTCTTCTGATACATTCCTGGAGTCTGTATCTCATCTCTTCTGCTACAATCCTGGAGTCTGTATCTCATCTCTTCTGTTACATTCCTGGAGTCTGTATCTCATCTCTTCTGATACATTCCTGGAGTCTGTATCTCATCTCTTCTGCTACATTCCTGGAGTCTGTATCTCATCTCTTCTGTTACATTCCCGGAGTCTGCATCTCATCTCTTCTGCTACATTCCCGGAGTCTGTATCTCATCTCTTCTGTTACATTCCTGGAGTCTGTATCTCATCTCTTCTGTTACATTCCTGGAGTCTGCATCTCATCTCTTCTGCTCCATTCTTGGAGTCTGTATCTCATCTCTTCTGTTACATTCCCGGAGTCTGCATCTCATCTCTTCTGCTACATTCCCGGAGTCTGTATCTCATCTCTTCTGTTACATTCCTAGAGTCTGTATCTCATCTCTTCTGTTCCCTTCCCGGAGTCTGCATCTCATCTCTTCTGCTACATTCCCGGAGTCTGTATCTCATCTCTTCTGTTACATTCCTGGAGTCTGCATCTCATCTCTTCTGATACATTCCTGGAGTCTGTATCTCATCTCTTCTGCTACATTCCTGGAGTCTGTATCTCATCTCTTCTGATACATTCCTGGAGTCTGTATCTCATCTCTTCTGCTACATTCCTAGAGTCTGTATCTCATCTCTTCTGTTACATTCCCGGAGTCTGCGTCTCATCTCTTCTGCTACATTCCCGGAGTCTGTATCTCATCTCTTCTGTTACTTTCCTGGAGTCTGTATCTCATCTCTTCTGTTACATTCCTGGAGTGTGTATCTCATCTCTTCTGCTACATTCCTGGAGTCTGTATCTCATCTCTTCCGATATATTCCTGGAGTCTGTATCTCATCTCTTCTGATACATTCCTGGAGTCTGTATCTCATCTCTTCTGCTACATTCCTGGAGTCTGTATCTCATCTGTTCTCTTACATTCCCGGAGTCTGCATCTCATCTCTTCTGCTACATTCCCGGAGTCTGCATCTCATCTCTTCTGATACATTCCTGGAGTCTGCATCTCATCTCTTCTGTTACATTCCCGGAGTCTGCATCTCATCTCTTCTGCTGCATTCCCGGAGTCTGCATCTCAGCTGTTCTGATACATTCCTGGAGTCTGCATCTCATCTCTTCTGCTACATTCCTGGAGTCTGTATCTCATCTCTTCTGTTACATTCCCGGAGTCTGCATCTCATCTCTTCTGCTACATTCCCGGAGTCTGCATCTCATCTCTTCCAATACATTCCTGGAGTCTGCATCTCATCTCTTCTGCTACATTCCTGGAGTCTGCATCTCATCTCTTCTGCTACATTCCTGGAGTCGGTATCTCATCTCTTCTGTTACATTCCCGGAGTCTGCATCTCATCTCTTCTGATACATTCCTGGAGTCTGCATCTCATCTCTTCTGCTACATTCCCGGAGTCTGCATCTCATCTTTTCTGCTACATTCCTGGAGTCTGCATCTCATCTCTTCTGCTATATTCCTGGAGTCTGCATCTCATCTCTTCCGATACATTCCTGGAGTTTGCATCTTATCTCTTCTGCTACATTCCCGGAGTCTGCATCTCATCTCTTCTGATACATTCCTGGAGTCTGTATCTCATCTCTTCTGTTACATTCCCGGAGTCTGCATCTCATCTCTTCTGCTACATTCCCGGAGTCTGCATCTCATCTCTTCTGCTACATTCCTGGAGTCTGCATCTCATCTCTTCTGCTACATTCCTGGAGTTTGCATTTCATCTCTTCTGCTACATTCCTGGAGTCTGCATCTCATCTCTTCCGATACATTCCTGGAGTCTGCATCTCATCTCTTCCGATACATTCCTGGAGTCTGCATCTCATCTCTTCTGCTACATTCCCGGAGTCTGCATCTCATCTCTTCTGATACATTCCTGGAGTCTGCATCTCATCTCTTCCGATACATTCCTGGAGTCTGCGTCTCATCTCTTCTGCTACATTCCTAGAGTCTGCATCTCATCTCTTCTGCTACATTCCTGGAGTCTGCATCTCATCTCTTCTGTTACATTCCTGGAGTCTGCATCTCATCTCTTCCGATACATTCCTGGAGTCTGCATCTCATCTCTTCCGATACATTCCTGGAGTCTGCATCTCATCTCTTCCGATACATTCCTGGAGTCTGCATCTCATCTCTTCCGATACATTCCTGGAGTCTGCATCTCATCTCTTCTGATACATTCCTGGAGTCTGCATCTCATCTCTTCTGCTACATTCCTGGAGTCTGCATCTCATCTCTTCTGCTACATTCCTGGAGTCTGCATCTCATCTCTTCTGATACATTCCTCGAGTCTGCATCTCATCTCTTCTGCTACATTCCTGGAGTCTGAATCTCATCTCTTCTGATACATTCCCGGAGTCTGCATCTCATCTCTTCCGATACATTCCTGGAGTTTGCATTTCATCTCTTCTGCTACATTCCTAGAGTCTGCATCTCATCTCTTCTGTTACATTCCTGGACTCTGCATCTCATCTCTTCTCCTACATTCCTGTAGTCTGCATCTCATCACTTCTGCTACATTCCTGCAGTCTGTATCTCATCTCTTCTGTTACATTCCTAGAGTCTGTATCTCATCTCTTCTGTTACATTCCCGGAGTCTGCATCTCATCTCTTCTGCTACATTCCCGGAGTCTGTATCTCATCTCTTCTGTTACATTCCTGGAGTCTGCATCTCATCCCTTCTGATACATTCCTGGAGTCTGTATCTCATCTCTTCTGCTACATTCCTGGAGTCTGTATCTCATCTCTTCTGATACATTCCTGGAGTCTGTATCTCATCTCTTCTGCTACATTCCTAGAGTCTGTATCTCATCTCTTCTGTTACATTCCCGGAGTCTGCATCTCATCTCTTCTGCTACATTCCCGGAGTCTGTATCTCATCTCTTCTGTTACATTCCCGGAGTCTGTATCTCATCTCTTCTGTTACATTCCTGGAGTCTGTATCTCATCTCTTCTGCTACATTTCTGGAGTCTGTATCTCATCTCTTCTGTTACATTCCTGGAGTCTGTATCTCATCTCTTCTGATACATTCCTGGAGTCTGTATCTCATCTCTTCTGTTACATTCCTGGAGTCTGTATCTCATCTCTTCTGATACATTCCTGGAGTCTGTATCTCATCTCTTCTGATACATTCCTGGAGTCTGTATCTCATCTCTTCTGCTACATTCCTGGAGTCTGTATCTCATCTCTTCTGTTACATTCCTGGAGTCTGCATCTCATCTCTTCTGCTACATTCCCGGAGTCTGCATCTCATCTCTTCCGATACATTCCTGGAGTCTGCATCTCATCTGTTCTGCTACATTCCTGGAGTCTGCATCTCATCTCTTCCGATACATTCCTGGAGTCTGCATCTCATCTCTTCCGATACATTCCTGGAGTCTGCATCTCATCTCTTCTGATGCATTCCTGGAGTCTGCATCTCATCTCTTCTGCTACATTCCTGGAGTCTGCATCTCATCTCTTCTGCTACATTCCTGGAGTCTGCATCTCATCTCTTCTGATACATTCCTGGAGTCTGCATCTCATCTCTTCTGCTACATTCCTGGAGTCTGCATCTCATCTCTTCTGATACATTCCTGGAGTCTGCATCTCATCTCTTCCGATACATTCCTGGAGTTTGCATTTCATCTCTTCTGCTACATTCCTAGAGTCTGCATCTCATCTCTTCTGTTACATTCCTGGAGTCTGCATCTCATCTCTTCTGTTACATTCCCGGAGTCTGCATCTCATCTCTTCTGCTACATTCCCGGAGTCTGCATCTCATCTCTTCTGCTACATTCCTGGAGTCTGCATCTCATCTCTTCTGCTACATTCCTGGAGTTTGCATTTCATCTCTTCTGCTACATTCCTGGAGTCTGCATCTCATCTCTTCCGATACATTCCTGGAGTCTGCATCTCATCTCTTCCGATACATTCCTGGAGTCTGCATCTCATCTCTTCTGCTACATTCCCGGAGTCTGTATCTCATCTCTTCTGCTACATTCCTGGAGTCTGCATCTCATCTCTTCCGATACATTCCTGGAGTCTGCATCTCATCTCTTCTTCTACATTCCTAGAGTCTGCATCTCATCTCTTCTGCTACATTCCTGGAGTCTGCATCTCATCTCTTCTGTTACATTCCTGGAGTCTGCATCTCATCTCTTCCGATACATTCCTGGAGTCTGCATCTCATCTCTTCCGATACATTCCTGGAGTCTGCATCTCATCTCTTCCGATACATTCCTGGAGTCTGCATCTCATCTCTTCCGATACATTCCTGGAGTCTGCATCTCATCTCTTCTGCTACATTCCTGGAGTCTGCATCTCATCTCTTCTGATACATTCCTGGAGTCTGCATCTCATCTCTTCTGCTACATTCCTGGAGTCTGCATCTCATCTCTTCTGATACATTCCTGGAGTCTGCATCTCATCTCTTCTGCTACATTCCTGGAGTCTGCATCTCATCTCTTCTGATACATTCCTGGAGTCTGCATCTCATCTCTTCCGATACATTCCTGGAGTTTGCATTTCATCTCTTCTGCTACATTCCTAGAGTCTGCATCTCATCTCTTCTGTTACATTCCTGGAGTCTGCATCTCATCTCTTCTGCTACATTCCTGTAGTCTGCATCTCATCACTTCTGCTACATTCCTGCAGTCTGTATCTCATCTCTTCTGTTACATTCCTAGAGTCTGTATCTCATCTCTTCTGTTACATTCCCGGAGTCTGCATCTCATCTCTTCTGCTACATTCCCGGAGTCTGTATCTCATCTCTTCTGTTACATTCCTGGAGTCTGCATCTCATCCCTTCTGATACATTCCTGGAGTCTGTATCTCATGTCTTCTGCTACATTCCTGGAGTCTGTATCTCATCTCTTCTGATACATTCCTGGAGTCTGTATCTCATCTCTTCTGCTACATTCCTAGAGTCTGTGTCTCATCTCTTCTGTTACATTCCCGGAGTCTGCATCTCATCTCTTCTGCTACATTCCCGGAGTCTGTATCTCATCTCTTCTGTTACATTCCTGGAGTCTGTATCTCATCTCTTCTGTTACATTCCTGGAGTCTGTATCTCATCTCTTCTGCTACATTTCTGGAGTCTGTATCTCATCTCTTCTGTTACATTCCTGGAGTCTGTATCTCATCTCTTCTGATACATTCCTGGAGTCTGTATCTCATCTCTTCTGTTACATTCCTGGAGTCTGTATCTCATCTCTTCTGATACATTCCTGGAGTCTGTATCTCATCTCTTCTGATACATTCCTGGAGTCTGTATCTCATCTCTTCTGCTACATTCCTGGAGTCTGTATCTCATCTCTTCTGTTACATTCCTGGAGTCTGCATCTCATCTCTTCTGCTACATTCCCGGAGTCTGCATCTCATCTCTTCCGATACATTCCTGGAGTCTGCATCTCATCTGTTCTGCTACATTCCTGGAGTCTGCATCTCATCTCTTCTGCTACATTCCTGGAGTCTGTATCTCATCTCTTCTGTTACATTCCCGGAGTCTGCATCTCATCTCTTCTGATACATTCCTGGAGTCTGCATCTCATCTCTTCTGCTACATTCCCGGAGTCTGCATCTCATCTTTTCTGCTACATTCCTGGAGTCTGTATCTCATCTCTTCTGCTATATTCCTGGAGTCTGCATCTCATCTCTTCCGATACATTCCTGGAGTCTGCATCTCATCTCTTCTGCTACATTCCTGGAGTTTGCATTTCATCTCTTCTGCTACATTCCTGGAGTCTGCATCTCATCTCTTCCGATACATTCCCGGAGTCTGCATCTCATCTCTTCCGATACATTCCTGGAGTCTGCATCTCATCTCTTCTGCTACATTCCCAGAGTCTGCATCTCATCTCTTCTGCTACATTCCTGGAGTCTGCATCTCATCTCTTCTGTTACATTCCTGGAGTCTGCATCTCATCTCTTCTGCTACATTCCTGGAGTCTGCATCTCATCTCTTCCGATACATTCCTGGAGTCTGCATCTCATCTCTTCTGCTACATTCCTGGAGTCTGCATCTCATCTCTTCTGTTACATTCCTGGAGTCTGCGTCTCATCTCTTCCGATACATTCCTGGAGTCTGCATCTCATCTCTTCCGATACATTCCTGGAGTCTGCATCTCATCTCTTCCGATACATTCCTGGAGTCTGCATCTCATCTCTTCCGATACATTCCTGGAGTCTGCATCTCATCTCTTCTGATACATTCCTGGAGTCTGCATCTCATCTCTTCTGCTACATTCCTGGAGTCTGCATCTCATCTCTTCTGCTACATTCCTGGAGTCTGCATCTCATCTCTTCTGATACATTCCTGGAGTCTGCATCTCATCTCTTCTGCTACATTCCTGGCGTCTGCATCTCATCTCTTCTGATACATTCCTGGAGTCTGCATCTCATCTCTTCCGATACATTCCTGGAGTTTGCATTTCATCTCTTCTGCTACATTCCTAGAGTCTGCATCTCATCTCTTCTGTTACATTCCTGGAGTCTGCATCTCATCTCTTCTGCTACATTCCTGTAGTCTGCATCTCATCACTTCTGCTACATTCCTGCAGTCTGCATCTCATCTCTTCTGCTACATTCCTGGAGTCTGCATCTCATCTCTTCTGATACAAAGTTTCAACCAGATCGTAGGTAACAATTCTTAAATTGCACCAATGTAAGTCTGTACGTGTCTCTCTGGAATAAACTCAAAGAATGCCACTTCAAATGCTACCATCTGCTCACTTTGGGGGATGGGGACAGGGCTTGATTTTGTGCTTTAATGACACATTCCAGACTTTTGATTTGACAAACAAGAATATTTTCTTTCACATATAACATTGTGATTGGAAACAATGTCTAGGGGGATAAAAGAAGTTAATAGCTACCTGGAAGAAAACTATAACTGCTGCCCCTGCTTCTTTCAAGGTCCAACGGTTTTAATTCCGTGTTCCATGCCCTGGCACCCTCCTCTTTTGCCCTCCCCATTCACCACCCCAGCTCAGAATCGGACTATCCTAAACATCGTTATGTTGCTGCGAATCCAAGATCAGTCAATAATTTGCTTAATAAGTTCATACAATAATGTCCATGAAAAATTACAGCACTATTAATTGATTTATTAAGTTGGGCATTTACCTTGTCATAACACGTGAACACTGTAGAAGAGCAGACATAAGTTTTTTAATCAGCTAGTAAAAGTTTCAGATGCAACTACAATTATTTGACTTTCTAGACGCATTACTTGCAATCAGAAAAATGATGTAACAGCCTTACCTCTACAAAGAATATATCAGTGCTTCAAAAATTCCCTGGCTCTGAGGGAAAGACAGAACCTCAAGCCTTACAGTAAACCTTTAACTTACATCCTCAAGAATTACGAAGCAATTGCCAGATCTATCCTCGACCTTTGTAACTTTAACTTCTAGCCCTTCCTTTCATGGCAGTGCTCCTGCTGTGTTTCATTTTCATGGTAGAGCCTATTTTCTTTTAACATAATTCTCCTCCTGAACCTTTGTTCCTCAATTACAGTTATCGGATTTTGTGCAAATTTCCTCCTGATTTGCTTTGTCTCCTGGTTGTTGTTCTCCATATTTTCAGAATGTGTTGAAAGGTCAGCTGAAGTAACACATGAAATGTTTTACATCAGCTGGGCAGAAGCTACACAATGCAAGCAAATGTGAATATTATAGGCATGCAGTTTCATTGCTCCTGGAGTGTTTGTTTGACTAAGTTATATCGGCGCCCACTTTTACAAGCTTATGATTTTGATTTGAATTTTCAGTGGTACTGAGTTGCATTCGGGTAGTAAGGTATTCAGTATAGTATAATATGTTGGAGAAGGTTCAAAGAAGAGTGAAAATGATGATTCTGAGACTTAGAGCTGTTTGGAGACAGGCTCACAGAGATGAATTTGTTTACATTGGAGAAAAGATTGAAGGGAGACATAATGCAAGTATTTAAAATGCTGAGAGGCATGGATGATGCGGATACAGTAAGCAGATTATTTAAATTGGACTGTAAACATGGATAGAGCATAAAAAGTGTAAAATTAACAAGCCTGAAACAAGCCTAGAGAGAAGAAGGATGGTGGAATAGATTCCCAATATAAGAAGTTAAAGCTGTGTCAATTTAAGTTTTAAGAGAAAAGTAACAGATAGAGTAGCCTTAAACTTGGAAATTTAGGCCAAGGAAAGCAACCAGCAGGGGATGAGTATTGTAGGAGATACTTTGCAGTAAAGTGTACCTTTGGAGGGACTCGGAAGAAACTTTGCAGAACCTTTCCTCAGAAAAGAAAATGGGTTGGATAGCGTTCATAGCCTCGATTTTTACTCCTGGACAGGAATGCAGCAAAGCGAGCAGTGTGCTTGTCTGGGAGTGGCAGCAGACAGCCTCGGCTGATTTTAATGGCCAGGCCTCATCTCCATGCCATTTGTCGACTTCTCACCAAAATGACCGCAAAGTTGGCAGGAAGTAGCTGCCCAGCATTAAAATGTTGCCAGTCAGAGGAGATGCCGGAGACCAGAGGTAATGATCCCCAACAGTAAGGTAAATGGATAGGCAAGGTGGGGGGGGGATCACTGTTGGTGGGGAGCTAATCTCGGAGCTGGGGACACCCAACGTTTCCTCCTGCTCCTCCTGGCCCACAAGAACATTTAAAAAAAATAACTTACCTTATTTGACCTCTTCAGGCTTCTGTTCCTGGCAGGCTTGGCCAAGCTGGAAAGCCGCCATTGCTTCCCAGCTCAGGCCTCAGATTAAAATCCCAAATCGGGCCCCAATGATGCCACTGAAGCCAATCTGCATAATTAAGGAGGACTTTGCCAGTTTGGGGCGCTTGTCCTTGCCACTTACAACTTAAAGTTGCAGTTGGTCAGGTCGGGGCGGGAATGAAGTGGGTAAGTCTCCCACCCCATTTTAACTGCCGTACTGCCCGATTTCCACCAGATGGGGAGAACTAAAATCTAGGCCCATGGCAGAGTTGATTGTGGAACAAATAGACCTGATGGGTTGAATAGTTTTTTTCATTCTTCATTTCATTCTTTTGTAATACTTTTTTCACTCTCACTGGCAGATTATTTTTTACATTACCCTTGCCAGAGGGTATTAATCTGTGTCCACTTCAAACCTTTGTCCCTTTGATACCCTTTTCCAGCCTCCAAAAAGAAGAATGTGGAATGCTTTATCTGGCATATCAGTCTAAATACTTGAGGAGAGGCACTTACCAGTTGCTGCTAGGTCTTTTATGTTCTGGAAACTTCTACTTGTATTTTTTTATATATGAATAAATTATAATCCTCCCCATGTCCTCTTAGGTGGATGTAAAAGATCCCATGGCTTTATTCAAAGAAGAACAGGGGAGTTCTCCTGGTCTCATAGCTAGCATTTATCCCTCAACCAGTATCACTAAAATAGATTATCTGGTCATTTATCTCACTGCTGTTTGTTGAACCTTGCTATGCACAAATTAGCTGCTGCGTTTGCCTGCGGTGCAACAGTGACTACACTTCAATAGTACTTAATTGGCTGTGAAGTGCTTTAGGATGTCCTAAGGTCCTGAAAGGTACCATAAAAGGTATTTTTATTACTTCCAAAAGGGTTCTCTTATATCTCAGTACCTCATTCACCAGCCTTACAGTTCTTAAAATGTGCTGTTTGACAGGTTGTCATTTTTACTATCTTTCACACATGTCTGGCTTTCCCAACTTTTACTTTGAAGGACCAATACATCATCATGAAGTTCTTAAAATGATCAAACTGATTAATTTCAGCTTGCTTCTTATTAAATTACAAAAACTTATGCTATTAATTTTGCCATAAAATCATAAATGATGTCTGGATCTTAGTGCAAGGGTGGCAACTAATTGCATTTATCACCGGGTTCATCCATGATTTGACAAAAGGTGAAAATCTAACCATATTGCTTTTGAAGGTAAATGTTGCTATATTCCATTTAAATACCAGTAGGTGCCACTGTTGCTCCATAAACATATCACCGGAAATGCTGGAATAATGGGAACAGATATCACCAGACATTAAAGCTGTTATATAAATCTGATTAACATATAAATGATATACCATGACTCACTGTTTTTCCTTCCAATACCTACAAGGAGAAATAAAGTAGGGAGATATGGACATGCCTATATTTAAGTGGGCAGGGTGTGCGTGTGAGAGAGAGAGAGGCAGTCGTGATTAGTAATGCCTTTACTGTGAGAAAGTATTTTCATGCACAGAGGATTGCCACTGGGCTATGCTTTGTTTTGACTCTATTATTTTTAGCATTATTAGAGCAATTTTTTTGTTAGTTTTTGAGTCAGCTTTGGTTTTACGTATATTTTTTCTTTCTTAGATCCCACCATGTAAGGAGCATAAGACAGCAAATTAAAGAAGAGGGCAATGATATTGACAATTTATTTAAAGGAATAGTTCCATTATGATTTCAATGGTGACCGTTTAGAATGTCATATTATAGGGTAACTTTCCCCATTGTACTTTTTCTCTGGTTACATTACACTGTCATGCAATCATATTGTTACATTCTTACTGTACAATAATATAGGTGCAGTGTACATGACATAGTGTGACAGCGAGTGAGTCTTACAGTATGGCTAGGTTGTGGGTGATCCCAGGGGCTGTCTCTGACAGCAGTGTCAGTGTCAAAGTGTCAGTTTGTCTTAATTGATAGCACTCGCATGTGAGTCAGAAAGTTATGGGTTCAAGTCTCAGTCCAGGACTGGAGTTTATGAAACTAGGTTAATGGTCCAGTACATTACAGAGGTGCTGCATCTTCAAAGGGCCAGTCCTTCAAATGAGATGTTAAAGCAAGTATATGAGATGGTATACCTGTTCCTATAATTTGGAGTATGTTAAAGATCCTATGGCATTATTTGAGGAAGAACAGAGAATTTGCCTGACATCTTGGCCAACCTTCTTTCTTGAAAATAGATTAACTGGCCATTCATTCTGTGGGACATTCCTCTTTGTAAAATGGCTGCTATGTTTGCTTACATAACAGCAGTATAAAGAACTTTGGGATTATCTGAGACATGTGATAAAGGGGTCAATTTTCGGATGGCCGAGCGGGTGCGCTCCTAAAATTGGGGATTGCCGGAGCGGGTCCGGAGCCCGGCTCCAACCCACCCACTTCTGCGTTCCCCAATGACGCGAATCGGTGCACGCGCAGCCCCCGCATGCGGGACTCCCACCGGCAATCAAAGCTGGCGGGATCCCACTTAAGATCATTATCTGGGTACTCGTTTACAGACCTCATTAGTTGGAGATTTTAGGAGGATTCGGATTTTGGACTACCCAGAGCATGTTTCCCATGCTGGGGGAAACACTCCCTGTTTAAACAGACGTGTTGCAGGCAGCAGCCAGTGGCAGCTGCAGAGGTCCATTTAACAGGTGCGGGGTAAACCCTCATTCATTGCAGCAGGGCACTCTGTCACCTCAGACAAAGTTTTGCCTGCCACATCATTGTCTCCACACTCCAAATTATTATATCATACCCTAAACTCTGCTGCCCAAACACATTTACCTACTTTGTGGACCCCCTCACACTCACACCGTCAGGATGGGAAGAGGGGGGGTCCATTGCTGCATTCATCACTCCATTGGAGGACGAGCAACATCACCAGCCTCACCAGGCACGCCGTCCACCTCCGCCACGTGGAGCTACACAACACAGTGCTGCGCAACAGGCACCTGCACAAAGTAGTCGTGCAACTACACATACACCCACTGTAGGGTGACCCAATGGGTGGCATCAAGGGTGTTCATGGAGAACCTCATGAAAGGGCCTTATTGCACAAGCCAGTCAAGAATGGCCAAGACGTGGCAGTAGTGGTGACAATATAACATGTAATGTGAGTTGATCAGAAATCAAATATAAGTAAAAACCAATACAAACCCTCAAACACCCTTGTGCATCCCCTTCATGCTCACGACACATTTGCCTTACGCTTCCTACTACACATACGTGATGCATGTAGCACAGGTAGTGGCAGTTGGGGTGAGGCTGACCATGAAAGAGATGCATGAGAGGGTGAGTATGAGACAGAGCCATGAGATTGTATGAGGATTGGGTTGAGTGGTAGTGGTGGGATGAGTACTGGGGAAGTGAGGAAGTGCAGGTAAGATGAGGATGATGGTTCAGTGGGTGTGAGGAGTGATGTGATAGAATTAGTGTTCGCAGTGCAGAAGGAGATGTGGCGTGGGGGCGGTGATGTGGCAGACGGAGTGTAGGGGAATGAGTAAGTGTACTCACTTCGGCAGACCTGGTTCGGTCATTGAAGCGCCTCCTGCACTGTATGCAGGTGCGTGATATGTTGGTGGTGCTGATGACCTCCTCTGCCACCATGAGCCAGGCCTTCGTGGTGTCAGAGGCAGGCCACTTCCTCCCATCCACAGAGGAGAAGATCTCTGTCCTTCCCCTCCTCCTCACCCCATCCAGTAAGATCTGGAGTGAGGCATCATTAAACCTGGGAGCAGCGTTCCTCCTGGGCTGCTCCATGCTGTAATTTTGTCTCCTTTCTGCAGCATCAGTCAGTGGAGGACTGCCCCTTTAAATAGGGCTCTTCTAGCTGACAACCTAAGATGCGGGTGCGCAGTGCGCCCGCTGCGCAGCTTTCCAGCGTAAAGCCCAGAAGCCAAGATGAGTGACTTCAATTTACTTACGATCGCATGGGGAACCCACCGATTTTACTGGGTGGGTTACCCATGCGCTCAGTCGACCCCCCCGCTGGCAACCCGCCACTCTCCTAATATCGAGCCCAAAGTGTTGTATAAATGAAAGGTGTTTTTGTCCACAGATTTATTGCCCAGTGGGCTTGGTTTTATATTTTATTACATTCGGCTAGGATGAGGTGCTTATGTTATGTTAGGGGTTTTGCTGATTTTTCGGTCAGTTATGGCAGAAAGCCAGGAATGTAGATCAGACTTAAGAAAAAAATCTCCTGATCCAGCCTCAATGAGTACATGAGTTTCTCAGTCTGGACTACTTTCTGAAGTAACCTCAACCTACATCGCCCCACCTTACCCTATTTAATTTAATAGTGTTTTACAGTACAGTACAGAGCTTAAACCAGCCACCCAGAATTCAGTATAAACTTTCTGTTTGTGGAGCGAGAACAGCAGGACTGGGGTGAGGTAAGTGTACGTTGGATGATTTCCACCACACCAAACTTTTGGGATTTTTCATGTTGGCCCTAGTTAATAATTCATTGTGAGCTCCTGGCTGATATTGGGCATAATGCTGAGAGCTCACCAAAGAAGGTTTGGGGGATGGGTAATACCACATGTCAGTAGTGTCGCTGCTAAAACTTAAAGGTAAGTGACCACATATGGAGAAAAATTGCTTTAGTCGATATGTATCACTTGCCTGTTTGATTCATGTGTGGGCAGCACATGGCTGACACTGCAGATGATCTATATGCTAGTCTGGAAGAAAGTGAAGGCACAAAAGTTGAGGGAGAAGGTGACCTTGGCTCCTACTTGCAGTACCACCCCTATGATTCCAGGTATCCTTGCATTAGAGGGCACAGAGCTGCAACTGATTTCATGCTGACCCACAGCCTGCAGAGCGAGTTCCCCACTGTCATTGTTATTCAGGTGTGCCAGGGCCTAAAGATATACATGCAGATCGGATCGAGTGCCTGTTGCCCTCCCTAGCATGCTTTCTTTTATCTTCTACCAAATCAACCATAACAGATTATATTGGTGATGCTTCAAAACTAACCCTCTTCATTAATTTTAACTTAATTTTTCCAAATGCCATGATCTCTTCACTTAGATGACTAATCATTGTCTTAGCTCCCATGAAAGTTTGCATTGCAAGTGTCCCTTTTGCATGTCCCATTTTTTCTCTGTTTTTCCTGTTCTTCTGAAGCCAAATAGTTATTCATCAGTGTTTTCTTCACAGCTAGAAAAAGTAATTGCTAATTTTTTACACCTGTCAGACAGATATAAATTGCTAATGCCAATGAGACAGAGTGGGAGAGAGAAAAGCAGACGCTATAGTCTTTTCTCATACTACTTTAATTCTTTTAAAAACAAAATCAAGTAAATTGGATTTTGAATGTAAACAAAGCCTCTTTGAGGGAAACAGATAAGAAATAAGGACAGGAGGGAAGGGCGGAGCCTCTCACCACCTGCCCTTAGAGGGAGCAATCAAGAGTGGGGTACAGTGGTTAGAGGTGGAGTGAGTGACAGCAAAGCAAGGGGAGGGGAGGACACAGCAGTTGAATGGGTGATTCAAAATGGAAGAGTTGGGTTGATGCTGAGTGTGAGGGGCTGGTAGGAAGAGGAGGATAGAGTGGGAAATTGAAGCGGTAGAGGAGACGATGGGAATGAGGGGTTAGGGGGAAGCATGAGTGATGAGGGAAGGTGATGGGAAGGAAGCTGCTGAGGGCCACATATTTCTTGGAACCCCACCCCAAAGGCAGCCTGCAGCCTTTGGTAGCTCCTTTCCCCTCCACACCATGCCATGCTACCTACCACTGCCACTCAACAGGAAAGAAGAAAAGTAAAAAAGACAGATGGATGCAGGAGAACAGAAAGAAGCAAAAATACAGTTAGGGGGCGAGAAGCAGAAGAGAAAGAGACAGATTAAAGCAGAAAAGGCGAAACATCAAAGACAGATGAAATCGGTAAGAAAGGCCATATTCTCTGACTTAGAGTGTGCATTGCCACATGAAATTGACTAGTCTATCTAGATATGAGATCAGTTTGACATACGTCAGGCCTCCCAGGAAAGCCCCGAAAATCCCAAGGCAATGTAAAAGGGGCAGAGATGTGGATCACCGGATCAACACTATGGGAGATTGACTAGTCTTAATTAAAATGGATAAAACTTTTGCAATCCACTTGGCAGCTATTCCCTAACAAAAGTATATTTATTAATCATATGCCTCTTATTTTTATTAAAATAAATTACATTTAGCAGCTTTGAATCTTTTCTGCCATAATTTTACCAGAACTATTGTTTATATTAGCAGTGGGGGGAGTCAGGTTTGCTGAATCACTCTAATGGATTCATTCAAACAGTCTCTACATGGACGAACACAGTCTAAAGCTTCATTTGGAATCACAATGGGGATTAAAATGGATAACCCCCGAAAACAGGCGTGTTGCCTGCTGTTTTAAATGATTGCTGCATGCTGCCAGCGCTACCTGCGCTGTTCATTGGTTGCATGCATCAGCAGGGGGCCCGATATCGTGAGTGGCTACTTAAAGGCAGCCTGCACCTCTTAAAGGGGAGGTGCATTGTGGCTGCAAGAAGTGGTGGAAGTCAATTGTGAACTGAATCTGTGTTGCAATATATTGAAGAATGGCTGAACATGTGAAAGATAAGGCACTGGAGGCCTTGGTGCAAGAGGTGGAGAGAAGGAGGGACATCCTGTATCTGCAAGGGGGCAGGAGGACCCTCCAGACCTATGCTGAAGAGGCAGTGGGAGGAAGTAATGGAGTAGGTTAATGCCAGGAGCATAGCTCCAAGAACATGGATGCAGTGCAGGAAGAAGTTCAATGATTTAACATGAGTTGTCAAAGTGAGAGAGTGTGTTCAATCTTCAAGTAGCATATCGTACCAACTGCACCATTAGCCTTATCCACCGCTTAATTCACTACAACCCCATCACCCAACTACCAACAATCTCTATCAATCAGCACTCAACTCTTCAATTCATGTGGTTTATCTCACCCTTAGACACTTAGTACTTTTGCAAGACTCACATCCACAACTCACAGCTGATACACACAGTAGCAGCTATTCTACCATGACAGCCATAACACCCAAACACCTTGCAGGACACTCACTGACGCATTTCCCTCTTTCTTGCAGGAGAACACAGCGCATAACATGAGGCAGCAATGAACAACTATAGGAGGTCAAGCGTGCCTGTACGTTTTAACCCCCCAATGGAGGCAACAGTGCTGACCGTCATGGGAAGGGACACTGCTGAGGCCGTGGCCACTGGCGGCACTAGAGGGATCGATGATGAGGGTCTCTGCATACCTAATCCTCCTTCTCCCTTCCCACTTCTCCCTCCTCCCACAATCTTTTCTGACTCACAAGCTGCAGATGGTGTAAGCACACACTACTTACTTTCGCCTCTCCCTTCACCACAACCCAACCCTTGTCCATTTGTCATTTCAGATACCTAAGAACTCGAATCTTCCCAGTCAGAGGAGGAAGAGGAAGACGACAGTGATGAGGAAGAGACTCCCTCACTCAATCTTACACTGACACCCACCAGCTCAGAGGCTGACACTGCGCGTGGTTTAGAGGCTAGGATAGAGGAGGGATCTGCATGTGGTGAGCCACTGGGCACAAGTGTGCAGGAGCCAGGGCAGGGGGAAAGGATACCATAGATGCCAGCTCATCAGAGGGCGAGGTCGCACACTAGTTCTGCTGCAGAAGATTCAGATGAAGACTTTGATGGGCCAGGCTACAAAAGATGGGTCATGGCAGTACACATCCAAATGCTTGGTGCACTTGAAAGCCTGCCAGAAAGCTTGCGCACAATATCAAGGAGCATGGAGGAGTCCAGTTCTAACTTGGCACAGGACTTTGCACAGAGCTTGGAACCCATCCTTTCCATTCTGGAACGGGTGGTCAGCACCATCACCACACCTATGGAACCCACCCTGATGCAGCATCTGATAACCGATGTCACAGCATCTATTGCAGCACAAGTAGCTTCCATCAAAGGTCTGACTGCTGCTTTAGAATCTCAGACTGCTGCCTTGGAAGCTCAGACTGCTGCCATCGTGGGTCTGGGTACCAGTGTTGAAAGGGGCTTCCTGGGCATCACAGCACTCCAGCAATCTGTTCTCCAACAAATCACTAGGATTGCTGAGGTGCCGCCCCGGGAGAGTGGTGGTGGCTCCATGGAAAACAAACCTGCTGTCCTGTCTTAGGATGATAGCATTCCTGCTCCCACCCCTGCCACTCCGCCAATGCCCTTGATGTTGCCTGTTAGCCAGCCAGGCTCTGACTGCTGCTGCCCATGCTGAGATGGTGCAGTCTGAAGCCAGACCCTCTAGGCCCAGAGCTGCTTGAGGTCATTATTCAAGGCCATCTGCACTCTCCTGAATTGAAGGCCAGCAGCCTTCCATCTCCCATGCTCCAGCCACTGGGGAAGCACCTCGTAGGAGCACAAGGAAAGGTAAAGATACACGAATGACGGGTACTAAGGGAATGACAAGGGTGAATAGTCTCATTTTGTTTGCATAATTTCATTTGTTAATTTATAAATGTGCATTTGAATTTGCATTTGGTGGTGGTTTTTATTTCTGCGATGAGCTGAGGGAGGAATCAATGTGTAATCATAAGGAGGACGATTTGATGGTCATGTGAGAGAGGAAAGGTAAGGAGTGTGGGTCTGTCGGTGAATGGGGTGGTGTAGTTGAGGTTACTGGTATCGCACATTAATAATCTGATCATGCAGAGCCCTGGCAGACAGAGCCTGTCTTCGTTGTAGCCTCCCTTCCTCTTCCTCCACTTCCTGTTACTCTTCCTCCTCCTCCACTTCTCCTTCCGCCTCTTGCTCCTCTTCCTCCGCCTCTTGCTCATACTCCTCAGGTTCTCGCCTGATGGGCGGTGGCAAGGGCTGTTCTCTCATAATGGCCAGGTTGTGCAGTATGCAGTATATGACCACAAATCTTGATACCCGCTTAGCTGAGTACTGCAGGGTTCCTTCAGAGCGGTCCAGGCAGCAGAAGCCTTGCTTGAGGACGTCCATGGTGTGTCCTATGTTGTTCCTTGTGGCAACATGGCTCTCATTGTAAGCCTGCTGTGCACGTGTGCGTGGGTTCCTTACCAGAGTCATGAGCCATGTCATGAGGGGATAACCCTTGTCGCCCAGTAGCCAACCTTTGACTTGCCGTCCTGATACAAATAAAGGTGGAACAGAGGACAGCTGCAGAATGACCAAATCATTATTGCTGCCAGGATAACGGGCGTTCATCTGCATGATGCACTGCCTGTGATCGCACACCAGCAGCACATTGAGGGAGTGGAATCCCTTTCTGTTCATGAATATGCCCGAGTTCAGATGAGGAGCACGCAAAGCAATGTGCGCGCAGTCAATGGCACCCTGCACCATGGGGAAACCTGCAATTCAAGCAAAACTTTGTGCTTGCTCCTTCTGCTTGTCTCTGGCAAGAGGGAATGAGATGAATGAGTTTCTCATTGTGTAGAGAGCCTCAGTGATCTCCCTTATACTGCAGTGCACTGCAAACTGTGAGATGTTGCTTATATTTCCACCAGCAGCCTGAAAAGAGCCAGAGCCATTAAAATTAAGCACCACGGTCACCTTGAAGCCACAGGCAATGCTGTCCTTGCTCTGCTTTGAGGCTGCAGTTGTGGCTGCAGCACATGACAAATTTCAGTCGCGACCTCTTCTGTGAACTGAAGACGTCTCATGCACTGGTCGTTGCTGAAGTTGGGCTAAGAGAATTGCTCTCTGAAGACTCTCCGCAGATATGGCCTCTTGCTGAGCACCCTGCTCCTCCTCCTCCTCCTCCTTCCTCTAGCAGCTTGTCCTGCTCAGCATGGCCATTCTTCATTCTCCCAGGAATGTTCAATTCCCAGAGGAAGCCTTAGCAGGCCACCCATATCTGGAAGCAACTTTTTCAGCACTATATTTTAAATGCCACTAAAAGTACTGCAAGACTAGCCACACCACTCTCTGTGGAGTATTCAAACTTTAGTCAAGTATGGGAAACCTCCAAAAACATGTACAATTGCACCAGCAGCCAGAAGAAATAATCCAGCAACTAAACTGTGAGTACTTCATGATCCCTTTAAATATCACTGGTGGGGGGTCCTTCATGCCATTTAATGTCGTGTTCAGCTGTGCGAGGTTAAGACGGTGTGTTGGCTGGAGCGTGGAGTTCCAAAATATCACTGGTGACTTTAAATCAGCGTTGTACACTGATTCGTGTCATAATCTCCCTACTCTACGTGCTGCTGGCAGTCGTTAGGCGCACACGCAAGCGCGCTGTAAGTGTGCACGTGCATCTCGGACCCCATTTCCAGGACTTAGGTGTCTGCTTAGCGCCCAAAAAACAGCCAATATTAGCCTCAGTATCACTTCTGGCTTCTATAAGGCCGAAGGGGAGTTTTTTTTAATATTCCTTCTCAGGATGTGGGTGCCATTGCCAAGGCCAGCATTTATTGCCCATCCTAGTTGCCCTGGTTTGATACAACTGAATGGCTTGCTAGGCCACTTCAGAGCGCAGGTAAGATTCAACCACGTTGGTGTGGTACTCGAGTCACATATAGACCAGACCAGGTAAGGATGGCAAGTTTCCTTCCCAAAAGGGCATTAGCGAGCCAGTTGGGTTTTTACTACAGCTTCATTTTAACTGATACCAGATTATTTTTTTTTAAACTGAATTCAAATTCTCAAACTATCATGGTGGGATTTGAAGTCACATTCTCTTGGATTACTATTCCAGTTACATAACCTCTACACTACAGTACTCTGAGAGTTCAACTCCAGCACTACCCAGTATGTGGTTGATAGAACATTGTTGCAAACTATTTTAAAAAAAATCAGAAACTATAAAGTAGATTAAAAAAATAAGGTTACTAATCCAGAAAAGGGAAGGAAAACAGTTTTGTTTCCGTCTTAAAAAGTCTAGCTTTGTCCCAAGTTAAAGCACCGTTGCTTTAAATATCCATTACAATTGTAATAATAAAGTATTATTATTGTTGTCTGTGTCAAAACAACCACAAAGCATCAAGAAAGCCTTCTGAGAATATTGGATTTAACTGTAATGGACAAAACAGATGCAGATTCATTAGTGCAGCATGAGTTAGCTTAAGAACAATTCCTTTAGGAAGAATAATAAATTAAGCATTTTTAACACTTCTGATTACTTGCATGATCACTTCAGATAAATTAAAGTGAATCGACTCACTTGGTTTTGCAGGGCTTTATGGGAAAATTTTCTGAGCCTGTGCTTGTCTCAAGGTACCTTGCCTACCACCAGAATGTATCAGAAACTCACGATGCATTATCAGTGATTTTCCATTACGCGCTGATGGTGGCTGAAGTCTCTCACTGCTGCCGCAAATTCAAAAAAGTTAGGCTTATATACAATTTAAGTGACTGTTGTAACAGAGTAAGAGATAGGGATAACCCTTTAAGAGGTTGTTGACCTTAATTGCCTGTATACAAGGCTGGGAAATGATTCAGGAGAGAGAGGGAGAGATTGTTTTATGTTTGTGCATCGAGACTGTGAGGGATAAGTGATAAGCTGGAAAGTACTACCTGTCCCTGTCTGGTGCATTGTATAATGTGCGTGACTAATCCGCACGGAGAAGCGTGATGCTGAAAGAACAGAGAAAACTAAGTGGTAGGACGGAATGAATTACCTATGAACATCTGATGCATTGTATAATGTAAAGACTCAACTAAATACTGCAGAAAGCCTAGAGGAGTATAGAAAGTACAGGGATAACGTAAAAAAGGAAATAAGGAAAGCAAAGAGAAGGCATGGGAAAATATTAGCTAGTAAGATTAAAGAAAACCCAAAGATGTTTTATCAGTACATTAAGAACAAGAGGATAGCTAAGGAAAAAGTGGGACCTATCAGGGACGATAAGGGTAACTTATGTGTAGAAGCAGAGGATGTGGGTAGGGTTTTAAATGAATATTTTGTCTCCATATTCACAAAGGAAAGGGATGATCCGGACGTAGTAGTTAAAGAGGAGAGGTGTGAAATATTGGATAAGGTAAACATAATGAGAGAGGAAGTACTAGAGGGACTGGAATCCTTGAAAGTTGATAAGTCACCAGGGCCGGATGGATTGTTTCCTAGGCTATTGAAGGAAGCCGGGGAGGAAATAGCGGATGCTCTGAGGATCATTTTCCAATCCTCATTAGATACAGGGGAGGTACCGGAGGACTGGAAGACTGCAAACGTAGTACTATTGTTTAAAAAGGGTATGAGGGAAAGGCCGGACAATTATAGGCCAGTCAGTCTTACCTCGGTGGTGGGCAAACTATTAGAATCAATACTGAGAGATAGGGAAGAGACCAAACCCAATATAAAGACCTGGGAGAGGAGAAGAGGATGAAGCAGGGACAGCAGGTGGTCTCCCTGCAGGCTCAGTGGACAAACAGAGCGAAGAGCCGGGTGCTGGTTAGACCTGCTAGCTGCACGAGGAGCGCAAACGCCTCAACAAACAACACTCTCCAATATGTCCAATAGACGGTACTTCAACAGTTTTGCTGTTTTGCAACAAGTCTTGCTGCAATTGTATAGGGCTTTGGTGAGACCACACCTGGAGTACTGTGTACAGTTTTGGTCTCCTTATCTAAGGAAGGATATACTTGCAACGAAGGTTCACTAGATTGATTTCTGGGATGAGAGGGTTGTCCTTTGAGGAGAGATTGAGTAGAATGGGGCTATACTCCTAGTGTTTAAAAGAATGAGGTGATCTCATTGAAACACATAAGATTCTGAGGGAGCTTGATAGGGTAGATACTGAGAGGTTGTTTCCCCTGGTAGGCGAGTCCAGAACTAAGGGGCATAGTCACAGGATAAGGGGTTGGCCATTTAAGAAACATAGAAACATAGAAAATATGAGCAGGAGTAGGCCATTCAGCCCATCAAGCCTGCTCCACCATTCAATATGATCATGGCTGATCCTCTACCTCAATACAATATTCCCACTCTCTCCCCATACCCCTTGATGTCTTTTGAGTCTAGAAATCTATCTATCTCTTTCTTAAATATATTCAGTGATTTGGCCTCCACAGCCTTCTGTGGTAGAGAATTCCACAGGTTCACCACCCTCTGAGTGAAGAAATTTCTCCTCATCTCAGTCCTAAATGTCTTAACCTGTATACTGAGAACATGAACCCTCATTCTGGACCCCCCACCCCCCCAGCCAGGGGAAACATCCTCCCTGTGTCCAGTCTGTCTAGCTCTGTCAGAATTTTATACGTTTCAATGAGATCCCCTCTCATTCTTCTAAACTCGAGTGAATACAGGCCAAGTCGACCCAATCTCTCCTCATATGACAGTCCTGCCATCCCAGGGATCAGTCTGGTGAACCTTCGCTGCACTCTCTCTATGGCAAGTATATCCTTTCTTAGGTAAGGAGACCAAAACTGCACACAATACTCCAGGTGTGGTCTCACCAAGGCCCTGTATAACTGCAGTAAGCCATCCTTGCTCCTGTACTCAAATCCTCTTGCAATGAAGGCCAACATGCCATTTGCCTTCCTAACTGTGTGCTGCACTTGCATGTTTGCTTTCAGTGACTGTTGTACAAGGACACCCAGGTCCCTTTGTACATCAACATTCCCCAATCTATCACCATTTAAATAATACTCTGCCTTTGTTTTTCCTTCCAAAATGGATAACTTCACATTTATCCACATTATACTGCATCTGCAATGTATTTGCCCACTCACTCAACTTGTCTAAATCACCTTGAAGCCTCTTTGCATCCTCCTCACAACTCACGATCCCAACTAGTTTTGTGTCATTAGCAAACTTGGAAATATTACATTTGGTTCCTTCATCCAAAGCATTGATATATATTGTGAATAGCTGGGGCCCAAGCACTGATCCCTGTGGTACCCCACTAGTCACTGCCTGCCACCCCGAAAAAGACCCATTTATTCCTACTCTCTGTTTCCTGTCTGTTAACCAATTTTCAATCCATGCCAGTATATTACCACCAATCCCATGTGCTTTAATTTTGCACACTAACCTCTTATGTGGGACTTTACCAAAGGCCTTCTGAAAATCCAAATAAACCATATCCACTGTTTCTCCCTTATCTATTCTACCAGTTACATCCTCAAAAAAATCCAGTAGGTTTGTCAAACATGATTTCCCTTTCATAAATCCATGTTGACTTTGTCTAATCCCGTTGATATTTTCCAAGTGTCCTGTAATCACATGCTTTATAATAGGCTCTAGCATTTTTCCTACTACTGATGTTAGGCTAACCGGTCTGTAGTTCCCTGTTTTCTCTCTCCCTCCTTTTTTAAATAGTGGAGTTATATTTGTCACCCTCGAATCGCAGAAACTGTTCCATAATCTATAGAATTTTGGAAGATGACAACTAATGCATCCACTATTTCCATGGCTACCTCTTTTAGTACTCTGGGATGCAGATTATCTGGCCCTGGGGATTTATCGGCTTTCAGTCCCATTAATTTCTCCAGTACTATTTTTTTACGAATACTAATTTCCTTTAATTCCTCCTTCTCACTAGTCCCTTAGTTCCCTAGCATTTCTGGGAAGTTATTTGTGTTCTCTTCTGTGAAGACAGAACCAAAGTATTTGTTTAATTGCTCTGTTATTTCCTTGTTCCTCATTATAAATTCTCCCGTTTCTGACTGTAAGGGACCTACATTTGTCTTCACTAATCTTTTTCTTTTTACGTACTTGTAGAAGCTTTTACATTCCACTTTTATGTTCCTTACAAGTTTACTCTCATACTCTATTTTTCCCTTCTTAATTAATCTCTTGGTCCTTTTTTGCTGAATTCTAAACCCCTCCCAATCCTCAAGCTTGCTACTTTTTCTGGCAACTTTATATGACTCCTCTTTGTATCTAATACTATCCTTAATTTCTTTTGTTAGCCATGGTTGGACTGCTTTTCCTTTTTTGTTTTTTGTGCACCAGAAAGGAATGTATAATTGTTGCAATTCACGCAATCGTTCCTTAAATGTTAGCCATTGCCTATCCACCGTCATGCCTTTTAATGAAGCTTCCCAATCTATCATAGCCAACTCACTCCTCATGCCTTCGTAGTTTCCTTTGTTTAGATTTAGGACCCTAGTTTCAGATTGGACTACATCACTATCCATCTTAATGAAGAATTCTATCATGTTATGGTCACTCTTCCCTAAAGGACCCCATACAACAAGATTATTAATTAACCTCTTCTCATTGCACAATACCCAATCTAGGATAGCCTATTCCCTGGTTGGCTCTTCAACGTACTGGTTTAAAAAACCATCTCCAACACACCCCAGGAATTCATCCTCCACAGTATTATTGCTAATTTGGTTTGGCCAGTCCACATATAGATTAACGTCACCCATGATTACTGTAGTACCCTTGTTACATGCATCTCTAATTTCCTGTTTGATGCCGTCCCCTACATTACCACTACTGTTTGGAGGCCTATAGACAACTCCCACCAGTGTTTTCTGCCCCTTGGTGCTTCTTAATTCAACCCAAACTGATTCTACATCTTGATTTTCTGAGCCAATATCCTTTCTCACTATTGCTGATTTCATCCTTTACTAACAATGTCACCCCACCTCCTTTTCCTTTTTGCTTGTTCTTCCTAAATATTGAATACTGTTGGATATTCAGCTCCCAGCTTTGGACACCCTGCAGCCATGTCTCCGTAATTGCACTTATATCATATCCATTTACATCTATTTGTGCTGTTAATTCATCTATCTTATTACGAATGCTTCATGCATTCAGATACAGTGCCTTTAGATTTGTCTTTTTAACATTTTTAGACATCTTAACATTTTTTTATACTATGGCCCTATTTGTCTTATTACCATTTTTTCTTACCCGGACCCTATTTGTTAGTGCACTCTTTTGTTAGTACGCTCTATCCCTTCTTGACACAATCTGGCTATCCTTACCCCGATCACTTTCCTGCACTGCTTCCTTGTCTTTTCTCTTTGGCATCCTAGATCTTTCTCCACCGGGAACCTCCCCACCCTTATTTAGTTTAAAGCCCTATCTACCTCCCTAGTTAATCAATTCACTTGAACTCTGGTCCCAATGGAACAGCTCTCTCTTTCCCCGGTACTGGTGCCAGTGCCCCATGAATTGAAACCCACTTCTCCCACACCAATCTTTGAGCCATGCATTCACCTCCCTGATCCTATTGACCCTATGCCAATTTGCTCATGGTTTAGGTAATAATCCAGAGATTATTACCTTTGTGGTTCTGATTTTTAATTTAGTCCCTAGCTGCTCAAACCCTCTCAGCAGAATCTTTTTCTTAGTCCTACCTATGTCGTTGGTACCTACGTGGACCACGACAACTGGATCCTCCCCCTCCCTCTCCAAATTCTTCTCCAGCCTGGAGGAGATGTCCTTAACCCTGGCACCGGGTAGGCAACTTAGCCTTCGGGACTCATGCTCCTGGTTGTAGAGAACAGTGTATGTCCCCCTAACTATACTGTCGCCTACTACTACCACCTTCCTTTTTATTCCCCCCACTTGAACGGCTTCCTGTACCACGGTGCCGTGGTCAGTTTGCTTGTCCTCCCTGCACTTGTCCACAAGGGTTGCAAGAACCTCAAATCTATTGGACAAGTGCAAGGACTGAGGCTCCTGCAATACTACCTCCTGGATCCCCGTACCTGCCTCACTCGCAGTCACACCCTCCTGTCCCTGACCACATGTCAATTCTAAAGTATTTAATCTAAGGGGTGTGGCTGCATCCTGGAGCAAAAGGTCCAGGTAGCTTTCTCCCTCCCTGATGTTTTGCAATGTCCGCAGCTCAGACTCCAGCTCCTCAACTCGGAGCCGAAGTTCCTCGAGTTGCAGACACTTACTGCAGATGTTGTCGCCTTGGACAATAATGTCCACGTTTTGCAGCAGCAACACATCTCCTGTTCTCCCATCATTTTATTTATTTAATTAATTAATTTAGTGTTAATCAAATTATTTACCTCGTTTAATTAGATTAATTAAATTAAGTTTAGTTTTTAAAATTTAGCCAAATGCTATATGTTAACTTAAAGCTCAGCCCACAGTCACTACCAATCACTTACCTGCCTCACCTGTCACGTCACACTGCGGTTTTCTCTTGTTGCAGGTCTGCTGCTACTTTTATCCCCATTCTCGGTCTGCTGCTGCTCAGGTCTACTGCCGCTCTACGGAAAAAGTTAGGAAAAGCAAGGCAAAGCAGCATCTCCTTCCCCCACTTCACCGAACTCCCACACTTACCAAACTCTCAAGCTGCCCACTCTGTGCCCGCTGCACTCACTTAAGACTGAGATGGGGAAGAATTTCTTCACTCAGAGGGTTGTGAATCATTGGAATTTTCTACCCCAGAGGGCTGTGGATGCTGAGTTGTTGAATATGTTCAAGACTGAGATAGATAGATTTTTGGACTCCAGGGGAATGAAGGGATATGGGGATCAGGCGGGAAAATGGAGTTGAGGCCAAAAATCAGCCGTGATCTGATTTAATGGTGAACCAGGCTCGCCTGGGCCTTATGGCCTATTGTTGCTCCTATTTCTTATGTTCTTAGAGTTAAGACACTGAAAGGGCTGATAAGGCACCGAAAGAGGACGAAGTGGAGGTAGTCAATGGAGTGATTGATAAACCCATAACCAGTTGCAGTCTCCGGGAGATTGGGCCTCCACTAAAACTTCAATTAAAGGGTGCAAAGAAGAATCAGCACCCCAGAGGTTAAATAAGGATGAAAACCAGGGAAAGGGGTAGAAGGATTCCTCTGGGGTAAGTGGAACAAAGGGCAAGGGAAAAACCCACAGGAGGACCAAATCGAGGGGCAAGTGCAAACCGCCGGAATCAAGTGGAGTGAGGGATGGTTGCTTCAAGATGGAGGATGAAGCCAAAGGCTTGCAGTCGGAAAAAGTGACGCAGTTGCTCATCATCCCATGTAGTGTGGCTGAGCAGCAGCGGCTGGAGTTGGAATGGTTAGGGTGGAACCCTGAGAAACCAGTTCCAATCTCTGAAAAACCCAAGGAAAGAGCTCCAGGGCAACCACCAGAATTTGTTTGCAATGTTATAGGATTGAGTGCTGGTGCAGACAGTGGAGAGTTCCACGTTTACAGATATTTAGGTTAAAGACAGTACATGAGGGAAGAATTAAAGGAGGAAAAGTCCAAAGATATAACAGCAATAGAGGTTGTTAAGCAGTGGAAAGAGAAAAAGAAGGAACCTGTTCCAGACGAGGAATACGGTTGGTGGATATAATGGCAACAGAGGTTGAAAGAGAAAAAGAAGAAAGTAGGCCCCGATGAGAGGGCAGAAGAAGCACAAAAGATTATCTCTGAGGTAGTAATAACACCAGAGACCCAGCCAAGGAGTCCTTTACTGAAAAGTCAATTGAAATAGTTTCCGCAATCTCACTGTGAAACCCCGGTGACAACCGCAGAGGGCAATCCTATATGGGAAAGCGATTGCCCTCCCTCGAAGGCTGTGCTTTAGGGAAGAAACCGCTCAAGCCCCTGGCTCTCTGCTGGCGAGGGGGATATGTAACAGAGTAAGAGAGTTGTATCTGAGATAGGGATACCCCTTTAAGAGGTTGTCGACCTTAATTGCCTTAAACGATGCCCAGCCTATGAGTATAAAAGATTGGGAAAATGATTCAGTTAGAGAGAGGAGTTTGCAGGGACAGTTTAAAGAGAGAAAAATGGTGAGTGGAAAGCTGGCTTGTGCCCTGTATAATCTAAGACCTGTATGTTAGTGACTAATCTGCTTGGAGTAGTGTAATGCAGAAGGAACAGAGAAAGCTAAGTGGTAGGATGGAATGTACAACCTATGACTGACTGGTGCATTGCATAATGTAAAAGCTCAATGTGGGGAATAAACTACACTTGATTGGACAGCTGGCCTATTAGTATAATTGACTGCTGGTGACGATCCGGATTCTTTCCCCTCAGTCTGGTTCAGTAATAACTGAAGTCGAATACATTTTAAAGTTCAGCACAACTTTAATAGCAGGGTTCTTAGTCTGCAGCATGGATTTGGACTCCTGATAGAGTCCCTCTATGCTGGCAGAGCAAGAACAACAACATACAGAAATCCACACGTTTTTATACAGATGAATAGGGGTTGGAACATACTTAACGAGGGTCAACACCAATCATAAGCCGGGCATAGGTTGCCATGTGAGGTTACATTATTGCCGGCCAATCATAGATCGTCCATGTGCTGATCATGCTGCTGTTAGACATCAAAGGGGATAACTTCCTCACTTTCCAACTTGGAATGTTCTTCCCTGTTCCTTATCTCCCAACCTGGAATGTCTTTCAACTTTGGCTAAGCTCGTTCCCTATATTGATCTGCCATAAACATGGAGACATTCAGACCAGTCCTTGACTCACATCAAAGACCTATCATTGATAAGACAATGCAGGCC
Organism: Heptranchias perlo; assembly: GCF_035084215.1. Taxonomy (NCBI): domain Eukaryota; kingdom Metazoa; phylum Chordata; class Chondrichthyes; order Hexanchiformes; family Hexanchidae; genus Heptranchias; species Heptranchias perlo. Next base: position 88,533,319 of record NC_090327.1, read on the forward strand.
TGCTGACTAAGCAAACATATGGCCCAGCAGGAGGGCCAGGCCACTTGTATCAATCTCAGTTACTAACTAATTAACCCTTTCTAACCATTTTGCATTCTGCTTCTTTGCCACGTAGACATTTTAATATTTTACCGAAAACTGACCACGTAGGGATTCTCACTGGGTCCTGGGTTTGTATTGGCTGGTTCCACTATTAAATAATTATATAAGCATGTTAATTTGTTTGTTGACTGTTATTATGTTGGCTGTAGTATTTCTCAGTGACTAATGATGGACTATCAATCATTACTTCAGTGTAGCTGGCATGTACCAACTATAGTGGCCTGTTTCATGATGCCTATCATGATACTCATTACCAAAGAAACCAAAAATGGTATAAAGCTGTCCAAGCAGCTCCATGACCTATGTTCCTAAGGGCTGATTTTATAAATGATGCCTACCAGCAAGGACTATTGTGCTCTTGCTATGTGCAGCTAGTGGGCATCACCCTCAATTTCCCAATATGAGTGGGTGAAGTTGCAGTTCTTTGTATAATAGGCTTTATATTCTTGGCCCTATTGTCTTTTTAAAAAAAAATACATTGGAGTGTAATCTTATTGCAGAGTTCAAATATTGGCTGTCATGTTATTGCAGAGTTCAAATATTGGCTATAAAACATCTGAGCTTTATACTCAAGGTTTATGTCTGATCTGAATCATTTGATTATTTAATTACCCCTGAATGCTATGGGATATTAGTATGCAAATGATTTGTGCTTTTGTCTGAAATTCCTTCCTCTGCTATTTTAATGGGGTATTAACCTATTTTTTAAGATTAGTGCTTCTGCTAAAATAAACAATTGCTAAGTGTTGAAGTTGTGATGCCTGCATGATCTATGGATCTGCAGTAAGATTTAATTTAGGCTTTGAAATTAATAAGATTTCAAAGTGTCTAGCATCAAACCCAAAGTGCAAATGATAAAGTTGTGGTATCAGAATAGAATTTGAAAATGGCACTGGTGGTTACCCACAATCTCTAAAATTTATAGAATAGTACAGCACAGAAGGAGGCCATTTGGCCCATCATGCCTGTCCAACTCTTTGAAAGAGCTATCCAATTAGTCCCACTCCCCTGTTCTTTCCCCATAGCCCTACAAATGTTTCCTTTAAGTTTATATCTCATACCTGTTTTGAAAGCCATTATTGAATGTGTTTCCTCCACCCTTTCAAGCAGTGTATTCCTGATCATAATGCACTGTTTATTTTTTTTAATTCTCATCTCTCCTTTTTTGGTTCTTTTGCTATATTGATTATATCCCAGAAGTACTAATAAAATGAGAAATTTAAATGACCAGAGTTCACCAAGATCTACAGGGAATGGCTAAATGAATGGAAAAAGCTAGTGGCTGTATTAATAGCCAAGAGGTGATAAAGATTCTCAAACTCCAACCATAACAGTCATCCCACATGCAACAAGGTGTTAATAGAAGTCTTCAGGAACAGAACTGCATGCAAAATACCAAAGGAATTCCTTGCAAGTAAACCAGATAGAGCAAGAGTGGGAACTTGTGACTAAAAGTAGTTCTGAAGAAAACATAGCAATTCAACTGCACATTAAAGGATAGATTTTTCTGACTACACCTTCTTGGAATGGAGCTTTGAACACGGGAGGGGGGGGGGGGGGGGGGGGGGGGGAGCTTTGAACACTGGAAGCCCATGTTGGGAATTAAGAAGGTCCATGCTGAGTGTGAATTTGGAAAATCTACTGTTATATGCAGAAATACAGGGGGAACAGTTGTCTCTTGAAGGTAGACTTTGTTTTATTATGGTAGTCCTTGCTGAATTTGTTCATGTAAACAGTAGGTTTTTTGAGTTCTGAGTGTAAACTTTTTTAAAAGGCAGTTGTGGTAACCATTTAGGACATCTTACAAAATATAAAGAGCTGCTTTGAGTTGTCCCCACCCAAGTGCTTCCAACCTGTCAGTTTTCTAAGTTATTTTTGTGTACTGCTTTCTTACTGTACTGACAACTGTTATTGTGGGATGTTTACTAGTATACAGTATCTTCCTTTTGAAAAAGTTCAGTGTTTTCCCTTGTTTTTGATGTTTTCCTCAAAGTACAAATCATCTTAACCATTTCTAATATTTGTTTTAATTTGCACTAACTTTTATTGACCCAGTGACTATGAAGGACCAGTGGTATATGATCAAGTCAGGATGGTATGGGACTTGGAGGGGCTCTTGACTGATGTACCTCCAGGTTTCCCATTCTTAAATGTTATTTTATTTCTTAAAATTATTTTTATAAGAAATTTGTACTTGTCAAGGTGAAGGGGTCAGCACTGAGGAGTGGAATACTTTGTTGTATTTTTCACTCAGTCTCAGTGTCAAGTATTTCCTGGTCAAGTACAGCACAACTAGCTGTACAGTGAATCTTGTTCTATTCTACCTTAAATTATGGTCAGGCCTAACCTCAGAAGACCCCATTTCTGCTGCACCATTCTGAATTTTTCTGCTCCCTGCATTAACAATTATGTTGTTGTGAAGGTGCAGCTGGACTTAAGTTCATGAAAAATAATTTTGGAATTATTTCTCCTGTGCCCACAGAAATAAAAATTAAAAATTTCAGGGCCTTTTTCGCAGTGGCCCATTGAGGTGTTTAGGCTGCTCAATGCCATGTACAACTGGGCAGAGCATTCATGGTGCAAACTCTGCCCATTTGTACCTGAATTTTGTAATTGAAGTCCTACAACTGGTGTAGGACCTCACTTTGCATATTTAAGCAGCCTTAAACCTATTTCACCTCATACCTTGACAATACCACCTGCTTGCCCCTTTAGACTTGCCTGAATATTGTCAGGAGGCCTTGGGTGTGAAAGCAGCAGCCTAAGTGCCCCCAATTTTCAACTGCGGGCCATCTGTTTATCAGGCACAAAATAGGTGGCCATAATTTGAATTTCTTCACCACAGAATCTTGGTGAAATGCTTGTCTGCAAGCTTAACTTCCTTTCCCCCCCTGACTACCCCGACCATACCATCTGCCTTTGTTGCTACCTCGCCCCTCCACTGATTAAGCCCTAAACTACATTTTCATCACTTCATGCCTCTTATCATCCTCCCCATGTCACCCATTTATAAACTACAAATCATCCTTCTGGTGGTCTGTGTTCTTCAATGCACTAAGGTCCATATCCCCATCACTCCTGTCCTCACCAAATTCCACTGACAGCCTGTATTCCAGGGAATTGACTTTAAGATTCTTGCCCTCATCCTTCGCTACCTCTGTGAAATTCCTCCAGCTCTGTCCCTCCATGCAATTTATGGTCCTCTGACACTGGTTTACTTCTCCATTCCCACTCCCTCCATTCCAGCATAACTGGTTGTTCAGCCACCTTACCCCAGCCCTCCGGAACTCCTTCCCTCAGCATCTCTGCCTTGCCACCTCCTTCCCTGCTTTCAAAAACCTCATTGTCCCTACCTCGGTGTCCACTTGCTATTTAACTATCGTGTAAAGTGCTCTGAAATGTCTCTTTGCACGCAATGTATATTAAATAGAATTTGCAACAATTTACATTTGTTTAATATTAACTAAAAACGGAAAATGCTCTAAATACACCGTCATTTAGCATCTGAAAAAGAAACCTAGCTCTTGTGTCCTGAGGATGGGTCCATGTTAATTCTTTCTCTTTCAGGTGCCAGTTGGCCTGGAACAATCTTGCATTATTTTTGATTTTTGCTTTATATATATCTTTCACTCACAGCTCTTTTTACCAGTCAGAGGGGCAAGATTTCCTCTCATCCCCTAGAATCTCAGCACTCGTTGAGCTTCAAAGTGAAATGAAAAATGGGGAAATGCTCAAATCATAAATTAATTAGTTTACCACATTGTAGGCTGTGTGAGATCAGCCTGTTCTGTAATTCTTTTCTAAAGCTTATAGCAGCACCACAGTGTTTCTTCATCAATATCAACTATTTTTCATGTAACTACACAAGATACATTTTGAAATACATTAATGGCTGAATTGCTCACAGCAGAGTTAAGCTGCACTTGCTTTTTTTAATGTGATGTACATATTTAAGGAGCACTGGAACTGGTGTCCAACCAGTCAAACAGCTTTGATCTGAATCTGCCAATTATTAATTCTTTCTGACATTAAAAAAATAACATTAATGTACTTATGGTCATTTAAAGAAAATTGAAAACCATTAATCTTAACAAGCTCAGGTTGATGTATTTTCAGTCTCATTCCCTGATATTTAGTCCTCATCATGCTGATATTTTCTCCCTTAAGGCCACTGTTGCTTTCCTAATGTGGCTGCCACATTTTTCCATAATGGCACCATTGCAATTTTTAAGCCAATATGTTATTACAACATATATAAATACAAAAGGAATCAGACATCCCTGAATTCATCAATATTTATATAGACATTTTTTTACAAATATCTGCACATCCTGCAATAAGTATCCTATAAAATGATTTTAGTTTGAAATTCAACAGCATATGGAAGTTACTGCAAGTTTTGGATGTCATTTATTTGAATCAAATCTAGCCTAAATTCTAATCAAACCAGCATAAAGATAGGAAATGGGAAAAGACCATTCATCTAATCAAGCTTGCCCCATCATTTAGACTCATGTTCAGGACTTATAACATTATTTTCCTCTCCCTCCTGCTCTGATGCCAAATGTCTAAGTACTTAGCACTACATTTCTTTGAGTGTTTCAGCTGTGTCTGGATTCACTACACCAGCTGGCAATCTGTCCCACAATCTCACTTAAATATTGAGTTCTGATGAAGGAGCTGGCAGCAAGGCCAAAAGGTGAGTAAAACCTTTTTTCATAGTTCCCCAAGGATCCTCAGGGTTGGAGGTCAGTTGTTTTTGGATAGTAGCCAGAAGGCCCCACAGCCAGTGGCTATTACTACTGCTGTAGTCCCCTCAGGCCTGTGATTGCTGAATTTCTGGGCATAGGCCCACTCCCAAGGGATAGGCCTGCACCCAAGAAATGTTGGAAAGGTGGTCTGAACCCAGAAATCCAAGCAGATTCAAGTTATGCCAGGTGGAGTGCACATCGGGAGGGCTCCACCTCAACTCTACCTCAGTAGAAGTGGGGGAGGAAAATTGGATCCAGAGTTTTAAAAATCCAACTGCACTGCCACCCTATATTGATACATGCTATGAAGTTTCTGGGGGTGAAATTGGCCTTTGCCAGTAATGTGAAACATGCTCAGTCTATTGACTGCCTGCTTTACACAGCGCCCGATTTTCTTTTCCATTTTCTAAAATTGAGTGTGGTGTAATAAGGGCTATCAGTTCAATAGCAGCACGTTGCATGCTACTGCCGAAGACCAATTTTACTGCTTTTGTTGACTCCATGGTAGCAAGAGACCAATGCAGATTTCAAATACATACAAACTTTGGCTCAGTTATGGATATGGCAAACAGTTAGTTTTAAATGTGGCTGGAAATTATGAAAATCTAACAAGCCTGGCAACTGCTCAAATGGTGTAAAGAAGGAAAGTAATTTGAGGAGGTCTGTCGAGTGGACTGAAATTTTCTCGAAGACAAGGTTAACTTCTGTCGTTAAAGGATTTTAAGGAGGAAAAGAATCATCTGGAGGAAATCTTCAACTTCTGCCCGAAACCAGCTCAGTCAGCAGTGCCGCTTGCCCAAAGCCAATGTCAGGATGCCGAACCAGTTTTGGGTTAGGGCCTCATTTGAATGCAGCTGCAGTATTTTTATGGAGCCCAGAAAGTGCACTCCTGCTCTGCCTAGCCCCACAAAAATAAAAAATAAAACTTTAGGGCTCTTTTGTGGAGCGCACAAATAAGAACTTTTAAGAACTGCTGTTTAGGTTACTCACTGCCTGGTACAAATAAACAGATCATGCGCTACTTCAGAATTGCAATGGTGTGGGATTCCGAATTGTATATTGGAACATCTTTGGGCAGGCATGCAGTCTGCTCATTTACAGGCCTGATTGAAAATTACATCTGGCAGATCTTGGGCATCAAAGGGGCGGCCAAGGTGATCCCTTTTTTTAAACTACTAGCCACCTGTTTTTCAGCTGAGAAATAGGTGGCTGGCCATTGAAAATTGCCTTCTATATATGAATGTTTTTTATAAAAACAATTCATTGTATAGATTGTAACCATTTAGTGTTTTTCCATTCAAGGAGATATTTAATAGAATGTCTGTTATTAAATATTCATTTGGTAGTCTTTTTTGTTTAATAAGCTCCTTTATTAGTTTAAACCTAAAGTGTGGTCTGACTTGATGCTCAATTGCTTATTAAGGACCTGAGATCCTATGGAAATTTCAGTACCAAACAAAAATAATTAACATACAGGGTTTTCTGTTCATTATCCTGTGCACATTACCAAATATTTATCTAGATAGTAAGGCTTCTGAAGATGTTTTTGAAGGCATGGGAAGTTGAATCTCACCAATGGAGTGAACAAAGTTACAAGATCAAAAAAGAATCTTGGGTAAAGAACTGTAGAAAAGACCTGAAACCATAACTGTTATGTTGTGGGAGGATAATGGTACCTGAGATCTTTAAATTAAGCTCCTTTCTAAACCTGACTTTATTTCTTCTGTTTTTTTGTTTATTCTTCTGCCCACTTTGGCTCCCATGTGACTTGACATTTCCTTGATGTCTGACAGGAAAGACCCTCAACCAAATGTTGCTCTTGAACCAGCTTCTTTATGGGTGGTCACCTCCCCATCTCCGGTTCACTGTGGGATAGTGGCAGGCCTCTGCTTGTGGTTAAAAGCTCCATGTTGATATGACTTTTATACAGGACTATATGTGGTACTAGAAAACAAATTCACTTATATTTTCAAATTATAAGAAAACATGGCACAGCTGTATAGATTGCACATTGAAAGGTTCACTGATCACTGTTGTGCATTAGATTAATTGTGAATCACAACCAAGGAACTGTTGATTGCTTCTCCTGTGCCAAGCATCAAGGCAGACTCTCAGATTGTATTACTTCACCATTTGGGGGAGGGGGTTGTAAAACAAATCACTGCAACAGCTGGCTAAGGCAAATAAAATTAAAGCTGCAGCTGCAACCCATAAAACATGTATTATTTTGGATTGTTTGAAAGATAAGCTTGAGCAGAGAGGTTGGCAAAGACAGAGTGAACCTCTAATGCAGTGAAATGTTAAGAGTGAAAACTGGGAATTTGGTGAGTGTAGGAATTAGATACAGAGGGGGAAGGAGGTGCTTGGTGATTTAAACCAAGGAACGATAAACTAATCGATCAACTTTTAAAACTAAAATAAAAAACATAATTTTTTAAAAAAGATTAATATTGAGCAGAGCATAAAGGAGCTACACCAGGAATCCAATCTAGAACGACAGTGACACCACAAGTCAAAAAGGAGCAGAGGGTGAGTCAGTAAGTATTTATTTAGTGGTTAGTGTTTGTTAGATGAATGGTAAATTGCCTTAAAGCTAAACAAATAGTTTAAATAACTGTTAGCTAACATGGCAGAACAGCTGGGGCTTGTCACATGAACATCCTGTGCCACGTGGGAACTCCAGAACACTGGGTCCTGGTAAACCACATGTGCAGGAAGTGCAACTGCTTGAGCTCAGGGTTTCTGAGCTTGAGGGGTGGCTGGTATATAGGAAGCTGAGCGTTTCGTGGATGGCATGTTTCAGGTGGTCACCCCTGCAGCTAGAGTTCAGGCAGAGAGGAAGGAACAGGCAAGCAGTGCAGGAGTCCCCTGGGAGTGTGGCATTCATAAAGTGAGGGTGTTGACACTTCGCAGGAGTATTTTTTATATTCATTCATGGGATGTGGGAGTCGCTGGCAAGGCCAGCATTTATTGCCCATCCCTAGTTGCCCTTGAGGTGGTGGTGAGCTATCTCCTTGAACCTCTGCAGTCTGTGTGGTGAAGGTTCTCCCACAGTGCTGTTAGGTAGGGAATTCCAGGATTTTGACCCAGTGATGAAGGAACAGTGATATATTTCCAAGTCTGGATGGTGTGTGACTTGGAGGGGAACATGCAGGTGGTGGTGTTCCCATGTGCCTGCTGCCCTTGTCCTTCCAGGTGGTAGAGATTGTGGGTTTGGGAGGTGCTGTCGAAGAAGCCTTGGTGAGTTGCTGCAGTGCATCCTGTGGATGGTACACACTGCAGCCACGTTGCGCTGGTGGTGAAGGGAGTGAATGTTTAGGGTGGTGGATGGGGTGGCCAATGAAGTGGGCTGCTTTGTCCTGGATGGTGTTGAGCTGCTTGTGGTGTTGGAGCTGCACTCATCCAGGCAAGTGGAGCGTATTCCATCACAATCCTGACTTTCCTATCGACTCGGCTGCCCGGGGTGGGGGGGGGGGCGCACAAAAGAAATGCAGTTAAAGGGGATTTGATAGGTATTTCTACAACCGTCAAGAGTCCCGCATGGTGTGTGGTTTCCCTTTTTCTAGGGTGAAAGACATCACCTGAAGGTGAGGGTGGGGGGGAAATGAGGAACAGCCAGAAGTCAGATTCATTTAGGAACCAATGACATAGGAAGGAAAAGGATCGAGGTCCTAAATTCAGAGGTTTAATGTTTAGGGAGGAAGTTAAAAAGTAGGACCTCAAAGGTAGTAATTAAGCTGTAGGGGAGAGTTTAAACTAATTTGGCAGGGGGATGGGCACCAGGATGGAACAAGGTGACAGGAGTTAAGAATAGTTCAGAAATAGGAGGGATCAGACATGGGGCAAATGCAAGGCAATCTAAGATGAGTTGGGAGTGCATGTGCATGAATGCACATAACAACATAGTAAATAAGGTTGGTGAGCTGCAGTCTCAAGTCGCCACATGCCACTATGATAGTGGCAATATCAGAGACCTGGCTCAAAGATGGGGAGAATTGGGTACTTAATATTCCTGCGGATGAGGATGGATAGTGAAAAGTTGCAGGCAAAGTACAGAAAGATGCAAGAGCTATGGGGGATTTCAATTATCCCAATATAGACTGGGACATTAACAATGTAAAGAGCAAGTGGGGGAGAAATTCCTGAAATGTGTTCGAGAACTCTGTGGAACAGTGTTTCCAGCCCAACCAGGAAGGAAACAGTACTGGATCTAGTTCTGGGGAATGAAGTGGAGCATGTTTCAGTGGGGGGAAGTGTTTGGGGCTCAGTGATCATAATATCATTAGAATAGTTATGGAAAAGGACAAGGAACAATCAAATGAAAATGCTTAACTGGTGGAGGGCAAATTTCAGTGACTTAGATCTTGCCCAGGTGGACTGGAATCAAAAATTGATAGGCAAAACAGTAATTGAACAACATCCCTACGAGAGGGAAAGGAAGGGCATCCAAAGCTAGAGCTCCTTGGATGACTAAAGATAGAGATTAAAAGGATGCTTATGATGAATGTAAAGGTTCATAATGCAGTAGAGAACCAGGCTGAATAGAGTATAGAGATCTAAAAAAGGAATGAGGGGTAAAGAGTATGAGAAGATTAGTGGCTAACATTAAAGGGAACCCAAAAGTCTTTCATAAGTAGTCAAAGGAAGGGTGGGACCAATTAGGGACAAAAAAGATCTTCTTGTGGAGGCAGAGGGCATGGCTGAGGTTACTAAATGAATACTTTTCATCCATCTTCACTAGAAGAGGATGCTGCCATTGTAGCAGTAAAGGAGAGGTAGTAGTAATATTGGATAGGATAAAAATAGACTAGGTACTTAAGATTGTCAGTACTCAAAGTGGGAAGTCACCTGTCCAGATGGGATGCATCCTAGGTTCCTGATGGAAGTAAGGGTGGAAGTTGCAGAGGCTCTAGTCACAATCTTCCAATCCTCCTTGGATATGGGGATGTGCTGGAGGATTGCAAATGTTACATCCCTGTTCAAAAAAGGGCAACTACAGGCCAGTCAGCCTAACATCAGTGGTGGGGAAACTTTTTTTTAAAGAGACAATAATCTGAGTCCAAATGAAATGGCACTTGGAAAAATATGGGCTCATAAATGAAAGTCAGCACAGATTTGTTAAAGGCATATCATGTTTGACGAACTTGATTGAGTTCTTTGTAATGGAAAGGGTTGATGAGGGTAGTGCAGTTGACGTTGTGTATATGGATTTTCAAAAGGCAATTGATAAAGTACAACATAATAGACTTGTTAGCAAAATTAAAGCCCATGGGATTAAAGACAGTGGCAGTATGGATACAAAATTGGCCAGGGGACAGAAAGCAGTGTTTTATTTCAGACTGGAGGGAAGTGTACAATGGTGTTCCCCAAGGGTCAATATTAAGACCACTGCTCTTTTTGATTATTAATGACCTGGACTTGGGTATAATTTCAAAGTTTGCAGATGACACAAAAATCAAATGTAGTAAACAATGTGGAGGATAGTAATAGACTTCAGGAGGATGTCAACAGACTGGTGGAATGGGTAGACACATGGCAGATGAAACTTGACAAGTGTGAAGTGATGCATTTGGTAGGAAGAATGAGGAGACATAATAGAAACTAAATGGTTCAATTTTGAAGGGGATGCAGGAACAGAGATCTGGGGGTACGCATACATGAATCTTTGATGGTGGCAGGACAAGTTTAAGAAGGCTGTTTTTAAAAAGCATGCGATCCTGAGCTTTAATAGAGGCATATAGTACAAAAGCAAGGAAGATATGATAAACCTTTTATATAAAACACTAGTTAGGCCTCAGCCAGAGTGCTGTGTTCAATTCTGAGCACTGCACTTTAGGAAGTATGTTAAGGCCTTGGGGTGCAGAAGAGATTGGCTAGTTGTACCAGGGATGAGGGATATAGAATGGTTACAGCACAGAAGGAGGCCATTTGGCCCATTGAGCTTGTGCTGGCTCTCTGCAAAAGCAATCCAGCTTTTCCCTACTCTCTCTCCCTTTCCCCATAGCCCTGCAATTTTTTTCCATTCAAGTGCTTGTCCAATTCCCTTTTGAAAGCCTCAATTGAATCTGCCTCCACCACCCTCAGACAATGCATTCCAGATCATAAATGCTCAGTGTTTATTTTAAAAGTATTTCCTCATCTCTCCTTTGGTTCTCTTGCCAATCAGTTTAAATCTCCGTCCTCTTATTCTTGACCCTTCTGCCAATGGGAACAGTTTCTCTGCCTACTGTTTAAGGCCTTCAAAATAATGAAGGGTCTAATCAAATCTCCTCTCAACCTTCTCTGCTCTATGGAGAACAATCCCAGCTTCTCCAGTCTATCCATGTAACTGAAGTCCTTCATCCCTGGAACCATTCTAATAAATCTTTTCTGCACCCTTCCTAAGGCCTTCATATCCTTTCTAAAGTGTGGTGTCCAGAATTGGACACAATGGGATCAATTTTCAGATGGTGCGTTTGTGGCCGGGGGGGGCTGCTAAAATTCGGGATTCCCGGGGTAGGTCCGGAGCCAGGTTCCAACCCACCCACTTCCAGGTTCCCCAATGACTCGCTTAAATGTGCGTGCAGCCCCCCACCCCCATGCAGGACTCCCAACAGCAATTAAAGCCAGTGGGATCCCACTTAAACCAATTAATTAGATAGTTCAGGTTGTTTGCAGACATGATTGGGAGGATATTTTAGGAGGGATGGGTTTTTCATATCAACTGAGTGTGTTTCCCATACTGGGGGAAACACTCCAAGTTGAAACAGACATGTTGCAGCCACCAGCCTATGGGAGCTGCAAAGGTCCATTTGACAGGTTTGGGGGGGGGAACCAAACCCATTGCAGGAGGCTACTGTCACTTTGGGCAAACATGCAGACACTGTGACAACGGATGAACGGACACCGCGCAACAATCGCCAGACAGGAGGGTTCCCTCCCAGTCGGAACACTTCAGCAGTCAAGGACATTCAGCCACCGATCTTCGGGTAAGCGTTCTCCAAGGCGGCCTTCGAGACACACGACAACGCAAAATCGTCGAGCAGAAATTGATAGCCAAGTTCCGCACCCATGAGGACGGCCTCAACCGGGATCTTGGGTTCATGTCACGCTACACGTAACCTCACCAGTGGGGGGAAAAAAGTTATCTGTTTTTAACACAACGGGTCATTCTCTGTCTTTCTCTTCCTTTCGGATGTTTCTCTCCCTCTCTCTGTTTTGCGTTCTGGCCGTTTGTGTATCCGGTGGTCCTGTGGGTAACATCACTCTGTCTGAACACTTTGATTGCCTTGACAACGGGCAGTTGGAAAGATTATCTGTAATCACCAGGTTTTGTTCTGACTATATAAATGCAGTAACCTTCCATGGAATCCCACACTCGCTCACCTGACAAAGGAGCAAGCCTCAAAGCTTGTGATTTTTCAAATAAAACAGTTGGACTATAACCTGGTGTTGTAAGATTCCTTACTTTGGACAAAGTTTGCCCTGCACCACCCTCCTCCTAACACAAAAATTCACAAACTTGCAACCTCAACTCTGGTGTGCAGACACATTTACCTACCTTGCAGACCCCCTCAAAGGTACATTTTCCAGATGGGGGCTACCATAGCTGCAGTCATTACCTCCATCGGAGGACAAACAACCTTGCCGGCCACACCATCCACCTCCGACACATGGAGCTCCACAACACAGTGCTGTGACACATCTTCCTGCACAGCAGGAAGGAGGGCAACTGCAGAGAGATGCATCGCAGAAGGCATTACACTCTCCAGTGTCTACAGACTGAGGCTCAGCTTCCTGGACCTCTGAGGAGCAGTGCACAGAGGCTCAAAATCACTCAATATGTAGTCGTTGACATCTGCAGCCTTCTTGATGCCAAGCTGCTCCTGGCTGGCCCAAGCACCATCATCTTACCTGTCACTCAGTCACCACTGCCCTCAACAACTTCTCCTCCGGATCCTTTCAGGGTGCCACTGGGGACATCAGTGGCATCTCTCTTGTCTGCACAAGAGCCCTGCAAATACACCTACACCCACTCTGCAGTGACCCAATGGGTGGCATCTGGTGTGGGTCTTGGTGATCCTCAAGAAAAGGAATTATTGCACAAACCAGACAAGATTTGCAAAGACATGGCAGGAGTGGTGATTAAAATTTTAATGTGCTTAGTAAAACAAACAAAACTAAATGAAAAACATGACATTGTCATACACCCTTGTGCATCCCCCTTTGTGCTCACAAAACCTTCGCCTTACACTTAAGGGAACCCTTGCAGGGTGCTACCCCTGTGGCTTCAGCAGAGGTAGTGGCAGGTTGCTCTTGTCCATGCCCTGACTGAGATGCTTTGCGCAGATGCCCTCTGTGGGTGCCTGTGAGAACACCTCCAAAGACTGCTCCCCCTGCACTGGTGCAGGGGCAGACTCTGCCACCTGGAGAGGAGGCAGCATTGCAGGTACTGGTTGAGAAAGGGGGGGGCAATGGGTGAGACATGGGAGCACTTTGAGTGGCGTCCCCACTTCCATGTCCCTCTTGGACCAGGCCCACATCACTCCTTCCATCCTGCTGGACGACAGTTTGGAGGACTTGTGTGAAGCCTTGGAAGGCCAGTTGTAATGTATCTCAGCCTGTTTAAGGCGGCAGAATGTTGCTCACCCTGAATCCGAACGGCCATTGTCAGGGCCTGAATGGACTCATTGAACTGTGCTTGAATATCAATGGAGATTAGCCTTCCCTCCATCATAGATATTCCCGCACCTACCCGTGACACTATCTGAGATGCCTTCACGTCCCTGTGACAGTATTCCACTCATGCAGGAGTTGGACTCCTCTATCCTGTGATTGTGGAGAGTGCGCATGACAACTGTTCCAGTACCTCAGCAATGTGCTGCTGGCCCTCGATGACTCTCCTTTTCCTGGCCCCGCAGGGTTCAGCATCTGGGTCCAGCTGAGCAGAGCCTGGAGAAGAGTGCTCCCACCAACGCGGACTCTCCACGGCTGCCCCTGCCACTAGGGTCTGCTTGCGCTCATGTGCGTGGTGACTCACCATGTGCAAGCCCAACTAAGTGAGGACAGGGACCCACCGAGGTGTGTATCTGCGCTAGTGGATGGCTGGCTCAGATGTGGTGATGGCCCCTCAGAGGCCGGCAGGCCCTCTGAGGAATCTCCCTCCAGTCACGGTGGTCGCAGATGGCTCTGCAAGTGAACAGAAAGCAATATTAAGCATGTGGACAGATGGTGAGGTGCTGCAGATGTCAAGTGATAAGATCATTCACTATCGTGAGTGCTGAGTGTTAGATTTCTGTCACCAGCCGCTTGTGTGCTCCCAGTCTCTGCGTCCACCATGGACAGGCACTCCAGCGTGCAGCTTATTTCCATTGCCTGCTGCTCCATGTCAGTTAGGACCACCTGGTGTGGCAGGCCTCTTCCAGGCATTCTGGCATCTCTTCTCCGAACAAGTCAAAACAGAGGCGTGATTGAGTGATGGTTGCATAGTGACCTGCTGCATGCATTGGTGTGGGTGGAGGTGATAGTGAGGGAGATGCATGGGAGGGTGCATTTGAGACATAGCCATGAGATTGTATGAGGATTGGGTTGCGTAGTAGTGTACAAATAGGAACTGGGGTGGTGAGTAAGTGCAGGCAAGGTGAGGGTGATGGTTGAGTGGATGTGAGGAGTGATGAGAGCGTTGTGGCAGTGCAGGAGGAGTTGTGTGGTGATGTGGAAGACTGAGTGTGGGAGAATGCGTAAGTATACTCACTTTGGCTGACCTGGTTAGGTCATTAAAGCGCTTCCTGCACTGGACCCAGGTTCGGCAGCTGCTGCTGCTGACCTCCTCTGCCACCTCGAGCCAGGCCTTCTTGATGGCAGAGGCAGGCGACCACCTCCCATCTAATGGGAAAAATGTTTACTCCCTCCTCCTCACCCCATCAAGCAGCACCTGGAGTGAGGAGTCAGAAAACCTTGGAGCAGCCTTGCCTCTGGCCTGCTCCATTATATTATTTTTGGTTCTTTGCTGCAGGAGGAGCATTGGAGGACTGTCCCTTTAAATAGGGCTCCTCCTGCTGACAGCCTGTGATGCAGTGTGCCCACTGCGCAAGTCTGCAACAGGAAACCCGGAAGCACATGTAAGTACCTTTTTTTTAAAAAAAAATTAGGCTGCGATCGCGTGCGGAGCACCCCGATTTCACTGGGCGCGTTACCCAGTCGACCCTTCCCCCACCCCCCTGCCCCACCAGCAACCCGCCTCCTTCCTAATACCAGGCCCAAAACTTCAGTTGTGACCAAAATAGTGTTTTTATAAAGGTCCATCACGACGTCCTTGCTTTCGTACTCTATGCCTCTAATATTTATAAGTCTAGGACCCCATGTGCTTTTTTTTTAAACCTTTCTCAACCTTCCCTGCCACCTGCAACGATTTGTTCATATTTACCCCTAGATCTCTGTTCCTGCACCCCCTTTAAAATTGTACCCTTCAATTATGTAGCAAGACTGGAGAAGCTGGGGTTGTTCTCCTTAGAACAGAGAAAGTTAAGGGGAGATTTGATAGAGGTGTTCAAAATCATGAATGATTTTGATGGAATAAATAAAGAGAAACTGTTTCCAGTGGCAGAAGGGTCGGTAACCAGAGGACACAGATTTAAGGTGATCAGCAAAAGAGCCAGAGGCGACATGAGGAAACATTTTTTTATGCAGGAAGTTGTAATGATCTGGAATGCATTCCCTGAAAGGGTGTGGAAGCAGATTCAATAGTAACTTTCAAAAGGGAATTAGATAAATACTTGAAAGGAAAAATTTACAGGGCTTTGGGGAAAGAGCAGGACTAATTGGATAGATCTTTCAAACCTCTTTCACAGGCATGATGGGCCGAATGGCCGCCTCCTGTGCGTTACCTACTATGATGATAATGAAAACAATGGTCTTTGAAACACTGGAGATTCCATCTGTCAAAGATGGATGAAGGCAGGGAGTTCCACAGCTTTGTTATTCTGATGTGAATGGATTATGAATGTGCTATATGGTATGAAACCCTGTACAGTGCTCGCTTCACTGTCAGCATCCTCAGACAGCTACATATTGATGTGAGGATGGCAGACATAAGAGATAGTGGCTTGTGATGTTCTGGGAAACATCAGCTATGAAATAAATTAGTAAAATGTGAAGGAGGCAACATCAGTGAATAGAGAGTGATATAGCAATGATGTTTACCACATTTGATGTTTCTGAAGAGTTTGCTGAATGCATCCAGCATAACAATGTTGAAGGAACATCTCATTCCAGATAGGGGGTGAAAATATTCCATTTGGGGGTGGATGAAAGTTTTGATAATATGGTCATGGTTGACCAGGGTTTGAGAGCATTCTGCAATGCCACCATTTTCAAAAGGTCTCCTTGCTTTGATAGTGACAGTACAGACTGCCTAAAAACTGATGCTTCCTTTATAATCATAGACTTTGGCTTCAATGCACATTTTGCATGAATGTGTCTGTGATGTAATCTGGGTAAGTTTATAGAACCATCGTAGCAGAGGAATGTAAATTTGTGAGGAACTTTATCCATGTTCGCAAATTACCAACCCATCAGTCTACTCTCAATCATCAGCAAAGTGATGGAAGGTGTCGTCGACAGTGCTGTCAAGCAGCACTTACTCACCAATGACCTGCTCACCAATGCTCAGTTTGGGTTCCGCCAGGACCACTCAGCTCCAGACCTTATTACAGCCTTGGTCCAAACATGGACAAAAGAGCTGAATTCCAGAGGTGAGGTGAGAGTGACTGCCCTTGACATCAAGGCAGCATTTGACAGTGTGGCACCAAGGAGCCCTAGTAAAATTGAAGTCAATGGGAATCAGGGGGAAAACGCTCCAGTGGCTGGAGTCATACCTCGCACAAAGGAAGATGGTAGTGGTTGTTGGAGGCCAATCATCTCAGCCCCAGGACATTGCTGCAGGAGTTCCTCAAGGCAGTGTCCTAGGCCCAACCATCTTCAACTGCTTAATCAATGACCTTCCCTCCATCATAAGGTCAGAAATGGGGATGTTTGCTGATGATTGCAGAGTGTTCATTTCCATTTGCAACCCCTCAAATAACAAAGCAGTCCAAGCCCACATGCAGCAAGACCTGGACAACATCCAGGCTTGGGCTGATAAGTGGCAAGTAACATTCGTGCCAGGCAATGACTCTTTCCAACAAGAGAGTCTAATCAAGTACCCTTGACATTCAATGGCATTATCGCCAAATCCCCCACAATCAACATCCTGGGGGTCACCATTGACCAGAAACTTAACTGGACCAGCCATATAAATACTGTGGCTACAAGAGCAGGTCGGAGGCTGGGTATTCTGCAGCGAGTGACTCACCACCTGACTCCCCAATGCCTTTCCACCATCTACAAGGCACAAGTCAGGAGTGTGATGGAATACACTCCACTTGCCTGGATGAGTGCAGCTCCAACAACACTCAGGAAGCTCGACACCATCCAGGACATAGCAGCCCCGCTTGATTGGCACCCTATCCACCATCCTAAACATTCGCTCCCTTCACCACTGGTGCACAGTGGCTGCAGTGTGTACCATCGACAGGATGCACTTGCCAAGGCTTCTTCGACAGCACCTCCCAAACCCGCGACCTCTACCACCTAGAAGGACAAGAGCAGCAGGTACATGCGAACAACTCCACCTTCACGTTCCCCTCAAAGTCACACACCATCCTGACTTTGAAATATATTGCCGTTCCTTCATCGTCGCTGGGTCAAAATCCTGGAACTCCCTTCCTAACAGCACTGTGGGAGAACCTCCACCAAACGGACTGCAGTGGTTCAAGAAGGCAGCTCACCACCTTATCAAGGGCAATTGGGGATGGGCAATAAATGCCGGCCTCGCCAGTGATGCCCACATCCTATGAATGAATTATTTTTTAAAAAGCTACTTTTCACCTGTGTAGTAAGATAGATATAGCAGCTGTATTACTGATCTACTTCTCTTGTGTAAATGCTGTATTGTAGAAATTTTCTGACTTCATGGTCCCAGTGAATAGCCTTGCCCACTGAAAGTGAGTATTGGAAGTTTGGGCATATGTTTGCATGAGATTGAGTACTCAATGACTGAGCATCCACAGCCCTCTGAGGTAGGGCATTCCAAAGATTCACAACCCTCTGAGAAGGAATCCTTCCCCATCTCAGTCCTAAATGGCTGACCCCCTATCTTGAGGCTCTACTCAATCTCCCACACTTACCAAACTCTCAGGTTGTGAATCTTTGGAATGCCCTACCTCAGAGGGCTGTGGATGCTCAGTCATTGAGTATATTCAAGACTGAGATCAATTGATTTTTGGACACTTAAGGGAATCAAGGGATATGGGGATTGGGCGGGAAAGTAGAGTTGGATAGAAAGATCAGCCATAAGCTTGTTGACTGGCTGAGCAGGCTTGGGCCATATGGTCTACTCCTGCTCCTATTTCTTATGTTCTTATGACCTTCAACTATTGTTTTAATTGTTCAACCAAATCATGCTGCCACACACTTCGATTTTCAGAGTGAGCAACTTGAGAGTTTGGTAAGTGTGGGAGTTCAGTCAAGTGGGGAAAGGAGGTGCTCCTTTGCCTTGCTTTTCCTAACTTTTTCTGCAGAGCAGCAGCAGACCTGCAACAAGAGAAAACTGCAGTGTTACATCACAGCTGAGGCAGATAAGTGATCAGTAGTGACTGTGGGCAGAGTTTTAAGTTAACATATAGCATATAACTAAATTTTAAAAATAAACTAAATTTAATTAATCTAATTATACAAGGTAAATAATTTGATTACCACTAAAATTAAATAATGAGAACAGATGTGTTGCTGCTGCAATATGTGGGAGCTTGTGGACATTTTTGTCCAGGGTGACAACATCTGCAGTAAGTGTCTGCAGCTCAAGAACTTCAGCTCCGAGTTGAGAAGCTGGAGTCTGAGCTGCGGACATTGCGAAACATCAGGGAGGGAGAAAGCTACCTGGACCTTCGGCTCTAGGAGGCAGGCGCACCTCTTAGATTAAATACTTCAGAATTGACACGTGGTCAGGGACAGGAGGGTGTGACTGCAAGTGAAGCAGGTGCGGGGATCCAGGAGGTAGTATTGCAAGAGCCTCAGTCCCTGCACTTGTCCAATAGATTCAAGGTTCTTGCAACCCTTGTGGACAAATGCGGGGAGGACAAGCAAACTGACCACGGCATGGCAGCCAGGAGCGTGAGCCCCGAAGGCTGATGCTTACCCAGTGCCAGGGTTAAGGACATCTCCTTCAGGCTGGAGAGGAACTTGGAGGGGGAGGATCACATTGTCGTGGTCCATGTAAGTACCACCGACATAGGTAGGACTAAGAAAAAGGTTCTGCTGAGATTTTGAGCAGCTAGGGACTAAATTAAAAAAGCAGAACGACAAAGGTAATAAACTCTGATTATTACCTGAGCCATGAGCAAATTGCCATAGGGTAAATACGATCAAAGAATGAATGCGTGGCTCAAAGATTGGTGTGGGAGAAGTGGGTTTTGATTCATGGGGCACTGGCACCAGTACCGGGGAAAGAGAGCTGTTCTGTTGGGACGGACTACACCTGAACCATGCTGGGACCAGAGTTCTAGCAAATCGAATAACCATGGAGGTAGATAGGGATTTAAACTGGGAGGGAGGGTCCTGGTGGAGAGAGATCTAGAATGCTAAAGAGAAAAGACAAGGAAGCAGTGCAGGAAAGTGATTGGGGTAAGGATAACCAGATTGTGTCGGGAAGGGACAGAGTATACAAACGAGTGCATGAACAAATAGGGTCCAAGTAAGAAAAAATGGTAGTAAGACAAATAGGGCCATAGTACAAAAAAATGTTAAGATATCCAAAAAATCTTAAAGACAAATCTAAAGGCACTGTAAGTGAATGCACAAAGCATTCATAATAAGGTAGACAAATTAACAGCACAAATAGATGTAAATAGATATGATATAATTAATTGCAATTAGAGACATGACTGCAGGGTGACCAAGGCTGGGATCTGAATATCTAAGGGTATTCAATATTTAGGAAGGACAGGCAAAAAGAAAAGGAGGTGGGGTGGTGTTAGTAAAGGATGAAATCAGCAATAGTGAGGATATTGGCTCAGAAAATCAAGATGTAGAATCAGTCTGGGTGGAGCTAAGAAGCAGCAAGGGCCAGAAAACACTGGTGGGAGTTGTCTATAGGCCTCCAAACAGTAGTGGTAATGTAGGAGACAGCATCAAACAGGAAATTAGAGATGCATGTAACAAGGGTATTACAGTAATCACGGGTGACTTTAATCTACATATAGACTGGCCAAACCAAATTAGCAATAATACTGTGGAGGATGAATTCCTGGAGTGTGTACAAGATGGTTTTTTAGACCAGTACGTTGCAGAGCCAACCAGGGAACAGGTTATCCTAGATTGGGTACTGTGTGATGAGAAGGGGTTAATTAATAATCTTGTTGTGCAGGGTCCTTGGGAAGAGTGACCATAACATAGAATTCTTCAAGATGGAAAGTGAAGTAGTCCAAAACTAGGGTCCTAAATCTAAACAAAGGAAACTGACAGTGTGAGTTGGCTATGATAGATTGGGAAGCTTCATTAAAAGGCATATGTAAGGAGTCACACAACACCAGGTTATAGTCCAACAGCTTTATTTGAAATCACAAGCTTTTGGAACTTTGCTCCTTCGTCAGGTAAAGGAGCAAAGCTCCGAAAGCTTGTGATTTCAAATAAAGCTGTTGGACTATAACCTGGTGTTGTGACTCCTTACCCTTGTCCACCCCAGTCCATCACTGGCATCTCCACATCATTAAAAGGCATGACAGTGTAGAGGCAATGCCTAACATTTAAGGAACAAATGCATGAATTGCAACAATTATACACTCCTTTCTGGTGCAAAAAAAAAGTGGCCCACTCCAAAGAGGAGTTATAAAGTTGCCAGAAAAAGTAGCAAGCCTGAGGATTGGGAGCAGTTTAGAATTCAGCAAAAAACAACCAAGAGATTGATTGAGAAGAAAAATAGAGTATGAGACTAAACTTGCAAGGAACATAAAAGTGGACTGTAAAAGCTTCTACAAGTACGTAAAAAGATTAATGAAGACAAATGTAGGTCCCTTAGTCAGAAACGGGAGAATTTATAATAGGGAACAAGGATATGGCAGAGCAATTAAACAAATACTTTGGTTCTGTCTTCACGGAAGAGGACACAAATAACTTCCCAGAAATGCTAGGGAACCAAGGGTCCAGTGAGAAGGAGAATTAAAGGAAATTAGTATTAGTTTTTTTAAAAAAGTACTGGATAAATTAATGGGACTGAAAGCTGATAAATCCCCAGGGCCTGATAATCTGCATCAGAGTACTAAGAGGTAGCCATGGAAATAGTGGATGCATTAGTTGTCATCTTCCAAAATTCTATAGATTATGGAACAGTTCCTGCAGATTGGAGGGTGGCAAATGTAACCCCACCATTTTCTTAAAAAGAGGGAGAGAAAACAAGAGCTACAGACCAGTTAGCCTGACATCAGTAGTAGGGAAAATGCTAGTCTATTATAAAGGATGTGATACAGGGCACTTAGAAAATATCAACGGGATTGGACAAAGTTAACATGGATTTATGAAAGGGAAATCGTGTTTGACAAATCTACTGGAGTTTTTTTTGAGTATGTAACTGGTAGAATAGATAAGGGAGAACCAGTGGATGTGGTTTATTTGGGTTTTCAGAAGGCCTTTGATAAAGTCCCACATGAGGTTAGTGTACAAAATTAAAGCACATGGGATTGGTGGTAATACACTGGCATGGATTGAAAATTGGTTAACACAGAGTAGGAATAAATGGGTCTTTTTCAGAGTGGCAGACAGTGACTAGTGGGGTACCACAGGGATCAGTGCTTGGGCCCCAACTATTCACAATATATATCAATGATTTGGATAAGGGAACCAAATGTAACATTTCCAAGTTTGCTGACGACACAAAACTAGTTGGGATTGTGAGTTGTGAGGAGGATGCAAAGAAGCTTCAAGGTGATTTAGACAAGTTGAGTGAGTGGGCAAATACATGGCAGATGCAGTATAATGTGGATAAATCCAAAGTTTTCCACTTCAGAAGGAAAAACAGAAAGGCAGAGTATTATTTAAATAGTGATAGATTGGGGAATGTTGATGTACAAAGGGAACTGGTGTACAAGGATATCACTGAAAGCAAACATGCAGGTGCAGCACACCGTTAGGAAGGCAAATGGCATGTTGGCCTTCATTGCAAGAGGATTTGAGTACAGGAGCAAGGATGTCTTGCTGCAGTTATACAGGGCCTTGGTGAGACCACACCTGGAGTATTGTGTGCAGTTTTTGTCTCCTTACCTAAGAAAGGATATACTTGCCATAGAGGCAGTACAGTGAAGGTTCACCAGTCTGATTCCTGGGATGGCCAAGTCACAATTTATTTAAGGAGCTAGATAGATTTCTAGACACAGAAGGCATCAAGGGGTAAGGAGAGAGAGCAGGAATATGGTATTGAGATAGAGGATCAGCCATAATCATATTGAATGGTGGAGGAGGCTCGAATGGCCTACTCTGCTCCTATCTTTTATGTTTCTATATGGGCTCTCTGTAGTCAAGGCTCACTGCTGGGTGTGCAAAGTTGGAGAATTACCATCCACCTCGTCGATACAAGTGAGGTTCTGCTTCTCTGAACAGTGACTGTGCTTTGCAGACTAGTGTTACTTTTTAAAGGGTGTGCTTTTACATCCATGTTCCAGCACCAGTTGTTGCACAAAGGCCCTGATATTAAAATGGGGGTGCAATTGAGCACATTGGTAACCCAACCAATAAAAAATGTCTGCTTCCCACATGATGGCAATTGAATTGGTGCCACTTAGCGTAGCTTCTGGGTTTGCTGTCCAAAAGCTGCACAGCTGGCAGACTACGCACCCGCATCACAGGCTGTCAGCTGGAGGAGCTCTATTTAAAGGGCCATTTCTCCAGGCTTTTGCTGGAGCAAACACCCACAATGGAGCAGCACAGGGGCCAGGCTGCTCCAAGGTTTAACAATGTCTCACTTCAGGTGCTACTGGATGGGGTGAGGAGGAGGAAGGATGTGTTTTACCCAGCAGGCAGGAGGAAATGGCCTACATCTGTCACCAAGAAGGCCTGGTTCGAGGTGGCAGGAGGTCACCAGCAGCAGCAATATATCCCGCACCTGGATCCAGTGCAGGAAGCGTTTCAATGACCTAACGAGGTCAGCAAACATGAGTACACTTACTGATTCGCCTATATTTCATGCTGCACATCACTTTCTCTTTTTTTTTTTTCCCCCCCCCCCCACCAACTCTGTGCTGCCAAGACTACTCCATCCCATCACATCACTCCTCACACCCACTTAAGGCTCATCCTCAACTTACCTGCACTTCCTCACCTCCCCATTAGTGACCCCACCCCTACCACTCAACCCAATCCTGATCCAATGTGATGTCTCTGTCTCATACTCACTCTCTGATGCACCTCTCTCACAGTCAGCCTCCCCAAAGCAATGCATTCATCAGTTGGCCACTTCACCATCACTCACTCTCACATCTGTTCTTTCTCTTCTTCTAGAAGAAGAGAGTGCAAAATGCACACGAGGGGATGAGGACTGGCAGGGGGCCACAACAAGTAGTCGTCCTCACTGACACTGAGCAGGAGGTGCTAGTGCTCAGCCACACCCTCAAGTCTGTCCATTGGGGATGGCGAGACTGGCACTCCAAACGTCTGGTGACACAACTTTAACATTCGTCACGCACAACATGAATTGATGTTAACATGCCTTGCCATCTTCAACACCTATGTTCATCACAACATGAGAGATCTGTGATGCTTAATATTGCCTTATGTTCTCTTGCAGGATCTTCAGTGACTGCAGAAGGCCATTCCTCTTCCATAAAGGACCTGCCATCTTACTGAGCCATCCACCAGCACAGATACTCGCATCTCGGTGGGTCCTAGTACTCAGTTAGTTGGGTTGGAACCTGGTGAGTCACCACACACAAGTGAGCACGAGCAGACACTGGTGGGAGGGACAGCTGTGGAGAGTTCACATTGGTGGGAGCACTCCTTTCCAGGCTCTGCTTAGTTGGTAGCAGATGCTGAACCCTGGGGGCCATCCTTTAAAAGGAGAATGATTGACTGACAGCAGCACATTTGCGAGGTACTGGAACAGGTGCCACGCACACTCTCCACAATAGCGGAGAAGATGGAGGACTCCAACTCCTGCATGAGTGGAATGATGGCACAGGTAGGGGAGGGACTCATAGTGTCACAGGTAAGTGCAGGAATGTCTGTGATGGAGAGAAGGCTAGCCTCTGAGCTTCAAGCACGGCTTACTAATGAGTCCATTCAGGCCCTGACAATGGCCATTTGGACTCTGAACAACATTCTACCACCTTAAAAAGGCTGACAGGTACTTTAGAAGTGGCCTTCCAAGGCATCACACATGCCTCCCACACTGTTCTCCAGCAGGGTGGTAGGATTGATGTGGGCCTGGCCCAGGGGAGGGATGTTGGCAAAAGGGGACATAGAAGTGGGGACAGCTCTCAAGCCCTCCCATGTCTCACTCGTTGTCCCCCCTCAACCACACCTGCAATGCTGCCTCCTCCAGGCGGCAGAGTCTGCCCTGTGCAGGTGGAGCAGTCTTTGGAGGGGCCCTCATGGGCTCCAAAACCCAGAGGGCGTAGGCCCAAAGCACCTAAGCAGTCAGGGAATGAACATGAGCAACCTGCCACTGCCTCTGCTGCAGCCACAGGGGATGCACCACGTAGAAGTAGTGGTAAGAGAAAGGTGAAGGTTTTGTTATGAAGGGTATACACAAGGGTGTTTGACAAACTGTCATGTTTTTCATTTATTTGTTTTTTGTTAGTGACATTAAATGTTATGATTATTACCACTGCTGCCATGTCTTGCCTATTCTTGACTGGCTTTTGTAATAGAGCCCTTTCATGAGGTTCATAATGAACAGCAACACTCAATGCCACCCATTGGGTCACTTTACAGTAGGTGTATGTGTAGTTGCAGGATTGTTTTGTTCAGTGAGGGGTGGGCGGCCTGGTGTGGGTGCTGCTCTTTCCAGGTAGTATGACAACTGGACTCTTCCAACTTTCTGGTGTTGGAAGAACTGTTCACATCAGTGACTCCCTGGCCCCTCAAGCAGCCAGGTGAGCTGCTGCTTTGCCCATGGGTTCCTCCACCTCAGAGTGTCAGATGTGGATGGGGCCTCCTCAAGCACCACCCCTCTCCATTGTGCCATGATGTGCAGGGCACAACACTACTATAATGCATCCCACTCTGGTGTGTATTGAAGTGTTCCCCCCCAGAATGATCAAGGCACCTGAAGCACACCTTGAGCAGCCCTATAGCATGCTCAATTGCAGACCTGGTGGCGATGTGACTGTCGTTATATTGACACCATTGCTCAGTGATGGGGTTCCTCAGGTGTCATGAGCCAGGTGTGCAAGGGTTATCCATTGTCCCTGAGGAGCCAGCCCTTAAGGGTGTTCGGTGCGTGGAAGAGGGGCAGGATGTTGGATTCCCTCATGATAAAGGAATCGTGACAGCTGCCAGGGAATCTGCACAAAGAAATATCTTGCAGTGGTCACAAATGAGCTGAGTGTTGGAGTGATACCCCTTCCTGTTGATAAACAGCGCTGACTCATGGAGGTGCTTGTATTGCTATATGGGTGCAATCAATTACACCCTGCACCCGTGGGAAACCAGCCACAGTGTGGAATCCCACTACCCTCTCCATCTGGCTGAGGTCATCCATAGGGAAGTTGATGTACTGGGAGGCCCTGCAAAACAAGCCGTTGGTGAACTGCCTTATGCAATTGTGCAGACGACAGCGACCCCGGTGGCACCCTGGAATGATCTGGAAGCGAAGTTGAGGGCAGTGGTGACTTTGACAGCGGAGGGTAACAAGATGCCACTCGGCCCAAATGGGAGCAGTTCGGCATGAAGGTGACTCCAGGGGCTCGATTTTAGGGTCGGGTTACCTGCGGGTTTCCAGCGGGGGGGGCCCCGAAAATCCCGATCTCCGATCACGTGACCGGATTCGGACGAAATCCCGGCCACTTCCGGGTACCGCGCTGACGTGCGGGGCTGCGCGCGCAAGCCCCGCTGGTGGGAATCCCGCAGGCAATTAAAGCCAGCGGGGTTCCACTTGAGAGCACTTAACTTGCTCGTTGTGGTCAGTTAATGAGCTGAAGCAGCTGTCAAAAGAGGAAGTGTGGGATTTTAGGTTCAAGGCAGTCAGTTTCCCACACTGGGGGAAACAGGACCCTTCAAACCAGGCGTGTTGCAGCCAGCAGCCTGTGGCAGGTGCCAAGGTGCGCTCCACGGGGGAGCGCCCTCACCCACGCAGGAGGCCACCGCGTCACATAGGGCAACCCCTGCCCTCCACCAACCCCCGCCAAGCCAGAGGACAGACCGACACGAAACCGCAGCCCCAGTCCGAGGACCCACACGCCTACCCTGCACAACCCCTCAGATCAACACCTGCCAGTTGGGTGGTGTGTGGACACCCTCGGAGGACGAAGAGCATGACCACCACCAGCAGCCTCGCAGTCCACGCCGTCCGCCGCAGAGACGTGGATCCCCCCAACACGGTGTGGTTGCACGCCCACCTGCACAGCAGGAGGGAGGGCTACCGCAGAGAGAGACGCGTCGCAGAGGGCACTACCCTCGCCACAGGGTCCACAGACCGAGGCGCAGCTCCCCGGACCTCTCCGAGCAGCAGTGCACAGGGAGGCGCAGATTCGCTCGACATGTAGTCGTGGAGATCTGCAGCCTCTTTCATGCCGAGCTGCTCCTGGCTGGCCCCAGCACCAACTGCTTACCTGTCGCTGGCAAAGTCACCACTGTCCTCCACACCTTCTCCTCCGCATCCTTCCAGGGTGCAGCCGGCAACACCGCCGATGTCTCTCAGTTGTCTGCGCGGACGAGCCCTGCAAATACACCTGCACCTACTCTGCAGTAACACGATGGGTGGCATCAGTGGTGGGTCCTCATAGTGATACCCAGGAGCGGGCATTATTGGACACAATGGACAGGATTCGCGGAGACATGGCAGTGGTGGTGTCAATATAATGTGTGCTGTTTGTGGCTCTGAAATTCAATATGGGTAACACCCATGACAAACCCTCAGACACCCTTGTGCACCCCATTCATGCTGACGAGACGTTTGCCTTACCCTGCCTACTGCACATATGTGATGCATGCCCTGTGGCTGCAGCACAGGTGGTGGCAGGTTGAGTGAGGCTGGCCGTGAGGGAGATGCACGAGAGGGTGAGTATGGGATGGAGCCATGAGATTGTATGAGGATTGGGTCGCGTGTTAGTGGCAGGATGAGTACTGGCGAGGTGAGTAGGTGGAGGTAAGATGAGGATGGGGTTTGAGTGGGTATGAAGGGTGATGTGACAGAATAGTGTTGGCGGTGCCGAAGGAGATTTGGGGTGGGGGCAGTGTTGTGGCAGACGGAGTGTAGGGGAAAGACTTTGTGTTCTCACTGTGGCTGACCTACTGCGGTCATTGCAGCGCCTCCTGCACTGTATGCAGGTGGGCGATATGTTGGTGGCGCAGGTGACCCCCTCTGCCACCTCGAGCCAGGCCTTCTTGGTGGCAGAGGCAGGCCGCTTCCTCCCGCCCGCCGGGGGGGAAGATCTGTGTCCTCCCCCTCCTCCTCACCCCATCTGATGATACCTGGAGTGAGGCATCATTAAACTGGGAGCAGCCTTCCCCCTGGGCTGCTCCATGCTGCAATTTGTCCCATTGGTTGCAGCATCTGTCAGTGGAGGACTGCCCCTTTAACTAGAGAGCCTCCAGCTGACCGATCGTACTGCGCATGCGCAGCCCGCCCGACGCGCAGGCCAGCGCCGTGGACCCCGGAGGAGCAGGTAATTGGATCCTATTAGTGGATTGCCTGCTACGATCGCGTGGGCAACCCACTAATTTCGCCGTTCGCGTTTTCGACGCTCCCGGAGGACCACCCGCTGGGAACCTGCAGGCCTGCTGAATTCGAGCCCCAGATGTCTGCAACTCACTCTCAACCTCTGTACGCACTGTTCCTCAGAGGTCCAGGAAGCTGAGCCTTGGTCTGTAGACCCTGTGGTGAGGGTAGTGCCTCCTGCAAAGTCACTCTTTCTGATGCCCTCTGTGCTTTTGTGCAGGTGCCTGTGGCGTAGCACTGTGTGCGCACTGTGCCTGGCGAGGCTGGTGATGTTGCTCATCCTCGGATGTAGGGGTGAATGCAGACATGGCACGCACACACCCCCACCACCCACCCAATCATCCTGATGGGGTGAGAGTTTGAGGGGGTCTGAAATGTTTTAAAATATATTTTAACAGAACAATTGTTAGTGGAAAGTAAGAATTCAATGAAAACACGATCTCGCAGCCAAAAGTTTGTCAAAGAACTGAGTGCCCTGCTGCAAGAACTCACCTTTTCTCCCCATCTGTCAAACAAGCAGTTGAATGCGCAACTGGCTGCTGGCTGGTAGAACATGGAGTTTCCCACAGCACTGGAAACACGCTGAGGATGTTTCAAAATCGGACACCTGCCTTAATGTGGACAAGTCAGGAGTGTGATGGAATACTTTCACCTTGCCTGGATGAATGCAGCTCCAACAACACTCGAGGCTTGACACCATCCAGGACAAAGCAGACCACTTGATTGGCACCCCATCCACTACCCTAAACATTCACTTCCTTCACCACTGGCACACCGTGGCTGCAGTGTGTACCATCTGCAGGATGCACTGCAGCAACTTGCCAAGACTTTGTCGCCAGCACCTCCCAAACCCATGACCTCTACCACCTAGAAGGACAAGAGCAGTAGGTACATAGAGGGGAACGCGCAGATGGTGGTGTTCCCAAGTCACAACCATCCCAACTTGGAAATATATCGCCGTTCCTTCATTGTCACTGGGTCAAAATCCTGGAACTCCCTTCCTAACAGCACTGTGGGAGAACCGTCACCACACAGACTGCAGTGGTTCAAGAAAGTGGCTCACCACCACCTTCTCAAGGGCAATTAGGGATGGGCAATAAACGCTGGTGCTGCCTACATCCCATGAGCAAATAAATTTTTAAAAAATTAAGTACTTCAAGTATGTACATAAGTCTCTTGGCTATTGTCCCACCGCCTTTAATTGCTTTGGATATCTGTGGTTTTTGGAGCTGCCCCCAAAGCACCAGCTACTTCATTCCAAAATCAAACCCAAAAATTCTGATTAGCACCAAAGCAGAATGCCAGAGGATTTCTAGTTGGAGAATTAGAAAATGGGGAGGAATCCACTTCCACTAGGATTCCATCCCATTCATGACTCAAAGAAATTCTTGTGTGGGGCTGAATCTGAATCTACCACCTGCCCACCACCATCCCACATCAAGGAGGTATGACTGTGAACTCCCATTCTTCCTTCGAAAGCATTCTGTGGATGCTCCAGGAACAGGTCCAGTCATCTCCCAGACTAAGATAATCAATCCCTGAGTATCAATTATCTTTTAAAGATTTTTAAAAACCATCTTTATCTCTGGCCCAGGAAGGGCCTCAGACCTCCTGCAGAGCAGCAGTACGTGGATTGGGGTGGGTGACGCCAAAATCATCTTTCAAGCACTGGTGCTAACACCCGACTATGCAAATGACCCTGTCCCTGAAGTCTGGGGCAGGTCGATGTCTTCGGGTATAGGCGGCTGGGAGTTCCACTCCACTGGTGGAGCAAGACTCCTGAAGTCAATGGAAATTGGGAGAAATGTAAAATGGGCTGTCGATTTACTATCACTCAAAGTCAAAATTACCCCTGGGAGAGGCAAACTGACATATTACAGCACCATCACAGCTGGGACTATATAATTACCTTGTGACAAGTTTCCATTAGTTGTAGGAATTTATAATAGGAAAAGTTGATGAGAAGTGCATGCAGATTTAAACTTTTTAATATATTACAGATTGCTGTGCAATATTAGACCAAAACATATAATTGATGTCATTTCATGGGTATCTAAAATGGAAGGCACAATGTGTTTGGATACAGGACACTTAACAGGAAAAGCTCAGCACTCTTAGCTCATGCAGCTCACTGGGTAGCTTGAGGATTCAGTGAGCACATAGGTTGCTTGGAGGTGTCGGCCGGGGCAGGTGCAGCAGGTAGGCTTGTTGGGCCTGGAGGAAATGCTCCTGCTCCTCCTCGCCCACAAGCAGTGCAATAAAGGCACTTGCATGTTGATCCGGGCCTTCTCACCTCCTCTTACATGATGTGAATCAGAAGGCCCAAGAATCTCGGCCCCCCAGGAGTTTAAAAATAAAAAAACTACTGAAATGGAGGCCTGCAGCCTCCTTTTAAAGGGTTTTACTGACTGTCCCGCCTCCTGAGAGCAGATTGGTTGCCCGCCCCTCGACCGGCCTCTGTTAAAACCAGAAGTGGACAGGTTCGGGTGTTTTTTTTTTACCTTTCCACCTGCCCCCTAACCCATCCTTTTTAGGTTACAATCACCCCTGATGTCTCTATTAATAAAGCCCAGGATCCCATTTGCTTTTTTAACAGCCTTCTCAACTTGTCCTGCCAACTTCAAAGAATTGTGCACATACACCCCCAGCTCTCTTTCTGCACCCTATTTAAAATTGTACCATTTAGATTATTTTGCCTCTCCTCATTCTCCCTACCAAAATGTATCACTTCTCTGTTAAATTTCATCTGCCATGTATCTGCCCATTTCACCAGTCTGTCTATGTCCTCCTGAAGTCTGTTACTATCCTCCACATTGTTTACTACATTCCTGAGTTTCATGTCATCTGCAAACTTTGAAATTATACCTTGTAGGACAGGTTGCTAGCTCATGTAGTAAACGCTGATTTGCTGAATTCCTTCACGCAAGAGCTGAACTTGTTTTCTGCCTGTGGCGGAGATCACCTTGTAGAAAAGGTAGATTCTGTATCACATTAATCAGTGCCAAAGTGTTCTCCTGGGCTAGTTTCAAACATATAGGAATTTTCTGGATTTTTTTTTCCCCTAATTGGTCTGGGCGTTTATCTGGTTTTCGTCCCTCTCAGATTAAGTGGCTTTCAAGTGGGGTGGGGAGTGTATGGGGATTAAATTCGACAACCCCCGAATCCGGGTGCGGGGATTGTGGTGCCCGATTAACCTGCGCCTGCTCGTTGCGATGCAGGCAGCACGTGAGATTCGTGCTGTCTGTTCATTTACCTGAGTCCGGCGAGCAGCCAGACCTGGCTGCGCTGTTCAATGGCTTCTCACCAGCAGGGAGGACCTGAGAGCGCATGAGTGGCCTGCACTTCCTAAAGGCAGCCTGCACTTCTTATTTGCAAAGTATAAGATACGGGTCTGCATGGAGTCTGAACGTAGATCAGACATTGCACACGTAAAACACAGATGCAGGTCTTGCCCCATTCCTATGTTTACAAACTGAGTTATGTAAAACATTGAATAAAGATTGTGCACTATTAAATCCCACATGCTCCATTCTTCACGCCAGACCTCACCAATCTGCAGATCTAAGTTTGTACCAGGCCTGTGAGAGCTCATGCACCAAGATTCTCTGCTGATGCATTAGAGGTCTTGGTGCAAGTGGTGGACAGAAGGAGGGATATCCTATATCCGCAGGGGGGGGCAAGAGGGCCTCCAGACACATGTTCAAGAGGCAGTAGGGGACAAAGTCAATGCCAGGTGCATAGCACCATGAACATGGATGCAGTGCAGGAAGAAGTTCAATGCTTTGACATGAGTGAGGTCAACTGTCAAGTGGCATCTCCTCCCAACAACACTCAACCCCCCCAACCGTCACCCACATATCGACAAACTCTTTCAATCGATAGTCAACTCTTCCAATTGGCTGCTTTCTCTTACTCTCACACATTACTACCATTGCAAGCCGCACACCCACAACTCTCAGGTCACACGCACTGGCAGCTATTCAACCATGACAGGCACATCACCCAAACATCCTGCAGGACACTTGCCGACACACTTCTTGCAGGAGAAGGTGGTGCGTAACAGGAGGCAGCAAGTGGCAGTGGCATTTAGGCCATCGAGCCTGTTCCGCCATTCAATGAGATCATGGCTGATCTGTGACCTAACCCATATATCTGCCTTAGCCCCATATCCCTTAATAGCTTTAGATAACAAAAATCTATCAATCTCATATTTGAAATTAACAATTGAGCTAGCATCAAACTGCCACTTGCAAAAAAGCATTCCAATCTTCTCCCACCCTTTGCATGTAGAAGTGTTTCCTAACTTCACTTCCGCAAGTCCTGGCTCTAATTTTTAGGCTATGTCCCTTAATTCTGGTATTGAAGTATAGGAGACCTCCAGATATAGGTACAAATGCATCAGCAGCCAGAAGTAATAATTCAGCAACTAACCTATAAATCCTGCATGGTCCCTTTAAATAGCACTGGTGGGCGAGTCCTCCAGGCCATCGATGACCTGTTCAGCTGTGCGTGGCTAAGACTGTGCGTGGCTAAGACAGTGCATTAGCTGGAGCTTTGAGTTCCAAAATCATATCTATCCCTTTAAATCACCGTAGCACACTAATCTAACCATCCTTACTTTACGTGGTACCAGCATTCGTTATCTGCGTCTGCACAAACGTCTTTACCAACATGGCGTTTTTGGGACCTTAGGAGGCCGCATAGAGCCTAAAAAAAAAGAACGCTATGCGGCCGAATTTATAGCCCTATATATTGTGATGCTCAAGGCATCACTGCTGTGTGGGACAGGCTGGATGGACCAATAGGTCTTTGCCGGTCCGTCACTGTTCGTATTTTCATAAGTTGTTGTTTAAAGGGAAACTGTTGAAGTGAGATTGCTTGTGGAGACTTTTGGCTACATCGTGGGATTGACTGCAAGTATTGGAAAAAAGAAATTACAATTGTCCTCTGGAAGTCTTCACCAACATTTCGCAGAATTTTTGAAGTGCCCAATTGTTTCTTGTTAGTGTGTTTGTATACCCCGACCATTGTACAGTCAAGCTGCAAATAGCCTAGACAAAAATATGGCTGCCATTGGCCCTCCTACATTTCCTTTCCAACAGGTTTGATTGTATAGCTCCCCAGGACTTCGGCCTCATGAGGTGTCAGAGGTGTATTGTTGAAGGGACCACCACCTGTGGCCTGAGGTTCCTGGCAGTTATGAGGCAGTTTCTCCTGTGAGAGAAAGAAGAGATGAGTAATGTAGTGAAGTCTTTTGTTACAAGTTTGACACATCAGATTATTGGAGAGGCAAAAATGAAGGTGTAGTGTGTAGGGTGGATGGGTCATGCATGGGACTCTGTGAGGGAAGGTGCATTTGTAGGTAGCAGGTGACAGACAGTAGGAGAAAAGATCTGATGCTCAGAATACAGTCCAAGAACATAAGAACATAAGAAATTGGAGCAGGAGTAGGCCAATCGGCCCCTCGAGCCTGCTCCGCCATTCAATAAGATCATGGCTGATCTGATCCCAACCACAAATCTAAAGAACACAAGAAGTCGGAGCAGGACCCGGCCACATAGCCCCTGGGCCCTCTCCGCCACCCACAGGGCATTGACCGATCCGAACTCAGCTTCATGTCCAATTTCCTGCCCGCTCCCCATAACCCCTAATTCCCTTTACTTCTAGGAAACTGTCTATTTCTGTTTTAAATTTATCTAATGATGTAGCTTCCACAGCTTCCTGGGGCAGCAAATTCCACAGACCTACCACCCTCTGAGTGAAGAAGTTTCTCCTCATCTCAGTTTTGAAAGAGCAGCCCCTTATTCTAAGATTATGCCCCCTAGTTCTAGTTTCACCCATCTTTGGGAACATCCTTACTGCATCCACCCGATCAAGACCCTTCACAATCTTATATGTTTCAATAAGATCGCCTCTCATTCTTCTGAACTCCAATGAGTAGAGTCCCAATCTACTCAACCTCTCCTCATATGTCCGCCCCCTCATCCCCGGGATTAACCGAGTGAACCTTCTTTGTACTGCCTCGAGAGCAAGTATGTCTTTTCTTAAGTATGGAGACCAAAACTGTATGCAGTATTCCAGGTGCGGTCTCACCAATACCTTATATAACTGCAGCAATACCTCCTTGTTTTTATATTCTATCCCCCTAGCAATAAAAGCCAACATTCCGTTGGCTTTCTTGATCACCTGCTGCACCTGCATACCAACTTTTTGATTTTCTTGCACTAGGACCCCCAGATCCCTTTGTACTGCAGTACTTTCCAGTCTCTCGCCATTAAGAAAATAACTTGCTCTCTGATTTTTCCTGCCAAAGTGCATAACCTCACATTTTCCAATATTATATTGCATCTGCCAAATCTCCGCCCACTCACCCAGCCTGTCTATATCCCCAGTGAGAATTATGAAAGAAGGAGTGCAACACATATCAAAAGATTGAAAGGACGGGTTAGGGGAGCAGGTAGCTTACCTTGGTTGCTCTGGGGTCACTGAGCTTTTTCCAACACTGTAAAGGAGTCCTGGGGGTCAAGGAGATGGCACTAACTGCCGCAGCTGCTTCCTTTCACAGAGTGCATACTTCATTTTTGGTGGATTTCCTGCCCCTGACTCCAAACAGCTCATCCTCCTGCTCCATATTTCCATAACGCGAACATCCAGGTCAGACTCTCTGAAGTTTGCTGCTCTTTTCTTTGATATGGCTGCCATCATTCTCTGTCAGGTTGTCTGCTTCCTCCGTGCTGCCATTTCTCCTTTAAGCAGCTAGCTTTATACCACTGCTCAGGTGTCTGCCTCTCCCATCGCTGTTTCCTGCTTTGCCACTCCCCCCATCCTAGCATAGCTGATATGTTGCAGGTTGGATTTAGACAGTGTGTGCCTTTCCATATTCTAATTATCTGATCCTGTT
This sequence comes from Heptranchias perlo, assembly GCF_035084215.1. NCBI lineage: Eukaryota > Metazoa > Chordata > Chondrichthyes > Hexanchiformes > Hexanchidae > Heptranchias > Heptranchias perlo. The sequence goes on from NC_090327.1 coordinate 88,568,015, forward strand.
ATTTACGATGGGTTCAGGACCAGGGTGTCGTAGTGTGGCTGAAGTCCAGCTCCGTCTCACCTCCAATGCTACAACGCCTTAGTGAGAATTCTGGGGCTATAATCTACAAAAGTAATCATCATCTAGAAATTGCATGTGGGTTCTCCAGCAAGTGATTGTTTGAACCCCCGCTCCCAGAGAAATGGCGTAAACATTTCAAAACAACAGTTGGCAGCGTTTCTTTGGAGTTTCCACTGATCATCTGCTGAAGTTATGGCAGGAAATAGGGACAATTGCACGGAATTTCAGCGTCATTTTTAAACACTTTGCTTTGACTTGAGTCACAGAGAACTGATGTGGCAAGAACTGTGACCACAATTATAGTATGAGATTAGCTCTGATAGGATGTAGAAAATTCAAAACGCACTTTACCAGACATTTCAAAAATCATAGTGTCCACTTATACATAGACAGATCTTTGCAAAAGTCCAAATTAACTTTGTGAGAAAATAAATATTGCAACATTAAAATCACAAGCCCCAAAATCCCACGTGGCCAATTACACTGGATTTGCGCCACTGAGGCAGGATTTATGCCTGCCGATGATCTGAAGCTCTGATCTCACCATAATTTTCAGGGTCAGATCAAGTGCTGCTGGCCCAATCCAGCAATGCAAATGATCCCACCTCCAGGATTTAGGACAAAGCTTTTCCACTCTCAGCCCTGACAACCTTTTCTTTGGTAAACACAGGAAAAGAAAAATACTAAAACAAATACTGGGGCTGGGTTTGTATAGCAAGGCTGGTCAGGAGGAAACCAAAGCTCCAAATTCTAGCTGGCTTCCTCTTTTTAAAAAAAAAATTTCACTTGCTTTAAGAAAATGTCAAATGACTGTAGTGGAAGGGGGTTACTGAATTGGAGGATTTTATCAACAGACTGGTCCATGAAGAGCTATTACAAAAAAAGTAGCAGGAAGATTTATAATCATAGAATGGGTATGGCAGAGAAGGAGGCCAAGCGGTCCATCGAGCCTGCGGCAGCTCTCTGCAAGAGCAATCCAGCTAGTCCCACTCTCCTGCTCTTTCTCTGTAGCCCTGCAAATTTTTCTCCTTCAGGTAATTCCTTTTTGAAAGCCACAATTGTCCCTGCTTCCACCACCCTTCCAAGCAGTGCATTCCAGATCCTAACCACTCGCTGTGTAAGAAAGTTTTTCCTCATGTCGCTTTTGGTTCTTTTGCCAATCATCTTAAAGCTGTGTCCTCTGGTTTGCGACCCTTCTGCAAGTGGAAACAGTTTTTCTTTATTTACTTTGTCTAGAACCTTCATGATCTTGAACACCTCTATCAGATCTCCTCTCAACCTTCTCTGCTCTAAGGAAAACAATCCCAGCTTTTCCAATCTATTCAGGGTAACTTTTTGCTTAGAAATGAATTGTTTCTGACTCTGGACTTTTTCTTTAAAGAAATACTTACCTAGGATTGACAGAAAACTAATACTTACCATTTTCTTTACTCTATATTTTTGGTTCAATAACATTGAGGTCATGGCAAATTGATATTTGTTATAACCCTCAAGTCTGGATTTTTTCTTTAAAGACTGTGGCCCCAACATTCAATGGGGCCATTCATGCCAGTGTTACAACCCCGAGCCACGATTTCTGCTTACCTATGTTGCTCAACCTTGCCATAAATTGTGTAGTCAGCTCACTTAACACGCATTGACAGTTCAATAGCGCAACTCCTGTGTTACAGGAGGAGGCTTGGAAATTAATAGTGCAGCCTTCAATAGGCCTAGAATGGCTGAACATCGCAGCAGCAGGTTGGGGAAGCAGCAGGTAAATAGGATTGTGTTTGAAACAGTGAGTTAACCCTTGTAGTAGTTTAAGACTTCTAAGATGGTCAAATCACTCATGGAATACCTGCCAATGAATTGTTTCACTGTTTAATCTTAGTCCTGGTCCATGAGTCACTTTTAGTACAGAGATAGTATTGGCAATCTGCTTGTCTTGTGTCACATTTAAAAATCAAATTTAGACCAATGATGACCTGAAAGTGGATTATTAAGGCAAGAATGGTTACAGTAAATATCAGTTAGCTGAGAAACAAAAACATTTCATACATGAGCAATTTTCATTTCTTTGGTCCAAAGTGGAGTGACAGTGATGATGACAAGACAGAATGTATTCAGTTGGCTTTGAAAATGGCATTTCTATTAGTGTCATTGTGGACAATTGTCAAAGTTGTGGAAGAATAGTTGAAACAAATCCATTTCTCTGGTCCTCATTTTCATCACGTTGTACATCTCTGAAGGAAAGTGAAAATGCACATTCAGTTATTTTTTTTGTGCTAATTTTTGTTAACACCATGCTTGGATGCACTGAGTAGCAGTAAAAACAAAAAAAGTACTGTTACAGATTTCTACTAGTTTTACTGCCCTGTTTACAAAGACCTACTTTTTGTTATAATTAGCACACAGGAAAATACAGCCCTAAACTTGGCTTTCTAGTCAGTTAAAGTATCATTTTAAATTTGGTGAACTAGAGGAGGGACAGGGCTTCTGCTGCTTGAATGGTGTGTGTGTGTGTGTGTGTGTGTGTGTGTGTGTGCGTGCTTTCCTGGTGGTCCAGAGAGGCGTATACACTAGCTTACATTACATGGATTAACTTCCATCTTCATTTCATCAATAACCAAATTTTAGGACTGGCAGAAAATAAAAGAATGACAACTGAATGCTGGTCCTTAACAAAACCTTTCCTCTGAATTGCCATCTACTTTTGGGTAGATTTTTTTTCTATAAAAAGGTGACTTGTTTAACGAGTGGTCGAACCACTATCGCACATTCTACACTATCCTCCAATGTCAAAATTACTCCCAAGGTGAGACCAGAACTCCCAGTCACAACAGAAATTATTGATAAGAAGAAAATTATATTTAAAGGGCATATGAACATTTCCATTATGTAAATGTAGCTACCTCAGACTGTGATACTGCTCCAGCAGGTTGATGCCTAAAAGGACGAAAGACGTGGAAATCAACAGCGGGATTCTCCTCTGTGATCCTGTTTAAAAGCGGGTGCGATAATAAAGGACAATGCAAGCAGTGAGACCTACCACAGGCAATGGTCTCCGGGACTCCTGCAAAGCCGCATGGAGCATTCCTGCTCCTCCCAAATCCACAATCAGGTAAGTATTTTTTTAAATCTTACCTTTTTGGTGGTGGCCTCAAGCGGTCCCTACAAGGACTGCTGATTAGACCACATATAGACTTGGTTATCCTGAACGCAACAGGGCCAGTGCTGGGTGCATTCAGTGCTGCCCAATTTCAGGAAGGGGGCCTCATATAGGTATTAGGTGCTTTGCAAATGCAATAGGGGGGTCTAACCCCTGTTTCAGGCAAGGGCTCCGGACACCTATACTGGAGCTTTTACCAATATGGTGGGCTGTGCACTTTCAGCATGGAATGAGCGTCCACACAGTGCCTACCATGTTGGACACTTGGGCACCCATTTTATACCTGTATCAATGAATGTCTAGCCTTGTAGATTCCGGTTACATGACTTAGTGTACCTTGAGGTAGAATGACTGTGGTATTGTGGGAGCCACTTTACACATCCCCTTTTCTTGAAGGATTTGCTGCTCTGTACTTCAGTTTCTCTGTGTTATTAGTAACAATGATCCAGCTGCATACATCCTAACAAATGTTTCTCCATAGTCTGAACTGGAAAACCCATTAATAATGCATGCTAAACAGCATTAATAAAGACAGGAAAGTCTATGCTAAATAATATAACTTTAAAAAACCTATGGATTCCTTAAACATTGACTTAACCAAGCAACTTACCTTTAGTGTGTGATCTGAATAGTGCACAAGCATCGAGAGGTTCACATGAACACTTAAAGCCCTTCATTAAGATGTAGCATGCATACTAAATCGATTCCAAAATCTAAACTGGCAAGCTTCCAGCAAGATCTAGATGAGAGCCATGCTGTTCAATATTCCACTCTCCACATGCCCAAATAATCAATACCACAGGGCAGAAAATTTCACCCAGCATATCCGATGAGGCATACTTGTATCACACAATTGCAGAAACATTTTACCATGTATTGTGAATGAATATGTCCACAGATTTGGCAAATACTAATAGACAGTTGACATTTTTGAAACCTGCTGCCATTCAACCTGACATATCATGATATGATTGTATTTTTAGTTTTCCATGGAATACAAATGTTCAATTTCAGGAACCCTCTCCTCCCTCCCCCAAAAGAAAATTGTGGTGTCAACATAAATATTTCTGAAATGAACAAAGGAGTTGGCTCTGTTCCTATTGTAACTAGTTCTTCACTTGTAAATGTTATAGCAAAGAAGTATTAGCATTGCAGTGTTATATATGTACTAGTAGTGTTCTGAGGCACTGAAAGCTTTTTTTAACACACCTATGGAATACTATATTGATCTACAATGATATAGTTATGTTTTATGAAATACCCACATGGAAATGTGAAGCTAAAGGTCTTAAATGAGAATATTCTTGACTTCATGTGCTTATCCGTATACTAGCTATGCCATAAGGCTTAGATCAGTAAAAGGCCAAGCAGAATAAATAACTCATAATTTGTAATGTCAGGTTGTAAGTAGCAAATATATTGTACTGTAAATCTCTTTTCACTTATATAATAGTTCAACAAGACAGCACAAGGAAAAAAGGAAACCAAAATATGTTTGATTCAATTGCAGTAATACTTGCATGTGTCACTTTATTACTTACAGTGAAAAATAAGAAGTATAAAAGAATCATGACAATGCACCTGAGCTATTGCAACTTGTCCAATCTGAGTAGAACCCAGTTGAATTTACTTGCATGACATTGTAAAATCTTACATTTCTACAATGTGACTCTTGTTCAAGCAAATGAACTGATTTCCTCCTCTTGGCTTACAAAAATTACTAACCTGATCCAGGAGTCTGTAGATATATTTTGGAGCTATAGTATGAAGTGAACAGCAAGGAGCTCTCCCACAAACAGTAATATCAACACAGGCTCCTAAATTGTATTTCTGAAATGCAGTAGGGTTGAAATTATGGATGGTGAATGCATACAAGACTCTCTGGATACACCAGGCTTCCTCCATTTTCGCAGGAGCATTCACAAAGTTTTGGAGAATTCAGGTTGGATTTTCCTCTGAAACTGGATGAGACGTCAGCGAATAAAGGGGCAAAATCGGGCAGTAAGGCCCACAACCACATTTTCACCCCAAGTTGAATTTTCCTCCTCTATTTCCAGCCAAGAAGGCTGCCAGATGCTTCTTAAATATCAGTCGGAGTGGAGCCTGAGTTTCCAGCCCATTTTCCTCCTTACTCCCATTGTCTCCCCTATCCCCAGGGACTGCCATGAGTGGTAGCAGACCGTGTGGCAGTAAGTTCCTAAAGTATGGAGGGAGATGGCCTAATAATGACCTCTCCCTGCATAACATCCCCAACGGCCTTGGTTTCGGTTGAGACCTAAAAGAATGTCTTGCTTTTCTCTATGGGGCTATTCCACCCCTTTTAACTTGTTGACCATCTCTCAGGGTGCTGCAGTGCCACGCCTCTTCAGCAGTGGTGGGCTTGGTCATGGTTTTAGTGTTAAGAACATGAGAAATAGGAGCAGGAGTAGGGCATACGTTCCCTCGAGCCTGCTCTGCCATTCAATAACCTCATCGTTCCTGCTGGGTTTCTGCCTTGCATACGAAATGATCCTGATCTAGGAAAATGGATTGGGGTTATGGAATGCTCACAGCTACCCTGCAGTGAAGGGAATAATCCAGCACTTTCAGGTCCTCATTAGCAACTTAACAAGTGGCTTTGCAACATTACTGCATGTGCATTCTGATCGTCTTATCATGCTTGCACTTTATTAAATCCAATCTCACAGATGTTGCATTGTTTAACATGGTTAATTCCTATAAATTTGTTGTAAAACTGGTGGGGAAAAATAACCCATCTTTAACAGATTTTTGATATGCAAAGAACAATTTCATCCTGTGGTGTCATACCAACATTTGTAGTGCTAAAGGGGGGGTATGGAGCTAGTGATACAGCCCAGTATTGGTATAAACATACATGGCTTCATATGCTTTTGACATGGGCAGTCATCATTTTAGGGGCTCAGACCACATGTCCATATTTGCAGGTGAAAGTCAGCAAGTACTGGACCCCTCCACTCTCACTGATACTTCTACTCATGACTTGTTGCTGCTGTAAGTGATTCTAGCTGCTGCATGCTGCGGACAGAAATTCTCAAGATCTGGAGGAATCACTTACAGCAGCAGGACGAGTGGGATAAAAGTAGCCCTATGGGAAGGAGGAATAAGGACTGAGGGAAAGACGTCAAGAAGCCTGGATTGTAGAATCCAAAATATTAGAAAATAAATTCTCATCTTTCGCATCTTCAGGACACTCCAAAGCAATTCACAGGCAATGGAGTACTTTTGAAGTGTAGTCATTGTTCTAAAAAGGGAAACCCTTGTCTAATTTGTGTACAGCAAGCTCCCACAAACAAATCAGATAAATGACCAGATAATCTGTTTGTGGTGTTGATTGAGGGATGAATATTGGGCAGGTCACCAGACCCTCCTGCTTTTCTTTGAATAATGCTATGGGATCTTTTACGTCTATCTGAGAGGGCACATGGAGCCTCAGTTTAACATCTCATCGAACAATACTCCTTCGGTACTGCTTTTTAAGTGTCAGCCTAGATTATATGCTTAATCTCTGGAGTGAGGTTCGAATGTATAACCTTCTTACTCAGAGGTAAGAATGCTGTCACTGAGCCAAGACTGACACCAAATAAAGTGTCAAAAATCTAAATTATGTTGAAGGGGAGGAACTTGCCTCCAGAAAATAAATCTTAGGCCTTCGACAATTTTATCCCTCTTCAGGTCTTCATTTATTTCTGTTTTTCCCCTCTAATATGAGTGTAGGATTTTTTTTTTGTATGCCTGCAAGCCTATGTCCCATTGCACTTTAAATATAATTACTTGTTTTCACATGTCATAGGTTTATAATCAGGGTCATTTTTCACATACCAGCTTTTGAAGCTGTTGTTCAGCTTTTGCTAGTTTTCTAGGTTGACATGTATATTCAAGTTATTTCACTTGAAGTGGGATTGCTTGTTTTCATTCTCCATCAGTAGCTGCATATTTGCTGCTTGTGTGAAATCTGTTTTGTGTCCTAGGTGAGATGCTAGGTCTAGAATGCAAGATACCACCAAAGTCAGAAAAAAAAGTAGAAAAGAAGTTGAGGTAAATTTAGAAGTAATGGTTAGGTAACACCAGCACTGAGCATTCAGTTCTGTAGATTATACAAGGGAGGGAAGACTGTCACAAACCTAGGCTGAGGCTTGTCTGCTTTTTAAACTGATTTGTATACACAGTATCAAAAGAGCTGAACAATATTTTGTTTCACTTTCATAGGCTCGTTGCTGTTACAAAGATTATCTCTAGAAAATTCATGAGTACATATTCCTTTGGAAGTTAGTCATCTGGCTCTCCCATACCTGTCTCTCTTAAAAGGAAAATGGCAGTGTTATAAAGCGTCAGCAAATTCTCACCACAGAAAGGTAAGGAGTTGTACCATTTAAAGGTCCCAGAAAATAATTAGTTAGGTGACAGTGCTATGAGTCTTGATTTTTTTTCCCCTGTATTAGTAAAATTGGTGACTAACCTCATTCAGTTCAGCAAGCAACAATTCATGCATTGGGCTCCTTGGCTTATTACCACATTGTACTGAGAACTGTGGGTGTGTGTTGTGTCAACGTTGCATAACTGCACGGTTTTAATGCATAGCCCTGGTCATTTTTTTTACATTAAAATGCTTCAATGAGGCAAGACATCAGTAGATATATAAAACAAAACAAACAAGTTACATTGCGAAAACTGTCATTTATAGTGCTATGAGAAACGTTACATTTTTGAAAGAATTGCATTTTCCAATAAAGTATGGCTCAATAAAATTCTATTTGCCAAAAAGGTTATTACATTGTATATTAAAGTAATTACACTAACTGCTAATGCTAATTATAACTATTATCACTTCTGTTGCAATATAATGATTTAGGCGCATTTGTTAATGAACAAATCACAAGTCTAGATGTGATGATGCCCCCAACCATTTCTCTGCAGGGCACTGATGATTATTAATCCTTTGAGTGTTGAGTTTACTTTAGAGTATTCAAAATCTGGACTTTTCTACCATGTAAAAACTGGATAAAGTTGTTTTTTTCAATGATAAATTTTTCAAATTATAAAGCACTATAAAATCAAGCATCAGTTTCCCATGACTAAACCAGACAATCTCTTACTCATTTAAAAAAAACATAGTTGTCAAAGGTTAATGGTTTGATGATGATCTCTCAGCTAATTATCACTGAGTCTAATGTTTACTCCTTTCAATTTATCATATATCCCCTAGCATCTGACCTCAGTCAGAGTCCCTTTCCATTATTGTTTCTGACAGGCAGAGTCTACCATTCCATCTCCCAAACATGCAATTAGGATAACTATCATTCTGTCTTTAAAGCAATGAAAATAAAAGCAAATTGAAGTATTTATTTTGAACAGAGATCTTCCTAATAACAGAAAAGCTCTTTTAAGGGATTTTGACTTTTCAACCAAAACCAATGGGCAGGGCTCTGGAGCTCACATGCTTTTTAATAATTTATTTATTTTTTGGCACTAAGTTACAAGTGTGGTGCACTAGTATTAACAACAACAGTGTAAATCAGATAACATTAAGAAAGTCCAGAGCAAGAAAATGCTGTCCAGTCCACTCTTGAGTCCATGCACCATGTACAATTGCTGTATCATGGATTTCCATCCCATCATCACCTGTTGATCCATTACTTTAAGGAAGTCGACTTCCCCTATCTCCTGGGGGGAAAAAAAATAAAATGATGCTACTAACATCTTTGTAACCCCCATCCCTTCTTCTCAACAGATGTGCCTTTTATGTCTCTTTCTTTTAAAGGTGCCACTTGTTCCCAAATCAGTTACCTTCTCTGCGATTCTGTTTCACGTGTCCATTATCCAGTGCAGGATTTTTTTTCCCTAATTTTAAACCTTGCTTGAGGCTTGTCCAAGTCCAGGTCATTAATATATATCAAAAAGATCAGTGGTCCTAATACTGACCCCTGGGGAACACCACTGTATACTTCCCTCCAGTCTGAAAAACAACCGTTCACCACTACCCTCCGCTTTCTGTCCCCTAGCCAATTTTATATCCATGCTACCACTGTCCCTTTTAATCCCATAGGCTTTAATTTTGTTAACAAGTTTATTATGTGGTACTTTATCAAAAGCCTTTTGAAAGTCCAAATACACAACATCAACTGCACTACCCTCATCAACCCTCTCCGTTACTTCATCAAAGACTTGAAGCAAGTTAGTCAAACACGATATTCTTTTAACAAATCCTTGTTGATTTTCATGCATTAGCCCATACTTTTCCAAATGCCAATTAATTTTGTCCCAGATTATTGTTTCTCAAAGTTTTGCCACCAAACGTTAGGCTGACTGGCCTGTAATTGCCAGATTTATCCTTCTTCCTGTTTCTGAACAGGGGTGTAACATTTCCACCCTCCAATTCTCTGGCATCAGCCCCATATTTAAGGAGGATTGGAAGATTGTGGCCCGAGCCTCTGCAAATTCCACCCTTACTTCCCTCAGTAACCTGGGATACATCCCAACTGGACCGGGTGACTTTTGTACCTTGAGTACTGCCAATCTTTTAAGGACCTTGTCTATCTATTTTTATCCTATCCAATATCGCTACTACCTCCTCCTTTACTGCTACACAGGCAGCATCCTCTTCTCTGGTGAAGATGGATGCGAAGGATTTATTTAATACCTCATCCATGCCCTCTGCCTCCATGAGAAGATCCCCTTTTTGTCCCTTCCTTTGACTACCCTTTTACTATTTATATGAGAGGAGGAGAAATTTCTTTACTCTGAGGGTGATGAACCTGTGGAATTCTCTACCACAGAAGACTGTGGGGGCCAAGTCACTGAATATATTTAAGGAGATAGATAGATTTCTAGACACAAAAGTGATCAAGGGGTATGGAGAGAGAGCGGGAATATGGGGCTCGATTTTACCTGTGGGTTTCCAGCGGGGGGGCCCCGAAAATCCCGATATCCAGTCACGTGACCGGATCGCGCCACGATCCCGCCCACTTCCGGGTTCCCAGATGACGTGTGGGGGTGCGTGCGTGGCCCCCACTGGTGGGAATCCCGCAGGCAATTAAAGCCAGCGGGGTTCCACTTGAGGTTATTTATTTTGCTTGTTCAGGTCATTAACTCACCTGATTAAGGGACTGTGTGTGATTTTGGGGAAACATGGGACTGTTTCACACACTGGGGGAAACAGTCCTAGTTGAACTGGACGTGTTGCAGCCGTCAGCCTGTGGCAGCTGCAAACGTCCATTTGACAGGGGGGGGGGGGGGGGGGGAGACCCTCACCCATTGCAGGAGGCCGCTCTGTCACTTGGGACAAAGTTTGGCCTCCACCACCCCCCTCCGGATGGTCAAAGTGACCAACCTGCACACTCACCCCGGGGTCCGGAGACATGTGCCTACCTTGCGGACCCCCTCAGATGTACATATTGCGGATGGGGGCCGCCGTAGCTGCAGTCATGACCCCCTCGGATGGCGAACAACATCACCAGCCTCGCCATCCACGCCGTCCACCTCTGACACGTGGAGCTCCACAACAGAGTGCTGTGACACATCCACCTGTACAGCAGGAGGGAGGGCTACCGCAGAGAGAGACGCGTCGCAGAGGGCACTACCCTCGCCACAGGGTCTACAGACCGAGGCGCAGCTCCCCGGACCTCTCCGAGCAGCAGTGCACACGGAGGCGCAGATTCACTCGACATGTAGTCGTGGAGATCTGCAGGCTCTTTCATGCCGAGCTGCTCCTGGCTGGCCCCAGCACCATCTTCTTGCCTGTCGCTGTCAAAGTCACCACTGCCCTCCACAACTTCTCCACCGCATCCTTCCAGGGTGCAGCCGGGTACACCGCCGATGTCTCTCATTCGTCTGCGCGGAAGAGCCCTGCAAATACACCTGCACCTACTCTGCAGTAACACAATGGGTGGCATCAGTGGTGGGTCCTCATAGTGATACCCAGGAGCGGGCATTATTGGACACAACGGACAGGATCCGCGGAGACATGGCAGTAGTGGTGCCAATATAATATGTAATGTGCATTGGTCAGAAATTCAATATAAGTAACAACCATGACAAACCCTCAAACACCCTTATGCATCCCCTTCATGCTCACGACACGTTTGCCTTACGCTGCCTACTGCACATATGTGATGCATGCCCTGTGGCTGCAGCACAGGCAGTGGCAGGTTGAGTGAGGCTGGCCGTGAAAGAGATGCACGAGAGGGTGAGTATGAGATAGAGCCATGAGATTGTATGAGGATTGGGTTGAGTGGTAGTGGCGGGATGAGTACTGGCGAGGTGAGTAAGTGCAGGTAAGATGAGGATGGGGTTTGAGTGGGTATGAGGGGTGATGTGACAGAGTAGTGTTGGCGGTGCCGAAGGAGATGTGGGTGGGGGCGGTGTTGTGGCAGACGGAGTGTAGGGGAAAGAGTAAGTGTTCTCACTGTGGCTGACCTACTGCGGTCATTGGAGCGCCTCCTGCACTGTATGCAGGTAGGCGATATGTTGGTGGTGCAGGTGACCCCCTCTGCCACCTCGAGCCAGGCCTTGGTGGCAGAGGCAGGCCGCTTCCTCCCGCCCGCCGGGTGGAAGATTTCTGTCCTCCCCCTCCTCCTCACCCCATCTGATGATACCTGGGGTGAGGCATCATTAAACTGGGAGCAGCCTTCCCCCTGGGCTGCTCCATGCTGTAATTTGTTCCATTGGTTGCAGCATCTGTCAGTAAAGGACTGCCTCTTTAACTAGAGAGCCTCCAGCTGACAGATCGTACTGCGCATGCGCAGCCCGCCCGACGCGCAGACCAGCAGCGCGGACCCCGGAGGAGCAGGTAAGTGGTTCCAATTAGTGGATTGCCTGCTATGATCGCGCGGGCAACCCACTAATTTCACCGGGCGCGGAGGCCACGCACCCGAAACCCAACCCGCCGGAAACCCGCAGGCCTGGTAAAATCAGGCCCATGGTATTGAGATAGAGGATCAGCCATGATCATATTGAATGGAGAAGCAGGCTTGAGGGGTCGAATGGCCTATTCCTATTCCTATTTTCTATGCTCTGTGTTTGAAAAGACTTTTGGGTTCCCTTTTATATTAGCTGCTAATCTATTCTCATACTCTCTCTTTGCCCCTCTTATTCCCTTTTTTAGATCGCCTCTGTACTCTCTATATTCATCCTGGTTTTCTACTGTATTATGAACCTTACATTTGTCATAAGCCTCCTTTTTCTGTTTCATTTTAATCTCTATATCTTTAGTCATCCAAGCAACTCTAGCTTTGGATGCCCTTCCTTCCCCCTCTTAGGGATGTCTCTACTCTGTACAAGAACCAACTCCTCCTTGAAGACCTCCCATTGTTCAATTACTGTTTTGCCTACCAAGTTTTGATTCCAATCGACCTGGGCAAGATCCCTTTTTAACTCCCCGAAATTAGCCCACTTCCAGTTAAGCATTTTCACATTTGATTGTTCCTTGTCCTTTTCCATAACTATTCTAAATCTAATGATATTATGATCACTGTGTCCCAAATGCTCCCCCACTGAAACATACTTCACCTGCCCCACTGCATTGCTCAGAACTAGATCCACCACTGTTTCCTTCCTGGTTGGGCTGGAAACACACGGGGGTCGATTTTAGGATGGTCAAGGGGGTGCGTGGGGGGCGGGGGGCTTGTAAAATTGGGGAATCTCGGAGCAGGTCCGGAGCCCGGCTCCAACCCGCCCACTTCCGGGTTCTCCAGTGATGGGTTCGGGTGCATGTGCAGCTCCCACATGCGGGACTCCCACCGGCAATTAAAGCTGGCAGGATGATAATTTAAATACTTACTTACCTAGTTGAGGTACTTGACAGACCTCATTGGAGATTTTGGCAGGGGTGCAATTTTCATGAATCCTCAGTGTGTTTCCTGTGCTGTGGGAAACACTCCCTGTTGGAACAGACGTGTTTCAGCCAGCAGCCAGTGGGAGATGCAAAGGATTATTTGACAGTTGGGGGAAATACCTCATTTATTGCAGCAGGGGCACTCTGTCACTTCAGACAAAGTTTTGGCTGCAACACCTTTGTCTTTGCACTCAAAATTATTCATTTATACCCTAAACTCTGCTGTGCAATCACATTTACCTACTATTCAGACCCCCTCAAACTCACACTGTCAGGATGGGGGGGGGCGCCATGGCTGCATTCATCATTTCATCCGAGGACGAGCAACATCACCAGCCTCGCCAGGCACGCCATCCACCTCCGCCACGTGGAGCGCCACAACACAGTGCTGCGCAACAGGCACCTGCACAAAATAGTCCTGCAACTACACATATACCCACTGTAGGGTGACCCTATGGGTGGCATCAAGTATGGGTGTTCATGGAGAACCTCATGAAAGGGACTTATTGCACAAGCCAGTCAAGAATGGCCAAGACGTGGCAGTAGTGGTAACAATATAATATTTAATGTGAGTTGAACCAAAATCAAATATAAATAAAAAACCTGACATACCGTCAAACACCCTTGTGCATCCCCTTTGTGCTCACAAAACCTTTGCCTTACGCTTCCTACTACTCATACGTGATGCATCCCCTATGGCTGCAGCAGACGTACTGGCAGGTTGGGTGAGGGTGACCGTGAAAGAGATGCATCAGAGGGTGAGTATGAGACCGAGCCATGAGATTGTATGAGGATTGGGTTGAGTGGTAGTGGTGGGATGAGTACTGGGGAGGTGAGTAAGTGCAGGTAAATTGAGGATGAGCTTTGAGTGGGTGCGAGGAGTGATGTGATAGAGTAGAGTAGTGTTGGCAGTGCAGAAGGAGTTGTAGGGTGGGGGCGGTGATGTGGAAGACTGAGTGTAGGAGAATGAGTAAGTGTGCTCACTTTGGCTGACCTAGTTAGATCATTGAAGCGCCTCCTGCACTGTATCCAGGTGCGGGATATGTTGCTGGTGCTGCTGACCTCCTCTGCCACCTCGAGCCAGGCCTTCTTGGTGGCAGAGGCAGGCCATTTCCTCCCACCCGCTGGGTAGAAAATCTCTCTCCTCCTCCTCACCCCATCCAGTAAGACCTGGAGTGAGGCATCATGAAACATAGGACCAGCCTTTACCCTGAGCTGTTCCATGCTGTAATGTGGCTGTTTGCTGCAGGAGCAGCATTGGAGGACTGTCCCTTTAAATAGGCCTGTGATGCGGGTGTGCAGTCTGCCTGCTGCGCAGTTTTCTAACGGGAAACCCGGAAGCCAAGGTAAGTGGCTTCAATTTACTCGCGATTGCGTGGGGAACCCACCGATTTTACTGGGCGGGTTACACATGCGCCCAGTCTACCCCCTGCTGCCAACCCACCTCCCTGGTATTATCAGGGCTACTGTTTCAGAAAGTTCTCTTGAACACTTTTCAGGAATTCCTCCCCCTCTTTGCCCTTTATACTGTTACTGTCCCAGTCTATATTGGGATAATTAACATCCCCCATTATCACTACTCCATACTTCTTGCCTCTTTCTGAAATGTTCTCTTCTATCTCCTTCCCACTATTTGGTGGCCTATAGTATATACCCAGTAGCGGAAAGCTTCTCTATTGTTCCTTCATTCTAACCAAATAGATTCTGTCTTTGACCCCTCAACTACATCATCTCATTCTGGTGCTATAATAGTTTCTTTGATCAATACTGCCACCACCACCAACCCCCCTTCTTTCCTTTCCTTCCCTATCCTTCCTGAATACCTTGTAACCAGGAATATTAGGTACCCAATCCTCCCTTTCTTTGAGCCAGGTCTCTATTATTGCCACCATATCATAGTCCCATGTGGCAACTTGTGCCTGCAGCTCACCAACTTTATTTACCACACTAAGTGCATTTATGCACATGCACTCCAATCTCATCTTAGACTGCCTCACATTTGCCCCTGTCTGCTCTCTCCTATTTCTGAACTATTCTTTACTCTAGTGACACTTGTCCCTCCCAGTCCTTTTGTGCACCTTGTTTCTCCTCTCTAATGTTTCATCCTGGTGCCCCTTCCCCACAGCACTAGTTAACCTCCCCATGAGGATATTGGTCCCAGGTCTGCTGAGCTCCAACCTGTCTATCTTGAACAGATCCCTCCTGCCCCAGAACTGGTCCCACTGCTCCAGGAATCTGAAGCCCTCCCTCCTGCACCATTGCTTCAGCCACCTGTTAACCCATCTTATCCTACTATTCCTAAACTCACTAGGGTGTGGCATTGGGGGTAATCCAGAGATTACTACCTTTTGAGGTCCTGCATTTTAACTTCCTCCCCAGCTACTGCAGGACCTCAAGCCTTTTCCTTCCAATATCATTGGTTCCTACAATGAACCATGACTTCTGGCTGTTCCCCTTCCCTCCCCCCCCCCCCTCAAAATGTTTTGCAACCTCTCAGTGATGTCCTGTTACATTTTAAGCAACTTCCTATATCATGAGTTTGAATTAAATATAGATTAACATGCAATGATGCAATGGTTTTCATAAAAGGTAAATAGTAAGAAACAGAATATTTTAGAGTGCTAAATTGCAATTTTTTTCAAATTTGCTCCCTGGAAAAAGGGGTCTAATGACTTTCCTAAAGACCCTGTGAAACTGATGTAAATAGTTCACTTAGCAAGTAGTGCGAAAATCAAGGGGGAAAAGGGTTGCAGCTAACAGTGGGTGGTGGGAAGCCAGTAAATTCCATTATTCTGGGGTTTGAGTTGCTTTGTTAACCCTAACAATAAATAACCCCATCTCTTGGTTATCAGCTCAATGGACTATGGAAAAACTAACTATAGAGAGGGCAAGGACTTTGTTGGAATGGCCTCCTTGGAAAAGTTTCATTGGTAGATTGAAAAGAAGAGGTGGCCGCCTCTGTTTCTAGGCAAACTTCTCAGGATATCATTATGAATGCAATTTAATACTAGACCATATATAATGTGGTATGCAGCATCTGATTTCAAAGTTACAGGACTGCCATATTTCACAGAGAAAGTGATTCATATTATATATCAAGCCAACAATTTGCAAAAAAGGACATTCTTGAATCTTCAGCAAAATACCAACAGTGCCTGTGCATTTAAATGGTTGGAATAAGATAACCCCAAAGTTAAGAAAGTGCCCCATGTTATCAAGATTTTTTTTTATCTGGCTGATTGATCTTAGAAGGTAGTAAAATTTAACATAAGGCCCCTGCTGAAGATCTGAAAAGGTGGGCCAAGATTAAAAATATGCACGTTAAAACTTACTTCTGCTGATTAGTGAGTGCAATAATTCTTCATCATGGTGAGTTCAAAACCACACTTGCTCCTCAGCTTCTGGTTCGAGATTGGACCCAGGTATCTCACTTTCAGAGCTAGTGATGTGCTTATTTTCAACAGATAGCTCATCACCATTTTAGTTTTCTTCACCCTCTTTCCCAAACAGATGATAGTATCTTTTGCTAAGTACTTGTAGGACATTGATGTGGAAGAATCACATGTGAAGATATGAAAGAAGCAGTTTTATTAACTGATGTTGGACTGAATTGAATAAATCTATAATTAGACTTTTGCAGAAGACAGAAAAATATTTTTGACAAACATATTATTGAAGTTATGAAAATTATTGTTTACCAGTGCATTATTTTTTTTAAAGTTCATAATCCGTTATTGGACTCTGAAAGGAGATAGGATGTGTTGGCTGCTTTGCCCAGCAGATTGTCAACACTTGCAATGATCTTTTTTCTGGTTATGTAAGGAGTTTTGCTGCCACATCACTGTTTCCCTAGCAATGGTCGCTTTTCTTGTATGCGCTATTTTTAATCTACCAACATTTCAAGATACTAAATCAAAAGCAAAATACTGCGGATGGTGGAAATTTGAAATAAAAACAGACAACTCTTTTAATATCTTTCAGTTCTGATGAAAGGTCATCGACTTGAAACATTAACTGTTTCTTTCTCCACAGATGCTACCTGACTTGCTGAGCTTCTCCAGCATTTTCTGTTTTTATTTCAAGATACCAACTCATTTTCCACAACCCTCAGCATTCTAAACACATCTTGGAAGCACTGTTCACTAATCCTCACTTTAATTGCCAAAAATGTCCTATTTGTCAGCCATGGCTCAGCAGTAGTACTCTCACCTGTGATTCAAAAAGTTGTGGGTTCAAGTCCCATTCCAGAGACTTGAACACATAATCTAAACTAACACTTTGGAGCAGTGCAGCAGTCTGTGAGAAGTGCCATCTTTTGGACAAGACATTAAATTGAGGCCCCGTCTACTCTCAGGTGGACTTAAAAGATCCCATGGCACTATCTTGAAGACAAACAGGGATTCTCCTCAGTGTCCTGGCTAATATTTATCCCTCAACCAACTTCACTAAAAACAGATTATCTTATAATTATCACATTGCTGTTTGTGGGACCTTGCTGTGCGCAAATTGGCTGCCACATTTCCTACATTACAACAGTGACTACACTTTAAAAGTACTTAATTGGCTGTAAAGTGCTTTAGACGTCCTGAGGTTGTGAAAGGTACTATATAAATGCAAAATTTTCTAGAAAGCTAACAATGTGTAAAATTAAAATTTACTCTAAATTTTTACAAAAAGCATTATTTGTTTTAAAAATAACCAAAGAGGAACGTTGCATATCTTCACACAATTTCACCATCCTGGAAATCAGTGTCTCTATGTGCTGCACCTGAATGTTTGCACTCCCTGCTATTCGATCCTATTTTTTTGGTAGTGCATTGTGCAATCAACAAAATCTAAATTCAATACAGCATCTATGTACCTGACCCTGGAAGAGCACCTGTCTTTGTAATTATCTTATATCAACTTGCTGCCTGTACTGTTCGCTCTTGTGTAGTGTAGGAGTAGCTCCTACATTAACATTACCACAATTAATACCCGTGCTTGTTCTTAAAATTACATAATTTTGAATGTTTATTTCTGATCCATGGCTGTTATGAAGTATAGACTTTGGTAATGGGAAGAAGAGAAGGAAATGGAAGCAAGAAATATAAAGCTTAAGACAATAAGGTTGAGAGCTACGTACATGGATAGAAATAAAATGAATCATAAAGGAAGCTATAGAATTTAACAAAAAAGACCAGAAGCAGAGAAAAGGAATTAACAAAAAGGAAAATATTGTGACAATTCTGTTAAAAAAGAAATGTATATACATGTATGACAGAATTTTCAGAAGGCTATGACTAAAATATGTTTATTCTTAATTTAATAATTCTGAGGACTTAAAATCAAAACTTGATATTTTCTGTAGATAAAGACCTTGAGCATCTTTCCAATCATTTTACAAATGTTACTGGAAATAGAAATCATCTACTTCAGTAGTGTTCCACATATCATTGATCATGTAAGATATACCAGCAGGTGAATCATCGAACTGTCTCTCACATTTGAGGTTTTTCTGGCAGAAACCACATGATTTTCCATTGCCACCTCCTTGTTGAGTCATATGCGACTCACATTCTCCTGCCCTCAGCATCTGTCACTATATGTGAGACTGCAGGCATTTGGAAATGGAAGAGCAGCTAATGCTAATGAGATCCACCCAGTAAACAACATAAGAAATTTGAGGAACAGGGAAAGGTCATTAGGTCCAACAGGCCTGTCACTTTTTGATAGATTTTAACACTACTACCCAACATCGTACCAGAATCTATCTCTCTCCAGAAACACATCTTATTGCCCTAGAAATTGGTTTCGGCCCATTTTCGGGATCAGAATGATTGGTGCACTCCCAGCACCAGAAGCCAGAGACCTGAGGCTCACCTGAAATTGGGCCTTGGGCCGAATCTTATAATTGTCGGTGGGAGGGAGGGGTGGAGTAGAATAGGGGATGGCTAGCGTGCAGCGGCCTGCAGTAGTGCTGTGGAGCTGAGAGGAGCACTTCAACTCCTCCTGGCTCCACATGAAGGTAAGTTTTTTAAAAGTTACCTTTTTGTTGGCGGTCTCCAGCATTCCACTCATTGCTAATTAATTTCCAGGATGGGTCTCGAAACAGATGTTAGGCCCCTCATTAACATATGCAAGAATCCTAACGACATGTTTTCAGCTGAATATCATCCAACTCAGGCACCCTTGGGACACTATGAAAATGGTGCTTTTTGCCCCCGTTCTGCACTCACAAAACGGGGGCAGTGTGGTCTAATTTCGAAGCCATTTATGTTGTCTGTTTACATGGCTTTGCCCGGGAATGAGATGCACTCATTTTTTATTTAAAACAGTGACCTATTTTTATATATCTCTCTTTTTGAAATAAATGAAGCTTTACGGCCTGTATTTGCCATTCTTTAGCTGGAGGAAATTACAACTTATCCAAGATTGGATGTCAGATAAGCAGTCTGATAACCGAGGTAGTGAACAGATGGAAAGAAGTGGTGGAGAGATGGGACTGGGTGTCATCAGTACACGTGGCAGCTGACCCCATTACTATGGATGATATTGCCAAGGGGCAGCACTATAGATGAGAAAGAGGAGGGGGCCAAGGATGGATTCCTGGGGGACTCGTGAAGTGGCCATACAGGGTGGGAAGAGAAGCTATTGCTAGAGGTGCTCTGGCTATGTTTGGATGGGTAAGTGAAATCGGAGAGTAGCATGGTGCTGGATAATAGAGGAGAGGCACTGGACGAGGATGGTGTGATCGATCATGTTGAAGGCAGCAGAGAGATAGAGGAGGAAAAATGCACCAATATAACAGTTACAGAGAATGCAGTTTGTAACTTTGGTTAGTGCCATTTTGATGTTGTGGGAGGGGCGAAAACCTGCTTGGGGAGATTCAAACAGGGAGTTGCTGGATAAATGGGCATCGATCTGGGAGGTAACAACCTTGAAGAGGAAAGCAAGGTTGGATATGGGGCATTAATTTGTGAGGACAGAAAGGTTGAGGTTTTTTTTGAGGGGAGCGGGGTGATGAAAGTGGTTTTGAAAGATAGGGGGGCAGTGCTTGAGAAGAGGAAAGCATTTATAATTCCAACTAAGAAGGGAGGTTGGGTGATCAGCAGTTTTATGGGAATTGGGTTGAAGGAACAGGTAGGAGTGGGGATAGGTTTGGTTTGGTGCGCAAGGGGGTGGAGGGAAGCAGTAGAGACAGGTAAACTGGCGGAGCGTATTACCTGCTCGTTACCGGCTCATCTGTTGCTGAAACCCTCATCCATGCCTTTGTTACCTCTAGCCTTGACTATTCCAATGCTCTCCTGGCCGGCCTCCCATCTTCCACCCTCCATAAACTTGAGCTCATCCAAAACTCTGCTCCCTTATCCTAACTCGCACCAAGTTGTGTTCACCCATCGCCCCTATGCTCGCTGACCTACATTGGCTCCCGGTCTGGGAACACCTCAATTTTAAAATTCTCATCCTTGTTTTCAAACTTCTCCAAGGTCTCGCCCCTCCCTATCTCTGTAACCTCCTCCTGCCCTAGAACCAGCTGAGATCTTTGCACTCCTCAAATTCTTGCCTCTTGTGCATCCCCGATTTTAATCGTTCCACAATTGACGGCTGTGCCTTCAGCTGCCGAGGCCCTAAGCTCTGGAATTCCCTCCCTAAACCTTTCCGCTTCTCTACCTCTTTCTCTCCTTTTAAGACACTCCTTAAAACCTATCTCTTTGACCAAGCTTTTGGTCACCTGTCCTAATATCTCCTTATGTAGCTTGGTGTCAAATTTTGTTTGAAAATCGCTCTTGTGAAGCGCCTGGGATGTTTAACTACATTAAAGGCATGATATAAATGCAAGTTGTTGTTGATATAGAACCTGCCCGATTTGAATTTTATAACAGTCGGGTGATACACTCCGTCAGATCACCAGCTATGGTCTCAATCTTGGTAACGAAGAAATTCATGAGCCCCCTGCATTTGTTAGAGATGAGAGTTTAAGGGCAGGGGAGAGCGAGCTAAGGTGGCAGTTGGTAGCAGGGAGAACGAGCCTGGAGTTGTCTTTGCCCTCTAGATGATCCTAGAGTATTGAACAGTTTTGACAGAGGAGAGAGAGTCCCAGTTCAGCTCGACGTGAGGGAGAATTTCAATTTCCTTGGCCCAGCGGAAACCCAGTGGACCATTCAGGCCCCACAGCAGGTTTAACACCGCTGTTTTTGGCAGAGTCTGTAGGCTCAGCAGAAGCCACACCTGCTGAGAACTGATGAGTTCTGTACAGGGCCTTGCTAAAGGCCTCAAACATTTCACTGATCAAAGGTCATTGAACTCAGAGGTGATCAATTACTTTGTAATGCCAGCTTTGGTTTCCTTTTGAGGAAACTACTCCTTTGACTCATTAAGGGGCTTAAGCTCCCTCCATTTGAGCAGTATGGTGTTAGCTTTTCATGAGGGTGATGCTTCTGTTGCCCCTCTTCAGGAGTGGGCCACCCCCACAAGTATTTAAATGACCCCACCCCACAATTTGGGACGGGGTCAACTCCAGGGCACAAAGGCAGCTGGAAACCCCGCATACTTTCAGCCATGGAGCAGAGATCAAAAATTTTTGGGCTCCACGTACGCATAGGAGATATTCTGAATAAAGCTTGAGATATGCTACAGACTCCTGAAAGTTGTTCAAATAGGCTGCAAACCTTTATAGAATCATAGAATGGTTACAGCACAGAAGGAGGTCATTCAATCCATCGAGCCCATACCAGCTCTTTGTAAGAACAATCCAGTTAGTCCTATTCCCCCGCTCTTTCCCCATAACCCTGCAAATTTTTTCCCTTCAAGTATTTATCTAATTCCATTTTGAAAGCCACAATTGAATCTGCTTCCACCACCCTTTCAGGCAGCGCATTCCAGATCATAACTACTCGCTGCATAAAAAAGCTTTTCCTCATGTCGCCTTTGGTTCTTTTGTCAATCACCTTAATTCTGTGTCCTCTGGTTCTCGACCCTTCTGCCAGTTTCTCTTTATTTACTTTATCTAAACCCTTCATGATTTTGAACACTTCTATCAAATCTCCTCACAACCGTCTCTGTTCCAAGGAAGAACAACCCGAGCTTCTCCAGTCTATCCATGTAACTGAAGTCCCTCATCCCTAGAACCATTCTAGTAAATCTTTTCTGCACCCTCTCTAAGGCCTTCACATCCTTCCTAAAGTGCGGTGCCCAGAATTGGAAACTGGCAGAAGGGTCGAAAACCAGAGGACACAGAATTAAGGTGATTGGCAAAAGAACCAATACAATATAGGCTGAATTAGTGTTTGTTTTGCCAAACAGTGATAAATTAGTTAGCACTCTTGCCTGTGAGTCAGAAGATTATGCATTCAAGCCCCACTTCAGACCCTTAAACACATAATCTAAGCTGATACTTCAGTAGTATGGAGGGAATGTTGCACTGCCACACATAAAAGATCCCATGCCATTATTCAAGGAAGAGCAGGGCAGTTCTCCTGGTGTCCTGGCTAACAATTCTCCCTTAACCAACATCACTAAAACAGCTTATCAGGTCATTTATCTCATTGCTGTTTGTGAAACCTTGCTGTGTGCAAATTGGCTGCTGTATTTGCCTACATTACAACAGTGACTACACTTCAAAAGTACTTCTTTGATTGTGAAGTGCTTTGGGAGTTAAATAATTTTGAATGTTATAATGAAATGTACAGTACTGTGAAGATTATTTGAAAGGTAATATAAATACATAAAGAACAATAGTAACCTCAGTTATTGGGTAAGGAGCAATAGGTACTTAGACCAGATAAAAAGGCATATTGAGAATCCTGCTGTGATTACATAAAGAATAACAAATACAGTGGTAATTATATTTTGGGGGCCCTCAGCTTCTCGTACATATCAGCAATCCAAGATAGGCCCTGAACCTTTTTACAGAAGCCCAGATCTATAATCACATCAGCTCTCCCTATGGCAACCATTGGACTAAAAAACATGACTGAAGCAAAAAAAAAGACAAAGTTTGAAACAGAACACTCAATTGTATCCTGATTTCTCCCATAAGGCACTGCGTGAAAACAGACTACCATTATATCCAGTCAGCAAATTAGTCTTTTTCAGGCAGCTGTTCCCTAGTGACAGCCCTATCACAATGGGTCCCACCCAGAAACAGCACAGTTAACCAGCCTGAGACAGTCTGGAGCCAAGAACACTGGAACTCATTGACTACCCCTATTATCTTTAAATTACTTACATAGGCATTACTGAGCACAATAAAACTCTCATCATTCCCTAGACTCCAGCTGAGTTGACAATGATATAAAAGTATTGTTTTTAACTCCTTATTCTCTGCCACTTTCTCTGAGCTCAAGTTACGTGCAGTCACATTTTACAGTTTTAATCTTTCATAGTATTATGCTTCCACACAGTTTCTAAACCCAACAATTACATGAAGAATAGTGGATACCTGGGAGTTATTTCAAGACAGTAATCTAATCAAAAGGTCCAGATGTTATCAGTTTCTACCAATTGCCTGAACCCAGAGATTAGAGTGCAGCACAGTAATCACTCCAAAGTACCTATTGTATTTTAATCACATGGTGTGAACTTTATGGGTGGTTTTATTGAGTATTGGGTCGGCCTGTTTTGCTGACAACAGCAGCTGTCAGTGAGGACAGTACCAACGCTTAATATTGTCATTTCTGAACTAACAGCTTTTTAAAACTCCAACCGCTCTTTGTTTTGGCATTTGAACTACTTTCAATTTGATTTTTATTCATACATGCCCTGACGTCCTCATTAAATCTTTTTGATCATATATTTTTGTGTTTTGTTATGTATTTCATTACATGTTGCTCCCGTGACCATAATCAAGCAGGGAGTCATCATTATTTAATGCGTGTAAAACGTATCATTAGAACACCTTCTCGAGGGCAATTAGGGATGGGCAATAAAATGCTGGCCTTGCCAGCGATGCCCACATCCCATGAACGAATAAAAAAAAAGTTAGGAGCAAGTAGAGACTCTTCTTTTCTTTTGCCTACTTTTACAATCTATTTAAAACTTAGTTATTTGGGCCTCTGAACCAGAGGCTATTTGTGGCGAAATGGATTGTGAAACAATGATTCCAATTAAAACAAAAGTATTTTGCTGACCACACAGGATGCTTCGGGCTCTGCTTGCAGACTGCTTTACTTACCACCAAACAGAAAAAGGGCATTTTTAGTGTTAAAGTTAATTTTTCTTTCTGTAGTGGGTTTAACTGTGATACACACTTTCTCCAAATGGACTAAAAGCATCAATTTAACCAATTATTGGGATACTTCTAATTGGCTTAAGCTTGTTTTTATCTGATATTATTAGGTCTCCAGCAATGATGTAAGTTTTATTTTAACAGAACTTTAAATATGTTGGATTGCGTGCGCTAAAGATGATAATTTTTTTGCTTTCGTTATACAACAAGGCTTCAAAAATCTACTGGCCTTCTAGGGGACTCCCACTGTAACTTCAGTGGGATTCTGCCATAAGGACTAGGTCCTTGCTGCAACCAGGAGATACCAATCCCAGCCTTGCACTGCAGTATCCATGATAATAGCCTTGTGGGGATGGAACTTCTGCCCAATGTAACCAAGTCCATCAGTGTAAGGAGTCGCAGGGCTGGGAATGGGACATCCCTACATTGGGTGTCTCACTCCCCAAGCCCTTAGAGGGACCTGGTATGTGGTCAGCAGAGGTACATCTGGTGAGACCAAGCCCACCTCACCAACATATGCCCGAAGTGGGACGCAACTGGGTGTCCAGGCTGGAATCATGGCCTGGACCCTGAAGAAAACAAATAAAAAAAAACTTTAAAGCAGCCCCACTTACAAAAGGGGGTGGTGGGCAGCTTATAGTTGTTTCCAGAGGGGACTGGCATTCTGCCCCTCCCAGAATGAGTACACTTCAGCTGGACTTGCCAATCTCTTCATCAGGCTGATGCCCTAGATACATCCCTAATGGTACGAACACCTCCCTTTGATAGGATAATGAAGAAACCTTCCCCTGATCCCTGAAAGTCCACCAGGTTCGGCGTTGGAGATTCCCTATGAGCTCATCTCAATCTGATAGGATGCGTGGAATTTTGGTGTCTCAGAGTTCAAACTATGCTGATATATAATGAAGCAATACAAGTGTTTTTTCCACAGAATATGAACAATGAACCTATTCACAGTAAAGTGTAGGTCTGCACTTTTCTGCATGAATGCTCTAAAATAAAGTTTGCAATTACAACTCTGTTGTAGAATGTATATTTTTTAAATTGGCTAAACACTAATGTTTAGCCATAGCTTAGTGGTAGCACTCTTGCTCTGCGTCAGAAAGTCAAGGGTTCAAATTCCACTCCAGAGCCATCTGCCTCTTAGGTGGATGTAAAAGATCCCATTGGCACTACTTCGAAGAAGAGCAGGCAAGTTCTCCCCAGCTTCTGGCTAATATTTATCTCTCAACCAATATTTATTTATCAACCAACACCTAGAAACAGATTATCTGGTCATTATCACATTGCTGTTTGTGGGATCTTGCTGTGTGCAAATTGGCTGCCGTGTTTCCTACATTACAACAGTAACTATGTGAAGTGCTTCGGGACATCCTGTGGTCACGAAAGGCACTATATAAGTGCAAGTCTTTCTTTTTAATTTATGTAAGAATACATTAAAAGATACAGACCCGAAATGATGAAAGAGCGTCAACATTCCAGAGCTGTACAATGGCACAGTTGAGTATGAAGGGGCCCCATGCTGGAGGTTTTTAATCCATACATATATCCATAAACATAAAATGGGCAAAGAGAACTAGCACAGCGGAGAAAGAAAAACACTTGTAGGAACAATGGATCAGGATGAGAATTTGATTTGTGACGCTTAATTGGACACTTGAGGCATCATGCATAGGCACACTCCATTAAAAAGATAAACAGAAAATGCTAGAAACACACAGCAGGCCTGTCAGCACCCATGGAGTGAACAGATGGGTCAACATTTCAGGCCAGGCCCTTCATCAGAATTGAAAAATGAAAGAAGAGCAAGTATCTTAATAGAAATAGACAATAGGGAAAGAGGGACAAGAAAAAACAAATACATCTCCAAACTCAAAGAGGAAGTCTTGTTTGAATGATCTATAGCCTAATTACAAGAACATTAGAAGATTAATAGCTAAGGTAAAAGATCATGTCAGTCAGATAATGGAAAAAAGCATTAAAGTAATTAAAGGCATTAAAGAAACGAAGGACACGTGAATAACCAAAACAGTGAAGGGTTGCTCAAGGAAAAGGCGAGAAAATGCAAAACCACAAAAAGCCTATGGATCACATCTAAAATTAAAACAGAAAATGTTGGAAAAACACAGTGGGGGTGATTTTGACTTGGGGCATCAATGTATAATGGGTGATATCGGATCAGCTACCCACTATACATAAACTTCTCCTGATTTTCAATTCCATTGAAGTCAACCCAGACACCAATATCACCTCGCAATATCAGCATACCATGCTGTAAAAGAAATAGAATAGAAGATACAGTTAAGGCCTGAAGGCTGCAATGTGCTCAGGAGAAAGATAACACACTGTTCCTGAAGCCTGTGTTGAGCATTGTTGGAACATTGTGTGTAGCCAAAGTTAGAGAGATTAGACTGGGAATGGGAGGGGGAGTCAAAGTGATGAGCTATATGGAACTTAGGGTCATATTTACAGACAGAATAGAGGTGTTCAGAAAAGTGGTCACCTAATCTGCATTTATCAGCCAACGTAGAGGAGACTGCAACACAAGCTATGAATACAGAATGGAACATTAGGAAAAAAGAAAGACTTTTTTTTAATGATGTTGGCTGAGGGATAAATATTGGCCAGGACACCAGGGAGAACCCCCCTGCTTTTCTTCGAATAATGCTGCTATGGGATCTTTTACGTCCACCTGAGAGGGAAGACGGGGCCTTGGATTAATGTCTCATCCTAAAGACGGCACCTCCGACAGTGCAGCACTCCGTCTGTACTGCACTGGAGTGTCAGCCTAGGTTTTTGTGCTCAAGTCTCTGGAGTGGGACTTGAACCCACAATCTTCTGACTCAGAGGCGAGTAGAGGAAGGTATGTTTAGGGATTTGTTTTTTCATTTCCTCCCTTTTTTTTCCTGATTCCATTTAAAAAAAAATTCATTCATGGGATGTGGACGTCACTGGCGAGGCCAGCATTTATTGCCCATCCCTAATTGCCGTTGAGAAGGTGGTGGTGAGCCGCCTTCTTGAACCGCTGCAGTCCGTGTGGTGAAGGTTCTCCCACAGTGCTGTTAGGAAGGGAGTTCCAGGATTTTGCCCCAGCGACGATGAAGGAACGGTGATATATTTCCAAGTCAGGATGGTGTGTGACTTGGAGGGGAACGTGCAGGTGCTGTTGTTCCCATGTCCTTGTCCTTCTAGGTGGTAGAGGTCGCAAGTTTGGGAGGTGCTGTCGAAGAAGCCTTGGCGAGTTGCTCCAGTGCATCCTGTGGATGGAACACACTGCAGCCACAGTGCGCCTGTGGTGAAGGGAGTGAATGTTTAGGGTGGTGGATGGGGTGTCGATCAAGCGGGTTGCTTTGTCCTGGATGGTGTCGAGCTTCTTGAGTGTTGTTGGAGCTGCACTCATCCAGTCATTGTTCATCTTTAAATTTTCACTTCTGAGTAAGTGCCCATCCCTGCCTATTCTCTACATCGATGCTGATTGACCTCCTGAATATTTCTATTATTTCCTGTTTTTGTTTCAGATTTCCAGCATTTGTACCCTTTTGCTTTTCATTTCAAATGGCTAATAGCCATGGCTAAGCCATCAGCAGGAACTAAGTACAGCATTAGTTAAATACGACTCAACTCTTAGCTTTTACCAATGCTATCGGGCTGGATTTTCTTCTCTCATCCTGCCTGAAATCATCCAACCTTAATTTCACTCCACTGCCCCCACTGGACTGGCCACTGGCTACCCAGGCTCTGCCCATCAAATGCCAATGTCAGCAAAGAAGCAGATGCTCCAGTTCCCGGCCCATTTCCTTTCTTTCCCTCCTTTCCCACCAACTAGGGTTGGCACCTCTGGTTGGACGTATTCAGGGAGTTTTTGTCACACGATCTCCTGCATCCAAACCCCCCAAACTCCCACCATTGGTCGATCAGCATGCCCATCCTTGTGGTGCACCATCTTCCCAGGCCAATTGGAAAGTAGACAGACTCTTTATTACCTGATTGGATGATTCTTGACTGTCAGTCAAACAGCCATTTTTCCCATCTCCAATACTTCTATAACTATTAAACAAAAGTGTTGAAAGAAAATGAAAAAAAACCCACAATGGGCCAGAAATTGCTCCGACCGGCATGGCAAAGTCCGCAGCAACCCCTACGAATAAAATGAACGAATTTGACATACCCCATATCCATGGCGTGGAATTGCTTCAACTGAGAGGCTGGAAATAAATCACCAGGTCAGGCCAGCCTTGAATGACGTGGGCTGCTGCGAATAGCAAATGGCTGTGAGAATGGAAGCCCCGCCCACAAGCAAGCAAGTCAAACTCATTCATTTAAAGTGACATTCTCTGTGTTAGTGTAAATAAAAATTTAACATACCTTATTATAAAAAGCCAAGGAAATGATTTAATTTACTGAAACTTACAGAAGTTAAAAGTAAAAAAAAATGTAATTTTTAATTTTTAAATTTTTTAAAGTGAGAAAATATTCAAATAAGAGTAATTTGACATTCCACATTTTAAAAAAATTAATTTTTTGTTGTTCCGCAGTCATTAACAGTCACCGCGCTTTCAAAAAGTAGTGTAAGTGTAGGGCTGGTATTTTCCAGCGTGCCTGTAAGTGGCGTAAGTATCTTCGTTCCTCTGGGCAGATGGGTAAGTCTATGAATTTTTCCTGATTGTGTTTGATTGTAACGTGGGTGGCCCTTTAATTCGTAACTGTCAAACCGCCGGCGAACCATTGGGAGCAAATTCACGATTTTGGGGTCTTACTGCGCACGTGCACATTCACGAACTTACTCCGTTGATTCGCCGGCAGTTGGAAAGGATGCCGTTGAAATACGACGTCCTCGGGCGAGTAATTTGTGGCCCAATTTGTTTTAATGCCCCTATTATTTTTCTCCCGTTTGCTTGCATCAGGAGATTAATCTTTAACTCCTGGAGACTCCAGGGCAATCCTGGAGGGTTGGCAACCCCATGACCACCACTTCCTAGGACCACGAGGAGAAGCCCGACAATACTCCCTGGAGTATCGGCAGTAAGGCCCTGAAGTACCACGATGGAGGGAATGGTCCAAGTAGTGATCTCCTCTCCCTCCAAATGGGCCCCAAACACCTGCCTTTGTAAGCTTCAATCTCAGCCAAGGCCTCCAAAAATTCTACCTGATTTATTTTTTGGGGCTCATCTGCTCTTTTAAGTGGCCTCTCCCCATCTTTTGGTGCTACAGCGGTAGTCCCGCTGGATCACCTAGATCTTCCTCCGGCAGTGGCAGACTCCCCCTTGGTGGCTTGAACCCACACTGGAGTCTGCCCTGCATGTTAAGTGACCCTCGACCCAGGAACATGAGTCGGGAGCACAGCGGGGTCAGAGGGGTGGGCAGAAGTCCCACCCCACCATTAACCCACCAGAAAAAGGAAAATCCTGCATATCAAGTACTGAACCAGACACAATTTAACGTACATTGTAAACAACTAATAATGGACTGGTTTGTGCCGAAGTTTTTATCCATTGTTAGCAGCTGTCTCAATCATCCTAGGAATGCAAGGCTCAGCTGGAGTATCAGAGTAAACTGTAGTGTGGCAGACATCCCCAACAGCTGATCCCAGTGTTCCAATTTAAGTTTTTATTATCTTAAGAGGCACAATTTAACAAGCAAACAGATTTTTAACACAATTTCCCAGTAGAGTCATTATGATAGTTTTCTGGTACAGTTTAGCCAGTGCACTGCAGCTTATGTCTAAATTTCAAATATTTCCATCCAAATGATCTGATGAAGCCTCAAATCCCAAACCTAATCAATTGCTTACAATGGTACTAATTCTTTGGTTCTAAGTGGTTGTCTACTATATCCACACCTGATATAAGTGAACGCAATTGTAACGAAAGTAAGAACTTGCATTACATATCTTTACCAAGTCCCAAAATGCTTATCTTTTGAAATGAAGTCACTGTCGTTTTGTAGACAGACACAGCAATGACTTTGCACACAACAAATAGCAATGAGATGATAGAGCAGATAATGGCCTGGAACTTCCTGGATTGCATTTACACTGAAATTAGGCCAAAATTTACATCCGTTTCTGCCCCAACCTTGCTGAAATTTCCTGCGGATCTCATTTGTCTATGCTGGAATGTAAAAACTGGTGTACAACAAGCACAAATGCAGTGCTACCAATAGGGGTAAAAGTGAATGCGCTGTTGTCTTCTGCCATGATATCTCACTCTCAGAGTCTCTTACCTTTGCTGCTTCTCTTCCATTATTATGCAGAACAAGGGTACGCCCATTGGAAAGGCCATTCCAGTTGCTAAGTCCTTCGGAACGCATGGGAACGTATGGGGTGGGTGTCTGAAAAAAATTTGGGTGCACTGAGACTGACTGCACTTTGGTTAAGTATAGTGCAGGTCTCAGTAAGATTTTTTTTAAAAAGTCACAAAGAAAATTGCTATCAAACTTCAAAGATCTCACTTACGCTGATATCAGGTGACTTTGGGCCTGCACATTATTCATGTGAATCCAGGAAACTCGCGTGAGCTGGTCTCTTGAATAGGAGGAGGGTGTAGAGCTGTGTAATTAAGCTGCAGAGGGTTTTGGCAGACGTATCTCAGAAATAGTGTTAACAATCGAGGGAATCTGCACATAATACTGTCTTATTGTAAAACCGACGTAAATGAGTTACAGTGAATTTCCATGTGAAAAAGAATGGTGCTATGCCGTTCTTACACCAAAACTATCCAGGAAACTCCAGGACAATCTGTTCTGGTGGTTAGTTGAGAGAATGAACACCAGAAGAATGTCATTGCTCTTCTTTGAATCATGCCATGGGACCCACACAAATAGGCAGTGGCTTGGTTTAATATCTCATCTGAAAGACGGCACCTCCGATACTGCAGCACTCCCTCAGTACTGGATTGTGCATCAGCCTAGAATATGTGCTTAAGTCCTGGAGTGGGCCTTAAATCCACTATCTTCTGACATAGAGATGAGAATGCTACCACCAAGCCCAGCTGACACATGCATTACCAATGACTGTTTTAATTCACTTATATCTGCATAATCAAAGATAATCAATGTGTTTATCACAAACAGGACAGTAACTTGGATTCCGAATGAAAATAGCATAGCTTTAGCTGGGTTAGGTTTAACATAGCATATCTCAGTTTAGAATGACCATATCACAGATTTAGCTGGACTCTGCTTATAGCATTACAGAAACATTTGATTTCAAAGATTGCAATATGTGTTTTGACAAGTAGGCCCTTTCCCATTTATATAGCAAAGTAAAACCACTTGCATAATCCTAGTAAGTCTATACTTGAGATTTTATGAATTTGCATCCTTGATGCAGAGCTTTCTGCTGGAAGCTCAATTTCCTAAAATATGCTTTTTTGGACGACATTAATATAATAACAAACAACATTTCGATTGGCAGCAATTTAACTGCTAAATCAAAAGAATTGTATTTTCCTCTCCAGAGCACTGGTCTCAGCTTCCGGGGCACGTCTTCAGTGAGTTGTCTGTAATCCTTTTCCTTCTCATTCTGCCAGGCCTCCGCCCATATTTTTGTCTGATGAAAAATTCCAACAGGAGCAATGCTTCTTCCAATTTCCCACCCCACACGCTGACATCAAAAGAGAAGGTGGAAGTGGCAGGATGGCATCACCCATCAGAAATATCACCAATTTCGCCTCTTTTGCCACCGACATTATGCCTCCCGCTGGCAGAAGTGAGGTCCACAATCCTGGTTTCCTAACAACCATTGATCATAGAGCAATCAATTGGTGTTAAGCATGTGATTGCTGCATAATGGATCAATTTTTTCAAAGTTTCAATGTCTTTGGTCAGAAGACCCCCCTCCCGCTCTACCCAGAGGAATAGTAGGTGCCTCGCTGAAATTCCTGGTCCCAGCAAGGCAGGGAGGTAGGGGGTGCTTGCCCCCTTTATGCAAATGACCTGTCCCTGTGATTTTGGACAAGGTCAAGGCCAGGGCATACTGGTAGCTAAAATAACCCATCAATCACTTCTCATCAAATTTGGAGTGCTCTCTAACTTATGTGACACTACTGTCCAAATAACTTTTGTGCTGAAACTCCTTGTGAGTTCTGCTGATCTCTCGATGTCACTCCAGCAGGAGACTGGCAGAAGCCAGGTTGTGCTGGGTCTTCGCCACTTTCAGAAGTTTCTGAGTTGCCTTGTAAGTGAGAACCTCCATTAGTCTCTTACAAGGCAAATGAAGGCAAGGGAATGAAGCCAGGGCCATGGGGATGGAGCATATCTGTGGATGCCCAGTGATGTGAGGCAAAGTGGCCTCCATGTGGGCAGCTGTGAGCCCCACCATAGACATCCAGACCAGGGAAATAGCCTGAACCCCCAAAAAAAGCTTCAGGCACTTTTTGAAAACATTTTCCACATCAGCCCCCTTGCTCAGTAGTGGCTGCTATTTTCCCTTATCTACATTATTTTAAAATGCCAGAGGCTGCTATCATTAATGGACAGAAAATCATGGGGAATGCAACTGGCATATCCTGATGTGCACTCCCAATAGGCAAGACTCCACAGCAGGAGCACACATTTGAAGAACTGAAGGCTGAAATAGAGTCTGAAATAGGTGACTAGTCAATTACATTTTTATGTTCTTTATATAATAAAGTTTAAATAAATACTTGTATCAACTATTTCCTGAATTAAAGCATAGTACAAGTGGCTTGAGCTATGCATAACCAATGTGTACACAATATTATCATTTGTTAATTTGTCTAGTGTATATGCAACTAAGAATCCTTAAGATCTCTGTCTAAGTTTTAAACCTTGTTTCATTTGACCTTAACCTCCTCATATGTTGATTATATTTTCTTTATCCATCACTTCTGAAGGTGCTGTCTAATGCTAAGGTACAATTCCATGGTGCCAACAGCCCTCTGGTACTTCACTCAAGTGGCTATTCTTCATGTGCATAGATAGTAAGTGTCGGCAGACTATTTGTCCAGTGTATCACCTCAGCTGACCCTGATCTGATCCTCACTCAATGTCAGCACTTGCACACTTGCAACAGGGGTCACTGAATATTGGTCAAGAGCAGGGACATAGGCCAACTTTTTCTCCCCTCTTTAGGCCAGGCCAGTTTCATTGCCCCTAATGCTGCCCTGCACAATTAAGTTAGTTGATATCAGAGATTGAATCCAAGACTCTGCTGCAGTACATAGCTTAGTGCCAAATGATGCAATTGCTCACTGAACCCGCATGTTTTATTTATGTGAGGTGTGCCTGGCCATTAGAAGCAACAAATTTGCTCTTACACTCATTTTTACTGGCATTAGAAAGTTGGAACAGATCTAAAATAATTTGGCCATATTTACGTGTATGGAGCTGGTGCTGGTTTAAATGATATTCACCACAGATGTAAGCTTCATGCTGGTACCAATTTGATTTGTATCAATACAAACTAGATGTGAACTTGTAATGAAATGCCATTTTTGCATTCTATCCATTCTGTCCAATTGCACTGCCAATCATGTTGCCTTCAGTATGATATTGTTGCACCTTTCATATAAAAGTAACATTTTAATGAAGGACGTGGTTTGGATTATAGCACCTCAGAAATATATGTAATTTATTTGTCATATCCATACATTTTCACAAGCAAATTTTGAAAAGATGCTCATTCCTAGCACTTAGATATGTGCACAAGAGTTGTTTCCATTCTGTGATTATTTGTAATGGTTAAACAACAAATGCATTTCACAATAAATATAACATGAAGAAAGAAAATGGTTTCCTTTCTGTCTTACAGGCTTGTATTTGAACCTTATCTAATTTGATCCTCTGATTCCAGCCTCTACTGCATTCCCCATAATTTCACCTCACCATTGTTAGCTCTGCATTCAGCCACCTAGTCTCTGGAATTGCATGCCTAAACCCCTCCACATCCCTTTCATAGAATCATACAGCACAGAAGAAGGCCATGTGACCCATCATGTTTGTGCCGGCTCTGTAAAGAGCTATCCAATTAGTTCCACTTCCCTATCTTTCCCCATAGCTCTGCAAGTTTATCCCTTTCAAATATACAATCTAGGTATATCCAAGTATATCTCCTCCTTTAAGACCTGCTTAAGCACCACCTCTTTGACCAAGCTTTTGGTCACACCTCCTAATATCTCCTCCTTTGGCCCGATGTCCATTTTGTTCCTTACTTCTCCATGAAACACCTTGGGATGTTTTTCTATGTTAACGGTATTATATAAATGCAAGTTTTTGTTGTTATGTTCCTCCAGTGAGATGGTGGACAATCTAAAGTGGATTAGATCGACCTTGCAAGAATTGGTTAAAGTGGTGAGATGTTTGATTTTGTGCAGTAGACAGATTTCAATCCAACTAATGGAAAGCCAGGCAGACAATTTAACAGCATCTGGAGAATGTGCTTTAATCCAAATTCCAGAGGTGAAACCTTTAATACAACAAGGAATTTAATTAAGGATTTCACTTTAACTTTTTAAAAACCTTTTGGGATATATTTTGTGCTTATCAAGGTAAAGGATGTCACTGTTGCTGAGTCGCTGGTTTTGTCATGCAGTCTAAGTTTTAAGTACTTCCAGGTCAGGTGTAACACTATCAGCACAGGTGCAATTCTTCCTATATTTTAGTTCCAGTCTCATATGAATATTTTCACTTCCTAAAGCAACCACTAGTGCAGGTTTTGTGTTGCGGGCTCACACCCATTGGGTACCAGGTTGAGACTTCTTAAACCAATTTCATACAGGATCAAAAGCAAAATATTGTGGATGCTGGAAATCTGAAATAAAAACAGAAAATGCTGGAGAAACTCAGCAAGTCGGGCAGCATCTGTGGAGAAAGAAACAGAGTTAAAGGGGTCAATTTTCAAATGGCCGAACGGGTGCGTTCGTGCCGGGGGGGCTCCTAAAATTGGGGATTGCCGGAGCGGGTCCGGAGCCCAGCTCCAACCCGCCCACTTCCGGGTTCCCTAATGACATGAATCGGTGTGCGCGCAGCCCCCGCTTGCGGGACTCCCACCGGCAATCAAAGCTGGCGGGATCCCACTTAAGATCATTATCTGGGTACTCGTTTACAGACCTCATTAGTTGGAGATTTTAGGAGGATTCGGATTTTGGACTACCCAGAGCGTGTTTCCCATGCTGGGGGAAACACTCCCTGTTTAAACAGACGTGTTGCAGGCAGTAGCCAGTGGCAGCTGCAGAGGTCCATTTAACAGGTGCGGGGTAAACCCTCATTCATTGCAGCAGGGCACTCTGTCACCTCAGACAAAGTTTTGCCTGCCACATCGTTGTCTCCACACTCCAAATTATTAAATCATACCTGAAACTCTGCTGTCCAAACACATTTAGCCACTTTATGGACCCCCTCACGCTCAGGATATTGGGGGGGGAGGGGTCCATTGCTGAATTCATCACTCCATTGGAGGACGAGCAACATCACCAGCCTCACCAGGCATGCTGGCCACCTCTGCCACGTGGAGCTACACAACACAGTGCTGCGCAACAGGCACCTGCACAATGTAGTCATGCAACTACACATACACCCACTGTAGGGTGACCCAATGGGTGGCTTCAAGGGTGTTCATGGAGAACCTCATGAAAGGGCCTTATTGCACAAGCCAGACAAGAATGGCCAAGACATGGCAGTAGTGGTGACAATATAATATGTGATGTGAGTTGATCAGAAATCAAATATAAGTAAAAACCATGACAAACCCTCAAACACCCTTGTGCATCCCCTTCATGCTCACGACACGTTTGCCTTATGTTTCCTACACATACATGATGCATGCCCTGTGGCTGCAGCACAGGTAGTGGCAGGTTGGGTGAGGCTGTCCGTGAAAGAGATGCATGAGAGGGTGAGTATGAGACAGAGCCATGAGATTGTATGAGGATTGGGTTGAGTGGTAGTGGTGGGATGAGCACTGGGGGGGTGAGAAAGTGCAGATAAGATGAGGATGAGGGTTCAGTGGGTGTGAGGAGTGATGTGATAGAGTAGTGTTGGCAGTGCAGAAGGAGATGTGGGGTGAGGGCTGTGATGTGGCAGACGGAGTGTAGGGGAATGAGTAAGAGCTGGTTAGGTCATTGAAGCGCCTCCTGCACTGTATGCAGGGTTGTGATATTTTGGTGGTGCCGGTGATGACCTCTGCCACCTCAAGCCAGGCCTTTGTGGTGTTCGAGGCAGGCCACTACCTCCTGTCTGCCGGGTGGAAGATCTCCCTTCTCCTCCTCCTCCTCCTCCTCACCCCATCCAGTAAGACCTGGAGTAAGGCATCATTAAACCTGGGAGCAGCCTTCCCCCTGGGCTCCATGCTGTAATTTTGCCTATTTTCTGCAGCATCAGTCAGTGGAGGACAGCCTATGATGCGGGTGCGCAGTCCTCCCGCTGCTCATCTTTCCAGCGCGAAACCCGAAAGCCACGTTAAGTGGCTTCAATTTACTTACGATCGCGTGGGGAACCCACCGATTTCACTGGGCCGGTTACCCAAGCGCCCAGTCGACCCCCCACTGCCAACCCGCCTCCCTCCTAATATTGGGCCCAACGTTTCAGGTCAAAGACCTTTCGTCAGAACTGGAAGATGTTAAAAGAGTTAAAGTTTTTGAGCATAGTTATAGGATCCTTAGAACATAAGAAAAGTCAGAAGATCACAAGGTAATTACAGATGAGGAATTCAGCCATCAGGAGATACCCTAACATCTTCGATCGTAACAACCAAATTATTCCTTTAATGATTCCAGTATTTTTGCCTCCACTACTATATTCCACATGTTGATTCAAGGTAAAAAGGGCATTTGTCCTTCGAATAATCTAATTGATACATTTCAGCATCCAACAGTATTTTACATCGAGTTACATCGAAACTACAGCATAGAAATAGGCAATTTGGCCCAACTGGTCTATGCCGGCGTTTATGCTCCACATGAGTCTTCTCCCTCCCTACTTCATCTAACCCTTTCTCCCTCATGTGCTTAGCTTTCCCTGTGGTAGCACATTCCACATTCTTACCATTCTTTGGGTAAAGAAGTTTCTCCTGAATTTCCTATTGGATTTATTAGCAAATATTTTATATTTACGACCTTTAGTTTTGGACTCCCCCACAAGTGGAAAGATTTCTCTCCGTCTACCCTATTAAACCCTATCAATATCTTAAAGACCTCTATCAGGTCACCCCTCAGGCTTTTCTTTTCTAGAGAATAGAGTCTCAGTCTGTTCAGCTTTTCCTGATAAGGATATCCTCTCAGTTCTGGTATCATCCTTGTGAATCTTTTTTGCACCCTCTCCAATGCCTCTATATCCTTTCTATAAAATGGAGACTAGAACTGTGCACAATACTCCTAGTGTGGTCTAATCAAGGTTCTACACAAGTTTAACATCACTTCTTTGCTTTTCAATTCTATCTCTCTAGAAACGAACCCTAATGCTTGATTTGCCTTTTTACGGCCTTATTAACCTGTGTTGCTACTTTTAGTGATTTGTGTATCTGTACCCCTAGATCCTTTTGCTCTTCTATCCTGTTTACACTCTTATTATCCAAGCAGTATGTGACCTCCTTATTCCTCCTACCAAAATGCACCATTTTGAGTGGCCCTAATGTCTTTGACTACAATACATTGGCTGGAAGGTTATTCCAATGTTTATTATGCTTTGAGTAAAGATTTTTTTTAATACCTCTTAAATTTACTTTTCAAATTTATATTCTTTAGTTCAACGTACTTTGAAGTAATATTCTAGGTTCACTTCATCTCTACCATTTAATATTTTGCATACCTTGAAGAGGTTTCCCACTTAATGTCCTCTGCAGACTGCAATGCTTCAGTCAGCGGATAAAGAAAACTAATTTCAGATAGGACTTTTATTTCCCACCTGAAATTTCTCTCTATTATTTTAGTGGAGGCATTAGCCAGTTTAAAATGAATGGGTTAATCACTCTGCTAAAATAGGGGAGAGAGGAGTTTCACACATGTTATGCCAGTATCCCACAGCCTAATTTCAGGGCCAATGTCCTTACATGATTTTTCCTCTAATGACTTTGTCAGATTTGTAATTATGATTTGAAGTTTTTGACATTGTCAAAAAAACTATAATCTCTTATGCATGGTTTGATGTGAAATATAATTTGAATTAGTCTCTTGGAGAGCTGAAGTGGCTTACAGCTATCTTTCTGAGCAGTAATAGTTTTATCAGCCAGTAGAGTTCAGTGGTTAATTATTCTAAATAGCTAATTAGAACAGCTAATTCATGTACTTACAAATAAAAGCAGGAGTTGAAATCACTTGAGTTATATTAAGTTATATGGCAATCATCATGATAAATGCTGACTAAGGTTATAAAATGTCAAGGATTCTTTAATGTTCCTTTCACGAGACACTTATGAGATAGCTAAAATCTATTTGATACATATGCCTTATTATGACAATCCATTCATTACAACAAACATTGGGCCCTATTTTTGAACTTTTAAATGTAAAAGCAGTTTATTCTGTTTTGTGATGGTATCAGCATAAACATGCCACCAAGCCAATCAAGCCCCACTTTCGACTCCATCAAGCTTTAACTTACCATCAGCAGTAAATAAAGACATCCAATTGGTGAACAACTGAGCAAGTTTGTAGGTAATTGTATTTGGAATACTGCAGTGAGAGCTGATCAGAAAATAACACATCGCCCTAAAATTCCCAGAAAGTCCAGCATGAAGTAAATTTAATGGTGGAGAAAATAATGACTACAAGGTCAACATCCTTAGCATATCCAGTCACAAAACTGGGATGAGGAAAATAGAAGCACCGGTCTGAAGACAATTCAGTGACATGAACAAGGATTGTATTTAACCACTAAACCAGAAGACCAACCAGTGGTGAGTCATCCAAAACTCTGCTGCCTGTTTCCTAACTCGCACCAAGTCCCGTTCACCCATCACCATCTGTGCTCGCTGACCTACATTGTCTCCCGGTCCGCTAATGCCTTGATTTTAAAATCTCATCCTTGTTTACAAATCCCTCCCTATCTCTGTAATCTCCTCAGTCCTACAACCCTCCGAGATCTCTGCGCTCCTCCAATTCTGTCCTCTTGCACATCCCCGATTTTCATAGATCCACCATTGGCGACCGTGCCTTCAGCTGCCTAGGCCCTAAGCTCTGGAATTCCTTACCTATACCTCTCCGATTCTCTACCTCCCCTTTAAGATGCTCCTTAAAACCTACCTCTTTGACCAAGTTTTTGGTCACCTGTCCTAATATCTCCTTATGTGACTCGGTGTCAGATTTTGTTTGATAATGCTCCTGTGAAACGCCTTGGGATGTTTCACTATGTTAAAGACGCTATTTAAATGAAAGTTGCTGTTGTTGTTGTTGTCGTTGTTGTTGTTGTGAGCTGCACAACTGAAAGGACTAACACCAGTAAAGGGTTGCAGAATTACTTTTTTTAAAGCAGAAATGGAAATTGTTACAGATCCTGATGGGGATGGGACACTGCCCCTGATGTTGGTGAATTTTCTCTCAACACAAGCTCTTTTTACAAAGAACATACAGATATTGTTAAATATTAATCTATTATATGTTCAAAAAGGTGAACAGTCTCAAAATTCCAAAAGTACTGCACCTGTAGGTGGCACCGTAAACATAACGTTACGTGAATAATTGATTACAACGGGGCAGCATGTGACATCACGTGACAGACTCCTCCTCAACTTTCGGAATCCCAAGGTGTTCCTTTCAAAAGAAAAACCACAGCCCTTTGTGCCCAAAATATGTGGAAGCGAGCACAGCAATGTTTTATAAGATCAAAGAGATCAAAAAGTATTTGCCATTGAAGAGTATTGAAATGTTGCACAGGAAAGCAAAAGTCCGTCGGCCAGGCAACTCAAAAAGTCACATGCCACATAACGAGGCTGAAAGAGCCAATGGAAGCAGAAAAGAGCAAAAAGAAATTAGCTGAATAGTGAATGCATTATTCACTGAAGCGTTCATTTGGTAGGTTGAAAAGAGAGCAATGGGTCGAAGAAACAGGAGTGAAACCAGCCAACACCATCCCAAAATCTCGCACTCCCTCATCGAACCGACAGACAACCCAGCCGAAGCAGCATAATAATAAACTGACATTGAGGAAAACCAGATGTGAACAGAGAACGAGCGTGCCAACCCAGTGCTCCCCCCTCCCCGACAATGAGAAAAGATCACAGAAAAATCGCTCTCCCCTACTCCCTGAGTAGAGAAAGTTACCTAAGCCACCCCTAGTGATCCAGGATCGCAGGTAGCCTGAACTATCATTCAGAGACAGTGACTAGCCACAACACAATAACCAACAACCTCCCCCTTTCCTCAAACTTGCCCCCAACAGGTATGCTACACTTAATTTTTAAGTTTCCTTCCGCGGCCTAACCAATGGTTCTTAAAACAATTTGCTGGATGCGGCCAGTAGAAAGGTTAGCTTTTTCTTTTTAACTTCCCTTAATGTGGAGCCAGGAAGAGCTCTCCTGCTCCTCCTGACTCTACACTGCTCCCGGCCCACTATCGCCCCTTCTCCTATTTGATGTCAAAGCTGACCCAAATTGGTCCACAGGAAACTGGCAAGTAGCTTCAGAAGGCCCGACAGGTACCCACAGCTCACCAGAATTATTCTGATGAGGCCCTAGGGCCAATTTCGGATGAGCCTCTGGCTTCTGGCGCACACTGCAAGCGCCTCGACTATTTTGAGCTTGAAAATGGGCCTAAATGAATTTCTTCCCCACTTTCACTCTCATCGATGGCACGTGCAGGCAATTCTGTGCCTTATACCGTGTACACAATATACACTAAATCTAAATCTAACAATGATGAAGAAGTGTTTTGATTGGTTTTAGCTAAGAATTAAATATACCAAGAAAGAGCTTTTATTTTACTTGTATCAATTATTTTGAATGGATGAATTTAAATACATTCTTCTGCGCCGTTATTTTTCAGTTGAAATGGCTGTGGCTAAAAAACTGGCTTAAATCTAGACAATTTGTGATTGCCATTGATTTGACTGGGAGGCAGAGCTATGATTATCAACTTTTAACAGTTTCAGTGAGGGTATAGCTGGAGTGGCATGAAAGCTGCAGAAGATGATGGCGCGACATGAATGATGGGGTAATTCAATTATGCCATAGTTTCCTCAGACGTTTGTGCTAGAAAACAAACCCAACGCTGGAGATGTGCCATTACAGTAGTGCAAATCTCCAGGAAGTTCTGGGCCATAACATGTGTTGATACATTGGTCTGAAACAGCTTTGTATTGATATTTTCCACATATTACCCACCCTCTGGAATGCCCTCCAAGCCTCATGGGGGTAACGTTCAACTTCGGTGGGAGCAAAACACTAGTGATAGCAGATCACTACCCATTATACACCCCGTCCGATTTTCCTTTCCAGTTTTCCACCTCTGCTGAAGTTGAAAATTACCTCCCTTACTTTGAACCGATCTGCAACCCTCAGCTCTACTGGTGTTTGCTCTTTTGGTGGTATAAATTCATCCCCATTAGTTCTTGTCATTTTTGGGATGTATATGATGATCCTCCTTCTTAATTTCATTCGAATGCTTTATGGTTTCCTGCCAAGTTCTCTTATTTCTGGACATTGCATTTGAATGATAGATCTTCCTCCTGTTCCTTGAATTGGACGGGAGGTTCAGCACTCATTTCAAATATGGAGCCTATAAGTACCATGGTCTTGTCCACTTCAGCTCAATTGACCTAGCCTTGCTTTACTTTTTTTTGGTTAAATTTTTGATAATTTGTTACCATTTAATTACCATATAAAGTTCAAGAGCCTTGTTTATTGCATGTTGAGATGCTTAGCGGTGATCATTGCTGGTTTCCATTCACTGAGTGACTTAATTGTTGATGACAGATTAAAAGCTGTGGAGCTAATAAATGGAATCATAGCTCAGTGGTAACTGAATGGAGTTATTGCTAAAAAAAACTATCCAATGTGCCTTAGCTCTAGACAATTGAAAATAGGGGCCCACTTTTATTATAATAACCTGGAGATACAGACTTTATATTTTTTCCCCTTGAACTTGTTAACCTGAAATGATGTGTAGCAGTTATCAAGCATAATGTTAGCTGGCATGCCCTGAAGTACAAGATACCTCCATTTGGTAAATGATAGGATTTTATACAGGTTCTGTGTTATGCTTCAAATTACAGTTTGAACATTCCAGTAATGAACCATGCCTAATTGGGGCTTGGGGCAAAAGTCAAAATAGCTATACTAAAGAATATTTAAAGTGATTAGCAAAACATTTGTAGCTGCACAGTTATGCTGTTGAGTCAATACAATTAATTGCCACCAACTGATGGATGTGAAGTATTTGATTCCCAAAACAGTGGTCGGATACTAACACACTGCAGTGTTTTTTTAAAAATCAGAGAGCAAAAACTAAAACCAGGACTGTAGTTAATTTTACATACGTCAGTTTTGCATTACCTAAAAGCACTACCTGTGGGCCAATACTCTTTCAGTACATAATTAAATTGGTCTATATTAAGATATGTGTGGGATACCTGTATGCAAAATCCAAATTGTGCAGATAATTTAACTGTCAATTCTGTAATTTATTTCCTTTCAGCACATCATCTGTGGGCAATGAATGCTTCCTACATCAATGCAATAATTCTATAGGATATGGAGGTCACAAATTAATCTGTTCACTTGAAAACCTTATGTGTTTATTATTCTGTAGTTTAAAAATATCTGAGCTAAGAATGGAAAATGGAAGGAAATGAATAAGTATTTTTAATTGTTCATCTGTATAAGACCACTTTTAACTGGCTATCATCTCCATATTATTCATTATGAAATGATATCACTATTTGTGTTCCAAGTGTCCAAATGATTATATGTCCTTTTTTATAGCAATTATTCAGCCAAAGTAATCAGTTATTATGATTTAACCATAGATTTTCTTAGGAAAGTGAAAACCATCTTGATTGTACTTAAAGAGAAAATAAAATATTTGATCCCAATAAGTCATGAGGGTGAGAGGACAGGTGAGTGTTAATTCAATAATCCACAATCTAAGCTGTTTAGTTCTTATTAGATTTGCAACATGTTTTTTTCCTAAAATGTTTTGAGGTTTATGTTACAATTTTATGACAAAATCAATGTACATATTCTTGGATTCAGGTTCTCTAGTGATTTCCTCACTGTTGCTTGTCATTGAAATGTTATTTTCTCTGTGCAGCAGGTTTTTATATTGACAGCCTTGTTCTTTTGAAAAGGTTGAGTAGATATAATTGGGCTAGAACAAGCAAAAATATCAATGTTCTGAAAGTTTACTGAAATATTCTGTGAAAGTCTGTAAAACAGTTTCTTGCGCCACCTTTGGAGGTGGCCTGGTACATTCACTGGCGAGGCATTCAGCTGTTAACTCAGACTTGCTTGTCATTTGTTTTCAACTTCATTGCAGAAGTTTAATGTAATGGTGTTCTCATTCAGCTGTAGTTGTTGCAGTAAATGAAAACATTTGAAAGATATGAGGAAATTGGGAGGGAGGGGGAAGTGATTATCTGTGCTGAGTGGTAGTCAATTAACAGCCAGTAGTAATGGAGATAATCTGTGTTACCCAAGATCAGCACTTTTCACCTTGCTGAGGCA
The DNA here is from genome assembly GCF_035084215.1 of Heptranchias perlo. Taxonomy (NCBI): domain Eukaryota; kingdom Metazoa; phylum Chordata; class Chondrichthyes; order Hexanchiformes; family Hexanchidae; genus Heptranchias; species Heptranchias perlo. The sequence goes on from NC_090327.1 coordinate 88,611,891, forward strand.
GTGCATATACTTAAATACCTAGAATCGAAGGAGTGGACATTTGTGTATTGGCTCTTAAGCAGTGCGGTAGGTGGACAGGCCACTTGATCAGTAAGTGGTTTGTAATTTAGTTGTTCTAAAAGATCTTGAACCCACATATGGTAGCGATGGCACATGGAGAGTGACATCTGATGGTAGGTTGATATCATTTGCCTTTCTCCTTTTGTAATTTGGTGTACCGCCTTAATCATAAGCATATAAGGAACTGTGAAATGAGAAATTACCATTTGGTTTGTTTGGACCATGTACAATTTATACTGTTGCTGGAGGCTAAATTGGGCCGCGTAGTGCCTGTTGTGTAGGCGCTATGTGGATTCCTGAGCCTCGAAAATGGAATCCGAGATGCGTGCGGATACTTCTGGCGTGACGAGCGCAGGACGCCATCTTTTTAAAGGCGTTTGCACACGTGCACCTAACGAACCCCGAAAGCATATAGAATAGGGAGATTTTGACGTAAATCAGTGTGCAACGCTGATTTGAAGCAGCCGGCGGTATTTTCGAACGCCCCGCTCCAGCCATCGCACTGTCCTAACCTCGCACAGCTCAACAGGAGTTAAAAGGCTTGAAGGACCCCCCATCAGCACTATTTAAAGGGATCATGCAGGAGTCACAGGTCAGTTGCTGGATTATTTATTCTGGCTGCTGGTACAATTTTGCGTGTTTATGAAAGTTTCCTATACTTGGAGAAAGTTGTAATATTACATAGAGAGCAGTCTGGCTGGTCATGCTAGTGGCATTTAAAATAGTGTGCTGAACAAGGTTGCTGCTAGACATGAGTGGCCTGCTAGGGTTTCCTCTGGGAATTGAACTTGACTGGGAGCATGGAGAAAGGCCGCGCAGAGCAGGGCAAGCTGCCAGAAGAGGGAGAGGAGGAGGAGGTGCAGGGCACTCAGCAGTCAGCCATACCCAACGAAGATCTTCAGGGACCAATTCTCTTACCTTAACTTCAGCGATAACTAGTGTTTCCGACGGCTGTGATTCACGAAAGAGATCGTGATGAAGATTTGTCAACAGCTGCAGCCACAACTGCAGTCTCAGAGCAGGGCAAGGACAGCATTGCCTGTGGCTGTCAAGGTAACTGTGGTGCTTACTTTTTACGGCACTGGCTCTTTCAAGCTGCTGCTGGCAATATAAGCAACATCTCACAGTTTGCAGTGCACTGCTGTATAAGGGAGGTCACTGATGCTCTTTACGCACTCAGAAGCAGATTCATCATGTTCCCTCTTGACAGAGACAATCAGAATGAGCCAGCGCGAGGGTTTGCTCGCATTGCAGGCTTCCCCATGGTGCAGGCTGCCGTAGACTGCATGCATATTGCCGTGCATGCTCCACACCCAATCTCGGCCATATTCAATGCCCGCTATCCTGGCAGTAGTCATGATTCCTTCATTCTGTGGCAGTCCAATGTACCAGCTATATTTCAAGCAGCACGGCAAGTCAAAGGTTGGCTACAGGACGACAAGGGTTATCCCATCATGAAGTGGCTCATGACTCCGGTCCGGAACGCACGCACACGTGCACAGCAGGCATACGAGGGCAATTAGGGATGGGCAATAAATGCTGGCCTTGCCAGCGACGCCCACATCCCGTGAACGAATAAAAAAAAACGAGAGCCATGCTGCTACACGGAACATGATCGACCACACCCTAGGCAAATGGAAAGTTGTCATTTGTTGCAAGAGGAATGGAATATAAAAGTAGAGATGTTTTGCTACAGATGTACAGGGCATTGGTGAGACCACATCTAGAATACTGTGTGCAGTTTTGAACTCCTTATTTAAGAAAGGATATAACTGCTTTAGAGGCGGTTCTGAGAAGATTCATTCGACTGATTCCTAGGATGAGGAGGTTATCTTATTAGGAAAGATTGGAGAGGTTGGGCCTGTATACACTGGAGTTTAGAAGAATGAGAAGTGATCTTATTGAAACATATAAGATCCTGAGGGGACTTGAAGGGGTAGATGCTGAGAGGATGTTTCCCCTTGTGGGAGAGACTAGAACTAGGGGCCAGAGTTTAAAAATATGGGTTCTCGCATTAAAGATGGAGATGAGGAGAAATTTTTTCCCTCAGGGTCATGAGTCTGTGGAACTCCCTTCCCCTGAAAGCAGTGGAGGCAGGGTCATTGAATATTTTTAAGGCTGAGTTAGATAGATTCCTGATTAACAAGGAAGTCAAAGGTTATAGTAGGTAGACGGGAAAGTAGGGGTTGAGGTCACAATAAGATCAGCCATGATCTTATCAAATGGCAGAGCAGGCTCGAGGGGCCGAATGGCCTACTCCTGTTCTTAATACGTATGTTCATATGTACGTATGTTCGTTAGGCATCATCAAGCAATGCTTCCACTGCCTGGACTGCTCTGGAGGAGCCCTGCAGTACTCAGCTGTGCTGGTATCAAGATTCATCGTTGTATGCTGCATGCTGCACAACCTTGCCCTTAAGAGAGGAGAGCCCATGCCACTGCCTATCTGGCGAGACCCTTAGCCAGAGGCAGAGGAGGAGGAGGAGAAGGATGAGATGGAGGAAGAAGTGGAGGAGGAGGAGAAGGAGGAAGTGCAGCAGGAAGTAGAGGAAGAGGCAGGGAGGCAACAAGGTAGACAGGCCATGGCTGCCAGGGTTCTGTGAGATCAGCTGATTAATGAGCGATACCAGTAACCTCAACGACACCTCCCCATTCACCAACAGTCCCACACTCCTTACCTTTCCGCTCCCACATGACCATCAAATCGTCCTCCTTATGATTACACATTACCTCCTCCCTCAACTCATTGCTGAAATGAAAACCAACACCAAATGCAAATTCAAATCCAAATTTATAAATGAACATGTAATATTTCCAACAAACTGAGGACTATTCACCCGTGTGTATTCCATTAGTGCCTATCGTTCGTGTGCCTTTTCCTTTCCTAGTGCTCTTATGAGGTGCTTTCTCAATGGCTGGAGCATGTGAGGTGGAAGGCTGCTGAGCTTCAATTGAGGAGCGTGCAGATGGCCTTGGAGGATGACTTCAAGCAGCTCTGGGCTGGGAGTTCCCGACTGCAGACTGCACCATCTTGGCCTGGGCTGCAGCAGTCTGGCCTGGCTGGCTGACAGGCAATGGCAATGGCACTGGCGGGGTGGCAGGGGTGGGAATAGGATAGTTGTCATCCTGAGAAAGGACAGCAGGTCTGACTGTCATGGCGCCACTGCCACTCTCCTGGGGCGGCGTCTCAGTAATCCTGGTGATCTGCTGGTGTTCCTCAGAGCAGTGTCCTAGGCCCAACCATCTTCAGTTGCTTCATCAATGACCTTCCCTCCATCATAAGGTCAGAAATGGGGATGTTCGCTGATGATTGCACAGTGTTCAGTTCCATTCTCAACCCCTCAAATAATGAAGCAGTCCGAGCCCGCATGCAGCAAGACCTGGACAACATCCAGGCTTGGGCTTTTTTTTTTATTCGTTCATGGGATGTGGGCGTCTCTGGTGAGGCCGGCATTTATTGCCCATCCCTAATTGCCCTTGGGCTGATAAGTGGCAAGTAACATTCACGCCAGACAAGTGACAGGCAATGACCATCTCCAACAAGAGAGAGTCTAACCACCTCCCCTTGACATTCAACGGCATTACCATCGCCGAATCCCCCACCATCAACATCCAAGGGGTCACCATTGACCAAAAACTTAACTGGACCAGCCATATAAATACTGTGGCTACAAGAACAGGTCAGAGGCTGGATATTCTGCAGTGAGTGACTCACCTCCTGACTCCCCAAAGCCTTTCCAACATCTACAAGGCACATGTCAGGAGTGTGATGGAATACTTTCCGCTTGCCTAGATGAGTGCAGCTCCAACAACACTCAAGAAGCTCGACACCATCCAGGACAAAGCAGCCCGTTTGATTGGTACCCCATCCACCACCCTAAACATTTACTCCCTTCACCACCGGCGCACTGTGGCTGCAGTGTATACCATCTGCAGGATGCACTGCAGCAACTCGCCAAGGCTTCTTCGACAGCGCCTCCCAAACCCACAACCTCTACCACCTAGAAGGGCAAGGGCAGCAGGCACATGGGAACAACACCACCTGCATGTTCCCCTCCAAGTCACACACCATCCAGACTTGGAAATATATCGCCGTTTCTTCATCATCGCTGGGTCAAAATCCTGGAACTCCCTTCCTAACAGCACTGTAGGAGAACCTTCACCACACGGACTGCAGCGGTTCAAGAAGGCGGCTCACCACCACCTTCTCAACGGCAATTAGGGATGGGCAATAAATGCTGGCCTCGCCAGCGACACCCACATCCCATGAACGAATAAAAAAAAACTGATTGCTGGACTGCTGTGTTGCCCAGGAAGCCCCTTTCAACAGTGGTCCTCAGATCCATGACAGCAGCAGTCCGAGCTCCAAACGCAGCAGTCATACCTTGGATGGCAGATGTTTGTGCTGCAATGGAAGCCGCGACATCATTCATCAGACGTTGCATCATGGTGGGTTCCACAGGTGTGCTGATGGAGGTGACCACGCGTTCCATCTGGGAAGGATGGGCTCCAAGCTCTGCGCAAAGCCCTGTGTCAAGTTGGAGCTGGACTCCTCCATGCCCCTTGACATTCTATGCAGGCTTTCTGGCAGGCTTTCCAGTGCACCAAGCATTTGGTTGTGTACGCCCAACAGCCTTCTTCTGTAGCCTGGCTCATCAAAGTCATCATCTAACTCCTCTGCAGCAGAACTGGTGAGCGACCTCGCCCTCTGGAGAGCTGGCACCTGTGGTATCCGTTTCCCCCTGCCCCAGCTATTGCGCATTTGTGCCCAGTATTTCACCACATGCCGATCCCTCCTCTATCCTAGCTTCTAAACTACGCACAGTGTAAGTATATGAGCTGGTGGCTGCGAGTGTAAGATTGAGTGACGGTGTGTCTGCATCATCACGGTCATCTTCCTCTGCCTCCTCTGACTGTGCCGGTTCCAGTTCTTGGGTATCTGAAATGACAAAGGGACACAAGTTAAGTTGTGGTGCTGAGAGAGGAGAAAGTAAGACAATCGTGCTTACAACATCTGCAGCACGAGTCAGAAAAGATTGTGGGATGAGGAAGAATGGGAAGAGAGAAGGAGGATTAGGTATTCAAAGACCCTCATCATCAATTCCGCCAGCACCGCCAGTGGCCACAGTGTCGGCCCGCCCAATGGCTGTCAAGGTTGAATAGCTGCCAGTGTGTAGGACTTGTGAGTTGTGGGTGTGCGGCTTGCAAGAGTGGTACTGTGTTAGGGTGAGATGCAGCATCTAATTTGAAGAATTGCGTAGTGATTGAAAGATTTTGTTGGTAGGTGGGTGTGATGGGGGGGTGTAGTGCGTGGAGCAGTGGTTGAGGCTAGTGCTGTAGTTGGTAGCATATGCCACTTGACAGTTGAAGTCACTCACCTTGACCACTCGTGTCAAATCATTGAACCTCTTCCTGCACTGCATCCATGTGCGTGGTGCGATGCTCCTGGCATTAGCATCGTGCACGACTTCCTCCCACTGCCTCTTCAACATGTGTCTGGAGGGCCTCCTGCCATCCATGGATAAAGGATGCCTCTCCGTGCGTCCACCTCTTCACCGATGCCTCTAGTGAGTAATCCGAGAACCTTGGTGCATGCTCTTTCACAGGCCTAGCCATTCTTCAGTGTATTCCACCACAGAGATAGTTGCCACATCAATTCCAGGTTTTCTTTCAGCCACAGTGCATCTCCCCTTTAAGAGGTGGCAGCTTTAAGTAGTGCCAGCCACTGGTGATATCTGGGTCCCCTGGGGGCTATCCAATTTAACCCCCATGTATTTTCCCCAATTTTCTTAATCTCTTGATAGAGGTGAGCAACTAACTATAGGCAAGGAACTCTGCAGCTGAATTTGTAGGCAAATATCAGCGATGAATCAAAGCTCTCCACTGCCCCACAGGACCTCCTGAATTCATGCATTATTTCCAATCTTGTTTAATTTTTCTGACACCGATGGTATTCCTGAATTTCAAAATGTTCCAAGGACTCCTGTTACCTGATTTCTTTTTAGAGTCCTAAGAGTTGTGGATTAAGGAGACCTGAAACCTGGTTTACAGATTGACGCACCTGGTGAAGGATGCCAGCACTGGGGAATGGAATGCGTACCGCTATGGCCACCCGTGTCAGCATTAAGCATTCCCAGATGTAAAGCAAAGCTTCCTCCACTCTTCCCTAATAATGGGCCTCAGCCCCAGAAGAGCACCCCCTACCATTTCAATATGGCATTTTTTTCCCCATTTCCTACCTTAACCATCCATCGGATGCTGCACGAGACTAATGCCATTTCACATAGGGCCCTTAAATCCAATCAGTCTGTGGTAAATTTGAACTCATTCCCTCGAGGTGAAAGGCCAATATATTTTAAATGAATATTTTGTCTCTGTATTCACAAAAGAAAGGGGTGATCTGGACGTAGTAGTTAAAGAGGAGAGGTGTGAAATATTGGATAAGGTAAACATAATGAGAGTGGAAGTACTAGAGGGACTGGAAAAGTTGATAAGTCACCAGGGCTGGATGGATTGTTTCCCAGGCTATTGAAGGAAGCCAGGGAGGAAATAACGGATGCTCCGAGGATCATTTTCCAATCCTCACTAGGTACTAGTGCAAACGTAGAACCATTGTTTAAAAAGGGTACGAGGGAAAGGCCGAAAAAATTATAGGCCGGTCAGTCTTACCTCAGTGGTGGGCAAACTATTAGAATCAATACTGAGAGATAGGATAAACTGTCACTTGGAAAGGCATGGTTTAATCAGGGATAGTCAGCATGGATTTGTTCAGGGAAGGTCATGCCTTTCAAATCTGATTAAATTCTTTGAGGAAGTGACAAGGAGGATTGATGAGGGTAATGCAGTGGATGTTGTCTACATGGATTTTATAAGGCATTTGACAAGGTCCCACATGGCAGACTGGTCAGAAAGGTAAAAGTCCATGGGATACAGGGAAATGTGACGAATTGGATCCAAAATTGGCTCAGTAACAGGAAACAAAGAGTAAAAATCGATGGATGTCTTTGCGAATGGAAATCCGTTTCCAGTGGTGTGCCACAGGGCTCAGTGTTGGGTCCTTTGCTGTTTGTGGTATATATTAATGATTTGGACTTGAATGTAGGGGGCAGGATTGGCAAATTTGCAGACGACACAAAAATTGGTTGTGTAGTTGATATTGAAGAGTTTAGCTGTAGACTCCAAGAAGATATCAATGGGTTGGTGGAGTGGGTGGAAAAGTGTCAAATGGAGTTCAACCCGGAGAAGTGTGAGATAATGCACTTGGGGAGGGCAAACAGTAAAAGGGAATACGCAGTAAACGGGAAAATATTGAGAGGGGTAGAGGAAGTGAGAGACCTTGGAGTGCATGTGCACAGGTCCTTGAAGGTGGCAGTACAGATCGATAAGGTTGTGAAGAAGGCAAACGGAATGCTTTCCGTTATTAGCCGAGGTATAGAATACAAAAGCAGGGATGTAATGATGGAACTGTATAAAATGCTGGTAAGGCCGCAGCTGGAGTATTGTGCGCAGTTCTGGTCACCACATTATAGGAAGGACGTAATTGCTCTGGAGAGAGTGCAGAGAAGATTTATAAGAATGTTGCCAGGGCTTGAAAATTGCAGCTACGAGGAGAGATTGGATAGGGTTGTTTTCCTTGGAGCAGAGGAAGCTGAGGGGAGACTTGATTGAGGTGTACAAAATTATGAGGGGCCCAGATAGAGTGGACAGGAAGTACCTGTTTCCCCTAGCGGAGAGTTCAAGAATTAGAGGACATACATTTAAGCTGATTGGCGGAAGGATTAGTGGGGACATGAGGAAAAACTTTTTTACCCAGAGGGTGGTGGGTGTATGGAATTCGCTGCCTGAATTGGTGGTAGAGGCAGGGAAGCTCAATTCTTTTAAAAAGTACCTGGACCTGCACCTAAAGTGCTGTAAGCTGCAGGGCTACGGACCGGGTGCTGGAAGGTGGGATTAGAATGGGCACCTGGTTGTTCTTCGAGCCGGTGTGGACACGATGGGCCGATTGGCCCCCTTCTGTGCTGTATCTTTTCTATGGTTCTATATCTAACCTAAGAGTTTCCCAAAGACACTTTATTATATTTTGACACGGAGGAGCACTACAATCAGAGCCATGCCTCCACTACAGCTCTGATAGAACAAATTGGCCTTCTGAAGCAGGGGTTCCGCAGCCTGGAGAGGTCTGGAATCGTTCTGCAATACAGCCCCGGCAGTGCATAACTTTGCAAAGACCCTGCAAAGGGGCCAAACTTTATACATACTGCGGAAGGAAGTACTGCAGGATCAGGAAGATCAGCAAGGAGATGGGGAAAGCAAGGGCCACCAATCCCGTCAGCTGCCAGAGCTCTGTGGCAGCAACTCATGGAACAGAGGTTCACCTGAATAATCCATCCCCTCCTCTACCCAAAGCACTAACAGTCCCTCCTCCAATATCACCAAAATCCTTACACCCATCACATGACCACCCTCAAAGTGTACACCTTCTTGGGTGTTTTACTCACATCATTACAAATGTGAAGACCGACAACTAAGTTAAGAAAACCAAGATGCATCATCAGTATTAATATCAGAATTCTAAAAACTTAACAATCGAGAACAAAAATTCACCCTTGTGCAAAGCCGTAGTAACCAACTTCTGTGTTCTTTTCCCTATTCTGGTGCTCTGTTGAGGTGGTTATAGAATCATAGAACGTTACAGCACGGAAGGAGACCATTTGGCCCATCTAGTCCGCGCCTACTCTATGCATGAGCAATCCAGCTAGTCCCACTGCCCCACCCTATCCCGTAGCACTGCACATTTTTTCGTTTCAAATACTTATCCAGTTCCCTTTTGAAGGCCATGATTGAATCTGCCTCCACCACCCCCTTGGGCAGTGCATTCCAGATCCTAACCACTCGCTGTGTAAAAAAGTTTTTCCTCATATAACCTTTGGTTCTTTTGCCAATCACCTTAAATCTACGCCCTCTGGTTCTTGACCCTTCCGCCAATGGGAACAATTTCTTTCTATCTATTCTGTCAAGACCCTTCATGATTTTGAACAGCTCTATCAAATCTCCTCTCAACCTTCTCTGTTCCAAGGAGAACAATCCCAGCCGCTCCAGTCTATCCACGTAATTTAAGTCCCTCATCCCTGGAATCAATCTCGTAAATCTCCTCTGCACCCTCTCTAAGGCCTTCACATCCTTCCTAAAGTGCAGTGCCCAGAACTGGACACAATACTCCAGTTGTGGCCGAACCAATGTTTTATAAAGGTTCATCATGACTTCTTTGCTCTTATTATCTATGCCTCTATTGATAAAGCCTAGGACCCGTATGCTTTTATAACCGCTTTCTCAACCTAACATGTGTAAGGGGTTTCTTTTTTACTGTTTCTCGGGCTTATAATAGGTCAGCCAGTTATGTTTTCCTGAGCTGCCCTGCCCGCAGTGCGGTTGCGAATCGCTTACCCCTTCCTGATTCTGAGCTGAGGACTTATCGAGTGGTAACAAAGACAGACAAACAGACCAGTGGATTGGTGCAAGGAAAACCAATGTTTATTAATAAGAAAACTAAAACTACAAAGTAAACAGTATAATACAGAAGATAAAAAGAAATCGCTATGGATGTAATACAGTTTTACGCTTAACGGGTTGGAAGAAACGGACACATCGAGGGAAAATTCTAAAATCACAAGTTTAGCAATATCCCCTTTAACCCCCACCCTTACACTTATGCTAGGTTGTCTTGTGGCGGCCAGAAAATTAATGCTCACCGGTGAAACAGATGAAAAGGCCTGGCCTCTGATGCCCTGCTGCTGCCGTTGACATGTGGTTGCGAGGTTTACTGGATGGCTTCCTTCTTAGTTGCTAGCAGACAGCAGGACCCCGAGCCAGGAGGCGAAGAGAAAGAGAGAGAGAGATACTGGGTAGCCCCAGTTATACCCTCTAGGTAACAGGTTTTTTTCATACCTTATCAGCTTGCTTCATTGTTTGATTTAAGCACGAAACGTAAGACAAAGGACCCCATCTCTGGCCCATTTACATTAATGGCCAATTCCTGTATTTCTGAGTTCCATAACTGCTTTAAGACAAAGGACCTAATTTCTGGCCCATTTACATAATGGCCGTTTCCTGTATCGATCTGTTCGCTAACTGCTTTACCATTGTTCCGAATGTACCTTGATGGTTCACCTTTTGTCCTGCGATCACTTCCTGCTCGAATTTTGATGTGTTGGCCGGCCATGTTGATAGCTTGCCTCAGGGCTAGAATGCAGCTGCATTGTTTAAAGAAACCTGTCTGAAACACGAAGCCTGCCGAGTTGTTGCGAATGCAATTTCAAATCTGCCGGTCCTCGGCCATGTGTCTGACTGCAGCCATTTTGAGAGACCTTGGATTTTTTTTAAAACAGTCACACCAGGGTTTCTTTAATAACTCCAATAAATCTTCGGGGTGGGGGGAACATGTGAAATTTTGCGAATCCCTTCACCTGACACCTTCAACGATTTATGCACTAACACCCCCAGATCCCTCTGTTCCTCCACCCCTTTTAGAATTGTAGTCTCTAGTTTATATTGCCTCTCCTCATTTTTCCTACCGAAATGCATCACCTCGCATTTTGCCACGTCAGACTTCATCTGCCTCGTGTCCGCCCATGCCACCAGAGTGTCTATATCCTCTTGAAGTCTATCGCTATTCTCCTCCCTGTTTACTACCCTTCCAAGTTTTGTGTCATCTGCAAATTTTAAAATTGTGCCCAGTACTCCCAAGTCCAAGTCATTAACATATATCAAGAAAAGCAGTGGCCCCAGCACCGACCCCTGTGGAACACCATTCTACACCTTCCTCCGGTCCGAAAAACAACTGCTCACCACTACTCTCTGTTTCCTGTCATTTAGCCAATTCTGTATCCGTATGTTGCTATTGCCCCCTTTATTCCATGGGCCGCAATCTTAATAGCAAGCCTACCATGTGGCACTTTATCAAACACTTTTTGAAAATCAATATACACCACATCAACTGCATTGTCCTCATCTACCCTCTCTGTTACTTCATCAAAAACTCTATCAAGTTGGTTAAACACGATTTGCCTTTAACAAATCCGTGCGTGCTATCCCTAATCAATCCACACTCATCCAAGTGACTGTTAATTCTGTCCCGGATTATCGTTTCCAGAAGTTTCCCCACCACAGAGGTTAAACTGACCAGCCTATAATTGTTGGGTTTATCCTTACACCCTTTTTTGAACAAGGGTGTAACATTTGCAATTCTCCAGTCCTCTGGCACCACCACCATATCTAAGGATGTCTGGAAGATTATGGCCAGTACCTCTGCAATTTCCACCCTTACTTCCCTCAGCATCCTAGGGTGCATCCCATCCAGACCAGGTGACTTATCTATTTTAAGTACAGCTAGCCTTTCTATTACCTCTTCTTTCTCAATTTTTAGCCCATCCCATGGTTGCCCCATGGCTCGAGCTTGAGAGGTGGAAGGCTGCTGAAATTCCACTGAGGGCTCATGAGATGGTTGTGGTGGGCAACCTTGAGAAGCCCTGGCCATTCAGGGCCCTGCTGCAGGCTGCTGCAACTCGGTGGGATAGTGTAGCCCAGCTGTCTGTCTGGAACTAAAAAGAGCACTAGTTCAGAGCTTGGTGGGCGAGCAGACAGGATGTCATCCTGAGGGAGGACAGCATGTGCCTCTCCCATGGTGCCACTGCCGCTCTCATGGGGCTGAGCCTAAACACTTCCACTGCTCTGCCGAGAACAGAGTGCAAGAGCGATGTGACACTCTCCAAGCCCCTACCCACGCTTGTCTTCAGGCTTTGAAAGTCAGAGGAGATGCTGGAACCCAGAACCAAGGTGGCTGTAGTCTAAGTCTCCATTACTGTAGGCTCCGCTGCAATGTTCATAGAGCTGACCACTTCCTCCATGATTGAGTGTATGGTCTCAATGCCGTGCACGAATACCCAACACATTTGGAGCTGGACTCCTCCATGCTCTCTGCTACTGTGCACAAGCTTGCTGGCAAACATGCCAGTGCTCGTAGAAAGTCCTGGTGTATAGCTATCAGTTTTCTTCTGTAGACTGGGCCCTCGAAGTCTTCATCTGTGCCCTCAACACCATAGCTGTGATGGAAGTTCTCCCTCTGGTGAGCTACTTTCTGAGCCATCCTATGCTCCTGCCTTTGCTCCAGAGCACTTGTGCAGGGTGAATCTCCCAGTGCAGTCTCCTCTATCTAACCCTCTAAAGTACGCAGGTGCCAATCTCTGAACCAGTGCTTGCTAAGTTAAGATCCAGTGACGCTTTATCTTCTGAAGGCCTGTCCTCCTTTTTCTCTGCTCACAATTAGCCCTTTTCTACTGCTGGACCCGAAAGGGAAGAGAGGGACAAGTGGCAGCATTTAGTGGCTTGGGTAAGCAGAGACAGATGAATGGCTGCTCAAAGCAGCAGCACTTAATCATAAGTAGTGTGTGAGGATGAAATTTCAGTGAGATTTCAGCTCCTGGTGCATCCTCTGCCTACAATGTCCATTGTAAACAATTTTACAACACCAAGTATAGTCCAACAATTTTATTTGAAAATCACAAGCTTTCGGAGGCTTCCTCCTTCCTCAGGTGAACGTGGAAATGAAATCCTCGAACCTTTCGCATTTATAAATCATAGAACAATACCTGGTGATTACAGACAGTCTTTCCAACTGCCCGTTGCCAAGGCAATCATCTCTCTCTCTTTTTTTTTTGGTTGTTTGTGTATTCGGTGGCCCTGTAGGTAACACCTCTTTGTCTGAACACTTTGATTGCCTTGGCAACGGGCAGTTGGAAAGACTATCTGCAATCACCAGGTATTGTTCTGTGATTTATAAATGCGAAAGATTCGAGGATTTCATTTCCACATTCACCTGAGGAAGGAGGAAGCCTCCGAAAGCTTGTGATTTTCAAATAAAATTGTTGGACTATAACTTGGTGTTGTAAAATTGTTTACAATTGTCAACCCCAGTCCATCACCGCCATCTCCACATACAATGTCCATAAAATTGTTCCAGTGGGGAGAGTGCATGGATGGACGCTCACCTTCCTCCTGCCAGCTTGTTCTGCAAGAAAGAACACAGTAAGCTAGTAATAGCCTAATGAGATGACACCCTGTGCATATCAGGGTGGAATAGTGTTGGAGATGTGTGAAAGATGGCTCAGGTGTGTGGAGGTAAGGGAATTAATAATGTGGACAGTAGCAGGTGAAAAGTGTTGCAGCAGTAGCACAAGGAAGTGGAGTGGTGTGCTGCAATGATTGGAGGGGAGTGATGAGAAGTAGGAAAGGGAACTGTTGTGTGTGCTGGGGCTACAATTAGTGCAGGGCTAAGGAGAGAGTAATAAGAGATATGAGTTAGGAGGCTTACCTTAGCAACCCATGTCAGGTCATTAATCTTTTTCCGGCATTGCAGCTAGTCCCTTGGTGCAATACTTCTACCACTGACCTGCTCTGCCACTTCTGTCCGCTATTGCTGGACAGCTCACCTGGATATCTTCTTTCCATTGCCTTAAAAGTGGATGTGCCTCCTCCTGTAATCTCCTCCACCAACACCTCCAAAGGAGTGTCTGAAAACTGGGGGACTGTTACACTTTCTCCTCTGCCTGCCATTTTTACAATTCTCTAAACGTAGTTTATTGCAGCCAAGCTGCGCTCTCCTTTAAGAGGTACAGGCTGCCTTTAAATAACGTCAAGGATGACCAATATTCCCATACCTCAATGGCTGAGCTGCCAATGAATAGTCCGAGTAGCACTGGCAGTCTGCCTGTTCTAACCAAATGAAGTAAGGGGAGCAATTTGGCATGATTTTTTGGGTCCAAGTGATTGGTGTGCACTCTGTGCCCAGAAACGGACCTAAACCAATTTCTCCTCCAACGTATCTAGTACCAAGATGAATAATGTGGATTGTATCGTATTCTTTTAAGTGAAAAGACTATTGTCTAAGGAACACTAGATGGAAATCTCAAAGTACTGGCTATTGCCAAAGCACGACATGTTATTGCCAAAACGTTGATATGAAGTTTTTATGTTTCAAATGTATTTTTCTAAACAGCTGTGCCAATAGAAATTTTGCCAACAAACCAGTGAGTCAACTTCAAATTTTTGCTCTCTGTGATTACCCTGAAAACCTGATCGGAGAAGAATTCATCTCTGCTAAATTTCCACACAGCTTTAGAAATTCAGTTTTGATATCTATTTTATCTACTTTACTTTGTGATTATGATCTAGATCAGGCTTTTCTCATCCACACCAGCATCCTTCACAAGTTTCCTTGTAAAGAAAAAGGCCAGGTGTGCTGTTCACAAGAGCCAGCATTTTCATTTGCAATGTACTAGACATTTTAGCTCCAATTTTAACTTGGGGCGAGCAACAAATGTGGAGCCATTGGGGTGAGCAGTTCGCCAATGTGAGGTCCGGGCCATATTAACTCTCGGGCCTCATTTCAATGCACCAAGCCTGAGACCTGCCTGAACCCCAAGTCAATGATGTGAGGCCATTGGGGGAAGCGGGGTGGTCGTGGCAAGAGGGCGCCACCGGGGCCCTGGGGGAACGTTCCCCGGTTCTTAAGGGAAGTAGATTGGGGAAAGGACAGAGGCGTTCGCAGTTGGGAGAGGGAAGAGAAAACCCAAGGTATCTTTGTGGGGCCCGGAGGAACACTCCTGCTTCTCCCAGCCCACAAGGAAATCTGAAAAAACAAATTAACTCACCTTCTTTGCCCTCTTCTGGGCCTGCTGCTCCTTGGTGCCAGGTTTCCCTGGTGAAGCCAGCACCAGGCGCCGACCTCACTGAAATCCAGTTAAAATGACGTTTAGGTCTGAATGACCACAACAAACCTGACTTTTGCATTTCAATGAGGCTCTTACCTGTTAAAATGGCTCAGGTGCGACTGTGGCATGGACAAGGTATGTACCACGCTGTCGATATTTTAACCCTTCGCTATCCCGTTTTCATTGGGTGCGGTTGATTAAAATCTGAGCTTTTGCCTTTTAATGCCATCTTCAATTTGTTTGTTGGTTATTTAATTGCATTCTTCAAACACTTTTTGTCGATGGTTTGTTAGAACTCTTTATTCCATAAGTAGACACATCGGCTGATACGAAATCTTTACTTTGACAAGAGTTTTCTTGAAGAACTTACAACTCTATTCACAGGCATTTAACAGGACAGAAAGTTTTCAATTTACACTGTCAGCACTGTGCTGGGAGAGCACGTCGGGAATTTGGCCATGGAGTTCAGTAGGCCCTGCAGGATGTTGAAAATTCTACCCTATAGACTCACCAGAGAACAGCAATATATTAAAAAAAGTCACAATATTTTGAGACATATGATCTAGGCAGCCCTGAAATCATGCTTTAATGTGCAAAGTCTCATCGAATTTGTGTTGTTTATTGCTGGGGCCTTCTGGAGGCCCAGAACAGAACCCATGTCTGCTCTTAGCAGGTATGGGTACAGTTGGGCCTATCTGACATGAGCTGGACAGAATTCCTGAAGTAGCCCAGGAATATCTCCAGACTTGCCCCCAAAGCTGCAGATTTAATGGGGCGGATCTAATAAATGTCCTCCTTTCCTGGACCACAATTTGTGGGATTATATATGTGGGCCACAAATTCGGCACATCCGGGTGCTGCCCCAATTTACACAGCCTGCCAGAATCGTACTGGAGTGTTTCATGCTCCCTCCTCCCTCCAACTGGAATTTCTAGTCTTAAATCTTACCAGAAGAATCATCTTTGTATAAATATGTATTAATGTCCACATTGAGTTGTAAAATTACAAATAATTTGAACATTTAAAAATGATCTAGACGATAACCTAAATAAACATGTAGAATTTATACATATATATATATATTAAATAACTCAATATTAATTGATCTTGAAAGTATATGGGATGGAGACATTTGAACAAAAAAAAAATGCTGTTCATACTTCTATGTGAGAAATAAGGTCCAAACAAATTCAGTAGTAAATTATCCATAATGGACACCAAAAAGACATGAAATAACAAAATTAACACCACAGAAAAGCAATAAAATAGAATGAAACTGTTCTGTGTCAAGACTATTGCAATACTTTATACAGATTGCAGGCGTATGTATAAAAAATCTTTATGAATGTAGACCTAGGCTTCTGCCTTTTAGAATTATAATGACAATTAACTGGAGTAAGTGGCGTGGAGGTTGACAATTGCCACAGGGGGAAAATGCACACACAAGAAGGAAAAGGGCATGTTACAGTACTCTTTTCATTTAACAATAAGGTCACAATGAGACCATGAGTTTTGTGCTAAATATAGGGATAATGCATCTGCAATTAGGTAAGGAACGATTGGTTGATATTTTACCTATCTTGTTCTACACAGACTGATAATTAGCATTTAGTCAAGGTAACTCAGATAGATGAGGAGTTGAATGTCAGTTAGTACTGGGCTAAAATTGTTTTCCGAAACCTTGGAAAAATCTGACGCAGGTTGCTTAATTAATAACGGACAAGAACCTGGAATACTAAATTGACTTATCATTCTACATTCTCATTTATATAGACATGACAATTAAATTTTGTAAATGACTTCTGAAGTGTGTTTACCTGCATAAATAAGTATGTTTTAAAAAAAAGTCTCCATCCATAATCAGCGGAATGCAAGCGTTTGACAGCAACATGCATTTGAAGGAAAAATGCGGGGTCTTGTGTGGACCCTGGGGTAGGAAACTTTAATTAATTATGATTACTTTAAAATTTATGTCTCAGGTGTCAACCCCCATTGCCAAATTACTTTCTTGTTTTATGGTTCAACATAAATTTATGGTTCAATGTGAAATGTACTTGGCACAGCAGATTTTTCAGAGCTGAACAAGAATTGAAGTGTAGTTACAAGCTTGGGTTATAATGATGTGCTGATAATTGAGCCTACCATAATGGAGTCAAGGTGATTGTAAATATTCTGGCTGTGGAATTTTAATGAGTTATCAGTGAAATAAACAGTAAGAACTACCATGAACAATGCTGCAAAATACTTTGAAGAGAAAATGTATAATCATCTTTTGTTGAATTTTGTTCCTCTTTCTTTACAATAAAATACAATTAAAGCAAAAATATATATATAATATTTACTAAAATAATACAACTTTTAGGACAATGCAACCTGAATTACAATTGTAGAATAGTTTACAATTTGCTTAAAAGATGAATCCGTGGTTGTCAAGGAGTTGGATGACTGAACAGGAGAATAAAATATTTTTCTCTTTGTGCTCACTGATAGCACCAAACATATGCAGGTGGGGCAGGGCACAAGATAGTGTACTTGCAAGGTGAGTTCCCTATTACATTTCGTTAAATATGCCATCATCCCTAAATAATCCAGCCTGTACCAGAGTGGCAATTCCACCTCTCATATTGATTACCCCTTAGCATCTTGCAGTGATGTTGGCCACTTAGTATTAATAAGTAGTGAGTTATTGGCTGCTTTGTGCTGCAGATTGATGTTACAGCCTAAACCAATTTCATTTTGAACAGAAGGAAACTGGAGGTGGGAGTACTCTCACCATGGGAAGTTGGACCTGGGTCCTGCGGTGCAATTGGCTGATATAAAATTTTCTTGACTTCAACACATCTCGATGAATATCCAAAGCTGAAAAGAATGTCAATCTGCAGGATTTCCTAAATTGCCGTTTGTTGACTCTTGATTATGCCTCCGTGAAGTTCGTTGGAATGTTTTTCTATATTAAAGGCGCTAAATCAATGCAAGTAGTTGTTTTTAACACAATTCCCTCAAAATTTCACACAGATGCTTCGGCAGGACATTGGCAGAACTGCTGGAGAAATGGCATAAACAGCTAAAAATGGCCTTTTCCGCCGTTTCTCCAGGGTTTCTACCGATCCTCTGCGAAAGTTACAGTGAAAGTTTGGGAGAACGCCAGAGATATTCAGGACCAATTAATCCTTGGTGAACGGGGAGACCTGAATAGAATCATCTCTACTGTTGTAGCTAATAATATTTAAGAAACTTATGAAATAGTTTGTCAGAATAATTATGTGGTGGGCACTTCCTACTAAAAGTGCCACTCCCTATAATTTTCTTCTCTATTAAGTTTCTTAAAGGATGAATCTAGGTTCTAAACATTTGGCGTTGGATTTTCTTTCCTAAAACCATCCATTTTTGGACAGTTTTGCGATGTAAAATGGGCAAATTTTTTTTTTTATTCGTTGATGGGTTGTGGGCGTCGCTGGCGAGGCCAGCATTTATTGCCCATCTCTAATTGCCTTTGAGAAGGTGGTGGTGAGCCGCCTTCTTGAACCGCAGCAGTCTGTGTGGTGAAGGTTCTCCCACTCTGCTGTTAGGAAGAGAGTTCCAGGATTTTGATCCAGCGACAATGAAGGAACGGCAATATTTTCCAAGCCGGGATGGTGTTTGACTCGGAGGGGAACATGCAGGTGGTGTTGTTCCCATGTGCCTGCTGTCCTTGTCCATCTAGGTGGTAGAGGTCACAGGTTTGGGAAGTGCTGTCGAAGAAGCCTTGGCGAGTTGCTGCAGTGCATCCTGTGGATGGTACATACAGCAGCCACAGTGTGCGGGTGGTGAAGGGAGTGAATGTTTAGGGTGGTGGATGGGGTGCCAATCAAGAGGGCTGCTTTGTCCTGGATGGTGTTGAGCTTCTTGAGTGTTGTTAGAGCTGCACTCATCCAGGCAAGTGGAGAGTATTCCATCACACTCCTGACTTGAGCCTTGTAGATGGTGGAAAGGCTTTGGGGAGTCAGGAGGTGAGTCACTCACCACAGAATACCCAGCCTCTGACCTGCTCTTGTAGCCACAGTATTTATATGGCTGGTCCAGTTAAGTTTCTGGTCAATGGCGACCCCCAGGATATTGATGGTGGGGGATTCGGCGATTGTAATGCCGTTGAATGTCAAGGGGAGGTGGTTAGACTCTCTCTTGTTGGAGATGGTCATTGCCTGGCATTTGTCTGGCGCGAATGTTACTTGCCACTTATCATCCCAAGCCTGGACGTTGTCCAGGTCTTGCTGCATGCGGGCACGGACTGCTTCATTATCTGAGCCGTTGCGAAAATAGGGTGGTGTATCACTGCAATCCCACCCCAAAAATGCTCGACAGAATTCTCCTTTAGTAAAACCCATCAGTCGCCATTATAGCTTGCCCTGAGCCTACTCCACCAGATGTAAATTAGTGCACGTGGATGTGGCTAAAGTTGTCAAACAATTCCGCCCAATTAGCACCCCTATCCTGATATTGGGAAGCACTGCCACTATATAAGCGGCAGTATGAGCAGCACAGTGATATCGCTGAGGCAGATACAGCAATGAGGAGACATCATTACCAACATATTTAAATCTTCGTGAACCTTTACCTGGACATTGATTTTTGATGTTTGGTGTTCTGGGGGTTCTCTGAAGGCTTCTCCTGCCATTCCCCTGCAGAGATTGCATCATGCCAGGGTGGGAAAGGCTCGATGGACCAACTAATCTTTTCCTGCACTTTTTTGTATGTTCCCTCAGTAATAAACATCTCACATTTCATCTACTCAGTTCATTAAGTTTCATACATCTTGCAAAATGAACTCCTCCACCTGTGAGTAACCTGATTTAAAATAATTGAAAATGACTTTTAAAAAACAATACTGAACCATTTAATAGTTTCACTGGTACACACTAGAATCATAGAATCATAGAAGTTTACAACATGGAAACAGGCCCTTCGGCCCAACATGTCCATGTCGCCCAGTTTATACCACTAAGCTAGTCCCAATTGCCTGCACTTGGCCCATATCCCTCTATACCCATCTTACCCATGTTACTAGTCTTAGTAAATTAAATATTTTTTGATATGAAAAGACTTTTAAAACATGCCTACTAGTGCCTGTGTGCTTAAGAAAACAGGCGCAATTTGAAGAGCCTTCCCGCACCAGTGCAATCAGTGGAAGTTCACAACTTTGACCTGGGGGCGTGACCTGTTTGTGGGCGGGGTCTGATTTGGGCAAACTGAATCTTGAACCATCGCAAAAGATCGTGGAAAACACAAAATAAGTGGCTTTGGGCGTAACTCACTTACGTTTAAAATTCTCTGATCTTTTGCGCCGGTTCGACTGACTTCACCCAGATTGCGCTGATATTACTGATGTAAACAGAAGGAAACTCAACCCCAGTATTTCCTGCCATCGCTTGCAATCTCTCCAAATAGATGAAAAAGTATGATTTTTTAAATTAAAATTCTGATATTTGATATATGTTAGTAACACTGCTGTTCTTCATTTTCTGTATATATTCGTATTGGGCTAGTCAGAAGTATGAGCCAATAAGCAGCAAAGCCCACAAGTGAAATCTTCATTGGACAGATTGAAATAATTCATTCTGTATACAGCAGGAAGCTTTAAACATTTCACTTGCTAGGCAGTTATTGGGTAGATGCAACCATCAAGAACAATTAGACTAATATTTACAGGCAAATCGTGTGTATGAGTGTCAACATGCACTGTCACTAAAATACAGAGACGGGGAAATTATGAACTGTGATATTTGTCCTAATTCTTTGCTTTTTGAATCTGTCATAATTGTTTAAAATAAAACCCAACCCTGCAGTATTTTTTTCATTTTCTTTTTGCAGTTTGATTCTTCAGCCCCTCCAGCGTGTCTCCCTTATTGTAACAATAAAATCTGAACTGTTGTAATATTACTGATGTGTTGTCATCCTTAACCAATAGATTCTGGTACAGGTGACAAAAAATTCAATCCCATCCATTCTCCCTCAGCTGCATTTCTGTATTGTTATGCGTACTGGCAATGAATATGAATCCTTATGTAGATCCCCTTGAACAGAGTTCAAGTAGCAGCAACAAGTTGGAAGGCAATGATGAAGAGGAATGAAATAAAAACAGAAAATGCTGGAGAAGCTCAGCAAGTCAGGCAGCATCTGTGGAGAAAGAAACAGAGTTAACGTTTCAGGTCGATGACCTTTCGTCAGATTTTGCTGAGCTTCTCCAGCATTTTCTGTTTTTATTTCAGATTTCCAGCATCCACAGTATTTTGCTTTTGATGAAGAGGAATGAGTTCATTTGATGCAGATGAGTGAAACTAATGCTCCTTGTCATACTGTGCACAAGTGATCCCAATCCACAGAAACATCATTAGCACCAGAATGCATTGTACAAACACCAAGGGCTGACAATGCTTAATAGCTGATATTGAACAGGTTTAGAGCATTAGACGGCAGCGAGTAGCAAGAACGTTGCCAGTCGATTTCGTCAGATGATCTTGATTGATTGAAAATACCAGAAAGTATTAAAAAAAGAGCAATGTCCAAGAAAGTGATTAAAATAGGCTGGAAACCAAATGCAGAACTAAAAAACAATACAAGTAGAACAGAATACTGGAGGGTAAGCTGAAAAGTAAGCTGCAGGTGAGAAAGGAACAAAAACAAAGAATGATACCAGAACTGAGAGGTTATACCTATCTGGAAATATTGAACTGGCTGGGGCTCTTTTGAGGGTTGACCTCATAGAGGTCTTTAAGATTATGAAAGGGTTTCTTTTTATTCGTTCATGGGATGTGGGCGTGGCTGGCAAGGCCAGCATTTATTGCCCATCCCTAATTGCCCTTGAGAAGGTGGTGGTGAGCCGCCTTCTTGAACCGCTGCAGTCCGTGTAGTGAAGGTTCTCCCATAGTTCTGTTGGGTAGGGAGTTCCAGAATTTTGACCCAGCGACGATGAAGGAATGGCGGTATATTTCCAAGTCGGGATGGTGCGTGACTTGGAGGGGAACGTGCAGGTGGTGTTGTTCCCATGTGCCTGCTGCCCTTGTCCTTCTAGATGGTAGAGGTCGCGGGTTTGGGAGGTGCTGTCAAAGAAGCCTTGGCAAGTTGCTGCTGTGCATCCTGTGGATGGTACACACTGCAGCCACGGTGCGCCAGTGGTGAAGGGAGTGAATGTTTAGGGTGGTGGATGGGGTGTCAATCAAGCGGGCTGCTTTGTCCTGGATGGTGTTGAGCTTCTTGATAGGGTAAACGTAAAGAAGATGTTTCCACTTGCGGGGGAAACCAAAATTAGAGGCCATAAAAATAAGGTAGTCACCAATAAATCCAATAGGGAATTCAGGAGAAACCTCTTTACCCGGAGAGAAGTTAGAATGTGGAACTCGCTACCACAAGGAGTAGTTGAGGTGAATAGCATTGATGCCTTAAGGAGAAGCTAGATAGGTACATGAGGGAGAAATGAATAGAAGGATATGCAGATAGGGTTAGATGAAGCGGGGTGGGAAGAAGCTCGTGTGGCTTATAAGCACCATCATGGACCAGTTGGGCCGAATGATCTATTTCTGTGCTGTACATTCTATGTAAAAAAGATTGTGTGGGCACTTGGGAACAGATAGAAATCAGCAAAAGAAAATAGGTAAGATGGATGTTACGATGAATAATATTTTTGAGAGAAAGGATAATGAAGTGATGGAGAGAAAAGTTATTGAGGAATTTGCAAATTTGACAGTGAAAACATTTTATGATTGGAACAGGTACAGTAGAGAATGTACAATTCTGCCAAGTAGTGTCTCATAGAAAAAACAGTAAAACAATGTCAAAAATAATAATTAAATATAGGAAATTAGCACTTAAAGTCTGATCATTGTCAAATATAGAAAGCTAACAGCTATTTTCCTTGCCTCTGCCATCTTGGTATAGGCATTAGCGCATGCGCAAATACCGAACGCGGGCAGCATGCAAAGTACGGAGAAATGGATACAATCAGTGTGCAACGCTGATTAAAAGTGCTAGACACCATTTTGGAACTTAACACTCAACTCAACTTATAGTCTTAACCCTGACCATCTGAACGTGTCTTAGAGTGCCTGGAGGACCCCCCACCAGTGCTATTTAAAGGGATCATGCAGGATTTACAGGTTAATGGCTGGATTATTGCTTTTGGTTGCCAATGCATTTGTACCTGTTTTTGGAGGTCTCCTATACTTGAATACCAGGACTAGGGGACATAGCCTAACATTTAGAGCCAGGACGTGCAGGAGTGAAGTTAGGAAACGCTGCTACACGCAAATGGTGGTAGAAGTTTGGAACGCTCTTCTGCAAACGGCAGTTGATACTAGCTCAATTGTGAATTCTAAATCTGAGATTGATAGATTTCTGTGAGCCGAGGGTATTAAGGGACATGGGGCTAAGGGGGGTATATGGAGTAAGGTCACAGGTCCATCATGATCTCATTGAATGGCGGAACATGCTCAAAGGGCTAAATGCCACTGCCACTTGCTGCCTCCAGATATTCGCCACTTTCTCCTGCAAGAAAGCGGGACATGTGTATGGGTGATATGCCTGACATGGTTGAATAGCTGCCAGTGTGTGTGGCCTGTGAGTTGTGTGTGGGCGGCTTCCAACAGTGGTAATGTGTAAGGGTGAGAGGAAGCATCTGATTGGAAGAGTTGAGTACTGATGGAAAGAGTTAGTTGGTATGTGGGTGATGGGGGTGTAGTGCTTGGAGCAGTGGATGCGGCTGGTGGTGCAGTTGGTAGGAGATGCCACTTGACAGTTGACCTCACTCACCTTGAGCATTCATGTCAAAGCATTGAACTTCTTCCAGCACTGCATCCATGTTAGTGGTGCTGTGCTCCTGGCATTGACTTTGTCCCCTACTTCCTCCCACTGCCTTTTGGGCATATGTCTGGAGGGATTTTGCCCTCCCGCCCCTGCGGATATAGGATTTCCCTCCTTCTGTCCACCTCTTGCACCAAGGTCTCTAGTGCATCAGCAGAGAACCTTGGTGCACACACTCTCGCAGGCCTGGTACCAACTCAGATCGGCAGATTGGTGAGGTCTGGCATGCAGATTGGAGGATGTGGGATTTAGTAGTGTGCAACCTTTATTCACTGTTTTAATATAACTCAACAGTTTGTAATCATAGGGATGGGACCTGCATCTGTGTTTTACGTGTGCAATGTTTGATCTCCATTCAGACTCTGTGCAGACAGCAGACTTTTATTTTTAACAAATATCAGATACAGGTTACCTTTAGGAGATTTTAAGAGACATCCTCCCTTTAAGAGATTGGACTCCTCCTGCTGGTGGAAAGTGCAAATTGCACTGAATCCTTATGTGCAAATTGCACTGAATCCTTATGTGCAAAGTGCAAATTGCACTGAATCCTTATGTCAACGCTGATTTTCAACGCTGCTTGAAGGTGAGTACTGAGGCCGGACAAAAGTCTTGCCCTGCCTCTGCAGGGGCCATCGGGCGTGGGTTAATAGTGGATTAACCCCTGCCCGAAAATAGGCCTTATCCAATTTTTTTCCCCCTCATAATTCCCTGAAAATGTAAGTATAGGTAGTTAAAGGTTTATAAATGGTGCCATAGAGTACAAGACAAAAGAGGTAATGATAAGTTTACACAAGACTATGGTTAGATCATATTTAGACTGCTGCGTGCAGTTTTGGATGCCCCATTATAGAAATACATCAAAGCCTTAGATTCACCAGGATAGCACCAAGGATGAGAAACTGTAGTTCTGAGGAGCGACCTGAGATACTGGGACTATTTCCACTGGAGCAGAGATGTCTAAGAAGAGGCTTAATAGAGGTTTTTAAAATTGTGAACAGTTTTGATAGAGTCTATAGGAAAAGGCTATTTCCTAAGAATGGGGAGTCAATGTCAAGGTGTCATCAATTTTGAATTGTCACTACAAGAGGGAGGAAAGATTAGGAGAGATTTCCTTACACAGTGGGTTGTTAGTTTATGGAATGCTCTGCCACAAGGAATAGTTGTTCTCTTAAGGGGAGAGTAAATAAAAATTTGCAGCAGAGGGAGTTACAGGGCCATGGGGAGAGAACAGGACAGTGGGATTAATTTGGTGCTTTAGCAAAGAACTTGCATAATGGGCCAAATGGCTATTTTTAGCCATTTATGCTGTTTCTCCAGGGATTCTGCCAAAGTTACGGCAGTAAACTGGAAGAACACTTGCAGAAATTTTAGGCCTGGTTTCAAAGAAAATAGGAATTAAAAAAGTCCATTTAGTCCCTCTAGGTTATCTCATTGCGGAGAATTATGCACAAACAGATTGACAATGCAATCTGTATTGCAGACCAGTACTTTTCATATCGTGGCATTAGTTTCCTGTTCTCATGCCATCATTGAACTTGTCTATAAATCTGAACATTAGCATGGTTTATACCATTTAGATTAAGATGCCTCTGTTGGCTTAAAATCATGGCAGGTGGTGTGTGAGTGTCTACCATCTGTAGCTGGAGCTATAGCACTAAAATAATTTACTACTAATCTTTCTGGAAATAAAATTTCCAAACTGTTGGTCCAGTAAAAAGTCATTTGATTCTAATCTCCTTTTTATCTTCTGAGCACCTAAGGGCAGAATATGCATTTAATCATTTTTCTCAAACTTAAAAAATTACATATCTATATTTTTATATTTTATGACCAGTGGTCTATTGGGGAAATATGAATTAGTAGTCTAATATAAATCTGCATTTTGTTTGTTCGTGACCTTGTATTGGGCATATATCTGTGTTCTTTGTCTGTTCAGGTGGTTTAGGTATTTTGGGGAAGTTTGTATTCGATCGATGATGCTGTACTGGCTTTGAGGAGGAGAGGGAAACAATGTTCCTCTACTCCTGTACTACCTGATGGTTTAGTAGATAAAATGCATCCATATTTCTTGACAATTTAGGAGGCCTTACATCTCAGCTTTATTTTACACCATCTAAACTGAAGCAGGCATCCAATCATTGCTCATTCTATTCTTCCAATGTACTGTCGTAACTTCGGCAGAGGATTGACGGAACCCCTGAAGAAATGGCGTGAAGAGCTAAGAACAGCCAATTACATTGTTTCTCCAGGGTTTCTGCCATTTTTTTCCCAAAGTTTTATGGTGGGAGATTGGGAGAACCCCGTGGAAATTTTCCCTCTGATCTTTAATTTAACAAACATAAAAAACCCAACATATTAATATCCAGTGGAGAAATGACTCTCTAACAGCATTGACACACTCATTGTCCCCGATTGAGAGTATATTCTAACCTAGGCAGTGATATCCTATGTTGTAGTCATTAAGGCCCTTTAGACTGCTACATAGCGATAAAATATATTCACTTGGAATTTCCATAGAGGTGAAAAGTCCTCTCTACTTATGTTATTTCAGACAAGGTTGGAGCCCCTGGGAAAATGACGTAAACAGCTAAAAACAACTGATTATGTTGTTTCTTTAGGGTTTCTGCCAAGCTTCCACTGAAGTTAAAGTGGGAGATTGGGAGAATCCCATGGAAATTCTTCACATTTACTTACCAGCCAGGAAGGAAAATTATAATTTCCAATATGAAACATTTTTATGAAGCTGTTAATAGCAAGTTAAGACATCAATCAGAGTTGGTGAGTGAAAACAGTGCACTTGAGTTACATAAATCAATTTGATAAAATCCCGCCAGTTTTCTGCTCCTGTTGAAAGTGAAAATTACCCCCATAGATGTTTAGAAAATTGGAAGGTATAGTGGAGGAAAATTGGGCATTGAGGCCTACCGCTGTTTCTCCACCCTGATCTGCATTTGTCCCACAGCCCCAGCAGTGGGCACCTCCTCCTCTCCTCAGGCCCTAAAACCTTATCTGTTTTAGGCTCAGTTTGAGGCCTAAACCAAAATAGTTCCTTTTTAATTTTCAGGATTCTTCTGCCTCCTTTAAATGGGCTCCCTCCACTTCTGGTGATCCTGTGGTTTCCTTCCTCCTCTGGGAGGAGAAAAATGTAGGCACTATTGTCTAACTGGCAGTAAGTTGGCATCAAAAATTATCAATAGTCATCATATTGCCGCCCTTCAATTATTGTAGTTTAATTGCCTAACCAGATGATGTGTTTCCAGATGAGTTCAAGTTCCAGGTCTCCTTGCAGCATGGTTTATTCCAGTTACCACAGCTGAGATTGGTTCAAATGGTTTTAGCTAGACTACTCGGCATTGTGTTCAGCCTTTGGAAAACTATCTGCTGATCTTAGGGTCACATGCATTTGTTTGTGGACTTGATTGCCTTCCTCTCCCAGCTAAACAATTGTATTTCAAAATATTTTGATATTAGATTTCAATATATCCCTTAGCCTTACCATAGTAAAGCCAACAGTTTCAAAATTGGTGAAACTGTAGAGGATGGAAAGCCTGATCTCTGCCTGGAGGGGTCCCAGGATTTGGAGCTGAACCCGGTTATGCCGAGATTCTATCTCATTTACCCTGGCCTTTTAAAGTTGGTATGGGGGCCATGGGCATTTCTTCCACCCACCCCTACCCCCCACCTCAAGGAAATGTGTCCAAAGGAGCTCCAAGGGCTCCCAGGGAAATTTCACCCTTTATACCCTTGAAAGGCCTCAAAGAAATTCACGCCAGCTAAGAGCTGGAGTGTATCCCCTTGAGGCCTTCTGAAATGATTCAGTCCTTTCTAAGCCTACATCGATCCTGAAAAGGTAAATGGCTCCTTTTCAAGCCAAAGACTGAAGAAAGGTCATTTCTTTTCCCCAGGGGAAACAAAGTGAGTGCCGCTGATGTGCCCTTGATGGCCACCCCAGCCATGCAAATGACCACATCCCCGATATTTGGTATCAGGTCTCTGACCTAGGGCTAGGGTGGGGGGGGGTTTACCCTCTTATGCCGCATTTGCAGCAGTGCAGACCCCCAGGAATTTCAGGGCTAGTGCAGTTAAACAACACAAGTTGAGAGAGCAATGTTCTAGATACGGAACTGAAATTAATAATTAACTGCTGGCATGTAATACCAAAAAGTTTGATTAATGCCCTGTGTTGGGAAATGGTTCTAAATGAAAATAAAATAGCAGCTGCAGCTGTTTCACTAAAGAACTATGTAAGCCAACATTTAATCCTTTAAAAAAGTTGAATATTCTCTGTCTCACTGCATGATTATTTTTTGAGTAATTCCTTCAGAAAAAAATGAAAGCTGAAGCATAGTCAGCATTTTCCTGGTAATTTTGAATTTTGAATCACTAAAAGGAGTAATATGAGTATAAAACTCAATGTTTTATTGCTTAGAAATGAGATGTGCTAAAGTGTGGTCAATCACACAATCTGTGCTGTTTGACATTTAAGTAGTCAAACAGATATTTGACTTGTGGTAAATGCATTTGACTTTTGGTTGTGGAAGTGAAAAATTAACTATTCTAAAGACTAACCAAATAACTAAGGGTGAGCTGGCAGGTAAATTCATACTTCAGATTAGCTTTGGCTTTGAAAGGCCTGAAATTCACGTCACCTGAATCTAAATTCAAATCTTAAGACCATATTTTAAATTGACACTGATGACCATGTAGTGTCTCTTAAAGGACTTGGATTCATACAAGGTAAACTGATCTAAATTGCAGTAATATACCCATTCTTTTTAACACAGGTATTTCACATTTAAGGTCACATATAGTTTGACATGTGGTAAGCAGCATGCATATCAATAACTGTTCTTTGAAATGTCAGCATAATGCTTATCATAGAGTAAACTAATTTAATGAAAGGAATTTCATGTGCTCTAAAGCCATGCTGAGACCACATAATCCCCTTCACACTAGGCTACTTGGGATCAGACTGATACTTCCCACCAACAGACTGCATACTTCTTATCCCTATTAAACCACCAGGGACTGTACAGAGGTATTGTTAACTGTGGAGTACATAGAGCGCTCCCAATTAGTATGACAGGAATCAACAACATCCTAAAAGTAATGCTGACTTTGGTGTTTATATTGCAGGGGGTTTTCTGCAGCACTGATCATTCGTGCACGAGTGTTCCAAAATTCATTAAAAATCTCAGAATTGTCTCAACTGGATCAAGTTCAGATTTTCCAAATCAATCTAAAGAGGCTCAGTTAGATTCTGCTTCAGACTCAATAAATAGAATCATAGAAAGGTTACAGCACGGAAGGAGGCCAGTCAGTCCATCGAGTCCGCGCCGGCTCTAAGCAAGAGCAGTCCAGCTAGTCCCACTCCTCCGCCCTTTCCCCGTAGTCCTGCAAATTTTTTACTTTCAAGTACTTATCCAGTTCCCTTTTGAAGGCCATGGTTGAATCTGCCTCCACCACCCCCTCGGGCAGTGCATTCCGGATTCTAACCACTCGCTGTATAAAAAGTTTTTCCTCATATCACCTTTGGTTCTTTTGCCAATCACCTTAAATCTATGTCCTCTGGTCCTTGACCCTTCCGCCAATGGGAACAGTTTCTCTCTATCTATTCTGTCTAGACCCTTCATAATTTTGAATACCTCTATCAAATCTCCTCGGAATCATCTCTGTTCCAAGGAGAACAACCCCAGCTTCTCCAGTCTATCCATGTAACTAAAATCCCTCATCCTTGGAATCATCCTAGGAAATCTCCTCTGCACCCTCTCTAAGGCCTTCATAACTTTCCTAAAGTGCGGTGCCCAGAACTGGGCACAATACTCCAGTTGTGGCCGATCCAGTGTTTTATAAAGGTTCATCATGTTTTCCATACTTTCGTACTCTATGCCTCTATTTATAAAGCCCAGAATCCTGTATGCTTTTTTAACCGCTTTCTGAACCTGCCCTGCCACCTTCAAAGATTTGTGCAACTACACCCCAGATCTTCCTGTTACTGTACCCCTTTTAGAGTTGTGCCCTCTAGTTTATATTGCTTCTCCTCATTCTTCCTACCGAAATGTATCACTTCACACTTATCCCTACGAGACAAGGAAGTCCTGCACCCTTACATTCCTGACAGGTTCTGGGAAATTCCAGGTTTATCTGCACAGCCATTTTTGTTAGTTTTCAGCTGACACACTATAATACTAAACCAAACACTAATGTCAGGAGTAGCTTTCTTTCTGTGAGATTAACCCTATACAGCTGAGATAAACAGTTAAAAAACAACTTGAATTGAAAATGTTGAACATTTTACCTCCGTTTGCAGCGTTTCACTTTTCCTCCTATTTGTTCTTGTTCCCCCTTCTCCCGTTATTACATTTTTATTATTTTAACTTAATTTTACCTTACAAGAATACTCATCCTAAGAATTCTAATATTTGTTTTTAAGGAAAAAACACTGCTTACTTTCCTGAGATCTTGGGTCCCACTGTCCATTTTTTAGATGGGAGGAATTTATGAGGCTAGTTTTTCAATGCAATACATGAAACCAGTCTAAAGATTGACACATGTGATTGGGTAATTTAATATTTGATGGAGTTTTATACATCAAACCAGTACAGCAAGATGAATTATCTTGTTGGCTGCTTAATGATCCTGATCATGGTGATGGGCTGAACCCAAGTAATACTTCTTATGAGATCATCCATGTATTGTCACCACAGTTGCTCTGAGCAGCAACCTCTGTGTCACACTCACCAGCTTGCTAAAATTATTCTGCTGATTTGTTATTTGTTGGGCATTCAGCTGTAAAGGTTGCACCATCCAGAATCTACATTATTCAAACTTATATAAATGGTTGTACTGGTGAAAAGATCAAAAAAAAATTATGGCCTAGAACTTTGGCCGACGGGCACAAACGGGCCTACTAAGCCCTCAAAATAATGGGTTAGCACGCGCGCACATTTCTGGCCGGACGTGTGCCGTCCGCAATATTGGGAAAGGACAAATAAATTGTGTCCATATTTGGAACAGGTGTTAGGTCCTTTGCACATGCAAATAAAGGGCCTAACATCTGTTTGAGGCCCCCACTGCAAGATTGGTTTGCCCTGAGTGCACTCAGGAAACCCTGCTGTTTAACTGTGCTCTTGATCTGGATTTGGAGGAAAAAGAGCTGCCTTATCTCTAGGTTTCAGTTGGGAAAAAAATTACAAGGGAGCAAAATGAAAATATAATGCCGTGCTATTTGATGTAGATTTCCGACCAAAAAAAAACTAGGTGTCCTTGAAGTTCAGAGTGAATTCTGATTTGTTCAGATAAGTAAACAGTGTTGAAAAAGACACAACAGTGGATCTTCCATTATCTGCACTCCAGTTATCTGCCTGCCCAATTATCAACCCGAATTCTCATGGACAAACCTGAGATGTTAGGTTATTGTGCAGCCTACTCATATTATTTAGTATTTTGTACCCCGTGTCCTTTTCTCATTAAATAAAAATTACATTTTTTTTTTACTATGCATCCCTCTGCATCCCTCCCCATCACTAGGGTATTGCTATGCAAGATAAAAATTTGTGGTGATTCAATTATCCATGCTGGGCTGCATTGAGGCTGCACGGGGAGGAGGTCTTGAGGAGTTGGCTCCAGATTCAGGCCAGGAATAAGGAACATATACCAGGGTGAGCCGGAGAGAAGTGATTTGATGATCAGTATAATATAAGTAACATTCATATTTTGAACTTCCTAACAGCACCAGCACTAGCATTAGCATTTGAAGATGAAAAGCACAACAGATGTCCCTGGCAGTTATTTTCTGCTGCATACGGAAAGTGTGTCTGTCACCACTGCTGAGGGATGACTCAGCTGAGGAAAAAGAAGGACCTTTAGGAATTCTGGTATGGAAAGTAGATTTATTAGAGCAAGGGAAAGACAAAATTAGAGAAAGGGATGAAGTATTTACTGGAAGTGGGGTGGGATGAAACACAATCCAAATAGTTGATGGAGTCTGAGCTTGTAATAAATATCTATGGAAAGTCTATTGCCAAAGATAGAGAGAGAGAGAAAGCCAGAAAAATAAGGGAAGAGATGGACCATACAAAGGTAAAGAACGGATGAAAATTGGAAACATATTTGGAGTACTATCATTTATATTAGCAAAAGAGCCAAGTTCTTATAAAATGTAATTAAAGTAACTTGACTGCAGAATATTCCAATATTTCAGATTTTGTCATCATTCTTAAAAATATAAGCTTGTGCACATGCTCAAAATTGATTCACGATGTTAAATTATTATTTTCTGTATATTTAATTTAATTGAGTGATGGCTGGAAGAGTGAATGGAGACCCAACACAAAGAACTCTCAGCCAAATGTTTGTCTGAGAGAACTGAGAGACCAGCTGCAATCACTGAGCTTTTCTTGAGATGTTTCAATCGGCGTAAAGGGCCAAATCACCCTCTGCGTGAATCTTACTTTCGTTTTACTGGCGAGATTGAGAAGCCATGCAAAACCCATGCAGGTGAGGTTAAATTCGTTTCAGGTTCAGACCACAAAAAATTACCTAGCGGAAGTATTTCAGGTGGATCAATTGCCTGGTTAACATTCCACCCGCCAGTATTAATTGGGGACACGGCTTCCGGTTCTTGGCTGGGTGTGCGCATTCAAACGTGCCTAGATTAAACCCGGAAGTGGGCGTGTTGGAGCTGGGTTGTGGTCTTGCTGATGAAATCTACAATTTTGACTACCCACCTTGCTCCAGCCCTCCATTCTTCGGGGTTAAAATTACCCCCAGGTGTAGGTCTACTCCTGGGCCTTAAGAAGGCCAAACGAGGAAGGAGGCATTGCTGAATTTGGATCTAGGGAATGAGGCGGGCCAAGTGGAGCAAGTGTCAGTGGAGGAATATTTAGGGAACAGCGATCATAGTATCATAAGGTTTAGAATAGCTATGGAAAAGGACCTGGACCACTCTAAAGTAAAAATACTCAATTGGAGGAGGGCCAATTTCAGTGGGATGAGAACAGATTTGGAATGGATCAATTGGAATCAAAGATTGGCAGGCAAAACAGTAATTGAACAATGGGCGGCCTTTAAGAAGGAGATGGTTCAGGTACAATCTAGGTACATTCCCACAAGGGCAACTAAAGCCAGAGCTCCCTGGATGACAAATGAGATAGAGAGTAAGATGAAGCAGAAAAAAGGGGCATATGACAGATGTCAGGTTGATAACACAAGTGAATATAAAAAGTTCAGAGGGGAAATGGAAAAGGAAATTAGAGGGGCAAAGAGAAATTATGAGAATACATGGGCAGCCAACATAAAAGGGAATCCAAAAGTCTTCTATAGGCATGTAAACAGTGAACGGGTAGTAAGAGGAGGGGTGGGGCTGATTAGAGACCAAAAAGGAGATCTACTCATGGAGGCAGAGGGCATGGCCGAGGTACTAAATAAGTACTTTGCATCTGTCTTCACCAAGGAAGAAGATGCTGCCAGAGTCTCTGTAAAGGAAGATGTAGTTGAGATACTGGATGGGCTAAAAATTGATAAAAAGGAAGTACTAGAAAGGCTAGCTGTACTTAAAGTAGATAAGTCACCCGGTCAGGATGGGATGCATTCTAGGTTGCTGAGGGAAGTAAGGGTGGAAATTGTGGAGGTACTGGCCATAATCTTCCAAACATCCTTAGATATGGGGGTGGAGCCAGAGGACTGGAGAATTGCAATTGTTACACCCTTGTTCTAAAAAGAAGGATAAACCCAGCAACTACAGGCCAGTCAGTTTAACCTCGGTGGTTGGGAAACTTTTGGAAATGATAATCCGGGACAGAATTAGCAGTCACTTGGACAAGTGTGGATTGATTAGGGAAAGCCATCACGGATTTGTTAAAAGCAAATCGTGTTTAACTAACTTAATAGAGTTGTTTGATGAGGTAAGAGAGGGTAATGAGGACAATATAGTTGATGTGATGTATATGGACTTTCAAAAGGCGTTTGATAAAGTGCTGCATAATAGGCTTGTCATCAAGATTGAAGCCCATGGAATAAAAGGGGCAGTAGTAGCATGGATACAGAATTGGCTAAGTAACAGGAAGCAGAGAGTAGTGGTGAACAGTTTTTCGGATTGGAGGGAGGTGTACAGTGGTGATAAACTTCAAGAGGATATAGACAAGCTGGTGACATGGACGGATACGTGGCAGATGAAATTTAATGCAGAAAAATGTGAGGTGATACATTTCGGTAGGAAGAATGAGGAGAGGCAATATAAACTAAAAGGGGTACAGGAACAGAGAGAACTGGGGGTATATGTACACAAATCATTAAAGGTGGCAGGCAGGTTGAGAAAGCAGTTAAAAAAGCATACGGGATCTTGGGCTTTATAAATAGAGGCATAGAGTACAAAAGCAAGGAAGTCATGATGAATCTTTATAAAACACTGGTTCGACCACAACAGGAATTTTGGGCGCTATTTTAACACCCGCTACCGGGTGCGTTCCTGGCGGGGGGGGGGGCTCTGAAAATCGTAGAATCCCGGCGCGGTACGGGAGCCCGCCCCGAACCCACGCACTTCCGGGTTCCCCGTTGACGCGCCGGCGTGCGCGCGCAGCCCCCGCTGGTGGGAATCCCGCAGGCAATTAAAGCCAGCGGGATGCCACTTGAAGGTATTTATTTAGGTATTTCAGGTCATTAACTGACCTGATTAAGGGACTATGTGGGATTTTAGAACAAAATGGGACTGTTTCCCACACCAGGGGAAACACTCCTAGGTCAAATGGACGTGTTGCAGCTGTCAGCCTGTGGCAGCTGCAAAGGTCCATTTGACAGGTTGGGGGGGGAGACCCTCACTCATTGCAGGAGGCCACTCTGTCACTTGGGACAAAGTTTGGCCTCCACCACCCTCCTCCTGACAGTCAAAGTCACCAACCTGCACACTTACCCCGGGGTCCGGAGACATGTACCTACATTGCGGACCCCCTTAGATGTACATCTTGCGGATGGGGGCCGCCATAGCTGCAGTCATGACCTCCTCGGAGGGCGAACAGCATCACCAGCCTCCCCAGCCTCGCCATCCACGCCGTCCACCTCTGACACGTGGAGCTCCACAACACAGTGCTGTGACACATCCACCTGCACAGCAGGAGGGAGGGCTACTGCAGAGAGAGATGCGTCGCAGAGGGCACTACCCTCGCCACAGGGTCCACAGACCGAGGCTCAGCCTCCTGGACCTCTCTGAGCAGCAGTGCACACGGAGGCTCAGAGTCACTCGACATGTAGTTGTGGACATCTGCAGCCTCTTTCATGCCGAGCTGCTCCTGGCTGGCCCGAGCACCATCTTCTTACCTGTCGCTGTCAAAGTCACCACTGCCCTCAACAACTTTTCCTCCGCATCCTTCCAGGGTGCCACCGGGGACATCGCCGATGTCTCTCAGTCGTCTGCGCAGAAGAGCCCTGCAAATACACCTACACCACTCTGCAGTGACACAATGGGTGGCATCAGTCGTGGGTCCTCATAGTGATCCTCAGGAGCGGGCATTATTGCACAGACCAGACAGGATTCGCGAAGACATGGCAGTAGTGGTGCCAATATAATATGTAATGTGAGTTGTTCTGAAATTCAATATAAGTAACACCCATGACAAACCCTCAAACACCCTTGTGCATCCCCTTCCTGCTCACTAAAACGTTTGCCTTACGCTGCCTACTGCACATATGTGATGCATGCCCTGTGGCTGCAGCACAGGTAGTGGCAGGTTGAGTGAGGCTGACCGTGAAAGAGATGCACGAGAGGGTGAGTACGAGATAGAGCCATGAGATTGTATGAGGATTGGGTTGAGTGGTAGTGGTGGGATGAGTACTGGCGAGGTGAGTAGGTGCAGGTAAGATGAGGATGAGGTTTGAGTGGGTGTGAGGGGTGATGTGACAGAGTAGTGTTGGCAGTGCTGAAGGAGATGTGGGGTGGGGGCAGTGCTGTGGCAGATGGAGTGTAGGGGAAAGACTACGTGTACTCACTTTGGCTGACCTACTGAGGTCATTGGAGCGCCTCCTGCACTGTATGCAGGTGGGTGATATGTTGGTGGCGCCGGTGACCTCCTCTGCCAACTCGAGCCAGGCCTTCCTGGTGGCAGAGGCAGGCCGCTTCCTCCCGCCCGCCGGGAGGAAGATCTCTGTCCTCCCCCTCCTCCTCCTCACCCCATGTATTGATACCTGGAGTGAGGCATCATTAAACTGGGAGCAGCCTTCCCCCTGGGCTGCTCCATGCTGTCATTTTTGCTATTTGTTGCAGCATCTGTCAGTGGAGGACTGACCCTTTAAATAGAGCGCCTCCAGCTGACAGATCTTACTGCGCATGCGCAGCCCGCCCGATGCGCAGATCAGCAGTGGGGAACGTGGAGGAGCAGGTAAGTGGATCCAATTAGTGGTTTGTCTGCTACGATCGCGCGGGAAACTCACTAATTTCACCGGGCGCGTTACCCACGCGCACGATAGCCCCCCCACCGAGAACCCGCAGCCCTGGTAACATCGAGCCCATTGTGTCCAATTCTGGACGCCGCACTTTAGGAAAGATGTGAAAGCCTTAGAGAGGGTGCAGAAGAGATTTACTAGAATGATTCCAGGGATGAGGGACTTTAGTTACGTGGATAGACTGGAGAAGCTGGGGTTGTTCTCTTTGGAACAGAGAGGAGATTTGATGGAGGTATTCAAAATCATGAAGCGTCTAGACAGAGTAGAGAGAGAGAAACTGTTCCCATTGGTGGAAGGGTCAAGAACTATTGGACATAGATTTAAGGTGATTGGCAAAAGAACCAAAGGTGACATGAGGAAAAACTTTTTTACACAGCGAGTGGTTAAGATCTGGAATGCAGTGCCCGAGAGGGTGGTGGAGGTAGATTCAATCATGGCATTCAAAAGGGAACTGGATAAGTACTTGAAAGGAAATAATTGCAGGGCTATGGGGATGGGGGGGCGGGGGGGGAGTGGGAATAGCTGGATTGCTCTTGCATAGAGGCGGCATGGACTCGATGGGCCAAATAGCTTCCTTCCGTGCTGTAACCTTTCTATGATTCTATGAACATAGAAGAGTGATTGTTTACTATTGAGTAGCTGCCCTGCATATCTGGAGCAATGATTAAAAAGATTTTTTAATGCATTTCTTCTTGGGCCTTGAGCTCCCCCGCTTGAAGTAGCATGGTGTCACTCTGAGGTCAGCATCCTTCATGGGTACAACTACAGGCATGGGTACCTGCCCAGAATATTTAAAGAACTCCAAGATTTGGGACCGTCATGAGTTGGTCACAGTGGTGACCAGAATTCC
The DNA here is from genome assembly GCF_035084215.1 of Heptranchias perlo. Classification (NCBI taxonomy): domain Eukaryota; kingdom Metazoa; phylum Chordata; class Chondrichthyes; order Hexanchiformes; family Hexanchidae; genus Heptranchias; species Heptranchias perlo. Next base: position 88,648,833 of record NC_090327.1, read on the forward strand.
TGCCCCATCGCACTTCCAAATAGATTACAACATTTCTACCCTCTAGTATTTTGCTCGTCCATAGTGTCACACCTTTCTAAGGCATCACATCTAAAAGTATGGCCTCAGATATGATTTATCTCAGGGCACACTCAACTAGAGGACACAAAAATTACACATCCAATTGACTAAATATGAATAAATCAAAAATACAAAAATTAGAATGAAAATGAATAACCACCAGAAAACCAAGCAATCAAATCCCACAGTTTTTTTTAAAAAAGTAATAATTCATCAACAAGCAATTACCAGAAAGCCAACTGTTCAAATACTTTTGGCCTCTATTTTTTTCTTTGGATGAGATGTTAATCCGTCTTTCGGATGAGTCGTTAAACCAAGGCCCGATCTGCTCTCACAGTTGGACGTAAAGATTCAATGGCACTATTTTGAAGATCAGAGAGTTGTTCCCAGTGTCCTGGCCAATATTTATCCCTCAACCAACATCACTTAAACTGGGTGATATGGTCATTATCTCATTGCTGTTTATGGGACCTTGCTGTGCGCAAATTGGTTGCCACGTTTCCTACATTACAACAGTGACTACACTTCAAAAGTATTTAATTGTCTGTAAAGCACTTTGGGACGTCCTGAGGTCGTGAAAGCCGCTAGATAAATGCAAGTTCTTTCTTCTTTCACTCAGATCAGCATGAACAGGTAAAAATGACATTCATAACATAACAAACTAAAGAATTACACCGCTTTAAAAACAAATCACCAAAGATACTTACAAAATTAGTTATTTAATATTAGAAATGCCGGCAAGAACTTTCTCATACATAGACCTGTCATTCTGTCTGGGACCTGGGGCTTGAGTTGTATTTTTCCTTTAGATCTTAGATACTGGAGATTCCCACCTGCTGCAAATGAATTCTGTGAAGAGAAAAAATGTATCATGAGAGTAGGAGGAGTAAATGTTTGCTTTTAATGGATAGAACATTGTCAGATGTTCATGCCTGAACTCCTAATATGAAGATGAAAATTTACCCTCAAGTTTTCACCATCTTTCTCTGCTACTACAATATTTAGACTGTGCTGTAACAACCACGCAGAAAACCTACAAACAACACTGGAGACACGAGTGGTAGGAAAAAGCACACACACATACAAAAAAAAAAATTTTCAGCCTTTTTCAAAGAATTCAAAGTTATGGCTGTTATTTCTTTTGTACACCTTAGTCAAATAGGGACAAAAAAGACTTGTTAGGGACATTGAAACAGCAATCAAAAATCATTTAAATTAGATAGGTGGAGAGGGCAGCGAGTTAACTGGATCTCAGATGGGATGGATCATAGGATAGAAGGTAGTCAAAAGAAGAATTTGGACACAGAAACCCAGAGAGACATGTATCAGACTCCTGGAAAAAAATCACACATGGGGATTCATGAAAAGGAGGTAAATTTACAATAAGATGTTTATGCATGAATGCTCGAAGCATTTAAAAATAAGATGCCAGAACTTTAGGCTGTTATGGCAGCAGGGAATTACAAAGGGCTCGATTTTAAAACAAAAGTCCGGGTGCATTGAGGGTTGGAAGTCAATGAAAACCGGCTTTTCAAGCACTGGGCGGAAATCCCGGCTCCCAGACGCCAAAGAACACACACGACCCAGAGCCACCTGGGTGCGCAAGTCCTTCCCGAACCCGGAAGTGTCGCCAACAATTAAAGTCAGCGGGCTGATATTTAAACCACTAAATCAACTAGTTAAAGTCGTTAAAAATAAATAAATGTAATTTAGATTGAAGGCAAGCAATTTCACAGCTGCCTCAGTGTGTTTCCCGTGCTGTGTGAAACACGACATTGGGAAGTCGTCTGGTTTAGGCCGGTGGTCATTTGGACATTTAAATCCCTGTTTGACAGTTGGGGATAAAAGGTGAATTATTGCAACAGGGCAGCCAGTTCTCTCAGACAAACTTTTGGCTGGGAGATTTTTGTGCTTAGACTGAAAATTCTTGGTTTCCACTCAGAATTATTCTGTTTACACATATTGACCAACTTTTCGGACCCCCTCAAACTGACACCATCAGGTTTTGGGGGGGGAGGGCACAATGGCTGCATTCACCAGTGCATCCGAGGATGAGGAACATCACCATCCTCGCCAGGCACGGTGTGCACTTCCGCCACTTGTAGCTCCACAACACAGGCACCTGCACAAGAGCACAGAGGAGAACAACAGAGGGAGCAACGTCGCAGGAGGCACTGCCCTCGTCAGAGGGTCCACAGACCGAGGCTCAGCTTCCTGGACCTCTCTGAGCAGCAGTGCATATGGAAGCTGAGAGTGAGTCGCCAGGTGGTCGCAGACATCTGCAGCCTCCTTCATGCCGAGCTGCTCCCGGCTGGGCCTGGCGGCATCCCATTACCTGGTTCAGTTGAAGTCACTACTGCCCTCGACTTCTTTGTCTCCGGATCATTCCATCGGTGACATCGCTGGAGTCTCTCAGTCATCTGCACACAAGTGCATAAGGCAGGTCACCAACGGTTTGTTTCACAGGGCCTCTAAATATGTCAACTTCCCCATGGACGATCTCAGCCAGACGGAGAGGGCAGTGGGATTCCACTCTGTGGCTGGCTTCCCACGTGTACAGGGTGCAATCGATTGCACCCAAATAGCAATCCAAGCACCTCCACACGAGCCAGGACTGTTCATCAACAGATAGGGGTAACACTCCATCAACACTCAGCTCGTTCGTGACCACTGAAAAAGATGTCTTCACAAGTGAGCCAGATTCCTGGGCAGCTGCCATGGTTCGTTCATTCTGAGGGAATCCAAGATCCCAGGCCTCTTCCACACACTGGACACCCTTAAGGGTTGGCTCCTCCGGGACAAGAGATACCCACTGCACACGTTGGTCCTGACATCTCTGAGGAACCCCATCAGCGAGCAACAGCGCCAATACAACGACAGGCCCATCGTCACCAACTCTATAATTGAACATAAGATAGGGCTGCTGAAGATGCGATTTCGGTGCCTTGATCATTCTGGGGGAGCACTTCAATACACAGCAGCGAGAGTGGGTCGCATTATAGTAGTGTATTGTACAACATGGCGCAACAGAGAGGGGTACCGGTTGATGAGGCCCCGTGCCCTCATCCACCATCCATATCTGCAATCAACTATGAGGAGGAGGAGGAGGAGGATGAGGATGAATTTGTGGGCAGAGCAGCGGCTCACTTGGCTGCTCATGAGGCCAGGGAAACACTCATATGGGAACGGTTCTCATAAGATCAGAAAGTGAGAAAAGTCCAGTCCTCACACCACCTGGAAAAAGCAGCACCAACACCAGCCCACCCCCCCAAACACACGAAACAGTCCTGTAACTACACATACACCACTGTCAAGTCACCCACTGGGCGACATTAAGTGTCACCGTTCATGATGAAGCACAAAAGCTAGTCAAGAATAGGCAAGACGTGGCAGTAGTGGTGAGAATGATAACATTTTAATATGACTTTAAAAAAAAACAAATATAAATGAAAAGCATGACAGTCTGTCAAACACCCTTGTGCATACCCTTCGTGGTCACAAATCCTTAGCCTTTCTCTTTCGACTACTTTTACGTAGTGCATCCCCTGTGGCTGCAGAAGAGGAAGAGGCAAGTTGTTCATGTCCATGGCCAAACTGTTTAGATGCTTTGGGCCTATGCCCTCTGGGTTTTGGAGCCCGTGAGGGCCCCTCCAAAGACTGCTCCACCTGCATCTGTGCAGGGGCAGACTCGGCCACCTGGAGAGGAGGCAGCATTGTGGGTACTGGTTGAGAGGGGGGCAATGGGTGAGACTTTGGAGCGCTTTGAGTGGCATCCCCATTTTCATATCCCCTTTCACCATCATCCCTCTCCTAGACCAGGCCCACATCACTCCTACCATCCTGCTGGAGAACAGTTTGGAGGACATGTACGATGCATTGGAAGCCCAGTTGTAAAGTTTCTGTCTGCCTGTCTAAGGCGGCAGAATGTTGTTCACCGAGAGTCTGAACGGCCATTGTGAGGGCCTGAATGGACTCATCTGTCAGCTGTGCTTGAAGCTCAATGGAGGCTAGCCTTCTCTCCATCGCAGACATTCCTGCACTAACCTGCAACACTATCTTAGACATCTTCAGCAGTTACCTGTGACACTATCTCAGACAGTTCCTTACGTCGCTGTGACAGTATCTCAGAGATTCCCTCACATACCTGTGACAGTATCTCAGAGATTCCCTCCCGTGCCTGTGCCACCATTCCACTAATGCAGGAGTTGGACTCCTCCATCCTCTGGGCTATTGTGGAGAGTGTGTGTGGCACCTGTTCCAGTACCTCGCAAATGTGCTGCTGTCCTTGATCATTCTCCTTTCAAGGGATGGACCCTGGGGTTCAGCATCTGCGTCCAGCTGAGCAAAGCCTGGAGGGGAGTGTGCTCACTGATGCGAACTCTCCACGGCTGCCCCTGCCACCAGTGTCTGCTAATGCTCACTTGTGTGTGGTGACTCACCAGGTGCCAACCCAACTCACTGACTACTAGGACCCACTGAGGTGTGAGTATCTGCGCTGGTGGATGGCTCGCTAAGATGTGACAGTGCACCCTCAGAGGCCGGGAGCTCCTCTGAGGAATCGCCCTCTCCCCCTGCCATCACTGCGGTTGTTGAAGGGCCTGTAAGAGAACCGAAGGCAATATTAAGCATCATCACAGATGTATCATGTTGCGATGAGATACTGAGGTGTTCAACATGCCAATCGTTGTTAACAACAATTCATGTTGTGTGTGATGAATGTTAAAGTTGTGTCACTAGACTTACATGGGATGCCAGATTCAGCGTCCCCAATGGGGGACAGGAACTCTAGGGTGCAGCTGATCTCCAGGACCACTCCGCCTCATCGAGGACCACTTTTTGTTGTGGCCTCCCCCCAGTCCTAGACCTCTCGTGTACATTTTGCACTCCTTTCTAGAAGGGGAGAAAGTACAGATGTGTGAGTGAATGAGTGATGGTGAAGTGGTCAGCCGATGAATGCATTGCTTTGGGTGAGGCTGACCGCGAAAGGGGTGCATCAGAGGGTGAGTATGAGACAGAGACCTCACATTGGATTAAGATTGAGGTGAGTGGCCATGGTGGGGTCACAAATGGGGAGGTGAGGCAGTGCTGAGGAAGTGAAGGTAAGTTGAGGATGAGCCTTAAGTGGGTGTGAGGAGTGATGTGATGGAGTAGTCTTGGCAGTGCAGAATGAGTTGGGGGGGGAGTCAGTGATGTGCACCACGGAATGTAGGAGAATCAGTAAATGTACTCACTTTTGCTGATCTCATTAGGTCATTGAAATGCTTCCTGCACTGGACCCAGGTGCGGGATATGTTGCTCCTGCTGGTGACCTCCTCTGCCACCTCGAGCCAGACCTTCTTGGTGGCAGAGGCAGGGCACTTCCTCCTGTCGGCCGGGTAGAATAGTTCCCTCCTCCTCCTCACCCCGGCCAATAGCATCTGAAGTGAGGCATCGCTGAATCTTGGAGTAGCCTTGCCCCTGTGCTGTTCCATTGGGTCTTCCTGCTCTTTGCTCCAGCAAATCCACTGGAGCAATGGCCCTTTAAATCCAGACGCTCCAGCTGACAGCCTGTCATGCAGGAGTGCAGTCCGCCCACTGCACAGCTTTCGGACGGCAAACGTGGAAACAAGGTTAATGGCAACTAATTAAGTCGCGATCGTGTGGGGAACAGTAAGTCTTTATTATTCGCGTTTGCCACTCGCCTATTGACCCCCCGCTGCCTTATTAAAATCATGCCCAATGTGTGGGAATAGGAGAAACATGGCTAAAACCAGAGAATGGAGATGAACTTAACATTCAGGAGTATAGAGTGTTCAGCAGAGACAGAAAAGTAAGTGGTATATTAGGTACATCTGGGAGATAAATGAATTTAATCCGGTGGGAGGGGTAAACTACATAATGCACTACTCTGGGTAGACATCTGTAGAGCAAAATTTGACGAGTAAGTTTGAGGATTATCTGTACAACAACCTAGTTGTCATTATTGACGTAGTAAATTGCAGACAACAAAGCTTTAAAAGAGGAACATCCTGCCGAACTAATTTCCTTGATTTTTTTGAGGAAGTAGCAATCCAAGTGGATTGTTGTAAATTTTACAACATTGTGTACTTAGACTTCCAAAAGCCACCAGATTCTTCTGGTCACTTGTTTTGTGTATGTCACCAAGTGCAAACCCTCTGGCTCACTCGATATTCCTCCCTGAATGGATTTCTGTATCAGTTAATGCTGCTGAAAGAATTAGTGATATTGTGTGCTCTGAAGTCCTGGCAGGGTTCTGCTTCCTCTGACACATCTGGAGGAGGAGAAGAAGAGAGGTTAGAAAGTTCACTTGTCACTTTCAATAGGAGTGGCCTGATGGTTTCATGATATAGCTTGCAGACAGATAGTGCACGATTCAATAGGGTGAAAAGGAAAAGAAGAAGCTGGCACTTGCTCCCCTACGTTCTTCCCTCTGATCCACTCTATCACCTCTTCCCTAAGATTTGGTGAGCTTATTCCTCAAAGGGAGGGAGAAGGCTAAGGCTTGGGGGCCTGTCACCTGTTGCATTTCTCATTCTGGTATTATAGATTGTTTTCTTCTTGAAAACCATGATATGCAATAAAACCTAAGGGTCAGCATGTATCTCATTATGGGTGTGATAATAGGTACATGCACCAAGCAATTACATTCATTGTGAGGCTTTTAGTAGGGTGATTGCATACAAGGCTGTTAGTGAAAGAAGGGGGTATAAAGGACACTGTACTGCCTCATGAGCATTGATGATCTGCATTTCAAGCACTGTAACACAGTGTGAGGTGAGGCCATTGTAAGTGGTAGACTTGTTTAGTCTAGTGCATTATTGGAAAGTGTGGCTGTCTCCTTTTACCTTGCCTGACCTGGTAAGGTCATTAAATTTTGTCAGGTACTGAGTTGCATGGGTTGTTGTTGCTGGCATGGACTATAAAAGCCACGTGGGGTGAATCGAATTGACTGAAGACTGGCTTCTGTGATGGTGGGGATATCGGGAGGAAGCCGAGATGGATCATCCACTCAGCACTTCTGGCTGAAGGTGGTTGCAAACGCTTCAGCCTTGCCTTTTGCACTCACGTGCTGGACTTGCCATCATTGAGGATGAGGATGTTCACGAAGCCTCCTCCTCCTGTTAGTTGTTTAATTGTCCACCACCATTCACGACTGGATATGGCAGGACTGCAGAGTTTTGATCTGATCCGTTGGTTGTGGGATCGCTTAGCTCTGTCTATAGCATGTTGCTTCGTTGTTTAGCATGCATGTAGTCCTCAGTTGTACCTTCACCAGGTTGGCACCTCATTTTTAGGTACGCCTGGTGCTGCTCCTGGCATGCTCTTCTACACTCCTCATTGAACTAGTGTTGATCCCCTGGCTTGATAGTAATGGTAGAGTAGGGATATGCTGGGCCATGACGTAACAGATTTTGGTGGAATACAATTCTGCTGCTGCTGATGGCCCACAGCGCCTCAAGGATGCCCAGTTTTGAGCTACTAGATCTGTTCTGAATCTATCCCATTTAGCACGGTGGTAGTGTAATGCATCCAAGTTTGCTGACAATACAAAGCTAGGTGGGAAAGTAAGCTGTGCAAAGAGTCTGCAAAGGGATATAGACAGATTAAGTGAATGGGCAAGAAGGTGGCCGATGGATTATAATGTGGGGAAATGTGAAATTATCAACTTTGGTAGGAAGAATAGAAAAGCAGAATATTTTTTAAAAGGTGAGAGACTAAGAAACATTGATAGTCAGACGGATTTGAGCATCCTTGTACACGAATCACAAAAGTTAACATGCAGGTACAGCAAGCAATTAGGAAGGCAAATGGTATGTTAGCCTTTATTGCAAGGGTGTTGGAGTATAAGAGTAAGGAAGTCTTGCTGCAATTATATAGGGCTCTGGTGAGACCACGCCTGGAGTACTGTGTACAGTTTTGGTCTCCTTACCTAAGGAAGGATATACTTGCCTTAGAGGGGGTGTAATGAAGGTTCACTAGATTGATTCCTGGGATGAGAGAGTTATCCTTTGAGGAGAAATAGAGTAGAATGGGTTTATATTCTCTGGAGTTTAGAAGAATGAGAGGTGATCTCATTGAAACATATAAAATTCTTAGAGGGCTTGACAGATAGATGCTGAGAGGCTGTTTCCCCTGGCTGGAGTGTCGAGAACTAGGGATCATAGTCCCAAGATAAGGGGAGGCCATTTAGGACCAAGATGAGGAAAAATTTCTTCGCTGAGAGGGTTGTGAATCTTTGAAATTCTCTACCTTGGAGGTCTGAGATTGATAGATTTTGGAACACTAGGTGAATCAAGGGATATGGGGATAGGGCAGAAAAGTGGAGTTGAGGTAGAAGATCAGCCATGATCTTATTGAATGGTGCAGCAGGCTCGAGGGGCCGTATGGCCCACTCCTGGTCCTATTTCTTATGTTCTTATGTTCTAAGTCCTGCAGCAGCACATTAATTCCTATCTCCCCCCAATCATTTGTGTTCCTGATGCCTGAGCTTGTCCTGTTTACTGATATTAGGTCCAATATAGAAACTGTTACAGAGCCAACCCACTTCATATCAAGTGGGTGTGAATCATGCACTGCCCTACATCCACTCTCCATTCTGCCCCAGTGGAAAAGCTAAGCTCTAGTTTGCCCATTCGACCTGTCCAAATATGTACCTCAAGCTATGCCAACATTGTAAAACTGGGCACAAGCAGCATACTTTCATTTGAGGTCTAAAATCTGCTTTTTAACTGCATACACATCGGAAAATCTAGGCTATTGTTTCCAGCAAATTTGCTGTTTTACAATAATAGGTAAACTCATGTCATGCTTAGGATGGAGCGAGAATGTAAGAGACTTCAGAAACCAAATTCCAAGTTTATTTAAAACTCTGCCAGTCCTGGAGATAGATCCTTGTGACATGCAAGACTATGGGGCCAAAAATCTGTGCCCCTTCCAGTGCACTTCCAGCATAACTCCGGTATGTAAAGCTGCAAATTAGGCGAGGACCCAAATATGCCAGGTCAAAGTCTTCCCAAAGAGTTTGCAAAGGTCTTTGTGAGGGGTAGAACCTCCACCCATCCTGGACAAGGTCAGCAGTGTAGAAGGGGGCATGGATAGGGGTGGGGAGGGGGTGCGAAGTTACCACGTCTCCAACTGGTGGAACAATAGTGGGCTGGTATTCTGAGTGGAAGCAGGCATATCAGCATGTCCAAAATGGATTTGGGTCCCACCTTGGGAGTCCAGGCCTGGGATACAGCCTGGATCCCCAAAAGTTATTAAGGGGCTCGATGGGCAAAGCATTGAGATATTTCCGGGGGAGGGGTCATGTTGGTAGAGCCCCATTCCAGACCTACCAGGATTTCCGGCCTCCTGCGGCAGGCAGGCACCTGAGATGTGCCCTTACTGGAGTGGGCGCCTGCAGTCATTACTCAAATGAGATGACCTTTCACTGATCCGCAAACTTTGGCAGGTTCATTGCAAGAGGTCACTGGCAGGCAGATGCTGGCATTTACAGCGGGATCAAAGGCCCAAGCATCTACATCCCCGTTATGTTGTACTCTTTGTAGGGTGAATCACCTGAAGTGTGGCTGAGGTGAATAATTATGCAATTTCTATGAGCCAACTGTATGATTCCTAACACTGTATTTCCTATTCAACTCAAACCTGAGGAAATGATCAGGTTGTACATGAATGCTAACTCAAGGTAAAATGTAACCTGCCTACTATCCCTCTTACATGTTTCAAAAATCAGTTGACTGTATGACCAAAATACAATTGATGTAACTATATGAAGTATCTTGCTGCACTCTGTACTATTTACCAACCATTTTGAGTGAAACATCTTTTAAATTGTTGTCTTTTTAAGATTGCTCAATAGAGATTCAGACAGGAGTAGCAAGGAGGCATGTAAGGGTTAAATATGCTGTGATTTGTAGATATAGTGGAATGTTGTCTTTTAGCTTGAGAATTTGAAAAATACGTGATCCAATTGTACTGTTCAATAATGGGAAATGTTGCCACCATCTGGGACCTTTGCATGCAAAACCCCATCTTCTACTAAAGAGCAATGTGAATTGATATAAAATTTATCAACATTCCTATTCTTTCAACAAGATAAAGATGACAAAGTATGCACAATTCTATTTTCCTCTTGGGTGAACTACAGATGAAACATCGAATAGTGTTGTGCTGACTGTACCTGAATACAACATTGGCTAAAATGACAATACCATGGATTTTCAAAGGAGCGTCTAAAGAATTTTCATACAGGAGTAGACTTCTGATAAGACTTTGATCTGAATCTGGGTTTTATTTTCAACAGCAGTACCAGTGTGTTTGACTAATTCAACATGTGATGCTCACATCCTTTGAGAGATGGGACTAGAATTATTTCACATAAAATAATACAGCATTATTTTTATGGACATGGATAATAAGTAGCATAAAAGTGAGTGTGCATTAACAGTCATGCAATTTTAAGTGTTAACAGCCTATTCATATGTCCTTACCACTGCTTTGTGGCTTGGTCCTACGCAAATTTGGATTGAGGGAAAATAGCAAAAATAAAACAAAAGAAGATTCCTACTTGGTAAAGTTGTGTTGAAGGGCAATCATGAGAATCTTAGCAGAATTGTGTGTATATGGAGGGACAAGGTAAGTACGAGAATTTGAGGCTGCACTGCAAAACTGACAGAAGTGAATAGTGTAGAGAGAGGTTCTGCTCCACAGCATAGATATAGCAGCCATAGTTGGGTATCACTTGGTGCAGCAGGAGCAGGGGAAGAGGCAGATCTGGATTGCACAGCCCCTCAGGAGACACATGACCTGCAGATCGGATTATTGCAGTGGCTTTTGCTTTTAACAGACAATATTCAAAAACTACAAATTTGTGGGATAGAAATTTGGCCATGTAGTGCCCTTTGTTTCAGCGCTACTTGGCCTCCCGATGTTCCAAAATGGCGTCCGGGATGCGCACGCATGCTTCTAGCGTTACGTGCGTCAGACGCCATCTTAGTAAAGGGTTTCACACACGCGCAGATAACAAACGCCGGCAGCATGTAAAGGAAGGAGAATATGCATTCGATCAGTGTACAACGCTGATTTAAAGTGATAGACACCATTTTGGCACTTAATGCTCCACTCAATACATTGTCTTAACCACGAACACCTGAATATGTCTCAGACGGCCTGGAGGACCCCCCACCAGTGCTATTTAAAAGGACCATGCAGGATTTAAAAGTTAGTTGATGGATTATTGCTTTTGGCTGCTGATGCATTCATACCTGTTTTTGGAGGTCTCCTATATTTGAATACTAGGACGAGGGGACATTGCCTAACATTTAAAGCCAGGACTTGCAAGAGTGAGGTTAGGAATTGCTTCTACACGCAAATGGTGGTAGAAGTTTGGAACACTCTTCTGCAAACAGCAGTTGATGCTAGCTCAATTGTGAATTTTAAATTGGAGATTGATAGGTTTCTGTGAACCAAAGTTATTAAGGGATTTGGCTAAGGCAGGCATATGGAGTTAGGTCACAGATCAACCATGATTTCATTGAATGGCAGAACAGGCTCGAGGGGCTAAATGCCACTGCCACTTGCTGCCTCCTGTTATGCGCTACCTTCTCCTGCAAGAAAGCGAGAAGTATGTCAGTGAGTGTCCTGCAGGATGTCTGGGCAATGTGCCTGTCATGGTTGAATAGCTGCCAGTGTGTGTGACCTGTGAGTTGTGGGCGTCTGTCTTCCAACATTGGTAATGTGTGAGGGTGAGAGGAAGTATCTGATTGGAAGAGTTGAGTACTAATTGAAAGAGTTTGTTGGTATGTGGATGATGGGGGGTGTAGTGCGAGGAGCAGTGGATGCGACTAGTGGTGCAGTTGGTAGGAGACGCCACTTGTCAGTTGGCCTCACTCACCTTGACCACTCATGTCAAAGCATTGAACTTCTTCCTGCACTGCATCCATGTTCGTGGTGCTATGTGCCAGGCATTGATTTCATCCCCTACTGCCTCCCACTGCCTCGTGAGCATATGTCTGGAGGGCCTCTTGCCCCCCCGTGGATATAGGATGCCGCTCCTTCTGTCCACCTCTTGCGCCAGGGCCTCTAGTGCATCAGCGGAGAACCTTGGTGCATGCTCTCTCGCAGGCCTGGTACAAACTCAAATCGGCAGATTGGTGAGATCTGGCATGCAGATTGGTGGATGTAGGATTTAGCAGTGCACAACTTTTATTCAATGCTTAAACATAACTCAACAGTTTGTAAATATAGGGACGGAACCTGCATCTGTGTTTTACGTGTGCGATGTCTGATCTCCATTCAGACTCCGTGCGGACCCATACCTTATTTTTTCCAAATTAGAGATGCACCCTGTCTTTAAGAGGTGTGAGCAAATCACGCGATATTTGGGCCTTCCCTGCTGGTGAGATGTGCAAACCTGGTGCAAGGCCTGATTGCTGCACTTCAATGAGGTAAGTGACCAGGCAGCACAAATGTCTCATGCTGCCTGAATCGAGACCATCGGGCCCGGGTTAATCGCGCACCGCGATGCCCGCACCTTGATTCGGGTCTTATTCAATTGAACCCCGTGTCTCTATTACCAAGTTTCAATCTAAAAAAAATGCATTGAGCAGTGAAAACGTTCTCTCCAAAATGGGAGGAGTCTAAAATTATAGTTTAACACGTGTTGGCAATGTTAGGATTGAATCTTGCAATGTAACTCAGCAATTCTTTCAGTTTTGAAGTGTAATGTTCTTCACACTAAGAGACCTGTATGCACAAGATTATATTGTAAACAGGACCATAATCTGACCTATTTCTGGGAAAATCTAATTTGTATCCCAAGAGAACCACATATGAGAATTTTCAGGTGGTTTGGAAAATTGCAGGTCTGGAAGAATAGTGTATTCAGATAATGCTAACACCAAAATCATATATTCTGATATAGGTTTAATGCAATGTTAGCTGATTTTCACCAGTAGAATGAAAGCATAATATAAAGTAACGTGCCAATTTTAGATGTTGCAACACCTTAGTCTAGCTATGCTTGGGTTTTAATAATACCGTGGGACTTAAGAGGAGTTGTATAACAGCAATGTTTTTTTCCAGGTGTGGAAAAGATTTGTCTAATCACTATTCACACTTTAAAGATGCAACATTTTTCTTATACTACATTTTTTGGAATTTTTTCACACATTTACAAAGGATATGATACACACAAAAGGAACTTAACGCTAGTAATATAGCAACGAATAATCTATATCCAGCTATAAATAATATACTAAGAGTCTTGCAAAGAGCATACACTCCCTGTGCAATTCCTTTGTCATGATTTTGTGTCGCCCCTCAAATCTACCCATTGCCATTGGATGCCACACCTCCACAACTTCTCATCACCTTCGTTGGCCTATTTTACCCAAATGAACAATTTGGATATACAACTCTCTATTTCTTCATTCAAGTCATTGATATATTTGGCCCCTGTACGGATCCCTGGGAATACCACGTGTCATTTGCTGTCAATCAGAGAACGATCCCTTTTCTCTTCTCTCTGTCTCCTTCCTCCCAACCCATTTCACAAGATTACCTCCAATTCTGTGTGCTTTCATTGTTGAACTTTTCTTGTGCAGAATCTTATCAAATGCCTTCTAAAAGTCCATGTAGACAACATCCATAGACTCTCCCCTATCCACCATGCCAGTGACATCCTCAAAAAATTAAATTCAGAAATCCATGCTGACTCTCTTTCATCAGCTCATACTTGTCTAAGTGCTTAGTCACTTTGTCTCCGATGATAGATTCCAGTAACTTCACCACAACTGATGTTACACTTACAGGTCTGTAGTTACCTGGTTTCTCTTTCTCTCTCCCTCCTTTCTTAAATAATTGAGTGACCTCCCTGTGCCTAAAAGAAACAAATGAGTTGACTTTTGAAAGTAAATAGACAGGCTCTGATTATCATCACCTACTTTTGATGATAGTTAGAGAATGTAAATATTCTAATTAGTGACAGTTGTGAGACAAAGAGAGAGAGAGAGAGCGACCAAGGCAGAGCGGGAGATATACAAGGAGACAGGGAAAGAGACAGAAAGACAGCTGCAGAGACAGACATAAAGAGGCAAACATCTAGAACCGCTGAATTCAGTATTTGCCGAGATTGCTTAGTAACTTATAAACAGTGCAAGTGCGGCCAAACTTCCGGACCCTCACCCTAGTTCTGCCAAACCCCATAACCATTTCCATGTCACTGGGACCACCCCAGTGCAACTAAACACCACCTACACTCTCCTGTATCACTAAAAACCCGATACTACCTCCAACTGGTACATCTTGTATAACATCTTGTTATGAATTGCCCCCTTTAAAAATGGAAGATGATAACAATTAAATGCATTGGTAAAGGAATATATCTAAAATAAATGCCGCTCACTTATGATTTATGCAGAATAAGGGACAGAGTCGCAGTAGTCAATCTCCAAAGTACTAGTAAAAATCTCAAAATGCTATGTAATAAATAAAAAGAGAATGAGGTGGTTGGGTTGGTTACATATAGCAGCATGTTATCATTATACAGGGATATTTTGTATTCATTGCCTCCTGTCTGTACTCCATGGATGCCTGGATTTACTGTGATGAATATTGCTAGAGGTTCTTTGCTTGTTATCTGTCCATTTCACTAACCTACCTGTGTTCCTGAAGTCTTTTACAGTGCTCCTCAATGATTGCCATACATTAGCATCATCAGCAATTGTGTTCCCCATGCCCAAGACCAAACTGTATGTGCATATATGTATATAGATGGTGAACAAAGTTTGACCCAGCACTGACCCCTAGGGTATACTTCTATTAACCCTTCTCCAATCTGAGCAACAGCCATTTATCATAACTCTTTATATCCTGTCCATCAATCACTTTCTATCCCTGCTGCTAGATTTCCTGTTATACCATTTGCCTATAGTTTTCTTTAACAAGTCTCTTGTGAGACATTGTATTCAGTATCTAATAACAATCTATATACATTACATCTACTGCATTCCCTTTATATAACAAGTCTAATTGAATTTTTTGAGGAAGTAATTAAAGTAGTAGATAGGGGAATGTCTATGGATGTAGTTTATTTGGACTTCCAGAAAGCATTTGATAAGGTTCCACATAAGAGACTGTCAGCTAAAATTAAAGCTCATAGAATTAAAGGCAAATTATTGACCTAGTTAGGAGATTGTTTAGGTGGTAGAAGACAGAGCGTAGAGGTAATGGGTATGTACTCAAATTGGAAGGAAGTGACTAGTGGTGTCCCACAAGGATCTGTGCTGAGGCCTCAACTATTCACTTTATTTATTAATGACTTAGATAACACAGTAGTCAACCATATAGCCAAGTTTGCCAATGACTCAAAGATTGGTGACATAGTAAATAGTATAGGGGAAAGCATAAAATTACAAAGAGACATTGATAGATTAAGTGAGTGAGCAAAACTGTGGCAGATGGATTTCAATGAAGGTAAGTGTGAGGTCATCCATTTTGGACCAAAAAAGGATAGATCCAAGTATGTTTTAAATGGTAAAAAGCTAGGAACGGTGGAGGTCCAAAGAGATTTAGGAGCCCATGTACACAGATCACTAAAATGTAATAGTCATGCACAAAATATAATCAAAAAGGCTAATGGACTGTTCGCCTTCATAACTAGAGGGCTAGAATATAAAGGGGAGAAAGTTTTGCTACAGCTCCCCAAAGCCTCATCTGGAGTATTGTGTACAGTTCTGGGCACCACACCTCAGAAAGGATATATTGGCCTTGGAAGGAGTGCAGCTGTGATTCACCAGAATGTTATCAGGGCTCCAAGATTATGAGGAGAGATTACATAAACTAAGCTTGTATTCCCTGGAATACAAAAGGTTAAGGGGTGATTTGATTGAGGTTTTTAGGACTTTGAAAGGAGGAGCCCTATTTAAAGGGGCAGTCCTCCAATGCTCCTCCTGCAGCAAAGAACCAAATTGGCAGCAGGGAGCAGCCCAGAGGCAAGGCTGCTCCAAGGTTCTCAGACTCCTCACTCCAGGTGCTGCTCGATGGGGTCAGGAGGAGGAGGGAAACTTTTTTCCCAGCAGACAAGAGGAAGTGGCCTGCCTCTGCCACCAAGAAGGTCTGGCTCGAGGTGGCAGAGGAGGTTACCAGCAGCAGTAACATCTCCCGAACCTGGGTCCAGTGCAGGAAGCGCTTTAATGACCTAACTAGGCCAGCCAAAATGAGTATACTTACGCATTCTCCCATACGCCGTCTTCCACATCACCTCCATCACCAAACAACTCCTTCTGCACTGCCACCACAACGCTCTTGCATCACTCCTCACATCCACTCAACCATCATCCTCACCTTGCCTGCACTTACTCACTGCCCCAGTTCCCATTCAAACACTACCACGCAACCCAATCCTCATACAATCTCATGGCTATGTCTCACATGCATCTCCCTCACTGTCACCTCCACGCACACCAATGCATGCAGTGGGTCACTATGCAATCATCACTCAATCACACCTCTCTGTGTTTTGCCTTGATAGGAGAAGAGATGCCAGAAGGCCCAGGAGAGGGATGATGGTGAAAGGGGACATGGAAGTGGGGACGCCACTCAAAGTACTTCCACGCCTCACCCGTTGCCCCCTCTCAACCAGTACCTGCAGTGCTGCCTCCTCTCCAGGTGCTCGAGTCTGCCCTTGCACAGGTGAAGGTGGAGCGGTCTTTGGAGGGGTCCTCACGGGCACCGAAACCCAGAGGGCGTCCTTGCAAAGCATCTCATCGGTCAGGGCATGGACAAGAGCAACCTGCCACTACCTCTGCTGAAGCCACAGGGGTAGCACCAAGTAGGGGTTCTCATAAACGTAAGGTGAAGGTGTTGTGAGCACAAAGGGGATGCACAAGGGTGTAAGACAAAATGTCATGTTTTTGATTTACTTTTGTTTGTTTTGCAAAAAAACATTAAAAATGTTTTCATCACTCCTGCCACGTCTTTGCAAATCTTGTCTGGTTTGTGCAATAATGCCCTTTCCTGAGGATCACCATGAAGACCCACACCTGATGCCACCCATTGTGTCACTGCAGAGTGGGTGTAGATGTATTTGCAGGGCTCTTTTGTGCAGACGACTGAGAGACGCCGGCGATGTGACCTGGAAGGATGCGCAGGAGAAGTTGTTGAGGGCAGTGGTGACTTTGACAGCGACAGGTAAGCCGGGAGCAGCTCGGCATCAAGGAGGCTGCAGATGTCCACGACTACATGTCGAGTGACACTGAGCCTCCGTGTGCACTGCTCTTCAGAGGTCCAGGAAGCTGAGCCTCGGTCTGTAGACACTGTGGCGAGGGTAGTGCCTTCTGCAATGCATTTCTCTCTGCGGTTGCCCTCCCTCCTGAAGTACAGGTGGATGTTTCACAGCACTGTGTTATGGAGCTCCACATGTCAGAGGTGGACGGCGTGGCTGGTGAAGCTGGTGAAGCTGTTCATCCTCCGAGGAGGTCATGATTGCAGCTACGGCAGCCCCCATCCGGAAGATATACGTTTGAGGGGGTCCGCAAGGTAGGTAAATGTGTCTGCACACCGGAGTTGAGGTTACAAGTTTGTGATATTTTGTGTTAAGAGGAAGGTGGTGCAGGCCAAACTTTGTCCACAGTGACAGTGTGGTCTCCTGCAATGAGTGAGGGTCTCCCCCCCGCCCTGTCAAATGGACCTTTGCAGCTGCTACAGGCTGATGGCTGCAACACGTCCATTTCAACTGGCAGTGTTTCCCCCAGTACGGGAAACACGCTCAGTTGACCTGAAAATCCCACCCCTCCTAAAATATCCTCCAAATCAGGTCTTCTAACAACCTGAAGTATCCAATTAATTGATTTAAGTGGGATTACGCCAGCTTTAATTGCCGGTGGGAGTCCCGCATGTGGGGGCTGCGTGCACATCTAAGCGTGTCTTTGGGGAACCCGGAAGTGGGCGGGTTGGAGCCGGGCTCCGGACCCGCCCCGGGAATCCCCAATTTTCGGAACTCCCCCGGCACGAACGCACCCGCTTGGACATCGGAAAATCGAGCCCAGTGAGTCTGCAATCCACAGATGCATCAAGGAATTGACAAAGATCTTGCTTCCAAGAGGAAACCTATTCATCACTTTCCCTGGAGAAAAGAGGTATCAGGGCAACAGGGCACAGAATGTTTCCAAGGCACCAGGGTTCTCAAAATAGTAGGGCATAGTAGATGCCACCCATGTACTTCATAGGCCATCGAGCCGAGAGACCAGCTCCTGATAGAGAGGGTCAAATCCTGTCATCGAGAGAGGGTGTCCTGAAGTCCCAAAGAGAGCATCCATCTCATGCAGAGCACATCTGCTTTGTCAGCCATCAAACAGGAAACTGGGTACTACTATATCTAATCTCACTAAATCATGCCTATGCTCATTTATCTCCCACACGACAGTCAGCAAGTACAGTAAGAGAGCCAAACACAAACATAGCTGAGGAAAAAACAGTAAGTAGAAAGATTCTACCAGTAAAGGCCTGAGGAGGTCTTTTTCCATTTTGAAATGCTAAATGGTTCCACCAGCTGCATTTATGTCTTAATTGTGTTTATCTTGACTCAAAACAGCCACAAAAACAAAATAGTTTATGTAAACAACTGCAGGCTCTCAAAGAACTGTACCATTATTATGAATAAAAAATCTTGAATTTAAATATTTTTATTTGAGCAGATCCTTTTGGTGACATTATTGCAGAGATGCAAATGAGTTTAATCTTTTAAGTGTTATATACTTCTTGGCCTATCATTCTATGACTGACTTCAGTAATTTACAACCAATTACAATTACTCGGACTTGCTTATTTAGATACAACCCTGCCTTAGCTAAAAAATAATACGTGGTGTGTTACATGATCCAATGCTTCTGTCTTTAGAAAACAAGGGTAGATTTCTGTCTTTGATGCATCATCTGAGCAGAGAGCTGAAAGGAAATTCTGGTGGGGAGGATTGCATGCCAGTAACAGAACAGGTCGCATTTTTTTCCTTCCATTGAAATTAATAGCCAGATTTCCCTTTCTATGCTCTGTTCAAGCAATATGTTACAGGTGGTAAAGACAGAATGCTACTTCAGTGTATCCTCTGATTTACCATAAGCAATTCCACGAGAGTTCCACTAGCAATGAAAATTTGCAATGACAGAACTCTGCATATTTATTGCATAAATATATTGATGAATACTCATCTAGCTGGACACCTCAAGTGGAAGAATCTAAAATAAATTCTTTAGCTTTGATTCAGAAGAGAGAACAGCCATCACATTGCAATGTCTGACTCTAAGTGACATCAAAATAAAGAGAAAAAAAGACATTCAGTAAAGCGGTGAAATAAAAAACTATTTACTTTGACCTGCTGTGAAATTTTACAGGTAAATAATCTTGTGCTTTCTTCACAAAGCTTATACAATCTTCTTATGGAAAAACAGAAACAGCAGGAATATCACTGCAAACAGTAAGGTTAGGTAGTATTAATTTGTTTTCTTGTGAGAAACTAGTGAAAATCATGT
This sequence comes from Heptranchias perlo, assembly GCF_035084215.1. NCBI lineage: Eukaryota > Metazoa > Chordata > Chondrichthyes > Hexanchiformes > Hexanchidae > Heptranchias > Heptranchias perlo. The sequence goes on from NC_090327.1 coordinate 88,668,419, forward strand.
TGGATTGAAAAAATATATTTGATTCTATACCCCTTCATAGTCAAATTCAAGATTTTTTATTCATAATAATGGTACAGTTCTTTGAGAGCCTGCAAAACTATTTTGTTTTTATGGCTGTTTTGAGTCAAGATAAACACAATTAAGACATAAATGCAGCTGGTGGAACCATTTAGCATTTCAAAATGGAAAAAGACCTCCTCTAGCCCACACTGCCAGTTGTTTCTAACATACTATAGTTAATAATGTCAAATGTTATGGGAGTGAAATTCAATTTTGGCAGGGGCATAAATTGGGCAGTACTGGATCGACTGCCCATTGAAATAAATCGAAAGGAAAATCGGGCGGGTGTATAACAGACACCGAAATTGAATTTTACCCCCTATATCTTTCTTGCTTTTATAGATGCCACTTTGGACTGGGTGCCAAGGTTTAGGAAGACCCATCACTTGGTGAATCCTTACATTTCAAAAGCACATCAACCTCAGGGCCAAAAGAAAGTGGGTTCAGCTCTGCAGATATAAAGGACATTTTATATGATTCGAGTTTGCAGAGTGCACGATCTTCTGAATTGAAAGCAGTAAAACTATTGCACAAGAAGAAAAACAATTTAAATAATTTACAGGGAGAACCTCAAACAATGGATGACTCAGAACGATATTATTGAAGGACATGCAGGCTTTACCACATTGTACTTGACATGCATTTATGAGTGGACTTTATGAATTTTACAATATTATGTATTTTTGGCTGGAGAAGATTAAATTATTGTATAACTTACCATATTCCTCAGCAGCCTCAGAAGATGAGCTGATGATGTTGTCATGCTTGGCTCTGGAGAGATGAGCTATGATCTTTTCATGCTTTGTCAGAGGTTTTCTGGTTGGCCTTTGGTATCTGGCTGGCATTCATTTCAATTTTCAGCTGTGTTCCAATTTGCATTTTGCTGATCCTTTGAGATGGTGAATGCATTTTTGACAGTCTGATAGATTCCTGTGTATTTTTGAATACTTTTCAACTTTTAAAACAATGTTAGTCCATGCTTTAGCTCATTCCCATGGTTTGGATCAAGGTTGCTTGTTCTCTGAGGCATAATTCTGTCTATTTGAAAAAGTTTAGTTTTGCTATGAAGTGGCTTCCCTTTGTTGTCACATTATTTGCATAGATCAAATGGCTCATTTACATACATAAAGGCGAACCAATGTACATGGCATTTTTTCAGTGTAAACTTAGGATACCAAAAAACTGTCCAAAAAGCCATTATATGCAAGGATCTAAAATCCCCTCCCCAACTCTTCCCTTCTCTGAGCCATAAGAACTCTATCCCAAAATTGTTCAACTTTCACATACATCAAGAAATATCTGGAACACCGACTTAGCCATTCAACTTACCAATCTAAAACATCAAAACATTTTTCATTGACATCATTAACCTTGTAATTATGCTGTGCAAATAATAACACAGAAGTGCTTAACATTTTGGTTTGAAATTCCTTTGTCCATTACTTTAATGGATCATTAACCCATTTAACATAAAACATAATTACAAGGCCATTGTGCCGTCCTGAAGTCAATTTGGATATTTGTCAAATTTCATTGAATTTGAGCACAAAACCAGCAGACTTCAAAACATACTTGTCAGAAATGTACATTAATTGTAGTCTTTACGATGAAAATGAGGAACTTAAGGAATTAACAAATATTTAACAATCCTGTCTTTGAGGTACTTGATTATTAGGAGTATAATCTTAAGCATTTGGTTTTTGGATAATGCCACATACAACTGTTCCCATCTGCAGAATTGATATTTAGTGATCCACCTAGAAAACAGATCTATTCCAATAATTGAATATAATTCTTGTAGCCAGTGAAGTTCTATGATAATGTAAAGGTTGTTACATATACGCAGAGTGGGGCACAGATTGCCGTAAACAAACCTCACGAGTGTTTCTTGGCTGAAGCAGGAAAGAGAAAAAGATTAAGTATGAAACTGCAGCTAGAATTTATGCTGGAGTATCTCCCACATGTCTGTGCTGTAGGTTATCCTCTGAATGGAAGGTTCTCTATGGCTGCTTTCCCCTGAAAAGTCTATTACCATGGCAACAGAGGGATTTTTGGAGTAAAACGGTTCACCCTCTCAGACAACTCAGTGCTGAGAACAACAGGACTCCTTAGTGTCCTGCTTTGTCCTTAAAATATCTATATACATTGGCCCTGATTTTTAACTCCCCTCATATGGCAGAAACCAGGCAGGGGTGCAATTAAAATAATGGGAGGCACTTAGCCCCTCTGATCCTGCTTCCTTCCTGCTATGTCCCTATATTAACCTGCTCTTATGAGCAGGCGAGCAGGACACCGGCAGGAGGAAGCGGGGTCCTACTTTAAATAGGCAGATCAGGTCCGATGATGTTATCCGGACTCGATCTGCCTATTTAACCTGAGGCCTGAGTTTGGGAGGGGGGGAAACAGTGGGAAGTGTTGGCTCCCCCATCAGGCAAAAAATGCCGGGAGCCAGATCCTGGGCCGCAAGAGGTCCAGCAGGTAACTTTTAAATGAATTTTATAGCTTTGCTTGTGGGTCAGGCGGGGCAGTATTGCTCCTCTGGGCCTCACAAGGATGCCTTGGGCCTCCCTTGCACTAGGCTAGTCCCCCTCCCGCGATCGTGGCCAGACCATCCTCTAACTGCCGGGACCATGTATCCTGCCACAAATTTCCATTCCCGCCTGCCGGCCAGGCTGTCAATCTGGCTGGTTTTGGTGTGGGACACTGCATTCTTTTATTTAAATGAGGCTCTGCTGTTAAGATTGGTAGGGCATGTCCCCGACCTTGCTGGATTCATCGCCTGTTATTGGGCACCCCGCACCCTCCCTGCCTCCCTGTTAATATCAGGGCCATTGTTTCTGCCAGGAAAGGAATATTATATATTTATTTATATGCCAACATTTAACACCTTACTCTGACACTTTTTCCAAGCTCAAATTATGATTATTCCCCTTTTATATTTTCCATCTTTCAACGTGAGTCTCTACACCATTTACTAAAACATAGAACCCAAATAAATGGAGGCACAGAGCAGACTGACACAAGTTAATTTTTGTTTCTTCTGTAAGCAATGGTTCCATTCATTTCTACTCAGTGAATAATGCACACTTAGCATTTAGTCAGCTTCAAAGAACTTAAATCTGACAAAACTTAATAAACAAACAGGTCAAGCCTGTTAATGAATAACTTATTCACAAAGTCAAATCGATTTGATTACAGCAAGACACTTGCCATTTAAAATATAGCCTACATAGAAAATGGATGCACAATGTCACTCTTTTGACACTACTGGCATTTCTGTTACCAAAATCTGTCTTATTTTATCTATTTCAAATATATTCTATTCCCCTGAAATAAAGTCACTCAGACGTACGCTGGGCTTTCACTAAATATTATAATGCTCAAAATCAGAACAATTTTCAGAACATGAATCTTCAAGGGAATTTCCAATGAATCGGGAAGATAGTTAATTTGAACAATACTTCAGAGGTTATTTTATGATTATCAGTAAGATTTACTTCCACTCTTGTACGAATTTTAGCATTCTTCTACGCACAAAGATTAGCAAGTACCAACTAAAAGCAGTTAACCTGTTATTAGAATCAGGCTTTCATTTTAGCTAGTGGATCTCCAAATCTTAAAAAAAGCTTCTTAAACATAATGTGGAGATGCCGGTGATGGACTGGGGTGGACAAATGTAAGGAGTCGCACAACACCAGGTTATAGTCCAACAGCTTTATTTGAAATCACAAGCTTTCGGAGCTTTGCTCCTTCGTCAGGTGAGTGACTCACCTGACGAAGGAGCAAAGCTCCGAAAGCTTGTGATTTCAAATAAAGCTGTTGGACTATAACCTGGTGTTGTGCGAATTCTTAAACATAGTTAACATTGCGTGATATATATAAACGTTAAAAATCAAGTTAAATTAAAATTAGAGACGGGACACTTCCTCATCAATCCGTGTAGTCTGCATTTCAAGCCATCAACTCAGATCTATGTAATATGTAATTGAATCATACTAATCAAACAAATCTCTATTTAGTAGTGAGTACATCAGCATGCACAACATAATGATCCCAAACAAAACTTCCCTTGAGTATAGAAGATTAAGGGGTGAACTTATTGAGGTGTTTAAGACAATTAAAGGGTTTAATAGGGTAGATAGAGGGAAACTATTTCCTCTGGTGGGGGAGTCCAGAACAGGGGGGACATAACCATAACATTAGAACTAGGCCATTCAGGGGTGAAGTCAGGCAACACTTATTCATGCAAAGGATAGTAGAAAACTGGAACTCTTCCCCCACCCCAAAAAAAGCTACTGAGGCTAGGTCAATTGAAAATTTCAAAACTGAGATTGATAGACTTTTGTTAGGCAAGGGTATTAAGGGATATGGAACCAAGGTGGGCAGATGGAGTTAAGATACAGATCAGTAAATTAGCTAATTGAATGGCGGAATAAGATTGAGGGGCTGAAGTCCTACTCCTGATACTGTGGGGGAAAAATTGGATAAGGGTCCGTTTCGGGCGGGAGTAGCGTGATACGAGAGTGCATGCACCAAGGTTCTCTGCTGATGCACTAGAGACCTTGGGTGCAAGAGATGGACAGAAGGAGGGACATCCTATATCCGCAACAGGGGGCAAGAGGTCCTCCAGACATTTACTCAAAAGGCAGTGGGAGGCAGCAGGGGATGAAGTCAATGCCAGGAGCACAGCATCATGAACATGGATGCAGTGCAGGAAGAAGTTCAATGCTTTGACATGAATGGTCAAGGTGAGTGAGGTCAACTGTCAGGTGGTGTCTCCTACCAACTACACCATACACTACACCCCCCATCCCCCACATACCAACAAACTCTTCATCAGTACTCAACTCTTCCAATCAGATGCTTCCTCTCACCCTTACACATTACCACTGTTTCAAGCCGCCCACCCACAACTCACAGGCCACACACACTGGCAGCTATTCAACCATGACAGGCACATCACCCATACACACGTCCCGCTTTCTTGCAGGAGAAGGTGGCGCATATCAAGACGCAGCAAGTGACAAAGGCATTTAGCCCCTCAAGCCTGTTCCACCATTCAATGAGATCATGGTGGATCTGTGACCTAATTCCACATACCCACCTAAGCCCCATATTCCTTAATACCCTTGGTTCACAGAAATCTATCAATCTCAGATTTAACATTCACAATTGAGCTAGCATCAACTGCTGTCTGCAGAAGAGCATTCCAAACGTCTCCCACCCTTTGTGTGTAGAAGCATTTCCTAACTTCACTCTTGCACGTCCTGGCTATGTCCCCGCATATTCAAGTCTAGGAGACCTCCAAAAACAGTTACAAATGTCTTGGCAGCCAGAAGCAATAATCCAACCACTAACCTGTAAATCCTGCATGGTCCCTTTAAATAGCACCAATGGGGGGTCCTTCAGGCACTCTAAGACACAGTCAGATGTTCGGGGTTAAGGCTGTGCGTTGAGTTGAGCATTAAGTCCCAAAATGGTATCTATCACTTTAAATTAGCATAGCGCACTGATTAAAGCCATTTTCTCCCTACTTTACATGATTCCAGCATTTGTTATCTACGCCTCTGCTAACTCCTATTCCAAGATGGCATCTGGCGCACGTCACGCAGGAAATGTGCATGCGCATCCAAGACACCATCTTGGATGTTGGAGAGGCCGTGTAGCTCTGAAACAACGGGCGCTACACGGCCCAATTTAGCGCCCTGTATTCCTAAAATAAGAAATTCATAGGTGGTGCTATCCTTTCCTTCTTGCTTTGATTTTTTACTCATACTCTCTGATTTTTACTTTACCACGCAACCATGGAAGCCAGGAAAACATTGAGATCGTGCCAGTCAGGAGGCAAAAAAGCAGCAGTGAGGAGCACTGAGCTCCCAAGTTGCAAATGCATCCGATACAGGAACTATCCTGGTGCAAGGATAGTTTAAGGATCAAAGCTTAAGGCCCTGGAGAGAGAAGAGGTCTGTGTAGCAGAAAGTGGTTAGAAAATTTGGAGGATAAGTTTATGGGTCTGCTTTGTGATTTTTTTTTCAGAATTGTTTAAGTTTGCCTGTGTTCATTATGCAATAATTTTTGTCGGGGTATTCAGAGGGGTAATCACCCAAAGAACTTTGAAAATAATTTTTATAAACATATAATTATGCGAAAGGGTTTTTTTCATTATGAGCGTACATACCCCTCTTTTTCCAATTTATTTCCACCTACCTCTTTTTCCCTGGAATCCCCAGTCCATCCACCAACCCTGAGAAGTTGTGTGACCTGGTCCTAAGTCTCTGTTGATGCCTCTCTGAAAGGATCACCAAGAAGTCCATGAACACCACTTGTTTGTGACTTTCTGTGTGACTTTTCTTACATTTGTGGGGAAATGCTTCACTTGTTTGCATTTCCTTATGGCAGCATGGCTACTATTGAGAACTTAGCAATGTAAGGAATTCTCAGCATGATTCACCAGTCCTAGCCATTAGTGCTTGCATGTGCTGCTGTACTCTATGACCCTATATTAAGCTTTTCAATTCAAATGAAAGCATATTTGCGATATGAATTTTCAGCCTATGAGTTAATCTTTTAAGCCCTTTCATGATCTGCAGAAGCCAAAGTGGTTTAACATCTTATATGTGTCTGTGTTTGCCTCCAGAAATATTCTGGTAGCTTCACAAGGGCATTACCACAGACTTGAGACATTTCAGATTTATTAGACAAGAACTGAGTGAAAATGTTAATAAGAAATGTGATGAGATTGGAAGATAAAAGTTTGCCTTGGTGTATTACTAGGCACAGGTGCAAGCTATAATGTATCATGCTAGAATGAAATGTTAGGACTGGAAGTGAATGTTTTTAAGTAACCATGGCACTACTATGCAGAATCTAGATTGAACCCAGTTCAGGTGGGGAATCTCAAACCAGATTTGCTCCAGTATAAATTTGGTGATGTAAATGGTAACAATGAATATTCAAGTAAATTGTGGCTTCTGGATTAGAATCAGAGGGTTCATTATTTATGGACCTTCAAAGTGAAACCAGAAGCTTAGTTTTTATTGTTGTGGTACATAACAATAAAGGACTAATTCTGCAAGGTTGCGCTGCTGGTAAACACTCTGGAAAATCAGTGCTGTAAGGATATTTTTTACCCCTGTAACATCATTAGAATTTTTATGAAGAATGGATGGAAAATCGTGCAAACCACAAATCAGGAGCTGACTTCTGCGTCTGAATTTTGGCTATGCACTCTCCTCACACAAAGCTCTATGTCAGGGGTGCTCGCGCCCTATCTCTAACCCTCACTCGCGTCTAGCAAGGCTCCGCGTGAGCGGTGGAGCCTCACAAAATTACACCTGAAGATGTTATAGTTCTCAATCTCCTTAGATTAAATAACAAGGTACGCCCAGGCTGGCGCAAACTGGGTGCAGGGATTGATTACTGCGCCTGAATGGGTAGGCCTGAGCCGAACTGAATATTCGGCCTCGGTCCTCATTTAAATGATATCAGCAAGTTGCGGGCACCTACTGGGCTTCCTCAGACAGCTGGCCGGTGAAAATACTTCGAATATTGGGGTGCTACTTCGCCGGCAGCTGCCCTCAATGTAAGTGCTTAAAGGGGAAGGTGATTGTGAAGGGGGCGACCAGGAGAGGAGGCTGATCCAGGGGGGGCTGATTGGGAGAGAAGGGCCAAGTGGAAGGGGTCTGACTGGGAGAGAAGGGCAACTGGGACGGTTGTGGAGGTGGCAATCGATTGTGGGGGGGGGGGGGGGGGGGGGGGCGGAGATTGAGGTCGCGATTGGGGAGGGACAGGTGGTGGCCGGCAGCGACACATGGTTTGAATGTAGAGCCTGCAGCTCCAAGCTCCTCATTCCGGTAAGTATATTTTACAAAAATTACCGGCTGCGTTAAGTGCAACCCAATCTCGCACAGGGGGCCTCAAACGGGTGTTAAGCCCATTATTCGCATATACAAAGGGACTAAGTCATGTTTCAGGCATGGGCCCTGGAAGCCTATTTGTGGCTGTACCAATGTGGTACTTCCTGCTCAAAGAAGACATAGATGGGGATGTTACTGGAACTAAAGGAAATGAAGATGGTCATTTTCTATCATTTCTTGCACTCATAATGTTTCAAACTGTCAATGATAAACATGGCATCACCACTGCACATCAAAGCAAGTTCAATGAATCATGAAAAGGGTTCCAGGGCTTATAAAGCACAGCTAAGGAGTCAGTGATGACAGGAAAATCTTTATCTGCCATTGCATCAATCCAAGGGGAAATAACTCTTTTAATTATTGTATGGTAAACATAGGATTTTATTCAAAATGCAAAACTGAGGGATGTATGTGCTTGTGGGGGACAGAGAGGGTTATTCAAAAGATTTGTGACCAGAAAAGTTTTTATATTTTATTTCAGGGTTTTAATAGTTTTGATGAGAAGGGGAGCAGCCAGAAGTCATGGTCCATGTGGGTACTAATGATTAAATCATTAAAATCATGAAAAAAATATTTTTTAAGGGGAAAAAAGTTAATTTGCTTCTTTTAAATTGGTTTTATGATGGTATACACAGTTTTTATGTATGGCTGGGGATGGGAAGGAGGATCTTTTTATGTTGCCGTCCATATAATGCTGTGAAGACAGATAAATTGGGAGATTATCATCTCTCCTCCTTAGGTTGCTCAGTTTGCTCTAAACAAGGAGATGGAAGTCTGTTGAAGTTTGGAGTCTGGAATCACTGCAGAACATAAAGGAGGTTGAACGTTTCCTGGATCATAGGTTCCAGGAGGTGGTCACCCTGCAGCCACAGAGAGTTCAGGATAGCAAGTGGGTGGCCACCCAAAAGGTTAGGAAGAGGCAGACTGTGCAGGAATCTTCTGGGTGTGTGGCACTCTCAAACGCCCGGTATTCAGTTTTGAATACCAGTGAGGGTGACGACACCTCAAAGGAGTGCAGTCCTGAGCATGGCACCATGGGATAAAGGACTGCACAGGGGAGGCACAGTGAAGTGTAGAAACGCAGTAGTCATTGGGGATTCAACAGTCAGGAGGACAGACAGGCATTTCTGTGACCACCGACGTGAGTCCCGCATGGTGTGTTACCTACCTGGTACCAGGGTAAAGGACATCATGGAGAGGGTGCAGAACTTTCTGCGGGGGGAAGGGGAACAGCCAGAAGCCATGGTTCATGTGGATAGCAACAACATAGGAAAGAAAAGGGATGAGGTCCAGCAGTCGGAATTTCAGGAGAAAGGGAGGAAGTTAAAAAGCAGGACCTCAAAGGTAGTAATCTCTGGATGGGTAGGCCCAATGTCAGGGTTAAGGACATTTCCTCAGGGCTGGAGAGAAACTTGGAGTGGGAGGGAGAGGATCCAGTTGTCATGGTCCACGTAGGTACCAACGACATAGGTAGGACTAAGAAAAAGATTCTGCTGAGAGGGTTTGAGCAGCTAGGGACTAAATTAAAAAGCAGAAGCACAAAAGTGATAATCTCTGGATTATTATCTGAGCCACGAGCAAATTGGCACAGGGTAAATCAGATCAGAGAGGTGAATGTGTGGCTCAAAGATTGGTGTGGTAGAAGTGGGTTTCGATTCATGGGGCACTGGCACCAGTACTGGGGAAAGAGGGAGCTGTTCCGTTGGGATGGGCTTCACCTGAACCATGCTGGGACCAGTGTTTTGGCAAACCAAATAACAAGGGCGGTAGAGAAGGCTTTAAACTAAATAGAGGGGGGAGGGCTCAGGTGGGGCAAAGTTTAGATTGATAAAGAGAAAAGACAAGGAAGTAGTACAGGAAAGTGATGGGGGTAATGATAAACAGAGTGTGTCAGGAAGGGACAGAGCGTACAAACATAAGAGTGCACTAGGAAATGGGACCGGGGTAGGAAATAATGGTAAAAAGACAAAATTAAAGTTTCTTTATCTGAATGTGTGCAGCATTCATAATAAGATAGATGAATTGATGGCACAATTAGAAACAAATGGGTATGATCTAGTGGCCATTACAGAGAAGTGGTTGCAAGATGACCAAGGTTGGGAGCTAAATATTCAGAGTTATTTAACATTTCGGAAGGATAGGAGAAAAGGTAAAGGTGGTGGGGTAGCTCTGTTAATAAAGGATGAAATTGGTATAATAGTGAGAAATGATCTTGGCTCAGAAGATCAAGATGTCGAATCAATTTGGGTGGAGGTAAGAAATAGCAAGGGAAATAAATCACTGGTGGGAGTAGTATATAGGCCCCCTAACAGTAGCTACACTGTAGGGCAAAATATAAATCAGGAAATAAGGAGGGCTTGTAAAGAAGGTAATGCAATAATCATGGGCGATTTTAACTTTCACATAGATTGGACAAATCAAACTGGCAAAAATAACCCTGAGGAGGAGTTCATAGAGTGTATTAGGGACTGTTTCTTAGACCAATACGTTGGGGAACCAACCAGGGAACAGGCCATTTTGGATCTGGTAATGGGTAACGAAACAGGATTAATTAATGATCTCAAAGTAAAGGATCCCTTGGGAAGCAGTGATCATAACATGATAGAATTTCACATCCAGTTTGAGAGCGAGGATCTTGGGTCTGAAATTATTGTACTAAACTTAAATAAGGGCAATTATAAAGGAATGAGGGCGGAATTGGCTAAAGTGGACTGGGTAAACAGATTAGATGGTATGATGGTGGATAAGCAGTGGCAAACATTTAAAAAGATATTTTATGACTCGCAACAAAAATATATCCCTGTGAGGAGGAAAGACTCCACAAAAAGAGTGAACCAACCATGGCTAACTAAGGAAGTCAAGGATGGTATCAGGTTAAAAGAAAAAGCATACAACAAGGCAAAGATTACTGGTAAGCCCAAAGATTGGGAAAACTTTAAAAACCAGCAAAGGATGACTAAAAGAAGAATAAAGAGGGAGAAAATAAATTATGAGAGTAAACTAGGAAGAAATATAAAAACTGACAGTAAAAGCTTCTACAAGTATATAAAAAGGAAGAGGGTAGCTAAAGTAAACATCCCTTAGAGGATGAGACTGGAGAAATAATAATGGCAAACGAGGAAATGGCAGGGGAATTGAACAGATATTTTGTATCTCTTCACAGTAGAAGACACTAATAATATACCAATAATATTAGAAAATCAAGGGGAGGGTGGAACTAAAAACAATCACTATCACTAGAGAAAAACTACTAGGTAAACTAATGGGTCTAAAGGCAGACAAGTTCCCTGGACCTGATGGCTTGCATCCAAGGGTCTTAAAGGAAGTGGCTGCAGAGATAGTGGATGCATCGTTGTAATCTTCCAGAATTCACTAGATTCTGGAAAGGTCCCAGCGGATTGGAAAACCGCAAACGTAACACTCCTATTCAAGAAGGGAGTGAGACAGAAAGCAGGTAACTATAGACCAGTTAGCCTAACATCTTTCATTGGGAAAATGCTAGAATCCATTATTAAGAAAGTAGTAGCAGGACATTTGGACACTCATAATACAATCAAGGAGAGTCAACATGGTTTTATGAAGGGGAAATCGTGTCTGACAAATTTATTAGAGTTCGTTGAGGAAGTAACGGGCAGGGTGGATAAAGGGGAACCAATGGATGCAATATATTTGGATTTCCAAAAGGCATTTGATAAGGTGCCACATAAAAGATTACTGCACAAGATAAGAGCTCATGGTGTTGGGGGTAATATACTGGCATGGATAGAGGATTGGCTCACTAACAGAAAACAAAGAGTCGGGATAAAAGGGTCATTTTCAAAATGGCAATCTGTAACCAGTGGGGTGCCACAGGGATCAGTGCTGGGGCCTTAATATTTACAATATATATCAGTGATTTGGATGAAGAAACAGAGTGTCTTGTGGCCAAATTTGCTGAAGATACAAAGATAGGTGGAAAAGCAAGTTGCGATGAGGACACAAAGGGCTCGATTTTAGGGTCGGGTTACCTGCGGGTTTCCAGCGGGGGGGGCCCTGAAAATCCCGATCTCCGGTCACGTGACCGGATCGCGACGAAATCCCGGCCACTTCCGGGTACCGCGCTGACATGCGGGGCTGCGCGCGCAAGCCCCGCTGGTGGGAATCCCGCAGGCAATTAAAGCCAGCGGGGTTCCACTTGAGAGTACTTAACTTGCTCGTTGTGGTCAGTTAATGAGCTGAAGCAGCTGTCAAAAGAGGAAGTGTGGGATTTTAGGTTCAAGGCAGTGAGTTTCCCACACTGGGGGAAACAGTCTCCATCCAACCAGGCATGTTGCAGCCAGCAGCCTGTGGCAGGTGCCAAGGTGCGTTCCACGGGGGAGAGCCCTCACCCACGCAGGAGGCCACCGCGTCACATAGGGCAACCCCTGCCCTCCACCACCCCCCGCCAAGCCAGAGGACAGACCGACACGAGACCGCAGCCCCAGTCCGAGGAACCACACACCTACCCTGCACAACCCCTCAGACCAACACCTGCCAGTTGGGTGGTGTGTGGACACCCTCGGAGGACGAAGAGCAGTCCACGCCGTCCGCCGCAGAGACGTGGATCCCCCCAACACGGTGTTGTTGCACGCCCACCTGCACAGCAGGAGGGAGGGCTACCGCAGAGAGAGACGCGTCGCAGAGGGCACTACCCTCGCCACAGGGTCCACAGACCGAGGCGCAGCTCCCCGGACCTCTCCGAGCAGCAGTGCACAGGGAGGCGCAGATTCGCTCGACATGTAGTCGTGGAGATCTGCAGCCTCTTTCATGCCGAGCTGCTCCTGGCTGGCCCCAGCACCAACTGCTTACCTGTCGCTGGCAAAGTCACCACTGCCCTCCACACCTTCTCCTCCGCATCCTTCCAGGGTGCAGCCGGCTACACCGCCGATGTCTCTCAGTCGTCTGCGCGGACGAGCCCTGCAAATACACCTGCACCTACTCTGCAGTAACACGATGGGTGGCATCAGTGGTGGGTCCTCATAGTGATACCCAGGAGCGGGCATTATTGGACACAATGGACAGGATTCGCGGAGACATGGCAGTGGTGGTGTCAATATAATGTGTGCTGTTTGTTGCTCTGAAATTCAATATGGGTAACACCCATGACAAACCCTCAGACACCCTTGTGCACCCCCTTCATGCTGACGAGACGTTTGCCTTATGCTGCCTACTGCACATATGTGATGCATGCCCTGTGGCTGCAGCACAGGTGGTGCAGGTTGAGTGAGGCTGGCCGTGAGGGAGATGCACGAGAGGGTGAGTATGGGATGGAGCAATGAGATTGTATGAGGAGTGGGTTGCGTGTTAGTGGCAGGGTGAGTACTGGCGAGGTGAGTAGGTGGAGGTAAGATGAGGACGGGGTGTGAGTGGGTATGAAGGGTGATGTGACAGAATAGTGTTGGCGGTGCCGAAGGAGATTTGGGGTGGGGGCAGTGTTGTGGCAGACGGAGTGTAGGGGAAAGACTTCGTGTTCTCACTGCGGCGGACCTACTGTGGTCATTGCAGCGCCTCTTGCACTGTATGCAGGTGGGCCATATGTTGGTGGCGCAGGTGACCCCCTCTGCCACCTCGAGCCAGGCCTTCTTGGTGGCAGAGGCAGGCCGCTTCCTCCCGCCCGCCGGGGGGAAGATCTGTGTCCTCCCCCTCCTCCTCACCCCATCTGATGATAGCTGGGGTGAGGCATCATTAAACTGGGAGCAGCCTTCCCCCTGGCCTGCTCCATGCTGCAATTTGTCCCATTGGTTGCAGCATCTGTCAGTGGAGGACTGCCCCTTTAACTAGAGAGCCTCCAGCTGACAGATCGTACTGCGCATGCGCAGCCCGACCGACGCGCAGGCCAGCGCCGTGGACCCCGGAGGAGCAGGTAATTGATTCCGATTAGTGTGTTGCCTGCTACGATCGCGTGGGCAACCCACTAATTTCGCCGTCCGCGTTTTCGACGCTCCCGGAGGACCACCCGCTGGGAACCCGCAGGCCTGCTAAATTCGAGCCCAAGGTGTCTGCAAAGGGATATTGACAGGTTAAGCGAATGGGCAAAAATTTGGCAGATGGAATATAATGTGGGAAAATGTGAAGTCATCCACTTTGGGAGGAAAAATAAAAAAGCAAAAGATTATTTGAATGGAGAAATACTACAAAATGCTGCGGAACAGAGGGATCTGGGTATCTTCGTACATGAAACACAGGAAGTCAACATACAGGTGCAGCAGGTAATCCAGAAGGCAAACAGAATATTGGCCTTTATTTCTAGGGGGATGGAGTATAAAAGCAGGGAAGTCATGCTACAACTATACAGGGTGCTGGTGAGACCACACCTGGAGTACTGCGTACAGTTCTGGATCCCTTATTTAAGGAAGGACATACTTGCATTAGAGACAGTTCAGAGAAGGTTCACTAGGTTGATTCCGGATATGGAAGGGTTGTCTTATGAGGAAAGATTGAACAGGTTGAGTCTATACTCATTGGAGTTTAGAAGAATGAGAGGAGATCTTATTGAAACATACAAGATTCTGAGGGGACTCGATAGGGTAGATGTTGAGAGGATGTTACCCCTCATAGGGGAATCTAAAACTAGGGGGCATAGTCTCAGAATAAGGGGTCGCCTGTTTAAGATGGAAATGAGGAGGAATTTCTTCTCCCAGAGGGTCGTGAATCTTTGGAATTCTTTACCCCAAAAAGCTGTGGAGGCTGAGTCATTGAATACATTCAAGGCTGAGTTAGACAAATTTTTGATCAGCAAGGGAGTCAAAGGATATGGGGAAAGGGCGAGAAAGTGGAGTTGAGGTAAAAATCAGATCAGCCATGAGCTCATTAAATGGCGGAGCAGGCTCGAGGGGCCGGATGGCCTACTCCTGCTCCCATCTCTTATGGTCTTATTATCTACTCCCAGTGCCACGTGCTAGTGAGTACAGAAATAGGAAGATAAGGCAGGTTAATGCGTGGCTAGAGACATGGTGCAAGAGGGAGGGCTTCAGATTCTTGAGGCATTGTGACCAGTTCTGGGGCTGGAGGGACCTGTTCAAGACAGATGGGTTGCACCTCAACAGAGCTGGGACCAATGTCCTCGTGGGGAGGTTCGCTAGTGCTGTGGGGGAGGGTTTAAACTAATTTGGCAGGGGGATGGGCACCAGGATATAGCATTAGAGAGGAGAAGTAAGGTGCACAAAGGATTGGGAGAGACAGATAGCACTAGAAGAAGAAATAGTACAGTGTTCGGTGGGATCAGACCAAGAGTGAATACAAGAAGTTCTAAGGTAGGTTTCGGGTGCATGTGTGTAAACGCACAAAGTGTGGTAAACAAGGTTTATGAGCTGCAGGCGCAAATAGCCACATGGGAATATGAGTTGGGGTGATAACGGAGACCTGGCTCAAAAAAGGGCAGGATTGGATACTAACTATTCCTGGTTACAAGGTGTTCAAGAAAGATAGGGATGGGAAAAAAGGAGAGGGGGGTGGTGGTGGCAGTAATGATTAAGGAGAATATTGCAGTGCTGGATAGAGAGGATGCCCTTGTGGGGTCAAGGAGAGAATCTATTTGGTTAGAGTTAAGAAATAATAGAGGTGCCATTAAACTACTGGATATATTCTATGGACCACCAACTAGTGAGAAGAATATAGAGGAGCATATTTGCAGGGAAGTTACAGAGCGGTGCAAGAACTATAGAGTATTGATAATGGGGGACTTCAACTATCCTAATATAGACTGGGATAGTAATAGTGTAAAGGGCAAAGAAGGGGAAGAATTTCTGAAGGTTGTTCAGGAGAACTTTCTTGATCAGTATGTTTCCGGCCCAACGAGGAAGGAGGCATTGTGGATCTGGTTCTGGGGAATGAAGTGGGTCAAGTGGAGCAAGTGTCAGTGGGGGAACATTTAGGAAACAGTGATCATAGTATCGTAAGGTTTCGATTAGTTATAGAAAAGTACAAGGAGCAATCTAGAGTAAAAATCGTTAATTGGAGGAAGGACAATTTCAGTGGTTGAGAACAGATCTGGCCCAGGTAAATTGGAAACAAAAATTGGCAGGCAAAATTAATTGAACAATGGGTGGCCTTTGAAGAGGAGATGGTCCAGGTACACTCTAGGTACATTCCCATGCAGGAGAAAGGTGTGGCAACCAAAGCCAGAACTCCCTGTATGATGAAAGAGATAGAGAGTAAGATGAAGTAGATAAAGGAAGCGTATGACAGATGTCAGATTGATAATACAAGTGAGAACCAGGCTGAATATAGAAAGTACAGAGGAGAAGTAAAAAAGGAAATAAGCGGGGCAAGGAGAGAGTATGAGAATAAACTGGCAGCTAACATAAAAGGGAATCCAAAAGTCTTCTATAGGCATATAAATAGTAAACGGGTAGTAAGAGGAGGGGTGGGGCCAATTAGTGACTGAAAAGGAGATCTACGCATGGAGGCAGAGGACTTGGCTGAGGTGCTAAATGAGTACTTTGCACCTGTCCTTACCAAGGACAAAGATGCTGCCAAAGTCACAGTAAAAGAGGAGGTAGTTGAGATACGGGATGGGCTAAAAATTGATAAAGAAGAGGTACTAGAAAGGCTAGCTGTACTTAAAGTAGATAAGTCACCCGGTCCGGATGAGATGCAACCTAAGTTGCTGAGGGAAGTAAGGGTGAAAATCGCAGAGGTGCTGGCCATAATCTTCCAATCCTCCTTAGATATGAGGGTGGTGTTAGGGGTCTGGAGAATTGCAAATGTTACACCCTTGTTCAAAAAAGCTTCTCTAAATATGTCAAGAGAAAAAGATTAGTGAAGACAAATGTCAGTCCCTTACAGTCAGAAATGGGGGAAATTATAATGGGGAACAAAGAAATGGCAGAACAATTCAACACTTACTTTGGTTCTGTCTTCACAAAGGAGGACACAAATAACCTGCCAGAAATGTTAGAGAACCCAAGGGTCTAGTGAGAGGGAGGAACTGAAGGAAACTAGTATCAGTAAAAAAATAGTGCTAGGGAAATTAATGGAGCTAAAGGCTGACAAATCCCCAGGGCCTGATAATCTACATCCCAGAGCACTAAAGGAAGTGGCCCTGGAAATAATGGATGCATTGGTGATCATCTTACAAAATTCTATAGATTCTGGAACAGTTCCTACAGGTTGGAGGATGGCAAATGTAACCCCACTATTTAAAAAAAGAGGGAGAGGAAAAATGGAATTACAGACCAGTTAGCCTAACATCAGTAGTGGGAAAAATGCTAGAGTCTATTATAAAAGATGTGATAATAGAACACTTGGAAGGCATTAACTGGATTGGACAAAGTCAGCATGAGTTTATGAAAGGGAAATCACGCTTAATAAATCTACTGGAGTTTTTTGAGGATGTAACTAGTAGAATAGATAGGGGAGAACCAGTGGATGTGGTGTGCTTGGATTTTCAGAAGGCTTTTGATAAGGTCCCACACAAGAGGTTAGTGTGCAGAATTAAAGCACGTGGGATTGGGGGGAATATACTGGCATGGATTGAGAATTGGTTGACAGACAGGAAACAGAGAGTAGAAATAAACGGGTCTTTTTCCGGGTGGCAGGCAGTGACTATTGCGGTCCAGCAGGGATCAGTGCTTGGGCCCCAGCAATACACAATATATATCAATGATTTGGATGAGGGAACTAAATGTAACATTTCCAAGTTTGCAGACGACACAAAGCTGGGGTGGAATGTAAGCTGTAAGGAGGATGCAAGAGCCTCCAATGTGATTTAGACAAGTTGGATGAGTGGGCAAGAACATGGCAGATGCAGTATAACGTGGATAAATGTGAGGTTATCCACTTTGGTTGTAAAAACAGAAAGGCAGATTATTATCTAAATGGTTATAGATTGGGAAAAGGGGAGGTGCAACGAGACCTGGGTGTCCTTGTACACCAGTCGCTGAAAACGAGCATTCAGGTGCAGCAAGCAGTTAGGAAGGCGAATGGTATGTTGGTCTTCATTGCAAGAAGATTTGAGTACAGGAGCAGGGATGTCTTACTGCAGTTATACAGGGCCTTGTTGAGACCACACCTGGAGTATTGTGTGCAGTTTTGGTCTCCTTATCTGAGGAAGGATGTCCTTGCCATGGAGGGAGTGCAATGAAGGTTTACCAGATTGATTCCTGGGATGGCAGGACTGACGTATGAGGAGAGATTGGGTCGACTAGGCCTATATTCACTGGAGTTTAGAAGAATGAGAGGTGATCTCATCGAAATATATAACATTCTAATAGGACTAGACAGACTAGATGCAGGGAGGATGTTCCCGATGGTTGGGGAGTCCAGAACCAGGGGTCACATTCTCAGGATACGGGGTATGCAATTTGGAACCAAGATGAGGAGAAATTTCTTCACTCAGAGGGTGGTGAAGCTGTGGAATTCTCTACCACAGAAGGCATTGGAGGCCAAGTCATTAGATGTATTCAAGAAGGAGATAGGTGTATTTCTTAATGCTAAAGGGGCCAAGGGATATGGGGAAAAAGTGGGAACAGGGTACTGAGTTAGACGATCAGCCATGATCATTTTGAATGGCGGAGCAGGCCCGAAGGGCCGAATGGCCTACTCTTCATAGAATCATAGAATCATAGAAGTTACAACATGGAAACAGGCCCTTCGGCCCAACATGTCCATGTCGCCCAGTTTATACCACTAAGCTAGTCCCAATTGCCTGCACTTGGCCCATATCCCTCGATACCCATCTTCCCCATGTAACTGTCCAAATGCTTTTTAAAAGACAAAATTGTACCCGCCTCTACTACTGCCTCTGGCAGCTCGTTCCAGACACTCACCACCCTTTGAGTGAAAAAATTGCCCCTCTGGATCCTTTTGTATCTCTCCCCTCTCACCTTAAATCTGTGCCCCCTCGTTATAGACTCCCCTACCTTTGGGAAAAGATTTTGACTATCGACCTTATCTATGCCCCTCATTATTTTATAGACTTCTATAAGATCACCCCTTAACCTCTTGCTCCTATTTTCTATGTTTCTATGTAAGGAAAAACCCGGCAACTGTAGGCCAGTCAGTTTAACCTTGGTGTTGGGGAAACTTTTAGAATTGATAATCTGGGATAAAACTAATAGTCACTTGGACAAGTGTGGATTAATAAAAGAAAGCCAGCATGGATTTGTTACAGGTAAATCATGTTTAACTAACGTGATTGAGTTTTTTGATGAGGTAACAGAGAGGGTAGATGAGGGTAATGCGGTTGATGTTGTGTTTACGGACTTTCAAAAGGTGTTTCACAAAGTACAATATAATAAACTTGTCAGCAAAATTGAAGCCCATGGAATAGAAGGGGCAGTGGCAGCATGGATATGAAATTGGCTAAGTGACAGAAAACAGAGAGTAGTGGTGAACGGTTGTTTTTTGGACTGGAGGAAGGTGTCCAGTGGAGTTCCCCAGGGGTCGGTACTGGGACCATTGCCTTTTTTTGATATATATTAATGACTTGGACTTGGGTGTACAGGGCACAATTTCAAAATTTGCAGATGACACAAAACTTGGAAGTGTAGTAAACAGTGAGGAGGATAGTAATAGACTTAAACAACACACAGACAGGCTGCTGGAATGGGTGGACACGTGGCAGATGAAATTTAACGCAGAGAAGTGCGAATCTATACATTTTGGCAGGAAGAACGAGGAGAGGTAATATAAACTAAATGGTACAATTCTAAAGGGGGTGCAGGAACAGAGAGACCTGGGGTATATATGCACAAATCTTTGAAGGTGGCAGGACAGGTTGAGAAAGCGGTTTAAAAAGCATATGGGATCCTAGCTTTATAAATAGAGGCATAGAGTACAAAAGCAAGGAAGTTATGTTGAACCGTTATAAAACACTCGTTCTGCAACAACTGAAGTATTGCGTCCAATTCTGGGCACCACACTTTAGGAAGGATGTGAAGGCCTTAGAGAGGGTGCAGAAAAGATTTACTTGAATGGCTGCAGGGATGTGGGACTTCAGTTACATGGATAGACTGGAGAAATTGGGGTTAGTCTCCTTAGAGCAGAGAAGGTTAAGAGGAGATTTGATAAAGTCATGAAGGGTTTAGATAGAGTAAATAACGAGAAACTGTTTCCATTGGAGGAACGGTCAAGAATCAGATGACACAGATTTAAGGTGATTGGCAAAAGAACCAAAGGCGACATGAGGAAAACTTTTTTACGCAGCGAGTAGTTATGATCTGGAATGGGCTGTCTGAAAGGGTGGTAGATGCAAATTCAATCGTAAGTTTCAAAAAGGAATTGGATAAATACTTGAAAGGAAAATATTTGCAGGGTTACGGGGAAAGAGCAGGGGAATGGGCCTAATTGGATTGCTCTTATAAAGTGCCGGCATGGGCTCGATGGGCCGATGGCCTCCTTCTGTGCTGCAACCATTCTATGATTCTATGATTATATGTTGGAAATAGTAGGCTGCTGTAGAGATAGCTGAAATTTATGTTTCTGTAGCTTCAGGTGCAGACTGTTTAATGCCTGTTTGAATTAGCAAGTGTTCCACAATTACTTTGTTTGTTGTGGAACATGGCAGATAAGGAGACACGTTAAGAAGATGCAACTTCTTGTTGCAAACGTTGAGAACTGTTTGAGACATTGTGCATTGTGGGGTCTCTGGGGTAAACATCCATGGTTCTTCTCCCTCATGGAAATTCTATCTTTGTGTCTCTGGGTCGGAATCCAAAAGTCTTCTCTTGGCATAAAACAGTAAAGGGGTAGTAAGAGGAGGGGTGGGGCCGATTAGGGACTATAAAGGAGATCTACTCATGGAGGCAGAGGGCATGGCTGAGGTACTAAATGAGTACTTTACATCTGTCTTTACCAAGGAAGAAGATGCTGCCAGAGTCTCAGTAAAGGAAGATGCAGTTGAGATACTGGATGAGCTAAAAATTGATAAAGAGGAGGTACTAGAAAGGCTAGCTGTACTTAAAGTAGATAAGTCACCTGGTCTGGATGGGATGCACCCTAGGATGCTGAGGGAAGTAAGGGTGGAAATTGCGGCAGTACTGGCCATAATCTTCCAAACATCCTTAGATACGGGGGTGGTGCCAGAGGACTGGAGAACTGCAAATGTTACACCCTTGTTCAAAAAAGGGTGTAAGGATAAACCCAACAACTACAGGCCAGTCAGTTTAACCTCGGTGGTGGGGAAACTTTTAGAAACGATAACCCGGGACAGAATTAGCAGTCACTGGGACAAGTATGGATTGATTAGGGAAGGCCAGCACGGATTTGTTAAAGGCAAATCATGTTTAACTAACTTGATAGAGTTTTTTGAAGAGGTAACAGAGAGGGTTAATGAGGGCAATGCGGTTTATGTAGAAAAAATGGACTTTCAAAAGGCGTTTGATAAAGTGCCACGTAATAGGTTTGTTAACTAGATTGAAGCCCATGGAATAAAGGGGACAATAGCAGCATGAATAAAAAATTGGATAAGTAACAGGAAGCGGAGAGTGAAGGTGAACAGTTGTTTTTTGGAATGGAGGGAGGTGTATGGTGGTGTTCACCAGGGGTCGTTGGAGGGACCACTGCTTTTCTTGATATATATTAATGACTTGGACTTGGATGTACAGGGCACAATTTCCAAATTTGCAGATGACACAAAACTTGGAAATGTAGTGAACAGTGAGGAGGATAGTGATAGAATTCAAGAGGATATAGATAGGCTGATGGAATGGGCGGACACATGGCAGATGAAATTTAACGCAGAAAAATGCGAAGTGACACATTTCGGTAGGAAGAACAAGGAGAGGCAATATAAACTAAAGGGTACAATTCTAAAAGGGGTACAGGAACAGAGAGATCTGGGAATATATGTACACAAGTCATTGAAAGTGGCAGGGCAGATTGAGAAAGTGGTTAAAAAAGCATACGGGATCTTGGGCTTTATAAATAGAGGCATAGAGTACAAAAGCAAGGAAGTCATGATGAGCCTTTATGAAACACTAATTCGACCAAAACTGGAGTAGTGTCCAGTTCTGGGCACTGCACTTTAGGAAAGATGTGAAGGCCTTAGAGAGGATGCAGAAAAGATTTACTAGAATGATTCCAGGGATGAGGGACTTTAGTTACGTGGATAGACTGGAGAAGCTGGGGTTGTTTTCCTTAGAGCAGGGAACGTTGAGAGGAGATTTGATAAAGATATTTAAAATCATGAAGGTTTTAGACAGAATAGATAGAGAGAAACTGTTCCCACTGGCAGAAGGGTCGTGAACCAGAGGACATAGATTTAAGGTGATTGGCAAAAGAACCAACGGTGTCATGAAGAAAAGCTTTTTTACACAGTGGTTAGGATCTGGAATGTACTGCCCGAGGGGGTGGTGGAGGCAGATTCAATCATGGCTTTCAAAATGGAACTGGATAAGTACTTGAAAGGAAAAAAATTGCAGGGCTACGGGGATAGGGCAGGGGAGTGGGTCTAGCTGGATTGCTCTTGCGTAGAGCCAGCATGGATTTGATGGGCTGAATGGCCTCCATCCATGCTGTAACCTTTCTATGATTCTATGAATCCAACTAGGCATGAGAACACAATCTGCCATTGTTTTTTATCATACTATCGTTTTCCCTTTCTATTTGGACCATAAAACTTATCATTTTACGATCACTACTCCCTAGGTGCTCATTCACATTTAACTCATCTACCTAATCTACTCCATTACACATAACTCTGTTTAACAATGCCTCTCACCTTGTAGGCATTCAAACATGCTGAGGAAAGAGTCCTACACAAATTTTAGGAGTTCCATGACCCTTTCTCCCATTTAATCCCTCCCTGCCCCAATCAATGAGTGGGTAATTAAAATCTCCTGGAACAATCATTTTGTTATTCCTACTCATCTCCTTGACTTATCTATAGATTTCCTTTTCCATTTCCCTCCCATAATTCGGGGGTCTGTAGTACAACCCCACTAATGTAACAATCCCTTTGCTTCAGTATTTGCAATACAGAAGGAAATTGAAACATCCCAAATTGGTTCAAAGCGAGATGAGAGATATAAAAGTAACAGGAAAATATTAGTGAAATTAGTTAAGCTAAAGGAGGATAAAGTGCCAGGACCTGATGGGATACATCAGTGGACCCTGAGGTAAATGGAAGAAGAAATAGTGGAGGTCTTAGAAATTATATTTCAGGGATCTATTAAGAATGGATGTGTGATGGAAGAGAATAGCCAATGTAATACACATTTACATAAAGGGAGACAGAGCTAATGCAGGTAATTACAGATCAGTCTGTTTAACATCTGTGGTATGGAAAATTTTGGGATCTTTAATTCAAGATAAAATTACTAAAGAGGGAATTTGAAATCCCAGGCAGAAAGCTGGTGGAATGCATGGGCTGACCACCCAGGAGGGACTGTGGGAGGCCCGGTCCACTTTAACACCTGGGACCCATATAAATGCAGCAGGCGAGCTGCCTGCATGAATCAGGCATCCAGAGGCTGCTCATGGGTTCCAGCCAGCGAATATCAGGTGGCCTGGGGGCCGCCCAGCCGGAGCTCAGGTAAGTCGGTGGGAAAGGAGTTTGGGAGGATTTCACCAATGCGGAAGTGGAGTACTGGATGGGAGTTGGGCAGCACGGGATAACGGCAGACCAAAATGTTTTTGTTCGGCTTGGTGAAGCATTCCTGTTCTTACTGGATCAACAAAGATAAGTTTTGTATTTGTATATATTTACGAGGCAACTGCCTGAATCAGGCGGCACTTCAATCGGCCAGGAAAACAACAGCATAAAAAAAGCCTCGGGGCACGAACAGAGCCGATAGCCGGAGGTGAATGGAAAGGAGAATCAGGCAGGGTCCGTAATGGGTAGCCGAACCAATACCTCCACATTCCCACCCCGCCAATGTTGCAAGTTACCCCTTGGAGTCATAGCTTCCACCTTTCTCTCCCTCCCCATTCTCTGTTGTGAGTGAACACTATTCAGTTGTAAAGTAATAAAAGGCAGCATCTTAAAAATGAAATCAGATGCAAATATTTTTTAAAAAACATAACCTTTTTATTCTAACAAGGACTGAAATCTGAAACAGGATTGTGAGGACATGCAAGGTTACAGTTTGACTGCTAATGTCATGTATGTCAGAATCAGATTATCATGTCATGTAACATTTAGAAGCAACGCTACCATTGGCAAATGGAAAAATATTTGCAGCCTAACTGGGCATTATGTAATTTTTTAAAAATTATTCGTTCATGGGATGTGGGCGTCGCTGGCGAGGCTGGCATTTATTGCCCATCCCTAATTGCCCTTGAGAAGGTGGTGGTGAGCCGCCTTCTTCAACCGCTGCAGTCCGTGTGGTGAAAGTTCTCCCACAGTGCTGTTAGGAAGGGAGTTCCAGGATTTTGACCCAGCGACGATGAAGGAACGGCGATATATTTCCAAGTTGGGATGGTGTGTGACTTAGAGGGGAACGTGCAGGTGGTTTTGTTACCATGTGCCTGCTGCTCTTGTCCTTCTAGGTGGTAGAGGTCGCGGGTTTGGGAGGTGCTGTCGAAGAAGCCTTGGTGAGTTGTTGCAGTGCATTCTGTGGATGGTACACACTGCAGCCACTATGCGCCGGTGGTGAAGGGAGTGAATGTTTAGGGTGGTGGATGGGGTGCCAATCAAGCGGGCTGCTTTGTCCTGGATGGTGTCGGGCTTCTTGAGTGTTGTTGGAGCTGCACTCATCCAGGCAAGTGGAGAGTATTCCATCACACTCCTGACTTGTGCCTTGTAGATGGTGGAAAGGCTTTGGGGAGTCAGGAGGTGAGTCACTCGCCGCAGAATACCCAGCCTCTGACCTGCTCTTGTAGCCACAGTATTTATATGGCTGGTCCAGTTAAGTTTCTGGTCAATGGTGACCCCCAGGATGTTGATGGTGGGGGATTTGGCGATGGTAATGCCGTTGAATGTCAAGGGGAGGTGGTTAGACTCTCTCTTGTTGGAGATGGTCATTGCCTGCCACTTATCAGCCCAAGCCTGGATGTTGTCCAGGTTTTGCTGCATGCAGGCTCAGACTGCTTCATTATTTGAGGGGTTGCGAATGGAACTGAACACTATGCAATCATCAGTGAACATCTCCATTTCTGACCTTATGTTGGAGGGAAGGTCATTGATGAAGCAGCTGAAGATGGTTGGGCCTAGGACACTGCCCTGAGGAACTCCTGCAGCAATGATGTTTGAAATGCATTACTATACTATACAGATGGGGAATTTTTAGTGGCATTGCCACTAACAAATTCTTTATACAGAATGAAGTAGAATGGCACTCCAAACCAAAAAAGGACTGGAATGTTAAATGTATCTAACCCTAAGCAGCCTTTAAATGACCACATAATGACATAGCACGTCAAAGCCGCAGGGTATTTTCTATGATAATATAAAACCACTGGTGCAGAAACTAAGAAAGTTGTTTAATGGATAGGTAGTACTGTTTATTCTTTTCTTCAGTGGACAGGAATACTGCGTGTCAGAAAATGAAAATCCCTGGCTCCTTCAGACGCATGGCCCGATTTCACATTGTGGTTTATTTTTCAGTAAACCAATGAGTTCCATGGTATATTCTGTAATTCAAATAGGTTTTATAAAAATCTGATGTAGGATTAGAATAAATTGAGGCAACCTAGGATTTTAAAATAATTTAAAATGGTATGGGGATTATTGCCACTTACCATAAGAAAATAAAGTAAATATGCAACAATCATCAAGGTATCATAATTTACTAAATATTGCTGGTATAAAAGTCATCTTGGCATCAAAATCCAACTCTCTTGGATAGACTCCAATTACCTTTTTTGCTGCCAAGTTCAGATGACATGCCGGACACAGCTGGAGAAAGCAAAATCTTTATTGAGACTCACAACACAGATTAGCAGTCAGTATAGTAGGCCATATAACATGTTACGATAAATCTCAACACTATGCATGCTGTTAGGTCAGTCTCAGCGAGCTTTACTCCACATACAAAATTAGGTAACTTCGCAAACATTAAATAAATACTATAAAATAGAAGATACACAAGGGGTTCAGGATTATATTTATCCATGCTCTCTGGAGCACAAGACAAAGGGTCATGAAGTATCAAAAACTAGGATAGCAAAATCATGGAGTATCTCTTTACTACAGTGGAAAAAGAAAGTGCCAGGTTTCGAAACAAGCTCTGAGTTTAATCCATATTTGCCTGGAAACAGAGATCACAATGCTCAAAGCACTCTTTTTTTATTCTTTCAGCAATATTCTTGCCACAGAAGGGGTTGGTTGGACAGGTTAAACAACAGCCTAAAGCCAGGATAAGTGGGAGCCACTTAATTTCCAATCTCCTGTAAAATCTTCAGTCTGTCTTTAACCTATACATTATTCACCTTTAGCCATGAACATTGCACTAATGTGCTCCTCACTTGGAAGCAGAGCTTTCAGCTGTCTTGGGCCCCGCCCCCTCTGGAGCTCCCTACCTAAACCTATTCACCTTGCTAGTTCCATCCCCACCTTTAGAAACCTCCTCAAAACCTATGTTCTGACTTTGTCTTCAGCTAATTATTCTATCACTTGGTCAATCTCTCTCTTACCGTTAGCTCTGGAGTTTCCCAAGAACCTATCCTTGGCCCCCTCCTATTTCTCATCTACATGCTGTCCCTCGGCAACATAATCCGAAAACATGACGTCAGGTTCCACATGTACATTGACGATACACAGCTCTGCCTCCCCACCACCTCCCGCGACCTCTCTACTGTCTCTGATTTGTTACATTGCTTATCTGACATCCAGTACCGGATGAGCAAAAATTTCCACCAACTAAATATTGGGAAGACCGAAGCCATTTTCTTTGGTCCCCGCCACAAACTCCGTTCCCTAGCCACCCACTCCATCCCTCTCCCTGGCCACTGTCTGAGGCTGAACCAGACCATTAGCAACCTTGGCATCCTATTTGACCCTGAAATGAGCTTCTGACCACATATCCGCTCCATCACCAAGACCACCCACTTCCACCTCCATAACATCGCCCGTCTCCGCCCCTGCCTCAGCTCATCTACAAGGGGGCAGAAGTTATGCTGCAGCTATACAAAACCCTGGTTAGACCGCACCTGGAGTACTGTGAGCAGTTCTGGGCACCGCATCTTCGGAAGGACATATTGGCCTTGGAGGGAGTGCAGCGTAGGTTTACTAGAATGATACCTGGACTTCAATGGTTAAGTTACGAGGAGAGATTACACAAATTGGGGTTGTAATCTCTAGATTTTAGAAGGTTAAGGGGTGATCTGATTGAAGTTTATAAGATATTAAGGGGAACAGATAGGATGGATAGAGAGAAACTATTTCCGCTGGTTGGGGATTCTAGGAGTAGGGGGCACAGTCTAAAAATTAGAGCCAGACCTTTCAGGAGTGAGATTAGAAAACATTTCTACACACAAAAGGTGGTAGAAGTTTGGAACTCTCTTCCGCAAACGGCAATTGATACTAGCTCAATTGCTACATTTAAATCTGAGATAGATAGCTTTTTGGCAACCAAAGGTATTAAGGGAAATGGGCCAAAGACAGGTATAAGGAGCTAGATCACAGATCAGCCATGATCTTATCAAATGGCGGAGCAGGCACGAGGGGCTGAATGGCCTACTCCTGTTCCTATGTTCCTTTGCTGAAACCCTCATCCATGCCTTTGTTACCTCTAGACTTGACTATTCCAATGCTCTCCTGGCCTGCCTCCCATCTTCCACTCTTGATAAACTTGAGCTCATGCAAAACTCTGCTGTACGTATCTTAACTTGCACCACGTCCCATTCACCCATCACCCCCGTGACCTACATTGGCTCCCGGACCAGGAACGCAAGATTTTTAAGATTCTCATTTTTGTTTTCAAGTCCCTCCGTGGCTTCACCCTTCCCTCTCTCTGTAACCTCCTCCAGCCCTACAACCCTCTGAAATGTCTGCGCTCCTCCAGTTCTTCCCTCTTGTGCATCCTCAATTTTAATCGCTCCACCATTGGTGGCCAGGCCTTTGGCTCCGGAATTCCCTCCCTAAGCCTCTCCACCTCTCTCCCTCTCTTCCCTCCTTAAATCCTACCTCTTTGATCAAGCTTTTGGTGACCAAATTTTGTTTGATAATCGCTCCCGTGAAGCACCTTGGGACGTTTTACTATGTTAATGGTGCTATATCAATGCAAGTTGTTGTTGTTGTTTGAAGTGCTTTGGGACATTTAGTTGTGTTAAAGGCACCATACAAATGCAAATTATTGTTGACCCAATGATCCCAAATATGATTGCAGCGTTAATGGTGTCCCACAGGATATTTGATTGTCCATGGCTATACTTACTTCAACCCTGTTCTTAACCAGATACTCCTAACTGCAAATTATTGCATCTACTATTGAGGAAAACAATTGCCACAATGCCAAAGCCAGGTTTGCTCATTTCTGACCCATGAATGGAAGGGTCATTCCCTCCATTCACACAACCTACTGATTAAATTGGCATGGAGTATTTGCTTCCTTCTGTTTCAAGGTGATCAAAACACCTAATTATACAAAAGAATTCCAGTGTGAATTTTACTAATTGTTCCATTAATGTTAATGATTTCTTCTCTGTTTTCATCACATTTTGCATTAGGTTTTGCACTTCAAAATTTCTGTCTCAATATATGTACTAACAGGACTTCATGTGACATGAAAGCTAATTATAAAATCCACCTCTCAATCTGATTTTTAAAGATGTAAGTGTAAATTTTACACAGCAAGGCTCCCAGCATGGAGCCTCATTTGACAGAGGAGCGGATCAGTAAATGGGGCATGGAGGCCAACATAACTGAATCATGGCACTGCCTATTTGTCAGAGATTATTTCTTGTACTAATTGCCAGAAGATATCAAATTTAATCATATTATGGCCACTTGTTCCCAGAGGTTTCACTGCTTCTAGATGCGGGTTCCCCCTGTTGAGGTTCATAATGTAATTTATTGGTGCCAACATAAGGTGGGCAGTGTGCTGCTGCATCATGCTGGACCCAGATGAAAAGGCAAATTTGCCTCATCTGTACATTATTGGCAAGCTGTGGGCACCAGTCACAGCTCCTGGAGGCAGCTCGCTGATCGCAGGTGAAGCAAAATCAGGCAGCTAGGACGCCGGCTGAAGTACTAAGCTGAGTCTGAGAAGAAAGTGGGGGGGGGGGGGAGGGGTGAAATCGAAAGGAGACGAGCGCAGGCCAGCAGTGGCTCACAGTTTTAATGTGGACCCAAGAAGAGCACTCCGGCCCCTCTTCACTCCACATTCAGGGAAGTAAAAAAACTTCTAATTTACCTTTTTGGTGACTGCCACCAGCAGTCCCTTTAAAGGTCATTGGGTTGGCTGCTGTGTGCCTGAGAAAACTGATCACTGCAAGTACCTTGCAAGCTGTGTTCAGTCTGGACCAATTTAACAAAGGGGCCTGAAACAGGCATTAGGCCCATTGCATATGAAAATCGGGGATCAGGCAGGTGCCCTAGATAATTACAAGGAGGCCTAACGAATACGGTGTGCGACGTACTTTTATTTTATTCGTTCATGGGATGTGGGCGTCGCTGGCAAGGCCAGCATTTATTGCCCATCCCTAATTGCCCTTGAGAAGGTGGTGGTGAGCCGCCTTCTTGAACCGCTGCAGTCCGTGTGATGAAGGTTCTCCCACGGTGCTGTTAGGTAGGGAGTTCCAGGATTTTGACCCAGCGACGATGAAGGAACGGCGATATATTTCTAAGTCGGGATGGTGTGTGACTTGGAGGGGAACGTGTAGGTGGTGTTATTCCCATGTGCCTATTGCCCTTGTCCTTCTAGGTGGTAGAGGTCGCGGGTTTGGGAGGTGCTGTCGAAGAAGCCTTGGCGAGTTGCTGCAGTGCATCCTATAGATGGTACACACTGCAGCCATGGTGCGCCAGTGGTGAAGGGAATGAATGTTTAGGGTGATGGATGGGGTGCCAATCAAGTGGGCTGCATTGTCCTGAATGGTGTCGATCTTCTTGAGTGTTGTTGGAGCTGCACTCATCCAGGCAAATGAAGAGTATTCCATCACACTCCTGACTTGTGCCTTATAGATGGTGGAAAGGCTTTGGGGAGTCAGGAGATGAGTCACTCGCCACAGAATACCCAGCCTCTGACCTGCTCTTGTAGCCACAGTATTTATATGGCTGGTCCAGTTAAGTTTCTGGTCAATGGTGACCCCCAGGATGTTGATGGTGGGGGAATTTGGTGATGGTAATGCCGTTGAATATCAAGGGGAGGTGGTTAGACTCTCTTTTGTTGGAGATGGTCATTGCCTGGCACTTGTCTGGCGCGAATGTTATTTGCCACTTATGAGCCCAAGCCTGGATGTTGTCCAGGTCTTGCTGCATGCGGGCTCGAACTGCTTCATTATCCGAGGGGTTGCGAATGGAACTGAACACTGTGCAATCATCAGCAAACATCCCCATTTCTGACCTTATGATGGAGGGAAGGTCATTGATGAAGCAGCTGAAGATGGTTGGGCCTAGGACACTGCCCTGAGGAACTCCTGCAGCAATGTCCTGGGGTTGTGATGATTGGCCTCCAACAATCACTACCATCTTTCTTTGTGCTAGGTATGACTCCAGCAACTGGAGAGTTTTCCCCTGATTCCCATTGACTTCAGTTCTACTGTGGCTTCTTGATGCCACACTCGATCAAATGCTGCCTTGATGTCAAGGGCAGTCACTCTCACCTGAACTCTGGAATCCAGCTCTTTTGTCTATGTTCGGACCAAGGCTGCAATGAGGTCTGGAGCTGAGTGGTCCTGGCGGAACCCAAACTGAGCATCAGTGAGCAGGTTATTGGTGAGTAAGTTCCGCTTGATAACACTGTTGATGACACCTTCCATCACTTTGCTGATAATTGAGAGTAGACTGATGGGGTGTTAATTGGCCGGATTGGATTTGTCCTGCTTTTAGTGGACAGGACATACCTGGGCAATTTTCCACATTGTCGGGTAGATGTCAGTGTTGTAGCTGTACTGGAACAGTTTGGCTAGAGGCGCGGCTAGTTCTGGAGCACGTGTCTTCAGCACTACAGCCAGGATCTTGTCAGGGCCCATCACCTTTGTTGCATCCAGTGCACTCAGCCATTTCTTGATATCACGTGCAGTGAATTGAATTGGCTGAAGGCTGGCTTCTGTGATGGTGGGGATATCGGGAGGAGGTCGAGATGGATCATCCACTCGGCACTTCTGGCTGAAGATGGTTGCAAACGCTGCAGCCTTGTCTTTTGCACTCACGTGCTGGTCTCTGCCATCATTGAGGATGGGGATGTTTGCAGAGCCTCCTCCTCCGTTAGTTGTTTAATTGTCCACCACCATTCACGACTGGATGTGGCAGGACTGCAGAGCTTTGATCTGATCCATTAGTTGTGGAATCGCTTAGCTCTGTCAATGGCATGTTGCTTCTGCTGTTTAGCATGCATGTAGTCCTGAGTTGTAGCTTCACCAGGTTGGCATCTCATTTTTAGTATCCCTTGTGTTGCTCCTGGCATGCTCTTCTACACTCCTCATTGAACCAGGACTGATCCCCTGGCTTGTTGGTAATGGCTATGAGATTGCAGATTGTGCTGGAATACAATTCTGCTGCTGCTGATTGCTCACAGCGCCTCATGGATGCCCAGTTTTGAGCTGCTAGATCTATTCTGAATCTATCCCATTTAGCACGGTGGTCGTGCCACACAACACGTTGGATGGTGTCCTCAATGTGAAGATGGGTCTTTATCTCCACAAAGACTGTGCGGTGGTCATTCTTACCAATACTGTCATGGACAGATGCATCTGCGACAGGTAGACTAGTGAGGACGAGGTCAAGTAGGTTTTTCCCTCATGTTGGTTTGCTCACCACCTGCCGCAGGCCCAGTCTGGCAGCTATGTCCTTCAGGACTCGGCCATCTCGGTCAGTAGTGGTGCTACCGAGCCACTCTTGGTGATGGACATTGAAATCCCCCACCCAGAGTACATTCGGTGCCCTTGCTACCCTCAGTGCTTCCTCAACATGGAAGAGGACTGATTCAACAGCTGAGGGAGGGTGGTAGGTGGTAATAATCAGAAGGTTTCCTTGCCCATGTTTGATCTGATGCCATGAGATTTCATGGTGTCCAGCGTCAATGTTGAGGACTCCCAGGGCCACTCCCTCCTGACTGTATATCACTGTACCGCCACCTCTGGTGGGTCTGTCCTGCCAGTGGGTCAGGACATATCCAGGGATGGTGATGGAAGAGTCTGGGATGTTGGCTGAAAGGTATGATTCTGTGAGTATGGCTATGTCAGGCTGTTGCTTGACTAGTCTGTGGGACAGCTCTCCCAATTTTGGCACAAGTCTCCAGATGTTAGTGAGGAAGACTTTGCAGGGTCGTCTGGGCTTGGTTTGCCTTTGTCGTGTCCGGTTGCCTAGCGGTCCGATGCCGGGTGGTCCGTCTGGTTTTATTCTTATTATGACTTTTCGTAGCGAGATTTTACAACTAAGTGGCTTGCTAGGCCATTTCAGAGGGCGATTAAGAATCAACCACATTGCTGTGGGTCTGGAGTCACATATAGGCCAGACCGGGAAATGAGCACGCACATGTCACACATCATATTGGGCCCTGCAGTATCTATTTTTCACTCAAAAAAATGGGTGCTGTGCAATCAAATTTCTAGACTTCAAAGTTTTGATTTCAAAGTTTTGATTTCAAATTCTCTGCAGTAATACCCTTGTTGTTAAATGAGACAATAACAGTTCCATTTTTTATTTGCAATTTGCTATTTTTTAATATTGAATGGACAACTGTTTAGATTCACCTGAAGAGTTTCTGGAATAAGTCATAAGATCAGAACTAAATACAAAATGTTCACAGAAAACATCATGAAATGCCTTAAACCAG
Organism: Heptranchias perlo; assembly: GCF_035084215.1. NCBI lineage: Eukaryota > Metazoa > Chordata > Chondrichthyes > Hexanchiformes > Hexanchidae > Heptranchias > Heptranchias perlo. The sequence goes on from NC_090327.1 coordinate 88,701,231, forward strand.
TTGTCTTATGGATCAAATGGGGTGCCGCTGTGAACAGTAAAAATGCTTCTCAATAATGTTTTAACCAACAAGAGAAATACAATCTTGATTTATCGATGTTCCACAGTACCCTTTATCCTTTGGGGTATTATTAACAAGCATAATGTTATAGACAAAACAAAACTGGATAAACACCAACAATTCCTGCATCATTAAACAACAGTAAATACTATTCCAGTTAATTGTATTAAATTGGGGTAACATAAATCTCTTGCCATGCCGTTCACTCACAAGCTCAGCTCTGATATAAAACTAATTACCTTCCTACTCTTGCATTTTATTCGAGAAATCTCTGCTTCTGTTACCCGTTTTAACACAAATCAATGTTCGTAAAATTATTTGCCCAGTTTTTAAATCTTTCGCATGCTATTGATATCCTCAGAAGAATTCAACCAACTGATCGCTTTTTTTGGAATTGTGAGTGACCTTGCATCCATTTTCAATGCCTCCAATTCCTTGTATCTCAGAACAGAATCTCCTCACCTAATTGTTTATTTTTGATTAGCCTGGATTCGGTCTATATTACATTGGATTCATGCTGCTCAAGTACATCTGTGGCTGGAGATAGAGCAGCACGGTGCCATCCTATCCTGATTGCCAGCCTTATTTTCCTCTTAAATACTGCAGTCTGTGGCTGTGGTATCTATCTCTTTGTCCAGTTTTATATATTTAGAAAGACATGCCTTGCTTTGTCTATACTATAATTGGCCTCATCACTAATTTACTTCAGATAGGTAGGGGATAATCGCCTTGTGAGATAAGTGTCATTAATAAGTCACTTCAGTCGGACTTTCACCTTGAAGTAGGTGATTACTTTCAGTATTTCTAGTTTCAACCCTTTCATATATATATATATATATATATATATATACTGTATTTGGGGACTGTAGACATTAGAGTGCTTGCTATTTCTAAGACCAATTTAGTTGGATGTTTCTATGTTATGTTACTTTCTGTTCACTTGACAGATTCATGTTGAATAGGCATTGGATATCTGACTATAGAGAAAGAAAGAACTTGTATTTATATAGCACATTTCAAGGACTTAAACTGAGTTTAGAAGGTTGAGGGGTGATCTAATTGAGGTTCTCTTCCTGGCCCCCATGCTAGCTTACATTGTTAACAATTCCCTCTCCTCTGGTACTGTCCCTCTCCCCTTCAAATCTGTTATTATCAACTCCCTCCTCAAAAAACCCACCCTTGACCCTTCTGTCCTTGCAAACTACCGTCCCATTTCCAACCTCCCTTTTCTTTCAAAAGTCCTTGAACGTGTTGTCGCCTCCCAAATCTGTGCCCATCTTTCCCACAATTCCATGTTTGAATCTCTCCAATCAGGTTTCCGCCCCTGCCACAGCAGAAATGGCCCTAATCAAAGTCACAAATGACATCCTATGCGACTGTGACCATGGTGCATTATCCCTACTCATCCTTCTCGACCTGTCTACAGCCTTTGACATGGTTGACCACACCATCCTCCTCCAACGTCTCTCCTCCGTCGTCCAGCTGAGTGGGAACTTGCTCGCCTGGTTCCATTCTTATCAATCCAGTCATAGCCAGAGAATCACCTGCAATGGCTTCTCTTCCTACTGCCACACCGTTACCTCTGGAGTCCCCCAAGGATCTATTCTTGGCCCTGTCCTATTTCTCATCTACATGCTGCCCCTCGGCGATATCATCCAAAAACAGAGGGTTAAATTGGATAACCCACGAATCCGGGCGCAGGGATTGTGGTGCGCGATTAACCCATGCCCGGTAGTTGAGATGCAGGCATCACGTGAGATTCGTGCTGCCAGCCCATCTCCATGATTTCTGCATGCAGCAACGATACCTGCGCTGCTGAGTGGCTGCAAGCACCAGCAGGGGGCCCGAAATGGGCCGTAGCCAGCACTACTTAAAGGCAGCCTGCACTTCTTAAAGGGGAGGTGCACTGTCAATGCAATCAGTGGAGGAGGACAAGTGGAATGGCTGGACCTACAAGAGAGCGTGCACCGAGATTCTCCGATGAGGCACTGGAGGCCTTGGTGCAGGAGATGGATGCATGGAAGGTCATCCTGTACCCGCAGGGTGGCAGGAGAATATCCAGACACCAGCTGCAGAGGCAGTGGAATGAAATGGCCCTGGAGGTGAATGCCAGGAGCATTGCACCACGCACGCAAATGCAGTGCAGGAGAAAGTTCAATGATTTGACACAAGTGGTCAGGGTGAGTGAATGCAAGTGTCAAGTGGCACATCCTACCAACTGCACCACTGCTCCACGCACGACACCCACCAACAAATGCTGCCCATCCGTACGCAACGCTGCATACAATGATGAATCTTGACACCCGCTCAGCTGAGTACTGCAGGGCTCCTCCAGAACGGTCCAGGCAGCAGAAGTGTTACTTTAGGACGCCCACGGTGACATTTCATATGTCCTCATGGCTCACACTGTAGGCCTGCTCTGCACGTGTGCATGCATTCCTGACTGGAATCGTGAGTCACCTCATGAGGGGATAGCCCTTGTCACCCAGTAGCCAGCCTCTGCCTTGCCGAGCTGGTTGAAAGATAGGTGGGACGTGGACTGCCGCATAATGAAGGCGTCATGACTGCTGCCAGGGTGGCGGGCATTGACGTGCATGATGCACTGCATGTGAGCGCACACCAACTGCACATTGAGGGAGTGGAACCCCTTTCTGTCCATGAATATAGCTGAGTTGAGGTGTGGAGCATACAAGGCAATATGCATGCAGTCAATGGCACCCTGCACCATGGGAAGCCTGCAATGCGAGCAAACCCTCGTGCTCACTCGTTCTGTTTCTCTGTCAAGCGGGAATGTTATGAATCTGTTGTGCAGCTCCTACAGTTCCTCAGTGACCTCCCTTATACAGCAGTGCACTGCAAACTGTGAGGTGTTTCACATATCACTAGCAGCGGCCTGAAAGGATCCAGAGCCATAAATGTTCAGCGCCAAGGTTACCTTCACAGCCGCAGGCAATGCTTTCCTTGCCCTGCTCTGAGGCTGCAGTTGTGGCTGTAGCAGGTGACAAATCTTCGTCACGACCTCTTTCATGAACCACAGCCATAGGATGTATTGATCTTTGCTCAGGCTGAGGTAAGAGAATTGGTCCCTGAAGGCCCACATTGTATATGGCCTCCTGCTCAGTGCCCTGCGCCTCCTCCTCTTCCTCTCTCTCCTCGCAGCTTGACCTGCTCTGCGTGGCCTCTCTGCATGCTCCCAGTTGTGTTCACTGCCCAGCGGGATCCCTAGCAGGCCATCCATGTTTGCCAGAAATCTTGTTCAGCGCACTGTTGTAAATGCCACCAACAGTAATGCAGGACGTGCCAGGCCACTCTATATACTATTGCAATTTTCTCCAAGTATAGGAAGCTTCAATAAACACATACAAATCCATCAGCAGCCAGAAGCAAAAATCCAGCAACTAACCTGTGACGCTTGCATGATCCCTTAAAATAGCGCTGGTGGGGGTCCTCCAGGCTGTCTAAGACCTGTTCAGCTGTGTGAGGTTAAGACAGTGCTTTGGCTGAAGCGTTGAGTTCCAAAATCACATCTGTTCCTTTAAATCAGCGTTGCACACTAACCAACGCACATTCTCCCTACTTTACATGCTGCCGGCATTTGTTATCTACACGTGTGCAAACACTTTTACCAAGATGGCGTCCAGCACACGTCACGCTAGAAGCGTGCACACGCATTCCGGACGCCATTTTGGGCCCCTAGGAGGCCATGTAGCACCGACAAAACAGTGCTACACAGCCCAATTTATAGCCCACAATGTCAGATTCCACATGTACGCTGATGACACCCGGCTCTACCTCACCACCATCTCTCTCAATACACCCACTGCATCTAATTTGTCAGGCTGCTTGACTGACATCCAGTATTAAATGAGCAGAAATTTGCTCCAATTAAATATTGGGAAGACCAAAGCCATTGTCTTCAGCCCCCGCCTCAAACTCTGTTCCCTAGCCATTGATTCCATCCCCCTTTATGGCCACTGCCTGAGACTGAACCGGAAGGTTCGCAATCTCGATGTCCTATTTGACCCTGAGATGAGCTTCCGACCTCATGTCCTCTCCATCAGCAAGATCACCGACTTCCAAATCCGTAATATCACCCATCTCCGCCTCTGCCTCAGCCCATCTGCTGGTGAAACCCTCATCCATGCTTTTTTTACCTCCAGACTCATCTATTCCAATGCTCCCCTGGCCGGCCTCCCATCTTCCACCCTCCAGAAACTTCAACTCAAACAAAACTCTGCTGCCTGTATCCAAACTAATACCTAGTCCCGTTCACCCATCACTTCTGTGCTCGCTGACCTGCATTGGCACCCAACCCAGCAACACCTCGAATATGGTGGGGGGATTCAGAACAAGAGGGCGTATTCTTAAAATTAGAGCTAGGCCAATTAGGAGTGAAATCAGGAATTACTTTTTTAAGCGAAGATTAGTGAAAATATGGAACTCACTCCCTCAAAAGGCTGTGGATGCTGAGCCAATTGAAATGTTCAAGACTGAGATCAATAGATTTTTATTAGGTAAGGGAATCAAGGTATATAGAGCAAAGGTGGGTAAATGGAGCTATGATCTGTACAGAACAGTTCTAGAGGCTGAACGGACTACTCCTGTTCCTATTCTCCTAAGACCTCAGGACATCCCAAAGTGCTTTACGTTGAAATATTTTTGAAGTGCTGCAATCTTGTAATATGGAAATACGACAGCCAAAATGTTCAGAGCAAAGTCCCACAAACAGCAATTAAATAAATTACCATATCACCTGTTTTAGATGTTGGTTATGCAATAAATATTGGTCAGGACACTGGGAGAACTTTGCTGCTCTTTGAATAGTGCCATAGATATCTTTTACATCCACCTGAGAGGGCAGACGGGAGCATCAGTTTAATGTCTCATCCAAAAGACCTTGCAGCACAGAGAGTAGGAATAAAAGGGTCATTTTTGGGTTGGCAGGTTATAACTAATGGTGTGCCGCAAGAATCAGTGCTGGGGCCTCAGCTGTTTACAATATATATCAATGACTTAGAGGGGACAGAGTGTAATGTATCCAAGTTCGCTGACAATACAAAGCTAGGTGGGAAAGTAAGCTGTGAGGGGGATGATACTCAATGACCGAGCATCCACAGCCCTCTGGGGTAGAGAATTCCAAAGATTCACAACCTCTGAGTGAAGATATTTTTCCTCATCTCGGTCCTACATGGCTGACCCCTTATCTTGAGACTATAACCCCTAGTTCTAGACTCTGCAGCCAAGGGAACCAGCTTCTCAGCATCTATCCTGTCAAGCCCACTAAGAATTTTCTACGTTTCAATGTGATCACCTCTCATTCTTCTAAACTCCAGAGAATATAGACCCATTCTACTCAATCTCTCCTCATAGGACAAACCTCTCATCCCAGGAATCAATCTAGTGAACCTCTGTTGCACCCCCTGTAAGGCAAGTATATCCTTCCTTAGATAAGGAGACCAAAATTGTACACAGTACTCCAGGTGTGGTCTCACCAGAGCCCTATACTATTGCAGTAAGACCTCCTTACTTTTATGCTCCAATCCCATGGTAATAAAGGCTAACATACCATTTGCCTTCCTAATTGTTTGCTGTACAAAGAGGATGCAAAGAGGCTGCAAAGGGATATAGACAGGTTAAATGAATGGGCAAGAAGGTGGCAGATGGAGTATAATGTGGGGAAATGTGAAATTATCTACTTTGGTAGGAAGAATAGAAAAACAGAATATTTTTTTAAAAGTGAGAGACTAGTAAACGTTGGTATTCAAAGGGATTTGGGTGTCCTTGTACACAAATCACAAAGTTAACATGCAGGTACAGCAAACAATTAATTAGGCAAATAGTATGTTGGCCTTTATTGCCAGGGGATTGGAATATAAAAGTAAGGAGGTCTTACTGCAATAGTATAGGGCTCTGATGAGACCACACCTGGAGTACTGTGTACAGTTTTGGTCTCCTTACCTAAGGAAGGATATTCTTGCCTTAGAGGTAGCGTAACGAAGGTTCACTAGATTGATTCCTGGGATGAGAGGGTTGTCCTATGAGGAGAGATTGAGTAGAATGGGTCTATATTCTCTGGAGTTTAGAAGAATGAGAGGTGATCTCATTGAAACGTAGAAAATTCTTAGTGGGCTTGACAGGATAGATGTGGAGAAGCTGTTTCCCTTGGCTGCAGAGTCTAGAACTAGGGGTTATAGTCTCAAGATAAGGGGTCAGCCATGTAGAACCGAGATGAGGAAAAATATCTTCACTCAGAGGTTGTGAATCTTTGGAATTCTCTACCCCAGAGGGCTGTGGATGCTCAGTCATTGAGTATATAAAGGACTGAGATCGATAGATTTTTGTAGACTAAGGGAATCAAGGGATATCGGGATCGGGCGGTGAAGTGGAGTTAATGTCGAAGATCAGCCATGATCTTATTGAATGGCGGAGCAGACTCAAGGGCCGTATCCTGCTCCTATTTCTTATGTTCTTATCCAGGCAGCTGTAACAAAGGTCTTCATCAGAAATAGGTGTGCGAAAAACAAATAAAACCCTGCATGGTAGATATCAAAGTGCAGTACAACTTTACTCCTAGAACATGAGCCAATGTGTGTTGGTGATGTTTTGTGGAAGCCAGTAACCATTTCTACATATTTTGCCTTTCTCCACAAATTTTCAATTACATCAGAGTTGACTATTGAAACTATTCACCTTCATTATCTTTTGGGACTTTTGATGGGAATCACCTTACCTGTACATGAACTAATACATCAGCCTGTAGTTTCACATTACATGCCAATGCATCCCTGTATTATAATTTAAGGCATGCGACTAATGTAGCCTGCTTGGATCCAGATACAGAAAATGGTCCATTTGGATTATATATACTCTATGGTTAGATTAGATAAGTTGGTAAAAGTATAGCCTTTCTTACTAGAGTTCTGCACATATCGACAGGCAGAACTATCCACAGCTGCAGATACATTCAGGGCAGCCTTAGGAGAATCCACAGTGAGGTGTTTGGGGAACTATGATTCTTTAGGCAGATTTTCCTCTTTTTTCCTTTTGTGCTGGGGCATAAATAATTACCTGGGCAGAACATGGACGAGAATCAGGCAGTGAGAATTACCCGTAATGGAGCTTGCCTGATTTTCCACTACGCTCTCTGTCCAGGCAATGTGCTCTCATCCCTCTTCCCAAAGTGCGCACTGCTTTCTAAGTCCCACTCCACCTCCATGCTCCATAACCTCCTCACTCTCCTCCAATAAAAGGCCTCCCATGGAATTTCGGGACCCGTCTCTTTGAGTTCGACCAATTTCTCTATTGCTTGCTTCTGAAAGAACTCCTTGTACATGCGATCAATGCTTCTCAGCACAGTGCAAAACAAATGATGCAATGTGTATCCTCAAGTGGGGTCAGGTCATGAACAAAGCACTGCTACAGGAGGAAATCCTTAATCATATCTCTTTCCTCATGGGACCAATCTTACAGTTTGTGTTGTCAGCGGGAAGCCTCTCCCATTGTCTGTGTGTTATAGAAATTTGGGTACTTGCCGAAACAGTAAGGCTCCCAAGTGATAGGGTGAAATATAAAATTGTCCATGTAAATTAACATTGATGTTCTTTCATCTCTTCCAGTTTTGTTTTTACTGGTGATATTCTTAAATAAAAAGTCTCAAATGGGGGGAACTATGTTTAATGTATTTTACAATTTTTCACCATTTTTAGATTTTCAAACTCTTACCAGTGACAGTAAGTTACTGCATGTGTGAAGAATTCATATCTCATTAGTGTGTGAGCATGAGTTGGTGATGGCAATGCTTCACAGAAGTGAAAGGATGCTTCTCCTTAAATGTCCTACGTAAATTATTCAGCAAGTACTTCTTTGAAATTTAGAAACAAATAGGAACAATCGTTCCCATTGGTTCCATGCCAGTTAATCCTAATTATCCGCAGTTTTCAGTTATTCTCTTCCTTTTCATTGTTGCATGACATTCGATCAATTTACCCCAATTAAATTAACTGCATTATTTGGTATTCAAAATCATGAACGGTTTTGACAGAGTAAACAAGAAGAAATTGTTTCCAGTGGCATACGAGTCGGTAACAGAAGACACAGATTTAAGGTGATCGGCATAACAACCAGAGGCGACATGAGGAAACATTTTTTTTATGCAGCAAGTTTGAATGGTCTGAAAGGGTGGTGGAAGCAGATTCAATAGTAACTTTCAAAAGGGAATTGGATAAATACTTAAAGGGAATAAAATTTACAGGGCTATGGGGAAAGAGCAGGGGAATGGGACTAATTGGATAGCTCTTCCAAAGATGCGGCATAGGCACGATGGGCTGAATGGCCTCCTCCTGTGCTGCACTTACTATGATACTATGATATGATATCTAAACACAAGGGAAACTATTACAGTCATCCATTCATAATGTAGATTTCTCACTATGCAAGTTTAGAAGAAAACACAAGATCTAAACAAATTAACAGTAAAACGGTGACTTAAACTAAATGGAAACTATATTGTGTGAAAGCAGATGCAAAGAACTGTAAATGAGTATTAATACATCACATTGTACATTTAATTACAGTAAAAGGGTAGAAATTCGTTATTGCCCATTTCCATGCGCATAACGGACAATGCATATCTAGCGCACGACTGAACAGGGAGGCCCAAGTTCCAGCAGAAATTGGGCTTTGGGCCTTATTTTAATAATAGCGGTGAGCTGACCGTGCCTGTTGCACTTCCAGAGGCAGCTTGCCACATTGCCGGGATTCAATTTGGATCAGCTGTCTCCCTAGCAGCGGCCTGCAGGTAAGTCCGTGGGTGGGGAGACAAATGGAAGGGGGACGAGCGAGGGCCGGCAATAGCCTGCAGTATTAACATGCAGGCAGGAGAAGCAATCCTGCTCCTCTTGGCTTCACACTGAGGGTATAAAAACTTTCATTTTCTTCGTCAGCCTCTTTAAGGACCTCTGCTTAGGCTGTTGTAGATCTAGAAAAACAAGCTCTGACTAGTCTTAAGGAATTTAACAAACAGTTCCGAAGAGGGTGCAGGGCCCTCATTTCATTGCTGTAATGAGGCCTACGCTCATTTTAGGCAGCCGTAAAACGGGTGCACCCCAAAATGGGATACAAATTATAAAAAAAGCAACAATGTCTCCTCAGTTTTTCTTCCCCACATGAAACAAGCATCTCACCAAAATCTGAAGTTTGAGGGAGATATTTGGTTGATTGGAGAAAATAAAATGAAAGGCTAAAATAGGTCACTGCAGTTTTACATCACAAGTATAAACAGTTCATAAAAATTAATGCAATTTAATGCTGATGAGTCAATGTTTCTGAAATATAACCTTACTTTAACTCAAAAAAATTAATATAAATCAGATTATTGTTTTAAGTACTTTGCATAGATAGGGCTCGATTTTAAAAGGGCGGCGGGATGGCAGCAGGGGGGTATGATTTGTGGGCGCCAAACCCGGAAGGCAAGTAGGCAGGTTGTGATCGCAACACTAATAAGGCCAATTAAAGCCTCCTCCAGATTTGGCGCCAGGCAGCCAGCCTGATTGACAGGCTGGCTGCTGACAGGAGCCGCAAATCCAAAGGGAGACGGGGAGAAACAGAGAGAGACCTCATCGGCTGTTGCGAGAGAGAGTGGGGGCTGGGGGAGAGACATTGGACATCAGAAGGGGGGGACATCGGATATCGGAAGTGGGGGGAGAGACATCGGAGAGACATTGGACATCGGAGCAGGGGGGTGCAGGTGACATCTTTGGAAAGTATGTTGATTTATTTTTTTACAATGTGAAATGTAATTTTATTTAAATTATTTAGTCTATTTTTCACTGATGGCGTGAATCGGAAGCTGTGGGAAAGCCGCCCAGGTAAGTTCAAAATCGTTTTAAATGCCCAAAAGGCAAAAAAAAAAGTACCTTAAGTACCTCAATAAGGTACATTTGCTGCATTAAATATCGTCCTGTTGGCTTTAATTGCCGGTGGGACTTCCGAGTTCGGGAACGGTGCGCGCACCCAGATGACTCTGGGTTGTGCTCGTTTTTCAGCTGGTTGGAACAGGGAATCCTGTCTGCTCCGGATTTCTCCAATTTTCTTTCCCCCCCCCCCCCCCCCGTCCTCAATGCACCTGGATTTTGAAGTTAAATTTGAGTCCATACAAACTATACACAACAGTTTGGGGATCACAAGACCTGAAAATTTAATACCACTCTCAAAACATCAGGATATTGGCATGTGTCTCGTTCAGATGAACATCATTATATTTGTGCGACAAGGTAATAGGAATGGTTTACAAGTATCACTCAATCTGGAATTTGAAGACCTTTTTCTCTTTAAAAAAAATCATCGATTTCTTGGATGAATAACTGGGATGAAATGTATCTATTTTTTAAGCTGTCTCCATACAGAATTTTCACGGTTGCTAGGCATTATGTAACATGTTTCAAAACAGTGGAAAAGATGCAATGTTGAGAGAGCTATAATTTTGTGGTCAAGTTCCAGAAAAGTGAATTGCTCTCAAATAATAGGTGACAAATTAGATCCACTGGTATACCTCTTGACTTATGCATCTTTAAAACAATTGCGAAAGTGCAAGTAAATAAATAAAAAACAACAACAAATTGGCTGTGCCAGAGGCATAGTGATGCAGCTGTAACGTATGGTGCCATGGAATAGTGGAACGCAGGTCCAATTGACCCATTCTGCTTAAATTTCTATCTCTGTCACATAGCTGAGTGAAGGAACTGAGCAGAGGTCAAGGAACAGGAAAAGAGGGACAATCAAAGGGACAGCTCTCAATATGAAGCTTTGGTTGCTGAATCAGAGCAGCATTGGCACAGACTTAGACAGACTGTATTTCTTGGGGAAACGAAAGGCCAGAAAAATGAGGAAAGCAATGAGAGTAAACAGCTTTAAAAAAAACGATTGCACCATTTTAATCAACATGGAAAATTTATTTCGAATACATCAGCTGACACTCTGTTTATTCTATTGGAACAAAATGTTTAACTTTAGAATTCCAGAATGATGCACAGAGCTGCTAAGTAATAATTTACTTTTCTGCAACGTCACTTTAATTTTTCCCTTGAATGAAATGTCACTCCGGTTGTCCACTGGTTCAATCCCACAGAATTGCATTTGATAATTAAAAAGGTTGGGAGCTATTTTTAGCTTGTCATAAATTTTCTGTGATTTACCATCAAACGATAAATGTTAGTCCAAGCGTTAAAGCTTCTTTGGAAGGTATTAATGCCAGCTCATATATTTAACACAGTAGCTAATGTTTTACATTAGATGACAAGAAGAATAAAGAATAGAGCCAAATATTGGAAGGTTCTGGTTGCAGATACAATTAGTATATACCTTGCTATATATTTACAGTTTTAAAATGGTGCATTCCACTAGCTTTTCTTGGACCAGATTTGTTTATGGATATAATTTATTACTAATACTAATCCTTTCTCTTAAAAAATACTGACAACATTTGCCAGGTCTGCATTCTACTCTGAAATATGTAGAAGCATCATGCAGCAGCAATGAGTTTTTCACATTGCTGCATGGTGTAATATATGCAACAAACCCTATTTGCATCATATTCGTACATTACTCTGTGCATTATGGAAATGGATGCAAATACAACATTTTCAGAGAGGAAATAATGCTACAAGCACCTGTTAGGCCATTCAGAAGTGCTCCTCCTGGCTCCACTGTAGTGTCGAAGACCATTTCCTGTCCCCTCCCAGACTCCTCCCAATCACCCTCTCCCTCTCTTAATCACTCCCCTCCCTCTCTTAATCACTCCCCTCCCTCTCCCAATCGCCCTCCCTCTCCCGGTTGACCCTCCCTCTCCCGGTTGACCCTCCCTCTCCCGGTTGACCCTCCCTCTCCCGATTGCCCCCCTCTCTCCCGATTGCCCCCCTCTCTCCCGATTGCCCCCCTCTCTCCCGATTGCCCCCCTCTCTCCCGATTGCCCCCCTCTCTCCCGATTGCCCCCCTCTCTCCCGATTGCCCCCCTCTCTCCCGATTGCCCCCCTCTCTCCCGATTGTCCCCCTCCCTCCCGATTGCTTCCCCCCCAGGACCTATCGGAGTGCCGCTGCCAGCGATGTAGTGGCCCAAAATTGAACTCCTCTTTGCCGGCGAGCCACAGGGAGATGCCTTCATGTAAATGAGGCCCAAGGTCCAATATCGGGTGTGCCTCGAACCAATTTCTAGCCCAACATGTCAAAGAGTTTGATTCTACCTATGAAATGGAACTAAAAAACTTCTCTAGGGGTGGAAAAGGAACTGGGAACAGGTGTGAAAGAAATAAAGCAGTCTCACTTCAATTATTAGATAAAAATATCATAGGCAAAGTAAATTGTATTGTTCTTTCAAACCTATATACTTATCAATGTTATTATCATCAGCAAAACATTGTGCAACATGAGATCATGAATGGTACTATATAAAAGTTACTTTTCCTTTTTTTAATACAATTTTTTCTCTGCAATCCTTGCAAAACCAATGTTGTTTCATTCACTACTGGAACAATATATGCAACAATGAAGGAGTGAGTTAAAAGCAGCAGGGTAGATTTTTTGATTGGATTTGACCGATTTTTGGGTGTAAACCAGGCAAACCCAATTGGAAAATTGGGGCGAGAACTGTAGTGCTGGCTCTCTATCCATTTTTACACCCAATCAATTTTCTAATTAGGCTTCCACCAACTCCAGGAAACATCAGCTAATCTGTGGGCTGATGCACATATACTTTCACCAACAGTGCCTTCCCTTTTCAATGCAACTCACAAATCTGTCAGTCATGCCACCTGATGAAATCTTTCCCCAAACTGTAGCAAAAACACTTTCTACAAGCAATTGTAGTTCAACCATATTTTTAACATCGAAACATTGTTTGTGTTCGTGAATGTGTGTGTCCACCACAGTTCTCCACTTGGTGAAGTTTTGTAAAATATTTCCTCTTAACCCAAATCTCAATGGCAGCAGTGTGTGAGGTGATTGCTGCTGTAGTTCAACAGGAAACTTGTGGCCCTCACCTCTTGGCAGCTGTGTCCTAAGACAGAACTGCTATAGGCTGCAGCACTTCCACTACTACATGGGTAGCTTGAGCTTACATGCTTCTTACAACCTGTGCGGGAAACAGAAGGAGCTGGCAGGATAGTTCAGATATGTTCGTGTCCTGAAAGACAACATATTCTAGCCATCTGTGCCTAGTCCAGTCACAGGACATACATCTGTCATTTGCATAGCATTAGAAAAGCCTGTCCATATATGGGCAGATAGATTGTACATCTCCGACCAACGCAGGTACAAAATCCTGCCAGTGACAGGGCAAAATGGGGAGTCGGTGGAGTGATCCCTGAAGAAATTTCCACATCAGTTGCTCAGGTTATGCTGGGGGTCCGGCGCAACTCGGGCAGAAAATCTATTCTCCAAACTATCTATTCAAACCTTCTTTTACTTTGTTCGGTTTAAAATTTTGAACCTAAACTTTTTTACTTCAGAGTCAGAGGCAAGAATGCCACCACAAAACCAAGGCTGACATGTAATGTTGCCTTTACACACTTGGGGGGTTAAATTCGATAACCCCTGGAACCGGGCGCGGCCATCAGGGTCCGCGATTAACCTGCGCCCGGTGATTCCATTGCAGGCAGAACGAGACATTCGTGCTGCCTGATCACTTACCTTATCAAAGTGCTACATGAAGGCCTTGACACATGGATTCCGCCACATTTGCACTTCTCACCGGAAGGGTGAGCCCAAATCTTGGGTGAATTGCTCGCGTCTCTTAAAGGTAGGCCACATCGCTTAAAGGTAGCCTGTACCTTTTATTTGCAAAAAATAAGATACGGGTCTGCACGGAGTCTGAACGGAGATCAGACATCGCACAGGTAAAACACGGATGCATGTCCCGTCCCTATGTTTACAAACTGATGAGTTATGTTAAAACATTGAATAAAGGTTGTGCACTATTAAATCCCACATCCTCCAATCTGCATGCCAGACCTAACCAATCTTTTTTTTTATTCGTTCACGGGATGTGGGCGTCGCTGGCAAGGCCGGCATTTATTGCCCATCCCTAATTGCCCTCGAGAAGGTGGTGGTGAGCCGCCTTCTTGAACCGCTGCAGTCCATGTGGTGAAGGTTCTCCCACAGTGCTGTTAGGAAGGGAGTTCCAGGATTTTGACCCAGCGACAATGAAGGAACGGCGATATATTTCCAAGTCGGGATGGTGTGTGACTTGGAGGGGAACGTGCAGGTGGTGTTGTTCCCATGTGCCTGCTGCCCTTGTCCTTCTAGGTGGTAGAGGTCGCGGGTTTGGGAGGTGCTGTCGAAGAAGCCTTGGCGAGTTGCTGCAGTGCATCCTGTGGATGGTACACACTGCAGCCACAGTGCACCGGTGGTGAAGGGAGTGAATGTTTAGGGTGGTGGATGGGGTGCCAATCAAGCGGGCTGCTTTATCTTGGATGGTGTCGAGCTTCTTGAGTGTTGTTGGAGCTGCACTCATCCAGGCAAGTGGAGAGTATTCCATCACACTCCTGACTTGTGCCTTGTAGATGGTGGAAAGGCTTTGGGGAGTCAGGAGGTGAGTCACTCGCCGCAGAATACCCAGCCTCTGACCTGCTCTTGTAGCCACAGTATTTATATGGCTGGTCCAGTTAAGTTTCTGGTCAATGGTGACCCCCAGGATGTTGATGGTGGGGGATTCGGCGATGGTAATGCCGTTGAATGTCAAGGGGAGGTGGTTAGACTCTCTCTTGTTGGAGATGGTCATTGCCTGGCACTTATCTGGTGCGAATGTTACTTGCCACTTATGAGCCCAAGCCTGGATGTTGTCCAGGTCTTGCTGCATGCAGGCTCGGACTGCTTCATTATCTGAGGGGTTGCGAATGGAACTGAACACTGTGCAGTCATCAGCGAACATCCCCATTTCTGACCTTATGATGGAGGGAAGGTCATTGATGAAGCAGCTGAAGATGGTTGGGCCTAGGACACTGCCCTGAGGAACTCCTGCAGCAATGTCCTGGGGCTGAGATGATTGGCCTCCAACAACCACTACCATCTTCCTTTGTGCTAGGTATGACTCCAGCCACTGGAGAGTTTTCCCCCTGATTCCCATTGACTTCAATTTTACTAGGACTCCTTGGTGCCACACTCGGTCAAATGCTGCCTTGATGTCAAGGGCAGTCACTCTCACCTCACCTCTGGAATTCAGCTCTTTTGTCCATGTTTGGACCAAGGCTGTAATGAGGTCTGGAGCCGAGTGGTCCTGGCGGAACCCAAACTGAGCATTGGTGAGCAGGTTATTGGTGAGTAAGTGCCGCTTGATAGCACTGTCGACGACACCTTCCATCACTTTGCTGATGATTGAGAGTAGACTGATGGGGCGGTAATTTGTCGGATTGGATTTGTCCTGCTTTTTGTGGACAGGACATACCTGGGCAATTTTCCACATTGTCGGGTGGATGCCAGTGTTGTAGCTGTACTGGAACAGCTTGGCTAGAGGCGCAGCTAGTTCTGGAGCACAAGTCTTCAGCACTACAGCTGGGATGTTGTCGGGGCCCATAGCCTTTGCTGTATCCAGTGCACTCAGCCGTTTCTTGATATCACGTGGAGTGAATCGAATTGGCCGAAGACTGGCTTCCGTGATGGTGGGGATATCGGGAGGAGGCTGAGATGGATTATCCACTCTGCACTTCTGGCTGAAGATGGTTGCAAACGCTTCAGCCTTGTCTTTTGCACTCACGTGCTGGACTCCGCCATCATTGAGAATGGGGATGTTTGCAGAGCCTCCTCCTCCCGTTAGTTGTTTAATTGTCCACCACCATTCACGACTGGATGTGGCAGGACTGCAGAGCTTTGATCTGATCCGTTGGTTGTGGAATCGCTTAGCTCTGTCTATAGCATGTTGCTTCCCCTGTTTAGCGTGCATGTAGTCCTGAGTTGTAGCTTCACCAGGTTGTTACCTCATTTTTAGGTACGCCTGGTGCTGCTCCTGGCATGCTCTTCTACACTCCTCATTGAACCAGGGTTGATCCCCTGGCTTGTTGGTAATGGTAGAGTGAGGAATATGCCGGGCCATGAGGTTACAGATTGTGCTGGAATACAATTCTGCTGCTGCTGATGGCCCACAGCGCCTCATGGATGCCCAGTTTTGAGCTGCTAGATCTGTTCTGAATCTATCCCATTTAGCACGGTGGTAGTGCCACACAACACGTTGGATGGTGTCCTCAGTGCGAAGACGGGATTTCATCTCCACGAGGACTGTGCGGTGGTCACTCCTACCAATACTGTCATGGACAGATGCATTTGCGACAGGTAGATTGGTGAGGACGAGGTCAAGTAAGTTTTTCCCTCGTGTTGGTTTGCTCACCACCTGCCGCAGGCCCAGTCTAGCAGCTATGTCCTTCAGGACTCGGCCAGCTCGGTCAGTAGTGGTGCTACCGAGCCACTCTTGGTGATGGACATTGAAGTCCCCCACCCAGAGTACATTCTGTGCCCTTGCTACCCTCAGTGCTTCCTCCAAGTGGTGTTCAACATGGAGGAGGACTGATTCATCAGCTGAGGGAGGACGGTAGGTGGTAATCAGCAGGAGGTTTCCTTGCCCATGTTTGACCTGATGCCATGAGATTTCATGGGGTCCAGAGTCAATGTTGAGGACTCCCAGGGCCACTCCCTCCTGACTGTATATCACTGTACCACCACCTCTGGTGGGTTTGTCCTGCCGGTGGGACAGGACATACCCAGGGATGGTGATGGAAGAGTCTGGGACGTTGGCTGAAAGATATGATTCTGTGAGTATGGCTATGTCAGGCTGTTGCTTGACTAGTTTGTGGGACAGCTCTCCCAATTTTGGCACAAGTCCCCAGATGTTAGTAAGGTGGACCTTGCAGGGTCGACTGGGCTTGGTGTTTTGCCATTGTCGTGTCCGGTGCCTAGTGGTCCGATGCCGGGTGGTCCGTCCGGTTTTATTCTTATTATGACTTTTCGTAGCGAGATTTTACAACTGAGTGGCTTGCTAGGCCATTTCAGAGGGCAATTAAGAATCAACCACATTGCCGATCTGAGTTTGTACCAGGCCTGCGAGAGTGCATGCACCAAGGTTCTCTGCTGATGCACTAGAGGCCTTGGTGCAAGAGGTGGACAGAAGGAGGGGCATCGTATATCCGGGGTGGGGGGAGGGAGGAGGGCAAGAGGCCCTCCAAACATATGCTCAAGAGGCAATGAGAGGCAGTAGAGGACACCGTTAATGCCAGGTACATAATACCATGAACATGGATGCAGTGCAGGAAGAAGTTCAATGCTTTGACATGAGTGGTCAAAGTGAGTGAGGTCAACTGTCAAGTGACATCACCTACCAACTACACCACTAGCCACATCCACTGCACCACGCACTAAACCCCCCATCACTCACATACCAACAAACTCTTTCCATCAGTACTCAGCTCTTCCAATCAGATGCTTCCTCTCACCCTTACATATTACCACTGTTGTAAGCCGCACACCCACAACTCACAGGTCACACACACTGGCAGCTATTCAATCATGACAGGCACATCACCCGAACATCCTGCAGGGCACTCACCGACACACTCCTCGCTTTCTTGCAGGAGACGATGGCACATAACAGAAGACAACAAGTGGCAGTGGCATTTAGCCCTTGAACCTGTTCCCCCATTCAATGAAATCACAGTTGATCTGTGACTTAACTCCGTATACCCGCCTTAGCCCCATATCCCTTAATATCCTTGGTTCACAGAAATCTATCAATCTCAGATTTAAAATTAACAATTGAGCTAGCATCAACTGTCATTTACAAGAGAGCGTTCCAAACTTCCACCACCTTTGCGAGTAGAAGCATTTCCAAATTTCAATCCTGCAAGTGCTGCGTCTAAATGTTAGGCTATATCCCCTCATCCTAGTATTCAAGTATGGGAGACCTCCAAAAACAGGTACAAATGCATCAGCAACCAAAAGCAATAATCCATTAACTAACCTTTAAATCCTGCAAATTCCCTTTAAATAGCACTGGTAGGGGTGTCCTCGAGGCACTCTGAGACATGTTTAGCTGGACGTGGTTAAGACAGTACATTGAGAGGAGCATTATGTGTCAAAATGGTGTCTATCCCATTAAATCAGCATTGCTCACTGATCGAACGCATGTTCTCCTTACTTTACACGCTGCCGGCATTCGTTATCTGCGCATGCGCTAAACCCTTTACCAAGATGACGTCCAGTGCACGTCACGCTAGAAGCGTGCGCGCGTACCCCAGACACAATCTTGGATATTCGGGAGGCCGTGTAGTGCCAAAACAATGGGCGCTAGACAGCCGAATTTCTAGCCCTTGGTCTTTCGGGATGCTGGGCAAGTATACTTATCATCAACCCTGAGAAGAAGAGTAAACTCATCAATTGAACGTTAAAGTTTAAGAGGAAATATCACACATTTCATTTTATTTTAGAGATGGTAGCCCTTTGCACTTTATGAAACTGCGCAAACTTTGTTGACATTCCATCCTTTCCATGGACTAAAGCTTCATAGAATGTACATTGAGCATAATAGATCTTCTTGCCAGAATTTTTATGTTTATTAATGGTTGGACAATTCAGCTTCAGAAATGTCATACAGCTTCAGAAAAGCAGTGTTATTTTTGTGTAGTTACTTTTGGTTTCCAATTTCTATCTTTTAATGGTAGAATGGCACAATGCAACATGCATCAGTCAAGTACCTCATTCCTACTGTATTGGGATAGTAAATATGAATCCAACTGTGTGTCTCTGGTAAGTTAGGATATTGTGTAGGTAGTATTCCCAGATGTATAGCACTTACAGTTGCACAACTGTTGGAAATGGCTTGCTGCCTGGCTAAAAATTGCTTTCCTAAATGATTTAACTTGGTTTGAATGGGAAAACATCCTAGCAAAGTCATCAGTTATTTTCTAAGTTTTTCTTTATAAACTTGGTCATTCTTGCTCAGCGTCTTTGTCTCTAACTTTGAATTGCTTTTATACCCTTTCTCCACCTGAATCATTAGGGAGCCACTTATACCTTGTCCCAACCCAATTACCTGTTCTATTTCTCACCCAAATGGCTACTATTAGCCTGAGTTAGTAACCTTCAGGTATTGTTATAACCTTTATAAAATTAATGGTTGGTTATAATGGGCATGTATTTCATTGAGAAGGTATATTTAATTAGAATGTTTG
Source organism: Heptranchias perlo (assembly GCF_035084215.1). Classification (NCBI taxonomy): domain Eukaryota; kingdom Metazoa; phylum Chordata; class Chondrichthyes; order Hexanchiformes; family Hexanchidae; genus Heptranchias; species Heptranchias perlo. Next base: position 88,720,493 of record NC_090327.1, read on the forward strand.
TTAGCAGCTTCCTTCTAGCCATTGAAAGGCAGGTGTCTTGGGATCTTTTATGAATCCACAATAAGTGTAGTCATTAATTTTCATAATGTGTAGCCCTTCAATCACAACTCGTCACTTTACCCCAAGCTAAATTTTTAAAAACATCAATTGAGCTACTTTTTTGAATGAGTACACTACAATATTGGTGCATAGTGTTCTCACAAGTATGAATGACATCCAAGTCATAGGCACAAGTGAGTGACGCTGATCTTAGAAACAATTGAAAGGGAGGAACACACAACTAACAATGTAATGTTCCATTTACCTTGTGGACTATTATTTAATTGTATTGAAAAATGTTCTGCACTATGCTTGTTTTCCCTGAAGTTTATCACATTCATGGACAGTAAAATTCTCTTTTGTAATAATCTCCAGTATAATTCAGAGTCTGCACTCTAAAGGTCATTTGCCTGCCAATCTTTAGCTAATGATGATTCTCTTCTTGCTGCTATTAATATAGATGATAAGAAAAATATTGCAGTTCCTTAGCACTTGAATATCAAAAGTTGCAAAGAATATAAGCATTGTTTATGAAACAAAATGTTTTTCACAATGTAAAATCATGCTTTGCATCATGTTGAATATATTATATTCCAAAGGACAAGACCGTTTTAATAATTTTATATCGTTTGTAGTATTAATAAAATAGTCCTTTGATCAACATGATCAAACAGGTCTGAAATAGTTCAGACTTTTGATACTCCAGATCGGCCATTTTGTGCTCTTTCAGTTTATACGTTGTGATTGAAACAGCAAAAGTTCTCCAGAGGAATCTCAGGACAGAAGAGATAGAAAAACAAAATAGACCGCAGCACAGAATGTAGACATATCAAAATGCCTCAAGAGCAAGAATTACAGGCTTCCAGTTGTAAGCAAAATAAGTTCAACTGAAATGGAAATCATGTATAACGATATACCTGAGATATTTGGCAAGGCTTACTACCAGTGTGGCTACCAGTTGACTACTTAAATTATTTTATACAAAATTATGCCATATATACAGCCATTTATTAAATAATAACATTTAAAACTGAATTTTAAATGTTTTACTTTCCATTGAAAAGTACATGGATGAAGTGAAAATTCTAAATGAAAGAATAGCATTATTATTCTGAGGTTCCTGGAGGCAGGGAATTCTGCTGGTACTGCAATAAATGTGTTAAAAATTAATTCCAAGAGAAGTATCAATGCACTAAATATTAATGAATCTATGTTTAAAATTAATGTGAAAAAAATAAATATCATTAGCATCCATTGAATCAACTCTCATTAACAGTAAACTCCAACTGAACAGCTATACACAATTGCCGGTGATCACTCCAGTTGCTATTATTTTTTTCTTTTCTAGGGTTAAACAAAGGCCTGGAGGATTCTGAGAAAGAAGCATAAATGCTAGAAATCTTAAATAAAAGTAGAAAATGTTGGAGAAGTGCACCAGGTCAATTAGCATCTGAAGAGAAAGATAGGATAACATTTTAGCCACCTCAAGTATTTTCCTCCTAAACACTCACCAGACGATTCTACAGCCTGCCCTGAACCTGAACCTGTCTCACTGCACATAAATTAAGGTGGATGGGCGTGGTTAATATCACCTTAAGTTTTCCGTTCTTTATCACCTCTATTGAACCTACTATTTAAGGGGAGCTATCAGGAATATAGTAGTGTCTCAGAGGTGGGACTGCACAGTCAAGCCCACGTTAACTGAAATAAAAACAGAAAATGCTGGAAATACTCAGCAAGTTTTCACAGGTCTCTCAGACTTCATTAGAACAATCTTTTGACTTCTTACACTGTACATTCGATGAAAAAATTACCTTGTTATTTAAAGTGAGTACCTGGAAATTTGAATTTTTTGGGGGAAAATGGATTTTCCAATGGGAATCCCTTTCTTTCTGAGATATGATGAGGAGGATGATGAGGATATGGAAGAACCTAGAATAGAGGAAATGAGAGTGAGGCATCACCAAAGATAATTGCATCCAATCCATAGTTACCCATTCCACAGGATTAACAGAACTCCAAGGTCTTACCTAGATTTCTCAGTTCATAAATGTATCAGATGGCTGTGTTTCCCCACCTCCTGGAGGCTATTGGGGTATTATACCAGATGCTGGCAGAAGAGTTGTAGCCCACTGCAGCCCACATCATCAAGATGCACAGCATTATCTCTGTGAATGTGACCGCATATGTGGTCTTGACAACCGCCAATAATAGCCCCTTCAATTTTATCAATAAGAAAGGGTTCCATCTGATGAATGCCCAGCCAGTACGCAAAGCAAATTGCATGATCTCACACAATGCCCACTACCTGTCATGACTTATCTATTCTTTGCCAATCCACCATATTAACTTTGAAGAGTTAACCCAATATATCAGGGTGACTGATTGGCGATCAGGGATATCCCTCTGCAGTAATGACTGATGACTCCTATTAGGCATTTGCACTCTGAAGAGGAATAAGGTACCTGATTAACACAACAATTAATATCACCCTGGTGCCTACAAATATTCCATGGTGAGAATACTTTCAGATGCAGACTATGCATCAATCTCTTCTCTTTTCTGTCTAACACCACTACACCTGGTCTCAGGGGCTAGGTAAGGCACAGCAGGAATTGGGAAAGGAGTGTGGTTGTGGGGTGTGCATGGTGCCTTGTAAATAAAATGCCCATCTCTTAATTTGCACTGTGAGGGCATAGTAGATATGGAGGTGAGTCATGCTTCTAGCATTCTTTCAGGATGTATAGGGTAATTGAGACCTCACATACCTTCACCAGCTTTCTGAGGTTAGTAACCTTATTTAGGCCCTTTGGAATGGTCGAGGTGGCATTACTGCCTGAGGTACTTCACTCCATACTTCTTGCACCACCCTCTTCTGGAACTTCCTTCATGTGTGCAAGTGAGCCAATCTCCCCTTGCTCTTATCTCTACCAACAAAACCTCCATGAAAGCTTCTGAAAATCTGGGGGCTTTTGCTCCAACAAACACCCACAATGTTGTTTCTCTTTCCGCCATTTCAGACCTTTCACTTGTGTTCCACAATTTTACGTTCTTCTGGCTTTTTAAGCAACTGCAGGCTTTTAATGCTACAGCAAAACTGCAATTCCCTATCAGTTATGATAAACCATTTAGAAGCGGAAAACCACTGAAAACCTGTGATGCGTGCCAAATGGGGCCCTCCAGAAAAATGCTGTGTGGGTTTCCAACGAAGCCACGTAGCTGTGGAAGTCCTGCCATGCCATGTTTCCAGTGGATGGAGGGGAATCTAGCGCTAGATGTCAGCTTGGTTCAGTTCATAGCATTCTCATCTGTACATCATAAGGTTGTAGGCTTGCACCCTACCATGGACTGCAGCATATAATCCAGACTGACACTTCAAAGGAGCACTAAAGGAATACTGAATTGTTGGAGGTGATCTCCTTTTGATGAAATGTTGAACTGAGGTACATCTGCCTGGCCAGGTATAATAAAGGATCCCATTCAAAGAAGAGCAGGGAATTTTTCCTGGCCTATATTCTTCTCTCAACCAACACCACCAAAAACAGATGACCTGACCATTTACTTATCTTATATTCGTGGGACCTTGCTGTACACAAGTTGGCTGCCATGTTTGACTTCATAACAACAGTGAGTTCACCTCAAAAATTTACAAGGTACCTTCATCCATCCTTAGAACTAATAATTGGTACAAGCAGGAGTCTGCAGACAATTGACCGAACAACCCAGCACCCAACTGCCTGTTTGATGGCTGCTGAAGTGGATGTGGTGCTGCATGAGATGGTTGTAGGAGGGCAGCCCTCTGTGCCACTCTATGGCACCATCCACCTACATCAGCATTGCAGCTGACTACTACTGTCAATGCATATAAGACAGCCTTATGCTATGTGGTACTGTCATTGCAAGTGTCCTGACAGCAGATGGCATAGTTTTGCTTCTGCCTGTTTGCTGACACAGACCTTGAGAGGACAGTTCCCCATGGTTGTTGCAAGATCAATGTGCCAGGCCCTGTAGAAATGGTTGGTAGCAACTGGCAATTGCAACCAACTGGGTTATGCTAGCTTTTAATCACCTCGGCTCGCCTTCTTTAATGCAATGCATGCTATAATTAGGGTGCTTGCATTTCAAATGGGCTTCCTGCATTGTATTTCCTGCATACCAGAACAGCGAGAAATGCCCTCAAATACGTGCTTAACCCAAGGACCCATGCGCCTGTGGCAGGCACTTTCACTGCCATTGGTCCTGCTCATCGTAAGTTGCCCAGGGGAGCATCTACACATTTTCCACTTCCGGCCACCTGATTGTCACCCAGGGTAGTAAGATGAGGGAAATCTAGACTCATCAGTTTCTTTGCAACCAGCTTCCTTTGTTCACAGCTCAATTTCGGAGGAGCCAAGACAAGCTATTGACTTCTGTTTGATGTGTGAGTCAATTTACTTAAACAAACAATTTTGTTCAACAGTCTAGATTTGTTATGTCTGTAATAGTGCTTTCGAAGCTCATAAAAAATATCATGTAGATGTCATATCTTAATCTAGATCAATAATAAGTGGATGTTCTGACATTATTACTTTCCTGGTGTAAAGGCAAAAATGAAAAAGCATTATGAGCCGATAACATTTGATGCAATGTAAATATTGCCTGCAATTTTCAATGAATATCTGTTGACCTACGTCAGTACTCTCTATGAACCAGCATGATTCTTGTATCGTACTCACAGGACAGAATGATGTGCTGGTCTTTAAAGTTTTATTCTTCTGCAAGTTTCTGTTGGAGTACAAAAAATAGTTGTGGACTTTTATCACTTTTTGGTGTTGTGAACATCTATGTACTGAATCAGTGCCACCGGCCCCTACAAACATTATGCAGATTGATGTATTAAGCTGTGGATTCTACAAGACTGCCTCATTCATTGTTACAAATCACAGACTAGTGTGAAAATGGCTTCAGACTCATATCATTTTTAATGCAATTATGAATAGTCTGACAATTGAAATAATTGTGAGGATTTGTCAAGTCCTTTTATCAACAAGAGATTTGGAGGACTGCTTGGTGTACTGAGTTAGAATGTTTTCCTTTTACCTTTGATGTCAGTGTTATAATAAAGCACAGACTAATGTGATTAAAGGCTCCTCAGTGAAGCGAATTTGGACAATCTTCATCCAGTTCCCAATGGAAATGTATCCATGGTGAAAAAATGCTTATAATTCAGCATTCATTGGTGCTGAACCGGTGATCTCATTCACAGACACCACACGGAAGAAGGTTTGGGAATGAGAATGTAATGTTGACGTGATTGTGGGTATTTTGAAACGTTGGTGAACAACCATTGTTAGGGAAAGAGGGAACTTTATCCTAAATTTAACCTTCTCCTAGGAATGCCTGTACCAAAAACAAAAGACAGGAAAAGACCAGCTGATTCATTAAGCCTATCCCATATGGTCTTCATGCAACTTACGCACTTCATGACCCCCATCTGCTCCCTTCCCATCAACCAGCCACACAGTTTCATTGGAGAGGCAAAAAAATGTGAAAAAATCTTAGGCCAATTTCGGAAGAAAAAATCAGAGAAATTCCTCTCCAACTCCCGATGGCGATCAAACAAGTTGTAGGAGAACATGATGACAGGGAGACACATCCCCCAGTAACCACCTACTTTTTATATGTAGTTGTGTTGGCCGCATCCTAAAACTATTTGCTTTTGCTATAGCCTCACAGGGCTGTTCATGGGCCCTCAGAGATTCACTAAACAGCCATATGCATGCAACCCTACATGGTGTACTTATCTATATTAAATGACATCTGCCAGACAGGTTCATCCCCTCAGCGGTAGAACACTTGCCTCTGAGTCAGAAGGTTGTGGGTTAAAATTCCACTCCAGAGACTTCAGCACAAAATCTAGGCTAACACTTCATTACAGCACTGAGGGAGTTTTGCACTGTCAGAGATGCCGTCTTTCAGATGAGACTTTAAACCGAGGCCCCAGCTGCCCTCTCAGATGGAAGATCCCCCAAGGCACCATTTCAAAGAAGAACAGGGGACTTCTCCCCAGTGTCCTGGCCAATATTTATCCCTCAACCAACATCATTAAAAAACAGATTATCTGGTCATTATCACATTGCTTTCCATGGGACCTTGCTGGGCACAAATTGGCTGCTGCATTTCCTACATTACAACAGTGACTACACTTCAAAAGTACTTCTTTGGCTGTAATGCATTTTGGGATATCCTGAGGTTGTGAAAGGCACTTTATAAATGCAAGTCTTTTTTTCTATCATTGCATCGAGATCTGCTTGTAATCAATGTTTTCATCTACTAACACTTGCACATAACTTTGTATTATCTGCAAAATTGCAGACAGTTCCTCTGATGCTTTCATCCAGATCATTGATAAAGATGGTGAAGAGCAACAGCCCTAACACCAATTTCTGCGGGTAACTGGTCCCCATGCAGAGCCACTGCCATTAAGAACAACCTTCTGACTGTGAAAATTCAACTAATTCCTTATCCAAAGCAAAATCTGCCCGTTAATCCCACAGAACTCAGTCATATTAAATAGCCTATTCTGTAGCACCTTGTCAAAGGCCTTTTGAAAATCAAGGTAAACAATATCAACAGTACTACCTGTAACCACCAACCGAGTGACTTCCTCAAAATATTCAGTCAGTTTGGTGAGACATTACCTTCTTTTCCAGAAGCCATGCTGAGAGTCTCTGATAACCCCTTCCCTGTCAAGGTGGTCATATAATGTATTTCTAACGATCGCTTCTTGCCTAAAACTGAAGTCAAGATAACAGGCCTGTAATTTCCTGGGTCAGACTTATTGCCCTTTTTAAATATTGGCATTATATGATCCTTTTTTCTAAGCCATGGGAACAATTCAAGACCCCAGTAAACTGTTAAATATATGAGCAACGGGCTCGCAAAGCACAGCCCCCTTTACTTTGAGCACTCTTGAGTGACTGCCAAAAGGGCAAGCAGTCAGACCTGTTTTGAGAACCCTTATTCTAGGCAGAACTATATCTCATTCACTTTGATACTTTCAACTTCAGCATCCACCCTACAATATACTACTGGAAACTCAGCTTCGTCTTCTGTAGTCACTGATGCACAGTAGTCATTTAAAATGTCTGCTATATCCTGGGAGTCCACCTGAATCTGTCCTGAGGAATTCTTCAATGGCCTTATACAGTCCTTAAGGGCCCTCTGACTCCTAATATAACTGAAAAAGACCTTGTTAATACTACCGCAGCTATCTATTGACTTCTTCTCTAATGTCCTTTTGGCTGCTGATTGCAGCTTGATTTGCATTTAGCTAAGATCAATACCTATCCCTGTTCTCCCGAGAACTATTCTTTTACGTCAATAAAAATATTTCTGCTTAAGTCTGATTTGTTTTTGAATATAACCCATTAGGTAATTTGGCTTTGTTTAACCATGTCCCCTTCTTTTAACTCTAGGCAGATAACTGGCTTTCTATTGCATAAGGATGTTTTTTCTTGCATGTTACTAATGTCCCCACCTAGCAGGATTGTCCAATCAATCTGGTTCAAGTAATTTACAATAATTGGAAATCTAGCCCTCTTAACATCTGGAATTGGCATTAAAGTTTCAGCAGCTGATCACATTGAATCTAATAATATTGTGGTTACTGTTGCCAGTCTATTGTGTTCCTGCACTTTGGAGATCTGATACTGCACCAAGGTCACTACGATATATAAGAACATAAGAAATAGGAGCAGAAATAGGCCACATGGCTGATCTTCTACGTCAACTCCACTTTTCCACCCTATCTCCATATCCCTTGATTCCCTTAGTCTACAAAAATCTGTCAATCTCAATCTTGATTATACTTAACGACTGAGCATCCACAGCACTCTGGGGCAGAGAATTCCAAAGATTCACAACCCTCTGAGTGAAGAAATTTTTCCTTATGTCGGTCCTAAATGGCCGACCCCTTATCCTGAGACTATGACCCCTAGTTCTAGACTCTCCAGCCAGGCGAAACAACCTCTCAGCATTTACCTTGTCAAGCCCTCTGAGAATTTTATACATTTCAATGAGATCACCTCTCATTCTTCTAAACTCCAGAGAGTACAGGCCCATTCTACTCAACTTCTCCTCATACGACAACCCTCTCATCCCAGGAATTAATCTAGTGAACCTTCGTCACACCGCCTCTAAGGCAAGTATATCCTTCCTTAGATAAGGACTGCAAAACTGTACACAGTACTCCAGGTGTGGTCTCACCAGAGTCCTATAATTGTAGCAAGACCTCCTTACTCTTATACTCCAACCCCCTTGCAATAAAAGCTAACATACCATTTGCCTTCCTAATTGCTTGCTGTACCTGTAAGTTAACTTCCTGTATTTTGAGTGGAAGGACACCCAAATCCCTCTTCATATCAACATTTCTTAGTCTCTCACCTTTTAAAAAATATTCTGCTGTTCTATTCTTCCCATCAAAGTGGACAATTTCACATTTCTCCACATTATACTCCATCTACCAACTTCTTGCCCACTCACTTAATCTGTCTATATCCCTTTGCTGCCTCTTTGTGTCCTCCTCACAGCTTACTTTCCCACCTGGCTTTGTGTCATCAGCACACTTGGATACATTACACTCGGTCCCCTCATCTAAGTCACTGATATATAGTTGAGGCCCAAGCACTGATCCTTGCAGCACCCACTAGTTACAACCTGCCAACCCAAAAATGACCTGTTTATTCCTACTGTCTGTTTTCTGTCCATTAACCATTCCTCAATCCATGCTCATATATTACCCCCTATCCCATGAGCCCTAATCTTGTGTGGCACCTTATTGAATGCTTTTTGAAAATCATAAACTTTCAAGAGGGAGCAAACTGAATCCATAAAAAACATGATAGGTTGGATAAATATGTGACCGGAGAAGACACAAATGAGACCACGTAAGAGACAAACCAGATCAGTATGCAGCAGATCAGGGAAGACAGAGAGGAAATAGAAGAAGGTATGAAATAAGTTAATAATACTGAATGAGGTGGTGACAAGTAATATGAGGGAGATTTGGTAAGAGTTTGTAGAGGATGTGAGGAAGATAGATAGCAGTGACAAGGCATAAGCTGATGCAATTAGTGGTGCCTAAACTCACTGGCATCATCAATGTGCTCCATCTGAATGTCAACACCTACACTAGCAAATAATCCTTCTAGTCCTACTTCTCCTAATAAGATATACCAAGCTATGGTGGAGTAGATTCAACAGGATTGTGCTGGAAAGATACAATTGTACTGTAAGCCCAAAAAACAGAACATATTTAAATTTTACATCACATAGAAATAATTGTTTTCATTTTGAAATCATTATAGCTAAAATATCTTGTAATAGTATTTTGGCATAGATAAATCATTTTTATCTGTAAACTCAACAACTCTAAAGAAAATATTTTTGAGAAATTATAAATTTATGACAAAATGCCTAACTTTTTGTTTGCTTAATAAAAATTATTGACCTTCTCAGTTGTAGCAGACCTTCAGATTATTCATTGTGTATCACAGTTGTTTATCTCTTTTGAAACATCTTTTTATGAAAACATTTTCTCTATGGTCTGTCTCGGTGTGTTTTTTCAAGGTGACATATGCTCACAGATAGCACTTATCCCCTAGGAGCTACAGAAAAATGAGTTCATGCACATGTGTATCCTTCACCTTTATGCATTGCAAAGCATTATGTGCAAGCATTGTGACAGTTGTGTCCAATCACCCTTTCTAAAGTAATTATGGATGATGGCAATATGTGTGCTCTTGGCAGCTGCATGAATTTGTTTCTTCTGCATTGTTCTGGTTGCTAGCCTCCACCATCTGTCTGTCATTGTTGCTTTCTTATAAGCCAACAGTAATACCATGCAGTGTCGTCATGTAGTACAGGGTACAATATAGAACTAAGTACTCACAGACCTTCCTACTGTGGTAGTCATCTGCCATCTGTGAAACTTAAGCATGAATTCAATGACTATTCATTACACTTTTCTTAGGCTCGCTTTTGAGGACTTGTAACTGGATCTGTGCACTATAGTTTAACTATAGCCTTTGTCACCTGACAGGGAGAGACAAATAAATCACAGACGTTAATTCCCATTGACTAAAATTTTCCTCCCATAAACTTAATGACAATTCCAAAATTAATGAGGAGGAATAAATATTGTGTAATACCAGGTTAGTTGATGTACACATCATGACAGTATTCTTGATGTCATATAGCACCTGCATCTTAACAGAATGGAAACTTTTTTCTGTTAAACTAGTTATGTATATTTAGGTGTCAGTCTTGGCTCAGTGGTAGCACACTTGCCCCAGAATCAGCAGACCATGAATTCAAGCCCCATTCCAAAGACTTGTAATCTATGCTGAGACTTCAGTGTAGTTCCGAGGGAGTATTGCACTGTCAGAGGTGCCATCCTTCGGATGAGACACTGAACTGAGGCCACGTCTGCCCTCTCAGGTGCACGTAAAGGATCTCATGGCATTATTCTAAGAAAGGCAGGGGAGTTCTCCCAGTGTCCTGGCCAATATTTGTACCCCAACCAACATCACTAAAACAGATTATCTGATAATTGCTATTTGTGGGACCTTGCTGTGAGCAAATTGGTTACTGCACTTCAAAAGTACTTCATTGGCTGTAACACACTTTGGGACGTCCTGAGGTTGTGAAGGCGCTATATAAATGCAAGTTCTTTCTCTTTGGTTATGTGCATTCCATTTAGCTGCAGAAATGGTTATGTGTACAGCATTAGAATATCAGAGAACATACAAATGGCAACGAATATCTCTTTGGTTCTCTCACTCTCTCCCAGTACCTTCCTGGCCAGTGTAATGGTGACTTAAGAAATGACTAGAAGCTACTGATGCCTACAATTGCTCTATCTGGTATCTGGAAGATCTAAGAAGCACAACAGATAAGCACTATGGTCACCATTAGCAGGCCGTAATTAAATTAACAAACCATAATTTAACTAACCTGATAGAGTTTTTTGATGAGGTAACAGAGAGGGTAGATGAGGGCAATGCAGTTGATATGGCGTATATGGTAGGCTTATCATCAAGATTGCAGCCTATGGAATAAAGGGGGCAGTAGCAACATGGATAAAGAATTGGCCATGTGACAGGAAACAGAGAGTAGTGGTGAACGGTTGTTTTTCGGACTGGAGGGAGGTGTACAGTGGTGTTCGCCAGGGGTCAGTGCTGGGACCACTGCTTTTCTTGATATATATTAATGACTTGGACTTGGGTATTCAGGGCACAATTTCCAAATTTGCAGATGACACAAAACTTGGAAGTGTAGTAAACAGTGAGGAGGATAGTGATGGACTTCAAGAGGATATAGACAGGCTGGTGGCATGAGCGGACATGTGGCAGATGAAATTTAATGCAGAAAAATGCAAAGTGATACATTTTGGTAGGAAGAATGAGGAGAGGCAATATAAACTAGAGGGCACAACTCTAAAATGGGTACAGGAACAGAGAGATCTGGGGGTATATGTACACAAATTGTTGAAGGTGGCAGGGCAGGTTGAGAAAGCGTACGGGATCCTGGGCTTTATAAATAGAGGCATAGAGGACAAAAGTATAGAAGTCATGATGAACCTTTATAAAACACTGGTTCGGCCACAACTGGAGTATTGTGTCCAGTTCTGGGCACTGCACTTTAGGAAAGATGTGAAGGCCTTAGAAAGGGTGCAGAAGAGATTTACCAGAATGATTCCAGGGATGAGGGACTTTGGTTACGTGGATAGACCAGAGAAGCTGGGGTTGTTCTCCTTGGAACAGAGAGACAGTTGTGAGGAGATTTGATAGAGGTATTCAAAATCATGAAAGGTCTAGCCAAAGTAGATAGAGAGAAACTGTTTCCATTGAGGAAGGGTCCAGAGGACTTAGATATAAGGTGATTGGCAAAAGAACCAAAGGTGACATAAGGAAAAACTTTTTTACACAGCGAGTGGTTAGGATCTGGAATGCACTGTCCAAGAGGGTGGTGGGGGCTGATTCAATCGTGGCCTTCAAAAGGGAACTGGATAAGTACTTGAAAGTAAAAAATTTGCAGCGCTACGGGGATAGGGCGGGGGAGTGGGACTAGCTGGATTGCTCTTGCATAGAGTTGGCTCTGACTCGATGGGCCGAATGGCCTCCTTCCATGCTGTAACCTTTCTATGATTCAATGATAATTTAGGTGAGCCTGACGTAAAGCATTTTCTTATCATATCCAATTCTCTGAAACGAGCAAATCAGGCTAATTTGCAAAACTAATAGAGCATTTGTTAAATCTGAGGGAGGATGCTGCTCTTTCCACTATATGCAACAGGATGCCAACCAACTGTGTTAGCCTCATGTGCTCTACTGAATACCTATAATTAGAAAATATAAAAGTGATGCAGAAACTTGGTGTTATAATCACTTTATAAAATATAATCACTTTATAATTATTTTCGTAACAAATCAATAATGCAGTTAAAATAAGCAGAATTGCAATAACTATATATGTCTCTGCCAAGTAATTTCAATAAGATGAAAAGACTATTCAGAAACAGCGTGGAGGATGGTATTTATAATCTAACACAATTTACTGATGACAAAAATTAATTTTCAGTGCCAGAGAGGTATTTTGTCAGTCATTAATACTTACCACACCATTAAAAGTTAGTGTAGATCTGATATAACTCAGCATATCTTTCTTATGGAGAGATTAGTTTGTTTCCAGCTGGGCAGTGCAGCAAGTTTGCGCTGGTCCATTCATTCAGCCGGTGAGCTGTCCTTCCTGCACAGCTTTCAAACGAGCAGGGCAAATGGTAGAGCAATTACCGGATATCTGCGTTTGACTGCACATGTGCGTTCACTGGAACTTGCTCTACAATTTGGCTTGAAATAACCCTGACCCCTGTTAGCATCCCTGTTATTTCATGAGCAATTGTTGGGCCAACAGCTTAAATCCAATTTGTTGAAAGTTGCTACTACTGCCAAAATGAACAATAGAAGCCAAGAGAAAGAATATTGGGGGGAAAATTCGATAGGGGCCGTTTTTGGACGCGGGTAGCACAATGCACTAGTACCCCGCGTCCAATGGCTCCTACGCAGGCAGGAACCAAGTTTGGACCCACGGGAGCATTTACCTACAATCAGCTTTCCTTTCCAGGCCTTGTGGAATCAACGCAATTTGCACTTTCCACCAACAGAGGGAGCTCAATCTCTTAAAGGGAGGACGGGCGCTATACGGCCTCTTCGACATCCAAGATGGCGTCTTGGAAGCGCACGCATGTTTCCAGCGTGACGTGCACTAGACACCATCTTGGTATAGGAGTTAGTGCAAGCGCAGATAACGAACGCTGGAATCATGTAAAGTAGGAAGAAAATGGCTTCAATCAATGTACAACGCTGATTTAAAATGATAGTCACCAGTTTGGGACTTAACGCTCAACTCAACGCACAGTCATAACCCCGACCATCTGAACGTGTCTTAGAGTGCCTGGAGGACCCCCACACCGGCGCTATTTAAAGGGACCATGCAGGATTCACAGGTTGGTGGCTGGATTATTGCTTCTGGCTGCCCAGACATTTGTAACTATTTTGGAAGTCTGCTACCCTTGAATACTAGGACGCGGGGACAAAGCCTAACATTTAGAGCCAGGACGTGCAGGAGCGAGGTTAGGAAATGCTTCTACACGCAAAGGGTGGGAGAAGTTTGGAACACTCTTCTGCAAACGGCAGTTGATGCTAGCTCAATTGAGGATTCTAAATCTGAGATTGATAGATTTCTGTGAACTAAGGGCATTCAGGGATATGGGGCTAAGGCGGGTATATGGAGTTAGGGCGCAGGTCCACTATGATCTCATCGAATGGTGGAATAGGCTGGAGGGGCAAAATGCCACACCACTTGCTGCCTCCTGATATGTGCCAGCTTCTCCTGCAAGAAAGCGGGACGTGTGTCTGGGTGATGTGCCTATCATGGTTGAATAGCTGCCAGTGTGTGTGACCTGTGAGTTGTGGGTGGGCGGCTTGCAACGGTGGTAATGTGTAAGGGTGAGAGGGTTGAGTACTGATGGAAAGAGTTTGTTGGTATGTGGGTGATGGGGGGTGTAGTGCGTAGAGCAATGGATGCGGCTAGTGGTGTAGTTGGTAGGAGACGCCACTTGACAGTTGACCTCGTCCACTTTGACCACTCATGTCAAAGCATTGAACTTTTTCCTGTACTGCATCCATGTTTGTGATGCTGTGCGCCTGGCATTGACTTCATCCCCTACTGCCTCCCACTGCCTTTTGGATGTATGTCTGGAGGGCCTCTTGCTCCCCCCCCCCCCACACACTGTGGATATAGGATGTCCCTCCTTCTATCCACCTTTTGCACCAAGGCCTCTGGTGCACCAGCAGAGAACCTTGGTGCACGGACTCTCAGGTTGGCAGATTGGTGAGGTCTGACATGAAGATTGGAGGATGTGGGATTTAGTGGTGCGCAACCTTTATTCAATGTTTTAACTTAACTCATCAGTATGTAAAAATAGAGATGGGACCTGCATATGTGCTTGATGTGTGCGATATCTGATCTCCGTTCAGTCTCTGTGCAGACAGCAGGCTGTTATATTCAGCAAATAACAGGTACCTTTATGAGATTTCTAACAGACAGCCTGCCTTTAAGAGATTGGAGCTTCCCCCTGCTGTTGGAAAGTGCAAATTGCATGGAATCCTTGTTCAACGCTGATTTCCAACGCAGATTGCAGGTAAGTCCTCAGGCCTGACAAAAATCTCATCCTGCCTGCCCAGGGACCGTTGGGCGCGGGGTAATAGCGGATTGTGCTACTCCCGGCCAAAAACAGGCCCTATCCAATTTTTCCTCCCGATGTTTCTTAGAAATCTCTTAAAGGTAGGTGGTACCTGTTATTTGATGAAAATAATAGTCTACTGTCTGCACAGAGTCTGAATGGAGATCAGACATCGCACACGTAAAACACAGATGCAGGTCCCATCCCTATGTTTACACACTGATGAGTTATGTTAAAACATTGAATAAAGGTTGCGCATTAATAAATCCCACATCCTCCAATCTGCACACCAGACCTCACCAATTTGCCGATCTGAGTTGGTACCAGGCCTGCGAGAGAGCGTACACCAAGGTTCTCTGCTGATGCACTAGAGACCTTGGGTGCAAGAGATGGACAGAAGGAGGGACATGCTATATCCAATATGGGAGGTGGGCTGGGGGAGGGGGCACGAGGCCCTCCAGACATAAAGTGGGAGGCAGCGGGGGATGAAGTTAATGCCAGGCGCACAGCATCATGAACATGGATGCAGTGCAGGAAGAAGTTCAATGCTTTGACATGAGTGGTCAAGGTGAGTGAGGTCAACTGTCAAGTCGTGTCTCCTACCCACTGCACCAAGCACTACACACCCCATCCCCCACATACCAACAAACTCTTTCCATCAGTACTCAACTCTTCCAATCAGATGCTTCCTCTCACCCTTACACATTACCATTGTTTCAAGCCGCCCACCCACAACTCACAGGCCACACACACTGGCATTGATTCAACCATGACAGGCACAACACCCATACACACGTCCCGCATTCTTGCAGGAGAAGGTGGCACACATCAAGTGGCAGCAAGTGGCAGTGGCATTTAGCCTCTCAAGCCTGATCCACCATTCAATGAGATCGTGGTGGACCTGTGACCTAACTCCACATACCTGCCTTAGCCCCATATCCCTTAATACCCTTGGTTCACAGAAATCTATCAATCTCAGATTTAACATTCACAAGTGAG
Organism: Heptranchias perlo; assembly: GCF_035084215.1. Classification (NCBI taxonomy): domain Eukaryota; kingdom Metazoa; phylum Chordata; class Chondrichthyes; order Hexanchiformes; family Hexanchidae; genus Heptranchias; species Heptranchias perlo. Next base: position 88,736,316 of record NC_090327.1, read on the forward strand.
CTAGCATCAACTGCCGTTAGCAGAAGCGCATTCCAAACACCCTTTGTGTGTAGAAGCATTTTCTAATTTCACTCCTGCACGTCCTGGCTCTAAATGTTAGGCTATGTCCTCGCGTCCTAGTATTGAAGTCTAAGAGACCTCCAAAAATAATTACAAATGTCTGGGCAGCCAGAAGCAATAATCCAGTCACTAACCTGTAAATCCTGCATGGCCCCTTTAAATAGCGCAGGTGGGTGCTCCTCCAGGCACTCTAAGACACATGCAGATGGTCAGGGTTAAGACTGTGCGTTGAGTTGTGCATTGAGTTAAGCATTTAGTCCCAAAATGGTTTCTATCACTTTAAATCAGCGTTGCACACTGATTGAAGCCATTTTCTCCCTACTTTACATGATTCCAGCGTTTGTTATCTGCGCCTGTGCAAACTCCTATACCAAGATAGCTTCTGGAGCACGTCACACAGGAAATGTGCGTGCGCATCCATGACGCCATCTTGGATGTCGGAGATACCGTGTAGCACCAAAACAACTGCTGCTACATGGCCCAATTTAGCGCCCAATGTCTTTCAATTGTTATTTAATTGTGGCTTATTTTGTAGTCTTAAATAACTGGTACATTAATAAAGCAACTGCTAAAATTTGGATCGCTTTACTATTCCAATATTAATGTTTTTTCCAATGACACAGGGAGCGAACGGAAAATGTAAGAAATAACTGGTCTGGGGAGAATGCCATTTTGCTTGAACTGCTGATAATTTAACGGTTACTAACAGTTAATGGGATTTGGATCAACCCAGAGGATGGGCCAAGGAACGTCGGGGGTAATTTTCAATTTCGGTGGGGGCGGAAATCTGGCAGCAGCTAATCAGCTGGCCGTTATACATCCCTGCCCAATTCTGGCCGGGTATATAACCAGTGTCCTATCTGTTACCGCCAGTTTTCTGCCTCCGCCAAAGTTCAAAATTACCCCCATAGTTTTCAAATGTAGGAACTTATTTTCAATAAGAGGTGCTTGATGCAGGGAATAAAATAGTCCAATTTTGCCATTGAATTCCACAGCAATGCTGAGCTGATGAAATATTAATAGGTTAACATGCAATATATGTTTTGTAGATTAATGCTGAAAATAAAACACAATATTGATTCTGTATTGTGCACTGGGACCTGTACTCTAAAAGCCCAGCCCTCAGAGAATTGCACACCCTTATTTTTGAGCCTTTGGCGATAAACTGAAGGCTTGACAGATAGAAACAATTATCTGCAGCATAATTTCAAAACAAAACATATTTAACAAGACATTGTTATCCTACCTTGGTGAGAAACCTTTGATTACGCTGAAGCAATATTGCACAGTTAACAATTCATTACTTAGGTATTACAGTAATAACTTTTTATATTTAAGGACAACCACACTGTTTTCTATTTTAATACGGTAAGATATTTTTGCCAGCACTTCCACTTTGATTAATGCTTCCTTTAGAGGCAATAAATTAAAACATGTTAAAACTGCAGTAGAATTGTGCAGTAAAATATAGCAACAAGCTCCTTCATTCAGAAAATAAAAACCTTTTGTATTTCCACAGTTTTTGCAATTCAACCTTAAAACAAAAAGCATTATCATTTTCAGACCACATTTTTTAAAAGCAATGTAATACTTAGGAGTGGGATAGTTATGGTCGGACTGTAGTACCCATTGTGTATAAAATCCTTATAATTGTGCTGCACAATACATGATCTGTTTTTAGCTTGTTGTTGTGTTCTATTTGAGGTGTCAATGAATTTATTTCCCAAGCCATTGAAGGCAGTTCCAATTGTTAAAATTTCATTTTAAGAAATGTACCCAAAAAATCAATTAGTTTTGCATCTATATTTTGTATCTAGTAGTACTTCCACTATTTTAATTTCTTTTTGTAACAGTGTGCTTTCCTTTATGGACACAGCATAAAGGGTCAATTTGCCTCTGCTTTGCATTCAACATATGCTAATTTCCTTTGCGTTAAAAAGGGGTGGAGCTTTGTAACATGGGAGAGGGATGCGAAATTGGACCTCACTTTGTCCATTTATTGGGCACGCACCTGGTCCACAACCTACCAATTTTCATTGCTGATTGCATGCGAATGAAATGCACAGGACGTGCGTCAGTCACCATATTGGTTAGGACGCCCCTTATTTGTTCCGGGCGCCTGCCTGAAACGAGCATTTGGTCCATTGCCTATGCAAATAAAGGGCCTAACGCTCGGTTCAAGCCCCTTGACTAAATTCGACTGCGTGTGACAGCAGCATATGCCATGAATGTTTTGGTAAGTTTATTCGGGCTTTGAAACAGCCAAACCAGTGGTCGTTAAAGAGGCCATGAGAGGCTGCTTACCAAAAAGGTAAGTAAAAATGTGGTGTCAGAAGGAATACTCGTGGCCAGCCGACACTCGCCCCCTCCTGATCTCCTCCCCTCCTCCTGGACTTACAGTTGATCCGGTGACGGCTTTCCTGACGGCCGACCTTCACCCTTCTCAGGAATGGCACACTGTCTCTTGGGGCATGACTAGCACCCCCAGAACGCCGGTCGTGTCCTGATGACGCAAGGTGACCAATTTCACGTTGTCCTCTTGCACATCAGTTTTGGCGGAACGGTCCTTGCTGCCACTGGGTTCGCACCTGAATTTAGACCTGAACCATTTTCTACCCCAGGGTTGCTGCTCTCTTTGTAATGCACAGTTACTTCCGGGAGTTTATCTGCAAATGTACATTTGACCATTGCATAGTACAGCTGTGAAGAAAATGTAATGCATTGGGTAGATAGGACTTTCAACTGAAAGTTTGATCCGTGAGAGCCTGCTATTTGGCTCTAGCTGCCTCCAAAGATCATCTCAAAGTTTCCCCTTTGTAGCCATGACCTCCTTAATGCTTCTGTGCACATCTGATTGACTGTTAGCGATATTCCCAGTGGCAGCTTATAATGACTCTCTGGCATTTATGGCTTGAGCAGGTAAGGAGTGCATGTTAACAAAGGGACAAGTGATTTTCCGACTGTGCTCCCAGTGAGTGAGGCTCTCTGCTGGCAGTGTTGAAGTGAAAATTGATCCTTTTAATTCTTTAACTTTTTTAATTACAAATGCTTACTAATGCCTGTGTGTTATAAGCTCCTGAACTAAATTAACTACATCTCGAATATATCCACAGCCTTCATTTGAAACTTTTAAAATGAATGGTTGAAACATCATAGGTTATGTAAATCTGAAGTTCCAATATACACTCCGGGTGGAGAAAAATCCCTGCTGAGAATGTGGACCTGAAATTAGCCCTCTAGTGTCAATATGGAGCATACTCATTGAGATACACCCGAGGTACAGAGAAGAGGAACATTTTCTCCACATAACCCAATAACGGGGCTGATAATCCACCAAGTTCCAGCCTTGTACTGGGAATCCTGATTGGCCATGTGGTATTGGAACCTCCTACTGCCCAGACAACACCACTGACATGAGGTAGTGTGGATTCCCTAGAATCAATTTTCAGATGGCCGAGCGGGTGCGTTCGTGGCGGGGGGGGCTCCTAAAATTGGGGATTCCCAGAGCGGGTCCGGAGCCCAGCTCCAACCCGCCCACTTCTGTGTTCCCCAATGACATGAATCAGTGTGCGCGCAGCCCCCGCATGCGGGACTCCCACCGGCAATCAAAGCCAGCGGGATCCCACTTAAGATCATTATCTGGGTACTTGACGTCGTTTACAGACCTCATTAGTCAGAGATTTTAGGAGGATTCGGATTTTGGACTACCCAGAGCGTGTTTCCCATGCTGGGGGAAACACTCCCTGTTTAAACAGACGTGTTGCAACCAGCAGCCAGTGGCAGCTGCAAAGGTCCATTTAACAGGTGCGGGGTAAACCCTCATTCATTGCAGCACGGCACTCTGTCACCTCAGACAAAGTTTTGCCTGCCACATCGTTGTCTCCACACTCCAGATTATTAAATCATACCTGAAACTCTGCTGTCCAAACACATTTACCTACTTTGTGGACCCCCTCACACTCACACCGTCAGGATGGGGAGAGGGGGGGGTCCATTGCTGCATTCATCACTCCATTGGAGGACGAGCAACATCACCAGCCTCACCAGGCATGCCGTCTACCTCCGCCACGTGGAGCTACACAACACAGTGCTGCGCAACAGGCACCTGCACAAAGTAGTCGTGCAACTACACATACACCCACTGTAGGGTGACCCAATGGGTGGCATCAAGGGTGTTCATGGAGAACCTCATGAAAGGGCCTTATTGCACAAGCCAGTCAAGAATGGCCAAGACGTGGCAGTAGTGGTGACAATATAATATGTAATGTGAGTTGATCAGAAATCAAATATAAGTAAAAACCAATACAAACCCTCAAACACCCTTGTGCATCCCCTTCATGCTCACAACACGTTTACCTTACGCTTCCTACTACACATACGTGATGCATGCCCTGTGGCTGCAGCACAGGTAGTGGCAGGTTGGGTGAGGCTGGCCGTGAAAGAGATGCATGAGAGGGTGAGTATGAGACAGAGCCATGAGATTGTATGAGACTTGGGTTGAGTGGTAGTGGTGGGATGAGTATTGGGGAGGTGAGGAAGTGCAGGTAAGATGAGGATGAGGGTTTAGTGGGTGTGAGGAGTGATGTGATACAATTAGTGTTGGCAGTGCAGAAGGAGATGTGGGGTGGGGCAGTGATGTCGCAGACGGAGTGTAGGGGAATGAGTACGAGTACTCACTTCGGCTGACCTGGTTAGGTCATTGAAGCGCCTCCTGCACTGTATGCAGATGCGTGATATGTTGGTGGTGCAGGTGACCTCCTCTGCCACCTCGAGCCAGGCCTTCGTGGTGGCAGAGGCAGGCCACTTCCTCCCGTCCGCCGGGTGGAAGATCTCCCTCCTCCTCCTCCTCCTCCCCCTCATCCCATCCAATAATACCCGGAGTGAGGCATCATTAAACCTGAGAGCAGCCTTCCCCCTGGGCTGCTCCATGCTGTAATTTTGCCTATTTTCTGCAGCATCAGTCAGTGGAGAACTCCCCTTTTAAATAGGGCTCCTCCAGCTGACAGCCTATGATGCGGGTGCGCAGTCCGCCCGCTGCCAACCCACCTCCCTCCTGATATCGGGCCCAGGGTCTGGAGTTCCCACACCCTGCCTTCAGTCAGTGTTGGCAGAGTCACGTCTGGTCTCACCATGCACACCTCCCATATAATCGGGGGTGGTTGGGCCCACTTGGTGGTCCAGGCTGGAATCGGTGCCTGAACCCCTGAAGATCACAGACATGAATATTCTCTTTTTCAATTGAGCAAGTGGCCTCCTGACACAAGTGCCACTCGGAGCAGCCACTTCCCCTTTCCAGGACGTTTTCCCCCTGCTGAGCAGACTTCAGCTAGCTTTTCCAGATACACTCCTAACTTGTCAAATACCTGCTCCCCTCGACCCCACAAACTTTTGTAAACAATTTTACAACACCAAGTTATAGTCCAGCAATTTTATTTTAAATTCACAAGCTTTCGGAGGCTTCCCCCTTCGTCAGGTGAACGATGTGAAAATGAAATCCTCGAAATGAAATCGCATTTATAATTCACAGAACAATGCTTGGTGAGTACAGACAGTTTTTTCAACTGCCCGTTGCCAAGGCAATCAGTGTGCAGACAGACAGGTGTTACCTGCCAGGTCTCACAGAATATACAAATCACCAAAAAAAAAACAACAAACAAAAAAAAACAGAGATAGAGGGGTAGAAACATAGAAAAGACAGCAACTGACCCGTTATATTAAAAACAGATAACATTTGTTCGCTGGTGGGGTAACGTGTAGCGTGACATGAACCCAAGATCCCGGTTGAGGCCGTCCTCATGGGTGCGGAACTTGGCTATCAATTTCTGCTCGACGATTTTGCGTTGTCGTGTGTCTCGAAGGCCGCCTTGGAGTACGCTTACCCGAAGGTCGGTGGATGAATGTCCATGACTGCTGAAGTGTTCCCCAACTGGGAGGGAACCCTCCTGTTTGGCGATTGTTGCGCGGTGTCCGTTCATCCGTTGTCGCAGCGTCTGCATGGTCTCGCCAATGTACCATGCTCTGGGGCATCCTTTCCTGCAACGTATGAGGTAGACAACGTTGGCCGAGTCACAGGAGTATGAACCATGCACCTGGTGGGTGGTGTCCTCTCGTGTGATGGTGGTATCTGTGTCGATGATCTGGCGAGTAGTGGAGGTGTGGGGATGGCCATAGCGAGGTGTTTGTCCTCATTGATGACATGTTGAAGGCTGCGGAGAACATGGCGTAGTTTCTCCGCTCCGGGGAAGTACTGGACGACAAAGGGTACTCTGTTGGTTGCGTCCCGTGTTAGTCTCCTGAGGAGGTCTATGCGATTTTTTGCTGTGGCCCGTCGGAACTGTCGATCGATGAGTCGAGCATCATATCCCGTTCTTACTAGGGCGTCTTTCAGCGTCTGTAGGTGTCCATCGCGTTCCTCCTCGTCTGAGCAGACTCTGTGTATTCGCAGGGCCTGTCCATAGGGGATGGCCTCTTTGACGTGGTTAGGGTGGAAGCTGGAAAAGTGGAGCATCGTGAGGTTGTCCGTGGGCTTGCGGTAGAGTGAGGTGCTGAGGTGCCCGTCTTTGATGGAGATTCGTGTGTCCAAGAAAGAAACTGATTCTGAGGAGTAGTCCATGGTGAGCTTGATGGTGGGATGGAACTTGTTGATGTTATCGTGTAGTCTCTTTAGTGATTCCTTGCCGTGGGTCCATAGAAAGAAAATGTCGTCGATGTATCTGGTGTATAGTGTTGGTTGGAGGTCTTGTGCAGTGAAGAAGTCCTGCTCGAACTTGTGCATGAAAATGTTGGCGTATTGGGGTGCGAATTTGGTCCCCATGGCTGTTCCGTGTGTTTGGGTAAAGAACTGGTTATCGAAGGTGAAGACATTGTGATCCAGGATGAAGCGGATGAGTTGTAGGATGGCGTCCGGAGATTGGCTGTTGTTGGTGTTGAGTATTGATGCTGTCGCAGCGATGCCGTCATCGTGGGGGATACTGGTGTATAGTGCCGAGACGTCCATCGTGGTGAGAAGTGTTCCTGGTTCAACTGGTCCGTGGGTACTGAGTTTTTGTAGGAAGTCTGTAGTGTCGCGACAGAAGCTGGGGCTTCCCTGTACGATGGGTTTCAGGATGCCCTCGATGTATCCAGAGAGGTTCTCACACAGGGTTCCGTTGCCTGATACGATAGGACGTCCGGGTGTGTTGGCTTTGTGTATCTTTGGGAGGCAGTAGAAGTCTCCCACGCGGGGAGTACGTGGGATGAGAGTGCGTAGGATGTTTTGAAGGTCTGGATCGAAGGTCTTGATCAGTTTGTTGAGCTGGTGGCCCACAAACTTTGGCATGGGCATGGTTGGGCGCATCCTGACACTTACACTAGAATGCAGCCCTCTCGCAGATGTTCAGATGTGAGGAATCTTACAACACCAGGTTATAGTCCAACAGTTGGACTATAACCTGGTGTTGTAAGATTCCTTACATTTGTCAACCCCAGTCCGTCACCGGCATCTCCACATCGCAGATGTTCAGGGCTGATATGTCTTAACCTCAACTTCAGACGAGCAAATTTGAACATCAGTGTGAAATGTGAATTTCTGTAAAGCCACGTTTGTGTCCTCTAGTACGAGTTAGCGCTAAATTATGCACAGTTTTAGCTTTGAACTGTGTTAAGATTGCCAAAACTCATTTCACATGGTATCCTTACAGTCATTAGGGAGGGAGGATATATATCCCATCTGTATTTGATAGATGCAAGTCCTGTTGAAAAGACACTGCTTTAACAGTGTGACACTTAGTCACTGGCTGTTACATTCTTATGCATAGATTAGTTCTGAAAGAAACTTCTGTTATTCTGGTGTACTGAATGGCACTAACCAAATAGTGTCACTGATATGCAGCTCTGTTGAGGTTATTGCTGATTGTAAACAATTTTACAACACCAAGTTATAGTCCAGCAATTTTATTTTAAATTCACAAGCTTTCGGAGGCTACCTCCTTCCTCAGGTGAACGATGTGGAGGCTACCTCCTTCCTCAGGTGAATCGAGGTTATTGCTGTGTGAGTGTTGTGACATTAACATTTTTCAAAGGGCATTGTTCTAAGAAATCTGTTAAGGAATGACTGGTCTTTACTCTCCTGAGCATTGTCATCAAATCCAATATTTCTAAATCTTGAGCAAATGCAGAATCATAATTATGATGATCTGGATGTTATTTGTTGTAACTGTGTCATTACTTTAACAATAGAGTGTGAAATATCAAAGTTAGCATCCAAGTGGAAATAGTAAAGAATACATAATAAATTGTTTAAAAAAAGACATTTCTCTGATTTCAACTATCAGTTACATCACAATTAATTATTAGTTCCTTTTCATTAATACTAGAACTGCAAACTGACCAAAAACATTGTAGGGAAGCATAAGAAAATGAAACCGTTAAATTCTATATAATTTGTTGTTCCTAATATTCACCATGGTAACACCTAAGAAATAAGGAAAACAGGGAAAATAGGTAAATTATATATTAAAAGTCTTGGGTCAGGTGCATAGCTATAGGGCAAATACTGTAGGTAGTGTGAAGGGAATGTGTCTGTAGGGCAAAATATCATGAGTAGCTGAGAGGCAGCCCAATTATAATCACATTACATTTCCTAGGAACTAATCAAAAAAGTACAGTATGTGTTACCGCAGTATTTGCTTTTGGTGGTAGTGTATCTTTCACATGTTCCTGTTGCTAATTAGGGTGGGAGGAGGCTTGTGTAGAGTATAAACATTGACATAGACCATTTGAGCTGATTGGCCAGTTTGTGCTGTAGATTACGTATATGTAACTCTATATATGTAAATATTCAAGATATGTTCAGTGTTTTAGATATGCTATTTTAGCATTCAATTTTCCTTCAGACATATAACTTTTCACAATTTAAAAATGTTGATTAAGCTACATCTCACTCATCTAACATGCAATCTTTTTCACATTATTTCACGTCATCCATATTGCCTCCAAGCTGCATTGACTTAAAATTTACAAACTGCCTTGCTAAATGCAATTTTTAGAGCTCCATTGATCTTTGATGTATGATTTTAATTTAGCAATTATTGCCAGAGTAAGAGCAAATTTAATGAGCCAAATCATGCTCATTTAGATCCTTTACTATAATAGAGAACAGTTTCTGTTTTTTTATTCAATGGTTACCATGAAAATAAGACTTTACTTCAGACATCCGCCACCCTAAATATTCACTCCCTTCACCACCGGCGCACAGTGGCCGCAGTGTGTACCATCCACAGGATGCACTGCAGCAACTCGCCAAGGCTTCTTCGACAGCACCTCCCAAACCCATGACCTCTACCACCTAGAAGGACAAGAGCAGAAGGTACATGGGAACAACACCACCTGCACGTTCCCCTCCAAGTCACACACCATCCCGACTTGGAAATATATCGCCGTTCCTTCATTGTCACTGGGTCAAAATCCTGGAACTCCCTTCCTAACAGCACTGTGGGAAAACCTTCACCACACGGACTGCAGCAGTTCAAGAAGATGGCTCACCACCACCTTCTCAAAGGCAATTAGGGATGGGCAATAAATGCCGGCTTCGTCAGCGACGCCCACATCCCATGAACGAATAAAAAAAAACATAATTTGTAAATATTTTTTCCCACATTTCTCAACTCAAGTTAGCCAACACATCCATACTCTCCACTTTGGCCTGAAGGATATGGTGGTCCAGCATTCAAATAATTCCATACACGTCATTAGTAAAGCCTACCCAATTCTTCCATTTTCAGTGGGAACCTCGTGCGTGAAATTGTAACCTTAGTGCCTCCTACCTGAGGATCAATATCTCCACCTTTAGAATTTCCCACATTGCAGAGTGGCACAAATAAGAGCCTAGACATTATAAAACTCACTCGGCACTCTGCGAAAATTTTGATTATGGGCAGAAATTAATGGGGTGTGCAGATACGCAGGCATGAGATTTGGTATCTTAGCCATGTGCCATATATAGTGAATATTGACAGCAAATAGAGAAGGTGAGCATCTCTCAGGTATAACAAAAACTGAATGACCATCATTTACATGTTATGGATACACAGACAAGTGTAAAGTACTGCATACAGAAAGAATAAGTGGGCAACACACATACTCCATAAATGTTGAAATAGCAAAGGTGAAGTGCAAAAAGATCTAGGGGTCATAGTAGACCCACTCCTCAACATGTCCTACCTCTGCAGAGCAGCAATCAACAAAGCCAGTAGAATGTCAAACTATATAGCTATATAACTATATATATATATATATATATATATATATATATGATATCTATAATACAGTACATTGTAAGGCAGAGGATGTCATACTCAAACTGTGCAGTGCTCTGGTGAGACCTTGAATACAAAGGAGACATTAATGCACTAGAGGCAGTTTAGAGAAGAGCCATAAGGCTGATCCCCAGTGACCCTGCTACCAAGATTACCAATTAAGTACTAGCAAAATACCTGTGTTATATTATTAATAATAAAACATTCCTAATGACAAAATGGAATCAATAAAAAAAAGGTTGGCTTATATTCTGTAAATAAACTGAACTGAAGATCATCCAACAATCTTTTTACTGAGAAATACATTGAAACACTGACCCACCATTCTGAAAAGACATTTTGTAGACATGATAGAAAAGAAGACTCAAGGGGTGAATGAATTTGCTTGCTCTTTTATCGTAACTTTGTCGGAAGAGTCACGGAAATACTGGAAAAATGGCATTAACATAGTTCTTGCTGTTTTATCTGGAATTTCCATGGTTCTTCTGCTGAAGTTGTAGCAGGCGAGCATCAGAATCCCCGAACAAATTTATCCCCTCAGTATTTAGGCAACTGAGCACTGTAACCACCAGCAGTTCCAGATGAACCTCAAGGAAAAGAAGTAGAGAAAAATCGAAAAATGGGGAAGAAAGAGAGAGGAAAGGATAAAGAAAAATGTAGGAGAGAAGAAAAACAATGGGCCAGAATTTACACTCAAAATAATGGCGAGGCTAACAGCAACTTCAGGCAAGGGCACATGCTTGGTTAAATGTGAAAATCCGGAAGTTGTTGTCCGAGATGTGTCGCTCTGCCGTCAGCTTTGCAAAAACAGCATCTTGCCATCTAACTCACCATTCAATTGCATTGAATGGCGTGAAGTTCCTGTACTTGCGTGGTAGATGTGAATTAAACTCACCACAGAAAGTTAGGACTTTTCCTTTTCAGTCGAAGTACCCTTTTTAATGGTGTGATAAGTCTTAATTACTGCCAAGCAACCTCTCTGGCACTGAAAATTAACTTTTACAAGTGTGGAGTCTCATTCCTTCATATTTTAATTGTTATTGGACATTTAAAAAGAAAAAAAGAAAACAAAATGTTTTTTTTACTTTTTCTTTCTGTCTGTTTTTTCTCACTCTCTTAATCCAATCTTTCTTACCCTCTCTTTATTTCTCTTTCTGTACCTGATTTGACATTGAATTCACTATTCTAACTTACACTTCCTGGTTCAGATTCTGCGCAGTTCATCAACAATTCTTCAATCTGATTGGTTAAGGAGACACACAGTTGCTTGTCTTGTTCACTCAGTTCCCAGGTGCCCTGTAAAGGGCACTGACCTCTATCATACAGCAACTTTAAATGCAAAAGCTCATGGAACGTATATGGACAAGTGCAAGTCTAACGGATGGCATGTGCCGTTCATTCACTGCTTACAGTAAATTCTGGCTCAATACGTTAGATTTTTCTGCACAGCAATGTAAGCAAGAGCCATAGTTTTACTGCCTGCCACAATCATTACCAATTTGGAGAAGATAGAGCATACTCAAGTACATGCATGAAGCACTGCTCACTGACCTCCCATCATCAATGTGTTTCTTCCCATCTTCTCCAGGAGATGTCATTCAGTCATACTTATGATCAGTGACTCAGAGCAGCTACATTAGCAGTAAAAGGACAGGAGACCTGCATCCGAACTCAGACATGTTACAGACAGAGCCTTTTGCTTTTAACTCTTTATGTTTTCTGCCACAAGTGGGTAATTCAGGTTGATGGCTCAGAATTGAAAATCTCACACCTAGGTTTTGCTCGGTGTTGATAGCCCAGCATCAATGCCATCTCTCTTTGTGAGTCTACCTGGAAGTACAGAAAGGAATTCTTCTTCAGTCAATTATCTCTGTCTTACTCAGCCAGACATTGCTGCCTTCCAGAATCAATTTGGCTGAAACTGGTGAAATTATTCCCCAGGATACGCTTGACATTCAAACTTGGATTTTTTAGTTGAGAGTCCAATGCCCCAGGGTCAGAACAACCTTTTCAAAGCACATCAAAAATTTAACTAAAACAGGTGTCCAATAGTTATAATATGAAAATGTTGAAATCCTGACAAGAAGACTTTGGTTCAAAATTGTAATTCCATTAATCCCACTCTCAGTTGATATTCCCCCTGTAGCAAGAGATTTGCCAGCCTGGGTCAGATTGTCTGTGGGAGAGAGAAAGATGACAATGTGCTGTGTGCCTTCCTACACAGCTCAAATATACTTTCTGGGAGAATAACCAAGAGGAGCACTGATGGCAGTTATAGAGATGGCGATGGACTTGACTGTCAGACATTCCAAACACTGTTGAAGGAGGTCACCTACAGCATGTAAAAATGGATGAAAATTCCCATCCAAATAAACTCCAGTTTATTAGACAATCAACATCATCTTTTAAAAGGTTAAGCTCATTTTATAGATTATATATATTCCATATATGTGGAAAAAGACAATAACAATTTCGACTGTTACAGGAAAGGATCATTTTCATATATTTGGCCGAACAGTATTCTCGAATATATTAGATAAAGCAGATGAATTCAGGTCATTGTACAATGTGGGGACAAGAATTTAATTGGTTGCTATTTGTAGTGACACTATGAATGTGTTTATGAAGATTTTGTCTGTTTGATAATTCTTCCAAAATTGTAAATACAGAATAAGAGAATACAATTTTGTTAGAAATATCAAACAGAGGAAATTTTCACAAATAGACAATGTCACTACACAGTGACCAGAAGAACTCTTATCCCATAGTGTTTGCCTCCCTTCCCCCAGTAACTAGTCTATGGGCCCAAAATTCCAATGGGCACATTCCTCTGACAAAAGTGCAGCAATGTTGTCTGTAAATCTGCCAATGTTGAACAACCCAGACCTCATCCCCAACTAAGAGGACTGGTCTTTTGTGAATTAGAGTTGGCAGACTACACGTTGTAAGGGCTTATCAGCAATGCATGTCCCTCTCTGATGGTAGAGAGTGAAGCAGATCAAAGCTGCTCTGCTAGGGGGAGCCCAAGACTATTCCTAGATCAGAGGTTAAATAAATTAAAAATAATTCAGCTCCTAAAGCAGCCTTTCAATGTGAATTTTAAGATAATTGAACCCCTCTGGGATTGATTAGCCTTGTCTGTTCAAGGACTGGTAGTTTTCCTGGGGCCTCTGTGGAATCCATGTCAGCTCTCAACTGGCAAGAGTTCTGCTGAGGCCTACCGAGGGTATAATGTATGGAATTTCTGAGGTATCCCAGGAACCCCAGACATGCTCCCTCGACATGAGGGTTGGTGGATAGAAGACTTACCTTATCCTCACCAGAATATTATTAGCCATCATAAACGGGAGGGAATCCCAGCAAAACTGGGGCCTGCCCCAAATTCTGACTCCCGTCGAGCGGAATTCCGCCTGTGAGATTGATCAGAATTTTGGACATTAGGGAAGTAAAATTGGGCTTGGGAGATAGCGCAAAATGAGTGGTAGTGAAATGGAAAAGAAAATCGTGCGGGATGTAAAATTGACTGCCTATTCACTATTGCGCATTTTGTACTATCTTCTAAGACTAATTTGACCCACTAGCACTCTAAATCATTAAAGATAGTGGGGGTTAAATTAAGCCATGTAGCACTCATTTTTTGGTGTTACGCGACTACCTAAGATTTCAAAACGATGTCCAAGATGCACGCGCTTGTGACGGGATGTACGCAGGACGCCATCTTGGTAAAAGCGTTAGCGCACACAGGCCGAACGCCCGCCGGCAACATGCAGAGCAGCGAGATCATGATGCGAATGAGTGTACAGCACCACTTTGAAGCCACTGCTGCCATTTTGCAACTCCACACTCCAGCCAACACCCTGACTTAACTTCACACAGTCCAACACAACGTTAAACGGCATAAAGGACGCCCCACCACCGCTATTTAAAGGGTTCATGAAGTACTCACAGGTTAGTTGCTGGATTATTTCTTCTGGCTGCTGGTGCAATTGTGTGCATTTTTGGAGTTTTCCTATACTTGTCTAAAGTTTGCATACTCTGTAGAGAGTGGTGTGGCTGGTCTTGCAGTACTTTTTGTGTCATTTAAAATATTGTGCTGAAAGAAGTTGCTTCCAGACATGGGTGGCCTGGAAAGGATTCCTCTGGGAAACGAACATGACTGGGAGAATGAAGAGAGGCCACACCGAACAGGACAAGCTGCTAGAAGAGGGAGGCGGAGGAGGAGGAGGAGAAGCAGGGCACTCAGCAGGAGGCCATGTCTGTGGAGGGTCTTCAGGGAGCAATTCTCTTACCTCAACTTCAATGACAACCAGTGCATCAGACATCTTCGGTTCACAAAACAAATTGTGACTGAAATCTGTCAATTGCAGCAGCCACAACAGCAGCCTCAAAGTAAGGCAAGGACAGCATTGCCTGTGGCTGTCAAGGTGACCGTAGCTCTTAATTTTTATGCCTCTGGCTCCTTTCAGGCTGCTGCTAGAGATATAAGCAACATCTCACAGTTTGCAGTGCAGTGCAGTATAAGGGAGGTCACTGAGGCTCTCTATACAATGAGAAACACATTCATCTCATTCCCTCTTGCCAGAGATAAGCAAGATGAGTGATCACAAAGTTTTGCATGGTTTGCTGGCTTCTCCATGGTGCAGGGTGCCATTGGCTGCATGCACATCGCCTTGCGTGCTCCTCATCTGAACTTGAACATATTCATGAACAGAAAGGGATTCCACTCCCTCAATGTGCAGCTGGTGTGCGATCACAGGCAGTGCATCATGCAGGTGAATGCCCACTATCCTGGCAGCAGTCACGATTCTTTCATTCTGCAGCAGTCCTCTGATCCACCTGTATGTGAGGCAGCAAGTAAAAGGCTGGCTATTGGGCGACAAGGTTATCTCCATGACATGGCTCATGACTCTGGTCAGGAACCCACGCACACGTGCACAGCAGGCCTACAATGAGAGCCATGCTGCCACACGGAACATTATAAAGCACACCATCGGTGCCCTCAAGAAACGTTTCCGCTGCCTGGACCACTCTGAAGGAGCCCTACAGTACTCAGCGGAGCGGGTATTGAGATTTGTGGTAGTATGTTGCATATTGCACAACCTCGCCATTATGAGAGAACATCCCTTGCCACCACCTATCAGGCGAGAAACTGAGTAGCAGGAGCACGAGGAAGAACTGGAGGAGGAGGAACTGCAAGACGAAGTGGAGGAAGGGGAAGAGGAACGGATGCTACAACGTTGACAGTCCCTTTTTTGCCAGGGCTCTACGTGATCAGATTATTCATGAGTGATATCAGTAACCACAACTACACCTCCCCATTCACCAACAGTCCCACACTCCTTACCTTTCCTCTTTCACTGACAATCAAATCGTCCTCTTTCTGACAATACATATTGGTTCCTCCCTCAGTTCACCGCAGAAATAAATCCCACCACCAAATTCAAATTCAAATCCAAATTTATCAATTCACTCATTAAATAATACAAAATGAAACTATTCATCCTTGTGCATTCCCTTAGTGCCTGTCTTCCACATGTCTTTACCTTTCCTTGTGCTCCTATGAGGTGTTTCCCCAATGGCTGCAGCATGGGTGATAGAAGGCTGCTGACCTTCAATTGAGGAGACTGCAGATGGCCTTGGAGGATGACCTTGAGCAGTTCTGGACTGAGATGGCCCGGCTTCAGATTGCACATCTCAACCTGGGCTGCAGCAGTCTGGCCTGGCTGGCTGACAGGCAACAGCAAGGGCGCTGGTGGAGTGGCAGGGGTGGGAGAAGGAATGCTGTCATCCTGAGAGAGGACAGCAGGTTCCTGGTTCATGGAGCCACTGCCACTCTCGCGGGATGGCGCCTCAGCAATCCTGGTGATCTGTTGGAGAACAGAGTGGTGGATTGCAGTGATGCCCTGGAAGCCCATTTCAATAGTGGCACCCAGAGCCACGATGGCAGCAGTCTGAGCTTCCAAAGTAGCAGTCAGGCCTTTGATGGCAGCTGTTTGTGCTGTAATGGAAGCTGCTACATCGGTCATCAGATGCTACATCATGGCGGGTTCCACAGGTGTGCTGATGGAAGTGACCGCCCATTCCATGTGGGAAAGGATGGGCTCCAAGCTCTGTGCAAAGCCCTGTGCCAGGTTGGAGCTGGACTCCTCCTTGGCACTGTGTACAGGCTCTCTGGCAGGCTTTCCAGTGCACCAAACATTTGGTTGTGTACATCCATTAGCCGTCTTCTGTAGCCTAGCCCATCGAAGTCATCATCTGAATTCCCTGCAGCAGAACTAATAAGTGACCTTGCCCTCCGGCGAGCTGGCACCTTCGGCATCCTTTCCCCCCCCCCCTGCCTTGGCTCCTGTGCACTTGTGCCCAGTGTCTCACCATGTGCAGATCCCTCCTCTATCCTAGCCTCTAAAGTACGTGCAGTGTCAATCTCTGAGCTGGTGGCTGCGAGTGTAAGGTTGAGTGACGGTGTATCTTCATCTCAACTGTCTTCTTCCTCTGCCTCCTCTGACTGTGCCGGTTCCAGTTCTTTGGTATCTGAAATGAAAAAGGGATAAGAGTTGGGTTATGATGAGGGGAGAGGAGAAAGTAAGAAGTGCTTGCTTACGCTATCTGCAGCTTGTGAGTCAGAAGAGATTGTGAGGTGAGGGAGAAGTAAGAAGTGAAACGAAGGATTAGGATGACAGAGACCCTAATCATTGATCATTCAATGCCGCCAGTGGCCACGGCCTCAGTGATGCCCCTTCCCATGATGGCCAGCACTGTCTCCTCCATGGGAGTTAGGACGTGTGAGCTTGTTTGTCCTCCTCCAGCTCTTTGTTGCTGCCTCCTGTTATGCGCCACCTTCTCCTGCAAATATGTTTGGGTGATGTGGCTGTCATGGTCGAATAGCTGCCAGTGCGTGTGAGCAGTGTATTGTTGGTGTGAGGCTTACAACAGTGCTAAGTATGTTAGGGTCAGGTGAACTCTCTGAATTGAAGGGTTGAGCAGTGATTGATAGAAATTGTTGGTGTGGGGGTGATGGGGGTGTTGTGAATTCAGCAGTGAATGCGGCTAGTGGTGCAGTTGGTAGGATATGCCGTTTGAAAATTGAACTCACTCACCTTGATAACTCATGTCAGATCATTAAACTGCATCCTGCACTGCATCCATGTTCTTGGAACCATGCTCCTGGCATTGACCTCCTCCGCTTCTTCCTCCCACTGCCTCCTGAGCATATGTCACGAGGGCCTCCTGCTCCACTGCGGATACAGGATGTCTCTCCTTCAAGTATCATATCATAGTATCATAGTAGGTACGGTCCATCATGCCTGTGCCGGATCTTTGAAAGAGCTATCCAATTAGTCCCACTCTCCTGCTCTTTCCCCATAGCCCTATAAAATTTTTCCCTTCAAGTATTTATCCAATTCCCTTTTGAAAGTTACTATTGACTCTGCTTCCACCACCTTTACAGGCAGTACATTCCAGATCATTACAACTCGCTACATAAAAAAATATTTCCTCATGTCACCTCTAGTTCTTTTGCTGATCACCTTAAATCTGTGTCCTCTGGTTACGGAACCTTTCTCATTATTTACTCTATCAAAACTGTTCATGATTTTGAACATCTCTACCAAATCACCCCTTAACCTTCTCTGTTCTAAGGAGAAGAACCCCAGCTTCTCCAGTCTCTCCATATAACTGAAGTCACACATCCCTGGCACCATTCTAGTAAATCTCTTCTCCACCCGCTCTAAGGCCTTGACATCTTTCCTAAAGTGTGGTGCCCAGTATTGAACACAATACTCCAGCTACAACCTAACCAGTGTTTTATAAAGTTTTAGCAAAACTTCCTTGCTTTTATATTCTATGCCTCTGTTAATAAAGCCCAGGATCCAAGATGCTTTTTTAACAGCCTTCTCAACCTATCCTGCCACCTTCAAAGATTTGTGCACATGCACCCCCAGGTCCCTCTGTTCTTGCACTCCCTTTAAAATTGTACCATTCAATTTACATTTCCTCTCCTCATTCTCTCCACCAAGGCCTCCAGTGCATTATCAGAAAACCATGGTGCACAATCTCTTGCACGTTCAGCCATTCCTCAAAGTATCAGATTCAGTTTTCAAATGACTTCTTGAAGCTACAGTGCACCTCCCCTTTAGGAGGTGCAGGCCGACTTTAAGTAGCGCTAGCCACTCGCGATATCGTGCCTCTTGCTGACGCATGAAACCAATGAACAGCACAGTTAGCGCAGGCTGCACACGGGAATCATGGAAATCAGCAGGCAGCACAATTTAATGTGCTGCCTATAGCACAATGAAGGGGCATGGGTTAATCGTGGACTGCGATCTCCACGTCTGTTTTCATGTGTTATCCAATTTAACCCCCAGTATTTTCAGCCATTGCTAATTTTAGTGAAAAACTTAGTCTAATACAGGGAATGGTCCTTTTATTCATGTCTTTTCTTTTTCTAAAATAACGAATAGAGGAAAATACTTACAATGTCCTATGTTGAAATATTGGAAGCTTTATGTTTCAAGATTATAAAGTTTTGTCCCCAAATTACATGTGTCAAAGTGATTACTACAATTTGTCATTTTATTGCCCATTTTTCACTACTTCATTAATATTGCAGCTTTTTTCAGTGATATTGATAGTTTATTTTGAAATGTAGCATGGTATGACATAAAAGATAGAGGCAGAAATTACTCACCTGACAACGGCATTCCTGAATGGCATCCTCTGCCTCTGATGGCGAATCAAAGGAGCAAATTCTCACATTTGCATATGCACACTAAAACCCAGAAATCATGAACTTGCTCCTATTGGTTCGTTGGCGATTTCACATCTGCGAATGAAAAGGACATCGCACGTTACAATCACTGAAATCAATGAAAACTCGCAAACTTTCCTATCTGCCCAGCTGGAACATGACTACTTATGCCACCAAAAGGTACGCTGAAAAATACCAGGTCTACACTACTTTTTAAAAGCACGATGACTCTTAATGACTGCAAAACAACTAAAAATTAAATTTTAAAAAGGTGAGATGTCACATTACTCCTTATTGTTATATTTTTTGATCATTAAAAAAAAGTCAAAACTTCTGTCTCTTTAATTTAATTCAATTATTTGCTTGTTTTTTTAATTAAAAAAGTTACATTTTTATCTACAGTGACATACAGAATAGTAACTTTAAATGAATGAAGTCTGCTTGTGGGCTTGACTTCTCTTCCTGACGGATTCTGTGGGCATCTCTTCCATTCCCGCAGACTGTCCCACGCGAATCAGCTTACATTAAATTGACAGCGCACAACTTCACAAAACTTCAAGATCAAGCAAGTGGACATCGTGGAGCCTGCAGTAAGTATACTCCTTCTTTTTATTCGCAAGAGCTGCAGAAAGCCTTGCCAAACCACTCTGCGCGATTTCTGGTCCATAATTGTTATGATTTTTTTCGTCATTAATGAAGGAACCTGGCTAGTATGGTTCCTTTGGAAAAACTAAAGCATTGTTGAAAACTTGAACTCACTCTTTTTTTAGTTGACTCCAGCAGTAAAAGAAAGCTGGATTCTTAGTTGAAATGGTTAATGACTTTACCTATTGTTAGTTCAATTACCTCACACTCTTGAAATCAGTAATATTTCCAGCCAGTTTCCTTAATTATGCCATTAACACAATGTTAAAAAAGGAATATTCTAAGAATAAACAGAATTAGATCATCTCTTTTTTCAGTTATACTTGTTTGCGATGCATCTGCCCAATCTGTGGTATTCAAGACATTTATTATTGTTATAAAACTGCTTACATGACCTTATAAAGTAGCTTTGCCCAAGCTAAGGAGAACAGCCAACTTTTTCAATTACCTGCCAGTTTTAACATTTGGGTTTCCACTCTGGAATTGACTGCAACAGACCTGAATGCCAGATCCATGAGAGTAAATCGAGGACCAAATGAACTCAAGCTTATTACTATTTTGCGCTAAATAATACAATTTCAACATCACTTTTACTTGGTAAGTTAGCCCAAATTAAGATATTAGTTCTCACTTGGCAAACAAAGACTGAAAAGGTTGCAAGCCTTATGTACAGATTGTTAATTGTTGGAATTGAACAAAGCCAACTACAAGTAATTCCCCTCCCCATTACTTAAAGGCAGGGCAACAATTAAAAATTCAGGAATTGGTGATCCCAATTTACCCCAAAAAATAAACACAGTACCAACATTAATATAAAACAATTCATCAAGTCAGTTATATTATTTTGTATGGATCAATAATTTATAGGAACCAATTTTATATATGTTGAAACACATCTCGTGATTTGTACAGCACATCACACTTCCTGTCATCTTGCTTTTTCCATTAAGCTAAGAACCTACTGTTATATCCAATAAACACTCAAGTTGGTGTGGTAATGTAATGGCTGCTTTTATTTCAGACTCTCTGGAACATTGTCTCTAGATATAACATTCAATCTGAAAGGAGACCCTGGAGTGTAATTGCTGCAGTGTGCTTACTCCATTCAGGCGTCCCTCTAGTCTTCAAATAACAACATGCAAGTACCATACATATCACTTTCCACCCAACAGCCATCTCCAAGAATGAACCTGGTTAACAACTTAAAAAAACATTAAGTAAAGAAATTCAGCAACTACATCTTACAATAAAGTGATTAAAACAAAATAAACCATAGCTCTCTCCTGGTAATATGCAGGAAAGATGGGTTATGTCAGCACTAGAACCATAATGAAAACCATTACGCTCATAATGATCTACAAGTTCAAACAATTTGGATGTTTCCTTGACCTTTGAGGACATCTTTGAATAGGTTCGACAGTGGGTGAACTGCAACTAAAAACAGAAGCGGTAGATGATAATTTCTCAGGTTCGGTTTCAACACTGTCAGGGTTCACAACTTTCTTCAGAACCCGACCTGGAGAGTTCACACCAGAATCAGGAGCACAAACAGCGTCCTGGGAGGTGGTTGGTTCATTATACATGAGAATAGGCAAAACATCTAAAGCTTTTTGAGGAGCTGTAACAGCTATTTCCTTAGTTGGACTTGGCATTGGTGGTAGGTCATGCATAATTATCATTTGGTACATTAAAGGCAGCAGAGCGATGGAGTTCTCGTAATTGACCCTTATGACCCTTCCACAGCAAACCATCCACTGAAACTAAACAAGTAATCCCTCCAATATTCAATAACACCAAGTCAAGGCATGATGGCCCCGAATTTCCTGTAACGATGGTATATCGGGGGCTAAATTGGGCCATGTAGTGCCCATTTTGTAGGCACTACGTGGATACCTAAGCCCCAAAAGTGGCTTCCGAGGTGCGTGCTCCTCTGGCGTTCTGTGCGCAGGACGCCATTTTGGTAAAGGCGTTTGCGTACGCGCACCTAACGAACGCTGGCAGCAAGAAAAGTAGGGAGATTTTGACGTAAACAGTGGGCAACGCTGACTTGAAGCAGCCGGCTGCATTTTCTAACTCTCCGCTCCAGCCAACGCGCTGTCCTAACCACACATAGCTGAACAGGAGTTAAAAGGCATGTAGGACACCACCAACAGTGCTATTTAAAGGGAGCATGCAAGAGTTACTGGTTGGTTGCTGGATTAGTTATTCTGGCAGCTTGTACAATTATGGGTGTTTGGAGAAAGTTGCAATATTATTTAGAGAGCGGTCTGGCTGGTCGTGCAGTACTGTTTGTGGCATTTAAAATAGTGTGCTGAACAAGATTGCTTCCAGACATGGGTGGCCTGTTAGGGCTTCCTCTGGAAATTGAACATGACTGGGAGCATAAACAGAGGCCACGCAGAGCAGGACAAGCTACTCGAAGAATGAGTAGGAGGCGCAGGGCACTCAGCAGGAGGCCATATCCAACGAGGGCCTTCAGGGACTAATTCTCTTACCTCAACTTCAGCGACAACAAGTCCATCAGACGGCTGTGGTTCACTAAAGAGGTCGTGACTGAGATTTGTCAAATGCTGCAGCCACAACTGCAGCCTCAGAGCAGGGCAAGGACAGCATTGCCTGTGGCTGTCAAGGTAACCATGGGCTTAATTTTTATGGCTTTGGCTCCTTTCAGGCTGCTGCTGGCGATATAAGCAACACCTCGCAGTTTGCAGTGCACTGCTGAATAAGGGAGGTCACTGAGGCTCTGTATGCACGGAGAAACAGATTCATCACATTACCTCTTGCTAGAGACAAGAAGCATGAGTGAGCACGAAGGTTTGCTTGCATTGCAGGCTTCCCCATGGTGCAGGGTGCCATTGACTGGATGCATATTGCCATGTGTGCTCCACATCTGAACTCGGCCATATTCATGAACAGAAAGGGATTCCACTCCCTCAATGTGCAGTTGGTGTGCGATCACACGCAGCACATCATGCAGGTCAGTGCCCACTATCCTGGCAGCAGTCATGATTCCTTCATTCTGCGGCAGTCCAAAGTGCCAACTATATTTCAACCAGCATGGCAAGTCAAAGGCTGGCGACAATGGTTATCCCCTCATGAAGTGATTCATGACTCCGGTCAGAAACCCATGCACACGTGCACAGCAGGCATACAATGAGAGCAATGCTGCCACACGCAACATCATGAAGCACACCATATGTGTCATCAAACAATGCTTCCGCTGCCTGGACCGCTCTGGAGGAGCCCAGCAGTACTCAGCTGAACAAGTATTTGTCGTTGTATGTTGCATGCTGCACAACCTCGCCATTATGAGGGAACAGCCCTTGCCACTGCCTATCCAGCAAGAACCTGAGCAAGAGGTAGAGGGAGAGGAGAAAGAGGCAGAGGAGGAGGAAGAGGAAGTGGAGGAAGAGGCAGGGAGGCAACAAGGTTGACAGGTGCTTTCTGCCAGGGCTCTGCGTGATCAGATTATTAATGTGCAATATCAGTAACCTTAACGACACCTCCCCATTCACCAACAGTCCCACACTCCTTACCTTTCCTCTCTCACATGACCATCAAATCGCCCTCCTTATGATTACACATTGCTTCCTCCCACAACTCATCGCAGAAATGAAAATCAACACTAAACACAAATTCATAACCATATTTATAGATTTACACATCAAATGATTCAAACAAACTGATGCTATTCACCCTTGTGCATTCCCTTAGTGCCTGTAGTTCGTGTGCCTTTACCTTTCCTAGTGCTCCTATGAGGTGATTCCCCCAGTGGCTGGAGCGTGGGAGGTGGGAGGCTGCTGAGCTTCAATTGAGGAGAGTGCAGATGGCCGTGGAGGACGACCTCGAGCAGCTCTGGGCCAAGAGGACCCTGCTTCCGACTGCACCATCTTGGCCTGGGCTGCAGCAGTCTGGCCTGGCTGGCTGACAGGCAACAGCAAGGGCACTGGCGGAGTGGCAGGGATGGGAGCAGGAATCTTGTCATCATGAAACCATGGTAGCAGGTTCGTCTACCATGGGGCCACTGCTATTCTCACGGGGCAGTGCCTTAGCACTCCTGGTGATCTGTTGGAGAACAGATTGCTTGACTGTTGTTATGCCCTGGAAGTCCCATTCCATAGTGGAACCCAGAGCCACGATATCAGCAATCTGAGCTTCCAAAGCAGCAATCAGACCTTGGATGGCAGATGTTTGTGCTGCAATGGAAACTGCTACATCGGTCAACAGATGCTGCATCATGGTGGGTTCCCCAGATGTGCTGATGGAGGTGACCACCCGTTCCATGTTGGAAAAGATGTGCTCCAAGCTCCGCGCAAAGCCCTGTGCCAAGTTGGAGCTGGACTCCTCCTTGCCCCTTGAAATTGTGCACAGGCTTTCTGGCAGGCTTTCCAGTACACCAAGCATTTGGTTGTGTACATCCTGCAGCCTTCTTCTGTAGCTTGGCCCATCGAAGTCATCATCTGACTCCTCTGCAGCAGAACCAGTGAGCGACCTCACCCTCCGGAGAGCTGGAACCTGTGGTATCTGTTCCCCCTGCCCCGGCTCTTGCTCATTTGTGCCTGGTGTCTCACCACATGCAAATCCCTCCTCAAACCTAGCCTCTAAACTACACGCAGTGTCAGTCTCTGAGCTGGTGGCTGCGAGTGTAAGATCGAGTGATGGTGTGTCTGCATCATTGCTGTCATCTTCCTCTGCCTCCTCTCAGGGTGCCGATTCCAGCTCTTGGGTATCTGTAATGACAAAGGGACACAGATTGAGTTGTGGTGCAGGGAGAGGAGAAAGTAAGACGATCATGCTGACACCATCTGCAGCACGTGAGTCAGAAAAGATTGTGGGATGAGGGAGTCGTGGGATGCAAGAAGGAGGATTAGGTAAACAGAGACCCTCATCATCAATACCTCCAGCACCGTCAGTGGCCACAGACGCAATGACAGCCCGGGCTATGATAGACAGCTCTGTCCACCTCCATGGGGGTGAGGACGCGTGGGCGTGCCTGTCCACCATCCGTTCTTCCCTGCTGCCTATTGTTGTGCGCCATCTTCTCTGCAAGAAAGAAGAAAGTGTGTCAATAAGTGTCCTGCATGGTGTTTGGGTGATGTGGCTGTCATGGTAAATAGCTGCCAGTGTGTGTGACCTGTGAGCTGTGGGTGTGCAACTTGCTAGAGTTGTAATGCATGAGGGTGAGATGCAGCATTTAATTTGAAGAGTTGTGTAATGATTTCAAGAGTTTGTTGATAGGTGGGTGACAGGGGATGTAGTGCGTGGAACAGTGGATGAGGCTAGTGGTGTAGTTGGTAGGAGACGCCACTTGACAGTTGACCTCACTCACCTTGACCACTCGTGTCAAATCATTGAACTTCTTCCTGCACTTTATCTATGTGCGTGGTGCAATGCTTCTGGCATTGACCTCATGCGCGACTTTCTCCCACTGCCTCTTCAGCATATGTCTGGAGGGCCTCCTGCCCCCCCAAGGATAAAGGATGCCCCTCCCTGCATCCACCTCTTCCACCAAGGCCTCTAGTGCACTGTCTGAGAACCTTGGTGTACACATACTCGCAGGTCCAGCCATTTTTCACTTTCCTGCAGCACGGAGTTAGTTGCCAAATGAATTCCAGCACTTCCTGCAGCCACAGTGCACCTCCCCTTTGAGAGGTGCAGGCTGCCTTTAAGTATAAGGAGTCTTACAACACCAGGTTATAGTCCAACAGTATTATTTGAAATCACAAGCTTTCGGAGCTTTCCTCCTTCGTCAGGTGAGTCACCTGACGAAGGAGGAAAGCTCCGAAAGCTTGTGATTTCAAATAAAACTGTTGGACTATAACCTGGTGTTGTAAGACTCCTTACATTTGTCCACCCCAGTCCATCACCGGCATCTCCACATCATGCCTTTAAGTAGTGCTAGCACTCCCGATATCGGGGTCCCCTGCTGATGCTTGCAGCCAATCAACAATGCAGATAGGGCTAGCTGCACACAGCAATCATTTAAATGGTCAGGCAGCACGAATGTTACGTGCTGCCTGCATTGCAACCAACGAGCGTGAGTTAATCGTGCATCCCGATCCCAGCGCCTGTTTTTGGGGGGGTGAACCAATTTAACCCCCATGGTGACATAAGTTAAACTGTTGTGTGCCCCGATCCTTAAGTAATGAATTTATGCCAAAAGTTACTGGAAAACTGATTTGAATATGCCACATTGAAGCCATTGGATATCTCTGCACCAAAGGAAATTCTATCTGTATGCATGGGTTGTTAAATTGTCAATAATTCTGGTGGACATTTATTAGTTTTAATTGAGACTCTCAATACTACAAGGCTTTATATATTCTAAATAATTTTACCTATCTACTTCAAATTGTCAGGTTTTGGATGCTGTAATTTGAAGTTTAAATTGCTTCACAGCAATCATACCATTAACCAAATAAATCCAATACTGTTTTATTGATGTTAAGTCATTTTACAAACTGCTCCTGAATTATCCAGAGCTTTTAACATCTGCTGTGTGGAATTAGCTTTTTGTGTAAAGCAAAGCAGTGTTCAGTAATTGCTGTTAGGGCAAAACTTATCTGTAGGAGGTGAATCTTTTTTGGATGTACCTTGTTATGATCCTTATTGAACTCAGTTGGGCCTAAATTACCATACTGGAGAGGCCCGAGAACCAAGCTAAACTCATTGTCTGGCCTCATCATAATAATTCAGTAGAGCTGCAGGTAAAAATCAGGTGCCCTGTAGCAGTTCACTGTTGGAGCCTTACCAATTTTGTCCCACGTTGAGGTCCACAGGTAAGGCAGGAGGCGATCGGTGGGAGAGACAAGTGCAGGCCAGCAACGGCCCGCAGTTGCTTTATAGATGCAGGAGGAGCACTCCTGCTCCTCCTGACTCCACAAAATAAAATTCTCAAGTTTTTAAGGGCCACTGGTTAGACTGCTCAAAACCTGAAAATACTAGTGTAAATGAATTTACCAATCGGGTCAGAAATGATGCAAGAGCCTCATGCCAATTTTAAAATCAGGCCTGCATGTGGCCGTCTAAAAAATGGGCCAGACCAATTTAGCAGTGGCCCAAATGCCCATTCAGATCAGCTGTGGGCCTCTGGTCTGCAAAACTAGTTATCGTAGCACCCATTTTAGGCCCATAAAAAGGGTCCAACATCGTTAAATTTAAATCCCATTGTTTTTAAGCATATAAATTCTAGGGATTTGTATTTTGAAAAATGTGATACAGTGTTAGATGAAGTAGGGTGGGAGGAGGCTCATGTAGAGAAAAAGCACTGGCATTGACCAGTTGGGCCAAATGGCCTGTTTCTGTGCTGTAAATTTTATGTAACTATGCAATGTACTTTTCTTTGGAAAGCATTACAGGAATTGTCTTTAGAATAAATTATCAAATGCAGTAAACACTGACCATATTTCTTTTGTGTCCTGTCTGCATTTGGCGATTGAGATTATGGCCCAGAAATACGTGTTGTCAGCTGTTTTTTTTAGTTTTGCGTTGTCAGCTTTAGTTTATTATATATACATAATATAACCCTTTCTCTGCAAAAAGGGGACATGTGCAAATGCATCATTTTCAACAGTGATTGCATGAATGAAAAGGCAACTTTTAAAGTATAGTTCAGCTGCATATAATTTTTTAATTCCTTTGGGCAATGTTTCCACCAAACGCACTGGATGGATGTTATTCAATTTTTATTTATGATTGCAGTGTTGAGTCCCAGCCTCTTCCAGTCTCTGAAGTAAGCACTCAGCAGCTGTTCTTGGAGGTCTGATTTGGCTTGCCTGTAAAAATTGGAAAAAGTTAATTTTTTGCTAATCCACAAAATGTCCTTATTGTCCCAGTAGCATGTGTGAGATATTACAGCAGTAGAAACAGATGACAGTGTACTCTGACTGGTGTGTATCATCCAAAGATTTTATTAACTCCTTTAAATGTCAATCATGTGAAAGTGATAATAACAAGAGCCCATTATACTTGAGCAGACACACTGCAGGCGACAATTTCGGTGACAATGCATGACCAATGCATGCAAAAGCATTGAATGTCATATTGGTACATTGTAAGATCAGTCATTAAAATAGAATAAAATAAGAAATGTTGGTACATTGTTTGACATCTAGGAGAAATAGGGAGATAATCTTCAAACATTAAATATTCCAATATATCAACATAGACATTGACATTTGGTGATAAAGTCTGAAAGAGTGATCAGAGCATGACTTTGACTATCAGTCTCTTTCTGTCTTCCATCAAAAACTGCACTTGTTACAGCCTCCATCATTGTTACTCACTTAACATTTTGCCAACAGCCACAATCCTAACCAATGTCTTACTCAAGAGCCAGTCTTAGGGATGCTACAATATGCTGCAACATGGAATGCTAGGCCTGTGTCTATGAGCTGCTGATTTCAATTATACCTCTGTTGGCAGTTGCCAAGTCGAGGACAGGCACCTGTGTAGAGGAAGAGTATTAAAAACTATAGGATTATCACATTCACATCCTAAACCTTTATAAAACTCTGGTTTGGCCTCAGCTAAAGTATTGTTTTCAATTCTGGGCTCCACACTTTAGGAAGGATGTCAAGGCTTTAGAGAGGGTGCAGAAAAGATTTACTAGAATGGTGCCAGGGATGCGGGACTTCAGTTATGTGGAAAGACTGGAGAAGCTGGCATTCTTCCCCTTAGACCAGAGAAGGTTAAGAGGAGATTTGACAGAGATATTCAAAATCATGAATGGTTTTGATAGAATAAATAAGGAGAAACTGTTTCCAGTTAGAAAAGGGTCGGTGACCAGAGGATACAGATTTAAGCTGATTGGCAAAAGAATCAGAGGCGACATGAGGAAACATTTTTTACACAAAGAGTTGTTATCGTCTGGAATGCTCTGCCTAAAAGGGTGGTGGAAGCAGATTCAATAATAACTTTCAATAGGGAATTGGATAAATACTTGAAAGGAAAACATTTTCAGGGCCATGGGGAAAGAGCAGGGGAATGGGACTAATTGGATAGCTCTTTCAAAGAGCCAGCACAGGCATAATGGGCCGAATAGCCTCCTTCTGTGCTGTAACATATTATGATACTATGATACTATGACCAATAGTTCTATGATGCAGTTTCTTTTTTAGTATGCCTTTTCACGTGTTATATGAAAGTTGAGATAAACCTGCTAATGGCATAATCTTCTCTTCTTTTGCTCAAGAATAAGAAAAACACTAAATCCCAGATTATTCAACATCCCACAGATGGGCAGGTTATGGATGAAGGCCCAGAGACATGTGGAGAAACAAGTGTGCCAAAGGCCAGAGGTGACAGAAGGGTGGGCAAAATGACTCCTGGCTACATTATTAATACTTCCAGCCTAGTTACCTTTGAGAAGCTACAAACGTAAGGGTAATATTGCATTATGTTATGTGAAGTAAATGTAAAGTTTTTTTGAAGCAAAGATATTTAGTTACATATACAAAGTAAGAGCACATTTGGGAGCTTCTTTGTACATTGCCTACTCTCCATGATTTTAATTTAGCATGTTTCAGTCTTTTATGTCTAATTATGATGGGGCAGATTTTAATTTGGGCCATCCAGTGCAAATAGGACCGTAACGGCCCAAAAATGTCTGATCCCCCTTCTGCGCCTGTGCTCCAACAATTGTCGTCCTCAAAGAGGCCTTCTGCTGGGTGGCCGGAGTGCCTGCCTGTTTCAGATGGTGGGCCTTTTTAATATGCAATTTTGATGGACAACTGGGCGGAGTGCATGCGATGCAGGTTCTGCCAAAGTTTTACTGGATGGTACAGCAGAAGAGGCACCAAAAAAGTACTTTTAAAATTACCGCTCCCAGCTGGCAACTTATGATGCTGTATATGGCCTTTTCTGCTGGGGGATGCTTCAAAGGAGCTCCCTAAATGCCATTGTCCTGTTTCTCCTGTTACCCCCCCCCCCCCACCACCCACCCCATGACTCTGCGACATTTGGCAGGGTCAGTGGTGACAATCGCATGTGGCCGCATCCCTGGCACTTACGTCAGTCAGCGACTATCTCGTGGATTTTCCTACGTTCGTTAATATCCCATGGAACTTAAATGCTGCACCTAGAATCCCCATAGGAATTCTCCAGTGGAAGATTGGCAGATCCTGCGAAGACATGGAGTGCACAGCTAAAAACGGCCATTTACAGCATTCCTCAAGGGTTTTCGCCAATTTTCCGCCAAAGTTACATCAGGAGGTTGTGAGAACCCCACAAAGGTTCTTCCGCTTCATCTTTTAATTGGAATCCATAAGCAAAGTATAAACCCAACCAACAAAGTATGATCAAAAATCAAAATATTGCAGATGCCGGAAATCTGAAATAAGAACAGAAAATACTGGAAACACTCAGCATCTGTGGAGAGAGAAACATAGGGTTAACCTTTCAGCACAATTGGAAGCACAGCTTCAAATGTCACTCTAAACTATATTATCATTTTCACTATCATTGTAGATGTGCTATTACGTAGAATATAACATGCAAACATGAGAGCTTTGCAACTATAACCGAGAGTCTAATAAAGAAAGTGGTTTACTAAAGTAACTTTCTTTTAAACTGATGTTCGCAATTTGAATATAGATATGGCATTTTGCAAAATTGGGATAAGTACCAATCCTATTGAAAAGGAGCCCGCGTTTCTTATGTTTTCATATAAAATTGAAACAGTAAAGTATTTCGTAATTTGCATGTAAAAATTGTAAAATTACAAGAAAAGTTTGGTTGGAGAATATCCTTCAGCCCATTTTATCTCCAGACTAACAACCTTACCGCCATGCTATTAAATGGTAATGGCTCAGTAGTTGCCAATTATGGCTCTGCCACCCTTCATATAAAACTGATTGACGTAAAAGGAGAGTCATAATTAGCATTTCTTAAGAGTATATTTTAGTACAGCCAACAGAAAAACAAGAGTGATGCAGTGATGCACTCAGAAACATATCTTGATAGCTGATGAAAGGAAGATGACCGTTGTCTTCAGAATGCTGGGAGTAGGAAGCACAAGCATCTGACCTTTTGGGCTCAATTTTAGGATGTCCAAGTGCGTTCGTGGCGGGGGGTTCCGAAAATTGGGGATTCCCGGGGTGGGTCCGGAGCCCGGCTCGAACCCGCCCACTTCCGGGTTCCCCAGTGACGTGCTTAGAAGCGCGCGCAGCCCCCGCATGTGGAACTCCCGCCGGCAATTAAAGCCGGCGGGATCCCACTTAAATCAATTAATTTGATACTTCAGATCATTAGGAGACCTGATTTGGAGCATAGTTTAGGAGGGGTGGGATTTTCATCCAAACTGAGCGTGTTTCCCGTACTGGGGGAAACACTCCCAGTTGAAATGGACGTGTTGCAGCCACCAGCCTGTGGCAGCTGCAAAGATCCATTTGACAGGTGGGGGAGGGAGACCCTCACTCATTGCAGGAGGCCACTCTGTCACTTTGGACAAAGTTTGGCCTGCACCACCCTCCTCCTAACACAAAAATTCACCAACTTGCAACCTCAACCCCGGTGTGCAGACATATGTACCTACCTTGCGGACCCCCTCAAACGTACATCTTCTGGATGGGGGCCGCCATAGCTGCAGTCATGACCTCCTCGGAGGACGAACAGCATCACCAGCCTCGCCGGCCATGCCGCCCACCTCTGACACGTGGAGCTCCACAACACAGTGCTGTGACACATCCACCTGCACAGCAGAAGGGAGGGCAACCGCAGAGAGAAATGCGTCGCAGAAGGCACTACCCTCGCCACAGGGTCTACAGACCGAGGCTCAGCTTCCTGGACCTCTCTGAGCAGCAGTGCACACGGAGGTTCAGAGTCACTCGACATGTAGTCATGGACATCTGCAGCCTCCTTGATGCCGAGCTCCTCTTAGCTGGCCCGAGCACCATCTTCTTACATGTCGCTGTCAAAGTCACCACTGCCCTCAACAACTTCTCCTCCGCATCCTTCCAGGGTGCCACCGGGGACATCGCCGGCGTCTCTCAGTCATCTGCACAAAAAAGTCCTGCAAATACACCTGCACCCACTCTGCAGTGACACAATGGGTGGCATCAGGTGTGGATCTTCATAGTGATCCTCAGGAAAGGGAATTATTGCACAAGCCAGACAAGATTTGCAAAGACATGGCAGTAGTGGTGATGACAATTTTTAATGTTTTTTTTGCAAAACAAATGAAAGTAAATCAAAAACATGACATTTTGTCTTACACCCTTGTGCATCCCCTTTGTGCTCACAAAACCTTCGCCTTACGTTTACGGGAACCCTTACGCGGTGCTCCCCCTGTGGCTTCAGCAGAGGTAGTGGCAGGTTGCTCTTGTCCATGCCCTGACCGATGAGATGCTTTGCGCGGACGCCCTCTGGGTTTCGGTGCCCGTGAGGGCCCCTCCAAAGACTGCTCCACCTGCACCTGTGCAGGGGCAGACTCAGCCACCTGGAGAGGGGGCAGTTTTGCGGGTACTAATTGAGAGGGGGGCAACGGGTGAGACGTGGGAGCGCTTTGAGTGGCGTCCCCACTTCCATGTCCCCTTTCACCATCATCCCTCTCCTGGCCCAGGCCCACATCACTCCTTCCACCCTGCTGGACGACAGTTTGGAGGACTTGTGTGAAGCTTTGGAAGGCCAGTTGTAAGGTATCTGTCAGCCTGTTTAAGGCGGCAGAATGTTGCTCACCCTGAATCCGAATGACCTTTGTCAGGGCCTGAAAGGACTCATTGTTGAGCCGTGCTTGAAGCTCAATGGAGGCTAGACTTTCCTCCATCGCAGATATTCCCGCACCTACCCACGACACAGTCTCAGAGATACCTTCCCATCCCTATGACAATATTCCACTCATGACAAGAGTTGGACTCCTCCATCCTCTGCACGATTGTGGAGAGTGCGCGTGGCAACTGTTCCAGTACCTCAGCAATGTGCTGCTGACCCTCGATGACTCTCCTTTTCATGGCCCCCAGGGTTCAGCATCTGGGTCCAGCTGAGCAGAGCCTGGAGAAGAGTGCTCCCACCGACGCCGACTCTCCATGGCTGCCCCTGCCACCAGGGTCTGCTCGTGCTCACATGTGCGTTGTGACTCACCATGTGCAAGCCCAACTAAGTGATGACGGGAACCCACCGAGGTGTGTGTATCTGCGCTGGTGGATGGCTGGCTCAGATGTGACGATGCACCCTCAGAGGCCGGCAGATCCTCTGAGGAATCGCCCTCCACAGTCACGGCGCTCGCAGATGGCCCTGCAAGAGAATAGAAAGCAATATTAAGCATGTGGACAGATGTTGAGGTGCTGCAGATGCCAAGTGATGCTAAGATCATTCGCTATCATGAGTGCTGAGTGTTGGATTTCTGTCACCAGCTGCTTGTGCACTCCCAGTCTCGTAGTCCGCCATGGACAGGCACTCCAGCGTCCGGCTTACTTCCAATGCCTGCTGCTCCACGTCTGTTAAGACCACCTGGTATGGTGGGCCCCCTCCGGTCCTTGCCCTCTCCCGGGCATTCTGGCATCTCTTCTCCTATCATGGCAAAACACAGAGAGGCGTGATTGAGTGATGGTTGCATGGTGACCTGCTGCATGCATTGGTGTGGGTGGAGGTGACCGTGAGGGAGATGCATGGGAGGGTGCGTGTGAGACATAGCCATGAGATTGAATGAGGATTGGGTTGCGTGGGAACTGGGGCAGTGAGTAAGTGCAGGCAAGGTGAGGATGATGGTTGAGTGGATGTGAGGAGTGATGCGAGAGCATTGTGGTGTTGTGTGGTGGTGGAGGTGATGTGGAAGACGAAGTGTTGGAGAATGTAAGTATACTCACTTTGGCTGACCTGGTTAGGTCATTAAAGCGCTTCCTGCACTGGACCCAGGTTCGGCACACATTGCCGCTGCTGCTGACCTCCTCAGCCACCTCCAGCCAGACCTTCTTGCTGGCAGAGGGAGGCCACCTCCTCCCATCAGATGGGAACAGAATTTCCCTCCTCCTCCTCACCCCATCGAG
The DNA here is from genome assembly GCF_035084215.1 of Heptranchias perlo. Classification (NCBI taxonomy): domain Eukaryota; kingdom Metazoa; phylum Chordata; class Chondrichthyes; order Hexanchiformes; family Hexanchidae; genus Heptranchias; species Heptranchias perlo. Next base: position 88,770,044 of record NC_090327.1, read on the forward strand.
CAGCACCTGGAGTGAGGAGTCAGAGAACCTTGGAGCAGCCTTGCCTCTGGCCTGCTCCATGCTCCAAATTTGGTTCTTTGCTGCAGGAGGAGCATTGGAGGACTGCCCCTCTAAATAGGGCTCCTCCTGCTGACAGCCTGTGATGCGGGTGCGCAGTGCGCCCGCTGCGCAGGTCTGGAACAGGAAACCCGGAAGCACGCATAAGTACCTTCAATTAGGCTGTGATCGCGTGCGGAGCACCCCGAATTCATTGGGCGCGTTACGCACACGCTCAGTTGACCCCCTGCTGCCAACCCGCCTCCCTCCTAATATCGGGCCCTTTGTGTCTGGTAAATGCACTGTAAATACACAAGAAATAATATCCAACGGCCACCAATTATCACTTGTCTTCAGTGTCATCAAGAACTTTGCAATATACTATGTGCTACTAAAGAGAACTATTTAATATCAGATTTAGAATGATTAACGATAAATAAACAACAGGACCCATCTCCATAATTATAGTAGTACATCACAATAGCATAAAATACTTCTATACTCAAAGTGATATTATAATAAAAATGTGTAACTATACAACTGATGCAGAGCTATTTGATTTATTTTTAAATTGATAGTGATTCACGGGTAATTTGTTCTAGTTAGGCTGCTCTCTGCCATAGGTGGAAAAAGAAGAGTATGTTACAGGTTCGGAAGGTGAAATAGTTACAATTTCACCAGAGTCAATTGCAAGCTGTTGAATATAGAATTTAACCTACAAGAACAGGGGACTAAAGAATGAGAGTGCCAAAGCTATAGGCATAGAAATTGGTTTGAACCAGCTGAAGAGGGGCCGCCAATGACTTTGACAGTGCAATGGAGTGGGGAGGAGCATTCCTGCTCCTCCCAACTCCACATTCAGTTAAGTATTTTTTTTTAAACTTACCATTTGGCTGGCAGCCTCCAGCTGTACCTTTAAAGACCGCTAGTTAGGCTGCATGTAGACCATGTTATCCTGAACAAGGATGGCCCAGCGCCGGTTGCATTCAGGGCAGCTCCGTTTAGCATCAAGTGCCTTGGACGCCTCTTTTTCTGCCTTTACCAATATGATGGACGGCGCACTTCAGGCCTGCCTTATTGGATGCTTAGGCACCCATTTCACGCCTGAAAAATGGATGTGTGCCATTGATTTTCTAGGCCATAGTTTGTTATGTAGGCCACAAATAGGATAGGATAGATTAACTATGAGATGCTTTAAATTCAGTTATGTGCTTACACCATAAATGTAATATTAGAAGTACACTTGATACTTCTTTTATTGACCAATTCATGTTATTTTAAATAGTTCCAACCTAAGAGCAGATACTTTGTATCTTGTTCTCTTGTCTACAGTTTTTTGTTTATCATCTTGAAAATCCATTAAAGGATTAAAGTTAAAAAATAATAGATATAGCTACAGTTACTTTATATTTAATGATTTACCATTGATCCTTTTTAATTTTCTGCTTGACTGACTCATTGAAATTTTAACATTGGCCTTTTGAAAGCTAGAAAAATCCGTTTGAATAGAAAATCACATGTAACAGTGTAAGGGTTAAATATTAGAATATAAGGATATGTTATCAGTATCAATGCCACTAATCAAAGTAACAGGGATGTATTCACTTCCTCAACCTTTGTGTTGTTGTAATATTAATGGTGCCAATATGTTTTGGAGCTTGAATTCCGTGGTAAATTATTAAAATATATTTTCTGAGCATTGACTTCGGGAGTCCTAAAGTAAAAGTTAGTCATTGCTCATATTCATTCACGTAACTGATGGTGTGCTTCCAGCAGCGCCCAAACCAGGAGGCCCAAGGCTCGATAGAAATTGGGCCTCAGACCTCATTTTAATACATGCGATGAGCTGCCAGTGTCTGTCGCACCTCCAGAAGCAGCTCACCTATGTGCCAGGATTGCATTTGGGCTGGTTGCTTCACTGACAGCGGCCCACAGGTAATTCATGGGGGGGGGGAGACACGGAGAATGGGGGGCAAAGAGACCACAGACTAGCAGCTCTTGCTCTTCCCGGCTCCACATCAAGGTAAGTCTAAAAAAACTTACATTTTGGTGGTGGCCTCCAGCGTTCTCTTTAAAGACCGTTGGTCACGCTGCACGTAGACCAGGTAATGTTGACCGGGACAGGCCCGACGCCTGCTCCTGCTCCTCCTGCGCTGCTGAATTTCCTGTAGGGGTCCTGAAACAGGCATTAGGGCCCTCATTTACATATGCAAAGGGCCTGACGCCGATGTCAGATTGGCGCCAGGGATACATGGGAAGCTGCATTTACTTAAATGAAAGCACCCATACCCCAGACGCAGATCAGCTACGGGACATTATGCCCTAAAATTTGACCTTGTTACCCCCATTTTACAAGTGGAAAACAAGTGCAACAAGGACCAATCCCACCCTTCTGATTGAGTGCAGTTGGAAAGTAGTCCCATCTTTTTTAGTGAATAAATCATACAAAGGAGAAACCGTAACAGTGTGTTTAGCATTGTGCGTACTAACATGACATGTATGAATATATAATTTTAACCTGGAGCACAACAACAGTGAAATCTGAAATCAGAAGTATCCTTCAAGCAAAATATGTATATGCACCACTTGATAATGGAAACTAAGTGGATGAGTGTTAAAAAACCACACATGCATTTCATATGTTATCTTGTATATAGTGAGGTGGAGCGCAGGTTAAAGTTTGCATTCATGACCAATGAATAGTTCATGTGGTCCCAAATGCAGCATTCAATCAGGCAGTGTGTTCAGAGTTCAATAAGCCAGCGAATGGAGGCATGGGGCAATAAGTCAAAACATCCTGAAAGTAAGCGCATAGGAAGGCATGCCCGATATACGCAATTGAATATATAATTTCTTTGCAGGGGCAGTAGAACTGCTGTTGAGTCATGCTTAGGCATTAACTTAAAAGAATCAATTGTTTCTCCGATTTTAATATTGGGGTAGGAGCAATCCATACTCAGTCAGAGATGAGTTGGACCCAGCTGGCAATTTTTTTTAGTCTTCAGGAAGAAGCATCAAGCAGGTTGTGAATCTTAGGGAATTATCAGTGCTAAAACAGCAGCACTTCTGCATATTAAATCAACAGATTAAAAATCTCCATGCTCCAGGGAGCTGTGGTGCCTGATGGAGCAGCTCCCTGGACCAGGGAAATTTGATTTGATTAAGCCCAGGAGCTCTCCACTTGCAGTTCAGCATGCCTGGAAACCTCTTCTCACTGCAAATATTTTACGTCTCCCAAAAGGTTCAGCTATGCTTCCACATACAAAAGCTGCTTGTTTCATCTGAGATGCCACAATGTTACAGGAATGTTCTTTTTGTTTCTCTTGTTTCCATTCCAATGCTTCACAAAAAGGTGATTTTTCTGCTCTGATAGTTTAACAGGATATCGATGGGTTTCTCAATAAGTTAAATACAGAAATCTCGACCTTGGTCTCCAGTCTACATAAACAACAAAAGAAAAATCCAAATAGGGATCGGGCCACTAAGGGATGCATAAGATAAACTCATAGGTAATGACAGTGAAATGGTAGAAATATTGAATAGTTACTTTGCCTCAGTATTTACCAGAGAGACTAACAAGGTGGGCAGGACATTAAAAGAAGAGGTTGAAAAAGATATAAAAACATTTAAGATAGAAAGGGGGGAGATAATTGATAAACTAATCAAACTTAGGGAGGATAAGACCCCTGGTCCGGATGGATTGTATCCGCAAAAGAAGTTAGGGAGGAGATAGCAGAGGCATTATTACATAGATATAAAAATTCACTAGAAAAGGGAATCGTGCCAGAGGACTGTTATTCAGAATGAGAACAGAGGCTATTATTCCTATATTTAAAAAGGGAAATAGAACAAGTCCAGAGAACTATAGACCAGTTGCTGAACATCGGTGGGAGGAAAGATAATAGAATCTTTACTCAAAGATGTAATAGAAAAACATCTAGAGAACAAAGATATAATAAAGAATAGACAGCATGGATTACAAAAGGGAAAGTCATGCTTGACCAACCTTATTGAATTCTTTGAAGAAGTAACAGAAAGAGTAAACAAGGGTAATATAGTAGATGTAATATATTTGGATTTTCTAAAGGCCTTTGATAAGGCACTGCATTGTAGACTCATGACTAAGGTCAGAGCATGTGGAGTCGGGGGACAGGTAGCAGAATGGATAGCAAGCTGGTTATAAAACAAAAAACAGAGTGTAGGGGTTAAGTGCAGCTATTCAGAGTGGCAAAAAGTAGGAAGTGGTGTTCCACAGAGATTGGTGCTGGGGCCACTGTTGTTCACCATTTACATTAACAACTTGGATTCGGGAATCGGAAGTACAATTTCAAAATTTGCGAATGACACCAAATTAGGGGGTATTGTTAATACAAAGTAAGAATGCGTCAAAATACAAGAGGATATTAATAAACTTGCAGAATGGGCGTATAATTGGTAAATGAATTTCAATATAGATAATTGTGAGGTGGTGCATTTTGGTAGGAAGAATAAGGAGACCACATACTGTTCGGATAATAAGAGTCTAAATGGAATAGAGGAGCAAAGGGATCTAGGGGTACAGATACACAAATCACTAAAAGTAGCGATGCAGGTTAATAAGGCCAAAAAAAGGCAAATCAAGCACTAGAGTTCATTTCTAAAGAGATAGAATTGAAAAACAAAAAAGTTAAGTTAAACTTGTGTAGAACCTTGGTTAGACCACACTTGGAGTATTGTGCACAGTTCTGGTCTCCACATTATAAAAAGGATATAGAGGCATTGGAGAGAGTGCAAAAAAGATTCACAAGGATGATACCAGAAAGGAGAGGATATCCTTATCAGGAAAGGCTGAACAGGCTGAGACTCTTTTCTCTAGAAAAGAGAAGGCTGAGGGGTGACCTGATAGAGGTCTTTAAGATAATGATAGGGTTTGATAGGATAGATGCAGAGAAAGCTTCTGGGGGAGTCCAAAACTAGAGGTTACAAAAATATAATAGTCGCTCATAAATCCAATAGGGAATTCGGGAGAATCTTCTTTACCCAAAGAGTGGTGAGAATGTGGAACAAGCTACCACAAGGAGTAGTTGCTGCAAGTAGTATAGATGCACTTAGGGGGAAGCTAGATAAGCACATGAGGGAGAAAGGAATAGAAGGACTTCCTGATAAGGTTAGATGAAGTAGGGAGGAGACTCGTGTGGAGTATAAATGCCGGCATAGACCAGTTAGGCCAAATGGCCTGTTTTTGTGCTGTAGTTTTGATGTAACTCGATGTTAACAGTCTTAACGGATTCTTCAAGTGATTTTAATTGATTTCACCGCGGTTAGGGAATGATTTACATGGGATTATTCATTCGGTTCAACTCTTTATATTTAGGGTTGGGGCTTTTTAACATGAGGCCCCATTACAGGTAATTTTTTTTTTGCAGTTGCTAGAAAAGGAAAAAGTAGGTTTGTGAAATGGGAGTAGGAGTGGGAGATATAAAACAGAAAGGGGAAGAAAAGGGAAAGTAAAAAGAACAAAGTAAAGGAAAAGAAAAGAAGTAAAAGAGCATTGAGAGAGAATGAGGAGAAAAGGGCAAAAGTGAAACAGAAGTGAAGAAGAGTGAGTATAATGACAATATTGGGGTCGATTTGAACCCCCTTCCTCTGTCCAGTAGGAATGATGCAGGAGGGGGCTTAAGATGGCAGCTGGGTCATGCCGCATTCTCGACGTGTTGCCACCCCTCCCTCACTATCTTAATGGAAAGGCTGCCCACCTCACAAAGAAGGGAGCCCACTTTGCATTGAAAAGTGATGACCCGATGATGTTATCGGTGGCGTGATGCCATTTTAACTAAAAAATTTGGGAGGCCCGCTTGGGCCAAACCCAACAGCAGACCTGGCGGGAGTCAGTGGAGTGGCCAGAAGAAGCCAAAGTAAGTATATTATTTCAACTTTTTGGTGGATTCCTTTTGAGCCAGGATGAGCAGAAATGCTCCTCTGGGCACAACAAGGAGTCCTTGGGCCTCCCTAGCTCAATCCATGCCTCGCCCTCCTGGCACTGGCATCTGCTGTCAACACTTGGAGTATTGTGCACAGTTCTGGTCTCCATATTATAAAAAGGATATAGAGGCATTGGAGAGGGTGGAAAAAAGATTCACAGGGTTGATACCAAACATACCTCCCTCCCTGCAGCACTAACTTCACACCGGTTTTGAGCAGAAGGCACTGCTAAAGTATTCAAATGAGGCCCAGGAGTTAAAATGGCCCAGGCCTCATGCTGAACTGTCCGTGAGGGTTGGCCTCCTGACCTATGCCCCGAGTTAAAATTGACCTCAATGTAAACATTAATTGTCATGCTCAATGGTTGAAAAGGAGATCAGACTGTGTATCTGGTGGGACCAGACATGGGGAAATGTGTGCAAATGGAAGGCGGAGGTCATCATTAGGGCTTTGGATGATTTTTGGGGGGTATAGGTAGTGGGGCTTCATGTTGGATAGTTGGGTTGATTCCTAAAAAAAACAAAATGTTTAAGCCTGGGGGGGAGCACAGGCGGGGAGTGGAATATACATGGTGGTATATGCAAGATGGCCTTCAGGCTTTTTAAATTAAGTCCAATGCTTGTAGGATCCAAGAAGTCTCTACAACAGCTTGCTGTAAATAGAATTGTAGGTTTGTACAGTAATGTCTCTGGCACGTTATTCCTAGCAAAGTGATAACCTTGAAATTCATATTTGAAGCAACACTCTTATTAAAAGTTTTCTCCCAGTCTGACCCTGTTGCTGTATCATACAGATTTTGTTTTCATAGTATCATAGTAGGTACAGCACAGGAGGAGGCCATTTGGCCCATCGTGCCTGTGCCGGCTCTTTGAAAGAGGTATTCAATTAGTCTAATTCCCTTGCTCTTTCCCTGGTAGTACATGATTGGGAGAAAATTAAAATTGGGTAGAAAGATTTTGCGCAATGTGATTGCTGATAAACAAAAGTAGAAAATAACCAAAGTAACCAATTAGAAAGGAGAAAACTCAGGCACATGTCTCAGGCAGGAGCCTCATGAATATATGTAAATCGGGGTCTTATCACGTACATAAGACCCGAAAGCTATTTTAATGGCCTACTGGACAAAACATCCACCACAGACCCTCCGTTCAGTAAAACATGGCAGGCAAGAAAACATGGAGGCCTTTACGGGCAAGTGTAACAATTATTTTTGTGGGACCAGGAGGAGTATCTCATCAGAATCACCAAATAAACTGAGACCTAAAGTGTCACCAGAAGACCCCTAGTTAAGATCCAAACTTCTACTAAAATAGAGATGACCTTCAATAGAATTTAGCTTGATTCATCCAAAGAAAGAACACAATTCTCTTTGACTATGCTTCCTTCCAGATCTTCTCAACTCAGTCAAAGCACTGAGGAAAATTCATCTGTGCCAAAGGACTAGGGTGAATTTCAGAGCTACATAAAAGAGGAGATTAATAAGGTGGATAAGATTAGAATCAAAAGAAATGTAACTGTCAACTCCAACATACAATAAAGAATCCTGAATCAATTGTAGTCTAATTTGGTCTATGCTAGAATCATAGCCCAGGCATATTGTATTGTAAAACAGGTTCAAAAATGCAGGAGAGGGTAACAAATGTTTTGTGCCAGTCCCACATTGTGCTATAAGCTCTGGATGCCACTGGTAGAATTGGACTGGTGTATGTTTAATAAAGAAGTTTAATTAGTCCCTTTGGCATTCGAGTGCTAAACAAGATCTTAGGTGGTGCCAATAGGATATTTTCCTGCACCTCCCTTACAATTTCAATATTCAACTTGGATAGGCATGACACATGCAAATAAATGAACTTGCCATATCCATTGAAGGAAAGCACCCATAAAACTGAGAAATAAGGTTACTGACATCGGTAGGGAAATGAGTTTATCCTTATCAAAATAACCCAGTAAAATTTGACAAGTGAGGACACTTGCCAAGAGGTCCTTAGAGAGGCCGCAGGTAAGAAAGAAAGAACTTGCATTTTTACACCCTCAGAACATCCAAGTCACTTCAGGATCAATATATTACTTTTGAGATGTAATGGATTACTTTGTTATTTAGGCGAATGCAGCAGCCAATTTGCACACAGCAAGAGCCCACAAACAGCAAAGGAAAGCTAAATACTGTAGATGCTGGAAACCTGAAACAAAAACAGAAAATGCTGAAAACATTCAGCAGTTCAGGCGGCACTGTAGAAGAAGGAATTGACCTGCTGAGTGTTCCCCGCAAACACTAATTGAACGAATGACCAGTTAATCTGTTTTAGAGGAGTTGGTTGAGGAAACAGTTTTGGCCAGGGCACCAGAAATACTCCTGCTCTTCTTTGAATAATACCACAGGATCTTTTACATCTATCTGAGCAGGCCAAAGGGGCTTCAATTAAATATCTCATCTCTCAGACAATGCAGTACTCCCTCAGTATTGCACTGCAGTGTTAGCCTGGCTTGAACCCACTTCCTTCTGACACAGGAAATGAGACCTGTTGGATTTGAACATACTGGAAAAAAATCCGTCCATTACATGGGACTAACCTGCACTGTAAAAACTGGGACTAACATGCACTTCGCATGCTCTGCCCATTTATGCATGAAAATTGCAATCAGAGTCCGACAGCCAACATAGAACACCAATTTACATATTGAATAACCACTTACCTGTCTTGGGTGGGAATGCTGGGTGCCTATTTAAAGGGCTGCCTGAAAATTGAATCAGACAGACAAATGGGTGTACAAGGTCCCCACCAGATTTTCTTCTGCTGGTTGCCCATCTTTCAGGCGAGAAATGGCTAGCTAGCAGTTCAAATTCTCCCTTGGTAAGTTGGCACTTTGATTTGAATGCGATTACAGCCCTGCTTCCATTGGGGTGAGGGGATTAAAATCTCCCCCAGAGGCTGGAGGCAGAGAGACATAAAGAACATCGGAAAGCAATATTTTGCATTTTTGTTCTGCTTCTTTAATCCTTTGAACGTCCTGGTTAGCAGAAATACTAACAGTAGGTGGTTCTATTGCAAGTGAACAACAGAGATGACAATAGGCAACCCTGTACCTCTGAATAAACAAAGATGAAGAAATCATCTGAAGAACCAGAACATGAAGAAAGTGTGACAGCCCATTTAATGAAACTTTTCCAAAATCCCATGGTCTTTCCCAAATCTCGTGGTCTTCACACTGATTTCAAAACTAGCCACTTGACACAATACAGAGTGATCTCCTGGACTAGTTTCGATCACCTAACGGGGTCAGAGAGGAATTCCTAGATTTTTTTCTCCCAATTGGCCTGGGTTTTTATCTGTTTTTTCTCCTCTCCCAGGGGATCATGTGGTTTTGGGTGGGGTAGGGAGTGTATATATTGTGATGCACAAAGAATCACAAATTGATGGACCAGAGGGTCTTTTCCTTTCTGTCATTGTTCATATGTTCATAAATAATTTCTCTGCACCTAAAGAGAGAATTAGTAGCATCATTGGGAATTCAAGCTATAGATAATATTGAAGAGATTGTACACTTTGTAATAAGTGCTATCTCTAGTTTCTCTGTTGTCATGGTAAATGTCTAAAAAGCGACAATAAACTGTAGTTTTTCATTCATCTTCTCTCTCTGATTATATTGATATATCATTTAATGTTCAGTATGGGCATAATCAGTCAAAGAAAGAAGGACGAACTTGAAGGGAAGAGAAAGATAAACAAAATGGGCAGCACTAGAATTCCTTCTACTCCATTCTGGATAGTAATTGCTGCTTTAGGGAAACTCTCATCATTCCTAATGTTAGAATTCATTGGGTTGAATTCCTGTGAAGGTTTTCCCAATCGTCCACTTTGGCAGAAGATCCGTGGAAACCCTGGAGAAATGTCAAAAACACCATTTATGTTGCTTCTCCAGAGTTTCTGCAGGTCTTCCACTGAAGTAACACTGGACAATTGGGAGAACTCATGGGGCGTCATTTTAGCACCCGCTATCGGGTGCGTTCCTGGCGGGGGGGCTCCGAAAATCGGAGAATCCCATAGTGGGTCGGGAGCCCGACTCCAACCCGCCCACTTCCGGGTTCCCCAATGACGCGCCAGCGTGCGCGCGCAGCCCCCGCTGGTGGGAATGCCGCAGGCAATTAAAGCCAGCGGGATGCCACTTGAAAGGATTTTTTTTGCTTGTTCAGGTCATTAACTGACCTGATTAAGGGACTATGTGAGGAGGGGTGGGATTTTAGAGCAAACTGGGACTGTTTCCCACACTGGGGGAAACATTCCCAGTTCAAATGGACCTGTTGCAGCTGTCAACCTGTGGTAGCTGCAAAGGTCCATTTGACAGGTGGGGTGGGGGGGGAGACCCTCACTCATTGCAGGAGGCCACTCTGTCACTTGGGACAAAGTTTGGCCTCCACCACCCTCCTCCTGACAATCAAAGTCACCAACTTGCACACTTACCCCGGTGTCCAGACACATGTACCTACCTTGCGGACCCCCTCAGATGTACATCTTCCGGATGGGGGCCGCCGTAGCTGCAGTCATGACCGCCTCGGAGGGCGAACAGCATCACCAGCCTCGCCATCCACGCCGTCCACCTCTGACACGTGGAGCTCCACAACAGAGTGCTGTGCCACATCCACCTGTACAGCAGGAGGGAGGGCAACCGCAGAGAGAGATGCGTTGCCGAGGGCACTACCATCGCCACAGGGACCACAGACCGAGGCTCAGCTTCCTGGACCTCTCTGAGCAGCAGTGCACACGGAGGCTCAGAGTCACTCAACGTGTAGTCGTGGACATCTGCAGCCTCCTTCATGCCAAGCTGCTCCTGGCTGGCCCGAGCACCATCTTCTTACCTGTCGCTGTCAAAGTCACCACTGCCCTCAACAACTTCTCCTCCGTATCCTTCCAGTGTGCAACTGGGGACATCGCCGACGTCTCTCAGCCGTCTGCACAAAAGAGCCCTGCAAATACACCTACACCCACTCTGCAGTGACACAATGGGTGGCATCAGTTGTGGGTCTTCATAGAGATCCTCAGGAAAGGGCATTATTGCACAAACCAGACAATATTCGCGAGGACATGGCAGTAGTGGTGCCAATATAATATGTAATGTGAGTTGGTCAGAAATTCAATATAAGTAACAACCATGACAAACCCTCAAACACCCTTGTGCATCCCCTTTATGCTCACGACACGTTTGCCTTACGCTGCCTACTGCACATATGTGATGCATGCCCTGTGGCTGCAGCACAGGTAGTGGCAGGTTGAGTGAGGCTGGCCGTGAAAGAGATGCACGAGAGGGTGAGTACGAGATAGAGCCATGAGATTGTATGAGGATTGGGTTGAGTGGTAGTGGCGGGATGAGTACTGGCGAGGTGAGTAGGTGCAGGTAAGATGAGGATGAGGTTTGAGTGGGTATGAGGGGTGATGTGACAGAGTAGTGTTGGCAGTGCAGAAGGAGATGTGGGGTGGGGGCGGTGATGTGGCAGACGGAGTGTAGGGGAATGAGTAAGTGTACTCACTTTGGCTAACCTACTGAGGTCACTGGAGCGCCTCCTGCTCTGTATGCAGTTGGGCGATATGTTGGTGGTGCTGGTGACCTCCTCTGCCACCTCGAGCCAGGCCTTCCTGGTGGCAGAGGCAGGCCGCTTCCTCCCACCCGCTGGGGGGAAGATCTCTGTCCTCCCCCTCCTCCTCACCCCGTGTATTGATACCTGGAATGAGGCATCATTAAACTGGGAGCAGCCTTCCCCCTGGGCTGCTCCATGCTGTAATTTTTTCTGTTTGTTGCAGCATCTGTCAGTGGAGGACTTCCCCTTTAAATAGAGCTCCTCCAGCTGACAGATCTTACTGCGCATGCGCAGCCCGCCCGACGCGCAGATCAACAGTGGGGAACCCGGAGGAGAAGATAAGTGGATCCAATTGGGCTACGATCACACGGGTGGCTGACTCATTTCGCTGGGCGCGTTACCCACGTGCCCGATAGCCCCCCCGCCGAGAACCCGCAGCCCTGGTAACATCAGGCCCATGGAAATTTTATCCCATTTGTTACATAAGAACATAAGGGGGGTGATATGAAACCCCAAGAACGGGTGTGTTGGGGGCGGGTCGGAGTTGAAAATAGTTGTTTTTTTGAGTTGCAACCCCAAAATATTTGGACTTTGCATTCCCAAAGGGAAGCCTGTACTTTTACCCGCTGACATTAAACCCAGAAATAAAGCCGGGTTGCAGTCGCGACCCAAAAAACAACTATTTTCAACTCCAACCCGCCTCCAACCCACCCGCTCTTGAGGTTTAACATCACCCCCAAATGATCTGAAGTTGCACTGTGAAATATTACTATAGCTTCACTTAATGTGTTTGTTAAAAATTCCATTTGCTGCTATTTTAGCAGATATGTTAATCCATTTTAGGGAGAGGTTAGCAAAGGTTTTATTTATCTAGAGTTAATACAGTATTTTTTACAGGATATAAAATGCTTTACTAGTTAAGGGAATGGAAGCAGAATTCAAAATAGCTTTTAAAAGCAAATTAGGTAAATATTAGAAATAGAAAAAAAGGGAGAATAGAACTAAATGAGAGCTGATACAAATGGAAAGGGTCCAATGTCTTCCTTCTGTGCTGTTAAATTCTAAGATTGTATGATTCCAATATCCTTTGCTGTAATTACAGAGCCAAAAAAAAATAGAACCAAAAGAAAGCCTGTCAGCCAATCAAGCCATTTTTTTTGTACACTATGTACAATCAGCCCAATTGCAATCTCCACCAAACCCATTTAATCTACTGAGCAAAAGTTCCGTACAAATACCTTCTGATCCTCAAGGGTAATAGTTGGAAAATACCTTCTCCTTTCAGCTTGGAAGATTTCAAAGTCAGAATCAAAAAAATAACAAACCAACATCTGTTGCCTAGCAACATTTTATAGTTGAATCAGATTATGAAGTTAGTTTGGAAACAAAGCAAGTTTGCTGTAGTAAAGGATGAAAGGCAATTACACCTGGAAACAATTGCATGGAATAAAACAAAATATTAGAAAAACACAGCGGGGTAGAAATTGGACCTTGTTGCGACTGTTTTACAGGCGTAAAATGGGCACAACGAGGGCCAATTTCAGGGACCAACGTCCTGCACCCAAAGGACACCTGAAAAACGTCCAACCCAATATTGTACATGAGGAGCCTTAACACCTGTTTTAGGCTCCCTCTGGGAAATTGGATATCGCAGAGCATTGTGGGCCTGTTCCTTTCCGGAATCTTCAGCATCCTCTGCGGCTTAAGCAGTGGCCACCAACAAAAGGTAAGTATTTAAAAAACATTGCTGTGGATCCAGGAGGAGCGGGAGTGCTCCCTAGACCCTACAGTATTCCGATTTCCCTCCCCTGCTGTTGCCGATCCACCCCTACTCCCGAGACTAACCTTAACACTGCTGCCAGCTCAGCAAGCAGCCAGATATTCATTTTCTTCAAATAGGCGAGTTGCCCATGGAAGCACAATGGGTGCAGGCAGTTCGCCTAATGAGGCCCAAAGCCCAATTTCGAACTGGCCTCAGGCCTCCTAGTTCTGGTGCACGTTAGGGCCACATCGTTGCCATCACATCCAAAGCTGGGAGCCAATGAATTTCTACCCCAGCAGGTCCATTAGCATAGATTAATGTTTTGGGTACAGACCCTTTGTCAGAACTAGGGAGAGAAAGTAGGTGATGTCCTTTATCGGACCGACCAAAAACAAAGACTGGAGGGAAGAACAACTGCCACATCTTTTGCAACTGACGTGTAGAGTCAAATCATCCTTCAGAATTGGATTCAAAGGGGTCGGAATTTTGGCTATTCCAAATCCAAAATCAAACAAAGGGGTAAAATTTTTAAATTGTGTTAGGCAGTCAAAGTAATGATACTTCTTAATTCCTGTGTGCATTTTTTAACTAAATCATTAACCTGTTTAAAATAAATTTTAAAATAAACTTTTGATCCTGTGGCACATTGATAGACACCAGAGGCATAATTTTCTGACTTCATATTCCAAGCAGGGAGCATTACATATCAATAGCACAGACTGGAAATTTGGCTGCGCACTGCCTATGATTTGCTGACCATTTGGTTGGATAACTGTGGGAAATGCACACCCGAATGTCCAGTATTCACGCTCAGCTGGTGAGGCTCCCTGCCAGAAGCAGAAGGTTGGAAAATTACCCCTCAACCGTTAACCATGTGAGAAAAACATATAAAATTTAATTGTCATGGCTGGTCAAAATATTCCTCTATGCATGAGCAGTGCCAATTATTTTGGAGGTTAGGTTGCTCCTGAACTGAGCCAAACCTGGGTTTTTCGTGGCTTAGTATGAACTGGCACAATTTGTTTTTCTTTTAAGTGTGAAAACCCATTTGATGCTTTTTCTGACTGACATATGTCATTTGTGCTGAGTTTCATTTAGCCATTCTGTTATTTCCAGGATATAATAGTAATAGTATAATGCCAATAGTAATGTGCAACAATCTCTTGACCTCTAGCAGTATGGTTAAACCTTCTCCAATGCGCTTCTGGGGCAAATTGACTTGTGTACTCATGAAGGGATCAGACTGATACAATAATGGAGAATAGAAACATTGTAACAAAAATCAATGTACTCCCCCTTGCTCTCGACAAGACTCTCAGGACGAGGACCAATCAGTCATTTCTTTTTCAAAGCTCCTACTGTTGTAACTCAAGCAACAATCAGCAGCTGTTCCCCACACCATCTGCCATAATGACAGAAAACTAAACAGGATACATAAAATTGCTGCATGAATGCAAAGTGGAACATTTTGTCCTTATGCCATTTTCTTTCCAATTGAAGTGAACTGAAACCTGAAATGATTCGAATTAGGCAACAGAAACTTTTTGAAGAGACTTATAATGACTCAGCTCAAAACACTTCAGATCACTTTGGGTTAAGAATTTGATTCAGTACTTTCACTACTACTATCTCTAAAAGCTTTGAAAACCTAGGGTTCTTATACCTAATGTACATATAACAGCAAAGATAATAGCCCCAATTTTCTTATAATTGGAAAATTGGGGTTGAGCTGTGCCAAAGCCCAGGCTTGTCTGTGCCTGCAGTGCAGAGTGATGGCCTAGTCCAAACTTCCAACCCCTATCTGCACACCCAGCGGAGCTTTGAAAAAATCATCCCTACTATTAAAATAGTCAAGTGCACCTTTCATATCCTCAGGACATCCCAAATACTGCACAGCCAATTAGTTCATTTTGAAGTTGGTCATTAGTGTTTCTCAAGCAAACACAGTAGCCAATTTATAAGGTCCTACAAACAGCAATGAGATAAACGACTAGATAATGGGTTAGATTTTTGGCTGACTGCCTGGGCGTAAAACTGATATTGTGGATCAGCCATTGGTTATAAAAAATCAAAGGCTGCATGTCCGCAATCTCCCAAATTGAATTATCTGTGAGAGCTGCTCCCCACTGGAATTATCTGTTTAGTTTCAGAATTGTCACACTAATGTGGCCGGGAGTGGGTCAGTCGGCATGTATGGTAGCAGTGGCAGTGTTCATTAGGCCAAGCATGTAGTTCATGGGGCTAATATATTGTAATCAAGATCATGGCACTGATCATGTACAGGCACATGTACAAAGTTAAGTAAAAGACCTGTCAAAGAATGATTGGCACGCTCAACCATTCCCTCTTCCTCTGCCAGTCTTCAGGGTGCCTTTCTTGGTCCTGTTGCTGCATGGTTTCCCCACCCTGTATAGCAAAATTATATAGTGGATGCAGATCATTCTCGATACGTTGGGGGTAATTTTGACTTTATGTGATAGCGAATCGGCAGCCCGATTTACGTCTCTTACAATTTTTATTTCCATTGAAGTCATAAAAATCAGGAGCGATGTATCGCACAAAGTCAAAATTACCCCACTTGTCAGGACTATAGGTCAATGCTTTTGCATTTACCCCCACCCTCCCAATTCTGTCCAAACGTCAGAATGTCTGTTTGAGCATGCCAATTGTGTGTTCTGGAAGAATCCTGATGGAGGCATGAGTTTTGTAGGACCTGCATTCCACTTATGCTTGGGGGATTCTCAATGAAGTTATTGTAAGGGAGCAATGGGTATTGATGGTCCTGTAGGCGCCACCCTTACATTTTTCCTGCTCCTTCGAATAATACTGCGATGGTGGACTGGCGTAAAATGAAGGCACCATGGCTGCTACCAAGGTATAGTGCATTAACCTGCATTATTCTATCCCTGTGGCCTGACACCACCTGCATGTTAATAGAATGAAAGTCTGTCTTATTAGATATGCCATTCGGCTGTTGGGAGGAGCCTTAATGCCCAAATGCATGTCATCGAGAGGGGGCACAGCATTTTTGAAAAGCCTGCCACCTGTTAAAAGTGCCATTCTGTTGAGTGCCGTCACCTCCTTTTGATGAGGAAGGTGATGGAAGTGTCTCCTCAAGCAATGAGGACTTCCGTTAGTTGGTTTATGCATTAATATATTGAAGACTGACTGATGTGCCAAATGTCACCAGTAGTGGCTTGGAAGGATCTGTTCGTATAAAAAAAATGATTGCTGTGGTAACCTTAACAACTACTGACAGAGCTATCCCTGTGTACATCTTATTTGGTGATTTAGGTTGAGTACACAACATAGCTCTGTGACTGGTTCCCTCATGAAGCATAGACAGTTAAGGCAGGTCTCTCTAGACATCCCTAAGTTGGAGAGCCTAGACCTGGAGACTTGGCCCCTGGGATGAGTTCCACTGGGATTTAAATGCCCGAGTTTCAGCTGCACCTCCATTTGTTCCCTTCCCCAGGTCCATCACTATCATTGGAATTCCAAGTTGCATTCCCATGCTTAACACTGTGATTGCTGTTAATAGCAGCTGCTGTCAGCAATAGTGCTGTGGGAAAAATTATACTCAACATAGTCTTTTGGGAATGCGTGGCCCTATACATCGCACATTTCAAAATTTGTTAAAAAAAAATTCCACCAGCCCTGAAGGCCGCAGCAATTTTCCTTCCCTCCCCCAACCTGAAGTGGACAACCTAGCAATAATGCAAATATCACTGGGATTCCACCACAAAAATTTAAATGATACTATCTTTGGGTCACATTGCAGATCAATGTGGGCGCACAACACACCTCACCACCAATCTGATCTGAAAATCTGGACCAACATGTCTGACC
This sequence comes from Heptranchias perlo, assembly GCF_035084215.1. Classification (NCBI taxonomy): domain Eukaryota; kingdom Metazoa; phylum Chordata; class Chondrichthyes; order Hexanchiformes; family Hexanchidae; genus Heptranchias; species Heptranchias perlo. The sequence continues at coordinate 88,787,224 of NC_090327.1, forward strand.
AAGATATGCTGAGCTTCCGAGTCAGGTTTTTCTTCCCCTATAACATGTCCCTTGCTACTCTATGCACTTGCAATAGATTGTGTTCCACAAGATATGTATAACCCAGATACTGTAAACTTGTCCATTCTTTGTACAAATATTGTACATGCCGACAATGATGAAGTACATTTGTCACAACAAGCTTTGGTGACATGAATTTGCTATTAAGTCTTTGTGTAATGAAAGCCATTTTTAAAATTGCAGACATATATGTAACTTCAGCTTTCTGACTTATTTATATTTTTGTCAGCAATTTCATTGGAAATGTAATTCGTAGAAATATTTCAATTTAGGTTCAGATTAAATTACTTTGAATTTTTGTTCCAATGGAATACATTTTTGGTTCTGTAAGATGCTAATTTTGTGGAGCACATTATACCCTCATCTAGCAGATTTGGTAGACGTGATCACAAGCCATGACCCAAATGGTGTCCTACCGATGATAATTATTTGAAGATTGTATGCCACTGGGATAACTGTTTTAATATTTTTAACATGACATTTACAGCAATTGTCATTTGGATGTCATACTGATTTCAAGTTGCATAAATGTCAAAATCACCTCCTTGTAGCGAAAGCATGACAGACAGCAACTACACTGCAGCAATTTGTTCTATTATGGCTATGTGTAAAGTGCAATAATCAGCATGTTCCTTCAGAACATTTCTCCTTATCCATTCTGGTTGCATTATTTCACCTAGTTTTTGTTCTGCTTGAGAGTCTATGAATGCACAAGAAATAATAATCACTGTGTGTGATTGTAAGATGCAACTGAACTGTAAAAGATCTTGCACGTTAAAGTGAGCAATAATACTTTTAACTCACATTCCCAAACCAGGTCCAGCGGTGAATGGATATATAGTAAAATTCTCTCTACATTGCCCGAACAATGCTCAATATCAACAACCTTAAAAAAGTGCCCTTTACTGCACTCTTGTGACATTTACATTTCACACACCAGCTATCCTAATGGCCTCTGGGTGACACTGCTACTTTAGTACCTGTTAATGTACAATTAGGTTTTATGCTGTGTTCTCATTCCCATTAGTAACTAGGATGAAAGTACTGATTCTCATTTCAAATAGAACCCTTGGCAGAGAAAGGAATCTTGTCCTATCAGTCTGGCTGAAACCTGGGGCTAATTTTTATCTCCAAGAATGGGTGGGTTGGGGGCCGGTGGGTAATTAAATAGTTGATTTTTCCGGGTTTAAAGGAGGTGCATTTGGATGTGTGCGAGTAACCTATTCGCCGCAGTCAGGCCCTTAATTAGTTCAGGCGGGCAGATAGATAATGCAGCAATTAACATCCTTGTGAGATGTTAAATTCAATTTTAAATTGAATTTTACTTAACTTTAAATTTAACGCATCCAGCGCGGATTTCCTGGGGCTCGTAAATCTCGCCAGTGGATCAGACGTGAGAAGGGCTGGTTCCATGAGGTGAGTGCCTTTATTGCACTGCTTGTGGGTCAGGAGGAGCAGGAATGCTTCTTCCAGGCCAAACAAGCTTACTTGCCGTGATCGGACCCCTGCGATTGACCAACCCCCACAATGTCTGAGACACCCTTGATGTTCGACCCCCCTCCCCATCTCCGACTCTTCTGCTGACCTCTGATCTCTGACTCCTCCTGACCTCTGACTCTTCTGCTGACCTCCGTCTCTTCTGCTGATCTCCGACTTTTCTGCTGATCCAATCACCTCCTGGCCCACGATCTTCTCCACAGCTCCCCCCCTCCCCCCCACCGTACCCACAGGCACTGTGTATCTGAAATGCAGATAACATGGGGCCTTACTGAGCCTTGCACACAGTTGATATGCCGACTCTCAATGGACTCTATGCTGACTGGCTGCATCGGGTGTGCTGAACACCTCAGACAGATCAAAGGCCTCGAGCCTCTGTGCCCAATAATAAGTGGTGTCTGCTGTCACATTATCAGCCCTACAGAACCTGCCCACTGCATAAGACAAAAAAACACGGAGCCCAGCACAGACTATTTATATACCATTAATGCACAAAGGTGTAGAAATTGAGGCATGTTATAAGAACATGGACATTTGTAATTTGTACTTACAAATGAAATGATAATAGCATTTTGCCCAAAAAGCTTTGCAGTCTATGGTCACACATAAACATTTTCCCACAGGCTACAATAATGGTGCATTTTTGCTTCTCTGCACTAACTTTAACAGAGATGTGGACATGAGTGAATGGATGAGGAGAGCTCTGAGTTAGAAATAATCATTCTTTCGTTATTAACCAATGCCTACATTTTTTATCCCGTGCTTAAGTGATAAAGTAAGTGAGGCAAAGAAAACCATGCCTTCTTTAGGACTGATCTGCTTAGAAACACAGAAAGTTCCTTGGCTTGCGTATTAAAGGAAGTTTATCTATTTACTCACATTAGACCTGGAAGTAATGCTGAGGATAAGCAAGATGTCAAAGCTTGAACAAATAGAACACAGTGGCAGACCTATGAAAGCTGGGATGCAGCCACATCTCAGTTGTTAACTTGATGTCCCCCACGGCCGCTTCACCACCCCACCATCTCCTCCGGGCATCAGGCCCCCCCCCATCACCTCCCGGCATCAGACCCCACCTCCCCCATCACCTCCTAGCATCAGACCCCACCTCCCCCATCACCTCCTGGCATCAGGCCATCCCCCCATCGCCTCCTGGCATCAGATCCCCCCCTCCCTCTATCTCCTCTCGGCATCAGGTGCCCCCATCTCCTCCCAGCATTATACCCTCCTACCTCCCCAATCACCTCCTGGCATCAAACTCCAACCCCCCCATCTTCTCCCAGCATCAGACCCCACCTCCCCCATCTCCTCCCGGCATCAGGTGACACCACGTCCTCCCGGCATCAGACCCCACCTCCCCCATCTCCTCCCGGCATCAGACCCCACCTCCCCCATATCCTCCCGGCATCAGACCCCACCTCCCCCATCTCCTCCCGGCATCAGACCCCACCTCCCCCATATCCTCCCGGCATCAGACCCCACCTCCCCCATATCCTCCTGGCATCAGACCCCACCTCCCCCATATCCTCCCGGCATCAGACCCCACCTCCCCCATATCCTCCTGGCATCAGACCCCACCTCCCCCATATCCTCCTGGCATCAGACCCCACCTCCCCCATATCCTCCCGGCATCAGACCCCACCTCCCCCATCTCCTCCCGGCATCAGACCCCACCTCCCCCATCTCCTCCCGGCATCAGACCCCACCTCCCCCATCTCCTCCCGGCATCAGACCCCACCTCCCCCATATCCTCCCGGCATCAGACCCCACCTCCCCCATATCCTCCCGGCATCAGACCCCACCTCCCCCATATCCTCCCGGCATCAGGTGCCCCCATCTCCTCCCAGCATCAGACCCCACCTCCCCCATATCCTCCCGGCATCAGACCCCACCTCCCCCATATCCTCCCGGCATCAGACCCCACCTCCCCCATATCCTCCCGGCATCAGGTGCCCCCATCTCCTCCCAGCATCAGACCCCACCTCCCCCATCTCCTCCCGGCATCAGACCCCATCCTGATATCCTCCATGGCCCTGCCCGATGTCCTCCATGGCACCCCACTCCCAATGTCCTCCACGGCCCACAATCTCTCCCTCCCTCCCTCCTCTCCGATCCCTGGCCTTCCCGCCCAACAGCCAGATGGCCTGTCAATCTGGCTGGCTGTCACGCAGGAAACCCGGAAGCAAAAATGATTGCCTTCAATTGAGTTGCGATCACAGATTCCAACGCACTCACTTCACTTCCTGGTTTCCCACGCGAAAATCTACTCACCCGCTCTCTTCCCGGCTCCAAGTAAAATCATGCCCTTGAACTCAGGTCGCAGAAGTGAACAGATAGGCCTAGAAAGTCAATGGCACACGCATGTATCTCAGGCGCAAAATGGGTGCCTAAGCATCTTATATGACGGGTGGGTCATACACACTCATTACGTGCCAGAAGTGCGCTGCCTGCCATATTGTATCGGGCTGCTCCATAGCTGTCCAGGGTGCATGCCAGAACTATTTAAATTGCTGATTAAAATATTTAAATAAGGGTCCTACGCTTGACTCGTCATGTGATAAACTCACCCAGAAACACATGGTGCTAACAGGCACAACGGATCCTTCAGCGATGCTATTTAAAGGGATCATCCATTATAAACAGGTTAGTTGCTGGGTTGATATTTGAGGCTGCTGGGGAACTTCTGGACATTTTATGTCATTATTTCTGACTTAGAGAACTGATTTCTGACTGTTGATAACAAGTTCTTGCTGCTGTATTGTTTTTGGCTGCTTTCTAAACAGTTTTACAGCAATCATGGGTAGTCTGGTAGGGTTGCTTTTGGGGGTGGAGGAGGAGGGGGGGCAGTAAGGAAGACAAGAGAGAGTAGGAGCAGCTTGCAGTAGATGGACGAGCTGGACACTGTGCAGGAGGCCATACCCACAGGGAGCACTTTTCCTACACGAACTTCGTGGAGGGGTAATGTCTCGGGTGCCTTCGCTTCATTGTCACTGAGCTATGTCACCTGCTGCAGCCTCAACTTAAGGCTCATACCAGGGCGTGGACAGCACCGCCTGTGGCTGTCAAGGACACAGTGGCCCTTAGCCGTTATGCCACAGGCTTCTTTCAGGCTGCAGCAGGTGACATGAGCGACATTTCCCAGTTTACACTCCACCGTTATATCAGGGAGGTCACCAGGGCTCTCTGCACCAGGTGGAACACCTACACCTCGTTTGCCATCAACATAGCAAAGCACGACCACAGCTTGGGAGGTGGAAGGTTGCTGAGCTTCCATTGAGGACACTTCAGGTGGCCATGGTGGGGGACCTTAAGCACACAGAAAAGCAAACTGCTATGAAGGAAAAATACCCTCCAGTTTGGCAATGACAAGACGCTAAATACAACTAACTCTATTTACTTGAAGAGAGAACATAAGTTACTTCCAGTCCCAGGTAGGTCTTTAGATGAATTATTTTCTAACTTGAAAAGAGCTCTATCTTCACCTGACCATCTTTTACAACTAGTACTTCTAGATGTACACTAGAAAGTTGATTGACAGACTGGAAACAAAGGGTTAAGGTTAATGGGTGTTCCTTTGATTGGCAAAGGGTTGGAAGATTTGTATCTGAGGTGTCACTGCTGGGTCCACTTTTGTTCTCGGTATACACAGATGATTTGGACTTGAGCAGGGGGCAGTGGGGGGCACAATATTGAGATTTGCTGATGGCACAAACCCTCTACTTTTGTGTTACCGTTAAAAGACTTAAGGAGGAGATAAACAGGTTAGTGGAATGGGCAGACAGGTGACAGATGCAATTTAATCTGCAGGAATAACCAGGAATGGGAGTATTTAAATGGAAAGATGCTGAATGGTGTAGATGAACATAAGAAAGGCCAGTAGCATTTTGGGTTTTATAAATAGGAGCATAGAGTACAAGAGTAAAGATGTAATGATAAATTTGGACAAGGCAATGGCTAAGGACATAGTCAGAGTATTGTGTGCAGTTTGGGATGGCTCATTATTGAAAGGACATTAGAACCATAGAAATTGTCGATTCACCAGGAAATTATAACTATGAAGCGAGACTTGAGATACTAGGACTATTTTCATTGGAGCAGAGAAGATTGTGAGGAGATTTCATTGAGCTATTTCAAATTGTAAAGGGCTTTTATGGTGGGAATAGGGAAAGACAACATCCTCTGACTTGGCAGTCAGTAACAAGGTGGTCATCAATTTAAAATTATTACGAAGAGGGTGAGGAGAGAGGTCAGAAGACATTTATTTACATGGAGATTTGTTGGAGCATGAAATGCTTTGACTTGGGATTTAGTGTTGCATTTTATAAGGGAAAAATTGCTAAATATTTGAAGTGGAGGAAGGTGCAGGAATATGGGGAGAAAGCAGGCAGTGGGATTAGTTTTGAAATACTCTAGTAAAGAGCCAGCACAGATTCAATGGGCCAAATAGCTTTCTTCTGTGCTGTAAATGTCTATGTGCACTAAATATATTTTGGAGGGGGGGATCACTCACTTCTGACCTAACCGAATCAAACTAGAGTCTGGGTGACTAACTGAAAAGAGAGTGGGGTATAAGTTTGACCTTGGCGGTAGTGGTAACAAAAATGGGCGATAACAAATCAGCAGCCCGTTTTATACACTGGCCGATTATCTTTTCCATTGAAGTCAATGCAAAACAAGCTGCCGTTTCGCTATTGCCTGTTTTATCTGCCGCCCGAGACATATTTATAACCCAGTAATGGCTGGAACAAAGGATATTTGCCAGGAATTTCCTCAGAGCTGCTCCCCACCCTCTGCCACCATAACTTCACCAGAAGTGTGGCGGGAACCCTGTTTAAATGTACAAGTCCACGGTGGTAGAGTGGAACAGTTCCGAGGAAATTCCCGGCGATTGTCCATAGCTTCTGTTACAATATAACTAGCGAAAATTAAATTGATTAAGGAAGTATATTTTCCTCTTTATTTAATTCTCATTGTCAATCAAAAAGTATGACAGCCTGCTCCATTATTCCTCTCTGTAGTTCCTAGGCAATACTATTTCACCGGTACTATGGAAAGGAAAAGGGGGTGAAGTCCCCTAATGTTGGGAGGAAATGAGCCAAGTGGAAGTGTTCTCAGTCCTCCCGCCTCACTTTCTTCTCTGTATGACAGAAAGATACCCATTTTCAGGGGTGCCTGAAGAAGTTGGCGTTTGGCCTTGCACCTGCTACCCCTTCAAATCAGAGGGCCTGAGGTTATAGGCAGCAAGGCAAGGGAGGCCATAAAAGGTAAGTACTGCTTTTCTTTTCCAGCCTCCTAATGGATCTTCAAGCCTGAAGGCCCAGTAGCTGCTGTTTTCTAACCAGCAGCCAGAAGACTATCAGCCAGCTCCTCAGCTGCAGGCTTCTCCTCTCTGCAACAACAACAACTTGCATTTATATAACGTCCTGAGGTGCTTTTCAGGACATTTTTCTACGTCCTGATGCGAAATCAGACAAAAATCAACACAGAGTCAAAGTAGGAGATATTAGATGGGGTGGCTAAAAGTTTTTCAAAGAGCAGGGATTTCAAAATTATCTTAAAGGAGGAGAGAGGTTTAGGGAAGGAATTCTAGAGCCTAGGGCCTAAATGGCTGAAGGCACGGGTATCAATGGTGGGGCAAACGGATTTCGGGATGCACAAGAGGCCGGAGTTGAAGGAATGTAAAGTTCTTGCAGGGTTGTAGGGCTGGAAGGCGTTTCAGAGATAGTGAGGGGGTGCGGCCATGAAGGGATTTGAACATGATGATGAGAATATTAAATTGGAGACATTGGTGTACTGAGAGCCAGTGTAGGTCTGCTAGCACAGGAATGATGGGTGAGAAGGACTTGGTGTGGGTTAGGAAATGGGCAGCAGCGTTTTGGATGAGCTGAAGTTTATGGGGGTGGAGGATAGAAGGCTGGCCAGGAATAGTCAATGATTGGAAGTGGCAAAGGCACGGATTATGGTTTTGGCAGCAGATGGGTTGAGGCAGGGGTGGAGATAGGCAATATTATGGAGGTGGAAGTAGGTGGGCTTTGTGATGAAGAGGATGTGAGGTCGGAAACTCAACTCATGGTCAAATAATTGTCTTGTTTTTTATTGTTGCTGCTGTTCTTGTCGTCTGAGCTGCAGAGGAGCTTTCACCACAGACCAAGTAACATCAGCCACAGTTGAATCAACCAAAAGCCCAGGTGCACACATTATTTAGTAACATGAACAAGGCAGCACAAGATGAGGTCCAGGTGGCTGGTCATGAAGGGGAAATAGAAGAGGTGAACACCAGATGCAGGCACAGGTCCTTTGTGTTCAATGCCCTCCTGAGTTGACTTGGGATACACACCTTAGTGGGCTTACTTTCCAACAGAGAACATTTTAACACATCATAGTATCATAGTAGGTACAGCATCAGAAGAGGAGCAATTCCTATGTTCCTATATTCCAATGAAAGCCATAAAAACTATCAATGTGAAGACGCAATGATATTATACATGAAATATACAGGAAATGTTTCTTGATGAACAACAGTTTAATTGTTGATGAGACCTGTCACACAGGCTGTGTTTTTTCCTGTAAGATTCTTCTGCACTAATCATATGTATCATAGTATCATAGTAAGTACAGCACAGGAGGAGGCCATTCAGCCCATCAGATCTGCACCAGCTCTTTGAAAGAGCTATCCAATTAGCCCCATTCCCCTGTTCTTTCCCCATATCCCTGTCATTTTTTTCAATTCAAGTATTTATTCAATTCCCTTTTGAAATTTACTGTTGAATCTGCTTCCACCATCCTTTCAGGCAGTTCATTCCAAATCATTACAACTCGCTGCGTAAAAAAATGTTTTCTTGTGTCACCTCTGGCTCCTTTGCCGATCACCTTAAATCTGCGTCCTCTGGTTTCCAATCCTTCTGCCACTGGAAACAGTTTCTCCTTATTTACTCTGTCAAACCATTCCTGATTTTGAACACCTCTATCAAATCTCCTCTTAACCTTCTCTGTTCTAAAGAGAACAACCCCAGCTTCTCTATTCTCTCCACATAATTGAAGTCCCTCATCCCTGGTACCATTCAAGTAACTCTCTTCTGCACCCTCTCTAAGGCCTTGACATCGTTCCTAAAGTGCGGTGCCCAGAATTGATCACAATACTCCAGCTGAGGCCTAACCAGTGTATTATAAAGGTTTAGCATATCTTCCTTGCTTTTGTGTTCCATGCCTCTATTTATAAATTGTAAACAATTTTACAACACCAAGTTATAGTCCAACAATTTTATTTGAAATTCACAAGCTTTCGGAGGCTTCCTCCTTCCTCAGGTGAATGTTGTGGCTGAGGAAGGAGGAAGCCTCCGAAAGCTTGTGAATTTCAAATAAAATTGTTGACTATAACTTGGTGTTGTAAAATTGTTTACAATTGTCAACCCCAGTCCATCACCGGCATCTCCACATCATGGCTACCATCTATTTGTAAAGCCCAGGATCCCGTATGCTTTTTTAACCACTTTCTCAACCTGTCCTGCCACCTTCAAGGATTTGTGCACATATACCCCCAGGTATATGTGCACAAATGTCTGTTCTTGCACCTACCATTTAGGGTTAGGGTTAGGGTTACCCTAACCCTAATGCAGCCTCTCCTCATTCTTCCTACCAAATGCATCACTTCACACTTCTCTGTGTTAAATTTCATCTGCCATGTGTCTGCTCATTTTACCAGTCTGTTTATGTCCTCCTGAAGTCTTACTATCCTTCACATTGTTTACTACATTCCCGAGTTTGTTTCAATTGCAAACTTTGAAATTATACCCCTTATACCCAAGTCCAGGTTATTTATATATATCAAAAAGAGCAGTGGTCCTAATACTGACCCCTGAGCAACACTTCTGCATACTTCACACTAGTCCAAAAAAACAACTATTCACCACTATTCGCTGCTTTCTGTCCCCTAGCCAATTTTGTATCCATGTTGCCAATGACCCTTTAATCCCATGGGCTTTAATTTTGCTAACAAGTTTATTATGTGGTACCTTATCAAATGCCTTTTGAAAGTCCATATACAAAACATCAATCACACCACCCTCATCAACCCTCTCTGTTACTTCATCAAAGAACTCAAGCAAATTACAAGCAAGCTCTATTACTTCATCAAAGAACGCAAGCAAGCATGTACCATATTGGAACATATTCTCTTGGTCTGTCCCCACTGCAATGCAAGGGATGGAGAAATGGTTCTCCAGACTGCAACCTGCCTTTCAGCAGGAAGTAATCTCAGTGACAATTTAAATTATGCAAATCGTAGACAAAGCAAGAGGAACTTCCCTTTCAAATACTTCCACTATTATGGATGTTTTGGGATTCAAGATCCAAGAAGCAGTCAACAACAGTTTTAATGTGTGAGCAGTGCTTATAGACAACCATCAGGGAGTGATTTTAAGACCTCATAGAGAGCCAGTGTTCTGCATTCAGACAGATTATTAAGCCTTGTGTGGAAATTGCCTCCAGCAATGACAACTGTGTAGCAGCAGAGGAACAATTTAATAACAGTAACGTCGGTGCCAGTTCTGGGCTGCTATGTCCCCCTACAGACGCAGCTGTAGGCACAGCCTCAAAAAGAAGCAGAGACTCTAATGACTACAGCACAGGGCACTCATGGCACTGTTGCAGAATACTCAATAGTTAGCCGCAGATGCAAATTCCAAGGCTTCTGAATCCCAGGCAGCATGCCAGTTATATGAGCAGCCATCCACCATTGCTATTCCCTCATCTAAAAGAACATCCAACGGGCAGAGACACATGAACAAGCAATATAATATGTAGAACCGTAGGGAGTGTTAGTGGATTTTCTTATTACTGTCACAATAAAAGGGTTGTTAATCCTTCAACAATAACTTCCATGTGATTCTGGCACGAGTGGTCATTAAACAACAAGCATTAATACATTTACTCACGACAGTATTCAACTGTCTTTAGAGTGCATTTAAATGACAAGCAAGCAAGTCATACAACCTGGTTCCTGCGGACCCAAGATGAAGAGACTTGGCCCCTGTAGGCTGCCTTTGGCAAAGGACCTCCAACTGTCCTCTCGAGAGCTCTAACCTCTGGGAGGAACATGCCCTATCTTTATACTATTTGGCTGCTATGTTCTATACGTAAGCATCTCTGGCCTTATCTTCTAGTCATAAGTCATCCCACCGTGCTGACGCCACGTTAGCAACTCGAGTCCGCGAGCGGGAGGAGAGTCCGAGAGGTGAGCGCAGTGTAAAAGGAGAGTCCCGAGAGTGGGAGGAGAGTCCGAGAGGTGAGTGCAGTGTAAAAGGAGAGTCCGAGAGGTGAGCACAGTGTAAAAGGACAGTCCCAGAGCGGGAGGAGAGTCCGAGAGGTGAGCGCAGTGTAAAAGGAGAGTCCGAGAGGCGAGCGCAGTGTAAAAGGAGAGTCCGAGAGGTGAGCGCAATGTAAAAGCAGAGTTCCGAGAGGTGAGCGCAGTGTAAAAGGAGAGTCTAGAGAGGCGAGCACAGTATAAAAGGAGAGTCGGAGAGCGGGAAGAGAGTCCGAGAGGTGAACGCAGTGTAAATCTAAGGCAAGTCATGGCAGCAGAGCTCGCACCCCTGATATGCTCCTCCTGCACTATGTGAGAAGTCATGGATACCACAGTTGTCCCTGTGCAGAAAGTGCATGTGTGCAGGAAGTGTGTCCAGCTGCAGCTACTGGCTAACCGCATTTCGAAGCTGGAGCTGCGGGTGGATTCACTGTGGAGCATCCGCGATGCTGAGATTATCGTGGATAGCACGTTCAGTGAGGTGGTCACACCGCAGGTAAAGATTACGCAGGCGGAAAGGAAATGGGTGACCGCCAGGCAGAGTAAAAGGACTAGGCAGATAGACCAATAGTTCCCTGGGGCCATCTCCCTCTCAAACAGATATACCGCTTTGGATACTGTTGGAGGAGATGGCTTATCAGGGAAAAGCAGCAAAAGAGCCAAGTTCGTGATCCATATTGGTACCAACGACATCGGTAAAAAAAGAGATGAGGTCCTGCAAGGTGAACTTAGGGAGTTAGGGGATAAATTAAAAAGCAGGACCTCGAAGGTAGTGATCTCAGGATTACTACCAGTGCCACATGCTAGTGAGTATAGGAACAGGAAAATAGACCGGATGAATGCGTGGCTGCAGGGATGGTGTAGGAGGGAGGGATTTAGATTCCTGGGACATTAGGACTGGTTCTGTACAAGTGGGACGGGTTACACCCGAGCAGGACCGGGACCGATGTCCTCGTGGGGGTGTTTACTAGTGCTGTTAGGGAAGGTTAAACTAGAATGGCAGAGGGATGGGAACCTGAGCAGGGAGACAGAGGAGGGGGAAACAAAGATAGAAACAAAATGCAGAAATGAAAGAAGCAATAATGGAAGGCAGAGAAAACAAGGACGAAAAACAAATAGGGCCATAATGCAAAATAAAACTAAGATGACTAGCAATCTTAAAAAGGCAAGTCTAAAAGCATTGTGTCTAAATGCGCGGAGCATTCGCAATAAGGTTGATGAATTAACAGCGTAGATAGATATTAACGGTTATGATATAATTGTGATTTAGGAAACATGGCTGCAGGGTGACCAAGGATGGGAACTGAATATCCAGGGGTATTCAATATTCAGGAAGGACAGGCAAAAATGGGAAGGAGGTGGGGTAGCGTTGTTAGTAAAGGAGGAAATCAATGCAATAGTGAGGAAGGATATTGGCTCAGAAAATCACAATGTGGAATCTGTATGGGCGGAGCTGAGAAACACCAAGGGGCAGAAAACGTTGGTGGGGATTGACTATAGGCCCCCAAACAGTAGTGGAGATGTAGGGAAGGGCATTAAACAGGAAATTAGAGACACATGCAAGACGGGTATAACTATAATCATGGGTGATTTAATATACATTTGGATTGGTCAAACCAAATTAGCAATAATACTGTGGGGAGGAATTCCTGGAGTGCATACGTGATGGTTTTCTAGACCAATATGTTGAGGAACCATCTAGAGAACAGGCGATCCTAGACTGGGTATTGTGCAATGAGAAAGGATTAATTAACAATCTTGTTATGCTGGGTCCCTTAGGGAAGAGCGACCATAACATAATAGAATTCCACATTAAGATGGAGAGTGAAGTAGTTGAATCCAAAACTAGGGTCCTGAATCTAAATAAAGGAAATTATGAAAGTATGAGGTGCGAGTTGGCTATGATAGATTGGGGAACTTTACTAAAAGGGATGACGATGGATAGGCAATGGCTAATATTTAAAGAACGTGTGCAGGAATTACAACAATTATTCATTCCTGTCTAGCACAAAAATAAAACAGAAAAAGTGGCTCAACCGTGGCTTACAAGAGAAATTAGGGATTGTATTAGATCCAAAGAGGAGACATATAAAATTGCCAGAAAAAGCGGCAAGCCTGAGGATTGGGAACAGTTCAGAATTCAGCAAAGGAGGACAAAGAGATTGATTAAGAGGGAAAAATAGAGAATGAGAGTAAACTAGCAGGGAACATAAAAGCTGACTGTAAAAGCTTTTATAAATATGTCAAGAGAAAAAGATTAGTGAAGACAAATGTAGGTCCCTTACAGTCAGAACTGGGGGAAATTATAATGGGGAACAAAGAAATGGCAGAACAATTAAACACATACTTTGGTTCTGTCTTCACAAAGGAGGACACAAATAACCTGCCAGAAATGTTAGAGAACCCAAGGGTCTGGTGAGAGGGAGGAATTGAAGGAAACTAGTATTAGTAAAAAAAAATAATGCTAGGGAAATTTATGGGGCTAAAGACTGACAAATCCCCAGGGCCTGATAATCTACATCCCAGAGTACTAAAGGAAGTGGCCCTGGAAATAATGGATGCATTGGTGATCATCTTCCAAAATTCTATAGACTCTGGAACAGTTTCTACAGATTGGAAGGTGGCAAATGTAACCCCACTATTTAAAAAAGGAGGGAGAGAAAAAACAGGGAATTACAGATCAGTTAGCCTAACATCAGTAGTGGCAAAAATGTTAGAGTCTATTATAAAGTATGTGATAACAGAACACTTGGAGGGCATTAACGGGATTGGACAAAGTCAGCATGGGTTTATGAAAGGGAAATCATGCTTTACAAATCTACTGGAGTTTTTTGAGGCTGTAACTAGTAGAATAGATAGGAGAGAACCAGTGGATGTGATGTATTTGGATTTTCAGAAGGCTTTTGATAAGGTCCCACACATGAGGTTAGTGTGCAAAATTAAAGCACATGAGATTGGGGGGAATATACTGGCATGGATTGAGAATTGGTTGACAGACAGGAAACAGAGAGTAGGAATAAACGGGTCTTTTTCCGGGTGGCAGGCAGTGACTAGTGGGGTACCGCAGGGATCAGTGCTTGGGCCCCAGCTATTCACGATATATATCAATGATTTGAATGAGGGAACTAAATGTAACATTTCCAAGTTTGCAGACGACACAAAGCTGGGGTGGAATGTGAGCTGTGGGGTGGATGCAAAGAGGCTCCAATGTGATTTATACAAGTTGGATGAGTGGGCAAGAACATGGCAGATGCATTATAACGTGGATAAATGTGAGGTTATCCACTTTGGTTGTAAAAACAGAAAGGCAGATTATTATCTGAATGGTGATAGATTGGGAAAAGGGGAGGTGCAACGAGACCTGGGTGTCCTTGTACACCAGTCGCTGAAAGCGAGCATTCAGGTGCAGCAAGCAGTTAGGAAGGCGAATGGTATGTTGGCCTTCATTGCAAGAGGATTTGAGTACAGGAGCAGGGATGTCTTACTGCAGCTATACAGGGCCTTGGTGAGAGTATTGTGTGCAGTTTTGGTCTCCTTATCTGAGGAAGGATGTCCTTGCCATGGAGAGAGTGCAACGAACGTTTACCAGACTGATTCCTGAGATGGCAGGACTGACGTATGAGGAGAGATTGGGTCGACTAGGCCTATATTCACTAGAGTTTAGAAGAATGAGAGGTGATCTCATCGAAACATATAAAATTCTAACAAGACTGGACAGACTAGATGCAGGGAGGATGTTCCCGATGGGTGGGGAGTCCAGAACCAGGGGTCACAGTCTCAGGATACGGGGTATGCCATTTAGAACTGAGATGAGGAGAAATTTCTTCACTCAGAGGGTGTTGAACCTGTGGAATTCTCTACCACAGAAGACAGTGGAGGCCAAGTCATTAGATGTATTCAAGAAGGAGATAGATATATTTCTTAATGCTAAAGGGATCAAGGGATATGGGGAAAAATGTTACTGAGTTAGACGATCAGCCATGATCATTTTGAATGGCGGAGCAGGCCCGAAGGGCCAAATGGCCTACTCTTGCTCCTATTTTCTATGTTTCTATGTAACTCAAAATAAGCTGTTTTATGTAACGTAGCTAATGACCTCAACCTTCATCTCTGTTTACAAGCTGTTTGTACCCCTGAGAAATGCGTAGGTCCTTGGTTACCACACCTCTGGTATTGTTGTAGTTCACCTTCTGCCGTTAGCATGTCTCCATAATTCTTACTTGTGTAAGCAATCTTTCAATTTTATCTATATTATGGAATGTTGGCCTCATCCTCCCTGATATCCTTGTTTTCACAGAGATGCTAATCCACGCCCCCCTCAACATTGCCCTCTTGCTAAATGACTGTGCAAGCTATGCGAGATGGGATATTTAATTCTTCCTAGTTTTGAACCATATTCTTGTAGGGAGGAATATATTGAACATCCCAGAGAAACACCTTGAATACTCATGCCTCATGCATCATTTAAAATGATTTCCCTTGGATTATAAATCTCAGAAAATTTACTCTATATTCTACAGAAAAAGTGTAATTTTTCCAGAAGTAGATCAAATATGCAGAACAAATGCATTTAATTTAAATAGCTAAAGCATCTAGCAGCTCTCCACAGATGTCCAATAGACAGTTATAGTGGAGAACTGCAGCACTAACTAGAAACTGAGTGCCTCCCACACCAGGTTCCCTGATTGTAGTGGCATCTTCCAAGCCTTAGTGCTGCTCCTGATCTGAGACCACGATAAAGGTTTTGTTCATGAACGTATTGTGTAGCATTCAGCAAATTATTAGAGTTTTGCCCACCTTCTTTGGACATATTGTAATACTGTATGACTACTTCAAGCATGTGAAGAATTACTTTAATGCTGCTACAAATTTCCAATCTGCTCTAGATATTGTTTCAGTGTCAGGGTTTAGTGTCACCTGTCTCTCCCGTACATGGATCCCTCATTCCTTATGATAAAGAGTTTACCGTTACCAATGAACTAGTCATACAATAGCGTAAGCCAGGTTGCCATAACATTGAAACCTCTTGTTAGATGAACTGGAGATTGTAGTTTTGCACACTGGGTATGGTAGTGTAGTGGTTACGTTACTGGACTAATAATCTAAAAAATTTGAGTTCAATTCTCTACCATGACACTTTGAAAATTTTAATTCAATTTTAAAATTTTTGTGGGGATAGAGTAAATTCCTGCCCACTATTTCTGGTGTTTTATCATTTTTTTTTAGCAATTCTTTTTTTATTTCTCCTTACTGAGACCTGCACTGTATGTTCTATTTATTTGAATGCTTTTTTATGGCATTAAAATCTGTTACGTTAAAAAGAGAAAAATTTCCACAATTACATTTTCTTAAAACATGTTGTGCTTAATGTGCATATGATAGTTGGATGGCATTAAACTTTAATTTTCATAACATCAGTAAGATAAGGATGGACTTACAGAAGAAAGATGCTGTGTAAGTTCTGCGCTTTCCTCAGGCCCCAGTTGTTTGCAGTAAATTCTGTTTGTTTTACGCCAGTTTTTACGTTCTGTCATATCCTACTGAGATTCTTCGGAAATCTCGGCATGCTTTGCTGTTCGCGCAGAAAGTGTCAAAAATTTTGGCATAATTTCAGCACAAATTGGATTGAGGAAATTCCAGCTCACAGAACCAAAACTTGTAACTGTCCTGAAAGTGAAAGGAAAGTTTTCTTAACCTCATGTGCCATCCAATCCCCATTATTAAAATTCTTGCCAAAGATCCTATTATTTTCTGATGCCCAGTATATGCTGATCTATTAGGGTGGTGATAAAGCAGTAGGTCTTAGTACTGCTAAGTTAGGGAGGGAGAACTGACCCCCTCCTGATCTCTATCCAGCAACCCCTGCTTGAAGTGCATGTGTGTGGATAGGATTAGGCTCAGCTGTGATGGCCCCTGTGATATAATAGCTTGCCGACACTCAATGTCAATGTTCACACATAAATAATGAGCACTTGAGCAAAG
Source organism: Heptranchias perlo (assembly GCF_035084215.1). Taxonomy (NCBI): domain Eukaryota; kingdom Metazoa; phylum Chordata; class Chondrichthyes; order Hexanchiformes; family Hexanchidae; genus Heptranchias; species Heptranchias perlo. The sequence goes on from NC_090327.1 coordinate 88,804,064, forward strand.
TACCCGAGGGTTCCAGGTGGCTATACGTTAATAGATGTCTTTCAATAACATTACTGATTCTGGGTCAGCCCCACATCGATGTTCTTATTCTGTCCCTTGCTTTCTAGGGAGAAAATGCAGAGAAAAATAGTGAGGTGGGCTGTGACATCAGAAATAGAAAATAGGAAAAGGAAAAATAAGAAAGGAGAAACAAAATGTGGACTGTATGAATGAAATAAGAGAAATTGGTCGGAGAAAAAAATAAAATAGATGAGAATAAGTAACAGACAACAAAGAGAGAATAATAAAAAAAAATGAGTGAAAATGTGAGATGTATCTTTTAATATCACTTTTATACCTCACGGTATTGGTTGAATTTCAGTGTGATACAATTTCGACCCACATTTTCACCTGCTCATATTATTGTGAAGTTGGGACAGCCAGCGTTCAACATGTGCTCTCAAATGTATTTGAAACTGCTCACTGTCAAAGGAGTCCTGTGCAATGCAAGGCAGTGATATGCAATGTTGATTGATGTCCACCATTTCACCTTAGCAAAATCCTGGTGACAACTAGTGGCCTTTATGTAAGTCATTGCTTGGGATTGGGCCCCTCCAGCGAAAGGTAATGAGTGCGCCTGACTCACAGTAACTGGTTTACAAAGTATGATGAGTTCCTGACAAAAAATGCAGATGAATTGAACATAAAACAGTTTTTTTTTGAGGGGAGTGAAATCAGTCTTCGGCGGTAGCACAAAACGGAGGATAACAAATTGGCAACCCCTTTTACACCTCGACATCAATGGAAAATAAAATTGGGTGGACTGTAAAAAGGGCGGCCAGTTAGTAATCGCCAGTTAGTTTTGCAATACCTCTGAAGACCAATTTCACCCCCTTCATTTCAAAAGAAAGTTGCATATTGCTCATTGACAAGAACCACTGCACTTAAAATTCTGATCATGTTCAGCTGCTCATGGGGTTCGAACACATTGCTTTCAAGTGTAATTCTGAAACTGCTTGGTTGTTCACAAATCATGACATATGACACTCAAACTAAAATTATATTGTGTTTCTCCATTTAGGTGTCTGCACTGAACAAAAAATGCAATTTCTTTGTGTAATGATGTTCATGAAATTATTCTCAAAATTCATAATATTATAGAATATTGCATTCATTCTCTGAAAACTGATTTGATTACAACAAGGAATAATATTGGTAAATAAAACAAACCTTGTTTTTTAACCAATAATCTTACTACACATTTATATTTCAACAGATTTTCATTGCACTGCATTTTGAAAATACAATTGTCTCCACACATTATGGTGTAAATTTACAGTGGCAAGAAGTCATCTTACTTATTAAAATTCGTTCATAGGATGTGGGCATCACTGGCGAGGCCAGCATTTATTGCCCATCCCTAATTGCCCTTGAGAAGGTGGTGGTGAGCCCCCTTCTTGAACCACTGCAGTCTGTGTGGTGAAGGTTCTCCCACAGTGCTGTTAGGAAGGGAATCCCAGGATTTTGACCCAGCGACGATGAAGGAACGGCGATATATTTCCAAGTCGGGATGGTGTGTGACTTGGAAGGGAACGTGCAGTTGGTGGTGTTCCCATGTACCTGCTGCTCTTGTCCTTCTAGGTGGTAGAGTTCGTGGGTTTGGGAGGTGCTGTCGAAGAAGCCTTGGCGAATTGCTGCTGTGCATTCTGTGGATGGTACACACTGCAGCCACGGTGCACCAGTGGTGAAGGGAGTGAATGTTTAGGGTGGTGGATGGTGTGCCAATCAAGCAGGTTGCTTAGTCTTGGATGGTGTCGAGCTTCTTGAGTGTTGTTAGAACTGCACTCATCCAGACAAGTGGAGAGTATTCCATCACTCTCCTGACTTGTGCCTTGTAGATGGTGGAAAGGCTTTGGGGAGTCAGGAGGTGAGTCACTCGCTGCAGAATACCCAGCCTCTGACCTGCCCTTATAGCCACAGTATTTATGTGGCTGGTCCAGTTAAGTTTCTGGTCAATGGTGACCCCCAAGATGTTGATGGTGGGGGATTCGGCGATGGTAATGCCGTTGAATGTCAAGGGGAGGTGGTTAGACACTCTCTTGTTGGAGATGGTCATTGCCGGGTACTTGTCTGACGCGAATGTTACTTGCCATTTATCAGCCCAAGCTTGGATGTTGTCCAGGTCTTGCTGCTTGCGGGCATGGACTGCTTCATTTTCTGAGGTGTTGCGAATGGAACTGAACATTGTGCAATCATCAGCGAACATCCCCATTTCTGACCTTATGATGGAGAGAAGGTCATTGATGAAGCAGCTGAAGATGGCTGGGCCAAGGACACTGGCCTGAGGAACTCCTGCAGCAATGTCCTGGGGCTGAGATGATTGGCCTCCAACAACTACTACCATCTTCCTTTGTGCGAGGTATGACTCCAGCCACTGGAGAGTTTTCCCCCTGATTCCCATTGACTTCAACTTTACTAGGGCTCCTTGCTACCAAACTCGGTCAAATGCTGCCTTGATGTCAAGGGCAGTCACTTTCACCTCACCTCTGGAATTCAGCTCTTTTGTCCATGTTTGGACCAAGGCAGTAATGAGGTCTGGAGCCGAGTATGTCCTGGTGGAACCCAAATTGAGCATTGGTGAGCAGGTTATTGGTGAGTAAGTGCCACTTGATAGCACTATCGACGACACCTTCCATCACTTTTCTGATGATTGAGAATTGTAAACAATTTTACAACACCAAGTTATAGTCCAGCAATTTTATTTTAAATTCACAAGCTTTCGGAGGCTACCTCCTTCGTCAGGTGAACGATGTGAAAAAGGAGGAAGGAGGAAGCCTCCGAAAGCTTGTGAATTTAAAATAAAATTGCTGGACTATAACTTGGTGTTGTAAAATTGTTTACAATTGTCAACCCCAGTCCATCACCGGCATCTCCACATCCTGATGATTGAGAGTAGACTGATTGGGTGGTAATCGACCGGAACGGATTTGTCCTGCTTTTTGTGGACAGGACATACCTGGGCAATTTTCCACATTGTCAGGTAGATGCCAGTGTTGTAGCTGTACTGGAACAGCTTGGCTAGAGACGCAGCTAGTTCTGCAGCTTCTGTCAGCCAGGATGATGATGGGAATCCTCTAATGGGACATGCCAATGACATCACACGTGTACACGGATATTTTCGTAGGGGAATATAATTTCCCTTTGCTTATTTCATATTCAGTGATTATCAGAATAGAGACCATTGGGACGATTTTCATCTCATGACCTCCTGATGCGATTTTGGAGGGGGCTTCGATTTAGATGGCCAGTGCTTCCGCCCGAAACAGGCAGTATCTCATTAATATATTTAAATCAGGGTTCTAAGACATATTTAGGACACAGATGCCATTTTAGCCTTTCATTGGGTGAAGCATGCTCTGTGCACCGTCCGCCCAGTGAATTTGAGCATAGCGCAGCCAAACCATCGGTCCAAAGAGCTTTTTAAATGAGGGGACCTGGAGAAGAACGAATGCTCCTCCTGGACCCTGCAAAAATATTCCTGCCCTGCTGCCCTGTACACCCCTCCACCACCCCGCCCCCCCCCCCCCCCCCACCCTGCCCTCCCTGAGTTGCTCTCCCCTTCTCTTCAGTGGGAACCTTCTCTCTTGGCTCCATGGAGAAACCATCAAATTTCCTGCCCACCCGATCAGTGAGTTGCCCGTCAGCAATCGTTCGGCGGTGGCAGCTCACCGATGTTATTATAATGAGGCCCAACCACGAAAATGGATCAGGCCTTCCGCCAACGTCATCGGGAGGGCGGAGGAGACCCCGGCACCACCCCTGCCGCTGTACGGGGGATACTGGATCGACCCCTATAATTCAAAGCATGCGATGAGCAAAGATCCACTGATCAATCGCAGCTTTTAAGGCATAACTTGTTTGAACAAATTCTGGATAGAATGCTCCTTACCAACAGAGACTGTTTAAAAATAAAAGTGAAACCAAAACAAAATACTACCATTCACAGGCCAGAATTTCCTTGATCCGACTTATGCCGTGATTAGTCTGAGATTTCCCCAGTTTCTATGTTGATCTTGCTGATGGCAGTTTATGCCAAATTTTCCTGAGAATCTCATTAGTATACATTAGAACATAAAAACGGGTGTGAAACAAGTGGAAATCAACGTAAACAATTGGGTCCCGAGGACAGCTCGGAGAATACCCCATTTTCCCTCCTCATTTTATTGATGTGATGAAAATTACAATTTGAAGCCATCAAACCAGCATCTGTTGTGCCTCCAGAAGCAGCTCTGGAGAATGAATTTTGGCCCATTTTCATCGCCATGCAGCGACCCTCAGGTAAGTCCCGGGAGGAAGGGGAGGAGTACGTGAAGGGCGGGTAGAAGTTTGGAACTCTCTTCCGCAAACGGCAATTGATACTAGCTCAATTGCTAAATTTAAATGTGAGATAGATAGCTTTTTGGCAACCAAAGGTATTAAGGGATATGGGCCAAAGGCAGGTATATGGAGCTAGATCACAGATCAGCCATGATCTTATCAAATGGCGGAGCAGGCACGAGGGGCTGAATGGCCTACTCCTGTTCCTATGTTCCTATGATGATGCATTTTGTGTTGTGGTTTGGCTGGCAATGCTCTTCTACCAATGACTAAAGAATAACCAGTGACAGCAGAATGAAGCCTAAGGACATATTCTAACAGTGTCACGTTTGGCAGAAAAGCCTGTCCTTCCTGTACAGAGTGACCAAATAAACCATCAACATGCAAGTACAAGAGAAGAGATGAAGTTACCTTTTAGGATGGATAATGCTAATTATTGTTAATAATAATGCAGGGAACCTTTCCTTGTACGCTATGTGTAGTAAAATTGTAAACCCAATCTTTGTAAACAGGCTTATGATTTTGTTACACATTACACAGAAAGGAAATCATCTTCCAGTAAAAGAAAATATAACTTTTCATCATAATAGGAACATAAAGCGATAAGAACGCCCCAGGCATTCTTGGTGAAAAGAGAAAAATAGTAATAATATAGCAGACATGATTTATGTTATTGGGTTTATTACTGTAGAAAGTAGCATCACAGAACAGTCATTACCTGTTTCCCTGAGTGACTACAAATAAGACCACTGAAGGCTCCTTCCCTGAAAGCATATCACCATTGCTACAAAACTGTGTCCCACAGCAACAAACTCAAAATTAAAATTGTACCTGACTGGAGCTCTGGATGTTTTCTTCTAGTTTCAGTTCCATGTTTATGACTAGTGATTGTTTTTATTTTATTTTGAGTTTATCATTTTCTCTCTGTAGGTCATTCTGGGAAATGCACCATTCCAAGTCCAAGCCAATGAGTAGATGACCAGTTCCATTGACTTTGAAAATGCTGCTCTGTCGTCATTTGGACATGCACAAGAGGGGCTCACAGAAATCTGCCCAATTATTTTTTTCCCATCCCTATTTGAATTACCCAAACTTCCTATTATCTCAGCATTATCTTTATGACCTCTTTCTTTAGAAATACATTCAGTTGGGGGTTGGGGATAGTATTTTATCATGGATAGAGGATTAGTTAATGGACATAAAACAGAGAGTAGGAATAAACAGGTCATTTTCAGGTTGGTAGGTTGTAACTCATGGGGTTCTGCAAGGATCAGTGCTTGGGCTTCAGCTATTACAATCTATATTAATGGCTTAGATGAATGGACCGAGTGTAATGTATCCAAGTTTGCTGATGATACAAAGCTAGGTGGGAAAGTATGCTATGAGGAGGACACAAAGGGGTCAATTTTCAAAGGCTGGCTGGATGGCAGCGGTGGGGGCGGGTGGGGGGGGATGGCGGAGGGTGATTTGCAGGTGCCAAACCCAGAAAGCAATTAGGCAGGTTGCAATCCGATCGCAACCCTAATGAGGCCAATTGAAGCGTCTTCCAGGTTTTGTGATGGAGCTGCAATGCCAGGGGGGGGGGGGAGGGGTAGAAAGAGAGTGAGAGAGACCTCATCAGTCGCTGCAAGAGAGAATTAGGGGGGAGGGTAGACAAAGATCAGAGGGGGAGACAAAGATCGTGGGGGGAGACAAAGATCGGGGAGGGGACATTGGACATCGTCGGGGTGGGGGGGGGGGTGGTGACCTCGGTGAGGCATCGGTGGGGGGAGACCTCGGAGAGACATCGGACATCGAAGCAGAGGGACACCATTTGAAAGATAGGTTTATTTATTTTTTCTACATTGTGAAACTTTATTTTATTTCATTTATTTACTTTATTTTTAACTGATCCGGCCCTCTAGGCGTGAATCAGAAGCCATGGGGAAGCCGCCCAGGTAACTTGAAAATCATTTTAAGTGGCCAATATGTAAGAAATAAAGTACCTTAAATAACTTGGTACATTTGCTTGTTTAAATATCGTCCCGTCGGCTTTTATTGTCGGCTGGACTTCCGGGTTCAGGAACAGCGTACGCACCCAGGTGCTTCTGTATGAAACTCGGAAGTTGGCCGGTTGGAGCTGAGATTCATCCCCGCTCCGGATTTTTGCGATATTCTTTGCCCCCCCGCCCCCAACGCATCCGGACTTGCATTTGAAAATTGAGCCCAAAGAGTTTGCAAAGGGACAGAGGCAGGTTAGGTGAGTGGGCAAGAAAGTGGCAGATGGCGTACAATGTGGGGAAATGTAAGGTTATTCACTTTGGTAGGAAGAATAGAAAAGCAGAACATTTTTAAATGGTGAGAAACTATTAAATGTTGGTGTTCAGAGAGATTTGGGTGTCCTTGTACAAGAAACACAAAAAGTTAGCATGCAGGTACAGTAAGCAATTAGGAAGGCAAATGACATGTTGACCTTTATTGCAAGGGGATTGGAGTACAAGAATAAGGAAGTCTTACTACAATTGTACAGGGCTTTGCTGAGATCTAACCTGGAGTACTGTGTACAGTTTTGGTCTCCTTATCTAAGGAAGGATATACATGCGTTATAGAGGCGGTGCAATGAAGGTTCACTTGATTGATTCCTGGGATGAGAGGGTTGTCTTATGAGGAGAGATTGAGTAGAATGGGCCTATACTTACTGGAGTTTAGAAGAATGAGAGGTGATCTCATTAAAACATACAAGATTCTGAGGGGGCTTGACATGCTGAGAGGTTGTTTCCCATGGCTGGAGAGTCTAGAACTAGGGGCATAGTCTCAGGATAAGGGGATTGAAGACCGAGATGAAGAGGAATTTCATCACACAGAGGGTTGTGAATCTTTGGAATTCTCTACCTCAGAGGGCTGTGGATGCTGAGTCGTTGAATATGTTCAAGGCTTAGATGGATAGATTTTTGGACTCTAGGGGAATCAAGGGATATGGGGATTGGGCAGGAAAGTGGAGTTGAGGTCGAAGATCAGCCATGATCTGATTGAATGATGGAGCAGGCTCGGGGGGTCATATGGCCTACTCCTTCTTCTATTTCTTATGTTCTTAGTTGTCTCTTAAACTTCTGAACAATTTGATGTAATGGCCTTCCTTATTCCATTTTTCCATAATCTTTTGTGTATAATAATTCAGCCAGAATTTCCTATTTACTTCTAAATCCCTAGTTGCTCCTAACGTCCTAATTGTTAAATAATGTAACTTCTTGTGCAAACATTATATTATCAATGCTTTTTGATACCATCTCTCTCCCTCTGTCTCTCCTTCTGTCTCTCATATTCTGTCTCTCTCTCTCTCTCTTTCTCTGTCTCTCTCACTCAGTCTTCCCAATGCATAAGTTTTAAAATGTTCGGTCAATTCAGAACTTAGTTGGATTTTATTTTAAACAAGATCTGGGGTGAAATTCAACTTCGGCAGGCATGCAAAATGGGCAGTAGTGGATCAGCCGCCCATTATATGCTCTGCCCTGTTTGCCGTTCCATTGACTTTAAACTTTAGCAAATATATTAACCTAAGCGAAAAATAGCGAGGAGAGACAGAGGAAGAGATAAAGAAAGACAGAGTGATACAGACAGACAGACAGACAGACAGATAGGTTGCCTTTCCTCAACCTAAATTGTAAGTTTATCGAAGTAGGTTTCTTTTTCTTAACACCTATTGTAGTCCTAATGTATATCTAAATATTCTAATAATAGATATCAATGAAGATTATTGATCATATAAAGTAGCATCAAATGAGATTGTGTTGTGAAATATTTTTGCTTCTATCTCCAATTTGTCTTTTGCTCGGCAGTCTCTTTCTCCATATGGTAGCAATGTTTTGTCATAATCTTCATTTTGTTTCAGGAATAACTCTACAATGCTGACAGTGTTGATGTGTTTAAATGATCGTACATTGGAATGAAGGAGAACCATGACCGCTGGCTGGTTGTCTTGGCTTTTGAGACCACTGGTAAAATGATAAATTGTGTCATGCAGATCATGGCCACAGGGTCTGGCAGTGAAGTAGTGGAGATGGATGGCTTATGTTATTGATTCTGGATGAAGCAGTCTATCAGAGGAAGACAGTACTACAGTTCTGGCACCTTAGGTGAAAAATGCTATAAAGCATTCAACAGCTGCTAACAAGTCTGCAGCGCCTCTTTCGATGTCACTATGATCTCTACAGTTTGATTAAGGCATGTACATAGTTTCAGTAGACTCGAACTATTGACCCAAGCTAGTGGTGGGTATCTCAAGATACTGTGCATTCTTTAGGGCCAATTTTAATCCTGCCCACCCATTGGAAACTGGGCAGGCAGTTAAAATGACCACAGCGATTTACCCCCTTCGATCCCTCTGCCTTCCCAGGGTTTCAATTTTAACCTGCTGTTTTAAGCAATCAAGCAGGACACCTGCATAGAATATAAGAGCAAGGAGGTTATGATGGAGCTGTATAAAACACTGGTTAGGCCACAGCTGGAGTACTGTGTGCAGTTCTGGTCGCCACACTACAGGAAGGATGTGATCGCTTTGGAGAGGGTGCAGAGGAGATTCACCAGGATGTTACCAGGGCTGGAGCGCTTCAGCTATGAAGAGAGACTGGGAAGATTGGGTTTGTTTTCCTTGGAGCAGAGGAGGCTGAGGGGGGACATGATTGAGGTGTACAAAATTATGAGGGGCACAGATAGGATGGATACTAAGGAGCTTTTTCCCTTCGTTGAGGGTTCTATAACAAGGGGACATAGATTCAAGGTAAAAGGCGGGAGGTTTAGAGGGGATTTGAGAAAGAACTTTTTCACCCAGAGGGTGGTTGGAGTCTGGAACTCACTGCCTGAAAGGGTTGTGGAGGCAGGAACCCTCACAACATTCAAGAAGCATTTGGATGAGCACTTGAAATGCCATAGCATACAAGGCTACGGACCAAATGCTGGAATATGGGATTAGAGTAGACAGGGCTGATGGCCGGCACGGACACGATGGGCCGAAGGGCCTCTATCCGTGCTGTATAACTCTATGACTCTATGACTATGACCCACCGGAAGGCAAGGCTCTTTCTTTAAATATTTAGGTTGGGCTCTAATGATATAATCGGGACCCAACTGCAATTTTAACCTGTGGTCTGAGCGGCCAAACTAATGGCAAGTGAATCCAGAGCCAGAAGAGATCCAGTGAGGTAAGTTATTTTTAATTTTTGCTTGTTTCCTTATAGGCCAGGAGGAGCACGAACACTGCTCCTGGGCCCCCAAGATAACCTTGGGCCTTCCCTGCCTGGGGCTTTCCTCTCACTCTTCTGGCCGTACTGCCATCCCAACGACCACCTCCCCCCACTCCCCACCCTCCTAACCATTTACCTGATTGCCAGGGACCATTCCTTCGGGTCCCCAGTGATAGCCTCCTGCCACCCAAAATCCCGCTCACAGATTTGGGCGGGAAACTGATGGGGCCTGCAGATGAAGCCCAGGAATTAAAATCTCCCGGATCTCATGCTGTGGAAGGTCAGACAGTTACCGTCCACCTCGGCCCTTGCCCACACAAATCCCGCCGGGACTTTTGTTTATGTAGTACACTAAAATTGGAACTCAGTGAAATGTACTCATTTACTCATTTTTAGGTGTAATTTCAAAGGCACTGATGAATGTCACCCATATACTTTCCTTGATTTTCTCCAGCTTCCTCTTATAAATTTCACTTTGAGGCAACCTATACTTATATTGTGTTTAACATGTAACTGTTATGGTCTGGAAATTTGATGGTGCCACACCCGCTTATCGGGCACTAAACTGACGCCTAAGCCTCCTATATGGTGGGAAGGAAACCAATGCTCAGTATGAGTCAGAGGTGCACCGCCCGCCATATTGGTATAGTCAAAAAAATCGACGCCCAGGGCCTGTGCCTGAAACAGGCATCAGGTCCTTCGTAAATGCAATTATGTGGCCTAACATTACATGCAAGTAACATTGGGCTGCCCTGAACGCTCCCGACTCCTGGCCACAGCTGTGTTCAGGAAAACATGGTCTACATGCCGCCCATATCAGGTTCGCCTCGGGCCTACCCATTCAGGCGCAGGGATGATTCCCTGCACCCAGTTCGTGCTGGCAGGGGGAGGGAAATCTGGTGAAATTGTCCAAGTGGTCCAAGTCAAGGTGATCCGAAATGTAACCTTTTCATAATCTACGAACATTTATGGGGTCATTGAACACCTCCGATTTGTGGGAACTGGGAGGCTCAGTGGGTTAGATTGGCTTTTCACCTCTGGGACCGCAGTTCAAATCCAGCCCAGACTGAGGAGTGAAAGTGGCCACTGTCTAAAGCCTGAAAGGGTTATATGTGAAATGAATGTGGGCTATTTCAATCCATGATGGGCATGGGCCAGGAGCACAAAACTGGCCCTAATTAAGCACTAATCAGCAATCTCACTCAGAGAGGCCACAGGATGGTTGGTGTAGGAAATTATCAAAAATGTCACAGGCAGTAGGATGTGCTCTTCCACATTTGGAACTAAGGCACATTGTTGCGAGAGAGTATCTCGCTATGCTGTATCTCAGCTGCCTGAAATGGGAGGAATTCCATTCCCCAGCCAAAACATCCGTCACCATGATGAGCGCATAAATTTTAAAAAACTTCCAATTTAAAGCCATCCTGATGAATGAGAGAATTTTGTGTTCTCTCTCCATCGTTTTTATGTATTACTCGATGTGTTAAAGAATGCGCCAAGAAGCTACATTAATTGCCAAGAAATGTTATTGGTGCTAGTGTTTTATCTTATATTTCCGTTAGTAAAAGTTTTCTTAATGAGGTGTTGTCTGATGTACAATTTGTTCCTTTCATTTATGCATTTTACTGGATTATTTTTGAACAATTTAAAACACGGCAAATAAACAAACTTCTGCAGATCCCTGTGACTCTAAAACTCAGCTGGATCCCTTTTTGTTAATGTTGCAACTACTCATTACATCGGTTTAAAAATAATTATTTGATTACACTCTTATATTCTGTGGTTTTTTTTGTTTACCTTGCTGGATTACTGACTGACAATACTATTCTATAATAAGATGGATAATGTAAAAAGTTTTAAAACAGAAATAGACAATTTCGTAGAAGTAAAGGGAATTAGGGATTATGGGGAGTGGGCAGGAAATTGGACATGAATTTAAATTTGTGGTTAGGATCAGATCAGCCATGATCTTATTGAATGGCGGAGCAGGCTCGAGGGGCCGATTGGCCTACTCCTGCTCCTATTTCTTATGTTCTTATGTTCTTAAATGTTAATTACCATTTCTGGGGAGATGTTCGAGAATCTTTCCCTGGAGAAAAGTTTCCATAGTGAAGTTAAATCCTGACAGGATGTGGATATTCTTACCTCCTCCCAATTGTGCTTCCTGATGGAAAGTAAATAATTATATAACATTCCTCTTATTTTTAAGCCCAGTATTAAGTAATATTTTTGTTCATCTCCTCCAATTGCACATAATAGGATACCAATGTATTTAATATATATTACTCTCCCTAGTTGCACATTAGCGGAGGCTGTAAATTATGAATGCTGAAAGGATTCTGTGCTTGTAGTGTGTTTCTTTGGAGCAATGGGTCAGTCAACGTTTTCCTGACAATGATATATTAACTCAGCTGGACTTCAAAAATTTCGCAACTAACCGGCTGTACTTCAGTAAGTTAAATCTATATCCTGTGTACTCAACAAGTTCAGACACTGCAAATGTATTCTTCCTTGTTTTTTTTAATAACAAAGGGCAGTTCAATGTCAGGTTGAAAATCTTTGGTCCCAGTTTTAATTCCGGGCCGGTTTTGGGCAGCTGAGTTTGAAATTCACTGCTGCCCTAGAAAACAGGCCCAGGATATTGTAACCCACAGGCCTCATTAGAATCGCACGGTCAGGTTTCCTAATTGATTCAGTGACCCGTCAGGAAACACGTCCACTTCTGGAGCGCAATTTCCAGTGGGTCAACCAGGGTATTTAAAGCTGCAATGCACCTCTTAAAGTGAGCTTGCATTGTTTCCTGGCACCTTTAAATTCAGTTCCCAGTCATATCAGTCAGTTTGTGAACCCAATGTCACTAAGTTTAACTTTTAATGAACAATATGTGCTCCCCTTCATGTCCAACATATGTCCCATTCCTTCCACCCTATAATCAAATGCATCTGCCCAAATTCCAAAATTAATGGCCCGTAAATTGTTCTGAGCGATGAAGCAACAGTGCTCAGCGCTTGTTAGATTTAAATTCACGCAGTAAGTTACTGCGTTCTTTTTGGTGGCAACTTCCTTGAACTGCGAGTTCAAGAAACAGGAGCGATCTTTCCCGGGCTGTGTCAGCGGGGAAAGGATTGCTGTGTCCCCTCAACCAACCAGCTTGAAGCAAGCCACGCAGTGAGAACCAGGAAGTGAATCTCATTCACAAACCGCGTAAACTAAGAACCAGGAAGTGCCTGATAAGGTTAGTAAATGTATTATAATATGAGATAGAGAATGAGAAATAAAGAGAGGGTAAGATTAAAAGACTGAGATAAAAGAGACAGAAAGAAAAAGTTAAAAAAAAATTTTTACATCTTTTAATTAATTTTTTTAAATGTGCAAAAACTATTAAAATCAAGAGTAATGAGACTCCACATTTTTAAAAGTTAATTTTCAGTGCCAGAAAGGTTGTTTGGTATGCATTAATACATACCACACTGTTAAAAGTTAGTTTGGACCTAAAAAACTCAGTGCACCTTTTTTGTGGTGAGGTTGGTTAGTTTTCATCTGGCAGGAGAGCAAGTTGGCGCTGGTCCATAGATTGCAGCTGGCGAGGTCCCTTTAACGTGAAGCTTTTAGATCACTGGTGAATCAGGAAGAACAAGTACTAGATTCCTGCATTTGACTGTGATGTGCGGTCACCGGAATTTGCTCTTCGATTTGCCCATTAATAACGGTGAGCGCTGTTAGGCTCACCGTTATTTTATAAGCAATTTCTGGCCCAATGTCAACTAACATTGCAAGATCACCAGCTACTACAGGAACACTCTCTGCACACAAAAATTTCAAACAACATTGTGCTTTTACTAGCCTACAGAAAGGCTTACACACTATTTCTCACCATGCTGTGAGCCTCCAGTGCCTGTCTTAAGTGCTCTTTTACCTACTTTTGTGCTTCTAAGAGATGTTCCCCTATTGGCTGCAACATGCCTGCTATGGCTCTTTCAACGACTCACGAGATGCTTGAGGTCATCGACCTCTAGGAGCTCAGGTTTGAGAGGGCCCAGTTGCAGAAAGTAACAACTCGGCATCTGAAAGGACAGTCTGGCTTAGCTTGTTTTCTGGCACCAGGGTATTTTTTCAGGACATCACGAGGGTACAGCAATGTTGTCATCATAAGATATGGCATTGTGATCCATTCCCATTGCACGATTGCTCCTGCGACTGGAGCATATCTACTAATCGCCTTATCCATTCGGTCCATCAGCCTATCCACAATGGAGGAAATGGTTGAGCCCAGAGCCTGCATAGCTCCAGTATGAGCTATCCTGGGAGATGTTACTATTGGTTCCATAGAGGGGGGCTCAGCTACAGCAATCATTTAGGTGACTACAAGCTTCATGGTGACTGAAGAGTGTTGATGCCATGCATGAGAACCCTAGATAAGTTGGTAATGAACTCCACCCTACTATTTGACATGTTTTGGAAGCTCCCTGGTGGGCTAATCAATCTATTTAGCAATTGATGGAGCAAAAAATCATCTTTCTTTTAAATGTTGGGCCCCTGAAGTCGCATCTCGCTCCACTTCAGCAGTGCTGGGATGTAAGCAGGACCTCCGCTTAGCTCTTTCCTGGGCCTTTCTTGTCCCTTCCATCCGTTCCTGCTCACTTGTGCTCAGTAAATCCCCCCCCCCCCCAATGCAGTCACCTCGAAATCACTAGCTAAGTTATGGAGAAACTGATTTCTGTGCTGGTATTTGGCAAGGTAAGAGCGAGTGACAGTGCATTGTCATCAGAGTTATCCTCATCAGCCTGTCTAAGAACACAAGAACCTCAGAAATAGGAGTAGGAGTAGGCGACACGGTGCCTCGAGCCTACTCCGCCATTCAATCAGATGATGGCAAATCTTCAACCTCAACTCCACTTTCCTGCCCGATCCCCATATCCCTTGATTCCCCTAGAGTCCAAAAATCTATCTATCACAGCCTTGAACATATTCAATGACTCAACATCGACTGCCTTCTGGGGTAGAGAATTCCAAAGATTTACAATCTTCTGAGTGAAGAAATTCCTCCTCATCTCAGTCTTAAATTGCTGACCCCTAATCCTGCGACTATGCCCCCTAGTTCTAGACTCTCCAGCCATGGGGAACAGCCTCTCAGCATCTACCCTGTCAAGACCCCTCACAATCTTATATGTTTCAATGAGATCACCTCTCATTCATCTAAACTCCAGAGAGTAAAGGCCCATTCTACTCAACCTCTCCTCATAGGACAACCCTTTCATCCCAGGAATTAATCTAGTGAACCTCCGTTGCACTGCATCTAAGGCAAGTATTATCCTTCCTTAGATAAGGAGAACAAAACTGTACACAGTACTCCAGGTGAGGTCTCACCAAAACCCTGTACAATTGTAGTAAGACTTCCTTATTCTTGTACTCCAACCCCTTGCAATAAAGGCCAACATGCCATTTGCTTTCCTAATTGCTTGCTGAACCTGCATGCTAAATTTTTGTGTTTCTTGTACGAGGACACCCAAGTCTCTCTGAACACCAACATTTAATAGTTTCTCACCATTTAAAAAATATTCTGTTTTCCTATTCTTCCTACCAAAGTGAATAACCTCACATTTCCACACATTATACTCCATCTGACACGTTCTTGCCCACTCACTTAACCTGTCTATATCCCTTTGCAGACTTTTTGTGTCCTCACAGCTTACTTTCCCACCTAGCTTTGTATCGTCAACAAATTTGGATACATTACACTCGGTCCCTTCATCTAAGTCATTAATATAGATTGTAAATAGCTGAGGCCCAAGCACTGATCCTTGTGCCACCCCATTAGTTACAGCTTGCCAACTTGATCATGACTTGTTTATCCCTACTCTCTGTTTTCCATCCGTTAACCAATCCTCTATCCATGCTAAATGTTACACCCAACCCCATGAGCCCTTATCTTGTGTAATAAGCTTTTATGTGGCACCTTATCGAATGCCTTTTGAAAATCCAAATATATTACATCCACTGGTTCTACTTTATCTACCCTGCTAGTTACATCCTCAAAAAACTCTAATAGATTTGTCAAACATTATTTCCCTTTCATAAAACCATGTTGACTCTGCCTAATTGTATTATAATTTTCTAAGTGCCCTGTTACCACTTCCTTAATAAAGGATTCCAGCATTTTCCCGACGACTGATGTCAGGTAAACTGGCCTATAGTTCCCTGTTCTCTCTCGCCCTCCTTTCTTGAATAGCGGGGTCACATTTGCTACCTTCCAATCCGTTGGGACCGTTCTGGAATCTAGGGAATTTTGGCAGATTATAACCAATGCATCCACAATCTCTGCAGCCACCTCTTTGAGAAACCTTGGATGTAGGCCATCAGGTCCGGGGGATTTATTGGCTTTTAGTCCCATTAGTTTCTCTACTGATATTAATTACTTTAATTTCCTCACTCTCATTAGACCCTTGGTCCCCCACTATTTCTGGTATGTTTTTTGTGTCTTCTATTGTGAAGACAGATACAAAATATTTGTTAAATGCATCTTCCATTTCCTGATTCCCCATTATAATTTCTCTTGTCTCAGCCTCTAAGGGACCAATGTTTACTTTTGCTACTCTCTTCCTTTTTACATACTTGTAGAAGCTCTTACAATCTGTTTTTATATTTCTAGTTTACATTCATATTCTATTTTTTCTCTTTTTATCAATTTATTGGTCGTCCTTTGCTGGTTTCTAAAACTCTCCCAATCCTCAGACTTAATACTTTTCTTGGTAACATTAAAGGCCTGTTTTAATCTTTTTTTTGTTCATTCATGGGATGTGGGTGTCACTGGCAAGGCCAGCATTTATTGCCCATCCCTAATTGCCCTTGAGAAAGTGGTGGTGAGCCGTCTTCTTGAACCGCTGCAGTCCGTGTGGTGAAGGTTCTTCTACAGTGCTGTTAGGAAGGGAGTTCCAGGATTTTGACCCAGCGACGATGAAGGAACGGTGATATATTTCCAAGTCAGGATGGTGTGAGACTTGGAGGGGAACATGCAGGTGGTGCTGTTCCCATGTGCCTGCTGCCTTTGTCCTTCTACGTGGTAGATGTTGCGGGTTTACGAGATGCTGTTGAAGAAGCCTTGGCGAGTTGCTGCAGTGCATCCTGTAGATGGTACACACTGCAGCCACGGTGCGCCAGTAGTGAAGGGAGTGAATGTTTATGGTGGTTCATGGGGGACAATCAAGCGGGCTGCTTTGTCCTGAATGGTGTCGAGCTTCTTGAGTGTTGTTAGAGTTGCACTCATCCAGGCAAGTGGAGAGTATTCCATCACACTCCTGACTTGTGCCTTATAGATGGTGGAAAGGCTTTGGGGAGTCAGGAGGTGAGTCACTCGCCGCAGAATACCCAATTTCTGACCTGCTCTCGTAGCCACAGTATTTATGTGGCTGGTCCAGTTAAGTTTCTGGTCAATGGTGACCCCCAGGATGTTGATATGTTGATGGTGGGGGATTTGGCGATGGTAATGCTGTTGAATGTCAAGGGGTGGTGGTTAGATTCTCTCTTGTTGGAGATGGTCATTGCCTGGCATTTATCTGGAGCGAATGTTACTTGCCACTTATCAGCCCAAGCTTGGATGTTGTCCAGGTCTTGCTGCATTCAGGCACAGATTGCTTCATTATCTGAGGGGTTGAGAATGGAACTGAACACTGTGCAATCATTTCTGAACTTATGTTGGAGCAGCTGAAGATGGTTGGTCCTAGGACACTGCCCTGAGGAACTCCTGCAGCAATGACCTGGGGCCGAAATGACTGGCCTCCAACAACCACTACCATCTTCCTTTGTGCTAGGTATGACTCCAGCCACTGGAGAGTTTTCCCCGATTCCCATTGACTTCAATTTTACTAGGGCTCCTTGGTGCCACACTCGGTCAAATGCAGCCTTGATGTCCAGGGCAGTCACTCTCACCTCACCTCTGGAATTCAGCTCTTTTGTCCATGTTTGGACCAAGGCTGTAATGAGGTCTGGAGACAAGTGGTCCTGGCGGAACCAAAATTGAGCATCAGTGAGCAGGTTATTGGTGAGTAAGTGCCACTTGATAGCACTGTCGATGACACCTTCCATCACTTTGCTGATGATTGAGAGTAGACTGATGGGGCGGTAATTGGCCGGATTGGATTTGTCCTGCTCTTTGTGGACAGGACATACCTGGGCAATTTTCCACACTGTTGGGTAGATGCCAGTGTTGTAGCTGTACTGGAACAGCTTGGCAAGAGGCGCAGCTAGTTGTAGTATAAAGTGACCGGTTACAACCTCCACCAACTCCCCAATTAATTTATTAATTTGGGAAACTCAGCATTTTCTTTTCTAGAATGTGTACAAATTCACATTATAAAAGTTTACCTATTGGCAGTGTATGTTGGGAAATCCTGAGCACGTTCTCCACAATTTCCCTCATAGGTCCAACCAGTGAGCAAGTTCCTGTGGCACAGAAGGGTGCATTCAGTAAATGGGCCTTCTGGTTCATTAATCTACTGAGTTTCACCAGGTCCTGGGTTAGCCACCAAACTGGGCACTTCATTTCGGAGAAGGAAAGAAAAGGAACAAGCAGGTTTGATGCATCAGTTATCCCTCCCAAATAATGCATCTTCTGCCACCGCAGGCACAGAGTATCACTGATGGTGAGCTCGGAGATATCTGCAGCCAATAGCAACTCCGACTCCAGCTGAAGAAGAAGGTGCAGGCATAATGGATGCAGCAGTAAAACTGGAGGATAAAGTGGGAATAAATATATGTTTTAAATTGATATTTTGCAGGGGCTACTTAAAATCCAGCAGGTGGAGTTCCCTGATGCCATAGCTAGTTCAGGCATTGGGAAGCTGAGCCATGCAGATCAGGACAGTCGCAGATTTGAAGCTCAGATTGTTGTGATTCATTGACCTTAGCCAAGGCTGCATTAGGCGTACTAAAACTGACCAAGAAAAATCAGCCTGGGTTCCTGCTTCTGTTTGCTATCTCTGCCAGATGTGCATTTGTGCTGATGTAGGTTGAGAACTGAATTGGGCTCAGCTTTGGTGCCCCTTTCAGTCTAATAGTCTGACAACATTCTACCTCAGCTCGCAGATGAAGAATGACTATTTGGGCAAGAAACCAATATCGTGGGAGCATATCCCACAAAGGGGTCACTGCAGAGGGGAGGAAAATTTTGATGGGGAAAGAAAAGAACAAAAGAGACAGTATTACATGTTGCTTTATTATGTGCTCCTCAAAACTGGTATTGGAGTTGGGCAAAGATAATATTCAATACTGACTTTAATAAAGAAAATGTGTTGCAGACAACTTTCCCCTGAGATCTACTTCTTTCTCAAGTGTGTCTTCGGATCGTCTTCCTCTTCATAATGTTCAATATCGTGCATTAGACAACAACTATAATTGCATGACTGTGACTGTAATGAGATACAATCTGTCAAGAGTTGCCATTTTTTAATGTCATATATTGTTTTTGTTATCGTTGCTCGAAACCTCTTGTTGTTCTACTGTTGCAGGACAACTTAAATTAGATGGCAATAACATTATCTTTATAGTTTACGAGCTCTGCAATTATTTTGGATGACAGTCTTTTAAAGAGACTGTTTTTGTAACACTTCATGATGCATTTCCTGTGTAACCGTCAATTTATACACGACTAGCATTTGCTGCAAATAAATTGAAATAAATTGCCATGATAGCTTCTTCAAGCCACTCCAGGGAAAAGAATTAGAAAGAGAAAGGTAAAATCGTTTTTGCAGTTCTACTATAAACAAACATAGGCCTAGAAATTAGTTTAGGCCAGTTTTGAAGCACCAAATGGGCACAGGGAACGATTCCCTGCGCTAGAATGGAGGCCCAAGGATCGTGACAAATTGGTCCATGGACCTCATCTGCACAATCATAGTGAGCTGCCGGCATCTGGTTGATAAGCCCCCACCTCCTCCCCTTCCCCCCCCACCTCCCCTCCCCCACCTCCCCCCGCTAAGAACTGGCCCCTGCTAAGGGGTGGCCGGAAACGGGAGTTTGGGAGGGGATAGAGAGAGAGAGAGAGAGATGGGGCAGGGAGAAGTGTGGGGCTAGGGTGAACAGAGAATAGGGAGCAGGGGATAGGAGGTTAGGGCTCGAGGGTGAAGAGTGGATGACTTGGAACTGGGAGGGGGTTGGGGATTGAGGTTCGGGGCAGGGGGAAGAGAGGGAGACTGGGGAATGGGGCGGGGGTAAAGGGAGACTGGGGAATAGGGAATGGGGATCAGGGAGAGAAGCAGACTGGGGAATGGGGACGGGAGATTGGGGCTCGGACAAGGGGAGAGAGGTAGACCGGGGGCAGGAGATTGGGTCTCAGGCAGGTCGGAGAGAAAGAAACTTGGGACTGGGGGTTGGGGGATTGGAGCTTGGGCGGGGGAGAGGGAAGGCTGGGGAATGGGGTGGGGGTGGGGGTGAGCATGGGGCATTTTACTACATTAAAGGAGCTATATAAATGCATGTTGTTGTTGTTGTTAAGTTCAAGTACAAAATGACTGCGGTGTAAAGGGATTTGGGGACAAGAGTATAGAGCTTGGATTTGCCTGACCTAGGGGTGCAATGTGTGGTTGGTGGAGATGGCATACTGGTCCAGTATGTCCTGCACCTCCAACATTGACATAAACGTGAGCTAGTGCCTGTCTGCTTTGGTTATAATGGATTCTGAGTTGTCTATCGTCTTCTCTAAGATTTTGATCATTTATTTCGTTATGAGCTTGCCACCTTAGCTGGAATCCTTGGCCCTGGGGAACGTAAGCTGCTCCGGATCCTATTATTCGGCCATGGTTTCCTCCACGTTGCTGGGCGCCGTTGATTAGACCTCCCAATTGTGCAGGTGTGCATCTTATCATTAAGGAATTTTATGGGTTTGGAGTATTTGTTTGATTATCCCATTGGATCTCTCGTATCCCCTGGTTCTGGAGATCAACACCAATTGTGCCATGGGTTCTAATGGCTCCATCGGCATCAAAGCCTTTTATTTCAAAAACTATTGCTTGATCTTGTGGAAGTATGGGGTAGGATTATTTCCTCTAACAAAGCAATTGTTTGAATTTCCTAGATGGATAGACTTGGCCAATTCCGACAGGGTTTGCCATTTTGTCAGGACCTAACCTCGGTTAGGATTTAATATGAACTTTATAAGAAATTTCTAAACCTCAATGTTATATTGAGGGAGTTCTGATTTAAGTTCTACAAGGCCTGATCAGGGACTTGTTGTCTCTTGAGACTTAAATCTGGGTCTTAGTACCACTGTCAGTAAAACACTCCTTCTATACTTGATCATCCATCAGATATATATAAAAAAAAAATATATATAAAAGTATATATATATATATATAGATATAACTATAAGTATAGGGTTCTGTTTCAACTCATTACGTGTTGGGCGCCAACTGTGGTGATTTTACAATCCTAGCACCTTTGGGACTATCCCAGATCAGGCGTACTTCTCAGGCGTTCACTCTCAACCTAAGATCGAGGTAGCCTAATCCTAAAGACACTGAATGGGTCTGAAGGTCTGGTCTATCTCTCCCCAAGGGAAAGGGATCACCCAAGAATATTACCGGCCTCCAGATAGCGTTTTTAGCAAGTTCCAGCCGGATTGTAATATCCCGGATATTGTGAGGGTCAGGGGGTTTCTCCTCAGTAATGTACCTCTTCACCAAAAGAATGTACTGAGATAGGATTCACGAGCTAGTGATACAGAAGACTATACGAGACAATATAAAAACTATACAGAGGTTTATTGATGAAATATTTTGCAATCTACAGCTGGTGAGACCGGTCAATCGCAACACTAACAGTTTCTTAAAAAGGTAAAAATTATAATTCTGAAAAGTATCTTGACAGGTTCTTAAAAAGGTAAAAATTATAATTCTGAAAAGTATTTAGACAGGATATCCATCAATTATCAAGGTAGCTTTTACCTTATATCTCTGAGTAGTAGAAGACTATAGAGTTACCTTACTCTGATAGTCAAGAGACGCTTCTACCCTTCTAAGCGAATCTAAAAAACTTGAGCTGAGCTCTCAGAATTTATACCATTTTTTCCAATTACTTAATCTTGGCTGTGAGCATTTTTGTTGCCAAGGCTCATGTTGATTAACTTGGTTTCAATTCTTACTTATTAATATTAATCAAAACTAGTTACATTTTTGCTGACCGCTGTTTTTCTTCAGCCTTGATGCGGAGATGCCGGTGATGGACTGGGGTTGACAATTGTAAACAATTTTACAACACCAAGTTATAGTCCAGCAATTTTATTTTTAATCCCACTTTAAGTGGGATTAAAAATAAAATTGTTGGACTGTAACTTGGTGTTGTAAAATTGTTTACAATTTCTTCAGCCTGTGTTCATTGTAAAGAGTTATTTCAACTGCTGGTTAAAGGTAGGTGTCCTTGAACCAGTTGCTGCTTTCAGCTTTTTGCTTTTATGTGTTCCATTATGTAGGGTTAGCAAGGAATGCTCTAAGGTAGGCCTCTTGACCATATCTGCTGTCTTCATCATGTGCTTATTTGTATTCCATTGTGTGAGGTTTATCAATTACTTGTCAAAGGTATGTTCCCTTGATGCAATCAATCATCCATGATTTAGCTGACTGGTGTCTTCAGCATTTCATTTACTGCAAAGTATTTTCAAATGATTATTTAAAAATGTTAAAAGTTTGTTGTGAAAGGTCTTCAAATGATTATTAAAAGTAGGTACCCTTTGTCCCCAAATTCCTTCACAGAGGCTCCCAGTTTAGAGTGTTCAGCTTCACAGAGAACCTGAATCCAAACCAGAGTCTAAGGAGATAAGGAGAGAGATGGAGTCTGTTAAAAGTGGCATCAACTGGGGAGCCTGAGCACACCTTGTGCAGTGCAGGGGGATTCTGGCTGCAGTTACAGGGTAAATATCAGCAGGTTATAGGATTACAATGAGTTACAGGTTGGACATCGGGGTGTCCAGTTACATATAAACGATCAGTGAGTTTTTGTATTATTGTTGGTTATGAGGGTTGTCACCAGAATTACTATTAGTGATCAGTGCGATTTCAGTGAGTTATTAGTAGTTACTGGTGGAATCAAAGTTCCTTTCATCTCTGGTTTCCTCCTGCAAATCCTTCTCCCACCTTCAGTTTCCTCTCTTCTTGACCTTCAGTTTCTCTTTCTCCTGCTTGCAGGTGACCTCCTGGTTCTTGGAACTTCTTGCATAACAGCTGCTCGCGCGAAGTCACAAGCAAAAATACTCAACTACAGGGGACCCAACCTTTATTAGATAAATGCAATAACATTTGCAGTTGTCACGTGATCAGACGTCACATGGTTGGATGTCATGTGGTCAGGAATACCTCCAACCAGAGTTGGCAACACTACCTCAGGTAAGTGGGCAGGGGGGAGGACAACAGTAGGGAGCCCATTATGGCTGGCAGCAGCTGTCAGGAGTATTGTGGAGCTCCTCCTGGCTCCACATCAGTTTTTAAAAAATCAATTAAACATACCTTTTTGGTGGAGGCCGTTGGCTAGGCCGCATCCATGTCCAGGAAACCTGAGCAGAGCAGGCCCAATGCCTGCTCTGCTCAGGGCGGCCCAATTTGGCAGAGGGGTCCTAAAACAGGCATTAGGCCACTTATTAGCATAAGCAGGGAATCTAACGCCTGTTTTAGGCAGCCACCTTGGATGTCTGGAAAGTGGCCCAACCTAATTATGGGTTGGACGTTTTTCAAGCATCCTTGCGCGCAGGACATTGGACCCCAAAATTGGGCCTTATTGTACCCGTTTTGCACCCATGAAACGGGAGCAATAAGGTCCAATTTCTTCTGCATACTTTCATAATGAATTTCAAGATTAAAAACAAAATCAAAGAAGTTAATGAAATTCCAACTCTAATGTAATTTAGTAAAAAGCTATGTAAATCCATAACTAACATTTTTTCCCCCAGAAGACTCATTGGGTCACAATTCTATGACAGGTCAGTTAATCCCTCCAACCTTGTTGAAGTGGATGCAGTCAGCCGCAGGGAGGCCTGAATAGGCTCGTCTGATAGGAAAATAAGAGAACAGTATAGAAATCTTTGCACTTGAAGTGCAGATCAAAAGTACAGAGCAGCAGATTGTCTGACAGCTCTGTGTTAAAATTGTTAGAAACCACCAAAAATACATACTTCATTCTGGCAGCAGCTATCGAGAGACCAAGACCAGGACTTTAAGCAAGAGTATAAAGCTGCTAGAGTGTTAGTCTACTGAACTTAGTTAGTAAAGGTAGCTCAGATTGTTTCTAACTAGTACTTGGACTGGTTAATAATGGGAATGATGCCCAACTATTGATTGAGATGCCAAAATTTCTGTAAATCAGAAACATAACCCTCCAGAATAAAATCTTTGAGCTTTCTTTGATCAAAATAATATTCCTAAATGTACAACAGAACACAGGAAGAGTGCAGCATCCATAGATTAAATTTTGGGGGCATATGCTTTCCCAATACTGAAGGCTTGTGGCTCCCAATAATTTCCCTATAGAAGAGCCACAATATTTCTGCCAAGTGTAATGCATATCATTCTCTCTTTTAAGGAAGAGGAGGACTCTTGGAATTTATGAATATAGAATATAAAGGCCCATCATCAAAAAATTGATAAAAATTGTAATTTACCAGCCATAATCCTGGTAAGTCAGCTGGACAGGAGTTTTCATATATTTCATATATTTATCCGACCAACCAGTTAGGTTTTATTGAGAACAGATAATTAGATAACATGGGAACTTTTGTATATAATTGCAGCATATATACGAATATATGGGCCATTGATAATAGTGTCCTTCAAGAGTGATTGCATAGAGTAACTTTATCTTTTGGGTATACTTTAAATTTTCAGAAGTATTTTTGCTGATTAGGACCACACTTTGTGCACCTGCATAAAAGCCTTGATTAATCCTAGGCCTGTGCATTTCAAAACTGTTCAGTCTTAGCAGAGGTCCCTACCACAGGTTGTTGTGAGTGGCGAATGAACGCAATAGCCGATAGTTAGACTTGCACTTGCCCATAGACTTTCCATAGAGTTTTGTCAGCGGGACATCCAAACAGTGTGCGCCCCCTGCAGGGCATCTGGGACCTGTGCGAACAGGGCAAGCATCTGTGTGTCTCCTTAACCAATCAGATTGAAGAATCGTTAATGAGCAGCGCAGAGTCTGAACCAGGAAGTGTAAGTTAGAATAGTGAATTCAATGTCAAATCAGGTACAGGAAGTGAAATAAAGAGAGGGAAAGAAAGATTGGATTAAGAGAGATAGATAGAAGAGAAGGAAAAGAAAAGCAAAAAAAAGTATTTAAATTTGTCTTTTTAAATCTTCAACAACAATTAAAAGCTGAAGGAATGAGACTCCACACTTGTAAAAGTTTATTTTCAGTGCCAGAGAGGTTGTTTGGCAGTAATTAAGACTTACCACACCATTAAAAGGGTACTTTGACTGGAATGGACAAGCCCTAACTTTTTGTGGCGAGTTTAGTCCATAACTACGACATCAGTACAGGAACTTCACGCCATTCAATACATTTGAACGGGGAGCCAGATGGCGAAATGCCGTTTTCACGCAGCTTACGGAGGGGAGGTGCATCTCAGAGAGCAACTGCTGGATTTTCACATTTAACTGCGCATCTCTGATTGCCTGAAGTTGCTGTGCGATTTGCGCATAAGTAATGGTGAGTGCTGTTAACCTCATCGTTATTTTGACAGTAAAATCTGGACCAATATGTAATAACAATAGCCTAGTCCTGCAAAAAAAAGGACTAAATCTCTATGCCATTATTATGTGAGTGAGTAACTGTTCATTGTCCCCAATATTAATTGCAGTTTATGGATGGTATCCCAATCAGTACTGTGCAATATTAACAATTTTAAAAAAGAGACATCAAAATAAAGATCCAATTCAAACAAACAATGAGCCAACAAAAGTGCAAAGCAAATAAAGCAAAATAAAATAAAAAATTCAAAAAAGAGGTCTCATAAATCACACCAGAAAGTCAGCTTTAAGAGCAATCCCATTATGTGGTTGTTCACATGCAAGACTGGGCTTTGAAGTAGCCTTCAAAGCTGCACAGCACTGGCCTTGCACCCAGGGCGCAATGTATCATGATTCCCAGGGCAATAAGGATGTTGATAATAATGAATGTTGTAATGAGGCTGCGCAACAGAGTATTGTGAGCCTTCCATATTCCCACTGCAGGCCTATCGGAAAACCTGGGCTGAGCGCAAATCAGCGCAAAATTGGGTGCAAGGCATTTGAACCAGGTTTTCCATTCCCTTTGGGCCTGGCACATGCCTGTGCCATTAATGCACAGACGTGGAATTCCAACCTCTAAAGCAGCAATTCATTCAGAGTTTTCCAAAAGGCCTGGCTGGAAGCACAATCCTCGTTGCAGCATTCATTTGGGGATGCTTCCTTGTTGCCCAGGAATTCTGGTACATTGCATCTCTTAGGCAAGGCTTTCCAAACCTGGATCACTCCCATAGGCACAGAGTTAGCAGAAATGCTTTTAAAGTCGATTTAAGGCAGAAAAATGGCAGCGGAGGAAAATGGAAATGTCGCATTAGTACCTGAGAAGTTGGAGTAACTAGTTCTCCTTACTTAGGGGTGGGGTCAGGGGTGGGACTGGGGTCAGGGGCGGGGTGGGGCGGTGCCAGGGTTGGGGCCAGGGGTGGGTCTGGGGTCAGGGGCCAGTGACAGGGCCAGGGGTGGAGCGGGGTCAGGGGCAGTTTTGGGGTCTGGGACGGTGCTGGGGTCAGGGCTGGGGCCAGGGGTGGGCCCGGGATCAGGGGCGGTGCTGGGGTCCGGGGTTGTGCTGGGGTGATGAGCGTGCTGGGGTGATGAGCGTGCTGTGGTCAGGGGCGGTGCTGGGGTCAGGGGCGGTGCTGGGGTCCGGGGCGGTGCTGGGGTCAGGGGCGGTGCTGGGGTCAGGGGCGGTGCTGGGATCAGGGGCGGTGCTGGGGTCCGGGGCGGTGCTGGGGTCAGGGGCGGTGCTGGGATCAGGGGCGGTGCTGGGATCAGGGGCGGTGCTGGGGTGATGAGCGTGCTGGGGTCAGGGGCTGTGCTGGGATCAGGGGCTGTGCTGGGATCAGGGGCGGTGCTGGGATCAGGGGCGGTGCTGGGATCAGGGGCGGTGCTGGGATCAGGGGCGGTGCTGGGGTCAGGGGCTGTGCTGGGATCAGGGGCGGTGCTGGGGTCAGGGGCTGTGCTGGGGTCAGGGGCTGTGCTGGGGTCAGGGGCTGTGCTGGGGTCAGGGGCTGTGCTGGGGTCAGGGGCTGTGCTGGGGTCCGGGGCGGTGCTGGGGTCGGGCGGTGCCGAGGTCAGGGGCTGTGCTGGGGTCAGGGGCTGTGCTGGGGTCAGGGGCGGTGCCGGGATCAGGGGCGGTGCCGGGATCAGGGGCGGTGCTGGGGTCCGGGGTGGTGCTGGGGTCTGGGGCGGTGCCGGGGTCAGGGGCGGTGCTGGGGTCAGGGGCAGGCATTCTGTATGCTGGGAATTCCTCCTCAGTAGAGACCCACCGTGCCTGGTGAGGTGAGACATACCAACCTACTCAAATGGGTCAGGGATGGGACCGGGGTCAGGGGCCAGGGGCGGGGCCAGGGGTGGGACTGGGGTCAGCGACAGGACTGGGGTCAGGGATGGGACCAGGTCAAGGGGGGGGCCAGTGGCAGTGATGGGGTGGGGTGGGGCCAGGTGTGGGGCCAGGGCCAGGGGTGGGGCTGGGGTCGGGGCGGTTTTGGGGTCCGGGGTAGTGCTGAGGTCCGGGGTAGTGCTGGGGTCCGGGGCAGTGCTGGGGTGATGGGCTGTGCTGGGATCAGAGGCGGTGCTAGGGTCAGGGGCAGGCGTTCTGTATACTGGGAATTCCTCCTCGGTAGAGACCACCGTGCCTGGTGAGGTGAGACATACCAACCTACTCAAGTGCACTTGTGAGTCACATTGGTGGGGTCCACACCAGACAAGTAACCTGTTCACACAAACTTTTGTTCACAGGGCAGATAAGACACTTGCTTGGTTGGGGGGAGGGGTCGGACTCTGGATCATCTGCCCTTCTCCAAGGGTGGAACCAGGCTGGAGTTTCCAATGGTATGGGCCAGCCAAGTGCCAGAAACACATCTGAAGTGGCTCTCATGCCTGCCTACCCCATACTAATGAGGTGACCTCCAACTAGGGTTACCAACTCTGGTTTGACATATTCCTGGAGATTTGATCATGTGACATTTAATCACATGGCATTCAATCATGTGACACTGCTCATGTGATGCTTAGTCACATGACATTTGCTCATGTGAGATTTGCCCACTGTTTGCAAATGTTATTTCCCTTAGTTGAGTGTCTTAGTATCACCAAGCCTTCTGTGATGTTTCTACAGTATCGACTAGAATGAGAAACAGCAAGTAAATAACACTGATTCAGCAAAAAACATCATCCATACAAGTAACTTCTAACTAAAGTTTTCGTACCATTTTATGACTTTTTACTACACACAAAGTTATAAAAATAAGAAATAAAACCAAAACAAAACCTATTTCAATTCACTGGCTCCCACACACACCGCTGAACCCAGCTTCAGGGAGGTGAGGCTCAGTTCTCAGGGAGCAGCCCGAAGCTGCCTGACTCCCGTAATAAAGCACATTATACAACAGCGCACATCACAGGTCGACATGAACACTCCCTCCCCCAGTTTGCATTGCTCTCTCTCTCTCTCCCTCCCCCAGTTTGTGTTCTCTCTCTCTCTCTCTCCCTCCCCCAGTTTGTGTTCTCTCTCTCTCTCTCCCTCCCCCAGTTTGTGTTCTCTCTCTCTCTCTCTCCCTCCCCAGTTTGTGTTCTCTCTCTCTCTCTCCCTCCCCCAGTTTGTGTTCTCTCTCTCTCTCTTTCCCTCCCCAGTTTGTGTTCTCTCTCTCTCTCTCTCCCCAGTTTGTGTTCTCTCTCTCTCTCTCCCTGGTTTGTGTTGCTCTCTCTCTCCCTCCCACAGTTTGTGTTGTTCTCTCTCTCTCTCTCTCCCCAGTTTGTGTTCTCTCTCTCTCTCTCCCCAGTTTGTGTTCTCTCTCTCTCCCTCCCACAGTTTGTGTTGTTCTCTCTCTCTCCCTCCCACAGTTTGTGTTGTTCTCTCTCTCTCTCCACAGTTTGTGTTCTCTCTCTCTCTCTCTCTCCCCAGTTTGTGTTCTCTCTCTTTCTCTCTCTCCCTCCCCAGTTTGTGTTGTTCTCTCTCTCTCTCTCTCTCCCCCTGGCTGGTGTTGCTCTCTCTCTCTTTCTCTCACCAGTTTGTGTTGCTCTCTCTCTCTCTCTCCCCAGTTTGTGTTGCTCTCTCTCTCTCCCTCCCACAGTTTGTGTTGTTCTCTCTCTCTCTCTCTCCCCAGTTTGTGTTGCTCTCTCTCTCTCCCTCCCACAGTTTGTGTTGTTCTCTCTCTCTCTCTCCCCAGTTTGTGTTGTTCTCTCTCTCTCTCCCTCCCACAGTTTGTGTTGTTCTCTCTCTCTCCCCAGTTTGTGTTGCTCTCTCTCTCTCTCCCTCCCTTCCCTTGTTGCTCCCTCAGTATCACAGAGTTTCCAGACGATTTTTGTTGGCCTGGACACCGCCACCCTCACAACCGGCAATGAAGCAGTGTGTTCTGAATAGGTGGGACAACGCAATTTGGTCGCGACAGCCAGAGTACTGCATATACGTGAACCCTGCATACAAGGACCGTTTCTCCCGAGTCGCTGGCAGCAGCTCTTGGGAGACCAATTATCATTTCGGGACACTCCTGCCTAAAGTGGGAGTGTTGGGAACGCTACCTCCCAGTGACCCTGCAAAATGTAGAGCACTGCTCGTATGGATCGCAGCTTAACCTCTAGTGTCCTGACCCTAGCAATCTCGGATCCTCGAGCTTTTGCTAACCACTTATCTGGAAAGCTCAATAATATATTAAAAGGTAAAAATATAGATTGAGAAATTTATGAAAAATTATTGAAATATGTCAGGTAGCCTGACTGATCCCTTTTTGCTGATCATAGAATCATAGAAAGGTTACAGCACGGAAGGAGGCCATTCGGCCCATCGAGTCCGCGCCGGCTCTATGCAAGAGCAATCCAGCTAGTCCCACTCCCCCGACCTATCCCCATAGCCCTGCAAATTTTTGCCTTTCAAGTACTTGTCCAGTTCCCTTTTGAAGGCCATGATTGAATCTGCCTCCACCACCCCCTCAGGCAGTGCATTCCAGATCCTAACCACTCGCTGTATAAAAAAGTTTTTCCTCATATCACCTTTGGTTCTTTT
Organism: Heptranchias perlo; assembly: GCF_035084215.1. Taxonomy (NCBI): domain Eukaryota; kingdom Metazoa; phylum Chordata; class Chondrichthyes; order Hexanchiformes; family Hexanchidae; genus Heptranchias; species Heptranchias perlo. The sequence goes on from NC_090327.1 coordinate 88,833,898, forward strand.
GCCAATTACCTTAAATCTATGTCCTCTGGTTCTTGACCCTTCCGCCAGTGGGAACAGTTTCTCTCTATCTACTCTGTCTAGACCCTTCACGATTTTGAATACCTCTATCAAATCTCCTCGCAACCGTCTCTGTTCCAAGGAGAACAAGCCCAGCTTCTCTAAATTTGAAGGTGTTGATTTTTCTGACAGGTTTCTCCATCATCCGGATGCCAACAGGCTGCCCTGGCTCAATTTCTTTGATCTCTTGACCTAATCCAACAGGAGGCCGATAATGAACTGTAGCATTATGCCTGCTGCTGCATAAGACTACGCAGAGTTCATGCCATTCCCGGAGCCCAGAGTTCAGCTTTGCTTACTGCTTGCTCCAATTTAACTTTAACTAAAGTCCCTCATCCCTGGAATAATTCTAGTAAATCTCTTCTGCACCCTTCCTAAAGCCTTCACATCTTTCCTGAAGAACGGTGCCCAGAACTGGACACAATACTCCAGTTGCGGACGAACCAGTGTTTTATGAGGGTTCATCATGACTTCCTTGCTTTTGTTCTCTCCATAATATGCTTTGTTGATTCAATCTACAGAATAACCTCAGTCACTTACATCACTTCCTCATTGTAAGACGTTAAGGTTACTAAACCCTGGCTCCCAGCTTTTTTTGTTGTTGTGCTTCATGTTATGTTCAGAGTGCTTTGACTTCCAGTGTTTCTGTGGCTGTACAATCTGCCAAAGAATACTGTATTGCTGCAGAAATTACCTGCCACCACAGATGAATCAGAAGAAACATCGAAGACTTGACTCCCAAACTGGAGCAGGCAGTAAGCAAAGCTGAACTCTGGGCTCCAGGAATGGCATGAACTCTGCGTAGTCTTATGCAGCAGCAGGCACAATGCTACAGTTCATTACCGGCCTCCTGTTGGATTAGGTCAAGAGATCAAAGAAACTGAGCCGGGGCAGCCTGTTGGCATCCGGATGATGGAGAAATCTGTCAGAAAAATCAACACCTTCAAATCAAAACTGCTCAAAAAAACAACAATCTATGTGGCAGCTGGTGATAGGGCTGTAGGAGAATTTGAACCTGATACCAAATGGTTGCAACAAGTCTGTTTATTTTGGGACAACAAGTCTTAACGTTGATCTATTACAATAATAGTAGAACAAAGAAAGAAATAATATTATCCTGTTCTGTTTATGAATTCACATCTCGGGTCTCTACAAGATTCTTTAAAACACACTGTCTTATAATAAACCTGTCATGCACACTTAAGTGCATTGTCCACAGCTGCCCATCATTTATCTCACTTGTTCCAGAATATGGAATGCGTAGCCTCCCTTATCAATGTCCGAACCCCCTCAAAACCTTGCTTCCCATCCCTGGAACAGACTGCTGTAAAAAAAAGTTTTAGAAGCATCCGTCGTTAGCTGCATCCCTCTGCCTGAGGGATAGTTTAATTTAACCATTTCTATCTTTTTAGCTGTGGATGTGTTAATGCTTAATCTAATATCTGTAAGCATGAGCTGGTTTTATGTATTAGAATGCCAAACCCAAAAGTGAGTGGTTCATATGTTTTATATGTTAAAAACATCTATGCTAAATATAAGTTTTATATACTAGAAAAATATCATGTAAAAGGCTTCATTTTAATTCGCAACCTCTCAGATAATGAAGCAGTCCGTGCCCGCATGCAGCAAGACCTGGACAACATCCAGGCTTGGGCTGATAAGTGGCAAGTAAGATTCGCGCCAGACAAGTGCCAGGCAATGACCATCTCCAACAAGAGAAAGTCTAACCACCTCTCCTTGATATTCAACGGCATTACCATCGCCGAATTCCCCACCATCAACAGCCTGGGGGTCACCATTAACCAGAAATTTAACTGGACCAGCCAAATAAATACTGTGGCTACAAGAGCAGGTCAGAGGCTAGATATTCTGTGGTGAGTAACTCATCTCCTGACTCCCCAAAGCCTTTCCACCATCTACAAGGCACAGGTCAGGAGTGTGATGGAATACTCTCCACTTGCCTGGATGAGTGCAGCTCCACCACTCAAGATGCTTGACACCATCCAGGACAAAGCAGCCCGCTTGATTGCCACCCCTTCCACCACCCTAAACATTCACTCCCTTCACCACCGGCGCACTGTGGCTGCAGTGTGTACCATCCACAGGATGCACTGCAGAAACTCGCCAAGGCTTCTTCGACAGCACCTCCCAGACCCGCGACCTCTACCACCTAGAAGGACAAGAGCAGCAGGCACATGGGAACAACACCACCTGCATGTTCCCCTCCAAGTCACACACCATCCTGACTTGGAAATATATCACCGTTCCTTCATCGTCGCTGGGTCAAAATCCTAGAACTCCCTCCCTAACAGCACTGTGGGAGAACCTTCACCACACGGACTGCAGCGGTTCAAGAAGGCGGCTCACCACCACCTTCTCAAGGACAATTAGGGATGGGCAATAAATGCTGGCCTTGCCAGCGACGCCCACATCCCATGAATGAATAAAAAAAATCTTACAGTACTAAACACTGCAGTAACTTCCCTGCAACTGTTCTTTCAGAGTTGGAACTTGTGTTGAGAAAAGAATTGAATTAATATGCGATTCTGTTTTTATTTTACTGTACAATCAGGAAACTCTTGTCAACGAAATTCCATATTTTTCCCGGCAGGTGCTTGGAGGCTGTGGTTACATTATAGAGCATACACTATAGCGTGTATCTCATTATAACACACAAGGGTAGAGAATCCTTTCTGATGTTGCAAAAAGAATGAGTTATTCCCTTCAAGTCAGTGAATAAAGATGGCGGGTGCTGCATGTTGCTTCAGTTAGGACAAAGATAGAAAGTCTTGACAAATTATAGATATTATACATATTGATTTAGACATTCATTTCTAAAACATAAAGCAGTAATTGCCTTCTGTAGGTTTCAGCTCTGGAGGAACAACTTTCAAACAGACAAATTACATTTTCTCATTGTTGGAACGTGGTCAGTTGACACACAGAATTCATAAAGTATATTTTGAGCCAATTTTGCAGTGGTGCTTAGAAAGTAAAATTCAGGAGATTTACACGACTCACCCTGACATTAATGCATTTGATGTTGTTGGGTTTGTGAAAACACCTGCATCGCATGTCACAGCACTTATGAATTTAGCGTATTATTTGTCATGGGATTGGTGATTTGTTTAAGCATTAACATATTTTAGTTTGAAAAAAAAATGCATTGATCTGTGGAATATTTCGGTGAAGCTTACATGATGCTTGATGCCAGCATGGTTCTTTTACAGGTGTTATCAAATTGTACATGCTAGATATATAGTGCAGTTTAACGATAAACGTGTTATCAAACTTTCACATACTACAATTAGTGAAAAATTAATAAATAGCATCAAATTTCAATGCTTTCAATAGATTGACATAGATATCATTATCTAGTACTGTCATTTAAGCATGCTAAATAAATATATACAAGATAGGAATAAATTTATAAGGCAAAACAACCAAGTACTAGATAACACATCTTGAAGCAATAGCAACTGTTGGGCCTAAAGATAATTATTTTGGTGTAATGCTATAGAAGTCTCTTCCCAGTCAGTTGCTAAGAAACAACATGTTGTTGGAATGTAATTAGAATAGATCAACGATTTGCTTTCAAAAGTCACACACTGCATGCTCAAGCATCTGTAATTAAATCATACGTAAAAGGAATTCAAAATATGAATTGTCATTGAATGCAGAGACACTAGATGGCAGTATTTAACAATAAATGAAAAATCTATGTCCATTCTGAAATGTAACAGAAATTTTGAAGAGTAAAAACCTTCATACAAAATGAACTGCCATAATAACATGTTTTAAACGCACTGATGTGAAGAATATTGTATTTTTTTGCACAGCAGTAATTTTTTAATATTTGCAGAGCTACCAGGTGCTCTCCCAGCTTACCATGGCTGGTTGGTGATGCGCTTTGTGAAGTATGTGCTACACCTATTTCCTTCATCGGCATTTCATGTCATGCAACAATGAAAGACAAAACAATGCACTACTGACTATCCTCGTTCATCATATTAGTACCTACAGTACAATAAGAACATAGATTGTCAATAAAAATGCAAGTCCCTGACTCTCCTCAGTGACCATCCCTTGTTTACCCTAATTACTCATGTTCCTTGTCTCACTGTACTATACCTCAGTGGTTTGTGCTGATCTATTCCTCACATTCTGACTCTATGCCTCTACTCATGCTGTCTTCTTGTTTATGCTAACCCAGTCTACAGTCAACATGATGAATGATAGCCTTTCCACGTTAGTACTATTTCTAACTGGAAGAATAGCTGAGAAGGAAATATAAAAGAGGCCTTGATAATAACACAAGAGTCATTAGAATATGGTGTTTAGTTTAATCAATGTAACTATTTTTAATGGAAAATATTGTTCTTCGCATTCTAATAAAAATGTGGGTTTTGTTTGTTTTTTAAATGTAATCCCATGATTGAAACATACTGGAATATAATAAGTACTTCCATTACTTGTGTAAAAATAATCACACCCTAGCTGGGAGCATATCCTGTAATCAAGCTATGTCGTTTAGGGAAAGAGAGTTAGTTATCTTACACAAACAAAATATACATACACAAACATATATAAACACATACACTCACATTCTGTATCCTTACTGCTGCTCACAAACTCTTCATGTCTGTTAGAGATAAAAGTCCCTAATTTCTCAAGGAGCCATTGGCGCAGAGCCTCACTCATAAAACCAGGCACATGATTCACACTGACCCGGATTTTCCAACCTGCACTTTTGGTGGGTGAGAAGGGGCTGTCCTACTGGCAAACACAAGCCTCATTTCTATAACAGAATTATTCCCATTGGGTCTTATGCCAAATGACACAAAGTTTGCCCGAGCTGCATCCCATGATTTAACTTCATCCGTAAAATGGACAAAAGACTGTTTCTCGGGCTTGGTCTGCTTTCGTTTTCTTCTGGTAGCTAGATTGTTGTTTGGATAATTGAGCTTGAAAGTTACCTTTCTCGTGAGTTTGTACTTCAGTACTTGTGCATTTTCTATTTTAGCATTTTTTTTCTGCCTGTGCCATTTGCTCCATAAGGCAAAAACTTCTGTTTTGCATCCAAAACTTTCCTGCAGTCTTTTTCCTTCTGCTGCTTTGGAACTTGCAGCTAACAAATTGCTAAGAATGGGAATCCATATGGGTTCCCATTGCAATGTATGAGTTAGATGAGAAGGACAATTTCATGAGATGATAGCACCTTGGGAGGCATGTGTACATCCATCAATAATCTTGACATTCGTACCTGAGCATGTCTGATCAGACCAATCTTTGCCTCTTTCACCTGACTAGTAAAGCTATTGTAGATCTACCCCATCTGCTGCAGGCTAACCTGTAGACAACTTCAGAATCTGGCATTGTTCTTCATGTAGCTATGAAGGTCATCAGTTCATTAAGCATCCATGCTACACGATTCTTCCAGGTCATAGCAGGGTAGATCTACCAAATCAGCCAGGCTGCTATCTTTATATGAATAAAGCAAGTGACAGATACCTTGTTTTCCAGGGGAAAGAGCTCGGTAAGCTTTCCCTGTCAAAGGAGGCAACAACTGGACAGAGCATTGAAACTTTTTCCATCTGGCAGGCTTCCCAAGGGGCTAGGGTGTTATAGGTGATGTCATGTGACATTACAATAAGCAGTTCAGAGAACAACTTTTGAATTTATGCATTTCGGTGCAATCTATTGGTGTGCCTCACTAGAAGTGTGCCCTGGTCCTTTTCAAGGGGTGACCACATCTAATTTTGTTGAAGCAAAATGCTGAAGTTCTAGAGCAAAACTAAATTTTGTGTTTCCCTACATTACAACAGTGACTACACTTCAAAACTACTTCGTTGACTTTGAAGCATTTTAGGACATCCTGAGGTCGTGAAAGGCGCTATATGAATGCAAGTTCTTTCTTTCCAAACAGTATCTGGAGGAAGAGGAATATCAAGTGTGAGGATGAGGAATGATGCCGCAGGAATAGGAGGTAGGTACTGGATTGAATGTGAGGCTTCTCTTTTTATTCCAGGGTCAGGGAGAGGAGGCATTCCTATGTTGCTGTGGGGAAGTAGGTGTTTGTGGCTCAGGAGATGGTCGGACAAATGGCTTCAGCAGCTGTCAAAGGGGCTTGTGGTTGTTTGTCTCTGCCTGTCTCCAAATTACCTGCATGCCAATAGAGCAGGGGGCAGAGTACTAATCACTGCCTCCGTTACCAAGTGTAAAATATTAAAAGCATTCTGCAGTAAGTACAGAAGCAGCAAAGTCATTTTCTTTATTCAAAAAGCCCAAAAACAACAAACGTGTATGCACAAGAAGCCTATTACACGAGGAAGGACCTTGTGAAATTTAGCCTGTCTCAGTCCTGACCCAGTTGTGCATGCTCCATGAGTGAGTGCCACCTCGCATGTTCTCCCTTTTGCCAGTCTCTCACAACTGGGACTACAGACTTCCATGACTAATCTCCATCATCCATTCTCCCTTCATTCTAATTTACACATCAGACACTGTCTTATCTGCGGCTCAATGTCACCTACGCTGGCTATAGGCTTTGTTGTTTCTTAATGGTTTTGAGAAACAGCTATTCATAATTACCTGCTCATGCAAGAAAATATCATTCCCAGAAAGATTAGCTCATTACATATGATATGAGTGAGTCAATTATTCAATTTTGATTTAAATCGAGAAAGCAACAGATGGTGGAATAACGTTTGTCTATATGACTTTGAGTAAAAGTGGGAATGATGGCACCAGAATGTATCTGTCTGTGAGTAACCCTTTCATCGCAACAACAGACCAGACCCTGATTACAGGATATATCCAAAGGTGGATCATAACTTTATTGTAATCACAAATATAATAAATAATGGAAGGTCTGATTATATTCCAATACATTCGGACACATTTAAATAATAAGAAAAAAATGACATTCCTGTTTCTTCAAAGTTTAGGCCTTGACCCAGGTGGGACCCACACGTGCCCTCTTCATTGGACATACTGGTTGCTAGTCCTGCCCCACCGACTGAGAGGGCAGGCATGCTGATGTTGGGAGTCCCTGGCATATCCAGGTCTCAGCTTATGTTCCAACCCTTCAGCCCTACTCCTGCTGGAGTTGAGGCAGGAGGGCCAAGGATTTTTGGCCCCAGTTTTTTGTATTTAAATGGATTTCTGAGTTGTCTCACTCTTTTTGATTACACATCTCATTGTTAACATTGTGCCAATGTTGACAGCTCTGCACATACAGTTCACTCTTCCTGAATTAATACAGCTATAACTTACTGTCAAAGATGGGATGACTGCTCCATATCCAGGGATAACACATCCCTTGTACTGCTGGATAGGAAACGAGAAAAAGCTTGCCATCTGATAGGTGATTTCTCTCTCACCTCCAGCTCTGTTTCACTCTTTCTCTTTGTCACTGCCTTTCTTGTTGCTCTATTTTATTGACACTGTTCTGGTCAGTGCACCTCTAAATGCTCCTCCTTAGCTCCAAATATGTTGTCCCACATATTCTTCCTCCTCTCTGTATCCTAAATTGAAATCAAGATTATTGCACTATCTGTTTTACAGGCGTAAAATAGGTGCCTAAGCATCCAATATGGTGGGCGGCGTTTCTGCACCAGAAGTGCGCCGCCCACCATATTGGTAAAGGCTGAAGTATAAGTGTCCAGGGGCCGAGCCTGAAGTAGGCGTTAGGCCCCTTGTGTGAGCAAATAGGGGGCCTAATGCCTGTTTTAGGACTCCTTCCTAAAATTGGGCTGCCCTGAACATACTTTTTTGGTGGTGAGAAAAAAGCTATGGTTTTTAAAAAATATTTCCCCGAATGTGGAGCTGGAAGGAGCAGGAGTGCGAAAGACCATTGTCAACCCCTGCCCGGCCCTCCCCGATCACCTTCCACCTCTATGAGGACCTACTAGGCAAGGCAGTGGCCCAAAATTTAAATCTGCTGCACCGGCAAGCTGCCTGGGGACAAGCAGCAGGCATCCGCAGCTCACCGGTCTAATTCAAATGGGGCGCACGGCCCAATAGTAGAATGCCTCCGGCCTATCCGTTTTGTCATAGGGATCATTTCCTGTGCCTAATTCGGGCCGGTAGGCCACTGCAAACTAATTTCATCACCATTGACACCTTGTTGGGGTATGGTTCTATGGGTACCAGCTCTTAGCTTCACTCAAGTGAGTATTTTTCATCTTCATCTACAGCTGTGTGTTACCAAGCTGTTCAACAATAGGAACACCAGAATAAAGTCCAACCCTGCCCTTAGCCAACATTCACATAGTGTACTTCTTCTATGGGTTGCTATATAACGATTAGGAGCAAGAGCCTTTGCTAATTTTACCATTCATAACCCAGGAGTGCTGAGGCTAATTATACCGCTGCCTGACTAAGATCAGTTACCTCAAAATAAAAACAAACTGCATTTATATAATACTTTTCATCTCCTCTCGAAATCCATAGCACTTTACAACTAATGAATTACCATTGTTATACAGGCAGATGTAGCTGTGAGTTTGCACATAGCAAGGACCATCAAACAGAAAATAATTTAAATGACCAATTAATCTGTTTTGATTGAAGGATAAATGTTAGCCAGGTATTTCTTTGAATAGTGCTATAGCATTTTTTATATTCATTTAAAGATGCAGACAGGACCTCAGTTGAACACATCACGGAACGCCATCACCTACAGAAATGCAGCAATCCCTGACACTGAAGTGTCAATCAAGATTATGTGCTCAACTCCAGAAATGGAGCTTGAATCCACAACCTTTTGATTCAGAGGCACTGAGCCAAGTTGACACTCGTAGAGTTGGGATCAAACCTGGGGCCTTCCACATCTGTATCATTCAGCTACTCACTGGATATATTCAGTTGGCCATCAGGGAGATCCACTATAGGTTTTATACCTACCACCATTGGATTAAAAACATCAAATAAGCCAATAAGTAGGGAAGATCTCATTATGTTACATTATCAACAACAATAATTTGCATTTATATAGCACTTTTAATATAGAAAATGTCACAAGGCGCTTCACAGAGGCATAATCAGAAAAAATGGATGCCAAGCCAAAGAAGTAGATTTTAGTAGGGGTGACCAAAAACCTGGTTAAAGAAGTGGGTTTTAAGGAGGGTCTGAAAGGAGGAGAGGGAGATGAAAAATCATTGGGTTTAAGGAGGGAATTCCAAACTGTGGGATCTCGGTGTCTGAAGGCATGGCTGCCAATGGTGGGCAAAGGGAGGAGAGAATGCACAAGAGGCCAGAATCAGAGGAATGCTTAGTTTGGGGTATTCTAGCAGGCCTCTCATGACATTGCCCAAGGTCAGTTGGAGGTTGCGCTGTTGCAGGGAGGGACTGGAGGAGTGGAGAAGGGATATTCATTGACATTGACAAAGTGTGGACTGAAGTTTATGAGAGACGGAGCTGATTGGTGAGTAGCTGATTGGTGAGTTACTGGTGAGTGTTCTTTTAAGTCTTTCGCTTATTTCTGTTAACCTTAGTTGGTAAATTAATAAATAGAGGCATGGCAGGGCACCTCAGAATCGTCGAATGCATGGCCTGTGCTATGTGGGAACTCCAGGATGCTTCCCCTGTTCTGGACAACCACAGGTTTCGGAGGTTGAGCAACAGTTGATGTCACTGCATGGCATCCGCGAGGCTGAGAGCTACATGGATAGCACGTTTCAGGAGGTGGTCACCCCGCAACTTAAGGAAGTGCAGGGAGAGAGGGAATGGGTGACCGCCAGACAGATATAGGACCAGGCAGGTAGTGCAGGAGTCCCCTGATGGCATCTCGCTCTGTAACCAGTATTCAATTCTGAATACTGGTGAGGGAGAGGGTTCCTCTGAGCAGTGCAGCCAAAGCCAAGTCCACAACACCATGGCTGACTCAGCTGTACAGGGGGGAAGGAGAAAGGTCAGGAGAGCAATAGTGATAGGGGATTCTATAGTTAGGGGAACAGACAGGCGTTTCTGCGGATGCAGACATGATTCCAGGATGGTATGTTGCCTCCCCGGTGCCAGGGTCAAGGATGTCACCGAGCGGCTGCAGAACATTCTGGAGGGGGGAGGGTGAACAGCCAGAGGTCATGGTCCATATCAGTACCAGTGACATAGGTAGAAAGAGGGATGAGATCCTGCAGGCAGATTTTAAAGAGTTAGGAAAGAAATGAATAAGCAGAACGTTAAAGGTAATAATCTCCGGATTAATCCTGGTGCCGCGCGCTAGCGGGTATAGAAATAGGAGGATGGAGCAGATGATTGCGTGGCAGGAGAGATGGTGCAGGAGAAAGGGCTTTAGATTCCTGGGGCATTGGGACCAGTTCTGGGGGAGGTGGGACCTGTACAGGTCAGACAGGTTGCACCTCAACGGAGCTGGGACCAATGTCCTCGCGGGAAGGTTCACTAGCGCTTTGGTGGGAGGTGGTGGTGGGTTTAAACTAACTTGGCAGGGGGATGGAACCTGAGTTAGATTCAGAAGGGAGAGAAGCAGAGCTGGAAATGGAAGGCAGAAAATTAGTAAGCGAGTTTGGAATGCAGATGAAACAAAGGTTAGAAACTCGACAACAAAGCGATTTGGCATTACTTAATGGTATATACCTCAATGCAAGGAGTATAATGAATAAGGCAGATGAGCTGGGGGCACAGATAGACACGAGGCAGTATGATATCTTAGCTATTACTGAAACATGGCTTAAACAGGGGCAGGAATGGCAGCTCAACGTTCCTGGTTACAGGGTTTTCAGACGAGATAGAAAGGGGATAAAAAAGGAGGAGGTGGCAATATTGGTTAAAGAAACAGTTACAACTGTGAGGAGGGATGATATGTTAGAAGGATCATCAAATGAGGCCATGTGGATTGAGCTAAAAACGTAAAAGGGACAATCACACTGCTGGGAGTGTACTATAGACCCCCAAACAGTCAGAGGGAGATAGAAGAGCAAATATGTAGGAACATTTCTGAGAAGTGCAAAATCATAGGGCAGTAATAGTATGGGATTTCAACTACCCTAATATTAACTGGGATAGAATCAGAGTAAAAGGTATAGAGAGCACAGAATTCTTAAATTGCATTCAAGAGGACTTTTTTAGCCTTTTGTAGCAAGCCCAACAAGACAGGGGGCAGTTCTGGACTTAGTTTTAGGGAATGAAGCTGGGCAAGTAGAAGGAGTATCAGTGGGAGAGTATTTTGGTGGTGGTGATCATAATTCAGTTAGATGTAGCATAGTTATGGAAAAGAACAAAGATGGAACAGGAGTAAAAGTTCTAAATTGGGGAAAGGCCAAGTTTACTAAGCTGAGAAGTGATTTAGCAAAAGTGGACTGGAAACAATGTCAGAGCAGTCTGAGGCATTCAAGCGGGAGATAGTGAGGGTTCAAAGCAAATATTTTCCCACAAAAAAAGGGTGGGACGGCCAAATCTAGCGCCCCCTGGATGATGAGGAGCATACAGGGAAAGATAAGGCAAAAGAGGGAAGCTTATGTCAGACACCGAGAACTCAATACTGCAGAAAACCTGGAGGAGTATAGAAAGTGCAGGGGTGAAATTAAAAAGGAAATTAGGAAAGCAAAGAGAGGGCATGAAAAAATACTGGCAAATAAAATCAAGGAAAACCCAAAAATGTTTTATAAATACATAAAGAGCAAGAGGATAACTAAGGAAAGAGTAGGGCCTATTAGAGACCAAAAAGGTAATGTATGTGTGGAGGCGGAAGATGTGGGTATGGTTCTTAATGAATACTTTGCATCTGTCTTCACAAAAGAAGGGGTTGATGCAGAGATTGTAGTTACGGAGGAGGAGTGTGACATACTGGATGGGATAAACATAGTGAGAGAGGAAGTATTAAGGGGATTAGCATCTTTGAAAGTAGATATATCCCAGGCTGTTAAAAGAAGCAAGGGAGTAAATAGCAAAGGCTCTGACCATCATTTTCAGATCCTCCCTGGCCACAGGCGTGGTGCCGGAGGATTGGAGGACTGCTAATGTTGTACCAATGTTTAAAAAGGGAGTGAAGGATAGACCGAGTAATTACAGGCCAGTCAGTCTAACCTCGGTGGTGGGCAAATTATTGGAATGAATTCTGAGGGACAGGATAAACCGTCACTTAGAAAGGCACGGGTTAATCAACGCCAGTCAGCACGGATTTGTTAAGGGAAGGTCGTGACTGACTAACATGATTGAATTTTTTGAGGAGTAAACAAGGAAGGTCGATGAGGGTAATGCGTTTGATGTAGTCTAAATGGATTTTAGCAAGGCTTTTGACAAGGTCCCACATGGCAGACTGGTCAAAAAAGTAGAAGCCCATGGGATCCAAGGGAAAGTGGCAAGTTGGATCCAAAATTGATTCAATTGCTGGAAGCAAAGGGTCATGGTCACCGGGTGTTTTTGTGACTGGAAGGCTGTTTCCAGTGGGGTTCTGCAGGGCTCAGTACTAGGTCCCTTTCTTTTTGTGGTATATTTTATTTTATTTTATTTTCAGATAAAATTGTTGGACTATAACCTGGTGTTGTAAAATTCTTTACATTTTGTGGTATATATTAATGATTTGGACTTAAATGTAGGGGGCATGATTAAGAAGTTTGCAGATGATACAAAAATTGGCCATGTGGTTGATCGTGAGGAGGAAAGCTGTAGACTGCAGGAACATATCAATGTCAGGTGGGCAGAAATGTGGCAAATGGAATTCAATCCGAAGAAGTGTGAGGTAATGCATTTGGGGGGAAAACAAGGCAAGGGAGTACACAATAAATGTGAGGATACTGAGAAGTGTAGAGGAACAGAGGACCTCGGAGTGCATGTCCACAGATCGCTGAAGGTAGCAGGACAGGTAGACAAAGTGGTTAAGAAGGCATATGGAATACTTTCCTTTATTAGCCGAGGCATAGAATATAAGAGCAGGGATGTTATGCTGGAACTGTATAAAACTCTAGTTAGGCCACAGCTAGAATATAGCATACATTTCTGGTCACCACATTACAGGAAAGATGCGATTGCACTGGAGAGGGTATAGAGGAGATTTACAAGGATGTTGCCAGGACTGGAGAATTTTAGCTATGAGGAAAGATTGGGGTTGTTTACTTTGGAACAGAGGAGGCTGTGGGGAGATTTAATTGAGGTGTATAAAATTATGAGGGGTCTAGATAGAGTGGACAGGAAGGACCTATTTCCCTTAGCAGAGAGGTCAATAACCAGGGGGCATAGATTTAAAGTAATTGGTAGAAGGATTAGAGAGGAGCTGAGGAAAAAATATTTAATCCAGAGGGTGTTGGGGGTCTGGAACTTACTACCTGAAAGGTAGGGGGGGAAACCCTCATCACATTTAAAAGGTACTTGGATATGCACTTGAAATGCCATAACCTACAAGGTTACAGACCGAGTGCTGGAAAGTGAGATTAGGCTGGGTAGCTCTATTTCGACCGGCATGTACACGATGGGCTGAATGGCCTCCTTCTGCTGTAAATTTTCTGTTTCTATGTTTCTACAGTGAAATAAAGGTTTTCTGATTAATTTTGGGAAAATAAATAAATAAGTTAGGCCCCAAGATGGGCTGCAAAGAGACACTATTCAGCTAGCACTTCTGCCTGCCAATCCACCATGGGCTGCCCTCGCCATAATCCGCAGGGTCAGCTCATTGTTATACCCACTGGTGTTGGTAAACCAGAACTCCCGTGTAACACAGGAGTACTGAGCTGGGGAGAGAGAGAGGAAACTTCAGGTGCAGTCTTTAAAAATTAGCAACGACGTTAAACTTCCAGCAGAAAACTAGAGGAGCAGCAGGTAAATTGTGAACCTTAAGCAAGACTGAATTTAGCATTCCTTAGTAGTTATAAATATCTCACATGAGATTTCCTGGCACTTTTAAAGAATGTCTTCTGAAGGAAGAGGAGGCTAAAGGACCCAAAGAAGGAAGCAGACAATTCAAAGGAGACAAAAGAGAAGAGCCCAAATCTTCAGTGAGTTTGACCTCCAGTCACTCCTAGATGAAATGCAACAAATTGGTGAAAGACCACTGGGTGTCTATGTGAAGGAACCTAAGAAAAGTACATCGAGAGCCATGTGGAGGCGACAGTGGTAATGAGTACCATCTCTCTCACCCCCAGAGCTGCAGGCCAGTTCAGTGACGTGAAGAGGACAAGCAAGGTACAAGACTGGCCACTTTCTCTTCTCTTTCTTGGATACAGTTAACTCTCCAATATGGCTCCCTACCCAGTCCTCTTTCTAACTGCACTGTGGGTTTAGGGGTTCATTGAATCTGCATCTTGTAATTTTGTGTTGGCAACTACCCTTACAAGAATGACCAGCATTCAGATGCTTAAAGGCTCTTCCTCTATGAAAAATCTACCCACCCCCACCTCCCCAGTTGGAACTTATCATCAGTCCAAAGTAGGTGTGAACCCAACGGAGCCAAGATCTAGCCCATCCCCCCACTGGGGCATAAATTTGACTTACACCCTGTCAAGCCCAGGAATTTGAGAGCCATTGTGTGTTACATGTTATAATGCTCCTTCTTTATTTAATAAACAGCATATCCTCTTGTTAGGGAATGGGTATTTTCACTTATAAGTTTATAAGTTATTCCACAAGATAATAGGGTTCAAAGGCATTTACTGACATACATAGGAAATAAGCATACAATAATAAGTATTATAATTATAATTAATAATAACACTTACGGTACAATTTCACCAGAGAATTCACCATGTTACAGTTTTGAATTCAAAATTGAGGTATGGCCAAACCCTGACAAAATCTAAAGTATCTGTTCTAACCCCGTTTTTAATATTTTTTTTCACTGTGCCGACGTGAGGATCCACATGTTTCAAAATATTACCTCATCAATTAGCGAGACTTCAATTTTAACAAGAATAGCACTCATTCATTTTATCGTGGGTTTACTCTGACTGAGCTGTCAATCAAATCATTCAACTGAAGACAGTTACAGGGACCCAAGACTCTCCTACAGGCGAGTTATCGCTTGCCTTGCACAGATGTGCCCTTGGGGGACAGCTGAGATCACTGGGGCTAGGACAGAGAAAGCTTATCACCCAAACTTCTCTGTCTGGTAACTTTCAATTCCCACTGAACAATTGAAACTCACTTAACTGGCAAAAACTAGAAGTTAATACAAAGAATTAACCCTTTCCTTACACGTTGACTTATCATAAGCAGCATCATGGGAGATTTACCATTTAATATCAAATGTAAATGACTAGCATTAATTAAATTATAGTTTTAAAATCAAAAAGTAGTTTTACATTTGTTTTGTCTAAACTGTACTTTAAGTTTTGAACAAATTAGATTTTTGAGAAGTACATCAGATGAAAATGGAACTAGCATGTCAGAATGCAACTATTTCATTACAAGGACACAGTTATTTCATTTGTTTTTTTTTAATCAAGAATTTGCCAGTTCTGCAAAATAGAATGAAGGTTTTGTACAGGACAATTTTATTCTGTCGATCCAGACTAACACAGGCAGTTACTGAGAGATATTTCTGACTTTGAACATAACTGTAGCTGTTATATTTAATGACGAAATGTAACAATTTATCTTGTTATGGAATCTATTGTTCACTCCCCTCCCACCCCGAAATAACTCTTACTGAAAATGTTCTAATAGTTTTAGCTTTTGATTAACTGAGCGCCCAGAAGTGCAGCTTAAATCCAGTGGTGAAACTTATTAATGCTAAGCCTTTTATTGTCATTTGTACAATTACTTTGAAATTCACAATCGTTTCAATAGATGGTTTTTCAATTTTAATCTGACACAGTATTGTTACCTTCATTATTGCAATTTTTCACCTATTGTGCTCTTCTAAACCCAACATTATTTTCATAGATGTACACACTGCCCTATTCTTTTCGCATGATCCCAAATTGACAGAACATTGAATTTTCGGAGCAAAGACACACAGAAGTAAACACCTCCAATTGCAGTTATTCTTTAGGGACTAGCATGCGATATTAATTTGTTTGAGTCTTGGAAAGTCGATAGCCGTGCTTGCTCAGAGCTAGAACAAATAATCTGCGTGAGCTTGGGCAAAAAGTATTTTGTAAAGATTCGATCCTGGCTTTCTCATAATGTGAAATCTCACAAAATGAACCTGTTTAGAATACAACTAAGAAAACCTAGCTTTTTGTTTTCATTACCAGGCATTATTTCTTGCACAAGAAAATGGCATCGATGGTCAAACGATGGTGCTTGATTAATGTGTGCCAAGAGTGGCAGAACCTGTCTTTCAAAAGGAGAGGCACAATATTTATTAAAGAATCTGGGCGCTAATTTGGGCCGTGTAGCGCCCGTTGTTTCGGCATGTTTCCAGCATGATGTGCGCCAGACGCCATCTTGGTATAGGAGTTAGCACATGCGCAAATATCGAACGCCGGAAGCATGTAAAGTAAGGAGAAAATGAATACAATCAGTGTGCACCGCTGATTTGAAGTGATAGACACCATTTTGGGACTTAATGCTCAACTCAATGCACAGTCTTAACCCCGACCATCTGAACGTGTCTTAGAGTGCCTGGAGAATCCCCACCAGTGCTATTTAAAGGGACCATGCAGGATTTACAGGTTAGTGGTTGGATTATTGCATCTGGCTGCTGAGACATTTGTAACTGTTTTTGGAGGTCTCCTATACTTGAATACTAGAACTAGGGGACATAGCCCAACATTTTGAGCCAGGACGTGCTGGAGTGAAGTTAGGAAAAGCTTCTACATGCAAAGAATGGGAGAAGTTTGGAACGCTCTTCTGCAGACGGCAGTTGATGCTAGCTCAATTGTGAATTCTGTATCTGAGATTGATAGATTTCTGTAAACCAAGGGTATTGAGGGATATGGGGCTAAGATGGGTAAATGGAGTTAGATCGCAGGTCCATCATGATCTTATTGAATGGTGGAATAGGCTCAAGGGGCTAAATGCCACTGCCACTTGCTGCCTCCTGATATGCACCACCTTCTCCTGCAAGAAAGCGGGACGTGTGTCTGGGTGATGTGCCTGTCATGGTTGAATAGCTGCCAGTATGCGTGGCCTGTGAGTTGTGGGTGGGTGGTTTGCAACAGTGGTAATGTGTAAGGGTGAGAGGAAGCATCTGATTGGAAGAGTTGAGTAGTGATGGAAAGAGTTTGTTGGTATGTGGGTGATGGGGTTGTAGTGCGAGGAGCAGTGGATGTGGCTAGTGGTGTAGTTGGTAGGAGACGCCACTTGACAGTTGACCTCACTCACCTTGACCACTCACGTCAAAGCATTGAACTTCTTCCTGCACTGCATCCATGTTTATGATGCTGTGCGCCTGGCATTGACTTCGTCCCCCGCTGCCTCCCACTGCCTCTGGGCATAGGTCTGGAGGGCCTTTTGCCCCCCCTCCCCCCACCCCTGTGGATATAGGATGCCCGTCCTTCTGTCCACCTCTTGCACCATGGCCCATAGTGCATCAGCAGAGAACCTTGGTGCATGCTGTCTCGCAGGCATGGTACAAACTCAGATTGGCAGATTGGTGAGGTCTGGCATGCAGATTGGAGGATGTGGGATTTAGTAGTGCGCAACCTTTATTCAATGTTTTAACATAACTCATCAGTTTGTAAACATAGGGATGGGAGCTGGATCTGTGTTTTGCATGTGCGATGTCTGAGCTCCGTTCAAACTCCGTGCAGACTGGAGACTGTTATTTTCATCAAATAACAGGTACCAGCTACCTTTAAGAGATTTTTAAGAGACAGTCTGCCTTTAAGAGATTGTGGCTCTCCCTGCTGGTGGAAAGTGTGAATTGCATTGAATTCTCATGTCAATGCTGATTCGGAACGCTGCTTGAAAGTAAGTCCTCAGGCCTCACGAAAGTCTCGTCCTGCCTGCGCAGGGGTCATTGGGTAGTAACGGATCGTGCGACCCCTACCCAATAATAGGCCCTATCCAATTTTCCCCCAGTGTTTTTAATGTAGATCCATGCATGCTGGAATCTAATTGGGTAGCCTTGCTTATGGAAGCTCTGAAGGGGGAAGCACAAACAGCTGTTATGACGGTTCTAAGAGTTTCTATTGGGCCTTGGTACAGTGATCTGATAATTGCAACATGGTTTGTAGCATTGAATATTTATTGTGAATTTGGAGTGTGCATTGAGAATCGTGAGTATGTGTCAGGACATGGAGCACCCTTTAGACCATTAAACTACTTAGCTACTCAGAGGAGCTGAAATCTGAATGGCATTCCCAGTAAATAATGAATTAATTCAGACTTTGGGTCCAGGCAATCCAAATTTCAGATAGTCTGAATTGGAATCCGAATCTGAAGTCTATAAAAAACAGTTCAATGCGCAAGAAGAATAAGCTTTCATTCTTTGACCTGGAACGTTAATTCTGTTTCTTTCTCCACAGATGCTGCCTGACTTGTTGAGCTTCTCCAGCATTTTTTGTTTTTATTTAAGCTTTCATTAGACTGTTAGGGAACAGGATATCTTTCAGGTGAATAATTCTTCGAGGATGTACAGTACCGAATTGCTGCAAAAAGTATTATTAAAAAATTGGAAACATGCCCACCAGACTGCCAGCATAAATAGAAATATTGGATGGGGGACAAAGACATTTAAAAAAAATACACATGGGGGTCATTTTAACTTTTATCGTCAGACGAAAAACGGGTGCTAGCAAATGGGCAGCCCACTTTACACCTTGCCCGATTTCCTTTTCAGTTGATTTCAATGGAAAAAAAAAATCAGGCGAGATGTAAAACGGGCGGCCGATCAGTTATCAGCTCGTTTTTTGTCCAGTGATAAAAGTTAAAATTATCCCCGCTGTGATTTCTTTCCAGCATCAGACACCTGAAATTTTTGCAAAAGCAAGAGGCAGATGGACATTGTTACTCTGTGCATGTATAATACCATTTTCTAATTGGAGCCAGTTGCAGTTTTTCTGATGATTCTGCATGGTGATAAGTAACACTGACCAGGAAGGTCCCAGCTTCAATTCCAATTTCAAGTCTGTGGTGAGTTGGCTACCCTCAGATTGAGTGGCCAGCAAGGGGCATTTACAACTGGCCTCATTGTCCCCAGGCTGGGAAAGGAAAAAAATCAGCCAGCAATCTCAGGAACCAGTGACTTCCTGGAAATTTCTGACTTTGGATTTGGCTGTCATCTCCACCTCGTGAAAGGGTTAATGCTGGGTGAAAAAATATCGGGGATACATAGTTTCTGAGTGAAAAAATATTGGGGATGATTTTGAGTCCATACATGTGGAGAATTACTTAGCGTCCTGCTCCCGTCGATGGGGTGGTCATCCCCAGCTTCCACTGGGCCTACTGCTGGGCGGCTGAAGCACTTGCTTGAGTCTGTGGTAGGGCCTGTTAGTGTGGAAATCGGGATCTTAAGACCTCTATGGCACTCCATTTGCCATTTTATGATAGCTGGCAGTCCAGCCAAAAAGGAGCCTAGCAGGTAAGTTTTAATTCATTTCTGTGGGGCCATGAGGAGCGGGCCGGCTCCCCCAGGCTCCACCATCACAACTTGGGCTGCTGTCGCTGCCCCTCCCCCTCCCAAGAATGGAGTCTCCCTCCCCTTTCCTGCACCTACTCTTTTCTGACGGTGGAGGCTGGCCAGATATTCCAGTATTGCAGCAGCCTGGTGCTGGTGGGCTGCCCTGGGGTGCATATTTTCCACCTCGCAGCCCACCGTCACTATGCTAACGAGGCTCGGCCCTCAAACTAGACCGAGCCTCCCACTAGGAGTATCGGATAGACGGCGCTCCACCAGCCTAAATGTCGCTCGGGGGAAAAGGGGAAATCTACCCCATGTTTTACACCTACAGTGAGAGATAGAAAATTCAGGTGTTATTGCTTTAGGTTATGGAAGAGTGAACTGACCTATATCAGCTGGTTGAGGTCAGGATTAGCCATTTTTCACCCCAATGCCTGGGAAAATTCAAACTTGAACCAAGGTCACTGTGAAGGTGATATTTCAGCTTTGTGGTCCCAACTGGGATCTTCGCCCATTCAGGGTGCATAAAGGAAAATTGTGCATCGCCCACACCAGAATTCCCTATTCAGCACTTTTAGTGGGCATGGCTACCCACCAGAAACTTGCCAGGAAATTAGCTCTCGTGTGCTAAGTTGGAAAGGTGAAACCTCCAAATATGCAATTGTGAATGTGTGAGCTTTGACACGTGACATCAAAAGAATTATTGTAATCCTTAAATAATAAAATGACTGAACACATATATATATATATATATAGAATTATTAAATAAATGTTCAGTCACACTTTAGTACTGCACATGTGCAATTGTGATCCTAAACATTGTCATTGTCCAAAAGAACTGCTAGAAGGCTTTGGTTTCCTTGCTTTTAGAAACATTTCCGCAATTGTAATAGCAAATCTGCAGAACATTGCACAGTTTTAACTTCATGCACAGTTAGGGCTTTTTCTCAGCTGAGTTGAGAAAGGTAGATAGATAAAATATGAAAGAAGAAACACCTGAATTTGTATAGCACTGCATCACATCTCTCAGAATGTCCCAAATAGCTTAGTGAATTGCTTTGAAGTGCAGTGATTGTTCCATAGGCAAATGTGGCAGACATTTTTCACAAGCAAGATCCTACAAACAGCAATAATGAACAATCAGTTGGGAGAGGAGTGTCAACAGGACGTTGGGAGAACTCTTTAACAATCACCTAGGCAGTTAGACAGGGCCTCAGTTTAGCAAATCATCAATAGGACAGCATCCCTGGCATGCAGCACTCCTTAGTACTTTTTTTTACAAATTTGCTCTTAGAATGTGGGGCAACATTGGCAAAGCAATAGTTATTTCCCAACCATAGTTTCCCTGAAGGCATTAAGAGTCAACCATGAAGTGTGGGACTAGAATCATATGTAGGGGTATTGATTCCCTTCCATGAAAGTGTCAGCTGTAGGTGGTAGCACTTTTGCCTCTGAGTCAGACGGTTGTGGGTTCGAGTCCCACTCCAGAGACTTAAGCACAAAAGTTAGGCTGACACACCAATACAGTACTGATGGAGTGCTGCACTGTCGGAGATGCAGTCTTTCGGATGAAATGTTAAACAGAGGCCGCAAATGCCCTCTCAGGTGGACATAAAAGATCCCATGGCACTATTCGAAGATCAGCAGGGAAGTCCTGGCCAATATCTATCCCTCAACCAACTCACCAAAACAGATTATCTGGTCATTATCTCATTACTGTTTGTGGGACCTGTCTGTGTGCAAATTAGCTGCCGCATTTCCAACATTACAACAGTGACTATACATTAAATGTACTTCATTGACCACAAAGCACTTTGGGACATCCTGAGGTCATGAAAGGCACTATATAAATGCAAGGTCTTTCTTACTATTAGTGAATCAGTTGTGTTTTTAACTACAGAAGCTTTTATCATTTTCCTGGTACCAATCCATAAATTACCAGATTTATTGAATTCACTTTTGCAACTTGTCAAGTAGAATTTGAAATTACAACCTTTGGGTTGCTAGCCCAATAACATAACAACTAGGCTACCGTACCTGCATAGATTGGTAGTCTAGATTATATGCTTAAATACTAGAGTGGGGTTTGAATATATAACCTTCTAACTCAGAGACAAGAGTACCATAAACTGAACCAAGCTGACTTAAATAGAAATAAATACATTCAAACAAATTGGATATCAAGACCATGTCTGGTTCCTCCTTCCCTACTTGTGATTTGCAATATTGCTACCAGTGATGAACCCGATTACCACAAGGGTCTCAACTTTAACATTTATTGTTTGTGCTGGTAGGCATAAATGTTGTAACTAGCAGGAACCATGCCTCTTCCCTTTACTGTTTTGGCAGGATTAGTAGTCTTGCTGTCCATGTATTTGATTGTTCACATGTGTAAAATAATTCTTAGCACTTGGCAGTCATGCATGGTTGTCCAGAATTTAATTTTATTCCATGGAAGTGGTCCCAAGATGCAATAAATTTTACCTATTGAATATTGTGAGGCAAATAACTCATTTGAACCAGCCAAAGTTCCGCAGCAGAAGCCTGGCACCAACAGAATTGCACAATTTGAGGAGAAAATTGATTCCCAAGGTTAGATACCAAGGGCATGATTTTAGCCCCCGAGTTCGGGTGGGTGGGGGGTAGGGGGGCAGTGAAAATAGATGATTTTAGGAGCGGGAATGAAACGCGGCTCCAAGCCGCCGACCTTCGCATTTGATCCAGACGCATCTGAGTGTGCGTGCGCTTCAGGAAGCCAAAAGTCCCGCCGGCAATTAAAGCCGATGGGCCCATACTTAGAGCAACAATTAAGAGACTTAAACTTATTAAGGGGTTTAATTTTTAGTGTAATGAGGCAGGGAAATGATTTTAACTCTGCCTTAACGTGTTCCCCGTGACCTCTGAAAGAAGCAATGGAAATGGAGGCGAGCTGCAGCCGACCCTCATTTGGACCTTTAAACATTGATTGACACATCAATAAAAGGTGAGTTTTTGCAGCAGAGCAATCAGGTCTAAGAACATAAGAACTAGGAGCAGGAGTAGGCCATACAGCCCCTCGAGCCTGCTCCGTCATTTAATAAGATCATGGCTGATCTTCAACCTCAACTCCACTTTCCTGCCCGATCCCCATATCCCTTGATTCCACGAGAGTCCAGAAATCTGTCTATCTCAGCCTTGAATATATTCAACGACGCAGCATCCACGGCCCTCTGGGATAGTGAATTCTAAAGATTCACAACCCTCTGAGTGAAGAAATTCTTCCCCATCTCAGTCTTAAATGGCCGACCCCTTATCCTGTGACTATGCCTCCTAGTTCTAGACTCTCCAGCCAGGGGAAACAACCTCTCAGCATCTACTCTGTCAAGCCCCCTCAGAATCTTAAATGTTTCAATTAGATTACCTCTCATTCTTCTAAACTCCAGAGAGTATAGGCCCATTCTACTCAACCTCGCCTCATAGGACAACCCTCTCATCCCAGGAATTAATCTAGTGAACCTTTGCTCTACTGCCTCTAAGGCAAGTATGTCATTCCTTAGAAAAGGAGACCAAAACTGTACACAGTACTCCAGGTGAGGTCTCACCAAAGCCCGATACAAATGTAGCAAGACTTCCTTACTTTTGTACTCCAACCCCTTTGCAATGAAGGCCAACATTTCATTTGCTTTCCTAATTGCTTGCTGTACCTGCATGCTAACTTTTTGTGTTTCTTGTATGAGGACACCCAAGCCTCTCTGAACACCAACATTTAAAATTTTACTCACCATTTAAAAAATATTCATTCTTTCTATTCTTCCTACCAAAGTGAATAACCTCACATTTCCCCACATTATACCCCATCTGCCGCCTTCTTGCCCATTCGCTTAACCTGTCTATATCCCTTTGAAGACTCTTTTTGTCCTCCTCACAGATTACTTTCCCACCTAGCTTTGTATCATCAGCAAACTTGGATAAATTTCAATCAGTCCCTTCATCTAAGTCATTAATGTAGATTGTAATTGGTGAGGCCCAAGCACTGATCCTTGCGGCACCCCACTAGTTACAGCCTGCCAGCCTAAAAATGACCCATTTATCCCTACTCTGTTTTCTGTCTGTTAATCAATCCTCTATCCATGCTAATATGTTACCCCCAACCCCATGAGCTCTTATCTTGTGTAACAACCTTTTATGTGGTACCTTATCGAATGCCTTTTGAAAATCCAAATATACTATATCCACTGGTTCCCCTTTATCTACCCTGCTAGTTACATCCTCAAAAAACTCTAATAGATTTATCAAACACAATTTCCCTTTTATGAAACCACGTTGACTCTGCCTAATCATATTATGATTTTCTAAGTGTCCTGTTACCACTTCCTTAATAATGGATTCCAGCATTTTCCCGATGACTGATGTCAGGCTAACTGGCCTATAGTTCCCTGTTTTCTCTATCCCTCCTTTCTAGAATAGCAGGGTCACATTTGCTACCTTCCAATCCACTGGGACCATTCTAGAACCTAGGGAATTTTGAAAGATTATAACCAATGCATCCACTATCTCTGCAGCCACCTCTTTTAGAACCCTCAGATGTAGGCCATCAGGTCCAGGGGATTTATTGGCTTTTAGTCCCATTAGTGTCACAAGTACTTTTTCTCAACTGATATTAATTACTTTAAGTTCCTCACTCTCATTTACCCCTTGGTTCCACACTATTTCTGGTACGTTTTTTATGTCTTCTACTGTGAAGACAGATACAAAATATTTGTTTAACGCATCTGCCATTTCCTGATTCCCCATTATAATTTCTCCTGTCTCAGCCTCTAAGGGACCAATGTTTACTTTTGCTACTCTCTTCCTTTTCACATACTTGTAGAAGCTCTTACAATCCGTTTTTTATTTCTTGCTAGTTTACTTTCATGTTCTATTTTCTCTCTTTTTATCAATTTTCTGGTCGTCCTTTGCTGGTTTCTAAAACTCTCCCAATCCTCAGGCTTACTATTCTTCTTGGCAACATTATATGCCTCTTCTTTTAATCTAATACTATCCTTAGCTTCTTTAGTTAGCCACGGTGGATCACTTTTCCCATGGAGTTTTTATTTCTCAATGGAATGTATATTTGTTGAAAATATTGAAATATTTCATTAAATGTTTGCCATTGCTTTTCAACCATCATACCCTTTAATTTGGGTTCCCAATCTACCTTAGCCAACTCTCCCCTCAATTATTTAAGTTTAAGACTCTAGTTTCTGACTTAAATATGTCACTCACAAACTCATTGGGCTCGATGTTACCAGGGCTGCGGGTTCGCGGCGGGGGGGCTATTGGGCGCGTGGGTAACGCGCCCGGTGAAATTAGTCTGCCCCCCGTGCGATCGCAGCCTAATTGGATCCACTTACCTTGTCTTCCGGGTTCCCCGCTGCTGATCTGCGCGTCGGGCGGGCTGCGCATGCGCAGTAAGCTCTGTCAGCTGGAGGAGCTCTATTTAAAGGGGCAGTCCTCCACTGACAGATGCTGCAAAAAATAGAAAAAATTACAGCATGGAGCAGCTCAGGGGGAAGGCTGCTCCCAATTTAATGATGCCTCACTCCAGGTATCATTAGATGGGGTGAGGAGGAGGGGGAGGACAGAGATCTTCCCCCCGGCAGGCGGGAGGAAGCCGCCTGCCTCTGCCACCGGGGAGGCCTGGCTCGAGGTGGCAGAGGAGGTCACCTGCACCACCAACATATCGCCCACCCGCATACAGTGCAGGAGGCGCTCCAATGACCTAAGTAGGTCAGCCAAAGTGAGTACACTTACTCATTCCCCTACACTCCATCTGCCACATCACCGCCCCCACCCCACATCTCCTTCTGCACTGCCAACACTACTCTGTCACATCACCCCTCATACCCACTCAAAGTTCATCCTCATCTTACCTGCGCATACTCACCTCGCCAGTACTCATCCCGCCACTACCACTCAACACAATCCTCATACAATCTCATGGCTCTATCTCATACTCACCCTCTCGTGCATCTCTTTCACAGTCAGCCTCACTCAACCTGCCACTACCTGTGCTGCAACCACAGGGCATGCATCACATATGTGCAGTAGGCAGCGTAAGGCAAACGTGTCGTGAGCATGATGGGGATGCACAAGGGTGTTTGAGGGTTTGTCATGGTTGTTACTTATATTGAATTTCTGACCAACTCACATCACATATTATATTGTCACCACTACTGCCACGTCTTTGCGAATCTTGTCTGGTTTGTGCAATAATGCCCTTTCCTGAGGATCACTATGAAGACCCACAAGTGATGACACCCATTGTGTCACTGCAGAGTGGTGTAGGTGTATTTGCAGGGCTGTTTTGTGCAGATGACTGAGAGACGTCAGCGATGTCCCCGGTGGCACCCTGGAAAGATGCAGAGGAGAAGTTGTTGAGGGCAGTGGTGACTTTGACAGCGACAGGTAAGAAGATGGTGCTTGGGCCAACCGGGAGCAGCTCGGCATGAAGGAGGCTGCAGATGTCCACGACTACATGTCGAGTGACTCTGAGCCTCCGTGTACACTGCAGCTCAGAGAGGTCCAGGAAGCTGAGTCTTGGTCTGTGGACCCTGTGGCGAGGGTAATGCCCTCTGCGACGCATCTCTCTCTGCGGTAGCCCTCCCTCCTGCTGTGCAGGTGGATGTGTCACAGCACTGTGTTGTGGAGCTCCACCTGTCAGAGGTGGACGGCGTGGCCGGCGAGGCTGGTGAGGCTGGTGATGCTGTTCACCCTCCGAGGAGGTCATGACTGCAGCTACGGCGGCCCCCATCCGGAAGATGTACATCTGAGGGGGTTCGCAAGGTAGGTACATGTCTCTGGACCCCGGGGTAAGTGTGCAAGTTGGTGAATTTTCTTGTCAGGAGGAGGGTGGTGGAGGCCAAACTTTGTCCCAAGTGACAGAGTGGCCTCCTGCAATGAGTGAGGGTCTCCCCCCCCCACCTGTCAAATGGACCTTTGCAGCTGCCACAGGCTGACAGCTGCAACACATCCATTTGAACTGGGAGTGTTTCTCCCAGTATGGGAAACAGTCCCAGTTGTCTATAAAATCCCACCCCTCCTCACATATTCCCTTAATCAGGTCAGTTAATGAAGTGAAATAGCACAATAAATACTTTCAAGTGGCATCCCGCTGGCTTTAATTGCCTGCGGGATTCCCACCAGCGGGGGCTGCGCGCGCACGCCGGCGCGTCTGTGGGGAACCCGGAAGTGGGCGGGTTGGAGCTGGGCTCCGGACCCGCTCCGGGATTCCCTGATTTTCGGAGCCCCCCTGCCAGGAACGCACCCGATAGTGGGTGCTAAAATGAAGCCCAATGTGAAGTTCTATCATATTATGATCTCCCTCAGACAAACCTTTGGCGGGGAGTTCGTTGTGTTTAGACTGAGATTTCTTTATTCACACTCAGAATACTTGTGTTCACACATATTTACCTACATTTTGGAGCCCCTCAAACTCACACCATCAGGATGGGTGGGGGATTGGATTTATTGTGGAGGAGGCACATCACCATCCGGAGCAGGCCCGTCATGCAGTTTTGAGTCTTGCAGCTCAACAAGAAAGAAGTGCACCACAAGGACATGCAGAAGACCAGAGAGGGAAACAACGGAGGGGCCGAGATCGCAGGAGGCACCTTCTATGTGAGATGATGTACAGAGACTGAGATTCCTGGACCTCTCTGAGAAGCAGTAAGTACAAAGGCTCAGATTAACCCGTCAAGTGGGTGCAGACATCTGCACGCTCCTTCATGCTGAGCTGCTCTCGTGGAAACGTGTTGCTCGTCACAGTTAAAGTCACCACTGGCCTCATTCTATGCCTCTGAATCCTTCCAGAGCGCCACCAGTGACATCACCAGGATCTCTCACTCGTCTGCCTATAAGTGTACACGACAGGTCTCGGATGGCTTGTTTGTCAGGGCATCCGAGTACATCAACTTCCCCATCGATGCCATCAGCCTGACTGAGAGGGCAGTGGGTTTCCACTCTCTGGCTGGCTTGCCCCGGGTATGGGGCGCAATTGATTGCACACACGTAGCAATTCGAGGACCTCCACATCAGCCAGGACAGTTCATCAACTGAAAGGGATATCACTCCATCAATGTGCAGCTGGTTTGCGACCACAGAAGGAGGTTTCTGCAGATGTGTGCCAAATTCCCTGGCAGCTGCCATGATTCCTTCATTCTGCGCAAATCCCGACCCTCTTCCACACACAAAGCAGATTAAGGGCTGGCTCCTTGGAGACAAGGGATACCCCCTGCAAACGTGGCTCATGACATCTCTGAGAAACCCCACCAGTGAGGTACAGCAGCAGTACAACCAGAGTCATATCATCACCAGGTCTGTCATTGAACAAGCCATAGGAATGCTGAAGATGCGCCTCAGATGCCTGGATTGATCTGGGGGATCCCTTTAGTACTCACCAGCGAGGGTGTGCAAAATGATAGTAGTGTGTTGTCCTGCAGAACATCGCTCAGCAGAGAGGGTTACCTATGGCTGAGGTCCCATGCACTCATGAAGCATCCGCATCTGCCATCGACATTGAGGAGCAAGAGGAGGAGGAGGAGAATGATGGGCAACCTATCGGCAAAGCAGCGACTTACCTGGATGTTCGTGATGCCAGGGAGTCACTCATTTTTGATAGATTTTCATAAGGAGATCTGCAAAGTGAAGATAGTCAAGTACTCAGAACACCTGGAAAGACCACCACCAACACCAGCCCATCCCCCCTTTGCAAAACACACTCCCACAACTACACATACATCCATTGTAAACGTGCCCAAGGGGTGGCATCAAGTCTCGCCATTCATGTTGAAGCACATGAAAGGGCACTTTCACAAAAGGGACTCAAGAATGTCCCCTTTCACCATCATCCCTCTTCTTGGCCAGGGCCACATCACTCCTACCACTCTGATGGACAACAGCTTGGAAGATATGTGTTATGCCTTGTAAGGCCAGTGCTAATGTATCTGTCAGCTTAATCAAGGCGGCAGAATGTTGGTCACCCTGAGTCTGCACAGCCGATGCCAGGGCCTGAATGGACTCATTTGTGAGCCGTGCATGAAGCGCAATGGAGGCGGCCATTCCCTCTATCGCAGACACTCCCACACATATCTCCATCACCAGTCCATTAACACTGGAGGTGGACATAGCCAAAAATTTGTGCCAGGACTTGCAGGAGCGGATGCGTCTGGAGGTGCAGTTGGTAAGATATGTCGCTTGACTGTTAACCTCACTCAGCTTGACCACTCATGTCAAAGCTTTGAACTTCTTCCTGCATCCATGTTGGTGGTGCTGTGCTCCTGTCATTGACTTCGTCCCTTACTGCCTCAGGAACATATGTCTGGAGGGCCTCTCACCCACTATGGATATTGGATGCCCCTCCTTCTGTCCACCTCTTGCACCAAGGTTCTCTGCTGATGCACCAGGGACCCTGGTGCACGTTTTCTTGCAGGCCCAGTACAAACTCAGATCGGCAGATTGGTGGGGTCTGGTGTACAGATTGGAGGATGTGGGATTTAGTAGTGCACAACTTTTATTGAATGTTTTAAAATAACTCAAACAGTTTTTAAATATAGGGTCAGGACTTGCACCTATGTTTTACATGTGCGATGTCTGATCTCCATTCAAACTCCATGCAGACCCGTAGCTTATATTTTGTAAATATCAGAATTCCGCTAACGTTGAGCAGCCCAGTTGTTGCTCATTAAAGTCACATCATCACCATACTGCACTATATTGCAGCACAGATTCACTTCCCAATTGACTTCCACCATTTGCAGCCACAATGCACCTTCCCTTTAAGAGGTGCAGGCTGCCTTTAAGTGGTGCTAGCCTCTCGTGATATCTCGGCCCCCTGCTGGTGATCAGCCACTCAACAGCGCAGGTAGGGCTGGCTGCATGCAGCAATCATAGAAATCACCAAGGCAGCACAAATGTTATGTGCTGCCTGCATCTCAACGACAGGGCATGGGTTAATCATGCACTGCGACCCCTGTGCCAGGATTCGGGATTTATCCAATATAACCCCCAGTTTCTCTCTATCTACCCTATCAATTCTCCTTAATATCTTGAAAACTTTGATCAAACACCCCTTAATCTTCTAAATTCCAGGGAATACGACCCCAGTTTGTGTAATCTCTCCTGATAACTTAACCCTTGGAGTCCAAGTATCATTCTAGTAAATTTACATTGCACTCCCTCCAAGGCCAATATATCCTTCCTAAGGTGCAATTCCCAGAACTGAACACAGTACTCGAGGTGTGGTCTAACCAGGGCTTTGTATTGCTACAGCATAATTTCTACCCCCTTGTATTTTAGTCCTCTAGATATAAAGGCCAGCATTCCAATAGCCTTTTTAATTATTTTCTGTACCTGTCCATGACATTTTAATGATCTATGTACATGGACCCCCAAGTCTCTTTGGACCTCTACTGTTTCGAGCTTTTCACCATTTAGAAAGTACTTTGATCTATCCTTTTTAGTTCCAAAGTAGATGACCTCACACATGCCTATAGTTGAGGCCCCAACATAGATCCCAGTGGGACACCACCAGTCACATCCTGCCAAATTGAGTACCTGCCCATTATCCCTACTTCTGTCTCCTGCCGCTCAGCCAATTTCCTAGCCAGGTCAATAATTGTAAGGCCCATGGTTGGTGAAAGGGAGCAGGAACCAGCAGTAATCCAGCAGGTCACGATGAAAATGGCATTAGTGGCCATAACCATATCATCTGACCTTGATTAGCATAAATGCATGAGCCTCTCACCTGTTTTGATGGGACCTCTGGCTGCCAGAATGGAAATTCTGCCGGCCGGCATCTCAGTGACAAGTCAGTGCGACTAACTGCTGTTTTATTTTGGTCTGGCCTGTTGGCCGGTTATTTGTTTTCCAATATTTCACTCTTCTAATGTTTAAAAAATTGAGGTCCTAAAAAGGGAAGCAAGTAAATGAGAAAATTTCTATCTACAAACTGGACAGTAGTGCATGGAAATAACACCCTCTGTGAATTTGAGTGTGAAAGAGAGGTGGGAGAGATTTGCAGCCAAAAATACTGCTCTCTTGGCTGATTACAACCAGTTCATCTTTTCAGCTTACTTAGCTAAATATAAATTCATCTAAACCCTGGCAAGATAAATCTTCCAAAGTGAAACTTATCTAGTCACATCCTTTCCTTATCACTTTTAATTACTCAGTTGCAATTATCATTGGTTAGTCTTGGTCACGCAATACACTGAAGTTCTCTTAAGATCAATTCTAATTTATCAGAGGAAAGAAAAACTTTTAAGCGGAATTTGGTCTTGAGATATATCAGTGTTGATCGCTAAAAGAATAAAAAGTCCACACACTACTTTTGGCATCAGATGTGACAATCGATTTAGTGCTGAAGTGCAAATTCAATATTTTATGCATTTGCTAAGGCAGTAACACTGCCAACAGGAAGTTAAGTCATCCAATTAAATGTAAGATCAAATTGTGTAAAGCTAAGATGAAATCAGTTAATTCCTCAGCTTCTAACAATCGGAAGTGTATATTCAATCAGATACTGCTTCAGCTTTACTGAGCAAAAGTCACAGGGGCCAGGCTTAGGCAGATGGCGCTGGGTGTTTTGATTAGGTAATTATTACAGAAGAGGGTTCACATGTTCAGGGTATCCTGCTGCTTTTTTTGAAATTGCCAACAATTTCTGAAATGAAGAACGATATTGAGGACTATTGTAAGCATATATTAAATATGCAGCACAGGCATGTAAACCTTCAGACCTTCCTTGAGGCTTCAGACATCTCAGCTGTAGAGACTATTGGGGCAGCCATTGTGGCTGAAGTCCAAATCCATTGTAAGCTTGATCTTCTAGGTATCTCCGTCTCCACCTCAACTCTGAGCAACCTACTAGTGAGTATCACTGTAGCATTTCAGCAAATAAAAATTGGTTTGCATATGGAAAACAATCAATTTTAAGCATGCTTCAGTTTTATCAATGCTGATAGTGTTGCACTTTATTAGTCATAGTCCTTTCCTTCTAAAGTCTTAGATCAGCAGATGCATGAACACTTTCTTCATCCAATTTTCTTCCCTTATGCCCCATCTCCTGAAGACACTTGCTGCCATGTTTACCTATATAACAACAGTTACTGCACTTCAAAGTAATTTATCGCATGCAA
The DNA here is from genome assembly GCF_035084215.1 of Heptranchias perlo. NCBI lineage: Eukaryota > Metazoa > Chordata > Chondrichthyes > Hexanchiformes > Hexanchidae > Heptranchias > Heptranchias perlo. The sequence goes on from NC_090327.1 coordinate 88,865,569, forward strand.
AGCACTTCGAATCATTTCTGAGAGATATAATACGGTGATATATAAAAGCAAGTTTTTTCTTTCTGTCCTGTATCCATTGACTTACGCTGTGGTTGAATGAATTCCAGCAGTCGCAGGTGTTTCACAAAAGTAGCCGTTCTTCATCTGTGAGCCTAGACAGCGAGTGCCAGAAGGCCACTGAATGGACAACTTTCTTGTGTCATTTTTCTTGTGCCCAAAATAACATTTCCTCCATTTGACAGAAGTACTGAAATTATGTCCTTGAATTTAGTAGAAAGGAAAGGAGCAGTGTCATCTGATATGAAATAAATGATTACAAAATACCAACCAATCAACAGCAATGTTCATAAATATCAGTACACTCTCAACAGCTAAACAGCTGAGTATATATTGTGAAAGGGACTATTCTCTGATATGCAGACATTTCTCAGACCTGACGAAGCTATGTCCTCTTGCTTTTTAATGTCTCTTGGTAGAGTGAGTATCTCTTAATATTTTGTTCTCTATTATATTGTCTGTGTCATTTTTTTTTAAAGCAGGAAGATTGATGTAGAAAAATGTCATGAATTACTTGATGGTACTTATGAGGTTGTCATAATATAATTTATTTTTCTTTTTATGAGTTTTTTTGTAACCTTTATGCTTAGAGTCTATGGTGGGGAGTGAAAAACTGTCGTTGAAAACATCAAGCTCTCCCAGATCAGGTTTAGATGGTATGGCATGGTTAAATGCAAATAAAACTCCTTCCACTCTGCCTCTACATTGTGCCTTAGCTCCAACCTGAGAAAACTACCCCAGTAGTGAGCCATTTCTCATCTCCCACACCAGCCCTCTCTGAGTGGGATTGGGAATTTAGTGCAGATAGTGATGACGTTTTGTGCTGTGGGTCCATGTCCACTAGGAAGTGATACGACACTGCCCAAACTTGTTTCAAATGGGACTCTTAGAGCCAGCAGGCAAAGGCAGACTTGTATCCCATAAGTGTGCACTGGATTCAAACCCAGGTGCCAGAGGTAAAAAGGCCAGTGTCTAACCCACTCACTATCTAGTCCTCCTGGAGATATTGGGGCTGACGTTCTGGTGGGATCACTCTGCTGGCCGAGTGGAACCCATGGCCACCCAAATGCAGGCTGCACCCAAATTGTGTGGGCAGATTCATTAGCGTGTTCAGGGTGGGTGACCTATGCATAAAAGGGTGCATGAAAGGCATCCACCTCGATCGACCTGCTGGAAAGTGAAACAGCACTCAGCTGCCGCACTAGGTTGCCCCTGAGGCCCTTTTCAGGCTGAAATAAAAACTACAGAAAAGGATCTTTGGCTCCAATGAGAGTCAGAACTCTAGCAGCATGAGGTAATCGATCGCCTTCGAAGCACGGTCTGACACAACCTGGTTCCGCTCCAATTTCCAATTCCCAGTTTGAGAATCCACCCCATATCTACCCAGAGTTCAATCAGAAGTTCAGGCTCAATAGGACCAATTCCATGGTCCTAACGGGGATCTTGCAAGGAGGGTATTGCAAGAAATTGTGAGCATGCAGACCATTATTTTCTGTTTATTAATTTAAATAGATGGAAAATTAAGGGCTGCTTTCCTAAAATTTCCTGCTACGTGCTCCCTGCTGGAAGCAGGAAAGAATGGAATTGTCCTGCTTTTATTTCCTAATATTTTACTCTTTCAATGTCTAGAAAATTGTGCTCCTAAGAAAGAAGTAAGAAAATTACTAATAAGAAGTTATAATAGAAAGTAATGGTACTTTTTGATTTCATATGAAAAAATGGAGTTATGTTATCTGACTTATATTAAGAAAGAAGGAAAGACTTGAATTTATACAGTGCCTTTCACAACCTCAGAACTTTCCAAAGCGCTTTACAGCCAATTAAGTAATTTTTGAAGTGTGGTCTCTATTGTAATGTCGGAATCGTGGCAGCCAATTTGTTAGAGCAAGGTCCGACAAATAGCAAATATTGCCAGTTTCTTTGATTTGATCAGGCCCCTTCCGCTGTACAAACAGAAACTGTCCCACTGATAATGCAGAATTATGGCAGTCCTTTGAGAGGAAGCAACAGGTTGGAGTGAATTATGCTAAAGTCTTCCACAAGTGAACAAATGCCTGAAGTTCATCACGACCACTTTTCACTGCAATGGCATTTGCTTCCTGATGGACTTCTTGGCTGTCTCTTTAAATTTTGTGCTGTTGCTGCTTTTTGTTCCATGCTCACTTGCATGAATGAATTATCTTTATCTTCTTGATTTTTCCAAGTGGAGAAAACTAATCCTGTAGTTTGTCAAATTGCTAGTCATGATCAAAGGATATTCTTTTGATGACGAATGGCATTTCCTTGCCATGGGAGTTTACACCCACTAGTACAGGTTAGAATTGTGTGGTTAATGCATGGTAGCATGGAAAAACTATAATTATGAGCAAATGACACAGTATCATTGACTTGCAGATTATTGGATCTGATTTTCTTTGTATCTTTACCTATACCATGTCAATGGAATGTTGAATGTATATTTACTATAATTTTTTTGCCCATTAGAATAACGGCCATCAATTCTAAAATTTTTGCACCAGGTGTTAGCATCAAACAGCAAGGCCCAAACAAAAATAAATTTCCCTCTACTCTGCCGATGATCTGTCACAGCTGTAACATTGTAGATCATCCTTAAGTGCACTAGTGTAATTTTCTTCCATTTTCCACAACAGGCCCTCTGTAGGACAGAAATTCTGTGGCACCATTTCACCTGTATAAATGTGCTGGGATGGAACTTCCACCCACTGTTTTTATCTGCTGCTGATCCCGTCCCAAATTTCAGGTGTGGTGGCTGAAACCATTGCTGGAGGTGCTCTGTGTACGGTTGGGAAGTTAAAAGTGGAAAGCAGAGAGCAGTCCCACTGAGGTGGACAATGTTGAAGAGGCATTGGAGGAGGATGGTATGGTCAATCATTTCAACGGCTGCAGAGAAGTTGAGAAGGATGAGGAGGGATAGTTTATCATGGTCACAGTCATAAGATATTATTTGTGACTTTGATTAGGGCTGTTTCAGTACTGTGGCAGCGGCAGAAATCTGATTGTAAAGATTCAAACATGGAGTTGTGGGAAAGGTGGGCACGGATTTGGGGGGGCAACAATATGTTCAAGGGCTTTGGAGAGGAAAGAGACGTTGGAGATAGGGCTGTAGTTTGCAAGGACAGAGGGGTTAAGGGGAGATATTTTGAGCAGGGGGGGTGATGATAGCAGATTTGACAGGAAGGGGGACAATACCTGAGGAGAGGAAATGTTTACGATATCAGCTAGCTTGGGGGTCAGGAAAGGAAGTCAGAAGGGTGGTCAGCAGTTTAGTGGGACTAGGGTCGAAAGAGTAGGAGGTGGGACTTATGGACAAGGTGAGCTTGGAGAGGGTCTGAGGGGAGACAGAGGAGAACTAGAGAAAGATGCAAGTTCAAGGTTAGGGCAGAGGGGTACCTTGAGGGAAGTTTGGCTTGGTGGTCAAGGGGAAGGGAGGAATGCAGCAGAGGCAGCTGAACAGATGATCTCAACCTTAGTGACAAAGAAGTCCATGAACTCCTCGCATTTTCTGTTGGAGGTGAGGGTGGAGGGGACGAGGAATAGGGGTTGAAGGAGACAGTTGATAGTGGGGTATAGAAGCCAGGGTTTATCTTTGCTCTCCAGGATGATCCTGGAGTAATGGCAGTTTTGGCAGAGGAGAGTGAGGCCTGCAAGTGCTTGACATGGGAACGAGAGCATCAAAGGTGAAGGAGAGGTAGCGCAGATCGATAGCTGCAGGAGTATCGTGGCGAATGGAAGATCAAAGGCTAGGTATTTAAAAGTGCAATTGTTAATGATTTGCGGGAGAGTTTTTATTCCTGAGGAGGACACAGTGAGGATTTTAAAAGGGGGTGAGAGCGGTGGAACAAGGTGAGGTGCTCGTAGGAGGTGCCGGGGAGTAGATGGAGAGAATAAAGTGTGATTTGGTGATAAGGGCTACACTGCCACCTCAACCAAAGTACAATTGCAATAAAATAAATGTTAACATAATTTTAGGGAGCTATATTTATATTTTATTAATGCATTATGAAATGTTAGGAATTGTTTGTCCTGTTTTATTCAGTTGCAAAGTGACATTTGTGCCAATATGTATGTATGTTAATGAGGCTACTTCTGCTCCACTTGCATATTAGCTTGGCAGAATTCCCTATGGACATAAGGGATAAAATGGCCTCAAACAGAACAGTACAAAGGAAAAGGTTACTTCTTCTGCATGTTGAAAAAGTGAAAGCCACAAAGGAATTTTTTGACTAAGCAAGGTCAAAGGAAAGTAATTTTTTAACAAAAATAATGAAGTGAAATGCCATAGATACTGCTAATACTTCACTGCACTGTGGAGCATCACATGGTACAATGGTCATTTTTATTTTTGGTCAGCTGGATGTCTGTCACATGCGCAAACCCATCACCATGTTCAAGAGTCTCTAAACCAAACTACTGACAAATCTATATATAGATAAATATTTTGTTTACCTAATATGGAGTGCAAACTTTCTTCCAATGGGGACACACTGACTTCCCCCAGTCCAGAAAGTTTAGATGCAGGTTGGCAGATCCAAAACTTAGGAGATCGCCAAAAGTGCACGAGGGTACTGCTAAGAATTTAACCAGCTGAAACCTCACAACTTCTCAATATGGAGTGCTGATAAGTTTCTACTGCTTGTCTACCTACGACCTCCTTACCCATTACAGCATTGGCTTACTAAAGCTGAGTGGGAAGAATCTAGGATCTCAATGATGGGTTTACCCCTTCACGTGAGTCAGGCTAGCTGGACAATCATTATGTCATCTTAGAGCTTTCTCTAGCTCTAAGAGGCACCTCTACCTCTCCCCTCCACTGGTCCCAACCGCCAATAAAAAATAGTTAATGGTCAGGAGGTGGGGGGAGGGGGGTGGCTGGATAGCCTTAAGAAAATAAAAGTACTAATGACGAACCGGATATTTTCCCCTCAGTCTGGTTCAGCAAGAACTGATTCGAGTACACCGTAAAGTTCAAACAACTTTAATAGCAGATCTTAGTCTGTAGCTTCAATTCAGATTCCTGAGAGAATCCGAACGATTCTAACAGAATAAGGAGAGACAAAGACAAAGACAAAAACTCATACCTTTATACAAATCCATAGAGGTTGGAACATCATTAACACAAAAGTCAACACCAATCATAAGCCGGGCACAGGCTGCCATGCGGGGTTACATTATTTCCGGCCAATCATAGACAATCCATGTGCTGACCATGTTGCTATTAGACATCAAAGGGGTTACTTCCTCACTTTCCAACTTGGAAGGTTCTTCCCTGTTCCTTCTATTCCTTATCTCCCAACCTGGAATGTCTTTCAACTTTGGCTAAGCTCGTTCCCTATATTGATCTGCCATAAACATGGAGACATTCAGACCAGTCCTTGACTCACATCAAAGACCTATCATTGATAAGACAATGCAGGCCTGCTGACTAAGCAACCATATGGCCCAGCAGGAGGGCCAGGCCACTTGTATCAATCTCAGTTACTAACTAATTAACCCTTTCTAACCATTTTGCATTCTGCTTCTTTGCCACATAGGCATTTTAATATTTTACTAAAAACTGACCACGTAGGGATTATCATTCCCCCCTTTTATCATTTAATGATAACCAACCCTTGTTCACTCATCAGTTCTGCCTAAGCAGAGTCTCATACACGAATCTGTTCCATTGCCGCCTTACAGCAGATTTTAACGCAAGCAACGATCAGGCCAAAAGTAAGTATTGCTACAATTAGAATAACTAATCCATGCATCAAGTACGATCCCCATGAGCCATTGAGGAGCCATTCTAACCAACCTTCTCCCAGGGTCTGGTGTAATTTTGTTACGGCTTTCTGTATATGCTCAACCAGATTAGTTATATTTTCTGAGTTATCTGGTATGTAGGTGCAGCATTCTGATCCAATCAGTGCACAGGTTCCCCCTTTTGCGGCTAACAGGTAGTCTAAAGCCATGCGATTCTGCAAGGCCATTGTCCGAATGGCTATCATTTCTGCATTTGTATCCTTCAGTGCCACTGCGGTGTCATTAGCTACTTCTTCTAATACCGAAGCCATCTGCCGAATTTCCTTAATTGTCCTGGCTACCCCATACCCAGGGAACAAAATAGCGAAATATCGCTCCGTTTCTGTAATTTCCCTTTTAGACCTATATTGGTAATGATCCGCTAGGGAAGGCAAGTGATGAACATGGGGTACTACATATCCTAAATAACAGGACCCGATCCAGTTCTGAGGCAACCATGGGTATGCCTTATGGCCGCATATGAAATACGTACCATTATATGCAGTTAAATTTCCCTTTTTAGCCATATATATAAGAGGCTGAGAGTCAAGGTGATTCCACAGCAACCCACTGGTTTTATTAAGCGTTGGGGCCCATTGGCCCTGGAACATGCCCTGGGTAGTCAGGTTGACTATGGGCGGTAGCCAATAGTGGGTGGTGCTGCAATCACTATGTCCCATAAAAGGGCCATTATTTGGGGCATTCTTATTCCAACATACCGTCCCATTTGGTCTAGACGTATTGGTCAAGAGCAAGAACGGGGGCTTATGGGCTTGATTGTAATTAGGCTGGTACCATCCTCTAAACTCATTAAGACTATACCCCGCTGATGCCCATTCTATTGTTTCCGGGGTTCCTATCGCATTTCCCGAATTGTTTCGTCTAATGACCCATTCCGCAGATTCATGGGACATAAAGGGAATCGGCTTTAAAGGGATACCTCCCTTGGAATGGATAGGAATGTGAGAACACACCCAACAGCTAGAGATACCCTGCCGTTTGGCATACACATAACTCATGTACAGGAAGGTGTTAACGTGCAGTTCGCGCTTTTGGAGTTGGAGATCTCTCTTTCGTCTCTGTAGCAGAGAACCCCCTAATCTTGGATAGTTAAAAATCTCTATGGGGGCTAACCCATTACGCTTTCTCCCTTGGTTAAATCTCAGGTACCGATCGTACCTCTGTGTATCTCTCTCTTGTTCACACAACTCAGAGGTCTTTTCCCCTTCACGTTTACAAACATAATCATATTTGCACTCAGTCCAATAACAAGGTATTCCTCCATGCGATATTCCAAACTCTATCGAGCGGTGGGGCTGCCTCAGGAGCCCGGCACATCCATCTACCCGGGTGATGTTCCACCTTCCGAATCCGTCTGGGTCATTATCGTTGCATCGAAGTACGTCTCCTTTGCATAAGTGGTGTATGCGCTTAGGCTGGTCCCGTCGACATGTTCTCTCTTTGGTTACTCCCAGGGTCAGCAAGAGTTCAAGGCAGAAGATCCAAGGGAAGACTTTCATAGCTGGTCACGATACCTATATAGGGAAGATTTCTTAGAAGAAAAGAAAAGTTAGCATTTTAAGTTTGAGACGTGGGACTGATAGTTTTACAGTGGTGGAGGTGAACCCACGCACTCTTCCCCTCTACCTTCACAGCGGTAGGGGTGGTGAGTAGAACCTGATAGGGCCCCTCCCAACGAGGTTCCAGTCCTTTCCTTGTCCAATTCCTGATTAACACGTACGTTCCCGGTTCAATTTTAGATGGACTGGCGATAGGAGGAAGTTCGACGTAGGCAGCTCGTACCCGAGAGTGGAGGCTTCTCAATGCCTTAGTTAATGACAAAATATAGTTAGTCATTTCTGTCGTCATGTGGTGAAAGTGGACAGTTTTCGGAACGTTTTGATTCCACGGGGTCTTGAGGGGTCTCCCGTATATAATTTCAGCAGGACTTAACCGTGCTACCCCAGCCGGAGTAGTACGTATCTGAAATAAGGCTATAGGAAGAAGTTTAAGCCAAGTAGTACCAGTCTCTGCCTGCAGTTTAGCCAGTTTATTTTTCAAAGTCTGATTAGCTCGTTCGACCAACCCAGCGGCCTGTGGCCTGTAGGCACAGTGTAACTGTTGTTTAATGCCCATTTGGGTGCAGAATTCCTTGTTCACCTGACCCACAAAATGAGGGCCGTTATCTGAACTCAATTGATTTGGGATTCCGTATCTCGGGATGATCTCTTTCATCAGAACTTTTACAACAGTGGAGGCTTTGTTATCTGTTGTCGGATAGGCTTCTATCCATTTACTAAATACATCAACAATAACTAGGACATATTTATAACCCTGACATCTTTCCAACTCAATGTAGTCCATCTGGAGGGTCTCAAAGGGACCTTCCGGCAAAGGGGTCTTTCCCCATTCGCAAGGCACTCCCTTCCCAGGGTTGTATTGTTGACAAATGAGACAGCGACTGCTGATGCTCTGAGCTAGGGCTTGCAACCTAGGATGCCACCAAGTGGCCAGCAGCGTACCACTAACAGCTTTGGCACCACAATGAGTTGCAAAGTGTACACATTCAATAACCCATACTGCTAATTTATCTGACATACAGGTCTGCCCCACAGGGGTAACCCATAATTTAGATACACAGTCATAAGTACAACCAAGTTGTTTCCACAATTGTTTATCACAGTCAGGAGCGTCCTCCTGTAATTTAATGACGTCTTGGATGGTTGGCATTGGCTTTTCAGAGGGAGACTTGCTCTGTTTTGAGCTTTTAGTCTGACTCATCATTCTAGGGACAACCACCCTCTGTGTCTGGGACACTTCCTTAGCTTCCTGATCAGCATATCTATTCCCTATATCTACTGGGGTCTGTCCTGTCGTGTGGGCGGGGCATTTTATAACCGAGATCTGTCTTGGTAGCATAAGGGCTTGTAACAAATCTGAAACTAACTTCTGATGGGAAATCTGCGTACCTACAGAAGTCAGAAACCCTCTGTTTTTCCATAACTGTCCAAAGTCGTGAACTACCCCGAAAGCATATCTCGAATCTGTATAGACATTAACCCTTTGGTCTTTCCCGAGGACACAAGCTCTTATCAATGCAAACAGCTCCGCTTGCTGGGCAGAATATGGAAACTCAAAAGCAGCAGATTCGACAGTTTTACCGTCCTGGTCCACTATTGCATATCCAGAAAGTTTCTCTCCAAAGGAACCAATAGAGGCACTCCCATCCACGTACATAGTTATGTCCGGATCTTTTATTGGGACATCAGATAGATCATCTCTGACAGAAGTGTCTTCCTTAATTAAAGATAAACAATCATGTCCTGGATCAGTCTGTTCCATGGGTGGTTCTGTGAGAAAACATGCTGGGTTGATAGTAGTACAATGTTTAAATCGCAGTCTAGGATTATTAAGCAGATATATCTCATACTTATTCTGTCGAGCCATGGTAAGATGTTGAGTCTGCAGCTGTCCTAATAATGCAGTTACCGAGTGTGAACTGTATACAGTGATGTCCTGTTGTAAAGTCAGATTAGCCGCCGACTGTAGGCTATTGTAAATGGCCGTTAAAATCTGAGTACAAACTGGATGTCCTAGTGCTACTGGATCTAACTTTGAAGAGTAGTACGCCACCGGTCTATGCTTGTCGCCATGTTTTTGAGTCAAAACAGCAGTCGAGCAATCAGCGAGGATAGTACAGTACAACTGAAAGGGTCTGTCATACAAGGGTCTCCCCAATGCGGGTGCTTGTGACAAAGCTTCCTTTAATCTCTCAAATGCTCCCAAGGCATCAGAATCTAGTTGAAATTCACCCTCTATGCTGGTGTATGGTGTTAATAATTTAGTGTCCAAAGCAATGTTAGGGATCCACTGTCTGCAATAGTTTACCATTCCCATCCACTGCCGGACCTCCTTTGCAGTTCGAGGCACAGGGAATTGACAGATTGGTTCAATCCTGCTTCTTTCTAGGCTCCGCTCAGTTGCTGAGAGCATAACTCCAAGAAACTTAACCCTCTGTTGGCCCACCAGTACTTTCGACTGGGATACTATGTACCCTAGCGAGGATAAGTGATTTAGCAATTGGGCAGTGTCTTTTCGGTTACTCTGCTCATCAGGGCTGGCTATCAACAGATCATCCACATACTGGACTAGTTCAGACCCTTGTTTCAAAGTCAAGGTCTGTAATTGTTCCTGTAAGCATCTAGAAAATAATGTTGGGGAGTTAACAAAGCCTTGTGGCAGTCGGGTCCAAGTATATTGCTGTCCCTTGTAAGTGAAGGCAAAAAGGTACTGACTTGATGGGTCTAGCGGTAAGGCGAAAAAGGCGTGTTGGAGATCGACTACTGCAAAGACTTTGGCTGTTGCAGGAACTTGAGCCAGAATATGAGCTGGATTGGGCACTAGCGCGTGGAGTGGCTGTACAATGGCATTGATTGATCGCAAATCCTGTACTAATCTGTACTGGTCTGGCTTGCCTGGCTTTGGAACTGCCAGTATCGGCGTGTTACACGGGGACTGACATTTAATCAAAATCCCTTGTTTTAACAACCCAGCGATCAATTTGTCAATGCTTGGTATCGCCTGTTGCTTTAGTGGATATTGTCGAATAGAGGGTAATACAACATTTTCCTGCAGGGCAATATGAATAGGAATCATTTTAACGCATCCCACCTGTGTGGGATCCTCCGCCCACACTTGCGGATTAACATATTCTGGTTTTTCATTGCCCACATGGTGGCGCAATTGTGCCCTGTTAACCCTTGGTGTCTGGTAAAACAGAATAGTCCGACCGCATGACAGGGTCTGTTTCTGTCGGTTATTTGAATCAGCTTGTTCGACTGTCTGTTTTACCATGGGTCCTAAATCTTTCGCATGGTACGGGTAATTCACCTCCCAGGTGATATGTGGGGCTCCCTTTATTTCAAAGGGTCCTGGGTCCCATCCTATTGTTTTTGCAGCACCCCGAGGGATGTAACCTGTAACAGGTGCTTCCTTCCACAACTCTGAGGGGATCTCAACATACTCTGCTCTCCCTTCTGGTCCTGTAACCATAGCCCGGCGAATAACCTCCCATTCCGTTCCTATATAGCTTCGGTAAAAGTCCTCCAATTCCTTATTTCTCCCACTCATATCGTAGGCCAAGGTTACATGAAGGGAACCCTCATCTTCGAAGTCTAGAGACCACCATTGTGGGGTGATGGAAACATAACACTGCATTTTGGGAGCCCATGGTTTCACAATCAGTCCTTCGTCCCCGCATTCAATGCTCAGGCGGAATGCACATAGCAAGTCTCTAGCCATGAGGTTACAGTCTAGTCCACTTGTAATTACAAATTGGTGTTTCACTGACTCATTTCCAAATTGTACTTCCACTGGTTCAGATATCGGGTATTGGCTCACTTGTCCCTGAAAACCAGACAGACTCTGTTTTTCCCCGGACTCAGGGAGATTGAGCTCCGATCGGACAGATGACATGGTTGCTCCGGTGTCTACCAAGAATGTATGTGGGTTTCCTTTAATCATCAGTGACAAAACGGGCTCCTGCTCTGACTGGATCCCGTTTACCACAAGGTTAGCTAGTCAATACTGGGGGAACGGATTGTTTTGGGAAAAGTCCGTATATCTTCCTCGTCCTCGATTCCCTTGCCAACCTCCTCTTCGCTGCCCTTGCATATGGCCCCCTCTTCCCTGTCTACGGGAGGGACATTCCTTGCTCCAGTGGCCTAGCTGACCACAATTGAAACAGGCATCTGACCCTGTTTGTCTCCCTCCTCCTCTTTTCCCTTCAAAATTACGTCTCGGAGGAACGTAGGGTGGGCCATAGTTAGGGGCGGTTGGTCCGTTAGGGTGTGTATCGTACCCATACCCTTCTCCGTTAACCCATCCTGGAACACAATACTGAGGCTCCATCTGATATCCTGTTCTGTCTGAGGTGCGTTTCGGCCCTTCCTTTTTCACCACATACTCAGTTTTAACTTGAACTTGGGCCTGACCTTCCTGGTGCTTATTATCTATCCAGTAGTATTTTACTGCCCTATTCATCTGGCTGGAAGTATTCTCTGACCAGTCCATATTATTAGTCCTAATTGCTTGAGAAACCGGAATCGGTAGGCAGTTCAGTAGCATAGCGCAGTACTGTGGTGAGTCTCTTCCCTCACGGTACGCTGTGTCTCCTGATTGATTCCGGTATACTTCCGAGAATCTTTCCAAATATTCATCTGCTCCTTCTCCCTTTTTAGGCCTGGTGTCTAAGATCTTAGTTATGTCAATTGGTTTTTGTAGAGTAGCACTAAGGGCACCCAAAAGACGCTCCTGGCGCTCAACATCATTGTTTGGTATCTGTGCTACCAATGCGACATGAGTCCGGACATTCAATTGGTCCAGGAATTTGGTATGTTCAGCATGGGTTAAAACTTGCTGTATTAGCGACCATAAGTCCCTTGATTCTGCATTATAGACAGAAACGGTAGTCTTAAGGAATTCTATAAATGCGGTAGGTGACTTTCTCCTATCCGGCACCCCAGATAGAATGGCCATTATCTCGTTAGGTTTCCATGGACAGTACACATCTATCGTTCGGGAGTTGCCGGCTACTCCAACATTGTCTGGGTTTGGGTCAAAAGTAGGATTAGGCATCGGCCTCATTGGTAACTGACGAGGGGTCGGCTCATCCCTAGCTAGTGTCTCAGTAGTACGTTCTAAGTTTAGTGATGGCAAGTCGTCTCCTGACTCTTCAGTTTCTGCGTCTCTAAGTCCCTGACTGTCCAATCTCTGATCTCTCTGCTGACTTAAACTAAGTGGGCTGACTGAGAATTTAAATGTTGGAGCCAATAATTCCCTAGTTTTACTTCTAGTACGGGAAGCAACCGGGGAGACAGTTTGAGGCATTATCACAGGGGTCTGAACAGTCTGTACCATAGGCCCTGAAGAATAGATATTACTGTACTCAGGAGGGGCACTAGGACCCTGGGGAGCTACACGGGACCGACAATTCCACTCATCCAATTCATCATCGTCTCCCCCAGCCAAGGCAAGGCCAATCATTGGATTACATAATCCACTTTTCTCAACCAGTTTGGGCTCGCCCGAAGTCTTTTCAGACCTCTTTTTAGAGCACTTTTCATGAGCACATTCTCCTTTTAGGACCTCTACGGACTTGACCACCCCTCCTTCAGTGAGTCCTATCCCTAACTTCAACGCATTATCCTGCCAACTTGCTAATAACGAAGCTTCTTTCAGTTCTTGACAGTACTGTCTCCATAAAGCAATTAAATCTTTGGCTACTTTATTTCCGTTATTTTTCCAAATTAATTCCTGTGCTTTTATGGCAGTATCTAGGTCTTTAACTCCTCCCAATGGCCATTGACCATTCCCCAGTTTTTTATTCAACCCGCCTGACAATTGTCTAAATTGTTTTGCCTTGTCCGGATATTTTTCACACAAAGTCTGTAAGGCACTCCCTGGTTCTGCAGAGGTATCCAGACAACTACCCATTCTATGTCCCGTTTTCCTTTACTCTTAGTCAACTAATTAATACAACCGTATTTGAACAGAATTCAAAGATGGACCTGACTCCTTGTGCCTCACAATCCCAAGTGCCTTTGGTCTCTACGCCCACTTCAGGGTCCTGACCTTCGCGTGGGGGATCTCCCCTCTTAACAACCGGTCGAAGGCTGCGCGTTGAGACAGGCACTTCCTCCCTTAGTCGATCAGCACAAGCAATCAGTTCCTGTTTATACCCACTCACCAGGAACTCGAACTCTAACTCTCAGTGATAATTTTAATCACTGACTCAAGATTCTGGTTTATAACAAATCACCAAAAACTTGAACTCTAACTCTCAGTGATAATTTTAATCACTGACTCAAGATTCTGGTTTATAACAAATCACCAAAAACTTGAACTCTAACTCTCAGTGATAATTTTAATCACTGACTCAAGATTCTGGTTTATAACCAATCACCAAAAACTCGAACTCTAACTCTCAGTGATAATTTTAATCACTGACTCAAGATTCTGGTTTATAACAAATCACCAAAAACTTGAACTCTAACTCTCAGTGATAATTTTAATCACTGACTCAAGATTCTGGTTTATAACCAATCACCAAAAACTCGAACTCTAACTCTCAGTGATAATTTTAATCACTGACTCAAGATTCTGGTTTATAACAAATCACCAAAAACTTGAACTCTAACTCTCAGTGATAATTTTAATCACTGACTCAAGATTCTGGTTTATAACCAATCACCAAAAACTCGAACTCTAACTCTCAGTGATAATTTTAATCACTGACTCAAGATTCTGGTTTATAACAAATCACCAAAAACTTGAACTCTAACTCTCAGTGATAATTTTAATCACTGACTCAAGATTCTAGTTCGATCACTGACCCGAAGTTCTAGTTCGATCACTGACCTACCGCTTACAAGTTATTCCCTCAGTCCCTGTACTGACCCTCAGTGATATTCAACCATTGACCTCTTTCTGCTATTTCTGTGTATTCGCCAGACTGACCTGAATCTCGTAAAGACGCCACTCGAGTGTTAGCGATTGGACGATTCGTCGTCAGACTTAACAGATTTAGGAAAGCCGATATAGTAAAGAAAAGTTTACTCACACCGGGCGCGCCCTTCCCGTCCTCTGTGTCCAAGACAAACCGCCTCTTACTCCGCGAACTCTCGGTGAACGACCGTTGAAATCCCCGTAAGGGCCACCAAATGACGAACCGGATATTTTCCCCTCAGTCTGGTTCAGCAAGAACTGATTCGAGTACACCGTAAAGTTCAAACAACTTTAATAGCAGATCTTAGTCTGTAGCTTCAATTCAGATTCCTGAGAGAATCCGAACGATTCTAACAGAATAAGGAGAGACAAAGACAAAGACAAAAACTCATACCTTTATACAAATCCATAGAGGTTGGAACATCATTAACACAAAAGTCAACACCAATCATAAGCCGGGCACAGGCTGCCATGCGGGGTTACATTATTTCCGGCCAATCATAGACAATCCATGTGCTGACCATGTTGCTATTAGACATCAAAGGGGTTACTTCCTCACTTTCCAACTTGGAAGGTTCTTCCCTGTTCCTTCTATTCCTTATCTCCCAACCTGGAATGTCTTTCAACTTTGGCTAAGCTCGTTCCCTATATTGATCTGCCATAAACATGGAGACATTCAGACCAGTCCTTGACTCACATCAAAGACCTATCATTGATAAGACAATGCAGGCCTGCTGACTAAGCAACCATATGGCCCAGCAGGAGGGCCAGGCCACTTGTATCAATCTCAGTTACTAACTAATTAACCCTTTCTAACCATTTTGCATTCTGCTTCTTTGCCACATAGGCATTTTAATATTTTACTAAAAACTGACCACGTAGGGATTATCACTATTGTTGAATTGTATACATAGGTTCCAATTCCTGTTTCATGGTGCAGCACAAAACAAAATTCCCACAGTACCAGCAAATAGGTTTGTATAAGAAATGTATTCATTTCACAATAGGTAAAATAAAGATATTTACTTTGCTTCACACAAAAACTTTTAGTTTCAAAAACATATGCTCATACGCTATTAACATAATAATTTATTACATATGGACATTGATATCTCAATGTAGCTAAATTTGAACAAGCACAACATCAGAACTCAAATTCCAATCTGCAACTAGTACTCTAATTCTATTTGCAAATAACTCACTGCATTTTATACAATTGTTTTTGCTGTAGTTTTTACACTTCTTCCCTGAAAAAAATGTTGGAGGCTGATTTTCTTCAGGATTGGGCTGGAAGTGTACCTAAATTATGGGCACAATGTGTTGGAAAAATGGGAGAAAACCTGTTACGCCGGGTCTATGCCCCAATTACGTTGAGCCCAGACCACCTCTGTCCTTTTGTGCACATTGGCTGTGACCCCCTTCTGGTGCAATGGATCACATTCAACTAATATTTAAATTGACATCAAGTGACATCAGATTTCCTCCACTTATGCTGGTTGCAGATCAAGATCACGCTGTCCCCGTAAACAGCAGGCACTCTTGGCTCCTGTGTTGTGATTCCGTGGATGGCTGATTTAAAGAGACAGCCTGAAAATTTGCAGGAGGTTTGCTGCTTATTTTTTGTTGATTTTGTTTTCCAAATTTCTGGAACTCTACTTTTGTGCAAGGGTAGAGTTCCAGAAATCTAGATAGAAGTCACAGGGAAATGCTATCCTCATTCACTTCTGCAGTATGGGTATAGCATTTGGAATACCTTTGGAATATTTGGAGGAAATGGAGCAGGATAAGGAGGAGGCCATTCAGGAGGTGAGGCATCAGCTCCTCATTTGGATAAGCGTATCTTCTATCCTGCTCAGTGAAGAGGTCAGATTCTGTCTGCGGTCTCATAATGGCCTCTGTTGTGAGGGCTGTGCTGTAGATGGCCCTGGATATTCCATTTCTGCCAAGACTGACTGCATGCTTTCCATGCCACTCCTGAACTCTCTACACATGTAGGTTGTGGACTCCTCCGTGCCTGCTGCTATTTGCAGAAAGTTTCTGAGAAGATCCCCCAATAACCCCAAAAACCCTTCTTGCTTAGAAACCATCCTTCTCTTAAAATCTGAGCAACAGAGATCTGGATCCCTGCCCTCATTCTCCTGCTCCTCTCCCACCACCTCCACCTGATCTTGCTCACCTGTGCTCTGTGCATCACCTTCTCTGTTCCTTCTTTTTGACTTCCTAAATCCCTCAGATTTGACAGCTTTGTGTTGATTTTTGAATAATGAAATGCATTAAGGGAGTGCTGGGTGAGCTGCTTGATGGGTAGCCTCAGGAGGTCCTGCCTCAGAATCCTGAGTCATTTCTGCAAAGACAGAAAGGAGACACTGTTGGAAGAAGTAACTGAGAACAAGATTGTATTCAGGAGCCCTGGGCAAGCATATGGCATGGTGTTGCAGATGTATATCAGCTTGTGTGACAGTGCTCGTGGGAGAATTTTGAATGGTGTGTGGAAGAAGGATGCTTGGAATACAAATGTATCCAGTGTTTTTTTGACAGGAAGGCTGTTTCCAGTTGGGTTCCGTAGGTCTCTTGCTTTTTGTGATATATATTGATGATTTGGACTTAAATGTAGGGGGCATGATTAAGAAGTTTGCAGATGATACAAAAATTGGTCGTGTGGTTGATAGTGAGGAGGAAAGCTGTAGACTGCAGGAAGATATTAATGGACTGGTCAGGTGGGCAGAAAAGTGGCAAACGGAATTCAATCCGGAAGTGTGAGATAATGCTTTTGCAGAGGGCAAACGAGGCAAGGGAGTACACAATAAATGGGAGGATACTGAAAATTGTAGAGGAAGTGAGGGGACCTTGGAGTGCATGTCTACAGATTCCGGAAGGTAGCAGGACAGGTAGATAAGGTGGTTAAGGAGGCATATGGAATGCTTTCCTTTATTAGCTGAGGCATAGAATATAAGAGCAGGGGGGTTATGCTGGAACTGTATAAAACACTGGTTAGGCCACAGCTTGAGTACTGCGTACAGTTCTGGTCACCACATTACAGGAAGGATGTAATTGCACTAGAGAGGGTACAAAGGAGATTTACGAGGATGTTGCCAGGACTGGAGAATTTTAGCTATGAGGAAAGATTGGACAGGCTGGGGTTGTTCTCTTCGGAACAGAGGAGGCTGAGGGGTGATTTAATTGAGGTGTACAAAATTATGAGGATCCTAGATAGAGTGGATAGGAAGGACCTATTTCCCTTAGCAGAGAGGTCAATAACCAGGGGGCATAGGTTTAAAGTAATTGGTAGAAGGATTAGAGGGGAGCTGAGGAATTTTTTTTTTCACCCAGAGGATGTTAGGAGTCTGGAACTCACTGCCTGAAAGGGTGGTAGAGGCAGAAACCCTCAACTCATTTAAAAAGTACCTGGATGTGCACCTGAAGTGCTGTGACCTACAAGGCTACGGACCAAGTGCTGGAAAGTGGGATTAAACTGGATGGCTCATTTTCGGACGGCGCAGACACGATAGGCCAAATGGCCTCCTTCTGTACTGTAAATTTTCTATGATTCTATGAAATCTTGTACTGGGGCATACCTTGCCGCTTCCTCATACTTGGCCAGCTCATGCCTATTGTGGCCCTGAATTTCTCAGGTCTGTTCCTCAAATGGAGTGAGACCTCTTATTGATGACTCTGCATGGCAAACAAATATCATATGTACAGTTGCTGTGCAAATAGTTCACATATCCTTTATAAGTAACATAAGGCTTTCAATGTGAGAAAAATATAATAACCGATTAGACTATAGCACTATCCTCTAGTTATCTGCTTCACCTCCAACCTACAAGTGAAGAAATGGCTAAAGACAGAAGCCCTTTTGATGTGGCCATTATATTTCATCTTAATGATTGCTGTCCTGAAAAATAAACATCATAACTAAATCATGGCAACCTTCATCATGACTTGTAACGCATCACATTATTAATCTGCTACAAGATACTTTTAGATTTTTAAAAAAATGTCATCACCAGAAGTCACAGAAAAGGTTACCAACTATGTAGTAACAGAAAGGACTCCAACTGTTATTCCACTGCAGCAACGAAGAGTTCTGCTAGTTTAAAAATGGACAGTGTCGTGAGAATGCATGCAGTAACGGGTTAGATCTGCTTGAGACCTGCCATTGAAACCAGCCCAGACTAGGTAAAAATCAGTAAGGATCTCTTTTCTCTGATTGCACAAAGGTTTCTAAGGAAGTAACAGATATTCAAATGAAGGATTCCACCTGAAATATTAACCCCTCTTTTTTTCAGTCATTGCCCAACCTGCCATGTGTTTCCAGCCTTTGCTGATTTTATTTCAAATTTCTAACATTTAGTTTTTCTTTTTGTCACTGGTCAGTGAAAATTGCTTTGAGCAGTCTCGATCCAGCTCTTAATGAGTGCAAGTTCACAACACAAAATTTGTCATAACACATGACTAATTGGTATGAAATTCTCACTCTCACTTTGAGAGACTAACGATGGCTGGTGTGGAAAGAGTAATGTCACACTGCTGCAACGCTGGTGCTTTACTGAGATTGTAATTAAAGCATATTGTTGGGGCACTCTGTATTTGGCTATGAGATGTCTAACCTCAAAATCATTGCGCTGGCACTGAGTGCACAAGATCTAAGAAAATATTACACTCCACATTCCTCAGCAGTAAGGCTTTGAAGAGCATAAAATTTAACAAAAAATTTGGAACAAGGCAAAGAGGAGCCAAAAATCTGCTCTGCTTTGGTGAGATAGGGACAATATGCGGCACATTTTAATTTTAGGGTCAGATTTTAGGGGGGCACTTGTTTCCATTAGATTTACACCCATTTTCATTCCACTAATATTTTCAGCCTAGAGGGGAAAGGTTGTTTCCTTTGGTTGCCCATTCCCTGGTGCATACCTGAAATGGATAGCATAAGGTGATTGATCTGGTGTGTAAGTGATGAAAAGGGCATCAGTAGCACATGAGGCAGGATGGGGATCGTTATCATAATCTTCCAAAATTCCTCCTCCTCCCCCTCCTTCCTCCCCTCCCCTTCCTACCCCTCCCGTCCTCTCCTCCTCCACCTCCTCCTCCTTCTCCTCCCTTCATAAGGTGCAGGTGCTGTTGTGTACCCAGTTACCTGCAGTTGGCACTGGCCCACTTTCCCCAGCAGCTGTGAAGTCTTTTCCTTGAATTCAGTGAGCTCCTATAGATTAAAAAATCTAGGGTTCCCCTGCAAGTGACCTGCCTCTATCAGGAATTGTGTGCCATTTTCTTTTGGGAAAATATTAACAGTTTTATGCGAAAGTAAAGATACCTCCAAGGTGACAGCAGACGGGAAGTAACGGACAAAGAAGTAATGGGGAGGACAAGTGCTAGAAGGGCTCCGTAACATGAAAAGTTGGAGTTGTATAGAGCTGCATACAAGAAGAAAAACATCAACTTTCATGCCTTCAATATAGAGAAACATCCCAGCTGGAGGAGCCAGAGAGCCATTGAAGTAAGGTGCACTGTGAATGAAGACTTGACATTCCATTTAAGTAATGGGAGGAGAAGGGGTTTCATGGTGGAAGATGAACAGGTGAAGGTAACTGTTCTCTTCCCTTGCCTGGTTCAATCAGCAAGAAAGAAAGGAAAAAAGAAAGAGTTGCATTTATATAGCGCCTTTTATGACCTCAGGACATCCCAAAGCACTTTACAGCCAATGAAGTACTTTTTGAAGTGTAGTCACTAGGAAATGCAGTAGCCAATTTGTATACCGCAAGGTCCCACAAACAGCAAAGTGATTATCTGTTTTAGTAATGATGGTTGAGGGATTACTAAAACAGATAATTTTTAGTAATCCCTCAACCAGGACACTGGGGAGAACTCCCCTGCTCTTCTTTGAGGTAGTGCCATGGAACTTTTTATGTCCACCTGAGAGGACAAACAAAGCCTTGGTTTAACATCTTATTTGAAAGACAGCACCTCCAACAGTGCAGCACTCCCTCAGTATTACAATGAAGTGTTACCTAGATTATGTGCTCAAGTCTCTTGAGTGGGACTTGAATCCACAACCTTCTGACTCAGAAGCTAGAATGCTTCCCACTGAGCCATGGCTGACACCTAATCAGGACATTAATTTTTTTGTGGCACTGGTCTACTGCCCTGGGGGGGTGATAGAAATCCAGTTAGTGCCCATGTCACCTTCCTTCACACAGCTTTGTTGACTGATTTAAATAACTTACTTCCCTGTGAGGTCAGCCCATCTCTCCTCTGGAAAATCTCATCCAGAAAGACCTGTAAGTCAGCATCAGAAAAATTCTGGGCTTGTCCCCTTGTTCTGCCATTGCTTGCCTGAGCCCTTCCTTGTGATTCTCCAGCGCTTGATATGAATGCCATGAAGTCTTGAGAAAGCAGGTGGGATCCTTTAGTAAGAAATTACTGCAGTTCAACATTGTTGTCAAAAGCTGGAGGAGAGAATACTCCAATTAGCTGGTGTGCCTCCAGGAATCTGCTGCCACATTAAGTTGCTACCCGCTTTTAAATCCTGCAGCAACAAGTTTTTTTTCGCCAGCAACCCCCCTCACCACGCTTCCACTCCCCCCTCCCCACCCACAAGGATACAAGGATTTACTGATTTACTCCCATGTTACATGGAAGTTGCACTCTTGGATCACCAATCAATAGGGTAATGAGCTGACCCAACGAATTCTGACAGGGTCAATGACGCACCAGCAGGCAGAAGTCCTGCCCGCTAACGTTATTACAGCATAAAAAGCCTTGTGGATTTTCAGCCCAAGAGTCTGTTGAAGAAACAAATGGATGACTACAAGTATCATTCCTTAGAATAGCTGTCATTAAATGGATATAATTTACAAAAGTAGATTTATTTATTAATTTTACTGTCATTTGCTTCAGTCAGTGTACTGCTGTCCTGTTCAGTTAACAAGTCTCTGCAGGAGAAATCAATACAACTGGTAAGTACTGCAGTTGGTTCCAATTTACAATGGTTGATTAATAGGCTAACTGGCTAACTTTGAAACCTCAACACAGTTCTAGTTTGATACTCACGGGACAACGGCATCACAGTCAGGTTTCACGCAATGTGTCGAAACACAGTTTACACTCAGAAATCAATTTGCTTTTTCATACTTCAAGTCCGGATGATTCCCAAGTGTTTTTTTGCCATTTATTCTCACTTAAGGTTACATCAGTATGTTTATAACATCACAAGTGATTTCACACAGAGTGCTAACTTAATATTATTGCTATGCAAAGTTATTTGTATTGTGTTAGAGATTTGACAAGAATTAACTCACGAGAAAGATATGTGTGATATGTTTTAAAGAGTGATGCTCCTTGCAGTCATCCAAAGGACTGGTAAAGCGGATACAATCATCTACCAGCAGACAAAGGCACAGTATAATAAGACTGGCACATTACTATGTAAACAAGAGTCTGGAAATTACGGTCAGTATTAAACCTTACGGTCAGTATCGATGGGTTACTGAGAAAAAATTTCAGGAGGACACTGTTTCTTGCTGCCAAATTACTATTCAAGCAAAGTGGGTTCTGTACGTAACAGCACTGAGTGTGCATTATGATTATAGCTGCTATAATATATACTACAAAAGATTAGGCCCCGACCTTTGTGCTGTTTAGGCAGTAGCCTCATGATGTGATTGGAGCTACTGAGCAGTGCTCCAACCACACACTATTCATTCTAAATGGGTACTGAAAGGGAGGTCACCAAAAAACTGTGAACTAAAAGATTTGGATCCTCTTGCCTGTTGCACCTGGTACCTCTGCCCCCGCCCTTTTGCTCCACTCCCCTTAGACTTGGAAAGTGTCCAGTGTCATGAGAGACACATCCAGAAAGCTAGCAAATTATGCAAGTGAACGGACCATGCATTATCTGGTGTTTGTTGATGCATTGGCACATCTGTACAGTACCAGAAATATGGGGGTCAGCATTATCAGCCCCACAATGTCACTAAGGGGAAGCATTGGGGCAAAAAGAACCACTAGGCACATATGGAAATCACTTATAACATATTATACTTGATTTCCACTTTATTTCAACTGTGTTAAGAGTTTTCTTGAGGTGGTAAAGCAGATGAAAAGAATGCAATCCATAGTACTTGAATTATTGTAGAGGCCAGTGTTGGTGAAGGCCCTTGTAATAGGTACATGTGGAGAACAATGTTTATGCATTGGGCATGTGGTGAAAGTCTCATTACTGAGAAGCTACTACACAGTTGTTGCTGTCTGCAAAGATGGCTCAGCAAGAATATCTTCTGGCTCCATGACCTTGTCTTGCTCTATTCTTAGCTGTGGATGAGGGTCATCCTCCATCACCTGCTCCATGCTTATGCATCATTAGATGGAAAGGCTATGGTGATCTTGGAGATCCTGACAGATCTGTATTGTAAGACACCTAGGCCAGGACTTTGAATTGGAGCCGAGAAGGGAGCAGGGGATTCAAATTGTGGACAGGAAACCCGGAAGTATGGGTTTCCCAAATGTCCTTACGATTTTGACGTAAGGACATCTTTTATTTTTTTTTTGTCGGTTTCCTGTCCAACACACTGGCCTGATTGACAGGCTGGTCTCAGTCGGACGGGAGCAGAGCAAGGAAGAGGACGAAAAAAGGTAAGTCTTCAGGTAAGAGTTAGATTGTGTGGATGAGGGGGGTCGTAGTTGGGCATGAGGGCATAGGGGCATGGGGGTATGGGGACACAAGGGGGCAAGGGTGGGTACAGGTGCAGCAGGGGGCATGGGGGTCACGGGGGAGGGTCAGTCATTGGTGGGAGTTTGGGGAGGTTATACACCGGGGAGTCAGTCATGGGGGTGGGGTCAGTCATCAGGGGTGGGGGGGATTGGACGTCAGTCACCGGGGGGTCAGTCACTGAGGTGGGGGGTTGGGATCGGGGGGGCATCACGAGGGTCCGCGATCGTTAGGGGGGGGGGTCGCTGCAGGTAGGCTTGTTGGAAGCACCTGGGGGAAGCACTCCTCCTTCTCCGGGCCCACCATCTGTGCCAGAAAGGTACTTACCTGCAGTTTCGGGCTTTCTAGCCTCCTCTCATGTGGCATGAAGAAGAAGGCCCGGGAATCTCGGCCCCCAGGGGTTGAAATCGCAAAACCTTTCAAAGTGGAGGCCCGCCCCTTGTCCTGCTCTAGTGAAAACTGGAAATGGGTGGGTTGGAGGCAGGTCTGAAATTGCTGCAATTTTCAATGCCCCCCTGCCCCCAACCCACCCATTTTTCACAGTTAAAATCCAGCCCCTAGTGATCTGTCTAGTCACCTGAAATGCTGATTCAATATGCCTGTGGTGTGTACAGTAATGATCCATAGGCCTTGTATCTGTGCTCTGCTGATGTTGCTGGCTGTGTTCAGAGGGATGAGGAGCCAGAGCTGAAGAGCACAACTGGTATCTTGGGAGCTATCCTTGCACTCTACTTTCTCTATTAAATGCTCCAAGCACTGTGGGTTACCTTAAAATGTAGTCATTATGATTGCTGCTTGAGCTACAGGCATTAATTTGCATAATTCTGTTTTGTTGGTCGCAGGTGACCTATATTCTAATGTAGTGGCAGCTGTTGCAGTTCATGAAGGCAATGAATTTGTGTGCAGGGGGCTGTACTTCTTGGGCTTTCTTTTACCCCTTTCCACTGTAGTTATTGTTATAGCATATTATACTTGATTTCACTTTATTTCAACTGAGGGGGTGGGGGGGGGGTAGGGGGTTGAAGAGAGAGGGTGTGGGAGGGGGTAGGGAGGTGGGAGGGGGTGTTAACCAGCATGCTTAATGAGACTCAAGAACGTAAAGTAACATTAAGTTGACTCCTCAATAATGTGCCGACAGCAAATTCTGGACTAATAGGATCAAACAAATGAATCTCCAGATGATATCAATTATTTAACATGCGGGCATCACTTGATGTTAATTAGTCAGTCAAAAGTATGCCAACAAGCAGAAAGAGATTACTATTTACTTTGAGGAATTGCATGAATTGTACAGTCACAGATATTCAAGTTCTGTCAATGCAAAGTAATGAAGATTGAATTCAGTGTCTCACCGTGACATATGTAACAAGACATTCCTTCTTTCAAGACTGTAAAGTGCATGAAAAAGTAATGCATGTTTGGAAGCTAACCTTGTGGTGCAGTGACAGCCATCTCAGTCATTTTTTATTACCCAAAGTGAACAGATTAGGCACTATGTAACCATTTTTAAACAACATGTTTGAAACTTGCAGGAGTGATGCTTCTCAAGAGTCAGTGCTGGAATTGTATTAAATCATTCTGATGCCACTTGGGGAATAGCCAGGCACCTCCTGGCTGTTGACAAGTACACAGCAGGGGAGTGGTGAAAATGTGCTTTGCAGATCCATTAATCAAGATAGTTGGCTGACATGACATCTGCTGCAGTCTATTTAATGTCTCATTTAACTGCATACATTTCCACTTCCTTCGACCTTTTTGAATCGTTTGGTAGCTTTACAAATTGTAACTAAATTTGTCTAACCTTTAATATCTGTGCTTATCTTCACTACAATTGTTCTTAAATTACCCTAAAAATAATAAGCAAAAACAAAGTAATGTCTTTGATTTTGTTTGTTTTTCCCATATCATTTTCATATTGCCATTTTTTGAGTCATCATCCAGTCTCAACTGAAATTGAAATATTTCTATTAATTGTGCATTTGGTGAATTAAAAATGATCAAGAATTTGAAATTACTTATCACACCCCAGTTAGTATTGGGAGATTTCAGAGAACAGTGCAAGCAGGCAGCTGCAGTTAGAGTGCTCGCTTGCATTATTCTGAAGTTGTGGGAAAAGAGTTGCTCGCTTGCATTGTTAAGTGCAGGCACAGAGCTGTGCTCACTCGTCTCTGACTGACAGTGACATTTCTAAAAAGAAAGCTGACAGGACACTCAGCTCCTTTTTTCTCATTAGAAACTTAGAGGTGGCATATGGGCTTTGGGAGTTTGTTTTAAAGTCTAAAAGGTCGCCTGTGGTTATGCACGATGCCAGCAGTACAAGATCACCTCTTTAAGGCTACTGACGCCTAGGCCAGAAATTTCCTCAGAGCTGCTCCCGCTCCACTACCATAACTTCACCAGAAACCTCATTTACGCGGTGACGATTGTGAAAGACTGCAGGAGCTTGAAAGATTAGCAGGACAGGCAGACAGATGGCAAGAGTAGTTCAATGTAGAAAAAAAGTGAAGTAATAAACTTTGGAAGTAAAAATAGGGAAAGGAACTACACCTTGGGGGTAATTTTAACGTTTATTGCCTGGTGAAAAACGGGTGATGGCGAATCGGCAGCCCATTTTACACTTTGCCCGAGGCCAGTGGAAAAGAAAATCGGAGGAGGTTTAAAGCGAGCTATCGATTTGCTACCACTCGTTTTTTGTCTGGTGGTAAAAGTTAAAATGACCTCCGATTGAATAAATGAGCAGAGGGATCTTGGTGTGTAGATATATAGGTCATTAAGTATGGCAGGGCAAGTGGATAAGGTCATAAATAAGTCAAACAGAATTCTTAGTTTTGTATCTACAGGCATAGAATACAAAAGGAGATAGTGTTAAAGACCTTAGTTAGGCTGCATTTGGAATATTGTGTACAGTTTTGGGCAGTCAATTATAAGGAGCATATAAAACCAGTTGGGAAGATGCAACATATATTCACTGGGACGTTACAAAGGATGAGGGATTACAGTAATGAAGCTGAGACCTTCACTACAGCTGAGAAGGTTGCATGCTGATCTGTTAGAGGTCTTCACGAGTGTAAAAGGTTACAATAAAAGAAAGACTTGCATTTATATAGCAGCTTTCACAAACTCAGGATGTCCCAAAGTGCTTTGCAGCCAATGGAAGTACTTTTTTTTGAAGTGCAGTCACTGTAGTAATGTAGGAAAGGCGGCAGCCAATTTGGGGAAAGCAAGGTCCCACAAACAACAATGTGAGAATGACCAGATAATCTGTTTTTAGATGTTGGTTGAGGGATAAATATTGGCCAGCGCACTCGGGAGAACTCCTCTGCTCGTCTTCAAAATAGTGCCATGGGATCTTTTATGTCCACCTGATCGCAGGGAGCACACAGAATGAAAGAGGGGCAGTGATTCATGAGTGCAGAAACTCTTAAATGGCTGCTGCTCCATTTTAACATTGCAGGTTACTTTGGCTGCACTGAAGAGCAGCTAAGGAAGTTATAGTAAGGGCATGTGGGAAGAAATGCCCCTTTAAATGATCAGACTTTGGATGTTGTGTTGAAAGAGATGCATCAGAGGAGGGTGTATGACAGGCAGCTGATTTGATAGTGCTTGTTTTATACCTTTGCCGAAAGTTAAAAGTTCTGGCGATTGTCAAGACTATAGTAAAGATATGCCCAGCTTCTAAGTGTTTTTTTATTACATAAAAAAAATCCTATAGTAGGGCAGTAATACTAATCCTGGACAGCCGCCTATATCAGGCAATTGCCACTGACCATTTCCTGTTACCATAGGCATCAATTACAAAGGTGCTGCTTAAACCGTATTAAACGCGCCAACTATTTCGGGCAGTTCAAACGGCTGTTCTCACCTTGTTAAAGTGCAATTACCCGGTCATTAAGTCCTAACCGCCTGTGACCTCTAGAACTTCTGCCACTGCTGCGGGTCCTTCTTTCCAGCTTACTGAGCTCGACACCTTCAGGCTGCATTTTATTTTGAACATGACAGTCTGACCGCCTGTTAAACGGATCCGGGTCTTTAATCTCCAACCCAAGTTGCTGAGGAACAGCTGACAGTGAGATTTCAAGTCCTTATTATTATCCTAAAATCCCTCCATGGTCAATGGTCCAGAAATTGCTCTGAGCGGCAAACAAACGGCACTCGCTGCTCCATAGATTTGTTCTCACCCACAAACTTACCGAGGTTATTGCTGCATGAAGTTCCTCTAATTCAAAGCTGAAAAGAGTCCAGCGTTAACTCCAGCGGAGCTAGGACCATGCGAGCGATGAGAGGAGCACTCTCTCCCCTCGACCAAACAGCTTGCAGCATTTTTGGCAAACCGCGAAGAGTCAGTGGGGGTTAAATTCGATTAGGTCGGAAACCAGGCACGGGTACCGCGATCTGCGATTAACCCACACCCGGTGCTTCCGGCGTAGACAGGACGAGGCATTCGTCCGGTCTGAACATTTACCTGACAGCAGTGTTAAAAACCAGGCCTGACACGAGGATTCAAGGACATGCGCACTTTCCACCAGCAGGGGAGCCCCAATTTCTTAAAGAGAGGCTGTCTCTCTGACGGCAACTAAAATCTCTTAAAGGTAGCTGGTACCTCTTATTTGCTGAAAATAACAGTTTGCTGTCTTCATGGAGTCTGAGATCAGACATTGCAGACATAAAGTGCAGATGCAGGTCCCCTCCCTATGTTAACCTGAGTTATGTTAAATCATTGAATAAAGGTTGCACACTACTAAATCCCACATCCTCCAATCTGCATGCCAGACTTCACCAACCTGCCGATCTAAGTTTGTACCAGACCTGCTAGAGTGAATGCACCAAGGTTCTCCACTGATGCACTAGAGGCCTTGGTACAAGAGATGGACAGAAGAGGGACATCCTGTATCCAAAGGCCAGGAGGTGGGGGATGGGGGGGGCAGAGGCCCTCCAGACATATGCCCAAAAGGCAGTGGGAGGCACTGGGGGAAGAAGTCAATGCCAGGCGCATGGATGCAGTGCAGGAAGAAGTTCAATGCTTTGACACGAGTGGTCAAGGTGAATGAGGTCAACTGTCAAGTGGCATTTCCTACAAACTGCACCACCAGCCGCATCCACTGCTCCATGCACTACAACCCCCATCACTCACATACCAACAAACTCTTTGCATCAGTACTCAACTCTGCCAATCAGATGCCTCCTCTCACCCTTACAATTTACCACTGTTGCAAGCCACCCATCCACAACTCACAGGCCACACACACACTGGCAGCTATTCAACTATGACAGGCACATCACCCAGACACACGTCCCACTTTCTTGCAGGAGAAGGTGGTGCATAACAGGAGGCAGCAAGTGGCAGTGGCATTTAGGCCTTTGAGCCTGTTCCACCATTTAATGAGATCATGGTTGACCTGTGACCTAACTCCATATACCTGCCTTAGCCCCATATCCCTTAATACCCTTGGTTCACAGAAATCTATCAAGCTCAGATTTAAAATTCACAATTGAGCTAGCATCAACTGCCGTCTGCAGAGGAGCGTTCCAAACCCCTCCCACCCTTTGCGTGTAGAAGTATTTCCTAACTTCACTCCTGCACGTCCTGGCTTTAAATGTTAGGCTATGATCCCTCATCCTAATATTAAAGTATAGGAGATCTCCAAAAACAGGTACAAATGCATCAGCAGCCAAAAGCAATAATCCAGCAACTAACCTGTAAATCCTGCATGGTCCCTTTAAACAGAGCTATTGGGGGGGTCTTCCAGGCACTCTAAGACATGTTCAGATGGTCGCGGTTGAGACTATGCTTTGGGTGGAGCGTTAAGTCCCAAAATGGTGTCTATCACTTTAAATCCGCATTGCACACTGATTGTATCCATTTTCTCCTTACTTTACATGCTGCCTGCGTTCGTTGTTTGCACATGCATTATTACCTTTACCAAGATGGTGTCCGGTGCACGTCAAGCTAGAAACGTGTGTGCGCAACCAAGACGCCATCTTGGCACTCCTGGCGGCCACATAGCGCTGAAACAACGGGCGCTAGACTGCCCAATTTCTAGCCCAGTGAGTCATAACCAGGAAATGAAAGGTAAAAAATTAAAAACCTTATAATAACAGTTAGAGACAGCGAAGTAAAGAAAGGGTAAGAAATATCGAATTAAAAGATAGAGATAAAAGAGACGAAGAGAAATTTAACACTGAAAAAACATTTTGTCCAACAGCTCTTAAAATCACAATTAATGAGACTCCACATTTTTAAAAGTTTAATTTTCAGTGCCGGGGAGTTTGTTTGGCAGTCATTAAGACTTACCACACCGTTAAATCTTAATTTAGAGCTGATATTTTTGAGCGTACCTTTTTTGTGGCAATATAACGTAGTTTCCAGCTGGGCAGGAGAGCAAGTTGGTGCTGGTCCATTGATTCCAGTGATTCCTGCCAACGAGAGTCCCTTTAATGTGAGTCTGTCATATCGCCGGCGAACCAAGAAAAGCAAATTCCGGATTTCCATGTTTGACTTCACATGTGCGGACACCGGAACTTGCTCTTCAATTTTGCCACTAATAACGGTGAGTAGTGTTGAGCTCACTGTTATTTTAGAAGCAATTTCTGGGCTATTGTCCCATTTCAATCATTACCGCGGGGTGTTAGTTGTCATTTAGACATTGAGTAATGGCTCTGTAAATGTACACAGAGTGGAAAGTGGAGAGACGGAGGATGAAGATCCTCTTTGTGCTTTATAAACATTGTAATGATTTTAAATTTTACTAATTTTTAAAAATTAAATAATGCTACCACGTTATACTGGCCATCGCGTATAATGGCCAAATCACGTTCATACGAGTCCCGCTTCACGCGATGGGGACTGTATATGCATGGAATGGACAGCCAAAGGAGGTAAATGGAGAATGATTGTGTCAGCAAATGCAGGAGATAAGGACCTAGGGAAAAATTGATAGCGAGGTTTTCGAAATATCTTGAGATATGATAGTCCCTAGACACTGTGACTAGCCAGATGGACAGCAGTGATATGCTTTCACTCCCATACATTCCTATCAACAATCTAATCATTATTAGGTGTAGAAAGAAATCAAATTTGCATATAATCACATTGTACACGATTCAGGTGTATTGATACTAAAATTAGGACAAAGCAAAAATATTCTATTCCCTAGCTACCTCCCACTCTCTCTCTCATCCCCCACTCACTCCCACACACACATTAAATAAATGGTTACAACATAGGTTAAGGATGCACTGAGTAAAGTGACTCTTTTTATAATCATGTGATTCAAATCCCAGCAACTCACATTTGTTTGTATGGTTTTCTTTCTTTGTGACAAAAGTTTGGATTCAGAAACAGCTGAGCAAAAACATAGATGTGTGAATTAACAATTTAATAAAGGGTACCTTTAATCATGTAACCCATGAGCCTTATAATTCTAAACATTTCTACTTCTAATTCTATTAATTAAACACTTCTAGTCAGAGTGACATCAGAGCCGTAATAGAAATGGACTTCTACATCAAACATCCTTCATCTCTTATGCAAAATGAGTCCTAAAGGTCACATTACTTTGCTCATTAACTTTAATTTCAACAATCACAATCGATTCTGACACAGTAAAGCGCTTCAGCGACATACTTAATCCAAATAAACTGCGATGAAGCTTAATGGCATTTTGGTACTTAATAATTTTCAATTTTACCTTTAGCTCTCTTGATCAAACAAGAAAGTTTCATCTCAAACCAGTACCATGGCCATGGCATTTCTCCATCATGACTATTGGTATGGCACATTGTCCTTGGTTTGTTCAATGAAGGCAATTCTGCACAATGTTACTTTATTCACTCACCGATCAACATTTGACTTGACAAATATATAGTAACATTTAACTTTACCATGCAAATTTATTTGAATAATCAGGCAGTGTCAGAAATATAAATTGGTATATTTGTCCACAGTCTGCACACTGTACTCCTTAAGGCTTGAAATATGTATTTAAAATAAGATGTGATTTCTTTAGATTTGTGGAATTAAGACAGCTTGTTACCAGCTTTGATTTCCAATTTGCAGGGTTTCGGGGGATAATATGTACGAAGACATTTTCAATAGTTTTTTTTTAGCACTAATGAAAATGTCACTGTTGCAAAATGGTTTTCTACTTTTTGTACCCAGTGTCAGGTTCAAACACTCCCGGGGTAGATACGGTAAGCAAGCTTCTGAATCCCAACTATGGCACGCAAATTCAATGGTTTCTTCCGGTTTCCTTCTGGTTAAACCAACAAGGAAATGGGGTAAGTGGTTGGAAATGGTCATTTATGATATTTCTTTGGGATTCTGCCTGCCTTCTGCTACCATTACCAAAAGAACCCCCAAAGAATATCAAGGCCATTAAATGAGCACTCTCACTACAAAAGGGTGACATTTCAGGTTCTCATAACAATCATCCCAATTATTCATAGAAATTTGCATAGCCATCTGTGAATGAGCCCCCACTGTAATACTGAATAAATGAGCAGTTTATTTACTGTTGGCTCCTATTCATTTGGAACTGGGTTGAGATTTCCCAGACTTCACTTAGGGCTCCAGAGCTACCAGAGAGAGGATGCACACCTGGGTTCCAAAAATCATCACCATTTCATATCTTCACACACTTCCCTTGGGAAATAGTGTGAAGTAGTGGAAGGATTCGCAGGCTGATTAACAATCTGACAGGCCGTGACGTGCACGCTCCTTCCATGGCTGCAACCATCTTTAAACCAGCCCATAGGGCGGTTTGTCCTAAACAGTAGGAGAGTTTTATGGACTCCCGCAACCCAAACGATGAATGGGGGGGGTCACCCACGCCCACCAACCGCAAGTATCCCACCGGCTATCTACCCAGAATTCAGAGCCGGAGCTCCGGTCTCCACTCGCCTTGACTGTCTGGAGTGGGGTTTGAACCCTGCATCGTCTAACTCAGAGATGGGAGAGCTCCAACTAAGGCTCACTCCAGGTTCCAAAGTTGAAAGGTCAGTTGGGGGTCTAAATTTAACATCATTGCCCGTTTAATGGGCAGAGGCACAAGCCTGATCTGCTAAATTGTTTGGGGCCTTTACTTAGGTAGCCCTGGCAGCTGTTGGAAGTGGGTGCAAGCTCATTTCAAAATTTTGTTGTGTTCATTTCAGATCCGGAGTCCTAAATTTGTTTGGACTTGCTCAAAAAAGGCCCAAAAACTATTTTGTGGAATCGGAAGGAGCAGGCGGGCTCCTCCTGGTTCCAGATAACAACTGCGGGCCACTACCGGCCCGCTCTCGCCTTCCTTATCAACCCCCCACCGATCACCTCCCCCACCCTGACTCACCTCTGGGCCTCAGCGCAGGCCCAACTGGCCAGCAGCATCAGGGAGACTGATTGGCGCCCACAGCTCACCTGATTTATTCTGATGAGACCCGAGGATGAATTTAGTTTGATCCTCAAGCCTCTCGGTTGTGATGGACCATCGTAGCCCGCTGCCGGACTTGCGTATGGTTTGGAACACTAAGGAATTTAGGCCCCACTGTGTTATCTAACTGCACCATTCACTCCAGAATTTACAAGCATAAATGTTATCATATTGCTACAAAAAATAAAGGTGTCTTGTGAAATACTGAAGGATGTCATTATGGTGAATGTTTTTCTTTGTTCATTCTCAGGATGTGGGCATTGCTGGCAAGGCCAGCATTTATTACCTATCCCTAGTTGCCCCGAGAAGGTGATGGTGGGCCTTGTAAGCAAATGTAAACTCTAGAACTATAAGAATAAACCAGCAAACCTACCAAATGCATCAGCATTTTACTCTGGTTCATTTTAAACTAAGGATGCACTTCCAAAAATAAATAC
Source organism: Heptranchias perlo (assembly GCF_035084215.1). Taxonomy (NCBI): domain Eukaryota; kingdom Metazoa; phylum Chordata; class Chondrichthyes; order Hexanchiformes; family Hexanchidae; genus Heptranchias; species Heptranchias perlo. Next base: position 88,898,481 of record NC_090327.1, read on the forward strand.
TTAACAAGGTTACTCAGAGTAACAGGAACAAAAGTTAAATACTGGCAAAAAAAATAAGACATAGGTTTGCAGTATAAAATAATGAAACAAGGTCCCCAATTTTTGTCACTCTGTTGTTCCATTTTTCAGCATGAACAGGGCATAAAATACCAGACAAAGATAGCAAAAGTAAACTTCCCATGACTTTCTGACCGTTAGTTAGCCAGCGATCCCACTAGAAACTGGCAGGAGTCCGACTACTGCATGCAAATCAGGGTCCTATAATATAGTTGGGACCCCAATGCCATTTTGATCATCATCAGCATGGTGCCCATTCAGGAATATACTCACTAACTATACATAGGCGGTATGGAGTGGAAATCGCCAGGACCAGCACAGGTTAAAGGGATTGCTGGAAACAGGTCTGGCAATTTTATTAATTGATGGTTTTGGACGCTTTGTGGCTTCAGGATCACCTTAATTGTTCTCCCTGCCCCTTCTTCAACCTCCTCAGACCCTTTATTGATGACTTCTACCTCTCCCCCAGTCTGCCCAACCCTCGCTTTTAATGCGCTGCTGCAGGCCCATGCACTGTAGCTGTTCTGCTGGATGTCCCACCCTCGGTTTGCACTCAGCTGCCTATCAGCACTCAAAATGCGTGAACAGCTCAACCTCAATGTAAATGAGGCCCAACCGTCAAAATGGTTTGGGCATCTCGCCGATGACATCAGGCGGACATTGCAATCACTCTGCCCGATGTAAGGTGAAGACCAAAACCAAGGACACTAAGTTTCACAGTCCTCCAATCAAAATCTATGTCAGTGAGGACTATTGGATGCATGTTTATCAAAATTAAGATACGTAAATTTCAATGATTTTATAGTAACAGTTTCCTAGTTTATATTGCAGCAAAGTGATATTTGCAACAGAGTAAGAAGTTTAAAAAAATCAAATGCAGCGACATTGCCATGACCTGTGTCCCTTTCTAGGTAAAGTAAAGGTGGTTAGGACAGAAAGTGTATACGTATGTTCATTGTAACTACTCAAATTACTGTTGATTTCACCATATTGTTTCTGCATAAAGTACAATAGCTGCTTCAGGGAACAGAATAGAATCATTACAATGTGTGGTAAAAACAGTTAGGCTTTCAGCTTCATTCTACCTGTAACATGATTTATCACCGTCCTGTCCAAGTCGGCAGCACAAGCTTTAGATTCTCTTAAAAGTTAGCAAGCATAACTGAAAATGACTGTTGCCATTTATTATATCTAACCCAATCATGCAAGTATTGTTTTCTTGTCTAGTAATCCAGAGACTCTACTGGTCTGCTTTGAAATTGATCTAAAGTATAATAAATTTTTCTTGTATACAGAATATGAAACAAAGAACATGAAAAACAGAATGACATATAAATGGAGATGTAGGTGACTAACTTCCTACTTGTGATCAAATAGGGATAAATTAATAGAACTGTGACTAGGCTCAAGCTCTCCTGCTGTCATTCATATGGTGCATCTGTGGATTTATTTTAAGTCATGCTTTGATGCCCAGTGCATTCATATCATTTTTAGCACTGATCATGCTGTGGTGAGTAATAATATGGCAATATTATCCTTTCAAAGGAGCTGCGAACTGAATATCTGAGTAAATTCTTGGCTCAAACTCAGATATTCTGAATTACAAAGTTTGGTTTCTTCTGAGAATTAGTCACTTGCATAACACGGTGTTAATTGAGGCTACTTCTCCACATTAAAATGTTAATATGCAACAGTCCTTATTTTCTGATGAAAGGTGATCAAACTGAAACATTAACCCTACCTTCCTCTCTCCACAGATGCTGCCTGACCTACTGAATGTTCCCAGCATTTACTGTTTTTATTTCCTATTTTCTGAGCTTTGGTAATTTTTATGCGGATATATTGACAATTAGATAGTGTCAAACATGGTGATAATACCCATTTAATATGCCGCAAACGATGAATTTGAAGACCCTGTGGGGAGGGCGGAATGGTAAACCGTACTGTAAGGCACTCCTGGTCTGTCTAGACATTTGAAAAGCAGCCTCAAGATTTGCAGTAATGATCCTGATGGTTTCATGGGCCTGGTTTTATCTGCATTGTCCGTCTGCCTGTGCACTATGCTTCTGTCCATGGCTGCCACAAGGGTGTCAATAGCCAGGGCTGAAGAGGGTACCCTAGGATTCTGAGGAGCCATTCTTCCAGTTTCCCTTTGTCTTCAAATAAACCTGGCACAGATAATTGGAAAAAAAATGAAAATATTTGGTAAATGGGAAATAACTTGCATCACACGTTGCTAGCAGTCACAGGTGGAATAAAATCTCCTTTTGTTTTGCATCGTAGCTAGGCGCTCATATGCTCACATGGGTACCAACTCTCACTTTAGTTAAGCCAGCAATCTGGTAGAATTGGGCAGCTCTGACATGCTCTTATTGCTGTTCAGTTGGAAAGGAGATCAAGGCGTTAGCTCCCCTGAATAAAACATCAGTCACCTCCCCGATCCATTTATTGTCAACAAATTGGCTTATATTGCTGAGGTCACCTCCACTACTACAACCACCACCACCACAACAACAACAACTTGCATTTGTATAGTGCCATATGTAGTAAAGCTTCCCAAGACGCTTCCCTGGAGAGTTATCAAACAAAATTTGACACCAAGCCACATTAGGGGATATTAGGACAGGTGACCAAAAGGTTGGTCAAAGAGGTAGGTTTTAAGGAGCGTCTTAAAGAAGAAGAGAGAGGAAGAGAGGTGCAGAGGTTTAGGGAGGGAATTCCAGAGCTCCGGGCCTAGGCAGCTGAAGGCGCGGCCGCCAATGGTGGAGCATTTAAAATCGGGGATGCGCAAGAGGCAAGAATTGGAGGAGCGCAGAGATCTCAGAGGGTTGTAGGGCTGGAGAAGGTTACAGAGATAGGGAGGTGCGAGGCCATGGAGGGATTTGAAAACAAGGATGAGAATTTTAAAATCGAGGTGTTCCCGGATGGGGAGTCAATGGTAGGTCAGTGAACAGAGGGGTAATGGGTGAATGGGATTTGGTGCGAGTTAGGATACAGGCAGTAGAGTTTTGGATGAGCTCAAGTTTATAGAGGGTGGAAGATTGGAAGCTGACCAGGAGAACATTGGAATAGTCAAGGCTAGAGGTGACAAAGGCATTCAAGATAGTTTCAGCAGCAAGTATGCCTTTGGTGCCAACATTCATGTCCGGCATCCTTTTCCGCTCCTGCTCATTTTGTTTCACTAAACCAAGCATTGAAAGCGTTCACCTTTGTACTGAAGTTTCAGTACTGTGTGAAACTGCTGCAGTTCCCTTCTGATTCCCAGCATGAAGGGAACTGCCTGAGCTGTAACACCTTTCTACTTCTCGTGCAGAATTAGCACTGCACATGCATTAGAAGAAGATTGAAATTTCATGGGCTTCCCCTTTAACAACTAATAATCCAGGAATTAACATGCACAGCATGACTAAAGGATGGTCTATGTACTGCAGCGCACTGGTAGATCAGAATTGCTGCAGCAATTGTCTGACAGATGCACAGCAGGCAACAATCACCAACAGGAATTTCTAGGCTAATATGACAACGGTACATGTGCAGTTATGATGGTGTCATTTCAATTAAACCCAACAGAGCAAGTTAATCTTGCACACCTAGATGAATGGTCAAATGGATAAACCAATTTGAAAGATCCAGACAGGTGTTAGAGTTGATAAAGAAAGTAGAAGGAAACCAAATAAACGTACCGATGTGCTCGATGGGAGATGAAGCACAGGAACATCATGAGCTCCTATGATGAGGATAAAAGGAAATACAAAAAGCAATTTCTGAAATTATTTCAAGTCTGTGGAAAAAGAGAAGGCATGTGCATCATAAAACCTAAATCAGATGGTCCAGCTTTTGCTCTCATTATCGTGCATCATTATTGTTACTACAAAAGGGATAATTTTTTGAATTCCTGCTCCTGGTTTCACCCACTGGGCGTGCAGATGAAGATTTTAGGCTTGCACTGCCCATGATCTTCCATCTATTAATTTTAGTGGATTCTTGATATATGCTCCCAGTGGATGAAGCTCTGCGCTGGGAGCACAAATTCATAAACTTACTCCTCTAATGTCTGATGTAAAGAATTCACTGGGCCCACATGGAACAGATGGACATAAAAGAAGGGTAGAGGACTTGATAGGATAGTGTGCGGAATGGTGATGGCACATCCTCTGTTTATGGTGGCACTCCAGCCGCCGCCATCTTAGGTAGGGTCCTCAGATGGGCGGCCGAAGCACTCACCTGCTTCAGGCAGACACATGCAGCATGCAAATTGGGGTCTTATGATGTGCAATTTTGAGGTACAAATGGGTGGAGCGTGCGCCACGCACTCTTTGCCCATTTGTACCAGGCCTTGAGCAGCCTACCAGCGGTTCTTAAAGGGACCGCTAGGAGCTGTTCAGATAACGGCCCAGAAAATTAAAGACTTTTTTTGTTGGTGCCAGGAGGAACACTCCTGCTGCTCCTAGGCCCAGAAAAGAGATCTGACACATTGCCGGCCTGTGTGAAGTCTCCCCGCCGAGGTCGCCTCCCTTCCCAGACTCCAACTGTCGGCCGGCTGAGCGTGGGAGCCAGCTGATTTCCCGCCTTCCCACCATCGGCATGCTGCAAACAGGGTTTTTGCCTGGCATTATCAGCTCGCTGGCTGTATGAGGCCCTGGCCTTAAATTGGCTCGGCCTCACAGCTCTGACTACTGTCAGTCTGTTTTATGCCTGAAGTTAAAATGATCCTTAATGCATTTGAGAATTCAGATTCCAAAGTGAAGTAATACTGAGCTAAGATAAGTGAGGACGTGTATTGAAGGGGTCCTCAGTGACTCCAAATGCTCTGCATGTGGCAAATAATTGAAAGTAACCATCAATTTCCAAGCCATGGAGTCACCCTGACAGTAAGAAGTGAATTCACTGGCATAAGCTAGGGCACCTTGTCCAAATACATTTAATTGTGTTTCTGTGCCAGAGGGGACACAAGTTCCTCCTTTTAAGACATTGGGCTTGATTTTCCTTCATGATGCCACCCAAAATCAGGAGTGATGCCATCAGAAAAAAGGGCAAAAATGGGTGGTGAGGCCTCCCACCACCTCCCACCCAGATCTGAAATTCCCTCCACCCATCTTTCTCAGGACTGCCGCTTGCTATCCTTTCCTCCCTACCCACGCAAGTAGCAGGGTTCGATTCCCAGTGGATTTTCCTGCACCCTGTTCTCACCATTCCTCAGGACCGCCAGTAGCTTGGCAGAGGTCTCTGGGGTAGCAATGGGAAAGCTCCAAAGTGTCATGATGGAGGGAGAGGTCTCTTCTCCCTCAAAGAGGTCCATAGATCTACCTTTGTAGGCCTCCATCTAATGAGAAACACACTGATTAAAATTCGGAGGTGGGGAGAAAATAGAGCTTTGAAGTTGAGATGTCATCACAATTGAATTTGTCACGAAGGAGGAACTCAAAATAAACATGTTATTACAGTGACATTTCTGTGATCTGTGCCCTTTCGGGCTGGCTGGCACAGAACCACAACTGAGGCTAAGTTTTCTACTCCCAATTTCATGCTAGCGACCACTGCCATTGATTGCCATTGATGCTAAACCTGGCAGTGGACATGCAGAACTGAATTAGCAACTGCAACTGCCAATGAAAGTTGGAGTTCTTTGTCAGTGTTAAATTGGAGCTAAAGTCTTTAACAGGATTTTTTTGCTGGTACCAAATTTGTTAGGGCAAATTAAGTCCAATTTGTAGCAGAATCAATTCCATTAGCGCTGTCTTTCACTGATCCTACTAATCTACTCTAGCCATTGCCTGTTTTTACTTTGAAGTGGAGTTAAAATAATGTTAACATTGTAAGTGCTACAAAGACAACATGATGAGCCGCATTGCCAATGTTTGTTGCTATTTAGTGCATAGGCACTGAGGAAAATGGCTTAAAGAGTATAGGTTACATGGAGCCCTGGCAGCTCCTGGGGTCAGAAACCCATGACAGTGTAACTACTGGGATTTGGCTGCAGAGCACTTCATGGAATTCCAGCAGTTACTCAAGGAGATGTTCACAGAGTTGTGACATCTCATGGGACCTGAGCAGGAAGGGAAATCTACTCTGAGCAGAGCTCTGACTGTATTTCTTAAAATGACCACATTTGTAGTTTAGCACTGAGTCACAGCACCAAGTTGCCAGTTTTCCTAGAGTGCAGAGCATTATCAATTCTACACATGTCCATTCAGGCTGAATCAGCCCAAGCCATGTCATATATCAATAGAAAAGGACATTAGTCAGTGTGCTGATAGAGTGTGATGTCCCTCTGAGCATTCTCCGTGTTAGTGGCAGCTGTGTCAGAAGCTGCCATGGCTCTTACATCATACAATAGTCCAACATTTAAGATCAATTTCACGGAGATAGAAAGCTGGATGGTGGCTTCTGGGGAAATTTCAGCTATCCTTTCCAACCTTGGCTAACAGCATCAATGTGACCCATGCCAAAACATGGTTGATGATTGCGCAGGGGCAAAGATTCTGTTGATAACATCACTCAGGGAGATGAAATTACAGCAAACTCTAGAGATGGAAGGCTAGAAATTCAGCCATGTGGCGCCCGTTATGTAGGCGCTACGAGGCCTCCCGAAGTTCCAAAATGGTGTCCGGAATGCATGCGCTCGCTTCTAGCGTGGCGTGCGCCAGATGCCATCTTGGTGAAGGGGTTAGCGCAGGCGCAGATAATGAATGCCAATAGCGTGTAAAGTGGGAGAATAAGCGTTAGATCAGTGTGCATCGCTGATTTAAAGGAATAAGTACCATTTTGGCACTCAACGCTCCAGTCAACGCACTGTTTTAACCATGACCAGCTGAACATGCTTTTGACGGCCTGGAGGAACCCCCCACCAACACTATTTAGAGAGACGATGCAGGATTTACAGGTTGGTTGATGGATTATTGCTTTTAGCTGCTAATGCATTTGTACCTGTTTTTGGAGGTCACCTATACTTGACTACAAGGATGTGAGGATGTAGCCTAACATTTAAAGCCAGGACTTGCAGGAGTGAATTTAGGAAAGGCTTCTAAGTGCAAAGGGTGGGAGAAGTTTGAAACGCTCTTCTGCAAATGGCAGTTGATGCTAGCTCAATTGTTACTTTTAAATCTGAGATTGATAGATTTCCATGAGCCAAGGGTATTAAGGGATATGGGGCTGAGGTGGGTATATGGAAATAGGTCACAGACCAACTATGATCTCACTGAATGGTGGAACAGGCTCGAGAGGCTAAATGGCACTGCCACTTGCTGCCTTCTGTTATGTGCCACCTTCTTCTGCAAGAAAGAGGGACGTGTGTTGCTGAGTGTCCTGCAGGATGTCTAGGTGATGTGCTTGTCATGGTTGAATAGCTGCCAGTGTGTGTGACCTGTGAGTTGTGGCTGGGCAGCTTGCAACAGTGGTAATGTGTGAGAGTGAGAGGAAGCATCTGATTGGAAGAGTTGAGTACAGATTGAAAGAGTTTGTTGGTATGTGGGTGATGGGGGAGTGTAGTGCGTGGAGCAGTGGATGTGGCTAGTGATGCAGTTAGTAGGGGATGTCACTTGACCTTACTCACCTTGACCACTCATGTCAAAGCATTGAACTTCTTCCTGTACTGCATCCATGTTCGTGGTGCTATGCGCCTGGCATTGATTTCATCCCCTACTGCTTCCCACTGCCTCAAGCATATGTCTGGATGGCCTCTTGCCCCCCTGCAGATATAGGATGCCCCTCCTTCTGTCCACCTCTTGCAACAAGGCCTCTAGTGCATCAGAGGAGAACCTTGGTGCATGCTCTTTTGCAGGCCTGGTACAAACTCAGATCGGCAGATTGGTGAGGTCTGGCATGCAGATTGGAGGATGTGGGATTTAATAGTGTACAACCTTTATTCAATGCTTTAACATAACTCAACAGTTTGTAAACATAGGGATGGGACCTGCATCTGTGTTTTACCTGTGCGATGTCTGATCTCCATTCAGACTCCGTGCGGACCCGTATCTTAATTTTGCAAATACGAGGTGCGGGCTACCTTTAAGAGGTGCGAGCAATTCACCCGAGATTTGGGCCTGCGCATCAATCAGGTAAATTAAGTTGCTGCACCAATCAAACGTGTTGGCTGCATCAGTATCATTGGGCGTGGGCTAATCGTGCACCGCGATGCCCGCTCCCGGATTCGAGAGTTAACCAATTTAACTCCCAAGGTGCAAGATAGTGATGACATGCTGAATGCTCCATAATATTGTGAAAGATATCAACATGCAGGATACCAATGAGACACAGCTTCCAGCAAGATGAAGAGGGAGGGCTACCAAGCAGCCAATTATTAATTGCAACTTTGTTCAGCTGAGCACCAACATTGTCACTATTGAAATGTTCTTCAGCTATTCCATATTTGTCAGCTGTGGTTATAACAACAGAACACTTATAATCCTAATGACTGACCACAAAATGGATCTCTCTCAATCACATTATACCATATAGAATACTTCCTTGATGTTACCAAAATTGTTTTGGACCTCCTTCACTGTCCTTTTCTTGGGGACATTGCTCTGGATCCCAAGCATAATGTCGCTGGGCATTTGCAGTGACATAGCCAAATACGACTTGCTGGCAAGCTAGCATTTCATCCACTATTACAACAAAAGTTCACAAGGTCTGAAAATCAGGCTTTTGTTCTGCATTGAGCTTCTATAATAGCTCCCAAATCTATGCCTTTTACAACTGTCTCAGTGCCACAGGCACTACTGTGTGTATTATTAGGGCTGTTATGGCATTTCCCATGTTGTAAATAGTCTGCCTCATCATTGGTTACTTTTTTGTTTCGATCATGAGTGTCACAGGAAATAATTTTAATGGCCAGCGGAGGCCATGGTGCATATCAGGAGTCGTGGCGTGGCTGTTCATGCCAAAAGTGAAAGACGAAGCCATTCATCTTTTAATGCACTAAAGTAAACATTTGCATATTCTCTGTTTATCGTTCCAATTACAGTATAGGGATACACAGAATCAACAGCAGGTTCAGAGGCACTGCTGTGAACTCATAATATGTGAGCCTGGAAATTACACTGTGCTATGTTATCATATGAATGTTCAATGCTTTTGGATCAAATTTCATTTTCCGCCAGTTTAAAGTAGCAGTCAGAGGGATATGCGGCAAACTGTTAACCATTTGTGGGGTAGGCTTACATGGTGTCATCTCCAGGCTATTTTAAGTGGTTCCCCTGTAACATAACTGCCTGATATCCCTGCACATGGTCTTGTGAGCCTACCATCTATCACCAATAGCCCCCAGAAGGGGAAAGAAATGTTTGGTGAAAGCACAATAGCAGTGGTCTCCATGAATTTGACCGGTATGGTCAGGTGTTAAAATTAAAAATGGATGACAATGGGGTCAGGGAAGAACAACAAAAATGATTCCCTAACTCAGGGGACTAAATTCAGAGCCCAACTTGTTTTAACTGAAGGAATAGTCAGCCTGGTACAGGCCACATTCAGGGCAGCCCAATTTTATGAAATGGGCCTCCAACAGATGCTAGGTCCCCTATCTTTAAATGCAACGAGACTAACGTCTGTTTGAGGCGTGAATCCTGGACGCATCTTTGCTGCCTATACCAATGTGGCAGGTGATGCATTTCTGGCTCAAAATGATCGCCTGCCATATTGGATGCTTTTGCGCCCGTTGTAAGCCTGTAGAACGGGCGCAGCATCATCGAATTTCTAGGCCATGATGAGTTCCACTGGAAACAGCAAAATATAAACAAGTTTTATATAATCTTTTCAAACAAGAGAAGAGGATCTACCTGTCACTCAAAAGGATCTTTGGGGAATGTTTGTGTGGAATATTCAGTACATTATCTGCTCAGCAGTACTACTAATCTGTTTTCATGATGGGGAAGAATCTTTTCCCCCTCTCTCAGTAGCTGTCTACAGACCCCTCGGAACTCACAGTCAGCCTATCCTCCATATTGCAATATCTGTCAAACAGAACAAAATGCCTGTGATGAAAATTTGAAATAAAAGAAAACATTCTGGAAATTCGTACATCAGGTTTTCCAGCCTCTGAAAGAGGAAAGACATGTTTGTGTGTCTTACTGAAGAAATGATGTGGAGATGCCGGTGATGGACTGGGTTTGACAATTGTAAACAATTTTACAACACCAAGTTATAGTCCAACAATTTTATTTTAAAATTCACAAGCTTTCGGAGGACCTCCAACCAACACTATACACCAGATACATCGACGACATTTTCTTTCTATGGACCCACGGCGAGGAATCACTAAAGAGACTACACGATAACATCAACAAGTTCCATCCCACCATCAAGCTCACCATGGACTGCTCCTCAGAAACAGTTTCTTTCTTGGATACACGAATCTCCATCAAAGACGGGCACCTCAGCACCTCACTCGACCGCAAGCCCACGGACAACCTCACGATGCTCCACTTTTCCAGCTTCCACCCTAACCACGTCAAAGAGGCCATCCCCTATGGACAGGTCCTGCGAATACACAGGGTCTGCTCAGACGAGGAGGAACGCGATGGACACCTACAGACGCTGAAAGGCGCCCTAGTAAGAACGGGATATGACGCTCGACTCATCGATCGACAGTTCCGACAGGCCACAGCGAAAAATCGCATAGACCTCCTCAGAAGACTAACACGGGACGCAACCAACAGAGTACCCTTCGTCGTCCAGTACTTCCCCGGAGCGGAAAAACTACGCCATGTTCTCCGCAGCCTTCAACATGTCATCAATGACGACGAACACCTCGCTATGGCCATCCACACACCTCCACTACTTGCCTTTAAACAGCCACCCAACCTCAAACAGACCATCGTTCGCAGCAAATTACCCAGCTTTCAGGAGAACAGCGTCCACGACACCACACAACCCTGCCACAGTAACCTCTGCAAGACATGCCAGATCATCGACACAGATACCACCATCACACGAGAGGACACCACCCACCAGGTGCATGGTTCATACGCCTGTGACTCGGCCAACGTTGTCTACCTCACGTTGCAGGAAAGGATGCCCCAGAGCATGGTACATTGGCGAGACCATGCAGATGCTGCGACAACGGATGAACGGACACCGCGCAACAATCGCCAGACAGGAGGGTTCCCTCCCAGTCGGGGAACACTTCAGCAGTCAAGGACATTCAGCCACCTACCTTCGGGTAAGTGTACTCCAAGGCGGCCTTCGAGACACACGACAATGCAAAATCATCGAGCAGAAATTGATAGCCAAGTTCCGCACCCATGAGGACGGCCTCAACCGAGATCTTGGGTTCATGTCACGCTACATGTAACCCCACCAGCGAACAAAAGTTAACTGTTTTTAATATAACGGATCAATTGCTTTCTTTTCCTTCCAGATGTTTCTATGTTTCTGCCTCTCTCTGTTTTTTTTTTGTTCTGGCCGTTTGTATATTCGGTGGCCCTGTAGGTAACACCTATCTGTCTGAACACTTTGGTTGCCTTGGCAACGGGCAGTTGAAAAGACTATCTGTAATCACCAGGTATTGTTCTGTGAATTATAAATGCGAGAGGTTCGAGGATTTCTTGACATTCACCTGAGGAAGGAGGAAGCCTCCAAAAGCTTGTGAATTTTAAAATAAAATTGTTGGACTATAACTTGGTGTTGTAAAATTGTTTACAATTACTGAAGAAAGATGAACCTGCCATTTCTCTTTTCAGATGTTGAATGATCTTCTGTATTATTCAATGCAATTTCTGTTCATTGCAATATTTATCATAGTTGATGCAGCCCAGACCATCCCAGAGGAGAATTCAACAACAGGATAATTTGAGGAGTTAGACTCATGTTCAGAGAATTCATTTTATACCTTGTTCAGTATACTGAAAGGTGTATTCTCTTACATACAATAAAATAATTCTAAATTGTTTGGAATCAGGGGTGGTGAGTTGCCTACACTCAGTACAATGCGACAATAACTTGGTTTATTTTACTTACCAGTGATCAAGCAAATAGTTTAATTAAGATCCACCAACTAGCCTTGACCATCACTGCCACCTTTTAACAAAACAGATTTAAACATTATTTTATTATTATCTAAGTATAATCAGTGAAGAGAAAGACTTGCACTTGTGTAGCCCCTTATCAAAACTTTCCTCAAACATTTCAAAGTGCTTTGCAGACAATGCATTAGTTTGAAAGAATTGTGGTTATACAGACAAATGTACCAGCCATTTTGCACATAGCAAGAAGATGAATGCCCAGATAATCTATCCTTTTTTTGGCAGTATTTGTAAGAAATACGATTTCTAGACTAAATCATAATCATGTATCCCATCCTGCAAAGCTTCAGGCACTTGGCTAAAAAGTGAAGCGCAGATCTTGCACCTGTGAGAATACAAAGGGAGCCAACATTCAACAGGAAATTATGGGCCCAATGTTAGCAGGGCTGCGGGTTCTCGGCGGGGGAGCTATCGGGCGCGTGGGTAACGTGCCCGGTGAAATTAGTCAGCTCCCCGCATGATTGTAGCATACAATCCACTAATTGGATCCACTTACCTGCTCCTCCGGGTTCCCCACTGCTGATCTGCGCGTCGGGCGGGCTGCGCATGCGTGGTAAGATCTGTCAGCTGGAGGAGCTCTATTTAAAGGGGCAGTCCTCCACTGACAGATGCTGCAACAAACAGAAAAAAATCACAGCATAGAGCAGCCCAGGGGGAAGGCTGCTCCCAGTTTAACGATGCCTCAATCCAGGTATCAATACATGGGGTGAGGAGGAGGGGGAGGACAGAGATCTTCATTCCGGCGGGCGGGAGGAAGCGGCCTGCCTCTGCCACCAGGAAGGCCTGGCTCGAGGTGGCAGAGGAGGTCACCAGCACCACCAACATATCGCCCACCCGCATACAGTGCAGGAGGCGCTCCAATGACCTCAGTAGGTCAGCCAAAGTGAGTACACGTAGTCTTTCCCCTACACTCCGTCTGCCACATCACCGCCCCCAACCCACATCTCCTTCTGCACTGCCAACACTACTCTGTCACATCACCCCTCATACCCACTCAAACCTCATCCTCATCGTACCTGCACCTACTCACCTCGCCAGTACTCATCCCACCACTACCACTCAACCCAATCCTCATACAATCTCATGGCTCTATCTCACACTCACCCTCTCATGCATCTCTTTCACGGCCAGCCTCACTCAACCTGCCACTACCTGTGCTGCAGCCACAGGGCATGCATCACATATGTGCAGTAGGCAGCCTAAGGCAAACGTGTCGTGAGCATGAAGGGGATGCACAAGGGTGTTTGAGGGTTTGTCATGGTTGTTACTTATATTGAATTTCTGACCAACTCACATCACATATTATATTGTCACCACTACTGCCGTGTCTTCGCGAATCTTGTCTGGTCTGTGCAATAATGCCCTTTCATGAGGATCACTATGAAGACCCACAACTGATGCCACCCATTGCGTCACTGCAGAGTGGGTGTGGGTTTATTTGCAGGGCTCTTTTGTGCAGACGGCTGAGAGACGTTGGCGATGTCCCCGGTTGCACCCTGGAAGGATGCGGAGGAGAGGTTGTTGAGGGCAGTGGTGACTTTGACAGCGACAGGTAAGAAGATGGTGCTCGGGCCAGCCGGGAGCAGCTTGGCATGAAGGAAGCTGCAGATGTCCACAACTACATGTCGAGTGACTCTGAGCCTCCGTGTGCACTGCTGCTCAGAGAGGTCCAGGAAGCTGAGCCTCGGTCTGTGGACCCTGTGGCGAGGGTAGTGCCCCCTGCGACGCATCTCTCTCTGCGGTAGCCCTCCCTCCTGCTGTGCAGGTGGATGTGTCACAGCACTCTGTTGTGGAGCTCCACGTGTCAGAGGTGGACGGCGTGGATGGCGAGGCTGGTGATGCTGTTTGCCCTCCGAGGAGGTCATGACTGCAGCTACGGCAGCCCCCATCCGTAAGATGTACATCTGAGGGGGTCCGCAAGGTAGGTACATGTGTCTGGACACCGGGGTAAGTGTGCAAGTTGGTGACTTTGATTGTCAGGAGGGTGGTGAAGGCCAAACTTTGTCCCAAGTGACAGAGTGGCCTCCCGCAATGAGTGAGGGTCTCCCCCCACACCTGTCAAATGGACCTTTGCAGCTGCCACAGGCTGGTGGCTGCAACAGGTCCATTTGAACTGGGAGTGTTTCCCCCAGTGTGGGAAACAGTCCCAGTTTGCTCTAAAATCCCACCCCTCCTCACATAATCCCTTGATCAGGTCAGTTAATGACCTGAAATACCTAAATAAATACTTTCAATTGGCATCCCGCTGGCTTTAATTGCCTGTGGGATTCCCACCAGCGGGGGCTGCGCGCGCCGGCGCGTCAGCGGGGAACCCGGAAGTGCATGGGTTCGAGGCGGGCTCCGGTCCCGCTCCGGGATTTCACAATTTTCGGGGCCCCCCTGCCAGGAACGCACCCGATAGCAGGTGCTAAAATGCTGCTCTATATGTCTGACATCAGGCGTTTGGGCAAAGTGATTGGGAATATCAATCAGAGCTTGAAACAGACACATTGAAGACCAATTGTCAGAAACAGATAACAAGAAGTTCCAAGGCATAATCAAAGACTCAGGACCAGGACACAGACTAATCCTGTTATGTTAATTGTAGGAGCTTTGTTCAGATAATTAGGTAATCTTCATGAATGGCATATACAGGATGAGACATCTTAAATGTCTGCACCCGAACAATCCAAATGCACAGAAAGAAAAGGGCATGTCCCTCCCCCATAAGCTCGATAGAATAGACAACAGTTAACCCCATAGAATAGGTTGGGAAAAACAATTAACCCCATGGAATGGGTCGTCAAAAGATGTCTGGAACAATGGGCACCCTTGGGGGGAAGATGTCCAGGACAGATGACATCACAGGACTAATGTCGTTAAGCTACTTGAAGCATATTTGCTTCAGAAAGATATATAAACTGAGACACTGTCCCACTACAAGTCAGAAGCAGCTTCTTGTGACTGATGGAGGTCCACATACCTTAGGAACCAGGTCTGATCACCCTGAAATTTCCTAAGGATAGGTTGTACCTTCCTTGTTTATTTGATATAACGGCATTAGAACATTGTTATATAAATACTTGTTGTTTGGTATAACCGCATTAGAATGTTGTTCTTGTATCTATAATACAGCTTGCATGTTCAGTCACACTCGGGCCTGAATCTTCGTGAAAGTTACTATTAAAAAGGATTAACAACCATTGGTAGCATTAATTATGTCATATTTCCAACAGTGTTGGTTAAGAAAGAAGGAAAGACTTGAACTTATTTGGCTCCTTTCACAAGCTCAGAGCGTCCCAAAGCGCTTCACAGCCAATGAAATACTTTTGGTTGAGGGAGAAATATTGGCAAAACCTTGAAAGAGTGCTATCAGATCTTGAATCTACACCTGAACCACAGAACAGGACCTCAGTTTAACTTCTGTGGATCAGAGGCCTCCTGCTAACACTGACAGTTCCAGGGAATGGGCAGAAAATCCTGCGAGGCCAACTAACCTCCCCACCAAATTCCCAATATATATGCTCTCGATGCCCGAAGCTTCATACTAGGAGCACAGGTTCATAAAATCTACCCTTAATTGTTGAAAAGATAGTCCCCATTCCAGAATCCTGGACATTATATGCTCCTTCAAATGAACTCTATTTAGATTCCAAAGCCATCCACAAATTAATAAATTAATTATTCCTGCTCCCCTCCCACCTAATTGCAAAGAATCACATAAAATATTATCTTCCCATTCATCAAGCTCACTCATGCCAGATCTGATTTGGACTAAAATATTTAATTTTCAATATGACTGTGTAAGTAAGGAAGGCTGTATGAGCCCTTTATTACTGACTTTAACAAGGCCTTAACAAGCAAAAACCTATCTTTTTACTTACTTGTCGCTAATTTTAAAAATATATATTATTTTGGAGAAGAAGGAGTCATTAGACCAGCGCTAAACATGAATGTGTAGTCTGTTATAATTTGCTACTGATATTGCACAATTGCATATCTGCATTTTCACTAAAATTATTGAATAAAGTAATATATGGCACCAGGTCATTTACTATAATATCTAAAACCTAATGCAGTTCATTTGCTATATCATATAAGAACTTAATGAAAGCCATTAAATCTAGTTTCTGTTTTATTACTTTAATGTTAGACAGAGAAATGTACACTTAATGTGAATTGATTGGAGACATTGGAAGGTTATGGAATTCCTATAGTAGTAAATACCTGTCTCGAATTAATTTATAGTCTGACGTCCAAAGCACTTTGCCCTTTATAGTGATTGAAGAAGATCTAATTGAGGTCTATAAAATTCCCATTTGATTAGATAAGTAATTTTTATTGGCTTTTACATTGTAATGATAAGTCAGGTAATGAATCTTTTCAACATTCTTATTTCCTGGAGCAATTTATTTTTAACATAAAAAATCACGCAGATCACATTTAAGAATGACATCTAAGAGGCTCAAAAACACAGAGGTTTAAAGGGCTAGAAATTCGGCCGTCTGAAGTGCCAAGATGGTATCTTGGCTGCACACGCACATATCCAGCGTGACGTGCACTGGACGCCATCTTGGTATAGGAGTTAGCGCATGCGCAAATGCCGAATATTGGAAGTATGTAAAGTAAGGAGAAAATGGATACAATCAAAGCAAAGCTGATTTAAAGTGATAGACACCATTTTGGGACTTAACGCTCAACTCAACGCACAGTCTTAACCATGAGCATCTGAACATGTCTTAGAGTGACTGTAGCGGTTCAAGAAGGCGGCTCACCACCACCTTCTCAAGGGCAATTAGGGATGGGCAATAAATGCTGGCCTTGCCAGCGACGCCCACATCCCATGAACGAAAAAAATTGCCACTGCCACTTGCTGCCTCCTGTTATGTGCCACTTTCTCCTGCAATGTGTGTCTGGGTAATGCACCTGTCATGATTGAATAGTTTGTTGGTATGTGGGTGATGGGAGGTGTGGTGCATGTAGTGGTGCAGTTGGTAGGAGACGCCACTTGACAGTTGACCTCACTCACCTTGATCATTCGTGTCAAAGCATTGAACTTATTCCTGCACTGCATCATGGATAAAGCAGATCCTGTGGATGTGGTGTACTTGGATTTCCAGAAGGTTTTTGACAAGGTGCCACATCAAAGGCTACCACACAAAATAAGAGCTCATGGTGTAGGGGGTAACATATTAGCATGGATAAAGGATTGGTTAGCTAACAGGAAACAGAGAGTAGGCATAAATGGGTCATTTTCAGGTTGGTAAGATGTAACAAGTGGAGCACCACAGGGATCAGTGCTTGGGCCTCAACTATTTACAATCTATATCAATGAATTGGATGAAGGGACTGAATGTATGGTTGCTAAATTTGCTGATGACACAAAGGTAGGTAGGAAAGTAAGTTGTGAAGGGCACATAAGGAGTCTGCAAAGGGATATAGTGAGTGGGCAAAAATTTGGCAAAGGGAGTATAATGTGGGAAAATGAGAACTTGTCCATTTTGGCAGGAGGAATAGAAAAGCAGTATATCATTTAAATGAAGAGAGATTGCAGAACTCTGAGGTACAGAGGGATCTGGGTGTTTTAGTACATGAATCACAAAAAGTTAGTATGCAGGTACAACAAGTGATTAGGAAGGCAAATGGAATGTTGTCATTTATTGCAAGGGAATGGAATATAAACGTAGAGATGTTTTGCTCCAGATGTACAGGGTATTGGTGAGATCACATCTATAATACTGTGTGCAGTTTTGGTCTCCCTATTTAAGAAAGGACATAATTGCTTTAGAGGCGGATCAGAGAAGTTTCACTTGACTGATTCCTGGGATGAGGGGATTATCTTATGAGGAAAGGTTGGAGAGGTTGGGCCTGTATACACTGGAGTTTAGAAGAATGAGGGGTAATCTTATTGAAACATATAAGATCCTGAGGGGACTAGAACGGGTAGATGCTGAGAGGATGTTTCCCCTTGTGGGAGAGACTAGAACAAGGGCCACAGTTTAAAAATAAGGGGTCTCCACATTTAAGTTGGAGATGAGGAGAATTTTTTTTCTCTCAAAAGGTCGTGAGTCTGTGGAACTCCTTTCGCCAGAGAGCGGTGGAGGCAGGGTCATTGAATGTTTTTAAGGCTGAGTTAGATAGATTCCTGATTAACAAGGGAGTAAAAGGTTATAGTACACTGGAAAGCAGTGTTTAGGTCACAATCAGATCAGCCATGATCTTATCAAATGGCAGAGCAGGCTCGAGGGGCCGAATGGCCTACTCCTGCTCTTAATTTGTATGTTTATACGTTCGTATGCATCCATGTTCATGGTGCTGTGCGCCTGACATTGACTTCGTCCCCCGTTGCCTCCCACTGCCTTTTGGGCATATGTCAGGAGGGTCTCTTGTCTCCCCCCCTCCCCATGGATATAAGATGTCCCTCCTTCTGTCCACCTCTTGCATCAAGGCCTCAAGTGCATCACCATTGGAGGATGTGGGATTTAGTAGTGTGCAACCTTTATTCACTGTTTTAACTTAACTCATCAGTTTGTAAAAATAGAGACGGGACCTGCATCTGTGTTTTATGTGTGTGATGTCTGATCTCCGTTCAGACTCCATGCAGCCCCAGCAGACTGTTATTTTCAGCAAATAGCAGACAGTTTGACTTTAAGAGATTGGGGCTCCCCCTGCTGATGGAAAGTGCAAATTGCATTGAATCCTCGTGTCAACGCTGGTTTCCAACGCAGCTTGAAGGTAAGTCCACAGGCCGGACGAAAGTCTTGTCCTGCCTGCGCAGGAAGTACCGGGCGCGGGTTAATAGCGGATCGCGCTACCCGCGCCCAGTTTATTGGGTTATCCAATTTAACACCCATAGTTTTTAATGTAATTCTCAAATCTGAAATAATTAAATATTGTAACCCGTTAGTGTGTTTAGATGTGAAATATAATAACTAGCTGTAAGGTCACCTTGAATAAAATACTTTGGGTGGAACTTTCAACTTTAATGGGAGAGTAAATTGGGCGGTGGCAGATCAGCCGTCCAATATGTACTCTGCTCGATTTTTTTCCATTGAATTCAAAGGAAAGACAAATCAGGTGGTTTGTACAACAGGCGGCCGATCCGCTATTGCACGTTTTACTCCCTCACTGAAGTTGAAAGTTATGCCCTTTTTTTAAAATTTAGTAATGGTAACTATTGGTGCTTAGTGTATTTCTAGACTAAATGACAAGCCTGCAAATTCTAGTTTTTAAAAAACCATTCTAGGTTTTCTAAGTCTTGCAACATGTTTTTCTTTTAACATCATGGAGGCAGATTTTCAACTGCCTGTTTCTCAACTGTAAAATGGGCAGCCAGTAGATGAAAATCAGGCAGCACCTTGGCCACCCTATTGACGCCCAAGGCCCATCGACCGCAATTTTCAGGCAGACCTGTGATTGGGCGAGTGACACACTCTTCTGTTTCTGGTGGAATGCCGCTTAAATATGCAAATTGGGGTCCTAAGACAGTTCGAGGACCCTGATTGCAATTTTCAGGTACAAATAGGCGGATCGTTCGCCACCCACAATCTGCCCATTTGTACCAGGCGTGTGCAGCCTAACCAGCATTCCTAGAAGGGATTGCTGGAGGCTACTCAAAAAATGACCAAATTAAAATTTTTAGTCCAACCCACTGCTGGTCCATGCGAATCCCACCCCGGGATTGCTTCCCTCCACCTTCCTCGACTTGCAGGCTGACTCAGCATGGGAGCCGGCTGATATCCCACCTTCCCACAACTAATAAGCTGCAGCAGAGTACTTGTTTGGTGCCTGCAGCTCACCAGGGGTATTTAAGTAAGACCCAGACCCAAAAATAGTACAGGCCTCCTGACACCGGCTATTGGAGGGGTTGCTGACTTGGTGCCCATTTTGAGTGGAAGTCGAAGATCACCCCCGTATTTGTTGTATCATCATGCCACTAGCAAAAAAAGATAATAAACAAACACCCAACGGATGTGGTATATGCACTTCTATGTGTTTGGGGAGGGGAGGGGGGCAAGTTAGTTATTGGTTCTGAGATCATGGGGGTAATTTTAACCCCTAGGAACAGGTGCGTTGTGGGCAGGTGGGAGGTTAAAATAACAGCTTTTTGGAGCAGGACCGCGCCCACTTCTGGGTTTGACCCAGGCGCATGTGCACAACATACTCCCGGAAGTCCCGCCCCCGCTTAAAGTCAGCGGTCCGATACTTAAAGGGGCAATGTACCTCATTGAAATAGTTGAGGTACTTAATTTTTTGTGTGTTGCAAAAGTTAAATGAATTTAACCATTGATGTTTGGGTTTCCCATCGCTTCCAATTCACATCAGGTGAAAATAGACAGGAAGGATCAGATCCATGAAATGAGTGCCTTCATTGCACTGCTTGTGGGCCTGGAGGAGCGTGAGTGCTTGTTCCAGGCCCAGCAAAGTTCACCTGGCCGACAGGACCCTGCAATCGGCTGACCACCCCCCCACCACCCCGATGCTGGACAACCCCTCCCATCCCGATGCTAGACCCCTCCCCATCCCAAAGCTGGCTGACCCCCCCACCCAGATGTCATCTACGTCCCCCACCTCCTCCCCCTCCAATTTGTTCCAGGGCCCACAATCTCTCTCCCTTCCGCCCTCCTCTGATTTGTTGCTCCTTTTCTTCCCAACAGGCAGCCAGCCTCTCAATCTGGTGTCCTGGCACGTGGGAACCTGGAAACAAATGTGTTGCGATCGCAGACTGCGATGCACTCATTTGGCTTCCGGGTTCCCTACACAAATATCTATGGACCGGCTGGGTTCCCAGCTCCAAGTTAAAATCATGCCCCATTTATCAAGAATTTGGAGTATTTGATAGAGTAATTACAAAATGTCTGCTGGAGAAAGCTTTGGAAGATCATCAGAAGAAATGGCTGCAGAAGTGACAGAATGCCTGTCAGTTCTCCATATTACTGTTAGCTGATGGAGCTTGATAAAGGGTCCCTAGATTTCTTATGAAATATAGGTTATTGACTTATGAGTAAAAAGAGGGTTAGGGACCATGTAAAAGACTTTGATGTCTTGATCTGGTGTATTCAGAAGTACATTAGAGACTTCAGCAGTAGGAGCAGGGGTATGACAACTATAAATCTCCACTATGACACTGAATGTGATAGGTTTGATTTGGAGAATGTGATAGGTTTGATTTGGATTCTATTTAAGCATTTAACTTTTATTGTGACTTGCTCACCCTCCATACAGGTTATATTACTTATCTCCTATTTTATTACTTTTCACATCATCACTCGGAGCTTTTCAGGTCTTGGGAAGATACACAATTAGATCAGTCTTGGTCCTCCCATTATCATCAGAGAATAACGACGATGATATATTCTCCTTGACCTCTGCCCATACATTTGCGCTCTCAACAGATCGTAGGGTACTTTTCGAACGGCAATCGACAAACATGACCAGAATACATGAATCCTCTCATCCTTATTTCCCTCAAGGTGCTCATTATCCTGATGTCCTTATTTTTGTACAGTACCAACTGTGAGGAGAGATTGTACTTGCATTGTTGATAATTTAGTAGTTAAACTGTAATTTGTATTTACATAGCTGAACCAACAAATAGAATAGAGGGTGCAAGGTAGACATTGCACCATCAGAGAAAGAAACACAATCTCGAGGAACAAAGTTAGAAACCAAAGAGAGCAACCAGGAGTGGGGGGGTATGCGAGGTGATAGAATCAAACACCAAGACTAAAACCGCCTGACGTAAAAACTCAAGGGCCTAGCACAGGGGCTTAGCAAAAAATAGACATCCGTAAAAGGTGTTGAAATGCCAGGACAGAAGTGCTAAAAGGCCATGTTTAGTGAAGAGTCCTAAAAACATTCTTTGCTTGTTAAGGGCATTAAAGATGAAATCATATAACATTCTACAGCTGCACAGCCAGATCAAGAACTGAATGTTTTACTTCAACTCAGACCTGGAATTAGTGAGTTTTATGAAAGAGAAGATTTGAAAGTATTTCCACAGCAGAGAATGAAATGAACTGCATTGTGTGGGGATTGGCAGATATATATATACCTGTAAAACAGGAGGAGAGATTGGCGTGGGAGTACACGGAGGATTGGAATCAGCAAGTATTATTTCAGGCAGCAGATCTGCAGCCTGATAGTCAGTTCCCTGAGCATGGGAGAGGAGCGTGAGAAGATTCAGACTAACTAGTAAGATTGTCACTGAGGTATACTATTTGGTCTAAAGAGGCCTGAAGAGTTAATCAACTGTGTGTCAGTGCTTTTGGTGCAAGTATTTACCTCTTGTGGATTGTAATACTCTCCATGTTGGCTGTCCTTGCACCTTACAACTTAGTGTTCCCTTAGATAAGGGAATTACACTGATGGAAGACTAGGAACATAGGAACATAGGAACAAGAATAGGCCATTTAACCCCTCGAGCCTGTTTCGCCATTAAATGAGATCATGGCTGATCTGTGACCTAACTCCATTATACCTGCCAAAGCCCATATCCCTTAATAACTTTGGTTAACAAAAATCTATCAATCTCTGATTTAAAAATAATAATTGAGCTAGCATCAACTGCCATTTGTAGAAGAGAGTTCCAAACTTTCACCACTCTTTGCGTGTAGAAGTGTTTCCTAACTTCACTCCTGCAACTCCTGGCTCTAATTTTTAGGCTATATAACTAACTGGCAAGCTGCAGAGATACGAATGATCTGGTACCTATATCTATGATTAACACCAAATCTCCTATATTATTACTAGCGATATCCTTTGCTGTTGCTCAGCGCTTTCAAAGGCACCTACTGTCTGACGTGAGTGGCAACCAGCAGCACCTGTTCTGTTCCACATGTACCACTGCTAGAGGACATCTCCTTACAATGTCCATTGATCTGTCTGAGCATGGAACAATGAGCATCATTTGTGAATGTTGCTTCTACTGTACTATGACCTGTCATTGAGGTCGCCATCACAATTGCCATTAGTTTTGTCATATACTCAATGGCAGACTGCAGTGCTAAACAATTGCTCCATGCCATTATTCAAGCGGAGCATAGAAGTGCAAATAGAATTATAGAATGCTACAGCGCAGAAACAGGGCTTTCAACTAAACAAGTCTATGTCAGTGTTTTTTTCCACATGAGCTATCTAGTCTAATTCTACTTTCCTGCTCAGTTCCCATACCTATTCTTCTTTTACAACAAACTATTCATCTCCCTTTTGAAAGAGTTTATGGATGTTGCTTCAATCACAGCTGGTGGCAGAGAATTACACATTGTAATACTTCCTGTGTACATTTTTTGCCCTTTAATTCTTTTTGTGATTATCTTAAATTTGTTCCCTCTTGTTACCCTCTCACTGACCAGTAGAACCTATCACTATTGAACTTAACCATACTTCATAGTCTTGAAGACCTCTATTATATCAACTTTGAACCTCCACAGCTCTAAAGGAAAAGAAACCCTTTCTTCTCCCATTCCCCCTGCCTTCTTGCACTTAATTCCCCCCCACCCCCCCCACCCTTGGATAACCACTTGCTCTACAATGGTATGGTGTGGATGGCGATTTCCCTTTTGAGTCACTGTCCTCATCTGTATCAGACATATCCTGCACAGCCTCTACCTGAATCCTCCTTCTTCCCCCTTGTGAATGGTCGCTCGCTTTCATTTTACTGCCTTCCTATGTACCTAGAGCACCTTCTACTTGTTGTATGCAAGGAGACTGCTGATGTACACGTCTTTATTTGAAAACAGACCATCTAAGATTTCTACCGATCCAACTCAAGAGAGGTACTCAGAATACCGGACCATCATTCAGCACAGCTGCTATACTTTCCTCACCAGTACTTGGTGATTCACTTTGTGATTCCTCTTTAACATGCTTCTCCTGTAGAGTGCGTAACTCTACAGGAGAAGCGAGCGGAGCGGAGGGAGGGTCCGATAAAAGGCGGGATTTCAGAGCGCTGAGAACAGCTGAGAGGAGCCGAGCGGAGCGGAGGGAGCGTCCGATAAAAGACGGGATTTCAGAGCGCTGAGAGGAGCCGAGCGGAGCTGCGACCGAGTTCGAAGTGACGTCAGGAATCAGATCGGGACGCGACACAGGGGAGGCACCTGATTGGTGAGTAGGTTCAGGTGAGTATTTCTCCTTATCTACAGTAACTGAAGTAAAAGGAAAGGGAAGGTCTGCAGGTCTTATAGGAAGTAGCGTTTATTTTTTAGTGAATCAAGGTCCCTAGTGTAGTTAACATTCTCTAAATTGAGAACAATTTAAAGGAGTAAACTCCTTAAAGGGAGTGGTAAGTAGTTTTTCTTTCCTTTTTTTTTCTCTTGACACTGCAGTTGTTCTTAAGCTAATTTAAGGGTTAAGTCATGGCAGGAGATCCCAGCGCCGTGTTATGTTCCTCTTGTGGGATGTGGGAATTCAGGGCTCCTTCCTGTATCCCTGATTCCTTCACCTGAGGGAAGTGTGTCCAGCTGCAGCTATTGTTTGACCGCTTGACGGCTCTGGAGCTGCGGATGGACTCACTTTGGAGCATCCGCGATGCTGAGAAAGTCGTGGATAGCACGTTCAGTGAGTTGGTCACACCGCAGATAAAAATTACTGAGGGAGATAGTGAATGGGTGACAAACAGACAGAGGAAGAGTAGGAAGGCAGTGCAGGGGTCCCCTGCGGTCATCTCCCTCCAAAACAGGTATACCGTTTTGGATACTGTTGGCGGAGATGGCTCACCAGGGGAAGGTGGCAGTGGCCAGGTTCATGGCACCGTGGCTGGCTCTGCTGCACAGGAGGGCAGGAAAAAGAGTGGCAGAGCTATAGTGATAGGGGACTCGATTGTAAGGGGAATAGACAGGCGTTTCTGCGGACGCAACCGAGACTCCAGGATGGTATGTTGCCTCCCTGGTGCAAGGGTCAAGGATGTCTCGGAGCGGCTGCAGGACATTCTGGAGGGGGAGGGTGAACAGCCAGTTGTCGTGGTGCATATAGGCACCAACGATATAGGTAAAAAACAGGATGAGGTCCTACAAGCTGAATTTAGGGAGTTAGGAGTTAAACTAAAGAGTAGGACCTCAAAGGTAGTAATCTCAGGATTGCTACCAGTGCCACGGGCTAGTCAGAGTAGGAATGACAGGATAGCTAAGATGAATACGTGGCTTGAGAGATGGTGCAAGAGGGAGGGATTCAAATTCCTGGGCCATTGGAACCGGTTCTGGGGGAGGTGGGACCAGTACAAATTGGACGGTCTGCATCTGGGCAGGACTGGAACCAATGTCCTAGGGGGAGTGTTTGCTAGTGCTGTTGGGGAGGGTTTAAACTAATGTGGCAGGGGGATGGGAACCGATGCAGGAAGTCAGTGGGAAATAAAGTGGTGACAGAAACAAAAGGCAGTAAGGGAGAGTGTACAGAACATGACCGGACAGATGGTCTGAGAAAGCAGGGCAAAGACCAAGGGAAGACTAGATTAAACTGCATTTATTTCAATGCAAGAAGTCTGATGGGCAAGGCAGATGAACTCAGGGCATGGATGGGTACATGGGACTGGGATGTTATAGCTATTACTGAAACATGGCTAAGGGAGGGGCAGGACTGGCAGCTCAATGTTCCAGGGTACAGATGCTATAGGAAAGATAGAGCAGGAGGTAAGAGAGGAGGGGGAGTTGCGTTCTTGATTAGGGAGAACATCACGGCAGTAGTGAGAGGGGATATATCCGAGGGTTCGCCCACTGAGTCCATATGGGTAGAACTGAAAAATAAGAAGGGAGAGATCACTTTGATAGGATTGTACTACAGACCCCCAAATAGTCAACGGGAAATTGAGGAGCAAATATGTAAGGAGATTACAGACAGCTGCAAGAAAAATAGGGTGGTAATAGTAGGGGACTTTAACTTTCCCAACATTGACTGGGACAGCCATAGCATTAGGGGCTTGGATGGAGAGAAATTTGTTGAGTGTATTCAGGAGGAATTTCTCATTCAGTATGTGGATGGCCCGACTAGAGAGGGGGCAAAACTTGACCTCCTCTTGGGAAATAAGGAAGGGCAGGTGACAGAAGTGTTAGTGAGGGATCACTTTGGGACCAGTGATCATAATTCCATTAGTTTTAAGATAGCTATGGAGAAGGATAGGTCTGGCCCAAAAGTTAAAATTCTAAATTGGGGAAAGGCCAATTTTGATGGTATTAGACAGGAACTTTCAGAAGTTGATTGGGAGAGTCTGTTGGCAGGCAAAGGGACGTCTGGTAAGTGGGAGGCTTTCAAAAGTGTGTTAACCAGGGTTCAGTGTAAGCACATTCCTTATAAAGTGAAGGGCAAGGCTGGTAGAAGTAGGGAACCTTGGATGACTCGGGAGATTGAGGCACTAGTCAAAAATAAGAAGGAGGCATATGACATGCATAGGCAGCTGGGATCAAGTGGATCCCTTGAAGAGTATAGAGATTGCCGGAGTAGAGTTAAGAGAGAAATCAGGAGAGCAAAAAGGGGATATGAGATTGCTTTGGCAGATCAGGCAAAGGTGAATCCAAAGAGCTTCTACAAATACATAAAGGGCAAAAGGGTAACAAGGGAGAGAGTAGGGCCTCTTAAGGATCAACAAGGTCATCTATGTGCGGAACCACAAGAGATGGGTGAGATCCTGAATGAATATTTCACATCGGTATTTACGGTTGAGAAAGGCATGGATGTTAGGGAACTTGGGGAAATAAATAGTGATGTCTTGAGGAGTGTACATATTACAGAGAGGGAGGTGCTGGAAGTCTTAACGCGCATCAAGGTAGATAAATCTCCGGGACCTGATGAAATGTATCCCAGGACGTTATGGGAGGTTAGGGAGGAAATTGCGGGTCCCCTAGCAGAGATATTTGAATCATCCACCGCTACAGGTGAGGTGCCTGAAGATTGGAGGGTAGCAAATGTTGTGCCTTTGTTTAAGAAGGGCGGCAGGGAAAAGCCTGGGAACTACAGACCAGTGAGCCTGACATCTGTAGTGGGTAAGTTGTTAGAGGGTATTCTGAGGGACAGAATCTACAGGCATTTGGAGAGGCAGGGACTAATTAGGAACAGTCAGCATGGTTTTGTGAGAGGAAAATCATGTCTCACGAATTTGATTGAGTTTTTTGAAGGGGTAACCAAGAAGATAGATGAGGGCTGTGCAGTAGACGTGGTCTACATGGACTTCAGCAAAGCATTTGACAAGGTACCGCATGGTAGGTTGTTACATAAGGTTAAATCTCATGGGATCCAAGGTGAGGTAGCCAATTGGATACAAAATTGGCTTGACGACAGAAGACAGAGGGTGGTTGTCGAGGGTTGTTTTTCAAACTGGATGCCTGTGTCCAGCGGTGTGCCTCAGGGATCGGTGCTGGGTCCGCTGTTATTTGTTATTTATATTAATGATTTGGATGAGAATTTAGGAGGCATGGTTAGTAAGTTTGCAGATGACACCAAGATTGGTGGCATTGTGGACAGTGAAGAAGGTTATCTAGGATTGCAACGGGATCTTGATAAATTGGGCCAGTGGGCCGATGAATGGCAGATGGAGTTTAATTTAGATAAATGTGAGGTGATGCATTTTGGTAGATCGAATCGGGCCAGGACCTACTCCGTTAATGGTAGGGCGTTGGGGAGAGTTATAGAACAAAGAGATCTAGGAGTACAGATTCATAGCTCCTTGAAAGTGGAGTCACAGGTGGATAGGGTGGTGAAGAAGGCATTCAGCATGCTTGGTTTCATTGGTCAGAACATTGAATGCAGGAGTTGGGATGTCTTGTTGAAGTTGTACAGGGCATTGGTGAGGCCACACTTGGAGTACTGTGTACAGTTCTGGTCACCCTATTATAGAAAGGATATTATTAAACTAGAAAGAGTGCAGAAAAGATTTACTAGGATGCTACCGGGACTTGATGGTTTGACTTACAGGGAGAGGTTAGACAGACTGGGACTTTATTCCCTGGAGAGTAGGAGGTTAAGGGGTGATCTTATAGAAGTCTATAAAATAATGAGGGGCATAGATAAGGTCGATAGTCAAAATCTTTTCCCAAAGGTAGGGGAGTCTATAACGAGGGGGCACAGATTTAAGGTGAGAGGGGAGAGATACAAAAGGATCCAGAGGGGCAATTTTTTCACTCAAAGGGTGGTGAGTGTCTGGAACGAGCTGCCAGAGGCAGTAGTAGAGGCGGGTACAATTTTGTCTTTTAAAAAGCATTTGGACAGTTACATGGGGAAGATGGGTATCGAGGGATATGGGCCAAGTGCAGGCAATTGGGACTAGCTTAGTGGTATAAACTGGGCGACATGGACATGTTGGGCCGAAGGGCCTGTTTCCATGTTGTAACTTCTATGATTCTATGAGAAGTGTTGATGGTTTGTGGCGTAGTGGGTGCAGGTGTTTGGGTGCACCTTATGGACCTCTGAGATGTCCTTCTGGGATGTCCTTAGCAGGAATCAAGAATGAAAAAAGGAAAGAAAAGATAAAATAATCAGGGTGACAATATTCTTTAAATTATGCTGTTCAAAGATTAGCAGACAAACATTTACCATGTTAGTATTAAATTTCTTTGTCCAATATTTTAGCAGGTATTAATCTTTTTGTTTCATATGGGCTGCTAGCTCCTTTAAAATATCAGAATAAGGAATCTAATATGAATGCATGAAGAGTTTGTGCTATAATCTTTCCACAATGTAATTTCAAGGCTATAAAATTTTATCTGTTGCTTCACATTGCTTTAAATGGCCCTATTATATTTTAAACAATAATAATATGTTTTAGTCTTCAAGCAAGATGACTAACGTGACAAGGCTTTTGATGTGGAAATATTTCTATGAAACAAATTTAGGATTTCTCTGCATGACGAATGGTGTCGAAATAACTAAGGATGAAGTTGAAAGAGACCTAAGTGCCTTGGTAGACTCAACATGCAACATGTTCAACCAACACAGTATAGCAATCAAGAAAGCCAATTGAATGTGGAACTGCATAGCCAACATTAAAGAACACAAGTCAGAGGAAATTGTGATCAACCTGTACAGTGCTTTGGTCAGACTGCAGCTTTAGTTCTTTGTCCAGTTCTGGTTGCTGAGACACATGGGAGACATTCAAGTGTTGGAGGCAGTACATAGAAGAGCCACAGGGCTGATCCCTACACCAATAATTTCCATGGGGGTTCTCTTGATCATCTGCCATAACTTCAGCAGAACCATGGAGAAATGGTGTAAATGGCCATTAATGCTGTTTGTCCAGGGTTTCTGCCAAAGTTACAGTGGGAGATCAGGAACCCTAGTGTCAGGAACCTTAATTTTACTCCCTGGTGTCAGGCCTTTGAGTAATGAGGAAATTTGGGTTTTTAAGCCTGGAAAGAAGTTGTCTGAAAGGTCATCTTATAGAGGTATATGAGATAGTTAAGGGTATGGAAAAGGTTAATCTACTTTAAATTAAACTGTGGAAGTAGGACAAGTTGACACAGATTTAAACTAGTATACAATAATTTTAGGACTCATATCAGGAGATTCTTCTTCATAGAGAGCAATCAAGATTGGAATGGACTTCCAGATAAAATGGTGGTGATAAAATCCCTGGAAATATTTAAAAAACAAATAAATGCAGAAATCCGGGCACTGTAGATTATTTCTGGATGGATGATTTATGATGGGATGAAATACCTTTCTAATCCATAAGTGGCTTATCATCTTGTGAAGCTAAGTTTCCTAAGAAATGTAACTGAGCTAAGTGAAGTATGAAAGTGTATGAAATATGAAAGTGCATGAAAGTGATGAGGTTTGTTCACTATGAATCACATGTGTAACTGTTAATCAAGATGGTAACTGCAGAATCTATTGGAATGAGTGAAATTACTTTAATTTATACATTTGCTCTTTTCATTTTGAATACCTAAAGAAAAGATCAACTCAGAGTTGAATCATTAAGATCCCTATTGCCTGTAGAGAAAAGAATAGAAAATGTATAAATGAGTCATCTAACACAATTATCTCAAAGGTTTATAAAACTTATCACTGCCTATCATTGTATACTCTGCATTACAATATAGGAGTGATTTTCCTTTGCTTTACACCCTGTTTCCCAGGGCTAAGGCAGCAGTTTGTGTCATCTATGCACTTCATGCACACTTCTAAGGTTTTCTTGAGGGATGACGGAGGGCTTCTATCCAAAACAGGTGAACACATTCAAAGGCCATATTGATGAGGTGGAAGTGATGTCATCGTGCATATCATCTCTTTTTCCTGAGTCTCTGAAGCAGGACCATTAAGAATTGGATGGAATGGAGGATCTAAGAAAGGGCAAGTAGAAAACTCCTGCAGGCTCCAGAAAGGTAAATTCCCTTTTTAAACTTTAGCAGGATGAGTATTGGGGCTGGAAGTTTCCTGGCTGCTGTTTTTGGACAGTAATCAGAAAGCCCGGAGGTCAGTAGGGGAGTTCTTCTTGGTGTCCTGGCCAATATTTATCCCTCCACCAGTTTCACTAAAAGAGATTATCTGGTCATTATCTCATTGATGTTTGTGGGAGCTTGCTGTGCACAAATTGGCAGCCGCGTTTCCTACATTATAACAGTGACTACACTTCAAAGGTACTTCATTGGTTGTAAAGCGCTTTGGGACATCCTGAGGTCATGAAAGGTGCTATATAAATGCAAGTCTTTCTTTTCTTTTATTATTTCATCAGGGTCTTCATCCTGATTGTTAAAAAACATATAGCATTCATAACTTTCATTAATTTCTTCAACAGAGAAATGTTCCATCAGTTCCTTTTGAAGCAACTTGCTTGTTAACAGCAAGGCAGTTGAAAGATGTAATAAGTACCGACAAGACCTGTGCACCAGAGCTAGTTGCTCCCTTAGACAAGTTGATCCAGAAGGAAAAATGAACCTGTTGAAATTTGAAATATCTTAAAATAGACTGTAAATATTGTGCAAAATGTCAGATAAGGAACTGTGCTTTTTTGTCAGAAGTACGATACATGTAGAGAACAAAACCATTTTTTAGGTAAATGTCGAAAGTCCAGAAACCAAAACAGGCAAGCAGCAGTTACATATTATAGATGGAGCTGCTGGTGACTCAGATGAAAATTACATTCTCTTGTTTGGAGCTTTTGAATCTGGAGAAGATACCAATACACCAACAAATTATATTCCAACATGCTCAGAAGCAACAAAAGCAAGTCAGATTCCAGCTAGACTTGGACAACTGTCAATGTTCTAACTGAAAATGAATGTTATGAACTGATGATCCAAGTGGCAGAGAATTCTAACATAAAATGAAGCCACTGGGGAAAAAGAGTCAGTGTTAGGAATCCCAACAACAACAAGTATGATATTGAGTTTCAAATAGTGCCGCGTGGATATAAACCTGTTCTAGCTAGTACAGCCATTACACCTTATGCAACTTTTGACAGTAAATCCCAAGAACATTAAGATGATGGATGGTTCATCAAAACACACTAAACGAGATGTTGTGGACAAGTAGCAGGATGTTTTCAAAGGAGAGGGGAAGTTAGAAAACTCTCTACATTGACAAGTTGATCCCAAGATTTATCTACACAACTGTCAGTTGTGTAGCTGGAAAAGAACTTGTCACAAAGAACATTAATGAGTTTGTTGATAAGAAAACTCTAGCACAGGTCATGTTCTAATTGACTGGGTCTCTTCAATGGTATTGATGATGGGAAAGAATAATAAAGTGATCCAAAGCTGCTTAACAGAGCCATAACAATTTATTTCACACCATAGATGTTTTTCTGCCTGAACCAGCAAAAGTGAAATTCTTCATTGTTATGGATGGAATGAATGAGCTTTGGCATGTTGTATTAGATGCAGATTTGAGTCTTCATGCTACCTTTTCAACACCATTTGAAAGATACAGAGTTTGTGCATGACTTTCAGGATCTCTCCAGCTCTTGAAGATTTTCAAAGAATACTTCATGAAACATTTGGCAGGAGTTTCTGTCTTGGCAGAAGACAATTTAGTCTATGGTACAGATGAATAGAATCATGATCAGAAATTGGAAGACCTGTTAAAACAATGCTGACAAAAGAAATCAAACCGAAGAAGGATAAAATGAAGTTCAAGGGGTGAAAAGTGAAATATGTGGGTCAGCAATGCTCTGAAGTTGGACTTAAACTAGATACTGCTAAAGTTGAAGCAGCGCTTAAGATGCCTCCTTCCAGCTACAAAAAATATATTCAGATAATTCTTGAAATGATAGTAGGCATTCTTTAGAATGAGGTACAAACCTAGAGAAGCTACTATGCAAGGCTACATGCATGTTAAATACCAAAAGCAGCAGGCTATAGACAACGCTAATCTGCCCCACAATCAATGGATCACAACACAGCTCTATAGCCCTATTACATCCAGTCGAGAATAGACCTCATGAATGCAAGAGACAAAGCTGAAGTTTTTGCAAGTATCTTCAGCCAAAAGTACTAAGTGGATTATCCTATGTCGCCTCCTTCCAAGGTCCCCACTAATGTGGATGCTAGTGTCCAGCCAATTCGATTCACTCTACTTGACATTAAGAAGCAGCTGGGTGCATTGACCACATCAAAGGCAATGAGCCTTGACAACATCCTGGGTCTAATGGTGAAGACCTGGGCATCAGAGCTAGCTGCTCCCTTAGACAAGCTGTTCCAGTGTATTTATTACACCGGCATTTACCTGACAATGTGAAAGATTGCCCAGGTAAATTCTATCCACAGGTTTAAAAAAGGATTGTTTGGAAATTTCTGGGGCTCCGCTCTGCTGGCATAATGTGATGCAGTGGTACTTATGTCTGCCGAAATCAGAGGAGGTTGACCCTGTCAGAAATTGCTGGGTCAACTAATTTAAATTATGCTGTTGGGACAAGGGTGGGAATCCATCGAGCAACAACAACAACTTGCATTTATATAGCACCTTTAACATAGTAAAATGTACCAAGGCGCTTCACAGGAGCATTAGCAAACAGAATTTGACACCAAGCAATGTAAGGAGGTATTAGAATAGGTTATGTCGAGTTACATCAAAACTATAGCACAGAAATAGGCCATTCGGTCCAACTAGTCTATGCCGGCATTTATGCTCCACACGAGCCTCCTCTCTCTCTACTTCATTAGGATATCCTTCTATTCCTTTCTCCCCCATATGCTTATCTAGCTTTCCCTTAAATGCATCTATGCTATTTGCCTCAACTACTCCTTGACTTTTAACATATTGTAGAATCTATCTGAAGCATTGTTGTCAAAAATTGCTGTTGGTCAGCTATAATAAATAAAATATATAATTAGCTATATCATGATAAGTAATATTACGTGATAGCTTACGTGTCTCTCAATTATAACATGGCTTCTTTACACATTAGTGGTTGTTTAAATAACATTAAAATAATGAGTGCAAAATTTGGGGAAAATACATGTAAACATTAAAAATAAGGATAGATAAGAAAGAATTATTTTGAATTCATGAAAATAGGATAAGGGGTTTTCAGTTATACAACATAGGGTGAAAGTTCCTGCGTATTTGTGCCCAGAGATACGTGTAATTAAAGCATAAAGCAAATAGTCCGTCTAAAAGATTGAGGAAACTCGGCCGCAATTGTGTTGCGCAGGTAGTTACGCTACGACCGAATTTCCTTCCTTTTAAGCTGATCAATCGATCCCTGTGCCCGAAACCATCTCGGCTTATTATAATTCAAAGTAAGTGTAAGCTTAAGCCCTGAACTTTAGACGCAGCAGGAAACAAAATCATTTATCTGGTGCCTTATTGTGATTTTTTTGAGCAATTTAAAAAAAAATGATCCTCACTGAGACCTGCACTGTACTTTCCGTTTCTTTGAATGTATTTTTAAGGCATCAGTGTAAGTGATATTAAAAATTGAAAAACTTCCACAATTGCATTTTTTTAAAGTATGTTGTGCCTAATGTTCATGAATGATAGTTAGATGACTTGTTCCTTTAATTTTCATACTTAAAGAAGGAACATACGGTGTGAGTTTGGTGCTTTCATCAGGCCCTGATTGTTTGCACTGATTGTTAATGAGATTTGCAGGAAATTTTGGTGTATATAGACATCAGCAAAATGGATGCACGAATGGATGTAATTTCAGGTACAACTCCCCCATAACTTTAACAAATACATGGGCGTTAAAAAGTATAGAAAATATAAATTATTTATGAATGCCATAAATAACTGATGCAGATCAACAGTTTTGAACAACCCATTTCCTATGCAAAAACATCTATGAAATGAGTAAAAAACATTAAATAATAATCATGGGAGATTTCAACAACCCCAAATAAACTGGCAAGGAGAGGTAGGGAAAGGGGAAAGGGGAATGGAGTTTTTAGTGTGTACAGGACTCCTTTTTTACCCAGTAAGTGAGAAGCCCAACAAGAGAGGAATCACTGCTGGATTTCGTAATGGGAAATGAACCAGAGCAGATAAGAGAAGTAGGCATAGGGGAACATCTAGGTAATAGCAATCATAACATAATAAGGTTTAAAATAATGATTGAGAAAGAATTAAGTAAGACAAATACCAAAATAATAGATTGGGAAAAAAAGCTAATTTTGAGGGGATGAGAATAGAACTAGGGAAGGTAAACTGGAAAAAAAATGTTGACTGACAAAGAGATAGAACAACAATAGAAAGTTTTTAAAACGGTGATTAATAGAGTTCAGGAGAAATATATTCCTCTAAAAAAAAGGAAGAAACTCGCCAATAATGAAACACCATGGATGAATAAAGAGATAAGGATTAAATTGAAACTAAAGAAAAAGGCGTATTCTAAGTACATAGATAATAAAGTAAAGGATGACAAAAGCGAATGTGAAGAGGTTAGGAAAGAAGTAAAAAAAAACAATTAGGAAAGCAAAGATGAATTACAAAATTAAATTATCAAGGAATATAAAAAGAAATAGTAAAGTATTCTACTGACACATAAATAACAAAAGAAAAATCAGGATAGGGATAGGGCCACTAAGGAATAAGATAAATTCACAGGTAGACTAATAAGGTGGGCACAACTTTAGAAGAAGAGATCAAAAAAGATATAAAACACTTAGAATCATAGAATCATAGAACAGTTACAGCACAGAAGGAGGCCAGTTGGCCCATCGAGCCCGTGCCGGCTCTTTGTAAGAGCAATTCAGTTAGTCCCATTCCCCCGCTCTTTCCTCGTAGCCCTGCAAATTTTTTCCCTTCAAGTATTTATCTATTTCCTTTTTGAAAGCCATGATTGACTCTGCTTCCACCACCCTTTCAGACAGCACATTCCAGATCATAAATACTCGTTGCATAAAAATGTATTTCCTCAAGTCGCCTTTGGTTCTTTGGTTCAATCACCTTAAAATCTATATCCTCAAGTTCTCGACCCTTCCACCAATGGAAACAGTTTCTCTTTATTTACTTTATCTAATCCCTTCATGAGTTTGAACACCTCTATCAAATCTCCTCTTAACCTTCTCTGCTCTAAGGAGAACAACCCCAGCTTCTCCAGTCCATCCACATAACTGAAGTCCCTTATCCCTGGAACCATTCTAGACAATCTTTTCTGCACCCTCTCTAAGGCCGTCACATCCTTCCTAAAATGTGGCACCCAGAATTGGACACAATACTCCAGTTGTAGCCGAAGCAGTGTTTTATAAAGATTCAACATAACTTCTTTGTTTTTATACTCTAAGGCTCTATTTATAAAGCCCACTTTCTCAATCTGCCCTGCCACCTTTAAAGACTTGTGCACATATACCCTCTGGTCTCTTTATTCCTGCACCCACTTTAGAATTGTACCATTTAGTTTATATTGCCTCTCCTCGTTCTTCCTGCTTAAGATAGAAAGATGATTGATAAACTAATCAAACTTAGAGAGGATAAAACCCTAGGTCCATTTGGATTGTATCTGCGCATATTAAAAGAAGTTAAGGTAGAGATAGCAGAGGCACTAATACATACATACATATGAAAATTCATTAGAAAAGAGAATAGTGTCAGAGGACTGATGGACAGCTAATGCTATTCCTATATTTAAAAAGGGTGATAGATCAAGTCCAGGGAACTATAGACCAGTTAGCTTAATGTCAGTGGTAGGAAAGATAATGGAATCTTTCCATCTAGAAAAACATCTAGAAAACAAAAATATAATAAAGATTAGTCAGCACAGATTCAATAAGGTTGGTCATGCTTGGTCTTTGAAGAAGTAACAGAAAGATTAGACAAGGGTAATGTAGTAGATGTAATATATTTGGATTTTCAAAAGGCCTTCGATAAGGTACTGTATTATAGACTCATGACATGTGGAGTCAGGGGACAGGTAGCAGAATGCATAGCAAGCTGGCTATAAAACAGAAAACAGAGAGTAGGGGTTAAGGGTAGCTACTCAGATTGGCAAAAGTTGGGAAGTGGTGTTCGACAGGGATCGATGCTGGGACCACTGTTGTTCACAATTTACATTAAAGATTTGCACTTGGGAATCGGAAATACAATTTCAAAATATGTGGACAATACCAAATTGGGGGGTATAGTTAATACAATGGAAGAATGCATCAAAATGCAAGAAGACATGAATAAACTTGCAAAATGGCTGCGTAATTGGCAAAAGAATTTCAATATAGATAAGCGTGAACTGGTACATTTTGGTAGGAAGAATAAGAAAGCTACATACTGTTTGGATTATAAGAGTCTAAACGGGATAGAGGAGCCAAGGGATCTGGGGTACAGATACACAAATCACTAAAAGTAGCGACGCAGGTTAATAAGGCCATAAAAAAGGCAAGCCAAGCATTCATAGAAAGTTACGGCACAGAAGGAGGCAATTCAGCCCATTATGTCCGTGCTGGCTGAAAAAAGCTATCCAGCTCAATCCCACTTTCCAGCACTTGGTCCGTAATCCTGAAGGTTATGGCACTTTTTAAAATTTTTTTTTATTATTCGTTCATGGGATGTGGGCGTCGCTGGCAAGGCCGGCATTTATTGCCCATCCCTAATTGCCCTTGAGAAGGTGGTGGTGAGCCACCTTCTTGAACCGCTGCAGTCCGTGTGGTGACGGTTCTCCCACAGTGCTGTTAGGAAGGGAGTTCCAGGATTTTGACCCAGCGACAATGAAGGAACGGCGATATATTTCCAAGTCGGGATGGTGTGTGACTTGGAGGGGAACGTGCAGGTGGTGTTGTTCCCATGCGCCTGCTGCCCTTGTCCTTCTAGGTGGTAGAGGTCGCGGGTTTGGGAGGTGCTGTCGAAGGAGCCTTGGCGAGTTGCTGCAGTGCATCCTGTGGATGGTGCACACTGCAGCCACAGTGCGCCGGTGGTGAAGGGAGTGAATGTTTAGGGTGGTGGATGGGGTGCCAATCAAGCGGGCTGCTTTATCTTGGATGGTGTCGAGCTTCTTGAGTGTTGTTGGAGCTGCACTCATCCAGGCAAGTGGAGAGTATTCCATCACACTCCTGACTTGTGCCTTGTAGATGGTGGAAATGCACATCCATGTACTTTTTAAATGAGTTGAGGGTTTCTGCCTCTACCACCCTTTCCGGCAGCGAGTTCCAGACCCCTACCACCCTCTGAGTGAAAAAATTTCTCCTCAGCTCCCCTCTAATCCTTCTACCAATTACTTTAAATCTATGCCCCCTGGTCACTGACCACACTGCTAAGGGAAATAGGTCCTCCCTATCCACTCTATCTAGGCCCCTCATAATTTTATACACCTCAATTAAATCTCCCCTCAGCCTCCTTTCTTCCAAAGAAAACAACCCCAGCCCATCCAATCTTTTCTCATAGTTAAAGTTCTCCAGCCCTGGCAACATCCTCGAAAATTTCCTCTATACCCTCTCTAGTGCAATTAGATCCTTCCTGTAATGTGGTGACCAGAATTGTGAGCAGCACTCAAGCTGTGGCCTAACTAGTGTTTTATACAGTTCTAGCATAACCTCTCTGCTCTTACTTTATTAGCTGAGGCATAGAATATATCCCGTATGCCGCCTTAACTACCTTATCTACCTGTCCTGCCACCTTCTGGGATCTGTGGACATGCACTCCAAGGTTCCTCTGTTCCTCTACACCTCTCAGTACCCTTCCATTTATTGTGTATTCCTTTGCCTTGTTTGCCCTCCCCAAATGCATCACCTCACACTTCTCCGGATTGAATTCCATTTGCCACTTTAATGCCCACCTAACCAGTCCATTGATATCTTCCTGCAGTCTACAGCTTTCCTCCTCACTATCAACCATGCGTCCAATTTTTGTATCATCTGCAAACTTCTTGATCATGCCCCCTACATTTAAGTCCAAATCATTAATATATTCCACAAAAAGCAAGGGACCTATTACTGAGCCCTGCGGAACCCAACTGGAAACAGCCTTCCAATCACAAAAACACCTGTCGACCATTACCCTTTGCTTCCTGCCACTGAGCTACTTTTGGATCCAGCTTGCCACTTTCCCTTGGATCCCATGGGCATTTACTTTTTTGACCAGTCTGCCATGTGGGACCTTTTCAAAAGCCTTGCTAAAATCCATGTAGACTACATCAAACGGGTTACCCTCATCTAGCCTCCTTGTTATTGCCACAAAAAATTCAATCAAGTTAGTCAGACACGACCTTCCCTTAACAAATCCATGCTGACTGTCCTTGATTCACCCGTGCCTTTCTAAATGACGATTTATGCTGTCCCTCAGAATTGATTCCAATAATTTGCCCACCACCGAGCTTAGACTGACTGGCCTATAATTACTCGGTCTATCCCTTTCTCTCTTTTTAAACAACGGTAAATGTTAACAGTCCTCCAATCCTCTGGCACCAGGGAAGATTGGAAAATAATGGCCGGAACCTCCTTTATTTCCTCTCTTGCTTCTCTTAACAACCTGTGATACATTTTATCTGGGCCTGGCGATTTATCTACTTTCAAAGATGCTAAACTCTTTATTACTTCCTCTCTCTCACTATGTTTCTCCTATCCAATATTTCACACTCCTCCTCCTTAACTACAATCTCTGCATCATCGTCCCCCTCTTATGTGAAGACAGACGCAAAGTACTCATTATGACCCGTACCCACCTCTTCCGCCTCCACAAACCTTTTTGGTTTCTAATAGGCCCTACTCTTTGCTTAGTTATTCTCTTGCTCTTTATGTATTTATAAAACATCCTCAGGTGTTCTTTGATTTTACTTGCCAGTATTTTTTCATGCCCTCTCTTTGTTTTCTTAATTTCCTTTTTAATTTCACCCTTGCACTTTCTGAACTCCTCTCGGCTTTCTGCAGTATTGAACTCTCTGTATCTGACATAAGCTTCCCTTTTTTGCTGCATCCTACCCTGTATGCTCCTCGTCATTCAGGGAGCTCTTGATTTGGCAGTCCTACACTTTTTCTTTGTGGGAACATGTTTGTTCTGAACGCTCACTATCCCTCCCTTGAATGCCTCCCACTGCTCTGACATTAATTTACCTTCAAGTAGCTGTTTCCAGTCCACTTTTGGTAAATCACTTCTCAGCTTAGTAAATTTGGCCTTTCTCCAATTGAGAACTTTAACTCCTGTTCTATCTTCGTCCTTTTCCATAACTATGCTAAATCTAACTGAATTATGATCACTACCAGCAAAATGCTCTCCCACTGATACTCCTTCCACCTGCCCAGCTTCATTCCCTAAAATTAAGTCGAGAACTACCCCCTCTTTTGTTGGGCTTGCTATGTACTGGCTAAAAAAGTTCTTCTGAATGCAATTTAAGAATTTTGTGCCCTCTATACTTTTAACACAGATTGTATCCTAGTTAATATTAGGATAGTTGAAATCCCCAACTATTACTGCCCTATTGTTTTTGCACTTCTCAGAAATGTGCCTACATATTTGCTCCTCTATCTCCCTCTGTCTGGATGCATGGAGGATGTTTCCCCTGACTGGGGGGTCCAGAAAGAGGGGTCACAGTCTCAGGATATGGGGTAGGACATTTAGGACTGAAATGAGGAGAAATTTCTTCATTGAGGGTGGTGAACCTGTGGAATTCTCTACCACAGAAGGCTGTGGAGGCCAAGTCACTGAATATATTTATGAAGGAGCTAGATAGATTTCTAGACACAAAAGGCATCAAGGGGTATGGGGAGAGAGCAGGAATGTGGTATTGAGATAGAGGATCAGCCATGATCATATTGAGTGGCAGAGCAGGCTCGAAGGGCCAAATGGCCTACTCCTGCTCCTATTTTCTATGTTTCTATGGCCCTGTTGCAGCGCAATCCATCCAGTCTGTGCAGGTCCCACCTCACCCAGAGCTGGTCCCAATGCCTCAGGAATCTGAAGCCCTCCCTCCTGCACCATCTCTCCAGCCACGCAATCATCTGCTCTATCCTCCTCTTTCTATACTCACTAGCACGTGGCACTGAGGGTAACCCGGAGAGTACTACCATTGAGGTCCTGCTTATTAATTTCTTTCCTAGCTCCTTTAAATTTTCCTTCAGGACCTCATCCCTCTTTCTACCAACGTCGTTGGTACCGATATGGACCACAACCTCTGGATGTTCACCCTCCTCCCCTAGAATGTTCTGCAGCCACTCAGCGACATCCTTGATCCTGGCACCAGGGAGGCAACATACTATCCTGGAATCATGTCTGCGGCCGCAGAAACGCCTGTCTGTTCCTCTAACTATAGAATCCTCTATCACTATTGCTCTCCTGACCTTTCTCCTTCCCCCGTGTACAGCTGAGTCAGCCATGGTGCTGTGGACTTGGCTCTGGCTGCACTCCTCAGAGGAACCCTCTCCCTCTCCAGTATTCAGAACTGAATGCCGGTTAGGGTCAAGGGACTCCTGCACTACCTGCTTGGTCCTCATTGTCTGTCTGACGGTCGCCCGTTCCCTCTCTGCCTGCACTCTTTTAAGCTGTGGGGTGACCACCTCCTGAAATGTGCTATCCGCGTAGCTCTCAGCCGCCTGGATGCACTGTAGTGACGCCAGCTGCTGCTCGAACTCCGAAACCCGAAACTCGAGCTCCTCCAGCTGACAACACTTCCTCCACCCGTGGCCTTCCAGGACATGGGAAGCGTCCTGGAGTTCCCACATAGCACAGGATGTGCATTCAATGGGACCGAGGTGCCCTACCATCCCCACTCTGAGCTCTTTGCTCTCACTGCTGCTCTCATGCTAGACTGGGGCTTCTCACTGCCGCTGCTGCTCTTTATCCCCACTCTGAGCTCCCTGCTCTCACTGCTGCTCTCTCGCTAGTCTGGGTCCTCTCACTGCCGCTGCTGCTCTTTATCCCGACTCTGACTTCTCTGCTCTCACTGCTGCTCTCTCACTGGTCTGGGTCCTCTCACTGCCGCTGCTGCTCTTTATCCCCACTCTGACTTCTTTGCTCTCACTGCTGCTCTCTCACTGGTCTGGGGCCTCTCACCACTGCTGCTCCTTATCCCCGCTCTGAGCTCTCTGCTCTCACCGTTGCTCTCGTGTTGGGGTTCATTCCTAGAGGGATAGGATTGAAAAACAGACAAATTATGTTAAACTTGTTTCGATTCTTGGTTAGACCACACTTGGAGAACTGAGCACAGTTCTGGTCTCCATATTATAAAAATGATATAGAGGCAATGGAGAAGGTGCAAAAAAGGTTCACAAGGGTGATAACAAAATTGAGAGGATATCCTTATGAGGAAATGTTGAACAGGCTGGACTCTTTTTCTCTAGAAAAAAGAGGCTGAGGGATGACCTGATAGAGGTTTTTAAGATAATGAAAGGGTTTAATGAGGTAGACGTAGAGAAAATGTTTCCACTTGTGGGGGAGTCCAAAACTAGATGTCACAAATATAAGATGGTCACTAATAAATCCAATAAGGAATTCAGGAGAAACTTCTTTACACAAAGTGTGGTAAGAATGTGGAACCTGCTATCACAAGGAATAGTTGAGGCAAATAGTCTAGATGCATTTAAAGGGAAGCTAGATAATCACACAAGGGAGAGAAAGGAATAGAAGGATATGCTGATAGGTTAGATGAAGTAGGGAGGGAGGAGGCTCGAGTGGAGCATAAACCCCGACATAGATCAGTTGGGCCGAATGGCTTGTTTCTGTGCTGTAGACTCAATGTAACTCGATGTAATATCAGTTAAATAATTTCCAGTTGTTAAATGGCTGGTGTTGAAGGGTGTGCTGGGAATCTCCTTCATAATGTGATTAAGAGCAGACATGGCTAGTTCATAATTAACTCCATCAGACTTGTCATCAGTTTAGAGGGAGAAATTCAAAGCTGATGATTACTGCATAGCAATGTAGGGCACTTGTTAATGTTCTATCATTTTATTCCTACTTTTTAGCTACACACTGATTGTTTAAATCAGAAATGATATAGAGATTTTGATGGCTTCCACTTTGCATTTAGCAGACAGTGTCTTAAAACTGAGTTTATTATCTTATTATTCAACAGACCTGATCTCAGAATTAAGCAAGCCTGCTGAGCTGCTGCCTTCTGAATATGAAACAGAATCTACAATGAATATCAATCAAATTGTCACTTAGAAGCTGAGCATGACCATATCAGTAATTTAATCATTATATTTCACACAAGCTTCAGGTCATCCGTGAACATTTTCTCCTCTCTCTGATGATTCACAGCATTGACCTTTTGTTCCTGAATCAGGTGTCCTCCTTGGTGAATTACGGGTGCATTGTTGTACTTCATTTTAGCTTGTTTTTAATGGTAATTTTGTTTGTAAGCGAACTGGATATGACAGAAGAAAAGGATATGACCAAAATTTTCCACCCTGGAACTGAACTTACATTTTCTACCGTAACAACTGAA
The DNA here is from genome assembly GCF_035084215.1 of Heptranchias perlo. NCBI lineage: Eukaryota > Metazoa > Chordata > Chondrichthyes > Hexanchiformes > Hexanchidae > Heptranchias > Heptranchias perlo. The sequence continues at coordinate 88,941,270 of NC_090327.1, forward strand.
AAGCTTTTGAAACAGCCTGTTTTATTATTTACTGAAGCAGACCAGTTTCAATGTAGAAAATCTTTTCAATTACAAAATCTAGCCTCTATGTTTCGAATGGCAGGCAATTTCGCAACAGCTGACGCATGTCTCATATATCTGTATGTGCACGGTTTTGAACACATGAAGACATATCTGGTGTCACTAGGGTTGCCAACACAGGTTGGATTGGATGTATTCCTAGAGGTTTAATCACATGACATCTGATCACGTGATGTCTGATCATATGATGTCTGATCACATGACATTTGCCCGCCATATAGAAATGTGATAGCATTTACCTTATAAAGGTTGGGTCCTCTGTGATTGAGTGTCTTTGCTGCTTTGCTGTTATACTGCAGTCCATAAGCATGACTAGAATCATGATACCATCTTTTCTATGTAGTTTTGCTCCCAAGGCAAAACTCCAAATCAATTAAAACTCAGTAAAGTTATAGTTGATTACATACATGAAGTGTAGTTACAGGCCCAGATTTTGCTGTAGCAGGGCATCTGGGACCTCAGTGAAAGGTACTTCTTTAAATGTAAGTCTTTCTTTTCACCAATGCAAGATGTGCAGAGCAATTAACTCCTGAGTTTTTTTTTAAAACAGTAGCTAATTTGTTAGACAAGCCTTCAGTAGACATAATTGTAACACAAATATTATATTAAGTCATTGCCTTATAATGGATACACCAGATAAGGTCCTAAAAGTCATCATCAGTTTCCTGAAATCATAATTTTTATTTTTATTTGTCTCAGGATGTGAGCGATGCAGGCAAGGCCGCATTTATTACCCATCCCTAGTTGCATGAGAAGGTGGGCCTTCTGCTTGAACCACTGCATTCCTTGTGGTGATGGTGCTTCCACAATGGTGTTAGGTAGAGAATTCATGGATATTGACCTAGTGATGATAGAGGCCGGTGATATACATGTCCAAGTTAGGACGGTGTGTGACTTGGCAAGGACTGTGTAGGTAATGATGTTCGCATTACATTGCTGCTATTGTCCTTCTAAGTGGTAGAGATCATAGATGATGGAGGTGCTGTTGAAATAACCTTGGTGAGCTGTGGCAGTTCATTCTGTAGATCATACATACTACAGCTACAGTGCGCTGGTGGTGGAGGGGGTGGACATTGAAAGCAGTGGCAGGAGCTCTGATCAAGTGAACTGCTTTGTCCTGGATGGTGTTGCAGTAGCACCCGTCCAGGCGAGTGGTGAGTATTCCATCACACTTTTGACTTGAGCCTTGTAGATGGCAAAGAGGATATGAGGGGTCTGGAGACAAGCTACTCATCACAGAGTACCTAGCCTCTGCCCTGTGTTGATATGGCTAGTCTAGTTCAGCTTCTGGTCAGTAGTGACCACCAAGATGACTTGGCGATGGTAATGCCATTGACGTCAAAGGGAGATGACTAGGCTTTTTGTTGTTTGAGATTGTTATTCCCTGGCACTTATGCTGTTTGAATGTTACTTATCACTTGTCAGTTCAAGTCTGGATATGATCCACATCCTGCTGTAGTCTTGCATGGGCTGCTTCATTATCAGAGGAGTTGTGAATGGAGCTGAAAACTGTGGGATTGTCAGCGAACAGCCCCAATCCTGGCCTTATGATGGAGGGAAGAGCATTGATGAAGCCGCTGGAAATGGTTGGGCCAAGGACACTTTCCTGAGGAACTCTTGCAACGATGATTGGCCTCCAACAACCACAACCGTCTTCCTTTGCATCAGATATGACTCCAGAGAGTTTTTTCTTTAACCCCTATTGACTTCAATTTTTGTTAGGGCTCTTGGGTGTCATACTCAGTTGAATGAGGCCTTGATGTCAAGGGCAGCTACTCTCCTCGGACATTCAGCCATTGTGTCCATGTTTGGACCAAAGCTGTAATGAGGTTTGGAGCCGAATGTCCCGGCGAAACCCATGCTGGGAAATTCTACAAACGGTTCATGGTCTGAATCCATAGATGTGGTTGGAAATTCTTTTTAAATGTTCGGAGATTTTTGAGACAGACTGTGGCCTTGAGGTAAATTTTTTAATGAAGATATTAAAAGACACAAATCACAATTAAATACATAAATGTAATTATGTTATTGTTTTTATAGGCCCACTTCTGCATGTACTGTGCATGTGTTTTATGCAGGCATACAATGGGTTGGAGGCATCAGAGGTGGGACTTGCAGAAATTCTGCTGAATTACATCTTCCTGCCAGTCTTGCCTCCTTCTTTAACAACATTTGCAAACATAGATGGATGTAAGAACTATTCTTTCTCCTCCCCAGGAAATAACAGCACTTCAAGAATGAAGTGAAGACTGGCCATAAATGGGTCCTGCCCCAATCTCCACCCCATTAACCCCCGTCTACCCCAATAATGTCTACACTCTGGCAGTAATATTGAAGGAGCCTATTTATCAAAGTATACGGAACAAGCTCATGCCAAGGGCAAGTACTTCCTGGTACTCTAACTGAAGAGCAAGAGAGGATAACATTTCCCAATATGCCTGGCCTCCCAACCTGCCACACTTTTGTAAAACTTTGCTTTGTTTTACCAGTGCACACTCGGAAGAACTTTTATACACTCGTTATCAGCTAATTAACAATTTTAAACTTCCCAATACTCTCATGATTAAGTGTTTAACTAAGGGTGACACAGGAGCAGAACTTGTTCACCATCCAATTGGTTACTATTTGGCAGAAGTACCCACTCCACCCTGTTACCTTTAAGATATATTTTCTGTTTTCATCATGGTCACCAAACATGGAGAAATAGACATTCTTTCCACTTTGGAAACATGATTGCCACAGATAGTGAAGAAATTATGAAGATTAGCAAATTAACTAAATACATTTTTCCCATTTTAGTGGTGTTGATATATGCAATCTTATGTTGATATAACTACTCCATGTTGGGAAATGCAAGAAACATTAAAAAACGCCATCTACTTGAAAAAGGCCTGCTATAACCAAGTGCTGTTAAGATAGCAATGAGGTTTGATAAGAAAGTACTGATAACTAGTTCAACATCAGCCTTTACCCCAAAATATTAATTTTTCTTTTAAGATTGGTTCTTTACTATATTTTATGATTGTTAGTGCTCTTCTTGCCAATTGCTTAGAAGAATGAATACGATTACTTTCCCTTAATGTGAAAAGAATCTTGGCATTTATGATTGTTATTATGAATTTGGAAAAGATTGCTCTGGATATCATCAGGCGATATTAGCCATGTTTCATGTGCAATTTTCTGTTTCTGCCACGAGAAAGCGAGTTGAATCCTGTGATATATGTGATGAGCTGTAGTGTAGATTCTTTATCTGAGAAGAGTGAACTAAAATGCTCAACAACAAAGGTGGTATTACTTTCAAAACATTACCAAATGCCAATGCTGCTTATACAAGTAATCACTTAAAGTTACAGATGTGACTTTCAATGTTTGTTTCTAACAGGTTAACTTACATCAGTCTTTTATTTAAAATCGAGAATCCTGGATGAAGAGTCAAGGCTCATAGTGCGACAAAGCACCAAGGCTGAACGGAGCAGGAGAGAACATAAGAACGTAAGAAATAAGAGCAGGAGTAGAACATACGGCCCCTCGAGTCTGCTCCGCCAGTCAATCAGATCATGGCTGATCTTCTACCTCAACTCCACATTCCCCTAGAGTCCAAAAATGTATCTATCTCAGCCTTGAATATACTCAGCAACTCAGCATCCACAGCCCTCTGGGGTAGAGAATTCCAAAGATTCACAACCCTCTGAGTGAAGAAATCATCTCAGTCTTAAATGGCCGACCCCTTATCCTGCGACTATGCCTGCTAGTTCTAGAATCTCCAGCCAGGGGCAACAACCTCTCAGCCTCTACCTTGTTAAGCCCTCTCAGAGTCTTTTATGTTTCAGTGAGATAATGGGGTGGAATGGGATAAGCTGAGACATAAGCTTGGAAATTCCTGGGGCCCTTATGCCAGTGATCAAAAACTTTGCCTGCTCTCATGCCAGACAGGAGAATCCAGGATGGGCCACCTGTGCCTGCAAGGGTGCATCAGTGGCTCCTATGCTGGCCCGACTCAATCCACCCTTCTGAAGTGAAACGGCACCTTACTGCTTTGCTTGAAGTCCCCCCAAGGTCTGAATGGGCTAAAGAAAATAAGATTTTTTGGATGTCTTCAGCTTCCACTGGAACCATTGGCGAGAGAAGGTAATTGATCCCCTCTGTGACTTTAATGTCCTTTCTATAAAGAGTGCCTAAAATAGCATTGTGGCCTAACCAATGCTTTGTACAAATTTCTCATTATTTATTTACTCTTGAACACTATCCCCCTATTTAGAAAACCCATTGGCCTTTTTTACAGCTTTATCTACCTGCACTCAAAGTTTCAATGAATTGTGTATTTGAACCCCAAATCTATTTATGGCCTCACCGCTCCCTATCACTGTAACCTTCTCCAGCCTTACAAACCCACCTCCCCCACAAATTCCCCATTGCTATAACTTTGGTCTTGTGTGCATTCCTCCATCTTCGCCCCACCACTGGTGTCTATGCACTCTGGAATTCCCTCTCAAAACTCATCTGCTTCTCCACACCCTCTCCTCCTTTAAGACCCTTCTTAAAATTCATTTCTTTGGAACATAAGAAATAGGTGCAGGAGTCGGCCATATGGCCCCTCGAGCCTGCTCCGCCATTCAATCAGATGATCGCTGATCTTCGACCTCAACTCCACTTTCCTGCCCGATCGCCGTATCCCTTGATTCCACTATAGCCCAAAAATCTATTTACTCAGCTTTGAATATATTCAATGATTCAGCATCCACAGCCCTCTGGGGTAGAGAAGTATAAAGATTCACAACCCTCTGCGTGAAGAAATTCATCCTCATCTCAGTCTTGAATGGCCGACCCCATATCCTGCGACTATGCCCCCTAGTTCTAGACTCTCTAGCCAGGAGAAACAATCTCTCAGCACCAACCCTGTCAAGCTCCTTCGTAATCTTATATGTTCCAATATGATCACCTCTCATTCTTTTGAACTGCAGAGATTATAGGCCCATTCTACTCAAGCTCACCTCATAGGACAACCTTCTCATCCCAGGAATCAATCTAGTGAACCTTTGTTGCACTGCCTCTAAGGCAAGTATATCCTTCCTTAGATAAGGAGACCAAAATTGTACACAATACTCCAGGTGAGGTTTCACCAATGCCCTGTACAACTGTAGTAAGACTTCCTTACTCTTGTACTCCAACCCCCTTGCAATAAAGGCCAACATGCCATTTGCTTTCCTAATTGCTTGCTGTACCTGCATACTAACATTTTGTGTTTCTTGTACAAGGACACCCAAGTCTCCCTGAATGCCAACATTTAATAGTTTCTCACCATTTAAAAAATATTCCGTTTTTCTATTCTTCCTACCAAAGTGAATAAACTCACATTTCCTCACATTATACTCCATCTGCCACCTTCTTGCCCACTCACTTAATCTGTCTATATCCCTTTGCAGACTCTTTGTGTCCTCCTCACAGCTTACTTTCCCACCTAGCTATGTATTATCAGCAAACTTGGATACATTACACTCAGTCCCTTCATCTAAGTCATTAATATAAATTGTAAATAGCTGAGGCCCAAGCACTGATCCTTGCGGCACCCCACTAGTTGCCAACCTGAGAATGGCCCATTTATCCCTACTCTGTTTTCTGTCCTTTAACCAATTCTCTATCCATGCTAATATATTACCCCCAACCCATGAGTCCTAACCTTGTGTAACAACCTTTTCTGAGGCACCTTTTCGAATGCCTTTTGAAAATCCAAATATACTACATCCACTGGTTCTCCTTTATCTACCCTGCTAGTTACATCCTCAAAAAACTCTAATAAATCAGGGCCACTCCTCCTAATATTTCCTTCCTTGTCTCTGCATTAGGCAGGAAAATGTGCACTCCACGTCATAGAGGATGTGAGGCCCACTCATAGGAATGGCCAGTAACATTGAACCCGAGAAAATATTTAAGAGAAAAACCCAAAAATGTGACCTTTGGGCATGGAATACATTAGCAAAGAGGTAAGCTAAACCTATACAAATCATTGGTTAGGCCATATTAGAATCTGGCCAGCTTTGGGTGACTTACTTTACGATATTTACAATAATTTTAAGATATTCACCAAAAGAATGAAGTTAGAAGATTCTATTATAACTTAGATATTTCCTAAGACATGGCATCTGCTATCTGAAACAATGGTGGAAGCATCCATAATAGCTTTTACAAGGAAGTTGTATAAATATTTGAAAAAGGAAAAAAAATAGCTATGGGGAAAGGCAAGGGCAATGGGACTAAATGGATAACTCTTTGAGAGTCGGCACAGGTGCAATGAGCTGAATGGCCTCCTTCTGTGCTGTACAATGATTACATTATATGATTCTAAGGATATACACATTGGCCTTGGAGATTATGTTGTGTGATAGTATTGACAAACACTTAATGAGTTCATATCAAATGCCTCTGCTATTCTAATGGAGGCATTAACCTGTTTATATTAATATCTGGAGTGAACCTTTGGCTTAGTGGTAGTGGTTCCTGCTTCTGAGCCAGAAGGTGAAGAGTTTGAGTCCTACTCCAGACAGGCCTGAGTGAGTGAAGACTAGAATAAGGTCTCTGAATACTGGGTTGACATCCAGTGGTGTACTTGTGTCTGGACGGAGTGACCATTGGCTCAAAGGTGTATTCCTGCCTCGGAGTCAGGAGCCTCTATTCCAGACAGCCCTGACAGCATCGGCTTTGAATATTGGGTTGACGTCCAGTGGGGATTCTTGCGTCTGTTGAGTGCAAGTGGCCCCTCCCATCGTAAAGGGTAGGTTGAGCTCTTTAGCCATGGCTGCAGCTCCACTAGAAGAAGGTACTCTGAAGATAAAAACTGTGAGGAAGGCAATAGCAAACCACCTCAGCTACTTTGCCCTAGTAAGTGGCTCAAGAATCTTGTGTGCGAGATTTGAGTTAGGACCTGCCCTAGGGCAGAACAGAACAGACGGCTTACTATCTATGCATATTTATTATTAATGTAACATCTAACATTTATATAAAATGGGTAGCAATATTTCTCTATTGGGAGGATTTGGCTTTGAGAGTCAGCTATTTCAGTGCATAAAAAGGAATCAAGCAGGAGCTGCTTGTGGGTGCTAAAATAAGAAGGTTTGTTTCAAGATGGATTTAACATCTATGAATGGGAATTGAACCAAAGCCACATTTTTACTACAAGTTTGTTCAAAAAAAATGTAAACATTTAACATGTTAAAACATAATAATAATGTTAAAGTAACCTAAAGATGCTTTTTAATTGTAACTATAGCTGAGTAATTTCTGTTTGAAATATCAGACTATCAAGACTTAATGCATTCATATGGCATTTATCTGCCTGCTGTTATAACAGAATCATAAACTCATTCATTTTAATAAGTCATGGTTTAATTGTAAATCTATTTAGATTACTCTGAAAGTACATAAAAGCATTTTAAATTCTTGATTTGATCTATTTTTGAATTTTTCGCTTGATCTATTTAAGTAACATATCTGTCACTATGACTGATATGTTACCTGTGGTTAATGGTAGAAACATAGAAAATAGGAGCAGGAGTAGGCCATTCGGCCCTTCGAGCCAGCTTCGCCATTCAATATGACCATGGCTGATCCTCTACCTCAATACCATATTCCCGCTCTCTCCCCATACCCCTTGATGCCTTTCGTGTCTAGAAATCTATCTAGCTCCTTCTTAAATATATTCAGTGACTTGGCCTCCACAGCCTTCTGTGGTAGAGAATTCCACAGGTTCACCACCCTCTGAGTGAAGAAATTTCTTCTCATCTCAGTCCGAAATGCCCTACCCCGTATCCTGAGACGGTGACCCCTCGTTCTGGACTCCCCAGCCAGGTGAAACATCCTCCCTGCATCCTGTCTGTTTAGCCCTGTCAGAATTTTATATGCTTCAATGAGATCCCCTCTCATTCTTCTAAACTCGAGTGAATACAGGCCAAGTCAACCCAATCTCTTCTCATACGATGGTCCTGCTATCCCAGGAATCAATCTGGTGAACCTTCGCTGCACTCCCTCTATGGCAAGTATATCCTTTCTTAGGTAAGGAGACCAAAACTGCACACAATACTCCAGGTGTGGTCTCACCAAGGCCCTGTATAACTGTAGTAAGACATCCTCGCGCCTGTACTCAAATCCTCTTGCAATGAAGGCCAACATACCATTTGCCTTCTTAACTGCTTGCTGCACCTGCATGTTTGCTTTCAGTAACTGGTGTAGGAGGACACCCAGGTTCATTTGTACATCAACATTTCCCAATCTATCACCATTTAAATAATACTCTGCCTTTCTGTTTTTCCTTCCGAAGTGGATAACTTTACATTTATCCACATTATACTGCATCTGCCATGTATTTGCCCACTCACTCAACTTGTCTAAATCACCTTGAAGCCTCTTTGCATCCTCCTCACAACTCACGATCCCACCTAGTTTTGTGTTGTCAGCAAACTTGGAAATATTACATTAGGTTCCCTCATCCAAACCATTGATATATATTGTGAATAGCTGGGGCCCAAGCACTGATCCCTGAGGTACCCCACTAGTCACTGCCTGCCACCACGAAAACGACCCATTTATTCCTATTCTCTGTTTGCTGTCTGTTAACCAATTTTCAATCCATGCCAGTATATTACCATCAATCCCATGTGCTTTAATTTTGCACATTAACCTCTTATGTGGGACTTTATCAAAGGCCTTCTGAAAATCCAAATAAACCACATCCACTGTTTCTCCCTTATCTATTCTACCAGTTACATCCTCAAAAAACTCCAGTAGGTTTGTCAAACATGATTTCCCCTTCATTTATCCATGTTGACTTTGTCTAATCCCATTGATATCGTCTAAATGTCCTGTTATCACATCATTTATAATAGACTCTAGCATTTTCCCTACCACTGATGTTAGGCTATCTGGTCTATATTTCCCTGTTTTCTCTCTCCCTCCTTTTTTAAATAGTGGGGTTACATTTGCCACCCTCCAATCTGCAGGAACTGTTCCATAAGCTATAGAATTTTGGAAGATGACAACTAATGCATCCACTATTTCCATGGCGACCTCTTTTAGTACTCTGGGATGCAGATTATCAAGCCCTGGGGATTTATCGGCTTTCAGTCCCATTAATTTCTCCAGCACTATTTTTTTACTAATACTAATTTCCTTTAATTCCTCCTTCTCACTAGTCCCTTGGCTCCCTAGCATTTCTGGGAAGTTATTTGTGTCCTCTTCCGTGAAGACAGAACCAAAGTATTTGTTTAATTGCTCTGTCATTTCCTTGTTCCCCATTATAAATTCTCCCGTTTCTCACTAATCTTTTTCTTTTTACATACTTGCAGAAGCTTTTAGTCCACTTTTATGTTCCTTGCAAGTTTAATCGCCTGTATTATATTCTAATTAGACCAACATGGCTGAAGTATGATCACTGAAGTGAAGCAAAGAATTTGACTTTGTTCCACTTTAATTCATATTTTTTAATCAATTGCTAGACCGAAATGGTTAACAATGCTATGTCCTGTTAATACTTCCAATTTTGTTAGAATAACCTATGACAGATCATCACTCACTCATGTTGTTGCAACCGTGAACACATTACTTTCCTGTTTCTTGAATAACACATTGAATGGTAAGTACACCAATCTCAAATAATGCATTCAACAACATTTTTCTTAATAGCCTTGAGACCAACACAACGCCAACATTATAGGAATCATGAGTGTGCCTTCGATCATCCTTTGGATATTAATGTATTTCAGCTAGTTTCTGTCTGTAGATGGTAGGGCAATAACATTAATAATAAAGAAAAAGGTCTTGTTGGATTAGCCACTGTCCCATCACTTCTATGACCTAGGTTCCATTCTAGCCCAGAATGAAAGTTTGTATTCCTTGCTAACTGTAAGGATCCAACCTAAGTTTGGATAGCTTCAACTGAACACCTGATTAATGCAGTAGTTTTCTTCAAAAAGGCCCTAAGGATTGCTCGTGTGGGAAATTGAAGCGTTAACAAGCCTGTAGCAGTCTCAAAATGAGGTCAATAGACTGACTGCCTCACTAATGCTGCTATTTTTCAAGGGACCCATAGATGGGCAGCCGAAGCACTTGCCTGTTTCAAGTGGTGGGCCTTTTTAATATGCAAATCGAGATCCTATGTTGTACATAGGATCCCGATTTCCATTTTAGAACAGAACTGACTGGAGCTCTCTGACCAGTTTTACTGGCGGTACAGCAGAAGAGGCCTGAAAAAGTAAGGAGTGCTCCTCTGGGCGCCACAAAAATAATCTGTGCTGCTCCTCCGCCCCATCCCTAGGACTTAACTTTCTATCGGTTGGGCGGACGCTGGGCCATCCAATATTGTGCCAGCCCGAATCCAGGAAGGTACATCGGGATGCCCGCATCTCACTGGTTCTATCTAAATGAAGCCCAGGCCTCAAAATAGCTCCAGCCTCTTTGCTGCCAGCATGGATGAGCAGTTGGCACATTCCACCAGTCAGCTGCCCAAAAGTTAAAACCTCCCCTCTCTCTCAGTGTTCTGGAATTCTTTGGAATCTCCTCTCTAAACACTTCCACTTCCCCACTTCTCACTCCTCCTTTAAGAACATCCTTTGACCAAGCTTTTGTTTACTCCTTCTAATCTCCTAGAGAACAGTACACTTGCTTGCACAGTACATTTTGCATTCAAATCAGGTAACACAGCTACTGATTGAAATCTATATTCTTAATTCTAAATACTTCTTCACTAAGAGGATCATTAGACATCTGACAGATACTTGCTGAACCAGGCAAGCACCATCGTTTTGTTACTTGGACTAAGCCATAACAAATGTAATCAATATGTGTAAATCAGATCATGTTAAGATCGGGAAGTGCTTTATGTTCTGTATGATCACATTGTGGAGGTTTGAGGTGAATCAAAAGTATTGACATCAATATTCCTGGTGGGTAAAGACAGGAAAATTAAATATCAAACAACTATGAAATATATATGCTTTTATGCTCATCAAAACAAGGAGATAAGCTACGGATAAAGGAACAACAACTTGAATTTATATAGTGCCTTTATTGTAAAAAAAGGCACCTCGCAGAGGTTTAATCAAAAATGAGTGCCCGAGCCAAAGAAGGAGACTTTAGAAGATAAGAATGTAAGAACATAAGAAATAGGAGCAGGAGTAGGCCATATGGCCCCTCGAGCCTGCTCCGCCATTCAGTAAGATCATGGCTGATCTTCAACCTCAACTCCACTTTCCCACCTGATCCCCGTATCCCTTGATTCCCCTAAAGTCCAAAAATCTATCGATCTCAGCCTTGAATACACTCAACGATTGAGCATCCACAGCCCTCTGGGGTAGAAAATTCCAAAATATTCCCTTTGAGTGAAGAAATTCCTCTTCATCTCAGCATTAAATGGCCAACCACTTATCCTGAGACTATGCCCCCTAGTTTTAGAAAAGATAGAAGGGGAACTTAATAACTAACTGGTAGTTGCCAGTGTCATAGCTGAACTGGAACAGCTTGGTTAAGGGAGCAGCTAGCTCTGGTGTACATATCTTCAACATTACAGCCAGAATATTGTCAGGGCCCGTAGCCTTTGCTGTGGCCAGTGCAATAGCCACCTCTTAACGTCAAGTGGAGTGAACTGAATTAGCTGGATACTAGCATATCTGAGGTATGGGACCTTGAGAGGAGGCCAAATAAGATAGTCCATAGAACCGTAGAAAGGATACAGCACAGAAGGGGGCCATTCGGCCCATCGTGTCCATGCTGGCTCGAAGAACAACCAGATGCCCATTCTAATCCCACCTCCCAGCACCCGGTCTGTAGCCCTGCAGCTTACAGCACTTTAGGTGCAGATCCAGGTACTTTTTAAAAGAGTTGAGGGTCCCTGCCTCTACCACCAATTCAGGCAGCGAATTCCATACATCCACCTTCCTCTGGGTAAAAAAGATTTTCCTCATGTCCCCTCTAATCCTTCCACCAATCAGCTTAAATCTATGTCCTCTAGTTCTTGAACTCTCCGCTAGGGAAAACAGGTACTCCCTGTCTACTCTATCTCGGCCCCTCATAATTTTGTACACTTCAATCAAGTCTCCTCTCAGCCTCCTCTGCTCCAAGGAAAACAACCCCAGCTTATCCAATCTCTCCTCGTAGCTGCAATTTTCAAGTCTTGGCAACATTCTTGTAAATCTTCTCTGCACTCTCTCCAGAGCAATTACGTCCTTCCTGTAATGTGGTGGTCAGAACTGTGCACAATACTCCAGCTGTGACCTTATCAGTGTTTTATACAGTTCCATCATTACAGCCCTGCTTTTGTATTCTATACCTTGGCTAATAACGGAGAGCATTCCGTATGCCTTCTTCACAATATTATCTACCTGTACTGCCACCTTCAGGAACCTGTGCACATGCACTCCAAGGTCTCTCACTTCCTCTACCCCTCTCAATATATTCCGTTTACTACGTATTCCCTTTTACTGTTTGCCCTCCCCAAGTGCATTACCTCACACTTCTCCGGGTTGAACTCCATTTGCCACTTTTCCGCCCACTCCACCAATCCATTGATATCTTCTTGGAGTCTACAGCTATCCTCTTCACTATCAACTACACGACTAATTTTTGTGTCATCTGCAAATTTGCCAATCATGCCCCCTACATTCAAGTCCAAGTCATTAATATATACCACAAACAGCAAGGGACCCAACACTGAGCCCTGTGGCACACCACTGGAAATGGATATCCATTCGCAAAGACTTCCGTCGGCTTTTACCCTTTGTTTCCTGTTACTGAGCCAATTTTGGATCCAATTCGCCACATTTCCCTGTATCCCATGGGCGTTTACCTTTCTGACCAGTCTGCCATGTGAGACCGTATCAAATTCCTTATTAAAATCCATGTAGGCAACATCCACTGCACTATCCTCATCAATCCTCCTTGTCACTTCCTCAAAGAATTCAATCAGATTTGTAAGAAATGACCTTCCCTGAACAAATCCATGCTGACTATCCCTGATTAAACAATGCCTTTCCAAGTGTCAGTTTATCCTATCTCCACGTATTTATTCTAATAGTTTGCCCATCACCGAGGCCTATAATTGTCCGGCCTTTCGCTCGTACCCTTTTTAAACAATGGTACTACGTTTGCAGTCTTCCAGTCCTCCGGTACCTCCCCTGTATCTAGTGAGGATTGGAAAATGATCCTCAGAACATCCGTTATTTCCTCCCTGGCTTCCTTCAATAGCCTAGGAAACAATCCATCCGGCCCTGGTGACTTATCAACTTTCAAGGATTCCAGTCCCTCTAGTACTTCCTCTCTCGTTATGTTTACCTTATCCAATATTTCACACCTCTCCTCTTTAACTACTACATCCAGATCATCCCTTTCCTTTGTGAATACGGAGACAAAATATTCATTTAAAACCCTACCCAGATTCTCTGTTTCTACACACAAGTTACCCTTATCGTCTCTGATAGGTCCCACTTTTTCCTTAGCCATCCTATTGTTCTTAATGCACTGATAAAACATTTTTGGATTTTCTTTAATCTTACTAGCTAATATTTTCTCGTGCCCTCTCTTTGCTTTCCTTATTTCCTTTTTTATGTAATCTCTGTACTTTCTATACTCCTCTAGGCTTTCTGCAGTATTTAGTTTTCTGTGACAGTCATAAGCTTTTTTTTCTGCTTTATCTTGCCCCGTATATTTCTAGACAACCAGGGGGCCCTAAATTTGGCAGTGCCACCCTTTTTCTTTGAGGGGACGTGTCTGCATTGTACCCGTAGAATTTCACTTTTTAGTGCCTCCCACTGGCGTGCCACTGATTTCTCCTCAAGTAGTTGTGTCCAGTCCACTTCTGCCAAATCACTTCTTAGTTCTGTAAAATTTGCCTTTCCCCAATTTAAAAAGTTTACTCCTGATTTAACTCTGTCCTTTTCCATAATACTGCTAAAACTAACTGAATTATGGTCACTATCCCCAACATGGTCTCCCACTGTCACTTCACCCACTTTCCCATCTTCATTTCCCAGGACTAAATCTTAGCATTGCATCCCCTCTTGTTGGGCTTGTCACGTACTGGCTAAAAAAGTTCTCCTGGACACCGATCAAGAATTTTGCGCCCTCTGTGCCCCTCACACTGTTTGAATCCCAGTTGATGTTAGGGTAGTTGAAGTCCCCTACTATTATTGCCCTCTTATTTTTGCACTCAGAAATTTGCCTACATATTTGTTCTTCTATCTCCCTTTTGCTATTCGGGGGTCTGTAGTACACTCCGAGTAGTGTGACTGCCCCTTTTTTATTTCTTAGCTCAACCCATATGGCCTCGATTGATGATCCATTTAGCATATCATCCCTTCTCACAACTATAATTGATTCTTTAACCAATAATGCTACCCCCCCTCCTTTTTTATCATCCACTCTATCCTGCCTGAAAACTCTATATCCAGGGATATTGAGCTGCCAATTATCCCCCATTTTAAGCCAGGTTTCCGTTATAGCAATGACATCATGCTGCCATGTGTCTATCTGTGCCTTTAGCTCATCTGCTTTGTTTGTAATACACCTTGCATTGACGTATATATCATTTAACCTTGTCAAATTCCTGTGCTGAACACTATTTAACCTTTGCTTCTTTTGCCTTTCTGAGTCGCTAACTACATCACTAACTGCTTTTCTACTTCCAGTTTTGTGGTCTGAATTTGTCCTATCTGTACCTGCCCTTTGGTTCCCATCCCCCTGCCATACTAGTTTAAACCCTCCCCAACAGAACTAGCAAATGCCCCGCGAGGATATTGGTCCCGGTTCTGCTTGGGTGCAACCTGTCCAGCTTGTACAGGTCCTGCCTTTCCCAGAATCGGTCCCAATGCCTCAGGAATTTAAACCCCTCCCTCCTACACCATCTCTCAAGCCACGCATTCATCTGGTATATTTTCCTATTTCTGCTCTCGCTAGCACGTGGCATTGGGAGTAATCCTGAGATTACTACCTTAGAGGTCCTGCTTTTTAATTTCTATCCTAACTCCTTATATTCTGCTTGCAGGACCTCATCCCTTTTATTACCAATGTCATTGGTACCGATATGGACCACGACCTCTGGCTGTTCACCCTCCCCCTTCAGAATGCCCTGCAGCCGCTCCACTTGACATTTTTGGCTGAAGACACTTGCAAACATTTTGGCATTGTCTCTTGCACTCATGTGCTGGGCTCCACCATCATTGAGGATGGGAATATTCTTCCGGTTAATTTCCTGGTTGTCCAACAACACCATACTCGACTGGATGTGACTGGGCTATGGTGCTTTGCTCTGATCCGCTGATTGTGGAACAACTTAGCTCTCTCTATATCCTGCCACTTTTCATATTTAACATGCACATAGCCCAGTGTTGAGCTTCACTAGGTTGATGCCTTATTTTAAAATAGTCCCATGCTGTTCCTGGAACACCCTTCTACACTCCCCATTGTACCAGGGTTAGTCTGCTGACTTGATGGTGATGCAGGCGTAAGGGAGGTGTCAAGCCATGAGGCTACAAGTAATGGTTGAATACAATTCTGCTGCTGCTAATGGCTACAGCACCTCATGGACCTCATGGGTTGCTAAATTTGTCCTTACTCTGTCCCACTTAGCATGGTGCTAGTGCCACGCTACATATTAGATGATGTCCTCTCTGTGGACTGCGTTGTGGTCACTCCTAGTAATGCTATGGTGGGCAGATGTGGCTGTGACAGGTAGGTTGGCGAGGATTAGGTCACATAGGTTGATTCCTTCGCCTCATGACACAGGCCCAGTTTGACAGCTATGCTTGTTCAGGACACAGCCAGCTAATCAATGGCGGTGCTACCAAACCACTCTTGATGGTAGACAATGAAGTTCCCCCAAGTGCCTTTGCTTCCCTCAGGGTTTCCTCCAAGTGTCCTTCAAGAAGGAGGAGTACTGATTCATTCCTTGATGCTGCGGGATGGTAATTGGTAATCAGCAAGAGATTTCCTTGGCCTTTTTTTGAACTGAACCCAGACTTCATGTGGTCCAGAACTACATTGAGAACTCTCAAGGCCATGTTTATGTATTTTGAAGATCTGCAAAGTTAATTGCATTATTCAAGCTATGAAGTTGACCAGCAGTCGAATGTACTGTTGACCATTTTATGAAAGAGCTGCAATGTTGCCATATGGTATGATTTCAGTTTTCAACAGGCCTGTAGTTAATACAGGCCTACTAAATTACAAAAAGAAATATTAGAGATATTTGGCTTGGACAGGACTGTCCCTAAAATAACTTGAATTTTTATAGCATCTTTCATGACCCCATAATATCCCAAAGAGCTTCACAGCCAATGAAGTACTTTTGAAGTGCAGTCACAGTTGTAGGGCAATGTGGTCGTCAATTTGCACACAGCAAGCTCCCAAAAACAACATGGAGATAAATAATCAGATCATTTGTTTTTTAATTATGTTGTTTGAGGAATAAATGTTGGCCAGGACACCTCCCCTGCCCTTCTTTGAATAGTTGTAAACAATTTTACAACACCAAGTTATAGTCCAGCAATTTTATTTTAAATTCACAAGCTTTCGGAGGCTACCTCCTTCCTCAGGTGAACGATGTGGAAGGAGGTAGCCTCCTTCCACATCGTTCACCTGAGGAAGGAGGTAGCCTCCGAAAGCTTGTGAATTTAAAATAAAATTGCTAGACTATAACTTGGTGTTGTAAAATTGTTTACAATTGTCAACCCCAGTCCATCACCGGCATCTCCACTTCTTTGAATAGTGTCATGGAAGTGCACTGCCCATCATATTGGTTAGGGCTCCTCTATAGACGTCCAGGTCCGCACCTGAATCTAACGTTAGACCCTTTATACAAATTGGGGGGGCAGGAGGGGGTGGGTTAATGCCCGTTTCAGGCCCCCTTTACGAAATTCAATTGCAAATGATCGCAGCATGCATCTTGCATGCTGTGGTCAGTTTCATCAGGTACCTAGTAGCCACACCACTCGTCCTTAAAGGCTGCCTATCTGAAAAGTAAGTTTTAAGTTTTTATACTTACCCTGGCGTGGAGCCGGGAGGAGCACAATTCTCCTGAGGACGCCAACCGATCTTGTTGCCTCCCCGTGACTGGCGAGCTTCCTCTAGGGCCATGACCGGTGTCCGCAGCTCGCCGGTCATAAGCAAATGAGGCTGGCAGACCAATCTGCTGCTGGCCTCATTAGACACATGCAGCATGCTGCAGCAGGATTGTGCTCAATTTGGGCATGATCCAATTTCTAGGCCCAGATTTTCATCCTCACCACCTGGGCAGTAATCTGGCAGGAAGGATCGCATGCCCTTTACAATTAATTTGAATGGAATGAAAATCAGGCGGGTTCTATACAGGGAATGTGATCCACCCCACGAGAATACCATTCAGGTGGTGAAGACGGAAAATCTACCCTAAGGAATTGTACGATCATTTAATTTGGAATATGAAGACTATTAATATTTGGAGGAGATGCCAACATGTCTCTGATATGAGGAACAGACTTGATTATGAGAATAATCAACATTGGAGGATACTGTTGTGTAAAATGAGATGAGAGGAGAATCAATAGTGGTGGAGCTATGGAGATACCGAGACATTGAAGATGAGACTATAATGTTGGGAATCAGTTATTAAGATGAATGGACATTAAAAAGGAATTTGTATTTAATGGATTATACTTATCATTGTCACTGAGGGACTATTACTCCGAAATGACCATAAAGCAAAGAAATGCAAAAAGGATTTGCCTTGATCAAGGGAGATGCAAATGGTCGAACCAATAAAAGACTAATATGACCCAGAAAGGTTCTATGGAGAGAAAAACTCTGGGAGTTGAATTTGTACCTGAATAGTCATAGACTTTCATGTACCTCCTTCTCCAATATGTCAGGATGACCTTTAGATTGGATATTGGTCTAAGGTTAGGATATAAAAGTAAGGGCCACACAATCCAATATATTGCTGTGTATAAAATAACAGAGCCTTATCTTAAAAGGCTAGACTTTTTTCATCTATGTGTAACATTTGTTAATATGCTGGGATCTCTAATGTTAAAATAGAATAACTTTTTAAACTAACTTTTAATAAATTCTGTAATAGTTATAAAAAAGTCAGAAAGGTTTGTTGAGTTTTATGGTTTGAAATATTAGCTATATTAACAACCACTGAATGTCAAAAATGACGGAAAATATGTCTCTAAATGTGCCTACCTTTGCAGAGAAGCCTCATTACCCAGGTTTATGTAATGTTCATTCTTCATTGCATTGAAAGAGAAATACTTTTAAATTCTTAATCTTGTGCCTTGCAGGAAGGGTGAAATTTATGTTTGAACTAGTCAGCCTCAAATTATTGATGAACTGTCCAAAATATAGGTTCCTATGAATTGTTTATCTAATGTAGATCTCTCTTTAGTTGTTCCACAAAAGAGCAATGTAAAAGAATAATGAATAATATATTATTTATGAGCATCTATATGACTTAAACTTCATCAATGCATCACTTAATACTTTTGTAGATTAACTGTAAAATTCAACATGAAAGGTAATGATGTGTAATCTATTCTTTTTCATTTGAAGGTGCTTAATTTTAATTATTTGTTAATTGTGTAAAAATGCCTCGTATTATTTTATTGAAATTGTTTAACTGGATTTACTGGATAGCTCAACTTTTTCAAGCAAAAAATGACTGCATTAACAGGAACAGACTATATTCTGTAAGAGAGATGCTGGCCTCAAGATTTACGGGGTGGGGGGGGAGGTGGGAAGGGTGCGCTGGAACTCGGTCGTGGGCGACTAACCTGGCAAGGTCGGCGGACGTGGAGGCCTGCGGATCTTAATGGCAGGGCCTCATTTGAATAAATCTGCAGAGTCCCGCCTAATACCCGGCCAGAGTGACTATCTGGTCAGCAGGCAGGAATGGGCATCTGGCGAGAGGAGGCCCCAACCAGGGAACCGTTCAATTTCAGCCTCTGCCTCTCCTTCCTCCTTGGGGATATCTATTATTTAAAACTTTTTGCAGAGCAAAATTATGGAGCACACAGCAGGTATACTATTCTGAACACCACTAGAAGCATACTGCAAAGAACATCCTGATATGTCATGGCATCTTAATCTTCATTTCAACATACCAATAGTTTGCTCTATCCAGATTCTAGTTTGGATACAAGCTTCATTGTAATGCTTCTCTACTGCATTGATGGCCCAGTGCAGTGGGATCATGAGCCAGGGCAGTACGGCATAACCCTAGTCACCAATTAACCATCCTGTGACTTGCCCTTGATAGTGAAAGAAAGCAGGGATAATAGACTGCCTCAGGATAAAGGAATCATGGCAGCTCCCTGCAAAATGGTCATTAACATGAAGGAAGCTATGCCTATGGTCACACACCAATGCACAATCCAAGGAATCCCTTATGGTTAATGAAATGGTATGGGGTGACACTGCAGGAATGTATTGTTACATGTATGCAGTTAATTGCTTGAAAAACTTTGTAAAATCTGCAATTCTATAAAAGTTGATAGCCTGCTCACTCATCTGCTTGGATCCAGTGTCAAATGAGGTGAACTGAGGTGCATTTGTAACCTGCCTAATGCAGCAATACACTGCATATTGACTAACTTGGAAGAAGTCACCAGTAGCTTCCTGGAATGACCTAGTGAGAAAAAAAATAAACACAGTTGCTACTTTCTCCTGTACTGTGAATGTCATCCTTGTTACTGACGTGCTTTGCAGAGGGTGCAAAACTCTTCCAGGGCTGTGGTAGTGATACAAAGCCTTCGGAGACACAAGTGTAACAATATGTTGGAAAATGAGTGTCGTGGTCTGTAGACTCTGCTTGCTGGACATCTCTACGGTGGTCTGATTCTTGTCCAATGCTATCTGATTCTCCTACCTTCCATCAAAGCGTCTTGCTCATATTTCTCTTCACCCTCTGTAAAATAGCATATGTACAAAGGAATGCCCAATTGGAGACCCATTCCGAAACTTCGGATAATTGCTCCCCAAAATTTTCACAGTGGAAATTAAGTCTCCCAAAATAGTGCAATATGAAGCCTGAAGGTGCAGCCTGCCCCCTCACCCTCCGCAATTTTTTTTCCAGAAACATGAAGGTAAAGAGAAGTTACAACTATAAAAAGTTTTGGATGACTTTAGACTTAGTTCTCATTTAAGAAACTACTTCCAACCACATCATCAGATTCTAGCAGAAATACCTGCTGAATACAAGCCTTCATTACGTGGGCGGAGTCTAAAGTGGAATTGACGAGATTTAGGATGAGCTGCGTCATCCTGTCGTCAATCCATCATTTACATGACTGCACATAGCAGAGGGCGGATACATTTTAATCTAGCCAATATGGGTAGATCCCTAATAGAACTGGGGTGTCTATCCCAAATTCTGGCTGCTGAGTGATCTAAGCGCCTACTTATGCCTTTTCCCATTGGAATTTTGGAACCAAAGTACTTTCATTGCTCACTAACACTGCCCATGACTCAATCTGGTGCCCTTCCCCTGAAAATATTTTTGCTCATATCATAACATGCATTCATCCTATAAAAAACCTCTCATAAATGTAATTGCTTGGTGCATCTGATGATTTTGATGCATGTTGACACCTGGGTTTGACTGTCTGTCAAAGTAAACAAAAGGTAATTCTCATTTTTTACATACTTTTTCATGGGGAAAAAAAAAGCTCATTACATAAGCGAGATGACAGCGACCGACGGCAACCTCCCCCAAACTCTGACTTCTCACCCCCTTTGAGGAAGAAACTCTTCAGATCCTAGAAGGGAGGCCATTGATTGCTGGAGCATGCGCTTCTTCCATCAATGCTCAGACTGTTCGCAACCTCGGCCTTCTGTTTCACCCTGAGCTGAGTTTCCAACGCTATATTCTCCCCAGCTCATCCAAACCTCCACTACTTGTATCCTATAGAGTGTCAAGTTATGCTAATCCATCTCCTCTGTCTTCACTGACCTCCATTGGCTCTGCTCCTTCAACACCTCACATTTAAACTACTCATCTTTGTGTTCAAATCCATCCATGGCCTTCCCCCTCCCTACCTCTGTAACCTGCACCAAAACTACAAATCTTCTCCCTCTCTGTATTCTCTGGGTCTTCTGACTTTAGTTTCTTCTGACTTTAGCCTCCTCCTCAATTGGCTGCCCTGCCTTCATCTGCCTAGGCCCTAAGATCCGGAATTCCGTTCCGAAACCCTTTTGCCTATCCACATCAATCTTCTTCCTTTGAGACTCTCTTTAAAACCTACATCTTCGACGAAACTTCTAAATCACCCCTCCTAATCTCTGTTTCTTTGGCCCAGCATCCATATATACATGGATTTTTAAAAGGCCTTCGATAAGGTACCACATAGAAGAGTCATGATTAAGGTCAGAGCATGTGGAGTCAGGGAACAAGATAGCAAACTGTCAACAAAACAGAAAACAGAGAGTAGGGGTTAATGGTAGTTGCTCGGACTGGCAGAAGGTGGGAAGTGGTGATCCACAGGAATTGGTGCTGGGACCACTGTTGTTCATAATTTACATAAATAATTTGGACTTGGGAATCGGAAGTACAACATCAAAGTTTGTCGATGCAACCAAACTTGGGGGTATGGTTAATACTGAGGAGAATGTGACAAAATACAATAAGATGTTAACAACTTGCAGAATGGGCATGTAAATGGCAAACGAATTTCAATATACATAAGTGTGAGGTGGTGCATTTTGGCAGGAGGAATAAGAAGGGTACCTACTTATTGGAAAATAAGAGTCTAAATGGGCTAGAGGCACAAAGGGATTTAGAGATACAGATACAAAAATCATTAAAAGTAGCTACGTAGTGAATCAAAGCCATAAAAAGTGCAAACAAAGAACTGGGGTTCATTTCTAAAGGAATAGAATTCAAAAGCAGAGAAGTTATGTCAAACTTATATAGAACCTTGGTTAGACCGCACTTGGAGTACTGTACACAGTGCTGGTCTCTATATTACAAAAAGGGATATTAAAGCACTGGAGAAAGTGTAAAAAAGATTTACAAGGATGATACCAAAACTTTGAAGGTACAACTATCAGGAAAGACTGAACAGAAATTGAATGTTATGATGGTTATTGAGAGGGGAAAGGTAGGGAGTGTGGGACTCCTGGTGAATGAGGACGTCCAGTTGAGGATAGTGGAAGTGCTCCTCAATAAGATGGTCTCCTAGAGCCCTGGCAGAAAGGGGCTGTCAAGGTTGCAGTCTCTCTTCCTTCTCTTCTTCTTCCTCTTCCTCCTTGGCTTGTCGGCTGGCAGGTGGTGACAAGTGCTGGTCCCTCATGATGGCCAGGTTGTGTAGCATGCAGCAGACGACCACAAACCTGGATACCCGCTCAGCTGTGTACTGCAGGGCTCCTCCTGAACAGTCCAAGCAGCGGAACAATTGTTTGAGGTCGCCGATTGTCTGCTCTATGATTTTCCTTGTGGCAGCATGGCTGTCCTTGTACTGCTGCTGTGCAGGTGTGCACAGATTCCCAACCTGAGCCATGAGCCAGGTCAGAAGGGGATAACCCTTGTGGCCCAATAGCCAGCCTTTAATTTGGAGGTCTGGCTGTAATATAGGAGACACAAAGGACTGCCATGGAATGAAGGAGTCATGACTGCTGCCAGGATAATGGGCACAGACCTGCCTGTTGTCGCAAACCTGCTGTACATTGAGGGAGTGGATTCCCTTTCTATTGATGAAGATTGCAGAGTTCTCATGGGGAACACACAATGTAATGTGCGTGCAGTCAGAAATTTTGTTTGATAACGCTCCTGTGAAGCGCCTTGGGACGTTTTACGACTTTAAAGGCGCTATATAAATGTGAGTTGTAGTAGTAGTAGTAGTAGTAGTAGTAGTTGTTGTTGTTGTTGTGAAGAAAACAATAAAGTTAGCCCTTAATATACAAACAGTTTAAATTCAAGTGGTTAGCAAAGTATTGGCTGTGATGGAGCCGTTGATGAAACTGATGGGTTAAAATATGATACTTAAGGTTAAGGTTAGTATTAAAGATGCCGTGCAAGACAGCAAATCCCTGAAAGCTGATTTTCATGAAAACAAACAATCTAATATGATTGCACAGGGAAAGGACAAGGGAATGGGATTAAGTGGATAGGTCTTGCAGACACAGGTGAGGTGGGCTGAATGACGTACTTCTGAGCACAATTCTATGGGATTGAAATTTCACTTCAGTGGGCATGCAAAATGTGCACTCAAAAGTAAAAATTTTTTCAGCATGGCTGTAACAATTCATAGTCAATACTGTATTTTGAAACAATCAATTGGAAGTGTTCATCTTTATAATCTTAGTCATCTCCAACCCTTGAAACATAGGGAGTGAAATTCAACTTCGGCGGGGGGGACAAGAAACGGGCGGTAGTGGATCAACCACCCGTTATTCACCTGCCCGATTTTACAATCCACTACCGCACATTTTGCATGCCCACCGAAGTGCAATTTCAATCCCATAGAATTGTGCTCAGAAGTACGTCATTCAGCCCACCTCACCTGTGTCTGCAAGACCTATCCACTTAATCCCATTCCCTTGTCCTTTCTCTGTGCACTTTTTTTTTCTTTTTCAATTACATATTCGCTTCCCTTTTAGAAGTTATTGTGGATTCTGCTTCAAACACTGTTTCTGGTAGGGAATTCCATATCCTAAGAACCCTCATGTGAAATAAATTTCTCCAAACCTCTCCCTTCATTTTTTGGTGTTGATCTTAAATTTATGTCCTCTATTTAGTGACTCACTGACAGGTGGAAATAGATTTCCTGATTTACTTTATCAAAACCCTTCATAATTTTTAATACCTCTGTTAAATCTCTTTAACCTTCTTTGTCCGAATGAAAAGAGCCCCAGTTTGTCTAATCTATTTTTATAACTAAAGCCTCTTAACTCTGGTATCATCTTAGTGAATCTCTTCTGTACTCTCTTCATGACTTTTACATCCATTGTAAAGTAAGGCACCCAAATCTGGCCATAATATTCTAAATGCAGCCCAACCAATGATTTGTACAGATTCAGCATTGCCTCTTTGCTTTG
This sequence comes from Heptranchias perlo, assembly GCF_035084215.1. Lineage (NCBI taxonomy): Eukaryota > Metazoa > Chordata > Chondrichthyes > Hexanchiformes > Hexanchidae > Heptranchias > Heptranchias perlo. The sequence continues at coordinate 88,965,399 of NC_090327.1, forward strand.
TGCTCTATACACCTATTTACAATGGCCCGTAAATTGCTCCGAGCAGCGAACGAATGGCAATCACCGCTCCATAGATTTATACTCATCCACTAACTTACCGTGGTTTTTACTGGGTGCACTTCCTCGAATAGGAAGCGGAGAAGAGCCCAGTGTTAGCTCCAGCGAAGCTAGGACCCATGGGAGAAGTGAGGAGAAGTGAGAGGATCGCACTCTCCCCTTGACCAATCAGATTGCAGCATCTATGAACAACCTCAAAGTATCAAAACCTTGAAGTATAAGCTGGAACGTAAAACCAGGAAGTAAAATCTACAACAATAAAATCATATGTAAAATCAGTTATGGGCAGTGAAACAAAAGAGGGTAAGAGGCAATCAAGTTAAATGAGAGTCAGAAAGAAAAAGTAGAAACAAGTTTTTTAATTAAAAATTTTTTTTTATGACCAAGAACTATTAAAATAAGGAGTAATGAGACTCCACATTTTAAAAAGTTAATTTTTAGTTGTTTGGCAGTCATTAAGACTCACCGCTCTATTAAAACTTCGTTTTGACATTTTTAAATGTCCCTGTTTTGTGGTGATATTAGTTACTTACCAGCTGGACAGATGAGCAAGTTGATGTTGGTCTGTTGATTCTGTTGATTCCAGCCGGCGATATCCCTTTAAGGCAAAGCTGTCAGGTCACTGGTGAACCAGGAATAGCAAGTTTCGGATTTTTAAAGCAATTTCCGGCCCAATATCTTGGATTCCAAATACTATTTTGCAGCTCTATCACTTTGTCTTCCCACTTTTGAAGATTTATGCATCTGAGCCCTTAAGACTCTCAGCTCCTCGATTTCCTTAAAAAAATTTTGCTATGGAGTTTGTGGCCTTGAAATTGATTGGCCATTCAAGAGGACTCAAGCCAGAACTCCAGCCAGAATCAGCTGCAAGCTCCACCAGGACCTGGAAATGCCAGATCCTGGCCTTACTTTGGAGTTTCCAGCGGCTTTGTTTGGGAGTGAAGACTCCACCCACCCCAATCAAGACCACTGCGTGGACAGGGTGGGACCAAGGGCAGGGATTCCTTGCACTGGATGTTCCTACTTCCTTGTCCTCAGAGGAATCCGGCAGAAGTTTGCAAGCAGGTAAGTTGAGCGAGATGAGGTATAACAGCTTCTTTCAGCAAGGAACTGGTCCCCACAAGTGGGTTCAGGCTGGGGTCAGGTTGCTCCCCCTGACGATGTGAACTTTAGCCAGTGGCAGAATTCTGCAGTGGGCGGTTTCCGTATAACTGCCAGGATTCTACTCCTGTGTATTTTTGAGCCCAAGGCCTCAATTTTAAAACCGAGCCAGGAAGGGGGCTGGGGGGTCAAATTGAGGTTGGGAAACCCATTAATACGGGTTTCCCAGAAGTCCTTACGATTTTGACGAAAGGACGTCTTTTATTTTTTTGTCAGTTTCCTGTCCGACTGACTGTCTGATTGACAGCCTGGATGGGAGAACAGCCAGGGAGAGGACGTGAAAAGGCAAGTCTTGTTTGTATGGATGGGGTGGGGGTGTGGGCACGGGGTCATGGGTGGGCATAGGTTGGCACGGGGTCGTAAGTCGGGGAGGGTACAGGGGTCAGTCATGGGGGGGTGGTGTCGGGATCGGGGGTCAGTGTGGGGGTCCGCAATCGTTGAGAGGCAGGATCAGGGGTCGAGGATGGGAGGATTGGGGTCAGAGGATTGGAGTGGGGGGGAGGTTCGGGGTCGGGGATGGGAGGATCGGGGTGGGAGGATCGGAATGGGGGAGGATCAGGGTCGGGGGTCAGAGTTTGGGGGTGGGATGATTGGGGTCAGAGGATCGGAGTCGGGGGGAGGATAGGGGTCGGGGGTTGGGGGGGAGGATCTGGGTCGGGAATCGGGATTGGGTGTCCGTGATCGTTGGGGGGTCGTTGCAGGTAGGCTTGTTGGGCCTGGGGGAAGCACTCCTGCTCCTCCAGGCCCACAAGCTGTGCCTTTCTAGGCACCTACCTGTTAGTCTCGGGCCTTCTCACCTCCTTTCACGAGGTGTAAAACAGAAGGCCCAGGAATCCCGGCCCCCGGGTTTGAAATCGGGAAGTCCAGAAAAATGGAGGCCCGAAGCATCCTTGAAAGGTTTTAAGGCCCGACCCACCTCCTGGGAGCACAGACACCTAATCCCCGATCACAGACACCTAATCCCCGATCCCCGACTCCGCTCCTCCCCCCCAACCCCCGACCCCTATCCTCCCCCCGACTCTGATCTGGAAATGGGCGGGTTGGAGGCGGGTTGGGGCGGGTCTGAAATGGTGGCAATTTTCAATGCCCCCCCCCCGCCCCCAACCCACCTGTTATTCACTTTGAAAATTGAGCCCCAAATGTCCTTTCCTGGTGCATCCTTTCAAAATGTATCACCTTACATTTAATTTTATCTGACATCTATCTGCCCAATCTATTAAGTTGTCTATGTTCTCCTGAAGTCACTTATAGTCCTCTTCACAGTTAACCATGCTCCTTATTTTGGTGTCATCTGCAAATGTTGACAATTGCCCCCAAATCTGAGTCCCATAATTGCCAACTTTTCATGTTTTGAGGAAGCCAACAACGTTTTGGGTGCTCGTTTATGCCACTAGAGCAGTGCTTGTGGAATTCCGACCTATAAAATCCCCCCATACACCCTTGAGATCCAACACAATTCATCTCAACTGTACATGTGCACTGTTTCAGAGGCAACCTTATGGTTCACTTTTCTATTGTTACTGTTCGCGTCTCTGGCTGCCTACCCCTTACTCAGCTCCTGCACTTATGAGAGAGCACAGGACTATTAATGCAGTTGTGAGACAAGAACTCAATTTGTGGCACTGTAATGAAGGTAGAACATTAATGTACATCTAATGAAAGACTTGTTTATACTCAGCCCTGGAAGTCACATTTATTTCAAATCATAATGGCTTGACCCAAATATGATCCTCCTTCCCAGTTTATAGTAATGACTAGCCTGGTTCTTGTACGGGAAGAAACTAAACTGAATAAAATTACCTGAACAACGCTGACTTTCAATTTATGCTTTCAGCTCACAGCAATTTCCTATAAGCCGTTATTAAGTTTCCTGATTCACATACAAAACTCATAGGAAGAGGTGGGAGATTTTACTTTGAAATACAATTGAAGTAAATAAATTCCCCAATATTTACAGTGGACCAATAGTTGTGATCATGCTGCAGAATCACAGGAAATGAGTATTTGCAGCACATGTATAAAGAAACGCAAACAGCACAATAAACTGTTGAAAACCAGATTACTCAAAAATATTGACCAGGGCACCAGGAGAACTGAAAATGCTGGGACATTTAGCAGGTCAAGCAGCATCTGTGGGGAAAGGAAAAAAAGTTAATGTTTCAGGTAAAAGACTCTGGATGCTGGTTCAATTGAAATTTTCAAGACCGAGATCAATAACTTTTTATTAGGTAAGGGTATCAAGGGATATGGAGCAAAGGCAGATAAATGGAGTTTAGATACAGATCAGCCACTATCTAATAGAATGGTGAAACAGGCTTAAGGGATTGAATGACCTACTCCTGTTCCTATAACCTTTCATCAGACTATTTCTTAAAATAATCTATTACATTTTTCAGACGTGACTTTCCTTTTACAAATCGATGCTGTTTGTCCTTAACTAACTTGGGAATGAACATGACATTGTAACTCTACAACCATTTTTCAAAGGACAATCAGACTTGGCACATATGGTTTGTTATGGGCAGAGTATCAAGTTTGGTCTTCTACCATGGAGCTCTTATTGGCATATATTAGCGACGAGTCGAATAGGGAATTCAAAACCCCAAGAAGGTGTGCGAGTTTTGTGGATTATAACGTATCTTTCCTTTTTAGGATCAAGCCGTTTCTTCTGAATGGTCAGGCAATTGAAATGTTAAATATTTTTTAACACTTAGGTAAATAAGGTGTGAATTGAAGCTTCCTGGCCAACTAATATTCGGCTTGTTTTTGACACTTAACAGCAATTGAAAATACATCTCCGTCTGTTAGCCTGCATATATTAACATTTCGAATAAACTGTTTCCACCACTAAAGTGATTGTAACTTAGCTGGTTCCTGAATATAGTCGTTTGCCTCTTAGACAGACGTCTGCAGTCCTCCATTTTAGCCTTAGGGAGAGAGAAGAGTTTCCATTTCAACTCCAACATTTTTTTAATGTAATAGCACTTTTAATTACAAAATATATATCCTATTATAAAAGAAACCCAAATTATCTGGGGTTTTTTTTCTACTGCTGAACAGCCAAAATGAAAGATAAAAATTCTGGAAGTTCAAGAGAGCTGGACCAGTTTCTGGCTGGGGCAGAGATAACTTCTTATAAAAGGTAGGTGAACCACCAGGTAATATAAACATGGTCAATGTGGTCTCCTGAACTAGTTTCTAAGGGAGTTGGAGAGGAATTTTCCCAATTTTTTTTCCTAATTGGCCTTGAGTATTTAATCTGGCTTTTTGGCTGTCCTAGGAGATGGTGGGTATGGGATATCTAATTATGATGCTTCAGGCCATATTTGGTCATATCCTGCCTACCATTTTCATGTGTAGGGCTATGGTCGAAATCTTTGTCTTCCTCATTCAGATGTTGACTGGCCTGCCTGCTGTGTCTATCCAGCAGCTTCTGTGTTTTAACTGAACGCGCTGCTAAATTTCACCTAAAGACAAAAGCATGTTTCAGTTGTTCAATCATTTTTCTGCAAAATAGATATATTTGTTGAAATTTTTGCTGTGTTAGTTTATATTGAATTGCTGAGTAGAGCAATAGGCCAAGGTAAGATGGTTTGCAAATTGACTATTTTGTCTGCAGTGTGCTGAAACCCTGATCCAAGCAAAAAAAGATCTTAGCAAACTAGTTCTGTGTTTATCAGGAGTCAACCGTGGTCATGGTGTTATATTTCACGTCATATTTTGCTCCATTGACTGTTGATAACAACAACAACTTGGATTTATGTAGTGCCTTTAACAATGAAAAACATCCCAAGTTGCTTCACAAAGGTGTAATCAGAAAAGAAACCACAATGGAAAGCTGAGCCAAAGAAAGCGATATTAGGAGGTGTGACCAAAATGTTGGTCAAAGGGGTGGGTTTTAAAGAGGGCCTGAAAGGAAGAGATAAGGATAGAGCGGCAATTGGGTTTAAGATGGGAATTCCAGAATGGGGCATAGAGGGTTGAAGGCATGGCCACTAAAGTTGGGGCAAAGGTGGGGGGTGGGGAGTAGCACAAGAGACCAGAGTGGGAGGAATGGAGAGTTTGGGGTGGGGGAAGTTGTAAGGCTGAAGATGTTTACAGAGATAGGGAAGGGCGAGGTCATGAATTAACATGAGATTGAGAATTTTAAAATTTGAGCTATTAGGTGACGAGGAGCTGATATAGATTAGCAAGGATATGGGTGATAGCTGAGTGGGACTGGGATAGGATATGGGCAGCAGAATAGGTTATGGGCAGTAGAGTTTTAGACTAAGTTCACAGAGGGTGAAGGATGTTATTCTTTCTGTATGAAATCTGACCATCAAATTATATACAAAATAATCAATGCACTACACTGTTCTATATTTCTGCTTATCAAAAGTGCAGTTTTATAGAATAACACTAATAATCTCTGACTGTACTGCATTACATTCATTATCTCATATTTGTTTCAGGTATCCTAATAATCTTGACCATATTATTCATACTGATCTGCTCTTCTGCTTATTAGGCTATTCCTAGACTTCTTTGTAAATCTGTGATTTTCTTTACATCAGTAATAAAATCCTCCACCTCTTAATGACCTTGTCTATATTTAATCCCACCCGGTAATGGCACCATGCTTTTGATTCTTGAGCTGCAGCTCGATAATAATGATGATTAATGTTCAATTTATAAGAATTACAAGATGATAAAATTGCAGAAAAAGGTATGAAATTGTTCAAACCATCACAGTCTTTTGTTATAATTCAAAGAATTGTGACTATTTTTATTTCTATTTGAGAATCTGGACGTTCTAAGTTAACATAAAGCATTTTCAGTCAATCATAATTGTACATTTTTTAATATTAATCTAGATTCTGTCCATTGCACCATGAGATGGTATTGAACCACAAGATGTCCAATCAATCCTGTTCTCACTGGGTTGTAGGCTCTTTCCCATAGGGTTCTTATTCACAAGATCCTTATGAATGAGGAAGGTCATTTGGCAGATCTTAATTCATCATGCCAGAACAACCCTACACTCCTGCCCCCACCCCATTGCTGCATCTTATTGTTCCTTAAATTATTCCAAGGTTTTCACCTCCACCACTTTGCCCAGAAGTCCATTCCTGATATCAGTCCTAAAATGACCTTTCACTGGATCGAATTCATATCCCCTTGTCCCACTCCCACTCTTCTCTGGTTTCGACTCTTTGATGGATGCTTTCTAACTGATTAATTTAATCGGGCTCTCCTTTCTTGCCATTTATTCGCAGTATTACTCAGCCACTCTCATTTCCAGCTCTTTCTCACTAGGAGGCACTCAGCAGGCAGGGAACGGGGTGTAAATGGGTGGATGGCTAGGTTGGCTGGGTTGCCCTTAGATTACACAGACAGGTGGGTTTCGAAGTACTGAGGGTGGGCAGATGAAAACTAGGAAATATTCAGGTTGTGGGGGGGTGGGGGAGAGGGTTGGCGTGTGGCCTGGAAGCACTGGGGCTACGAGGGAGGGGTGAGAATGTGGATCGGTAAGCACTTGGGGCAGGCAGTCATTTTCTTAAAATCTCGAAAGCGAAGCAGCAGCTGCCGTTTCCAATTCTTTTCCTTCACTCTGGTCCACCAACACAAGCTGTGAGATGAGTAGAGGTTCAGTAGGACATTGATAACTATCTAAGGTGCCAGCTATGTGGCCCAGAAAACCTAACCACACACTCAAACTGGACTTTTGCTACCCAGTCTGTTTTATTTTTCAAACTGGAAAAATAGACTGTCTGGCCAGAAAATTACAGTGGCAACTTTATAAACAATGGGATTTTGGGCAGGCATGTTCAGCAGCAGTAAATGGGATGGAGTGGGTGTGGAAAGAGCTGTAGCACAGTGAGATTCGAGATATGCATCCTGAAGGGCAGCAGCATAGCAGGACTGGGGGAGGGGTACCTCAGAGAAGCAGTAAAGCTGGGCCGGAAGGGGGCACACAAGACTATGGGTGGGGGGGGGAAAGACATTTTTTAACAATGACTTTCACATGCCATTGCTCATTGAAAGCTTGCATCAGGAGCACAGACAGTGATCTTACTGCTTAACTCAAGTCTCAGGTCCCTTACTGAGGTTAGGCCTGAGGAGGTAAATTTATTTTACACATTTCCAAAAAGGGTTTGGAATAAGACAAGGCAAAGGTAAAATATAACAAAGAACGTAATGCAAGAACCCAAGAAGTGATGAAGAACTAGGCTCAGTTTAGAATTTACCAAATTGAGTCTTATCCATTGCAAGAGGAAATATTTTTTAAAACCCTCTTCAAAAATACAAGTTCTCCGGTACAAACTTGTTAGTCATTTGTTATTTTCAACATTATAGGGTAAACTTTGCCAGATTGTTCCCCTGGCATAAAGAGCCTAGCTTGAGAGAAGAACAGATTAGAGAATCTGACAGCATGCCCGATTTGTGGAACTCCCAATTTACCATTGATTCTGCTGACCTTTGTGCTCATTTCTTCCATCTGTGCTCCTAATGAGTGAGCTTGTGTGCTGGAAGCACAGCCTTGCAAAATTAATCCTACACATGGCCTGTCATGAATTATTTTGCGTTTTGTGAACTGGGCAAAGGTTTAAATTTGGTTTGAATGAATTGACTGAATATTCAAAATTCAGAGGGATTTTGATAAGGTAAATAGGAAAAAAAAATTTCCTCTGGTCAGTTAGTCAGTAACCAGGGAGCATGGGCCCGATATTAGGAGGGCGGCGGGTTCGCAGCGGGGGGTCGACTGGGCGCGTGGGTAACGCGCCCAGTGAAATCGGGGTGCTCCGCACGGAATCGCAGGCTAATTGGATCCACTTACCTGTGCTTCTGGGTTTTGTGCTGGAAAGCTGCACAGCGGGCGGACTGCGCATGCGCAGCATTGACTGTCAGCTGGAGGAGCTCTATTTAAAGGGGCAGTCCTCCACTGACTGATGCTGCAGGAAATAGGAAAAATTACAGCATGGAGCAGCCCAGGGGGAAGGCTGCTCCCAGGTTTAATGATGCCTCACTCCAGCTCTTATTGGATGGGGTGAGGAGGAGGGGGAGGACAGAGATCTTCTCCCCGGTGGGCGGGAGGAAGCGGCCTGCCTCTGCCAGCAAGAAGGCCTGGCTCGAGGTGGCAGAGGAGGTCACCTGCACCACCAACATATCGCCCACCTGCATACAGTGCAGGAGGCGCTGCAATCACCTAAGTAGGTCAGCCAAAGTGAGTACACTTACTCATTCCCCTACACTCCGTCTGCCACATCACCGCCCCCACCCCACATCTCCTTCTGCACTGCCAACACTACTCTGTCACATCACTCCTCACACCCACTCAAACCTCATCCTCATCTTACCTGCACTTACTCACCTCGCCAGTACTCATCCCGCCACTATCACTCAACCCAATCCCCATACAATCTCATGGCTCTATCTCATACTCACCCTCTCGTGCATCTCTTTCACGGTCAGCCTCACTCAACCTGCCACTACCTGTGCTGCTGCCACAGGGCATGCATCACATATGTGCACTTGGAAGCGTAAGGCAAACGTGTCGTGAGCATGAAGGGGATGCACAAGGGTGTTTGAGGGTTTGTCATGGTGTTTACCTATATTTAATTTCTGATCAACTCACATAATATATTATATTGTCACCACTACTGCCACGTCTTTGCAAATCTTATCCGGTTTGTGCAATAATGCCATTTCATGAGGATCACTATGAAGACCCACAACTGATGCCACCCATTGTGTCACTGAAGAGTGGGTGTAGGTGTATTTGCAGGGCTCTTTTGTGCAGATGACTGAGAGACGTCGGCGATGTCCCCGGTGGCACCCTGGAAGGATGCGGAGGAGAAGTTGTTGAGGGCAGTGGTGACTTTGACAGCGACAGGTAAGAAGATGGTGCTTGGACCAGCCGGGAGCATCTCGGCATGAAGGAGGCTGCAGATGTCCACGACTACATGTCGAGTGACTCTGAGCCTCCGTGTGCGCTGCTGCTCAGAGAGGTCCAGGAAGCTGAGCCTCGGTCTGTAGACCCTGTGGCGAGGGTAGTGCCTTCTGCGATGCATCTCTCTCTGCGGTTGCCCTCCCTCCTGCTGTGCAGGTGGATGTGTCACGGCACTGTGTTGTGGGGCTCCACGTGTCAGAAGTGGATGGCGTGGCCGGCGAGGCTGGTGATGCTGTTCGTCCTCCGAGGAGGTCATGACTGCAGCTACAGCGGCCCCCATCCGTAAGATGTACATTTGAGGGGGTCTGCAAGGTAGGTACATGTGTCTGGACACTGGGGTAAGTGTGCAAGTTTGTGAATTTTATTGTTAGGAGGAAGGTGGTGGAGGCCAAACATTGTCCAAAGTGACAGAATGGCCTCCTGCAATGAGTGAGGGTCTCCCCCCCCACCACCTGTCAAATGGTCCTTTGCAGCTGCCACAGGCTGATGGCTGCAACACGTCCATTTGAACTGGGAGTGTTTCCCCCAGTACGGGAAACAGTCCCAGTTGTTTGCAAAATCCCACCCCTCCTAAAATGTCATGTTAATCAGGTCTCTAAACAACCTGAAATACCTTAATGAGTGCTTTAAGCGGCTCCACGACGGCTTTAGTTGCCGGCAGGAGTCCCACATATGGGGGCTGCGTGCGTATGTCAGCGCGTCACTGGGGAACCCGGAAGTGGGCGGGTTGGAGCTGGGCTCCAGACCAGCCACGGGAATCCCCGATTTTCGCAGTCCCCCCGCCACGAACACACCCGCTCGGGGGTGAAAAAATCGGGCCCCATAAGTGTAAGATCATCACCAAAACAGAGAAGACAAGATAATTTTTTAATATATAAACGCAGAGCGTTGTTAGGACATGGAATGCCCTACTAGAAACAATGGTGGAAGCAGAATCCATATTTGCTTCTAAAAGTGAAGTAGATAAATATTTGTAAAGGAAAAATTAAAAGGGTGTGGTGAAAGGGAATGGGAAATAGAACTAAGTGGATAACTCTTAGAGGCATGGTGGGTGAAATGGCCTCCTTTGCTGTAAAATTCTATGATTCTATAAGCAATTTGGGTTTCTTCTGTTGTCTAGTCCAATGATTATCACTAAGCTCATGTAATGAGTTTCAGATCTTACCCATTGTTTGAAGAGAAATGTTATCTGTCAAATACACCAGTAAACAAAAGATCCATTTTTAAAGCCTGAGCCATTAAAATTCAAATTCGCCTTAAGTTATCAAAAAATATTTAATTTTCAATTTGGATTTGCATTCATCCTTAAACAAAAATCATTCTAAAGATGATAGTTCTGGAATCAAAACCAGCCAGTTTGCACGAAATGAAGGGAACCACAGTAATCATTTTACAATGGAATTTATATTTTATATCTTATTTTAGTTAACAATCTTCTTTTTCTTCTCCTCTTCTGAAGCCTTATTCTTTGCTGGGGTCCAGTTTCACAGGCTTTGTTTCCTCTACTATATATCACCCACATGATCATCATTCAAGTATGTGTCTTCACAGTGAGTGTCAGCGAGTTGTTTGACTTTAGGGGTATTACCATCATGTCCAATCCTTTCCTCACCTGACATTTATACATGTTCACTTCCATTAGGGTACTTAGATAGTGATCAGGATGGGACGCATGGCTACTTTATCCCCTTTTTAACCGAGGATTGTAAACAATTTTACAACACCAAGTTATAGTCCAACAATTTTATTTGAAATTCACAAGCTTTCGGAGGCTTCCTCCTTCCGCAGGTGAATGTCTCTACAACATTCACCTGAGGCAGGAGGAAGCCTCTGAAAGCTTGTGAATTTCAAATAAAATTGTTGGACTATAACTTGGTGTTGTAAAATTGTTTACAATTGTTAACCCCAGTCCATCACCGGCATCTCCACATCATAACCGAGGATTGTCGAGGTCAATTGTTACACTACTCTGGCTGAGATTAGATAACTCAGCACAAATTGGACATTGATCCTGAGGACATTCTGGTCCATGAGGCTCAGCTGCTCACTGAGCCACTGAGTAAATCTTACAATGCAATTTTAATATACCCTTAAATATGATCAGACATACTAACAAAACTGTAGCTTGCTCTCTTTAGCTTAGTTCTGTCAGGTCGTCCATTCATTTTGTCAAGACAGTGGGAAGATTTCCTATGTGCTCTATGTATAATAAAATCATAAACTTGTTCATAAAGAATGGGTTTATAATTTTGCTACATTTAGCACTCAGAGGAAAAAATTTTCCCATTATATAATTTTTGTTGTGGAATCTGTGGTTCCCTTAATTTTATCAGACATATTGGGCCAAGTTTCTTGGCCCCTTCTGTCCAGGCACTGAGACAAGAAATGTGCTGCACCTGCCTGCACCCAGGCGCACCAGAAATTCCTGGCCTGAGTCACTAACATGGCTTGGAACACCCTGGCACAGGCCTGCCCCCTAGCAGGGTCTAGTGTTGGCAAAAAGGGGAAGAAATCCAGGTTCAGGGTGTTCTCGCTGCCACTGAAGAGCAGCAGTCAGTAAGCCCCATGGCCCAAGTATCTGCCTGGTAAGTAAAATAATTTCACTTTTTTAAAAAAAACTTACTTTGAGGGGTCCTCTTCAGTTTGCTGCTGCTCACCACCACCACCCCCCCTCCATTGAATCTCCAGGCTGAGGCAGGTTGCCTATGCAAAACCAATGTCATCTTCTTGGAGCACCCTGTGTTGAGGTGCCTCATAGTTGTTACTATTGAAAAAGAGGCCGGAGGATGGAAATCCATCCTCCTGCCTCATCATCAAGACATTGTTGGGTCTATTACCAGCACATGTTTAGTTCGACCTCTTTGGAGCTCCCCAAAAATGGGGCAATGTAAAGGGTTGAAGACCAAGTTGACCTCTTTGTCCTGCCTTTTTTGCCCAAGGAATGGGCCTTTTGTAAGCCGAAAGATCAGGAAAATCAGCCCCATTCCTGGTATTTAATTCAGACTTAATAGTCTTTCATTCAAATGCATTGGTATTTGTTGCAAGATTGTTTATTTTTTGCAACGGTTATTGATGTACAAGTTTAATATTTGCCATGAGTTTGATTCTACCTGTGTTTTACTGTGATTTTTGAGTTTGGGCAGCTAGCCCACCATACACAATAGTATATTAATTTCTGGCCTTTGGAATCTAAAATATGTCTGCAACAGCTCATGTGTTCCTGCAATAAACATGAAGGTTTGACTGAAATAAAATATCCTTTCTGCTGGTGGCCCAGCCATGATCTTGCAGAGGACTGACCGCCTGGACAGATCTTGCGTTGTAGAAAGTGGACTCTGGCAAGGAATGTGAGATGCTGATCTTGTTAATTGATATGCATGGTTTTGTACTGTATTGGGTCCAATTGCAAAAGACGGACTTTCACTGATGCCTACCAAACAGGGCTATAATATTTTTTCAATTTACTAAGCTGCCGATAATGAAATGTAGCACCAAGATTTCTTAAGGATTCCTACTCTCCAACCAACTCTTCCAGCAATATTCACCACTTTCTCCATTAGATGTGATTACCAGGCAAAGAGGCTGAATATTTGTAATATAGTTGGCTATGCAACATCGTGGTGAACCTTTATTGACAAGGTTATTGATTTTTGTCTTATCAATGCTGAAGATAAAACGCCATTTGTCTGTCCATTGTTCAGCTAAGTATATATCTGTCTATCATGATTCAGTCACTCAGTCTTGCAAAATAGAAGTTAATTCATGAGGTGCTGACATCAGCAAACAGAACAATGCTGCTTTTGACAACATCCTCCAGATCGTTTTGAAAGACAAGAAAGAAATAGGTAAAGCACATTTCTATGAAAGAGCTCACTGTAAGTGATGAGATGAGAATGCAAATGTCTATCAATCACAGCTGTCAGATTGGAATTGGAAATTCGACCTGGCCCAAATGACTAGTCTCCAAAATTATCCTCAAAAATGTAGAATTTAAGTTATGTATACTTAAGAGGATTTACATGGGCCCTGAGTCTACCTTTGTGCAGTCACTCCTAACTACTTTAAATATTCCCTTCTCTAACTTTGCATTGACTGGGCCACTTATTAAATTGGCATGCTAATTAGGGAGAATAATATGTCCTTTCATTATAGCTACTCTAAAATTCTCCTATTCCTTGTAAGTCAGATAATAATTAAAGTTAAATCACATTATACTATTATTTAAAGGCTAGCTTTAAAAAATAATTCTGTGTTTATTTGCACAAAGTAAAGGAGTTTATGCATTGATAAGATACAAGCCTCTAATAAGTAGACTGGCTTTCATAATATCAGGAATTTGTAATGACAGTGTTTGACTGCAACATGAGTCACCACATGCAGGATGAAAAAATACAGGAAAATTAAAAAGAAAAATCTTATTGTATTTCCACCATCAAAGAATTAAATGAGAAATCAATCTTGCGAAATTCAAGATGTTTAACAAAATTATTTCTCTTACAAAGAAATTAAAATTACCCCTCCCCCCCCATTTTTTCAGAGATACTGAAAAAATATCTCATAAAAACAACATAGTACTAACGAGGGACTGCACAAATTGGAATGTAAAAATACAAAGCTCATTCACTTTAAAAGAGCTCCATTACACAGGCCGCCTATTCAAATGAGCTTTGAAAACAAACAGTGCAATCTTGGCACGAAATCCAGGAAATTGCACCAGCAAATTTCATTGAAATATTGTTACATGAATTCTGCTGCCTTAATGGCAATGAAATGTGAGAGTACTCTCACAGGCAATCTGTAGTCAGCTGGAAAATTGCAAGTAGAAGAAAACATGGCTAAAGTTTGCTCACCCAATCTTCTGATCACCCAGCACTCAATCTGCAGCCGTGCAATTAGTGCAGCTAATCTGAAAATCTACTTTATAATATATTCCACTAATTCATCTAATACAAGGAATTCATTTTCTTACTAAATTAGTAAACCTATTAGCAGAACCAACCATCTATTTTCCAATGAGAAAATTAACTTTGGTCTTACATTCTAGTAAAAAGAAACATAGCTACAATGTGAACAATATATATTGGGATGAACAGCATCATCATCTGAACTGGTTGGATCAGTTGTTAGAATGGATTCAAATGCACTTACAAGGTTGTGTCCCTTTTAAAAGATACATCTGTGCTTACTACACAATACCCAATGTTTGAGATTGGGAGTGATTTCTAAAGAAAGATTATTTTAGTTTCTTTCATATATATTTATTATTTTCCATTAGCGCTGTAATGGTCTGCATCAAATTCTAATAGCAGTCTAATTAAGGGATATGCATTCAGAACTCAGGCAACCCATTTAAGCTTCCCCCTTGCTCAGTAATTGGAACAGAAATTAAAAGATCCACATCTGAATTTTCTGAATTCAACGTCTGTACAATTACCCTTTCCTATTACATGCACTAACATAGAAACAATATTAGGTTAGAACCCTCAACCGAACAAACGGAAATAAATTGTCAGAAAAATAGTGGCTATTAAAGTAGAGCCAAAGATAGCCGAAAGATTGCAATGGCTCACAACCCAATGACTGATGAAATGAACAAAACCTGAGATAGCAGAAAATTTTAGAAAAAAACCATATGGCAAAGCACTCAGAATTGAATGTTTCCTTACAAGCAAGAAAATAAATAAATAAATAGAAACACTCTTGGGGGGGAAATGGTCTAAAGATGAGAGCAGTTCAATAGAATTGCTAAATGACAGATTCAATCAATTTCTCCCCATCTATGTACCAGTAGCTAAATGGTTCAGTGTATTAGTATAATGAGGCACTGTGTCATTGGTGAATTAGCATAATAAAGCACAGTGCCACTAAATAGTAAACTGATTATGTCAATATTTTCATTAGTATCTATATCTCTAATTCCAATAGTTTATTTTTGCTGTTCCCTACATTACCATAAAAGCATATCAGCTGGATTTTACAGCATGTTCTGATCTCTATTTGAATTCATTTTTATTATATTTGCATTTCTCTATTTATCCTAAATCACGTTTGTAAATTCCTGGAGCATTTTCAATCTTGACAACAGGTTTAGTTCCTGTAAGTCTCTCCGCTTTTTTTCTGCCAGTTTTCTGACACTACAACACTTTTTGCCATTTTTCCAAAGTTACAATAGATGGGCTGAAGAACCCCCCCATGGAAATTCATCACATGGAAATTCACCCTCATTGACTTTGCTGGGATAAAGTTCTATGGGTACTTTCCAGACAGATTTTCATGGCCTGTTTTTCAGCAAGCTATTCAACTGAAAGTCCCATTTTAGCTGAACCCAATTCTTTCCTCACCTGATGTTCACACATGTATCTTTCCACAAGAGTCGCTGCATGGTGATTAGGATTCTAGAACGGTCCCGGCGGATTGGAAGGTAGCAAATGTAATCCTGCTATTCAAGAAAGGAGGGAGAGAGAAAACAGGGAACTATATGTCAGTTAGCCTGACATTGGTCGTCGGTAAAATGTTGGAATCCATTATTAAGGAAGTGGTAACAGGGCACTTAGAAAATTATATTACAATTAGGCAGAGTCAACATGGTTTTATGAAAGGGAAATCATGTTGGACAAATTTATTAGAGTTTTTTGAGGATGTAACTAGCAGGGTAGATAAAGGGGAACCAGTGGATGTAGTATATTTGGGTTTTCAAAAGGCATTTGATAAGGTGCCATATAAAAGGTTGTTACGCAAGATAAGAGCTCATGGGGTTGGTGGTAATATATTAGCATAGATAGAGGATTGGTTAATGACAGAAAACAGAGAATAGGGATAAACGGGTCATTTTCAGGTTGGCAGGCTGTAACTAGTGGGGTGCCACAAGGATCGGTGCTTGGTCCTTAGCTATTTACAATCTATATTAATGACTTAGAAGAAGGGACCAAGTGTAATGTAACCAAGTTTGCTGATGATACAAAACTAGGTGGGAAAGTAAGCTGTGAGGAGGACACAAATAGTCTGCAAAGGGATGTAGACAGGTTAAGTGAATGGGCAAGAGGTGTCAGATGGAGTATAATGTGTGGAAATGTGAGGTTATTCACTTTGGGAGAGAGAATTGAAAAACAGGATATTTTTTAAATGGTGAGAAACTATTAAATGTTGGCGTTCAGGGAGACTTGGGTGTCCTCATACAAGAAACACAAAATGTTAGCATACAGGTACAGCAAGCAATTGGGAAAGCAAATGGCATGTTGGCCTTTTTGCAAGGGGGTTGGAGTACAAGAAGTCTTACTAAATTGTATAGGGCTTTAGTGAGACCTCAACTGGAGTACTGTGTACAGTTTTTGTTCTCCTTATCTAAGGAAGGATATACTTGCCTTAGAGGCAGTGCAACGAAGGTTCACTAGATTCATTCCTGGGATGAGAGAGCTTGCGTAAAATGGGCCTAGCCTCTCTGGAGTTTAGAAGAATGAGGGGTGATCTCATTGAAACATATAAGATTCTGAGGGGGCTTGACAGGATAGATGCTGAGAGATTGTTTCCCCTGGCTGGAGAATCTAGAACTAGAGGGCACAGTCACAGGATAAGGGGTCAGCTATTTAAGACTGAGATGAGGAGGAATTTCTCCACTTAGAGGGCTGTGAATCTTTGGAATTCTCTACCCCAGGGGGCAGTGGATGCTCTGTCATTGAGAATATTCAAGACTGAGATGGATAGATTTTTGGACTCTAGGGGAATGAAGGGATATGGGGATTGGGCAGGAAAGTGGAGTTGAGGTCAAAGATCAGCCATGATCTGATTGAATGGCGGAGCAGGCGCGAGGGGTCGTATGGCCTACTCCTGCTCCTATTTCTTATGTTCTTATGAATGTGCTCACCAGTTTTCTCTTTTTCTTAAAGGCACTGAGACCAATTATATAACTCCTACAGATGCCCTTCTGTGATCAACTAATTCAGTACAGACTGAGGATCAATCCTAAGATCTTTCTAGCTTGTATGGCTCAGCTCCTTGCTGTCTTAACCAGCTGAGCCATCAAGCAAGCTGTAAAAATAAGACATCAGAATTAACCTGGCTGCTCTTCTCAACATCCTCTTCACTGCAACTTTGTATTTTTGAAGGTGGGTTTTTCCTCCTATTTATTTGTTAGCAGAAACCATTTGCTCATCTATATTTATCAAAGTATTAGTCTTTCCTTTCCAAAATCTAATTTAAATGAATCAGCTTGCTGTTCCTATGTTTTATGAAAAAGGTTTGATTCACTGTTTTGTGAAATGCAGATCATTTTTTGCATATAAATTTCTTCTATCTTAGTGATCAGGGGTGCTTGTGCTACTGGTGCAGTAGATAACATCATTGATGCTTTAAAATGTTGACTTGGTCACATGCATGACAAATCCATGTCATGAATGTAGACTTCTGGTTGAAGGACAAGCCTTTGGACCCAGCTTTCACCAATCAGAGGTTAATTATTTAAGTCAGTCGCACCTCCAACATGATTGGACTGCTGCACATATTTGCTATCAGAATACACAGTCTCCCAACCTCTGCTCCAATTTCACTCCTCCTCTCTTTTGCAGAAGTCTGAATGAATACATCACACATTCCCTTCTCCTGTCCTTATTCTTTAAATTTTCCATTATACTAATCTACTCTTCCTTTATACTGCTTCATTTTGATTAGATTTCTATTTCCTCCGTTTGTCTTTCTTCCTTTGCTATAAAAATTCATGAACACCACAGCTGGTTTCTGGTAATAAGCGACTCCTCTCATCAGTACAGGCATCAACAGTGAAAATGGGATATTGCCAAGCTTGTGATTTTCTCCTATCTTGGAGCATCTTGAATAAGGAGATACTACTGGGGCTTGGAGAAGAGGCATTTTGTCAGGAATGTCAATCTGACATCCAATTTTCACTTCTTTTTCCTTTCTCTGTTAGATGCTCCTACAGGCAGAGATAAGGCCTGTCAGAAGCTGCTGTATCTCCGCTAATACTGAAAAATGCAGCTCGCTGGGTCACTGCAACCATGATAGCAGTTTGAAGTTCTGCCCTCTGCACAATTGGACTCTTGCCAAACATAGGATCATATATCTTTTAAATTAGATATTTATTGCAATTATTTTTTACGAAAAAATTGAATATTTACAGCATGGTAAAATTACCAGCTACTACAAAAATGTCAAAGAGACTGGCCACCAGAGTGTATAGATTTAACTGAATATCAAAGCCAATAATCTCACTTAAAATATACATAACATCTAATTTTATTCAAATTAGTAAATACCTACTATTTCTTTGAAGTAGTGCCTCACTTGCTGAGCTTTTCCAGCATTTCCTGTTTTTATTTACTATTTCTTTGTTTAGGTCTGCAATGTTGTGTTACACCTTTGGATTTTATATTGCACAAATAGTTGGCTATAAAATTCAACAATTAAAAGATCTCCTCCCACTTTATCTACCTTAAACATACTGTGGGATAGTAAAGAGGAATAAATTGCTTTAGCTTGGTCCTTACTGAGATTAACTCTGGAACTTGAAATTATATGGATGGAAAATATCATGGAGCCCGCACCTGAATTTATAAAATCTACTCTGTCATATTGACATTTACTAAAGTAAGAAACATCTGTGATACCATTATGCCTTCCTCAAAACAATACAGATTTTTTTAAAATTCGTTCATGGGATGTGGGCGTCGCTGGCGAAGCCAGGATTTATTGCCCATCCCTAATTGCCCTTGAGAAGGTGAGGGTGAGCCGCCTTCTTGAACCGCTGCAGTCCGTGTGGTGAAGGTTCTCCCACAGTGCGGTTAGGTAGGGAGTTCCAGGATTTTGACCCAGCGACAATGAAGGAACGGCAATATATTTCCAAGTCGGGATGGTGTGTGACTTGGAGGGGAACATGCAGGTGGTGTTGTTCCCATGTGCCTGCTGCTCTTGTCCTTCTAGGTGGTAGAGGTCGCGGGTTTGGAAGATGCTGTCGAAGAAGCCTTGGCGAGTTGCTGCAGTGCATCCAGTGGATGGTATACTCTGCAGGCACAGTGCGCCGGTGGTGAAGGGAGTGAATGTTTAGGGTGGGGGATGGGGTGCCAATCAAGCGGGCTGCTTTGTCCTGGATGGTGTCGAGCTTCTTGAGTGTTGTTGGAGTTGCACTCATCCATGCAAGTGGAGAGTATTCCATCACACTCCTGACTTGTGCCTTGTAGATGGTAGAAAGGCTTTGGGGAGTCAGGAGGTGAGTCACTTGCCGCAGAATACCCAGCCTCTGACTTGCTCTTGTAGCCACAGTATTTATAAAGCTGGTCCACTTACTCATAACCAAATGCACAGATTTGTAACCCTTACTATTTTTTCATTCCTAATGGTCTTGTAATATATTTATTGCAATCTTTAGCCTTTAAATATGTCTCGATGGATGAAATTTCTGAAACCTTGTGCCACCAGCAAAGCCTCACATACAAAGAGTGGTTTATCAGAAAAATGCTGGTCCACCGCTGATGATTTTCTGTCCATGGAAATCAAGTTGATTGTTCCAATCAACCATTCACTGTGCGTGAGGCCCGCCAATGGTAAGGGCTGTCTGAATATTTCATCACACAAGTCTTTCTGACCTCACATTTGGATGAACCCCATGCTATTATGCTATCCATTAATGCCTTGAGACCTTTTAATGCACACATAACAGATGCATGGTTTTGTGATAGTCTTCTGGAGATGAAGCAATGCCAGATGGAAGTCATAAAAATCTATGCCTTCAATAAGAAGTATTAAATGTGTATAACTTGCAACCTGGTTCATCCAATTTCAGTTGCCAGAAACCTGAGGCTACATTTAACTTGATAAAATATTTTGTATTTTTAACATCTTTTGGCACCACTACACATGACAACTTTTGAGTCTATGTTCTGTTCATAATCGTCTACACAATTTTCACTTTAGGGTTGACAGATTACTTTTCAGATTTATCATATGATTTTCTCTTAATCTCTTTTTCTTCCACTGCCTGAATTGTCCACTGCACTTTTATTGTTTCTGCTTCCCTACAAATTTGTACAGCTGGATCTAATGTCAGATTTTGCTTTTGCAGCAGCTATCATATTCACATTACAGCATCTATCATGTTTTAAGTGAATCCGATGTCCCAGCTTCAATCACTCTCCCTGACAGCTCATTCCAGCTGCTGTTCACATTCTATGTAAAGAAATAATTCCTGGCATTTGTCCTAAATTTGCTTTTTTATAACACTGAGCCTGTGCTTTTCTGTCCTGCTGTCTTGACATATCTGAAATTATGGTTCCAAGTTTACTTTCTCTACTCTATTAAAGTATCATATGCCATGATAAGATTCCCTCTGAGATACCTCTTTTTGAGGCTGAAGAGGCTTGGCTGATCAAAACATTCCGCACAGTTCATCCTTCTAACACGACCAATCAACCTTGTTGCTCTCCTCTGCACCATGTCTGTGTCCTGAATGGCCGAATGTTGCAATACTCCAGGCACAAGTCTGGAATACTATATTACAACATTAATACATTACAACAGTGACAACATTTCAAAAGTACTTCATTGGCTGTAAAGCGCTTTAGGACGTCCTGAGGTCATGAAGAGTGCTATATCAATGCAAACCTTTCTTTTCTTTTTTTCTATACAACTTCAGCATGACTTCCGGGCTTTGAACTTCACTAATTTGACAATACAACCCAGAATCCTGTTTGTCTTAGTTGTTGCCATCTCGTAGTTTTGGCACATAATGTGTAATAAATCAACCCCTAGGTCTCTTTCACCTTCCCTCTGGCTATTTCTACCCCACCCATGAAGTACATGTGCCTCCTATTTTAGTTCCAATATGCAATTGAAGTTACAATGATCACTCCTGTTGAGCTCTCTTATAAGATCTAGGATTTAACCTCTGAATCCACAGTCCCCACCAACTTGGTATGATCTGGAAATTTATCTGGTCTTCCATAAGGCTGCAAATCCAAGTTATTTATGAATACTAGGAACAGGAATGATTTCAACATACATCCATTACTCACGCCTTTTATCAGTTGTAAAAACACCCCATTTGCCATTCATTTACATGCTACGTATATAAAAATATTTTTTAGACCAGTCTTCTTGCTTTATTATCTGTCGTATTTGCCTTGGACTCATGAATGATAGTTTTACAAAATGACGCTACTGTTGTGGAGCCTTGCCTTCCAGGAGCACATAATGGGAATTTCAGGTGTTTACCCACCACAATGTTTTGTCCATTAAGAATAGATGCATGTCTGGATTTCTAATATGTGCTTTCAGTGGGCAAGACTCTGCCCTGGCAACTTAATTTCATTAAATTACTCTTATATTGTATGAATTTTCAAATAATGGCTAACTTCTAAATATGGCTTAACAATTACAATCAGACAATGTGAAAATGCTTTCAATGCTTTGTTGACTGGTAAATCATTTCCCCGACAAAGTTAGTTAACGACAAACCTTTCATTGTGTAATCATATTTGTTATGTTTTGCACTAAAGTGTATTGCCACACATTTCTCAGTATTCAATGACATCTGCTCAGCGGTTAAAACCATGAAACTTGCAATGAAGCAAACAATACCAAAGAAAATTAATATGCAATTGGATAATCTAATTTTGTTTCTTAATCACAGTAAGCAGAATCATTTTTCAATCAATTTGATAGTTGCATTGGGCCGATCTCTTAAAGCTAATGGTAATTCCAAATTCCCATCGGTTGGGGCAAGGTCTCTATATTTTTGGAAACTTGGCAAAAAGGTGATGATTTAAGTTGCTTAAAAATGCGAGGGGTCAATTCCCTGGGGCTCAGTAACATGCATCCGCTGAACTGCAAGCACTAAACAGGTGTGCTAAGGCAGCTCGCCAGTCAGGGATGGTGGGAAATTGGCCAGCTCCTATGCCCAATAGTACAAACCTGGGGGGTAATTTTAACCCCCAAGAATGGGTGGGTTGGGGGTGTGTGGGCACTAAAAATTGTTAGTTTTTGGAGCGGGACCGCATCCCAGTTCCAACGTGCCCACTTCTGGGTTTAACCCAGGCAGGTTTGAATGTGCGGGCACAACAGAAACCCAGAAGTCACGAAGCTACTTAAAGCCAGTGGGCTGATATTTAAGGGACCAATTCAGGTAGTTGAAACACATTAGCTACTTAACTTTTTGTGGATTCTGCAACAGAAACAGATTTAACTTCTCCTGAATGTGTCTCCAGTGGCTTCTGAAACACGCCATTGAAACAGAAGCGAGTTGCAGCCGAAGCTCATTTGGCCCTCTAAACCAGCGATTGACACATCTCAATAAAAGGTGAGATATTGAGGCTGGACACTCAGTTCTCTCAGACAAACATTTGGCTGGGAGTTTTTGTATTTAGACTGAGATTTCTTTGTTGAGACTGAGAATTCTTCTGTTCAGACAAATTTATCTAAATTTTGGAGCCCCTCAAATTGACAAGATCAGGATGGGGGTGCAATGGATCTATTCCACGGTACATCTGAGTAGGAGGACCATCACTATCACCATGACGTACAGTTCTGGGACCTGCAGGTGCACAAGACAGAGGTGCTCAACAAGGACCTGGAGAAGAGCAGAGAGGGAACCAATGAAGGGGCAGGAGTCGCAGGAGGCACTACCTGCGTGTGAGGGTCTAAAGGCAGAGGCTGAGCTTCCTGGACCTCTCAAAGGAGCAATGCCTACGCAGGCTGAGATTGAGTCGCCAGGTGGTCATAGACATCTGCACATTCCTTCATTCATTGTATTGTGCACAATTCTGGTCTCCATATCATAGAAAGGATATAAAGGCTTTGGAGAGGAAGCAAGAAAGATTCACAAGGTTGATACCAGAACTGAGAGGATATCGTTATCAGGAAAGGCTGAACAGGCTGGGGCTCTTTTCTCTAGAAAAGAGAAGGCTGAGGGGTGTCCTGATAGCGATCTTTAAGATAATAATAGGGTTTGGTAGGGTAGATGTGGAGAAAATATTTCCACTTGCGGGGGAGTCCAAAACTAGAGGTCACGAATATAAAATAGTCGCTAATAAATCCAATAGGGAATTCAGGAGAAAATTCTTTACCTAAAGAGTGGTAAGAAAGTGGAATGAGCTACCACACGGAGTAGTTGAGGCGAATAGCATAGATGCATTTAAGGGGAAGCTAGATAAGCGCATGAGGGAGAAAGGAATAGAAGGCTATGCTGATAGGGTTAGATGAAGTAGGGAGGAAGGAGGCTCGTATGGAGCATAAACGGTGGCATAGACCAGTTGGGCTGAATGGCCTGTTTCTGAGCTGTAGCTTTGACGTAATTCAATGTAACTTGATGACGAGCTGTTCCTGGCTGGACCTGGTGGCCATGCATTGCCTGTCGCAGTTAAAGTCACCATTGCCCTCAATTTCTTTGCCTCTGAATCCTTACAGCGCGCCACCAGTGACATCTCCAGGATGCCCTAGTCATCTGCACATAAGAGTATATGACAGGTGACAGATGGCTTGTTTGCCAGAGCATCCGACAACGTTAACTTTCCCCGTGATGACATCAGCCAGACTGAGACAGCGGTGGGTTTCAACTCTCTGACTGGCTTCCCTCGGGTGCAGGGCACAATTGATTGCACACACATAGCAATCCGAGGATCTCCACATGAGCCAGGACCGTTCATAAACCAAAAGGGGCATCACTACATCAATGCACATCTGGTATGTGACCACCGGAAGAGGTTTCTGCAGGTGTGTGCAAAATTCTCTGGCAGGTGCCATGATTCATTAATTTTGCGCGAGTTCAACATCCTGGCCCTCTTCCACACAGAAGACAGACTTAAGGGCTGGCTCCTTGGAGACAAGGGATACCCCCTGCAGATGAGCTCATGACGCCTGTGAGAAACCCCACCAGTGTCACTGAGCAAGCCATAGGCATGTTGAAGATGCGCTTCAGGTGCCTGGATCAGTCTGAAGGAACCCTTCAGTACTCGCCAGCAAGGGTGTCCAGAATAATCGTTGTGTGCTGCGTCTTGCACAACATAGGGCAGCAGAGAGGCTTACAGGTGGAGGAGGTCGAATGCACTCATGAAGCATCCTCATCTGGCAGCAACATTGAAGAAGTGGAAGAGGAAGAGGAAGAGGAAAAGGTGGAGGTGGAGGAGGTGGATGAAGATGAAGACAAGGATGAGGAGGAAGAGGAAAATGAAGACGGGAAACCCATTGCCAGAGCAGCGACGCACATCGCTGCCCGAGATGCCAGAGATTCCCTCATCTCTAACAGGTTCTCATAATGAGATCCGCAAATTGAAGACTTTGAACTACTCAGGTCGCCTGGAACAACCACCAGCACTAACGCCCCACCCCCGTTTGCACAAACTACTCCTTCAACCACACATATACCGATTGCACAGGTGCCCAATGGGTGGCATCATGTCTTGGCATTCATGATGAAGCACATGAAAGGGAGAGTTCACAAAAGGGACTCAATAATGGCCAAGACATAGCAGTGGTGGTGATAATTATTAAATTTAATGTGCCATAGCAAAAAAATATATAAATTAACAACATGACAGCTCATCAAACACCTTTGTGCATACCCTTGGTGAATTACAATTGCTGAGCCTTTCTCTTCCTACTGCTTCTACATGGTGCATCCCCTGTGGCTTCAGCAGAGGTAGTAGCAGATTGCTCAGATACCTGTCCTGACTGCTGAGATGATCTTGGCCTATGATCTATGGGCTTTGGAGCCATCGGGAGAGGAAGCAGCATTGTGGGTACTGGTTGGGAGGGGGGAGGGGAGGCAACGAGTAAGAAGTGTGAGTGCGTTGAGTAGAGTCCCTACTTACATGTCCACTTTCCCCATCATCCCTTTCCTGGGCCAGGGCCACATCACTCCTACCACTGTGCTGGATAGTAGCTTGGAGCAGATTTATGAAGCGTTGTAAGACCACGGCTAAATTATCTGTGTGTCTGTTTAAGATGGCAGACATCTTGGCATCCAGAGTCCACATGGCCATTGTCATGGCTTGAATGGATTAATTTGAGACTTATGCTTAAAGCTCAATGGAGGTTGCCATTCTCTCCATCGCAGATATTCCCACACTTACCTGCACCACCTATCCACTAGCGATGGAGTTGGGCTCCTCCATCCTCTCCACTATTGTGGAGAGTGTGCGTGACACTATGCTCGTTACTTCGCAAAGGTGCAGTTGCACCTCTATCATTCTTATTCTTAACAATGGCCCCTGGGGTTCAGCATCTATGTCCAGCTGAGCAGAGCTTGGAGAGGAGTGCGCCCTCTGATGTGGACTCTCCACAGCTGCCCCTGCCACCAGTGTCTGCTCGTGCTCACTTGTGAGTGGTGAATCACCAGGCGAGAACCCAACTAACTGTCTAACATAACCCACCGATGTGCCAGTTTCTGCGCTGGTACATAGCTGCTTGACTTGTGACGGTGTTCCCTTGGTAGGAGTGAGATCCTCTGAGGGATCGCTTTCTTTCATTGCAGCTCCTTCCTCTTGAAGGCTTGAAAGCCCTGGAAGACAACAGAAGCCAATATTAATTATTCATCAGAAAATTGACAATCTTTCCACTGACCATAGTGAGGCCCGGAGAAGTTCAATCATTGATAAAATCGATTCATCATGTGTGTGAAAGATGTTAAAGTTCTGTCATGGCAAATGGCAGTTGATGCTAGGTCAATTGTTCATTTTAAATCTGAAATTGATAGACTTTTGTTAAACAAAGGTATGAAGAGATATGGGGCTAAGGCGGCTATATGTAGTTAGGTCACAGATCAGCCATGATCTCATTGAATGGTGGAACAAGCTCGAGGGGCTAAATGATCTACTTCTGTTTCTATGTTCCTATGTCACCAGCCATCTGCGGGATGCCAGTCTCTCCATCTCCAATGGATAGGCTAGCAACGGTGCGACTGATGTCCATGGACTGCTGCTTCGCATCTGTCAGCTGGACTATTTGTGATGCACCACCTCCATTTCTACTCCTCTCACTTGCATTTTGCGCTCTCTTCTACAAGGGGAGAAAGAACAGACCTCTAAGTGACTGAAGGTGACATCTTCACCCGATGGATAAATTGCTTTGGGTGAGGTTGACAATGAAACACTTGCATCACAGGGTGACTATCAGACAGATGCATCACATTGCATCAGGATTGGGGTGAGTGGCAGTGGTGGGTGCGCAAATGGGGAGGTGAGGAAGTGCAAGTGAAAGTGAAGAATGGTTGATGCTGAAACTTAAGTGGGTATGAGGAGTGATATGATGGAGTAGGCGTGCCAACACAGAGTGCGAGAAGGGGGTGTTGCATTTCACAGGATGTTGGTGAATCAGCAACTGTACACACTTTTCCTGACTTGGTTAGGTCATTAAAACTCTTCCTGCACTGAACCCAAGACCTGGGCACCATTCTCCTGCTGATCACCTCTTCTGCCACCTCCAGCCACACCTTAATTGGTGTGGCTGGAGGTGGCAGAAGAGGTGATCAGCAGGACAACGCAACACGACAACGCAAAATCGTCGAGCAGAAATTGATAGCCAAGTTCCGCACCCATGAGGACGGCCTCAACCGGGATCTTGGGTTCATGTCACGCTACACGTTACCCCACCAGCGAACAAATGTTATCTGTTTTTAATATAATGGGTCATTTGCTGGCTTTCTCTGCCTTCCGGATGTTTCTGCCTCTCTCTGTTTTTTTTCCTGTTTGTTTTTTTGTTGAATGTGTATTCGGGGGTTCTGCAGGTGACACCTCTCTGTCTGAACACGGTGATTGCCTTGGCAACGGGCAGTTGCAGGGGCATTCTGTAAACACCATGTATTGTTCTATATGTATAAATGCGTAGACTTCAAGGAGCTCCTGAACATTTACCTGAGGAAGGAGGAAGCCTCCGAAAGCTTGTGAATTTAAAATAAAATTGCTGGACTATAACTTGGTGTTGTAAAATTGTTTACAATTGTCAACCCCAGTCCATCACCGGCATCTCCACACCTTAATTGGTGGCAGAACTGGGCTTCCTCCTCACATCACTGGGATAAATCACCTCTCTCTTGGCTTCTTACTGCAGCCAGCAGCACATCTAGGAAGGCATCAGTAAATCTAAACGCTGTCTTTGCTCTCCTGGACTCCATTTTTCCTTCAATATCCATTCTGGGACTGATCATTTAAACAGTGGGCTTTAAATTGCATCATTTGGGTGTGCAGTAGGCCCGCTGTGCTGCTTGGAAATGTGAAATCCGGAAGCAAAGGTAATTGCCTGCTATCAATTTGCAATTTAAATGCGCACACTTGACCTCCGGGTTCCGCACGCGCAAATCCACCCATACGCTGAGTTCCTGGCCCCAAGTTAAAATCATGCCCCTGGGGTAGAGAGGTGACCCTGGGGTGGGGGGCACACAGGAACTGGCAGCAGCCCAGAGTATTTTTATAGGGCCTGGAGGAGCATTCCTGTGGTGGCCCCTTTAAGCACTTCTGGTTATACCATTCCACGCCAGGGATCAATGAGCAAGGCATGTACAGAATGCGCCCTGCTAATCACGTTGGGTTCTTACAACAGGCATTGGAACCTGATTTAAATATTTTAATAAAGTCCCCACCTGTTTTAGGCAGAGGCGCTGGACATCCATTTTGGGACCCGCTCGAAAATTGTGTCAGGCGAGCCTCGGACGGCCAGTGGGTGGGAATTTTTACTCCAAATTTTCATTTGCCGACCATCATGTTTGTCAATGGAAGTTGTGATTCATTTTGGTAGGAAGAATGAGGAAAGGCAATATTAACTAAATGGTAGAATTTTAAAGAGGGTGCAGGAACAGAGAGACCTGAGGGTGTACGTACACAAATCTTTGAAAGTGGCAGGACAAGTTGAAAAGGTTGTTAAAAAGGCATACAGGATCCTTGGCTTTATAAATAGAGGCATAGAGTACAAAAGCAAGGAAGTTATGCCAAACCTTTATAAAACACTGGTTAGGCCCGAGCTGGAGTATCGTGGCCAATTCTTGGCTCCACACTTTAGGAAGGATATCAAGGCCTTGAAGAGGGTGCAGAGGAGATTTACTAAAATGGTACCAGGGATGAAGGACTTCAGTTACAAGGAGAGACTGGAGAAACTGGGATTGGACTCCTTGTAGCAGGGAAGGTTAAGGGGAGATTTGATCAAGGTTTTCAAAATCATGAAGGGTTTTGATAGAGTAAATAAGGAGAAACTGTTTCCAGCGGTCAGAGGACACAGATTTAAGGTAACTGGCAAAAGAACCAGAGGCGACGTGAGGTAAATTTGTTTTACACAGTGAATTGTTATGATCTGGAATGCACTGCCTGAAAGGGTGGTGGAAGCAGATTCAATAACAACTTCCAAAGCAAATTACCCAGCTTTCAGGAGAACAGCGTCCACGACACCACACAACCCTGCCACAGTAACCTCTGCAAGACATGCCAGATCATCGACACAGATACCACCATCACACGAGAGGACACCACCCACCAGGCGCATGGTTCATACTCCTGTGACTCGGCCAACGGTGTCTACCTCATACGTTGCAGGAAAGGATGCCCCAGTGCATGGTACATTGGCGAGACCATGCAGACGCTGCGACAACGGATGAACGGACACCGCGCAACAATCGCCAGACAGGAGGGTTCCCTCCCAGTCGGGGAACACTTCAGCAGTCAAGGACATTCAGCCACCGACCTTCGGGTAAGCATACTCCAAGGCGGCCTTCGAGACACACGACAATGCAAAATCGTCGAGCAGAAATTGATAGCCAAGTTCCGCACCCATGAGGACGGCCTCAACCGGGATCTTGGGTTCATGTCACGCTATACGTAACCCCACCAGCGAACAAATGTTACCTGTTTTTAATATGACGGGTCATTTGCTTCTTTCTCTTCCTTCCGGATGTTTCTATGTTTCTGCCTCTCTCTCTCTGTTTTTTTTTTGGGTGTTTGTATATTCGGTGGCCTTGTAGGTAACACCTCTTTGTCTGCACACGGTGATTGCCTTAGCAACGGGCAGTTGGAAAGACTGACTGTAATCACCAGGTATTGTTCTGTGATTTATAAATGCGAAGGGTTCGAGGATTTCATTTCCACAACATTCACCTGAGGAAGGAGGAAGCCTCCGAAAGCTTGTGAATTTCAAATAAAATTGTTGGACTATAACTTGGTGTTGTAAAATTGTTTACAATTGTCAACCCCAGTCCATCACCGGCATCTCCACACCATGGCTACCATCGACACCACAAACTGCCGGCTCACAGTGGAAAGGATATCCAAGAAGATCGCGCATATAGACACAGACATCAAGTTTTTACAGAGCTGCAAGAAAGCTGACAAGATCCCGAAAGGACTACAGATCACGAACCCACTCAAGTCCACATACAACTCGGATTACGCTGAGAGACTCTGCCGTCGTACCTCTCGCACACTCCGCAACCATCTCGTACACCAACTCTACAGCAGACGCCGCAACCTCGAAACTAAGATAGAGTCCATACTCTCAACCTGTACTCAGGACACAGCAGACCAGCTACGAGATACCGCCAAACAGACGAGGCAACGGAACTACGCTGCCTACATGAAAACCAAGAGCAGGAAGCTTGAGAAACTCGGCATCACCACCAGCATCGACCAAGCTTCCCCTGGTACCACGGTTGCAACCACAGGGAAGTCTATTGTCAATTTGTCCGACCACACCCTTCAACCAGACGAAATCGAAGTTCTCAGCCGAGGGCTCAATTTCTGCCCCACTACCAAAATGGACCCCACTAGTCTCACGACGGACACAGAGGAATTCATCAGGAGAATGAGGCTCCAGGAATTCTTCCACAAACCCCAAGATTTCAGCAGCGAACCCAATGAGACAATCAACGATCCGGAACAGCAGACAGAGGGATCCGCGGTACAGCAACCGAAGAGGAAAGAGTCACACTGGACTCCTCCGGAGGGTCGCTGCCCTCAGCTTGACATGTATGCTCAAGCTGTCAGGAAATGCGTCAATGCCAGATTCATCAGCCGCACTCAGAAGACAGTCTAGAATGTCACCCGAGCACAACGCAATGCCATCAATGCTCTCAAGACCAACCGCAACATCATCATCAAACCAGCAGACAAAGGAGGAGCCATCGTCATACAGAACAGAACGGACTATTGCAAAGAAGCATACCGACAACTGGACAACCAGGAACACTACAGACGGTTACCCGCAGATCCAACCAAAGAACACACCCACCAGCTCAACAAACTGATCAAGACCTTCGATCCAGAACTTCAAAGCATCCTACGCACTCTCATCCCACGTACTCCCCGCGTGGGAGACTTCTACTGCCTCCCAAAGATACACAAAGCCAACACACCCGGACGTCCTATCGTATCAGGCAACGGAACCCTGTGTGAGAAGCTCTCTGGATACATCGAGGGCATCCTGAAACCCATCGTACAGGGAACCCCCAGCTTCTGTCGCGACACTACAGACTTCCTACAAAAACTCAGTACCCACGGACCAGTTGAACCAGGAACACTTCTCACCACGATGGACGTCTCGGCACTCTATACCAGTATCCCCCACGATGACGGCATCGCTGCGACAGCATCAATACTCAACACCAACAACAGCCAATCTCCAGACACCATCCTACAACTCATCCGCTTCATCCTGGATCACAATGTCTTCACCTTCGATAACCAGTTTTTTACCCAAACACACGGAACAGCCATTGGGACCAAATTCGTACCCCAATACCCCAACATTTTCATGCACAAGTTCGAGCAGGACTTCTTCACTGCACAGGACCTCCAACCAACACTATACACCAGATACATCGACGACATTTTCTTTCTATGGACCCAAGGCGAGGAATCACTAAAGAGACTACACGATAACATCAACAAGTTCCATCCCACCATCAAGCTCACCATGGACTGCTCCTCAGAATCAGTTTCTTTCTTGGACACACGAATCTCCATCAAAGACGGGCACCTCAGCACCTCACTCGACCGCAAGCCCACGGACAACCTCACGATGCTCCACTTTTCCAGCTTCTACCCTAACCACGTCAAAGAGGCCATCCCCTATGGACAGGCCCTGCGAATACACAGGGTCTGCTCAGACGAGGAGGAATGCGATGGACACCTACAGACGCTGAAAGACGCCCTAGTAAGAACGGGATATGACGCTCGACTCATCGATCGACAGTTCCGACAGGCCACAGTGAAAAATCGCATAGACCTCCTCAGAAGATTAACACGGGACGCAACCAACAGAGTACCCTTCGTCGTCCAGTACTTCCCCGGAGCGGAAAAACTACGCCATGTTCTCCGCAGCCTTCAACATGTCATCAATGATGACGAACACCTCGCTATGGCCATCCCCACACCTCCACTACTCGCCTTTAAACAGCCACCAAACCTCAAACAGACCATCGTTTGCAGCAAATTACCCAGCTTTCAGGAGAACAGCGTCCACGACACCACACAACCCTGCCACGGTAACCTCTGCAAGACATGCTAGATCATCGACACAGATACCACCATCACACAAGAGGACACCACCCACCAGGTGCATGGTTCATACCCCTGTGACTCGGCCAACGTTGTCTACCTCATACGTTGCAGGAAAGGATGCCCCAGAGCATGGTACATTGGCGAGACCATGCAGACGCTGCGACAACGGGTGAACGGACACCGCGCAACAATCGCCAGACAGGAGGGTTCCCTCCCAGTCGGGGAACACTTCAGCAGTCATGGACATTCAGCCACCGACCTTCGGGTAAGCATACTCCAAGGCGGCCTTCGAGACACACGACAACGCAAAATCGTCGAGCAGAAATTGATAGCCAAGTTCCGCACCCATGAGGACGGCCTCAACCGGGATCTTGGGTTCATGTCACGCTACACGTAACCCCACCAGCGAACAAATGTTATCTGTTTTTAATATGACGGGTCATTTGCTGTCTTTCTCTTCCTTCCGGATGTTTCTATGTTTCTGCCTCTCTCTCTGTTTTTTTTTGGGTGTTTGTATATTCGGTGGCCTTGTAGGTAACACCTCTTTGTCTGCTCACTGTGATTGCCTTGGCAACGGGCAGTTGGAAAGACTATCTGTAATCACCAGGTATTGTTCTGTGATTTATTAATGCGAAGGGTTCGAGGATTTAATTTCCACAACATTCACCTGAGGAAGGAGGAAGCCTCCGAAAGCTTGTGAATTTCAAATAAAATTGTTGGACTATAGCTTGGTGTTGTAAAATTGTTTACAATTGTCAACCCCAGTCCATCACCGGCATCTCCACATCATAACTTCCAAAGGGGAATTGGATAAGTACTTGAAGGGGAAAAAATTGCAGGGTTATGGGGAAAGAGCAGGGGAGTGGAACTAATTGGATAGCTCTTTCAAAGAGCCAGCACAGACACGATGGGCCGAAATTCTTCCTTCTCTGCTGTATCATTCTATGATTCTACGATTCTACATACAAAGATTGGCCACACTAAGCTGCTAAATGTCATCTTGTATACATACCATTTGCTGGAATATACATCATATTTGTTTGTGTTCAGTTGGCATTTGACCTGAAATGCTGTAATTTTGTGAGGTCCTTGAACCATAATAACCATAATAACCATAATCATATTCCCTATGAAAATTAAAGCAGAAAAACACCCTTAATAATAAATTAGCATCGGTCTTAAAAAAACACACACGTCATCTTTTAGTGATTTCCTGATTATAAATTAATTTAATGAGAGTATACTGTAGGCAGCACTCTCCTTATCTGATGCCCCATAGTGGGAATTTTACAGAGATAAATGAGATAACATTAGCATACCGCTATCTTTTTGTGTCATTTTTAGGAATAAACAGCAGCTTGAATGATTGCTGATTCCTGGTAAAGGTCAAAGTGGCTCTGCGCACATTTTTAATGGGAACACGCATATCAAAAGTCATGGCTCTGTTATACCCTATTAATATGGGAGTATATAATTTGCATGCTTCAATGGGAAATCTTGAAATTTGTTTATTTCAGTATAAAAGATAACAGCTACACTCACAGCAGTAACTTTTGCATATTTTTATCATTTTCTTTAATGAGTTCACATTTAGTCATAGTTGTCACTTATCAGAACCATCATGTCACCAACTCTTTTTCAAAACACAGCAAATATTTTCTGCATGGACATAGAAACAGGAGTAGGTCATTCAGCTCCTCGAGCCTGTTCTGTCATTGAATTTGATCATGGTGGATCTGTATCTGAACTCCATACACCCACCTTGTTTCTATATCCCTTAATACACTTACCGAACAAAAATCTATCAATCTCAGTTCTGGAATTTTCAATTGACCTAGCCTCAATAGCTTTTTGGAGAAGAGGGTTCCAGATTTCCACTACCCTTTGTGTGAAAAATGCTTTCTGACATCACCCATTATCAGTCTAGCTCTAATTTTAAGGTTATGCCCCTTTGTTCTGGACTCCCCCACCAGGGGAAATAGTTTATCTCTATCTACCCTTTCAAATCCTTTAATCATCTTAAACAACTGAATTAGATCACCCCTTAATCTTTTATACTCAAGGCAATAAAAGCATGCAACCTGTCCTCATAATTTAACCCTTTTAGCCCCGGTATGATTCTGGTGATATTGTGCTGCACCCCCTCCAAAACCAATATATCTTTCCTGAGGTGCGGTGCCCAGAACTGAACGCAGTACTCCAGATGTGGTCTAACCAGAGCTTTATACAACTGTAGCATAACTTCCACCCCTTTATATTCCAGCCCCCTTGAAATAAAGGCTAATATTCCATTAGCCTTTTAAATTATTTTTTGTCCATTAGATTTTAGTGATTTCTGTACAAGGACCCCTAAATCTCCCTGCTCCTCAAAATGAAATTGTAAGAACGTCCTTACGTCTTTCCGAACATTACCTTCCCCAGCTACTGGAATCAAATCCAACCAGTAACCAATGAGGTTCATCTGAAGTAGTATCCCTTTCTAATGCAAAATAAAATCTAGAACAGCAAAACTGTTATAATGGCAACATGCTGAAATGTTCTTGAAAGGTCAGCAATCAGCAAACATAATGGTTATAATTTCTCAGCAACTGCTAACATCTTGCTGTCTCTGCAGTTGTTAGTGAGTCCCTGAGGGCATGTTTCAGCTCAGCAAATTCCAGTCTCCTGTGGTACTGAAGACAGGGTACCAGATGAAAGTGTACCATATGGCCGTTTTGGTGACAAATCATTGTTTTGTACATTTTTGTGAACCAAAAGCAGAGATTCTTTTTCTTTTTAAAGTCTTGACCATGCTAACAAACAGTATATTAATCCAATTACACTGCATGGCTTTAATGTTGCTTCTAGGTACGCAGGGCTAGAAATTGGGCCGACTAGCGCCCGTTGTTTCAGCGCTACGTGGGCTCTTATAGTGCCAAGATGGTGTCTTGGCTGCGCACACACGTTTCTAGCGTGACATGCGCGGACGCCATCTTGGTATAAGTATTAACGATTGCGCAAATAGCGAATGCCGGCTGCTTGTAAAATAAGGAGAAAATGGATACAATCAGTGTGCATTGCTGATTTAAAGTGATAGACACCATTTTGGAACTTAACACTCAACTCAATGCACAGTCTTAACCACGACCATCTGAAGATGTCTTAGAGTTCCTGGAGGACCCCCACCAGTGCTATTTAAAGGGACCATGCAGGATTTACAGGTTAGTTGCTGGATTATTGCTTCTGGCTTCCAATGCATTTGTAACTGTTTTTGGAGGTCTCCTATACTTGAATACTAGGACGCAGGGACATAGCCTAACATTTAGAACCAGGACGTGCAGGAGTGAAGTTAGGAAATGCTTCTACACACAAAGGGTGGTAGAAGTTTGGAACGCTCCTCTGCAAATGGCAGCTGATGCTAGCTCAATTGTGAATTATATATCTGAGATTGATAGATTTCTGTGAACCAAAGGTATTAAGGGATATGGGGCTAAGACGGGTATATATATTTCTTTTAATCGTTCATGGGATGTGGGCATCGCTGGCAAGGCCGGCATTTATTGACCATCCCTAATTGCCCTTGAGAAGGTGGTGGTGAGCCGCCTTCTTGAACCACTGCAGTCCGTGTGGTGAAGGTTCTCCCACAGTGCTGCTAGGAAGGGAGTTCTAGTATTTTGACCCAGCGACGATGAAGGAACGGCGATATATTTCCAAGTCGGGATGGTGTGTGACTTGGAAGGGAACGTGCAGGTGGTGTTGTTCCCATGTACCTGCTGCTCTTGTCCTTCTAGGTGGTAGAGGTGCTGTCAAAGAAGCCTTGGCGAGTTGCTGCAGTGCATCCTGTGGATGGTACACACTGCAGCCACTGTGCACCGGTGGTGAAGGGAGTGAATGTTTAGGGTGGTGGATGGGGTGCCAATCAAGAGGGCTGCTTTGTCCTGGATGGTGTCGAGCTTCTTGAGTGTTGTTGGAGCTGCACTCATCCAGGCAAGTGGAGAGTATTCCATCACACTCCTGACTTGTGCCTTGTAGATGGTGAAAAGGCTTTGGAGAGTCAGGAGGTGAGTCACTCGCCGCAGAATACCCAGCCTCTGACCTGCTCTTGTAGCCACAGTATTTATGTGGCTGGTCCATTTAAGTTTCTGGTCAATGGTTACCCCCAGGATGTTGATGGTGGGGGATTCGGCGATCGTAATGCCACTGAATGTCAAGGGGAGGTGGCTCGACTCTCTCTTGTTGGAGATGGTCATTGCCTGGCACTTGTCTGACGCTAATGTTACTTGCCAATTATGAGCCCAAGCCTGGATGTTGTCCAGGTCTTGCTGCATGTGGGCTCTGACTGCTTCATTATTTGAGGGGTTGCGAATGGAACTGAACACCATGCAATCATCATTTCTGACCTTATGATGGAAGGAAGTTCATTGATGAAGCAGCTGAAGATGGTTGGGCCTAGGACACTGCCCTGAGGAACTCCTGCAGCAATGCCCTGGGGCTGAGATGATTGGCCTCCAACAACCACTGCCACCTTCCTTTGTGCTAGATATGACTCCAGCCACTGGAGAGTTTTTCCCTGATTCCCATTGACTTCAATTTTACTAGGGCTCCTTGGTGCCACACTCGGTCAAATGCTGCCTTGATGTCAAGGGCAGCCACCCTCACCTCACCTCTGCAATTCAGCTCTTTTGTCCATGTTTGGACCAAGACTGTATGAGATCTGGAGCTGAGTGGTCCTGGCGAAACCCAAACTGAGCAT
Source organism: Heptranchias perlo (assembly GCF_035084215.1). Lineage (NCBI taxonomy): Eukaryota > Metazoa > Chordata > Chondrichthyes > Hexanchiformes > Hexanchidae > Heptranchias > Heptranchias perlo. The sequence continues at coordinate 89,001,757 of NC_090327.1, forward strand.
CGGTGAGCAGGTTATTGGTGAGTAAGTGCCGCTTGATAGCACTGTCGACAACACCTTCCATCACTTTGCTGATGATTGAGAGTAGACTGATGGGGCAGTAATTGGCCGGATTGGATTTGTCCTGCTTTTTGTGGACTGGATATACCTGGGCAATTTCCCACATTTTCGGGTAGATGCCAGTGTTGTAGCTGTACTGGAACAGCTTGGCTAGAGGCGCAGCTAGTCAGAGTTAGGTCACAGGTCCATCATGATCTGATTGAATGATGGAATAAGCTTGAGCGGCTAAATGCCACTGCCACTTGTTGTCTCCTGTTGTGCGCCATCTTCTCCTGCCAGCAAGGGGACTTGTGTCTGGGTGATGTGCCTGTCATGGTTGAATAGCTGCCAGTGTGTGTGAGTTGTGGGTGGGCAGCTTGCAACAGTAGTAATGTGTAAGGGTGAGAGGAAGCATCTGATTGGCAGTGTTGAATACTGATGGAAAGAGTTTGTTGGTATGTCGGTGATGGGAGTTACAGTCCGTGGTGCAGTTGGTAGGAGACGCCACTTGACAGTTGACTTCACTCACCTTGACACTTGTGTCAGAGCATTGAACTTCTTCCTGCACTGCATCCATGTTCGTGGTGCTGTGCACCTGGCATTGACTTTATCCCCGCTGCCTTCCACTGCCTTTTGGGTATATGTCTGGAGGGCCTCTTGCCACCCCCCTGCACCCCCCCCAACCCCCGCCGCGGTTATAGGATGTCCCTCCTTCTGTCCACCTCTTGCACTAAAGCCTCTAGTGCATCAGCAGAGAACTTTGGTGCACGCACTCTTACAGGCCTGGTACAAACTCAGTTCGGCAGATTGCTGATGTCTGGCATACAGATTGGAGGATGTAAGATTTAGTAGTGCGCAACCTTTATTCAATGTTTTAACATAACTCATCAGTTTGTAAACATAGGGACAGGACTTGCATCTGTGTTTTAAGTGTGCAATGGTTGATCTTCATTCAGACTCCGTGCAGACAGCAGACTGTTATTTTCAGCAAATAACAGGTACCAACTACCTTTAAGAGATTTTTAAGAGATTGCCTGTCCTTAAGAGATTGGGGCTCCCCCTGCTGGTAGAAAGTATGCATTTCCTTGAATGTTTCATCCTGCTGCGCAGGAAGCACCGGGCACTGGTTAATCGCGGATTGCGATACCCACGCCCGGTTTTGGGGGTTAACCTATTTAATCCCCAAAGCATCTTATAACTATGTTGAGATCACTATACTAGCTATAATCTGATTTTACAAGGTGCTTTCTGACCATTTCTGCTTCACATTGGCTACATTGTAACAGTCAGCTCTTTACTAACATTAACATTTTCACTTGCATTGTGATTCTGGTAAGATTTGATGCATTCAAGTACAACTGCACAGCATTCTTCTTTGTCCAAGTACAGATTGGTGCAGACACAACAGTATAACTTGGTGCTGTCAGCTTGCACTGTTCTAAAGCAGCTCTGGTGTCCAACAGTATTTATATAACTACAATAAACTTCGATCACCCATTGCTGTACCTGAACACTTGCAATTCATTTTTATCACTGTCGAACGAGTTGTTTGCTTGATTAAAAACAAGTAAATAAAGTGCTCGACAGTATTATTTCAGACACAGGTCCCTTGACTTTATTGTAGTTTCCTATTCAAGTTCACTAATAATTCCTAAGTGTTTCAAAACAAGTTGCAATTAGTGATTTACTATTTTAATTTAAACTGACAAAGCACATAAGCAGTGTATGTGTAGCTGTATTGCAGGAATATAACATACCTCACAGAGTTCAGATGACATCCTTATCTGCAACTGCAAAACTCAAGCAGTTTATTAAATTTATCTAATCTTCAAGAGTGTTTTATTTAATTTCAACAATAGGTTCATTCCAATTGAAGCTTTACAATCTCCATCTGTAGAATTACTGCCACTATTGCTGCTGAATATTGAATGTACAAACCCAAGGAAGTATGGAATGAGAAAAGATATGAATGTTTGTTAAGGCAATGTTAGCATTAAGACATGCTTTTCAATATTGATTTAACTCAGTGTTAACTCCTTAGTGCCAGTGGACTTAAAACACCAGTTGAACAAAATATTAGGAGTGAACCTAATCATCATAAATAATCCTGCTAGTTCTGACGAAGGGTCATCGGCCTGAAACGTTAACTCTGTTTCTCTCTCCACAGATGCTGCCTGATTTGTTGAGTGTTTCCAGCATTTTCTGATTTTATTTCAGATTTCCAGCATCCGCAGTATTTTGCTTTTGGTAAGTAATCCTGCATTACTCTGTCACGTGGAGGCAGAGGTGTGGGAGAGTATCTAATGTGGTCCCTGCACTCAGGAAAGAAGATGAGCCCCAATGGAGGGTGCAGCCTGGTGGGGTCTTTGCTGCGATCCTTCCCCCTGGTCAGAACCATCAATATCTATATATTTGAGCCTACATTTTCCCAGGTTTTAGCTCTGATTTCAGGTGGTCTTCTGGCAGGTGGAGGCAGAAAATTGGGTGGGGACCAGTTACACTGGAGCCCTGCCCATTTATACGTTTGACACATTTTCCAATATCATTTCAACCAGACACTGCAAGCACCCATTCATATTTAAATGAGATAGTAATGCCATGGTGACATTATACATCCCATTTTCCACTTCATCCACTTCATCTGTGATGGACATTACTAACACCTGTATAAAATAGCTGTCCAGCTTTGCCATGCACTAGAAAAGGCAGGAGTCAATTTTAAGGGACAAGGAGACAATTTTAAAAGTTAGTTAAAATGTTCATTTTTCCACCAGCTCTTCAATTTTTCTTTTTGTTTACCTGTGACTCACTATTGCTTCAACATGTGCCTTCTGCTGTGGAGCTTCCCTTTTGGACCCTCACCCCATTCTACACCATGGGATTTCCATTGCGAATACCTCTCTGTGGTAATTTTAACCCCCAAGAACGGGTGGCTTTGGGGCGGATGGACAGTGAAAATACCAAGTTTTCGGAGCGGAACAGCATCCCAGCTCCAACGCTCCCACTTCCGGTTTGACCCAGGTGCGTTAGGATGCACGCATGCAACAGACACCTGGAAGTCCCACCGGCAGGCCGATATTTAAAGGGACAATTTAGGTACTTCAAACAAATAGGGGATTAAATTTTTGTGGATTCTGCAAGAAAATCGAATTTAACTAATGCTGAACATGTCTCCCATAGCTTTTGAAACATGTCACAGAAACAGAGTCAAGTTGCAGTCGAACCTCTTTTAGACCTTTAAACCAGTGATTGACACATCCGAATAAAAAGTGAGGTTTCACAGCTGGGAACTCAGACAAAACTTTGGCTGGGAGTTCTTTGTGTTTAGACTGAGATTTCTTTGTTGAGACTGAGAATTCTTGTGTTCAGACAAATTTATCTACATTTTGGACCCCTTCAAACTGACAAGATCAGGATGGAGGGGGGTGCAATGGATCTATTCCACATTACATCTGAGGAGGAGGCACATCACCATCTGCGCAGGCACAGCGTGCAGTTCTGGGACCTGCAGCTCCACAAGGGCAGAGGTGCGTCACAAGGACCTGGAGAAGAGCAGAAAGGGAACCAATGGAGGGGTCGAGGTCGCAGGAGGCACTATCCACGTGAGAGGGTGTACAGGCAGAGGCTGAGCTTCCTGGACCTCTCTGAGGAGCAGTGCCTATGCAGGCTGAGATTGAGTCGGCAGGTGGTCGCAGACATCTGCACGCTCCTTCCCGGCTGGGCCTAATGGCCACACATTTCCCATCACAGTTATAGTCACCACTGCCCTGAATTTCTTCGCCTCTGGATCTTTCCAGGGCGCCACCAGTGACATCTCCAGGATCTCTCAATCGTCTGCACATAAGTGTATACAACAGGTGAAGGATGGCTTGTTTGCCAGGTCATCCGACTACATCACCTTCCCCCGCGATGACATCAGCCAGACTGAGAGGGCAGTGGGTTTCAACTCTCTGGCTGGCTTCCCGAGGGTGCAGGGCGCAATTAATTGCACACACGTAGCAATCCGAGTACCTCCACATGAGCCAGGGCTGTTCATAAACCGAAAGGGATATCACTCCATCAATGCGCAGCTGGTTTGTGATCACCGGAGGAGGTTTCTGCAGGTCTGCGCCAGATTCCCTGGCAGCTACCATGATTCATTCATTCTGCATGAGTCCAACATCCAGGACCTCTCCCATGCACAAGACACACTTATGGGCTGGCTCCTTGGAGACAAGGGATGTCCCCTGCAGACATGGCTCATGACACCTGTGAGAAACCCCACAGCAATGAGGCACAACAATGGTACAACCAGAGCCACATCACCACCAGGTCTGTCATTGAACAAGCCATTGGAATGCTGAAGATGCGCTTCAGGTGCCTGGATTGATCTGGGGATTCCTTCAGTATTCACCAGCGAGGGTGCGCAGAATAATAGTGGTGTGTTGCGTCCTGCACAACATCACTCAGCAGAGAGGGTTACAGGTGGAGGAGCTCGAATGCGCTCATGAAGCATCCTCATCTGCCGGCAATAATGAGGAGGAGGAGAAGGAGGAGGGGGAGGAGGATGAGAATGTGGAGAAGAAAAATGAAAATGGGGAATCCAACACCAGAGCAGCATTGCACATGGCTGCCCGTGATGCCAGGGATGACTAATATGTAACAGGTTCTCAAAATATGATCTGCAAATTGAAGAATGTGAACTACTCAGGCCACCTGGAACAACCACCCACACCACTAGCCCCCTCCCTCCCTCCGTTTGCACAAAGCAGTCCTTCAACCACACATACACCCAATGCACACGTGCCCAATGGGTGGCATAATGTCTTGGCATTCAAGATGAAAAACATGAAAGGGCAATTTCACAAAACAGACTCAAGAATGGGCAAGACACAGCACTGGTGGTGAGAATTCTAACATTCAAAGTGAAGTGAATAAAAAACAAATACAAATTAACAACATGACATACCGTTAAACACCCTTGTGCATAAACTTGGTGAATTACAAAAGCTTAGCCTTCCTCATCCTAGCACTTCTACGTAATGCAGCCCCTGTGACATCAGCAGAGGTAGTGGCAGGTTTCTCAGATTCATGCCCTGACTGCTTAGATGCTTTTGGCCTACAACCTCTGGGTTTTGGAACCCATGAGGGCTCCTCCACAGACTGCTCCACTTGCACCTATACAGGGGCAGACTCGGCCATCAGGAGAGGAGGCAGCACTGCGGGTACAGGTTAGGGGGGGGGGTCAACGGTTGAGACGCGGGACTGCTTTGAGTGGAGTCCTCACTTCCATGTCCCCTTCTGCCATCATCCCTCTCTTAGGCCAGGGCAAAATCACTCCCACCACGCTGCTAGACAGCAGGCTGGTGAGCATGATTAAGGTGGCAGAAATGTTGGCATCCAGAGTCCGCACAGCCGTTGTCATGGCCTGAATTTGAGAGCCATGCTTGAAGCTTAATGGAGGCTGCCACTCTCTCCATCAAAGACATTCCTGCACTTACCTGGGCCACCAATCCACTAGCGATGGAGTTGGACTCCTCCATCCTATCTGCTGTTGTAGAGAGTGTGTGTGGCACCTTTTCCATTAAGGTTGACTGTACCTCGATCATTCTTAATTTCAACGATGTCCCCCGGGGTTCACATCCATGTCCAGTTGAGCACAGCTTGCAGATGAGTGTACCCCCTGAGGTGGACTATCCACAGCTGCCCCTGCCACCAGTGTCTGCTCGTGCTCACTTGTGAGTGTTGAATCACCAGGTGAGAACTCAACTAACTGTCTAACATAACCCATCGAAGTGCGAGTATCTGCACTGGTACATTGCTGCTTGTCATGTGACGGTGCATCCTCGGAAGGAATGAGATCCTCTGAGGAATCACTTTCTTTCATCGTGGCTCCTTCCTCTAGAAGGCGCGAAGGCCCTGGAAGACAGCATAATGTTAAATATTTATCAGAGAAGTTACAATCTTTACAATGACCATACTGATGTATGGAACAGTTCAATCATTGATAAAATCAATTCATCATGTATGTGAAAGATGTTAAAGTTCTGCCACCAGCCATCTGCGAGTTGCCAGTCTCTCCACCTCTGATGGATAGGCATGCAACCGTTCGACTTATGTCCATTGCCTCCTCTTCTGCATCTGTCAAGAGTATTCTTTGTGGTGGCTCCCCTCCAGCTCTACTCCTCTTCCATGCATTTTGCACTCTCTTCTCCTACAAGGGGAGAAAGAATGGGCCTGTGAGTGACTGAAGGTGCCATGTTCACCCAATGGATGCATTGCTTTAGGTGAGGCTGACATCGAAACAGATGCACGAGAGGGTGAGTATCAGACGGACTCATCACATTGCATCAGGATTGGGGTGAGTGGCAGTGGTGGTTTCACAAATAGGGAGGTGAGGAAGCGTGTAGAAAGTGAAGGTAAGTTGATGATAAAACTTAAGTGGGTATCAGGAGTGATGTGATGGAGTAGGCTTGCCAACACAGAGTGAGGGGGACGGTGGGGGGTTCTTTTCACAGCATGTGGATGAACCACCAAATGTACTTACTTTTCCAGACCTGCTTAGGTCATTAAACCACTTCCTACATTGAACCCAATGAACACCATGCTCCTGCTGCTCAGCTCCTCTGCCATCTCCAGCTACGCCTTCTTAGTGGCAGAAGCAAGTCACTTCCTCCTGTCAGTTGAGTACAGGACTTCCCTCCTGCTCCTGCCAGTAGCAACTCAAGGGAGGAGTCACTGAAACAGGGTGCTGCCTTGGCTCTATGATGCTGCATTTTCGATGCTCCTCCTTTCTCCATCAAAATCCATTTTTCTAATGGCTCTTTGTATACTCCAGTTTACAGCATGTCATTCGGATGTGCAGTACACCTGCTGTACTGCTTGGAGACGCAAAACCTGGAAGTAAAATTAAGGGCTTTCAATTCAGTTGCGATTGCTCAAACTGACCCGCAAAGATTTTTTCCGGGTTTCCCACGCAACTACTCACCCACCTGCTGGCTTCCCGCGGCCATGTTAAAATCACCCCAGACTATGCAGACCGCAGAGTTAATATGCCGAATGAACCCGGGCGAGCAGTGCTCGCAGAAACTGCGCTTCACAAGGGAAACCACACCTCCACCAGCAATTGGGCAAGAAGAAGAAACTTTGTTGTCTTTACCACCCTTAGAAATTGTGATGGATGTGATGGACTTATTTGAAGACGGCCATAGTAATGATTGTTAAATTCTGAGTGGGTTTTTGATGTGTTAACAGAGAACAACTAATTACCTGGAAAAAAAAAAGAAGAATGTAGGATATTATTACTTCAGGACTTCCAAGACTTTACTGTAAGTTGTTATCATCCATATGGCAGTGGACTTTATATACTTTACAAATGGAATACTTATTTAGGATTGGAAATTATATGAGTTTTTTTCTATTACCAGATCTGCAGCAGCCTCAGATTGGTAGGTAGTGTTATCAATGCAGACAAGATTGAATGTTGCCTGCAATTATTTTCTTTTACTTTACCAGTGATTTTTTTAGGTGGATTTCCATAGACAGATGGTCTAGTTTGGTTGTTTTATTTTCTTCTGTTCTAACTCACACCTCACTGCTTCTTTAAGGTCACTGATTCACAACCAAAGACATTTCTACCTACTTCTACTTCTGGATAATAATTTCAGGCCATACTTCCTTATTGCATTGGTCAAATATTTAATCTTCATAATATCACTGAGCAAAGAAAAAAATGGCAGTTGTCAGTGGTGCTGAATTTCATTGACATTCAGAAGGCGTTTGATAGTGTTTACAGAAATTCACTATGGCAGATTCTTAAAGTATATGGGTTACCTAGAAAAGTCATTAGCATCATCAAGATATAGTACCAAGAAGTACAGCGTATGTTGAAAACAGGCAATGGGCCATCTGACTGGTTCAATATAACTAATGGTGTCAGATAGGCCTGCGTCTTGTTCCCTATGCTTTCTGGCGTTGTAATTGATTTTGTGATGAAACATTCACATAGCATCAAATCAGGCATTGCATGGACCAGTGAAGAACTTGGTGACCTAGACGTTGCAGATAACATCTGCCTCATTAATAAAAATGTAGAAGATATGCAAAGAAAGGCAAACAATCTGGCAGACACAGCCAGAAAAGTTGAGTTATACACTAACAATGCAAAAACCTAGGTCATGAAAGTTAATGTTGATTCTGATGAAGAAATACACCTAGAAGGTGAACGACTGCAAACTGTGCATGCCTTTACCTACTTGGACAATGCGTCGCAAGACGATGAAGACTGCATGTCAGATATCAAAGCTCACACTGGAAAGCCTAGTGGAATGTTTCAAATGCTTTACTTAATCAGGAAATCATATGTGATTGGAGAAAAAGCAAAGTTGAGAATTTTTAAGAGCAGTGTGCTGGCTGTGCTCCTATATGGATTAGAAATGTGACTGTCCAACAAAGATGTGGAGATGCCGGTGATGGACTGGGGTGGACAAATGTAAGGAATCTTACAACACCAGGTTATAGTCCAACAGTTTTATTTGAAAATCACAAGCTTTCGGAGCTTGTGACCTGACGAAGGAGGTAAGCTCCGAAAGCTTGTGATTTTCAAATAAAACTGTTGGACTATAACCTGGTGTTGTAAGATTCCTTACAACTGTCCAACAAAGGCATCCAAAGGAAGCTTAACAGCTTCCAATGTGGTTACCTGTGACAGTTCTTTAATCAGATAATACAAGAAGTGACAAATGAAAGTGTAGTTTAGAGGGCACAGATGCCACCACTGACAATAGCAATCCAGAAGAGAAGATGGACCTATATTGGTCACATTTTGAGAAATAATTGACACACAGATCCCTAAGCAAACATGGAAATGGAAGCCATGAGATAAAAAAAAACTAGAGATTAACCAAGAGGAACTCTACACAACACAATCACAACAGATGCAGTTGAAGTGCACTTGCAAGCTAGAGCTACAGATTAGCCATGATCTAATTGAATGGCGGTACAGGCTCGGGGGCTGAATGGCCTATTCTGTTACTATGTTCCTATGTATTCCTATGGAGGCAAAAGCCCAAGGCAGAATTCAACGGCGTTGATTGGTTACTGCCTTATATACCTCACCAGGAAGAATGATGATGACGATAGTGTTTTCTTCTTCAATCATTTTGGTGAAAAAAAAGTAGATGCAATCAAAAAATGGTGCAAAGTCTGTAGAAATGCAAATCTTGCGATGGTTAAGATAGATTGGTGGTGGGCAGTCAGGACAGTTATTCACTATTTGCATTTGAAAGCTGACCCCATGCTCCCAGTTAATATCACTAAGGCATAGTCTATAAATGATGAAGAGAGAACCAAGGGAGGAACCCTCGGGTACATCAGAGGTGACCATGGGGTCTCAGGAGAAGAAACTACTTTTGAGACAGTATAATTCTATGCTTTGACAAGTTGGAGTGGAACCAGGGGAGAGCATTGCCATGTAGGTGGACTATGGAGGAGAGACGTTTGAGGAGGATGGAGTGGTCGATAGTGTCGAAGGCAACAGAAAAGTTAAAGAAGCTGAGAATGGACAGTGAGACATGGTCGTTGTCACATTGAATTTCATTGACGTCTTTGACCAATGTGGTTTTAGTGCTTTGAGTGAAGCAGAAACCTGAAAAGAGGGATTTGAGCAGGGAAAAGTGGAAGAGACAGGAGTGCAGTTTTGAGGCAACAATGTGTTCTAGGACTTTAGAAAGAAAGGTAATGTTGGTAATTGGAGATAATGCAAAGTTCAAAAGTAAGCTTATGGAAGAGGGAGTGATAACAACCTTTTTGAAAGATGTAGGGACTAAGCTGGAGAATGGGACAGGTTGGTAATGTCGGTGCTCGGGGTATTGAGAAGGGTAAGTTGGGAGGTCAGGAGCTGAGACGGAAAGGGAGGTCAAGTAAGCAGGTTGGGGGTTTCATGGACAAGATATGTTTAAAAATTTAGGGAGTGGAAGAAGGAAGAGAGATTAAGGAATCGAAAGGGTATCCAAAGGAAGGTGTACGGAGAGGAGGTCTTGGAGCAGGGGAATTTTGAGGTGGCAGAGACTGCAGAGCAGTTGCCATCAATTTTGGACATGAGAAAGAGGCCAACAGTTTGTGTTGGAGTTGAGGATGGCAGGTGCAAAGGAAGTCAGTCAGAGTGATAGTTGGTTGTAGAGAAGAGGAATTTAAAGTTGTTCATGTTCTCTGGGATGATTTTGGACTAGTAAGAAGATTTGACGTGGAAAGGGAGCAACAGTAAACCTTGAGGTAATCAAGCCATATTTGGTGATGGATAGACAAGATGATCCCTCACCAAGTTTACTTCAGCTTACATAAAATGGTTTTGAAGCTGTTGTATCAGGAGAGAGGTAGAATGGAAAACTATCTGGGATCAAGAGCTTTAAAGGAGGAGGTGTTGAAATCAAGAGAGGTGTTGATATCACTTTAGATAAATAGTCAGAGGAATGGAAGATTGGAGTGTGAGGGGGATGTGTGAGAAAGTCAAGGAATAGCTTTTTTGAGGGGCGGGAGGTCGTAGTAATGGGAGGGGGCAGAAGCAGGCAAGAGGATACACAAGAGGATGGAGTTGAGGAAGTGATCAGAGAGAGACCTGTCGGTGATACAGAACTTGGAAGTCTCAAGACCACATGTGAGAACATTATCAAAGAAGTGGCTGGGTGTACAAAGGAGGCAGTCAATATAGAGATCGCGGTTGAGAGAGGCGAGGACGGCAACAAAGTTAACTGTGATGGGGGAAGAAAAGTTAAGGTGGAGGTTGAAATCTTTCAGGATGAGACTGAAGGTAGACAGGAAAGAGGGAGATTTGGTACGGAAGGGACCTGGGGGGGCTCATGGGGAGAATCTTGTCAGTAGATGAGGAGGATTTTAAAGGAATGATGGGGGGGTTGGAGGAGAATGAAGTCGTCGAATATGATGAAAGAGGCAGAGGAGTAGGGGGAGAGACAGATGTGGCATTTGGAAATAAGTTCAGTGGTTAAGGCAGCGCAGAAAGTGGAAAATGAAACTAGGCAGTACACCCTCAGTGAGGAGAAAGGAGGTAACATCTGTAAACCAGGTTTTGGTTAGACCAAGGATGTTGATTCGTTCTTCAAGCTTTGGATGAAGGTGGCCTTGTTTGTGATAGAGCTGACATTTTGTAGGGCAGTGCAGAGAGGGAGGATGGATCGAAGCTCATCAGGAGGAGAGAGGAAACAGAGGAGACTCACTTAGGGATAAGGGACATGCATTCATTAACATTGGGACCCAAAAAGGGTCCCTGGGCTTTTTAAGGATGTTGAAGAATACTGCATTTTTTTAAACATCATTTGGGGTTCAGACCATGGCTGTGGACCTACCATTCCAGGATAACTGTTGGATGCACCTGCTGGGAACCTCCATTCCTGAACCTGCCAGGTTCCCTCATCTAAATATTGCCAGTATGTGCCCATAACATTAGGGGCACATTTCAGGTGCCTCTCTGACCGAGAAGGCCAGTAATTCCAGCAGAGGGTGCCTGCTCCAGATAGTGGGGCAGGGGAAGTTGCTCCCCCCCCCCGCAGACAGAATACCCTCAAAGCCCCAGAAAACATTTTAAACAGGTTTAGAGGTTCAGACCATGGACCTGGATGCCTAGGTGAACCCCACACAAACACTGACCAGCAGGCCTGTACCCCTCTTCTCACTTAGGATACTGGCCTGCTGCTGTTCCGCTAGGCTAGGAACTCCCAGGCAGGGAGTCTCCTAACCTGGCCATACCACCTTTGACTGGGGCAGACTCAAGTTCTGCCTCAAATAAAGCCCTTCGAAAGCTGGAGGGCAAGACCAGGATCTGGGGTACCCAGTGCCAACCTAATTTCCAGCCCTTCAACTACTCTCCTGCTGGACTTACACCAGAAGGGCCGTGGAGTTTCAGCCCAAGGAAATTTGTATAATGTCAAGTATCATCTGATTGGATGGCTTAAATTTTAAGCAACAGTGTAAATGAAACCAGTGTAAATAAAACCAGTGTAAAAAACAGTGTAGCCAAACTGATATGCATTCTTTGTAACATTAAATGTCTTTATAACTGATAGCCAGAAGATAGACCCCTTGGCTCCTTAGCTGTCTACACCTCCCATTTCCATACAAATTCATGAGCACATGCAATCCTTCACTAGCAAAATCCAGCGTTTCCAAGTTACAACTTTCAACCAAGTACTTAATCATGTTTAGAATTCTTTGACCAATTTAATTTGCATATTAAGTAGATAGTGCTTTTCCCTGTATCCCTCAATGTATGATTTTATTTTCTCTGTTCTGGCAACTTAATCAGCAAGGGCATAACACTGATTGCATTTGAGGACATCAACCACAGAAAAAAAAGACTTACAAAACACAATACTGAATTTCAATTCTGTTACAGTATCATTTTGTAAATGCCTTTGCTTTCTGTTTTCTGTTGTAATGTCCTATTTTCATTCAATAAAGAAAAATGCCTCAGAGTAAAGCAGGCAAAACCTCCAAACAGTGTCAAGGTTATTAAAAGGATGAAGGGCAGTTGTAATTCTGGCCATAGTACATCAAGTTTTGATATGCTACAGATTTACATCTGCTACAACACAATATATTTTGGGTGGGCAAATTTTTAGAATCATAGAATAGAATCATAGAAGTTTACAACATGGAAACAGGCCCTTCGGCCCAACATGTCCATGTCGCCCAGTTTATACCACTAAGCTAGTCCCAATTGCCTGCCCATGGCCCATATCCCTCTATACCCATCTTACCCATGTAACTGTCCAAATGCTTTTTAAAAGACAAAATTGTAATTAGTTAGATTTTTTTTCTTAGCACAGTGAGAGTGTGTTAAACACGAATTCATTTTTTTAGTTTCTTGCAGCACAGTTACAGAAAGAAACAACTGTGCTCTCTCTTCGTAATTAGAGAAGATACAACTATTGCACCCCTAAGGAGCTAACCAGAATGTTCCTGTAATAATGCTGCGAAATCACCTATTATTCATTCAAATAGGCACACAATGGCATTGATAGCCCGTAGTCAGCCAATCCAGCTGAGGATTATGTAAATTTGAGCAATCATAGAGCAAATAAGGTTACAAAAGTCCACACTAATGAGGCCTTGCTGATTATTGGGCATAGTGTAAGAGGATGGTGAAAAGCTCTCTTCTGTGTGAAAGGTCACTCATAAACACAGGGTCCACCAGCCATGGGAAGTGATGTCTGCTACCTGCTACACAAAGAAGGGAGCAACCTGAGAACATAAAAAATCTTGGCTTGAGAAAAGGCCATTTGGCCCATCCTTTCACAGTCCATGCCTGACTCCATTCCTACCAACATTTCTAAACTATGTTCCAGATTCAATCATCAAATCTATGGACTGAAAACTGGACAGACTTCATTTTGGGCATGTGATCCTCCCCATCCAGTTTTACTCTATGCACTGTGTCCAAACAATTATTTACACTCAAGGGGAAAAAAAAGGAAAATCTACAAATATATCTTTGATTTATCTACAGTTTTCCTTTGTAAAAACTGATGTAAAGAATAAGTCATTAAATTATGGAATGCCTAGAGTTTTAATCTTCATCTTCACACTAGTGTTTATAATTTAACCAACAAACAGTGGAAATCTTCTGAAGATTTAACACACTCAGCAGGATTCTTCTTGAATTATTCCCAATGAGGACTAATTGAAGAATGTTATAAGTCATTTACCTAGCACCTTGATTGCAACTTTTTGATGTTTTAGTAGAATTTGGAGATATTGCCAGTAGATAGCTCGATGAAAAAGTGAACATACCTTTTCATGTTGTTTCAGAGACAAGCTGGGAACTAAATTCAGTAGAGTTGATTATGGTTACATTTGAACATAGCCACAAGGAAACACAGTGGAGAATAAGGAGTAGAACTGACCTTTTTGTTGCACTATGCTTGTCTGAAAGATGGAGATAAACAACTTTACCTGCAAGATGAATTTCAGCATGAGTATTTAATTAATCTGCTTCACTTGCTTGGAGCCTTTTGCAGCTATTGGCTTGGGCTATTCAGCCGCTCTCCTTCCCACAGAAATGAACTGGATGTAATTGATGTCTCCCAATTTATAAAAGAGACACTTGATTGTAACCTCCTTCTAATACTGAGCAAGATAGAATACAGGCTCAAAGATAACTCACAAAATGTAATTTTAGGGAGAGTTAATGGTATTGAAATTAATAATTCTGTTACGATTGATTATACCCTGTCAAAACTATTGATCCAGGTTTTTGAACTGACTGTAAGGAGGCAGTCACATTTTTTTTCCCATCTACTTCATTCATAGTATGTCACCAGGTCGGTTTAGTCATTTACTTGCAGCACTAGTGATGGTTTCCAGGTTTTCAGCACTGCAGAAAGGCAGTGGTTGACATTTCCTCATATAATGCTTCATAACCTGCTGGTCATCCTATCCACACTGATCGTTGTTCTTGAATCAACACCTAACTAAGTTTTATGCAGTTCTCACTTCTTCCATCTTTGCACACTTCAAGGAATACCATTGTTTCTCTTTTGGATCTCTTGAGCCAGTTGGATTCACTCTGCTGAGAGGGAACATCTGGTGGGAATAGTATGACACAAATCATATTAATGAACCTGCAAATGGACTATGGAATATGTGACTCGGTATGCCAAATTTGCACTTATACTAATTATCCTTTATTCGCAGAAAATGCTGGGAATATTCAGCAGGTCAGGCAGCATCTGTGGAGAGAGGAAGGTAGGGATAATGTTTCAGTTTGATCACCTGAATTCTGGATTTCCAGCAAGTGCAATATTTTGCCGTTTGTTTTAGCCTTTATTTGTGCCTTGTCAATCTATTGTTTAATCCTTCTGAGCTAACAAAAGATTTTAAAAAAACAAAAAAAGAGCGTGTAAAACCTTAGGGATATTTCTTTTCTAACCCTTTATTGTAGAAGCATAGGAATAGATTTTCATCTTCACCAGCTGGATGGTAATCTGGCAGAGTGGATTATCTGCCCGTTATGGAAGCTGCCTGATTTTCATTCCATTGATTTCAATGGAATGAAAGTTACTTGGGTTCTACAACAGGCAGCTGCTGCATTGCCAGTTATTGCCCAGGTGGTGAAGATGAAAATCTACCCCGTACAATTTTACAACACTGAAGGAAGCCTATCCTGCCTGTGCCGGCTCTCTGAAACAGTTATCGACTTAGTCTCATTTCCCTGACACGTCCCCATATCCTTTATTTTTTTCTTTATCAAATATTTATCCACTTCCCTATTAAAAGCGACTGTGGATTTTGCTCCCACCACTTTTTCTGATCTGACATTTCATTTTCTAACAAGTCTTTAAAAAAATTATCTAAACCTTTCCCTTTATTTCTTTCTGGTGATGATCTTAAGCTTACATCCTCTAGTAACTGCATTATTAACCTGTGGAAAAAACTTATTCTTGATTTACCTTATCAAAACCACTCATAATTTTAAAGCTATAACAGATCTCCACTTAACCTTTGTTCTTGTAAAAGAGCCCGAGTCTCTCCAGTCTCTCCTCACAACTGAAGCATCTCATACCTGTTATCATTTTAATAAATCTCTTCTGCACCCTTCTCCATGGCCTTGAGTATGGGCCCAAAAGTAACTACAATATTCTAACTATGGATTAGCCAGTGATTTGTACAGGTTTAGCAATACTTATTTGCTATTGTTCTCTATGCTCCTAATAATAAAATCTCAGAACCTATATGCTATTTTTCAGGTTCATCCTTTTCATCTCAATTTTAAAGTGGATAGTTTACCCCAGCCTCAGTGGGAATAAAGCATTTAATACAGATAATTAAGTATTTACAAAAAAAACCTTATTATATATTTTGAATTCTATTCAAAACTTATTTTGAGCACTTTGACTGTTATCAGCAGCAAATCATATATATATATGTATATAACATATTGGTCCAGAAATTGCGCTGAGTGGTGAACGAAACTCGCCCGCCGCTCGTTCGTTATAAACTCACCCCACAAACTATTTGCAGTCTTCTGAGCTCCAACTTGCCTCAATGGTGAGCTGCAAAAAGTCCAGCGGTCTTTCCCAGGCTTCTGTCAACGGTGCGTGAGGGGAAAGGACCGCTCTCTCCCCTCAACCAATCAGCTTGAAGCATCCTCGAAAGTCAGATCCAGGAAGTGAAGCATCCTTCACAAGGCGCGCAGGCTAAGAACCAGGAAGTGACAAAAAGATTAGTAAATTCACTATATAATCAGTTAGAGAAAGTGAAATAAAGAGAGGGTGATCGTAAAAGACAGAGATAAAAAAAGACTGAAAGAGTAAGTAATAAAATTAAAATCTTAAATTTTAAAAATTTTGATTTTGAAATTAATATTGGGGGGAATGAGACTCCACATTTTAAAAAGTTAATTTTCAGTCCCAGAGAGATTGTTTGGCAGTCATTAATACGTCCAACACCGTTAAAAGCTAATTTAGACCTGATATAACTCAGTGTAACTTTTTTTCTGGAGAGATTAGTTAGTTTCCAGCTGGGCAGTGCAGCAAGTTTGTCCCGATCCATTCATTCAGCCGGTGAGCTGTCCTTCCCGCACAGCTTTCAAACGAGCAGGGCAAATGGTAGAGCAATTACCGGATATCTGCATTTGACTGCGCATGTGTGCTCGCCGGAAGTTGCTCTTTCATTTGCCCCTGAAATAGCAGTGAGCCCTGATAGCCTCGCCGTTATTTCATGAGCACTTTCCGGGCCATCTATGGCCAGTGTCATGGGAAATGCTATCTGGTTTGGTGATGAAATGTTTTGAGTCTTTCAATGAAGAATATGAATGTTCCCAAATGTTCGCTATTTGCAGCTCAACAGGTGCTTCATTGGACGGATTTGGCCACCTACTAACAAGTAACTCTCCTCCATGCACTGGCATCTCTACTGCAGGAGGCCTCTGTGCATTCTTGGTTAACTCTTTGATGTATTGTTGCTTCTTCTCTTTAGAATTTAAGAGTAGGCCCCTTTCAATGGCAAGCTCGTGCAACATGCAGCATATGACTATTATCCTGCCAATGCATTGTGCAACACTACCCTCCCTCAACAACGCCCTCTCCCCCACTCCACCCACCCCAAGTGTTCTAATCATTGCAATTGCTGCTTCATATTTCCAATGGCTACTAAATGAGATGACTAATGGGTAGTTTTATGACTTTGCACACTGAATATCTGCATGATTATCCAACATTAATTTAATGGCCATCAAATAGTATACAGACTAGAGTATGCCTGAATGTCTTCACGGTGGCTGAGGCTCCCTGCTGAGAATAAGCAGCTGGAAATTTACCCCTCTCATGGCAGCATTATACCTGCTCTATGGTTTGAAGGTGCAGTGAGAGCATGAGGAAGCATAGGACGCAGTAGATAAGCACAGTTCCTAGGAGCCAGAATCCACAGTATCATAGTAGGTACAGCGCAGGAGATGGCCACTCAGCCCATCATGCCCATGCTGGCTCTTTGAAAGAGCTATCCAACTAGTCCTATTCCCCTGTTCTTTCCCCATAGGCCTGTAATTTTTTTTTCCCTTCAAGTTTTTATCTAATTCCCTTTTGAAAATTACTGTTGAATCTGCTTTCACCACCCTTTCAGACATTGTATTCCAGATCATCACAACTCACTGCATAAAAAAATGCTTCCTCATGTTGCCTTTGGCTCTTTTGCTGATCACCTAAATCTGTGTCCTCTGGTTACCGACCCTTCTGCCACTGGAAACAGTTTCTCCTTATTTACTCTTTCAAAACCGTTCATGATTTTGAACACCTCTATCAAATCTCCCCTTAACCTTCTCTGTTCTAAGCAGTACAACCCCAGCTTCTCCAGTCTCTTCGCATAACTGAAGTCCCTCATCCCTGGTACCAGTCTAGTAAATCTCTTCAACATCCTATCTAAGGCCTTGACATCCTTCCTAAAGTGCGGTGCCCAGAATTGAACACAATACTCCAGCTGAGGCCTAACCAGTGTTTTATAAAGGTTTAGCATAATGTCTTTGCTTTTGTATTCTATGTCTCTATTAGTAAAGTCCAGGATCCCATATGCTTTTTAACAGCCTTCTCAACTTGTCCTGCTACCTTCAAAGATTTGTGTATGAGCACCCCCAGGTCTCTCTGTTCCTGCACTCCCTTTAAAATTGTACCATTTAGTTTATATTGCCTCTTCTCATTCTTCTTACCAAAATGTATCACTTCACACTTCTCTGCGTTAAATTTCATCTGCCATATGTCTGCCCGTTTCACAAGTCTATCTTTGTGCTCCTGAAGTCTGTTACTATCCTCCGCATTGTTTACTACATTTCTGAGTTTCTTGTCATCTGCAAACTTTGAAATTGTACCCTCTATACCCAAGTCCAGGTCATTAACATATATTAAAATATTTCCAAAATGTCCTCTCATTGAAGGATTTGTAACAGGTTACTTTGCCTCAAGTTATAGCTATTGTGAGTCCAGTCAAGGAAGTGTGCATTGATGTGTATGATCTTCAGGCAGTGGAGGCAGACTATTTGCACATTCACTGAAAAGAATCTTGAGGCTTAGTGCTGCATACTGTGTTAGTGCTTGAATGGCTACACATGTGCAATCTATTGTGCCTTGGATTCTGTGTAAGCCACTACAATCTTAAAATTGAATACGTCTCTTCTGAGGCTTGCTGAAATGAATTAAAGGTGACAGAAGAGGGCATTTGTTATTTCCTTCTGCATTGAATAGCATACTGACTCACTCTCTGTATCCCCAGCATTTACCTGGAAACTTTTCATTGAAAAAGAATTGTTACATTGTGGACCCACGTTAATGCGAATGCAAAATTTCCAGGGAGGTGAGAAGTAAGTAAAAGAAAACTTTAAACACAATTCCTCAAGTAATGCCAGAATAGTTGTTGTGATCTGAATGCACTGCCTGAAAGGGTGGTGGAAGCAGATTCAACAATAACTTTCAAAAGGGAATTGGATAAATACTTGAAGGGGAAAAATTTGCAGGGCTATGGGGGAATAGCAGGGGCGTGGGACTAATTGGATATCCCCTTCAAAGAGCCAGCTCAGGCACGATGGACTGAATGGTCTCCTTTTGTACCATATGATTCTATTATTCTAATAAATTGATCAGTACCACTATACCATGCACAATTCCGACTGCAAAATGATTGTTGTTGTTGTTGTTTCTGATTCTGTTTATCTTTTAAATTTAAACCAAAATCTAAATTAGAACATAAGAACATAAGAAATTGGAGCAGGAGTAGGCCAATCGGCCCCTCGAGCCTGCTCCGCCATTCAATAAGATCATGGCTGATCTGATCCCAACCACAAATCTAAAGAACACAAGAAGTCGGAGCAGGACCCGGCCACATAGCCCCTGGGCCCTCTCCGCCACCCACAGGGCATTGACCGATCCGAACTCAGCTTCATGTCCAATTTCCTGCCCGCTCCCCATAACCCCTAATTCCCTTTACTTCTAGAAATTGCCCTGCTTCTACTGCCTGAAGGGTCACCATGTTGCACTTTGTGACTGTCTTAGAGCATTTGTCCAACTGTTGGTGTACCTTATAAGCTCACACAGTTGTAAAAGAAAATGACATGTCAAAACACGCAGCATGCTAAAAATAAATACATGGCTTTAGTTTTTGTCAACTTCATTTTAATTTTTTTTATTCAACATTAGAATGGATTAAGAAACATGAAAGAATCAAGAAGAGACATGAAACAAATACAACACTTGCAAGTCACTGAAATAAAGTGCATGTGGAGAATCGATAAATTTTGCAGCTTTCACACACATGATAAACTGGTAACTTAACAAACTGGTAAACTGAAAGGGAATGATTCAAAGCTGTAATCAAACATAGGGTTTCAGGTGACATTCACAAACTGTTCAAGCTTCATTCTCTTTGCTCATTATTTCATTTTGAACTGCTCGATTAGACTACAGATATGTAATTACTCTCTGCTGTCCATTATTTTATGTATTTTGTTCATTCATATTCAATTTCTTTTCAGCACTTTCCATCTCTGCTTGTATCTTTTCATTTCTATGCTGACCTGTCTTTCAAATCAGCTGCTGCCATTTGATAGTCCTTTTTAAATTAAAAACAAAATTCTAATTACTTTTCCTTTGTGCTTGTGCTATTTTCCGTTGGTTTTCATTTCCTTATTTGGTTTCTAACCTTTTCTCCCACACGGCCAAGCTTGTTTTGTAAGTAAGAGTGACAGGATTCATAATGACTGTGATCAGCGACCATCAGTGAAGGAATTGGTTGTGCTTGTCCAGTGATCAAAGCAACTTCACATGCTGTATTCACGCTTACAGCAAGTATAATGATAGTGTCTGCATGGTCCTCAGCAACCAATTTAACCTGCAAAGAATCAGAAGAGCAAAGAAGGGAGAGAAAATCAAAAGTTGATATTCAATTCAATTGGTGAATGCACCACCCATTGTGCTGCTGAGTATATAGACTAGGAATGCCCCAAGTATGATCTAATGTCTATGCTGAGTTAGCTACTCTCAGCTGTGGTATTGCAGGGCACTATGATGGGTTTTCAGTGTCATTGGCTTAGGAAAGGAAAATCAACCAAAGTTCCCAATCCTGTTTGCTATCCAGTGACTCTTGCTGGAAAGTTGGCAAGTTTGTCAGGGTGCTCTCCTTACTCAAACCGCCTACTGACTTTCAATATCTACACTCGCACATGAAGAATTTGATGTGATACTGGACAGCTGCCCGTGGATCTCCAGCCCAGCATAAGTCAGTACCTTCAAAAAAACTTCTTACTTGGACGAACTGTGTTTTGCTGAAACAAATACTTTTACCAGAACAAAAGGAAAACCAGGCCAGACGAAAGGCATTTAACCCATTCAAGCCCATCTCTCTAGAACTTAAACTCTCCCATGTTAACATTCAACTATATTTTGTTTTTGTCAGTACTACTCTGCCTGGAAAAAAACTTTTTTCACTCTTTGGGCAAATTTAATTTAATTTTCACTAATTTCTACTTATGTTCCTAACTTACTTTAGGATGAATCTGAGGACCTGTATTTTAGTTCAAATGTCACTAGCATGGTTGCTTCAGTATTAAATAAAATTAATTCTGATTGTCTGCATTCTGTTGTGTATAAAAAATGCGTCATGAGTGATTATAGAGAAAAAAGTATTGCACTGAGAATGCATGATTTAATGTTAGCTTCTTCATTTTGTTGATTTTTCCATTGAGAAGGGATGAAATGTATAAGTAAATAGCTATGTTTTGATTTAAAATCATATTTGGTATGATTTTGCTCATGCTCAGAATTTGTGGGCATTGGATTACTTTGAAATGTTTTAAACTGAACAGATGCTCCCATCAGCTGAGGCAGAAAGTTAGAAAAGGAGATAAATTACTAAACAAATATCTATGGAAGAGCTGTGCAAATGATTCCTCATGATCACCAGCTTAATACAATTGTGGATTGTGCAACACTTTTGCTTACAAACCTGCTGAATAAACTAATCTTAATCACTAATAAAAAGTATGTTTATCTGTTTCCATCATTCTTCACAACAGATGCTAACGACCTTATGGAAGTCTCCCTTGATTTCCCTTAAAGTCTGACTTCTCATAATTTTGGAATTTCTGCACAGATGGTTATAGAAATTGGAAATGTAAATGAACCACAACTTCTACAAAGTGGCCCACATCCAATATTAGGAACTGTGAGGGCTAATTTAGGACTGCCATTAACTTTGCCCCCTCTCCTTTCATCCCTCACAATTTTGTCTCTTCCTTGCTTGCTCTGGTGGAGATATGTTTCTGTCATTGCTGATCAGCCTCGAGTAACTCATCCAATTGGCCACTGTACATGTTGTAAGCAAAAGGGTTAATGAAATTGTCTTGAAGTCTCTTTATATTAACTTTTAGCTTTTACCTGTTAAGTGAGTTTCAAAGTTCAGTTAACCAGTGGGAATTAGAAGTTACCAGAGACATTTAGCTGATAAGGATTCAGCTACAAGCTTCCTTTGTCCTAGCCCTGTAGATCTCTCAGCTGTCCCACCAGGAGACATCCTCCAAGGCCGCATCTGCGTTAGGAATGTGGTCAAGTGATAATGTCGCCTGTAGGGGGCCTTTGATCATTAATCTCTCTGTCACTGTGTCCAGTTGAATGATTTGATTAACAGTTTAGTCAAGGCAAAGCGAGAACAAAGTTTGGGGAGTTATTCTTGTTAAAACTGCAGTTATCAATGAGGGTGAACAGCTAATTGAATGAGGTAATGCCATGAAACATATAGATTGCCACGTAGCCAGGTTGGGAAAAAGGTATAAAAGAAGGGTGTTAGGAGAGATATCTGAGAATTTGATGAGGCCTGATCAGCCATGAAACCCTCAAGCTCGAAAATTGGAATGTGCGAATTCTCCGGTGAACTCACAAGGTATCGGAGTAAGTGTGCTGTTAAGTGTATTTGTAACTATTGTCAAATAATAGATACCACTGTATGCTTAATACTCTGTGAACCTTAACAATAAATGCTTTTGAGGAGTAACTTATAAATTTATAAATAAAAACACCGATCCTCTAACAATGTGTAAGCCAAGAAAGCGACAAAATATTCACTCAGTTCATAATGTACTTGGGATTGGGTGTAGTGGTAAATAACCTGGGAATCCAGGTTATTTTCCCCTTTCTCGCCCAGGACCACTGAGACTGTGGGGGTAATTTTCCAATATGGCGAAGAACCTCACCTCTGCTAGCACATTTGCAAAATTGTGAGTCCATTACCCTCAATGTTCCAACCGGATGGACCAAAAACTGCAGGTAGTGTGCATGATTTTCTGATACGTGGTGGTGGTGAGTGAGGTTCCTCTTCACCAATGCGTACTTGATTAGTTGTACAATTGTTACTTTTAGAGGGGGAAGAATGTGTTGGTGCTCAGGGTGCTCAAGGAAGAGTGTGTTATCTTGCCTGCTTTGGTCAGGTCACTAAACTTTTTGCAACACTGGCCTGCAGTCCTGGGGGTGAGGGGGTTGGCACTCAGTGTCTATGTGACCTTCCTCCACATGATATGACTGCCTCTTGGCCGAGTCCCTGGCATGGACATCTGGTAGTCTGTCTCTCCTGAACTCTATTAACATTATGGAGCATTTGCAGGTCCATTTCTGACGCTGATCACAGCCCTCTGGAGTTTAGAAGAATGAGAGGTGATCTCATTGAAACAAGGAAGTTTCTAAGAGGGCTTGATATGGTAAATGATGAGAGAGTTGTCCTATGAGGAGAGGTGAGTAGAATGGGCCTATACTCTCTGGACTTTAGAAGAATGAGAGGTGATCTCATTGAAACAAGGAAGTTTCTAAGAGGGCTTGATATGGTAAATGCTGAGAGTCTAGAACTAGGGGACATAGACTCAGGATAAGGGGTCAGACATTTAGGACTGAGATGAGGAGGAATTTCTTCATTCAGAGAGTGGTAAATCTTTTTCACTTCTCCTCTGAACTTTCTATATTCAGCCTGGTTCTCACTTGTGTTTTCAACCTGATATCTGTCATACGCTCCTATTATCTGCTTCATCTTACTCTATCTTTTTTGCCATCCAGGGATCTCTGGCTTTAGTTACCTTTCTCCCGTGTGGGATCAGGCGGGTAAGTGGAGTTGAGGTTGAAGATTAGCCATGATCTTGTTGAATGGCGGAGCAGGCTTGAAGGGCCGTATGGCCTACTCCTGTTCCTATTTCTTATGTTCTTAATAGAACCACTTTGTTTACATTTTGGACAACTGAGGCATTCTTTTGTGAACAATGAAAGAATCACAGACTGCAAGATATATTAAAGTGAATTACATTTATTAAGTGTTGCAGTAGTTGTGGTGTACATATTTAATCTGTTATGCTGGTAATATAGCCACTTGTGAATTTCTTTGTGTTGGTTGTCTATGTTCATGCAAACTA
Source organism: Heptranchias perlo (assembly GCF_035084215.1). Classification (NCBI taxonomy): domain Eukaryota; kingdom Metazoa; phylum Chordata; class Chondrichthyes; order Hexanchiformes; family Hexanchidae; genus Heptranchias; species Heptranchias perlo. The sequence goes on from NC_090327.1 coordinate 89,025,710, forward strand.
AATGCTCCTTTAATTGAGGAAATATTAGTAGTAGGTGGATGCATAAGCAGCTGGAATGTTGCAAAGGATGTGGAAGGCCTCTGAAAAATCCTGATGGATCTGACAGGGATATTCTTTCCTGGATTGCTGTGGGTTTATTGTCGTCAGGAAGAACACCCATTGTGACTTGTGCAGAGCTATATGATGTCACAGAATTGCCACTGAATTGGGTGCCAAATGACTGTTGTCTGCTAATCCAAATATGCTACTTCTACAAAGCATGTTACAATGCCAACTGACTTGTCTGATCATAGAATAGTGGACACGTATGATCTCTTCTTGGTTACCAAGTGAGCTGCAGCTGGCCATGACTCAATTTTTGGAATGTGGACCTCAAAGCTTCTACTTGAGCATACGAACATACAAAATTGATGGGGCAGGAAAAGACCAGCTGGTCCATCACGCCGATCTGATACTACCCGTTTTAGACTATCGGGTGGGGTGTATAACAGGCGACCGATCTGATATTACCCATTTTACACTATCGGGTGGGGTGTATAACGAGCGACCGATCTGATATTACCCATTTTACACTATCGGGTGGGGTGTATAACAGGCGACCGATCTGATATTATCCATTTTAGACTATCGGGTGGGGTGTATAACAGGCGTCGGATCTGATATTATCCATTTTACACTATCGGGTGGGGTGTATTACAGGCGACCGATCTGATATTACCCATTTTACACTATCGGGTGGGGTGTATAACAGGCGACCGATCTGATATTATCCATTTTAGACTATCGGGTGGGGTGTATAACGGGCGACCGATCTGATATTATCCATTTTACACTATCGGGCGGGGTGTATAACAGGCGACCGATCTGATATTACCCATTTTATACTATCGGGTGGGGTGTATAACGAGCGACCGATCTGATATTACCCATTTTACACTATCAGGCAGGGTGTATAACGAGCGACCGATCTGATATTACCCATTTTACACTATCGGGTGGGGTGTATAACGAGCGACCGATCTGATATTACCCATTTTATACTATCGGGTGGGGTGTATAACGAGCGACCGATCTGATATTACCCATTTTACACTATCAGGCAGGGTGTATAACAGGCGACCGATCTGATATTATCCATTTTACACTATCGTGTGGGGTGTATAACGAGCGACCGATCTGATATTATCCATTTTACACTATCAGGCGGGGTGTATAACGAGCGACCGATCTGATATTATCCATTTTACACTATCGTGTGGGGTGTATAACGAGCGACCGATCTGATATTATCCATTTTGCACTATCGGGCAGTGTGTATAACGGGCGACTGATCTGATATTATCCATTTTACAGTATCGTGGGGGGTGCATAACAGGCGACCGATCTGATATTACCCATTTTACACTATCGGGCGGGGTGTATAACGAGCGACCGATCTGATATTACCCATTTTACACTATCGGGCGGGGTGTATAACGGGCGACCGATCTGATATTACCCATTTTACACTATCGGGCGGGGTGTATAACGAGCGACCGATCTGATATTACCCATTTTACACTATCGGGTGGGGTGTATAACGAGCGACCGATCTGATATTACCCATTTTACACTATCGGGCGGGGTGTATAACGAGCGACCGATCTGATATTACCCATTTTACACTATCGGGTGGGGTGTATAACGAGCGACCGATCTGATATTATCCATTTTACACTATCGGGCGGGGTGTATAACGAGCGACCGATCTGATATTACCCATTTTACACTATCGGGTGGGGTGTATAACGGGCGACCGATCTGATATTATCCATTTTACACTATCGGGCAGGGTGTATAACGAGCGACCGATCTGATATTATCCATTTTACACTATCGGGTGGGGTGTATAACGAGCGACCGATCTGATATTATCCATTTTACACTATCGGGCAGGGTGTATAACAGGCGACCGATCTGATAGTATCCATTTTACACTATCGGGTGGGGTGTATAACGAGCGACCGATCTGATATTATCCATTTTACACTATCGGGCAGGGTGTATAACAGGCGACCGATCTGATAGTATCCATTTTACACTATCGGGCAGGGTGTATAACGGGCGACCGATCTGATATTATCCATTTTACACTATCGGGTGGGGTGTATAACAGGCGACCGATCTGATATTACCCATTTTACACTATCGGGTGGGGTGTATAACGGGCGACCGATCTGATATTATCCATTTTACACTATCGGGCAGGGTGTATAACGAGCGACCGATCTGATATTATCCATTTTACACTATCGGGCAGGGTGTATAACAGGCGACCGATCTGATATTACCCATTTTACACTATCGGGTGGGGTGTATAACGGGCGACCGATCTGATATTACCCATTTTACACTATCGGGCAGGGTGTATAACAGGCGACCGATCTGATATTATCCATTTTACACTATCGGGCGGGGTTTATAACAGGCGACCGATCTGATATTATCCATTTTACACTATCGGGTGGGGTGTATAACGGGCGACCGATCTGATATTACCCATTTTACACTATCGGGCAGGGTTTATAACAGGCGACCGATCTGATATTATCCATTTTACACTATCGGGCAGGGTGTATAACGAGCGACCGATCTGATAGTATCCATTTTACACTATCGGGCAGGGTGTATAACGAGCGACCGATCTGATATTATCCATTTTACACTATCGGGCAGGGTGTATAACGAGCGACCGATCTGATATTATCCATTTTACACTATCGGGTGGGGTGTATAACGAGCGACCGATCTGATATTATCCATTTTACACTATCGGGTGGGGTGTATAACGAGCGACCGATCTGATATTACCCATTTTACACTATCGGGCAGGGTGTATAACGGGCGACCGATCTGATTTAACCCATTTTACACTATCGGGTGGAGTGTAAAACGGGCGACCGATCTGATATTATCCATTTTACACTATCGGGAGGGGTGTATAACGGGCGACCGATCTGATATTATCCATTTTACACTATCGTGTGGGGTGTATAACAGGCGATCGATCTGATATTATCCATTTTACACTATCGGGAGGGGTGTATAACGGGCAACCGATCTGATAGTATCCATTTTACACTATCGTGTGGGGTGTATAACGGGCGATCGATCTGATATTATCCATTTTACACTATCGAGTGGGGTGTAAAACGGGCGACCGATCTGATATTATCCATTTTACACTATCGGGTGGGGTGTATAACGAGCGACCGATCTGATATTATCCATTTTACACTATCGTGTGGGGTGTATAACGGGCAACCGATCTGATAGTATCCATTTTACACTATCGTGTGGGGTGTATAACGAGCGACCGATCTGATATTATCCATTTTACACTATCGTGTGGGGTGTATAACGGGCAACCGATCTGATAGTATCCATTTTACACTATCGTGTGGGGTGTATAACGGGCGATCGATCTGATATTATCCATTTTACACTATCGGGTGGGGTGTATAACGAGCGTCCGAACTGATATTATCCATTTTACACTATCGGGTGGGGTGTATAACGAGCGACCGAACTGATATTATCCATTTTACACTATCGGGTGGGGTGCATAACGAGCGACCAAACTGATATTATCCATTTTACACTATCGGGTGGGGTGTATAACAGGCGACCGATCTGATATTACCCATTTTACATTATCGTGTGGGGTGTATAACGAGCGACTGATCTGATATTATCCATTTTACACTATCGGGCAGGGTGTATAACAGGCGACCGATCTGATATTATCCATTTTACACTATCGGGTGGGGTGTATAACGGGTGACCGATCTGATATTATCCATTTTACACTATCGGGCAGGGTGTATAACGAGCGACCGATCTGATATTATCCATTTTACACTATCGGGCAGGGTGTATAATGAGCGACCGATCTGATATTACCCATTTTACACTATCGGGCGGGGTGTATAACAGGCGACCGATCTGATATTACCCATTTTACACTATCGGGCGGGGTGTATAACAGGCGACCGATCTGATATTATCCATTTTACACTATCGGGTGGGGTGTATAACGGGCGACCGATCTGATATTATCCATTTTACACTATCGGGCGGGGTGTATAACGAGCGACCGAACTGATATTATCCATTTTACACTATCGGGTGGGGTGTATAACGGGCGATCGATCTGATATTATACATTTTACACTATCGGGCGGGGTGTATAACGGGCGACCGATCTGATATTATCCATTTTACACTATCGGGAGGGGTGTATAACAGGCGACCGATCTGATATTATCCATTTTACACTATCGGGTGGGGTGTATAACAGGCGACCGATCTGATATTATCCATTTTACACTATCGGGAGGGGTGTATAACAGGCGACCGATCTGATATTATCCATTTTACACTATCGGGAGGGGTGTATAACGAGCGACCGATCTGATATTATCCATTTTACACTATAGGGCGGGGTGTATAACGGGCGACCGATCTGATATTATCCATTTTACACTATCAGGAGGGGTGTATAACAGGCGACCGATCTGATATTAACCATTTTACACTATCGGGAGGGGTGTATAACAGGCGACCGATCTGATATTATCCATTTTACACTATCGGGCGGGGTGTATAACGGGCGACCGATCTGGTATTATCCATTTTACACTATCGGGAGGGGTGTATAACAGGCGACCGATCTGATATTATCCATTTTACACTATCGGGTGGGGTGTATAACGGGCGACCGATCTGATATTATCCATTTTACACTATCGGGAGGGGTGTATAACAGGCGACCGATCTGATATTACCCATTTTACACTATCGGGTGGGGTGTATAACAGGCGACCGATCTGATATTATCCATTTTACACTATCGGGCAGGGTGTATAACAGGCGACCGATCTGATATTATCCATTTTACACTATCGGGCAGGGTGTATAACAGGCGACCGATCTGATATTATCCATTTTACACTATCGGGCAGGGTGTATAACAGGCGACCGATCTGATATTATCCATTTTACACTATCGGGTGGGGTGTATAACGAGCGACCGATCTGATATTATCCATTTTACACGATCGGGCAGGGTGTATAACAGGCGACCGATCTGATATTATCCATTTTACACTATCGGGAGGGGTGTATAACGGGCGACCGATCTGATATTATCCATTTTACACTATCGGGTGGGGTGTATAACGAGCGACCGATCTGATATTATCCATTTTACACTATCGGGTGGGGTGTATAACGGGCGATCGATCTGATATTATCCATTTTACACTATCGGGTGGGGTGTATAACGGGCGACCGATCTGATATTATCCATTTTACACTATCGGGCGGGGTGTATAACGGGCGACCGATCTGATATTATCCATTTTACACTATCGGGTGGGGTGTATAACGAGCGACCGATCTGATATTATCCATTTTACACTATCGGGTGGGTTGTATAACGGGCGATCGATCTGATATTATCCATTTTACACTATCGGGTGGGGTGTATAACGGGCGACCGATCTGATTTTACCCATTTTACACTATCGGGTGGGGTGTATAACGAGCGACCGATCTGATATTATCCATTTTACACTATCGGGTGGGGTGTATAACGGGCGATCGATCTGATATTATCCATTTTACACTATCGTGTGGGGTGTTTTACGGGCGACCGATCTGATATTACCCATTTTACACTATCGGGTGGGGTGTATAACAGGCGACCGATCTGATATTACCCATTTTATACTATCGGGCAGGGTGTATAACGGGCGACCGATCTGATATTATCCATTTTAGACTATCGGGTGGGTTGTATAACGGGCGACCGATCTGATATTATCCATTTTACACTATCGGGTGGGGTGTATAACAGGCGACCGATCTGATATTACCCATTTTACACTATCGGGCAGGGTGTATAACGGGCGACCGATCTGATATTATCCATTTTACACTATCGGGTTGGGTGTATAACAGGCGACCGATCTGATATTACCCATTTTACACTATCGGGTGGGGTGTATAACAGGCGACCGATCTGATATTACCCATTTTACACTATCGGGCAGGGTGTATAACGGGCGACCGATCTGATATTATCCATTTTACACTATCGGGTTGGGTGTATAACAGGCGACCGATCTGATATTACCCATTTTACACTATCGGGTGGGGTGTATAACAGGCGACCGATCTGATATTATCCATTTTATACTATCGGGCAGGGTGTATAACGAGCGACCGATCTGATATTATCCATTTTATGCTATCGGGCAGGGTGTATAACGGGCGACCGATCTGATATTACCCATTTTATACTATCGGGCAGGGTGTATAACGGGCGACCGATCTGATATTATCCATTTTACACTATCGGGTGGGGTGTATAACAGGCGACCGATCTGATATTACCCATTTTACACTATCGGGTGGGGTGTATAACGGGCGATCGATCTGATATTATCCATTTTACACTATCGGGCAGGGTGTATAACAGGCGACCGATCTGATATTACCCATTTTACACGATCGGGTGGGGTGTATAACGGGCGATCGATCTGATATTATCCATTTTACACTATCGGGTGGGGTGTATAACAGGCGACCGATCTGATATTACCCATTTTATGCTATCGGGCAGGGTGTACAACGGGCGACCGATCTGATATTATCCATTTTACACTATCGGGTGGGGTGTATAACGGGCGATCGATCTGATATTATCCATTTTACACTATCGGGTGGGGTGTATAACAGGCGACCGATCTGATATTACCGATTTTATACTATCGGGTGGGGTGTATAACAGGCGATCGATCTGATATTATCCATTTTACACAATCGGGTGGGGTGTATAACGGGCGACCGATCTGATATTATCCATTTTACACTATCGGGCAGGGTGTATAACGGGCGACCGATCTGATATTACCCATTTTACACTATCGGGTGGGGTGTATAACAGGCGACCGATCTGATATTATCCATTTTATACTATCGGGCAGGGTGTATAACGGGCGACCGATCTGATATTATCCATTTTACACTATCGGGTGGGGTGCATAACGGGCGACCGATCTGATATTACCCATTTTACACTATCGGGTGGGGTGTATAACAGGCGACCGATCTGATATTATCCATTTTACACTATCGGGCGGGGTGTATAACGGGCGACCGATCTGATATTACCCATTTTACACTATCGGGTGGGGTGTATAACGGGCGATCGATCTGATATTATCCATTTTACACTATCGTGTGGGGTGTATAACAGGCGATCGATCTGATATTATCCATTTTACACTATCGGGTGGGGTGTATAACGGGCGACCGATCTGATATTATCCATTTTACACTATCGGGTGGGGTGTATAACGGGCGACCGATCTGATATTATCCATTTTACACTATCGGGTGGGGTGTATAACGGGCGATCGATCTGATATTATCCATTTTACACTATCGGGCAGGGTGTATAACGGGCGATCGATCTGATATTACCCATTTTACACTATCAGGCGGGGTGTATAACGAGCGACCGATCTGATATTACCAATTTTACACTATCAGGTGGGGTGTATAACGGGCGACCGATCTGATATTACCCATTTTACACTATCGGGTGGGGTGTATAACGGGCGATCGATCTGATATTATCCATTTTACACGATCGTGTGGGGTGTACAACAGGCGATCGATCTGATATTATCCATTTTACACTATCGGGTGGGGTGTATAACGGGCGATCGATCTGATATTATCCATTTTACACTATCGGGTGGGGTGTATAACAGGCGACCGATCTGATATTACCCATTTTATACTATCGGGTGGGGTGTATAACAGGCGATCGATCTGATATTATCCATTTTACACAATCGGGTGGGGTGTATAACGGGCGACCGATCTGATATTATCCATTTTACACTATCGGGCAGGGTGTATAACGGGCGACCGATCTGATATTACCCATTTTACACTATCGGGTGGGGTGTATAACAGGCGACCGATCTGATATTATCCATTTTATACTATCGGGCAGGGTGTATAACGGGCGACCGATCTGATATTATCCATTTTACACTATCGGGTGGGGTGTATAACGGGCGACCGATCTGATATTACCCATTTTACACTATCGGGTGGGGTGTATAACGAGCGACCGATCTGATATTATCCATTTTACACTATCGGGCGGGGTGTATAACGGGCGACCGATCTGATATTACCCATTTTACACTATCGGGTGGGGTGTATAACGGGCGATCGATCTGATATTATCCATTTTACACTATCGTGTGGGGTGTATAACAGGCGATCGATCTGATATTATCCATTTTACACTATCGGGTGGGGTGTATAACGGGCGACCGATCCGATATTATCCATTTTACACTATCGGGCAGGGTGTATAACGGGCGATCGATCTGATATTACCCATTTTACACTATCAGGCGGGGTGTATAACGGGCGACCGATCTGATATTACCAATTTTACACTATCGGGTGGGGTGTATAACGAGCGACCGATCTGATATTACCAATTTTACACTATCAGGCGGGGTGTATAACGGGCGACCGATCTGATATTACCCATTTTACACTGTCGGGTGGGGTGCATAACGGGCGATCGATCTGATATTATCCATTTTACACTATCGGGTGGAGTGTATAACGAGCGACCGATCTGATATTATCCATTTTACACTATCGGGTGGAGTGTATAACGAGCGACCGATCTGATATTATCCATTTTACACTATCGGGTGGAGTGTATAACGAGCGACCGATCTGATATTATCCATTTTACACTATCGGGCGGGGTGTATAACAAGCGACCGATCTGATATTACCCATTTTACACTATCGGGCAGGGTGTATAACAGGCGACCGATCTGATATTATCCATTTTACACGATCGGGCAGGGTGTATAACAGGCGACCGATCTGATATTATCCATTTTACACTATCGGGTGGGGTGTATAACGAGCGACCGATCTGATATTATCCATTTTACACTATCGGGTGGGGTGTATAACGGGCGACCGATCTGATAGTATCCATTTTACACTATCGGGTGGGGTGTATAACGGGCAACCGATCTGATATTACCCATTTTACACTATCGGGTGGGGTGTATAACGAGCGACCGATCTGATATTATCCATTTTACACTATCGGGTGGGGTGTATAACGAGCGACCGATCTGATATTACCCATTTTACACTATCGGGTGGGGTGTATAACAGGCGACCGATCTGATATTACCCATTTTACACTATCGGGTGGGGTGTATAACAGGCGACCGATCTGATATTATCCATTTTACACTATCGGGTGGGGTGTATAACAGGCGACCGATCTGATATTATCCATTTTAGACTATCGGGAGGGGTGTATAACAGGCGACCGATCTGATATTATCCATTTTACAATATCGGGTGGGGTGTATAACAGGCGACCGATCTGATATTATCCATTTTACACTATCGGGTGGGGTGTATAACGAGCGACCGATCTGATATTATCCATTTTACACTATCGGGTGGGGTGTATAACGAGCGACCGATCTGATATTATCCATTTTACACTATCGGGTGGGGTGTATAACAGGCGACCGATCTGATATTATCCATTTTACACTATCGGGCAGGGTGTATAACGGGCGACCGATCTGATATTATCCATTTTACACTATCGGCTGGGGTGTATAACAGGCGACCGATCTGATATTATCCATTTTACACTATCGGGCAGGGTGTATAACAGGCGACCGATCTGATATTATCCATTTTACACTATCGGGTGGGGTGTATAACAGGCGACCGATCTGATATTATCCATTTTACACTATCGGGTGGGGTGTATAACGGGCGATCGATCTGATATTATCCGTTTTACACTATCGGGTGGGGTGTATAACAGGCGACCGATCTGATATTATCCATTTTACACTATCGGGTGGGGTGTATAACGGGCGATCGATCTGATATTACCCATTTTACACTATCGGGTGGGGTGTATAACGGGCGACCGATCTGATATTACCCATTTTACACTATCGGGTGGGGTGTATAACGGGCGACCGATCTGATATTATCCATTTTACACTATCGGGTGGGGTGTATAACGAGCGACCGATCTGATATTATCCATTTTACACTATCGGGTGGGGTGTATAACAGGCGACCGATCTGATATTATCCATTTTACACTATCGGGTGGGGTGTATAACGGGCGATCGATCTGATATTACCCATTTTACACTATCGGGTGGGGTGTATAACGGGCGACCGATCTGATATTACCCATTTTATACTATCGGGTGGGGTGTATAACGGGCGATCGATCTGATATTACCCATTTTACACTATCGTGTGGGGTGTATAACGGGCGATCGATCTGATATTACCCATTTTACACTATCGGGTGGGGTGTATAACGGGCGACCGATCTGATATTATCCATTTTACACTATCAGGTGGGGTGTATAACAGGCGACCGATCTGATATTATCCATTTTACACTATCGGGTGGGGTGTATAACGGGCGACCGATCTGATATTACCCATTTTACACTATCGGGCAGGGTGTATCACAGGCGACCGATCTGATATTACCCATTTTACACTATCGGGTGGGGTGTATAACAGGCGACCGATCTGATATTACCCATTTTACACTATCGGGCAGGGTGTATAACGGGCGACCGATCTGATATTACCCATTTTACACTATCGGGTGGGGTGTATAACGAGCGACCGATCTGATATTATCCATTTTACACTATCGGGTGGGGTGTATAACAGGCGACCGATCTGATATTACCCATTTTACACTATCGGGCAGGGTGTATAACGGGCGACCGATCTGATATTACCCATTTTACACTATCGGGCAGGGTGTATAACGGGCGACCGATCTGATATTACCCATTTTACACTATCGGGTGGGGTGTATAACGAGCGACCGATCTGATATTATCCATTTTACACTATCGGGTGGGGTGTATAACGGGCGACCGATCTGATATTACCCATTTTACACTATCGGGTGGGGTGTATAACGAGCGACCGATCTGATATTACCAATTTTACACTATCAGGTGGGGTGTATAACGGGCGACCGATCTGATATTACCCATTTTACACTATCGGGTGGGGTGTATAACGGGCGACCGATCTGATATTATCCATTTTACACTATCGGGCGCCGTGTATAACAGGCGACCGATCTGATATTATCCATTTTACACTATCGGGCGGGGTGTATAACAGGCGACCGATCTGATATTATCCATTTTACACTATCGGGTGGGGTGTATAACGGGCGACCGATCTGATATTATCCATTTTACACTATCGGGTGGGGTGTATAACAGGCGACCGATCTGATATTATCCATTTTACACTATCGGGTGGGGTGTATAACGGGCGACCGATCTGATATTATCCATTTTACACTATCGGGTGGGGTGTATAACGAGCGACCGATCTGATATTATCCATTTTACACTATCGGGCAGGGTGTATAACGGGCGACCGATCTGATATTATCCATTTTACACTATCGGGTGGGGTGTATAACGGGCGACCGATCTGATATTACCCATTTTACACTATCGGGAGGGGTGTATAACAGGCGACCGATCTGATATTATCCATTTTACACTATCGGGTGGGGTGTATAACAGGCGACCGATCTGATATTATCCATTTTACACTATCGGGAGGGGTGTATAACAGGCGACCGATCTGATATTATCCATTTTACACTATCGGGAGGGGTGTATAACGAGCGACCGATCTGATATTATCCATTTTACACTATAGGGCGGGGTGTATAACGGGCGACCGATCTGATATTATCCATTTTACACTATCAGGAGGGGTGTATAACAGGCGACCGATCTGATATTAACCATTTTACACTATCGGGAGGGGTGTATAACAGGCGACCGATCTGATATTATCCATTTTACACTATCGGGCAGGGTGTATAACAGGCGACCGATCTGATATTATCCATTTTACACTATCGGGCAGGGTGTATAACAGGCGACCGATCTGATATTATCCATTTTACACTATCGGGCAGGGTGTATAACAGGCGACCGATCTGATATTATCCATTTTACACTATCGGGTGGGGTGTATAACGAGCGACCGATCTGATATTATCCATTTTACACGATCGGGCAGGGTGTATAACAGGCGACCGATCTGATATTATCCATTTTACACTATCGGGAGGGGTGTATAACGGGCGACCGATCTGATATTATCCATTTTACACTATCGGGTGGGGTGTATAACGAGCGACCGATCTGATATTATCCATTTTACACTATCGGGTGGGGTGTATAACGGGCGATCGATCTGATATTATCCATTTTACACTATCGGGTGGGGTGTATAACGGGCGACCGATCTGATATTATCCATTTTACACTATCGGGCGGGGTGTATAACGGGCGACCGATCTGATATTATCCATTTTACACTATCGGGTGGGGTGTATAACGAGCGACCGATCTGATATTATCCATTTTACACTATCGGGTGGGGTGTATAACGGGCGATCGATCTGATATTATCCATTTTACACTATCGGGTGGGGTGTATAACGGGCGACCGATCTGATTTTACCCATTTTACACTATCGGGTGGGGTGTATAACGAGCGACCGATCTGATATTATCCATTTTACACTATCGGGTGGGGTGTATAACGGGCGATCGATCTGATATTATCCATTTTACACTATCGTGTGGGGTGTTTTACGGGCGACCGATCTGATATTACCCATTTTACACTATCGGGTGGGGTGTATAACAGGCGACCGATCTGATATTACCCATTTTATACTATCGGGCAGGGTGTATAACGGGCGACCGATCTGATATTATCCATTTTAGACTATCGGGTGGGTTGTATAACGGGCGACCGATCTGATATTATCCATTTTACACTATCGGGTGGGGTGTATAACAGGCGACCGATCTGATATTACCCATTTTACACTATCGGGCAGGGTGTATAACGGGCGACCGATCTGATATTATCCATTTTACACTATCGGGTTGGGTGTATAACAGGCGACCGATCTGATATTACCCATTTTACACTATCGGGTGGGGTGTATAACAGGCGACCGATCTGATATTACCCATTTTACACTATCGGGCAGGGTGTATAACGGGCGACCGATCTGATATTATCCATTTTACACTATCGGGTTGGGTGTATAACAGGCGACCGATCTGATATTACCCATTTTACACTATCGGGTGGGGTGTATAACAGGCGACCGATCTGATATTATCCATTTTATACTATCGGGCAGGGTGTATAACGAGCGACCGATCTGATATTATCCATTTTATGCTATCGGGCAGGGTGTATAACGGGCGACCGATCTGATATTACCCATTTTATACTATCGGGCAGGGTGTATAACGGGCGACCGATCTGATATTATCCATTTTACACTATCGGGTGGGGTGTATAACAGGCGACCGATCTGATATTACCCATTTTACACTATCGGGTGGGGTGTATAACGGGCGATCGATCTGATATTATCCATTTTACACTATCGGGCAGGGTGTATAACAGGCGACCGATCTGATATTACCCATTTTACACGATCGGGTGGGGTGTATAACGGGCGATCGATCTGATATTATCCATTTTACACTATCGGGTGGGGTGTATAACAGGCGACCGATCTGATATTACCCATTTTATACTATCGGGCAGGGTGTACAACGGGCGACCGATCTGATATTATCCATTTTACACTATCGGGTGGGGTGTATAACGGGCGATCGATCTGATATTATCCATTTTACACTATCGGGTGGGGTGTATAACAGGCGACCGATCTGATATTACCGATTTTATACTATCGGGTGGGGTGTATAACAGGCGATCGATCTGATATTATCCATTTTACACAATCGGGTGGGGTGTATAACGGGCGACCGATCTGATATTATCCATTTTACACTATCGGGCAGGGTGTATAACGGGCGACCGATCTGATATTACCCATTTTACACTATCGGGTGGGGTGTATAACAGGCGACCGATCTGATATTATCCATTTTATACTATCGGGCAGGGTGTATAACGGGCGACCGATCTGATATTATCCATTTTACACTATCGGGTGGGGTGCATAACGGGCGACCGATCTGATATTACCCATTTTACACTATCGGGTGGGGTGTATAACAGGCGACCGATCTGATATTATCCATTTTACACTATCGGGCGGGGTGTATAACGGGCGACCGATCTGATATTACCCATTTTACACTATCGGGTGGGGTGTATAACGGGCGATCGATCTGATATTATCCATTTTACACTATCGTGTGGGGTGTATAACAGGCGATCGATCTGATATTATCCATTTTACACTATCGGGTGGGGTGTATAACGGGCGACCGATCTGATATTATCCATTTTACACTATCGGGTGGGGTGTATAACGGGCGACCGATCTGATATTATCCATTTTACACTATCGGGTGGGGTGTATAACGGGCGATCGATCTGATATTATCCATTTTACACTATCGGGCAGGGTGTATAACGGGCGATCGATCTGATATTACCCATTTTACACTATCAGGCGGGGTGTATAACGAGCGACCGATCTGATATTACCAATTTTACACTATCAGGTGGGGTGTATAACGGGCGACCGATCTGATATTACCCATTTTACACTATCGGGTGGGGTGTATAACGGGCGATCGATCTGATATTATCCATTTTACACGATCGTGTGGGGTGTACAACAGGCGATCGATCTGATATTATCCATTTTACACTATCGGGTGGGGTGTATAACGGGCGATCGATCTGATATTATCCATTTTACACTATCGGGTGGGGTGTATAACAGGCGACCGATCTGATATTACCCATTTTATACTATCGGGTGGGGTGTATAACAGGCGATCGATCTGATATTATCCATTTTACACAATCGGGTGGGGTGTATAACGGGCGACCGATCTGATATTATCCATTTTACACTATCGGGCAGGGTGTATAACGGGCGACCGATCTGATATTACCCATTTTACACTATCGGGTGGGGTGTATAACAGGCGACCGATCTGATATTATCCATTTTATACTATCGGGCAGGGTGTATAACGGGCGACCGATCTGATATTATCCATTTTACACTATCGGGTGGGGTGTATAACGGGCGACCGATCTGATATTACCCATTTTACACTATCGGGTGGGGTGTATAACGAGCGACCGATCTGATATTATCCATTTTACACTATCGGGCGGGGTGTATAACGGGCGACCGATCTGATATTACCCATTTTACACTATCGGGTGGGGTGTATAACGGGCGATCGATCTGATATTATCCATTTTACACTATCGTGTGGGGTGTATAACAGGCGATCGATCTGATATTATCCATTTTACACTATCGGGTGGGGTGTATAACGGGCGACCGATCCGATATTATCCATTTTACACTATCGGGCAGGGTGTATAACGGGCGATCGATCTGATATTACCCATTTTACACTATCAGGCGGGGTGTATAACGGGCGACCGATCTGATATTACCAATTTTACACTATCGGGTGGGGTGTATAACGAGCGACCGATCTGATATTACCAATTTTACACTATCAGGCGGGGTGTATAACGGGCGACCGATCTGATATTACCCATTTTACACTGTCGGGTGGGGTGTATAACGGGCGATCGATCTGATATTATCCATTTTACACTATCGGGTGGAGTGTATAACGAGCGACCGATCTGATATTATCCATTTTACACTATCGGGTGGAGTGTATAACGAGCGACCGATCTGATATTATCCATTTTACACTATCGGGTGGAGTGTATAACGAGCGACCGATCTGATATTATCCATTTTACACTATCGGGCGGGGTGTATAACAAGCGACCGATCTGATATTACCCATTTTACACTATCGGGCAGGGTGTATAACAGGCGACCGATCTGATATTATCCATTTTACACGATCGGGCAGGGTGTATAACAGGCGACCGATCTGATATTATCCATTTTACACTATCGGGTGGGGTGTATAACGAGCGACCGATCTGATATTATCCATTTTACACTATCGGGTGGGGTGTATAACGGGCGACCGATCTGATAGTATCCATTTTACACTATCGGGTGGGGTGTATAACGGGCAACCGATCTGATATTACCCATTTTACACTATCGGGTGGGGTGTATAACGAGCGACCGATCTGATATTATCCATTTTACACTATCGGGTGGGGTGTATAACGAGCGACCGATCTGATATTACCCATTTTACACTATCGGGTGGGGTGTATAACAGGCGACCGATCTGATATTACCCATTTTACACTATCGGGCGGGGTGTATAACAGGCGACCGATCTGATATTACCCATTTTACACGATCGGGTGGGGTGTATAACGGGCGATCGATCTGATATTATCCATTTTACACTATCGGGTGGGGTGTATAACAGGCGACCGATCTGATATTACCCATTTTATACTATCGGGCAGGGTGTACAACGGGCGACCGATCTGATATTATCCATTTTACACTATCGGGTGGGGTGTATAACGGGCGATCGATCTGATATTATCCATTTTACACTATCGGGTGGGGTGTATAACAGGCGACCGATCTGATATTACCGATTTTATACTATCGGGTGGGGTGTATAACAGGCGATCGATCTGATATTATCCATTTTACACAATCGGGTGGGGTGTATAACGGGCGACCGATCTGATATTATCCATTTTACACTATCGGGCAGGGTGTATAACGGGCGACCGATCTGATATTACCCATTTTACACTATCGGGTGGGGTGTATAACAGGCGACCGATCTGATATTATCCATTTTATACTATCGGGCAGGGTGTATAACGGGCGACCGATCTGATATTATCCATTTTACACTATCGGGTGGGGTGCATAACGGGCGACCGATCTGATATTACCCATTTTACACTATCGGGTGGGGTGTATAACAGGCGACCGATCTGATATTATCCATTTTACACTATCGGGCGGGGTGTATAACGGGCGACCGATCTGATATTACCCATTTTACACTATCGGGTGGGGTGTATAACGGGCGATCGATCTGATATTATCCATTTTACACTATCGTGTGGGGTGTATAACAGGCGATCGATCTGATATTATCCATTTTACACTATCGGGTGGGGTGTATAACGGGCGACCGATCTGATATTATCCATTTTACACTATCGGGTGGGGTGTATAACGGGCGACCGATCTGATATTATCCATTTTACACTATCGGGTGGGGTGTATAACGGGCGATCGATCTGATATTATCCATTTTACACTATCGGGCAGGGTGTATAACGGGCGATCGATCTGATATTACCCATTTTACACTATCAGGCGGGGTGTATAACGAGCGACCGATCTGATATTACCAATTTTACACTATCAGGTGGGGTGTATAACGGGCGACCGATCTGATATTACCCATTTTACACTATCGGGTGGGGTGTATAACGGGCGATCGATCTGATATTATCCATTTTACACGATCGTGTGGGGTGTACAACAGGCGATCGATCTGATATTATCCATTTTACACTATCGGGTGGGGTGTATAACGGGCGATCGATCTGATATTATCCATTTTACACTATCGGGTGGGGTGTATAACAGGCGACCGATCTGATATTACCCATTTTATACTATCGGGTGGGGTGTATAACAGGCGATCGATCTGATATTATCCATTTTACACAATCGGGTGGGGTGTATAACGGGCGACCGATCTGATATTATCCATTTTACACTATCGGGCAGGGTGTATAACGGGCGACCGATCTGATATTACCCATTTTACACTATCGGGTGGGGTGTATAACAGGCGACCGATCTGATATTATCCATTTTATACTATCGGGCAGGGTGTATAACGGGCGACCGATCTGATATTATCCATTTTACACTATCGGGTGGGGTGTATAACGGGCGACCGATCTGATATTACCCATTTTACACTATCGGGTGGGGTGTATAACGAGCGACCGATCTGATATTATCCATTTTACACTATCGGGCGGGGTGTATAACGGGCGACCGATCTGATATTACCCATTTTACACTATCGGGTGGGGTGTATAACGGGCGATCGATCTGATATTATCCATTTTACACTATCGTGTGGGGTGTATAACAGGCGATCGATCTGATATTATCCATTTTACACTATCGGGTGGGGTGTATAACGGGCGACCGATCCGATATTATCCATTTTACACTATCGGGCAGGGTGTATAACGGGCGATCGATCTGATATTACCCATTTTACACTATCAGGCGGGGTGTATAACGGGCGACCGATCTGATATTACCAATTTTACACTATCGGGTGGGGTGTATAACGAGCGACCGATCTGATATTACCAATTTTACACTATCAGGCGGGGTGTATAACGGGCGACCGATCTGATATTACCCATTTTACACTGTCGGGTGGGGTGTATAACGGGCGATCGATCTGATATTATCCATTTTACACTATCGGGTGGAGTGTATAACGAGCGACCGATCTGATATTATCCATTTTACACTATCGGGTGGAGTGTATAACGAGCGACCGATCTGATATTATCCATTTTACACTATCGGGTGGAGTGTATAACGAGCGACCGATCTGATATTATCCATTTTACACTATCGGGCGGGGTGTATAACAAGCGACCGATCTGATATTACCCATTTTACACTATCGGGCAGGGTGTATAACAGGCGACCGATCTGATATTATCCATTTTACACGATCGGGCAGGGTGTATAACAGGCGACCGATCTGATATTATCCATTTTACACTATCGGGTGGGGTGTATAACGAGCGACCGATCTGATATTATCCATTTTACACTATCGGGTGGGGTGTATAACGGGCGACCGATCTGATAGTATCCATTTTACACTATCGGGTGGGGTGTATAACGGGCAACCGATCTGATATTACCCATTTTACACTATCGGGTGGGGTGTATAACGAGCGACCGATCTGATATTATCCATTTTACACTATCGGGTGGGGTGTATAACGAGCGACCGATCTGATATTACCCATTTTACACTATCGGGTGGGGTGTATAACAGGCGACCGATCTGATATTACCCATTTTACACTATCGGGTGGGGTGTATAACAGGCGACCGATCTGATATTATCCATTTTACACTATCGGGTGGGGTGTATAACAGGCGACCGATCTGATATTATCCATTTTAGACTATCGGGAGGGGTGTATAACAGGCGACCGATCTGATATTATCCATTTTACAATATCGGGTGGGGTGTATAACAGGCGACCGATCTGATATTATCCATTTTACACTATCGGGTGGGGTGTATAACGAGCGACCGATCTGATATTATCCATTTTACACTATCGGGTGGGGTGTATAACGAGCGACCGATCTGATATTATCCATTTTACACTATCGGGTGGGGTGTATAACAGGCGACCGATCTGATATTATCCATTTTACACTATCGGGCAGGGTGTATAACGGGCGACCGATCTGATATTATCCATTTTACACTATCGGCTGGGGTGTATAACAGGCGACCGATCTGATATTATCCATTTTACACTATCGGGCAGGGTGTATAACAGGCGACCGATCTGATATTATCCATTTTACACTATCGGGTGGGGTGTATAACAGGCGACCGATCTGATATTATCCATTTTACACTATCGGGTGGGGTGTATAACGGGCGATCGATCTGATATTATCCGTTTTACACTATCGGGTGGGGTGTATAACAGGCGACCGATCTGATATTATCCATTTTACACTATCGGGTGGGGTGTATAACGGGCGATCGATCTGATATTACCCATTTTACACTATCGGGTGGGGTGTATAACGGGCGACCGATCTGATATTACCCATTTTACACTATCGGGTGGGGTGTATAACGGGCGACCGATCTGATATTATCCATTTTACACTATCGGGTGGGGTGTATAACGAGCGACCGATCTGATATTATCCATTTTACACTATCGGGTGGGGTGTATAACAGGCGACCGATCTGATATTATCCATTTTACACTATCGGGTGGGGTGTATAACGGGCGATCGATCTGATATTACCCATTTTACACTATCGGGTGGGGTGTATAACGGGCGACCGATCTGATATTACCCATTTTATACTATCGTGTGGGGTGTATAACGGGCGATCGATCTGATATTACCCATTTTACACTATCGGGTGGGGTGTATAACGGGCGACCGATCTGATATTATCCATTTTACACTATCAGGTGGGGTGTATAACAGGCGACCGATCTGATATTATCCATTTTACACTATCGGGTGGGGTGTATAACGGGCGACCGATCTGATATTACCCATTTTACACTATCGGGCAGGGTGTATCACAGGCGACCGATCTGATATTACCCATTTTACACTATCGGGTGGGGTGTATAACAGGCGACCGATCTGATATTACCCATTTTACACTATCGGGCAGGGTGTATAACGGGCGACCGATCTGATATTACCCATTTTACACTATCGGGTGGGGTGTATAACGAGCGACCGATCTGATATTATCCATTTTACACTATCGGGTGGGGTGTATAACAGGCGACCGATCTGATATTACCCATTTTACACTATCGGGCAGGGTGTATAACGGGCGACCGATCTGATATTACCCATTTTACACTATCGGGCAGGGTGTATAACGGGCGACCGATCTGATATTACCCATTTTACACTATCGGGTGGGGTGTATAACGAGCGACCGATCTGATATTATCCATTTTACACTATCGGGTGGGGTGTATAACGGGCGACCGATCTGATATTACCCATTTTACACTATCGGGTGGGGTGTATAACGAGCGACCGATCTGATATTACCAATTTTACACTATCAGGTGGGGTGTATAACGGGCGACCGATCTGATATTACCCATTTTACACTATCGGGTGGGGTGTATAACGGGCGACCGATCTGATATTATCCATTTTACACTATCGGGCGCCGTGTATAACAGGCGACCGATCTGATATTATCCATTTTACACTATCGGGCGGGGTGTATAACAGGCGACCGATCTGATATTATCCAT
Organism: Heptranchias perlo; assembly: GCF_035084215.1. Classification (NCBI taxonomy): domain Eukaryota; kingdom Metazoa; phylum Chordata; class Chondrichthyes; order Hexanchiformes; family Hexanchidae; genus Heptranchias; species Heptranchias perlo. The sequence continues at coordinate 89,046,920 of NC_090327.1, forward strand.
TTTACACTATCGGGTGGGGTGTATAACGGGCGACCGATCTGATATTATCCATTTTACACTATCGGGTGGGGTGTATAACAGGCGACCGATCTGATATTATCCATTTTACACTATCGGGTGGGGTGTATAACGGGCGACCGATCTGATATTATCCATTTTACACTATCGGGTGGGGTGTATAACGAGCGACCGATCTGATATTATCCATTTTACACTATCGGGCAGGGTGTATAACGGGCGACCGATCTGATATTATCCATTTTACACTATCGGGTGGGGTGTATAACGGGCGACCGATCTGATATTACCCATTTTACACTATCGGGAGGGGTGTATAACAGGCGACCGATCTGATATTATCCATTTTACACTATCGGGTGGGGTGTATGACAGGCGACCGATCTGATATTATCCATTTTACACTATCGGGAGGGGTGTATAACAGGCGACCGATCTGATATTATCCATTTTACACTATCGGGAGGGGTGTATAACGAGCGACCGATCTGATATTATCCATTTTACACTATAGGGCGGGGTGTATAACGGGCGACCGATCTGATATTATCCATTTTACACTATCAGGAGGGGTGTATAACAGGCGACCGATCTGATATTAACCATTTTACACTATCGGGAGGGGTGTATAACAGGCGACCGATCTGATATTATCCATTTTACACTATCGGGCGGGGTGTATAACGGGCGACCGATCTGGTATTATCCATTTTACACTATCGGGAGGGGTGTATAACAGGCGACCGATCTGATATTATCCATTTTACACTATCGGGTGGGGTGTATAACGGGCGACCGATCTGATATTATCCATTTTACACTATCGGGAGGGGTGTATAACAGGCGACCGATCTGATATTACCCATTTTACACTATCGGGTGGGGTGTATAACAGGCGACCGATCTGATATTATCCATTTTACACTATCGGGCAGGGTGTATAACAGGCGACCGATCTGATATTATCCATTTTACACTATCGGGCAGGGTGTATAACAGGCGACCGATCTGATATTATCCATTTTACACTATCGGGCAGGGTGTATAACAGGCGACCGATCTGATATTATCCATTTTACACTATCGGGTGGGGTGTATAACGAGCGACCGATCTGATATTATCCATTTTACACTATCGGGCAGGGTGTATAACAGGCGACCGATCTGATATTATCCATTTTACACTATCGGGAGGGGTGTATAACGGGCGACCGATCTGATATTATCCATTTTACACTATCGGGTGGGGTGTATAACGAGCGACCGATCTGATATTATCCATTTTACACTATCGGTTGGGGTGTATAACGGGCGATCGATCTGATATTATCCATTTTACACTATCGGGTGGGGTGTATAACGGGCGACCGATCTGATATTATCCATTTTACACTATCGGGCGGGGTGTATAACGGGCGACCGATCTGATATTATCCATTTTACACTATCGGGTGGGGTGTATAACGAGCGACCGATCTGATATTATCCATTTTACACTATCGGGTGGGGTGTATAACGGGCGATCGATCTGATATTATCCATTTTACACTATCGGGTGGGGTGTATAACGGGCGACCGATCTGATTTTACCCATTTTACACTATCGGGTGGGGTGTATAACGAGCGACCGATCTGATATTATCCATTTTACACTATCGGGTGGGGTGTATAACGGGCGATCGATCTGATATTATCCATTTTACACTATCGTGTGGGGTGTTTTACGGGCGACCGATCTGATATTACCCATTTTACACTATCGGGTGGGGTGTATAACAGGCGACCGATCTGATATTACCCATTTTATACTATCGGGCAGGGTGTATAACGGGCGACCGATCTGATATTATCCATTTTAGACTATCGGGTGGGTTGTATAACGGGCGACCGATCTGATATTATCCATTTTACACTATCGGGTGGGGTGTATAACAGGCGACCGATCTGATATTACCCATTTTACACTATCGGGCAGGGTGTATAACGGGCGACCGATCTGATATTATCCATTTTACACTATCGGGTTGGGTGTATAACAGGCGACCGATCTGATATTACCCATTTTACACTATCGGGTGGGGTGTATAACAGGCGACCGATCTGATATTACCCATTTTACACTATCGGGCAGGGTGTATAACGGGCGACCGATCTGATATTATCCATTTTACACTATCGGGTTGGGTGTATAACAGGCGACCGATCTGATATTACCCATTTTACACTATCGGGTGGGGTGTATAACAGGCGACCGATCTGATATTATCCATTTTATACTATCGGGCAGGGTGTATAACGAGCGACCGATCTGATATTATCCATTTTATGCTATCGGGCAGGGTGTATAACGGGCGACCGATCTGATATTACCCATTTTATACTATCGGGCAGGGTGTATAACGGGCGACCGATCTGATATTATCCATTTTACACTATCGGGTGGGGTGTATAACAGGCGACCGATCTGATATTACCCATTTTACACTATCGGGTGGGGTGTATAACGGGCGATCGATCTGATATTATCCATTTTACACTATCGGGCAGGGTGTATAACAGGCGACCGATCTGATATTACCCATTTTACACTATCGGGTGGGGTGTATAACGGGCGATCGATCTGATATTATCCATTTTACACTATCGGGTGGGGTGTATAACAGGCGACCGATCTGATATTACCCATTTTATACTATCGGGCAGGGTGTACAACGGGCGACCGATCTGATATTATCCATTTTACACTATCGGGTGGGGTGTATAACGGGCGATCGATCTGATATTATCCATTTTACACTATCGGGTGGGGTGTATAACAGGCGACCGATCTGATATTACCGATTTTATACTATCGGGTGGGGTGTATAACAGGCGATCGATCTGATATTATCCATTTTACACAATCGGGTGGGGTGTATAACGGGCGACCGATCTGATATTATCCATTTTACACTATCGGGCAGGGTGTATAACGGGCGACCGATCTGATATTACCCATTTTACACTATCGGGTGGGGTGTATAACAGGCGACCGATCTGATATTATCCATTTTATACTATCGGGCAGGGTGTATAACGGGCGACCGATCTGATATTATCCATTTTACACTATCGGGTGGGGTGTATAACGGGCGACCGATCTGATATTACCCATTTTACACTATCGGGTGGGGTGTATAACAGGCGACCGATCTGATATTATCCATTTTACACTATCGGGCGGGGTGTATAACGGGCGACCGATCTGATATTACCCATTTTACACTATCGGGTGGGGTGTATAACGGGCGATCGATCTGATATTATCCATTTTACACTATCGTGTGGGGTGTATAACAGGCGATCGATCTGATATTATCCATTTTACACTATCGGGTGGGGTGTATAACGGGCGACCGATCTGATATTATCCATTTTACACTATCGGGTGGGGTGTATAACGGGCGACCGATCTGATATTATCCATTTTACACTATCGGGTGGGGTGTATAACGGGCGATCGATCTGATATTATCCATTTTACACTATCGGGCAGGGTGTATAACGGGCGATCGATCTGATATTACCCATTTTACACTATCAGGCGGGGTGTATAACGAGCGACCGATCTGATATTACCAATTTTACACTATCAGGTGGGGTGTATAACGGGCGACCGATCTGATATTACCCATTTTACACTATCGGGTGGGGTGTATAACGGGCGATCGATCTGATATTATCCATTTTACACGATCGTGTGGGGTGTACAACAGGCGATCGATCTGATATTATCCATTTTACACTATCGGGTTGGGTGTATAACGGGCGATCGATCTGATATTATCCATTTTACACTATCGGGTGGGGTGTATAACAGGCGACCGATCTGATATTACCCATTTTATACTATCGGGTGGGGTGTATAACAGGCGATCGATCTGATATTATCCATTTTACACAATCGGGTGGGGTGTATAACGGGCGACCGATCTGATATTATCCATTTTACACTATCGGGCAGGGTGTATAACGGGCGACCGATCTGATATTACCCATTTTACACTATCGGGTGGGGTGTATAACAGGCGACCGATCTGATATTATCCATTTTATACTATCGGGCAGGGTGTATAACGGGCGACCGATCTGATATTATCCATTTTACACTATCGGGTGGGGTGTATAACGGGCGACCGATCTGATATTACCCATTTTACACTATCGGGTGGGGTGTATAACGAGCGACCGATCTGATATTATCCATTTTACACTATCGGGCGGGGTGTATAACGGGCGACCGATCTGATATTACCCATTTTACACTATCGGGTGGGGTGTATAACGGGCGATCGATCTGATATTATCCATTTTACACTATCGTGTGGGGTGTATAACAGGCGATCGATCTGATATTATCCATTTTACACTATCGGGTGGGGTGTATAACGGGCGACCGATCTGATATTATCCATTTTACACTATCGGGCAGGGTGTATAACGGGCGATCGATCTGATATTACCCATTTTACACTATCAGGCGGGGTGTATAACGGGCGACCGATCTGATATTACCAATTTTACACTATCGGGTGGGGTGTATAACGAGCGACCGATCTGATATTATCCATTTTACACTATCGGGTGGAGTGTATAACGAGCGACCGATCTGATATTATCCATTTTACACTATCGGGTGGAGTGTATAACGAGCGACCGATCTGATATTATCCATTTTACACTATCGGGTGGAGTGTATAACGAGCGACCGATCTGATATTATCCATTTTACACTATCGGGCGGGGTGTATAACAAGCGACCGATCTGATATTACCCATTTTACACTATCGGGCAGGGTGTATAACAGGCGACCGATCTGATATTATCCATTTTACACGATCGGGCAGGGTGTATAACAGGCGACCGATCTGATATTATCCATTTTACACTATCGGGTGGGGTGTATAACGAGCGACCGATCTGATATTATCCATTTTACACTATCGGGTGGGGTGTATAACGGGCGACCGATCTGATAGTATCCATTTTACACTATCGGGTGGGGTGTATAACGGGCAACCGATCTGATATTACCCATTTTACACTATCGGGTGGGGTGTATAACGAGCGACCGATCTGATATTATCCATTTTACACTATCGGGTGGGGTGTATAACGAGCGACCGATCTGATATTACCCATTTTACACTATCGGGTGGGGTGTATAACAGGCGACCGATCTGATATTACCCATTTTACACTATCGGGTGGGGTGTATAACAGGCGACCGATCTGATATTATCCATTTTACACTATCGGGTGGGGTGTATAACAGGCGACCGATCTGATATTATCCATTTTAGACTATCGGGAGGGGTGTATAACAGGCGACCGATCTGATATTATCCATTTTACAATATCGGGTGGGGTGTATAACAGGCGACCGATCTGATATTATCCATTTTACACTATCGGGTGGGGTGTATAACGAGCGACCGATCTGATATTATCCATTTTACACTATCGGGTGGGGTGTATAACGAGCGACCGATCTGATATTATCCATTTTACACTATCGGGTGGGGTGTATAACAGGCGACCGATCTGATATTATCCATTTTACACTATCGGGCAGGGTGTATAACGGGCGACCGATCTGATATTATCCATTTTACACTATCGGCTGGGGTGTATAACAGGCGACCGATCTGATATTATCCATTTTACACTATCGGGCAGGGTGTATAACAGGCGACCGATCTGATATTATCCATTTTACACTATCGGGTGGGGTGTATAACAGGCGACCGATCTGATATTATCCATTTTACACTATCGGGTGGGGTGTATAATGGGCGATCGATCTGATATTATCCGTTTTACACTATCGGGTGGGGTGTATAACAGGCGACCGATCTGATATTATCCATTTTACACTATCGGGTGGGGTGTATAACGGGCGATCGATCTGATATTACCCATTTTACACTATCGGGTGGGGTGTATAACGGGCGACCGATCTGATATTACCCATTTTACACTATCGGGTGGGGTGTATAACGGGCGACCGATCTGATATTATCCATTTTACACTATCGGGTGGGGTGTATAACGAGCGACCGATCTGATATTATCCATTTTACACTATCGGGTGGGGTGTATAACAGGCGACCGATCTGATATTATCCATTTTACACTATCGGGTGGGGTGTATAACGGGCGATCGATCTGATATTACCCATTTTACACTATCGGGTGGGGTGTATAACGGGCGACCGATCTGATATTACCCATTTTATACTATCGGGTGGGGTGTATAACGGGCGATCGATCTGATATTACCCATTTTACACTATCGTGTGGGGTGTATAACGGGCGATCGATCTGATATTACCCATTTTACACTATCGGGTGGGGTGTATAACGGGCGACCGATCTGATATTATCCATTTTACACTATCAGGTGGGGTGTATAACAGGCGACCGATCTGATATTATCCATTTTACACTATCGGGTGGGGTGTATAACGGGCGACCGATCTGATATTACCCATTTTACACTATCGGGCAGGGTGTATCACAGGCGACCGATCTGATATTACCCATTTTACACTATCGGGTGGGGTGTATAACAGGCGACCGATCTGATATTACCCATTTTACACTATCGGGCAGGGTGTATAACGGGCGACCGATCTGATATTACCCATTTTACACTATCGGGTGGGGTGTATAACGAGCGACCGATCTGATATTATCCATTTTACACTATCGGGTGGGGTGTATAACAGGCGACCGATCTGATATTACCCATTTTACACTATCGGGCAGGGTGTATAACGGGCGACCGATCTGATATTACCCATTTTACACTATCGGGCAGGGTGTATAACGGGCGACCGATCTGATATTACCCATTTTACACTATCGGGTGGGGTGTATAACGAGCGACCGATCTGATATTATCCATTTTACACTATCGGGTGGGGTGTATAACGGGCGACCGATCTGATATTACCCATTTTACACTATCGGGTGGGGTGTATAACGAGCGACCGATCTGATATTACCAATTTTACACTATCAGGTGGGGTGTATAACGGGCGACCGATCTGATATTACCCATTTTACACTATCGGGTGGGGTGTATAACGGGCGACCGATCTGATATTATCCATTTTACACTATCGGGCGCCGTGTATAACAGGCGACCGATCTGATATTATCCATTTTACACTATCGGGCGGGGTGTATAACAGGCGACCGATCTGATATTATCCATTTTACACTATCGGGTGGGGTGTATAACGGGCGACCGATCTGATATTATCCATTTTACACTATCGGGTGGGGTGTATAACAGGCGACCGATCTGATATTATCCATTTTACACTATCGGGTGGGGTGTATAACGGGCGACCGATCTGATATTATCCATTTTACACTATCGGGTGGGGTGTATAACGAGCGACCGATCTGATATTATCCATTTTACACTATCGGGCAGGGTGTATAACGGGCGACCGATCTGATATTATCCATTTTACACTATCGGGTGGGGTGTATAACGGGCGACCGATCTGATATTACCCATTTTACACTATCGGGCAGGGTGTATAACAGGCGGCCGATCTGATGTTACCTACTTTACACTATCGGGCAGTATGTTTAACGGCCGACTGATCTGACATTACCCATTTTACACTATCGGGCAGTATGTATAACGGCCGACCGATCTGACATTACCCATTTTACACTATCGGGTGGGATGTACAAGGGACGCTGATCCAATATTACACGTTTTACACTATCGCCAATAGTTAAAATTGCTCACACTGTGTGTGAACATATTCATGAAATGTATTGCGCAAATTCTAAAATATACGAATTCTGTACTATCCTTCAATCTGCACAGACCACATGCACTCCAAACTCTACAACCTGAACAGCTCAGTATTAACTCATATGGGATTGGTGTGTTATTTTATATTCTAATATTCATTCTCAGGATGTGGACATCACTGGCAAGACCGGCATTTATTGGCCATCCCAAGTCGCCCTTGAGGAAGTAATGGTGGGCCTTTTTCTTGAACCCCTGCAGTCCATGTGGTGAAGGTTCTCCCTCAATTTCACAAATTACCAATTTTTCTAAACAAAAAGGAATTTTAGCTCCTTTATGCACTATAGAAACATAGAAAAATAGAAGCAAGAGTAGGCCATTCGGCCCTTCGGGACTACTCCTCCATTCAAAATGATCATGGCTGATCGTCTAACTCAGTACCCTGTTCCCGCTTTTTCCCCATATCCCTTGATCCCTTTAGCATTAAGAAATATATCTATCTCCTCTCCTTCTTGAATACATCTAATGACTTGGCCTCCACTGCCTTCTGTGGTAGAGAATTCCACAGGTTCACCACCCTCTGAGTGAAGACATTTCTCCTCATCTCGTTTCTAAATGGCATACCCCGTATCCTGAGACTGTGACCCCTGGTTCTGGACTCCCCACCCATCGGGAACATCCTCCCTGCATCTGGTCTGTCTAGTCCTGTTAGAATTTTATATGTTTCGATGAGATCACCTCTCATTCTTCTAAGCTCTAGTGAATATAGGCCTCGTCTGTGACCCCTGGTTCTGGACTGCCCAGCCATCGGGAACATCCTCCCTGCATCTGGTCTTTCTAGTCCTGTTAAAATTTTATATGTTTCGATGAGATCATCTCTCATTCTTCTAAGCTCTAGTGAATATAGGCCTAGTCGACTTAATCTCTCCTCATACGTCAGTCCCGCCATCCCAGAATCAGTCTGTAAACTGAAGGGATTCTCAAAATTTCACATGTCCCCCCACGCCCCCCCCCCCCGAAGCTTTATTGGAGTTATTAAAGAAACCCTGGTGTGACTGTGTTTTAAAAAAATCCACGGCCTCTCAAAATGGCTGCGGTCAGACACATGGCCAAAGGCCAGCAGCATTTGAAATTGGATTCTCTGAAAGCTTGGCAGGCTCCGTGTATAACATGTCTGCAAACACATTTCCACAAGAGCAGACAGGGCTCTTTGAACAATGCAGTGAGGCAAGCACAGTTGCATTCATGCCCTGAGGCAAGCCATCAACGTTGCCTGCCTACACAATCAAAGTACGAGCAGAAGTAATCCCAGGACTAAAGTGACCCATTCAGGATCATTCTGAACAATGGAAAGCAGTTATGGAACAGATCAGTACAGGTACCGGCCATTAATGTAAATGGGCCAAGATCGGGGCCCTCTTCTCTTACGTTTTCGCACCCAAATCGGACAATGGAGCAAACTGATGAGACTCGAAAATAACCTATTACCAGGAGGGTATAACTGGGGGCGTCCCAGAACCTCTCTCTCTCTTCGCCTCGGCCCGGCGTCCTGCTTGCATGCTAGCAACCAAGAAGGAAGGCCGTCCAGTAAACATCGCAACCACATGTCGAAGGCAGCAGCAGGACACAGGGGCCAGGCCTTTTCATCTGTTTCATCGGTGAGCATTATTTTTTTTCTGGCCATCACAAGACAACCTAGCTAGGTGTAAGGGTGGGAGTTAAAGGGGTATTGCTAAAATTGTGATTTTAGAATTTTCCCTCGATGTGTCCGTTTCTTTCACCCCGTTAAGTGTAAGACTGTATTGCATCCATAGCGATTCCTTTTATCTTCTGTATAATACTGTTTACCTTGTAGTTTTAGTTTTCTTATTAATAAACATTGGTTTTCCTTGCACCAATCCACTGGTCTGTTCGTCTGTCCTTATTACCGCTCGATAAGTCCTGAGCTCAGAATCAGGAAGGGGAAAGCGATTCGAAACCGCACAGCGGGCAGGGCAGCTCAGGAAAACATCACTGGCTGACCTACAATAAGCCCCAGAAACAAAACCCCTTACAAAACCTTCATTGCACTCCCTCCATGGCAAGGACATCCTTCCTCAGATAAGGAGACCAAAACTGCACACAATACTCCAGATGTGGCCTCACCAAGGCCCTGTATAACTGCAGTAAGACATCCCTGCTCCACTATCATGGGCCAAGTCTTCCAGATCTATCTGTGATCAGTCAATTTTACACCAAACAAGCATTTTTGTATGTGATAAACTGACAAGTATAGGTGCCTCCATTTCAAAAAGCATGTCCGTGTTTGTATTTCAATTTTGCCTCTATTTCCCACCCTTTATTACCACTGGTGTCTGATGTCACATTAATTAGTATTAGCTTAATGTCTCATTCTGTCTTTGTTGAGACAGTAAATTTCAATAAGTTCAACTAACGTATGATTGTGTGTTCGAACTTATCACCAGATGCTATGCCTCAGAATATTTAACATTCATGGTTGGGTGGTAAGTGTTCTCATTTATCACCACATAACCAAAGTGCCTTTACATCCAATAGTCTGAAATTAGGCCCTTAGCTAATTGAAATTATCATCCATGAGAGAGTTAAATTTGGTTTGCATTTGCTAGCTTTCCATTTTCTTGTCATTGCCTCTGGCCCTTTATTAAGCTAATTTTATGCATGACATATTTTACTTTTCGCCATTAAATGTTCATTCCCTCAAATGATTATGTAAACTCCTACTCTAAGGATATTCTTTATGAAATTATAAGTGATCTTCTAAGTTAACTTTAAGACTCAGTAGTTCATATTTTGTCACTGTGGAACTATTTTCGTCTTCTTGGCCCCCCGATTTGGGTGCTAATGGGGTGATAGGGGCTGAGAAATCTAATGGAAATCTGTTCCGCCAGATTCACACTGGTTCTGTGCCCACTGTATCCTCCGATCAGGTCTGGGACAGGAGTCAGAAGCTCCCATCCAAAGCAGTTGGGAGCTTCATTTATGTATGTGAAAGGAGGCTGGAAAGGGCATGGCCCTCGGGCCATGTTTGTCTCTGAGTCTCCAAAGCGCCCATAAAAACATGGCCGTTAGAAGGACTGGAGCACACATGCAGGTGGGAGGACATTTAAAAAGTCCACAGATTTTAAAGGTAAACTCACTGGGACTTTTCAAAGGCCTTATTGCAATTCTTGTAATTTTCTCTTCCCAAGGATGGCTGTGCCATCAGAACCTCAGTAGCATCTCAAAGAAATGTGAATGCTTGTCTAACCCTTAGGCTGGAAGGTTTTTCAGAAGCGCCCCAATTACAGCATGTCATTCTTTACATGAAAGAAGACATGACAGGAAGCAATGTTGTTTCTTTGGATGCACCTGCCAAGATGTCACCAACAATTTCTGTGGACTCTGGCCAACCTATCTGGGAATGTCCATGGCCTGGATCAACAGAGGTGTAGATGCCAAGCTCTGCCATCTGCTGCAAAGATACTTTCGGCTACCATGCAGCATAGAACTTGCACGTGTGCAGGGACAGCAATGGTCAGCTGTGGCCTGAAACTTGGCTGAGCTTTCTTATAGTCATGCTGCAGTGCTGAGCTATAAGATGGTGCTGTACGATAGCACAGAGGAAAACCCTCTCCTCTAGCATTTCATGCAGCACCTCCTTGACTTCAGCAGCCATCAAAGTGGAAGTCAAATGCTGGGCTGCGCTGTAATTTGTCTGCAGAATCATGCCTACACCTACGGGTCCTCTTCCTTTCATCCAGCCTGCCACTTCTTAATTGCCTGCTGCTTCAGCCTTGGCAAAGGATATTTATTGGTTGAGATGCCTTTCAATGCTCCCCAGAGGCCTGCTAAATGTTTGAACTCCTCATTGTGTCACGCTCATTTAATTGTCCCAATCTCTTTTAATTTGACTTAAACACAATTTTCCTTTTCTACCAATGGAGACATCCCTAGACTCACCTGTGTTTGCATCTGGAGTTGTGAATAATTATAGAAATAAGTTTAGAATGGAAAATTGAATGCTGTTTACACTTGAGATTCAGACAGGTCTTAAAGCAATGCAAAGCAAATTAGAACTGATGGATGCCTGGAGATGAAAATCTCCCTAATGTTTTTTATGGTATGATTATGAGTGTTACTCAAAATCTTTTATTTCACCAATCCCCTTGTGGCTAGTTATTCCAATTATTTTTTTTCCACGTAAAATCAAGAACACCATCACCTCCAAGTTCCATTAAAGTTACACACCATCCAGATTTGGAAATATACTTCCGTTCCCTCATCGTCACTGGATCACCATCATGGGAGCAGCATCATCACAAAGACCACAGCGGTTCATGGAGAATGCCCACCACCACCTTCTCAGGACAACTAAGGATGGACAATAAATGCAGCCTTGTCAGTGTCACCCACAGCCTGGGAACATTTTTTTAAAAATCCTTCATCAGGAATATATTGACACAATTGTGTTAAACAATATGAATATGAGGAGTTTGTTCACATCAAATGAAAAGAATACGTTTGAAATTGAGATATGGAGCTCTTTAACATCACAGAATCATTTAATTTTCACTACCTTGAAAATACTCATGCAGTGGTCCACATAATATTGAATCTCCACTGAGAGCCACAGTCACTGTCACTATGGATCAGGCATTATTTTTATAGTGTGAGAACTGAATTCTGTCAGTCGTTATGGTAATTTAGTTACTTCATGAACATTCATGGTTTGATTACCTCTTAATAATGGAATATTTTTCTGCAGCTATGAGTGAAAAAAGGGTAAAAATAGGAGATGACAAAATGTATAAAGCATCAGAATTGTTATCTAGTGAGCAAGGGCCAAGGTCTATCCTGTGTGTTATTCCTAAGTGATGCTTTATTGTAAGGAGTAAGCGTGGAAGATTACTGAGCGATCTCCTGACGATTTGCTTGTGATTCTGCTGGCCAAGTACCTCTATGTCATAAAAATGCATCTGCTTATATTGACAACAATAATTTCTAGATTATGTAGTACATGGAATTTCCTATCAGAAGCAATAGTGGAAGCAAAGTCTATAATCACTTTTAAAGGGGAAGTGGATAAATATTTGAAAAAAAATAGAAGGCAGGGGGAAGTAGAAAGGGCAGGGGAATAGGACTAAGTGGATAGATCTTTCAGAGAGTTGGCACAGGCACAATGGATCAAATGGCCTCCTTCAGTGCTGTTGAACTCTATACTTCTATGAACGAAGGAAGAGGAACCTTCCTCTGAGATGTCCCAATTGTGTTCATTATCTTTGTGTCTGACATCTCCCTTGAATGTCATGATGTGGAGATGCCGGTGATGGACTGGGGTTGACAATTGTAAACAATTTTACAACACCAAGTTATAGTCCAGCAATTTTATTTTAAATTCACAAGCTTTCGGAGGCTTCCCCCTTCCTCAGGTGAACAATGTGAAAATGTTGAATGTGTTAGTGATACTGTATACTGGTCTATGGCAGTTTGTAGAGCAGAAAACGTTTGTTGCACAAAACTGCCCAATTGAGTAGCAGAATTTACAATTCTCTTCAGTGCAACTTGCACCATGAGGCAAACAATTTAAACACCAGTCAATGTCTGTTAAGGATCCTCCGTTTTACCAGTGTCCGTGTGAAGTTGGAATCATAAAGTGACTGATCTGGGACTGCAGCACACGACATAGAAACAGCCAGCTTTTCTTCATCCATTATTTCTTCCCTTTCCTCACCTGTGATTCCTGAGCCAAACTGCGCTGCTTCATCAAATTCACTAATGCCCTTAGAAGTTGAGGTATCTGCTTCAAATGATGTGGGTAACACAGAGTTGTGCCTGACAGTCTTCCTCTTCTTGTTGCCTTTCAGTGAAAGAGAAAATAGCTCTGGAATTGCACATGGATATCATTACATATATTATTGTTACCATGCCAGTACAGGCTATGTTTCACAGTGGAGCACAAACCCTGCACTCAATCTGATGAAAGTGAAAACCGTTGTACATTGAACGTGTAATTATCATTGCACAAACTAGGAACATTGGAGTCACCAGAAACTTTAGCATTTCCCCAGGCCATATTGTCTGATATTACCTCCTCAGAACAGGTATGGAATTTTATTTGTTGTGTACCAGTACGAGTCCTGCATAAGTGGCACTTGTTGAAGGAAGTCATCCTCTGTAAAGAAAAGTTATAACTAGTAGTGCATTGTTTGAGATGCATTTTTGTAGAAAAAAGCAAAAACTGCACAACTTTATATTGCAGGTCTAATAAAATTAAATATTAAATATCATGTCAACTGAAGCTGGGAATTTAAATAACTACTTTTGTGTTGTCAATTTTATCAGTGTACACAAATAATTAGTGAACAAACATTTTCTGATATATATGGTACTTTCTTTTGTTAACTGAACACTAGATGCCCCCTTTGATGGGAGTAGGCACAATGCAGCAATAACACTTCTTTAGTATTCCTTTATTATTCTTTGACAGGAATATTAGAGGGTCTGGAAGTAAAAGCAATTAGCTGTTACCACATCAATCTGAGTGTTTATTCGAATATAACAGTGGCGACAAGGATGGGATTGGGCATGGTTAAAAAGATTGAATATTGGACATCTTTGTTACTTTGGTAGTGGCTTACCTTGCCACTTAAATTTAAAAAAAATCATTTTGACATTAGTTGGAAAAATTAGAGCGTGTGGAATGTGGTCAAGCTGAAGTATGTGGAAAGACTTAATTTTTATTTTGAAGCAAATGAACTAGCAACAGGGGCTAAAAAAAGAGCAGTTTTGCTGACTATCTGTGGGCCAACAACATATACGTTGATTAAGAATCTGTTTGCTGCAACCCAGCCTGAAGACAAAACATATGAGGAGTTAGTCCAAATGGTCAAAGAACATCTAAGCCTGAAGCCACTCGTTATTGCGGAACAGTTTATGTTTAACAAAAGGAGACAAAGAGATAATGAAAATGGTTCTCAGTTTATGGCAGAACTGAGGAAAAACATGTGACTTTGGTGGGTTTCTTGATTATACAATAAGAGATTTCTTTGTCTGCGGTTTGAAGGAAACATCGCTACAGAGGAAACTATTGGTGGAAGTCAGGCTCACATCTGCTGGAGCTCTCAAAATGGCACTTGGGATGGAGACTGCTGCCAGGCATTCTAGCGCGGTACATGCCACAGGGTCCAACAGTTCCAGAGTGAACAGAATCATTTCACCATGTTGGAGGTGTGCATGTCTGCCTTAACTCTGAAATATCCTCATTATCTCTCTTTTGTGCTTCACCTCCAGTAAGGTGCGAGCTAAATTTGGGCTAACAATACTCTTGTGCAATGAAGTATAAACAGTTGCGGTAACAGCCGTCAGAACAATTCTGGGAGTTGGAAAAAACATAATCGTGCTAAAAAAAAGGAAATGGGTACATATCCCTCTTATGCCCCACTCCAATGATAAGGGGGATATGTTCCCCATCTCCACTTTTTTGACACGGTTATGCCTATGATCGTGAGAGAAATTATTCAGGCAAATATGGCTGGTATCTGTGACATTCTTGATTGATATTTCTATAATTGAAAGGTGATTATCAGTGATATTCATATACAGCAATATAAAGTCACTGAAAAGTCATATGCATATATATGTGATATGACTGATGATGATGATCCTTAATGCTTACTTTGCCATTTTTCTTCAAATCTTCTTCCAACATGCAGTAGGTATTGGAGATCTCATTGACCTCCATGTGATTGCCCCCCACCATTCCTGGCGCACTCTTTATTTAGTAGTGGTTTGCCCTTCTGGCCTGCAGAAGAGATAGTCTCCATTCCTGCACACTGCCCATAATTATCTAAAAGGCCTCATCAGTAAAATGTGCCTTTCTAAGCCTTACACAATTTGGCAGCACTAACGTTTGTGGAGGCCACCACTGATTGATCCACCGAGTGTCATTTGTAGCTCTTACTTGCCTGCTAAGGGGGTGCTCAGTTGCATTCAAGCACCAAGAATGTACTATGCGTATGTTGCTGTAAGTGCACGAACAAACCCTGGCAGATAGAAAACTCCCATTTAATGTACATTTAGGAGCATAGAAGCAGGGAAAATTTAGGGAACAGAATGAGGACATTTGGCCCATCATGTCCGTGCCGGTCGAAATAGAGCTACCCAGCCTAATCCCACTTTCCACCACTTGGTCCTTAGCCTTGTAGGTTATGGCACTTCAATTGCATATCCAAGTACTTTTTAAATGTGATGAGGGTTTCTACCTCTACCACCCATTCAGGTAGTGAGTTCCAGACCCCTACCACCCTCTGGGTGAAAAAATATTTCCTCAGCTCCCCTCTAATCCTTCTACCAATTACTTTAAATCTATGCCCCCTGGTTATTGACCTCTCTGCTATGGGAAATAGGTCCTTCCTCTCCACGCTATCTAGGCCCCTCATAATTTTATACACCTCAATTAAATCACTCCTCAGCCTCTTCTGTTCCAAAGAAAACAACCCCAGTCTATACAATTTTTCCTCATAGCTAAAATTCTCCAGTCTTGGCAACATCCTTGTAAATCTCCTCTGTACCCTCTCTAGTGTAATCATATCTTTCTTGTAATGTGGTGACCAGAACTGTACGCAGTACTCAAGCTGTGGGCTAACTAGTGTTTTATACAGTTCTAGCATAACCTCCCTGCTCATATATTCTATGCCTCGGCTAATAAAGGAAAGTATCCTGTATGCTTTCTTAACCAACTTATCTACCTGTCCTGCCACCTTCAGGCATCTATGGATATGCGTTCCAAGGTCCCCCTCTTACTCTACACCTCTCAGTATCCTCCCATTTATTGTGTATTCCCTTGCCTTGTTTGACCTTCCCAAATACATTACCTCACATTTCTCCAGATTGAATTCCATTTGCCACTTTTCTGCCCACCTGACCAGTCCATTGATATCTTCCTGCAGTCTACAGCTATTTTCCCCACTATCAACTACACGGCCAATTTTGGTATCATCTGCAAACTTCTTAATCATGCCCCCTAGATTTAAGTCTAAATCATTAATATATACCACAAAAAGCAAGGGACCTCGTATTGAGCCCTGCGGAACCCAACTGGAAACAGCCTTCCAGTCAAAAAAACACCCTTCAACCATTACCCGTTGCTTCTTGCCACTGGGCCAATTTTGGATTCAATTTGCCACTTTCCCTTGGATCCCATGGGCTATTACTTTTTTGACCAGTCTGCCATGTGTGACCTTGGCAATAGTCTTGCTAAAATCCATGTAGATTACATCAAACACGCTATCCTCATCAACCCTCCTTGTTACCTCCTCAAAAAATTAAATCAAGATAGTCAGACACGACCTTCCCTTGACAAATCCATGCCTTTCTAAATAACGATTTATACTGTCCCTCAGAATTGCTTCTAATAATTTGCCCACCACCGAGGTTAGACTGACTGGCCTGTAATTACTAGGCCTATCCTTTTCTTCCTTTTTAAACAACGGTACAACGTTAGCAAATTAAATCCTTCTGTAACAAAGATAAAATTCTTTTGAAAAATACCTTACCACGTAGGAGGTACTTGAAATTCAGTTTTATTTCCCTTCATGGTGGTGCCTGCACACAGCTCTAAGTTCCCAGAGAACTACCTTCAGAATATATTCAAAATAAATATCTCGGCAGAACGTATAATAAATAAAGAGATTTTTTGTGACCTGTTTCAGGTTCTGAAGCCAATTACTGCCAGAAAATTCCAGCCAGCTCCCCAATATACATACCCCCACCCCCTACTCAAGGGGGGAACATATGAGTCACACCTTCCTTGTCTTAACCTATGATGAATTGTTACATCAGGCAAGGCAACTGATTTAGGAGGTATCATTTAAGGCATAGTCTCAATAGGTATCATGGATTTTTGTTTGATTTACTGTGGTGGGGTAGAAAGCAACTTTGTTGAATCTTTCTCAGGAGATTAAATGAATTGAATAGAGTCCACTATAGAGCAGTCTGTGGAAGAAACAGATTTGATGAGTAGGATTGCCTTTTCTCATTTTGTGCTTTCTCACGATTCTTAGTGGTGTTATCATTCTTGTGTGCTGTTGATTGATGGATTGTCCTGAAGAAATGACAGATGTATCCTTATGAAATGCCCGCTTTGAGACAACTGTTATTTAAATTGTAGTTTGAAATATTCAGGCTCTGTCCCAAAGCAGTCATGAAATGCCAACAGGATATAAACAGCCTTGGATAAAACCCTCTGGTTCATGTAGGCCCTGACTGGAGGTTACTCTTGTCTGAAATATATTCCTTCTAACTAGTATTCTCTCTTTTGTGTGTTAATAAAATAAAGTTCATTGTCTGATACAACTAAATGATTCTGGCTGTCCCTGTCTATTGTCACTAATATAGAGTGTAGGCTAAAAATTACCCAAACTAGCCGTTCTTGACCACTTTAATTCCCCCTCCCTTTCCCACTCTGATCTCTCTGACACTGGCCTCAAATACTGTTCCAAGAAAGCTCAACACAAGTTTGAAGAATAATATTTCATCTTTCTCCTAGCCACCCTGCAATTCCCTGGTCTAAATATTGACTTCAGTAACTTCAGCCTTTAGCCATATCTTCAATTTCAAAACTCTGTTTTAATTTCATACCTGGCCTCTTTCTTGCATTTCTCCAGACCTCCCACTTCCTTATTGATTTACTAACCCTTTGTTTCTTTAATGTCTTAATGCTTCTGTTTTATTACTTGATTGAGAAGATCTGTTACATCATTCCACTCGTGATACTTTTCTGGGTTTGTGTGTGTGTGTTTGTGCACACATATATTCCTCCCTTATTTTCCTGATTGTCTTGATATGTCTAAATGCCTCTTATTTTTAATTATTGAAGAAGGGTCTGCACCCGAAACATTAACGTGTCTGTTCTTTCCACAAACGCTGACTGACCCGGCGAGCATTTCCAGCATTTTCTTTTTTTGTTTCAGATTTCCAGCATCTGCGGTGTCTTGCTTTTTACATGGCCAAAAATAGTACTTGGCTTAAATACAATGACATGTTGATTAGCCTGTGATCAGAAGGCTTTGGTGAATAAATGACGCAGGACACATGTAGATCAGAACAGTTCAATACTAATCATTTTCATGTTGGTTCACTCAATCTTCTGCCATAACTTTGGTGGAAGCCCAGAGAAGCAGCGTGAATGGCCATTTACCCAATTTCCCTGGGGTTTCCGCTGATCTCCCTCTGAAGCAGGCGCTTGGGAAAACCCCTTGTAAATTCTATCCCCAAATGTATTACTGAAAACAACTTTAACAACCTTTCACATACATAACTTCTAATAATTGTTCCTGCAAATCATTCTCTCACTTCTGGGGGATTATTTTGACCCCCAAGGACAGGTGGGCTGTGGGGGGGACGGGGGGATTTGAAAATAGTTGTTTCTTGTATCGCAACCGCAAAATTTTTGGACTTTGCATTCCCAGTGGGAAGCCTGTACTTTTACGTGCCGACGTTAATCCCAGGAATAAAGCCGCGTTGCGGTCGCGACCCAAGAAACAACTATTTTCAACTCCCATCTGCCCACCCATTCTTGGGGTTTAAAGTCACCCACTTGATCTCTGATCAGACTGTGTTACTGTCTGATATAAAACATAGTGTGGATCAATACATCAGACAGCAAGACCTGGATATGCCAGCTCCCTGCCTTCTATCAGGGATTCATGTGGCCTTTGTTTGAGGTGGAGTATCTCAGGCGGAGGGGTTGGGGACTCCCTACACTGGGACTTCTGGGATCCATTGCCACTCAGAGGCTTGGCAGATCTATGGGCAATGGAAGGTCAATAAGAAGAGTTGGTGGAGGTTTAGGATAACTTTTGTACCTGCCTAGGTCATGGCCTGGACCCCCGAAGAGGATGGAAGGGGAAGAATTTTAAAACGTTTTAGAACAGCTCTATTGGTGCAGTTGAACATTTCTGGGGAAGACCTGACACTTTTTCCCAGCCCGGCCACCAATTTCCCAGCCCAGGATCGTGGTCTACAAAATCTCTTTAAAGATACAGAACTTGCAAGAAACCCTTAAATATGTGGATCCATTACCTCACGTTTTTAGTTCCCACTTTAATGGAGCCATACTTGGCAAATTTCTTATAAATTTCACTGTGGGGATCATATTACTTTATAGTAAGGCATAAAGAAAACTTCAAACTTATGTATTCATTTGACTGTAAAGAGAATTTTTTTGCTTTCAGTCCTCCTCGACAGAGCTTCACAGACTGTCTGGGGTCAGGGCAGGTGCATACATCAGTGGGTACATCTTTGGATGCCCACTTGAGGTGGGAGGAAGATGCAGCACTGCATGGCAGCATGGGGATGCCACCGATGGGCCTGCACAAGAAAGGGATCTGGAAATAAAAAGCTGGTATCAGTAAAAGTCACCATGAAGCTGTCAGATTGTCGTAAAAAACTAACTGGTTCATTAATGTCCTATAGGGAAGGAAATCTGACATCCTTACTTCATCTGGACTATATGTGACATTAGTCCTTACTGCCCTTTGAAATGGCCCAGCAAGCCACTCAGTTGTGGCAATTAGGGATAGACAGTAAATACTGGCTTTGGCAGTGACGTCCACATCCTGAGAATGAATTAAAATAAATCACTGCACTATATTAACAATTCTAATGTTAATGAATGTGACCTTGGCTTGACAAGCTGATAAGCCAAATCCACACTCAATGTACACATCTGATAGAATTCACTTGGTACTGAAATTTCATATTAATAAAGGTTGACACTCTAGTACAGTGCAGATTAATTTTGTTAAATTTAGGACATATCTATATTCTAATGCCAAAGTTAATGTAGCTATCAGGAAACAGTATTTCTTTTTGTTTATCTGCTAACTTTATTGCTTTGTTGAGTGTTTAATACTGAAGAATTTAATATTGTGACTGTGCCTCAATAATGCACATGGGGAACAGTAACTGCAGTGCTACCACCAAAGAATAACAATTATGTTTTCATTATCCCTTCTTTAGACATCTCCAATTGGAGTGTGGAACCTACATCACATGGTTAAATTCCCTTGTGGACAATGTTAGTATTGCAACTCTATCTTCTACGACTGACAGTAAAGATAATGAAGTTACTCACAGCAAATCCACCTGCAGTGCATTGCTAAAGAACGTCAATAGCGATGATGGGGTAGTACAGCATGCTATTATACAGTCAATATTAAGAACCTAAGGCCACATTTTCTCTTTATTCAAGAAGAAGTTAAATGACCTTTTTTTCTGCAGATTTTAATGACCTGCTACATATCATATTAAACATGCATTCTATGATTTGCATAAAATGTTAGATCAGCATGTGCATACATACTGAATGAGCACATGTTCTTAATAATTCATACTTCAGTAAAGTCTGATTCATTCCACATTCTCCACACAGGGCAAGAGCCTTTGCCTCAGTTCAGTGCAATTGATATCCTCCTGGATTGGTATGTAGACCTTGTCTCCAGTCCCTGGAGGTGGGCCCTTCACTATACCAAGGAAGTAGTTGTAATTAT
Source organism: Heptranchias perlo (assembly GCF_035084215.1). Lineage (NCBI taxonomy): Eukaryota > Metazoa > Chordata > Chondrichthyes > Hexanchiformes > Hexanchidae > Heptranchias > Heptranchias perlo. The sequence continues at coordinate 89,068,308 of NC_090327.1, forward strand.
CCTGAGATGTGGAGCAGGGTAGCGTTTCCTGCAGAAAATTGTTCTCCTGTGCTCACCAGATGAGTTTGCAAGTTGATGATCCATATTGGGAAGGATGAAAGTAGTAATTGAGGGTACCACTGTCTGAGCAGATGCAGTTGAAGGATCTTTATGAGTAAGTAGGCACTGGGTACTACATCGTCAATCCTAATATCTGTAAGTAAAGGGAGGCTTGAATGATAGTCCTCACTTAGGGAAATGAGCAAGTAGCTGAGGATCCCAAACTGATTGATTCTAAGAAAACCTGAAAGGAAGTGGAAATCAGCTGGGGTTTCTTGATGTTGACCAGGAAACTCTGCTCCTCTGCTGTACAAAAGATCTGTTGAACAGTTTTAGAAACCTGATGAACCAGTCATCCAGGTAGAGGTATACATAGATAACATGGACTGGTATTTCTTAAATACCAGTGAAACTGATAAGTGGTCAGATGATAGGATCTTGTGTTCATAGATTATGTCCTTTTAGAATGAATTAGAGTATCTTCTGGTGTCTCTGCTGAATTGTATGGAAGTATGTATCTTTCAGGTCTATGGCATCGAGTTAATCCCCTGGGCACATCACCTGAGTGACGTGACCATTTTGTTGCTCTTGAATGGTTCAAGCCCTGAGTTCCAATAAGAGGTGCAGCCCCAATGATTTCTGGGGAAACACAAAAAACCAGGTCATTCTTGCTTCAGGCAAACTTTCTTGACATTCCCTGATGTTGAAAGTTTGTTTATCTCCGCAGATTCTGCAGATAGTGCTGTTGTATCAATCAGGTTCTGGAAGTGGTCTGACTTGATCAAAACCTGGAATGCCAGATGTGGAGGGTTAACTCCAGGATTTAAGTATCCAATGTTATTAACTTTCAGTCCACTGAGAAATGCTGACACTAACTGCCCACTCAGGAATCCATGAAGAGGGAAGGCCTAACAGAACCACAGAAAAGCAGAGACTGAGGCAGTTCCCCATTGGAAATCTCAAGAAAGGACCAGGGCAATAGGATGTTCAAGAATGTAAGATTTTTAAACCTCACTGGCACTGCCAAAGGGACTATTGTTATGAGAGTAATTGTTAGTATCTATCTTGATCTTTTCTGGTCAACACCAAGAACACCCTTGATAAGAACCTTACCGTTAAGTGCTTTCCCTGATGTGGTCTGAAGGTTGTGATAGTTTATCTTGAAGAATTGCAGCATGTTTCAACCTGACCTTTAAGGATAGATTTCCAAATGAAGGAAATGTAGTAACTGAGTTTCCCAGGAAGCAATGTCAAGTTAGGGGCAATATCAAAGGCCATGAATCTGGCCTCTGAGTCAAAGGTATTGAGAGATACTTTTTACTGTAGTGTGGTGTCTTTAAACTGATCTTCAGTAATGGAAGAGAATTGAGGTCAGCCTTGACTATGGCTGAGACAGAGTTGCATGAAACTTCTTTGGTGAGTCTGATGACAGTTCATACAAATTGAACCCCTGGGTAAACAGACATCTGCCAGCCTCAGTACTGCACTGAAGTGTCAGCCTGGATTATGTGCTCAAGTCTCTGGAGTGGGATTTGAACCCACAACCTTTTGATTTAGAGGCAAGACTGCTACCACTGATCAAAGGCTGACACTGCAGTTGCAATTGGTGTTATTCACTAAGCAATAGCAGAGTGCTGTGATGATGACTATTTGTTCAACTTGGTGATACCACCTCGTACTGCCAATTGTTTGCAGGTAAATGACTGCTTAACACAGCTCATGTGTTGATAATGGCTACAAACATTCTTGTGGCTTGCTGGAATTCATATATTGTTGTATGAATGTAACAATTGTTACAAATTCTACAGTAGTTCTCCAACTTTTGTCCCATTTTGGAAAATTCACTATACTATATTCAAACTCCTAACTTCCTGAGTATAAATCTGTCACCAGTTTAAAAACGAGCAGAGGAGTTTTCCAATTGGCATAGCTAATATTTAACCCTCAAGCAACATCATTGAAACCGATTATCTCATTATTTATCTCTGCTATTTTTGGGATTTACCTAAATTACTACAGATCAAAATTACATCATAGGCTGTAAGGTGCTTTGGGATGTCCTGAGATCATGAAAGGCGCTATATAAATGCTCGCTCTTTCTTTCTTTCTCAGTTTACCTACATAAGACAGTAAGTGGGTGGCCATCCGACAGGGTAGGAAGAGGCAGGCAGTGCATGAATCCTTCGAGAGTGTATCACTCATTAATCAGTTTTCAGTATTGAATGCCGCTGAAGATGATGACACCTCGAAGGAGTGCAGTCCGGAGCATGGCACCATGGGGCAAATACTGTATAGGGGTGCACAGCTAAGTGTAGGAATGCAGTGGTTATAGGGTATTCAATAGTCAGAGGGACAGACAGGCGTTTCTGCAACCGTCGATGTGTTGCCTTCCTGGTGCCAGGGTAAAGGACATCACGGAGAGGGTGCAGAACATTTTGAGGGGGGAAGGGGAACAGCTAGAAGTCATGGTCCATGTGGGAACCAATGACATAGAAAGGAAAAAGGTTGAGGTCCTGCAGTCAGAGTTTCAGGATCTGGGGATGAAGTTAAAAAGCAGGACCTCAAAGATACTAATCTCTGTATTACTCCCAGTACCACGTGCTAATGAATATAGGAATAATAGGATAAGACATGTTAATGCGTGGCTGGAGAAATAGTGCAGGAAGGAGGGCTTCCGATTCCTGGGGCATGTAGCATGGTAAATAAGGTTGGTGAGCTGCAGGCTCGATGATATAGTGGCAATAACAGAGACCTGGTTCAAAGAAGGGGAGGATTGGGTAAATTAATATTCCTGGTTACAAGGTATTCAGGAAATATAGGGAAGGAAAGGAAAGAGGTGAGTGGAAGTATTGATCAAAGAAACTATTATAGCACTGGAAAGGGATGATGTAGTTGAGAGGTCAAAGGAAGAATTTATTTGGTTAGAATTAAGGAACACAAGAGGAGCTATTACGCTACTGGGTGTATACTATAGGCCACCAAACAGTAGGAAGGAGACAGAGGAGCACATTTTCAGACAAATTACAGAAAGATGCAAGAACTATAGAGCAGTGATAAAGGGGACTTCAATTACCCTAACACAGACTGGGATCGTAATAGTGTAAAGGGTAAAGAAGGGGAGGAATTGCTGAAATGTGTTCAAGAGAACTTTATCGATCCATGGGCCCGATTTTAGCAGGGGTGCGGGTTCTCGGCAGGTGGGCAAGCGGGCGCGTGGGTAACGCGCCCGGTGAAATTAGTGGGTTTCCCGCGCGATCGTAGCAGGCAACCCACTAATTGGAGCCACTTACCTGCTCCTCCGGGTTCCCCGTTGCTGGTCTGCACGTCGGGCGGGCTGCGCATGCGCAGTAAGATCTGTCAGCTGGAGGAGCTCTATTTAAAGGGGCAGTCCTCCACTGACAGATGCTGCAAAAAATAGCAAAGATGACTGCATGGAGCAGCCCAGGGGGAAGGCTGCTCCCAGTTTAATGATGCCTCACCCCAGGTATCAATACATGGGGTGAGGAGGAGGAGGAGGACAGAGATCTTCCACCCGGCGGGCGGGAGGAAGCGGCCTGCCTCTGCCACCAGGAAGGCCTGGCTCGAGGTGGCAGAGGAGGTCACCAGCGCCACCAACATATTGCCCACCTGCACACAGTGCAGGAGGCGGTCCAATGACCTCAGTAGGTCAGCCACAGTGAGCACACGTAGTCTTTCCCCTACACTCCGTCTGCCACATCACTGCCCCCACCCCACATCTCCTTCTGCACTGCCAACACTACTCTGTCACATCACCCCTCATACCCACTCAAACCCCATCCTCATCTTACCTGCACCTACTCACCTCGCCAGTACTCATCCCGCCACTACCACGCAACCCAATCCTCATACAATCTCATGGCTCTATCCCATACTCACCCTCTCGTGCATCTCTCTCACGGCCAGCCTCACTCAACCTGCCACCACCTGTGCTGCAGCCACAGGGCATGCATCACATACGTGCAGTAGGCAGCGTAAGGCAAACGTGTTGTGAGCATGAAGGGGATGCACAAGAGTGTTTGAGGGTTTGTCATGGTTGTTACTTCTATTGAATTTCAGAACAACTCACATCACACATTATATTGGCACCACTACTGCCATGTCTTTGCGAATCCTGTCTGGTTTGTGCAATAATGCCCGCTCCTGGGTATCACTATGAGGACCCACCACTGATGCCACACATTGTGTCACTGTAGAGTGGGTGTAGGTGTATTTGCAGGGCTCTTCTGCACAGACGACTGAGAGACATCGGCGATGTCCCCGGTTGCACCCTGGAAGCTGCGGAGGAGAAGTTCGGGAGGGCAGTGGTTACTTTGACAGCGACAGGTAAGAAGATGGTGCTCGGGCCAGCCGGGAGCAGCTCGGCATGAAAGAGGCTGCAGATGTCCACAGGCCAGTCAGCCAAATGTCGGTGGTGGGAAAGCTTTTGGAGACAATAATCCGGGACAAAATGAATTGCCACTTGGAAAAGTATGGACTAATAAATGAAAATCAGCACAGATTTGTTAAAGGAAAATCGAGTTTGACTAACTTGATTGAGTTCTTTGATGAAGTAATGGAGATGGTTGATGAGGGTAGTGCGGTTGATGTTGTGTATATGGACATTCAAAAGGCATTTGATAAAATACCACATAATAGACTTGTTAGAAAAATTAAAGCCCATGGGGTTAAAGGGACAGTGGCAGCATGGTTACATAATTGGCTAAGGAAGAGAAAGCAGAGAGTAGTGGTGAACGGTTGTTTTTCAGACTGGAGGGAAGTATACAATGGTATTCCCCAGGAGTCGGTATTAGGACTACTGCTCTTTTTGTATATATTAATGACCTGGACTTGGGTGTACAGGGTATAATTTCAAAGTTTGCAAATGACACGAAACTTGGAAATGTAGTAAACAGTGTGGATGATAGTTACAGACTTCAGGAGGACATCAACAGACTGGTGAAATGGGCAGATATATTTTGGTAGGAAGAATGAGGAGAGGCAATATAAACTAATGGTACAATTTTAAAGGGGGTGCAGGGGGGTATGTACACAAATCTTTGAAGGTGGCAGGACAAGCTGAGAAGCTTGTTAAAAAAGCATCTGGGATCCTGGGCTTTATTAATAGGGGAATAGGGTACAAAAGCAAAAAAGTCATGCTAAACCTTTATAAAACATTGGTTTATCCTCAACTGGAGTATTGTGTTGTTCTCTGGCACCACACTTTAAGAAGGATGTCAAGGCTTTAGAGAAAGTGCAGAAAAGATTTACTAGAATAGTACCAGGGATGAGTTACTTCAGTAATGTGGAGAGACTGGAGAAGCTGGGGTTGTTCTCCTTCGAGCAGAGAAGGTTAAGAGGAGGTTTGATAGAGGTGTTAAAAATCATGATGGGTTTTCATAGAGTAAATGAGGAGAAGCTTTCCTGTGGCAGAAGGGTCGGTAACCAAAAGACACAGATTTAAGTTGATTGGCAAAAGAACCAGAGTTGGCATGAGGAAACATTTTTTTAAGCAGTGAGTTGTTATGATCTGGAATGCATTGCCTGAAAGGGTGGTGGAAGCAGATTCAATAATAACTTTCAAAAGGGAATTGGATAAATACTTGAAGGGAAAAAATGTACAAGGCTATGGGGAAAGAGCAGGGGAATGGGACTAATTGGATAGCGCTAACAAAGAGCCAACACAGGCACAATGGGCCAAATGGCCTCCTTCTGTGCTGTATTGTATGATACTGTGATACTGTGATATTCAAAAGTAGTTCATTGTAGAAAGTAGTTCATTGTAGAAGTTCATTTCAAAAGTAGTTCATTGTAGAAAGTGCTTTCAGAAATTTAGATGTAGTCAGGCACCATTTAAATACAGGCACTTTTTTGTCTTCCAAAATCTGGCAGGGACCTTGTACACCCATTTTCCTGACAAATTCGATTTTCAGCCAGACCTTTAAATGGGCACCAAGTATTCCCACCCAAAGGTAGTGGGAGCCTCTTAGAGGCCACCCCGATGCGATAAGTTTTTCTTTTTTTTCAAGGTTTTTGCGGGGGCAGGAGGAGCATTCAGGCCGTGACCCGATCTGCTGGCAGCTTTCACTGGCGGCTCTGGTACAAAGTGAGATTTGCATGGTCTTTCGGTAAAATCGTGTCCGACTCCAAATTAAGTCATCGGACTCCAACTTTTGAATATTGAGTCATCTGGTGGCCTGGGGTGAGCACCTTCCCTGCAAACCAAATCGGCTGGGTTAAAATGGTAGTGGGCATTGGGAATATAGTGGGCAGTGCCCCACCACCATTTTAACACCATCCCCCCTCTCCCCCCACCCCCACATCATTCCCGCTGGGCGGGCAGGTTTAAAACCAGAGCTCAGCATTTAACAAAGCCTAAACAAGCAAAAGATATTTCCCTGCTAATTTACATGAATCCTGATTAGGATGGAAGCAAGAGTCAGAGCAGTGATATAAATGTATGGTCTTACTGCATTCTACTGGTCTTGCACTTCTGTTTATTCACATCTACTTAACGTCAGGAGGACAGCACCAGGTATTTCAAAACAAAAACGGACTCAAACCCATCAATTTGTCATATTTGTAGGTAGGAGACCAAGTGATAAACTGCCTTTATGGATGATACCTTGCATATCGATGTTTTTTAGTATAAATGCTTTTCTGAATATTGTTTTGCAGCGTGTTGTTACTGTGTTTAACTGGATACCATGGATGGCTTTTCTGGAGCCTGATTGTTTCATCATTTCCACAGCACCAAAAACCTTAGTGTAGTTATTGACTGGGTGGAACCTGCTTAATTTCACTTCTGTATTGCTGCTTCACTTGTGAGTAAACTAGTAATTAAAGCTTTCTATGAGGACTGGAATAAGAATGTTTGTTATTCATTTTGGAAAAGAAAAGCATGCTCCAATGCTCAAGAAACCAAACAGCATTAAACAATGATCCACATATTTCATCTGAATATGTCAGCAAGTACAGTGTCTTTCTGAATTAGTATTGTTGGAAGACATAACTATCATCTACATTTATGTCCAGTCTACTTCACATTGATACAATGAAACCCTCTAATTACAGTGTACTGTGCTGTAATATTTTCCTCTTATCATTGTGTCAGTGTCAGCTGACTCACCTCTGAGTCAGAAGGTTATGGGTTCAAGTCCCACTCCACAGATTTGAACCCATAAACTAGGCTGACACTTCAGTGCAGTGCTGAGGGAGTGCCGCATTGAGGTCCTGTCTGCCCTCTCAGGAGGTTGTAAAAGATCCCATGGCACTATTAAAAGAAGAGCAGGGGAGTTCTCCTGGTGTTCTGACCAACATTTATTCCTCATCCAACACTTAAAACAGATGACCTGGTCATTTATTTCTTTGCTGTTTGTGGGACCTTGCTGGGTGTAAATTGGCTGATGCATCTCCTACATTACAACAGTGGCTACACTCCAAAAGTACTTAATTGGTTGTAAAGTGCTTTGGGATGTCCTGAGGTCGTGAAAGGTGCTAAATAAATGCAAATCTTTCTTACTTTGTACTGTCATTTTATTAGAAAAAATAAGAGATGGGTGCAGTATGGGTGGGATATTCTTCAAAAACATTGAGCGGGACTGAGATCGAGGAAGAAGGGTAGGTTCCCTGAGAGAGATCATTATAAAGTGAAGCATACATCGTATATCTCTTCTTTGGGGGATAGGAGGATTTGTTTCAAGCCTGCAAAGTTCAGGTCAACATAACGAAATAAAAGTTCAGGTCAACATAACTAAATACAATTTCATACTTACAGGCTCTCACATGGGGCATTCCTCGGCCACTGGGGAATGCAATTGCATAATTCATAAAAGAATTGGGAAAGGTCAGATGCAATGCAGTGCTCCCAAAAATTAGAAGAATCCCTCTATTCTGCTGGATATATGAGTCCAAGTGTGATACAAGAGGGAAAATAGCGAAAGCAATGAGAATTTAGGGTTCTACTCTGGTCTACCTAATTCTGCCTGATTTTGAAATAGCCATGTCATCTTTCCAACATCTAAATTGGTGCTATGAGTTTTTTAATTCTATTTCCTTGTAATTTCTTGTTTTCCTGTATGAATCCATCAGTGTAAATATGGAAAAGAAAGATTTTATTATATTTACTTAGAACGTAAATCGTGCATGTCCATCGAACCCAAGTGGGTAGATTTAGGAATTTGCGCTTGTGTCACATGAGGCTTTGTCCTGGCACTGCAAATTCGTAAAATGTACATTGAGATGTTTCTGCTCAACAGCCTTTCCTCACCCCAACAGACATACCCATTCCCTGAACAGACACACAACCCACACCCTCCCCCACACACATCGACACACACCCACCCCCCAAACACACAACCCACACCCTCCCCCACACACATCGACACACACCCACCCCCCAAACACACAACCCACACCCTCCCCCACACACATCGACACACACCCACCCCCCAAACACACAACCCACACCCTCCCCCACACACATCGACACACACCCACCCCCCAAACACACAACCCACACCCTCCCCCACACACATCGACACCCACCCACCCCCCAAACACACAACCCACACCCTCCCCCACACACATCGACACACACCCACCCCCCAAACACACAACCCACACCCTCCCACACACACATCGACACACACCCACCCCCCAAACACACAACCCACACCCTCCCCCACACACATCGACGCACACCCACCCCCCAAACACACAACCCACACCCTCCCACACACACATCGACACACACACCCACCCCCCAAACACACAACCCACACCCTCCCCCACACACATCGACGCACACCCACCCCCCAAACACACAACCCACACCCTCCCACACACACATCGACACACACACCCACCCCTCAAACACACACACACCACACCCTCCCCCACTCATCCTCCACACACACCCACCCCCCAAACACACAACCCACACCCTCCCCCACACACATCGACACACACACCCACCCCTCAAACACACACACACCACACCCTCCCCCACTCATCCTCCACACACACCCACCCCCCAAACACACAACCCACACCCTCCCACACACACATCGACACACACCCACCCCCCAAACACACAACCCACACCCTCCCCCACACACATCGACACACACCCACCCCCCAAACACACAACCCACACCCTCCCACACACACATCGACACACACCCACCCCCCAAACACACAACCCACACCCTCCCACACACACATCGACACACACCCACCCCCCAAACACACAACCCACACCCTCCCCCACACACATCGACGCACACCCACCCCCCAAACACACAACCCACACCCTCCCACACACACATCGACGCACACCCACCCCCCAAACACACAACCCACACCCTCCCACACACACATCGACACACACACCCACCCCTCAAACACACACACACCACACCCTCCCCCACTCATCCTCCACACACACCCACCCCCCAAACACACAACCCACACCCTCCCCCACACACATCGACACACACACCCACCCCCCAAACACACAACCCACACCCTCCCCCACACACATCGACACACACACCCACCCCTCAAACACACAACCCACACCCTCCCCCACACACATCGACACACACACCCACCCCTCAAACACACACACACCACACCCTCCCCCACTCATCCTCCACACACACCCACCCCCCAAACACACAACCCACACCCTCCCACACACACATCGACACACACACCCACCCCCCAAACACACACACACCACACCCTCCCCCACACACACATCCTCCACACACCCACTCCCCAAACACACACACCCACTCCCCAAACACACACACCCACTCCCCAAACACACACACCACACCCTCCCCCACACCCTCCCCCACACACACACACCCACTCCCTGAACAGACACACCACACCCTCCTCCCCACACACACACCACACACCCTCCCCCACACACACCCTCCTCCACACACACCCACCCCCCACACACACCCTCCTCCACACACACACACCACACACACACATCCTCCACACACACATCCTCCACACACACATCCTCCACACACACACACACACACCCCCCACACACACCCTCCTCCACACACACACACCACACACACACATCCTCCACACACACACACACACCCTCCCCCACACACACCCTCCCCCACACACACCCTCCTCCACACCCACCCACCCCCCACACACACATCCTCCACACACACACACACACACCCCCCACACACACCCTCCCCCACACACACCCTCCTCCACACACACCCACCCCCCACACACACATCCTCCACACACACACACACACCCCCCCCACACACACCCTCCTCCACACACACACACCACACACCCTCCCCCACACACACCCTCCTCCACACCCACCCACCCCCCACACACACACCCCCACACACACACACACCCCCCACACACACATCCTCCACACACACACACCCACCCCCCACACACACATCCTCCACACACACACACCCACCCCCCACACACACATCCTCCACACACACACACACACACACCCCCCACACACACATCCTCCACACACACACCCACCCCCCACACACACATCCTCCACACACACACACACACACACCCCCCACACACACATCCTCCACACACACACACACCCCCCACACACACATCCTCCACACACACACACCCACCCCCCACACACACATCCTCCACACACACACACCCACCCCCCACACACACATCCTCCACACACACACACACACACACACCCCACACACACATCCTCCACACACACACACACACACACCCCCCACACACACATCCTCCACACACACACACACCCCCCACACACACATCCTCCACACACACACCCACCCCCCACACACACATCCTCCACACACACACACACACACACCCCCCACACACACCCTCCTCCACACACACCCACCCCCCACACACACATCCTCCACACACACACACACACCCACCCCCCACACACACATCCTCCACACACACACACACACCCACCCCCCACACACACACACACCCACCCCCCACACACACATCCTCCACACACACACACACACCCACCCCCCACACACACATCCTCCACACACACACACACACACACACCCCACACACACACCCCCACACACACACCCCCACACACACACCACAGGGCCGCACACAATACTACACATATACCCCACATACAAACACATCCCACAGACCCAGCAGCAGCTGGCGGGTAAGATTTTTTTCCTAGTTAACTGAAGCATTTACGTTCAAGCAGCCTGTCCAGCACCAGTTATGGCTGAAGGGAAATGAATGGGGAAAATTAAGTCAAATATGTGCAGGGGGACATTTTGTCATTATTTCCATGATCTGTAATCCTTTTTTGTTTAAGGAACTGGATGACTCCAATTTAGCCATGTGAACTGGCTATATTCTTCTGTTTATTTACTCATAACCAGTCCAGTGTGGATCACTTCAGAAATTCTCATCTGCTCAGTCTTATTCAGCAATAAGTACTCTTGGGATCGATTATCATCCAAAACTGGCAAGGAATAGATTTTTTTTAACTTGCCAACAAATGTTAATGGAATTTTTAATCAAGGAATATAAATTTGGGTAATTATAAAGGTATAGTAGAAGCGGGAAGAGTATAAAGAAGTAAAAGTATGAAAATAAAAAATGCTGAAGGTGCCCAGCATTTGAAAAAAATACCATCCATTTTGGATGGACGGTCTTCATTCGGACCAGTTAAAGGACTGAAGATGGATCATAACAATAACAACTTGCATTTACATAGAGCCTTTAACATAGTAAAACCTTCCAAGGTACTTCACAGTATTGTAATCAGACATAAATTGACACTGATCCAAGGAAGGAGACATTAGGACAGGTGACCAAAAGCTTGGTCACTTTTACTGATACTAGCTTTTTATTTTTGGATTTTTAAACTGAAGTCAAATTCACAAACTGCTAAGATGGGATTTGATCTCACATTATCTGGGTTATAAAGGCAGACCACTGGCTTTCTAATACTACTACTACTACTACCACTACAACAACAACAACAACAACAACAACAACAACTCACATTTATACAGCACCTTTAACATAGTGAAACGTCCCAAGGCGCTTCACAGGAGCGATTATCAATCAAAATTTGACACCGAGCCACATCAGGAGGCATTATGACAGGTGACCAAAAGCTTGGACAAAGAGGTAGGTTTTAAGGAGCGTCTAATAACATAACCATTACATTACCAAACGGAACCATGCCTCCCCATCCACATCGGCATTTGCATGTCACAGAGGGGGAAGAGGCAGCTAGGAGCAAACCCAATGGGAGGTGTAGCAAAGTCCAGGTTGGGGCAGTGAGATGGCAATTGGCCTCACCACCAGGTTTTGCCTCACTTTCTGCTGCTATTCTGTGCTATTTCAGGTAGAATCACAGAGAGGAATCCACCCCTATATGTTAATGCGGCAAGTATTGAAGATGTGTTCACACAATTACCGGGGACATTGGTTAATTTGTTATCTTGTCACAGGCTTGCTAAGAACATCCATATATATTGACTTAGAGTGACCTATTCATTTAGCCTGGGACGGAAGTGCGGCATGGGCCCAGGATGGGAGGGAGGGCTTTGGGTGTCTGCCAAGAATCCAATCTTGTGGGGATCAAATACCTAGTTTCATTGACAGGCTGACTGGTGAATCACTGAACAGGGTGGAAGTAGGAGGGAAAGCCTCAAGAAACTTCTTGTGGTCAGAAATAACAAAACAAACAGAAAAACCCGTGTTGAAGGTCAGTCAGTCAGGATAGTTGGCTGAGAGAAAGGTAAGAAAGACCAAGGCAATTTATTGTAAGGCTAATGCCGACCGAGTCTTTGTAAGCCTTGATATGCTCAATGCTAGAATGACCGAAGCAAGTATTACTCAGCCCACTAATCCAGGGCAAGGCAGTATGGTTTATTATTTTGCTTATTCACAAAGAGGGGGTTTTGAAGTTAAGTGAAGTAAGTGAGTTTTGATTGTCACTGTCACTCTACATTCACTTGTTGTCTGTAAAATAAAGCACATTAATGGTTGATTTCTGGCCTCCTCTCATTAAAATATCATCAGTCCACCTCTGAAAAATTGGAAAAGTACATGTGATGGCATATGTGAAAGATACAATATCTAGTTCGGACGACGAGGGTGCATGCTGAAGGGTGCAGCTTGCCTGAATAATGGTAAATTTGAGGCCCGATTTTAACCCTGCCCACCTGGTGGGAACAGAGCAAGCGGGGGTTAAAATGCGGTCAGGCACTGCACATTGAATTCCTGATGCATTAGTGCCTGCCGCCATTTTAACTCCTAAGGTTTCAGCAGTGTTGGGTGAGGGCCATATCAATATTGAAATGTCGAGGTCCGATAATGTCAGGTTTTTCCTCAGTCTCCAGTTTTGCCACATTCTCTGATGCAGTATTGAATCCAGAAGAGGTCCAGATAAGTTTCATTTTTTACTTGGTGTAGGAGGAGTAGGTGTACTCCATTGGGTCCCAGGAAGAAAGCTTGGGCCTCCCCTGCCCTGGGCTTCCCTCCCCCTCCCCCGACCGCGATGGCCTCAATTCCCACTTATCTTCTGCCCGGGACGGGTCTTGCAGGTTCCCGGCGGCAGCCTTCTACCACCCAAAACCCCGCTCCTGCCCACTGGGCTCCTTGTCATTCCCACCAGGTTTGGGCAGAAGTCCATCATGTAGATGATAATGAGGTTTGGGAGTTAAAATTGCCAGGGCCTCCCACCGATGATTTCCTGGAGGTTTCCATCCTGCCCACGCTGGCCCTCTGCCCACCGCACTTCCGCCCCAGGTTAAAATCGGAGTTTTAGTGTGGGAACTGATTCACACAATTTTACTATTGAAATAAGGCTTGCGCTGGCCACCAGTGCAGTCTTCATTTGACAACCCATTTGGTTCATCACAAAACGTGGTGAAGTGCATTCCAGAGTACCTGATCCACGTTCACCTGCCCCACTTCCAATGAGGCCTGACTACATCTCAGCTGCAATGTATTTTATAATCGATCATGGAACTGGCATTGTGAGCCAGTGTTAGCTTAGATTTTGGAAATTATGACTTTGAAACTAATTCAGCATTTTCCTATAAAATGCGATTGATGCTGATTCTGACACCAATTGCATTATGTCTATTCCCAACATTGACATTTCAAAACAAATTCAAATGCGTGGCTATAAAAGGATTGGACTGCAGCCTCCGGTGAGAGGAAGTTTTGGATTAAGTCTGTAAAATTTGATCGGATGTGTTTATGGGACATTGAGTTGGCACGTTCCTGCTCATGGAGAGACAGATGGACATACTGATAGCAACACACAATAAATCTTCCGGCTTTGGATGGTAGACTGTTAAAATCAATAGTGACGTAAGATGCAAGTACTGAATTTGGATGCAAATCATAGTTAGGTAGAAACAGAAACCTGAGTTTCAATTTATTTCAAAGTTAACACAGTTTGCCTGCACAGTAAAGAAAAACCCGGCAGACAACACATAAACAGAATGTTTGTGAAATGAGTCAAAAATGAATAAGGAAGATGCAGCTTCATCCCCCTAAATCCATCACTTAGTTTCTTGATTTTGGAAGCTATATATAGCAGAAGTGTTTCTGCACTCCCAAGGATCAAGCTGAAGATTTTGCATCCATTAATTGAAATGGATGGAAAATAACCAACAGCATGCCTGTGATTTCCCAAGATACAACCTGTATTACCTGCTAGGAATGCAAGATCGTGGAATCACCCCTTGGATTCAAACTTCCAAGATCCCATCCAAACAACAACAACAATAACGACAATGACAACAAGCAACAACAACATGTGTTTATATGGTACTGTAACATAGAATTACATCCCAAAGCACTTCACAGAGACATAAGGAAAAAAAGAGACACCAAGCCAACGAAGGACATTGTAGAAAGGGTAACCAAAAACTTGGTCAAAGAGGTGGGTCTTAAGGAGAATCTTAAAGGAGGAGAGGGATGAGGACACATGGAGGGGTTTAGGGGGGGAATTCCAGTGTTTAGGTCTTAAGTGACTGAAGGCATGGTGTCAATTGAAGAGTGAAGAGATCAGGGATGCATAAGAACGGAGTCAAAGGAACTGAGTCAAAGAAGGAGCACTTCTACTTCTCCTGCGCCTAGAAAAAGAAAAACTCAAAATTTTCTGGGCCTCTTTTTGAGCTGCTGCTCAATGCTTGGTACAGCTAGGCATAGCGGGCATGGCCCACGCTCTGCCATTTGTATCTGAACTTTGCAATCAGGGTCCTACAACCGATATCGGACACCAATTTACATATTTAAGCAGCCTTACACCTGTTTCAGGCGGGCAGACTACTAACAAATTTGCAGGGCCACCTGAACATGGCTTCATGCAGGGGCCTTGAGCACCATTGGGGTGGCCGATGTGCTTCCTCCGATTTTCAACCACTGACTTCCTGTTTTTCAGGCGCAAAACGGACGGCCGTGAGTTGAATTTCTCCCCTGCTGTCTTTCATTTAGAAAGGGAAGGAGGATATGAATAACCTTCTTCTTGCATTAAGCTGGGGACACAATGAAATTCTTTCAATCTATAACTATGGTTCCAGTTTGAGAATAATCAATTTCACAGTGTGGTGGGTTGAAGGAACACTCTGGAGTCATTACCTTGGCAGACAAAACATACAATAATCAAACATTCATCACTGTGGAAAGGACCTGAAAATGAAGAATATAAAAGATTGCTCAAGCAGAGCTAGCTAGTGCAGCAAGTAGGCTACGGCTTAAAACAGTAGTTTCAGCAGAATAAATCGATTTGATTTTCTTTTTTTATCTGATGATGTTAGGCTCATCCCTATTTGTCTGACATGTGTATGTGCTATGTGCCCCAATTTTTATCCCTTGTCAGGTTGAAAAGTAATGGACTTCCACTTCATATTAACTTTGAAGATTAAATCTTGTCACCCGTGGCCAATAGGTGCCGAAAAGTGTAACGAATACAAAGAAATGAATTACTGGTCACTTATTACTATCATATTTTACTGTTCAGTGTTAAAGGGGCCTGGTACTACAAGGTTTGTATGGATAACTCAAGCTGCAAGTTTTTACCAGAGCAGATCTTTATGGACTGGAGATAAATATCATTATCCAAAAATATGGCCGTTCACAAATATTGATGAGATTTTTTTTAAGTCTTGAAGATTCAAATGACCCATTGGTCTTTCAATAAAAAGATTTTCTTGTCAATCTCAATTACTGTTTGTCAGAAAGAAATCAAAAAGAGTACTGATGACAAATATGAAATTAATCATGAAAACCTACAAAATAAAGTATAAACATTTTCTGATTCAAGGAATCAAAAAAATACAACAAAAAATTGTTTGTAACTTTATTTGGTTGTAATTCTCCTCCATAATATAAGACCATAAGACCATAAGAGATAGGAGCAGGAGTTGACCATTCGGCCCTTCAAGCCTGCTCCACCATTTAATGAGATCATGGCTGATCTGATTTTTACCTCAACTTCACTTTCCTGCCCTTTCCCCATATCCTTTGACTCCCTTGCTGATCAAAAATTTGTCTAACTCAGCCTTGAATATATTCAATGACTCAGCCTCCACAGCTTTTTGGGGTAAAGAGTCTGGGAGAAGAAATTCCTCCTCATTTCCGTCTTAAACGAGCGACCCCTTATTCTGAGACGATGTCCCCTCGTTTAGATTCCCCCATGACGGGTAACATCCTCTCAGTATCTACCCTATCGAGTCCCCTCAGAATCTTGTATCTTTCAATAAGATCTCCTCTCACTCTTCTAAACTCCAATGAGTATAGACCCAACCTGTTCAATCTTTCCTCATAAGACAACCCTTGCATACCCAGAATCAACCTAGTGAACCTTCTCTGAACTGCCCAATGCAAGTATGTCCTTCCTTAAATAAGGGCACCAGAACAGTACACAGTACTCCAGGTGTGGTCTCACCCTGTTGTAACATGACTTCCCTATTTTTATACTCCATCCCCCTAGAAATAAAGACCAAAATTCTGTTTGCCTTCCGGATTACCTGCTGCACCTGTATGTTGACTTTTTGTGTTTCATGTATGAGGACACCCAGATCCCTCTGTACCGCAGCATTTTGTAGTATTTCTCCACTCAAATAATATTTTGCTTTTTTATTTTTACTCCCAAAGTGGATGACTTCACATTTTCCCACATTATATTCCATCTGCCAAATTTTTACCCATTTGCTTATCCTGTCAATATCCGTTTGCAGACACTTTGGGCTCGATTTTCACACCCGCGACCTGGTGCATTTGTGGCGGGGGGGCTGCAAAAATCCGGGATTCCCGGGGCGGGTCCGAAGCCCGGCTCCAACCCGCCCACGTCCGGGTTCCCCAGTGACGCGCTCACATGCGCACGCAGACCCCGCATGTGGGACTCCAGCAATTAAAGCCAGCGGGGTGCCACTTAAAGTACTTAACCAGGTACTTCAGGTTGTTTACAAACCTGATTGACCTGATATTTTAGGAGGGATGGGATTTTGAAATGAAGTGAGACTGTTTCCCGTACTGGGGGAAACACTCCCAGTTCAAATGGACGTGTTGCAGCCACCAGTCTGTGGCAGCTGTAAAGGTTCATTTGACAGGTGGTGGGGGAGACCCTCACTCATTGCAGGAGGCCACTCTGTCACTTTGGACAAAGTTTGGCCTCCACCACCCTCCTCCTAACAATCAAATGCATAAACTTGCACACTTACCCCGTTGTCCAGACACATTTACCTACCTTGCGGACCGCCTCAAACTTCCGGATGGGGGCCGTCGTAGCTGCAGTCATGACCTCCTCGGAGGGCGAACAGCAACACCAGCCTCGCCGACCATGCCGTCCACCTCTGACACGTGGAGCTCCACAACACAGTGCTGTGACACATCCACCTGCACAGCAGGAGGGAGGGCTACCGCAGAGAGAGATGCATCGCAGAGGGCACTACCCTCGCCACAGGGTCTACAGACCGAGGCTCAGCTTCCTGGACCTCTCTGAGCAGCAGTGCACACGGAGGCTCAGAGTCACTTGACATGTAGTCGTGGACATCTGCAGCCTCCTTCATGCCGAGCTGCTCCTGGCTGGCCCGAGCACCATCTTCTTACCTGTCGCTGTCAAAGTCACCACTGCCCTCAACAACCTCTCCTCCGCATCCTTCCAGGGTGCCACCGGGGACATCACCGGCGTCTCTCAGTCGTCTGCACAAAAGAGCCCTGCAAATACACCTAGATCCACTCTGCAGTGACACAATGGGTGGCATCAAGTGTGCGTGTTCACGGTGAACCCCATGAAAGGGACCTATTCCACAAGCCAGTCAAGAATGCAAGAATGGGCAAGACGTGGCAGTAGTGGTGATAATAATAATATTTATTGTGCATTTGAAAGAAAACAAATATAAATGAAAAACATGACCAATCATCAGACACCCTTGTGCATTCCCTTTGTGCTCACAAAACCTTCTCCTTGCGTTTCCGGGAACCCCTACGTGGTGCTACCCCTGTGGATTCAGCAGAGGTAGTGGCAGGTTGCTCTTGTCCATGCCCTGACCGATGAGATGCTTTGGGCCGACGCCCTCTGGGTTTGGGTGCCCGTGAGGACCCCTCCAAAGACTGCTCCACCTGCACCTGTGCAGGGGCAGACTCGGCCACCTGGAGAGGGGGCAGCATTGCGGGTACTGGTTGAGAGGGGGGCAATGGATGAGACGTGGGAGCGCTTTGAGTGGAGTCCCCACTTCCATGTCCCCTTTCACCATCATCCCTCTCGTGGCCCAGGCCCACATCACTCCTTCCACCCTGCTGGACGGCAGTTTGGAGGACTTGTGTGAGGCCTTGGAAGGCCACCTGTAAAGTATCTGTCAGTCTGTTCAAGGCGGCAGAATGTTGCTCACCCTGAATCCGAACGGCCGTTGTCAGGGCCTGAAAGGACTCATTGTTGAGCCGTGCTTGACGCTCGAGGGAGGCTAGCCTTTCCTCCACTGCAGACATTCCCGCACCTACCCGCGACACTATCTCAGAGATGCCTTCACATTCCTGCGACACTATCTCAGAGATACCCTCCTGTACCTGTGCCACCATTCCCCTCATGCAGGAGTTGGACTCCTCCATCCTCTGCGCAATTGTGGAGAGTGCGCGTGACACCTGTTCCAGTACCTCGGCAATGTGCTGTTGCCCCTCGATGACTCTCCTTTTCATGGCTGGCCCCCAGGGTTCAGCATCTGGGTCCAGCTGAGCAGAGCCTGGAGAAGAGTGCTCCCACCGACGCGGACTCTCCACGGCTGCCCCTGCCACCAGGGTCTGCTCGTGCTCACATGTGTGTGGTGACTCACCATGTGCAAGCCCAACTAAGTGAGGACGTGGACCCACCGAGGTGTATGTATCTGCGCTGATGGATGCATGGCTCTGATGTGACGATGGACCCTCAGAGGCCGGCAGGTCCTCTGAGGAATTGCCCTCCATGGACACGGCACTCGCAGATGGCCCTGCAAGAGAATAGAAAGCAATATAAGGCATGAATACAGACGTTGAGGTGCTACAGATGCCAAGTGATGCTAAGATCATTCGCTATCATGAGTGCTGAGTGTTAGCTTTATGTTACCGGCTGCTTGTGCAATCCCAGCCTTGGCATCCGCCACAGACAGGCACTTCAGCGTGCAGCTGATCTCCAATGCCTGCTGCTCCGCGTCCATTAGGACCACCTGGTGTGGCGGGCCCCCTCCGGTCCGTGCCCTCTCCCGGGCGTTCTGGCATCTCTTCTCCTATCAAGGCAAAACACAAAGGCGTGATTGAGTGATGGTTGCATGGTGAGCCGCTGCATGCATTGGTGTGGGTGGGGTTGAGCGTGAGGGAGATGCATGGGAGGGGGCGTGTGCAACATAGCCATGATATTGTATGAGGATTGGGTTGCGTGGTAGTGTTCGAATGGGAACAGGGGCGGTGAGTACATTCAGGCAAGGTGAGGATGATAGTTGAGTGATGCGAGAGCGTTGTGGTGGCAGTGCAGAAGGGGTTGTGTGGTGGTGGAGGTGATGTGGAAGATGGAGTGTGGGAGAATGCGTAAGTATACTCACTTTGCCTAACCTGGTTAGGTCATTAAATCTCTTCCTGCACTGAACCCAGGTTCGTGGCACATTGCCGCAGCTGGTGACCTCCTCGGCCACCTCCAGCCAGGCCTTCTTCGTGGTGGAGGGAGGGCACTTCCTCCCATCAGACCGGAAAAATATTTCCCTCCTCCTCCTCACCCCATCCAGCAGCAGCTAGAGTGAGGAGTCTGAAAATCTTGCGACAGCCTTCCCTCTGGCCTGCTCCATGGTTCAGCATTGGTTGTTTGCTGCAGGAGGAGCATTGGTGGACTGCCCCTTTAAGTAGGGCATCTCCAGCTAACAGACCTTGCGTGCGGAGTCCGCCCGTCGCACAGCTTACCAGTGGGAAACCCGGAAGCAAAGATAAGTGGCTCCAATTAGCCTGTAATTGTGTGCGGAGCACCCCGATTTCACCGGGCGCGTTATCCACGTGCCCAGTCGACCCCCCCGCTGAGAACCCACCGCCCTGCTAATATCGAGCCCTTTGTGTCCTCCTCGCAATTTGCTTTTCCACTTATCTTTGTATCATCAGCAAATTTGGCCACCATACATTCTGTCGCTTCATTCAAGTCATTGATATATATTGTAAATAGTTGAGGTCCCAGCACTGATCCCTGCGGCACCCCACTTGTTACAGTTTGTCCTTTTGAAAATGACCCTTTTATCCTGACTCTTTGTTTTCTGTTCGTTGCCAATCCTCTATCCATGCCAGTGTATTACCCCCAACACCATGGGCTTTTACCTTGTGCACTAACCTTTTATGTGGCACCTCATTGAATGCCTTTTGGAAATCCAAATATACTGCATCCATTGGTTCTCCTTTATCCACCCTGCCCTTTACTTCCTCAAAGAACTCTAATAAATTTGTCAGACACGATTTCCACTTCATAAACCAATGTTGACTCTCCTTGATTTTATTATGAGTCTCCAAATGTCCTGCCACTACTTCCTCAATAATGGATTCAAGCATTTTCCCAATAACAGATGTTAGGCTAACTGGTCTATAGTTACCTGCTTTCTGTCTCAATCCCTTCTTAAATAGGGGTGTTACGTTTGCGGTTTTCCAATCCGCTGGGACATTTCCAGAATCTAGTGAATTCTGGAAGACTACAGCCCATTTTTCATACATTGACAAGCTGTGGGTAATCAAGCAATAAAAATAAAATCAAAAATTAAAGTAAAAACAACTATTAGGAAAGACTGAACAGTCTGGGGCTCTCTTCTCTCAAAAAGAGAAGACTGAGAGGTGGCCTGATAGAGGTTTTTAAAATTATGAAGGAATTCGATAGGCCTTAGCTGTTTACAATATCTATTAATGACTTAGATGAGGGGACCAAGTGTAATGTATCCAAGTTTGCTGATGATACAAATCTCGGTGGGAAAGTAAGCTGTGAGGAGGACAAAAAGAGACTACAAAGGAATATAGACAGGTTAAGTGAGTGGGCAAGAAGGTGGCAGATGGAGTATAATGTGGGGAAATGTGAAATTACCCACTTTGGTAGGAAGAATAGAAAAGCAGAATATTTTGTAAAAGGTGAGAGACTAAGAAATGCTGGTAGTCAGAGGGATTTGGGTGTCCTTGTACATGAATCATAAAAAGTTAACATGCTATTCAGCAAGCAATTAGGAAGGCAAATGGTATCTTAGCCTTTATTTCAAGGGATTTGGAGCATAAGAGTAAGGAGGTCTTGCTGCAATTATATAGGGCTCTGGTGAGACCACACCTGGAGTACTGTGTACAGTTGTGGTCTCCTTACCTAAGGAAGGTTATACTTGCCTTAGGAGGGGTGCAACAAAGGTTCACTAGATTGATTCCTGGGATGAGAGGTTTGCCCTATGAGGCAAGATTGAGTAGAATGGGCCTATATTCTCTGGAGTTTAGAAGAATGAGAGGTGATCTCATTGAAACATATAAATTCTTAGAGGGCTTGACAAGGTAGATGCTGAGAAGCTATTTCCCCTTGCTGGAGAGTCTAGAACTAGGGTTCATAGTCTCAAGATAAGGAGTCAGCCATTTAGGACTGAGATAAGGAAAAACTTCATCACTCAGAAGGCTGTGAATCTTTGGAATTCTCTACCCCAGAGGGCTGTGGATGCTCAGCTGTTGAGTATATTCAAGACTGAGATCGATGGGTATTTGGACACTAAGGGAATCAAGGTATATGGGGATGGGTGGGAAAATGGAATTGAGTTGGAGGTTCGGCCATGATCTTGTTGAATGATGGAGCAGGCTCGAGGGGCCATATGGCCTACTCCTGCTCCTATTTTTTATGTTCTTATCTAGAAGATGTGTCCACTTGTGGGGAAGTTTAAAACTAAATATAAGATAGTCACTAATGAATCCAATAAGGAATTCAGGAGAACCTTCTTCACTAAGAGAGTGGTAAGAATGTGGAACTTGCTATCACATGGAGCGATTGAGGTGAATACATAGATGCATTGAAGGGGAAGAGAGAAAGGAATGGAAGGATATGTTGATAGGGTGAGATGAAGTAAGGTGGAATGAGGCTTGAATGGAATATAAACACCAGTATAGACCCATTGTACCGAATGACCGTTTCTGTACTGTAATATTCTATGTAATTCTATGTAAAAATGCACTGTCAAGAAACAGAGGAAATTCATTACTCAAACGATCAATTTGGACAGAGACTAATGCATTGCTTTTGCTCTCACACACCAGCAATGTGTCAGACTGCTGCTGGGATTCAAACCCGTATCCATCTGTTTCAATGCACTATTGTTAATTTGTATGCAGACACTCATATGGCTTGCATTAAGTGAATGTGTGTGATGTAGGATTTGCCTACTAGGCTCAATAGTTGTATTTGATTACATAGTGTAAAACTCAATTTACCTCCGTTAGATTCAATATGACATAAAAGATACACCTTATCAACGAAAGAACACTTTATTAGTGAAGAACAGGCCAACAAACAAACCAAAATACAAGGCTAAGGGGCTGGACATATATTAAAGCACAGCTAATGAAAATACCTCATTCACTTGTGAATGCTTAAATGTTATTTAATTTTTCATTTAAATAAGCAAACTGAACCCTATAGAGTTTAAGGATGGCTCAGTCACTTCTAATACAAAAATATGAGCCCCGCTTTTAACCCTGCCTGCCTGGCAGGAACGGTGCAGTCGTGGGGTTAAAATGACGGTCGGGCACTCCTGTAGCGTTCGCACCCACCACGATTTTAAATCTTGAGTTTTTGGCAGCATTTAGGCTACCCGCCCCAGGCAGGAGGGGGTGTCCTTAATATTTAAATATCAGGGTCCGAATTAAGTGAAAGCTGGCGGCAGACACAGTCATGACCAGAAAAGGCCCAGGTATGTTGTTTTAAATTTTATTTAAAGGGATTCTTTTTGGGCCAGGAGGAGTAAGAATGCTCCTCCAGGCTCAACAAGGAAACCTTGGGTCTCCTTCGCCCTGGTCTTGCCTTCCCTCCCTCGACCACAATCGCTGCAGGACCCACCCCATTGAATACTTAACTTATGATGGAGACCGTTCCCTCTGGTCCCCTTAAACTGCCTCATGCCCCCAAAATACCACATTTAAATCAGGCCTGGGGGTTCAAATGGCCCAGGTAGCACGCTGGCACCAACATGAGTGCTTCCAGCCCATTCTGGCTCCTGCACACTGCACTCACACCCTGAGTTAAAACTGGGGCAATGATTTCAGCTGCAATAATATCTGGCATTATTCTACGGATACTAGTTTCAAACTGGTAAACATAGATTCTGTTTTGAATACTACAGACCACAGTTATACTGTGTGCTCCACATCACCAGTTTCCACTGAGCTCAGCCAGAAGAGAGTTCTGTGAATGCATCTGCTACTGGGCTAGGATTGCCCTCTTTCTTAACATATCAATAAGAGACCGCTTAAGTTAATAAAAACAGTCCAACACCATCCAGGCACTTTAAAAAACAACTTCACACTAGACCCATGTTACACCATACCCATAGTAAAGGTAGAGGAGTAGAGACCTACTGGGGTTGGTTTCATTTCTCAAGTCAAAAATGTGGCAGGATTCACATGGATACAAAGCAGCAGTAAAATGGTAGACAATAAGTCTGAAAGAGCATTCATTCATTAAACTGCATAAACAGTTAAATTTAGTATTAATTGAATCTTATACATGGACATGATATGAAATATACAAATCTTTTGAATTATCGCCTATTCTTCATAACAAGCTCAGAAACACTTTCACTTCTTGAGTAAGACTTATCTCCCAAGATTGCTTGCCTAGCTAACTGATACCAGGTGCCTTTGTAAGAAGAACAAAAAGGGTAAAATCCCTCCTGTAGATAACTTTATCAAAAAAATTGGAGTGAATAAAAAAGTGAAATTCCCAACAGGAATTTGTCAGCGGAGGAATTTCACCGCCAAGATTCCCATCTATACCATAATGTAACCAATTTTCTAAAATATGAGCAAGTACCTGAACAAAAATATCAAAGCAAATCCTACTCAATGGGATGAGAAGAAAATATTTGGAGTGTTAGACATAACTAGAATTTTAAAAATTGGATACAAAATAAATCACCCTGAAGGTACACCTTCAATGGATAGAAAGATTGGGAGGAGTGCATGAAATTACAGGTGGCTGATCCACAACTGTTAGTTTTCCGCCTGTGCCCAAAGTGAAAATGGCCCCGTCTATTAGGAAAGCTAAATGGGATGTCAGGTTTTTATCCCACAATTAAGAAACATTATGGAATTTGTTTTCTGTTTTTACAAGCTGGAGTGTTAATCTTGCCATTTTCTATTTATTTTAACGACAACAAATAGAAATGCTAATGACTTCAGTTTTCCATAGCCTTATTGACAAAAACCTGAACAGTCAGCGTTTGCCTCCAATAATGCGGATTGTGTGACTCTTAAGTGGGATAAGAACCAACAAGGTGAAGGTCACTAATCCAGTTCAGGAGAACAGGAAAGTTGAGAAAATTAAGCAGAGCAGCAAATTTGTACAGTCGATTTCACTGATGCAACCAATTCTGGATTTTGAAACACTGATTTATAGGAATAGAGGCATCAGAACACAAGTAATTGCTGTTAAGTGTGTAATAAACCTTAGAGTTCCTTGAAAGGGCGAGTGCAGTCGATAAAGTCATTAAAAAGGCTTGGGTTTTACAAATAGGGGAATAAAGTACAAAAATAAAGAGGTAATTATAAATTTGTACAAAACAATAATTAGGTCACAGTTAGAGTACTTTGTGCAGTTTTGGGTGCCCCATTATAGCCACAGAGTATGTACTACATAGATTCATCAGGATGGTGCCACGGATGGGAACTATAGTTATGAGGAGAGACTTGAGATACTACACTATTTCCACTGGAGCAGAGAAGGCTAAGAAAAGATTTAGTAGCGATTTTTAAAATGATGGAGGGTTTTGAAATCGTGAACAGGGAAAGATTACTTCTTCTGGTTGGTAAGTCAGCGACAAGGGATCACCAATTTAAAACTATCACAAAATTAGTGAGGAGAGAGGCTAGAATAAATTTCTTTATGCAAAGGATCATGAAGCGTTTTGCTACAGGGTGTTGTTGAGGCAGATGCCATTGCTTTTTTTAAGGGAAAAGTAGATAAATATTTAAAACAGAGGAAGATAGAAGGAAATGGAAAGAGAGCAGGACAGTGGGATTAGTTTTAGATAACTCTAGCAAAGAGTTAATACAGACACAATGAAGGAGCATAAAAGGCACGGAGAGAGAGCTGACCTGAAGGATCATGAAAGGCACGGAGAGAGAGCAGACAGTGAAGGATTATAAAAGGGGTGGAGAGAGAGCGGACAGTGAAGGATTATAAAAGGGGCGGAGAGAGAGCAGACAGTGAAGGATTATAAAAGGGGCGGAGAGAGAGCGGAGAGTGAAGGATTATAAAAGGGGCGGAGAGAGAGCAGACAGTGAAGGATTATAAAAGGGGCGGAGAGAGAGCGGACAGTGAAGGATTATAAAAGGGGTGGAGAGAGAGCAGACAGTGAAGGATTATAAAAGGGGCGGAGAGAGAGCAGACAGTGAAGGATTATAAAAGGGGCGGAGAGAGAGCGGAGAGTGAAGGATTATAAAAGGGGCGGAGAGAGAGCGAACAGTCAAGGATTATAAAAGGGGCGGAGAGAGAGTGGACAGTGAAATCAAAACCAAATTTTTTTTTATTCGTTCATGGGATGTGGGCGTCGCTGGTGAGGCCATCATTTATTGCCCATCCCTAATTGCCCTCGAGAAGGTGGTGGTGAGCTGCCTTCTTGAACCGCTGCAGTCCGTGTAGTGATGGTTCTCCCACAGTGCTGTTAGGAAGGGAGTTCCAGGATTTTGACCCAGCGACGATGAAGGAACGGCGATATATTTTCAAGTCGGGATGGTGTGTGACTTGGAGGGGAACGTGCAGGTGGTGTTGTTCCCACGTGCCTGCTGCTCTTGTCCTTCTAGGTGGTAGAGGTCGCTGGTTTGGGAGGTGCTGTCGAAGAAGCCTTGGCGAGTTGCTGCAGTGCATCCTGTGGATGGTACACACTGCAGCCACAGTGCGCCGGTGGTGAAGGGAGTGAATGTTTAGTGTGGTGGATGGGGTGCCAATCAAGCGGGCTGCTTTATCTTGGATGGTGTCGAGCTTCTTGAGTGTTGTTGGAGCTGCACTCATCCAAGCAAGTGGAGAATATTCCATCACACTCCTGACTTGTGCCTTGTAGATGGTGGAAAGGCTTTGTGGAGTCATGAGGTGAGTCACTCGCCGCAGAATACCCAGCCTCTGACCTGCTCTTGTAGCCACAGTATTTATATGGCTGGTCCAGTTAAGTTTCTGGTCCAAAATAAATCAAGGCGTGGCGTCACAGGACAGCAGGTAGATGATTGGTTAGTGAGCATTGCCGTTTTCTTTTGCTCTCTAAGTTTGGGCAGTGGTTAAACGGGGAAACTTTAACTTGCTATTTATTAAATTAATAACTTGAACTAGATAAACTAATTAGTTAATAAAGCTAAAAATAATCGAGTCAATGAAAACTTTAAACAATAAAACAAGGTTAGAAAGAGATGGCGGGGCAGGTGGTGTGTAGTAACTGCAGCATGTGGGAGCTTGTGAAGATCAGTGAGATCTCGAGCAATCACATCTGCAGTAAATGTCTGCAACTTGAGGAATTTCGGCTTAGAGTTGTTGAGCTGGTGTCCGAGCTGCAGACATTGTGATGCATCAGAGAGGGGGAGGGCTTTCTGAACACTTTGATCCAGGAGGCAGTCACATCCCTTAGGTTAAGTAATGGTTTAGATTTGGTTAGTGGTCAGGGACAAGAGGTTGTGACCGTGAGTCAGGCAGGTAAGGGGGCCCAGGATGCAGTGATGGAGGACCCTCAGCTTTTGACCTTGCCCAACAGGTACGAGGTACTTGCTGCCTGTGTGGATGAGAACAAAGACAGCGGGGAGGGCAAATTGACCATGGCACCATGGTACAGGAGGCCATTCAAGTGGGGGGAGTAAAAAGGAATGTGATAGCGGTAGGGGATAGAATAGTCAGGGGGATAGATGCTGTTCTCTGCAGCCTCGAATGGGAGTCCCAAAGGCTGTGTTGCCTGCCCAGTGCCAGGGTTAAGGATATCTCCTTGTGGCTGAAGAAGAAATTGCAGCATAAGGAGGAGGATCCAATTGTCGTGGTCCTTGTAGGAACCAACGACATACGTAGAGCAAAGAATGAGGTTCTGCTGAGGGAGATTGAGGAGCTGGGTCAAATTAATAAGCAGAACCTCAAAGGTAATAATCTGGATGACTACCTGAGCAAATTGGATAGGGTCAAACAGATCAGAGAGTTAAATGCATGGCTGAAAGTTTGGTGTGGGAGACAGGGGTTTCAATTCATGGGGCACCGGCACCATTACTGGGGAAAGAGGGAGCTGTTCTGTTGGGACGGGCTCCACTTAATAATAGGTTCTTGCTGGGACTAGTGACCTGACGAATTGAATAACTAGGATTGTAGATAGGGCTTTAAACTAAAAAAACGGGGTGGGGGTGGGAGGGATCAGGTGAGGGGAAATTTAGAAATCTAAAGAGAAAAGTCAAGGACATAGAGCAGTGCAGCAATTTGGGTAAAAGTAAGTAGTGTGTGACAGGAAGGGACAGAGAGTTTAACATTAATAGTGCATCAGCGAATAAGGTTAAATCATGGAAAAGTGGTAAAAAGTTAAAATTAAAGGCGCTTTATCTGAATGCACAAAGCATTCGTAACAAGATAGATGAATTAATGGCACAAATAGAGATAAATGGGTGACCAAGGTTGGGAACTAAATATTCCAGGGTGCTTGACGATTCAAAATGACAGGCAAAATGGAAAATGAGGGGGTGTAGCCCTGATAATAAAGGATGACATAAGGACAGTAGTGAGGAAGGATCTCGGCTCAGAAGACCAGGAAGTAGAATCAGTATGGGGGTGGAGATGAGAAATAAAAAAGGGCAGAAAATACTGGTGGGAGTAGTTTATAGGCCCACTAACAGTAATTATAGTGTTGGACAGAGTATTAATCAAGAAATAGAGGAGCTTGTAACAAAGGTAATGGGGGACTTTAATCTTCATATAGACTGGACAAATCGAATTGGCAAAGGTAGTTTGGAGAACGAGTTCATGGAATGCATTCGAAATAGCTTCCCGGAACAATACATCATGGAACCAACCAGGGAACAGGCTATTTTAGAACTTGTCTTATGTAATGAGACAGGGTTAATTAGTAAAAGATCCTCTGGAGAAGAGTGATCATAATATGATAAAATTGCACTTTGAGCTCAAGAGTGATGTACTTAAGTCAGAAGCTAGAGTCTTAAACTTAAATAAAGTCAGTTACATAGGTATGAGGGGAGAGTTGGCTAAGGTAGATTGGAAAATTAGATTAAAAGGTATCACAGTAGATAAGCAATGGTAAACAGTTAAAGAAATATATATTTTATAATAATGAACATACATTCCATTGAAAAATGAAAACTCCAGGGGAAAAGTGATCTATCCGTGGCTAACTAAAGAAGTTAAGAATAGTTTTAGATTAAAAGAAGCCTATAATGTTGCTAAGAAGAATAGTAAGCATAAGGATTGGGAGAATTTTAGAAATCAGCAAAGGATGACCAAAAAATTGATAAAAAGGGAGAAAATAGAATATGAGAGTAAACTAGCAAGAAATATAAAAACAGATTGTAAGAGCTTCTACAAATATGAATAAAGGAAGAGAATAGCGAAAGTAAACGTGGGTCCCTTAGAGGCTGAGATTGGAGAAATTATAATGGGGAATAAGGAAATGGCAGAGATATTAAACAACTATTTTGTATCTGTCCTCAAAGTAGAGGACACAAAAAACATACTGGAAATAGTGGGGAACCAAGGGTCTAATGAGAGTTAGGAACTTGAAGTAATTAATATTAGTAAATAAAAAGTACTGGAGAAATTAATGGGATTAAAAGCCGACAAATCCACTGGACCTGATGGCCTACATCCTAGGATTCTAAAATTGGTTGTGATCTTCCAAAATTCCCTCGATTCTAGAATGGTTCCAGTGGATTGGAAGGTGGCAAATGTAACACTGCTATTCAAGAAAGGAGGGAGAGAGAAAACAGGGAACTACAAACCGGTTAGTCTGACATCAGTCATCGGGAAAGCACTTGAATCTATTATTAAGGAAGTGGTAACAGGGCAATAAAAAATCATTATATGATTAGGCAGAGTTAACATGGTTTTATGAAAGGGAACTCGTGTTTGACAAGTCTATTTGAGTTTTTTGAGGATGTAACTAGCAGGATAGATAAAGGGGAGCAGTGGATGTAATATATTTGGATTTTCAAAAGGCATTTGATAAGGTGCCACACAAAAGGTTGTTGCACAAGATAAGGGCTCAAGGGGTTGGGGTAATATATTAGCGTGGGTAGAGGATTGGTTAACAGACAGAAATCAGAGAGTAGGGATAAATAGGTCATTCTCAGATTGGCAGGCTGTAACTAGTGGGGTGCCACAAGGATCCATGCTTGGGCCTCAGCTATTTACAATTT
Organism: Heptranchias perlo; assembly: GCF_035084215.1. Taxonomy (NCBI): domain Eukaryota; kingdom Metazoa; phylum Chordata; class Chondrichthyes; order Hexanchiformes; family Hexanchidae; genus Heptranchias; species Heptranchias perlo. The sequence continues at coordinate 89,098,500 of NC_090327.1, forward strand.
ATGTCAATGACTTAGATGAAGGGACCGAGTCTAATGTATCGAAGTTTGCTGATGATACAAAACTAAGTGGGAAAGTAAACTATAAGGAGGATACAAAGGGGTCAATTTTCAAAGGGCGTCTCGATGGCAGTGGATGCGTCAATGGGCATGTGGCAAACCCAGATAATAAATACTTACCGTTTCCCACGCGATCGCGAGTTAATTGGTGGCCCTTAACGTGGCTTCCAAATTTGCCATCCAAAAGCTGCGCAGTGGGCGGGCTGCGCACCCACAAGTCAGGCTATCAGCTGGAACGTCTCTATTTAAAGGGACATTGCTCCAATGGCTTTTGCTGGAGCAAAGATCAAGAACACACAATATGGAGCAGGACAGGTGCAAGGCTGCTCCAAGATTCAGCAATGCCTCACTCCAGGTGCTACTGGCTGAGGTGAGGAGGAGGAGGGAAATTTTATACCCGGTCAGCAGGAGGAAGTGACCTGCCTTTGCCACCGAGATGGCCTGGCTCGAGGTGGCAGAGGAGGTCACCAGCAGCAGCAACATCTCCCACACCTGGATCCAGTGCAGGAAATGTTTCAATGATCTAACTAGATCAGCAAAAGTGAGTACACTTATTGATTCTTCTGCATTCCGTGTTCCACATCTCCACCCCCCCCCACCCCCACCCACCCCCCAACTCATTCTGCACTGCCAATACTACTCCATCACATCAGTCCACACACCCATTTAAGGCTCATCTTCAACTTATCTGCACTTCCTCAGCACTTCCTCACCTCCCCATTTGTCACCCCATCACTACCACTCACCCCAATCCTGACCCAATGTGATGTCTCTGTCTCCTACTCACCCTCTGATGCACCTCTTTCACAGTCAACCTCACCCAGAGCAATGCATTCATCAGTTGGCCACTTCACCATCACTCACTCACACGTCTGTACTTTCTTCTCTTCTAGGAGGACAGCTCAGAATGCACACAATAGGACGAGGACTGGAGGGGGGCCTCCACAAAGAGTGGCCCTCACAGACGTGGAGGCGGAGACCCTGCAGATCAGCTGCAACCTCGAGTGCATGTCCATCGGGGACGGCGAGACTGGCACTCCACAAACGTCTGGTGACACAACTTTAACATTCACCACACGCAACATAAATTGATGTTAACAGTGAACAGTAACATGTTGAACACCTCAGTATGCTCATCGCAACATGACACATCTGTGATGATGCTTGACATTGCCTTCTGGTCTCTTTCAGGCCATTCAACGTCTGCAGTAATGACAGAGGGCGATTCCTCAGAGGAGCTTTAGGCCTCTGAGGGTGCACCGTCACATCTTTGCGAGCCATCCAGCAGCGCAGATGCTCGCACCTCTGTGGGTCTTATTAGTCAGTTAGTTTGGTTGGCACCTGGTGAGTCACCACACACATGTGAGCACAAGCAGACACTGGTGGCAAGGGCAGTTGTGGAGAGTCCGCATCGGTGGGCGCACTCCTCTCCAGGCTCTGGTCAGCTGGATGCAGATGCTGAACCCCCGGACCATCCTTTAAAAGGAGAACAATCAAGGGACAGCAGCACATTTGCGAGGGAGTGGAACAGGTGCCACACACACTCTCCACAATAGCGCAGAGGATGGAGGAGTCCAACTCCTGCATTAATGGAATGATGGCACAGGTACAAGAGGGAATCTCTGAGATTGTGTCACAGGGACGTGAGCAACTGTCCGAGATAGTGTCGCAGGTAACTGCGGAAGTGTCTGAGATAGTGTCGCAGGTAAGTGCAGGAATGTTTGCGATGGAGAGAAGGTTAGTCTCCATTGAGCTTCAAGCACGGCTTGCAAATGAGTCTACTCAGGCCCTGACAACGGCCGTGCTGACTGATGGGGAACAACATTCTGCCGCCTTAAACAGGCAGACAGATACATTAGCACTGCCTTACAAGCTATCACACATGTTCTCCAAACTGTTGTCCAGCAGAGTGGTAGGAGTGATGTGGGCCTGGCCTAGGAGAGGGATGATGGCAAAAGGGGACATGGAAGTGGGGACGCCACTCTAAGCGCTCCCACGTCTCACTCGTTGCCTCCCTCTCAACCAGTACCTGCAATGCTGCCTCCTCTCCAGGTGGTTGAGTCAGCTCCTGCACAGGTGCAGGTGGAGCAGTCTTTGGAGGGGCCTCACAGGCTCCAAAACACAAAGCGCGTAGGCTGAAAGCATCTAGGCAGTCTGGGCATGAACATGAGCAACCTGCCACTACCTCGGCTGCAGCCACAGGGAATGAACCATGTAGAAGCAGTAAGAACAGAAAGGCTAAGGATTTGTGATCACAAAGGGTATGCACAAGGGTGTTTGACAGACTGTCGTGTTTTTCGTTTATATTTCGTTTCTGTTAAAGTCATATTAAATGTTATCATTCTCACCACTACTGCCACATCTTGCCCATTCTTGACTGGCTTTTGTGATAGCTTCCTTTCATGTGATTCACCATGAATGGCAACACTTGATGCCACTGTTGGCTAGGGGCTGCAGAAAGTAACCTGAGACGTCGGCTGCTGATACACACAGGCAGGAACGACTTTTGAACTAAAGTAACCTGAGTTCAGTCACTGGCCTGTGCTGGCTGGAACACTTTACAGTGGGTGTATGTGTAGTTGCAGGATTGTTTTGTGCAGGGATTCAGGATGGGGGGGGGGGGGGGCGGTGGGGGTTGTTGGTGTTGGCGCAGGACTTTCCAGGTGGTGTGAGGACTGGACTCTTGTCACTTTCTGATCTTACGAGAACCGTTCACATATGAGGTGTCCTTGTACATGTATCATAAAAAGTTAACATGCAGGTACAGCAAGCAATTAGGAAGGCAAATGGTATGTTAGCCTTTATTTCAAGGGGATTGGAGTACAAGAGTAAGGATGTCTTGCTACAATTGTACAGGGCTTTGGTGAGCACACCTGGAGTACTGTGTACAGTTTTGGTCTCCTTATCTAAGGAAGGATATACTTGCCTTAATGAAAGTTCAGTAGATTGATTCCTGGGATGAGGGGGTTGTCCTTTGAGGAGAGATTGAGTAGAATAGGCTTATATTCTCTGGAGTTTAGAAAAATGAGAGGTGATCTCATTGAAACGTATAATATTCTTAGAGGGCTTGACAGGGTAGATGCTGAGAGATTGTTTCCCCTGGCTGGAGAGTCTCGAACTAGGGGACATAGTCGCAGGATAAGGGGTCAGCCATTTAGGACTCAGATGAGGAGGAATTTCTTCTTTTAGAGGGTGGTGTATCTTTGGAATTCTCTACCCCAGGGAGCTGTGTATGGTCAGTCGTTGAGTATATTCAAGGCTGAGATCGATAGATTTTTGGACTCTAAGGGAATCAAGAGATACGGGGATCAGGCGGGAAAGTGGAGTTGAGGCAGAAGATCAGCCACGATCTTATTGAATAGCAGAGCAGGCTCGAGGAGCCGTGTGGCCTACTCCTGCTCCTATTTCTTATGTTCTTATGATCAATGGGCTGAACGGCCTCCTTCTATACTGTAAAATTCTATCATTCTGTAAAGTTTTGAAATCAGAAATAAAGAATAAATCAGAATTCAGGTTTTAAAAGTTATGTGCATCATTTGCCTGTGTAGGTTGTACTGTAAATTGAAATTTTGATTTCCCATGAGAGAGCATGAAATATACACTTTAGCAGCAGATGGGAGCTTTTCAACAGTTTACAGTTAATCTGTCTAACATGCATCCTGAGTCCAAGGAATATAAGTTGTAGCTGTTGCCAGACTAAGCTGAGACTGGCAGAAGTGAGGACTTTTAGAGCCTAAAGACTGCTTGAGTAAGAATAATAAGTTTGAGTAATGACTACTGCAGCTGGGAACAACATTTTGGAGCGATTTATTTTTTGCTTTAAGCCTAGAAATCTTTGGACTTGCTTCAGAATGCTTGTGGGAATGTGAGACCACCCGGAGATTTTGTTCCTCCATTTCCCCAAACAGTGACAGCTTTTCAAGAACAGATCCTATGAAGACCTTAGTGAGGAGATGTACACTGGAAGAATGTATTTCACCAAAGAGGTAATAGGAGAGTGGTGCCAGCTCGTGCATGAGGAGTTATCTGCCCAGACAGCACCCTCTGTAGCTATGATGGTCACAACTGTACTCAACTGTTATGGTGTCAGGTCATTTCAGGCTGCCATGGGGAATCTTGTAATATCATCCAGGGCGCTGTCCGGGCCTGTGCTCGTTAGGTGAGTGACACACTATTTTGCACAGCTGGGGAATTAATTGAGTTTGGCATCACAGCAAGGCAGCAGCAGGATAGCACCATCTAGTTTGCTGGCTTTCCAAAGGTCTCTGCAGCAATAGATGGCATGTAGATTGCTTTGCGAGCTCTTACAGTTAACCCCCTCAACAGAAAAGCATTCCATTTCCTAAATGTACAGATTGTGTGTGACAATATTCAAAGGATCTTCCATATCAACACCTGAAAGTTACCACAATGCATTCCTCCATCGGAATTTAGCCCTCCAAAGCTCTTTATGTAAGAAAATCATGTCAGTGGATGGTTTGCCAATGATAAACATAGGTCTGCTCCCACAAATAATGACCCCAAAATGGGTTTCGCAAACAACAGCAGGGGACTGCTACAACGAGGCACATGCCTCTACCAGACTGGTCATTGATAGGATCATTAGAGTCTTATTGGGGTGCTTTCACTGTCTTGACAAGGGTCAGGAGAGGCTCTGCAACATGCTCCCGTTCATATGTCCCATATAGTTGTAGCCTACTCTGCCCTGCACAACCATACCATCCAAAGAGACCTGGGTATGAACATACCTGGGGAGGTGGCCCTAGCTGCTTTAGATGCAGCACAATATGGAAGAGAGCATCATGATGACCGTCACTCCGAGGACTCCTCAGTGAGTATTGCAATGTATCTAATCGCTGAAGCATTCTCATCTATTTCATTCAGTCTACCTTTGTCACATTGTTGTTCTCTCCTTCTCCCTCACCTTTACGTGAAGGACAAATCCTTCAATTCAATACACACCAGACCTGTCTGCTCCTACATGATCATGCAAATAATCAGACTGATTGAATAAGTCAGCATGAAATAAGAGAACTTTTTCTTGCATGACTCTAATCTTCATGAATAACAAAGCACAACATAAGTGTACATTCCCCTTTTAATACAGCAAACTCCAAAGCAAACAGAAGCAAATCTATTCTTTTCTCACACCATACTTCCCCTTGGTTTCTAAATGTGCCTTTCTTTCTCCCTCTCTAGTGCTTCTCCTAAGTGCAACCTGAGGGCCTGTATTGTGAAAGGTGGCTACACCTGTTCGATTAAGTGCTTATGGGACTGAGGTGGCCTTCTTCTCATAGCAGCTTTCTCCTGGGAGAGAGCCACTGTAGCTCTGCACCTTGTGCCTGGACAGCCTAGTATTAACTCCTATGTATCATTGGCATGGTACCCTGAGGGGCAAGGCTAGGCTAATGGTAGCTGTCAGACCCTGAAAGTCCTGAGAGACAGCGGTCTGCATCCTGGCCCTTAAGGTCTGAAAGCCAATATGTAGGGTCCAGTCTCATCTCTCCCCTACTGGCACCTATGCTGCAGTCTGTGCTTCTGTGGAGTAGGAGGAGGTACCGACTGATCCATGGCAGCATCTTATGTGGGGGTCTGCTGTAGTTTCCAATACCTGCCACACACTTCATTGTTAGCATAAATGATTTGGACTTGGAATCGGAAGTACAATATCATAATTTGCGGATGACACCAAATTGGGGGAATAGTTAATACCGAGGAGGACTGTGACAAAATACAAGAAGACGTTAATAAACTTGCAGAATGAGCGTATAAATGGCAAATCAATATCAATATAGATAAGTGTGACCTGGTGCATTTTGGTAGGAGTAATAAGGAGGCCACCTACTCCTTGGAAAATAACAGTCTAAATGGGATCTGGGGGTACAGATACACAAACCATTAAAAGTAGCTATGCAGGTTAAGAAAGTCATAAAAAATGCAAACAAAGCACTGGGGTTCATTTCTAGAGGAATAGAATTCAAAAGCAGAGGAGTTATGTCAAACTTATGTTGAATCTTGGTTAGACCACACTTAGAGTACTAATTGAATGCTATGAAATTCTATGTAATGATATCTGCAACAAAGCTTCCCTGATGTTGTTGCAAATGAGGATTGTAGACAACAGAGTCACTGGTAAGTTGCCGCACATCCTCAGAGACTGACCTAAAAGTCTCTGCATAGATGTGTCGCCCTTCAACCTCTTCAACTATCTTTCTTTTCAGGAGAGTACCAATATAATCTAGGTCCTACAACTCCAAAGCGATGGCCAGCTTTCTTCTCAGCTCCGTGGCAAGTTGGCACTTTCTCACGCACTCCTCTGGCTCTCTTGAGCTGTGATAATCATCCGGTGCCACATTCTCATTAAAATTATTTAATTCACTCATGCATAAAGTATTTGAGCTGCTGCATGGGAGTGAGAAAGCAAATGATGCAGAGAGTGACATCACACAGGAACCTGGTCTAGATTCAGGGCTCACGGGTAGTTTTGACGGTCACATCCTCGCCATCATCTTCATCGTAATACTCCTTGGCATCATCATCATTATTTTCCTTCTCTCCTCCTCCTCATTATCATTTTTGTTGTCATCATTATCTTTCTCTTCCTCGGCCCCCCATTTTCGTGATGGATCTGCAGGAAAGGAGGGCGTAAGTTAAGAATGAGGGAGCATTGGTGTTAAGGCAACAGAGAAAGTGGTGGGAAGTTCATGGCTCTGTGTTGCTTCACAGGGATGTCACAGCAACTGTGTATGTGTGCATCCATTGACCTGGTGCTGTAACTGTGCCACTAACCTTTCCATCTCCCATAGTTAGAGCAGAGTTCATCACCAGAAGTTCCATGGCCTTCTCCTCATAGGGAGTGAGCTTCTTAATGTTGAGGATGCTCTTTCTTCTCACATGCATTGTTGCAAATTTCTCCAGCAACAAGTGAATTAGGTGAAGGCTAGCAATTGAGGGCAGTCTTGTTGATGGGATTAGACTGCTGATGTAAGAAATGTGGTGGTATCATCCTGTTAAAGTGAATAATGAGGTTTTAGGGTTGTGCCTGCAAGTAATTGCTGTTAGGAGAGACGGCTACACATACTGTAAGATCCCGACTCAGTGCCCCCTTAACTAGCTTGAAGAGTTTTAGAGAGTGACGGGTGTGCCCAGGATGCCCAAGCAAGAAAAAGGAGAGTGGTATCTGTGTTACCTTGCCTGCCCTGGTCAGATCATTGAACTTCTTGCCGCACTAGTCTTCAGTTCTGGCAGTGAGAAATTTAGCACTCAATGCCAGTGCCATCTCCCTATAAATAGCACAAGCAGTCTCCTCCTTCCTTGTTCAATCTCCCCAAGGAGGGTCTGAAGGTTAGCCTCATTGAAATTGTGCATTCTTCTTTTGTTTCTCCTTGCAATGCCCATGTCCCTTCTTTGACTTTCTCTGCCAGATCCTTCATTGGAAAACATTCTTGGAAACTGGGACAAGATCACACATAAGCCATCCAGTGCAGCTACTCAGTGAGCCAAGCACATTCCTACTTACCTGCTCTTACCCCAGCCTGTCTTCTTCTTCTCACTCTCTCTTTCACAGACACCCACACGCACAGTCTCTCTGTTCTTTAAAAAAACATTTGTCTGAATAAAACTTTTTGAAATTGATCCTCTAGATTGTCTTCAAATTATTTTTTTTAAATAACTGTTTGTCTTGTCTTCACTTTTTCCAAATTCTGTCTCTTCTATTTGTAATTTTAATATTTTAACTTAATTTCTATCTGTTGCATGATTTTTATCTTTAAAATAATGTAAGATGCTTTCTTTACTTTTTATCTATTGTCTTGGGCCCCACCTATACAAGAAATCAGGTATATAATTCATTAAAAAAAAGGGCCAAAGGGTATTTTCTCAATCAACTGAGACCTGCAATAATGAAGGGTGACTTGGACATGACCAGGTCAATCTTTGATGTGATTTTCTACCATCAAATGAAGGAAGAATTCTGCTGGACAAGTTCTCTCACACATAGTGCTGGGTTGGGACCTGATAACCCATTCGCTGGGCAGTAAAGGTTAAAAAATTCTATTATTGATTCTCTTTACTTTCCAATCTCTCTTCTACTTCTGTAATTAAATTTATTGTGTCTAGCATCTGTCTGTAGTGTCAGGTTTTTCAAAGTTTTCACGCTTGAAAGTGTGACCTCAGGTGTCTCACCTCAAAAGTGTCACATTTCAGAGGAGCATATATATGTAGGCAAAAAAATTGTAAATGACTTAAATAACTACTTACCTTTTGATTTATTATTAAAATATCTGATTGACTAAATGTGAACAATTAAAAGTAACAAAAAGTATCAATGGGGAATGAATAACTAACTGAAAACCAAGCAATCAAATTCCTCAATTTTTTTCCCAGTTATATTATTCATGAGCCAGCAAGTACCTGAAAACTGACCAATAAAATCAGTGAAATAATTCCTTCACACTGTTTTAAGGCAACATTTTGCACACAGCTAGAAGTAACATTTAAGACATAACAAACATATAAAAATGTGCAAATTCTAAAAAAAATAAGTAAGCTGAACCATAAACCATTGTTCAAAATGCCTACAGAAGTTTCTTTCACACATGCTTACTTTTCTATCCAGAGCATGGAGCTTAAATATTTCATCTTTGCTTTGGGTGGTGGGGATTTCCAGCTCTTATGGACAAACTTTGTCTGTATGAGAGATGCGTCATGGGAGTTTTCACCTATCCCCTTTGAACTATTAAATCTAGAGTGCACCTTGACAACCACATCATGACAACCAGTCAGAAATTCCACAAATAGTAACTATGAATTGTAAGTGGTGGAAAATAAGATCAAAAATATTTTTCAGCATTTTATACAGTTTATTGATACTAGCATTGTTTGGGATGAGGTTTTTTTTAATGCCAAAAGGTACTTTAAACCAGAAATAGTTTTATTTAGTATACAGTAAATTAGCTTTATTACAGAAATGGTCGAACCAATGTTATGTTCAGGCTGCAGCAGGACCACAGTAAATATTAGAAATCCAGGAACACTGCCATGGGGGTTCGACTAGTATTTACTCATTTTGCTTGACATCTGAATAATATAGCCCATTCTATCTTTTGGACTCCAAAGCCCTATTTTGCAAATGTCAGAACTTTTTATGCTGACTGAATGCCAAATGGAAAATAATATTCTTGGTATTAAAGCGTATTTTGACATTCCAAATGCCATGTTTCATTTCATTTTCCAACGTGGATAACTCAGCCGTAAAGACTTGCTGCCAGTGGATTCTAAACGCTGTTTGAATCAGTGACCAGCTACATATTGCCATAAACTCGAGTCCGCCATTTCTTTGCACCATTTAAAGTCTTTGGCTAGGAAATTGCTTGGAGCTGCTCCCACTCAGCCGGTGTCACGTCGCCGGAAACTCCACTTACGTGTGTAAATGGGATTTCCGCCGCACTTCTGGCAAAGTAACGCCAGCGGAGCAGGAGCAGCTTTGGGGCATTTCCCAGCCTTTATTTCACTTGTGCTATAAGTCACATTTCAATCAAGTTTAATTAATACCAACGTGCTTAAGTCAATACATTTATTGTCATTTGTCTATTGTTCTGGGAAAGGATTTACGTGTAAAATAAGCATTCGTGCTGTATAAGAAAGCCATGCTAATGATTGCGAAAAACATTGCTGGTTTATGCATTGTCTAAAACATAGCGATTTACATTGTTTTGAAGGGACACAGTAGGACAGTTTGCCTTTGCAACATTACTACATAATACATCGAAACATACAGCACAAAATCCAAGCAAGCTTTTGCATGAATACATTAATGAGAGCAGAGTCAGAGGAACACACAGGATAAAAGAACGTCACATGTAGCAGAATATTCCAGAAACCATGAGACCAGCATTCTGGAAGGTGATGATGGAATATGCAGCAGGCTGCCAATCAGCATATAAATTGGGAATAGAGAACAGGCATGGAGGAAGAAAGAAAACATGGGACAAAAAAGAAATAAAATGGAAGCAGTTTAGTTCTGCGATCAGAGCGATATTTAGACAGTTTTGCTCTCTTATGTAAAAAAAAGTCCAAAATTGATGACAAGAGGGATTAGATAAAGATATTCTGAGTTAATTTTATTGATTGTATTTTCATGATTATATGATTATATGTGTACATTTATTTGATCTACAGACTTACTGAGGGATTGGGTGCTGAGCTGTGGAAGGACACTTCACTCAACAGATGCACTACAGGGCGACACTTCAGATTGGATGACATATTAGCCATAGAAAATGTATTTTAGCATTGCAATCACCTTAGGCTGACCGGAAGAGAGCTCTGAATCACAACCATGCTGTAACTAGCTGCAAAGAAGAGGCTTGCTAGTACATACCAGTGTGGTGATTAGGATGACAATGTGGATGGGAGGTAAATTCAGTAATCTCCTCAGCTGAAATTTGAAGTGGGGTATCGAAAGATGGAAAATGAATATAATTGGTCACCAAAGCCAAACATAACTGAGCAACGCACACATACTTATAGGTATAAAAGCATCAATGTTAAGGATACGGATAACAGTAAGAAAGAATAAGCCTTCCATGAATAGAGAAGATTTAAGACGAATGTTTGATATCAAAGCAGCAAAGTAAAACAATGTCTTATTTTCACCTGTTAGATCAGATATCTCCTAACTCGGACCGCAAATGCAGCATGACGGGGGAAGACAATCAACAAGCAGTACTGGTGAGAGGCCAAGGCCATTTTAACCCCTGGACCTTATCACCATATTTGAGATAGGACCTTCGCCCGAATCCGGTGGGAATGACCTGATATCCGATGGGTGGGAGCAGGAAATTGCGCTGCAGCAGGCCACTGCTGGGGATCCAAGGAAACGGTCCCTGGCAAGATAAGTGACGAGGCAGTTGGGGCCACGACTCTAAGGGAATCAAAGGATATGGGGATCGGGCGGGAAAGTGGAGTTGAGGTCGAAGATCAGCCATGATCTTATTGAATGGTGGAGCAGGCTCGAGGGGCCGTATGGCCTATTCCTGCTTCTATTTCTTACGTTCTTATGTTCTTATGATGCTGGCATCAAGTTTTTTTTAAAAAGTTTTCAACTTTAAATACTTCAAACTCATGACTAAACTGTCCATAAACTCTAATAAACATGCTATGACCCCTGAGAGAGTATTATATATATATATATATATTTAAAAGCTCATACCCCAGCTCTTTGCATAAAATTAACAATTTTGACACAGTCTGCATCACTAACCCTGCGTTTGAATTAGCTGTGGTGCAATTAGTGAAGTTCATGACTTTGCTTAAAGCTACAATTTGTTTGCTCAAAATGCTTATTTTATTTTAAATAATTTGTTGTCACCTAAATTACCCTGTTTAATAGTCCCATTTCTAAAAAACATCATTTTGTAAAAATGTGGAGCGCATGCCAATTTCTGTTTATAATCTGTAGGAAGTTTTTATTTACATAAAAAATAACTAAAGAAACAGCAGGGAATTTCAAAGCATTCTCTAATTTGCAGGGTTTTTTAAATTTAAACTGGTGCTTTGGGACAGTCATCGTTGTACTTGTCAGAGAGCACAGTGCTGAGTCTTAAACTGAATAATTATGAATATTTATACCGCCACTCAAGATACTGTCAGCAACAATTCCAAAGTAAATATTAAAATGCATACTTCTAAAATGTTTGTGTCTGTATGTATGTCAGGATATATAAATAAATATCTCTACATACATTTGCAGGGCTATGGGGAAAGAACAGGTGAGTGGGACAAATTAGATAGCTCTTTCAAAGAAGCAGTACTGACATGATGGGCCGAATGGCCTTCTACTGTGCTGTACGATTCTACGATTACATATCATTATACCAAATCAAAACATTACTCATTGGTCTATGGTAAGCATGTAATATTATCCAATGATGTGGTTACCATGGACCCAATTAGATCCCACAGAAGGTAATCTTATTGGATTTTGCACCTTCTTTGTATTTTTAAAAAAATATTCTTTCATACCTGATTTTCCTTCTGTTTTGTAGCTGCCTTTATTATTAAATGTTTGTGTCTGATTTGTGTATGCCCTCAAACAGACCCCATTCTCTCTTCAACCAATCATATTCCAGAATTTTGTCCAATCGAATCCTAAAGAGCAGTGTCCTTTTACCAATCAAATCCCAGAACTGGGAACCAATGAGTTTCTGACTATATGTCTGCAGTGTGATTTCACAAACATGACTAATTACTTTGGCCCTAAAAACCTTCTGTGCATCCAATTGCCATGACAATCCTATGTCCTCACTTCAGCCAAATCTCTGCACGGCCCACTTTCTACCTGCAGGCCTTGTTGCTGCCTGTTCCTCGACTTCCACTCCTGCCAATTCCCACTGCTTTAGGTCCTGCTCCCTGCTACTCTTCACAGCTCCAGGTCTTGCTGCTGCTCCCCGATACAAGGCCCTGGACTTTGCCTACTGGCCCCAAACTTTGCTGCTTTTGATCCCTGATGTTGGACCTGACAACAAACCTGAAAGTCAGCCCCTCCACTCCCATATGAATATGCAAGGAAGCTGCAGTATCATTGCAAAAAGCAGAAATAATAATTAAAATTATACAACTTTATAAAAAATATTGGGGCGAGTGACAGCAATAAAAAAAGTGTTACTGCTGTAATTTTTCAAGATATTCTAGTATTGTAGTTTCATTCATATTAGCAGGAGGGGGCTGCCTCACTTTACCGTTAGGCTGTAGGTAGGCCCCAGCCTTCTCTCTTGTTCCTCATGGCCGCAGGCAGGTCCTTGCCACCCTAATCATTATCCTGGTCTCTCCTACTCTTTGCGTTTTAACTTTAGATATTTCAGATCACTTCATTTTGTTTTTTGTTTGTTTTGCAGTAATACCAGGTTGCAGCAATGGTCATTCAAAGCAAAGTTTGAAATGTTTAATGCCTATTTCATAGAATCATAGAATCATAGAATGGTTACAGCACGGATGGAAGCCATTCGGCCCATCAAGTCCATTCTAGGTCTCTGCAAGAGCAATCCAGCTAGTCCCACTCACCTGCCCTATTCCCATAGCCCTGCAAATGTTTTCCGTTCAAGTCCTTATTCAGTTCCCTTTTGAAAGCCACAACTGAATCCGCCTCACCACCCACTCAGGCAGTGCATTCCAGATCATAACCACTCGCTATGTAAAAAAGTTTTTCCTCATGCGCCTGTGGTTCTTTTGCCAATCACCTTAAATCTATGTCCTCTGGTTTTTGACCCCTCTGCCAATGGAAACAGTTTCTCTCTATCTACTCTGTTTAGACCCTTCATGAATTTGAATACCTCTATCAAATCTCCTCGCAACCTTCTCTGTTCCAAGGAGAACAACCCCAGCTTCTCCAGTCTAACCACGTAACTAAAGTTCTTCATCCCTGGAATCATTCTAGTAAACCTCTTCTGCACCATTTCTAAGGCCTTCACATCCTTCTTAAAATGCGGTGCCCAGAACTGGATACAATACTCCAGTTGTGGCTGAGCCAGTGTTTTATAAAGGTTTGTCATAACTTCCTTGCTTTTGTACACTCTGCCTTTATTTATAAAGCCCTGGATCCCATATGCTTTTCTCACCACTTTCTCAATCTGTCCTGCCACCTTCAATGATTTGTGCACATATACCCCCAGGTCTCTCTGTTTCTGCACCCCTTTTAGAGTTGTACCTTTAGTTTGTTCTCAAAAGTTAAATGTTCTGACAGAGTGGGCTGGATTGTACCTTGTTACAGTAACTTGAATTTATTTTGCTTTTAATGTAGGAAACATCCAAAGGCACTTCACCGATGTGTGAGGAAAACGGACACCAAGCCAAAGGAGACTAGATTAGGACGATTGATTAGCAGCTTTGTCAAAGAGGTGGATTTTAACAAGAGTCTAAAAAGAGGAGAGGGTGGTGGAGAGGCTTAGGGAGAAAATTACAGAGAGTGGGACCCAGCCCTGATGGGAGGCCAGCCAGGATAGCATGGGAATAGTCAAGACTGGAGGCGGTGTCAAAGGCATTCATGAGCATTTCAGCAATAGATGGGCTGAAGTAAGGGTAGAGTTGGGTGAGCAGAGTAAGCAGTCATTGTGATCGAGAGGATATGGGGTTGGAAGCTCAGCTTGGGGTCGAATAGGACACTGATGTTGCGAGCAGTCTGGTTCAGACACTATTATTGAGACAATAATGGACAGCAGACACACAGAAAGGGTAGTTTTTTTGTCCTTTTGGAACAAACTGAACAGTTCTTCAAATTTGTTCAAATTTACACAATAACTAATGTAAGTATTTTAAACAGTCACAGGGAAAGCAGTGTGAGCCCACATATGGAAGGCTGATTATGCAAAATCTATTATTATGTTATGTGCTTATTAACAGGTATGTTTGAAGATGTATGACATGTCAAGGCTCAGTGGTTTTCTGATAACTGAATTCATCAAGCAACCTAGGACTGCAGAACTCGCAAACTAGTAGGCCAAATTGCCTTATTTAATGTGACTCACAAGTGTTTTATTCTTAATTGGCTAGGCATCATGCATTTGCACGTGCTGTTGGACTCAAAAAAGGCTGACCTGTTAAAGAAAGATGAGTGGAGTGAAATTTCTATCTGTTTATGGTGTATGTAGGGTTCAAGAATGGTGTAGGAACGATTTCAAATGAGGAAACCTAGGTGGAAACAATTTCCACCGTTTGTGCACCTTCAAATCTCTTCCCCCAAGTTCCCTCGATCTTTTAGGCCCTTCCTGTCTGCCGAGCTCTCGGGGGGGCTCAGTCGCATATCAGCACCTGTTAGTCAGTGGTGCTGCATACATGAGTTTCCAATTTTTACACCTAGATGTTATATCCCACCAAAAAATCTACAGTCAGCGCAGATCCTATGAGGACTTCTCTGAGGAGTTCTGTGTCAGAAGGATTTACTTCTTCAGAGCTGCCATTGGCCATCTCTGTGATATTCTGCATTGATGGCACTAATGTCGCATTGAAGGCACCTACAAAGCATCCCATCACTTATGTGAACAGGAAGAGATTCTACTCCATGAATGTGCAGATAGTTTATGCGTCATTCAGAGGATCCTTCATGTCAATGTCTAGTATGCAACGCCGAGGAAGCTGCCATGATGCCTTCATTCTCTGATATTTGGCACTCCCTTATCTCTCCAGGAAGGAAACCATATAAACGGATGGCTACTGGGTGACAAAGCATACCCTCTACTGCCATTGATGATGAATCCACTCCGACACAACAGGGCCCGTGCTGCTACCAGGCTGGCGATTGAAAGGACTATTGGGCTTTTGATGCCTCGATTGGTTGTGTGGAGTTTGCATCAAACAGGGTCTCCAGAATTATCGTCACCTGCTGTGCCATCCCAGAAGAGCTGCGGTTTGACTTGGTTGAAGAAATGGTGCCACCTCCAGAAGATCCTGAATTGCAGCTGCGACCTGCAAAAGGGCATCAGAGGACAAACACTATCCAAAGTCCTTGCAGTGTAATTCAGTCTACCTGGACACCGCAGCCTGTCCTCCTTCTCTGCCACTTGCCAATAAAGCAATATTAGCAAACCCCTACATACCCCTCCATATGACAAGACAAGAGCCCTCTTTATCCTGACATGAGTTTGCAAATCATCATCACCTGAGTGTAATATTCAGATGCAAATGAGAGCTCCTGCATAACTGTAATCTCCATGAATAACAAAACACAAGAGTCGTGCACATTCTATTTTAATGCACTACTGGCCGAGTGCAAATAGTTACCTTACTCTTTCCTAACTACAAGTTTCTCCTTGATGCTTAAACATGCCTTTCTATCTCCTATTCTAGTGCTTCTTTTAAGTGCTACCTGAGGCTCAGGATTGCAAGAGATTTGTGGTTCCTCATGCTGTACAAAAGGATCATGGGAGAGGTGGCTTTCGATTCATGGAAGTTTTCAGGAACTCAGATAAATGTTTTAGGGTCCCTGTTGACGACAATAGCATTCATCTATGCCAACTGAGAAAACTAGTAAAAATTGACCAACAGCTTCAAAAAAAATGTCACAGCCACCACAAAAGCTGCCAACTCGGACCTGAATATAGGCCTGTTTAAAATTTTCATCCTTGTGTTCAAATCCCTCCATGGCCTTTAGCCCTACAGCCCTCCGAGATCTCTGCGCTCCTCCGATTCTAGCCTCTTGCGCAACATTGGCAGCTGTGCCTTCAGCTACCTAGACCCTAAGGAATTCCTTCCTGAACCTCTCCACCTCTCTGATGACCTTCACAGTCACTTCAAACCATCCCTGTGCTGCATGATAACTTGGAGGTCTGACTCCAGGAGACAGCATAAATCGGTGACTGCCTCCTTATTGAAGTAGCTAATTACCACTCTATTGTCCTTCACCCAGCCATTAGTAAAGTGATAGAAGGACTCATCAATAGTACTGTCAAGTAGCACCCACTAAGCAACACTAACTTTAGGTTCCAACAGAAGCATTCTAGATCGTATCACAGCCTCGATCCAGAAATTGATGCAAGGACTGAACGTCATAGCAGAGGTGAGAGTAGCAATCCTTGACATGAAGGCAGCGTTCAATTGAGTATGGCACGAAGGAGCCCCAGAAAAACTAAGGTCAATGGGGGTCAAAGAGAATATTCTCCAGTGGCTGGAGTCAATTCTGATGTGAAGGAAGATGGCAGTGGGAACCAAGAGCCTAATGAGAGTGATGGACATAAAGTAGTTAATATTAGTAACGAAAAAGTACTGGAGAAATTAATGGGATTAAAAGCCGACAAATCCCCTGGACCAGATGGCCTACATCCGAGGGTTTTAGAAGATGTGGCTACAGAGATAATGAATGCATTGGTTGTAATTTTCCAAAATTCCCTAGATGCTAGAATGGTCCCAGTGGATTGGAAGGTAGCAAATGTAACACCGCTATTTGAGAAAGGAGGGAGAGAGAAAACAGGGAATTAAAGGCCAGTTAGCCTGACATCAGTCATCAGGAAAATGCTGAAATCTATGATTAAGGATGTGGTAACGGGGCATTTAGAAAATCATAATATGATTAGGCAGGGTCAACATGAAAGGGAAATTGTGTTTCACATATCTACTGGAGCTTTTGAGGATGTAACTAGCAAGGTAGATAAAGGGGAACCAGTGGGTGTAGTGTATCGGATTTTCAAAAGACAATCGATAAGGTGCCACACAAAAGGTTGTTACATGAGATAAGGGTTTATGAGGCTGGGGGTAATATATTAGCATGGATAGAGGATTGGTTAACGGACAGAAAACAGAGAGTAGGAATAAATGGGTCATTCTCAGGTTGGCAGGCTGTAACTAATGGGGTGCCACAAGGATCAGTGCTTGGGCTTCAGCTATTTACAATCTATATTAATGACTTAGATGAAGGGACAAAGTGTAATGTATCCAAGTTTGCTGACGTTACAAAGCTAGGTGGGAAAGTAAGATGCGAAGAGGACACAAAAAAGAGTTTGCAAAGAGATATAGACAGGTTAAGTGAGTGGGCAAAAAGATGGCAGATGGAGTATAATGTGGAGAAATGTGAGATTATTCACTTTGGAAGGTTGAATAGAAAAATGGAATATTTTTTAAATGGTGAGAAACTATTAAATGTTGGTGTTCAGAGTGACTTGGGTGTCCTTGAACATGAAACACAGAAAGTTGACATGTAGGTACAAAAGCAATTAGAAAGGCAAATGGTATGTTGGCCTTAATTGCAAGGGGGTTGGAGTACAAGAGTAAGGAAGACTTGCTACAATTGTACAGGGCTTTGGTGAGACCTCACCTGGAGTACTGTGTACAGTTTTGGTCTTCTTAACTAAGGAAGGATATACTTTCCTTACAGGTGGTGCAACGAAAGTTCACTAGATTGATTCCTGGGATGAGAGGGTTGTCCTATGAAGAAAGATTGAGTAGAATGGGCCTATACTCTTTGAAGTTTAGAAGAATGAGAGGTGATCTCATTGAAACATATAAGATTCTGAGACGGCTTGACAAGGTAGATGTTGAAAGGTTGTTTCCCCTGGCAGGAGAGTCTAGAACTAGGGGGCATAGTCTCAGGATAAGGAGTCGGACATTTAGGACTGAGATGAGGAGGAATTTCTTCACTCAGAGGGTCATGAATCTTTGGAATTCTTTACCTCAGAGGGCTGTGGATGCTCAGTCATTGAGTATATTCAAGACTGAGATCAATAGATTTTTGGACTCGAAGAGAATCAAGGGATATAGGGATCGGGTGGGAAGTGGAGTTGAGATTGAAGACCAGCCATGATCTTATTGAATTGTGCAGCAGGCTCGAGGGTCATATGGCCTATTCCTGCTCATATTTCTTAAGTTCTTATGGTTGTTGGAGGCCAATTAATGCAGCCTATGACATTGGTGCAAGAGTTCCTCAGGGAAGTATCCTCGGATTAACAATAATTAACATTTTCTTCAATAACCTTCTCTTTATCATAAGGTCAGGAGTGGGGCTGTTCACTGACAGTGTTCAGCTCCATTTACAACTCCTTCAATAATGAAGATATCCATGCCAACCTACAGCATGACCCAGATAACATCCCGGCTTGGGCTGTGAAGTGTCAGGTGACATTCAGGCCACATAAATGCCAGACAATGACCATCTCAAGTAAGAAAAATCCCAGCCATTGCCCTATGACCTTCAAAGACACTGCCATTGCTGAGTCCCCTACCATCAACGTCTTTGGGGTCATCATTGACCAGAAGCTTAACTGCACTAACCATATCAACACCATGGCTATAAGGAGAGGGCAGAGGCTGGGTACTCTGTGACAAGCGTCTCACCTCTTGAACCCTCAAAGCCTCTCCATTATCTACAAGGCATAAATCAGGAGTGTGATTGAATACTCACCACTTGCCTGGAGGGGTACAGCTGGAACAACATTCAAGAAGCTCGATATCATCCAGGACAGAGCAGTTTTCTTGATCAGCCGCCCTAGCACTCAACTCAATATTCAACCCCTCCATCAATGGTGTACTCTGACTACTATCTGCAGGATGCATTGTAACTCACCAAGGTGACTTCAATAGTACCTCCTCCCCTGTGACCTCTACCGCAGAATGACAAGAACAGTAATGTCATCACCTCCAATTCCACCTAAAAGTCGTACACCATTCTAACTTATACATGTATCATCGTTCCTTTATTGTTGCTGGGTCAAGATGATGTACACTCTGTTGGTTGAAGTTAAGAATCAACCTTTCCTGTAAAAAAATATGTCGGACAATTATCATTCTGCCACAGATGGGCGGGAAATTAACTTGCCAGCTCGGTTTCCTGACGGAATTTTGAAGACAGTTAAAATTTAGGCCATGATTTGTTTATACAGAGCACACAGAAGAAATCTTTCCCAGTAAGGTTAAAAATATCAATAGATGAGTAAGAAATGAAGGCATCAAAGCTAGTAGCTGATGGTTGGACTTGCATGAGTCATGAGGAAATTGTGCCTTCAAAGAATTGAAAGAAACAGGATTTTCATTGGCCTTTCGAAGAACAAGGAGGGAAACTGGCAAAGATTAGATGAATACTTCTTCCCGAAATAAATTCCAAGAAAAATGAATGTAAACTGACTGAGACATTGCCATTAGTGTGTTATTACATTTTAAACTGTGCCTACTCTGGTTACCATGTTAGCTGTGGCTCAGTGGTAGCATTCTTGCCTTGGAGTTAGAAGGTTGTGGGTTTAAGTCCCAGTCCAGAGACTTGAGCATAAAATCTGGGCTAATGCCCCAGCGTAGTACTGAGGGAATGTTGCATTGTCAAAGGTAGTGTCTTTCAGATTAGATATTAAACTGAGACCCTGTCTACCCATTCAGGTGGAATTAAAAGATCCCATGGCACTATTTTGAAGAAGAGCAACAGAGTTCTCCCTAGTGTACTGGCCAATAATTATCCCTCAACCAACATCACTAAAACAGATTATCATATTGTTGGCCTGTTCTGACAAAAGGTCATCGACTTGAAATGTTAACTCTATTTCTTTCTTCACAGATGCTGCCTGACTTGCTGAGTATTTCTAGCATCTTCTGTTTTTATTTCAGATTTCCAGCATCCGTGGTATTTTGCTTTCAATAGATTTTTTGTTGGGTAAGATATCAAGGGATATGGACCAAAGGTGAGTAAATGGAGTTGAGTTACAGATCCGCTATGATCTAATACAACAGCACAATAGGCTCGAAGAATTGAATGGCCTGCTTCATATGCTACTTCATATTAGGTTAATTATAGCACTTCTAGATGCAAAGCAAAGCTCTCTCAACTCAGCCCTAACAATGTGTGATAATCCCAACCTCGGAAGAGCTACTGAACCAATGTGAATTAATATTTTCAGCCTATTGCTGAAGTATGATAAGTATTGAGCTACAGGCCCACTTTCACTTGACTGAGGCTATCTGAGCTCATTTGATGTAGGATCTTTTGAGGCAGAAGAGCAAGGAGATTTTCATGCTTCAAACCTACCTGCTGAGGTGAAAGTGCAGCGTGCTAACTAACTCCTGATGTACACTGTTATTTTGAACTAGTAGAGACCACATCTCGGGACAT
Source organism: Heptranchias perlo (assembly GCF_035084215.1). Classification (NCBI taxonomy): domain Eukaryota; kingdom Metazoa; phylum Chordata; class Chondrichthyes; order Hexanchiformes; family Hexanchidae; genus Heptranchias; species Heptranchias perlo. The sequence goes on from NC_090327.1 coordinate 89,119,132, forward strand.
CATGGTATGCAGCCCATGATTTTCCATCAATTAAAACCTATGAGCAGAAAATCATGGGATGGGTGCTTGCAAATTCCCGAGCTGTACTCTCTGCAGGGTGAATTTCTGCAGGTGTTCTCCCGCCCATCTGCCGTAACTTTGATGGAAGCTGCAGAAAACCTGCAAAAATGGCATAAAGACCCACATTTCAAGTTAGGTTGGATGAGCAGGAGAACTTCACTGGAAATCCACCTTCTTGCAGTACAAACTTGGCTTTTCTTTCAAGGACATTAGTGCTCAAGCCCACAGTATTACAGATTAGAGCCAGCGCTCGGTCACTTCTGTACTGCTCTTGTCAATATTATTCCAAAATAGTCATAAAAAGTAGTCAATATTTTACAAATATTCTGCATTATATTATTACGTGAGTTTTTTTATACTTCACAATAAAGTACAAAAGAAGAAAAGATTGCTTGAAAGTGTTGTTCATTCACACAGAATATTTAAGCTATATTGCCACAGAACTATTGCTCGGTTCATGAAATGCCAATAGTCCATTGCACTACTGGGTTGTTAGCTATTTTATTTCATAGTACTTGAGCTCCTGCAGTCACGGTTCAGTATATGTAGACACAGTAGAAGGGGTGGTTCGTGATTTAATCATGCAATTCATTGCAGGTGTAATTCATTGCAGATGTTCCAATGTCTGATTTCCGTATCAATGAGCAATTTTGTGAATACGAAAATGTATCGTGAGACACTAAAATCCAACAGAAAGTAAAATGTAAGCAATAAATCTGACACCAATTACCTAATCATTGCTAACTCTTTCATTAATCACATCAGAAAATTAGCATGTTCAGAATGGAGAATCTAATTGTTTATTTAAATCAATATTCTGTGAAGTGACCGAAATTGCCAAATGCATTAAATTTATCACAACAACCTTCCACATTCATCAATCCTGTCACAGCTCATCTCCATTTCTTATCCTTGCAAATTTTAACCCCAAATGCATAATCTTTTCTTCTTCTCTAAGTTTCCCTCTTTTGTGCTCACTTTACTGAAGCTGCTGTCACATACGGGGTACTCTGGTTGCATTGCTTCAGTAAAACTTCCAAGTTGTCATTCCTTACACAGAGCATTATTAGAGCATGGAATGTATTGTCATATGGTGTAATTGGAGCAGATACAATTGCATAATATAAGGGAAGAGTAGATATATATTCATAGTAGAGAAGTAGATACAGTGCTGTGGGGAGAAAGCAGGGCAGTGGGCTTAATTTTGGATTGCATTACCAATGTTGCCAACATGGACATGATTGGCTGAATGGCCTCCTTCTGTACTGTAACCATTTATGGTTCTACATGTGAGTCTTGACTGTGAGCGCTGAATCCTGTCCTCATCTAATGGTCAAAAAAGTAAATGTCCATGGGATCCAAGGGAAAGTGGCAAATTGGGATCCAAAATTGGCTCAGTGGCAGGAAGCAAAGGGTAATGGTCGACGGGTGTTTTTGTGACTGGAAGGCTCTTTCCAGTGGGGTGCCGCAGGGCTCGGTACTAGGTCCTTTGCTTTTTGTGATATACATTAACAATTTGGACTTAAACGTAGGGGGCATGATTAAGAAATTTGCAGATGACACAAAGATAGGCTGTGTGGTTGATAGTGAGGAGGAAAGCTGTGGACTGCAGGAAGATATCAATGGACTGGTCAGATGGGCAAATAGAGTTCAATCCGGAGCAGTGTGAAGTAATGCATTTGGGGAGAGCAAACAAGGCAAGGGAATACACAGTAAATGGAAGGATACTGAGAGGCGTAGAGGAAGTGAGGGACCTTGGAGTGCTTGTCCACAGATCCCTGAAGGTAGCAGGACAGGTAGATAATGTGGTTAAGAAGGCATATGGAATGCTTTCCTTTATTAGCCGAGGCATAGAATATAAAAACAGGGATGTTATGCTGCAACTGTATAAAACACTAGTTAGGCCACAGCTTGAGTACTGTGCACAGTTCTGGTCACCACATTAATTGCACTAGAGAGGGTGCAGAGGAGATTTACGAGGATGTTGCCAGGACTGGAGAATTTTAGCTATGATGACAGATTGGATAGGCTGGGGTTGTTTTCCTTGGAACAGAGGAGGCTGAGGGGTGATTTGATTGAGGTGTACAAAATTATGAGGGCCCTAGATAAAGTGGATAGGAAGGACTTATTTCCCTTAACAGAGGGGTCAATAACCAGGGGGCATAGATTTAAAGTGATTGGTAGAAGGATTAGAGCAGAAATGAGGGAAATTTTTTTCACCCAGAGGGTGTTGGGGGTCTGGAACTCACTGCCTGAGAGGGTGGTAGAGGCAGAAACCCTCAACTCATTTAAAAAATACCTGGATGTGCACCTGAAGAGCTGTGACCTGCAGCGCTATGGACCAAAAGCGGGAAAGTGGGATTAGGCTGGGTGGCTCGTTCCTCAGCCGGTGCGGACATAATGGGCCGAATGGCCTCCTTCTGTTTCGTAAATTTTCTATGATTCACACATACACACAACACACACACATAGAAACACACATAGTTTCCAGCAGGAGTCACTGGCTAGCAACCAGAAGCAGGAACCTTAGCTGATTTTCCCCTTCCTAACCCATATCATTGAGGCCATCTGTATTGTCTCTAGTGCTACCCCTGTTATAATCAAGAAACAGAATAAATTGTGGATTGACTAAGGGATCTTTTTGATCTGTATGCCTTATTAGCAAAATTGATGGTGCATTTACCATTAGGCCTTTGAGGGAACTCTAAGAGCATAATAATTTGAATTTCAAACTCATTTACTTCTATTTTACAGATGTGCATGTATATTTGTGTGTTTGCTTCAGCATACATTTTTTGATCGCTCAATGCCTTATTTACTTCTTGCATACTTCAACTTATTTCACGAATTGTTTTCATTTTGTGGTAGCTTACAGATTTCATTTAGCACTCAAAGCCCAATCTATATTTAAAGAATCACAAAATAATTATGCTTTAAGATACATTCCCTAAATGATATAACTATTTTTATTGTCTATATAAACATAATTCTATTAACCAAAAAATGAGTTTCAATACAGAAAATTACTTTAGATAATATATAATAAATCAAAGTTTAAAAGGTCAGAATACTTCCCTATTTATATAATAAATGAATCTATTATATTACAAAACAGAAGTGAATAGACATTTGATAAAGCACATTTAAAAACAAGATTCACTTTTGGAAAAAATAATCTTGCTCAGTGCAGCTGAGTTGTTAAAAAGCTGAATTGCTTTAGAATAATCACACAAGTACTCTATCTGGAATGAAAAAATGAACATTTGGATGAATCATGGCTTCAAATCGATGATTAGATTCTTATGGTCCAAAATTCGAGTTCATTAAAACTGGATTCAGAAGACTTAAGGCCATGTCTGAGTAAAGAGAAAGTTTTGTTTTTACAAAATCAAGAACTCAGATGCATATTACAACTACACTATGAGGTACTCAAACATATATTCATCAATACACCAGCAGAGATAGGATACAATAAGCCCCACAGTTAATCACAGGAACTTCAATGCAAACTCATTATGAGAGCACCACACAGTGTAGATGCATGACTCCTAAATTAAACCATTGTAAATAATGGATGGATATTCATTACAACACTATGGAAAATGGGCACAAACCACTGAATCACAACTGAACAAGGAAAGGGACATTGTGAAACTCAATACATTGAAGCATTTCTTCGTTTCTAGCAGACACCTCTGAATAAAAACAGAACACACCATCCATCAGCCTGCTTGGCAATTAAAAGGTGATGCAGAAACCATTCTAACAAGTTGGTTCCCATATTACCACGATTGAATAAAGATGCATACACTGAAATTCTTGGGGTTGCGGAGGACAGTGTAGCAGTGAACAGGCAGTAGAGGTCAGACATTCGTAGATACCGGGTTGGTGCCAGAGGACTGGAGAATTGCAAATGTTACACCCTTGTTCAAAAAAGGGTGTAAGGATAAACCCAACAACTATAGGCCAGTCAGTTTAACCTCAATGGAGGGGAATCTTTAAGAATCAAAATCCGGGACAGAATTAACAGTCACTTGGACGAGTGTGAATTGATTAGAGAAAGCCAGCAAGGATTTGTTAAAGGCAAATCGTGTTTAGCTAACCTGATAGAGTTTTTTGATGAGGTAACAGAAAGGGTAGATGAGGGCAATGCAGTTGATGTGGTGTATATGGACTTTCAAAAGGCATTTGATAAAGTGCTGCATGGTAGGCTTGTCATCAAGATTGCAGCCCATGGAATAAAGGGGGCAGCAGCAACATGGATACAGAATTGGCTAAGTGACAGGAAACAGAGAGTAGTGGTGAACGGTTGTTTTTCAGACTGGAGGGAGGTGTACAGTGGTGTTCCCCAGGGGTCAGTGCTAGGACCACTGCTTTTCTTGATATATATTAATGACTTGGATTTGGGTGTACAGGGCACAATTTCCAAATTTGCAGATGACACAAAACTTGGAAAGATAGTGAATAGTGAGGAGGATAGTGATAGACTTCAAGAGAATATAGTCAGGCTGGTGGCATGGGTGGACACGTGGCAGATGAAATTTAACACAGAAAAATGCGAAGTGATACATTTCTGTAGGAAGAACGAGGACAGACAATATAAACTAGAGGGCACAACTCTAAAAGGGGTACAGGAACAGATCTGGGGGTATATGTGCACAAATCATTGAAGGTGGCAGGGCAGGTTGAGAAAGTGGTTAAAATAGCTTATGGGATCCTGGGCTTTATAAATACAGGCATAGAGTACAAAAATATGGAAGTCATGATGAACCTTTATAAAACACTGGTTCGGCCACAACTGGAATATTGTGTCTAGTTCTGGGCACTGCACTTTAGGAAAGATGTGAAGGCCTTAGAAAGGGTGCAGAAGAGATTTACCAGAATGATTCCAGGGATGAGGGATTTTAGTTACGTGGATAAACTGGAGAAGCTGGGGTTGTTCTCCTTGAAACAGAGATGGTTGCGAGGAGATTTGATAGAGGTATTCAAAATCATGAAGGGTCTAGACATAGTAGATAGAGAGAAACTGTTCCCATTGACGGAAGGGTCAAGGACCAGAGGACATAGATTTAAGGTGATTGGCTAAAGAACCAAAGGTGACATGAGGAAAAACTTTTTTACACAGTGAGTGGTTAGGATCTGGAATGTACTGCCCGAGGGGATGGTGAAGGCAGATTCAATCGTGGCCTTCAAAAGGGAACTGGATAATTACTTGAAAGAAAAAAATTTGCAGGGTTACGGGGAAAGTGCGGGGGAGTGGGACTAGCTGCATTGCTCCTGCATAGAGCCGGCGCGGACTCAATGGGCCGAATGGCCTCCTTCCGTACTGTAACCTTTCTATGATTTTATGATTCTATGACTTATTTCCCTCATTTATGCCCTTAACAATGCTGGACTCCAAGGATTTTTCTAGGACTGTGGGGGACGGAGGCATGTTTGCAAATTCAAAGGCTGATTTCAGACATGCAATCATCACCTAAACAAGCAGAAGAAGGAAACAGAGAGCTTTATGTCAAATGTTGTAACCTTACCAGAGTCCTGTGGGCCTGTTGGCATTGTGGTAAGGTACTACAGCAAAATTCCTTCCCCCACCCTACTCAGATGGGTGCAACAGTTGCGCTGAGAATGATGTAGGCACATGCTCTAAACATTGAAATGGCCCTGACACTGGGATTTCAGATGGGGTTAGACACCTCACCTCACTGCTGGCAGGAGGATGTTCTGCTCAACCGCCCTCCCCTACAAGAACTCCCCAGGAATTTCAGGGCTTCAGTGTTCTTTAGTTAAAGTGATTTAATACAAGAACTACTAAGCAACATATTAAAATCTATCTTGCAACTGCTGTCAGCAGATATTTGAAAGCATTTGGAAAATCTCCTACTAAACAAACACTTCTACCAAAACAAAAGCAAAATACTGTGGATGTTGGCAATCTGAAATAAAAACAGAAAATGCTGGAGAAGCTCAGCAAGTCAGGCAGCATCTGTGGAGAAAGAAACAGAGTTAACATTTCCGGTCGATGACCCTTCGTCAGAACTGGAAGAAGATGAAGATTAAACAGCTTTTAAGCAGGTACAGAGCTAGGGAAAGGGTGGGGGAGTGGAAGGGGGAGAGAAGAGGAAAGAACAAAAGGGAAGGTTTGTGATAGGGTGGAGGTCAGGAATGACAAAAGCGATGTTGGTGCAAGGCAAGGAGGGTAGTAATGGGACAAGTAAAGAAAGAAAAGATGGGTCTGGAGAAGCTGTAAGTGGCAAAAGCAGAACTTTTACTAGCACCAGCTGTCCGAACTAATGGAAACAGTGGTTATGATCTGGAGTTATTAAAATCAATGTTGACTCTGGAACGTTGTAAAGTGCCTAATCGAAAGATGAGATGTTGTTCCTCGAGCTTCCGTTGAGCTTCATTGGAATAGTGTTAGAGGCCAAGGACAGAGAGGTCAGAGTGGGAGTGGGACCGAGAATTAAAATGGCAAGCGACCGGCAGGTCAGGGTCACACTTGTAGACTGAGTAGTGGTGTTCAGCGAAGCAATCACCCAATCTGCGTTTGGTGTCCCCAATGTAGAGGAGACCGCATTGTGAGCAGCGAATACGGTATACTAAATTGAAAGAAGTACAAGTAAATCACTGTTTCACCTGGAAGGAGTGTTTGGGGCCCTGGACAGTGGGAAGGGAGGAGGTGAAAGGGCAAGAGTTGCATCTCCTGCACTCCCATGGGAAGGTGCTGGGGGAAGGAGAGTGGGTATTGGGGATGATGGAAGAGTGGACACCAGGATGTCGTGGAGGGAATGGCCCCTTTGGAATGCTGAAAGGGGAGTGGAGGGGAAGATATGTTTGGTGGTAGACACTTCTACCACCTGAAATCAGGAGGATATCAAGTCTTACTTTCATAAAGCAGCAGCTAAGACTGCAGTATATTTCTGTACTGCTCCTCATATACAGAAAGATGTTTCAAAGCACTTCACAGAGCAGTGAAAACAGTGGTCACTAATCAGGGAGGAAATGGGCAAAATGGAGAAAGTAAGAGTGTGGGACTGAAAGTCCACTCAGAGAGAAGGATTTTTTTGGAAGCCTTTGAAAGCTGCGTACCATCGGGCAAAAAATAATTTCTTCAGCAAAACAATTATTCCACTCTTCCTACAAACCAATTTTGAAAACCTTGCGAACCTTCATATTTTCAAAAAAATATATTTTTCTCGCAATCTTAAAATATGACTTCAATCTAAGATTCTATTTTCTGGCTCCTGGCACTGTTGATTGCCATGTCCTTCAGACAGAGAAAGAGCCAGGATTTGATGCCAATGGCAAGGTAGTGTGAAAATAGAAGATCAATATTTAGCACAAAAGACTTCAGAATACATTTCAAGGAAATTATAAAATATGGAATCCCTTTTCATCATAGGTGCAATCCAGGGGATGTCACGTGATGACTAGTAATTCTGAAAACTGCTTCAATCCTATTACAGAAGCGATAGTGCGATGTGGTTATTACACACTAGTCTCAACCTTAGCCAGGTCAGAGAGGCACATGCATTTGTTCACCATTATATATGAAAAGAAGAACCTGGATTTTCAAATCATGCAACCTGCAGTGAATTGACCCTGCATCTACTGCTGGGGTCAGCCTAATGTAAATATGATGGGTAAGTGCCACTGTGGAAATTGAATGCTGCTGTAGGATTTAAAGGCCCACAGCAGCTTAAAGGTACCGGCTGATTTTTAATATTTAGGAAACAGCAAGCTTCTGTTACAGATGTACATTTTCAACAAGTAGAGTGGGACACAGCATAGTCCAGCTCTCTGATGGGCCTGTAGCAATTCTTAAAGGAAGTGAAGCAGAGAAGGGGGCTCTCTTTGGCACTGACTGCACCAAGGCAGTGGCTCGGGAGGCAAAGGGCGGAGGTGGACAATGCCAATGTCTCCTCTGCACCACCATGCACAATGAAGCGGTGCAATAAAAAGTTTAACGACCTTACCAGGTCAGTCAAGGTAGAAGAACCCACCATGAACTTCCATTAAAGCAATGTACTAAGATAAAATGGCATAAATGGTATTTACAATTATTTTCCCCTCACAACACCTTAAAGCACTTTTAAACCTTACCATGATTGTCCAGTAGGCAGCACGGTGTCCTTTACACCACCAGCATTCAGCTGAAAATGTTCCTTCACACAGGTCTTCACAAGTAGGCAGCACAAAATAATCCTCCCATTTACTGTAGCTGACTGTTGCATATATATGTCCTTCTAGTCACTAAGGATTCTATGTTGACTTCATGTCACCTTAACAAAAAACTTCACTTCTTGAAGTCTTCTTGCAGGAGAAGACAGCCCATAACAACTCTAAGAGATCACTTACAGGAGGAGACCTGTAACTTTAAATTACTTATTCCACATGAGGAAGAAACTCTCAAAATCTAGGGAAGAAGGACAATACAGAGTGCTGGAGGTGAGGAAATAGTAGAGCAGCTGTCAGCTTCTTCTTCATTAGCAGTTTCTGTTGCTCTTCCTTATCATCCTACTCTCTTGTTCAAAGCATATACTGAAGGCCTTTACCAAGTCACTCCTTCTACTGAAAGCTTTATCTGTGGGATGTTTCTTCAGGACATCATTGTAACCTGTATTTTTTTCCCCTAGATGTGTCAATTGAAGGCAAGCTAGGCCCCATTGCATCTGAGCATGCCAGTACTTCACAGCACGCTCCATTACTCATTCCCTCCATTCCAAACACTAGCTCAGATACATGCACATCAGGGGAGCAAGGCCCAATTTTCTGATTGGCCCCGTTCTCTTTATGCCAGAAAATTGGGCATAACCAACCAGAAAATCTATCCTAAAGAATCCTTTCCGGTGAAGCATTGTTATATGAAGGCTCATTTTACAAATCTGAGCTCCGATATGTGTTCTCAGGAGGCAAAGCTCCACACTAGAAGTGTGAATTACCTGTATGGTTTATTATCTGAGTAAATATTTACTAAATGAATTTGACAATGTTCTATGTTTATTTGTCTGTAAAATATGCTTGATTGCTCCATTATTGTGTATTTAATAAAAAGTTTACAATATCAATGTGTGCAGAAACAAAGACATGTTTAATTCAGTACATTTTCTTCATTTCCCACCCTCCAATCTCCTGAAGGTTCTGACTCTGGCTGCGATTCACTTCCATTCGTGCCAGTCGCTCTCTAGTATTCCATCTAAGCGACCATTGTTAATGTATGAGCCTGGGTAGTTAGTGTCACTAATCGTCTGCTAAAGCATCATCTGTTCTTATCTGACATCTGCATGCGTGCACTGAGAGCAGTCACAGGGTATTAATCTGACATCTGAAAACACTGCTTAATTTGGACTCTGCCTGATATGGGGCGTAGAGGCTGACTGTTGCCTTGGTTCAAATAATTAACTCATCACAGATAGTGAAGTTAGTCTGGGACCTCAAAGACTTTACATGCAATATTCCACGGGTTGAAACTCCACGTCCATAAGGCCATTCGGAAAGTTCAACAAAAGCTGGTACCCGACATATTTGGGACCCAAGCCTAGTTTCTGGCAGACTATTACCAAATTTACAATGGGACTATTCTGGAAGAGCCTTGGATATTTTTCTCCTTTCTGTCACAATTCAGTTACATGACTCCCACCACTTGGGGTAGTGATCCATTGTTTCAATTTTCTCTCCCCAATTCAACTGGCCATGTTGATTTTCCTTTGAAGTAAAGGTAAGTTTCATTTTTTTTATCTTTCATCGTATTTATTATTTTTTAACATCCTGTCACCTCGCAGTGTGCCGACGGAATATCAGGTGGCCCTGAGGCCGACTGGCTGGCAGCAAAGTAGGTCCGGGGTATAGGGGTGCAATTGGGGAGGGGGCAGGGAATCTGGGGCAGCTGCGGCCCGCATTACTCTTGTGGACCTCAGGGGAGCGTTCCTGTTCCTCCTTGACCCACAAAAACCATTTTAAACTTGCTGTTTTTGGTCCTCTTTGGCTATACTGCCCAGTTGTCTTCCAAAATGGCAATTGGGATCCTCTGCATGTCACAGGACCATGATTTGCATATTAAAAGGGTCTATTGTCTGAAACCAGCAGGCGCTCTGGCAGTTTAGCAGTAGGCCCCTTTCAGGATGGCATTGGCTGGAAAGAGAACTGGGCAGTACTTGTGTCCCCACAATTTTCAGGCAGAGCCAGTGAAAAATCTCCCCCTAAATATTCATCTACACAAGAACAATTCCTTTTATTTTGGTCTACGCTTTCCTGTCGGAAACTAAAAGCAAATGTTTATTTTTCTCATTTAAATTGATTTTTTAATCCACTAGGTGATGAATGTCCAACCCCTTTCATGTTCATTTTTGTCTTTTAATAGTCTTGAAGGAGTCAGTCCTTGGAAGGCTGATAGGGAGGAGTAGACTAGTTAGGAGGAGAAAGATTCAATATTAGGTAGCCTACAGCATCTATTCTCTGTCTGTCTTCTGACTGAGCATCAATCTGTTGGCCTTAGTAATGTCAGATTGGCTGATTGATCTGTGATTGAGGAAGGAGTTTGCATTTGCTTTCTAATTGTGTATTAACCCTCTCTGGAAGCCTAAGTATTTTTATTCAGCAGGATCAAATTGGATTTTCAGCTTTTGTTTTGTGTACACTTAAATGTTAGGCTCTCCAGTATTAAATTTAATCATGAATTGCCATCCTTGTCTTTCATGTTCCTGAAGCACTGCACTTTAATCTGTCTTTCACACAATCACTAGCACAGTCCTTGATTTTCTTACAGGCAAATTCCACATTTTGGAAAAGCTCTGTGGTCCGTTCAGATTGCCATGGTTTTGACTATCTCCATGGGTTTCACTCCTACACAGGTCACACCTCAGCTGAATAGTAAACTACCAGCAAAGGATTAAATCTGCGTCTCACCGCAGCATGAATAAAATTCAGTGCATAATACCCACAGCGATCACGGATCTACACAACTAAAACCTTTGTCCTTTAGCCTTCAGTAAATGTCAATGAAATTGTTTGCTAAAATGAACCATAATATTCGAGTAGTTAATTAATTTAAAATGACGTTAGTAATGCCCTTTCCTGTCACCGTTAGCACTATCTATAATGAAGCCTAATTGGCATAAATGCAGTTAATCTCACTTTATATTTCCTTTAAGCTACACTCAGAGCCTTCACTTTATAGTGTGGTTGCACAGATAGTGTTCCTGTTTGTGTCTGGGTGTTAAGTAGCAAAGAGCTTAAACTTCACAATACACAAATATCTTTTTCAGTTACTATAGAGTATTTTGCCTTTAGTTCTACTTTCATGTATTCAATGTTTTAACATAGATTCACCCCAAAACTTTACTTTCATCTGTGCAAATAGCCTTTAAAAATAAACCAGTTAATTAGAAAATGTACTTTGCTTACTTTTTATAAAATTTGTATAATTGGATACCATTCTTTTGAAGCATATGAAAAGCTTTCTTTGACTGTATTATTTCACATATGGATGTGGTCTTTAAATCCGTATTATTGTACAGCAGCAGTTATCTAGAACAGTGGGGTTATTATGGAATGAAGCTGAGCATGCCTGTCAACTGTTCCATTTTAACTGGGGTGAGCTCACATTAAGCTCTACCACTGAGAAAATCAGAAGTGGTGCATATTACTCCCAAATATGGAAGTCATGATGTGGAGATGCCGGTGATGGACTGGGGTTGACAATTGTAAACAATTTTACAACACCAAGTTATAGTCCAGCAATTTTATTTTAAATTCACAAGCTTTCGGAGGCTTCCTCCTTCGTCAGGTAAATGTTCAGGAGCTCCTTGAAGTCTACAAGACTTCAAGGAGCTCCTGAACATTTACCTGACGAAGGAGGAAGCCTCCGAAAGCTTGTGAATTTAAAATAAAATTGCTGGACTATAACTTGGTGTTGTAAAATTGTTTACAATTGCCAAATATGGAAGTTAGTGAAGAGTGCAAAATACTACTTCTAACGGTCTCAAGGGGGTCAGATCTGAGAAGGCCGGCTGCTGTCAGAGCAGTCTGACCAAAGCTGGTTTGCGGCAGTAGTACTGTCACTGTACAAGGGGGTGGTGGAGGAGCAGGCATGGTACGATCCTGAGTGAGGACAGCATGTTCCTCTTCCATGGTGCCACTGTCAGTCGCCTGGGGTGGCACCTCAGTATTTCCACTGATATGTGGGAGAGCAGATTGCCAGAGACTCTTGGTGAGTGGTCCTAACTGCAGTCTGTATTGAGGTCACCATATACTCCATGGCAGACTGCAGTGACTCCATGGCTTGCGTGAATGGAAGTAGACTCCACCACACTCTCAAAACATGTTGCGTAGCTCCCCTGACAAGCAGTCCACTGCACCTAACAATTCCTGGTACGCAGCTAATACTTTTCTTTTGAAAGCTGGGCCCTGGAAGTCATCAGGGTTGATTTTAACTTGTTTTTCGTCTGGTGTTAACTTCGCAGTAATGGCCTCAAAATGGGGTCGGTGGCTTAATCACCCCATTAATCCCGACGATGCGGCTGGTGTCATTTTGAATGGGACCTAAGCTACCAAAACAACATGAGATAAAAATGCATCATTTATAAACCAGAAAGGTCAATTAAGGAATAAGTTGCAATGAGGGGGCAGACATATGAGGAGAGGTTGAGTAGATTGGGACTCTACTCATTGGAGTTCAGAAGAATGAGAGGCGATCTTATTGAAACATATAAGATTGTGAAGGGGCTTGATCGGGTGGATGCGGTAAGGATGTTCCCAAGGATGGGTGAAATTGAACTAGGGGGCATAATCTTAGAATAAGGGGCTGCTCTTTCAAAACTGAGATGAGGAGAAACTTCTTCACTCAGAGGGTGGTAGGTCTGTGGAATTTGCTGCCCCAGGAAGCTGTGGAAGCTACATCATTAAATAAATTTAAAACAGAAATAGACAGTTTCCTAGAAGTAAAGGGAATTAGGGGTTACGGGGAGCGGGCAGGAAATTGGACATGAATTTAGATTTGAGGTTAGGATCAGATCAGCCATGATCTTATTAAATGGCGGAGCAGGCTCGAGGGGCCGATTGGCCTACTCCTGCTCCTATTTCTTATGTTCTTATGAGATAATACATCAGGAAACGCCAGATCTATTATATAAAGGCTGATTCTTCACATCAGTCCTTACAAATGTGGTCAAATTCCTGATCCAGCCATTCTGCCTCAGGAAAAGAAATAGGAGCAGAGTAGGGTACGAGCCTGTAACCTAAAACAACAACAATAACTTGCATTTGTATAGCATATCATAGAATTATAGAATCATAGAAAGGTTACAGCACGGAAAGAGGCTATTAGGCCCATCAAGTCTGTGCTGGCTCTATGAAAGAGCAATCCTGCTAGTTCCGCACCCCTGCCCTATCCCCACGGCCCTGCAATGTTTTTCCTTTCAAGTTCTTATCCAGTTCTTATCCATGATTGAATCTGCCTCCACCCCCCCACCCCCGGCAGTGCATTCCAGATCCTAACCACTCACTGCGTAAAAACGTTTTTCCTCATGTCACCTTTGGTTCCTTTGCCAATCACCTTAAATATATAAATAATAATAAACAAATTGAAACAAAAAACACAGAAATATTTGGCTCTTACAAGTCCACTAGCACATCTGCTCCAAATAATTTGGTCCCCCTATAAAAATTGACATCCTGTCAGTCCAGCATGTGCCTGACCCTGACTCCCAGTTTCATATGCACGATCTAAGCACACAGCAAGTCCCATGCGATGATCTTAGGGAAATCGTGCTCCTGCACTGATTTGCATCTAATTAACACATTGTAATATTAAAATGAAGCTCTTGTGCACTTTAGGCTGGTCTAAAAGACCAGCTGGAAGATCATTCACGGCGCACAACAGACTGAGATCTGGCAAGGGAGTTCTCTGCCCAATTTCCCAACCCCCGATCGCCCATTCCACTCTAGAATCACTGGCACCATGGCAACTGTAAAGTTGGCCCTAATATTTTTATGCATTGGCTTGATGTAAACCATTGGTATCAAAACTTATATTGTTTGCAGCACGAATTTGTGCAAATATGTTACTTTCTTCAAATGTATTTGTTCAGTAATCTGCTTAATCCAGGTTGTGCACAATGATTGATTTTGTATGTATAATGGCCCATAAATTGCTTCAAAAAGAATGGTGAGCTCAACAGCGCTCACTGTTGTTAGTGACAAAATTAAGGATCACATGTGCAGTGGAACATAAAAATCCAGAACTTCCTCCTCCTGGTTCGCCGGTGATATGACAGCTTCGAATTAAAGGGATATCGCTGGCTGGAATCAGTGGAAACAACGGACCAGCGCCAACTTGCTCATTTGCCCAGCTGGAAAGTAACTAATGGCCCAGGAATTGCTCGGAGCGGCGAACCCTCTAATAGGAAGCGGAGAAGGATCATTCTCTCCCCTGAATCTGATTGCAGCATTTTTGACACGCTACGAACAGTTTCTGCAAACTGGAACCTAAAATCCAGGAAGTGAAAGGTACAACACTAAAATAATTTGTAAAAACAGTTATAGACGTGAAAAAGAGAGTGTAAGAAATAATCAAATTAAATAAAGGATACAGAAGAGAAAAGTAAAAAAAATAATATATTTTAATTTTTAAAACTTTTTTAATGACCAAAAACTATTAAAATAAGGAGCATTGAGAGTCCACATTTTTAAAAGTTAATTTTTAGTTGTTTGTCAGTCAGTAAGACTTACTGCGTTGTTAAAACTTAGTTTAGACTTGGTATTTTTAAGCGTACCTGCATGTGGCGAGATTAGTTACTTTCCAGCTGGGCAGATGAGCAAGTTGGAGCTGGTCCGTTGTTTCCACTGATTCCAGCCGGCGATATCCCTTTAATTCGAAGCTGTCAAATCGTCGGCGAACCAGGGGGAGCAAGTTCTGGATTTTTGTGTTTGACTGCACATGTGTGAACTTACTCCTCGATTTTGCCACGAACAACGGTAAGCGCTTATGAGCTCACCATTCCTTTTTAAACAATTTCTGGGCTGTGCCAAACAACTAAATATTAACTTTTAAAATTGTGGTGTCTCATCACTCCTTATTTTAATAGCTTTTGGTCATTTAAAAAAAATTAAAATAAAAAATGAAGACTTTTTTTTTACTTTTCCCTGTTAGAGGAAGTGTATCCAGTAAAGACCGCGGTAAGTTAGTGGGTTAGTATAAATCTATGGAGCGGCGAGCAGTGTTGGTTCGCCGCTCCAAGCAAATTCTGGGCCAATATAGATCTGCAATTGAGAAATAGATCATTGTGATAGCAATACTATAGCTTTAATTTGCAGACTGCTTTATGGTTTACTGTCAGCCCTTTGGTTTCTGGTGATATACATAAGTTGGTCTTACGTTAACTGCGAATATTATTACATCGCACGTTTGACCTCGGTGACAAGTCAGAGTTTCATGCGATCATACTTCAGACACAAATCTCATATCACACTTCAGTTGATTTAAAGTCTGGGTACTATACATCTCCAGCCACACGTCAGGCATGATTCAGTCACACAGTGGGCAGTCATCACCCACTGTTAAGCATAACTTGCAATGCATGAGATACCAAATGACCTTTCCCTGCTTGCAGCCTTACAATAGTGATATATCTGATTTCCTCCTCAAAAGTATACTTTTTGACATAAAGAACCCATAATCCCTGATGATTTTATAATGTTCATCTCCTTGGGACTGATAAAAGGCTTTTCTTTTTAAAAAGTTTTTTTTTGCACAAATGTAATTTGACAAGACAGTTGAAGAATTATGACACCCTGTAGAAGCCCATGTGCAAAGTGGCTGCAGATACATATTATTCACTAATATCTTTATGCAAATATAGATCTGGAAATGCTAAAGCATTCACTCTGCTTTTCTAACTACAGCTACCAAGAGAGTTGACATTTAAGTCTACTCTGGCTAGCAAGATATACAAGATATACACTGTTGTACAGCCTTCCCTTCTCTCTGCGAAAATGTTCTGCACACTGCTACATAAGAAGAAGATAGCCTACAACCAGACCAAACTGATGGTGGCAAACAGCATCTGAAATCCTCCAGTCGTAATGAGAATAATATAATTGAGATTATGAACTGGGAGGCTGTACAGGACTGGAGGAAATCTACGCAAAGATAACATGTTCATTGTGCTAATTGTTTTGTCTTTCAGCAGCTCAAATGTATTGCTGGCGGTCTTCCATGAAACATAGCACGTAATGTCAGTGCAATAACAACATGATCAGCCATGTGCTCATCCTGTGACATTGTTTTCCCTTTTTGGAGGGGCCAGAAGCCTGTGGCAATGAACCTGGTCCCTCTGCAAGAACACAATCAATACAGCACATCATTTAAAGTAGACACCAGCACAGTAAAAAACACCCTCGAGTAACTTAGTGAGGAGGGAACATGGGGAGAGTCACTGGTCATGGCTAAGGATGGAGCATAGGTGGTGTATGTAAAAGGGCTGACTGATGTTGTGTAGAAGTCCAGATGGCTATGAACCCTGCTGAGTTGCTTTGTAATTCCAACCTCTTGAGCCACCGATCAAAGATTTTCTCATGAGCAGAAAGTGGTGAACTCTTTTGAGGAGGTGGTGAAAACTGATCTGGATGCAGTGTGGATTTGGCCACTCAATTGGGCAATGATGTGCAGTAAGAGTTATCCATATTGTTGATTACAAATGAGCAGCTTGCAATATTAGCGGCATCTGCAGGAGAGGCATAAGGCATGCAGGTAGCAGCAAGGACTGAAGATCACATGCTATGTCCTTAAACTATCTAAGCTATCACAATGGGAGGTCTTGTGGATGTCAATATCTGCACTGCCACCATCAATAGTACAGCAAATAAAAAGGGATGAGCGTGTGGATTCATGTCTGGTGTCTCTGCATAGTCAAAAAGAAAATGGCCCAGAACTTGCTGGAGCAGGGCATCTCACAGCATGTCCTGTTAGTTAGACTTGCTCCTGCACCCTTCAGCTCAAAAGATTTTTGCCCACAAAGCTGGAAATGTGAGCGGATAATGCATCAGGGCACCTGGGACCTTGGTAAACAACTGGACAATGTGGGGGAAAAATTTGGATAAGGGTTTGTTCTGGGCAGTGGTAGCGATGTGCTACCACCCTGCACCCGACGGACCCTACGCAGGCAGCACATAAACTTCGTGCTGCTTGATACTTACCATGAAATCTCCGTGCAGCAAGCGCAGCCCTCGCTGCATGGAGAATGAGGAAGTTGGAAATGGGGCGTGCACAGCGCACGTCATCAGCAGCCTGCACTACTTAAAGGTACAGGCACATTTCCATTGGCAGATACGCAGCCAAATAGGAGAAGGGAGAATGGCATCGCGAGTAGCTGCACCGGCAAGAGAGCGGGCTCCACGATTCTTGGATGATGCTCTAGAGGCCCTGGTGGAAGGCGTAGACCAAAAGATAGCAGGCATGTACCCGCAGGGTAGCCGAAGACCCTCTAGACTGCAGCTGCGTAGGCATTGGCAGGCTGTGGCGCAGGAGGTGAGCGCTAGGAGCATTGCACCACGTATGTGGGTGCAGTGCCGGAAGAAATTTAATGATTTGGCACGAGTGGTCAAGGTGAGTGAATGCAAGTGTCAAGTGGCACATCCTACCAACTGCACCAATACTCCATGCACGACACCTCCCGTCACCCACCCACCCACCAACAAACACTGCCCACCCATACACAATGCTGCATCTCACCCACACATAGTACCACACTTGCAGGCCACACAACCACCACTCACAAGTCACACAAACTGGCAGCTATTCGACCATGACAGGCACATCACCCACACACCTTGCAGGACACACACTGACACACTGTCCTCTGTCTTGCAGGAGAAGGTGGCGTATAACACCCGGTATCAGGAGGGTCCTGAGGCTGGACGGGAACGTCTACACGTCCTCACCCACCTAGAAGAGATGGTGCTGCATATTATTGAGCGGGCAGTCGCTGCAGCCGTCATAACATGCCACACTGGAGGTCCTGGTCAAGTGGGTCTCTGCATATCTAAAGGTCCTTCTCCTTTTCCACATCTCCCTCCTCCCATAATCTTTTCTGACTCACATGCTGCACATGCTGTCAGCACACACCTCTTACTTGCTCCTCTCACCACTCCACAAGTCAACCTGTTTCCCTTTGTCATTGCAGATACCCAAGAACACGTGACAGCACTGGAGGAGGAGGAGGAGGAGGAGGAGGACACTGAAGCCAGACCGTTACTCGATCTGACACTTGCTTCCACCAGCTCAGAGACTGACACTGTCGTCCTTTAGAGGTTAGGTTAGAGGAGGGATCTACACGTGGTGAGACACTGAGCACAAGTGCGCAGGAGCCGGGGCGGAGGGAATGGATACCACAGGTGCCAGCTCTCCGGAGGGCGAGGTCGCTCACTAGTTCTGCTGCAGAGGAGTCAGATGAGGACTTCCATGGACCAGGCTACAGAAGACGGCTGATGGTCGTACACCACCAAATGTTTGGGGCACTGGAAAGCCTGCCAGAAAGCCTGCGGACAATGAGAAGGGGCATGGAGGAGTCCAGCTCCAACTTGGGACAGGGCTTTGCACAGAGTTGGAGCCCATCCTTCCCAACATGAAACGGGTGGTCACCTCCATCAGCGCACCTGTGGAACTCACCATGATGTACTGTCTGATGACTGATGTCACAGCATCCATTGCAGCACAAACATCTGCCATCCAATGCCTGACTGTTGCATTTGCGCTGGAAGCTCAGACTGCTGCTATCGTGGCTCTGGGGACTGCTGCTATCGTGGCTCTGGGGACGACTGTGGAACGGGGCTTCCAGGGCATCACAGCACTCCAGCAATCCGGTCTCCAGCCGATCACCAGAATTGCTGAGGCGTCGGCATGGGAGAGTGGCAGTGGCGCCATGGCATTCGGACCTGCTGTCCTCTCTCAGGACGACAGCATTCCTGCTCCCACCCCTGCCATTCCGCCAGTGCCTCTGTTGTTGCCTTTCGGCCAGTCAGGCCAGACTGCTGTAGCCCACGCTGAGATGGTGCAGTCTGAAGCTGGGCTCTCCAGACCCAGAGCTGCTCGAGGTTGTCCTCCAAGGCCATCTGGATGTTCCTCCATTGAAGGTCAGCAGCCTTCCACCACCCATGCTCCAGCCACTGGGGAAGCACCTCGAAGGAGCACTAGGATAGGTAAAGGCACACAAACAACAGGCACTAAGCGAATGCACAAGGGTGAATAGTTCTGTTATGTTTGCATAATTTCATTTATTCATCCATAAATGAGAGTTTGACTTTGCATTTGGTGGTGGTTTTTATTTATGCAATGAGCTGAGAGGGACACCAATGTGTAATCTGATGGAGGGCGATTTGATTGTCTTGTGGGAGGGGAAAGGTGGGGAATGTAGAACTGTTGGTGAGTTGGGGGATGTAGTTCCAATTATTGACAGTGGGCACGGATCAGGCGAGCACGCACAGCCCTTGCAAACAAGGCGTGTGGGTCCTGCTGCACCCTTGCGTTTTCCCCCACCTCCTCTTCCGACTCGACCCCCTCCTCCTGCTCCTCCTCAGCCTCCTCCTCCTCCACCTCTGGCTCAGGATCTTCTGCAGTCATTGGTGGCAAAGGCTGGTCACTCATGATGGCGAGGTTGTGCAGCATGCAGCAGACCACCACATATCTGCCCACTCACAAAGGGGAGTACTGGAGGGCTCCTCCAGACTGGTCTAGGCAGTGGAAGCGTTGTTTGAGGAGACCTATGGTGTGCTCCACGATGTTGCATGTGGCAGCATGACTCTCATTATAGGCCTGTTGTGCATGTGTGCGTGGATTCCTGACCGTTGTCATGAGCCACGTCATGAGGGGATAGCCTCTTGTCGCCCATTAGCCAGCCGTTGACTTGCCGAGTCGGATGAAAGATATCTGGCGCGTTGGACTGCCACATGACGAAGACATCTTGACTGCTCCCAGGGTCGTGGGCATCAACCTCCAAGATGCGATGTGTGTGTTCGCACACCAGCTGCACGTTGAGGGAGTGGAAACCCTTTCGATTGACGAAGAGATTAGAGTTGATGTGCGGGGCACGCAGGGCAATATGTGTGCAATCCATGGCACCCTGCACCATGGGGAAGCCAGCAATGCAGGCGAACCCCCGTGTTCGCTCGTCCTGATTGTCTCTGTTGAGAGGGAAGGTGATGAATCTATTCCTCATGTGGTACAGTGCATCTGTGACCTCCCTTATGCAGCAGTGCACTGCAGACTGCGAGATGTTGCACATGTCGCCAGCAGAGGCCTCAAATGATACTGAGCCGTAGAAATTCAACGCCACGGTGACCTTCACAGCCACAGGCAATGCTGTCCTCGCCCTGCTCTGAGGCTGCAGTTGTGGCCGCACCAGTTGACAGATCTCAGTGATGGCTTCCTTGGTGAACCTCAGGCGTCAGATACAATCCTCCTCAGTCATGTTGAGGTAAGAGAATTGGTCCCTGAAGGCCCTCATTGGGTAGGGCCTCCTGCGCCTCCTCATCCTCCGTCTCCTCGCAGCTTGACCTGCTGGGCATGGCCTCTCTGCATGCTCCCAGTCATGCTCAATGCCCAGCGGGAGCCCTACCAGACCGCCCATGGTTGGCAGGAATGTTGTTCCACCAGGGTTGTAACTTTCCGACCCTTAAGGCAATACCTGCCAAACCACTCTCAAAAGTAGTGTAGGAATTCTCAATAAGAATAGGGAGCTTCAAAAAACACTTCCTACTCCTCCAGCAGCCAGAAGCAATAATCCAGCAACTAACCTGCAACACCTGCATGGCCCTTTAAATAGCACTGGTGGGGGGTCCTTCAGGCACTGTAAGAAATGTTTAGATGGTCGGGGATAGGACTGTGCGTTGAATTGAGCATTAAGGTCGAAAATTGTGTGTATCGCTTTAATCAGCATTGCACACTGATTGCAGTCATTTTCTCCCGACTTTACATGCTTCCAGCATCCTGTATTATACCAAGATGGCGTCTGGCGCAGGTCAGGCAGGAAACATGCGTGTGCATCCAAGACGCCATCTTGAATGTCGGAGAGGCCATGTAGCGCTGAAACAACGGGCACTACATGGCCCAATTTAGCTCCCAGTATCTCCTTAACCAATGAGATTTAAGGATTGAGAATTAAACAGTGCAAGGACTGAAAAGGAAGTGTAAATTAGAGTGGGTGGATTCAATGTCAAATCAGGTACAGAAAGAGAAATAAAGAAAGGAAAGAAACGTTGGATTAAGAGAGAGATAAAAAAAAGACAAAGGAAAACTAACAAAAAAATTAAACATTTTAAATTTGACATTTCTAAAATCTCCAACAACAATTCACTACCTGAAGGAATGAGACTCCATACTTTTAATTGTTCACTTTCTGAGCAAGCGAGGTTGATTGGCAGTCATTAACGATGATCATGTTGTTAAAAGGTTACTCACGCTATTAATTACTAGACTTAACTTTCTGTGACAAGTTTAATGGGCAATTAATGTGCAAATGCAGCAACTTCATGAAACTCACAGGGAGGTTCAGTGCGAGATGCAGTTTTTGCGAAGCTAACGCCAGAGCGGCGCAACTTGGCCAGCAACTTGTGGCGATTCGCAATTCACAGGGTATCTCTTCCTCGCTACAAGTTGCTGGCCGATTTGCACATTAATAACGGCGCCTGTAATTTTTTTGGCAAATTCTGTGAAAAGTGTCCTTTTGTGTTTGCAGCACAATACTACATATATAAGGGGTGAGTCCATGCTTTTATACTCTCAGTAAGGAACTATGCTCACAGGTCGCAAGCGTTGGAGAATACGGGCTATGTTCTGGGAGTTCTGCGAGATTGAAGGATTGAGGACTGAACATCGCAGAGTTTGAATCAGGAAGTGTAAGTTAGAATAATGAATTCAATGTCAAATCAGTACGGAAAGCAAAATAAAGAGAGGGAAAAAAAGGTTGGATCAAGAGAGAGAGAAAAAAGAGACAGAAAGAAAATGTAAAAAAACTATATTTTTTAAAATCGCCAACAGCAATTAAAAGCTGAAGGAATGAGACTCCACACTTGCAAAAGTTAATTTTCAGTGCCAGAGAGGTTGTTTGGCAGTAATTAAGACTTATCACACCATTAAAAAGGGTACTTAGACTGAAATGGACAATCACATACTTTCTATGGTGAGTTCAGTTCACATCTACCATGCAAGTACAGGAACTTCACACCACTGAACGCATTCAAATGGGGAGCCAGGCGGTGAGATGCCGTTTTCATAAAGCTAAAGATGGAGCGGAACATCTCGGACAGCAACTTCCAGATTTTCACCTTTAACCACGCATCTGCCCTCGCCTGATGTTGCTGTGTGATTCGTGCATAAATAACGGTGAGCACTTTTAGCCTCATCATTATTTTGACAGTAAACTCTGTCCCAACATCTTGCAATTGAGGATGAGTAAGTAAGATAGCTCTGCATATAGCACAGACCAATCAAACTGTTCTTTTCCTTTAAAATACAAAACTTAAAAGATTCCTAGTGTCTCCAGTAGTTTACCTGACCAGCAAGATTAATCAAAGCAAAAGTAAAAAGATTAATCAAAGACTCGACACAGAGATGGTTAAAATATTTGACTAAATTTGTAGTAAAAGCATGGTGCAAATATATCTGTACCAGGGCTTTAACCATTATATATGGATTGCCTTAGATGGATTTGTCAAGTGGAGCTTGCTTCATCTCTGTAAAGGTACACAGATCATGTTCCGCTATGTGAATTATGCACTTGGGATGAAAGAAGGCCATCATTTCCCATACGCACTCGCCTTATTTCTTACTAGACTTACCCCATGTCCCACCCCTTCCTTCCCATTCCCCCCAACCTCTTGGGAGATTCAAAAAAACAGAGACCTGCAGCTAATACAGGAAACATCTGTTAAAAATTCCTCTGACCCTTCAACAGTAATGAGACAAGTCTTAGGAGGACCCAAAATCTTCACTTCTTTCTGCCATGATCTTGTAGTTTTCAAAAATGCATTTAATGTCTTCTTGAAGGACTGCACAAGTCTATTCTCGCTATCATGCTGAGAATGATGTTCCACAGGTCACTCACCCTCACTTTATGGTTTCTCAATTTAAATGGTTAGTCCTTTGTTCTGCCCACCTCAAACAATCTATCCACTTGAATCTTATCCATGCCTTTAACTATTTGAAATACCTGAATAAGAACCCGGCTAAATCTATGCGTCTCCAGGCATGAAGTCTATCACCATAGTTCAATGCACTCAGACTGGGCTTGCTCTTCCTTGTACTTACTCTAGAGCCAAACTGTCCTTCTTGAGGTGGGGGAGCAAAAAATGCACACAATATTCCAGATAAGACTTCATCAAAGCTTTATATAACCCTATTAAAATGGCTCTAGATTTATACTGAATAGTCCGAGGAATACAGACCAGGATCTTGTTCACTTTGTTTCAGCCATTTGACACTGTGTTTGAACCTTTAGGGAGTAATCAGTGATCATTCCCAAGTCAGTTGAGATCCATTTCCTTCTTCTAAGGACCTTACTATAAAACATTAGTTAGGCCACAGCTTGAGTATTGCATACAGTTCTGGTCACCACATTACAGGAAAGATGTGATTGCACGAGAGAGGGTATGGAGGAGATTTAAGAGGATGTTGCCAGGACTAGAGAATTTTAGCTATGAGGAAGGATTGGATAGGCTGGGGTTGTTTTTTTGGAACAGAGGAGGCTGAGGGGAGATTTAATTGAGGTGTATAAAATTATGACGGGACTAGATAAAGTGGATAGGGAGGACCTATTTTCCTTAGCAAAGTGTTCAGTGACCGGGGGCATAGTTTTAAAGTAATTGGTAGAAGGATTAGAGGGGAGCTGAGGAGAAATGTTTTCACCCAGAGGGTGGTGGGGATCTGGAACTCATTGCCTGAAAGAGTGGAAGAGGCAGAAACCCTCAACTCATTTAAAAACTACTTGGATGTGCTCTTGAAGTGCCGTAACCTACAGGGCTCCGGACCAAGTGCTGGAAAGTGGCATTAAACTGGTTAGCTCTTTTTCGGCCAACATGGACAAGATGGGCTGAATGGCCTCCTTCTGTGCCGTAGCTTTCTATGATTCTATGATTCTTACTCTGCTGTACAATTTAGTATCATCTGTGAATTTAATAACTAATGGTGATCCATTTTGGTTAAAACAAGTAACAGCAGTAATTATAATCTGAATGAAAGTAAGCTCATGTTATGGAACAGCAGAAGGATTTTGGGGTGCATGTACACAAGAGGTTAAAAGCAGCACCTCAGGTTAATAAAGTTATAAAAAAAGCTAAGAAAATTCTAGGTTTTATCTAAAGACGTATGGAATATAAAAGTCAAGAGGTAACGATTAGCTTATATAGAACCTTAATAAGACTTCAATTAGAGTACTGCAAGCAGTACTGGGCTTTAGACTATAGAAGGTTACTGAGGCTTTACAGAGGGTACAACGCAGATTCATTAGGGTGCTGCCTGGAATGAGGAAATACAAATACGAAGAAAGACTTGAAAATTTGGGTCTTTTTCATTAGAACAATGCAGAGCGACATGATAGAAGTGTTTAAAATTCTAGAAGTATGAGACAGGATAGATAGAATCATATTGTTTCCAAAAGTTGAAGGGGCTGAAACAAATGGCCATTGATACAAAATTAAATGAACAGAGAGGAAGACAAACTTCTTTACACAGAGTTGTGATGATGTGGAATCCATTTTCAGTGTTGGTAGTTGAGGCAAAAACTCTGTTAATGTTCAAGATTAGATTGGATAGGTGTATGAAGGAAAAGGGGATAAAGGAATATAGGAACAGGGATTATGGGACTAATACTGGTTAGGCTGAATGACCAATCTGCGCCAGATTGTTAATAAACATAATAAACAGGGAAGGTTCCAGTAAGGAATCTTGGGGCACTCTACTGATGACTGGACCCCATTGAGAAGCTGCCCCATTTAAAACAAGGTCTATGGTCCTTTTTCCATTTATAATCCATCTTGCAATATCCCCCCCCCTGATGCCATAGGACTTAATTTTAAGATACAGTCCCTCATATGGCACTTAATCAAAAGCTTTTTTTTGAAATTCAAGTAGATTACACACACCAGACCTCCCTAATCTACCATTCTAGTGATTTCTGAAAAAAAACTGGGTCAGGTTTATCAAATATGACCTTTGTATTCTGAAGCTGTGTTGAGTATCTTTTATTAATCCTAAGCCTTCTAGGTGTACATTAATAGCATTCACTAATAGAAATCTCCCATCACCACTACCTTCCCTTCATTGACTACCTTAGTGATTTGCTAACACAAATTCTGATCCATTTCCCTCTCTTGATTCAGTGGTCTATAACACAGACCTAGAAGCACTCTGGTATTTTGATGTGTATTTCCCCACTATTTTTCCACTTGCAATATCTTCTCACTCTATGATTTGTATTCTTTTCCTAATAAAGATGGCCACTTGACCATAACCCTATATACTCTGTCCTTTCTGAACAATGTATATTGAGGTACATGAAATTGATGCTCAAAACCAAGTCATGTTTCTGTGAGGACTAACAGCTCAAGTTTTTCAGTTGCAGCATATAACTGTCCTATTAATTTATTCCTAATGCTTCCAGTGCTTCTGAGCACTTAATAAAATCTCCAGGTAATTTGGTGCAATTTTGTCCCTCTATGTGGTGGGTCCAACTGAACAGACTGCTTCAAAGAGGCCTCCATGAGTTGTGGAAAGAAATCTAATTTTGTAGCATATTTATGATCATGACAGACCCTAAAAGAATCATTGATATACCCAGGTCTTTTATGATGTGGAGATGCCGGTGATGGACTGGGGTGGACAAATGTAAGGAATCTTACAACACCAGGTTTTATTTGAAAATAAAACTGTTGGACTATAACCTGGTGTTGTAAGATTCCTTACCAGGTCTTTTATGATTGTGACATACACTTTACTAGAATCATATTAACTGTTTCAAACTTCCAGATCTGATGAACAACAAATTGTTTCGCCTTACCCTCTGGTAAACTATTTCCATTTTGCAGATAATGTGCCATGGCAGAAGGGAAATGAATTCTGAAATTTGATCAAAATGATAAAGCAAACCAAATGGGCTGATCAAACTTTTCTTATTCATGTCTTTATGCTCTTATGTTCTTATAGTGGGAGATGAGAGAATTAAACTTGCTTTGCTCATAATGCATAAAAACTGCCGAGTCCTTGTGAATTAAATATTGGTGTTCTAACCTTCTGATGGAATTAAAATCACAAAAACTCATTTATTTCATGTCTGAACTAATTCATTTTTTAAATACTGCAATTCTAAAATGTAATTTTACTGCATCAAGAAACCTTGGTGGCGATTTTCAATTGCCGACAACCCGTTTCTTGCCTAAAAAGCAGGGGGCCGGCGGTTGAAAATTGGGGATGGGGCGTAACACATCGGCCACTTGCCTGACGCAAGTGGGTTTTCAAATGGGTCAGCAGCACACCCACCTCAAACAGGCTGGAATTTGCTTACATATACAAATTGGGGTCCCAAGGAGGATTTCAGGCGCATGCTCCTTTGTACTGAGTGGCGAGTGGCCTAACCAATTGTCCTTAAACGGACCGCTGGAGACTATTTTTAAAAAACTCCCCAAAAATTCCTGAAATATAGTTGTTCAAGTAAAAGGCCCATAAAAATTGGGGGGAGAATTTTTGTGGGGCCAGGAGGAGCATAAATCCAGAGCAAGAGTGCTCCCGTTGGCTCCACAAAAATACTGCTGCCCGCTGTGGGCCCATGCTCAATCAGCCCCTCCCCTTCTTCCAGCAACATTGAAGAAGACAAGGAGAAGGAAGAGGAGGAGGAGGAGGATGACGAAGATGGGCAACTTATTGCCAGAGCAGTGGCACACATAGCTGCTCATGATGTCAGGGAGTCACTCATATCTAACAGGTTCTCATAATGAGATCTGCAAACTGAAGATAGTGAACTACTCAGACCACCTGGAACAACTATTACCACCAACACTAGAGTCACACCCCTCTCCCCTCCGCTGGCACAGAACAGTCCTTCAACCACACATACACCCATTGTAAATGTGCCCAATGGGTGGCATCAAGTCTTGGCATTCATGATGAAGCACATGAAAGGGAGCTTTCACAAAAGGGACTCCAGAATGGGCAAGACGTGACAGTGGTGGTGATAATTATAAGATTTAATGTGCATGTAAGAGAAAACAAATATAAATGAAAAACATGACACTTCGTCAGAGATCCCTGTGCATACCTTCATAATTACTAAACCTTAGCCTTCCTTTTCCTACTGCTTCTACGGGTTGCATCCCATGTGGCTTCAGCAGAGGTAGTGGCAGGTTGCCCAGGTCCCTGGCCTGAATGTTGAGATGCTCTCTACCTACGACCTCTGGGTTTTGGAGTCCGTGAAGGCCCCGCCAAAGACTGCTCCACCTGCACCTGTGCAGGGGCAGACTCGGCCATTGGGAAAAGAGGCAGCATTGTGGGTATTGGTTTGGAGGGGGGGGGGCAATGGGTGAGATGTGGGAGCACTTTGTGTGGTGTTCCCACTTCCATTTCCCCACTTTCGCCATCATCCCTCTCCTAGGCCACGGCCATATCACTCCTACCAATTTGCTGGACAACAGCTTGGAGCACATCTGTGACGTGTTCTGAGGCCGCGGCTAAAGTATCTGTCTGCCTGTTTAAGGCAGCAGGCATGTTGACATCCAGAGTCCACACGGTCATTGTCATGGCCTGAAAGGACTCATTGTGAACCATGCTTGAAGCTCAGTGGAGGCTGCCATTCTCTCCATCGCAGACATTCCTGCACTTACCTGCACCACCAGTCCACTAATGCTTGAGGGGGACTACTCCTTCTTCTCCACTATTGTGGAGAGTGTGTGTGGCACGTCTTCCAGTACCTCGCAAAGGTGCAGCTCTACCTCTACCATTCTCATTCTCAATGGTGGCCCCCGCGGTTCAGCATCTGCGTCCAACTGAACAGAGCTTGAAGGGAGTGCGCCATCCGATGCGGACTCTCCACAGCTGTCCCTGCCACCCAGTGTCTGCTCATGCTCACTTGTGAGTGGTGAAACACCAGGTGACAACCCAACTAACTGCATAACAGGACCCACCGAAGTGCCAGTACCTCCGCTGGTGCATGGCTGGATATGGTGTGACGGTGAACCCTCAGAGGAATGGAGCTCCTCTGAGGAATTGCCCTCTTCCACGGCGCATGCCTCTTCATCAATCCTCAAAGGCCCTGGAAGAGAACATAAAGTAATATTAAGAATCATCACCGAAGTAATGTTGCGATGAGCATACTGAGGTGTACAATAGGTCAATCATTTATAACATCAATTCATGATGTGTGTGAAGGATGTTAAAGTTCTGTCATCAGCCTTTTGCGGGTTGCCAGTCTCACCATCCCTGATGGCCAGGCATTCAACCGTGCGGCTGAGCTCCAACACCTCCTCCTCCGCCTATCAGGGGCATTATTTGTGATGGCCCCCTTCCAGTCCTACTCCTCTCCCATGCATTTTGCTTTCTCTTCTCCTACAAGGGGAGAAAGAACAGACGTGTGAGTGAGTGAGGGTGACGGGGTCAGCCAATGGATACATTGATTTGGGTGATGCTTCCAATGAAAGAGATGCATCAGAGGGTGAGTTTCAGACAGATTTATGACATTGCATCAGGATTGGGGTGAGTGGGAGTGGTGGGTGCACAAACGGGGAGGTGAGGAACTGCACAGAAAGTGAAGGTAAGTTGATAATGAGACTTAAGTGTCTGTGAGGAATGGTCTGGTGGAGTAGGCTTGGCAAGACAGAGTGAGAGGGGGGTAATGTACACCACAGGAAGTAGGTGAATCAGTAACTGTACTCACTTTTTCTGACCTGGTTAGGTCACTAAAGTGCATTGCAGCCACGACCTTGCCACCATGCTCCTGCTGCTCAGCTCCTCTGCTGCCTCGAGCCAAGCCTTCTTAGTGGCAGAGGCAGGGTGCTTCCTCCTATCCCCCAGGTACAATAAGTCCCTGCTGCTCCTCATACCGGCCAGTAGTAACTCAAGTAATGAGTCAGTGAATTGGGGTGCTGGCTACATCCTTTGTTGCTCCATGTCTTTCAATTCTTCCTTTCTCCCTCAAAATCCATGGTTGCAATGTGCCTTTAAATACTCCAGCTCCCAGCATGTCATTCGGGTGCACAGTATGCCCGCTGCGCAGCTTGGAGACACAAAACCCGGAAGTCACATTAAGGGCCTTCAATTGAGTCACGATCGCTCGAGACAACGCTGCAAAATTTGTGAGAATCTTTAAAATAACAATTTCAATCAGTAATCTAATTTTTTTGGTGACATAATGATTTTAATAATTATATTTTATGCTTTATAGTTTTAAATTTTAAATGCCAATGAGGCATTACAGCTTGAAGTTTTGATGTACTCTGCCATGTGCAACAGAAAAGCACTTTTGGAAGAAAATTCCTTCTGAAAGTTTTGTCTCTGACTTTTTTGAATGTACTCTTAGGGATGGTGACAGAATAATTGTGAAGTTAAAACATATTTATTAATATCTTTACTGTGACACAGATTTCACCCATGTCAGCGTACACAATAGGCATACTGGTTTTAAAATCAGCCGCCATAAACCATCTGTGACACCGTATCTTTAATTTAGAGGTAAATAGTGGTAGAAACAGTCAGATCAAAGCTTTCATCTCTGAGAAAATGGCTGTTGGAGTGCGGTATAATTTTCATTTGAATAATCATTTTTGATACTTTCTGACCTTGTCACTAGTCATTTGTCATGTAGCAAAGCATAGCAAACAACATGGGAACATTGGAACATAGAAACAGGAGTAGGCCATTCAGCCCCTCGAGCCTGTTCCGCCATTCAATTAGATCATGGCTGATCCATACCTTAACTTCATTTACCTGCTTTTGATCCCTATCCCTTGATACCCTTACCCAGCAAAAATCTGTCGATCTCTGTTTTGAAAATTTCAATTGTCGCACCATCCACAGGACTTTAGGGGAGAGCATTCCACATTTCCTCTACCCTTTCCTTATTTCACTCCTGAATGGCCTAGCTCTAATTTTAAGATTGTGTCCCCTTGTTTTGGATTCCCCACCATAGGGAATAGTTTTTCTGTATCCTTCCTGAGGTACTGTGCCTAAAACTGAACACAGTACTCCAGATAGGGTCTGACCAAGGCTCTTTACAACCGAAGCATAACTTCCTCTCCTTTGTATTTCACCCCCATGAGAGAAAGGCCAGCATTCCAGGAGCATTTTAAGTTACTTTTTGTACCTGTACTCTAGCTTTTAGTGATTTGTGTACCTGGACGCCCAAGTTCCTTTGGTCCTCCACATTTCCTAGTCTTTCGCTATTAAGAAAATATTCCGATTTGTCATTCTTGGATCCAAAGTGGATTAGTTCACACTTATCCATATTGAACACCATATGTCACAGTTTTACTCACTCACTTAGTCTGTCTATCGGGTGCAACAATAACCAAATAAGGATGGCAGAGGGTTGTGCTCAATCTATATGGGCATTCGGACCACTGCTAAATTAGTCAGTGCCGTTTTTAGGTGGTCCTGGTGGCCGTCTGAAATGAGTGCAGGCCTTATTTCGATATACAGCTGCCACTAAGAAATTTGATTTCCTCTTTTGTGCCAGACACCTTTTATTTTCCTCAAGAATTCTTAATTCTTTATCAACCCCAATATTAAACCTAATCCTGAACAAACCCAAATTGTCATTTTAATTGAAATCTTTTGGTGTAATTTAATTCTAAAAAATGAAGTAGAACGTCATTACAAAATAAGCAAGCACAGAAAATTTCAAATGCACAATTTCCCTTGTCACACTAGAAGAAGAAAAACATAAGGGGGAATTCTAATTCCCTCCGCCAGGCAAAAAACAGGCGGAATGGGAGTTAAAAATGGAAGCGGTGCACTTACCCCTCGTAGCCCACCCCACGGCCATTTTAATGTTGCTGTTTTTTGGATTGCTGACACACCCTCCTGACTAAATCGGGAGCCTCATAAATTTATGCAAATAGGCGTCCCATCACTTCGATAGGATCCCGATACAATTTTAATGGCCTTCAATGAGCAGGTAGTAAAGTAAACCTGGCAGGCAAAAAGCGGATGCCCTCTAAGGTAAGGTTTTCTTTGTCGGGCCAGGGGGATTAGGAGTGCTCCTCAGGGCTCCACAGAGAAAATCTGGGCCACTACCACCCGGGCTCTCCCCCTCCCCATCCATGAAACCCTCCCGAACTCTCCCCAGCCCCCTCCGCGACTTACCTGACTGCCAGCCTGGTAGCCTCTGGTAGGCCAAAAGCCTGTAAGCTGCCTTGGGTTACCCATTCCGGGCGGGCAGCAGGCTGGCGGGATGTAAATGAGGCCCAGGCTTTCCACTGCTGATCCAGGGCAGGCGGCCTGAGAATCCCACTGGCTTCCCTCTTGGGGGTTGAAACTCCCCCTATAGATCCTTAACCAATGAGGAAGAAGGAAATTGACAGACATTGATGACACACACTGTAGACACAAAAGGTAAGATTTTCTTCCTTGTTGCATCTAGGGAATGCTCTGTGTAAGTAAAAATATTGTTGAAAAATAAACTTACTAACTTTTGGGGTTCCAGTTCAGGGACTGGTGGGTCCTTGGTCCTTATCTGCCTATCTGAAGCTCAGTACACTTCACCTCACATTACATACTGGTATCCACAGATACGCCAGCTTCCAAATGAGCACTGGAGTAGGATACCCCCCACCCCTCACCTCTACATAAGGAGTTTCCTGCCTCTATCCCCAATGATATTTCCCTTGTAAAGAGGAAGAGGAAGTTTCCACCCCTGACAAGGCAAGAAAACTCTCAGAAATGGCAAAGACCCAGAACAACTGGGTCCAGAATTTTCCATGGGATTGCAACACTCTCCCCCTGGGGTCACAGCAGGAGACTGACAGAACCCTGAAGAAATTCAGCCCCAGTATGTTATCATTCACCATGTAATGCTGCAGTAAGTGAAATATTTCCCAGCACTTTCTGACTGAAATAACCACTGGTGCTTTTTTACTCCTGGGTATCAATTACAGATAGTATTGGATCAATCTGTTCTTACTTCCAAGTTTTCACTGTCGAAATTGCATCACTTATAACAGATATTTCAGTTTACTGCCAAGAATACATACTTTGACATGGTGCAGTGGGTCCAATTGCAGTTTATTAAAGGCAGTCTAAACGGCAGTGAAATTTGGTTGGTGCATTGCAATAGGAAACGAGGTTCTAAACTTGATCTATGAAATTTAACGAATCACAGTGAACGGCCTCTGGATCCTTCAAAGGATTGGTGGCTGTGCCTTCAGCTGCGTAGGCCCTAAGCTCTGGAATTCCCTTCCTAAACCTCTGCTCATCTCTACTTCTCCTCCTTTAAGATGCTCCTTAAAACCTACCTCTTTGACCAAGCTTTTGGTCACCTGTCCTAATATCTCCTTATATGGCTCAGTGTCAAGGTTTGTTTGATAATCGCTCCGTTAAGCACCTTGGGATGTTTTACTATGTTAAAGGCTCTATATAAATACAAGCTGCTGTTGTTGTTTAAATATATGGGAAGACCAAAAGCCATGGAACAGTTCCCCGATTCCCCATGGATACCCAATCTAGTGCACTAGATGAAAATTATCAAAAGAAATCACACAATACTGTAAATACTGATAGACATGAAGCCACAGTGACATTAATGAAAAGTGAGAATAGAAACCACTATACAATTAACTTACACTGTTTATTAACAACAAACTAACTCTTGTTTTATAATTCAAAATAAACTTAATTCATAATATTTGTAAAGGTACATACAATATAATTAAAGTCACACTTCAAACAATTCAATACGGGTCATACAATTTGCAATGGAACATACAGTACAAATCAACGGTGCCGGTACAATTAATAGTTACGCACCATACATTGTAAATACAGTTCATGGCACCGTAGGGTGCCTCATTGCATTGCAGGCATTACTGGTTACCGATACAGTACATTTCATTCCATTCATTTATCATTTTACATTTCTGCCCGAGGGGGTTTTCCCTGATTCCAGCCCCTCGGTATACAATGGCGGGAGGGCTTTAAACGGTGGCCTTTCCCCATAGAGCCTTTGCGTAGGTCACACCTCGCTTCTGTGCGTCCCGCAGCATGTACTCCTGCACCTTGGAGTGTGCCAGGTGGCAACTTCGGAAGGACATATTGGCCTTGGAAGGAGTGCAGCGTAGGTTTACTAGAATGATACGCGGACTTCAAGGGTTAAGTTACGAGGAGAGATTACACAAATTGGGGTTGTATTCTCTAGAGTTTAGAAGGTTAAGGGGTGATCTGATCGAAGTTTATAAGATATTAAGGGGAACAGATAGGGTGGATAGAGAGAAACTATTTCCGCTGGTTGGGGATTCTAGGAGTAGGGGGCAGAGTCTAAAAATTAGAGCCAGACCTTTCAGGAGTGAGATTAGAAAACATTTCTACACACAAAGGGTGGTAGAAGTTTGGAACTCTCTTCCGCAAACGGCAATTGATACTAGCTCAATTGCTAAATTTAAATCTGAGGTAGATAGCTTTTTGGCAACCAAAGGTATTAAGGGATATGGGCCAAAGGCAGGTATATGGAGTTAGATCACAGATCAGCCATGATCTCATTAAATGGCGAAGCAGGCACGAGGGGCTGAATGGCCTACTCCTGTTCCTATGTTCCTAGTAATTAGCTACACAGTTGTGTAGCACATGAGAAAAGATTAAAAGCTATTGAAATACACAAAGATAAGGAACTTTTGAAATATGTGTAAACTAAATTAGTTTGATTATTTACCGCAAACTAAAGCTTATAAAATGTCTTGAATACTATTGAAAATGCTGACTCATTTTAGTATTTGAATATTTTTTCTTTAATTCTAGGTCTGAACTCATTTTAATCTTAACTACTTGGGCCATCTCTCATTTTCTTCACAATGCAAATCCTGTCGTGCTGACATTCTTAGCAATCAAGGATCATTTGCATATTTGTAACCTTTTTTTTTACTTTGCTATAGGCTAAACAGTAATATCATGATAATATGGACTAAATTAAGCTTTCTCCACACTATTAGGCACCAAATGTGTTACTTTTGGCAGATTGGTGATGCAACATATTAGCACCTTAAATTTCAGTCTAGCACTTATCTCAATGTGGAGTCAGGCTCATTTAGTATTCTGTTTTCTGATACTTGTGGTTGTCGGGTACAGCTGCACTGACTTTGGGGAGCAACAATCGCCAATAACTGTCTGAAATCAATTTTAAATAACAGGCAGTCTGTGTTTCCCCTTCCAATGCCTGTTGCAAGAAAAGGGAAGAAGAATCCCATCAATTCCGGTCTAACAGCTGGGGAGAATCAGCCAGGGTTCCACCTCTGATTGCTATCCAAAGACCCCTATGTTTTGCTTGGGCTTTCTCCCATGATTACAGCTGGACAACCATTTTCATAAGCAGACTGAGCACCTTATCAATTTGCACATGGTTAATGTAGTCCAGGTTTAACAATTCACCCCATTTCACAGTAAATCACTTATTGGAGAATGCATGGGATGCCCATCGTCATTCCCTGTCAATTTAAGAAGGAAGAATAATACTACTTTGTTAGACTATAGGCTAAGACTATAAGAAAAATCATCTTCCAAATTTTGGGTGGACTTCTAGATGCTAGGGACGGACAATTGAGCAGGAACCCATTATGTCAGATCCCCAACCATTTCTACGGTTGTCCCGATTTTCAGGCATACTCCTGCTGGATGCCAAAAGTACCCACTCAGATACGAGGGGCATATTTAATTCAGGTGGTAATGATGGTATGATGTTGTACACTGCATCGGCAACAGGAATCTTGTATTCGTTGTCCAGACTTATTCACATATG
Source organism: Heptranchias perlo (assembly GCF_035084215.1). NCBI lineage: Eukaryota > Metazoa > Chordata > Chondrichthyes > Hexanchiformes > Hexanchidae > Heptranchias > Heptranchias perlo. The sequence goes on from NC_090327.1 coordinate 89,154,162, forward strand.
AAAATAATACACAGAAGCAGAACGATTGACGCAATGGGCATGAACATGGAGGCAGGATGGGACCAGGGAGGAAGATAATTGGCTGCAAAACCCAGAAGGTAAGTTGGCGAGTAGAGATCGGAGGTTACTAGAAGAGGAAGAAGAGATCGGAGGTCACTGGAAGAAGAGATCGGAGGTCGGGTAAAGAGTCGGAGGTAAGAGAGGGGCCACCATCTGGGAGGTAGTCCACCATGGGAGGGGAGGGTCGAGAAAGGTGGGGTCCAGCATCTTGGGGGGTGGGGGGGGATAAACGGCCAATCGAGGGGTCATATCACGCCTGGTAAGCTTGTTGGGCCTGGAGGAAGCTCTCCTGCTCCTCCAGGCCCACAGGCAGTGCAATAAAGGCACTCACCTTCTGGATCCGGCCCTTCCCACCTGCTTTTACATATAAAATGAAGTACCTCAACTATTTCAATGAGTTACATTGCTCCTTTAAGTATCGGCCCACCAGCTTTAAGTGGGGGTGGGATGTCCAGGTGCCATTTGCATCCAAATGTGCCTGGGTCAAACCCGGAAGTGGGCGTGTTGGAGCCGGGATGCAGTCCTGCTGCAAATATCTATTATTTTGACTGTCCACCCGCCCCCAACCTGTCCATTCTTGGGAGTTAAAATGACCCCCAATGGCCCTGAAATTCTACGGTGGGAGACCAGCAGAAACCCCAAGGAAATGGCATAATTAGAATGTTGGTGGGAGACAGGGAGAACTCCCGCAGAATTTCAGAGTCAATGGAACATAGTGCAATAAGTTAACTTACAATATTACACACAAACTGGCTTGACTGTTTAAAAGGACAGTTCATATGGCATGGGTTGGCACGGGGTCACGGGAGGAGTCAATCATGGGGGAGGGGTCGGGGGTCAGTCACGGGTGGGGGTTGGGATCGGGGGTCATTGCGGGGGTCGGGGGTCATCATGGGGCTCCGTGACCGTTGGGGAGGATCAGAGTTCGGGGCCGATCAGAGTTCGGGGCCGGGGGTCCGCAATCATTGAGGGGGGGCTGAGATCGGGGGCGGGGGTCAGCGATCGTTAGGGGGTCGCTGCAGGTAGGCTTGTTGGGCCTGGGGGAAACACTCCTGCTCCTTCGGGCCCACAAGCTGTGCCAGAAAGTCCCCTACCTGTTGGTCTCGGGCCTTCTTGCCTCCTTTCATGTGAAAGGGAAGGCCCAGGAACCCCGGCCCCCCGGGGTTGAAATCAGAAACTGTGGAAAAATGGAGGCATTAAGTCTCTTTGAAAGGTTTTAAGGCCTGACCCACCTGCTGGGAGCGGGTTGGTCGCCCGCCCCAGTGAAAACTGGAAATGGGCGAGTTGGGGGCGGGTCCGAAATGGTTGTGATTTTGAATGCCCCCAACCCACCCGCTTTTCACTTTTAAAATTGTGTCCCATGTCATTCCTGGTTCATTTGCATGTAATCTCCCAAAAATGGAAGAACATTTATCCTGGCCATCAGAAATGATGATGGAAAGTGGTGCATGTGTTAAAATGGGTGATGTTCTAATGGGACAGAACTCCCACCCATTTTCCCAGCTGCCTGATTTGCATGAGTACAATGGGTGGCCTGCAGTAGAAACTCCAGGTTAGTGTCTATTTTCTAGTTTGTATCTAACGAGGAGATAGTGTTCTCCATTATAACCTTAGCTATTTTAAAGTAAGTTGATAAAGACAGAAATTCCTGCTTTTGTCACATCCTGCAGGAAGTGCATGTGTGTGGACATCAGGTGAGGACAAGGATTATGGGACATTTTCCTCTTTCAGAAAACCCAGATGTTAACCTCACCATTTCTTTTTTTGTTTAATTTAAGAATCAATGAATAAAAATGCTAATTACAGTTTTCCCCTGGGTAGGCTTATTCTAGAAGATTTTGTTGGCCTTCCTAGCTGAAATCTGGTCAATCAGGACTTTTCTCCAATAAAGCTGATCCTGTGTCTCTCAAGGGGGTTAACTGCCACTCAACTAGTCAAGTAACGGCCAAAGACATTAATCCAGCTCAAGAGAGGAGAACTGTAAGAAATTAAGCACAGCAGCAAATTTGTGCCATTTTGTGAGTTTGAACGACAGATTTAAAGAAATACAGGTATCACATCCAAAGTATTTGATGTTATGTGCTTAATTAACAAATAAAACCTTAAATTCAAGTTTTAAAAATTGTGTGTATTATCTGCTGGTGTACATTGTATTGAAATTATATTTTAATTGATTTCTTGGTTAGTTTGGACCGTCATTGAACTTGTAATGATTCATTTAAACGTCCAAGGCTGGAGATTTTCAATTTCCTGTGAAAGAGAATGTGCAGCACATTAGAGCTTTTCAACAGTTTACTGCTCACGTGCTTTACAGTGCCTCTGTGTTCAGTTCTGCTCAGCTGATTAAAGTGCAGATCAGTACAGTGCAGTGAACTGCCTAAAAGCCACTATGATAGTTGATGAGGTGGGTGAATCATCTTTGGAGTAGCGTACTGTCCTCGGAAACCCTCTTTCGCCAAGGGCAAAACTGAGCCGGTCAATGTTAGAACTGCAGCAAAATCCACGTTCAACAGATACTCTACCAAAGAGTTTAGCTGCTGCATCATTGCATTAATTCCAGCTGAGCAGATGATCTAATTGATACCTGGTAGTTTTCATTTTCCCGAGTGAGAAACCTGATACATTTTCCACTAAAAGCTCTTAAGCAAGATCTTAACAAACGACGGCTAGAAAAAATATAGATTACAGTTTCACTCCCCTTTTATTATTAGCAGAAAATAAGGAATAGCACAATAAAGAAAAACAAATAACTGGCGTTTTCAGCTTACCTTCCAGTTTTCTGCCAGTTTTAATGCCCACTGGCAGACAATGCCCCCCTCCCCCTTAGGATTATTGGATGATCATCCATTGTGGTCAAGCATTCTGTTGACACTCTCTGTCTGGGCCCTCACATGAATAATGGTCAGTTGGGTGAGATATCACCTGTTGTTATGGAACTATACTCTAGCAAGAGCTCAATGCCTTCAGGAGAGGAGAGAGAAGGACATTTATGAGAAAATATGTAAAAATTAAATAAGAAGATACTTTGATTCTGAGATGCAATGGTGGAGCTCATCACATAACAGATTTTAAAGATAGAATTGGCATGAAAGGAATCACCTAGAGTGTGGAAGGCTGTGTGAGATTTGCATTCTAGCTAATATTATTTCTGAGGATTGGGATGACTAGCTAATGAGAAATAAACATTCCTAGGTAGTCCTGGGTATAACAGGAGGAGTTTTAGTCCCAATGGTGCTTGACGTCTCCTCAAGAGTAGACAACTTAGCTCTTTAAGTAGGAAAACCTAGAGAAGAAAAATGATGTGCTGCCAAGTGGTAGTTCTGGTAAGCTACCACCGAGGAATAACATTTAAAGGCATGTACACAGTGAAAATTTCAAAGCACAAGATTTCACAACAACCACAACTCATGTAAGGTTTTTCTCAGTGTAGTATACCTCTCCATGCTACGTTGCCTGCATTCATAATATTCTATAAAGTAAAAGTTAACTCTCATTATTGTCTCAAACCTTATATGAAATGATGGTTTTCTCTGTCCATATTACTTTGCCAAAGTTCTTTTTTCAATCTATACAGATTGATTATCAGGAGTACTAAGGCCATCACAGATGATAGAAGCACTGTAAGTCATTAATACAGCAGGGAAAAGGTGAACTGGTGGCAATTCTTGCATCATTGATTTTATCATTCCCCCATTTCTTCAAACAACAGTAATTAAATCTGTTCAAAAACTTCTGCCGTTAGGAAAATCGTCCAAAATAGCTGTTATGCTACCACATCAACAAATCAAATGAAATCAATAGACTGGATTCAGTCTTAGATTTAAACTTACATAAGCAATCGTTTTCATCATGCTGAGAATTTTGGATAAAATCTTATGCTCCCAGCGTGGATTGGAGAATCAGGCACCGATTTCAGCGCACTTGATTCACAGTGTTTCAGATTTTCTGGTAAGTCATTTAGATTTTAGTCACTGGAAAATCGGGAGGACCACGAATTGGATGCTCTGAACTTTGTGCCCAGTTCTTCAATCTGTACTATCCATCATGTAAGGCTCTGTGCTGAGAGCAGAGTCTCACAACATGTATCCTTTTATTTCCTGTGATGCAATTTACTTCAGTTCCTGTCAGACTAAAATTTAACTTTGCCATGTCAGATATTTCTGTAACTAGTTTGATTATTATACTTTCTAATAATATTTGCATTTTATATATCATATCCTGGTGTCAAAATGTCCCACAATAAATTCCTTTTGGAGTGCAGTGATTATTGTTTTGTTTGCAAAGGTGGCAACTGTTCTACATTAGTACCAATGTACAACAGCATTTAGACGAAGGAGCAGTTTTTCTATTTTGGTATGATATTGGTTAAGGAAGGAAAGTTGGTCAGGATACTGGGAGAATGCTTTACTCATCTCCAATAATGCCATGGGATATTTAACATAGACCTGAACAACAGTGTCTTGTTTAATGACTCATTTGAAGGATGGCATCGCCAACAACACAATACTCCCCAAGTATCACAATGAAGTGTTATTCTAGATTTCGTGCTCATGTCCTGGTACATCTCTGACCTAAAGATACAGATGCTATCAACTGAACCAAGCTGCCACAATTTGGTATTAAATCAGACATTTTACTTTGGTCAGAATAATCTTATTAGAACTACTTTTCATGTTAATCATGGGTGTATTGGTCCTGTTAGCTCAATGAGTAAGTGCATCATCCTTTTACTTCTGAAACTCGGGGGTAATTTGAACCTGATTCGCCTGGTGGACAATTGATAGGATCAAATCGGCTGCCCCTTTTACACCCTGTCCGATTTTACTGTCCATTAACTTCAATGGAAAGTAAAATTGGATGGAGTGTGCACATATACAACCCTGTCAATTTCCCATTGGGTGAGTTAGGTTAAAATTACCCCCCTGTATTCAATTCCAAACTGATGGGATGAAAGCCCTCCCTCTGAATAGCTGGGGTTCTAGGTGAAATCAGTTTGCACCGTTTCAATTCAGCTCCTAACAACTATGCATCCATAGCAGATAATGGCCCATAATTTAACACAAATCGGTGCTTAACTGAGGGGTTTTGCTTAGAGAAATCACAAATCCTGCTACTCTTGATTTTGGAGTTCATATTACCAGTAATAGTACAAGAAGTAAGAAACTGTTATGTTCCACAGCATCAACACTCCTGACCTTGAATCGCACACAATTTTAAAACAAATTGACATGTTATACAACTGAACTAAAAGAACTATTTAAGTAGAATGAATGGCGGCCCATGAAATGACACATTCTGATTTCACATTTTTTCGAGAGCGGTTATCCCAATAAGCTGCAGGGGGCAATAGAGAGCTTTGTTACAGTAACACAACCTACTCAATTGGCATTTCAAAGATGACATCCTCTGCTTGAAAATTGATTTTAAAATTACAAATGGAAGACATAAAGCTGCCAGTTTTTTTCTGAAGGATTTCCAAGCTATTTGAAGGGAAAATATACTAATCAGTGCCTGGACCAGAGTTTCAGTTGTGGATTTCCCTTTGGTTACAAATAGAGACCTATTCTTCCAGAAAAAATAAACTCCAGGGACTTTTTCTCTTTAGACTATAACTTCTCGGTAATATATATATATATATATGGTTCTTAACTGATATTGGAACAAGCAAGTTAAATAAAATTGCAATTGTAAATCAATTTAAATTAAATATCCTAAATCTAGATACACACCTATCAATTTAAACAATTGTAATGGCAATCATATTCCTTCCAAAGTTGTACAATATGTTCATTTATTGTTTTATGGTTAATGTTCTATCTGTGTTTATAACACCGAGATAACTCAAATTCAATACCAGACAAATGAACTTGTAATAGTTTATATTCTCTAATTTCAGACTTTGCATGAATCAGTTTGAACATCAACTTTGGTCTCTCCTACTATACGTATAATCAATTTGAGTTGTAATCTATTAAAAAAGACAACAAATTTTGCATCTTTGTTATGTTGTTCCTAATAACATTGCATTTCAAAAGCATTTCCCCTTATTATTGTTATATCTTTACTCCCAAATAACTGAAATTTAGCTGCCCAATGTAGCTCTGTTACCATTGTTATTAATGCTGTAATTAGCAGCTGTGTCCCCTACCTCTGCCAACATGTAAGGGTCAAACACTGAGATGTTAAATATTCTTAACAATTGAATAGCATTTTAGAAAACAGATAATACATCCATTCTCAAGAGTTTTATTAATTCTGAAGAAAATGTTTGCTAGTCAAAAGAAAACCTGCAAACCAAATAATGAAAAACTGCAAAAAGTTACAACTATGTAAATAATTAAACATTATAAAAATACAATTAAGAATATAAATGAATAGCCTCCTCAATGACTAACTGGGAAAAGGAATGTGTAACAGCCATAAAGATCACAATGTTGCAGGTTCAGTCTCCAGGCTGTGCTGAATTAGCCCGATCTCAGTCAAGGCAGTGGGAGGGTCACCTCAGTTTGATTCAGTGTCCGTGGGCTAGGCAGAGGAGCAATCCGTAAGTATTCCCACTCTTGACTGCTATTCAGTGGCCTCTGCTAGAAAATGAGTGGATGCTGATTTTGGATGAATACAGGATTAGGCTCAACTGTGATTATGATGTCCCCATAATTGGACAGGCTGTCCACATTACACTGTCAAGACTCACACAGGTATAATAACCACTTCAGGTTACATGAGGTACCAAAGGGTGAAGGGAAGAAAATTAGAGAAAAATATAAATCAGTAATTAATGAATGTATTTAATGAATATATTTATTATAGTTATACTCTAATATACCCTAACCCTAACCCTAATGCAATGCTATAAAATGTAATTACAGCAGCATGCATAATGATGCTTTATCTCAAAGCCATTGATCCATGCCTCGTGATTTATAAGAATCATTTGTTTATAATCCTTGACAAGTGTCCATAGGCAAAACATTCTAGAAGCAAGGCAGTGATTGTCATGTTGCGTACAACTGCACTTCATCAGGTGCGAGTTATTAACCACGATGTTCTCACAGTGTCATTCTTCTTCATAATTTTAGTGAATAATAATCAGAACTTGTTCTGGCTCCTCCTAATGTAATGGGCCTTTTCTGACTGCAAAGAATATTAAAATGCAGTCTGTTTCAGAGACAGCAAAATGTCTGAGCAAATCATGAAGATGAAATGCAGTGGATTTCATGTCATTTGATCAGGCAGCTATCTATCTAAAATAATGTGTTGACCCCATTCTCTGACGTACCATGACCTTTGATCCAACATCCATTATTTGTGAGTCTACCTCTAATACAGAACCCACGTGAAGTCCCGTTTTATGACACATTACACACAATTTGCATGGCACCCCGGACAGTTATGCTGTATTTGCAGACAGCACACCAGCTCATAGCGAACTTGCATCTCATTTTTCAAATATGTAGCGCAGTTTTATGACCTCCGTTTTTTGCAATCGTTGAGAGTTGAGCACAAAATATATAGATAGCCACATATATATAATCAATCCCGATTGGTATCATCATTTTATATTCCTTTTCACAGGCAAATTATTTATTTAATATAAATGCTTATTTTCTTCCTTAACTAGATTATTCAAAGATAACAAATGAAAGTGATTTTGAAACAGGACTATACTTCATGGAAATAACCCTTATAATGAATGGGTTAGTATCTTGTAAAAGGTGTACTCTTTAGCACCACTAAATGCATATCATAGCAAATCTTTTAAACTGCACGTTGTACAATTAGTCATGTGTTTGCGGATGTTTGCATCTATTTTACAAAATTATTAAAGTAACTAACTCTATACGGACAGTTCCACCCCACCAGCAGCGGGTGCATGATTGGAAATAGTGGTCACACAGACCCTTAAATACCACTCATTAAAGTTAATGGATGGAAAATTATGGGCTGTGCGCCTCTCCATGCGAACGTCACTTCCCACTGACAATGTGGGAGTGTGGTATTGGTCTTGATATTTATTAATGCTCACCTGAAATTTCTGCAGCTGTTCCCCTGCCATAACTTTACTATAACATCAGCCGAAATCCCATGAAAAATAGCATAAACAGCCCACTGTATAAGCAATGCTTATCTCTCCTGACGATCTTTTCCTTCGGTCTTCTTCAGTTTTATTAGTGCTACTTTGGTCAGTGCTCCCCTAAATTTTCTTCTCTTGTTCCTTTTAAGCTTTTAAATACATGGAGGGCAATTTTAACCTAACCCGCCCATCGGGAAATTGACGGGATCGGGTGCAATGCTAGTTTTACACCCAATATTTGGAGAGTAAAATTGGGCGGGGTGTAAAACCAGCATTTCACCTGATCCCATGTGTTTCTCGACTGGTGAGTGAGGTTAAAATTACCACCCATTCTTTTGCCCCCTCCATCTAACTCTGTTAAAATCAAGACTGATTGCACAGTCTCCTATTCTAACTCATTCTGTTGCAAGACCCGAAAACTATGGAACATCTTACTTATTTCAGTCTTTTCTTCCTTCTGCAACCTTCAGAGATTTAAAACTCAAGTCTGTACTGATGACTCATTAATTACTGATTTAACTTATCTCTTATTTATTTTAATCTTTGTGGAGCTTTGCACTGGGGGTCTTGGCCCTTCACCATGGTTTCTTAGAATGCTCCTGTTAGGTCGAACTCATTCATCCTATTAATCTCAGTACTGTTAATAAATAGATGCATTCCAAAATGAGTCTCTGCTCAGATAATGAATTTCTCTTCAACCTCAAGAAAAGGACCCTGGACTCCAAATTCTCAATAATCATCAAATAAAATTTACCCAATACAGCATACTCTTCTTTTTCCAATCTGGCCCCCAGTGAGTTACCTGTTTAGGCCTTGGTCTCTGCTGAAGCCTACATGGCTGCAGCTCCTCGTGTCTTCGAGGAGCTTCTGCCTCTCTAAATCCATCCCCGCCTCTATGGGTGCTACAGAGGCAGCACCACCAGCATTTCCCTCAGGGCTGATGGCAGACTCCCTCTTGGTGGTGGGAATTCCGCCAGGAGCCTACCATGCATCGATAATCAGTCCCAACATGAGGAATCGGGTCGGAGTTGGGGCGGAATAGGAAGGACAGGCAGAGGTCCCTCTTCCTCAGAACTCTGCCCTGAAGAGGATAATCTTAGCCATCAAGTAATTTTGTTAAAAATGCTGAAACTATTTTTTCTTCAAAATTTTTTTAATGCTCATCAAGTTAAGTGATAGCAGCACTGGGGAATAGAACGCTTTTACATTTCTAGCAATGCGTGTCAGCATCAAGCACTCCCAGGTCAGGATTAGCACAATTAGATGCAAGGTAAAACTCCCTGTACTCTGCCTCAAAATTATAGTGCATTAACCCCATCCCCTTACTGCATCAATGTGAAATTTGCATTTCTCACATCAGTCATCATTGTGAATGAGATTGCCAATTTAGCACTGAATTAAATCAGTCGTCCTTGGTCCCAAGCCCAATAGGAACTGAATTGAGACTGCCTAAACAGATTGATCACGGCTTTCTTTTATAAGATTTCCTCATGTGATTGTAGTTTAATCTGCTTTGAGATCTCAAATTAGATATCTGTCCAACCAAAATCTTTGTTTATAGAAATGATATGAAAGAAAAGTTTTTTAAAAATTAATGCAAGTGGCTGTAAATTAATATTTTATAAATTAAGTATTCAAAACCCATTTACTTTACATAGGTTAAATGTTAATTGAATAATATCACTCAGCATAATTTCTGGACTTTTAGGCTGAAATCTTGTACAGGATAAAGAATTTAATACATAATGGAAGCATAAAAAGTACTTGGATGGTATTTTATTCAGTGTTTGTGTGTGGTCTAACAGAATATACAATGGAACAGAAAATAGTTGAATATCAAGTTTGTTCCACTCAGTTAGAAATCCTTTTTAATTCATTTACAATGTTATCCTTAATGGGTCTTTGTGGCAAGTGGAATAGATATAGCATTTCACTGTTACATTGATTATTTATGCAGCTCTGTCTCTTGTGATTTAATAATTCTAATCATTTATGCCAAAGTCTTTTCAATGGGAAAGGTATAATCAATTAATATTATTCCATAATAATAAAAGAATTGAAATCATAGTAGTGATATTTTATTGGTTCAATCTACTTGATAATGCATCTAACATCTTGTCTGAGGCTGAAATGTTCGAGTGATGAAACAATGAGAAATGGAAGTGTCATTTCTAGACTGAATTCCTTCTGCATTACCCTGAAGCACATCTCCAATCTCAGTCTTCACAGCCCTGGGTCTGTCGTACTGGGAATATGTCCTACATTGTATACATTTGTGAACAGCAGCCACTTATTTACTTGCAGTTTGCACTGAGCTGAGTTTGACACTAAATTGTTGATCAGTCAAATAATTAGAATGAACAAGTGTCAAGTGTTATTTTATGCCTTTTGGAAGATGAGCTATTGAGAAAGCAGCTTGCAATCTATCGTACGTCAATGTGAAAAAAAAATTGCTCAAAGGATAGTTGAGTTAATCAATAGCTTTGTTTCTTCAGGTCACAAAACAATGGATTTAAACCCCATTTCAGTGACATCAAATTATACTTGCAGTTATGTTACCACAGAATAAGAGGCAGTGACCATTTGTAGTAACTGTGGGAAGAATTGTAACAGGCAACGGTTTTCAGGCAGATAGGGGGCGAAATGAGTGTCAAACCATGCCCCCCCCACCCCCGCTCGGACATCATCAATTTGAGGTCTGGGCCCAAAACATGCGGAAAGAGACAACTGTTCAGCTGTCAGCAGTGAAAAATCAGGCAGCCGAGAAGCCACCCATCAGCACTCAGATGAGATGCGGGGAGGGTTTGGCCATGTCTTGCAGGTGGGATGGGGAGAGCCTGGGGCAACAGAGGCACAGACTTTCCTTGAGGGTCCGGAGGAGCACTCTTGCTCCTCCTGGCCACGCAAAGGAAAGTTTAACACTCTTCTTTCTGCAGACCAGATTTCACTGGGCGGAACGGCCGCGGCAGGCGTCCTGCTTAGTCGACGGTTAAAATGCCATCAGGGTCCTAATGACAGCACCAGACCCCAATTTGCATGTATTAACGAGTCTCCTGCCTGAATCGATTTTAAAAAAAGCCGCAGTTAACGTGGCAGGGAATCGAGCGGAAAACATTTTTCGGAGACGATTTTAATTCAGCAGCCGGCCCGTTCCGGCTGGGCGAGGTAGGTGACAATCACCTCCTGTCCTTCAGATGACACATTTAAAATGAGATCCCATCTGCCTTTACTTGATCAACATTACAAATCACGCAGTCCTTATGGTAAAAGGCAGCCGATGCTGTTTCTGTACTAGTTCCTGTTAGTAAATCCAGTAAATGCGCTGCGAGCTGGGCCCAGCAAATTGGGAGAGTAAACCTGAGGTCTATTTGTCACCCCAGCCTCATCGCCCAAGATTTTCTGGCTCCAAATGATTTTTGCTCGTGAGTGCTCTTGCACATTTTATGTGACAGCCTCATTAAGGCCCTAGAATTTATTTGAAAGTAGATATGAAGTACTCCCTGGTGTAATTTCCTTCTTTTTTTTTACCAGGATTGCATTGTGTTACTCGTAAATATGTTGAAAGGGCTCAATAAAAACTTTATGTCTGATGGAGCTCTTAAAACGGTCCAGGATTTGTATGGTTTTGTTTTTTCCCCGAATTTTACATTACCTTGTTAGTACTGTGTCGCCTATTTACATTTGTTTTGACGATATGCATTTTTGGACTTTATTCTGGGGCACTTGTTATTCACACATTGGGGGTAATTTTGACTTTGGGTGATAGTGTAAAATGGGCAATATCAATTCAGCCACCTATTATACATCTCCTGATTTTCATGTATAACAGACAGCTGAATCAATATTACCCATTTTACACTATCATCCAATGTCAAAATTACCACCATTAACAGTAGCGCCGGGAATTTGCTCAGGGCTTCTCTCACTCCACTGCCATAACTTCAGCAAAAACACTTTTATATTGACCCCTTTTAAGATATCCTACAAAAGATAGGCCACTACTGTCTGCTAAGTCACAATTATTAAGGCATTTATCAGACTTCAGCTCAACAGGAAGAGATGAAAATAAAGAGCTCATGAGAAACAAACTCTTCCAATGCCAACTTTCATGGAAGCTCAGGGAATCACAAGGCATCTACATACAAACTACAGAGTCTCTTGGAGGTCGTCAAGTCAAAGTAAAGTTAATGATGGCACTGATTTCACAGCATCCTGAAGTATTTCATTATTGAAGTGGAAAAAGGTGAAATTAGGCATGTCAGTAAGATCAGCAGGCCCCAGAGCCATACTGTCATCACCTTCTATTATGTTACCAACCATATTTGTAGGCTTTGGCATAGCTAACTGCCAATGAAAGAGGCATCTGCCCCTGCTTGCTCCAAGACAGCAGGGCGTCTAGACATAGAGGCAGGATGGTACTCACCTGATCAGGACAGAGGCCTGCTGCATCTACCTTCTTCTAGCCCTTTTATGTTATTATGTCCCAGATGTCCAGGATGACCTCCTCTGAAGAAGATAAGGGTTTGTGATTTCTTAGCCTTTCTACAGTTTGGGTCTTTTTTATGTACTATTTTGTTTTGGCAGCAAGGAAGTATTCTTGAGATCTTGTAAGTTGAAGGAATACATATATAGTGACAGACATGTTCCCAACCCACCCATCCTGGATTTAGTGAATAACCATGTGCCATGCAGCTAGGTTGTGTTACAACTATTTCATGTGAAGCCCTTGGAAGGTGTGAGTGTGCCACGATTTTCAGTTGTGTATTGCAGCTTGCAGGTGTGCCTTCCTGAAGTATGGGCATGCATGGGATATTATGAAAGAGCTGTAAGGTTATGAGGGAGCTTGGAAGGAACTTGGAGAATTAGGTGAAAACTCACACTTCCATTTGAGTCTGTTTAAAACCTAGCAAAAACCATTCCAGCCTAAACTGCACCAATATTGAAACTCTAGGCTCTACAAGGTGATTTCCCATTAGTTCTCCCTGCTGATGCCATTTCTCACTGGTAATTAGATAATTGGGTAATTAGCCTTTTAGTTTCTTCAATTAGCTCGTCACATACTGGCTCCACCTTTCAGATGTTTTAATGAGATCTCTTCAGTTCTCAGCTGATTTCCTCCTACTTTTATAATATATGGGGGGGTTAAATTGGGCCGTGTAACACCTGCGCAGCCATCTAAAGTTTGAAAATGTCTTCCCAGATGCGGGCAAACACTTCCAACGAGAAGTGCACAGCGTACAATCTTGCTAAATGGTTTAGCGCAGGGACTCCTATTGAATACAGGCATGTGGAGCCGCGCTATCATGACGTAGATCAGCATGCAACGCCACATTGCGTTATGTGCTTCTCATCACAATGCAGCAATCTTCATCAATAGAAAGGGATTCCTCTCTCTCAATGTCCAGCTGGTTTGCGACCACAGGCAGCGCATCATGCAGGTCTGTGCCCACTATCCTAGCAGCAGTTATGACTCCTTTATTCTGCGGAGTCCTCTGTACCTCCTGTATTCAAACCAGCCCTCCAAGTTAAAGGCTGGCTCTTGGGCGACAAGGCGATCCCCTAATGACATGGCTCAGGACTTCGATAAGGAACCTGCGCACACATGTACAGCAGGAATAAAATGACAGCTGTCTGGATCGTTCAGGAGGAGCCCTGAAGTATTCAGCTCAGCGGGTATCCAGAGTTGTCATCGTCTGCTGCATGTTACACAACCTTGCCATCATGAGGGATCAGCCCTTGCCATCACCTGCCAGCAGACAAACTGAGGATGAGGAAGAGGAGGAAATTCGGGAAGAGAGGCAGCAACCTAAACAGACCCTTTCTGCCAGGGCTGTACAAGCTCATTGAGGAGTGCTTCCACTGAACTCACAGGCCCCTTCCTATCCACCAGCAGTCCCATACTCCTCACCTGTCCTCTTTCAATAACCATCACATTGTCGCCTTTGTGTCTACAGTTATTGGCACATCCCTCACTTGACTGCAGTCTTAAAAACCAACAACAGATGCAAAGTCAAATCAAAATTTATCAAAATAATCATTGTATTATGCATACAAAATAGACTAATCACCCTTGTGGATTCCCTTAGAGCTCGTAAGAGGTGCTTCCCCAATGGCTGGAGCATGGGAGGAAGAAGGCTGCTAAGCTTCAATTGAGGAGACTGCAGATAGACTTGGAGGACAACCTTCAGCAGCTCTGGGCATAGAGGGCCCGCCTGCAGATTGTACTTGCTCAGCCTGGGCTGCAGCAATCTGGCCTGGCTGGTTGCTGCAAGGGCAAGGGCACTGGCAGTGTGGCAGGTGTGGGAGCAGGAATGCTGTCATCCTGAGAGAGGACAGGAGGTTCCTCTTTCATGAAGCCAATGCCCATCTCCCGGGCCGGCGCCTCAGCAATATTAATGCTCTGTTGGAGAATAGATTTCTCTGCTCTACAACCTTGATTTTTCTCTTGAGACTTATAAATTTACCCTTACCTGAACCTACCACCCCACCCTGGCTCCTGTGCACTTGTGCCTCACCATGTGTAGATCCCTCCTCTATCCTATCATCTAAAGTCAGTGAACTGTCAATATCTGAACTGGTGGCTTCGAGAGTAAGATCAAGAGATGGTGCATCTTCATCATCGCTCTCTTCTTCCTCCACTGGATGAGGAGCTTCCCCTTCCACTTCCATGATGGAAATTGTTCCTCAGGCTTTATTTGAATAATTGGGGTGAGTTTGCTGGCACTGATCATGCCTCCACAGGCAGCTCGTCCAACGGAAGACAGCAATTTCGGTCCACCTCTTTCAGGCATTCATGTAAAAAATGGGTCCAACGAACATGGCAGTGGGACTAATGCCTGCACTGATTGGGCGCAGGCCGTCCCAATGCAAAGTTGGTATGCTTTGCGCCCATTTTATGCCCAAAAACAGGCTCAATGCATACCAATTTCTAAGCCCTAGACTCTTAGTAATCTAGCTCTGATTTGATTATCTATCATACTAATTTATAATTCTTTAACAAGAGATCTGTACCTACTTTTTTGTAAAACTACTACATATTGATGAATGCTTTCTTCTTGAGTTGATACATGATATTAACCAATTACCTTTCATGTATAATATCCTTCTGAGATATGAAAGATTCCTCAGACTTGCCCATTAATACCTTTAGGTTCCATTATTCCTGTCGCTCACCATATGTAAATGTATTCATTAGCTCCAATGCTTCCTCATTATCATGAGCACAGGGAAAGACCGAGAGTGAACCTCTAAAGGAGTGAGGACTTTCAAATGTGAATTTGGTGAGTGTGGGAATTCACTGGTAAGTAGTAGTGTGTTCAGGTAAGGGTAAATTTATAAGTCTCAAGAGAAAAATCAAGATTGTAGAGCGGAGTTGCGATTTGGGTAAAAACAAGCAGTGTATCAGGAAGGGATAGAGTTTAACAAAGGGAATAGGGCATTAGTGACTAAGGTCACATCAGGGAAAAATAGTAAAAAGTTAAAATTAAAGGCGTTATATCTGAATGCATGAAGCTTTCATAACAAGATAGATGAATTAATGGCACAAATGGAGATAAACAGGTTTGATCTAGTAGCCATCACTGAAACATGGTTGCAGGCTGTCCAGGGTTGGGAACTAAATATTCTAGGATACTTGACTTTTAGAAAAGATAGGCAAAATGGAAAAGGGCGGGGGGGGGGGGGGGGATGGGGGGCTAGCCATAATAAAGGATGAGATAAAGACAGTAGTGATAAAGGATCTTAGCTCAGAAAATCAGGATATAGAATCAGTATGGGTGGAGCTAAGAAATAGTAAAGGGCAGAAAACACTGGTAGGAGTAATTTACAGGCCCCTAACAGTAGTTACGGTGCTGGACAGAGTATAAATCAGGAAATTAGAGGAGCATGTAACAAGTGTGATACAATAATCTTGGGGGACTTTAATCTTCATGTAGACTGGGCAAACCAAATTGGCAAAAGTAGTTTGGAGGACGAGTTCATGGAATGCATTTGAGTCAGTTTTCTAGAACAATATGTCGGGGAACCAATTAGGGAACAGGCTATTTTAGATCTAGTATTGTTTAAAAGACAGAGTTAATTAGTAATCTTATAGTTAAGGATCCCCTGGGGTAGAGTGATCATAATATGATAGAATTTCATATTGAGTTTGAGAGTAATGTAGTTAAGTCCGAACTAGGGTCTTACATTTAAACAAAGTCAATTATGTAGGTATGAGGGGCAAGTTGGCTAAGGTAGATTGGGAATTTAGATTAAAAAATATGATGATAGATAAGCAATGGCAAACATTTAAAGAAATGGTTCATAATTCTCAACAAATATACATTCCCTTGAGGAATAAAAACACCACAGGAAAAGTGATCTAACAGTGGCTAACTAGAGAAGTTAAGGATAGCATTAGATTAAAAGAAGATACTTACAATGTTGCCAAAAAGAGTAGAGGATTGCTGATTTCTAAAACCCTCCCTGAGGATTGGGAGGGTTTTAGAAATCAGCAAAGGATGGCCAAGAAATTGATAAAGAGAGAGAAAATTGAATTTGAGAGTAAACTAGCAAGAAATAGAAACAGATTGAAAGAGCTCCTGCAAATATGTAAAATGGGTGAGATTAGCGAAAGTAAATGTGGGTCCCTCAGAGGCAGAAACAGAAGAAATTATAATGGGGAATAAGGAAATGGCAGAGATGATAAAACAAATAGTTTGTATTTATCTTCACAGTAGAAGACACAAAAAAAATATCGGTAATAGTGGGGAACAAAGAGTCTAATAAGAGAGGAACTTAAAGTAATTAAGATTAGTAAAGAAAAAGTATTGGAGAAATTAATGAGACTAAAAGCTGACAAATCCCTTGGACCTGTTGGCCTACATCCTACGGTTTTAAAAGAGGCAGCATAGACAGCAGATGCATTGGTTTTGATCTTCCAGAATTACCTAGATTCTAGAATGGTCTCTGTGGATTCGAAGGTAGCAAATGTAACCCCGCTATTCAAGAAAGAAGGGAGATAGAAAACAGGGAATTACAGGCCATTTAGCCTGAAATCAGTGGGAGGGAAAATGCTAGAATCTATTATTAAGGACGTGGTAAAGGGCACTTAGAAAATCATAATATGATTTGGCAGAGTCAACGTGGTTTTATGAAAGGTAAATCGTGTTTGACAAATCTATTAGTTTTTTTTAAGGGTGTAACTAGCAGGGTGGATAAGAGGGAACCAGTGGATGTAGTATATTTGGATTTTCAATAGGTTCCACACAAGAGGTTGATACTCAAGATTAGGGCTCATGGGATTGAAGGTAATATATTATCTGGATTGAGGATTGGTTAACGGACAGAAAACAGAAAATAGGAATAAACAGATCATTTTCGGGTTGGCAGGCTGTGACTCGTGGGGTGCTGCAAGGATCAATGCTTGAGCCTCAGCTGTTTACAATATATATCAACGACTTAGATGAGGGGACCAATTGTAATGTATTCAAATTTAATGACGCTACAAAGCTACATAGGAAAGTAAGCAGTGAGGAGGCCGCAAAGGGATATGGAAGTGAGTGGGCGAGAAGGTGGCAGATGGAGTATAATGTGCGGAAATGTAAAATTATCCACTTTGGCAGAAAGAATAGAAAAGCAGAATATTTTTTAAAAGGTGAGAGACTAAGCAATGTTGGTATTCAGAGGGATTTGTGTATCCTTGTATGTGAATCACAGAAAGATAACTTGCAAGTACAACAAGCAATTAGGAAGGCAAATGGTATGTTAGCCTTTATTGCAAAGGGGTTGGAGTATAAGAGTAAGGAGGTCTTGCTGCAATTATATTGAACTCTGGTGAGACCACACCTGGAATACTGTGTACAATTTTGGTCACCTTACCAAAGGAAGGATATACTTGACTTAGAGGGGGTGCAACAAAGGTTCACTGGATTGATTCCTGGATGAGAGGATTGTCCTATGAGGAGAGATTGAGTAGAATGGGCCTATACTCTCTGGAGTTTAAAAGAATGAAAGGTGATCTCATTGAAACATATAGGAGGAAAAATTAGATAGGGCCTGTTTTTGGGCGGGGGTATCACGTTCTATTTTTACCGCACGCCCAATGGCCCTTGCGTAAGCAGGTCGAGACTTTCGTCAGGCCTGAGGACTTACCTGCAATCTGTGTTGGAAATCAGCGTTGAACGAGGATTCAATGCAATTCACATTTTCCACCAGCAGGGGGAGCTCCAATCTCTTAAAGGCAGGTTGTTTGTTAGAAATCTCTTAAAGGTAGCTGATACCTGATATTTGCTGAAAATAATAATCTGCTGTCTGCATGGAGAATGAACGGAGATCAGACATAGCACGCATAAAACATATATGCAATTCCAATCCCTATGTTTACACACTGATGAGTTATATTAAAACATTGAATAAAGGTTGCACACCACTGAATCCCACATCCTCCAATCTGCATGCTCACTAATCTGCCGATCTGAGTTGGTACTAGGCCTGCGAGAATGTGTGCACCAAGATTCTTTGCTGATGCACTAGAGACCTTGGTGCAAGAGATGGACAGAAGGAGGGACATCCTTTATCTGTGGAGGGGGGGAGGGGGAGAGGGGGCGGCAAGAGGCCCTCCAGACATATGCCCAAAAGGCAGTGGGAGGCAGCGGGGGATGAAGTCAATGCCAGGGGCACAGCATCATGAACATGGAAGCATTGAACAGGAAGAAGTTCAATGCTTTGACATGAGTGGTCAAGGTGAGTGAGGTCAACTCTCAAGTGGCATCTCCTAACAACTACACCACTAGCCGCATCCACTGCTCCTCGCACTACACCCCCATCACCCACATACCAACAAACTCTTTCAATCAGTACTCAACTCTGCCAATCAGATGCTTTTTCTCACCCTTACAAATTACCACTGTTGCAAGCTGCCTACCCACAACTCACAGGCCACACACACTGGCAGCTATTCAATCATGACAGGCACATCACCCAGACACACGTCTTGCTTTCTTGCAGGAGAAGGTGGCACATAGCAGGAGGCAGCAAGTGACAGTAATGTTTAGCCCTTCAAGCCTGCTCTGCCATTCAATGAGATCATGGTGGACCTGTGACCTCACTCCATAAACCCGCCATAGCCCCATATCCCTTAATACCCTTGGTTCACAGAAATCTATCAATCTCAGATTTAGAATTCACAATTGAGCTAGCATCAACTGCCAGTTGCAGAAGGGCATTCCAAACTTCCCCCACCCTTTTTGTGTAGAAGCATTTCCTAACTTCACTACTGCACGTTCTGGCTCTGAATGTTAGGCTATGTCCCTCGTCCTAATATTCAAGTATAGGAGACCTCCAAAAACAGCTACAAATGTCTCAGCAGCCAAAAGCAATAATCCAACCACTAACCTGTAAATCCTGCATGGTCCCTTTAAATAGTGCTGGTGGGGGTCTCCAGGCACTCTAAGACACATTCAGATGTCAAGGTTAAGACTTTGCGTTGAGTTGAGCGCTAGACACCATTTTGGGACTTTTAAACCATTTTAAACCAGCGTTGCACACTGGTGGTATCCATTTTCTCCTCACTTTACACATTTCCGGCCTTCGTTATCTGCACCTGTGCTAACTGTTATACCAAGATGGTGTCCGTGCACGTCATGCTGGAAACGTGCGTGCGCAGCCAAGACGCCATCTTGGCACTTTGGGAGGCTGCATAGCGCCGAAACAACGGGCGCTACACAGCACAATTTAGCGCTCATAAGATTCTGAGAGGGCTTGACAGGGTTGATGCTGAGATGCTGTATCCCCTGGCTGGAGTGTCTAGAACTGGGGGTCATAGTCTCAAGATAACAGGTCGGCCATTTAGGACCGAGATGAGGAAAAGTTTCTTCATTCAGAGATTTGTGAATCTTTGGAATTCTCTACCCCAGAGGGTTGTGGATGCTCAGTCGTTGAGTATATTTAAGAATGAGATCGATAGATTTTTGGATACTAAGTGAATTTGGGGATAGGGCGGGAAAGTGGAGTTGAGGTATACGACCAGCCATGATCTTACTGAATGGCGGAGCAGGCTCGAGGGGCTGTATAGCCTACTCCTGCTCCTATTTCTTATGTTCTTATCATATACAGTCATATATTGACGTGCACCTGATCTCTCTTGTCTTCTGAGTCTGCTGTTATTCCAAATACTTCAAAATGTTGTTTCCATTTTTTCCATGTTCCACGATATTTCCTTCTAGTCTCAAATGATCTGGGAGCTTTAAAATTATATTTCTATCCCCATTCCAATGCTACCCTAAAGGTTTATAGACCATGTGTATAACAACTCTCTGTAGACTTGAACAGGTCTTGAACTTTATTCAAAATGTCTGCTCATAAGTCAACACATCTGTGACCACTGGATGGCTCTATACAACGTTTTGCATATCATTACCAATATAGGTGCCTTCAGGATGTGAACTGTAAATAAGGCTCTTCTCAAACTTCATTGAGCCAATTTTCACAAATATTGAACTCTTCGTAGCTGTCATAACCAACTTTCTTACATTTACTTAAGTTAAGTGCTTCATTAGCTGCTCAAGAAACATTAAAGGATCATTATCACATTGTGACTGGCTGCCAGTTTTCCATTCCTGTTAGCACAACCACTTTCTCAGGAATTGTTTCAACTCCATACACTAATTCTTCATCTTGTTCCCTCTTTGAGCACTGCTTGATGCTGCAAGCAAATGATCGTTACATTTACCCTTCTATCTCTTTTTTTTCTTTCTAACTGCACAGGTTGTAAATGAAGGTAAACTGTTGTCAAATATAATTATGTAGTATGGAAAGAAGTTGTACTAATAGAGATGACTATGTAAACATATACCGTAAAAAGTCTAGGGCATGGCCTAAAATGGCCACTAAACAGCAAAAACAGATTTTAAAAAAAAATTAATTCTTGGGATGTGGGCATCACTAGCAAGGCCAGCATTTATTACCCATCTCTAGTTGCCCTTGAGAAGGTGGTGGTGAGCCGCCTTCTTGAACCACTGCAGTCTATGTGGTGAACGTTCTCCCCCAGTGCTTGGAGGTATGGAGTTCCAGGACTTTGACCCAGTGACGGTGAAGGATTTATTTGATCCTGATCGTGGAAATGGTATTACATGTCAAACTTTGTACCTATGTGATTTCAGTATAGAGAGTGGGGCTTATCCAATGCTTTCTTGTTCTGTTTGTCTTAACAAATTGCTTTTGTCTTATTAACTGAGTCCAGGGCTCTTCTTGAACCTGAGAAAGGTTATAAGATCCAGTCGTGTCACAGGGACAGTGGGATGCCAAGCATTGGGCCTCTGTGACACAAACGTGATCAGGAAGCAGTGTCCCATACATCATTAAGGAACCTATTCATTGAATGGAAACTAATTAGTGGTAATAGTCAAATTTGTGACTGGGTAGGTAGGAAGGGATTCGCAAAATTTCACATGTTCCCCCCCCACCCCCGAGGATTTATTGGAGTTATTAAAAAAATAACCCTGGTGTGACTGTGTTCGAAACAAGCCAGGGCCTCTCAAAATGGCTGCAGTCAGACACATGGTCAAAGGCCTGCAGCATTTGAAACTGGACACCTTTCCACAAGGGCAGACAGGGATTTTTTTTGAACAATGCAGGGAGACAAGCAGTTGCATTCACGCCCTGAGGCAAGCCATCAGAAGTAATCCCACCTAAGGTGAATCATCAAGGAACATTCAGGAACAATGGAAAGCAGTTATGGAACTCATCAGTACAGATACCGGCCATTATGTAAATGGGCCAGAGATTGGGGTCCTTTGTCTTACGTTTTCGTGCTCAAATCGAACAATGGAGCAAGCTGATGAGGCACGAAAAAAAAACCTGATACCGGGAGGATATAACTGGGGCTTCCCAGAATCTCTCTCTCTCTTCTCTTCGCTTCTTGGCCCGGTGTCCTGTCTGTCTGCTAGCAACTAAGAAGGAAGGCCATCCAGTAAACCTCGCAACCACATGTCGACGGCAGCAGCAGGGCACAGGGGCCAGGCCTTTTCATCTGTTTCACCGGTGAGCATTAATTTTCTGGCCGCCACAAGACAACCTAGCTAGGTGTAAGGGTGGGAGTTAAAGGGGTATTGCTAAAATTGTGATTTTAGAATTTTCCCTCGGTGTGTCCGTTTCTTCCACCCCGTTAAGTGTAAGACTGTATTGCATCCATATCGATTTCTTTTATATTCTGTATAATACTGTTTACTTTGTAGTTTTAATTTTCTTATTAATAAACATTGGTTTTCCTTGTACCAATCCACTAGTCTGTTCGTCTGTCCTTGTTACCACCCGATAAGTCCTGAGCTCAGAATCAGGAAGGGGAAAGCGATTCGCAACCGCACAGCGGGCAGGGCAGCTCAGGAAAAACATAACTGGCTGACCTATAATAAGCCCGAGAAACAGTAAAAACCCCTTACAGGTAAGGTTAATCATTAAATGCTGGGCTCCTACTGAGAATAATGAAAATAAAATGAAAGGCAGCTTATTGCAAATTGCAAGATACAGCTATCTAATACCATTCCAAAACATGTGGTCATATTAATAACTGACCACCTTGAGGCAAAGGTTGAAATTAATTACTTCACATTTTAGAAAAAAGATAACACACATACATAAGTGAGTGGTCTAGAATTTGCGGTTATTAATTAAATGCAGAATGCTGCTCTCAGCTGAATACACAAACAGCCTACTAATTAGATAGCTTAAGCTTCAAATAAATTAAGCCCCAACATCACATGGAAATGCCTGCTGCTGTTATTGTGAATCAGCTTGACCATACAGCTCTTCGTGTCAAGTAAACAAGATCGGCAACAACTTACATTCATATAGCAGTCCTCATGCAAAAGCATTGTCTGAGTGCTTTACCAAAGAAAGGTGGGCTTTGGACATCTAGTGAAGGAATTTATTGGGCAGGGACACTAAAGGCAAAAGGGGTCATTTTTGCACTTCAGGCAGGAAGTCTGACCTGCTGGGAGCAGATATTGGATCTTCAGATGTGCACTGACCATGATATTCTGACCATTTAAGGTAATGGTCAGTAAATTGAGCACAGCACTGGCCCAAATTTTCAATATGTGCTTCTAGCAGCTGAGGCTCTCCGTAAGAAGCTCAAAGTTGGAATTTTTTCCCTATGTTGGAAGAAATAGATTTTAAGGAGGCTTTTGAAAGCAGAGAGTGAGATAGTCAGGCAATGGAGTTTTGGATGAGGATTCCAGACAGTGGCGATAGAGTAGTTGAAAGATAAACTTCTGACCTGATCTGTTGGAGGGGGTGCAGTGCAGATTCACCAGAATGATACCGGGGCTAAAAGGGATAAATTATGAGGACAGGTTATATAGACTTGGCTTGTATTCCCTTGAATACAGAAGATTCAGGGGTGATCTAGTTGAGTTGTTTAAGGTGATTAAAGGATTTGATAGGGTAGGTAGAGAGGAACTATTTCCTCTGGTGGGGGAGTCCAGAACAAGGGAGCATAACCTTAAAATTAGAGCGAGGCCATTCAGAGGTGATGTCAGAAAAAGGGCAGAGATCTGCTTCTCTATGTTGGCCCATGATTTCTGGGATTTTTCTAAATGAATGGAGATGCTTGGTGAAGAAGCTCTTCTGCCTCTATTTCCATAAGATACTTCCAGACATCGAGGTACCCCAAGAGACTGGTGATGGGGCTTGTGTAAGGACCTCTTCAGATTAGATAAGGGCAACTGGGAGCAAGTCCAAGGGGAGGAGTACAGCAGGTAGGCCAACTACCCGCTCCCCCATTAATCACCTGACCCATGGGCTTTCTGGCTGCTGCTCTCTGTCCTTTCTAGCACGTGGACCTGCGATGGGACCATTCTAAAGGCCTGGGGCACCAGAATTAGGCACAGAGAGGCTTGGGGGCAGGCGGGGAGGAAAATCAGCCCTGTAGTGACTGAGTTGGGACAGGTAAAGAAAAACAAAAGACTCGCATTACATAATGTTTTAATATGTCTCAAAATACTTCATATACAATGAGTGCAGTTTTGGTTGTTATGTAGGCAAATTCTGGAGCCATTTTGCTTGTAGCCAGATCCTACAAACAACGATGAGATGAATATTCCCTTAATTTGTTCTTAATATTGCATAAGGAAGGAATTTAATCAGGGCATAGAATCATACGGCACAGAAGGAGGCCATGTGGCCCATAGGGCCTGTGAAAAAGCTATCCAATTAGTCCCACTCCCCTGCTCTTTGCCCATAGCCATGCAAATTTCTCCTTTTCAATTATATACTTGACATCAGGAGAATTCCCTGCCTCTCCTTGAATTGTGCTATGGGATCACTAGCTTTCTCCTGTATCACCAGAACAGCGAAATAAGAACCCGATTTAATATCTTATCTGAAGCACGACACCTCCAACAATGCAGCTTTTTCTCAGTGCTGCACTGGGCTTCTAGCTTAGATTATGAACTGAAACTTGAACCTGCAACCTTCTGAACCAGACGTGTGAGTGCTGCCAACTGAGCCACGAGTGGTCATAGTGGAACCATTAGAGAATGGTGCCAAGGAGATGGACCACAGAGGTGAGATGGTGGAGAAGAATGGGAATACAATAGTATCAAACTTAGCAAAGAGGTTGAGGAGAATGATGAAGCACATTGAGCCACAGGCACTGGTGATTTTCACCAGGTCAGTCTCAGTCCTGTAGATTAGTTGGAATTGGATCGGAGAGACTTGAACAGGAAGTGATGAAAGAGGTGAGTGCTTGGTTTGGTGGCAGTGACTCAAGGGCCTTGAGGAGAAATTGTATGTTGAGGTAGGAGTGTTCGTATGTGAATATAATGTGATTGAGGGTGGAGTTTTTAAGGAGGGGATGATTTTTGAAGGGGTGGCAACGATGCCTAAGGATAAAGAGAGGTTGAATTGTTAGGATTTGGATCAGCAGTGGGTTAAGGGAGCAAGGAGTGAGCTTCATGAAGGAAATTAGGGCTTATGAGGGCTAGAGAAGAGATGGGGAAGAAGCTGCAAAGTTTAGGAGGTGGAGACAAGGCTGAGGGGTAAGGCTAAAGGAGTGAGAGCCAGGAGAAGATGATTTGGTGACAGCCTAGATAAAGGAAAGGGGAGAAGAATAGGGGGCGAAAGAGGCAGAGGCACTGAGCAGATGTCCTTAATTTTGGAAACAGAGTCCATAAGTCCTCACATCCAGTATCACAAATGAAGATGGAAGATGCAGGAGAGGAATTTTGGGGAGGTGGTTTTTAGGTGAAAAAAGAAGAGTTTTGGGTTTCCTTTGTTCTCCATGATGACCCTGAAATAATAGGAATGTTTGGGCACAAAAAGAAAGAAGAGTAGAATATGAAGTGGTCTGCCGAGATCTGTCAATGGGAACCAGACAGCTCTGATTCTGCTTCTGCCACCTGTGCTCTAATCTTCGACCCACTGTTTGGAGTCTACAAACAGTATCAATTCCTTGAAGGTCAAATCTTCAGCAATAAGTGGACTTGATACAGGTAGAAAGGACAAAAAATCTGCTATATTGATGGTTTAAACTTGACGTCATACTTAAAAACTGATAATTGAATAGCCCATCTTTGAATTCTCATTGAAGCTAAGACAGGTATTCCTCGGTTCTTAGAAAATATGAAAGCTAAAGGCTTATGATCAGTACACAGAATGAAATGGCACTCGAATTTGGTATGTGTGAAATTTCTTCATTCCAAATATGATTGCAAGGGCTTCATGTTTGATCTGTAAATAATTGGTCTCAGAGGAAGTTAGTGTGCGGGACATCAAATGCTATTGGTCGTTCTGAGCTGTCAGAATATCGGTGAGAAATTACAACTCCTGCACCCACTTGAGTTGCATCAACTGATAAAATCAGCAGCACATTAGAGTCATAATGTCCCTTGATATTAAAGTCTTCAGCCTTTGTCTTCCTCTGATTTTCCAGTAACCAGAAGATCGTGCAAGATGCATTGAGTTCCTTGGAGACCAGCTAAACTGGTCTCCATGGTTTTCTGAAATTTGGCTGGAACAGATGCAATATCAAAATTTTGTAAGGATAAAGAACTCAATGTGTATTTATTGTTGTCAAATTCCCACTTTCTTCAGCAAGTTCCAATTGCAAGTAAGCCTGGAAAAGATTTAACTTAGAAAATTGTTGGCCACCACTGAGAATGACGAACAACTCTATAGGCCTGAACAGAGATACTCATGAACATCCAAATTAGTGTTCACATCTATTTGATACACATCTCACATTCTTATACCACCATCAGGTTTTACTACAGGCACATTTGGGCTTGTTTGTTTATTCAATTATCAGTTTATCAGTATGACATCAAGTTTAAACCATCCAAAACGATCTTCACTTTTACCCCTCTGTCCCCATTTTCGATTTTCTCACTTATGCCCTCATGTTCCATGCAATCTAATTTCTTTCCTTTAGAGCTCTGGGCTTGAAAAGGTTTGGCTTCACCCCCTCCTTCACATTAAGGTATACTTTGATACTCTATGCTGTACCAAGTTTCAGACTAAATAAGGACTTGTACTCTTCGATGAATATGTGCAAGGGTCTTGAAATGATAATCTTCTTAATAGTGGCCCAGTTTAACTTCAGGCTATGAAACCAATCTCAGCCCATCAGTGAGGGGCCTTTGCCCTTAACTACAATTACAGACAATTATTTTTCCCCAAGGACCGGCAATGAGTGTCCAGAATAATTTTTTGGTAAAATATTGTTCTTTTGCAGAGAAATTTTCCAAAACGTTTCCTCATATACCTTTGATGACATATACTTTTGCAGCCCCAGTGTCCTATTCAAATTCACATTTAATACCTTCTATCCCGTTTATGCATGTGAACTGGATTTCTGCCAAACCTCCATCAAAGTTACGGTGGCAGAGCGGGAGAAAGCCTGCCATAAAGGTTTGTGTGGGAGAACAATTTGGAAGATGGTGCAACTGGACAAGCATCACACTGAGTAAAAAATAGCCACCATTAGTGGACTATTTTTGATCAGTCCTTAAATATTTGTGTGTTCATCCAGGATGAAATTGTGGGTGGGTGATTTGCATAGTGATACAGACAAGATAGACAGCTGGATACTTGCTAGGGAATGAGAAGGGGTATTGGGAAACTCCCTGATGGGATTGAAAGGGATGGTGATAGAGTGAAGATTGGAAATGTTGTTCTGTAAGGAGTGCAGCAAATAGGTTATCACCAAGAGAGGGCAATAAATCAATATCAAATGGCTGCTTAGAGAGCTCCAGCAGCATGTGCCATGGTGGGCATGGGCATGCATACCCAGATTAGAGCAGGCAGATGCTGTGAGCATGTCCAGTGGAGACCAGAGACTACAATGGCAGAAGCAGAGAAGTTCAGTGAAGGACTAGCAACTGATGGTGTAGACAATTAACAGGTGCATGCTGCAGTGAATCAGGAAGGAGAGAAGAGGAGTATGAATGGAGATCTTGGGAGCGGAGAGGGAGGTGGGAGATGAGGATTGGGGAACAAAGCAAAATTAAGAGCCACCAGACAGAAGGAAGTAAAGAAGCTCAAGTCCAGAGTGCAGACAACATGAGTATGAGTGAATACGAAACTATCAACAGTTGCAATGTTTACAGCTCACTTGCATGAGAAATGTTTTGACTGGTGCTATCACTGCTTTGGTTACATTACATGGAATCCGTGTAGAGCACTACAACTGCAACTCGCTGGATGTGCAGTGCATAAACCTATTTCCATGTCAATTGTGCTTCTTTTATTTTGTTTCTTGCTGTCTTATGGATTTGTTTTTTTTTCATTTTCAGCTATATTTGGGCGTACATGTTACTCTATCCTATCACTCTGAGATAAGAGTGCATAGAACAATTGAAACTGGTGCTCAATTACTAGCAGCATTGACTAGGACAAAAGTACAATTTAGGAGAGCTGTGTCAACGAGAAATAGCCAAAAGTAAAATTCTGTTAAATGAAAGGTTTGGTGCTTCAGAATAAAATGCAGTAAAATAGATTTAAGGTTCCAACGGGCAATGGTTGTGTAAAAAAACACTGTAACAGATATTTGTTGAAAGAACACTGAAGCCGTGAAAATGTATTACAGCAAATCAATAAGAGTTGATGGTTTAGTGATGGAGCATGACGACTGATCACTGAAACAAAAGGACTCCAGATCAAACTCAGAAAGAAAGTTGCTGGAGGGAAAAAACAATAGAATTCATTAAAGATAAAGAAATGAATTACAATACCAAAAAAAAATAAATAAATTCAATGGATTGGTAAAGTGGTACAGGCAGCATGGATGGCGACATTGAAACTCTGTAGATACAAGGAGAAAGAAAATTGTCTGTGACACAGGCACGATGGGCTGAATAGCCTCCTTAAGTCCTGTAAGATTCTATGACTACAAAAAGCAATCATCTGTGATGGTTGAAAGAAGGGAAATTTGTTAATGTCTAAGGAATTCCAACTAGTTCAGTAAGTTGAACATTTCGCAGATGTCATTTGAAAAATAGTTGGACAAAGCAAAAAAGCTCAATAAGGAAACGGGGGGGTTAAATTGTTCTTTGTGTTGGAGCTGATGCGTGTGCTAAATGTATGTTTCAATGTTGTAATAATCATGGAGAAAAGAATGTCTCTGGTCACTTTGTGTAGTGGCACCATAAATATCTTAGTGATGATTTCCTCTATTTGCTACTTCTAAAAATAACTTATGATTTTGCTAGAAATCTTGAACAGAGAAAATCTTTACGAACATATTGACAATGTCACCACAAACAATGATCGGAGGGATTTTTACCTATCATATGTTAGTGTCAATGAAGGAATTGTTAACTTCCCCACGCTTTTAAATTGCTGCTGAGAGTAAACAGGGGTGTAAGATGTTAAAGCATTGACCCAGCATTAATGTTTTCTTTGGCTTGTTAAAGGCTTGTTAAGTACTAATTAACTGGATTTGCGCAATATCACTCAAGCTTGACTTCAATCTCACTTTGTATTAATGATACCCTAATAAAAGTTGCCAGTCAGGCAGTGAAGGAAGCTGCCAGGAGTCCATGAAGGAGCAGAGCAAAAAAATGTCAAACAGAGCTACTCAACTTTTAGAGTGTACACAACAGTAGGGTGCAACAACAAGCCTTACTGTGCTGAACATATTGGAGGAGACGGAGGGGCAGGAGAGGAGGAGAGAAAGAAAGGGAGGGCCCACTGGGTCTGAGGTTGTATGAACAGGACGTTAGGACTTGTTTCTACCCCAGGCGACAAGGCTACTTCAACATAATTGAGGAGTACTGTGTGAGGAATGTTCACCTCATTATGAACACCATTCAAGAACTGTTCTGTTTCCTGGAACTAGATCTGCAGCAAGACAGCACCTCATTGCCAGGAGCAGTAAAAATGAAATTGGCACTCAAAATTTATGTCAGAGTCTGTTCAAGCACTGGCTGGTGACTTTGCAAGGATCAATTGGTTTGCAACTGAGCACAGCGTTATCCAAATCACAGAGGCACTTTCACAACATGCCGGTGACTACATTATAATTGAGCATCAGGATGCAGCAGCAGCTGGAGAGACAGACACAGATCTATGAAAAGTACGGCATTCTGAGTTTATAAGGCATGGTCAATTGCACCCATGCCGTTCGTCAGCAGAAAAGGATAGCACTCCATAAAAGTTCAATCAGTCACGTCCACTGCCAAAAAGTCTGCAAATAAATGGAACGGGGGTAAGTTTCACTTTGGGCGCAAGCAGAAAATCGGTGGTTGCGAATCGGCCGTCCATTATTCACCTGTCTGATTTTTCCATTCTATTCTGGCATCTTTAAGCAATTAGACCTGTGTCTATTTTTTAAAAAGGAGATTGCAATGTTGCAGAATAAATATGTACCATTAAAACGAGGAGATTACTTCCGGGTTCAGAATGCCATGCATAAACAAAGAGGATAGAATCAAACCAAAATTGAAGAGGACGGCATATAGGTATGAGGGAATTTATAAAAATAATAAAAAATAAGGAAAGAGGTTAATAAAGGGTTAAAAAGAGCATGGAGGGAGTATGAGAATCTCAAAAAATATTAAAGAACAGTAGAGTATTCTACAAATACACCAATAAAAAGAGAATTGTCAAATGTAAGGTGGGATCCCTGATAGGAGAGAATAGTGAGTTAGTCGAGGATAAAGCTAGGTGGGAAAGTAAGCTATGAGGAGGACACAAAGGGCATAATTTTAGCACCCGCTATCGGGTGCGTTCCTGGCGGGGGGGCTCCGAAAATCGGAGAATCTCGGAGCGGGTCGGGAGCCCGGCTCCAACCCGCCCACTTCCGGGTTCCCCGCTGACATGCCAGCGTGCGCGCGCAGCCCCCGCTGGTGGGAATCCCGCAGGCAATTAAAGCCAGCTAATCCCGCAGGCAATTAAAGGAAGATCATGCTTTACAAACCTGATAGAGTTCTTTGAGGCAGTGACAGGAATGGTGGATGGGGGATTATAGGAGACGATTAAGGGGTATAGAATTAGGAGGAGAATAGCAAATTAAATTAAAACCTGATTTAGAAGGTAGGAAACTGAGAGTAGGGATTAAGGATAGTTTCTCAGAGTTGTTGGGGCTGGGTAGTGTTCTCTTCAGACTTTGGTTCACTGTGTACATCAATGATTTGGATATGGGGCTAGTGGGAATAGTGTCCAAATTTGTACACAATATTAAAATAGGAGGCATGGTAAATAATTCTGAGGATCAAAGCAAGCTGCAGGGGGATATTAATAAGATGGTGGAATGGTCAAAGAAGTGACAGATGGAATTCAGTGTTAGTATATGTGAGATAGTACATTTTGGTTTCACAAAAAAACTAATAATTATACTTGAAATGGGGGAAGAGCAGAGGGATTTGGGGTTCAGGTTCGCAGGACATTAAGAGCAGCACCTCTAGTGGATAAGGCCATAATGGAATATTAGGTTTTATGGCAAGAGCTATGGAATATAATAGTCGCAGTGTAATGGTGAATCAATATAAAACCTTATTAAGATCACAGTTACAGTACTATATGCAGTTTCCAGCCCCACAGTATAAGAAGGATGTTAAGGCAACAGAAAGGGTACCGTACAGATTCACTAGGAAGTTGCCTGGTATGAGGAAGATTTGAAAAGCTGGGACTTTTTCATCAGAGTAACGGAGATTATGGGGTAATTGAGTGTTTGAAATTATGAAGGGATGGGACAAAATGGATAACAACAGAGGCCAGGAAATTCCTCGGAGTTGCTCTCACTCTGTCAACATTACTTTGCCAGAAGTGCGACTCAACCGTCGCTTACACATGTAAACGGGATTTCGGCTGCTCTTCCGGAAAATAATCGTCAGCGGTGTGGGAGCAGGTCCGAGGAATTTCCAAGGCAGACTGTTTCTAGTGATTGAGGGGTTTAGAACAAGAGGACATAGATATAAGAATAAATGACAGAGAGCAGGAGAATTTTTTTATACGGGGGTCATAAGGCTGTGGAACGCACTGCTGGAGTTACGGATTGCAGCTGAGACCATGTCAATATTTAAGAATAGGTTAAATAGGTGGTGGAAGGAAAAGGGAATGAATGGATACAGAAACAGGGCTATTGTTTGTCTAGAGGATAAACAACAACATGGGCTTGTTGACTGAACACCCTGGGCTCAATTTTGAAATGATGGCGGATTGGCAGCGGGGGGGAGGGGGGAGGGGGCAGTGAAGGTGTGTGTGGCAAACCCGAATTTTAAAAAACTTACCTTTTCCAATGTCATCATGATGTAATTGATGGTGATTAAAGTTCTTTCCGGGTTTCGGGCCCGGCGGCCAGCCTAATTGTCATCCGGTGCTGGAACAGAGAGTGGAGGACGCTGAGATTGGGGAGGGGGAGAGGGGAAGATCGGAGGGAGGAGGGACATCGGTGGGGGAGAGGGGGAGTTCGGAGAGGGACATCAAGGGGGGGGAAGGGGAGATCGGAGAGGGACATCGGAGGGGGGAGAGGGGGAGATCGGAGAGGGACATTAGAGAGGGAGACATCGGGGGCTGAGAGGGACATTAGAGAGGGAGACATCGGAGCAGGGTGGAGAGGAAGGTTCATTTTGTTTTTTAACTTTGTGCAATGGTTTTTTATTTAATTTATTTAGTTTATTTTTGACTGATCTGGTTAAACCAGGCATGAATCGGAAGCTGTGGGAAAGCCACCCAGGTAAGTTTAAAATCATTTCAATTATCTATTACATCAGAAATAAAGTACTTTAAGTACCTCAATGAGGTACATTTGGTTCTTTAACTATCATCTCGCCGGCTTTAATTGCACACAGGCATGTCTGTGGGGAACCCAGAAGTTGGTGGGTTGGAGCCGGCTTCGAACTCACTCAGGATTTTCGCCATTTTTGCAGCCCTCCCCGCCCCCGCAATTTGATTTTAAAATTGAGCCCCCTGTTTCCGTGCTGTAATTTCTATATAATTCCTATGTAGAGGGTAAACAACAACATGGACTTGTTAACTGAACACCCTGTTTCTGTGCTGTAGTTTCTATGCAATTCAATACAATATTAAGTATACTTCCAATAGTAATGTTTACCATGGTTATCAGATTAAAGTATGTGCATAGTAAAGGCTGCAGCATTTGCAGTTCTACCTCAACATCACATTGGTTGCTATCTACAAGTTGTGGTAGTTCTTCATATGCCCTTTGGATTTCTGAACCATCATTGATTTCCTCAGGCAGTCTGGTTGGTGGGTTGCCATCGGGTCTCAAAAGGTTCATATTGATCTCTAAAAGGAGAGGGAGATGATGTGATTTCTGAATGTTGTGAGCAGCCATTAGCTGTGTATTCTGATTTTCTCACTGCATAGCTCTATTTACAGCCTATAATAAAATAAAAGCAGAAAATGCTGGAAATATTCAGCAAGTTAGGCAGCATCTGTGGAGAGAGAGAAACAGACTTAACATTCCAGGTCGATGACCTTTCGTCAGAACTGGAAGAAATAAAGTTTAACAATTTTTAAGCAAGTACAGAGCCAGGGAAAGGAGGGAGGGAAGAACAAAAGCAAAGGTCTCTGATAGGGAGGAGGACAGAAGTGATTAAATGTCAAAGGGATGATGGTGCAAGGCAAGGAGAGTGATAATGGGACAAGTAAAGAAGCACAAGATGGGTCTGGAGGAGCTGTAAATGGCAACATCAGAACCATTACCTGCACCTGCTGTCTGAAAAAGTGGAAACGGTGGTTATGACCTGAAGTTATTGAAATCAATGTTGAGTCCAGAAGGTTGAAAAGTGCCCATTCAAAACATGAGGTGCTGTTCCTTGAGCTTCCATTGAGCTTTATTGGAACAGTGTAAGAGGCCGAGGACAGAGAGGCCAGAGTGAGAGTGGCACGGAGAATTAAAATAGCAAACAACCAGACGCTCAGGGCCACACTTGCGGACGAATGGAGGTGTTCAGCAAAGCAATCACCCAATCTGCATTTGGTCTCCCCAATGTAGAGGAGACTGCATCACAAGCAGCGAATACAGTATACTAAATTGAAAGAAGTACAAGGAAATCACTGTTTCACCTGGAAGGAAAGTTTGGGGCCCTGGACGGTGGGAAGGGAGAAGGTGAAAGGGCAGGTGTTGCATCTCCTGCGCTCGCACGGGAAGGTGCCATGGGAAGGGGAACAGGTGTTGGGGGTGATGGAAAAGTGGACCAGGGTGTCGCAGAGGGAACGGTCCCTTCTGAATGCTGAAAGGGGAGGGGAAGATACGTTTGGTGGTGGCGTTTGGTGAAAGTGGCAGAAATGGCAGAGGATGATTAGTTGACCGTGGAGGCTAATGGGTTGGAAGGTGAGGACAAGGGGGACCCTATCGTGGTTCTGGGAGGGAGGGGAAGGGATGAGGGCAGAAGTGTGAGAAATGGGATGGACATGGTCGAGGGCCCTGTCAATCACAGAGGAGGGGAATCCTCGGTTGAGGGTAAAGAAAGACATATCGGAAGCCCTGGTGTGGAAGGTGGCATCGTCAGAACAGATGTGACGGAGTCGGAGAAACTGGGAGAATGGAATAGAGTCCTTTCAGGAAGTGGGGTGAGAGGAAATGTAATCAAGGTAGCTGTGGGCTTATAATAGATATTGGTTGACAGCCTAGACCCTGAAATGGATATAGAGAAGTCGAGGAAGGGAAGAATCGGAGATGGACCATGTGTAGGTGAGGGAGGGGTGGAAATTGGAAGCAAAGTTGGTGAAATTTTTCAGTTCGGGGTGAGAGCAGGAAGTGGCACCGATGTAGTCATCAATGTACTGGAAAAAGAGGTGAGGAAGGGGACCTGAGTAGGACTGGAACAAAGAATGTTCCACATATTCAACGAAAAGGCACGCAAAGCCAGGACCCATATGGGTTCCCACAGCAACACCTTTTATTTGGAGGAAGTGAATGGAGTCAAAAGAGAAGTTGTTCAAAGTAAGAACAAAGTTCAGCCAGGTGGAGGAGGGTGGTGGTAGATGGGGATTTGATGGGCCTCCTTTCAAGGAAGTATGGAAGTGCCCGCAGGCTGTCCTGGTGGGGGATGGAGGTGTAGAGGGACTGGATGTCATAGAATCATAGAAGTTACAACATGGAAACAGGCCCTTCGGCCCAACATGTCCATGTCGCCCAGTTTATACCACGAAGCTAGTCCCAATTGCCTGCACTTGGCCCATATCCCTCTATACCCATCTTACCCATGTAACTGTCCAAATGCTTTTTAAAAGACAAAATTATACCCGCCTCTACTACTGCCTCTGGCAGCTCGTTCCAGACACTCACCACCCTTTGAGTGAAAAAATTGCCCCTCTGGACCCTTTTGTATCTCTCCCCTCTCACCTTAAATCTATGTCCCCTCATTATAGACTCCCCTACCTTTGGGAAAAGATTTTGACTATCTACCTTATCTATGCCCCTCATTATTTTATAGACTTCTATAAGATCACCCCTAAACCTCCTACTCTGCAGGGAAAAAAGTCCCAGTCTATCTAACCTCTCCCTTTAAGTCAAACCATCAAGTCCCGGTAGCAGCCGAGTAAATCTTTTCTGCACTCTTTCTAGTTTCATAATATCCTTTCTATAATAGGGTGACCAGAACTGTACACAGTATTCCAAGTGTGGCCTTACTAATGTCTTGTACAACTTCAACAAGACATCCCAACACCTGTATTCAATGTTCTGACCAATGAAATCAAGCATGCCGAATGCCTTCTTCACCACCCTATCCACCTGTGACTCCACTTTCAAGGAGCTATGAACCTGTACTCCTAGATCTCTTTGTTCTATAACTCTCCCCAATGCCCTACCATTAACGGAGTAGGTCCTGGTCCGATTTGATCTACCAAAATGCATCACCTCACATTTATCTAAATTAAACTCCATCTGCCATTCATCGGCCCACTGGCCCAATTTATCAAGGTCCCGTTGCAATCCTAGATAACCTTCTTCACTGTCCACAATGCCACCAATCTTGGTGTCATCTGCAAACTTACTAACCATGCCTCCTAAATTCTCATCCAAATTATTAATATAAATAACAAATAACAGCGGACCCAGCACCGATCCCTGAGGCACACCGCTGGACACAGGCCTCCAGTTTGAAAAACAACCCTCTACAACTACCCTCTGTCTTCTGTCGTCAAGCCAATTTTGTATCCAATTGGCTACCTCACCTTGGATCCCATGAGATTTAACCTTATGTAACAACCTACCATGTGGTACCTTGTCAAAGGCTTTGCTGAAGTCCATGTAGACCACGTCTACTGCACAGCCCTCATCTATCTTCTTGGTTACCCCTTCAAAAAACTCAATCGAATTCGTGAGACATGATTTTCCTCTCACAAAACCATGCTGACTGTTCCTAATCAGTCCCTGCCTCTCCAAATGCCTGTAGATCCTGTCCCTCAGAATACCCTCTAACAACTTACCCACTATGTCCATGGTGAAAAGGAGATGGTTAGGGCCGGGAAACTGGAAACTGTTAAATTTGCGGAGGTCATCGGAAGAGCCGCAGATGTAGGACAGAAGAGACTGGACGAGGGGAGATAAAATAGAATCGAAATAGGAAGAAATAAGTTCCCTGGGGAAAGAACAGGCTGAAATGATGGATTTAGCAGGGCAGTCCTGTTTGTGGATCTTGGGAAGGAGGTAGAAGCAGGCTTTGCGGGGTTGGGGGACTATGAGATTGGAGGCTGTGGGGAGAAGATCTCCAGAGGAGATGAGGTCAGTGTCGAGCTGGGAAATGATGGCTTGATGTTCGGCGGTGGGAACATAATCCAGGGGGAGGTAGGAGGAGCTGATGGTGATATGGCATTCAGCCTCCGCAAGGTAGAGGCCCGTTTGCCAAACAACAGTGCCGCCCTTGTCAGCAGCTTTAATGACAATATTAGGGTTGGGCCTGAGAAAACGGAGTGCTGCGGGTTCAGTGGGAGATAGGTTAGAGTGAGTGAGGGGAGTAGAGAAATTGTGATGGCTGATGTCATGCTGGCAGTTCCCAAAGATCAAGGGAGGGTAAGAGGCCAGAGGGAGGGGTCCAGGTGGAACGAGAATTCTGAAGACGGGGTTGGGGGGGAAGGCTGCTGGCCAAAGGAATGGGCGTGGATGCAAAGGCTACAGAAGAAGAGCTCAGCATCATGTCGAGCTTGAAATTCAGTGAGATGGGGGCGTAAGGGATGAAGTATTTGCTGAGGACTGATCGTTTGGTGTCAGAGAGGGGAAGTCAGAGAGGATAGTGAAAACTTATTGATTTCAATAACTTCAGATCATAACCACTTTTTTTGGACAACAGGTACTGGTAATGGTTCTGCTGTTGCCATTTACAGCTCCTTTAGACCCATCTTCTGTTTCTTTACTTGTCCCATTACCACTCTCCTTGCCTTGCACCATCATCCTGTTGTCAATCAACCACTCCTGCCTTCCACCCTTTCACAGACTTTCCCTTTTGTTCTTCCCTTTCCCTGGCTCTGAACTTCTTCCAGTTCTGGTGAAAGGTCATCGACCTGAAATGTTAACTCCGTTTCTCTCTCTATAGATGCTCCTGACCTGCTGAGTATTTCCAGCATTTTCTGTTCTTATTTCAGATTTTCAGCATCCACAGTATTTTGCTTTTCTATTTACAACCTTTTTGGAACTTCTAATGATTAAGCAGCTCATTAATTGCTTGAGAAGTGTGAAAATGAGCATCAGTGCAGGCACATGCTAATTGGGCAGTTTCTGCTGGGCATGATTATTTGTGAGGTCATAAATCCAACTGGAGGAAATCGAGGTGCACCTCAGGTGACATAAACAAAAGTGGGTGAACTTTAATAATGATTTCTGAAGAAAAAAACATGGGCCAGAAGCTCATTACTGTAGGAATATGAAAAGCAAAAAAGAAAATGTTGAAATTTGCTGGAAGAACTTGCTATGTGACAAAGCCAACCAAGGAGGAGTGGCAAGATGGGTAATAGAGGACATTACATAAGTACAGTCAAGAATGAGAAAGGTCCATTCAGTCCATCAAAGCTCATCCCCTGAGTACCTTAACTCTTTTTTCACATCATCCAGCACCATTTGAATTCCCACAATGTATTTGTCTTTACTGTCCTGTCTGGCATATTATTCCAAACATTTATCACTCTTTGAGTAAAAAGTTCTTTGAAATGTCTACTCTAAACTTTTCACTCATTTTATCGTATCATTCAATAACACAGCACATAAAGTTGTTTGATGCAAACATGTTAACCTAAACGTGATTAAAGTAGCATAAAGAGGAATTTCAATTGCCAGGTTAGATGTGAGGTACCTCATTGGGGTCCATTACATTTAGGGTAGATTGTCCACTGGCAGATCGCTACCGCCAGCAGAATTCAGGTGACTGGGGATCACAAAATTGAGTGGGCAACTGTTAACAAGGTAACAATTCTGACCCATGCAAATGTAGCATAATGAGGGCAAAACCTGCTTTCTTAGAAACACCATCATTTATATCAAAATTGCACCTGATTCAAGTTAAGCTTGTAGAAAGGCACTAAAGGAATCAAGGGATAGGGAGATAGGGTAGAAACGTGGAGTTGAGGTAGGAGATCATCCATGATCTTACTGAATGGTGGAGCAGGCTCGAGGGGCCATATAGCCTACACCTGTTCCTATTTCTCATGTTCTTAAAGAAGGGGCAAGTTACCTGCATAACTTGTCAAATTCTGTGTCCACAAACTTTGTCTAAAATACCAGCTTTGACCAGAGCAATTAGAAAACTATTTTATCAGCGATTCTGCTAAGAAAGGATTTTGCAAGCTTTCAGGCAGGGAAATTAATTTCTTCCTGCCCTTATATACAAATATATGAAAACACAGACAGCAGAAGACCTGCTGGCTATGTTGCAACTAAGCAACTTGACCCCTAATACTCCCCACTCACCAATAACCATATAATCTCCCAGGAGAGGCAAAACTACACATAAAAAAACCCTAGACCCATTCAGGGAAAGAAGAAATCTGTGAAATTCCTCTCCGATACCTGAAGGTGATCAAAAATGGGTTTCAGGGGATAATAATAACTACGTTACCCAATATCCCACCTACCTTTTTGTATGCAGTGATATCAGCCCCCTCCAGGAACTCATCCAACTCCCTCTTGAAGATTTACAGTGAATCTGCATCCAATACATGAGCCGAAACCTATTCCAAAAATCCTCTGGGAAAACAAAGACCTCCTAACATCTAAACTAATTCTATGCTTCCACCGCTTGTACACATATCCCCTCATTCTCCCTAATTTATCTAATTCAAATATTCTGTCCACATGTACACAGTCTGGTCCCTTCATCATTGAAAATACTTCAATTAAGTCAAAGTTTTTCTAGAGTAAAGGGACCCAGTTCCCTGAGCCTATTGTGACACCAAAGATTTTTAGACCAGGTATTAATCTAGTGGCCCTCCTCTGAACCTTTGCTAAGGCCTCATTATCTCCCACCATGTGAGGGACTAAAATTGGACACTGTATTCTAGATGAGGCTTACCCAAGATCTTGTACAGGCTCACCATGGTACTCTTTGTTTTATATCGAATCATCATAAACAGATGTCCTAATGGCTTGTTTACTATTGCTTTAGCTTCTCACCACTGGTCATGGATCTTTAGTGACTTATACACTTTAGCACCCAGGTCTCTTTAATTCAAAGCTCAGCATGGTGTACACATGCTTGGCGTTAGCTCTACCAAAGTACATTTTGAGTATGTTGATTCTACTAGTAACCGCTCTCCATGCAGAGCTGCTGCCATTAGTGACAACCTTCTGCCTATAAGAATG
This sequence comes from Heptranchias perlo, assembly GCF_035084215.1. Taxonomy (NCBI): domain Eukaryota; kingdom Metazoa; phylum Chordata; class Chondrichthyes; order Hexanchiformes; family Hexanchidae; genus Heptranchias; species Heptranchias perlo. The sequence continues at coordinate 89,193,533 of NC_090327.1, forward strand.
CAACCAATTCCTCATCCAACCCAGGATCTGCCCTCCAATCCCACAAGACCCTATCTTATATAGCAGCCTATTGTGAGGCACCTTATCAAAATCTTTTTGGAAGTCCAAATATACAGTGAATACTGGGCTACTTTGGCCTTTTGGGGATGAACCCTTTGACCACCCAAGCATGATCAGGGTCATAAGGCTGTGGGCTGTTGTCATCCTCCGAATCCCCACATCTTAGGCCTTTATTGGGACCCAGGGTATGGTTGCCACAGGTTTGCCTGGTGATATAAGGCACACTGGCCAACCATATCCCGAGCGTTGATGTATTTCTACCCCCCAGACTCCACAAGAAAGGGCCTACGACAATGTACATTTGCAAGCCATAAATGTGACAGAGCAGACTTTTGGGCCTATTAGAGCATTGTATTCGACACTGGGGCCACTCTGGTAGTATGAGCTTGAATAAGTTAGCAGGATTAAATTAATGAGCTGGAAATGGCGCTGAGCGGCGAACACGTGTCGCCCGCTGCTCATAAGTAACTAATTCACCCACAAACTTTTAGCGGCCTTCTGGGTGTCAACTTACTTTGATGGAGAGCTGCAGGAAGTGTAGTGGTCTTTCCCGGGCTTCTCTGAGCTGTGAGAGGAGGAAAGGATCTCCGTGTTTCCTCCTCCAACCAGCTTGAAACAAGCCACGCTGTGAAAACCAGGCAGTGAATCTCATTCACAAACCGTGCAAACAAAAACCAGGAAAGGTCAGATAAGATTTGCAAGTGCACTACAAAATCAGATAGAGACAGCAAAATAAAGAGAGGGTAAGATTAAAAGAACGAGATTAAAGAGACAGAAAGGAAAAGTAAAAAAATAAACATTTTAAATATTTTAATTTAAAAAAAATTAAATATCCAAAAACTATTAAAATCCGGAGGAATGAGACTCCACATTTTTAAGTTAATTTTCAGCGCTAGAGAGGTTGTTTGGCAGTCATTAATAATTACCATACCGTTAAAAGTTAGTTTAGACCTGATATATCTCAGCGAACCTTTTTCTGGTGAGATTAGTTAGTTTCCAGCTGAGCAGGAGAGCAAATTGGCACTGGTCCATTGATTGCAGATGGCGAGGTCCCTTTAACACAAAACTTTAAGATCACCGGAAAATCAGGAAGAGCAAGTTCCAGATGTTTGACTCCGCGTGCGTGGTCGCCGGAATTTGCTCTTCAATTTGCCCATTAATAACGGTAAGCGCTGTTAGGCTCACTGTTATTTTATGAACAATTTCTGGCTCAATATTACTATTGAAAGAGGTGGACACATGCTTGACAAAGAGGAGCAGCAGCAAAGCATTTTCTCCTTGTTTCAAATTTTCAGCATTTGTATTTTTTTAATCTATTCTGACAATATATAGGACACACATATTGACCAGCTTGAAATCAAGACTGAAAAGTGTTGGTTTCCTTTTCTGTCAATCGAATAATGGATTCAATTGTGCTACATATACAGAATAACAAGTAGCTCAGAATTTGGTGGATGTATTTAAGATTTGCAAATGATTTATCTTTGTGCTAAAAGATAGAAAAATCTGTACAGATGAAAATTGTATGCAGCTGAAAAAAAAATTATTTTGCTCTGAAGATAAGTGATATAAAATAACCATGTAAAGTTTATAGATTTGCTGAAGCAATTCTGCTGTACTGTAAACAAATTAAACAGCAGAATAATAAAAATAATATATAAATTTATAACAGTAAACAATAAAATGAATATAAATACATTTTTATTAACCCCAAAAGAGAGATTAAACTCACTAAAGATTTGCACCAGTAATATCATTTTAATGCTTTATGGTGTTAGATATAGATTATGATGATGAAATTGCTGGAAAAAGCTATGTTATTGATGTTTCAGGTAATCTCTTCAAACTAGAAAGCAACAGATGTCACCAAACAAGAAATAAGAGCAAGTTGGTTATCCTTAACCACCATTATGAGATGGGAAATTAAGGTGACCGTACTAATTGCATTGACCAATGTAAACTTTTGTGAAAGAATAATTTTCTCTACCAATTTCCTCTCCTCCCCTCCTAAAGGTGTTCAGTTCTTTCTGGTTTATGGTTCTACAAGTGCTGGGCAGCCTGAGGCACATACTTCACCTAAGTGTCCTTTATTCAGGTGTAAGCCTCGACAGCAAGCATAGAAAGACTATTCAGCCTTAGGGATGACTGCATAATGATCAGAAATGCGAACCATGGTTGATTTTCCCCTTCCTAACCCAGGAAGCTGAGGGTAAATGTAACGCCTTCAACTATCATTGTGACTGAGATCAGTTAACTCGGCTCACCGGGAATGAAACCTGGTCTGTAAACCTGGTTCCATTACTCACCTTTCAATTAGAAGCCTTTAGATTTCACTGTGTGCTTTTCAAACCTTCAAAATGTCAACACTATTTCTCTGCTTCAATGACTAACATAGAATCATAGAATCATAGAAAGGTTACAGCATGGAAGGAGGCCATTTGGCCCATCGAGTCCGCGCCGGCTCTATACAAGAGCAATCCACCTAGACCCACTCCCCTGTCCTTTCCCCATAGCTCTGCAAATGTTTTCCTTTCAAGTACTTTTATCCAGTTCCCTTCTGAAGGCCATGATTGAATCTGCCTCCACCACCCCCTCGGGCAGTGCATTCCAGACCCTAACCACTCGCTGCGTAAAAAAGTTTTCCTCATGTCACATTTGGTTGTTTTGCCAATCACCTTAAATCTATGTCCCCTGGTCCTTGACCCTTCCGCCAATGGGAGCAGTTTCTCTCTATCCACTCTGTCTAGACCCTTCATGATTTTGAATGCCTCCATCAAACCTTCTCGCAACCGTCTCTGTTCCAAGGAGAACAACCCCAGCTTCTCCAGTCTATCCATGTAACTAAAGTCCCTCATCCCTGGAATCATCCTACTAAATCTCTTCTGCATCCTATCTAAGGCCTTCACATCTTTCCTAAAATGCGGTGCCCAGAACTGGACACAATACTCCAGTTGTGGCCGAACTATATCTCCCCTTACTGAGACTGTGGCAGCATCTTCTTCCTTGGTAAAGACAGATGCAAAGTACTCATTTAGTACCTCAGCCATATCTTCCGCCTCCATAAGTAGATCTCCTTTATGGTCGCCAATCGGCCCCACCCCTCCTCTTACTATCCGTATACTATTTACATACCTATAGAAGACTTTTGGATTCCCTTTCATGTTGGCCGCCAGTCTATTCTCATACTCTCTCTTTGCCCCTCTTATTTCCTTTTTCATTTCCTCTTTGAACTTTCGATATTCTGCCTGGTTCTCACTTGTGTTATCAACCTGACATCTGTCGTACGCCCCTTTTTTCTGTTTCATCTTACTCACTATCTCTTTTGTCTTCCAGGGAGCTCTGGCTTTAATTGCCCTACCTTTCTGCCCTGTGGGAATGTGCCTCCTTAAAGGCCGCCCACTGTTCATTTACAGTTTTGCCTGCTAATCTTTGATTCCAATTTACCCGGGCCAGATCTGTTCTCATCTTATTGAAATTGGCATTGGCTTGTCCCATTGACAAGGTGACAGATTATAGATGGGAACAAACCCCAAAATTTGGAAGGTTTACATTCCTTTGAATAGGACTTGTTGGATATCTTCAGACAAAAGAACATTGAAGGAGTATATCAAAATTTAGCTGGAGGCCTCTGAAGCTGAGTGCTAGTGCTTTCCTTCTCTAGTTGTATTTTTTCCGTTCACTAACTCAAACACTTATTTGCATGCATTCAAACACACCACTGTGACACACACAATATAGTTATGTAAGCACTGTTTGATTGGATATCCTACAGCCAGTATTCTCATGTATGTTCCTCTTTTGTTTCAATATGACACCCAAAGAACCATCCAGATCTATTCTAGATGACCAGGATCTTTTAGCACCTTGCGTAAAGCAGCTTGTAGTAAACATCAGCAAAGATATATCCATCTCACAGGATTGGGATAGTCAGTTTGAAAAGATTGCACCAGATGAATGACAACGCATTAGTGAGCAGGCGTAAATGGTGGTGGCAGCGGCAGAGCAGGAGTATTTTTTTTATTCGTTCATGGGATGTGGGCGTCGCTGGCAAGGCCAGCATTTATTGCCCATCCCTAATTGCCCTTGAGAAGGTGGTGGTGAGCCGCCTACTTGAACCGCTGCAGTCCGTGTGGTGAAGGTTCTCCCACAGTGCTGTTAAGTAGGGAGTTCCAGGATTTTGACCCAGCGAAGATGAAGGAACGGCGATATATTTCCAAGTCGGGATGATGTGTGACTTGGAGGGGAATGTGCAGGTGGTGTTGTTCCCACGTGCCTGCTGCTCTTGTCCTTCTAGGTGGTAGAGGTCGCGGGTTTGGGAGGTGCTGTCGAAGAAACCTTGGCGAATTGCTGCAGTGCATCCTGTGGATGGTACACACTGCAGCCACAGTGCACTGGTGGTGAAGGGAGTGAATGTTTAGGGTGGTGGATGGTTTGCCAATCAAGCGGGCTGCTTTGTCCTGGATGGTGTCGAGCTTCTTGATTGTTGTTGGAGCTGCACTCATCCAGGCAAGTGGAGAGTATTCCATCACACTCCTGACTTGTGCCTTGTAGATGGTGGAAAGGCTTTGGGAAGTCAGGAGGTGAGTGACTCGCCACAGAATACCCAGCCTCTGACCTGCTCTTGTAGCCACAGTATTTATGTGGCTGGTCCAGTTAAGTTTCTGGTCAATGGTGACCCCCAGGATGTTGATGGTGGGGGATTCGGCAATGGTAATGCCGTTGAATGTCAAGGGGAGGTGATTAGACTCTCTCTTGTTGGAGATGGTCATTGCCTGGCACTTATCTGGGGTGAATGTTACTTGCCACTTATCAGCCCAAGCCTGGATGTTGTCCAGGTCTTGCTGCATGCAGGCTCGGACTGCTTCATTATCTGAGGGGTTGCGAAAGGAACTGAACACTGTGCAATCATCAGCGAACATCCCCATTTCTGACCTTATGATGGAGGGAAGTTCATTGATGAAGCAGCTGAAGATGGTTGGGCCTAGGACACTGCCCTGAGGAATTCCTGCAGCAATGTTCTGGGGCTGAGAAGATTGACCTCCAACAACTACTACCATCTTCCTTTGTGCTAGGTATGACTCCAGCCACTGAAGAGGTTTCCCCCTGATTCCCATTGACTTCAATTTTATGAGGGCTCCTTGGTGCCACACTCGGTCAAATGCTGCCTTGATGTCAAGGGCAGTCACTCTCACCTCACCTCTGGAATTCAGCTCTTTTGTCCATGTTTGGACCAAAGCTGTAATGAGGTCTGGAGTCGAGTGGTCCTGGCGGAACCCAAACTGAGCCTCGGTGAGCAGGTTATTCCCTGTCCAGTTGCTGTGAATGATAAGTCTTTTTTTAAGACTTGTGGGCAAAGGTTCAGTGATGAGTGAGTGAGGGAACTTTGCGGGTTGAGGTCAATTAGACTGTAATTGCTCTTTAGGGTACAAGCCTGAATCCAAGATGGAATGTCTGGCTTTCCTTCCCCTTTTCAGAATGATTGCTAATGATTAAATCATGGGCTATGGACATTCTGGGTATGAAAATTTGGGTGGCGGGGGTGTGGAATCTTAGCATAATTGCCGAAATGCACAAACCTCTGACCCTCATCATTGACATTACCAAAGTTAATGGGGTCAGGGTGAGGTGCCATGATTTAAATGCCTCTGGCAGACCTGCAACACATCTGGTCCACTGAAGAGGCCAGAATGTTAGTCTGAAGAGTCTCAGGCCAGATTAGGTACTGAGACCCCCCCCAACCCCGATGGAAGAAAATACAGGTGCCGTGACAAAGGGGGCCATTTTAAAATGAAAGATTTTTAAAAATGATTTGATGGCCAGATTTTCATGGGGTCAGGCCATGACCTCAGCCTGAACCAGAGGTGGTTCCCTTATGTGTCGGTGAGCTGGAATGTCGTCCTGGTCTGACTTATGCCAGGCTCATCTGAAGGCATAGGGCACAGGGACAATCATCAATGGCCCTGCATTCTTTCAATGATGGCCTTTTAAGGGGTGGGCAGAGTCTCCTCCTCCACAGGGCCATCCCAAAAGGGATGGGGGCATGGGTCAGGGGTCAGGGCCTGGGTCTGGACCGGAGATCGGGACCTGGAACAGGGCTCAAGATGGTGGGATGAGTCGGTGGTTGAGGCCTGGATTGGGTATTCGGGTTGGTTTCGGGGGTCGGGATGGTGATATGGGTTGGGGGTCGGGGCCTAGGTAGGGGATTGATTGGGGACATGGGTCTGGGATTGGGGTCGGTGTCGGGGATCGTAGGGGCCGAGGACAGGGATCGAGGTTCAGGCTGGGATTGGCAACTCTGGTGGGGTTGGTAGTGGCAAAACCTCCGTCTTCCCCAAATAAGGTCACCCACATTAGAAAGGGCATGGCTGAGGATGGGGGACTCCCAGGCTGGCAGTTTATTTGTCCTCAGTCTGGCAGAGCAACTGTGGCTGATACATCCAGTGAGAAGAAATGTATTGGCTGTTGCAAGGGTGGATGAAGGGTCCGCCTCGGGGCTGAGTCATGATCTGGCCCCCAAAGACATTTTCTTACGTGTTGATTTTTCTTGGGCTCCTCAGAAAGATGGCTGATGGGCCACATTCTGGCATGTTTCCAGGGACGCCCCCAGTCTCCCCCCATCCCCGCTCCTCCCCCCACAACGGCTGAAAGAAACAGCCTCCACCACATTTTGCAGTATGTTGGAGAAGTTAAAATATCATCCATATTTCTTCAGGGTGGGGTGGAGGTAGTTGATGCAAGACACCAACAGGGTTGCAAAGAGTAGAAGAGTAGGCAAGAAAAATCAAGAAGTAACAGTAAAGTTATGCTAGGTTTAGTGAAGAGAAGACAGGGGGAGTTAAGAGGTTCCACAATTTGAGGTTCTGGTAAAAATGCATTAGAGTAGGTGATGTAAATCTTGATTTTGTTATGGTAAGGACACAGGGAAGAAAAGCATAAAGGGTGGCACATTTATAATTTAGGAAGAACAAGAGTGGAAAGTTTGGATAAACAGTGATCATGTTTATACCAAAAAATGGAGAAAGGCAAGAAACCCTGTCTAGGATTGTAGAAGAGGTGTTAGAAGAGCCTCCCCAGATAGAGGAGCAGTATTCAAGTTTTGGACGGACTTGGGGCTTAGTGGAGTTAAAAGTTGTTGAGATGAAAAGAAGCATTTCCTACCAGTAGAGCACCAGGATTTGTAGATTATTTCAAGACGAACTCTTGACTTTAGAGTAATTCTCAGTAAATTCACCAGAAGAAACACAATCAATCAAAAAAAAACTATAATTACATTGCAGACTGGAAACATTACCCTGAACAATATGTCTTTGAAATTTCTTTCTGGTCTGCAATTAGTATTTGGGAAAGCAACATTATTCATAAGGTAATGCATAATATGAAGAAGCAATGAGGAGTTTAAGAAGAAAATTAGAAATTGTTTTATTTTATGATAACTGAAGACTCAAATTTATCATTGACATTTATTTTGGCAATCTGTAATATTTATAAGTTTAGTTGTAACTTGTCACATAAACATATTTATTATTGTTATACCTATTTCTCTGAGAATGGTTAATTTTTTATTTTGCTTTGGAGACAAATTCTAGACTTTATTTGGTGAATGCAGTTGCTCTCTGCCATGTATGAAAATCAGAAATGACAAACAAACCTCCAAAATACTACTTTATGATCAGCATTCATAAATGAAGTTGTACAATTTATTTAAAGGTGTATTTAGAATCCACCAAGAACTGCATATCCATGGAATAAACAAACTATCTCTCCAGTTATGGTGAGTTCCTGCCTTTTTTTTCACTTGTATGAAAAACCATCATAACTCAGTAATGAGTTGCATGCTTTTGACATTTGTCAATTAACTAATATATCTTACTGTCATCATTGATTCATATATTTTTAACTGATGCCATTATGGGAGGCACGAAAGCATTGAATGCTATTTTACGTCTGCCCTCTGAGGTGGATGTAAAAGAACCCATGGCACTATTTTAAAGAAGAGCAGGGGAGTTCTCCCCAGTGTCCTGGCCAATATTTATTCCTCAACCAACATCACTAAAACAGATTATCTGGCCATTTATCTCATTGCTGTTTGTGGGACCTTGTTGTGCAGAAATTGGCTGCCGTGTTTCCCACATTATAACAGTGACGATACTTCAAAAGCACTTCATTAGCTGTAAAGTGCTTTGGGACCCCCTGAGGATGTGAAAGGTGCTATATAAATGCAAGTTCTTTCTTTCTATTGAATATTATGGGTTCTATTCTCTAGATATTAGAATGGTGATGATAATGCTTCACCATCAGCAGAACACGCTATATAAAGAAAATGTACAACATGAGCAAATTCACTTTAGCTGCAGAGCAAGGCATGATCTGATAAAAGTGTTCAAAATGATGAAGTATTTTCATAAGTTAAACTATTTCCATTGTCCGGTGGTTCGGGAGCTAGAGGGCATACGTTTGAATCATCACCAAAAGAGCAAAGGGAGAGGTTAGGAGCAAGTTTCTTGAGCAGAGGGTTGTTAGGACATGGAATGCCCTAGTAGAAAGAGTAGTAGAAGCAAAATCCATAATCGTTTTTAAAAGGGAAGTGTAAGCTTTAAAGGGTATGGGAAAAGAACAAGGGAATGGGATTAGGGAATAGTTCTTTTAGGAGCTGGCACAGTGCTTGGCTTGAATGACCCCCTTCTGTGCTGTAAAATTCTACGACTTGAAGTAATATCATGATGTTTAAATAAACATTAGCGATTTTGCATATTTAGGAAAAAATATGCAAATAAATTTCAGATTATTTCAACTGCAGTGACATATCTAAAGCCAATTTTTGACATTTTAGCAACCTCATGCTCATGATGCTAATTCTCAGATTACCAATTACCTGACAATCATCTGAATATATAATATTGAGACTACATTATTTATTCATGAGTACATGAATATCTCAATAAAATTATGCTCTGCACCTTAGAATGCATGACTTACAGACTGCTCATGTAAATGGGGCTAATGACCCTAACTTGATTAGAAGAAATGTAACTTTTTTGCATTCACTTTAAGTTACAAGCACCAAGAATACAAAAACTTCCTTCCAATGGAACCCACGAGTTTCAACTGTCCAAAATCACCCAACATGCAGCAGACCTCTGTATCCTAGCAACCAGCAAAGATAAGAGTTATAAATCTTTACAGCAATCCCTGCAGGTTAGCAGTGATAGTACGTGCTAGTCAGATAGACTCTTACAAATCTCGAGGAAGAATTTTAAATATAAAAGCAGAGAAAGAGACAGTAACACTTTAGATTTAGTTTGTGGTTAATGCCCCATATTTGTTTAAATGACATGAACCAAAGAACAGGGCCATTACATCCAGGACAAAGCAACCCGCTTGATTGGCATCCCATCCACCACACTAAACATTCACTCCCTTCACCACCGGCGCACCATGGCTGCAGTGTATACCATCCACAGGATGCACTACAGCAACTTGCCAAGGCTTCTTTGACAGCACCTCCCAAACCCGCAACCTCTACCACCTAGAAGGACTGGGGCAGCAGGCACATGGGAACAACACTACCTGCACGTTCTCCTCCATGTCACACACCATCCCGACTTGGAAATATATCGCCGTTCCTTCATCGTCGCTGGGTCAAAATCCTGGAACTCTCTACCTAACAGCATTGTGGGAGAACCTACCCCACGAGGACTGCAGCGGTTCAAGAAGGCGGCTCACCACCACCTTCTCAAGGGCAAGTAAGGATGGGCAATAAATGTTGGCCTTGCCAGTGATGCCCACATCCCATGAACAAATAAAAAAAAATTAGTACAGAGAAAAAAACCAAAGTTTAAATTCCAGAATGGGCCTCAGCCTGAAAATGACTGTTGTAGTAACAGAAGTAATGCTGGGGAAGGTAAATTATTAAATTGGAAAGAAAAATACAAATGTTAGACAGAAAATATATTAAAAATAATTTTTTAAAGTACAGCCTGATATGGATGTGTAGGAAAATAGCAGAAAACAGCAAAATGTTAATTACAAAAGGATTATTTCACAAAAGCACTGCATGGCACACCAAATGACTTTCGCAGTCTAAATGTGAAGATATGATAAATAACACAGAAGAAAACCTCGATCAAATACTTAAAGTAGATACTCGGGCATAATTTGCAAGACACAGTTAAATAATGAAAATAACATAATGGCCCAGATTTTCCTGTGACAGTGAGATCGGTGATGTACACTGTAGGTCCCACTGTCCAGTGCGCTGATCTCGCCCTTGATAACTTCCTCCATATTTTCCTGTTTTACTAATTAGAATACGCCACAGTGAGCATAGCGGCGAATCAGAAGCAGCGCAGCCAACGGCCATTATGTTTATCTCAGCTTTTAATACTTGCAAATAATGACTAAATATTGGAACATGATGAGATTCCTGGCTGTATAGTTGGCACAAGTTTATCTGCTATGTGCTGTGTTATTCTGGCAGATTTGAATTGATAGCGCATTGGACAGGTAATTTTTATTTTCTAATGTACCCACTTTGAGCTCCTTGCAAAGAAAGAAATCAAGAAAATGGTAGAAAATGACAAAGGTTGAATGGGTGTCAGGTCTTGACATATAACAACAATAAAATGAAAGCATGTGTGTTACAAAATCTAATTGGATCCTAGGCAGCAATGAAAATATGGAGCAAAAGTCATATGTGCTGACAAAATGAGTGACTATTTTGTTTGTGGATTAATCTATATCCCACATATAGGCAACCTCGATTTAAGGCACACTACAAATTTCAAAAGGGGCCATCATATCCAAATCTAAAAATATCTGATTTGCCCCAAATATGAGTTTGTAAAGTTAACTTGCACTGGTCAAATTAGGGCTCCTTCAAGAGAAAGAAAGAACCTGCATTTATGTAACACCTTTCACAATCTTAGGTCGTCTCATGGCACTTTACAGCCAATGAAGTACTTTTGAACTATACTCACTGTTGTAATGTAGGGAAACGTGGCAGCCAATTGGCGCACAGCAAGGCCCCACAAACAGCAATGAGATAATGACTAGATAATCGGTTTTAGTGATGTTGTTTGAGGGATAAATATTGGCCATTAGACCAGGGAAAAATCCCCTGTTCTTCTTCGAAATAGTGCAAAGAGATCTTTTACATCCATCTTGGTTCAACATCTCATCCAAAAGATGGCACCTCTGATGTGTTCGCCTAGATTTTGTGCTCAAGTCCCTGGAGTGGGACTTGAACCCATAGCCTGCTCACACAGAGGCAAGAGTGTTACAAATGAGCCACAGCTGATACCAAGTTCTCAGTTTGTTTCAGTATTCCTCACTAGTTTTCGTTAACCCAGGCAAAAAAATCTTTTACCATCGCCTTTCAAAAGAGAAAACTTGTCAGTGATTATTTATCCAACGTTCTTTTCTAGCTTCTTTTTGTAAATTCAGTTGTTTCTGTATGTTCAATATGAAAATTATGAGTGTATTCATGTACAATTGCCACACTTTCAACAGGCAGAACATTTCAAATGCCAGGTCTACAGCTGAAGAAAGGTCTCCTCTCTCTGGTTCTCACGTGTACTGAGAGGCAGAGGGAGTGATTTTCAGTTCAGGTGCTCATTGGGCGGGCGGCAGGGGGAGTGATCACACCACCCACCCAATGGTACCAGTGAGAGGCCCATTCCATTTTCATGGTTGGGTTTCATCACAATACTTCCGGCAAGCAGCCAATGCTCACTGAGCACTGACAGACAGCTTGAGAATTAAGGGGGACGGGTGAAATCTGGCAGCTCTTCCGTGGAGCAGAGCTACAAGTAGGTCCTTAAAGTGGGGGAGGCAATCCAGGATGGAAGAGGGCTACTGAGTGCCTGACAGTGGGTGGAAAGATTTTTGTGGGGCCAGGAGGAATGTTCAGAATTTGTCTCTGATGCTTTATCGAAAATGTCCTTTGAGGACTGACAGCTTTCAAAATATGCAAACAAAATATGCCAAAAAATTAACTAAATTTTTCTAATCTTGTTATGTGTGCGAGCTTGACACAGAAATCCTATGATGTGTTCACCCTGCAGTAACCATAGGAAAGATTCATTTTAATCGCACTTTTCTTTCTTCCTTCACTCAACAGCTCATATAACGTTTTTTTGATTATGAAATGTTTCCTTTTTCCAATCTTACTGCATTATAAAATTGGAAGCATGTGCCAAATTCTAGAGAAACGGTGACAGTCAAATTAACTTATACTCCTTCATGACAGGTGTGTAACTAATGCTTTGCTTCCATTGTGTTCCATTTGGTAATGATTCATGATTGTGGATGTCCCTTCAAGATAAACTTGTCAAAACAACTCTGAAAATAAAGAAAAAATTTCAAAATGGAATTCACCGCTTTTTTCTACATCGAGAGAAATCATTCAGAGCCCTAATTTTCAGTGTAATTTTCAAAGATAATGGTCTCAAATTTGTTACCAGTAGCCTTACCGTTATTTATGTGCGATTTGTACAGCAACTTCAGGGGAGGACAGCTGCGTAGTTAAATGTGAAAATCCGGAAGTTGATGTCCAAGATGTGCCGCTGTTAGTTTTGCAAAAATGGCATCTCACTGTCTGACTCACCATTCAAGTGCATTGAATGGCGTGAAGTTCCTGTACTTGTGTGGCAGATGTGAACTAAACTCGACACAGAACGTTAGGGCCTGTCCATTTCAGTCTAAGTACCCTTTTTAATGGTGTGATAATGATAATTGCTGCCAAATAGCCTCTCTGGCACTGAAAATTAACTATTACAAGTGTGGAGTCTTATTCCTTCAGCTTTTAGTTGTTGGAGATTTAAAAAAACATTTAAGTTATTTTTTTTACCTTTTTCTTTCAGTCACTTTTTTCTCTCTTTCTTAATCCAATCTTTCTTTCCTTCTCTTTATTTCTCTTTCTGTAACTGATTTGACATTGAATTCATTATTCTAACTTACACTTCCTTGTTAAGACCTTACGCTGGTCATTTAACAATCCTTCAATCTGATTGGTTAAGAGATACACAGTTGCTTGCCCTGTTCACACAATTCCCAGGTGCCCTAGCACCGCTCCATTTCCATCTCTTGCAACTTGCAGTGCAAAATATCATGGAGATTAAACGGGCAAGGGCAAGTCTAACTAATGATGGGCACCGTTCGATGACCAGCTACAGCAGATTTTGGGCCATCAAAACAACACAGATTAGTGCAATATTGACATTTAACTTGTTTGTTGCTAAACAAATATAGCCTGTTGCTCCTTATATTAAATTGTACTTAATATTTAAACAAGCAGCAGTCCGTCAACAGAAACTTATCTGCCAAGGTAAATGAAAACAATTAATTACATTAAGAATGCTTTATTAAATTGTCCTAATAATACACTGAAAGATTATGAAAATTAATACAATAGACACTATCTTTTTGGTGTATACCAATGATTTATATTGGCCAGTTTTGCTGTTTATTTTAATGGCTACCATTTAAAATGGAGACTGGGCGTGATTTTCCTGTAGGTAGTTTTGTGAAAATATGAAACCGTGGGGGTAATTTTGATTTTGGTTGATAGTATAAAAATAGCAATATTGATTCAGCCGTCCATCATACATCTCTCCCGATTTTCATTTCCATGGATTTCAAAATCAGGAGAGATGTGTATTGGGTGGCTGAATAGCTATTGCCTGTTGTATGCTATCACCCAAAGTCAAAATTATCCCCTATTAGTGCAGATGAGAGTAAACTGGTCAATCAGAACATACCTGTGATAATGTTGAGTTCACATGTCAAACAGCTAACTTGTCCCTTAACTACTATAAGAGAGAAGAAAGAAAGAACTTGCATTTATATAGCACCTTTCACAACCTTTGAACACCCCAAAGTGCTTAAACAGCCAATGAAGTACTTTTGAGGTATAGTCATTTTTGTAAAATAGGGAAATGCAGCAGCCAATTTGTGCACTGCAAGGTCCCACAAACAGCAACGAGACAAATGACCAGATAATCTATTCTAGTGTCGTTAGTTGAGGGATAAATGTTAGCCAGAACACAGAGAACTCCGCTGCTCTTCTTTGAATACTGTTATTGGAGCTTTTACTTCCACCTGAAAGGGCAGACCGGGCCTCAGTTTAATAACTTATCCAAAAGAGGGCACCTCTAACAGTGCAGTACTCCCGCAGTACTGCACAGAAATGTCAGCCTGGATTACGTGTTCAAGTTTCTGGAGTAGAGTTTGAACCAACATCCTTCTGACTCAGCAATTAGCGGTTTACCATTGAGCCAAGCTTGACATCATAGCCAACAATAAGTTTGGTGATTCTGTTGCAACATACAATATTTCTTTATAATGGTTCCATGAAAATGTTGAAAACCCTGATTTACTCAGAAATGAATCAATCACTTGCAAAATGTTGCTCAGGACATGAGTGCTTTATATGATCCTCATATTACAGGAGGCAATGGGATCAAGCTGCTCTATGAATAGTAATGATCCCGTTTATATGATGACCCCAATATATGGAGTCCCATTGAGCTGATTTTGTGTCAGTATATGACATTTGCTTGCAGAACACTATTTATTGCAGTTTAAATGTGTAGCCAGCTTGGCATTGAAACTGTGGATTAGTTCAAAATCTTTCTATGCTGTATAAAACTTTTTGTGGAACAATGCATTACATTCAATTTCAATCTTACAAAACATTATGAGAAAGAAATAATAGATTATAGTCAGTTTTCAATAGCTGTTGCTTAGTTCAGTAAGAAGATAGTTGCTATGAAAAAGTATCACGGATGCATTTTTTTGTATAAGCTTCTTTACAATTTTTTGGGGCATGTCGTAGTTACTCACACTGCAAAATGGGATGGTAGTGAGATGAAAATCAACCCCACCCCCCCCATCATGTATCAAGTCTATCACATAACATTATGGGTACTGCATATCCTTTATTAACCTACCCAAGCTATATTAAAAAAAATCACAAGAAAACCGACAGAACTTGTCTATTTAAGCAAGTATTAGCTAAAATGCAGTGAATGTGCCATGGTAACAGCTGTACAATTTAGTACAGCAGTATTTTAGTTCGAGTAAAAATACAAATACATCCACAATCTTTTTATTTCTCTTCTGGCCTTTTTTTGAAAAACTCCATTCTAACCTTTCATGAACTATATGGTGCATTACAATTTGCAATATAATATAAAACAGACAGCATTTTTCTGCTTTGCATTGAAAGTGTTTGTTGGCAGCAGATGATGAATTACCAGTTTCGAGGCACTCTGGACTGCCATTGCAGTTTGTATAATTATTACTAAAGTCCTCGAGTGTCTCCATTGACTTGGAAATGAATATATAGAGTATTTCAGAAGTTTCATTAGATTCCTGCAACTGATGTTCTCAAAACATGATGAGTGTGACAAAAATGAATGCTTTAAAGTTTTTATTCAATTCTGCAGCAGTTTATTTAGAATCCAAAAAATCATTTCTTCCACATTGATCTGAGCGTTTGATTAAAAAATATGGAAGTCTGGTAGACTATGGAGCATTTCTCTTATTAAATTAATACTGAATACTCTGCTGAACAATAAGACAGAATTTTAATGTGATATCAGCAATCCCGCAAAGTTATTTTTTCAAAAAGATTGTAGATTGTAAATTTTTAAACCACAATAGTGACATAAACTGCGTATGCTTTGAAATACAATTATTTCACATAATTTAATATTGCTAGACAAATTTACACAACTAATAATCTGGTGTGTTTAGTTGAAAATATGTAAAGAAATAGTTATGTTCACATTATTTACTTAATGCTGCTTTTTGAGTGATAATATGAGCACATTTTTAGACAATACCTTTACTTTAACATTTGACTAGCAAACTAGTTCTTGTCATAGATGGTTTAGATTATCTACTGCTGTGAATAGTGTCGAGGCAGATTCCATCTTCATTTCTGGGAATGTGTTTCCATTCTGACATTACAGATCAGGCAGCAAACCTAGACAGAATAGTAACATATACTTCCAGAAGGCATTCGACAAGGTGCCACATAAAAGATTATTGCTCAAAATAAAGAATCACTGGATTGGGGGTAATATTCTGGCATGGGTGGAGGATTGGTTATCTAACAGGAAGCAGAGAGTTGGGATAAATGGTTCATTCTCGGACTGGCAACCAGTAGCCAGTGGTGTTCCGCAGGGGTCGGTGCTGGGTCCCCAACTCTTTACAATCTATATTAACGATTTGGAGGAGGGGACCGAGTGTAACATATCAAAGTTTGCAGATGATACAAAGATGGGAGGGAAAGTAGAGAGTGAGGAGGACATAAAAAACCTACAAGGGGATATAGACAGGCTGGGTGAGTGGGCGGAGATTTGGCAGATGCAATACAATATTGGAAAATGTGAGGTTATGCACTTTGGCAGGAAAAATCAGAGAGCAAGTTATTATCTTAATGGCGAGAAACTGGAAAGTACTGCAGTACAAAGGGATCTGGGGGTCCTAGTGCAAGAAAATCAAAAGTTTAGTATGCAGGTGCAGCAGGTGATCAAGAAGGCCAACGGAATGTTGGCTTTTATCGCTAGGGGGATAGAATATAAAAACAGGGAGGTATTGCTGCAGTTATATAAGGTATTGGTGAGACCGCACCTGGAATACTGCATACAGTTTTGGTCTCCATCCTTGAGAAAAGACATACTTGCTCTCGAGGCAGTACAAAGAAGGTTCACTCGGTTAATCTCGGGGATGAGGGGGCGGACATATGAGGAGAGGTTGAGTAGATTGGGACTCTACTCATTGGAGTTCAGAAGAATGAGAGGCGATCTTATTGAAACATATAAGATTGTGAAGGGGCTTGATCGGGTGGATGCGGTAAGGATGTTCCCAAGGATGGGTGAAACTAGAACTAGGGGGCATAATCTTAGAATAAGGGGCTGCTCTTTCAAAACTGAGATGAGGAGAAACTTCTTCACTCAGAGGGTAGTGGGTCTGTGGAATTTGCTGCCCCAGGAAGCTGTGGAAGCTACATCATTAAATAAATTTAAAACAGAAAAAGACAGTTTCCTAGAAGTAAAGGGAATTAGGGGTTACGGGGAGCGGGCAGGAAATTGGACATGAATTTAGATTTGAAGTTAGGATCAGATCAGCCATGATCTTATTGAATGGCGGAGCAGGCTCGAGGGGCCGATTGGCCTACTCCTGCTCCTATTTCTTATGATCTTATGATCTTATGATATTCAAGGATAACTGGGTACAGTAAAAGTGTTACACTTTCGGAATGCACATAACCCAAAATATGAGTTGCAAGAATGATGATATACAATTAAGAAAACTGCAAAAAAGTAAGGTAAACAAGTTAAGAGGAATGTGCCTCAAATCATATTCAGTATTTGGTGAGAACAGAAATCAGGCTATTGCAATTTTGATTTAATGTACATTACATCCTTCCTTCTTTTCCTCCAGTTCAGCAAAATGCCAGAGCTTTGAGCCATGCTCATGCATTCAAGGGTTCTCTTCTTAAACTTATCTGCCGTGCTACATCTTTACCCACCATTCAAAAATCTCTTCAAAAATCTTCCTCTTCAACCACTTCTGTGGTCACCTCCCTTAACTCTTGCCAACTCTGGCTTGGTGTCTGACTTCCTTGCAGAGTGCTTTGGGACATCTCTCACTATTGAAAGTACTCCGAAGTGTAAGTTGCTGCTGTTGCTTATTTCAAAATATCCAAATTTGTCTCATTTAAATTTGGCAGCATGCAGATGAAGAGGAAAATTATGTTGGAAAGTAGGTAAATACCATTTTTTATGGTAACTGTTATGTTGTTTCTTTCTTCATGTTTTAAGAATATTAGCTGGATACTAATTGTCTAGTTTGCAGAATCCCTCATGGTCTAGTGTGGATTCACTTTCTCTGCTTGACCATTTGTAAATAGGCATCCAATTTTGTTCTGGTGGTTTTACAGGGAGGGAGTCTGACCCCTGGTAAGCGGGGTGGAGTATGAATTTATTCTTTCTGACAATGTTGGTAATTTTATTAAGGTGATGGGGAGAAGGGCATGATCGATGGCAGTGTATAGGGGAATATATCTCCATTTGTCCAAAGGTGTAGTTGAAGGGATGCATCTCTGTTTTATGAGGGAAGGGGGTACTAAGGAGATTTGCACACTGGTTGATAAGATTGGGTCTTTCTCTTCATGAATAGACAATTTTAGGGCCTTTAGAGTTGAAGCCTTATGAGAGGGGGAAACTTGCATGAGGATTTTTTCCACATAATTTATCTCCAGAAGTAGCTTACTGACAAGAATTGCAAGAATTTGGAATTATTTTTTGGTTTTCAAACAGTTCATATATTGTGTAAACTTGTTTATTCTTTTTAGCACCTTACTGTCTTTTTATTTCTGTATATTATTTCATCTGCAAATAAATTTGACCAAGTAGTTTTAGTCTGCATGCTTTGTGGTCTGGCCATGTGAACATAAGAACATAAGAAATAGGAGCAGGAGTAGGCCAATCGGCCCCTCGAGCCTGCTCCGCCATTCAATAAGATCATGGCTGATCTGATCCTAACCTCAAATCTAAATTCATGTCCAATTTCCTGCCCGCTCCCCGTAACCCCTAATTCCCTTTACTTCTAGAAAACTGTCTATTTCTGTTACAAATGTATTTAATGATGTAGCTTCCACAGCTTCCTGGGGCAGCAAATTCCACAGACCTACTACCCTCTGAGTGAAGAAGTTTCTCCTCATCTCAGTTTTGAAAGAGCAGCCCCTTATTCTAAGATTATGCCCCCTAGTTCTAGTTTCACCCATCCTTGGGAACATCCTTACCGCATCCACCCGATCAAGCCCCTTCACAACCTTATATGTTTCAATAAGATCACCTCTCATTCTTCTGAACTCCAATGAGTAGAGTCCCAATCTACTCAACCTCTCCTCATATGTCCACCCCCTCATCCCCGGGATTAACCGAGTGAACCTTCTTTGTACTGCCTCGAGAGCAAGTATGTCTTTTCTTAAGTATGGAGACCAAAACTGTATGCAGTATTCCAGGTGCGGTCTCACCAATACCTTATATAACTGCCTTATATAATATGATGGGCTTCCCACATCATCTCCAGGGAGCAACATACCCTGAGAAGGGATTAATTAATTGTTAAACCTCAAAAAATTGAATTACACACGGTGGTGGATAAAGGCACGGGTTTTGGATCATAAGAAACCCATATGAGCTAACTTGCTTTCCTTCATGATTGGTTTGGTTTGGTTAGTTTAGAACTACATCATATGATATGTATATGAGATCATTAAACCTGTCTGAGCTAATCTATCCAGTTTAATATAGGCACCATTGTGACTTCTAACTGTATATTGAATGAATCAAAGGTTTTGTCTCCACGACTATAGCCAGAAGATTATTTCAAGCGTTGATCACCCTCTGGAAATGTTCTTCCTGATATCTATCCTAAAATATTCTTTCACCAGCTTTAGCCTATGTTCCCGTGTTTTAGTGTTGGCTTACCTTGAAGTGATTTTTGTCATTTAATATCTTGTAAACTTTTTTAAGCTCCCTCCTTAATCATCTCCTTTAAGGTTAAATAGTTCCAGTTAATCCAATCTTTCCTTGTAACTCAACTCTTTGATGCCAGCTATCAGCCTCCATGACTTGCATGTTTCCCTTATTTCTTGGTGACCAAAATTGAACATGGTATTCAAAGTTTGCACTGCAAAATTTTAGCATGACAATTTTTAATATACTTAACTGATATAGCAGTATAATGCAACATCGTGTTTGCTTTGTTTTTTGGCATTGTTTATTAACTCTTCCAGTTTTGTGATATATGTACCTTTTGAACAACTTTATATATAAACAATAATTCTATTAATTTGGTAGTTATTTTTAGGATTGTTGGTTATACAGATTTGTGCTTATAACTATACAATTCAAAGTCTTGTTATCAATGATCACTGTGCTCATTGGTTTTTGATCATTAACTTTATTGATATAAATCTGTATAAACACATGTGTTTCAGCCAATACTGCCAAAAGCATAAACTCATCTAATTGCATCTCCATGTGGTCATGCTTATGGGTGAGTATTTAAAACATCCAAGAAAGCATATGTCTGAAGTTTAGCGGTGTGTTGGCAGAAGAGAAGGGCATAATTTTCAATTGTTGAAAACTGTAGCTCTTTGGTGCTTTGCAAAAGTAAATTATTCCTGATTTATTGCAGGAAGCAAAGATTATACTGCAAGATTGAAAATATATAGAGAAACAATGCTTTATCTCATATAAAACATGATGAAGGTATAATAATAATAATAAAAAGAGAATATATAAGAGTAAAGTTGCACTTTTGTTGAGTTTGATTTGACTAGCACACCGATACGTGAATTGGGCATGGAGGAATATTGGGAACATGGTATATCATCTGTGCTGACCTCTGTGCTCAATCCTCTAATCTGAGCTCCTGCTGAGTGAGGCTCCATGGCAGGAGTGCATCGTCACAAAACCTACCCTTTAATTCTACTAAAAGGTGAAGGAACTAAATGGCCAAAGAAAAATTGAAAGAATATGCAAATCAAAAGATGCTTAAACTAGTTAGAAAGGCCATAAACAGAGTAGACTAAAAATTTGGGAAAACAAATAATGACAAAGCTAGATTAGATAGAAAGGTCAGAAGTTATGGAAGTGATGTGGGGGTGGAGGTTTAGCTCAGACAGCTAGGTTGAGTTATGATAATTTCTTAGGGCTTTTAAGATTTTTATCTTCCTACACTTATAATTATAAGTTGCTGCTTATATTTGTCCTATGCTGCAGTATGGCCATGCATGGTGAGCATTTAATGGGTTGATTCTGACATGGCAGGACTGTACAGGATAAACTTCTAAGAATGCTCAGATGGATTGCACAAAATGAGTTACAGGTTGTAAGTGCACACTTTGTGGCTTGCAAACTTGGGATAGATATTTAACATAGAAAGTTGTACTGCAGCTTTACCTTAGCAGCTTGCTCCAGATCAGTTATCTTCTCCACGACTGTTATATTTTTGGGGTTTTATACTAGATATGTCCTTCGGTTCAGCATCACTCCCATCGGTGGACCTTGCACCCCTCTTGACCATTTAGTTTGGTAAATTTAACCAGTCTCAAGAACCTTTGCCACTGTACCCTGACTTACTGGAATATATCACTGCTGCCATGTGATGTCTTCAAATTGGTGGGTAGAAGAATGTATACTCAAAATATTGTGGCTCAGGTATAAACCAACAGAAAAACAGAAAAATGTATTTAACATCAAACAGGTAAATGAACAGTATTTAGTACAAACAGTATATTTACAACAATTATCAAATTTACTATTATCCTTGAAATGTTGAAATAAGGTGCTTCCCTTGCGTCGACTCTCGACATAAAATTGATTCTTGAAATACAGAAATTCAATAGTTACATGGCAAAAATATTACCATGGAACCTCTGTCTAGCTCAGTATTTCTGTTAGCTTCAGACTGACTGTTGACGAGGAGAAAGTCAACCACAGATATATCATTGAAAATTCTTTGAAGATATGCTGAAATAAAAGACACTAAAAGTGTGTTTCTCTCAATTAGATAGACAGATTGTCAGTTATGTTGGATATTTGAATTGACTGGAGTGAACTGATTTATTGATTTGTGCCCAAGACTTCAAATGAGCTGTTAGAAGGGTCACCATTGGACCACTATGGCAGCAATCAAACCACATACACCAAGGCTTTCCTGAAATGTACTTGTCTTGGCTTTGTCCTGAAATTGAGAAGAATAACATAAGATGTGTATTTTATACAATTTGCGGAAACAGCTACAAGTAACAGCTACAAGTAACTGTGTGATCTTCCAACACACTCAGTGGGTTGTGCAATGCTGCACCAGGATCAATTAGGCTGATGATCAGCACTTAGATGGATCCAACATGCATTTAAATCCTTGCATTTGTACAAGGGAGAGTTAACTCGGGATTAGCGCAATCCTATTCCTGTCAAATGGAAGCTGCCAGAGTAAGAACGAACCAGGTGCAAGGAGTGTATATCATAACCAGCACAAACTAACCTAATAAAGAATCTAATAAAGACAAACAGGTACATTAAGTCCTGCAACAGCTTGATTCTGTCTGCAATCTGCTCCCACACTTGATTAACAGTCTGTTTTGAGCAGGGTGTTCTTCCGTTCCATGCAGGACAGACGTCCTTTCCCACGCTTCATGAATAAGGACTCCTTGCACCTGGTTCGTTCTTACTCTGGCAGCTTCCATTTGACAGGAATAGGATTGCGCTAATCCCGAGTTAACTCTCCCTTGTACAAATGCAAGGATTTAAATGCATGTTGGATCCATCTAAGTGCTGATCATCAGCCTAATTGATCCTGGTGCAGCATTGCACAACCCACTGAGTGTGTTGGAAGATCACACAGTTTACACATGTTGCTAAAAACAGTAATATCAGGGGTTATTGGGCAGGTGAAAATTCTGTGAATGAAGTATAGTAACCCAGCAATAATAGCACACTAACTGCAATTTCTGGGCTAATGGGTCTTAATACCAGAATCACTGGCAAGTTGCTTCTGTAGCATGAAACAAGAGGGGTTATTTAATTTCAGATGTTTTCTCAACTCTTGACAGCTTGTAGACTGCTGAATGATTTGAGAATAATAGGTGAGCAGGCCAAAAAAAATGAAGAGGAGTGTATCTATGCATCACAGACTATGAGAAAACATTTGACAGAATGAAGCATGCAAGATTAATAGATGTCCTGCAAAAGAGTTAGAATTGATGATAAAGACTTTTTGGAAATCTACTGGGAACAACAAACAGCAGTGAGCATTGATAAGTTAACAAAATGAACATGGATCAAAAGGGGAGAGAGTCGAGGAAGTGTTATATTATCTATCTTTTCAACATATCCTATGAATTCATTATGACAGACAGGGTGGATATCTTAGAAGTTGGTTCACGATCAATGCAAAATTAGTAAATAACTCACGGTATGCTGATGGTACAGTCCTGGTTGTAGTGTACAAAAGAATGATTACAAGAGATTATTGAGAAAGTAAATCACATAAGAATAGAATATAGATTGAAAATAAATGTTAAGAAATCTGTGGTAATTGCAAAGAAAGAGAACCTCCCAGATATTGACCTTAGAGTGAATATTATTGAAATAGAGCACTAGATAAAATTTCTCATTTAAGTAAAGAAAAAAAGAGAACTTGCATTTAAATAGTGCCATATGTCGTCCTCTTTAATTTCATAATGAGATGTAGGCCACATTTTACACAATTGATGAGCATGTGATATTTTTTCCTCCCATTTATCCTAATACATTGTCATTGAGTGATGTGATAAAAATCTATATTGATCTTATGATTATTTCAGGAATAATGGGATTGAACAGAAATATATTATATATATATATAAAAAGTAACATCCTCAGAATGACCCAAAATGCTAATTGGTCAAATTTGCAGACAACACCAACTTAGGGGGAGCAGTGGAATCAAAGGAGGCAGCCTAGAAATTATAGAATTAGTTAAATGTATGAGTGGGCCAAGCAATAGCAGATACAATTTAACGCAGATAGCAATGGGTACTGGCTAGAAAGGTAATGTTAGGATGAGGGGAAGTACTGAGTGAGGTGTCCCATGGCTCGGTGTTGGGATCACTGCAGTTTCTAATTTACACCAACGACTTAGATTCTGAATCTCAGTGCAAATTGGCTAAATGCTGCAGATGCTGCCAAATTAGAAGGGGCACTGGAATCAAAGGAGGCAGCCCAGAAATGACAGAATAAGCTAACCAAAATATGTGATTGGGATAAACAATGGCAGATTAAATTTAATGCATGCAAGTGTCACATATATGAAGGAATAATGGGCTACCTGCATATTTTATGAATGTGTTAAAATCACTAAGGGTGAAGTTGAACAAGACATAGGAATCTTGGCAGATACAATCATCAACACGTCCAACTAAGCCAGAACAGAAATCAACAAATCCAACAGAATGTTGAACTACATAGCCAAAGCAGTAGAGTAAAAGTCAGAGGAAGTTGTCATCAAACTGTACAGCTGGACAGACCACACCTTGAGTACTGCGTCCAGATCTGATCACTGAGAAACAAGGTAGACATTCAAGTGCTGGAGGCAATCATGCAGACGAGACCCTGGCGCCAGAATCTCCCGGGCCTTAAGCCACGAGGGGTCAGACGCCTCCCCGGTCACTCTGATCACGCTCCTCATTAATTGCTGCCCTAGTGTCAGAGGTCTGAGTTCTGAGCAAAGACTTGAAAGACTTGGGCTTTTCAGCCTGCAAAGGACACATCTGAGAGCTGATCTTATAGATGTATATGATATTAAATAGTCTGGAAAAAGTTTATCCAGAACACTACTTTAAATTAAACTGTGGGAGTAGGACAAGGTGACAGGGGTTCAAAATTGTAAAAGGTCATTTTGGACTGATAGCAGAAAGTTCTTCTGATCAAGAGTGATCAACACTTGGAATTGACTCTTATATAGAGATGTGAGGGTAAATTTTAACCCCCAAGAACAGGTGGATTGGGGGCGGCTGGGAGGTTAAAATAACAGCATTTTAGAGTGGGACCGCGTCCTGGCTCCAACTCACCCACTTCTGGGTTTAACCCAGGCAGATTTCTGTGCATGTGCACAGCAGACAATAGGAAGTCCCGCCCCCGCTTAAAGTTGGCGGGCCGATACTTAAAAGTGTAATGTACTTCATTGAGATACTTGAGGTACTTAATATTTTGTGTATTGGACACTTAAAACAAATATAACCTTACATGGTCCAGTTTCTCATCGCTTCACATCAGGTGAAAGCAGGCAGGAAGGGCCGGATCCATGAGGTGTGTGACTTTATTGCACTGCTTGTGGGCCCAGAGGAGCAGGAGTGATTCATCCAGGCCCAACAAGCTCATCTGGCCGACAGGAACCCCGGGATCAGTCACCACCTCCCCCCCCCCCGCCGATCTGCGATGCTGACTGGACCCCCCAATGTCATTGCTTGCTGCCCCCCCCCGAAGTCGTCCAAGTCACCTCACCTCCACCCACCCCGCTCTCCAATTTTTTCCAAGCCCGATGATCTCTCTCACCCTCTCGGCCCCCTCTCTGATTTGCAGCTCCTTTCACTGCCGACAGGCAGCCAGTCTGTCAATCTGACTGCCTGGCGCGTGGGAAACCTGAAAGCTCAAATAATCGCATTCAATTGAGTTGTGATCGCAGATTGCGACGCACTCAATTCGCTTCCGGGTTCCCCACATGAATATCTGCGGACGAGTGAGCTACCCGGCTCCTAGTAAAAATTATGCCTGTGGAGGCAAAAACCCTAGAATAGTTTAAGAAACAATTAAATGCAGCAATGGTGGAAAATGTAGTGTGATTTTGGATGGATGTATTAAGATGGGTCAAATGGTCTTCCTTATCTAA
Organism: Heptranchias perlo; assembly: GCF_035084215.1. Lineage (NCBI taxonomy): Eukaryota > Metazoa > Chordata > Chondrichthyes > Hexanchiformes > Hexanchidae > Heptranchias > Heptranchias perlo. The sequence continues at coordinate 89,219,048 of NC_090327.1, forward strand.
GTATCTTGTGAACAAATGCTATACTGATTGATAATCCTAATCTGTTCACTCTGTCTCAATAAACAACTTTTGCATTTGTATTCAGATTTGACTTGGACTTGGTAACTAAAAAGCCACATAGAGAGATTTGGTCAGTGAGAGTCTCCAATTACAGTAGAGAATGGTACCACTAATATATTACACACAGTGCACTTCTGATCCCACCAAAGCCTAGACTTTTTTTTCTGGGATTCAGCTTCTAAGGAGAAGTATAAGTATGACACATACAAAGGTGGGTGAGGGTATGCCTGGAGATTTAAAAATACCAGAATTCTAATTGGATGTATGAGGTAGATATGCAATACCCATACTGCTGATTCTAATTGGGTGAACATGACGTACATTATTGAGAGCTGAGGCCTGCTATGCATCCATTGCACATAGACTGGGATAATGCAATGGGGAAGCGCCAATGGCACAGAAAGTCTGTGCACCAGGCTTGCTCATTAAGGCCTCAAAATGGTCATTGCCTCATAATGCAGACTCGGTACCAGTGTAAAATGGCTGCTGCATGTTTGGCCCATTCAGCCCTGTTGGTTCCTATTCTTTACAGGTGAGTCTGCTTGGGTAGTTGCATTAGGTTAACCCAGCAATTTCATTGTTTATTTAATGGTGTTCTTGAGTGTCATTCTTGCAACTTTCACATCTTCTTGAAGCTGTACCCCATCTGCCATCTGTGGGTGTTAGCAAAGAGAATGGTAAATTATCTCCACCTAAATATCACATCGGCCATTCCTCTCTATTTGTTCTGGATGAAAAAGGGCAGGATCAGAAAAGTCATGTTGTGCAGGCTGGCCTCAGCATCCAAGGCAATTGCAACCTTATCCACTTTATACAATCTTAGCCTGCAAAGAGTCACTGCCATTGAATAGGGGTAGAAGAAAGGAACCTACATCAATTAGCGACATAAGCAAGCTCCAACCATCCTTAAAAATGCAGCATGCAGGTATAGAATCATAGTATCATAGAAAATTTACGGCACAGAAGGAGGCCATTCGGCCCATCGTGTCCGCACCAGCCGAATCCCACTTTCCAGCACTTGGTCCGTAAGTTATGGCACTTCAAGTGCATATCCAAGTACTTATTAAATGTGATGAGGGTTTCTGCCTCTACCACCCTCTCAGGTAGTGAGCTGCAGACCCCCACCACCCTCTGGGTCATTTTTTTTTCCTCAGCTCCCCCCAATCCGTCTAACAAACACTTTAAATCTATGCCCCCTGGTTATTGACCCCTCCGCTAAGGTCCTTCCTATCCATTCTATTTAGGTCCCTCATAATTTTGTACACCTCAATTAAATCACCTTCTCTGTTTCAAAGAAAACAACCCCAGCTTATCCAATCTTTCCTCATTGCGAAAATTCTCCAGTCCTGGCATCATCCTCGTAAATCTCCTTTGTACCCTATCTAGTGCAATTACATCCTTCCTGTAATATGATGACCCAAACTGTACGCAGTACTCAAGCTGTAGCATAGCCTCCCTGCTCTTGTATTCTATGCCTCGGCTAATAAAGGAAAGTATCCCATATGCCTTCTTAACCACCTTATCTACCTGTCCTGCTACTTCAGGGATATGTGGACTTGCACTCCAAGGTTCCTCTGTTCCTCTACACTTCTCAGTATTCTCCCATTTATTGTGTATTCCCTTGCCTTGTTAGCCCTCCCCAAATGCATTATCTCACACTTCTCCGGATTGAATTCCGTTTGCCACTTTTCTGCCCACCTGACTAGTCTATTGATACCTTCCTGTAGTCTACAGCTTTCCTCCTCACTATCAACCACACAGCCAATTTTTGCATCATCTGCAAACTTCTTAGTCAAGCCCCCTACATTTAAGTCCAAATCATTAATATATACCACAAAAAGCAAGGGACCTAGTACTGAGCCCTGCAGAACCCCACTGGAAACAGCCTTCCAGTCACAAAAACACCCGTCGACCATTACCCTTTGCTTCCTGCCACTGAGCCAATTTTGGATCCAACTTGCCACTTTCCCTTGGATCCCTTGGGCTTTTACTTTTTTGACCAGTCTGTCATGTGGGACCTTTTTAAAAGCCTTGCTAAAATACATCAAACGCGCTATCCTCATCGACCCTCCTTGTTACCTCCTCAAAAAATTCAATCAAGTTAGTCAGACACAACCTTCCCTTAACAAATCCATGCTGACTGTCCTTGATTAATCCATGCCTTTCTAAGTGATGATTCATGCTGTCCCTCAGAATTGATTCCAATAATTTGCCCACCACCAAGGTTCGACTGACTGGCCTGTTATTACTCGGTCTATCTCTTTCTCCCTTTTTAAACAATGATACAATGTTAGCAGTCCTCCAATCCTTCGGCACCATACCTGTATCCAGGGAGGATCGGAAAATGATGGTCAGAGCCTCCGTTATTTCCTCCCATGCTTCTTTTAACAGCCGGGGATACATTTCCTCCAGGCCTGGTGATTTATCGACTTTTAAAGATGCTAGTCTCCTTAATACTTCCTCTCTCACTATGTTTATCCCATCCAATATTTCACACTCATCCTCCTTAACTATAATGTCTGCACCGTCCTTTTCTTTTGTGAAGACAGATGCAAAGTATTCATTAAGAACCATACTAACATCTTCCGCCTCCACACAAAGGTTGCCTTTTTGGTCTCTAATAGGCCCCACTCTTTCCTTAGTTATCCTCTTGCTCTTAATGTATTTATAAAACATCGTTGGGCTTTCCTTGATTTTGCTAGCCAATATTTTTTCATGCCCTCTCTTTACTTTCCTAATTTCCTTTTTAATTTCACCCCTGCACTTTTTATACTCCTCTAGGCTTTCTGTAGTATTGAGCTCTCGGTGTCTGACATAAGCTTTCCTTTTTTGCCTTATCTTACCTTGTGTGCTCCTTGACATCCAGGGGGCTCTAGATTTGGCTGTCCACCCTTTTTCTTTGTGGGAACATGTTTACTCTGCACACCTTGAATCTTCCCCTTTAATGCCTCCCACTGCCCTGACATTGATTTACCTTCAAGTGGCTGTTTCCAGTCCACTTTTGCTAAATCACTTCTCAGCTTAGTAAAATTGGCCTTTCCCCAATTGAGAACTTTAACACCTGTTCTATCCACAACTATGTTTTCCACAACTATGCTGAAACTAACTGAATTATGATCACTATCAGCAAAATGCTCTCCCACTGATACTCTTTCCATTTCCCAGTTTCATTTCCTAAAACCAAATCCAGAACTGCCCCCTCTCTTGTTGGGCTTGCTATGTACTGGCTAAAAAAATTTCCTGAATGCATTTTAAGAATTCTGTGCCCTCTGTACCCTTCACACTGATTGTATCCCAGTTAATATTAGGGTAGTTGAAATCCCCTACTATTATTGCCCTATTGTTTTTGCACATCTCAGAAATTTGCCTACATATTTGCTCTTCTATTTCCCTTTGACTGTTTGGGGGTCTATAGTACACTCCCAGTACTGTGACTGCCCCTTTTTTTCCCCTTAGCTCAACCCATATGGCCTCATTTGATGATCCTTCTAACATATCATCCCTCCTCACAGCTGTAATTGTTTCTTTAACCAAAATTGCCACCCCCCCTCCTTTTTTATCCCCCTCTCTATCACGTCTGAAAACCCTGCAACCAGGAACGTTGAGCTGTATCTTGTATGAGCTATGTGCTTGGTGTTTGTTCTTTTGTCACATTTATGGGTCACGGGGAAAACACATTGACATGGCAGCAATAGAGTGCAGTGCTAAAGCATGTCATTGCTTATGCGCTTGGAAAGTATGTGAAGAGTTGCCAGAATGTTATGCATTCTTCCTCTGTGTTTCTCCACCAAGCTTACACTGAAGTGCTGTTAAGATGCAATGCAAGGCAACATTTTAAAATTAAGCTAAGTTACCATGGCGATCTTTCAGAGGCAGCAAATTTCTTTCTCCTTTGCTCACTGGATGTGGTCACAGATGAGATGGCGTTCAATCTTTCTTCTACATCCATCCAAGTTTCTCTCTCGCTAATCTTCAGAGGGTGATGCCCCTCTGCTCTAAGAGGAGCACACTTCCCTCCAGCAGCTCCTGCAGCACAACCTCGAAAGTTCATCCTTTCATCATTTTGGTCATGCTGCAGTTATTTCTACCCATCAGTAGCAATACAGCTTTAAGAGCTGCTGGTGCAAGGTAACGTGCTCTTTTACTTCCTGCACAATGTGCTGGGAGCTCTGTGATATAATGCAAAGAAACTGACTTCATGATAATAGCACAAGGTCGGTCAGCTCATGACGCAATATGTTTACATCTGTTCACAAATATCAATGCTTCTGCTGCCATAATGCTATGACTGAATTATCGTCCTCCACATCTTCTTGGCGGCTAAACAACAGGGACGTTTATCTTCAAAATGCATTGAAAACTCTTATGTCAAGCTCATTCGAAAAGTGTCAATATTTACCTGTAGTATTTGTTTCACCTGTAGGTGGCATTGTGAATGCCAAATAATATCAAAAGACCTGTCACGTAACATTAGCTGAAGAACACTTTACTGTATTTTGGCTCTGAGAGTCAACATGTGTATAAGCATACAATTGCATTACAAAGCCATTGGGTGGCAGTACAGGAATATGTACACCTTTAGCACAGAGTCTCAAGGATGAAAGGATGAAAGGAAGCTTGATCAATTGTAAAGATTCTTCAAAGTAAACTAATGGGAATTTCAATGTTTTTATGAAAATTCCTTTCCTTGCCTTGAAATACCTCTCTGCCCTCCTTGAAGAATTACTCTGGGGCAGATCATCACACTTTAGGTCCCATTTGGATCCGAGAAAGACAAATCAGAATATTTTCTTGATGCTGAGAAACTAGGAGCTGTGGAAGAGTAAAGAGATTTGGGTGTCCATGTGTGCAGATCGCCAAAAGTTAGTGCACATGTATAAAAGTAATTAAAGGGACTAATGGAATGTTGACTTTTATCTCAAGGAGGTTGGAATTCAAAAGTGAATTCAAATGTTTCAGTTGTATAGAGTTTTGGTCAGACTCGATCTAGAGTACTGCATTCTGTTATGGCTATTGCATCTCAGGAAAGATACATTGACCTTAGAGTGGGTACAGCACAGATTCACCAGAATAATACCAGAGGTTATAAGGACAGGTTGCATAAATTTGTTTTGTATTCCATGAGTTTAGGAGGCTGACAAGTGATCTAATCAAGGTCTTTAAAATGATAAAGGGATTTGATAGGTTAGATGGAGAGAAACTATTTCCTCTGGTAGGGGAATTCAGAACAAATGGGCATAAACTTAAAATTAGAGCTAGGCCATTTAGCAGTGAAATCAGGAAGCACTTTTTCACACAAATGGTAGTGGAAATCTGGAACTCTCCACAAAAAGGGGTGACTGAGATCGATAGACTTTTGTTAGATAAGGGTATCAAGAAATATGAAGCAAAGGTGGGTAAATGGAGTTGAGGTACAGATCGGCCATGATCTAATATAATGGTGCAACTTGTTTGAGACTGGCCTACTCCTGTACGAACGTTCCTATGATGTCTCTTCTTGGCTATCTTCTCAGTTGTTGTTCTCTACATCATGGTGTCTACATTGGCTCACTCACTGAGACCATTCCAACCCACCGCTGAGAGCTATTAATAGCTAACCCCCTTCCCCCGCTCTGCTGTGAACATTTATCACCTTTCTACCCTCTACTGAGAGCTTCTAAAGCCCTTTGCCCGCTCAGATCAATTACTTGCACTAGCTCCCCTTCCATCCCACCTCTCTGCCAGGCCCTCAGCACTCTACCTCTCCCTTCGCTGACCCTGTCCGCCCTTTTCCTCATACCCCTCCTCTCCTTATTCTCCACATCTCCCGCCTCCTACTCCTATCTCCCTCCACTTCCCCCCTCCCCTGTCTCTTCCTCTTACCTCACCCCACTCTCCTTCCTCCTCTTCCAATCCATCTTTCCCACACTCTCCTTTCCCATCTTATCCTCCTTCCCTCTCCTCTCCCACCCTTCCTCTCCTCTATCTCTTCCTCTTCCCTACCCCTCCTCTCTTCTTTCTTCCCCTCCCTCCCATCTGCCTCTTTCTCTCTTCCTCTGTAGACCACAGAGTGCTGAATAAGTTGTAATTTGTGGCTGGCTTTCCAATGGTTCAAGAAACACTTGACAGAACTCATGTCCACTCAAAGCTCCCCCTGAAAGCCCCCTCCATTTTATGAACAAAAAGGGCTTCCATTTATCAGTGTTTAGTGTTCTTCAAGTGTAGCAGACTTCAGTGAATGTCCACTCAAAATCATTTCTTTATTCACCAAAATACTTTGATCCAAGTTATGTTTGGTAACAAGTTTTCTCCAAGAAGAGCATCTGCACCTGCTGTCAACCACAGGGAGCGATTTTCATCCCTGTTTTCAGATGGGAATGGGTGATACCATGCTGATCACGCGAGTTCATAAATCATGCCCCATTCCCACTGACGCCCGGACCATTGCCATTTTAGGGGCCATGAAATAGATAAATCATCCTCCCGTCGAAAACAGGTGGGAGCTTCATTACCCAATGTAAATCGGGGTCCTATGATGTCATTGGGATCCCAATGACATTTTATAATATCAATGAGCCAGGTGTGCGCTGCCTCGTGGTACTGGGCATATTGCGGCCTATCTAGTGGTCCTTAAAGGGACTGCTGCAGGACGACGACAACAACGACGACAACAACAACTTGCATTTATATAGCACCTTTAACGTAGTAAAACGTCCCAAGGTACTTCACAGGAGTGATTATTAAACAAAATTTGACACTGAGCCACATAAGGTCAAAGAGGTAGGTTTTAAAGAGCGTCTTAAAGGAGGAGAGCAAAGTAAAGATGCAGAGAGGGTTAGGGAGGGAATTCCACAGTTTAGGGCCTAGGCAGGTGAAGGCATGACCGCCAATGGTGGAGTGATTAAAATCGGGGATGCGCAAGAGGCAAGAATTGAAGAAGCGCAGAGATCTCAGAGGGTTGTAGGGCTGGAGGAGGTTACAGAGATAGGGAGGGACAAGGCCATGGAGGGATTTGAAAACATGGATGAGAATTTTAAATCGAGGCATTCCTGGACCGGGAGCCAATATAGGTCAATGGGCACAAGGGTGATGGGTGAACGGGACTTGGTTTATGGAGGGTGGGAGATGGGAGGCCAGCCAGGAGAACATTGGAATAGTCAAGCCTAGAGGTAACAAATGCATGGATGAGGGTTTCAGCAGCAGATGAGCTGAGGCGAGGCGGAGACGGGCAATGGTACAGAGGTGGAAGTAGGCGATCTTGGTGATGGAGCGGATATGTGGTCGGAAGCTCACCTCAGGGTCAAATAGGACGCCAAGGTTGCGAACGGTCTGGTTCAGCCTCAGACTGTGGCCAGGGAGAGAGATGGTGTCGGTGGCTAGCGAACGAAGTTTGTGGCGAGGACCAAAGACAATGGCTTTGGTCTTCCCAATATTTAATTGGAGGAAATTTTTGCTCATCCAGTACTGGATGTCGGACAAGCAGTGTGGTGAATCAGAGATAGTGGAGGGTTCGAGGGGGGTGTGATGAGGTAGAGCTGGGCGTCGTCAGCGTACATGTGGGACCTGACGTGATGTTTTTGAATGATGTCACCGAGGGCAGCGTGTAGATGAGAAATAGGAGGGGGCCAAGGATAGATCCTTGCAGGACTCCAGTGGTAACGGTGTGGGAACTGGAAGAGAAGCCATTGCAGGTGATTCTCTGGCTATGACTGGATAGATAAGAATGGAACCAGGCGAGCACAGTCCCACCCAGCTGGATGACGGAGAAGAGGTGTTGGAGGAGGATGGTGTGGTCAACTGTGTCAAAGGCTGCAGACAGGTCAAGAAAGATGAGGAGGGATAGTTTACCACGGTCACAGTCACAAAGGATGTAATTTGTGACTTTGATAACAGTTGTTTCAGTACTGTGGCAGGGGCGGAAACCTGATTGGAGGGATTCAAATATGGTGTTGCAGGAAAGATGGGCACGGATTTGGGAGGTGACAACACGTTCAAGGACTTTGGAGAGGAAAGGGAGGCTGGAGATGGGGTGGTAGTTTGCAAGGTCAGAGAGGTTGGGGTGGTTTTTTTGAGGAGGGGTGTGATGATGGCAGATTTGAAGGGGAGAGGGACAGTACCTGAGGCGAGGGAACCGTAAACAATATCTGCTAACATGGACAAAGTAAGGGAAGTTGGGTGGTCAGCAGTTTGATGGATATAAGGTCGAGGGAACAGGAGGTGGGTCTCATGGTCAAGATGTGCTTGAAGAGGGCATCAGGGGAGATAGGAGAGAAACTAGAGAAAAATGCAAATTTAGTGTCGGGGGAGGGGTGAACCTCAGGGGAAGTTTGGCCTGGTGGGCTTGGGGAAGGGAGCGAAGTGGCAGAGGCAGCTGAACAAATGGTCTCAATATTAGTGACAAAGCAGTCCATGAGCTCCTTGCACTTGATGTTGGAGGATGCAGGGGAGAGGTGTTTAAGAAAATAGTTTATAGTGGAGGAGAGAAGCTGGGGGTTATTTTTGCATTCCAGGATGATCCTGGAATAGTGGGCAGTTTTAGCAGAGGAGAGCAGTACTCAATAGTGCTATATGTGGACCAACCAGATCTAGCGATGAATGGCTAAACCAATTGTCTGCCATAAACGTTCAAGTCTGCATCCCTTGGACTTAAGGGAGCGGAGATGGGGCCGTACCAGGGGGAATGGGCAGGTTGAGAGAGAGTAGTGGTTTTAATGAGGACAAGGGCATCAAAGGTGGAGGTGAGAGTGTGATTGAGCAGATCGGTAGTTGCAGAAATGTCATGGTGAATGGAAGACCAAAGGCGACACAGTTGGGAATTTGAAAATGCCATTGTAAATGACTTGGGGGAGAGCTTTTTGCGGGGGCAAACACAGAAGGAAGTGGGATTCGGGAAGGGGAGGGGGATATGGGTGGAGAGGGATACAAGGAAGTGATCAGAGAACACTCCAAAAAACTTTTTAAAAGGGTTTTAAATGACTTTTATGGAGCCTTGAGGATTATTAATGCTCTTTGTGGCTCCACAACAATCACTTTCCCCCTAATTTGCCTCTTTCCCTCCCCCCGAACCTTTTACTTAACTATCCTGGCCTGGCTCCATGAAGGAGCCACCAAATTCCACACCGTTCACCATCGATGAGCTGCTGCAAGTAGCTCAGTGATGGAACTCAAATGTGGCTCGACCATAAAGATGGTTCTGGCCTCCGATCCACCCGCCTGGTGGAAGCAGTCACTTCAAAATTGAACCCCCAATATCAGGACAATTTAATATTGTACCAAACATCTTTTCATCCTCTATCTTCATGACAATGCTGAAGCAGGTAAAGTGTGGGCAGCATGCTTGCAGCCAATAACCTCTCAGCTTCATATTCTCCTTACCCTGACGATGGTTTTTTTTCTATAATGGTACAATATAGGATATCATTGGAATAAGTTCCAGCTTGGAAGAAAAAGTCAGCATGGAAGAAATGGCTTGTAAAATATATTCAGAATACGCTGTATGAGATAGGAAAGTACTGGCAAAATTAAAATAGGCTTGTTGCTCGTACTGTGCAAAGTCAGCATTTCATAGTGCTGGAAAGAAAATAATCCTGTGCTTCTGGTATTAATGATGATGATGCATACAATTCAAGCAAATATTGTTACAGGTGTAGAGAGAAAATAAGGGGCTCGATGTTAGCAGGGCTGCGGGTTCGTGGCAGGGGGGGCTATTGGGCGCGTGGGTAACGCGCCTGGTGAAATCAGTCTGCCCCCCGCGCGATCGCAGCCTAATTGGATCCACTTACCTGGTCTTCCTGGTTCCCCACTGCTGATCTGCGCGTCGGGTGGGCTGCGCATGCGCAGTAAGCTCTGTCAGCTGGAGGAGCTCTATTTAAAGGGGAAGTCCTCCACTGACTGATGCTGCAAGAAATAGCAAAAATTATAGCATGGAGCAGCCCAGGGGGAAGGCTGCTCCCAGTTTAATGATGCCTCACTCCAGGTATTATTAGATGGGGTGAGGAGGAGGGAGAGGACAGAGATCTTCCCCCCGGCGGGCAGGAGGAAGCGGCCTGCCTCTGCCACCAGGAAGGCCTAGCACGAGGTGGCAGAGGAGGTCACCTGCACCACCAACATATCGCGCACCTGCATACAGTGCAGGAGGCGCTGCAATGACCTAAGTAGGTCAGCCAAAGTGAGTACACTTACTCATTCCCCTACACTCCATCTGCCACATCACCGCCGCCACCCCACATCTCCTTCAGCACTGCCAACACTACTCTGTCACATCACCCCTCATACCCACTCAAACCTCATCCTCATCTTACCTGCACTTAATCACCTCGCCAGTACTCATCCTGCCACTACCACTCAACCCAATCCTCATACAATCTCTTGGTTCTATCTCATACTCACCCTCTCGTGCATCTCTTTCACAGTCAGCCTCACTCAACCTGCCACTACCTGTGCTGCAGCCACAGGGCATGCATCACATATGTGCAGTATGCAGCCTAAGGCAAACGTGTCGTGAGCATGAAGGGGATGCACAAGGGTGTTTGAGGGTTTGTCATGGTTTTTACTTATATTGAATTTCTGACCAACTCACATTACATATTATATTGGCACCACTACTGCCACGTCTTTGCTAATCTTGTCTGGTTTGTGCAATAATGCCCTTTCCTGAGGATCACTATGAAGACTCACAACTGATGCCACCCATTGTGTCACTGGAGAGTGGGTGTAGGCGTATTTGCAGGGCTCTTTTATGCAGATGACTGAGAGACGTCGGCGATGTCCCCGGTGGCACCCTGGAAGGATGCGGAGGAGAAGTTGTTGAGGGCAGTGGTGACTTTGACAGCGACAGGTAAGAAGATGGTGCTCGGGCCAGCCAGGATCAGCTTGGCATGAAGGAGGCTGCAGATGTCCACGACTACATGTCGAGTGACTCTGAGCCTCCGTGTGCACTGCTGCTCAGAGAGGTCCAGGAAGCTGAGCCTCGGTCTGTAGACCCTGTGAAGAGGGTAGTGCCTTCTGCGACGCAGCTCTCTCTGCGGTTGCCCTCCCTCCTGCTGTACAGGTGGATGTGTCACAGCACTCTGTTGTGGAGCTCCACGTGTCAGAGGTGGACGGCGTGGCCGGCGAGGCTGGTGATGCTGTTCGCCCTCCGAGGAGGTCATGACTGCAGCTACGGCGGCCCCCATCCAGAAGATGTACATCTGAGGGGGTCCGCAAGGTAGGTACATGTCTCTGGACCCCGGGGTAAGTGTGCAAGTTGGTGAATTTGATTGTGAGGAGGAGGGTGGTGGAGGCCAAACTTTGTCCCAAGTGACAGAGTGGCCTCCTGCAATGAGTGAGGGTCTCCCAACCCCCACCTGTCAAATGGACCTTTTCAGCTGCCACAGGCTGATGGCTGCAACAGGTCCATTTCAACTGGGAGTGTTTCCCAAGTTGTCTATAAAATCCCACCCCTCCTCACATATTCACTTAATCAGGTCTGTTAATGACCTGAAAGACCAAGGTAAATACTTTAAAGTGGCATCCCACTGGCTTTAATTGCCTGCGGGATTCCCACCAGCGGGGGCTGCGCGCGCACGCCGGCGCTTCAGTGGGGAACCCGGAAGTGGGCGGGTTGGAGCCGGGATCCGGACCCGCTCCGGGATTCCCCGATTTTCGGGGCCCCCCCGCCAGGAACGCACCCGATAGCGGGTGCTAAAATGAATCCCAAGATTTAGTATAAACATGGATTTTTTTTGTAATGGAGCACCTCCTTACCTACTGTAGCCTCAGCTGAGTATATAGAAATCATGCCATGTACTATGTTTGTCCATATGTTCTAAATGTGTTAAATATTGAACACAGCAAGATTGCTTGTTAAAAAACAATAGTGCAAATACAATGGTTAAGGATACCGAAAAGAGGTTGAAGGCTTCAGTAACAATTTGTGACCAGTGAACTGAACATAGAAATGATTAAAGTCTTACAAATACAAGTAGAGTTTTCAAAAACTGACCCCAGCACAAACATCAGTAATTCATATATGCTCCCATAATCGATACAGAGGGAAATTAATGAATTGCTTTTAAATACTATATATGTATAACTTCACCTACGTGTCTGTGTCTGTATGTCTACTTGGGGGTGCACCACAGGCAGTAATGGATAGGCCATCTGTTATACGTCAATGGAAAGGAAAAAAATCAGGTGGGGTGTATAAAGGGTGCCTGATCCACGACTGCCCATTTTGCACCCCCGCCGAAGTTGAATTTTACCCCCTATATCTCACTTTGTTGTGCCCATCTGTGCGTGAGATTTCCAGTGTGGCAATGTCACACGACCACTAACAGAAGAAGATAAGCACCTGCAGGGCTTCATAGGAAAATGTGATTTATGTCTGCGCCCAGCTATCTAAGTTATGAGTTTTGTGCTATGAGCAGCTGGCTTGGTGACCTATATACTGCTGCCACCATTTAAGTGGCTTATTGGCTGCATCCCAAGTGTTGGATACTTGTTATTGCAGGTGCAGCAGGACAGTGTCAGTATGTACAATAATAATGGTTGGGTGGGAAGCATAATCATTTTATTGCTGACGGTCTAAAAATAGCTTACTGAGCTTTTGAGTGCATTAACCTGCCCATAAAATGTAAGACTTTCAATTTTCACAAAGGATGCTTGCCATAAACTTTTTTTTAATATAAAGAATCAAACATTTGAAGTTAGGGTTATTGTTTGCTATATTTTGCGCTGTGTGTACTGATTAAAAAGCAGGTGAGCATTAATAACAGAAAGTGAGGGCTGAGTTTTTGTCTGTTTTTACCAAAATGTTAAAACATCCGTGTGAAAATTAGCCAACGCCAAAAGGAAAAACAGTACTTAGTAAGAACTTTTAAAGCCTTTTTAAATATCAAGCAAGAGAAACTCTTGCTGCGTTGCTCAGTGGGAACATACAAAGATTGATTTCAGTATTTACAGTTAAACCCATGAGTTAGTTTTGCAAAGGAAGGGAAACATTTCAAAGTTTCAACTGGCAGAATTGAATAGTACAGCAGTTTTGATCTCCACAGCAGGGGTGCTGCCACCATTGGTTATTAAATAGTACAAGAAGAACATAAGGATAGGAAAGCTTAAGGGTACAGTGGACACAAGATGTGTGTTACTCAGAGAACAAACTACCTGAAGCAACAAATCTCTGCGATAGACTTAGGTATCTGGACCTCTCAGAGGATCAGTGCATATAGGTAATGAGGCTCAGATGTACTGCATTACCACTGGCTGTGAAAATCACTACTGCCATAAATTTTTATGGTACAGGGTCTTTCCAGGGGAAATCACCTGATACAATTGCTAAGTTGTCCACTGCTGAATCAAGGAGGTAACACCCACCAACACACGCTTCAGTAGGAATCACAAAGAGCAGCAGGAGAGGTAGCTACCATTTTACCACAATGCATCCCTCCCCACTGAACCCTCCTGCAAACTTCAGTATTTTTCCTCACAGTTTGCTGTGCTCCCTAATTTGGTATTGTCAGCAAACATCAATATCTTTCCTCTTGTACCTATGTCCAAATCATTTACATAAATGGAAAACATAACAGATCCTTCAAGCACACCACTAACCATATCATATCATCCTGAAAAACATCCATTTACCCATACTCTTTACTTTTTGTCCCCCAACCATTCCTCTGTGTGGCTACACTCCCTTTAATACGATGCCCCCCAGTCTTCAAAACAATCACCATAACAAATTATTTATGTGGCACCTTATCAATTGCCCTTGTGAAAATCCATAAATACTACTTTCACCACATTCCTTATATTTATACACTGATTACCTCAAAAAATCAATTGGTCAAGCACAATATCCTCCTTATAAATACATGGGGGTAAATTTTAACCCGGACGAACAGGAAGGTTGGGGGCGTGGGGGGGTGCAGTAAACATTTTAAAAGTTCGGAGGGGGAACGAATCCCGGCTCCAACCCGCCGAATTCCGCGTTTCACCCAGACGCACCTGGGTGAGCGTGCGCTTCAGAAACCCAGAAGTCCCACCAGCTTTAAGTGCCGGGGGGATGACATTTAAAGGGGCAAATAAGATAGTTGAAGTAGTTAAGTGAATTAAAGTGTATTGAGGCAGACAAACGATTTTAACTCTACCTGAACGTGTCTCCTGTGGCCTCTGAAAGACGCAATGGAAATGGAGGCGAGTTGCAGCCGGCAGCCATTTGGACATTTAAACTAGTGATTGATACAGGTGAAGAAAAGGTGAGTTTTTACAGCTCCCTCAGACAAACCTTTGGCTGGGAGTTCTTTGTGTTTAGACTGAGATTTCTTTGTTCACACTCAAAAGTCTTGCGTTCACACATATTCACCTACATTTTGGACTCCCTCAATCTGACTCCATCAGGAGGGGGAGCACAATGGATCTATTGAGGAGGAGGCACATCAGCATCCATGGCAGGCATGGTGTGCAGTTCTGGGACTTGCAGCTTCACAAGAGATAGGTGCACCACAAGGACCTGCAGAACAGCAGAGAGGGGAACAACGGAGGAGCCAACGTCGCAGAGGCACTACCCTCATGAGAGGGTGTACAGGGCAGAGGCTGAGCTTCCTGGACCTTTCTGAGAAGCAGTGCCTACGAAGGGTCAGATTGAGTCGCCAGGTGGTCGTAGACATCTGTAGCCTCCTTCAGGAAAAGCTGCTCCAGGATGGGCCTGGTAAGCACGCATTGCCTGTTGCAGTTAAAGTCAGCACTACCCTCAACTTCTTCACCTCCAGATCTTTCCAGGACGCCGCCGGTGACATCACCAGGATCTCTCAGTCGTCTGCACATAAGTGTATATGACAGGTCACTGATGGCTTGTTTACCAGGGCATCTGACTACGTCAACTTCCCCAGTGGCAACATCAGCCAGACTGAGAGGGCAGTGGGTTTCCACTCTCTGACTGGCTTCCCAGGCGTACAGGGCGCAATTGATTGCACACACGTAGCAATTCAAGGACCTGTACATGAGCCAGGACTGCTCATCATAGAATCATAGAAAATTTACGGCACAGAAGGAGGCCATTCGGCCCATCGTGTTTGCTCGGGCTGAGAAACGAGCCACCCAGCCTAATCCCACTTTCCTGCATTTGGTTCGTAGCCCTGCAGGTCACGGCTCTTCAGGTGCACATCCAGGTATTTTTTAAATGAGTTGAGGGTTTCTGCCTCTACCACCCTCTCAGGCAGTGAGTTCCAGACCCCCACCACCCTCTGGGTGAAAAAATGTTTCCTCATTTCCGCTCTAATCCTTCTACCAATCACTTTAAATCTATGCCCCCTGGTTATTGACCTCTCCGCTAAGGGAAATAGGTCCTTCCTATCCACTCTATCTAGGCCCCTCATAATTTTGTACACCTCAATCAAATCACCCCTCAGCCTCCTCTGTTCCAAGAAAATCAACCCCAGCCTATCCAATCTGTCATCATAGCTAAAATTCTCCAGTCCTGGCAACATCCTTGTAAATCTACCGAAAAGGATATCGCTCCATCAGTGCGCAACTGGTTTGCGACCACCGGAAGAGATTTCTGCAGGTGTGTGCGAGATTCCCTGGCAGCTGCCATGATTCCTTTTGTGCGAATCCAACATCTCGGCCCTCTTCCACGCACAAGACACACTTAAGGGCTGGCTCCTTGGAGGCAAGGAATACCCCCAGCTGACATGGCTCATGGCACCTGTGAGAAACCCCACCAACAAGACACAGCAGCAGTACAATGACAGTCACATCAGCACCAGGTCTGTCATAGAACAAGCCATAGAATTGCTAAGATGCAGTTCAGGTGCCTGGATCGATCTGGGGGAGCCCTTCAGTACTCAACAACGAGGGTGTGTGGAATATTAGTCGTGTGTTGCGTCCTGCACAACGTTGCTAAACAGAGAGGGTTACAGGTGAATGAGGTTTCATGAGCTCATGAAGCAGACGCACCTGCCATCAACATTGAAGACGAGGAGGAGGAGGAAGATGGGTGAACCATCGGCAGAGCAGCGTCTCACCTGGCTGCTCATGATGCCAGGGAGTCACTCATATTTGACAGTTTCTCATTGGGATATCTGCAAAGTGATGATAGTCAAATACTCAGACCACCTTTAATGACCACCGACAACACCACCATCCCCCCCCACCCCTGTCTCCCCCAGGTTGCACAAAACAGTCCTACAACTACACATACACCCATTGTAAATGCACCCAGTGGGTGGCATCAAGTCTCGCCGTTCATGATGAAGCACATAAAAGGGCACTTTCACAAAAGGAATGGGCAAGATGTGGCAGTGGGAGTAAGAATCATAAAATTTAATGTGCATTCAACAAAAACCAAATATAAATGAAAAACATGACATTCTGTCAGAAATCCTTGTGCATACCTTTGGTGATTACAAAACCTTAGACTTCCTCTTCCTACAGCTTCTACGAGGTGCATCTTCTGTGGCTTCAGGGTGGTGACAGATTGTTCAGATTCACGCCCGGGCTGCTTAGATGCTTTTGGCCTATGACCTCTGGACTTGGAGCCTGTGAGGGCCCCTCCAAAGACTGCTCCCCCTGCATCTGTGCAGGGGCAGACTCGGCCATCTGGAGAGGAGGCAGCATTGTGGGTACCAGTTGAGAGAGTGGCAATGGGTGAGACATGGGAGCGCTTTGAGTGGAGTCTCTACTTACATGTCCCCTTTAGCCATCATCCCTCTCCTAGGTCAAGACCAGGGCCACATCATTCTTCCCACTCTGCTGGACAACAGTTTGGAGGATATGTGTGATGCCTTGAAAGGCCAGTGCTAATGTATGTCAGCCTGTTTAAAATGGCAGAATGTTGTTCACCCTGAGTCCGCACAGCCTTTGCCAGGGCCTGAATGGGCTCATCTGTGAGCCTTGCTTGAAGCTCAATGGAGGCTGCCATTCTCTCCATTGCAGACATTCCCACTCTTACCTGTGCCACCTGTCCACTAATGCTGGAGGTGGAATCCTCCAGCCTCTGCATCAATGTGGAGACCTAGCATGGCAAGTCTTCCAATACATTGCAAAGGTGCTCCTGTAACTCTATCATTCTCCTTTTCAAGGATGACCCCCAGGGTTCAGCATCAGTGCCAGCTGAGCAGAGCTTGGAGAGGAGTGGACCCACCGATGCAGATGCTCCACTGCTGCCCTGCCACGAACTACCTTTCTAAAAGGACCCATCGAGGTGTGAGTATCTGCGCTGGTGCATGACTCACTAAGATGTGACGGTACACCCTCAGAGGCAGGCAGCGCCTCTGAGGAATCACCCTCGCCCAGGTCTTCAGTCTGTGACAGCCCTGGAAGAGAACAAACAGCAATATTAAGATTCATTGCAGAGGTAATGTTGCGATGAGCGTACTGAGGTGTGCAACAGGTCAATCATTGATAACATTAAGCTATTTTGTGTCTGAGGGACGTTAAAGTTCTGTCACCAGATGTTTGCTGGGTGCCAGTCTTGGCATACCTAATGGCCAGGCACTCCACTATTCGGCTTATTTTCAAGGCCTCCTCCTTCGCCTCTGGAAGGGCCACGATTTGTGGAGGCCCCCTTCAGTCTGACTCCTCTTCCTTGGATTTTGCGCTCTCTTCTCCTACAAGGGGAGAAAGTACAGAAGTGTGAGTGAGTGAAGGTGACGAGGTCACCCGATGTAGGCATTGCTCTGGGTCAGGCTGACAATGAATGAGATGCATCAGAGGGTATCAGACAGATTGCTCACACTGCATCAGGATTGGGGTGAGTGGGAGAGGTGGGTGCACAAATGGGGAGGGTGAAGAAGTGCAGGTAAGTGAAGGTAACTCGACACTGAGCTTTAAGTGGGTGTGAGGAGTGATATGATGGAGTAGGCTTCGCAGGGCAGTGTGAGGGGGGGTAATGTTCACCACAGAATGCAGGTGAATCAGTAACTGTACTCACCTTTCCTGACCTGGTTCCGTCATTAAATTGCTTCCTACACTGCAGCCACGACCAGGTCACCGTGTTCCTGCTGCTGACCTGTTTTGCCACCTCCAGCCATGCCTTCTTGGTGGCAGAACCAAGTTTCTTCCTCCTGTCAGGTGGGTATAGCACTTCCCTCCTGTTTCTGACAGCAGTCAATAGTATCTTCATGGTGGCGTCTGAGTACATGTGTGCAGATTTTGCTTTAGGACGTTCCATTGTGATTTTTCCTCCTTTGTCCTTCAAAATGCATTTTTGCATTGGCCCTTTAAATAGTGGACTTTAAATCATGTCATGCAGGTGCGCAGGGTATGTCAGCTGCGCAGCTTGAGGACGCGAAGCTCAGAAGTTGAGTTAAGTGGCTTCAATTGAGCCGCAATCCACTTGGGAACACGCACAATAAGTGGGTTTCCCACCCGCTTATTGATTTCCCCCCCCCCACTGCTGAGGTCCCACCTCATTGTTAAAAATTAAGCCCTGGTTACTGTTTCTAATTAGCCCATGCCTTTATAAGTGTTCACTAATTTCATCTTGTGTTATGGAAATTAGAGCCTCAATTTCCCGAGGCTCCAGCAAAAGCATGGAGCCTCTCCGGTGCCTCGGGTTAGAAAATCAGGCTCCCAACATCATGCACCCGATTTGGGTCAGATCATTAATGGTCACCTGTCACCCCAGCAGCAATGTGGGAGGGCAGTACATTATTGCCATGTGGTGGTTTCCCCCAGCATGCAAGGCGCAGTGGATGGGACTTGTGGGTATTTGGATGGCAATTGTCAGTCCCTGAACTACCTGAGCTGAAAAGATTCAGTTGTTTAAATGTTCGGCTGGTAAGTGACCAGCAGCACAGGATCCTGCACAAACTCCCTCCCTGTGCCAGGCATTCTCACATTAGGTTGCGTGCTGTTTTTCCTACCCTTGCTGTTTTGCAGGTGATCTGTGCATGATATTATTGGCCCCCAGCTTCTGCCATACAGCTTCTATTGAATGAAGAAATGTTTGGCTAAATATCCTGTGCATCTGAGAGGGAGATCAGTGGTCGCTTTCCCACCAGGGAAAACCTGCCGGGAGCATTAGCCAGGGCCAGAAGAGGCCCAGTAAGGTAAGCTGTGGCACAATTTCCATTTTCAAAGATTCGTTGGATAATTCTGGTTAGTGCCTACATTATTTCCAGAAATCAACAGAGCAAAATCAGACGGATTCTATAAAGACCGGGCAATTCACTCCCTTCGATTATCATCCATGACGAAAATCTTCCCCATTGTGTTTGAATTGTAAACATTGTAATTATTTTACGTTATAGCTAATTGAATCTTAGTGGTGATAGTCCACTCTCTGAGATGATAGAAAAAAAATGCAGAATAAGTCTATTTAAAGTCCAGGATAAAATTGATTGCAATTAGGTTCATTGTTAGACATGGGCTGTGTTAACCTCAGTAGAATAGGTGCCTTAGTTGATGGAACAAGGTCCATTCACTGAAAGTGCTGTAAGATTATTGAAAGATATAATAATATATTAGAATCTTGGACTACAACAAAGATCCTAAGCCTATTGTATTCCTTTTAAATGTATCCTTGAGCAGCGATATTTCTATTTCTATTCATTCTCACATAGATTATAATTGGGATGAAAGACCCCTTAATGTTTAATGTGTACCATTCTGTACACTTGCTAATGTTTACAGATAATTGCACTCATTTTTCATCAACTGTCATTACCAATGGGAAATTTGGACAACCTTATTGACAAAATCATTTCATCCACAAGCTGTTCCATAACTGCTTTTACATATGAGTGGAAAGAACCACTCTGTGAAAGGACCGATAACCACAAGAAATATTTTGATGGAAGGGAAAAGGCAAGTAAGGTCCAGACTAAATATGTGCAAACAGAAAAATATAAGTTTTGAAGTTTTTAAATTGGTGGATTTAATTGCTCTGACAGATGTCAAAAAGCTATGCATATAGCGTGATATCTCTTTTCATACCACTCCTGGAAGCAATGTCATTTTAATTGCCAAGGGATTTTATCAGTATTTTTTGCCAATTTGATTTAATCAAAGTAGTGAATAAAGTGTTCTTTCAATTTTTGAGGTATAACCAATTTTCACTCCTCTGCCATCTGTCTGCTAGCTAACGTGTACCTCTCTGTCCGCCTTGCCAGATGTTCCCTCTTCTGTGCTACTGATATCATCTGACTCGAACAGAGTTATTAAACAAATCATTTTAACTCTTCAACCTGTTCTTGAATATTTTGCAGTTTGTGTCAGTTGCGGATGGGAAAATAGGTTTCTTTCTCAACATTAGTGTCATTTACTGCAGGTTTTGTAGTCAGCAGAAGACACAGAATTAAATTCATGTCAACAATAATAGCATTGTCTTTCTCTTGATAAATTGGCAAAAAGGACACTGGAGCCTCAATTTCCCTATGCAAGCAATATTTTAAAATTGATTTATTATGGGTCCATTTAATAGTAAAATAAATTATGCAATATTATTAATCCAGAAAAAATATAAACTTTTTAGTTAACAAATTATTTTTCCATTCTCCATTTAAGAGTAAAATATATGTGTAACCTATACTGAAGCTGGGCATTCATGCACATTCGTATGGTGCCAACATTCAGCATTATTTGACATCTAGCAGTATGAGGGCATGATATATGTCAATGCCTGCTTTTAATGTTAGCATTCAGATAAGTCTACAGGTACTAGACATGCACTCTATTTGAACGTGCAATGTAACATGTTACAAATATTGATACTAAATATTCAAATGGGACTATGATAGCAAAATACGAGGAAAGATCATTTACTAAACTTTGCTGATCTGCAAATTACCACTTTAAATTGCAGGAACTTCAAACTCTTGCTATTGACCTCCAAACTGTTTAAGTAATACACTGCAGTGCTATTGATTTCCTTTCTGACAACATGGCTCTTCTTTCCTCAATGGACACATAACAGCAATGAGGGGAATTGCTGTCAACCAACTCACATCCATCTCCTTACAGAGGAATTTGAAGGATGTGGGGTGAAGTGGTTACATATAGAAATATTTAAATCGTCTATTGTGAATTTTACGTTTTGCTTTTCTTCTCTATCTGCTATGGAAATCTATATTCTCCTAAAAAATAACTCTTAAAAAAAAATTGCAGAAAAAAAAAAGAGATTGTGTGATCCCAGAATTATTTTCCAAAACCAGATGTACATTGGGCCATGAGGAAATAGGTTCAGTGAGTATGATATCAGTCATGAATCCAAGTGGAAATCTAAATCCAGGGCCACCAAAACGATGGGATCGAGTTTCTGCTCGTTCCCGCTTGGTATACATTGGCCGAACCAACGTAAAACATTGGAGAATTTTAAATGTAAGTTACACTCGTGTTTTCCGCGATTTTTTACACTGGTTCAAGATTCAATTCGTCCGAATCAGGTCCCGCCCACAAACTGGCCACGCCCTCCAGGTCAAAATTGCTGTATTCCACCGATTGCGCTGGTTCGGGAAGGCTTTTCAAATTACGCACATTTTCTTAAGTGTACAGACCCATTTTAAAAGTATTTTTATATCAAAAAATATTTAATTAACTAAGAAACTGTCTAGTGTACACCAATGAAACTATTAGCTGGTTCAGTATAGTTTTTTAAGTCAATTTCAGTGATTTTAAATCAGATTATTCACAGGTGCAGGACTGGACACCCTTCTTAAAAATGCTTATTTTTGGTGATAAACCCATTTTCAGCTGTATTAATAAAGCTGCATCAGGTTACCACACTCAAATATATCAAGGAATACCTTTGAATGAGAAGAAAAAAAGAAACGATTACCTTCTATTACATCACCTGATTACAATGGTTCATGGAAGGTTTTACATTTGTGATTATGCAACTGAGTTTTAGCCTAAACTTGAAGTGTAACCTAACCAGCACAATTTCAAGTACATTTTGGGTGCAATTTCCCAAATGCGCCCAAAACTCTACCTCAATATGTTTAGTCATCCCATTTTTTTAACATGGTTTCAATGATGGATGTCTTTGTTGGTGTTCATCATGACTAATTTTCTATCAAATTTTATGGTAGATTCACTGGGACATTTTGAGGTTGCTATCTTCAAAGATCTCTGCCTAGGCTTTCTGCGGTGTTCTCCCACTGTAACTTTGACGAAAGATCAGTGGAAACGCTACAGAAACAGTGTGGTTGGCTGTTTACGTAGGGTTTCCGCTGATCCTCTGCTGAAATTACAGCTGGAAAAAGCTATGGAATTCTTATCTCCTGGTCCTAGTGGTTGATAGATATTTAATAAAGTTAGCTGTGGGGAATCGTGGAAAAACTGCAAATGCTAAACATTTGAAAAAGCTGGAAAATACACTGAGGCAAATTAGCATCTGACAAAGGTTTCCAACAAAATGTTAATTTGTTTTTTTTCCTCTGTCGGATACTGATACATCCAATGTATTTCCAGTGTTTTCTCTTTGTATGATAAAATTATTTTCCCTATTTTGTAATGTGTTGATTTAATAATCTTTTGTGCTGTACTATTTTATCTTCTTTCCTGCTATATCATTATATTTGCAACATGCCATTGGGGCTATGTTGCAAAATAGCCCTGACCAGTTGAATGCAGCAACATTGTAAAAGAATATTAAGTAAATAATTAAACTGACCTCCAGATTGTAAAAGTTCAGATTTCTATTAGAGCACAGCAGCAACAAATTTATTGATTTTGTTAAACAAATGTGCCAGATGGCTGGAAACCCATTGGAATTATTGCATGTTATTACCCTATTCTTCAACATTCATTTACAAACACAATTGCTGATCTATAGGTATTTCAGCATTAGTCTGCTCTTCCCATTTTAATTTACTTTTCAATCCTCTTCAGGTGCATATCACCTCAGCCTGAGAAGACAAAGAGGCAACTTAAAGCCAAGAGATAACATTCTAAAAGTAGCCAGGAGGAAATGTGCAAGGATGCCATGGGGGAGGAGTGGGGAGTTTTTGCCATTTATATTATTGCTCTCTCAGTGGGCATGGGCCTAGTTTCCATTTAGTGGCTTCTCTCAATGGCACAGCCAAGATCATGAATTCAACCTTGTTGGAAATTGTAGTTTTGTCCACTAATGCTTCATGAAAAGATTAACAACTAACATCTTAGAAGTATTCTACAAAGTTCCTATAATGCGCTTATGGAAACTTGCTGACTGGGCCCAAAGAGGAATAAAAGAATAAATCAAAATGCTGAAAAATCTGTACTTGTGCAATTATAAAGTGTCAGCTTGACTCAGTTGGTAGCACTCTCACCTCTGAGGCAGAGGGTTGTTGCATCAATCTTTACAGTTCAGTGCTGTACTGAGGGAATGTTACATTAATGGAGGTGTTGCCTTTTGGTTGAGAGGTTTGTCTGTTCTGATGGATATAAAAGGTCATGTGGCACTCTTTGAAGAAAACCAGGGAGTTCCCATGATGTCCTGACCAACATTTCTCCTTCAACCAACACCATTAAAAACAGATGAACTGGTCAATCATCTTCTTTGCTTTGTGCAGGACCTGGCTGTGTGCAAATTGGCTGCTGAATTTATCTATGTAACAACAGTAACATGGACTTCAAAAGTATTTAATTGGTTGTGAAATATTTTGTGACAACCTAAGCATGTGATATGATGCAATGTAAATGCAAATTCTTTCTTCTTTGTTCTACAGAATGTTAAAAGACAGGGTTATGACATGCAAATTGTAGTTCTGAATGGATTTCAGAATAGTAAGTAGAAGTCTTAATCTTGTGAACTATTTTATATTCCGGTGCTTATCAAGCCCTCCATGGTCTTTTGTAGTGTGCATGGTTTATGGCTAAGGTGTTCCAAAGGTAAATATCCTTGCTGCTCCCTCTAAAAATAGTGTCAGTAAGTAACGAATGAATGAAGTGAAGAATATTTGTTCAGTCTATTCAGATGATTCCACTACATTTTCTCAAAAATATTAGCAGTATTTCAAAGATGTAGAGGATGGTACTTTGTGACCAATACCAGTTTAGCCTCATACCTGGCTTTATAAATAAAAGTGTTTCGTTTGAAACAGCTTGAATCACTGTTCTTTAGCAACAACAACATTTTTCCCATAATTTTGAGATTGCTTGACAGAAGTTTATAATCATCTAAATGCATAAGAACATAAGAAATAGGAGCAGTTGTAGACCATACAGCCTCTCGAGCCTGCTCTGCCATTCAATAAAATTATGGCTGATCTTCTACCTCAACTCCACTTTCCTGCCCTACCCCATATCCCTTGATTCTCCTAGTGCCCAAAAATCTATCGATCTCAGTCTTGAATATACTCAATGACTGAGCATCCACAGCCATCAGGGATAGAGAATTCCAAAGATTCACAACCCTCTGAGTGAAGAAATTTCTCCTAATCTCAGTCCTAATTGGCCACCCCTTCTCTTGAGACTATGACCCCCAGTTCTAGACTCTCCAGCCAGGGGAAACAGCCTCTCAGCATCTACCCTGTCAAGCCCTCAAAGAATATTATATGTTTCAACGAGATCACCTCTCATTCTTCTAAACTCCAGAGAATATAATCCCACTCTACTCAATCTCTCCTCACAGGACAACTCTCTCATCCCAGGAATCAATCTAGTGAACCTTCATTGCACCCCCTCTAAGGCAAGTATATCCTTCCTTAGGTAAGGAGACCAAAACAGTACTCCAGGTGTGGTCTCACCAGAGCCCTATATAATTGGAGCAAGACTTCCTTACTCTTATTCTCCAAACCCCTTGCAATAAAAGCTAACATACCATAAAGCAGACTTTCATATATATTCATTCAGTGCCTCACTTAGTAAACATTATAAAGCTAGCCAACTGTTCCTGAAACTAAGTCCCATGGAATTAAGAAGGTAAATCCTACATGGATCAGCGCTGTGTAGTATTTTCAACGCACTTAGGAAGTGTATGAGGCATATTTTCCTCTTTTGCACTTGGTTGGAAAATCAGATGGGAAGATTGCACACCTATAATGGAGCCTTCTTGATTGTCCACCCATTAATTTAAATTAATGGAAAAAATCAAGTTAGCTCTGTTACCAGCATGCGATCGTCCTTCCTATATTTTCCTCTGCTAAAGCGCAAAAGAGGAAAATCTGCTCCATATATCTGTCTCTGCAGAGAATTTGATCATCTATATCTTTAGAATTGTCATTTGTGTCCTTAAACAGATATATATGCAGCTTTTTTTTAAATCAATTAATTGAACTGCATTTGCTGGGAAGGTATTTTACATATTAACACTTCGTTTCGAAAAGAAATTCCCAATCTCATATCATATTTCAGCCTTATCAATGTTGTATGTGTGGACTTTGTGACCACAGTCTAAGTTAAATAGTAAGCTTACATATATATTGTCCATGTAAGTCATCAGTTAAAGTCCTGGTTCATAATCGTCCATTTTTTTCCAATGAAAACAACTTTAAATCTGTAAATTTCTGATCATACTATAGAATCCTAAATCCTGAAATCATCTTTTTCACTGTTCTGAACCATCTGCAGGGCATGTGATTTGCCACAATGTGACATTCCAGGACAAATTTTGTGAATTTCTACATTTATTGTGTGCAGCACAAATTGAGTTCAATAATTTTGCATAAAAAGCTCCAGAGGCATTGAAAATGCAAGTTTCTGAGTAGATCTGAATAATAACAAATCACTTGCTCTAACCATCTCCAATGCATTAATGTCCTTTTGAAGGTCGTTAATCAAAATTACACACATGTGTCTGTATCAGTGAATTATACAAGGTTTAAACAACAGCTTGTGTTGGCTTCAAGATGCATCTTGGTATTAGACTAGCCTTTCTAATAATAATTTAACATTGATGGGAATCTTTTGGTGAACAGTCAATCACCACATTTTTTTCAATTTATCATTGCCTTCTGTTTTCTACTGGCAAGCCAGTGTTCAATCCATCCAGTTAACTGGCCATTAATTCAACATGTCTTCAATTCCTTTAAAATCTTCACTTGTGGGATTTGGTCAAATGCATATTTAAACAGCCAAATAAATTATATCAACCTTATCATGTACTTGACATCTAATTAAGGTGCTCTTACTTCACCAAAATGTCTTCAACTGAAGACACCAGGGTCACAAGATAGCACACATAAGTATAAATAACCTTATCTCCCAACAACCAATAGCAGCAGAGGCCCCCTTTATAGGTCTTGTGATCTGCTGTCAGAACAATACCCTCCTCTTGCAATTGTAAACAATTTTACAACACCAAGTTATAGTCCAACAATTTTTATTTGAAATCTACAAGCTTTCGGAGGCTTGCAGCCAGCCAAGAGCAATAAACAGTGTTTTAGTGTGTTGGTATGCTTGCCTATTGATGCAAAATACCATCATAATGCTAGGGCACAGAATTAGGTCAGTGTTGATTCCCAGGATCTACTAAATCAAGTATTGTGTTTTATTTAATTTTTGCACAAGATACAGTCTAAAGATCCCTTGTTAGAAACCCCCATTAATGCTTGAATCCTACATTACAACAGTGACTACACTTTAAAAGTACTCTTTTGGCTGTAAAATGCTTTGGGATGTCTTGAGGTTATGGAAGACTTCATGTAAATGCTTGTTCTTTCTCTCTGTAATCATGAAAATCACAGATATGTACAAATTGCAAATCCAAGGCTAAAGAAAACAGCTTCTAATAGGTTTTCACGAGAAAAGGCAGTACATAATGGGCTCGATTTTGGGATCATGTTTCCGGCGGGTTCCCAGCGGGGCGGCCCCGAAAATCCCGATATCCGGTCACGTGACCGGATCGCGACGAAATCCCGGCCACTTCCGGGTACCGCGCTGACGTGGGGGGCTGCGCGCGCAAGCCCCGCTGGTGGGAATCCCGCAGGCAATTAAAGCCAGCGGGGTTCCACTTGAGAGTACTTACCTTGCTCGTTGTGGTCAGTTAATGAGCTGAAGCAGCTGTCAAAAGAGGAAGTGTGGGATTTTAGGTTCAAGGCAGTGAGTTTCCCACACTGGGGGAAACAGTCCCTCCTCAACCAGGCGTGTTGCAGCCAGCAGCCTGTGGCAGGTGCCAAGGTGCGCTCCACGGGGAAGAGCCCTCACCCACGCAGGAGGCCACCGCGTCACATAGGGCAACCCCTGCCCTCCACCACCCCCCGCCAAGCCAGAGGACAGACCGACACGAAACCGCAGCCCCAGTCCGAGGACCCAACCACCTACCCTGCACAACCCCTCAGACCAACACCTGCCAGATGGGTGGTGCGTTGACATCGTCGGAGGACGAACAGGATGACCAGCCCCAGCAGCCTCGCAGTCCACGCCGTCCGCCTCGGAGACGTAGGGCCCCCCAACACGGTGTTGCGGCACACCCACCTGCACAGCAGGAGGGAGGGCAACCGCAGAGAGAGATGCGTCGCAGGAGGCACTACCCTCCACACAGGGTGTACAGAGCGAGGCTCAGCTTCATGGACCTCTCCGAGGAGCAGTGCATACGTCGGCTCAGAGTCAATCGCCAGGTAGTCGCCGACATCTGCAGCCTCCTTAACGACGAGCTGCTCCCTGATGGACCAAGCAGCATCTTCCTACCTGTCGCCGTCAAAGTCACCACTGCCCTCAACTTCTTCGCATCCGGTTCCTTCCAGGGTGCCACCGGGGACATCACCGGGGTCTGTCAGTCCTCTGCACACAAGTGCATAAGGCAGGTCACCGATGGGTTGTTCCGCAGGGCCTCCCACTACATCAACTTCGCCATGGACGAGCGCAGCCAGATGGAGAGGGCGGTTGGATTCCATGCCATGGCCGGCTTCCCACGGGTGCAGGGTGTAATCGACTGCACCCACATCGCAATACGGGCACCTCCGCATGAGCCAGGGCTGTTCATCAACAGGAAGGGGTATCACTCCATGAACGCCCAGCTCATCTGTGACCACCGCCAGAGATTCCTACACGTGTGCGCCAGATACCCCGGCAGCTGCCACGATGCCTTCGTCCTCAGGGAGTCCGCCGTCCCGCCCATCCTGCAGGCACCCAACACCGGCAACGGCTGGCTCCTCGGCGACAAGGGGTATCCCCTACACACGTGGCTCATGACACCTCTGAGGAACCCCATCACCGAGCCGGAGCGTCGGTACAATGACAGCCACACTGCTACCAGGTCTACAATTGAGCAGACCATAGGGCTTCTCAAGATGCGCTTCAGGTGCCTTGATCGTTCTGGGGGAGCGCTCCAATACACACCATTCAGAGTGGGACGAATCATAGTTGTCTGCTGTGCCCTGCATAACATGGCCCAACAGAGAGGGGTGCCGCTGGAGGAGGCCCCATCCACACCCGCCACCCACATTGAGGAAGGTGAGGGCGAGGAGGAGGAGGAGGAGGAGGTGGAGGAGGCGGAGGAGGAGGACGCGCCAGAGGATGTTGGACGACCCATGCGCCGAGCCGCGACTCACCGGGATGGTCGCCGGGCCAGGGAGGCACTCATACGTCAACGGTTCTCCTAGAGTCAGACACTGCGAGGCGCTCGCATCTCCTCACCTGCACATGCGAGCGGCCATACCAGCCCCCTCCACTGAAGAGTGCTGCCAGTAATCCTGCACCCACAGCAGTGTGCCCAATGGGTGGCAGCAGGTGTTCGCCGTCATGATGGCCTCCACGGAACGCACCTATTGCACAAGCCGCGGAAGAATGGACGAGAGGTGGCAGGAGTGGTGAGAATAGAGTATTTAATATCTCGAATGTGACATTATATAAAAAAAAGTACAAATTAATAAACACCCTGGTGTATTCCCTTTGTGATTATAAGGCCTTTGCAATTCTTTTCCGGGAACCCCTACGTGGTGCTACCCCTGTGGCTCCAGCAGAGGTAGTGGCAGGTTGCTCGTGTTCTTGCCTTGACCGGGTAGATGCTTTTGGCGGACGGCCCCTGGGTTTCGGTGCCCGTGACGGCACCTCCACAGACTGCTCCTCCTGCACCGGGGCAGGGGCAGACTCGGCCACCTGGAGAGGAGGCACCATTGCGGGTACTGGTTGAGAGGTGGGCGACGGGTGGGACGAGGGGGCGCCTTGAGAAGCGTCCCCGCTTCCATGTCCCCGGTCACCATCATCCCTCTCTTGGCCTCGGCCCACATCACCCCTTCCACCCTGCTGGACGGCAGTTTGGATGGCATGTGTGAGGCCTTGCAAGGCCACCCCTAGTGTATCCCTCAGCCTGTTGATGGCGTCGGAATGTTGCTCACCCTGAATCCGTACAGACGTTGTCAGGGCCTGCATGGACTCGATCTGGAGCTGTGCGTGACGCTCGAGGGAGGCCAGCCTGTCCTCCACCGCAGACAGTCCCGCACCGACCCGCGACACTGTGTCGCCGGTACCCTCCTGTGCCTGCGCCACCAATGCCCACATGCAGGAGTTGGACTCCTCCATCGCCTGCGCTATTGTGGACAATGCGCGCGGCACCTCTCCCAGTACCTCAGCAATTAGCTGGTGCCCCTCGACGACTCTCCTTTTCATTGGTGGCCCCCTGGGTTCAGCATCTGGGTCCGGCTGAGCAGAGCCTGGAGATGAGTGCTCCCTCCGTCGCGGACCCTCCGCGGCTGCCCCTGCCACCAGGGTCTGCTCATGCTCACTCGTGCGCGGTGACTCACCAAGTGCTACCCCAACTAGTTGGCGAGGGGGACCCACCGAGGTGCGTGTCTCTGCGCTGGTGGATGGTTGGCTCTGATGTGACGATGCACCCTCAGAGACCGCCATGTCCTCTGAGGAATCGCCCTCCACGATCGCTTCACGCAAAGACGGCCCTGCAAGAGAACAGAGGGCACTTTGAGGCATGTGGACCAACTTGACAGTGCGCCTGATGGCAGGTGATGATACGGTAACTCGCGATCATGGGTGTTGAGTGTCAGCTTTCCCTTACTGGCCGTTTCGGCAGCGACACACTCGCCATCGGCCACCGACAGGCAATGTCGCGTGCAGGCGAGGTCGAGCGCCTCCACCTCGGCGTCGGTGAGCTCCACCACTTGCGGCGGCCCACCTCCGGTGCGTGCCCTTTCCCTATTGTTCTTGCTTCTCTTCTCCTGTGAAGGCAAAACACAGATGTGTGAGTGGGTGCGTATTGCATCGTGAGACGCATCGAGCATCGGTGTGGTTGGGTTGAGCGTGGCGCGGATGGATGGGAGGATGCGTGGGCCACGTGCCCATCCCATTGCATGGGGATTGGGGTGTGTGGTAGTGTTCGGGTGGGGTCAGGGAC
Organism: Heptranchias perlo; assembly: GCF_035084215.1. Classification (NCBI taxonomy): domain Eukaryota; kingdom Metazoa; phylum Chordata; class Chondrichthyes; order Hexanchiformes; family Hexanchidae; genus Heptranchias; species Heptranchias perlo. Next base: position 89,249,274 of record NC_090327.1, read on the forward strand.
GGTGGGTACTTGCGTGCACGGCGAGGATGGTGAATGAGTGGCTGTGAGGATTGCTGATGGAGCGCAGTGGTGGCTGTGCAGGAGGGGTTGTGATCTGTTTGGCGTGATGGTGGGGACGGGATGTGGGAGGGTGCGTTGGTGTACTCACCTTGCCAGACCTAGTCAGGTCATTGAAGCGCTTGCGGCACTGCTCCCAAGTCCTTGGGGTGTTGCCCCTGCTGCTCACCTCCGCCGCCACCTCTGCCCATGCCTTCCTGGTGGCGGCGGCAGGGAACTTGCGTCCATCTTCTGGGAAGAGCGTTTCCCTCCTCCTCCTCACGCCCTCCAGCATCAGCTGCAGTGCCAGGTCTGAAAAACGGGGCGCAGCCTTTCCCCTTTGCTGAGCCATCGTCTCAAACCTCTTGCTTGCAGCAGGAGGGGCTTTGGGAGACTGCCCCTTTAAGTGGAGCTCCTACATCGCGTCGACGGTACTACGCATGCGCAGCCGGCCGGCACGCAGCTGGGGAGCGGAGAACCCGGAAGCAGGGCTTAATCAGGTCAATTATCCCGCGATCGCGTGGGGGACGCACACGATTAGCCGTCCGCGTTTTCCACGCTCCCGGAGGACCACCCGCTGGGAACCCGCAGGCCTGCTAAATTCGAGCCCAATAAGACAGTTGACAATGAGCATTGAGGTCAAGGGCTTCCATTTGAGTATGGCTCCCTCAATAATTCAACTAATAATATAAAAATACTTCTAGTTATGAAGAATGCCAATACATTTTTCAGGCTCAACCTACTGCTTTGAAACCATGTTGACTGGTTCTTAAGGGCTATGTGATCTTTAGATTAACACTTATAACATCCCATAAAATCTCTTTGGGCATTGTTACCACTGAAGATTTTAAAATAAGTGGTCTGTAATTCCCAGTTATGGTCTCATTCTTCATTTAAATCAACAAGTATTTTCTATCATTTAGTCCTCAGGTATACCCCCAAATGCTATAGAATTTGGGGGTATACCTGAAAATATTTAACCAGGGCCTCACCTATTTCTTAGGGTGTATTTCATCTGGTCTAGGTGCTGTGTAGCCATGTTAGGGGTAACATATGGATTATTAGTAGTTCGTCGTTTACTGCCACACACAAAATAACAATTTAGGAGTCAAAGCTACTTTTAGCAGTATTAACATCCATCTGTAAATTCTGATATAGGTTTGACATTGCAGTCAACTGTTTACAGTTGTGTACTGAAAACACTAACTGAGCCAGTTATGGGAGTGTGGGGTTATGCAATTAATTTAGTTACAGTAAAATTTCAAAATTGTCACTGAGCATATTTTGCCAATACCATAAGATACAGTTGGAGCATGCCTTAATCTACCTCAGCAAAGGCTGCAGTTGCTAATTTTTCAATATGTGCCATATAAAATGGCTGAGCATGTCACATTGATTCATGTGGAAGTCTCATGGGGTAATATTGGTGAGTTTTGCTTACATAGGTGCCAAGTACAATGGAGGCAGTGACCCCTCTTTCCAATGCATCATATTAGTGCATTATTGAGAAAAAAATAAATTGGAAATGGATGAAAGTACAACATCTATGTAGAGGCAATATTTTTTACTCTTGCATCAGCACAAATGAAGTCACCCTCTATGTTAAATTTATTATGCTTAGCTGTGGAATATTGCACCAAAGACTACTTTGAATGATTACCACATTCTCCTGTCAACTCTAAAAGGCAATAGATAGCATACAGTCAAAGCTTTATATTCATAGTAAAACTAATAGTTAGATTTATTTATGCATAAGATGATATACAGAAGCAGTAAGACACAACACTACGCTACACATCAGCCATTATCTAATTGAATGGCGGATCAGGATTGAGGGGTTGAATGGCTTACTCCTGTCCCTATGTTTCTAAAAGTACAATAGTAGACTTACACAATATGTAAATAGCTTCAAAATGAGAAAAGAAACAGGGGCCAATTTTAACAAAATCAGTGTTAAATGGGTAGAAACGGCTTCAAAATGGAGTTGGTTGAATTATCACCCCTGACGATTGACCTGCTGTCACTTTCACAGAAGCCGACTGTTGGGTGGGAGAAGCATCTGCCTGTTTCAGGTGGTAGGTCCCTTTTAATATGCAAATCAGGGTCCTATGATGTACTTGGACACCTATTGCCATTTTAGGATATCACTGGTTGGTGTACACAATCTGACCACTTTCACTAGCAATAGAACCCCTGAAAAGGTAAGCTTTAAATTACTTTTGTGAGATTAGGAGGACCAGGGGTGCTTCTCCAGGCCCTACAAATATACTACGGGCCCTCGGCCTCACCACCCCAGGACCTGCCTTACGCTGCCGTTGGTATCCCAGATGGCCGATATTCCTATGGCCCAAACCAGCAAGCTGACTCACGATGCCTGTGTGGCATCCGCCAGCTCGCCAGCTGAATTCAAATAAGGCCTGGGCCTCAAAATCACGATGGCCTCTTCGCTGCCGGAACAGGCAGCCGGCTGGTGTGTTCTGCTGGTCAGCTCATTAAAGTTGAGATCTACTCAACAGTCTTAGATCCTTGTTCTTTACCACAGCTCCTGACATCGTGTGAGAGATGACCTCACACAGAGCACCTGTTAGTCCCCTCATGTGGTTGAGGCAGTGTTAAGCACGGAACAGGAGATCAAAGGACTGCTCCTGAAATACATCTTTCTGCTTTACTTTGATCTTAAAGCAGATTCATTTAATAATCAGAAAAATCCTTCCCACTGATCAAGAAATTCAGGGGTTGAATTTTCATGGGGGTTCTTCTGGTCTCCTGCCGTAACTTCAGCAGGTGATCAGCAAAAACTCCAGAGAATAGGCGTAAATAGCTATATGTATATAAATTTTTTTCTGCAGAACTTAGCCCAATTCCATAATATTATGCTATGTAACCATAACCATGCACATTTGGACATTTCCAGCATCCACACTGATGAAACAGATGCAAACTCTTCCCTGGTAGGGTGTCAGAAATTGGTGAGGATCATGATGAAAATGGCGATCCATCTTGTTCACTTTTTGGTAATAAACAATTTGTGATTTAGACTGAAATATATGATGGGACTGAAAGTGCAAGGTCCTTCCGGTGCTGTACTTCTGGCTGGAGTCCACCGGAAGGGCAAGAAATGAGACCAGGATCAGGTCTAATGGTGGGATTTACATAGAGCCTTATAAGGAGTGGACCCATTGATGCAGAAGGAGCAGGGACTCCCAGCACCAGAGTTTATACATCGTTGTCTGGAAAATGCCAGTTCAAAGATCATTGACTGGCATGGACAGAAAAATAAGGTGTACTGGCCTCAGAAATGGCAGCTGTGGGTCCCACTTGGGGTCCAGGCCTGGGACATGGCCTTGACCCTCAAAGATTCAAAGCGGGGAATGGAGCGGCAACAGTGATGGCCATTGTGATACTTGTGGTCCTCCTAGCTCCACAGCAATATATTTTTTTAAAACTTACCTGTTGCTGCTAGCCACAGTGCTGGCTAAAGAATCCTGAGAGGAGCAGGCCCAGGCCCATCTCCTGCTTCACTTATCAGAGACTTGTTTCACAGAGGGGTCCTTAAACAGACGTCAGTCCCCTCATTAACATTTGCAAGGGGCCTAACGCCTGTTTTAAGTGGCCGCCTGAGACACCTAATAAATAGGCCCGAGCAGCCGTACCAAATTTTACTCCATATAGTTCCTATAATTGTTTTGAGTAAAACTGAGGCTTGTTATAAAGTGAGAATAAAGTATTTGATGATGAAGAACTGCACCGATAATACCAAGCACTATAGCATTTATATAATTGCATGTACAAGTGTTGGGATCAAAGAAATGTACCAGTAACGAACTCTAATTAATAGAAATTAAATACTTAGATCTTGGAAAATGAAAGCAAATAAGGCCACTGACTTGTTTCTGTTCCAGCAGCATGTTCTTCACAGCTGTAAGCTTTCTCACCTGCTACTTTTGCTTAAGGATCAGTCTCTATGCTGATTTCCTTATAGTTGTCTCAAGTTGACGGTAGGCTTTAACACCCTTGATACTTATGTCTAAATCTAGTTACTGGTTCTCCTGAAAGCATTGTCTTTTCAGTCAAAGCTTGCGCACTTTCTTTATGTTGAAAGACTACCATAGACTGCCTTCTCATGTAGTTCCCCCATGTGCATTATCCTAGTTTTGATAACTGCACTTAGTGTCTAATTAAGGCATGGGTTTTATCTTCACGTCATCCTTAGTTAATTCTGTAGCCAATTCAGCATTTCTTTTATTTCACCCATGCCAGTTCTGTATTTATGTGCGGTACGGAAGCATTTATTTGCTGTCTAGCAGCAGTCACGTCTGCTCATAAATCAACATTAAATGTAGAGCCATGTTATGAAGTGGCTTGTGATCCGCACTGCAAGAAGAAAATTGGACATATTTATTATCCTGATCTAAGTTCTAATTTGCCTATTCCTAGAGGATCAAAGAAATTACATTTGCTGCCTTAATTTCCTGGCAGGCTTAGATTCCGCAACAATAATTTTCTCCTGTTTTTTTTTCATCATCTTCTAACAGACTGGACTGTGTCAGTTATTAGACTCACCTCTGATGAATTTACCACATTGTAGGTAATTTTGACTTTGGGCGAAGGTGTAAAATAACTCATATCGAATCAGCCGCCCGATATACTTCTCTCCCGATTTTCATTTCTATCAACTTCAATGGAGATAAAAATTGGGGGAGATGTATAACAAGCGTCAGATTTGATATCGCCCATCTTACACTATCACCCAAAATCAAAATGATCCCATTTGCATAAATAGAAATTGTCATTCTAAATACTTGGGACAGCTACTTGTTGGTAAATGTTCTGATAGATTTTTACAGTGCAAAAATCAGTTTGGGGATGATTTGGTTCATGACTGAATTTCTACCAGTTTATATTGACCATCCTGTTCTAAAATGGTGAAACATTTTTCCACAAAATCACAAATTATGTCCTTCAAACCATTGAGAAGTGGCCTGGACTTTACTGGTAATTTTCGTTGTGCCAGGTTTTTCTGAGGAAATTCACGTACAAATGGCTTAGGCTGGTTTTAGGCTGGGACCTATCTACGCGCGAATTTCCTCGATCATTTGTACTACCCCGAGTTATGAACACCGAAACCCCACCTAGCTCATTAACATAGCTCCTCTTCCATGCAAAAGACCAAAGAGTGTGAGTTTCTTGCATTTACACCAGTTTTGAACAGGTCTAAATTTACACTCAAAATTTTAAGCACAGTAGGAACAAAAGTCATTATTTTTGGTGTTCCATTGTGATTTTTCAAATAAAAATATTTTATTTTTTACTGAGACATGGGGCTCGAATTTAGCAGGCCTGCGGGTTCCCAGCGGGTGGTCCTCCGGGAGCGTGGTCAACACGCTCGGCGAAATTAGTGGGTTGCCCACGCGATCGTAGCAGGCAACCCACTAATAGGAATCAATTACCTGCTCCTCCGGGGTCCACGGCGCTGGCCTGCGCGTCAGTCGGGCTGCGCATGCGCAGTACGATCTGTCAGCTGGAGGCTCTCTAGTTAAAGGGGCAGTCCTCCACTGACAGATGCTGCAACCAATGGAACAAATTGCAGCATGGAGCAGCCCAGGGGGAAGGCTGCTCCCAGTTTAATGATGCCTCACCCTAGGTATCATCAGATGGGGTGAGGAGGAGGGGGAGGACACAGATCTTCCCCCCGGCGGGCGGGAGGAAGCGGCCTGCCTCTGCCACCAAGAAGGCCTGGCTCGAGGTGGCAGAGGGGGTCACCTGCGCCACCAACATATGACCCACCTGCATACAGTGCAGGAGGCGCTGCAATGACCGCAGTAGGTCAGCCGCAGTGAGAACATGAAGTCTTTCCCCTACACTCCGTCTGCCACAACACTGCCCCCACCCCACATCTCCTTCGGCACCGCCAACACTATTCTGTCACATCACCCTTCATACCCACTCAAACCCCATCCTCATCTTACCTCCACCGACTCACCTCGCCAGTACTCATCCTGCCACTACCACGCAACCCAATCCTCATACAATCTCATTGCTCCATCCCATACTCACCCTCCCGTGCATCTCCCTCACGGCCAGCCTCACTCAACCTGCCACCACCTGTGCTGCAGCCACAGGGCATGCATCACATATGTGCAGTAGGCAGCGTAAGGCAAACGTGTCGTCAGCATGAAGGGGGTGCACAAGGGTGTCTGAGGGTTTGTCATGGGTGTTACCTATATTGAATTTCAGAGCAACAAACAGCACACATTATATTGACACCACCACTGCCATGTCTCCGCGAATCCTGTCCGTTGTGTCCAATAATGGCCGCTCCTGGGTATCACTATGAGGACCCACCACTGATGCCACCCATCGTGTTACTGCAGAGTAGGTGCAGGTGTATTTGCAGGGCTCGTCCGCGCAGACGACTGAGAGACATCGGCGGTGTAGCCGGCTGCACCCTGGAAGGATGCGGAGGAGAAGGTGTGGAGGGCAGTGGTGACTTTGACAGCGACAGGTAAGCAGTTGGTGCTGGGGCCAGCCAGGAGCAGCTCGGCATGAAAGAGGCTGCAGATCTCCACGACTACATGTCGAGCGAATCTGCGCCTCCCTGTGCACTGCTGCTCGGAGAGGTCCGGGGAGCTGCGCCTCGGTCTGTGGACCCTGTGGCGAGGGTAGTGCCCTCTGCGATGCGTCTCTCTCTGCGGTAGCCCTCCCTCCTGCTTTGCAGGTGAGCGTGCAACAACACCGTGTTGGGGGGATCCACGTCTCTGCGGCGGACGGCGTGGACTGCGAGGCTGCTGGGGCTGGTCATGCTCTTCGTCCTCCGAGGGTGTCCACACACCACCCATCTGGCAGGTGTTGGTCTGAGGGGTTGTGCAGGGTAGGTGGGTGGTTCCTCGGACTGGGGCTGCGGTTTCGTGTCGGTCTGTCCTCTGGCTTGGCGGGGGGTGGTGGAGGGCAGAGGTTGCCCTATGTGACGCGGTGGCCTCCTGCGTGGGTGAGGGCTCTCCCCCGTGGAGCACACCTTGGCACCTGCCACAGGCTGCTGGCTGCAACACGCCTGGTTGAGGAGGGACTGTTTCCCCCAGTGTGGGAAACTCACTGCCTTGAACCGAAAATCCCACACTTCCTCTTTTGACAGCTGCTTCAGCTCATTAAATGACCTCAACAAGCAAGGGAAGTACTCTCAAGTGGAACCCCGCTGGCTTTAATTGCCTGCGGGATTCCCACCAGCGGGGCTTGCGCGCGCAGCCCCGCACGTCAGCGCGGTACCCGGAAGTGGCCGGGATTTTGTCGCGATCCGGTCACGTGACCGGATATCGGGATTTTCGGGGCCACCCCGCTGGGAACCCGCCGGAAACACGATCCCAAAATCGAGCCCATGCAGTGTATTTTCTATGTCTATGAATGCTTTCCTATGGCATCAGAAGCTGTAACATTAAAAAGAGAAAAACCTCCACAATTGCATTTTCTTAAACATACTGTGCTTAATGTACATAAATGATGGGTTTGATGACTTCAAACTTTAATTTTCATAACATCAATAAGGTAAAGAAGGAAAGACGTATGTTCTGCACTTTCCTTGGGCCCCAATTGTTTGTACAAATTTCCTCTTGTTTTACTTTAGTTTTTACATGCTGGCTTATGCTAATAAGATTCCCAGAATATTATCCAAATGTCTTTCTATAAAGATCAAGGGGAGCAGTTCTAGCTGATGGTGCTCATTAAGAATAGTTAGTGATGCCTTCACCTGGTTGCATAACTTCTTATTTTCCACTAACAGAAGCATGAAACTAAAAGCAGAATTTTTGTGTCATTATGTTAGATGATACAGCAAAGAATGGTGAGTGGATTTTTTTCTCTCAAAAAGTAGTTGAAAATCTTTTCACCCAGCTGGATGTTATTTATCCTCGAAAGAGGAGCTTGAATAGAATTAAACAGTGGGCAAGAATCCAAAGTAAACAAGTTCAGCGCAATATTTGAATCTACAGTGAGAAACAAAATGCATTTAAAACTTTTCTGAATTGGACCAGTACTCTAATATTTCCAAAAATTCAGATCGAGATCATTCTTATTTAGAATCACTCCTCCTTGTAACACTCAATGCAACTTCTGAGTACAGACGGACGTTTGAAATGTTGGGGGTTTTTTCCCCCCAAGGATCAAGTTATTCCAAGCATCAGGCCTTTATGTTGAGGGTCCACTTTACATAAAGGCACAGAGTGAAGGTGAGTAATCTAGAGATTTATCAAAGTCCCAATGGTGAGCCAGTGTTCTGAACTGAAACTGTAGCTGAGGAGGAAAAAGATTATTAATAGGGATGTGCACAAAATAGAAATAACACTCAGGGGAGGCCATATACTCTAGTTGAACAGGTGTAGTGCTGGAAATGACTGTTATCTGAAGGGGCTAATTGTAGCTATGGGAGCATGTACTTTGGAATTGATGTCTGATCAGTTCAGTGGTCCAGGATTTTGGTATTTCTTTCAGTGTTCCTTTACATTTCAAATAAACTGATTAACACAAGCATTTATCTATCTATGGTCTCACCAACATCCCCCCCCCCCCCACAATGTACATCTGTAACCTTCACCAGCATTACAACTACACCCCCTGGAGTCTCCGTTCCTCTAATTATGGCCACTCATGTGTCTCCCTTCCTTTTGGTCCATTATTGGCAGCCTTGCCTTGAGCTGCCTAGGACCCATGCTCTGGAATTTCCTCCCTGAACCCCACCATCTCCCCACCTCTCTCTCCTCCTTTGAGCCTGCTTAAAACAGACATCTTTGACCAAGTCATTGGTCACTCCTCGTAATAGTTCCTTCTTTGGCTTGGTATTCATTTCTTTCCTTATGACATTTTTCTATGTTAAAAGGGCTAAGTTAATGCATGTTGTTGTTCTTGTTCTTGTTCAAGAATAAACTGCTGCATTGATATTAGATACTGAACAATGACTGCCTCTAACCCACTACCGACTCATTTCAAAAACACGCCCAACAGATAAACACAGAAGCCTAGATATTCCAATTGGGTCCATCCAATTTACAGACATAAATTGGGTGAAATCAAAAGGAAAATTGCATGGACATCCATAATGCTGGATTTCCACTGACTTTGCACTGCTTGCATATTTCCAGGGCCAGGAAAAACAGGAGCATGAAGCTTTTATCAGAAAAAATACAGTTTCTTGATGTACTACTACTACTACAACAACATATGCAGTTATATTAAGCTTTTAATGTAGAAAAACGCACCAAGGCTCTTCACAAAAGCATAATCAGGCAACGATTGACTCTGACCCAAAAGAAATTATATTAGGAGCGATGACTAAAAGCTTGGTCAAAGTCGTAGGTTTTAAGAAGGGTCTTAAAGGAGGAGAGCGAGATGGAGAGGCGGAGAGGTTTTGAGAGGGAATTTAAGGGCTTAGGGCCTGGACAGCTGATGGTGGGGTGAAAGGAATGGGGTTGCACAAAAGGCCAGAGTTGGAGGAATGCAAAGTTTTTGGAGGGTTGTAAGGCTGGAAGAGATCACAGAGACAGGGAGGGACAAGGCCATAGGCACTTGGATGAGAATTTAAATTGGAGCTGTTGGGAGACCGGGATCTAATGTAAGTCATTAAGCACAGGATTGATAGGTACGTAGAATTTGATGCGGATTAGGATACAAGCAGTAGAGATTTGGATGAGCTGATACTTATGGATGTTGGACGATGGGAGGCCAACATGAGGTCATTGAAATAGTCGAGTCTAGAGGTGACAAAGGCATAGATGAGAGATTTGGCAGCAAATAAGCTGAGGTAGGGATAAAGACGGGCGATGTTAAGGAGGTGGAGGTAGACAGTCTTTGTGATGGAGAGGATATAGGGTCAGAAGCTCAGTTCAGGATCAAATAGTTTTCCAAAGTTGCGAGCAGTTGGCTTCAACCTGAGAGAGTGGCCGGGGAGGGGGATGGAATTGTTGACCAGGGTATGTAATTTGTGGTGGGGAGCGAAGACGATGACTTCAGTCTTCCTGATGTTTAACAGAAGGATGCAGGATACTCAGTCATATTTACACTCATGAATAACAGGTGGCCAACATTGCTGGGAAATCATCTTTGTGTGTGAATTCGCATAAGGGGGATAGTAAGAAAAATCATTCAATGGTGTTAAGGCAATTTCTGTACTATTTGCCTTTTTTTCTGCAGTCATTTAGCCTTTGCGGCAATTGTTCTGCTGTCCTTTTTTTCCCAACAGCACTATTAGTGCCAAAATGGGCTTCCCAGTGGGGATCCTCCTATACCTAACTGTTATTGCAGGAAGATGAGGAAGATCAATAGAAGGATGCCAGGCAGATTAAACAGCATTGATGGCTATGCCCACTCACCATAGCCTCATGTTACATCTACAGACAGAGGTGTGCATGCCTCATCTTGGCAAAAGATTAATATATTAAATTTCCAAGGGAGTCCATGACAGTACACCTGATGGCGTAAATATGACATGTGAATAGATGACTACTTGATGTTTCTTTGGAACTCCAATCATAGCATTCTTTCAGTGGTATTGCATGATCAGCAAGGGAGTCAAAGGATATGGGGAAAGGGCAGGAAAGTGGAGTTGAGGTAAAAATCAGATCAGCCATGATCTCACTAAATGGCGGTGCAGGCTCGAGGGGCCGAATGGCCTACTCCTGCTCCTATCTCTTATGGTCTTATGGAAGGCATGTCAGGGAGATCAACAGCCAGCATAGTCTTATTGGGTACACCTGCCAAGATGCTACCAATTGTATTTCTGTGCATTGACCCAATTGCAGAGCTATGCCATCTGTTTCAAGGAAACTTGCAGCTAACATGCACCAAAAGGGCTACCACAGGCAGTAGTAATACTGCTCAGCTGCAACCTCAAACCTGCCTCCATCTCCTTGCAGCCATGCTACAATGCTGACCTAAGGGGATAATGTTGTAGACTGAAAAACATGACCACTCTCCTTGCAACCACCTCATACAGCACCACCTCCACTTCAGTAGCCATCAAAATGTTGGGGCGGGTGGGGGGGGGGGGGAGGAGGGGGGTGTTGTCAAGTGCTGGAATGCTCAGTCACTTGACTGCAGACTTGCATCTGTACATTGGGTTTTCCTTCCCTTCATTTCTCTCTGTCAATAATCATTTAAGGGCAAATTTGTTAATTTATGTAGTGTCAGCCACGGCTCAGTGGGTAGCACTCTCGCCTCTGAGGCAGAAGATTGTGGGCTCATGCCCCAACCCATAAACTTGAGCACAAAATCTAGGCTGACACTCCAGTGCAGTACTGAGGGAGTGCTGCACTGGTGAAGGTGCAGTCTTTCGGATGAGGCATTAAACTGGGGCCCTGTCTGCACTCTCAGTTGGACGTAAAAGATCCCCTGGCACTATTTTGAAGAGCAGAGGAGTACTCCCCGGTGTCCTGGCCAATATTTATCCCTCAATCAATGTCATTAAGACAGACTATCGCAAAATTGGCTGCCACTTATCCTACTTCACAACAGTGACTACACTTCAAAACTACTTAATTGACTTTGGGATGTCCTGAGGCCGTGAAAGGCACTATATAAAGGCACTATATAAATTTCTTTCTAATCCCATGTTCCCAGAGGGGTACCATGCTCGGTGGGATTGCAGAGTGCAGATAGGGTTATACATTTCAAATTCAGCTCCCTGGGGATCAGTGAATTTACCATTTAGCATTTTAACCACTTTCAGTTCGTCATTAATTTCATCCTCATTTGCATCCTTAAGCCATCTGAATTCTGCTATGATAACGGCTTTTGGGATAGCTACAGCTATTTAAAAATCCCCCTTTGCCCATCTAATTAATTTTTAAAGTATTTTTAGGAAGTTTCTGTGTTCTTCTCATTGGTCTCCCTCATTTTCTACTTACTCGCTTGTAGAGATTTTTTCTTACTTATTTCACTTTATGTTCTCCTGTTAACTCAATGAGAATTTGAATTTACAGGATTTTAGTCAGTGAGGAAAATCTATTTTGTAATTAAGTTATCATTAATAATTTATTAAAACATTACTAAAATGTTGTGACATTGCCCTATATTTATCTATCGCCTCAGTGTCATTTAAACCAGGAAGGCATACATAAACCTCAAAATTCAAAATCACTTTCGAGAGACGACTGGGATAAATGGCACATTGAAATGTCACGAGGACTGCTGATGCTACTGATTCATGCAGTATACCTTTGTGAAGTGCTCTTTCAGACACCAGGGGGGGCAATCGGTCTTGGGCGGTTGCACAAGACAGGTGATAATGAATCAGCAGCCTGTTTTACACCCGCCTGATTTTCTTTTCCATTTCTTCAAAATAGGGTGAGGTGTAATACACTATCGCCGAAGAAAAATGTTACTCCCTATGGTTTCTCTGAATATTTTGTTTCACCCCCCAGGACAATAACAACAACTTACATTTATATAGTTCCTTTAATATAGTAAGATGTCCCAAGGCGTTTCACAGGAGCATAATCAGACAAAGCAATTGATACCGAGCCAAAGAAGGAGACATTAGGACAAGTGACCAAGGGCTTGGTCAAAGGTGCAGGTTTTAAGGAGTGTCTTAAAGGAGGAGTGAGAAATGGACAGGTTTAGAGCTTAGGGCCGAGACAGCTGAAGGCGATGGAAGTGGGTTATGGACAAGAGGCCAGGTTTGGAGGAACGCAGAATTCTCGGAGGGTTGTAGGACTGGAAGAAGAGGCAAGTGCATGGAGGGATTTGAACATGAGGATAAGAATTTTAAAATCGAGGTGTTCAGGGACTGGGAGGCAATGAAGGTCAGCGAGCATTGGGGTGATAAGTGAACGGGACTCGATGCAAGACAAGATTATGGGCAGCAGTGTTTTGGATAAGCTCAAGTTTATGGAGGGTAGAAGATGGGAGGCCGGCCAGGAGAGCATTAGAATTTGTATTTGGAGGTAACAAAAGCATGGGTGAGGATTTCTGCAGCAGATGGGTGGAGGAAGGGGCGGAGATGGTTGAAATTATGAAGGTGGAAGTAGGTGGATTTTGTGATGGAGAGGATATGGGGTCAGAAGGTCGGTTCAGGGTCAAATAGAACGCCGAGGCTGCAAACATTCTGGTTCAGCCTGAGACAATGGCCAGGGAGGGGGAAGGATTTGGTGGGTAGGTAACAGAGTTTGTGACTGAGGCTGAGCAGGATAACCAATTAACAACAACAACTTGCATTTATATAGCGCTTTAATGTAGGAAAATGTACCAAGGCTCTTCACAGGAGTGTGATCAGACAAAAATTGATACTGAGCCAAAGAAGGATAGATTAGGAGAGGTGACTAAAACCTTGGTCAAATAAGTAGGTCTTAAAGAAAGGAGTGTGGGGTAGTTGGCTTTGCGGCTCTTAAGGAGGCGGCGACGAGTGCTTCCATGGGCCCTTTCAAGAATGTCGAGAGAAGTACAGAGGAAAGTTGTCCAAGAGGGAATCAGGCCTGCGATGGTGAAGGATTGGGGTAGGGATTTGGGGGTCAGCCAAAATGCGCACAGAAATGGACAAAGCGAAAATTCAGATTACATAGGCATGGTAAAGATTATGATAGTTACGTCTTAGTTGTACAGATACAATAGCCCAGCCAAAAAAAAAATTACATTTTATAGCTAAATTAGTGGGGTAGATTTTGGTCTGGGCCCATTTTTGTTCCCTACAGATGGAACAGCACCCTTTTCTAAAAAAACGTTAAAAGGATTCTAGAAACGATCTAAGAATCTGATTGCCATTTGTTATGTTAGGCTGAGAAAAACAGTAAAAGTTAAGTGATGTATTACTACCTAATCTGTAGATTTGTCCTTGATTCTGTATAATTTTACTTCTTACAAGAAACTCAATGAATAGGTTTTAGTCTGATGTTTATGGTCTGTCAGGGTGGTATTTTCCACCAATTTGCAGAGATATGAATGACACAATGGGCAAGCAGCTATACTATTTCTGGAGCATACATCAGCGATTTAAGTGTTCCCTTGTGGTATTCTATTTCACGCACTTCAAGCCTACGGTTGGCATTGGTTCATAGACTTGCCTATGAAAGCTGATTTTTTGCATTGAGCATGATTTAAAATAATTGGGAAGAAGTCTGAATTGCAATTTAAGAATTGAGTGGATAAAAATTCCATTTTTGTGCCGAATGCATGTAAGTAAATATTTTTATTTATTGGCAAGGATGAAGAAAACAAGTGGGAAGTGGTCAACAGAGCCAGGTTTCAGTATGAATATATTGGACTAACATGTCGTGATGAAGAACCTTTGCTAATTGTACCCTCTATTGGGCCTTGACTTGTAGGTTATGTTGATGCCAAATAACTTTGTTAGGCCTGCCTTGGATTTGATTACATTTTCAAGCTCTATCAGGAAATGCTTTTAAAACGTCTTGGTTTCTTACAAACTGCTTTTAGAGTCATAGAGTCATAGAGTTATACAGCACAGATAGAGGCCCTTCGGCCCATCGTGTCCGCGCCGGCCATCAGCCCTGTCTACTCTAATCCCATATTCCAGCATTTATTTTTTAAAGGGTACCTAACATCCATAAGTCACAGCCTCCAGCTAACATCATGGCAGAAAATATGTCAGAACGCAGTTAATGATTTTACACGCACGCAGAACATTATTTAGTCTCTCTCGTTACGGGAAGCATATTGGCTGGAGCTGGAACTTGGTGTCACATGGGGTGAGAGTTCCTCTCTGCGCTATGGATAACAAAATAACAAATTCGTTTATAATGAAGGATGCACAGAGGAAAAGTCAGAAGGATTCACCCTCCCCATAGATGGAGCAGCACATTTTGTTCCTCTGTACATGCGTGATCCGTTTGTTTTGAAAGGAAAAGCAAATCTCACTAAATCTGAGTGTTCAATTATACATTTAGAAAGAACCAATTCAGAATCCATCAACATTTTTTCATTTAACTTTCAGGATCAGTGCCAATGTAGAAAGCTTGCTGAAATTTCAAAGCTATGGTAGTAACCCCAGCAAAAAGAATTAAGCTTTGTAGAGGCATGAGATTAAAACAATTTCTTGCTTGTCCAACTGAGGGGACTCTAGTTGAGTATGACTTCATTTAATGAATGATTAATTATAATTATAAAAATTGCAGCTACAGTGTAATATTGAATGCTGAATGCCTAATAAAGGAATTAACTTGCACAGGGTTTCCTCCAACTAACAAATGATACTGTTTATTGAATGTGCTGACTTTGAGAAATAGCTGGAATCAAAGTGAATATGGTCTGTCATCATAAGAGGCTACACCAACCACAGTATAACAGCAATTAAACAGTACCTTCATCTTATTAAGTGTTGATGATATATTATTAACAAGAGCTTGTTGTTAAATTGATAGATCCAATAAAATTATTTTTCAGTAAAGCTTTTTCCTGAGATTTTTTAAATTTCTCGGAAAAATGTTTGGAAAGATATCCTGAGCAGTTTATTTGGACTGCATTATAGCAGTCATTGAGTAGTCTAATGTCCTCTTATCATCTTACCAGGAATTATGCTACATTACATAATAATGACTGTGTTATTTTGCTTATTTAACAGTGAGAATATTATACAGAGAGTATAACCCTATCATATCCAGGAAATAGTTTTCCAATATGACTTTTCTGGTTTCCAAAATATACAGAGAACAGCTAGCGCATGAAAGTTAAACAAGAGAAATTTTAATTAAAGGTAATAGAGCTATATGAGCATTGCAATTATAGAAAAAAATAGTAAAAAAGAGTAACTTGAATTATACAAAGCACTTGTTTTCAGGAATATGTGATGGATGTTTTTGAACATTATGGCTGAGTGAGTAAAGGGTGTATTTAAACATTAATGTTATCGCTGAACTTTATATAATGATTGGTAGTACAAATTGCAGCAAAGGATGATTTCAGTAAGTTTGTCTTTCTACTGACCATCCACACGTTTTATTGGATTAATTATATATTTTTCATCATAAAAGATAGGGGGAATTTTAACTCCATCCACCTGTTGAAACACGTGCAGAACGGGAGTTAAAATCCAAGCAGTACACTTAACGTTATTTTAACGCCATTGTTTTCTTGGCTGCTGAATCACCCACCTCATTCAGGCAGGAGCCTCATAGTTATACACAAATTAGATGGGACGGCTATGCTATTCTAACTGCCTACCGAGTGGGGCGTTTGCCACTTGCTCGCATGGTGGACACATAGCGGAAGCCATGTCGAGTAAATTTAACACTTACTGTGGTGAGGCCCACAAGAGCAGCAGTGCTCCTCTGGGTTCCACAAAGAAAGTTTGGGCGGCTGCCACGCTGAGCTTGCCTCCCTTTCCACCCACGAAACACCCAACCCCCAACTCCCCCTCCCACCCACACCCCGCCTCCCCTGTGACTCATGTGACTGCCGGCCTGGCGGCCTCTGGACCACCTGATCTTTGTAGGCCTAAAGTCGGCGAGCTGCCTCAAGACACATTTTTCTGGCAGGCAAATGGCCAGTGGTATGTTAATAAGGCCCATCTCCAAAAGTGATGGCACTATGGCGGTGGTGGTGGGTGGGAGGGGTGGTGGAAGGAGTGCCTGCAGTCCCATCGTCAGAATTCCTCAATGAGGCCAGAAATGGGCAGGACCCCAATGGAATCAGGTTCTGGCCCAAATTCCTCCCTCCGCCCATGCACATTGTGTTAATTCTATTCATTAAGCAGACTGGAATTTCTATTCCCTGTCTATCAAAACCAATTGTAAGCTGGGTATGTTTACTGATAAATTATGGCTGTCAGTTGATCGCCCAAAAGTCAAATTTAACCCAGCGTGATGTCTTGAGCGATCAATCGCCTGTATTTGGATTGCTGAAGCCTGCAAACATTATAATATGAATACAGTGAATGTATTGAACTGCCAATGGACGTAGGAGTAACAGACAAGCAATTCAAAAAGCTAATATTAATGTTGGGATTGTAGATGCTGCTTTGTGAAAATTTTGCTGCAGTAACAAATATGACCAAACAGTACATCACTCATCCGTTTAGTGGCTGTTACAGGAAAGGAGTGCTGATTAAAGACTATCCCTGCAGCTATCAGTGAGGTGCTACAGGTCAGTAACCACTTCCCTGGACCGTCTAAGACTTTGCATGTACTACTTCTCCATTAAGGACAGGTTGTCACTTGTTGACCTATGCATCTGCCTCAGGGGTAGGTGCAGGTGGTTGTGTGAGACATAGTCTGGCATATATCGTAGCTGTAATGCTCACCAGCATATTTTACCTACTTGGTGATAAAATGTGGCTGAGATTCCAGGGGTGTCCCGCTCTGTTGGCAGGAATGTGGCAGAGCAAAACTCCCATCTGCCCACTGCAAAGGATGCAGACCTCATCCCAAATTGTGGGGATTTGGTCATTAGCGTAGGTAGGGCAGACAGCCCTCATCTAAAGGGCACATCAAAGTTGCCTGAAGGGCCTAGATAGAGTGGACAGGGAGGACCTATTTCCCTTAGCAGAGGGGTCAGTGACCAGGGGGCATGGATTTAAAGTAATTGGTAGAAGGATTAGAGGGGAGCTGAGGAGAAATGTTTTCACCCAGAGGGTGGTGGGAGTCTGGAACTCACTGCCTAAAAGGATGGTAGAGGCAGAAATCCTCAACTCATTTAAAAAGTATTTGGATGTGCACTTGAAGTGCTGTAACCTACAGGGCTACGGACCAAGTGCTAGAAAGTGGGATTAAGCTGGCTAGCTCTTATTTGGCTGGCACGGACACGATGGGCCGAATGGCCTCCTTTTGTGCCATAACTTTCTGTGATTCTATGATTCTAGAAGAGCATGCCAGGAGCAGCGCCAAGTGTACCTAAAAAATGAGTTGCCAACCTTGTGAAGCTACAACACAGGACTATATACATGCTAAACAGCAGAAGCAACATGCTATAGACAGAGCTAAGTGATCCCACAACCAACGGATCAGATCAAAGCTCTGGAGTCCTGCCACATCCAGTCGTGAATGGTGGTGGACAATTAAACAACTAACGGGAGGAGGAGGCTCTGCAAACATCCCCATCCTCAATGATGGCGAAGTCCAGCTCGTGAGTGCAAAGGACAAGGCTGAAGCATTTACAACCATCTTCAGCCAGAAGTGCTGAGTGGATGATCCATCTGGGCCTCCTCCCGATATCCCCATCATCACAGAAGCCAGTCTTCAGCCAATTAGATTCACTCCATCGAATTGATGAACAGAAACAGCTGAGTGCACTGGATACAGCAAAGGATTTGGGCCCTGACAACATCCCGGCTGTAGTGCTGAAGGCTTGTGCTCCAGAACCAGCCGCGCCTCGAGCCAAGCTGTTCCAGTACAGCTACAACACTGGCATCTACCCGACAATGTGGAAAATTGCCCAGGTATGTTCTGTCCACAAAAAGCAGTACAAATCTAATCTGGCCAATTACCGCTCCATCAGTCTACTCTCAATCATCAGCAAAGTGATGGAAGGTGTCATCGACAGTGCTATCAAGCAGCACTTATTTACCAATAACCTGCTCACCAACGCTCAGTTTGGGTTCCGCCAGGACCACTCGGCTCCAGACCTCATACAGCCTTGGTCCAAACATGGAAAAAAGGGCTGATTTCCAGAGGTGAGGTGAGAGTGACTGTCCTTGACATCAAGGCAGCATTTGACCGAGTGTGGCATCAAGGAGCCCTAGTAAAATTGAAGTCAATGGGAATCAGGGGGAAAACTCTCTAGTTGCTGGAGTCATGCCTAGCACAAAGGAAGATGGTAGTGGTTGTTGGAGGCCAGTCAGCTCAGCCCCAGGATATCGCTGCAGGAGTTCCTCAGGGCAGTGCCCTAGGCCCAACCATCTTCAGCTGCTTCATCAATGATCTTACCTCCATCATAAGGTCAGAAGCGGGAATGTTTGCTGATGATTGCAAAGTGTTCAGTTTCATTCGCAACCCCTCAGATAATGAAGCAGCCCATGCCCGCATACAGCAAGACCTGGACAACATCCAGGCTTAGGCTGATAAGTGGCAAGTAACATTCGCGCCAGCCAAGTGCCAGGCAATGACCATCTCCAACAAGAGAGAGTCTAACCACCTCCCCTTGACATTCAACTGTATTACCATTGGCAAATCCCCCACAATCAACATCCAGGGGGTCACCATCGGCCAGAATTAAATAGAATTAAATGAAATAGATCGAATTAAAAAGCAGAGAAGTTATGTTAACTTGCATAGAACCTTGGTTAGACCACACTTGGAATACTTTGCAAGTTCTGGTCTCCATATTATAAAAAGATTATAGAGGCATTGGAGAAGGTGCATAAAAGATTCACAAGGATGATACCAGAACTGAAAGGATATACTTTTCAAGAATGGCTGAACAGGCTGGGGCTCTTTTCTCTAGAAAATAGAAGGCTGACGGGTGACCTGATAGAGGGCTTTAAGATAATGAAAAATTTGATAGGATAGATGTAGAGAAAATGTTTCCACTTGTTGGGGAGTCCAAAACTAGAGGTCATCAATATAAGATGGTCACTAATACATCCAATAGGGAATTCAGGAGAACTTCTTTACCCAAAGAAGGGTAAGAATGTGAACTGCGCTACCACAAGGAATAGTTGACACAAATAGCATAGATGTATTTAAGGGGAAGCTAGATAAGCACATGAGAGAGAAAGGAATAGAAGAGTATGCTCATGTTAGATGAGGAGGGGTGGGAGGAGGCTCATGTGGAGCATAAACCCTGGCACAGACATGTTGGACCGAATGGCCTGTTTCTGTGCTGTAGACTTGATATAACTCGATGTAATTGGTTCTCTCTGGAATCAACTTATCTTAGTCTTGGCAAGTTCTGGGGGCTTTCCAAGAGCCTCATCAAAACTTATGCCGGCTCTCAGCTGTTGAAAGTTGCATTTCAGGTCTTTCGGGGCATAACAAGTGGAATATTCTGGGAACTCCTCCAGATACCCATTTTATGTAGGAGGATCGAGTGGAAGTCTTGCCCACTGTTTCCTCAGTGGGAATTTGTAATGGTGGTTAAAGGGGACGGAATTCCAGTGGAACTAGGTTCTGGCCCTCCAGTGGGTGATGCACCCACTCTTCATCTCTCCTGGAATTTCAGACCCATGGCCCCGATATTAGCATAGTGGTCGGAAGGGTGCTGGGGAGCCTGGTACCTGAAGAAGAACCCGACAAGGCCGGGGATGTGGAGGCCTTGCCGATCTTAACGACAGGGTCTGATTTAAATAATTTTGTGGAGACTTTCTGCCTGACAACCAGCCAAATTGACTACCTGGTTGACAGGCGGGCGGGGAAATTTAACACCAGGAGGCCACACCTGTCGGGGGGAGGGGCTAAAATCGAGGCCAATAATTCCAACTCAGGATCAAAGCAAATAACTAAAACATCAAAATCAAGTCAAAATGACAAAATTAGAGAAAATCAAAACAAAAATGCCACAGGGTGCCCACTGGCCACGCAAAACATCCAATGAACGAGTGCACATCTCAAATTAATGCTATTTTTGTCTTTTCTCCTTCTTAAGTTGAAAGTACACATTATACATGTGCATCTTCTTCCTTGGATCTATTAATAATATTCTTAGATGTTCATTGCTTTAAAAATTGTTCATGCCAATTTTTTTAACATTTGATATTGTTTGCGAACCATAAAATTTAAAATTTCAATTAAGTCATCAACATTTCCATTGGAACACACTTAAGTCCATGATCATTTTAATGTTACTTCACTGAAATACAAACCACCCTTCTGTTTTTATAAAATTAGCAGTGTGACTATTTTGCAATGATTACTTTGTATATTCTATTTCATAAAAGACTGCCATATAATAACATATCATTTGTGATCACAGCATTAAATTTTGTACCAATTTTATCTCAAAACTTATGTGGGATGAGTATCTTCTGCATTTTAACTCTGAAAGGAAATATATCCCCTAAATTGTCAAAATGAGATTTTCTTGAATTACAAGTAAAAGTAAATAGTTTCATTCTTCTGTTAGAAAATATAAACCACAAAATTTACACACGTACAATTTGTGCAGATGCCCAGTAATAAATAAAAGTAGCATTTAGTAGCGATAACTCACAGAGAGATGACATTTTAAAGCTGAATAATGGAAAACTCAAGGGGCAGAATTTGATTACCTTTGGCTATTGATAAATAACCTTATCCTGTAATGTGCAGTGTTAACAGTATTTAGTGACATGCAAACAAAGCTGTATATTTTAACACTCCTATTAGCAGCTGCTTAATGATTTGTCACACCACGAGAATGTTCTGGGCACAGGCAAATCTCTTTCAATTTGGTGGAATAGAGCAATCAATTGAAATATGTATTTTGTTGCGTAGGTCTTAGATACAAAGAAACAATTTCCTTATTTCAGTGCACAGACTGCTTCTGGCCTAGTTGTGCCTGCAAACAAGAGCTTGGCAAAAGGAAGAATTGCAAATGCATATATACAGGCAGTCCTTCAAGGTTTAAAGGAAACAATTCAAATAGGCAACAAAATTGTTTCAGCCTTTCCAAAGTTTGTAAATAATTGTTAAATATCTGTCAGCCTTCCTAAAAGCTGCATGGCCAGAAAAAGATGGAAGGCAAAGCAAATATGGTGACAGGAAACAGAGTCTGTGCACAAGTAAAACAATGGTGGAATACCCCAAACTGTCCATTTGATGGCTGGAAAAGTGGAGGCACTGCTACATTTGGTGGGTTCAAGGATGCCCTGGGCAATGTTCTAAGGCACCCAGAAGATAGCTGGCTTAACATTGTGAACAGAGCTGCATCATGCATGGAGCTTCCTTTTGATCCAGTTGAAATGAGCTCCCAAATCAAGCAGCACAATCCTTGCTGGAAAAGCTGGAAAATTTCACCTTCAATCAATTAAATAATTCTGTGATCTCTAATGAGGCTCCCTCATACTTTGCACAAGAACAGTCTTATGCTGTTAATTTTGACAGCTGCAAAATAATGCTGATTAGAATTGGGCAAGAATTAGGCCTAAGGCATTGTCACTTGATTTCCCAATCTGTGGTAATGGGACCAGTGAAGCTGATTGAAAACCTACCTATTGGGTGTTTTTATATTTGGCGTTTCTTTATCTTGTGTCCCTAGAGACAGTCTTCCCTGAATTTATATTACATTAGATTGGAGCTATTTACTTATTTAAGAAAATTGCACAGTTGCATCCTGATTGGGACTGGGGTCGAATGGCCTTTGTACCCTTTCTGTCCTTTTCTTCCTCTGGGAGTCCAAACCTTTGGCTAGGAGCAGCTGTTTAAATGACCACTGCGATATGTGAGCTTTTCTTCTAATGGAACTTGGAAATTTGAATGCTGGATAAAAATACATTTGTATCAAGATTTAGATATTCTGCTGATGGTACTATAATTCACTACATCATAGAATAATATAATAATAATATTGCCATCATAAGAACATAAGAAATAGGAAGTGGAATAGGCCATATGGCCCCTCGAGCCTGCTACGCCATTCAATAAGATCATGGCTGATCTTCGACCACAACTCCACTTTCCCGCCCAATCCCCATATTCCTTGATTTCCTCTAGAGTCCAAAAATATATCGATCTCAGTCTTGAATATACTCAATGACTGAGCATCCACAGCCCTCTAGGGTAGAGAATTCCAAAGATTCACAACCCTCTGAGTGAAGAAATTCCTCCTCATCTCGGTCCTAAGTGGCCGACCCCTTATCCTGAGACTATGTCCCCTAGTTCTAGACTCTCCAGCCAGGGGAAACAACCTCTCAGTGTCTACCCTGTCAAGCCCCCTCCAAATCTTATATGTTTCAATGATGTGGAGATGCCGGTGATGGACTGGGGTTGACAATTGTAAACAATTTTACAACACCAAGTTATAGTCCAGCAATTTTATTTTAAATTCACAAGCTTTCGGAGGCTTCCTCCTTCGTCAGGTGAACGATGTGAAAATGAAATTGCTGGACTATAACTTGGTGTTGTAAAATTGTTTACAAATGTTTCAATGAGATCACATTTCATTCTTCTAAACTCCAGAGAGTATGGCACACAGAATTGCCATTAACATTCGTATCAGTAGGTAAATAGTAACAAGCAATGCTGTTTCAGGCCCTGCAAAAGGAGCTGTGAATATATAATCTCTATTTTCCATTGTGTGTATTAAAGGGTAAGTCAACTGTGGTTGAAGAATTCTGTTTATTACACAATAGAAGAGAGGGTAATTGTTGAGATAATGTCTGCTCTGTCAGCGCCAGGTCTAAGATTAAAAGAAAAACCTAGGGCATTAAATAAAAGCAGCTGGCGGAAAAAAAAAGATCATCACAGAATAATGGCACAGGGCTACATAATTTAATTTTACAAAAAAAAGGCATCTTCAGTAGTCTAGTGATAATAATGTACCCAAAGGGAAGAAAAACCTGCAATATCCAATATATAGATATTGGGAGCAGGTAGTTCAGCAAAAATATGCTCTTCCTATTTTAATCAAACCATGTAATGAAGTTTGCTTGTAAGTGCTGCAGGTTATCATGCCTAATATGATTATTTCCATAGCAACGGCATAAATAGTTAAACATTTATTTGTATACAGCCCCTTACATCAGCAAAACTACAAGTAATAGATTCCAGCAAAGTGAATTTTCCACTGTTTATTAGTCAATGAATTATAGAATGCCATAAAAACATGAGCAATAGCTCAGCAGGTGCACACATAATTACTGCATAATTATGCACCAGCAGTAAACACTGTGTGCATAATTGCTTTCATTTCATGCTATGTAATTATACTGACCATTAACAGACTGGACAACATGAAAATTAATACCTTGCCCAAGTGGTTATTATTCAGTTGTGAGATTAGACAGGGAATGTTGGCAAACTCTTTGACCATGGGACTTGGCAGCTAAGGCCAACCCTGTTCTCATCTGATGTCCAAACATACACGTGTTCCAGCTGGGATACCAATCAGGAACCCTACCTTTGGTTGATGTTTCTTCTCCCCAGCCCCGGATGAGATCAGCAAACTGAGAACAGACGAGGAATTAAACCTAGACCCTTCCTGGTCCACATTAGCCTGTATTTCCTGTTGATCAGTTGGATGTCTGACACATCCAGAAAACAATCAGTAAGGAATCCAAACCAAACAACTGAGAAATCCATTTAGTAGAGTTTCTGTTTGCCAGATATGCAGTGTACATTCTGTTTCCACAAACCATTTACCAAAATACAGCTAGCATAAGCACAGCTCTGCAAAAGCCAAGGCTATTTTTAACTACTGGGAAATTTGAAGGTTAAAGGGAGATTTAATAGAGGTTTTCAAAATTATTAGGGGTTTTGATAGAGTAGATAGGTAGAAATTGTTTCCACTGGCAGGAGGGTCAGTAACCACAGATTTAAAATAATTGGCAAAAAGCCAGGGGGAGATGAGGAGAATATTTTTTACTCAGTGAGTTGTTATGATTTGGAATGCTTTGCCTGAAAGGGCGGTGGAAGCAGATTCAATAGTAACTTTCAAAAGGAAATTGGATAAATATTTAAAAAAGAAAAAATGCAGGGCTATGGGGAAAGAGCAGGAGAGTGGGACTAATTGATAGCTTTTTCAGACAGCCGCACGGGCACGATGGGCCGACTGGCCTCCTTCTGTGCTGTATGATTCACTGAATCGATAAATCTGTTACGGATTATTGTTGGAGTAAGTGGTAATGCTGTATTCCGGGACCTCTGTCATCACACTCGTATGTTACCAGCGGCAGTGATGGGTGTTGTGTAAATGCAGTTGCACGCTCCACTGCATGACACAATACCACAACATGGGCTCGATTTTCAAATCGAGGTGCGGGTTCGTCGGGGGCAGGATTGCTGGGAAAATCGGGAAAATCCTGAGCGGGTAAGGAAGCCGGCTCCAACACGCCGAATTCCGCGTCTCATACCGATGCATCTGTGAGCGCCCGCACTTCTGGAATGCGGAAGTCCCGCCGGCAATTAAAGCCGGCGGGCTGATATTTAAAGCACTTATTAACATCGTTGAACTGGTTGAAGTTGTTAATTTCATGGTGATTGAGGCAGGGGAGCGATTTTCATTCAGCCTCAGCGTGATTCCCGTGCTGTGTGAAACACTCCTTGGTGAACGAGTCACGTTTCAGCCAGCAGCCATTTGGACATTTAAATGCCCGTTTGACAGATGGGGATAAAAGGTGAGTTATTGCAGCAGGGCACTCAGTTCTCTCAGTTAAACACTTGACTGGGAGATCTTTGTGTTTGGACTGAAAATTCTTTGTTTCCACTCAGAATTCTTCTGTTCACGCATATTTACCAACTTTTCGGACCCCCTCCAACTGACACCATCAGGATGGGGGGCGCAATGGCTGAATTCACCACTACATCCGAGGACGAGGAACATCACCATCCTCGCCAGGCACAGCGTGCATTTCCACCACTTGGAGCTCGACATCACAGAGCGGCACAACAGGGACCTGCACTAGAGCACAGAGGGGAACAACAGAGGGAGCGACGTCGCAGGAGGCACTACCCTCATCAGAGGGTCCACAAACCGAGGCTCAGCTGCCTAGTTCTCTGAGGAGCAGTGCATATGGAGGCTGAGAGTGAGTCGCTAGGTGGTCGCAGACATCTGGAGCCTCCTCCATGCTGAGCTGCTCCCGGCTGGTCCACGCAGCATCTCATTACCCGTCGCTGTTAAAGTCACCACTGCCCTCAACTTCTTTGCCTCCGGATCATTCCAGGGTGCCACCGGGGACATCGCTAGGGTCTCTCAGTCGTCTGTGCACAAGTGCATAAGGCAGGTCACCGATGGCTTGTTTCGCAGAGCCTTGCAATACGTCAACTTCCCCATGGATGACCTCAGCCAGACAGTGTGGGCAGTGGGATTCCACTCTGTGGCTGGCTTCCCACGGGTACAGGGTGCAATCAAATACACCCATATAGAAATCCGAGCACCTCCACATGCACCAGGACTGTTCATCAACAGGAAGGGGTATCACTCCATCAATGCTCAGCTTGTTTGTGACCACTGCAAAAGATTCTTTCACATGTGCACCAGATTCCCTGGCAGCTGCCATGATTCCTTCATTCTGAGGGAATCCAACATCCTGGGCCTCTTCCACGCACTGAACACCCTTAAGGGCTGGCTCCTCGGGACAAGGGACACCCCCTGCACACGTTGGTCATGACACCTCTGAAGAACCCTATCAGCGAGCATCAGTGTCAATAAAACAACAGCCACATCACCACCGGGTCTATAATTGAACATGCGATAGGGCTGCTCAAGATGCGATTTCGCTGCCTTGATCGTTCAATTGCACCAGCGAGAGTGGGTCGCATTATTAGTGTGTTGTGTCCTGCACAACATGGCGCTACAGAGAGGGGTACCAGTTGAGGAGACCCCATGTCCTCATCCACCCTCCACATCTGCCATCCACATTGAGGAGGAGCAGGAGCAGGAGGAGATGGAGGAGGAGGAGGAGGAGGATGAACCCATGGGCAGAGCAGTGGCTCACCTGGCTGCTCGTGAGGCCAGGGAGTCAATCATTTGTGAACGGTTCTCGTAAGATCAAAAAGTGAGAAGAGTCCAGTCCTCACACCACCTGGAAAGACCAGCGCCAACACCAGCCCCCCACTCTCTGCACAATACAGTCCTGCAACTACACATACACCCACTGTAAAGTGACACACTGGGTGGCATCAAGTGTTGCTGTTCATGGTGAACCTCATGAAAGGGCGCTATCACAAAAGCCAATCAAGAATGGACAAGATGTGGCAGTAGTGGTGACAATCATAACATTTTAATGTGACTTTAACAATAACCAAATATAAGTGAAAAACATGACAATCTGTCTGACACCCTTGTGTACACCCTTCGTGATCACAAAACCTTAGCCTTTCTCTTCCTACTACTTCCAAGTCTTGCATCCCCTATGTTTGCAGCAGAGGTGGTGGCAGGTTGCTCATGTTTATGCTCTGACTGCCTAGATACTTTCGGCCTACGCCCCCTGGGTTTTGGCACCTGTGAGGGCCCCTCCAAAGACTGCTCCACCTGCACCTGTGCAGGGGCTAACTCGGCCATCTGGAGAGGAGGCAGCATTGAGGGTACTGATTGAGAGGGGGGTAACGGGTGAGACGTGGAAGTGCTTTGACTGGCGTCCCCACTTCTGTGACCCCTTTCGCCATCATCCCTCTCCTGGGCTAGGCCCACATCGCTCCTACCACCCTGTTGGACAACCGTTTGGAGGACATGTGTGATGCCTTGGAAGGCCACTTGTAAAGTATCTGTCAGCCTGTTTAAGGCAGCAGAATGTTGTTCACCGTGAGTCCAAACAGCCATTGTCAGGGCCTGAATGGACTCATTTTTGAGCCGTGCTTGAAGCTCAACGGAGGCTAGCCTTCTATCCATTGCAGACATCCTGCACTTACCTGCAACACTGTCTCAGACAGTTGCGTATGTGCCTGTGACGGTGTCTCAGAGATTCTCTCAAGTACCTGTGCCACCATTCCACTAATGCAGGAGTTTTAAAAAAAAAATTATTAATTCACGGGATGTGGGCGTCGCTGGCAATGCCAGCATTTATTGCCCATCCCTAATTGCCCTCGAGACTCCTCCATCCTCTGTGCTATTGTGGAGAGGTCATGATGTGGAGATGCCGGTGATGGACTGGGGTTGACAATTGTAAACAATTTTACAACACCAAGTTATAGTCCAGCAATTTTATTTTAAATTCACAAGCTTTCGGAGGCTTCCTCCTTCGTCACATCGTTCACCTGACGAAGGAGGAAGCCTCCGAAAGCTTGTGAATTTAAAATAAAATTGCTGGACTATAACTTGGTGTTGTAAAATTGTTTACTATTGTGGAGAGTGCTTGTGGCACCTGTTCCAGCACCTCGCAAATGTGCTGCTGTCCCTCGATCATTCTTCTTTTAAAGGATGGCCCCCTGGGTTCAGCATCTGCATTCAGCTGAGCAGACCCTGGAGAGGAGTCTGCTCACCGACGCGGACTCTCCATAGCTGCCCCTGCCACCAGTGTCTGCTCATGCTCGCTTGTGGTGTGGTGACTCACCAGGTGCCAACCCAACTAACTGACTACTAGAACCCACCGAGGTGTGAGTATCTGCACTGGTGAATGGCTCACTAAGATGTGACGGTGCACCCTCAGAGGCCGGGAGCTCCTCAATGGAATCGCCCTCTGCCATCACTGCGGTCAATGAATGGCCTGTAAGAGAACAGAAGACAATATTAAGCATCATCACAGATATGTCATGTTGCGCTCTCTTCCCCTAGAAGGGGAGAAAGTACAGACGTCTGAGTGAGTGAGTGATGGTGAAGTGGCCAACTGACTAATGCATTGCTTTGAGTAATGTTGACCATGAAAGCGGTGCATCAGAGGGTAAGTATGAGACAGAGACATCACATTGGGTCAGATTGGGGTGAGTGGTAGTGGTGGGGTCACAAATGGGGAGGTGAGGAAGTGCTCAGGAAGTGAAGGTAAGTTGAAGATGAGCCTTAAGTGGGTGTGAAGAGTGATGTGATGGAGTAGTGTTGGCGGTGCAGAATGAGTGTGGGTGGGAGGGCGGGGTGATGTACAACACGGAATGTAGGAGAATCAGTAAGTGTACTCACTTTTGCTGACCTAGTTAGGTCATTGAAACGCTTCCTGCACTGGATCCAGGTGCAGGAGATGTTGCATGGTGACCTCCTCTGCTACCTCGAGCCAGGCCTCCTTGGTGGCAGAAGCAGAGCACTTCCTCCTATTGGCTGGGTAAAACAGTTCCCTCCTCCTCTTCACCCCGGCCAGTAGCACCTGAAGCAAGTCATCATTAAATCTTGGAGCAGCCTTTCCCCTGTGCTGCTCCATTGGGTCTTTTTGGTTCTTGCTCCATCAAAAGCCATCGGAGCAATGGCCCTTTAAATCCAGACGTTCCAGCTGACAGCCTGTCATGAGGTTGTGCAGTTCGCCCACTGCGCAGCTTTCGGACGGCAAAGCCAGAAGCCACGTTAAGGGCCACCAATTAACTCGCGATTGCATGGGGAATGGAAAGATTTTATTATCCGGGTTTGTCGAGCACCCGCTGCCATCCCACCGCCATTTGAAAGTCGAGCCCCATGTGTTGCATTTATCTGAGTAAACTTTATTTTAATTTTAAATATTTATCTTTCTAATTCACTAAACAAAATAAACGAATATCAGAAAAGCCTTGAATATTCAGTTCTTATATATTTACACTTGATACTTGAAGGTCTAACGACCGTCTCACTCCATTTTACAACTATGTAATAGATTCAGCATGTGCTATTTCCCTGTAGTTCACGGTAAAATTACATCTAATGACACTGCAGTTCAAGATCCAATGTACAGCAGCACTTTGGTTTAAATTACAAGGCCCAGTCGAAGAATGCTGATAGCTGTTGCCATGACTCCCATTGTAGGCAAAATAAAAAAGTTTTGAAATAATAAGCAACCACCCCTGTTTGTCTGTCTGTCTGTCTGTCTAGCTATTAGATAATAAAATTGGTGCATCCACCATGCATTTCCTGTCCATTGCACTTCAAGCGACACACAAACTTCGGTCGCTCTTGAAAAAAAAGCATTAAGTAACAAAGACAGTCATTTGCAATGTATGTTTCCCAGTAGTTGAAAATAACTTAATTGACAAAGCAGCTAGAATGTCAGTAACCCCTGACAGGCTCTACCAATCACACTTTAAAAATAGATGAAGAAAGACAGGATTCTGACGTATAACTAGAAGAGCAATTAAACTAAACAAAATGGATACTTTCCCCAGCTCTCCTGAAAATGGTACTAGTGACCTGTCATATGCAGGGCCAAAGGGCAAAGGGTGAAGTCCCTCGTTGCAGCTTGTAAAGCATCAGTGACATAAAAGTTGAGAGGTGTACGCTGGTGAAGAGGCAGGCGGAGAACATTTCTCTCCCCGCACCCCCCCCCCCGCCCCCACCAGCAACCTGGACTGGAAATTTCAGTATACAGAAACAGGCTTCACCCCAAAATCCAACATTGAAAATTACACCCCCTACCTCACCCTAAACCACACGGATTTTCTGGGCCACTATAGCTACATGCATTTCTCTCTATCACAACTTCTGTGTTGCACTTCTGTCCTATTTCTCCATCACATTTCATGTCTCATACTACTTACATCACACTTTATTAGAGGAAACCTCATTCTAGGCAAATATCTTAGATCACATTGGCTCATATGCAAATCTCTTCACTTAGAACAAACAGCGAAACATCAGAACTCAATGGTATCAATAAGAATGAAAACCACAGACTGCAGGTAAAGCAAGACTTTGCAAATTTACAACTAAAAGATTCATTTATAAGGTAACAAACCCATTAGAAAATTATCAATTCTAAATGTTACTTATTGTCATTCATATATTGGGGCCAAAACTCCTCAAGACACAATCCTGGCAGTTACACCATATTGAGCCTACTAACGCTGCTGGAGTTTGCATGGCCAAGGAGAGGGCACCTAATTAACATAGAGCAGACAGGCGCAAGCGCCACTACAGATCCGGATTCGGCCATTTTACAGTCTCGCCCAAAGTCAAAATTACCCCCTTGAGTTTTTACTCAAGCTAAATAAACCAAAGTAGTGTCCTACGCACATATCGATGGCTGCTGATACCTACAGGCTTCTGGAAGATATCACAATTTAATTGCCCAGAAAGCACAATATCATAAATTTATTTAAAAGTTATCTTTTAAATGTGCTTTAGAGAATGGGCTGGAAATTGCTCATAAAGTAACGATGAGCCTAACAACGCTCACTGTTATTAATGGGCAAATCGCAGAGCAATTTCCAGTGACCGCACATGCGCAGACAAATGCGGAAATCCGGAACTTGCTCTTCCTGATTCACTGGTGATCTGAAAACTTTGCGTTAAAGGGACCGCGCCAGCTACAATCAATGGACCAGCGCCAACTTGCTCTCCTGCTCAGCTGGAAACTTCGCCACAAAAAAGGTACGTGAGTTTTTTAGGTTTAAACTAACTTTTAACAGCTTGGTAATGACTACCTAACAACCTCTCTGGAGCTGAAAATTAATATTTAAAAATGTGGAGTCTCATTACTCCTGATTTTATTAGTTTTTGGACATTTAAAAAAAAATTAAGTAAAAGATATAAACTTTTTTTGTTTTACTTTTTCTTTCTGTTCTTTTATCTCAGTCTTTTAATCTTACCCTCTCTTTATTTCACTTTCTCTATCTCATAATATAATGCATTTACTAACCTTATTGGACACTTCCTGGTTTTTAGTTTGCGCGGTTTGTGAATGAGATTCACTTCCTGGTTCTCACTGCGTGGCTTGCTTCAAGCTGATTGGTTGAAGGGACACAGAGATCCTTTCCCCGCTCACACAGCCCAGGAAAGAACGCTCCTGTTTATTGAACTCGCAATATAAGGAAGTTGCCGCCAAAAAGAATGTGGTAACTTAGTGTGTGAATTTAAATCTAATGAGCGGTGCTTGTAATGGTTCGTCGCTCAGAGGAATTTACGAGCTATAACGTAATGATCAAAATTCAGACGAGATACATTTCTTTCTTCATAATCATCGATCATTTAGCTTTTTAATTTCTTGTGAGTTTTCTAGTAAGCACACTGGTAGAGATGTCACAGCTAGCAATGAAATATGCTAAATATCATCTACTTGTTTTGAATCTACAAGTCTTACACCAGTAGGATAAAATTTGATTATCTTGCCTTTGGATACAATCACTTGACATATGACATATCACAAAAACTACCTGTATTGCAATTCTCAGTACGGGCTACAGCTTAGATGAGCAGCAGTTGATGAAACCAAATTAATTGAAAGAGGTTCCAACTCATTTTGTAACAGATTTATGTGTGTGTTCGTTTGTGCTTCGAGTTTCATACATTCAGAATAAGTAATTATTAATTATGGATTTCCTGTCAAGGACTGACAAGGCCTGGATCTTTGGCCAGCCTTGAAGGATCTTGATTACCACAGTGTTTACAATATTACTGCACAAGGCTTTGGTGTTATGAAGTGTCTTTTATTTACTGTGTGATGGATTGTTTCTTTAATTAACTTTCACGCTATTAAAGGCAATGATGCCTGATTTAATATTCCAAGATGACTTTAGAGCATTTGTAACAGAACGGTTTTTAAAATCTCTCAGAAATGCACCATTGTTAAAACACCATTCTTCACGTAAGGCTCCTCGACAGCTTATTGATTGAGGGATACCTCTTACAAATCATCTCTGGATGAGTTTCTGGATATAAATGATCACCTCAGGCAGCAAAGAGAGCATTAAGAAAAGGAGGAACAGCAGACATTTACTATATTCTGGTTAATGGACTATTCCTCTCTAAAGCCTGACATTCCTCTTTTATTAGAAAATAAAAGAAAAGCCCATTTTCATCATAACTAATGAACCGTTTACAAAATCAAAGGATCGCTGGGCTTTGAAACATTAAAGGGTCCATCTGACGGCAGCAGGGTGGCTAGGTGGTTAAAATGGTGGTTGGATGCTTCCCACTGCATTCCCGACATGTTCGCTCCTACCATCGTTTTAAATACCGGGCCTCACGTTGGCGCCACCATGGGCGCTTCCCACCAACCTAGCCCACACACACAGTAGTTACACCCTGAGTTAAAATCGGGGCAGGTTACTTGGGGGGAAACCCCCACGGGAATTGCAGCATGAGGCTCGGGCCATTTTAACTCTCGTAACTCATTTAAATATTGCAGCACTGTCTCCTGCCCGAAACCGGCAGGACTGACATCAGGGCCGGTGGGCGAGAGTGGGAAATTGGCTTGGGAGACTTAGGATGCTGGGGACCCACAGGGACGGTCCTCGGCATAATGGGAGCGCTGGGCAAGGGCTTTGACAGCCGATGCCAGCACGCAGAGGGAGAGGGGAGGCCCAACAATTCCTTGTGGGGCCACAAGGATTTCTTGCAAAAGTCATCTTTTAAAACTTACCTTGGGCTCTTTTAGTCAGTTGGCAGCTCCCGTCGTGGTTCGGCTGCCATGTTCCACACAGTGCGGGCCTCCCCCTGACACATCAAAATCACATTGATGATGTTATCAGGCCAGGGCTTTTGAATTTAAAGTAGGTCCTCATTTGCCTAGCGGGAGCCTCAGCTGACTTGAAAGTCAGCGAAGATAAAAAAACATGGGGCAGGAACGGAGTGACCTCAGGCCGGTAAATCGACTTGGCCTAATTTTAACCCCTCCCATGCACTATTCTCACTGGGCGAAGTGGGTTAAAATTGAGGCCTATGATTTCAGTAGTGGTAACAAAAAACGATAACCAGTCACGATACAGGCGCAGTAATGCTCCTTTTGTGCTTCTTAAGCAGCTAACGAGCAACAGAACTGATAGCAATATTAAAAAGGTTTGTAAATTCGACTGTGGAATGTGCAATTGTTGTGCAAAATGTTTCAAAGGCCTGATAGTTCTGGTAACCTCTGTTGTGAAGAAACTTGAGCAGATTTTTGTTGGATGAAGACAACGCCCAAAAACAGGCATTCGAGGAGCCAAACATAGCAATACGTCAATCAAAAAGTAACGTCAGCCTCAATTAATCGGAGGATCTGGCTTAAAGTCGGGAATGAGAAAAACACAAATGTAAGGCATGCACAGTAAAATTGCAGTGCAAGGAGCACAAAAGAAAGTTGTAACTGGTAAAAATATTTTCAAAAGTTCTGTACTGACTTTTAACAAGAATATAGCAAGAAAGGTATTCGAGAGCTGAAATTGCAGGGCTCTGCTGCCAAGAGCAAGGGTCAGAGATAGGGCTATAACAATACAGCATCAGTTCTGTGACTCTTGCTCGTGTACTGCGATATTCTGTGCCTTACAATTTCAGCCTTTGAAAGTGAAATATCAGGGTTATACAAATTACATTTAGTATGCCATGATGGAATAGAGAATCACCTGTAGGAAGTAATTTCCTTGGACAAATCACTATATTTCACATCCCATTTTGAAAGATAAAACCTTGACACAACAAGAAGCCGCTGTGTGAAATAAGTGAAGGACAATCTCCCCCACCTCTTGACATGAAACAGTTCATTCCATATAAGGAAGCAATAGAAGCTACAGGTCATTTATTCAGAAGGGAAAGTCTGGAAGGCACTCAGAGTATGGAGGTTGAAGGGGTCAACAGAAGAACTGGTGTAGACCACATGTGTTGATTATTCTATGGGATGCTCAATATTTTTTATCAATATATCCCTAAATACTAATTGAGCACAAGCACATAATAGTGCATGAGATAACAAGACAGTGCCCACATTGATAACAGTGCTCTCATACTCCTAATATTTCATTTGCTCTCTTCACCAAGCAATCCAGAGAACCTAGTGAACCAACAGCTATGGCAAAAGATCACAACACACCTTAGCATCACCACCCTCATTTTGAGGTGGCACCAGGACATATACATGAACTATGGGAGCAGCACTTTATTGTGGAATTACTTACCTGTGTGCACACTATATTTGAAGATGGCTTGGGTACTGAGGGTGAGTTCAATGGGCACTGGGCAGCCTGTAAGACTCCATTTAAAGCTAGGTTGCCATTTTAGTGAAACTTAATTAACTGAACTTTGAACATTAGAGCTAGTGTTTTTTTTCCTGCTCCTATGCCCTCTGTGCTCCCTGCCTGTCCCTTACTCCTTCTACTGCAGTACTGTGATGCACTTGCTGATCACTGCAACATGCTATCTCGTGCTTTCAAACAGAAAGCTCCCTGTACTATTCTGTTTTTTTTAACTGCAGTGGTGCAGGGAATCCTCTCCTTAGGCCTGTCCTCCTCCACATTAGTGGCCTTATTTGGGATGGGCAGGGGCTGCACCACACAAACAAGGTCACGGGAAACTCCAGCAGTAGTCTAGGGCCTGGTGTTTATGACTGTTGCACTGAACTCCCACCAAAGTAGCAGCAGGAATCCACTGGAATGCCTGAGCAGTTTGGAGGATTGATCTGGCATAAAATATGCGCTTTTTGATTTGACAGTGTAGCTGCAGAATGCGGCACAGTTCCATCTAATGACTTTAACGAGGCTTTAATAATGAAAAATCAGCATTGTTTTCTCATTTGTTCTAGCCTTTCTTGCTCCTTTTGGAGGGTAGGAATCCTCAGAGTAATATTAATTATAGACAGGTACCCTGTCAATTCTTCTGATATTGCACCACTTTTTACACAGAAATTACGACATAGAAACAGGCAGTTTGGCCCAACCAGTACGTATCGGCATTTACCCTTCATGCGAACAAATAGTTCTAATCACATTTACCCACCCTGTTTCCATACCCCTTCAACCCTCTTTCCTTTGTCCATCTCTTCAATCGAATTTTGAGTGTCACTGGTGATTGATGATGGCTTAATTAGAAGAAGGCAGATGCCCAGTATAATGAGTGCTTTGACTGAGCTGTATGGGGATGCAGACCATAGTGAGTATGCTTTCAAATAGAGTCAGTTACAACAGCAGCATTATATTGTGGAATCACTTACCACGATGCACGCTATGTTTGAAGATGGCCTGGGCACTGTGGGTGAGTTCAAAACCTAGATATGCACAGCCATATTCCACACGAGTCGCATCGTGGAGCAAAGCTTGTATACACTGCAGCCTGATAATCAGCAAGTGACAACACCTGTAGCATCTGCAGGGGAGACTTCATTTCTGCAGGCCAGTGCCAATTTTTACTCACAATCACTTCCCTGCTAATTAGCGAAGAAAAGAATTTCGAGCCCTGTTTGTTTAGCATTTCAGTTATGGATCTTGGAATGTATGAATGTACAGCCAATGGGAAAGAACATAGATCCCAGGATTTGATGCTGAGGCCTAGAAATTGGTCCATGCCAACTTGCCGGCATGAATTGGGCATGGAGCAATGCCCGGGCTGGAATGGGTAGGCCCGAGGAGCACCGGATATTGGACCTCGGGCATTATTTACACGAGCTACAGACAACTGCTGGGTGTCTCCATGCAGCTCAACGGCGATGAGGATTGCAATTTCGGGCCGCTGCATCACCAGCAGTGACTCTCAGGTAGGTCCTGGAAGGGGGGGGAAGTGATCGGGAAGTAGGGGGAAAACAATCGGGTGGGAGGGGGGAATTGATTGGGAAGGAGGGGTTTGATTGGGAGGGTCATCGAGCGTGGGCCAGCAATGGTCCGGTACTGCAGTGGCCCTGGGAGGAGCAGGAGTGCTTCTCCCGGCTCCACATTCATCTAAGTATTTTTTAAAAGGTACCTTTTAGGGGGCCTTTGTTTAAGAAGGGAGGCAGGGAAAAGCCTGGGAACTACAGACCGGTGAGCCTGACATCTGTAGTGGGTAAGTTGTTAGAGGGTATTCTGAGGGATAGGATCTACAGGCATTTGGAGAGGCAGGGACTGATTAGGAACAGTCAGCATGGTTTTGTGAGAGGAAAATCATGTCTCACGAATTTGATTGAGTTTTTTGAAGGGGTAACCAAGAAGATAGATGAGGGCTGTGCAGTAGACGTGGTCTACATGGACTTCAGCAAAGCCTTTGACAAGGTATCACATGGTAGGTTGTTACATAAGGTTAAATCTCATGGGATCCAAGGTGAGGTAGCCAATTGGATACAAAATTGGCTTGACGACAGAAGACAGAGGGTGGTTGTAGAGGGTTGTTTTTCAAACTGGATGCCTGTGTCCAGCGGTGTGCTTCAGGGATCAGTGCTGGGTCCGCTGTTATTTGTTATTTATATTAATGATTTGGATGAGAATTTAGGAGGCATGGTTAGTAAGTTTGCAGATGACACCAAGATTGGTGGCATTGTGGACAGTGAAGAAGGTTATCTAGGATTGCAACGGGATCTTGATAAATTGGGCCAGTGGGCCGATGAATGGCAGATGGAGTTTAATTTAGATAAATGTGAGGTGATGCATTTTGGTAGGTCGAATCGGGCCAGGACCTACTCCGTTAATGGTAGGGCATTGGGGAGAGTTATAGAACAAAGAGATCTAGGAGTACAGGTTCATAGCTCCTTGAAAGTGGAGTCACAGGTGGATAGGGTGGTGAAGAAGGCATTCGGCATGCTTGGTTTCATTGGTCAGAACATTGAATGCAGGAGTTGGGATGTCTTGTTGAAGTTGTACAAGACATTAGTAAGGCCACACTTGGAGTACTGTGTACAGTTCTGGTCACCCTATTACAGAAAGGATATTATTAAACTAGAAAGAGTGCAAAAAAGATTTACTAGGATGCTACCGGGACTTGATGGTTTGACTTAAAGGGAGAAGTTAGACAGACTGGGACTTTTTTCCCTGGAGAGTAGGAGGTTAAGGGGTGATCTTATAGAAGTCTATAAAATAATGAGGGGCATAGATAAGGTAGATAGTCAAAATCTTTTCCCAAAGGTAGGGGAGTCTATAACGAGGGGGCATAGATTTAAGGTGAGAGGGGAGAGATACAAAAGGGTCCAGAGGGGCAATTTTTTCACTCAAAGGGTGGTGAGTGTCTGGAACGAGCTGCCAGAGGCAGTAGTAGAGGCGGGTACAATTTTGTCTTTTAAAAAGCATTTGGACAGTTACATGGGTAAGATCGGTATAGAGGGATATGGGCCAAGTGCAGGCAATTGGGACTAGCTTAGTGGTATAAACTGGGCGACATGGACATGTTGGGCCGAAGGGCCTGTTTCCATGTTGTAACTTCTATGATTCTATGATTCTATGATTATGAGGGAACAACATTTGCCGTTGCATAATAGCCCATGGGATTAAAGGGACAATGGCAGCATAGTTACAAAATTGGCTCGGGGACAGAAAGCAGAATAGCAGAAGTGAACGGTTGTTTTTCAGACTGGAGGGAAGTATACAGTGTGTTCCTTAGGGGTCAGTATTAGGACCATTGCTCATTCTGGTAGATATTAATGACCTGGACTTGGCTATAGAGGGCATAATTTCAAAGTTTGCAGATGACACGATACTCGAAATGTAGTAAACAATGTGAAGGATGGTAACAGACATCAGGTGGACATAGACAGACTGGTGAAACGGGCAGACACATGGCAGATGAAATTTAACACAGAGAAGTGTGAAGTGATACATTTTGGTAGGAAGAATGAAGAGAGGCAATATAAACTAAATGGTACAATTTTAAAGTGGGTGCAGGAACAGAGATACCTGGGGGTGCCCATGCACAAGTCTTTGTAGGTGGCAGGACAAGTTGAGAAGGCTGTTAAAAAATCATATGGGATCCTGGGCTTTATTAATAGAGGCCTAGAGTACAAAAACAAGGAAGTTATGCTAAACCTTTATAAAATACTGGTTAGGCCTCAGCTGGAGTATTGTGTTCAATTCTGGGCATCACACTTTAGGAAGGATGTCAAGGCCTTAGAGAGGGTGCAGAAGAGATTCACTAGAATGGTATCAGGGATGAGGGACTTCAGTTATGTGGAGAGACTGGAGAAGTTGGGGTTGTTCTCCTTAGAACAGTGAAACCTAAGGGGAGATTTGATAGAGGTGTTGAAAATTGTGAACGATTTTGATAGTGTAAATGAGGAGAAACTGTTTCCAGTGGCAGAAGGGTCAGTAACGAGAGGGCACAGATTTAAGGTGATCAGCAAAAGAACTGGGTGCTGGGGGGCCTGAGGGAACATTTTTTACACAGCAAGTTGTAATGATCTGGAACGTACTGCCTGAAAGGGTGGTGGAAGCAGATTCAATAGTAGCTTTCAAAAGGGAATTGGATAAATACTCGAAGGGAAAAAAATTACAGGGCTATGGGGAAAGAGCAGTTGAATGGGACTAATTGGAAAGCTCTCCCATAGAGCCGGCAAAGGCATAATGGGCCAAATGGCCTATCCCATGCTTTACTATACTATGATACTATCAGGCGATAAGCTGAGGAGCATGAGTAAGAGGAGAGGAGGAGGAGGAATTGGAGGAGGAGGAAGTGCAAGAGGAAGTGGAGGGAGAGGAAGAGGAAGGGAGGCTACAACGTGGACAGGCCCTTTTTGCCAGGGCTCTGCGTGATCAGATTATTAATGAGCGATACCAGTAATCTCAACTACACCTCCCCATTCACCAAGAGTTTCACACTCCTTACCTTTCCTCTCTCGCATGACCAACAAATCATCCTCCTTATGATTACACATTGGTTCCTCCCTCAGCTCATCGCAGAAATAAAAAACACCACCAAATGCAAATTCAAATCCACAATTATAAATTAACACATGAAATTATGCAAACAAAATGAGACTATTCACTCTTGTGCATTCCCTTAGTGCCTGTCTTTCGTGTGCCTTTACTTCCCATAGTGCTCCTACCAGGAGCTTCCCCAGTGGCTGGAACATGGATTGTGGAAGGCTGCTGGCTGCATGCAGTAATCATTTAAAACAGCAGGCAGCACAAATTTAATGTAGTGCCTGCAACTCTGTGAACGGGCGCAGGTTAATTGCATACCGTGTCCACGTGCCCTGTTTTCGGGGGTTATCCAATTTACCCCCCTAGGTGTTTAGATTTAACTACATTACACAGAGGATGGTGAGGACATGGAATAGACTGCCCTGGGAGACAGTGGCAAAATTTAAGACAGAATTGGAAGTGGGCAATCAAAGGCTATTAGTTTAGTTTATAGGATCAGCCAGATGGACTGGAGACTCATTTCAGGTCCTGTACTTTTTTATTCTGCTATGCTAAATTTGTCCAGAAACAATTGTTGCCTGTTCCTATCTGATTGGGCATGGGATTTTAGTTTTACTTTAACTTTCAAGGCTATAATTTGAAATTGAGATACATCTTCATATGCATGACACAGAGCTGGTGTGAAAAGCCCTCGTTTTTTTTTGTGCTGAACTTTTGCCGATCAAGGCGAATGCATTAATGATTGGGAATAGAGAGACCTTCTATTTTAGCACCATTGAATTTTTCGAGGTCATGCATAAGCCAGATGTAGAAAAACACCCCCTCCAGTCCCATGTGTGTTTTCTTTCAAAAGGTCAACTAAAGATAGCTGGTGTACAAAATGAAGAAATTATGCTTGCTGGATACAGAAAGCATGATTTTGACTTGGAGCCAGGAAGACAGCAGGGGGGATCATTTTTGGGCACGAAAACCCGGAAGTAAAGTCCTCAGGTCGGAATGTGCGATCGTGACCTAATTGACTGATAAAAATTTTGCTTCTGGTTTTCGCGCCTGAAAATTTCCCCCCTGCTCTCTTCCCGGCTCCAAGTCAAAATTATGCAGCCTTTATCCAGCAAGCATACTTTTTTCATTTTGTACACCAGCTATCTTTAATTGATCTTTTGAAAGAAAACACACATGGGACTGGAGTGGGTGTTTGATTGACAGGCTGGCTGACTGTTGGGTGGGAAGGTCTGCAGTAGCAGGCTGCAGCCCGGGGATTGGAGAGGAGGGAGGGAGGGAGAGATCGTGGGCTTGGGGGGTGGGGGGGACCTTTCAGAAGATGGGGGGGGAACTGTTGAGCAGATCAGGGGAGGGGGGACCATTGAGAAGATCGGGGGAGGGGGGACTGTTGAGAAGATCGGGGGGGAGAACTGCTGAGCAGATCAGGGGAGGGGGGACCATTGAGAAGATCGGGGGGAGAACTGCTGAGCAGATCAGGGGAGTGGGGATCATTGAGAAGATGGGGGTGGGAAGGATCATTGAGATGATTGAGGGGGTGGGGTTGGTGGGAGGCATCCAAATGCACCCACGATAAACCTGGAAGTGAGCCGTTGGATCTGGGTTGCGGTCGCGATCCAAAAAAATTCAATTGTCACTTCCCACCTGACTTCAACCCACCCATTCATGGGGGTTAAAATTGCCCCTAGGGTATTCTTCTGCAGTTGGTTAACATACCTTGGAGTAAGTACATCTCTCATCACCCTGTGTGGCGATATTATAAATGTATTTGTGGAGATTTTCTCCAGTTGGTATATCTCGTAAAGTCAGAAACACAAAACACCAGAAAGGAACAGTAAATAGCGGGGTGTCTCTCAGTGAGATTGCAAATCAGGGCAGTATTGTGCTGTGACCTAACATTCACTTTGAACTGGGTTTAGATTGCAAATTCATTCATGTAGAATCCTGAAGCTGAGAGAGAGAGATGATACTTTCATCAGTCCTGACTGGATTCAAACAAAGTTTCCAGAGCTATTGTATTCTTCCACCCATTCTTCATCTTAGTTTTTCCTTCGAAAGATCAACTAAATTAGAATGGTGGGAGGTGGAAGGTGAGGCTGCCATAAAATATTTTGTTTCTGTCCCACTGAATAATGGTTTGATGCAAAATGGATGTACAACTACTGCGTGGAATTTTGAACAGTTTAATTCTTGTGTTTTAATCTTTCAGCATATAAATAATATCAGATAAAAAGCTGCAAAAGGGTTATAATAGTGAATGACCTTTCAATTGCATACATTTATAATTAAGGTTTACTTGCTTTTTTAACAATTGGAATGTTGCTGCAGAATAAATGTTTTATGTTTCGTCTTGCTTCCCCTATTGATCACTTACATTTTTCTTAATGCATTCTGGTGCTATGTACGTAAGCTGAATTGTGCTATTCATTGGAAAATTACTCCTACTTTTTCATTTCAAATAACAATTATCGTCGGAAACTGCAACTTTATGTCACTATATCAATGTTTTAAATTACTAAACAACTGTAGCTTTACTATGATTAATAGCTGCCCAGCATCTAAGAGCTGCATATTCATCAGAATTTATGCTGAGAACAAGTTTGTCTCTGATGAACACAGTAGCAACTTCAGCCATTTTTGCTTCTTTATCATTCTGCAACGAGCTTGTGGTTATAAAACATGACCCAATGGGAAATAAATGTGCCTTACATTTCATGAAGTGCCTCTAGCTGAAGGAAATTACTTTTGTGCTAAAA
The DNA here is from genome assembly GCF_035084215.1 of Heptranchias perlo. Classification (NCBI taxonomy): domain Eukaryota; kingdom Metazoa; phylum Chordata; class Chondrichthyes; order Hexanchiformes; family Hexanchidae; genus Heptranchias; species Heptranchias perlo. Next base: position 89,291,176 of record NC_090327.1, read on the forward strand.
ATGCTGGTCCTCACAATCAATTTCTCCTGGAAGGAAAGGACTTACAAAATCCTCACTGTTTTCAACTTTGACTTTTAGACAATTCTCTTTTGTAGCCATGGGGGGATAAAAGCAACAAAATATAATTTGCAGATATTTTCAGAAAAGCATGTGGGATTTTAATTTCTCATTATGAGACATGACAATCTAAATTATTTCAGTTATGGATTACTTGAATTTGAGATTGCTTATCAATAATACATTGATTTTTAGATTTCAAAAAATTAATTAAGTTGCTTCCTGATATTGCTTCTGGCAAAATATACAGGCAAACAAATACAGTCATGCAACTCTGTACCTGCAAATTCCCCTCAGTACAGTTTCAATGTCATACACCCTTCTCATATTCATTTTTTCCAAAATTTATTTCAGGTAATTATTTACCACAAAAAATAATAGCAGAAAACAATGAAACTATGAAATCTATGCTTAAAATAAAACCATAAAAGTAGATAACAACAACAACTTGCATTTATATAATACCATTAAGTAGAAAAACATCCCAAGGGCCTTTACAGAAGTACAAAAAAAAATGAAAATGGCTACACTTCTGTGGATATTTTTACTCTTCATACACTTAATCATCTTTCTGTCTACTTTTTAATGAGAGAACTGGTTTTGATTCACTTGTTGGTTTGATTTTATTGTGCCTCTCAAAACTGAACTATTAAAGTCACTATTTCCTCACAGAGATTCTACAAAAATGAAAAATATCAGTCTGTTCACATTACGTGCTTTACTTGTTTTCCACTAAAAGAGCTATTGGGGGTTAAATTGGATAACCCCCGAATCTGGGTGCAGGGATCACGGTATGCGATTAACCTGAGTCCGGACATTGTGATGCAGGCACAACATGAGATTCGTGCTGCCTGGTCATTTACCAGATTTCTGCGTGCAGCCAGCACTTCCTGCACTGCTGAGTGGCTGCACCCACCAGCAGGAGGCCCGATAAGTGCCGTGGCCAGCACTACTTAAAGGCAGCCTGCCACTCTTAAAGGGGAGGTGCACTGTCAATGCAATCGACAGAGGAAGGCAAGTGGAATGGCTGGACCTAAAGACAGCATGCACCGAGGTTTGCCGATGATGCACTGGAGGCCTTGTTGGAGGAGGTGGACACATGGAGGGCCATCCTGTACCCACAGGGTGGCAGGAGACCCTCCAGACACAAGCTGCGGAGGCAGTGGGAGGAAGTGGCCCTGAAGGTGAATGTCAGGAGCATTGCACCTTGCATGTGGATGCAGTGCAGGAAAAAGTTCAATGTTTTGACACGAATGGTCAAGGTGAGTGAATGCAAGTGTCAAGTGGCACATCCTACTAACTGCACCACTGCTCCACGCATCACAGTCCCCGTCACCCACCCACCAACAAACACTGCCCATCCATATGCAACGCTGAACTTTGGATGCTGCAGCTCACCCTCACATTGTACCACTCTTGCAATCCACACACCCACAACTCACAGGTCACACACACTGGCAACTTTTCAACCATGACAGGCACATCACCCAAACATCTTGCAGGACACTCACTGACACACTTCCCTCTGTGTTGCAGGAGAAGTTGGCGCATAACAACCGGCAGTAGCAAAGAACGGACGGAGGACAGGCACGGCTACACGTCCTCACATCCATGGAGGAGACCGTGCTGGGGATCATTGGCCGGGCCGACGCTGTGGCCGTGACCACTGGTGGTGCTGGAGGTTCCGAAGATGAGGGTCTCTGCATACCTAATCCTCCTTCTCATTTCCCAAATCTCCCTCATCCCACAATCTTTTCTGACTCACGTGCTGCAGATGGTGTCAGCACTCACGTCTTACTTGCTCCACTCCCCACTCCACAACTCAACTTATCTCCCTTTGTCATTGCAGATACCCAAAATCAGGAGCTGGCACTGACTGAGGTGGAGGAGGAGGAAGACAGTGATGATGAAGCCACACCATCACTTGATCTGACACTCGTATCCACCAGCTCAGATATTGACACTGCGCGTCCTTTAGAGGCTAGGTTAGAGGAGGGATCTACACGTGGTGAGACACCAAACACAAGTGCACCATAGTCGGGGCAGGGGGGAAGGATACCACAGATGCCAGCTCACCAGAGAGCGAGATCACACACTAGTTCTGCTGCCGAGGAGTGAGATGATGTCTTCGATGGGCCAGGCTACAGAAGAAGGCTGATGGGCGTAAACCACCAAATGCTTGGGGCACTGGAAAGCCTGCCAGAAAGCCTGCACATAATGTCAAGGGGCATGGAGGAGTCCAGCTCTAACTTAGCATAGGGCTTTGTGCAGAACTTGGAGCCCATCCTTTCCAACATGGAACGGGTGGTCACCTCCATCAGCGCACCAATGGAACCCACCATCATGCAACATCTGATGACCGATATCACAGCTTCCATTGCAGCACAAACATCTGCCATCCAAGGTCTGCATGCTTCAGTTGGAGCTCAGACTGCTGCATTACAGGCTCAGACTGCTGCTATCGTGGCTGTGGGTGCCACTATGGAACGGGGCTTCCAGGATGTCACAGCACTCCAGCAATCTGTTCTCCAGCAGATCACCAGATTTGCTGAAGCGCCACCCCATACGAATGGCAGTGGCGCCATGGCAGTTGTATCTACTGTCCTCTCTTAGGATGACAGCATTCCTGCTCCCACCCCTGCCACTCCGCCAGTGCCCTTGCTGTTGCCTGTCAGCCAGACCAGACTGTTGTAGCCCAGGCCGAGATGGTGCTGTCTGAAGCTGGGCCCTCCCGGCCCAGAGTTGCTCAAGGTCATCTTCCAAGGCCATCAGCACTCTCCTCAATTGAAGCTCAGCAGCCTCCCACCTCCCATACTCCAGCCACTGGAGATGCACCTCGTAGGAGCACTAGGAAGGGAAAAGGCACATGAACAACAGGCACTAAGGGAATGAACAAGGGTGAATAGTGTAATGTTGTATACATGATTTTATATGTTAATTTATAAATTTGTATTTGAAGCTGCAGCTGGTGTTGGTTTTTATTTATGCGATGAGCTGCGGGAGGAAGCAATGTGTAACCATGCAGAAGATGATTTGATGGTCATGTGGGAGAGGAAAGGTGAGGAGTGTAGGACTGCTGGTGATTTGGGAGGTGTCTTTGAGGTCACTGATATCGCTTATGAATAAGGTGAGCATAGAGCCTTGGCAGACAGGGCCGGTGCACCTTGTTGCCTCCCCGCCTTTTCCTCCACTTCCTCCTCCGTCTCCTCCTCCTCCTCTTCCTCCTTCTCTTCCTCCTCCTCTTCCTCTGCCTCTGAATCAGGATCTTGCCAGATAGGCGGTGACAAGTGCTGTCCTCTCATAACAGCAAGGGCAATTAGCAATAAATGCTGGCCTTGCCAGCGACGCCCACATCCCATGAACGAATGAAAAAAAGGTTGTGCACCATGCAGCATACAACAACGAATCTTGACACCTGCTCAGCTGCGTATGGCAGGGCTCCACCAGAACGGTCCAGGCAGCAGGAGTGTTGCTTTAGGACGCCCACGGTGTGCTAGATGATGTTTCAAATGGCTGCATGGCTCTCATTGTAGGCCTGCTGTGCTCGTGTGCGTGCATTCCTGACCAGAGTCCTGAGCCACCTCATGAGGGGATAGCCCTTGTCACCCAGTAGCCAGCCTTTGCCTTGCCGAGCCGGTTGAAAGATAGGTAGGACGTTGGTCTGCCGCATAATGAAGGCATCATGACTGCTACCAGGGTGGCGGGCATTGACGTGCATGATGCACTGCATGAGGTCGCACACCAACTGCACATTGAGGGAGTGGAACTCCTTTCTGTCCATGAATATAGCTGAGTTGAGATGTGGAGCATGTATGGCAATATGCATGCAGTCAATGGCACCCTGCACCTGGGGAAGCCTGCAATGCGAGCAAACCCTCATGCTCGCTCTTTCTGCTTCTCTCTGTCAAGCGGGAATGTTATGAATCTGTTGTGCAGCTCCTACAGTTCCTCAGTGACCTCCCTTATACAGCAGCGCACTGCAAACTGCGAGGTGTTTCACATATCACCAGCAGCAGCCTGAAAGGATCCAGAGCCATAAAAGTTCAGCGCCACGGCCACCTTCACAGCCACAGGCAATGCTTTCCTTGCCCTGCTCTGAGGCTGCAGTTGTGGCTGTAGCAGGTGACAAATCTTCGTCACGACCTCTTTTGTGAATCACAGCCATAGGATGCACTGATCTTTGCTCAGGCTGAGGTAAGAGAATTGGTCCATGAAGGCCCTCATTCGGTATGGTCTCCTGCTCAGTGCCCTGTGCCTCCTCCTCTTCCTCCATCTCCTCGCAGCTTGACCTGCTCTGTGTGGCCTCTCTGCACGCTCCCAGTTGTGTTCAATGCCCAGCGGGAGCCCTAGCTCATGGTTACCAGAGATCTTGTTCAGCACACTGTTGTAAATGCCACCAACAGTAACGCAGGACCTGCCAGACCACTCTATATACTATGGCAACTCTCACCCACCCATTGTAGAACCTGCCTGACTTTCTTTTCCTTGAAAGCAATGGAATGAAGACCGGGCAAGTTTTACAATGAGCAGGCGATCTGCTCTGCCAGATTACAGTCGGGCAGTGAAGACAAAAATTTACCTCAATAAATTCAGGCTGAATTTCAGATGGTCTTGCTGATCTGAAGTGAAAGCAAGCTATCGATTGAGTTTATATTGGAGTGGCTCTGAATTATTCATGTATATGAGGTAATAAATTTCTTCCTTTGGATTGAGAAGTAAGACACAATTTTTTTTGTGGGCAGTGGGGGGTTCACCAAAATCTTCAGAACCTGACGTACCTATAGAGATGAAACAAAGGTTCGATCTGGATAATTCAGACTTAAGCATGGCACATTTTTTCGTTACTTCATTTGGATGGGTAATTATCACCATTTCCTCAACTGCAATGAAATATCTCCAAAAGCATGTTGTAGTATCAGTATACTAACAAAAGGTCACCAAGAACAATGGACACATACCTGACTACTAGGAATTAAAACAAATGTAAAAAGATATTATAAAGATGAAACCTTTGCCAAGACAAAGGGGCGAGTATGTAAAGGGACATTCTGTACCTGCTTGAATACATACTGTGATAGATAGTTAAAATGGTATCATTCATGTCCAGAAAGGCAGTTTCTCCCTCTGATGCAATATTTCTCTTCATATTTTTAAGGAACTGATGGATCCAAACCCAAATTGATGTTCTAATTTTACTACAGTTTGATATTTGTACATAAATCAAAACTGGCTAAAACTCATTGGGGCAGAAATTGCTCGGAGCAGAGAACCAACACTGCTCACCGCTCCATAGATTTATACTAACCCACTAACTGCGGTCTTTATTTCAGGCACTTACTTGAATAGGAAGCGGAGAAGAGCCCAGCGTCAGTTCAGGCGAAGCTAGGACCCATGGGAGAAGCGAGAGGAGCACGCTCTCCCCTCGACCAATCAGAACGCAGCACTTTTGACAGCTGTGTAATCCTCTCTGCAAGCTTCGAACGTTAAAACCAGGAAGGAAAAGGTACAACATTAAAATCATTATAAAAACAGCTATAGACAGTGAAAAAGATAGAGGGTAAGAAATAATTGAATTAAATAAAAGAGACAGAAGGGAAAAGTAAAAAGAATTTTTAAAAAAAAAATAATTTTTAAAAAGTGTAATCACCAAAAACTATTAAAGTAAGGAGTAATGAGACTCCATGTTTTTAAAGGTTAATATTTAGTTCTTTGGCAGTCATTAAGACTTACCACACTGTTAAAACCTAGTTTAGACCTGGCATTTTTAAGCATACCTGTTTTGTGGCGATATTAGTTACTTTCCAGCTGGGCAGATGAGCAAGTTTGCACTTTTTCAATGATTTCTCTGATTGCAGCGTGCGATATACCTTTAATTCGAAGCTGCCATATCGCTGGCGAACAAATAGGGGTAAGTTCCCGATTTCCGCGTTTCGCTGCGCATGTGCGAACACCAGAACTTGCTCCTTGATTTCACCAATAACAACGGTGAGCGCTGTTGAGCTCTTTGTTATTTTGCAAGCAATTTCTGCCCCACTATTTTATATTTTCAGTTTAGTTCAGTGTTCCAGACTACTAATACTTTCACTGATGCTTTTCCTTGGTTAAATCCAGATGGGGATTCACATCAGACTTGTTATAGCAGACACCAATCTTCTGTGTCATGATGATTTTGAAAGTAATAACTGTCATTGGGCATTCAGTTGTGTTGAACAAAATCATTGTCAATATCTGTAGCAGCAGCACATTTAGTATTTATGTAATCTGTACTTTCTGCAACTGTCCATCATTGTGCTTGGTTTTTACGCCACCGAAACTCTTACAGGATGAAATTCCTCTGCCAGTCTTAGGAAAAATGTTGGCAACACCTTTTTGCTATGAAATGGAAGAATTTGTTGTCCAGACATTTCACATGTTTGTATAACCAGCTCTCCTACAGTGAAATTAATTTGGCTTGCTGCTGCGATCAGGGCCCAGATATTTTGACTCCTGCCAGCCCGAAAACCAGCACATAAATGTATGGAAGCTGATTCAGGATCAAGCTCTGCCCAGTATATTTTTTCTGTCGGATTTACCCCCTCCCCCTCTCACCCCGATTATAGGATGGAATCTTGAGGCCCACCCAAACATAATGGTAGGAAGTAAATGAGGGCAGGGTGATTAAGTGACGCAATCTCCAATTCCTATCGTTCTGTCCTTCCATACGTCGCTGGCAGAGCTTGCTGGTACAAAATAAGTGGACCCAGCTAACAGGGTTTAAATATCAGCAGAGAATGTTGGAAAACACCAAACTTTGAACAAGGCGAGATTTTGATTTCTTGTTAGGAGAGTATTTATATTAGAGCAGTATTCCTTGTCGCTGTGATTTTCAGGTTTTCAGCTTAAGGGCACTGAGGCCTGAAGCTCTGAATCCAGGGTGGAAGGGGTTTAAAGAGATCTTCATAATTTCTTAAAGTGGAAATCCTCTGAGGGTGCCAGTGATGATGACTTTACTTCTGGACATTACTTTGCACTTGGGCTTGTTAGAATCATAGAAGTTTACAACATGGAAACAGGCCCTTCGGCCCAACATGTCCATGTCGCCCAGTTTATACCACTAAGCTAGTCCCAATTGCCTGCACTTGGCCCATATCCCTCTATACCCATCTTACCCATGTAACTGTCCAAATGCTTTTTAAAAGACAAAATTGTACCCGCCTCTACTACTGCCTCTGGCAGCTCGTTCCAGACACTCACCACCCTTTGAGTGAAAAAATTGCCCCTCTGGACCCTTTTGTATCTCTCCCCTCTCACCTTAAATCTATGCCCCCTCGTTATAGACTCCCCTACCTTTGGGAAAAGATTTTGACTATCTACCTTATCTATGCCCCTCATTATTTTATAGACTTCTATAAGATCACCCCTTAACCTCCTACTCTCCAGGGAAAAAAGTCTCAGTCTATCCAACCTCTCCCTATAAGTCAAACCATCAAGTCCCGGTAGCATCCTAGTAAATCTTTTCTGCACTCTTTCTAGTTTAATAATATCCTTTCTATAATAGGGTGACCAGAACTGTACACAGTATTCCAAGTGTGGCCTTACTAATGTCTTGTACAACTTCAACAAGACATCCCAACTCCTGTATTCAATGTTCTGACCAATGAAACCAAGCATGCTGAATGCCTTCTTCACCACCCTATCCACCTGTGACTCCACTTTCAAGGAGCTATGAACCTGTACTCCTAGATCTCTTTGTTCTATAACTCTCCCCAACGCCCTACCGTTAACGGAGTAGGTCCTGGCCCGATTTGATCTACCAAAATGCATCACCTCACATTTATCTAAATTAAACTCCATCTGCCATTCATCGGCCCACTGGCCCAATTTATCAAGATCCCGTTGCAATCCTAGATAACCTTCTTCACTGTCCACAATGCCACCAATCTTGGTGTCATCTGCAAACTTACTAACCATGCCTCCTAAATTCTCATCCAAATCATTAATATAAATAACAAATAACAGCGGACCCAGCACCGATCCCTGAGGCACACCGCTGGACACAGGCCTCCAGTTTGAAAAACAACCCTCTACAACCACCCTCTGTCTTCTGTTGATGATGGTATTCATTATGTGGAGAGAAGGATCCATCAGCATCAGAAGAGAATAAGGAGTTACCTATATACGTGTGTGTATATATATATATATATATATACACGTAGTGAAAACTAACGGCCCTAGTACAGATCCCTGAGGAACACCACTTGTCACATCACACCAATCAGAGTACATTCCCTTTATTCCTATTCTCTACCCCGCCTCAAAACCATTTACCACCAAATGCCACAAGGTTACCTACAATTCCATGTACTTTTATTACACGCCCCTATCCACCATGCTAGTGACTCCCTCAAAAAAAAATTCAACTAGATTAGTCAGACATGACCTTCCCTCACAAATTCATGCTGACTCTCTTTCACCAGCTCATACTTGTCCAAGTGCTCAGTCAATCTGTCCCTGTGATAGGTTCCAATAACCTCCCCACAACTGATGTCAAACTGACAGGTCTGTAGTTTCCTGGTTTATCCTTCCCACCCTCTTTAAATAATGGATTGACATTTACAATTTTCTAATCCTATAGCACAATTCCCAAATCCAGAAAACTTTGGAAAATTATGACTAACGATCTGCAATTTCCTCATCTATTTCTTTTAATACCCTATTGTGGAAACCATCAAGTCCTGGAGTTTTGTTTATTTTAGTCCCATTATTTTCTCCATTACCATTTTTTTACTTATATTAAACCCAATAAGTTCCTCTCTTTGACTTATTCTTAGGTTTCCTTATATTGCTAATATTTTGTCGTCTTCCTGTACTGTGAAAACAGGTAGAAATGTATCCATTTAACAAGTCAGCCATTTCCTTATTGTATATTATAGTGTCACCTACATCTGTCTTCAATGGGTCTACATTCCCCCTTTCTACTCTCTTTCACAATATATTTATTAAAACTTTTACAGTTAGCTTTGATATGCCTTTTTTATACTCACCTTTTGCACCTCTTAATACTTCCATTGTATCCTTTTCTTTGCTTTTTATAACTCTCCCAGTGTGCTGGATTTCCACCTTTTCTTGCATTTGTAAACCTTTTCTTTTAGCTTGATACTGTCTCTTACATGTTTTGTTGACCAAAGTTACTTAACTGCACAAGTGGAACTTTTGACTTTTAGGGGTTTGTACTGGTTTAGTGTTGTACCAAATGCTTCTTTGAATACTTCCCACTGTTTGTTTGCAGGTTTATCAAGTAACAATTCAGCCCAGTTTACTATAGTTAATTTATTTCACATCCCTCCGAAATTTGCCTTACTTAAATTTAAAACCTTGGTTTGTGACTCTCTCTTCTCAACCCTAATATCAAATCCTATCATATTATGGTCGCTATTCACAAGATGTTCCCTTACCATTAGATTGTTAATTAATTCTGGTTTGTTACTCATCACTAAATCTATTATGGCCTGTTCCCATGTCGGTTCTAAAACATATGTTCCATAAAACTGTCCCGAATATATTCTAGAGATTCATTGCCTTTACTACTTAAGGTGATCTGCTTCTCCCAGTCTGTGTGAAAGTTAAAATCTCCCATTATACCCACATTGTTTCTGCTATATGCTTCCCTGATCTCCGTATTTATACAACCACCCCAACACATCCACTATTGTCAGGATGTCTGTTGACAACTCCTATCAGAGACTTGCATTCTTGGCTGCTCCTTAGTTCTACCCATACTGTTTTCACTCACTGATCACCCTTACTGAAATCCTTTCTTTCCTTTTGTAGTGTTGTTCCACTTTGTTTTCCATCTGTGTAGGCTCTGTTCCCTCAGTGGTACTTTTGTCCTGATTTTCAGCCTTCTACACCAACCTGGGACTACTGTTTTGGTGGATATAGTTGTAATCCATGTTGAAAGTTGCTGTGTAATAAATCTTCGAGTTAATTAAATGTCATGGGTGTGATTCTGGAACATAGTATTCACAGTATTCTTTGCTGTCTCGATGTCAGCGTGTGTGCATAGAATATATTTTGTTGGTCAAATTTTAAACTTTTCCTTTTGCTAATGAACTGTGTTTGTTACATTTAGAAAGGGCATTTAATTAAGCATATGGATATAGTGTTTTTCTTTCTGATTCAGTCTGTGCCTGTCTGATAATGTTTCAAGTCTTGTTACTAGGAAGGATTAGCATTTTGAGGTACTTGTGTCTACACTATGATTCTGAATGATATCAGCACTATTACATTTGGTCTGTGTGAAGGAAATTTCAGGGTGACTTACCAGAGGCATAAACCATAACATAATCCACTGCTGTAAACATAACATATATCAACAGATTAAAATGTAACCCTTACTACAAGTTACAGGCTATTTCCTGCACCTACAGGCAATAAACTCTGCATATAAACTAGGTTACCTGATGTAATTTTTGACTGAAGAAAGAATAAAATTACATTAAATTTATTCTTGAAACCTGAGTAGAATTGTTGTTATTTACCATCCTGGCTTAGCGATGCAATTATCTTCTCTAACATATGCAGGCAGGAAAGATCCCTCTGAGCCATCCTTCACACTTTACAAACAACACTGCATCAATCAATTGATTGCCCCAATCAAAATCACATTTCTTTCCAGTCAATCATGTGACAGTATACAAATCCTTGGGACTTCCTTTCTTATGTAACCATGCAACCTTGCAACCTTTATCCACATGCTCAGTTAAAACTGGGGTAAATATCAAACCTTAGTTTGAGCCTGCGCAGTATGTTTGTAATTTCATTAATTCCTGCTCAACTTTATAAGCTGTTTCTCATGTGAAAGTAAACAGAGTTTGCAGTGTCATGATGAACAAATGTTTCTTTATTTTTTCTTATTTCAAAATATACTTTATTTCATAAAATTTAAGGATACACACAGTTCAATGTAAATATCACAATTACAATTCAAAACAATACAATACAGATCATACCCTCTGCAGTCCCATTATTACAATACAACACAGTACATATCTTCTAATACATTTTGTACAATACAAGCTGGGGTGGCCTTACATGGCGGCCTTTCTCCATAGAACCTTTGCGTAGGCCGCACCTTGCCTTAGTGCGTCCTGCATCACCTACTCCTGGACCTTGTCACGACACTTGATTGTGGACATCTCCTTCATCTGGAAGACCAGCAGGTTTCGGGTGGACCAAAGGGCCTCCTTCACCAGGATGGTCTTCCAGCAGCAGTTGATATCCATCTCAGTGTGTGTCCCGGGGAACAGCCCGTGGAGCACAGCGTCCTGTGTTACCGAGCTGTTGAGGATGAATCAGGACAGATACCAACACAATTCTCTCCACACCTTCTGCGTGAAGGGACAATCCATCAGGAGGTGGATGGCGGTCTCATCACCGCTGCAGCCTCTAGGGCAGCTCGCAGTAGTACTGAGATTCTGTGCGTGCAGAAAAGACCGCACTGGGAAGGCCTTTCTCACCACCATCCAAGCTACATCCTGGTCAGTTCCGGCGATGAGACATTCTGCCAAATGACATAGACTGTCTGGTCGGGGAACTGTCCAATCAGATCCACCCTCTCCTTTCTCTGCAGGACTCTCAGAACGTTCCATGTTGACCACTGTCTGATGGTTTTGTGGTCGAAGGGGTTCCTCCTCAGGAACTTCTCTACCTGGGACAGGTGGTGGGGTACGGTCCAGCTGGATGGGATGTCCTGCGTCTGCTCGGCCAGCGTGGCCAGACCCAACCTTCTCAGTGTGGTGAACAGGTAGAAACCCAACACGTAGTGACACTTGATATTTGCATACTGGGACTCTGCATGCATCTTCAGGCAGCCACGCACAAAAATGGCCATCAGGATCAGGGCGGCAATGGGGATGCCCTTCCCCCGTTTATCCGGGGGCTTGTACATGGTGACCCTGCGGACACATTCTACCTTGAACCTCCAGACAAAGTGGAAGATAGCTCGAGTGACTGTGACGGCGGAGTTGTGAGGAATGGGCCAGACCCTGGCCACGTAGAGCAACACCGTGAGTACCTCACACCTTATCTCCAGGTTCCTGCCGGTTATGGAGAGGGATCGCCCCACCCACATCCAAGCTTCTGTTTGGCCTGGGTGACCTGCTCCTCCCAGTTCTTGGTGCAGGCCTGTGGTCCCCTCCAACCAGATCCCCAGCATCTTCAGGTAGTTAGACTTGACAGTGAGGGGGCCAAGGATCGGGTCTCCCACCTGCCAAATTACATGGCCTCTCTCTTATGGCTGTTCACTCTGGCCCCCCAGGCCAGCTTGAACTGGTTGCAGATGTCCATCAGTCTGTGGACCGATTGCTGGTCGGAGCAGAAGATGGTGACATCGTCCATGTACAGGGAGGCCTTAACCTGAGAGCCTCCGCTGCCTGGGATCGTCAACCCCTGATACCTGTGTCCTTCCTGATGGACGTAACAAATGGCTCAGTACAACACACGAACAAAACAGTGGAGAGAGGACAGCCCTGACTGACTCCAGATCTGATCGGAAAGCTTTCTGACTCCCATCCCATTGATTAGGACTGCATTATGGATGATCGCATAGGGCAGTTGGATCCAATCACGGATTCCATCCCCAAATCCCATTTTGGAGAGCAAGTCCATCATGTACGTGTGGGATATTCTGTCAAAGGCCTTCTCCTGGTCCAGGCTGATGAGACAGGTGTTCACCCCCCTGTCCTGCACGTGGGTGATCATATCCCTGAGCAGTGCAAGGCTATCAGAGATCTTCCTGCCTTACAGGTCTGATCGCGGTGGATCACCTGCTCCAGAGCAGACTTGAGCCTGTTGGCGATGATCTTGGACAGAATCTTGTCGTTGACGTTTAGCAAGGAAATGGGTCGCCAATTTCTGATTTCTTCCCTCTCCCTTTTCCGCTTGTAGATGAGGGTGATGATGCCTTTCCTCATGGACTCTGACATGCTGCCTGCTAGAAGCATACCCCCATACACTTCCAGTCAGGCTGGGCCTATTCAGTCCCACAGAGCCGAGTACAACTCAACCGGTAAGCCATCGCTTCCGGGAGTTCTACTCTTCTCGAAGGACTGGACGGCCTTTGTCAGTTCAACCAAAGTCAGTGGTCGATCCATGCTCTCCCGCTTGCTGTCCTCTAAGACTTCCGTGATAGAGGACAGGAAGAACTGGAAGGTCGTGCTGTCTGTGGGCTACGTGTCATACAGCCTGTGTAATCCCTCCTTAGCTCCTCGATGATCTTCGGGGTCAACAGTCTCATGTTCAGCTTCCATATGCCCCTGCCCACCTTTTGTGCCCCCTGCGATTGACAGTCGGCCAGTAGAATGCAGTGGTCATAGAAGAACACCGATTGGACGTCAGTGGATCTGACTTTGAGCATTGGGGACACAAATAGGAAGTCTATCCTGGAACGGACGGATCTATCTGGCCTGGACCAGGCTCATCTCCGCAGTGCTCCCTCTGCAGTGTTGCTGAAGACGTCACGAAGCTTTGTGTCTTTCACCGCTTCCGTCAGGAGTTTGGACATGGTGTCCAGTATTCCATCGGCCTACTGGATCAATGATGCAGTTGAACGACTGGCCTGGAGGTCGCCAGGAGCATCGGGAGATGCTGGAAGACCTTCATCCTCTCGCTCTTGAAGGTCGGGACGTTTACATTGATCAGTTGGAGTGGGGCATTCCCAAGCAGGTGGGCCCCCACCACCTCTTTGATGGTGAATTGGCCTCCTAGCAGCAGAATCCCCAGGCGCGAGGAACGACTATCATTGCCTCCTGACCAGATCGACTGCCCATGGATCCACATGTGTGACCACTGCTGGTAGTTGCAGGATCCCACACTCCTGCAAGAATAGCAGATTCCCCTTGACCCTTGACAGGTATTTTAGGATCGCAGCACATCGAGTAGTCGATTTAACACTCAGCACGTTTATTGATGCAATTTTTACAGCCATTTTAAAAGCTAAAAAAGACAAACATTAAGGTCCTACAATGGTATCAGCCTGGGTTCTACATTACCCTCCATTTCTATCCCTTGGTCCGGATTCTGCATTTGTGTGGTGTGGAGGAACTGCTGGACGGTCTTTGGGCTGAGGAACGAGGTCTTTCCTCCTTTGGGGGAATGCCCACGGTTGGGGGTTGTCAGCGAGGTCTCGTGGGGTGGTGTGAAGGTGAGATCCACGACCAGGTCCAGTTCCTCAGCCTTCGCTGGTGGTTCGCTCTCTGTGACTGTTATGCTGCTCTCGGTTGCTTGGAGTTGGGGGATCTAGCTCTCCACATTACTTCTCCCGGTTGCCCAGAGTTGGGGGATCTAGCTCTCCACGTCGCTACTTCCGGCGTCCCGGAGTTGGGGTACGTGTGCGCGTCGCTGCTCCCGGTGCCTCGGAGCTGGGTGTTACTGCTCCCGAGTTCGTGGAGCTGGAGCGTGCTGTCTGTCTCACTTGTTACTGTTGCGTTTTGCCGCTTCCTTTGAAGAAGATGAGGTTCTCCGCCTTTTCCCTGTTCATTAGTCGAGGAGTAGCCACTGTTGTCCGTTTGGGACTCTAAGCTCCTCTTGCTGCTGGTCCCACCTTTGTCATCAGTTCCTCTGGTCTTACGGGACTTCCTCCATTTCTCTTCCTGTGTCGTCCACCCTTTTTCCGCCCCGGGTCACTTTCCATCGGCTTTGGTGCTCAGGGAGAGTCTTGGGGCTGAGTTCGGGGTTTGGTTGGTTTCCTCGACGCTTGCTTCCTGCTCTTTGTCCTCCTCCTGGTCATTGGCTCTTTCACGGGGGTCCAAGACGGGGGGTGGGGGTGGGGGTCAGGCCTTCTTTGGGACAGCCAAGACTGCTGCTCTATTCTCCCGCTTTGCCTCGCCTCTCGCTGCCTGTTTGTAGCTGTGTCTGTGGTTTGGGCAGGTCTTGTACAGGTGACCAGCCTTTCCACACAGGTTGCGGCACTTGACCTCCTGACAGTCCAATGTCTGGTGGCCCTTCTTCCTGCAGTTCCTGTAGATCACCGCCTTGCAGGAGGCCGCCTCGTGCCCGGATTTGCCGCAGGATCGACAGACTCTGGGCTGCCCCTGTTACACCACGTACCCATGACTCAACCCAATCGTGAAACTTGATGGGAGGTGAACGATGTTTCTCTCGTCATCCACCCTCAGCATCGCCTTGGTGCTCCTCTTGCTCTTTGAGATCCCGAACATGTCCGCGATGTCGATGCTCCAATCCGCTCCGTCTACGAATGTTCCTAAATATCTTTTTTCTGGTTGTCTTTTAGTAGCTCCTGCTTTGTTGTACCCAAGATTTCTGCTTGTTTTCAGTCAGATATTAAATTTATAATCTACGTTGGCAATGCCCTTTAGCTTCATGGGCCTGTCCTTTAATATCTCACAACCTGGAGTTCTATAAAGTGACAGTCAGCGCCTTTTCAATACATGTTCTTCGTTGTGACAAAAACAGATGACAGAGCATTGCAACATTCATTGTTGTAAAGAAAAATGTTAAATAATATTGATTACTTTTTTTACTTAAATGAAAAATCGAGCAAATGAGAAATTGTTTCAGAGCTCAAGTTCATAGGGGAAGAAACAACTTGCATAAAGATAATCAAAATTATTGGGAAAGCAAGAGGCATGGATACTTGAAACACTGACTATACATAATGCACCCTTTCATGGACTCTGTGCAATTTATTTCATATCTTAAGAAGTGACCTGTTAATTATCCAAGAAAAGGGGGCTTCACTGATGGTTCAGGAAACTTATCGACAGAGTAGCTGAGCTATATACACCAGGACTTAATCCCATTTCTGTGCTAATTTATCTCACATCAGCCAGGCTGATAATAGGCACATTACAATTGGCCTCGACACTTCTGGAATGGGAAGTGGAAATTAGCCTGAGTCCTGTTCCTAATTCCTTCCCAACAACCCCTGTTGAAATTGGATTAATGTGCATGTTTGATGAGCAGGATCCTGTTTAGCACATTGACTAGCCTAACACTTACTGATCAGATTTAAAGATGAACAGTGGTCATTTGGACAAGTTTTCAGAGGATGGCAGGTGCCTGTGGAACTGTATCCTGGCCAAGGGAGCAATGACTTCAGTAGAGAGGAGTATAGGGGTTTAAAAAACTGGCCAAGGGAACATGGTCAAACTTGAAGTAAAAAGATTGAAATACGATAATGTTTTGGGCAGGAGAAGATCATTGATCTTGTCTAGCCTTCACTTCCAAACCATTCATCAGTTCCTAAATATGATTTTGGAACTAATAGCCATGTATTCACTTTCCTAATAGGAATTCATCCTATCCTTTGCGAAACTTGCCATAGTTTTCTATTCCATCACCCCCACTGGTAACCTGTTCCACAATTCCATCACCCTCTTATGAAGAGAAATTGTCTAAATTTCCTATTTTCTTTCAACAACTTAAAACCGTGTTCCCTTTTCTCAAATCCTGTGCCTGGCAGAAGAACTTTTCTGGATTTAAATCCGTGAAAATTTTAAAGACCTCTATCAAGTTCCCCTCATCCACCTTTTCCCCAGAGATTAAAGTCCCATTAATTTTTCCTCACAATTGAGCTGTCTAAACGCAGATTTCAGCCTTATAGTCCTCCTCTGGACTCCTTAATCAATATAACATTATAGTTTGCATTATTCAGCACTGTCTATTGCATCCACCTTCTGGTGATTGCCCTCTGAAAGGGTGAAAAGAACCTGTTGGGCTAAACTATGATAGGTGGAGATAAAAATAACAGCAACATCTAGTATCTTTATTTGAATTTCATATCACAATCAGCATATATAGAGGCATCCATAAACATTCACTTTGCTTTACCACACAACACTGTAGACAAAACCATGTAACCATCCCAATACATGACCATCTGTTCTCACTTGCTTCGAGTCACTCATTTGGGTAGTTTGCCAGATACAGCATCAAAAAGAATAGTCCTTTCTTAGCTTTGATTGACAAGGTCACTTGTTCCAGATGTTCTGTTATGCTCTGCAGCCTCCCCGGCTCTGTTGCTGTTTCATCTTGCAGAATAAAATAATAGCTGATCCTTAATTTCCTGTGGTTGCTTCCTTGCTGGAGACTGTACTCCAAAGTCCAGATAGCCTGCTGTCCAGCAAGAGAGGAATTTGTTAGTAGGTGTACTTCAATCAGGCCAGAAAATCATGCATGCATCCTTCTGACCACTGTAAGGTAATTTTCAGTCTTTGGTGACCTTGCCTTGACCTGCCAGTTTATTCTATTTGGGGCCTTTGAAAGAGCTTCCTGGCTTCTCAGAACTCTACCCAGGCACCCTGTTTCAGTTTTCCTTACAAGGAATGGGAAATATTCAATACACCATTCGCAATGTCCCCAGGACGACTTCCAGGAGATTAGTTGGCCCATGATCTATAGATACCAGCAATGCAGTCCCTCATAGTGGCCATCTTGTGGTGTTTTATGCTTGACCATGCACTTCATTTTATGCCATGATGGATGCCCTGAGCTGGGATGCTTGGCTGAACAAGGGATGGTGATTAGACCATCAGTTGTTGGCTGCTGTTCATGACCCACATCCAGCTCAACAATCCTCTACACACAGACAACATTTCCGAGATCGTAACAGTACAGTGTGCTTTGGGGCCATGTTTTATGCAGCTGAAATTCTGGGGGCCAGGGAATACGTAGAGCAGGCTGATCACCTGGAGGCTGCTGAATATGGGGCAGGACTTGGATCCACTGGGTCTCTGCCTCATGTATAATGTGGCCTAAATTCTGATGGTAGAAGTCTTCCACTTGCCCTGCGTATGTTAGCGGAAAGATTTGGAACTGTGTTTGGGGGAGCCGCAAACTATTCTGAGAATTTGCTTATTAGCCTCTCCCGAGGCCGAAAGCTGGTGTGAGTTTTATTGTGGGCTTAGTAAAAGCCCCAGAATGGTTCCCAGAAAAGGCAAATGATATCCAGATATCAATTACCTTTAGAAGATATGTCCTGGTGTGCTTTTGGCCAAAGAACTAAAAACTGTCCGTTATGTCTTTAGCGCTATAACAACCTCAGTCTCTGTTTTTGGAGGGCATGGCGCCTCTTCAGTTTTGATAATGCCAGTCAGGGCAGGCGCCTCTATTTTGCCAGAACAGGCCCCCCGCATTGAATATTTAGATGATTCTGTCCACGCGATAAGAAATGGGGTCTTTGACCTTTGCTGCAGGCTCTGGCAGTCTCACTCCTCAGCACATTCGGCAGCAGAGCATGGATTCCAAAATGTAATGATGCCCAAACAGAGGTTTGCATGATAGGAGAACATAACAGTTCAGATTTACTAATTGTAAACAATTTTACAACACCAAGTTATAGTCCAGCAATTTTATTTTAAATTCACAAGCTTTCGGAGACTTCCTCCTTCCTCAGGTAAATGTTTCAGGAGCTCCTTGAAGCCTACGCATCAGATTTACTAAGTATGAGGAAATACAAATACAAAGAAAGGATTGAAAAATGGGGGCTGATTTTATTAGAACGTAGAATTACATAGAATTTACAGCATAGAAACAGGCCATTCAGCCCAACTGGTTTATGCCAGTGTTTATACTCCATACCAGCCTCTTCCTACCTTACTTCATCTAACCCTATCTGCATAACCTTATATTCCTATTTCCCTCATGTAATTATCTAGCTTCCTTAAATATATCTGATTTATTTGCCTCAACTACTGCCATATGGTAGCAAGTTCCACATTCTAACCACTCTCTAGGTAAAGAAGTTTCTGGGTAAACAGAGGAGATTAAGAGATAATTTGACAGCAATATTTAAAATTATGAAGGGATGGGACAGGTTAGAAAGAAACAGACTGTTTCCAATGTTCAGGGACATAGATAAAAGATTAAATGTAAGAGATTTAGGACACAGCACAGGTGAAACTTTTTTACACAGAGTTGTGAGGTTGTGGAATACTCTGCTGGAGATGATTGAAGCAGAGACCATGACAACTTTTAAGACTAGGTTTGATAAGTGGTTGAAGGAAAGAGGGATAAAGGAATTCAGGTACAGGGCAGGCACATGGGATTAAGACTATTTGCTGTGTGAAGGATAAATACCAACACAGATTATTTGGACCAAGTGGCCTGTTTCCCTGTTGAAATTTCTATATAATTCTATGCAATCACAGAGATCGGGATGCCAAATAAGAACATAAGAAATAGGAGCAGGAGTAGGCCATACAGCCCCTCAAGCCTGCTCCACCATTCAATAAGATCATGGCTGATCTTCGACCTCAACTCTACTTTCCTGCCCAATCCCCATATCCCTTGATTTCCCTAGTCCAAAAATCTATCGATCTCAGATTTGAATATACTCAACGGCAGAGCATCCACAGCCCTCAGGGATAGAGAATTCCAAAGATTCACAACCCTCTGAGTGAAGAAATGCCTCTTCATCTCAGTCTTAAATGGCTGACCCCTTACCCTGAGGCTATGTCCCTTAGTTCTAGACTCTCCAGCCAAGGTAAATAACCTACCCTGTCAAGCCCTCTCAGAATCTTATATGTTTCAATGAGATCACCTCTCATTCTTCTAAACCCCAGCAAGCATAGGCCCATTTTACTCAACTCTCTTCTTGGACAACCCTCTCATCCCAGGAATTAATCTAGTGAATCTTCGTTGCACCGCCTCTAAGGCAAATATATCTTTCCTTAGATAAGGAGACCAAAACTGTACACAATACTTCAGGTGTGGTCTCACCAAAGTCCTGTACAATTGTAACAAGATTTCCTTACTCTTGTACTCCAACCCCCTTGCAATAAAGGCCAACATGCCATTTGCCTTCCTAATTGCTTGCTGTACCTGCATGTTAACTTTCTGTGTTTCGTGTACGAGGATATCCAAATCTCACTGAATGCCAAAATTTAATAGTTTCTCACCATTTAGGAACATAGGAACATAGGAACAGGAGTAGGCCATTCAGCCCCTCGTGCCTGCTCCGCCATTTGATAAGATCATGGCTGATCTTAAAAAATATTCTGTTTTTCTATTCTTCCTACCAAAGTGAATAACCTCACATTTCCCCACATTATACTTCATCTGCCACCCTTCTTGCCCACTCACTTAACCTGTCTATATCCCTTTGCAGACTCATTGTGTCCTCCTCACAGCTTACTTTCCCACCTAGCTTTGTATCATCAGCAAACTTGGATACATTACACTCGGTCCCTTCATCTATGTCATTAATATAGATTGTCAATAGTTGAGGCCAAAGCACTGACCCTTGAGGCACTCCACTAGTTACAACCTGCCAAACTGAAAATGACCCGTTTTTCCCTACTCTCTCTTTTCTGTCCTTTAACCAATCCTCTAGCCATGATAATATATTACCCCCAACCCCATGAGCCCTTATCTTGTGCAACAACCTTTTATGTGGCACCTTATTGAATGCTTTTTGAAAATCCAAATATACTAAATCCAATGGATCCCCTTTATCTACCCTGCTAGTGACATCCTCAAAAAACTCTAATAAATTTGTCAAACACGATTCCCATTGTCAGGAATTCTCACTTTCCCGGCCCTCAATAGGACCTAGTATAGATTTGGCAAAAATACACCTAGTGAGACCAGGCACACCATGAAAACTGGGATGGAAGTGGGGCTCACCAAGAAGTTGGGGTCAAGGATCCTGGTGCAGACCGCCAAAGATTTATGGCCAAAACTTTTTCTTATTATTTTTAAAGTGGCCTCTTTGGTGGGCAGGGGTCTCCAAATTACCCTGGCCTGAGTGCCTGCCACTATAAGGCAGATTTAGAAACCTCCCCCAACCCTGGAAAGTCTACGAAGGTCAGCAGAGGTTCCCAGTGGGTGTATCTTGGCACTTACGACAGGCTATGCCCCCACATAAATGTTATGAACTCTGTTCTACACATCCAATACTTGGTGGATGGAAATAGAAAAGATAATTTCTACTCTCTTGTGGTTTGTGGCTTTGTGTATTTATGTATTCTGGTCCTGCAATCACATTTCAGATTAAGTAGCCTGCTTGCATTTACATTGTTGATGCTCTTCAGCATTTAAATTCCCAGGTCATGTTTCCCTCAATCTGCTTTTCTCCAGTGAACACAAGTTGAGCTCTGCTGGCTTCATTTCACAACTTAGAACTCTAAGGACTGAAATCATCATTGACAGTCTCCTCAAATGGATCAGGGCTACTGCAATCTGCTGTATTGGAATTTGCTCTGGAATTTCCCAGAGTTTTTTCTGACTCGGCAGCAGGATTTTTGCCTCTCCCAGGAGGTCGCATGGTTAGGGAATGGGTCAAAGGCTTATGTGCTTGCACCATGTCTCAATAGGGAGGGCTTGATGGGGCCGTTGGCCTTTTCCATCCTCTTTTAAATTGGTCTCATAATTTGAGTTCTTTTCATTTTAGTTAAATAGTTTAATAAGAAGGGATAATTAATTATAAATGAGATTCATTTCATTCTTTCTTAACTGTGAATAAAATGCAAAATTACGTAAAGTATTCAAGGTATAGAAATATTATAAGTAAAATGTTACACATATTTACACGCAAAGTGACTTTAATGTGCTTCTTTGGCCCTTGTTCTGTACAAAGCCTGAACATAAAAAGGAATAACAATTTTTTTTTTTTTTTAAATCATTTTCGGGTTGTGGGCATTGCTGGCCAGGCTAGCATTTATTGTCCATCCTTAGTTGCCTGTGAGAAAGTGGAGGTGAGCCTGTGGTGAGCATTTAAACACTCAACCTAGAGTCTTGAAAATAAAAAACAATCACACTTTTTAAATTTTAAATCTAGTTTAACAGGTAAACCGAGTTGTGTCGCAGTGAGCCTGTACAATGAATTACTTATGCATCCAGCAGACGGGGTCTAGTCCTACAGGTAACCCTGTCATTCATTTGGTAAGATCCTGGCTGAGATATAGAGGATGAATGTGTTTGAACTTTTGATGCTAAAAGAATGAACACACATTATGGGCCTGAATTTGCTGAAAACATGCACCATTGTAACGACGCATCTACGCGTAAGCCATTATTATGGTGCAGAAATTCCAGGAAATTATGGCGTGAGTGATTTATGCCATTACGTACACCACGCCATAATTTCCTGGATTATCATAGGTTCCCCCCCCCCTTAAAATCAATGGCGAGATCGAGTTTGCTGCATTAATGGCACTGTGATCGCCACAGCCACTTAGACCATTACAAAATGGCGCTGGTGGGCTCAGAATGTTTAGTGCAATCACAGAAATCGAAGTTTATTGCTTAAGTTATGAACTAATTGTGTTGCCCAAATTCGGTCTTTTTTATTATTATTCAGTGGTGCTGTTCTGACAGTGTTTAGGGTCACTGGTGCCAGATGCAAAACAACAGAAATGATAGATATCTAGTGGGAGTAGGTTACCGGTTCCTAGTGATAAACTACCATCAGAGTGTAACACTTTAATTTATAATTTGGATCGTTATTCCTATACAATGTGAATGTGGTCATAAATGATCACAATGTGCCCTTTTATGCCTTATTAAAATCCAAGTTGTAAATCAAAAATAGCATGGGGTTACAGACTGCTTGAACAGCCGAAGACTAAAAGCCTCCGGTTTCTGTGTGGTTTGTACAACGTCAATGGGAAGGCAAACTGTTCCAATTAATTAAATAACCTGGCAGATATATACAGTCCTTAAGAAGTATCAGCTCTCCATAATTTGAATTTATGCTTGTTTCTGGCCATTTAGTTCAACCTTCAAACATCTATTTTAAACACATACGGGCCCGAGTAGCATTACGTCGCAGTAGGATTTTACTTTGGCCATTGGCCTTGCCGCTCCTGATCACCGCTATGCTTGCTGCTATTTATTCTAATTATTTTTCCAGCAAATTGTGCTGTAAATTCACCACTGAAGGATCAGGGCACACTCAGTCTAACTTATGGTGTTCGTCACCAATATCGCTGTTTCAGTGAATTCTGAGCCCATGTAAAAAGGTTGGCTTCTTTTCAATGTTGTTCAAAACCACTGTTAAAAGCAGTAATATATGGAAAGGTTGAGATGACATTACAAGGTAGATTTTCTGAGTTCTCATCCTTGAAGAGGAGCTTCACCCACTGACAGTATATCAGGAAACCTCAGGTGCACTGTTCATGATTTTCTGCCCATTGGAACCAGTGGACAGAAGGTGGCAAGGTGCCCACAATTTTTCGATATGTATTGGCGGGCATGGTACCTCGCCATGGTCGAGAACTCGGAAAGTCTTTCCTTATAAATCTTCACATTGTCTTATTATTTTATGTCAATCCTTGGATTTGTTGCCACCTTGGAATGCACATCAGAGGGTATTGCTCTGTGCCATTAGACAGTAATGGCAAGCTCCTGTGATTTGAATGGTTTAATTTGGACAAAATAACTCGCACATATATAGTGCCTTTAATGTTGCAAAATATTGCAAGGTGCTTCACAAAGTGGGTTGAGTAATGGACATAAAGCAGGGTTTACGAGAAGAGTTAAGGAGATTGAAGGTGTGGACAAAGAAATAGATTTTAATGAAACTTATGCAGGTTGTAGAAAAACATAGTGAGGTGAAAATTTGATAAATTTTATATTGCATCAAGTTCAGGATGGCATTGAAATTTACTCACTGTTGGTCAGTATCACACCTTTTATAATATTATAGCTTCTACATTAAACACATTGGCCTGGATTTTTACTCCAAGCCGTGGAAGGAGTGGTGTGGGGTGGGGTGGGGGAGGATTTCTGTATGGGAAACTTGGAAGTATGGGTATCCCAGACATCCTGCTGATTTTAACATCAGGACATTTTTTACACTTTTCAGCAGGTTTCCCGCGCGATAGCCAGATTGACAGGCTGGCTGGCAGTCGGATGGGAAAGCAGCCGGGGAGCGGATGCCAGGTAAATTGGACGTTGGGGGGTTTGGAGCCGGACATTGAGGGGGGAGGACGAACATGGGCGGGGGGCAGTCATTGGGGGGGGGTGGTCGGATATCGGGGAGGCGGACATCGGTGGGGGGTCGGTCATCGGGAGGTCAGACATCAGCAGGGTTGGACATCGGTGGTGGGGGTGGACATCAGGCGGGTCGGACATCGCAGGGGCAGGGGGGTCAGAGACATGGGTGGTGGTCAGACGTCGTGGGGGGGGCGGGGTCGGCCAATCGCTAGTGTCGGATCGTGGCAAGTAAGCTTGTTAGACCTGGAGGAAACACTCTTGCTCCTCTTGGCCCACAAGCACTGCAACAAAGACCTGTTGATCTTGCCCTTCTCGCCTTCTTTTATCTGGGAAGAAGCACAAGCCCCAGGAATTCCGGCCACCAGGAGTTAAAAATAAAAAAGCAATTAATATGTAGGGACGTAGCCTCAATAAAAGATTTTACTGACCAACCCGCCTCTTGAGAGCGGATTGGTCTCCCACCCCTCGACCCGCCTCTATTAAAACAGGAAATAGGCGGGTTGGAGGCAAGTTGGAGTCGGGTTTTACATTTTTAGAATTTTTACCTTCCCACTTGCCCACAACCCACCCGTCCTTGGGGGTTACAATTACCCCCATTGTTTTGAGGACTCATCATGGCGTGCTCCTGAATTTGAAAAAAAAAATGAAAAGTTGTGGGATTCTATAGCCTTGAGTCTACATTAAAACTAAAGCAATTTACAATCACCACTCAGATCCTTTGAACCTAATCTTTCATTACAGTCTTGACATCATGTCAACTTAGTCATCAGTAACAGTGGAGTAAAAAATGGCTTTTATAGTGTGCTGTATGACCTTACGAATGTTATTGGTTCCACAATACACTAGGTAAATGAAAATCATGCATACAAAGCTTTAGCATGAGAGTGTCATCACTCAAGATTTACAGATGTATTAGTTTTATTGATTGGTGTGACATACAGGGCACGATTTTAAAAGAAATCTGCGGGTGCATTGGGGGTGGGGCAGCAAAGAAAATCTTGTGTTTCAGGAGCGGGCAGAAATCTCGGCTCCAACACGGCTAAGAACACGCACGACCTAGAGTCATCTGGGTCCACGCGCTGTTCCCAAACCCGCAAATAAAGCCGGCAGGATGATATTTAAAGCATCAATTCAACTAGTTAACTTCATTTAAAAATCCAAAAATACAATTAGGTATGAAGGCAAGCAATTTCAACGCTACCTCAGCATGTTTCCCGTGCTGTGTGAAACACACCATGGTGAACGAGTTGTGTTTCAGCCAGCAGCCATTTGGACAGTTAAATTCCTGTTTGACAGATGGGGATAAAAGGTGAGTTATTGCAGCAGGGCACTCAGTTCTCTCAGACAAACTTTTGGCTGGGAGATCTTTGTGTTTAGACTGAAAATTCTTGGTTTCCACTCAGAATTATTCTGTTTACACATATTTACCAACATTTTGGACCCCCTCAAACTGACACCATCAGGATGGGGCGCGCGATGGCTGCATTCACCACTACATCCGAGGACAAGCAACATCACCATCCTCGCCAGGCACGGTGTGCACTTCCGTCACTTGTAGCTCCACAACACAGGCACCTGCACAAGAGCACAGAGGAGAACAATAGAGGGAGCAACGTCGCAGGAGGCACTGCCCTCATCAGAGGGTCCACAGACCGAGGCTCAGCTTCCTGGACCTCTCTGAGGAGCAGTGCATACTGAGGCTGAGAGTGAGTCACCAGGTGGTCGCAGACATCTGCAGCCTCCTTTGTGCTGAGCTGTTCTCAGCTGGGCCTGGCGGCACCTCATTACCCGTCGCTATTAAAGTGACCACTGGCCTCAACTTCTTCGCCTCCGGATCATTCCAGGGTGCCACCGGTGCCATTGCTGGGGTCTCTCAGTCATCTGCACAAAAGTGCATAAGGCAGGTCACTGACGGCTTGTTGGCAATACGTCAGCTTCTCCATGGACAACCTCAGCCAGATGGAGAGGGCAGTGGGATTCCACTCTGTGGCTGGCTTCCCACAGGTACAGGATGCAATCGATTATACCCATATAGCAATCCGAGCACATCCACACGAGCCAGGACTGTTCATCAACAGAAAGGGGTATCACTCCGTCAATGCTCAGCTCGTTAATGTCCACTGCAAAAGATTTCTTCACGTGTGCGCCAGATTTCCTGGCAGCTGCCAAGATTCATTCATTCTGAGGGAATCCAACATCCCAGGTCTCTTCCACGCACTGAACACCCTTAAGAGCTGGCTTTTCGAGGACTAGGGATACACCCTGCACACGTGGCTCATGACACCTATGAGGAACACCATCACGAAGCAACAGCATCGATATAACGACAGCCACATCGCCAGCAGGTCTACAATTGAACATGTGATATGGCTGCTCAAGATGCGATTTCAGTGCCTTGATGGTTCTGGGCGAACACTTCAATATGCACCAGCGAGAGTGGGTTGTGTCTTGCACAACATGGCGCAACAGAGAGGGGTACTGGTTGAGGAGGCCGCATCCACTCATCCACCATCCACATCTGCCATCCACATTGAGGAGGAGCAGGAGGAGAAGGAGGAGGAGGATGAACCCATGGGCAAAGCAGCGGCTCACCTGGCTGCTCGTGAGGCCAGGAAGTCACTCATATGTGAATGGTTCTCATAAGATCAGAAAGTGAGAAGAGTCCAGGCCTCATACCACCTGGAAAGACCAGCGCCAACACCAGCACCCCCCCCCCCCCCCGACCACCCCCTCCCTGCACAAAACAGTTCTGCAACTACACATACACCTACTGTAAAGTGACCCACTGGGTGGCAACAAGTGTCGCCGTTCATGGTGAAGCACATGAAAGGGCGCTATCACAAAAGCCAGTCAAGAATGGGTAAGATGAGGCAGTAGTGGTGAGAATTATAACATTTAATGGACTTTAACAGAAACCAAATATAAATGGAAAACATGTCAGTCTGTCAGAAACCCTTGTGCATACCCTTCGTGATCACAATTCCTTAACCTTTCTCTTCCTACCACTTCTACGTGGTGCATCCCCTGTGGCTGCAGCAGATGTAGTGGCAGGTTGCTCATGTCCATGGCCGGAATTCTTAGATGCTGTCGGCCTATGCCCTTTGGGATTTGGAGCCCGCAAGGGCCCCTCCAAAGATTGCTCCACCTGCACCTGTGCAGGGGCTGTGCAGGGGCTGCCACCTGGAGAGGAGGCAACATTTTAGGTACTGGTTGAGAGGGGGGCAACGGGTGAGACGTGGGAGCGCTTTGAGTGGTGTCAGCACTTCCATGTCCCCTTTCGCCATCATCCCTCTCCTGGACCAGGCCCACATCACTTCTACCACCCTGCTGGAGAACAATTTGGAGGACGTGTATGATGCCTTGAAAGTCCAGCTGTAAAGTTTCTGTCTGTCTGTTTAAGGCGGTAGAATGTTGTTCACTGTGAGTCCATACGGCCATTGTCAGGGCCTGAATGGAGTCATTTGTGAGCCATGTTTGAAGCTCAATGGAGGCTAGCCTTCTCTCCATCGCAGACATTCCTGTACTTACCTACGACACTATCTCAAAAATTTCCGCAGTTACGTGCGACACTATCTCAGGCAGTTGCTCACGTCCCTGTGACACTATTTCAGAGATTCCCTCCTGTACCTCTGCCACCATTCCACTAATGCAGGAGTTGGACTCCTCCATCCTCTGAGTTTCTGTGGAGAGTGCGCGTGGCACCTGTTCCAGTACCCCTCAAATGTGTTGCTGTCTCTCGATCATTCTCCTCTTAAAGGATGGCCCTCTGGATTCAGCATCTCTGTCCAGCTGACCAGAGCCTGGAGAGGAGTGCGCCCACCGATGTGGACTCTCCACAGCTGCCTCTGCCACCAATGTCTGCTCGTGCTCATTTGTGTGTGGTGATTCACCAGGTGCCAACCCAACTAACTGACTACAAGGACCGACTGAGGTATGAATATCTGCGTTGGTGGATGGCCCGCTAAGATGTGATGGTGCGCCCTCAGAGGCTGGCAGGTCCTCTGAGGAGCGGCCCTCTGCCTTCACTGCGGTCATTGAAGGGCCTATAAGAGAACAGAAGGCAATATTAAGCATCACAGATGTGTTATGTTTTGATTAGCATACTGAGATGTTCAACATGGCAAACATTGTTAACATCAATTCATGTTGTGTGTGATGAATGTTAAAGTTGTGTCACCAGACGTTTGTGGGGTGCCAGTCTCGCCGTCCCTGACGGACAGACACTCGAGGGTGTGGCTGATCTACAGGGTCTCCTCCTCCGCCTCAGTAAGGACCACTATTTGTGGAGGCCCCCCTCCAGTCCTCGACCTCTCGCATGCATTCTGAGCTCGCTCCAACTAGAAGGGAAGAAAGTACAGACATGTGAGTGAGTGAGGGTGAAATGGCCAACCGATGAATGCGTTGCTTTGGGTGAGGCTGACCATGAAAGAGGTGCATCAGAGGGTGAGTATGAGACAGAGCCATCACATTGGATGAGGATTGGGGTGAGTGATGGTGGTAGGGTCACAAATGGGGAGGTGAGGAAGTGCTCAGGAAGTGAAGGTAAGTTGAGGGTGAGCCTTAAGTGGGTGTGAGGAGTGATGTGATGGAGTAGTCTTGGCAGTGCAGAATGAGTTGGGGGGGTGGGGGTGATGTACAACACGGAATGTAGGGGAATCAGTAAGTATACTCACTTTTGCTGACCTAGTTAGGTCATTGAAACGCTTCCTGCACTGGACGCAGGTATGGGATATGTTGCTCCTGCTGGTGACCTCCTCTGCCACCTCGAGCCAGACCTTCTTGGTGGCAGAAGCAGGGCACTTCCTCCTGTCGGCCGGTTAAAATAGTTCCCTCCTCCTCCTCACCCCGGCCAGTAGCACCTGAAGTGAAGCATCATTAAATTTTGGAGCAGCCTTGCCCCTGTGCTGCTCCATTGGGTCTTCTTGCTCTTTGCTCCAGCAAAATCCACTGGAGCAATGGCCGTTTAAATCCAGACGCTCCAGCTGACAGCCTGTCATGTGGGTGCGCAGTCCGCCCACTACGCAGCTTTCGGACGGCAAACGTGGAAACAAGATTAATGGCTGCCAATTCGTGATTGCGTGGAGAATGGTAAGTTTTTATTAGTCGGGTTTGACGCGTGCCCATTGACCCCCTACTACCATCCCCCCAGCCTTTTAAAATCGAGCCCATACTGTTTTCAAATACTAAGTTTAACAAGCAAAAGCTATATGACCTGCATGAGGAATTGAGTATACTGCTCATATAATTTACACACTCCCAGTGTCAGTGAAAGTAACCATAATGCTCATCTTCCACATTGCTGACATCTTTCAGACCCTGCCTAGAGCAATTGTCACCAATATATCTGTCCCCAATGCCTTTCTTTCTGCCTTCCTCAGAAGAACACTATACTTTACCAGCTAATCTATGAGATGGATAGAGATAGTAGGACGAGAAAACATGCATATAAAATAAGTAGGCAAAGAGCTAGGTTAGATGCTAGGAAGTATTTCCTTTTGCTGAGAATTATTGCCAACAGGAACAGATGACCTGAACATGTGATGGTACGAATTCACTGCAGTCATTTAAAAGGGAACATGACAGTTTCCTGAATGAAGAGGCCATTTCCAGTTACAAAAGAAAGGTTAAAACGTATTTGCAATTATAAGGAACTATGGGCTACCTCGGTCTCCTTGAGCTTTGCTTGATTGCCTTGGAGATTTAGTGGGGAATTTCCCAGGATTTCTCCTGGATTGGCCATCATTGTTTTTTCCTCTTCAGGAGATTGCATAACTAGATGGTGGGTTGATGGTGTGCATGGCTGCACATGTCTAGATGGAGCAGGCATGACAGGCTTGATAGTCTTTTCCAGCCCCTTCTTTTCCTATGTTCGTACATTTACCAGTATAACAATTCCATTTCCCATTTGGTTAGGCTGGAATTTTCTCCTTTCTCGTGATGCAAGTGAAAAATTGAATCCATAGGTTCTTTGCGTATTCGGTGACTTTTGATCCAATATATTACGCAAATAATCCTCTTGAAATTGTCAAACCCAACACTGATTTAGCTGAATTAAAAGATGAAAGACTGCCTGATGTAGAAGCTCATTGGTTTTGTTTTTAATTAGCAGCAAGATAATGATATATGACACTTTGAGCTTTCTGCACCTTCATTTTGTCTTCCATTATAAATTAGTTTACACTAGAATTTGGAATAGTAACGGAAATTATATCAATTTCATTTTTCACAAACCCTTTGGTGGATGCATAAACTTGTTAAGAATCACATAAAAAGTGCTTTTCAAGGACAGGTCAGTAGAATGTAGAAAGTATATCTGCACTAAAGTCCTGAGAGACCACAATGCTTATCTTTCCTACTGTAATTATGTACAATGTGTTCATTGAACTGTACTTGATGTAACCTGCAAATTGTATAATCTGTATTGTGTACGTTTGGAATGTGATATGACAACTGTATTGTATGTATTGCTGCAAATTTTATGAATAAAGTATATTTTTTTGAAAAAAAAATTAATTTGCTGGGTTTCTACCTGTCCAACACACTGAGAAGGCTGGGTCTGGCCACGCTGGCTGAGCAGGTGGAAGACATCCCGTCCAGCTGCAGCATTCCCCCCCACACCTGTCTCAGGTGGAGAAGTTCCTGAGGAGGAACCTCTTTGACCACAAGGCCATCAGACAGTGGTTAACACGAAACATTCTCAAAGTCCTGCAAGGAACTGAGAGAATGGATTCAATCAGTTTCTTCTCCGACCAGACGGTCGAGGCCTTTGGTGGAAAGTCTCGTCGCCGGAACTGACTAACAGGCACCAGGATGTAGCCTGGATGGTGGTGAGAAGGGCCCTCCCAGTGCGGTCCTTCCGGCACGCACGGAACCTCAGCCCCACCGCGAGCTGCCTTCGAGGCTGTGGTTGGGAGGAGACCATCGTCCACCTCTTGATGGGCTGCCATTTTGCGCAGAGGGTGTGGAGAGAGATGCGCTGGTATCTGTCCCGGTTCATCCCGAGCAGTTTGGTAACACAGGATGCTGTGCGCTACGGGCTGTTCCCGGGGACGCACACCAAGACAGATATCACCTGCGGCTGGGAGACCATCAACTCGGTGAAGGAGGCCCTTTGGTCCGCCTGAAACATGCTGGTCTTCCAGCTGATAGAGCTGTCCACGACCGAGTGTTGCCATCTGGCACACTCCAAGGTCCAGGAGTACGTGCTGCGGGACGCACTGAAGCGAGGTGAGACCTATGCAAAGGCTGTATGGGGAAAGGCCACCGTTTAGAGCCCTCCTGCCATTGTATACCGAGGGGCTGGAATCAGGGAAAATTCCTCTCGGGCAGAAATGTAAAATGATAAATGAATGGAATGAAATGTATTGTATCGGTAACCGGTAACAACTGTAATGCAATGAGGCTGTTGAACAGTACTGTATGTACCGCTGCAAATTGTATGACCTGTATTGTATTGTTTGAAGCATGACTTGAATTGCATTGTATGTACCTTTACAAATTTTATGAATAAAGTTTATTTTGAAATTTTAAAAAATTAATTTGTGTGTTTTGTGTGGTGTGGGGCTGCCTGCTTGTTGCAGACGTTGTGTCCAAGAACGCCTCGCTCCGACTGATCAATGTGTACGCCCCACCCCTCAGAAGCGAGTGGCTGGATGTCTTCGGGCTCCTCCCCATAATGCTGGCAACCTCCAGACCCATCGTTCTTATGGAGACTTCAACAGCATCATCGATGAAGCTGGACGATCCAGCAGGGGTGGCGGTATACTGGACATCACGTCCAAACTCCTGATAGCGGCGGTGAAAACGCAAAGCTTTGCAACATCTCCAGCAACCCTACAAATGGAACACCACAATGATACACCTGGTCCAGGCCAGACAGGTCCATCCGTTCCAGGTTAGACTTTGCTTTGTGTCCCCAACGCTCAAGGTCAGATCCACCGATGTCCAGCCGGTGTTCTTCTCTGACCACTGCCTCCTGCTGGCCGACTGTCAATCGCAGGAGGATCAGAGGGCAGGCACGGGGATATGGAAGCTGAACGTGAGACTGTTGACCCCCGGAGAACATTGAGGAACTAAAGAGGGATTATATAGGTTGGCGGACCGTGAAACCCCTCTTCGACTCGATGGTGCACTGATGGGAAGTGATCAAGGCCAACGTCAAGAGGTTCTTCATCCTCAAAGGTGTTCAGAAGGTGAGAGAGCGACAGAGGGAAGTGTGACAACTCCAGCTGCAGTCAGGGAGAAGCTCCGAGAGGTGAAAGGCCAGCAGGCCTCGCTCTTTGCCTCCTGGGCCTCAAACATCATCTTCCAGTCCAGAGTCCGCTTCATGGAGCAGGGCGAGAAGTGCTCGTGCTTCTTCTCCCAGAAGCTGCACAGAGAGACCTCTGTGATCAGCAGCCTGAAAAAGGGAGACGGCTCGATGATGTCCTCGCAGACCGACATACTGAGAGTCAGAAAATCCTTTTGTGCTGGGCTGTATGACGCAAAGCCCACAAACAGCACGGCCTCCCAGTCCTTCTTGTTAACTATCACGGAGGTCTTAAAGGACAGTGGGTGGGAGAGCGTGGATCGGCCACTGACCTTGGATGAGCTGACAAAGGCTGTCCGGTCCTTTGAGAAGAGTAGAACTCCCAGAAGCGATGGCTTACAGGTTGAGCTGTACTTGGCTCTGTGGGACTGGATAGGCCCAGACCTACTGGAAGTGTACGGGGGTATGCTTCTGGCAGACAGCATGTCAGAGTCCATGAGGAAAGGCATCATCACCCTCATCTACAAATGGAAAGGGGAGAGGGAAGAAATCAGAAATTGGCGAGCCATTTCCTTGCTAAATGTCAACTACAAGATTCTGTCTAAGGTCATCGCCAACAGGCTCAAATCTGCTCTGGAGCAAGTGATCCACCTCGATCAGACCTGCGCTGTACCCGGCAGGAAGATCTCTGATAGCCTTGCGCTGCTCAGTAATATGATCGTCCACGTGCAGGACGGTGGGGGGGGGGGGGGGGGGTGAACACCTGCCTCATCAGCCTGGACCAGGAGAAGGCCTTTGACAGAATATCCCACACATACATGATGGACTTGCTCTCCAAAATGGGTTTTGAGAGGGAATCCGCGATTGGATCCAACTGCTCCATGCGGTCATCCATAATGCAGTCCTAATCAATGGGGTGGGAGTCGGGGAGCTTTCCGATCAGATCTGGAGTCAGGCAAGGCTGTCCTCTCTCCATTGTCTTGTTCGAGTGTTGTATCGAGCCATTTGCCGCGTCCATCAGTAAGGACGCAGGTATCAGGTAGATGACGATTCCAGGTAGTGGAGGTTCTCAGGTTAAGGCCCCCCTGTACATGGATGACATCACCGTCTTCTGCTCTGACCAGCAGTTGGTCCACACGCTGATTGGCATCTGCAACCATTTCGAGCTGGCCTCGGGGGCCAGAGTGAACCGAAATAAAAGCGAGGCCGTGTTTTTTGGCAGGTAGGAGATCCGATCCTTTGTCCCCTTCACCGTCAGGTCCGACTACCTGAGGTGCTGGGGATCTGGTTTGGGGGGGTCCCTGGCCCGCACAAAGAACAGGGAGAAGCGGATCACCAAGGCCATAAAAAAGCTTAGCATGTGGGTGGGACGATCCCTCTCCATAACCAACAGGAACCTAGTGATAAGGTGCGAGGTGCTCACGGTGTTGCTCTACGTGGCCAGGGTCTGGCCCATTCCTCACAACTCCGCCGTCAGTCACCCGAGCTATCTTGCACTTTGTCTGGAGGTCCAAGGCAGAACACGTCCACAGGGTCACCACATACAAGACCCAGACAAAGGGGGGAAGGGCGTCCCAAACGCCGCCCTGAACCTGATGGCCACCTTTGTGTGTGGCTGCCTCAGGATATGTGTAGAGCCCCAGTACGCAAACACCAAGTGTCATTACGTGCTGGGTTTCTACCAGTCCAACACACTGAGAAGGCTGGGTCTGGCCACACTGGCCGAGCAGGCGCAGGACATCCCGTCCAGCTGGGCCATCCACCCCCCCCACCCCACCTGTCCCAGCTGGAGAAGTTCCTGAGGAGGAACCCCTTCGACCACAAGGCCACCAGACAGTGGTTGACATAAAATGTTCTCGGAGTCCCGCAGGGAACTGAGAGGGTGGACTCGATCGGATCCTTTCCCGACCAAACGGTCGAGGCCATTTGGCAGAACGACTCATCGCCAGAACTGACCAACAGGCACCAGGATGTACCCTGGACGGTGGTGAGAAAGGCCCTTCCAGTGCGGTCCTTCCTTCTCGCACGGAACCTCAGTGCCACCAGGAGCTGCCCTCGAGGCTGTGGCGGGGAGGAGACCGTTTTCCACCTCCTGATGGGCTGCCCCTTTGCACAGAGGGTGTGGAGAGAGATGCATTGGCATCTGTCCCGGTTCATCCCAAACAGTTCGGTAACCCAGGACACTGTGCTCAATAGGGGCTGTTCCCCAGGACTCACACTGAGACAGATATCATTTGCAGCTGGAAGATCATCAACTTGGTGAAGGAGGCCCTTTGGTCCACCCGAAACATGCCGGTCTTCCAGCTGAAGGAGCTGTCCACGACCGAGTGTTGCCAACTGGCACACTCCAAGGTGCAGGACTTCATGCTGCGGGACGCACTGAAGTGAGGTGCGGCCTATGCAAAGGCTCTATGGGGAAAAGCCACCGTTTAGAGCCCTCCCGGCGGGAATCAAGGAAAAACCCCCTCGGATAGATTGTAAAATGATAAATGAATGTAATGAAATGTACTGTATCTGTAACTGGTAATGACTGTAACGCAATGAGGCACCCTAGGGTGCCATGAACTGTATTTACGATGTATGGTGCGTAACTATTGATTGTACCGAGACCGTTGATTTCTATTGTATGTTCCATTGCAAATTGTATGATCTGTATTGAACTGTTTGAAGTGTGACTTGAATTGCATTGTATGTACCTTTACAAATTTTATGAATAAAGTTTACTTTGAAATATAAAAAAATAATTTGTGTGTGTATATGCATTGAACAAGACCCTATGTTAGTTGCTATGATGGAAAATAAAGGCTGCTAACTTTTATATTTCTTACTACCAATTAACTATTAGTGTGGAAACAGAGAGAGAGAGAGTGACAGGGAGAGAAAGGGGGAGAGAGTGAGAGAGAGATTAAATGCTATCCCTAAATTCTACCACAAGGGTTTCCTTTTATTCTAATTGTTGAAGGAACAGTCAGAAATATCTATCTTTTCATCACGCTTCTTTGTATTCTTATTCTTGTAAATGTGATAACTGAATGTTATTTCTAATTATCCCTTACATGGTCAAACATTTATTATTATGTTAAGTGCACTATCATGCAACATTTTGAATGTTGTATATTAGAGCATTTAAAGAGGTAAATTCTATATCTTCTTCTATACCTAGTTTCTTCTACAATGCATTTTGGATGTCACTTGATCCATTGACACATTAGTTATCCACACCTACATTCATTACAGTTGAAATTAGGATCTATGTCATTATACAGTCTCTTTTACACATTTAAAAGGGGAAGTTAATACCATACAAAAATGATGTATTGAACTGTACATTTTTTCTAAATCAGATACCATTTCCTCTAATATATAATGTCTTACTTATTGGGTCTAAAAAAGAAACTATTATAAAAGAAAGAAAAAAACTGCTTTTTACACTTCCTGTAATTTGCTATTTTTATGGTTTTCAAAAGAAGCAGCTAATAGTAAGAAACTATTGTGTGTGTTGGGTGAAAGTGAGCAACAAAACTGCAAATTAGAAAACTAATCACATTCCAAAAGAAAACTAGAGAGTGAATCAATTATTTTTGACTGGCTTTTTAATATGATATTTGCATTTCAATTTTGTTTGAAAAAACTAAAAAGGCAGACAATTTGATGGCACCAATCTCTTAATATCTGACAAGTTCACTACCTCAATTTTTCCCTGGAGCGGTTTAAATATATTTTACATAGAATTTAAATCACCTGCCCTGGCTAATGAGGAATGGATACTCTTAGAAGTCTGATTAGATTCTGCACACTATTTTGAGCAGTGGAGCAAGAACTCAATGAAGCTACCTGTGCAGTCACCAATATTAAGTACTTCCAAAATAGCATTTAAGGGAAGCTTCTTAAAGACAAATAAAGGTATGAATAAGTAGATAAAACCATATTCCTGCATATCAAATAATTAATATTGCTCTAGAACCATATATAATTACAATTCTATTATGATAATTAATATAATAGTACTGCAGTTAAATGTTACTCTTTGCACAAATAACTATGAATGGGGTTACTCATTATGTGTAACAACATCATAAATATATTTCTTAAGATTTCCTCTGGCAAAATTGTGAACACATCCTTATGTATTTACAA
This sequence comes from Heptranchias perlo, assembly GCF_035084215.1. Lineage (NCBI taxonomy): Eukaryota > Metazoa > Chordata > Chondrichthyes > Hexanchiformes > Hexanchidae > Heptranchias > Heptranchias perlo. The sequence goes on from NC_090327.1 coordinate 89,327,555, forward strand.
AGTTGCTACACATAGCAACCAAAGGAATTCTCACGCCACATTTAGAGACAACAAGACAAATGTAAATGTAAATCAAAACAAAGGTGCAAATTACAAAGCTGCAAATATTAAACAAATCAAATTTTCTAAATTGAGTTACTTCGGAATCAGAACTTGTAGCAATCTCGAGAGTAAGGTAACGATATTTTGAATAGGAGGTGGCAGATGGAATAATTTAACAAAGAGCACAGGACAGAATCAGTTAGCTGGTACTACACATAACTGTAAGATAAAGACTTCTGTTGCAGGATAGGTTAATTTAATTCATACGTGGGCTTTTCCCCCATTTTCATTTATATAATATATAGGGCTCGATTTTCGGACGTCCGAGCGGGTGCGTTCGTGGCAGGGGGGGGGCTCCGAAAATTGGGGATTCCCAGGGTGGGTCCGGAGCCCGGAGCCCAGCTCCAACCCGCCCACTTCCGGGTTCCCCAGTGACGTGCTTAGATGCGCCGCAGCCCCCCGCATGCAGGACTCCCACCGGCAATTAAAGCTGGCGGGATCCCACTTAAATCAATTAATTGGATACTTCAGGTCGTTAGCAGACCTGATTTGTAAGATATTTTAGGAGGGGTGCGATTTTCATCGAAACTGATAGTGTTTCCCGTACTGGGGGAAACACTCCCAGTTGAAATGGACGTGTTGCAGCCACCAGCCTGTGGCAGCTGCAAAGGTCCATTTGACAGATGGGGGTTGAGACCCTCACTCATTGCAGGAGGCCACTCTGTCACTTTGGACAAAGTTTGGCCTCCACCACCCTCCTCCTAACAATAAAATTCACCAACTTGGAACCTCAACCCCAGTGTGCAGACACATTTACCTACCTTGCGGACCCCCTCAGATGTACATCTTCCAGATCGGGGTCGCCGTAGCTGCAGTCATGACCTCCTCGGAGGGCGAACAGCATCACCAGCCTCACCGGCCACGCCGGCCTCCTCTGACAAGTGGAGCTCCACAACACAGTGCTGTGACTGTGGAGGGAGGGCAACTGCAGAGAGAGATGGATCGCAGAAGGCACTACCCTCTTCACAGGGTCGACAGACCGAGGCTCAGCTTCCTGGACCTCTCTGAGCAGCAGTGCACACGGAGGCTCAGAGTCACTCGACATGTAGTCGTGGACATCTGCAGCCTCCTTCATGCCGAGCTGCTCCCGGCTGGCCCGAGCACCATCTTCTTACCTGTCGCTGTCAAAGTCACCACTGCCCTCAACAACTTCTCCTCCACATCCTTCCAGGATGCCATCGGGGACATCGCCGACGTCTCTCAGTCGTCTGCACAAAAGAGCCCTGCAAATACACCTACACCCACACTGCAGTGACACAATGGGTGGCATCAGTTGTGGGTCTTCATTGTGATCCTCAGGAAAGGGCATTATTGCACAAACCAGACAAGATTCGCAAAGACGTGGCAGTAGTGGTGATAATATAATATGTTATGTGAGTTGATCAGAAATTAAATATAAGTAAAAACCATGACAAACCCTCAAACACCCTTGTGCATCCCCTTCATGCTCACGACACGTTTGCCTTACGCTTCCTACTGCACATATGTGATGCATGCCCTGTGGCTGCAGCACAGGTAGTGGCAGGTTGAGTGAGGCTGACCGTGGAAGAGATGCATGAGAGGGTGAGTATGAGATAGAGCCATGAGATTGTATGAGGATTGGGTTGAGTGGTAGCGGTGGGATAAGTACTGGCGAGGTGAGTAAGTGCAGGTAAGATGAGGATGAGCTTTGAGTGGGTGTGAGGAGTGATGTGATAGAGTAGTGTTGGCAGTGCAGAAGGAGATGTGGGGTGGGGGCTGTGATGTGGCAGACGGAGTGTAGGGGAATGAGTAAGTGTACTCACTTCGGCTGACCTAGTTAGATCATTGAAGCGCCTCCTGCACTGTGTGCAGGTGCGTGATATGTTGGTGGTGCTGGTGACCTCCTCTGCCACCTCGAGCCAGGCCTTCTTTGTAGCAGAGGCAGGCCACTTCCTCCCATCTGCCGGGGAGAAGATCTCTGTCCTCCCCCTCCTCCTCACCCCATCCAGTAGGACCTGGAGTGAGGCATCATTAAACCTGGGAGCAGCCTTCCCCCTGGCCTGCTCCATGCTGTAATTTTGGCTCCTTTCTGCAGCATCAGTCAGTGGAGGACTTCCCCTTTAAATAGGGCTCCTCCAGCTGACAGTCTGTGATGCGGGTGCGCAGTCCGCCCACTGCGCAGCTTTCCAGCGTGAAACCCGGAAGCCAAGGTAAGTGCCTTCAATAAGGCTGCGATTGTGTGCGGAGCACCCCAAATTCATTGGGCGCGTTACCCACGCGCCCAGTCGACCCCCTGCTGCCAACCCGCCTCCCTCCTAATATCGAGCCGCTAATCTCTGTTCAGTGTAGCATGTTTCTCTTAATTGGTTGTGAACGTTAGTAGCTTTATCCTCTTTGTCTCATATCTCCATGGTTAATCATCCTTTAATGGCCCACGTTCGCGAAGTAAAAGCCTTAGAGTGTGATAAATGCTGATTTATAAGACAAATTGTCTGACAGGAAATTTCAGGACATTATGGGCCTATGATTTTACGACAAATTGTCCAACTTAATAAATTTTTCCCTTGGTTTTTAAAAAAGCGAGTATTGAAGCAGATTTTTTTCAGTTAGTTTACTTAAAAAAATAGCTGAAGTATTATTGTATATGTTAGCAGCAGTAGAAAGTGATTCTAGTAATTAGCAGATCAAATTAAACAGTCAATAACCATGAAAAGCCTTCTACTGGCAAAAATATAATGATAACTTTTGCTACAATATCCTTTGTCACATATACATTAACTGTAATATGTGGTTATATTTCCAAATATTAGAGAATTAGTGTCCAGTTCATAGAATCATAAAATATTAACGTACAGAATCATGTCATTCAGCCCATCAAGTCGGCACTGGTGTTTTACTATGAGTCATCTAGTCTAATCTCACTCTCCTGTTCGCTCCGCATAACCTTCAATATTCTTCTTTTTCAAGTAATTATTTAATTCCCTCTTGAAATAATATAGAAATGATATAGTGTCCATTTGCTAACAATTAGAGTTTTACCAAATCCAATATTGTCAATTTCTATGAATTTTAGGCAATTTTATAACAAGGAAGACCAACTCCTGATACCTCCCACCTCACTAAATATTAGCATCACGATTTATGTTTCCTTGAGTGTTCTTTACAGTAATGTTGCTAAATTTCATATTCCTTATAAAAAGCGATAGTGTGAAAAATGCAAAGCTGTAAGAAAAAATTGCCTGTTTAAGCTCAGAATAGAGCAAGCTTTCTGGATATTAAGAAAACAGATCAGTGAGATTTGAGATCTATTCAATGAGAACAGGCAAAAAGCAGTATTCCCCTACTCTGGGAAACCTATCACCAACTCGAAAAGAAATCAATGACCTCATCCATCACACTGTTCTTCAGCTTTACAACATAGTCAAGTTCATATGGATTAAGTTTCTCTGTGAAAAAGAGGTACTAACAACACGAAAACAGGAAAGTGCTGTAAAGTTCTTTGGAAATAAAAATATTTAGAAAAATAATCTTATTATAGTATCAATGTAATGGTTGGCAAACAGTATTTATTAGAAATGTAACATTACTTAGTGATGGCAGTGCACTAGCACTGAATATTGGATGGCTAATACACAGTGCTACAGATGGTGAGACACAAGCACAGTCCTCCACTTTACTGAGTTAACTATCTCAATCATTCATTGCTCAATTGTGATGACACTTACAGTACATGCAAAAATATCGCCCAAGTGTCTATCTATAATCAACAAAAATATCAAACTGGCCAAGTTGAACAGGATGACATCTAAGCAAAAACATGTTAAGAAATGCTTCTAAGAAATAATGCAGAGAAAGAAAGAAAGGAAAAATGAAATTCACTTCACAGCCAATGAATTATCTTTTTAAGTGTAGTCACTGATCAAACGTGACAACCAATTTGTGTGCACCAATTTCCCACTAACAGCAAATGAGATAAATGACCAGTACATTTAGTTTAGTGGTGATGATTGATGGATGAGTGTTGGTCAGGAAAATAACTTTGCCCACAAGTAGGGCTCAATCTTCAAATTAATAAATGGGTGGGTTGGGGGTGGGGGGGGCATTGAAAATTGCCACCATTTCAGACCTGCCCCCAACCCGCCTCCAACCCGCCCATTTCCGGTTTTCACCGGGTCGGGAGGAGGGGCGGCTGACAAACCTGCTCCCAGGAGAATTCAGGCCTCCATTTTTCACTAATTCCTGATTTCAACCCCGGGTGGCCGGGATTCCTGATCCTTCTGTTTTACACCTTGTGAAAGGAGGCGAGAAGGCCTAGAAAGGCACAGTTTGTGAGTCCGGAGGAGCAGGAGTGCTTCCCCCAGGCCCAACAAGTCTACCTGCACCAACCCCCCAACGACCGCGGACCCCTGATCCCCGATCGCGGAACACCCTGACCCCGATCCCCCGACCCCGATCCCCCCACTCCAATCCCCCAACTCTAATCCTCCGACCCCTAACCGCCCCCCTCAATGATTGCAGACCCCCGATGACCCCCGATCCCGACAACCCCCATCATTGACCCCCGATCCCACCTCCATGACTCGTGACCCCCGTGCCCACAAATGCCAACCCATGCCCACCTATGTCCACCCATGCCCTTTCCCACCCATGCCCCTTGTCCACCTATGCCCTTGCCCATCCATGCCCCCATGCCCACCCATGCCCCCCCATGCCCCCCCCCCCCATCCATCCATACAAACAACAACTTACCTGCAGACTTACCTGAAGACGTCCTCTCCCTGCCAATCAGCCGGTCAGTCGGACGGGAAACCGTCAAATAAACATAAAAGATGTCCTTACTTCAAAATCGTAAGGTCATTATAATGGGGTTATCATTGTAATGGGACAATTGGACCCCCCCCCCAACTTTCCCGGCTTTGTTTTAAAATCACCCCCATAATCACTGAAGTATAAATGGCCAACTACTAAACCCATTGAACATTTGTTGTACAGAAAATCCCTTGAGTTTTTTTGAAATAGACTTTCAGCAGGATATTTCCAGCCAAAAGATGCTCAGAGCATGTATTGCATTTACTCAGCCAGTCAGAGTATTACCCCAATGTTACAACATAGTATCAATTTGAGTCAATGCTATTTTGGTGTTTGATAGTGGTATGATTTAACTGCTGTTTTACTAAGGATTTTGTATGCAACCCAGTTCAGTTCACCTATGCATTGTTGATGTTATGCTAACTTTGTGACGGTGGTTATATTTTGCTCTGTGGTGGGATGTAATAACTATTATAGAAAACTTCCTCTTGTTGCTATGTGAGATCACATCATGAACAAATATGCATTCCCTCTAATTTAGTGAAATCATACATGCATTCAAAAATAACGCATTATAATTTTACTAGAATTACCTGCCAAAGGAAATTTCCCATACTTGTTCTGATGTCACTATACATTGTGACAAGAGGAAATTATTCCAACCGATTTACAGAATTTGCAGGTTTTTCATACAGCTTTTCTGTTGGAAGGACAAAGCAGAAAATGCCGGTGGATTGCAGGAGATGAGCCGTCACTTTACTCTGAGTAGAACTGACTTCTTTCCATATAATTTTTACATTTATTATTTTCTTCACTTTTTACAATATTGTGCTTGTCAGGTGGTGTTACTTTTCCAGGCATCACTTATTTGCAGAGAATCTCACTGTGCCACACTATAGTCCCACTTTGTCGCCTTATTTTGCTGAAATAAATTGCTGCATAGCACAAGTTGTTAGATTGGTGATTTCACAAGACATGTGCTTGTTTATTGTGTTGGCTTTTTGTGTGTAACTTGATTGAATCGCTTATACCTTATTCTGTGTGATAGACAGCTACATTTAATATGAAGCATGCAACTTTAAAAAAGGTATGTGCATTATTCAACAAACAATGATCAAATCATGCTCGCCTCACTGTCGTCAGCATAAAGCAACAGCAAAACAACAATGATGTGGAAATTGTCCATTTTTTGCATCATTCTGCAAGCATTCTTTCAAAACCCAGAACAAATTTGTGCTAAATGCTCATGAAATACTTTGATTGTATACGGTAGTTGAAAGTCTAGAGATAAAGAGAAAACATTTCAAAGGCTGGAAATCTGAAATATAAAAAAGACATGATGCAAAAACATAACATGACAAGTATGAAAACACGTTCGACATTTATATGGTGATAAATGCATTAAGCAGCATCTTCTCTTACAGCCAGCTTATCAAGTTATAAGTAAGAATAGAAAATGCTTGAATCGAATGGGGTCTATAACGGACCTACTTCCTCTACTGCCCATTGTCCTTCCCTGTTGAATTTGAAAATTACTCCCACTATTTAAAAGGTCTTTACTGAACAAATAAATATAATTTCTTTGCAGGTTAGTTAAAAAGTTAAATTGCGTCCTCATCAAAACAAACAAGTTAGAGTATGCGGTTATTATGACAAAAACATCACTTTATATTTCTATAGTATTCCTCACATTCAGAAAGATGGCCTTTGAGTTAAAAGGAATGAAGTGGACACTGAGCAGGAGAGAAAATAGTTGTGGCAGTGAAAGCACTGACAGAGAGAAGGGTATTCTGAATGTTATTTACATTTGTTATGTTTTCACAGAGTAATACAAAATGTGGCCTACGAACAGCACTGTTTGTAGATAATACATTGCATGTTAGAATTGTATGCATAATACCTAGAAAACTCTACTGTACGTCATCCCACGAAAGCACATTTCACACTGTGTTGTACAGCAGGAATAGCTCTGCTGCTTTGGGCCCTTATATTGTTCATTACAATGTACTGCACATAAATCTTTCCAAATGACTCCTAAATGTTCAATACATGTCAAATATGTTATAAGTGGCTGATATACTGCACTGTTTATGTTTTCTTAATTTCGAGAATGCCTAATGATTGATCATCAAATGTGCTGGTGTCACTGGAGTTCTTCATGTTTAAGACCCAATAAAAATGTGTCTCTTTTATTTGTTAGTTTAGCCATATGTTTACTTCCCTACTTGAGGGGGAATGTTTTCAACTTCCTGTCCAGGCATAAAACTGGCATTAGGAATCGGCCGCTGATATACATTTCTGTTGACTTCGATGGAAATGAAAATCAGGCGGTTTCTATAATGGACAGCAGACCTGCAACGTCAGTTTTATGCCTGAGTGGCAAGTTGAAAACCTACCTTGAAATGTTTTTATAGGTGATTATTTTAAAAGTTTTCTATAATACATTTTAGCCGTTGAGAAAATGTTTCTACTTGTGGGGGAGTCCAAAATTAGGGGCCATAAATATAAGATAATCACTAATAAAACAGATAGGGAATTCAGGAAAATTCAGGAGAAATTTCTTTACCCAGTGAGTGGCTAGAACGTGGAACTCGCTACCACATGGAGTTGTTGAGATGATTAGCATAGATGTATTGAAGGGGAAGCTAGATAAGTACACGAAGGAGAAAGGAATAGAAGCACATGTTAATAGGGTGAGACGAAGTAAGTTGGGAGGAGGCTCGTATGGACCATAAACTCGGGTTGCCCGTCAGACATCTCTCCTGATTTTCCTTTCTATTGAAGTCAATAGAAAATCTGTTCAATTAAAAAGAATTTTACAGGCAAACAATTGATAACAAGTCTCTACCTACTAGGCGTAGCCTCCCTTTTTTGCAGAACCCTTTTTTAACAGCCATGATTGCAACCAAAAAGGTGGTGCTAAGAGATAGGGTCATGGAACAGGACAAAGGTAGGTTTGATTCTTGGCCAGGTTCTGACTTAGAGGGAAGTATGAAGTGGAGACTGCAGCATTTTCTTGCAGAAAGGAAAGAGAATGCAATTGGGTACGTCACACCAGGCTGGCACCTTGTGTCTCCTGCTGGCTGATGGCAAGTGATTATTGCTGATTCTCTGGATGCAGATTACTTGCTCGTCCCCTCAGCAACAGAAGTGTGGAAACTTATAATTAAAAATTTGCATTAAAAAGTAAAATGTTATTAATTTTTGCATGTAAATCAACTCATTAGCACTGTGCAATGTTGATGCGAATACATTTCTGTTTGCAGATGCACACATGGGAAATATGCTCAAGCTGATGATCCTTGAATGTGCACTTTTCAATTCGAGGCAAGTGTAGGACCCTTTTGAGGATACATTTCTGCAGGGGTTCTCCCATTCGTTTACCGTAAATTCGGCGGAAGAGGTATGAAAGCCCTGGAAAAATACTTTACGCCATATTTCTGGGATCACTGCGGCTGTTCTGTAAAGTTTACGGTGGACACGCACAAGTTCAAACTTTACGTTCATTTACTTTCTACATTTATTAAAATTATATTGATTGAAAGCATTTGAAATAGATTCAAACATGACTTCGAGCTAAATCTATCTGCTGGCTTTTTGAATTAACTTCATAAGGAAGTTATTAATCATATATGGGATTAAATTGCTCCTTGAATGAGCATGTTAGCCAATCGGTTAAAAATAATGCACAAAGGTAATTCCATGGAGTTCAGGCTGTTTTTCATAGACGAGAATTTTAGTGTTTATTTTTATGTATTTTTCATTGTTTTCTTTAACTTTCATGCTATGATGCTCTGCATAAGGTGGCTTAACGATAGGGTCCAGCATGAAGTAATTATGACAAGGACAAAGATGTCTTAAGAAATGGATCCTAGTGATTGCTGAGAGCACAGAAAGTGTTAGAGGAATTGAACTCAAGTTCCCAGGAAAGACTTGCATCGATACATTATGCATTAATTTTTAGAGACGTTGCTCATAATAACTGGAAAATTGGCAGCACCATGAATCAGACGTGCTGACCTCTGCTCCTGATTCTTTGTTTCGCGCCAGTAGTAGAATCTCCAAAAAGTTTCCCTATACTACCTTATCACGTCTTTCAGGAACATCTCAAATTGCTTCACATACAATTAATTACTTTGAAGTGCAGTGGCCATTATGTATGCAGATGCTGAAGCCAATCTGCATACAGCAAGATCTTACAAATAGTTAATCTGTTTTCCGTGATACTGGTTGAAGGAGGAATCTTGACGAGGTCCCTTGCTTGCTTTTCTTCGTTTAGTGCCTCAGGACACTTAACATCTACCTAAACTAGTAAACAGTACCTTGGTTGAATGCTTGATCAGAAGGGTGGTAACTCCATCAAAGCAGCATCCCTCAGTATTGCAAAAGCAAAATACTGTGGATGCTGGAAATTTGAAATAAAAACAGAAAATGCTGGAAAAGCTCAACAAGTCATGCAGCATCTGTGCAGAAAGAAACAGAATTAACGTTTCAGGTCGATGATCTTTCATCAGACTTCAATTATCCCAATATAGACTGGGACAGTAACAGTGTAAAGGGCAAAGAGGGGGAGGAATTCCTGAAATGTGTTCAAGAGAACTTTGTGGAACAGTATGTTTCCAGCCCAACCAGGAAGGAAACAGTGCTGGATCTAGTTCTGGGGAAAGAAGTGGGGTAGGTGGAGCATGTTTCAGTGGGGGAGCATTTGGGGAACAGTGATCATAATATCATTAGGTTTAGAATAGTTATGGAAAAGGACAGGAACAATCAAATGTGAAAATGTTTAACTGGAAGAGGGCAAATTTCAGTGAGTTAAAAAGGGATCTTGCCCAGGTGGATTGGAAACAGTAATTGAACAATGGGAGGCCTTCAAGGAGGAGTTGGTTTGTGTACAGAGTAGAGACATCCCTACGAGGGGGAAGGAAGGGCATCCAAAGCTAGAGCTCCCTGGATGACTAAAAATATAGAGATTAAAATGAAACAGAAAAAGGAGGCGTATGACAATTGTAACATTCATAACACAGTAGAGAACCAGGCCGAATACAGAAAGTACAGAGGAGATCTAAAAAAAGGAATAGGGGGGGCAGAGAGAGAGTATCAGAATAGATTAGCAGCTAATATAAAAAGGAACCTAAAAGTCTTTAGTAAGCATATAAATACTAAAAGGATAATCAAAGGAAGGGTGGGACCGATTAGGGACAAAAAAGGGGATCTTCTTGTGGAGGCAGAGGGCGTGGATGAGGTATTAAATGAATACTTCGCATCCGTCTGCATTGGAGAAGAGGATACTACCACTATAGCAGTAAAGGAGGAGGTAGGAGCGACAATGGATAGGATAAAAATAGATAAAGAGGAGGTACTTAAAAGATTGGCAGTACTCGAAGTAGAAAAGTCACCCGTCCAGGTGGGATGCATGTGGGTTACTGAGGGAAGTAAGGGTGGAAAAGGCGGAAGCTCTGGCCACAATCTTCCAATCCTCCTTAGATATGGGGAGTGGTGCCAGAAGACTGGAGATTGCAAATGTTACACCTCTGTTCAAAAAAGGGGAGAGGAATAAACCCGGCAATTACAGGCCAGTCTGCTTAACGTCAGTGGTGGGGAAACTTTTAGAGGACAAAATTAATCCAGGACAAAATTAATTGGCGCTTGGAAAAGTATGGGCTAATAAATGAAAGTCAGCACAGATTTGTCAAAGGAAAATCATATTTGACTAACCTGATTGAGTTCTTTGATGAATTAAAGGAGAGAGCCGATGAGGGTAGTGCGCTTAATGTTGTGTATACGGACTTTCAAAAGGCATTTGATGAAGTAGCCATGTAATAGACTTATTAGCAAGATTAAAGCCCATGGGACAGAAAGCGTGTAGTGGTGAACAGTTTTTCAGACTAGAGGGAAGTATACAGTTGTATTCCCCAGGGATCAGTATTAGGACCACTGATCTTTTTGATATATATTACTGACCCTGACTTGGGTATAGAAGGTATAATTTCTATGTTTGCAGATGACACGAAACTCAGAAATATAGTAAACAATGTGGAGGATAGTAACAGACTTCAGGAGGACATCGACAGACTGGTGAAATGGGCCGACACATGGCAGATGAAATTTAACGCAGAGAAGTGTGAAGGAATGCATTTTGGTAGGAAGAATGAGGAGAGGCAATATAAACTAAATGGTACAATTTTAAAGGGGTTGCAGGAACAGAAAACCTGAGGTGCACATACACAAATCTTTGAAGGTGGCAGGACAATGCTGTTAAAAATAAATGGGATCCTGGGCTTAATTAATAGAGTACAAAAGCAAGGAAGTTATGCTAAACCTTAATATAACACTGGTTAGGTCTTAGCTGGAGTATTGTGTTCAATTCTGGGCACCACACTTTAGGAAGGATGTCAAGGTCTTAGAGATGGTGCAGAAGAGATTTACTATAATGGTGCCAGGGATGAGGGACTTCAGTTATATGGAGAGACTGGAGAAGCTGGGATTGTTCTACTTAGAACAGAGAAGGTTAAAGGGAGATTTGTTAGAGGTGTTCAAAATCATGAACCATTTCGATAGTGTAAATAAGGAGAAACTGCTTCCAGTGGCAGAAGGGTCGGTAACGAGAGGGCACAGATTTAAGGTGATCTGCAAAAGAGCCAGAGGCGACATGAGGAAACATTTTTTTACGCAGTGAGTTGCAATGATCTGGAACGCACTGCCTGAAAAGGTGGTGGAAGCAGATTCAATAGTAACTTTCAAAAAGGAATTGGATAAATACTCGAAGGGAAAAAATGTACAGGGCTATGGGGAAAGAGCAGGTGAATGGGGCTAATTGGATGGTTTTTTCAAAGAGCCGGCACAGGCAAGATGCGCCGAATGGCCTTCTCCTGTGTTGTACCTACTATGATTAATGGGATAGGTGTAATGCCAAGGTGAGAGAAGTAGGAGAGTAGGTTTTGAAAAGGTTTTTAAAAGTGGAGAGAGAACTAAAAAGGCAGAAGGATATATGAAGGGAATTCCAAAGACGAGGGCCAAAGCAGCTGAAAGATCTGCCAACAATTCTGGGGCAAAGGGAAAGAAGTTGCACAAAAGGCTGGATTCAGAGGATCAAAGGGTGCAGCAGGGAATAAAATGTTGAAGGAGGTTGCAGATTTTGGGTGTGGCAAGACCATGGAAGTGTATTAAGATGAGCACGAGCGGACCGATTTTCTTATGTAAATGGAATGCTAGTGGGATGAAAATTACAAAAGAAAAAGTCGACAGTTCGCTGATTTTCGGGTGGATCTCAATTTAGGTGGGGTCATAATTAATATATTGGCCCAGAAATTAGTTTGTGCTGGCCTATGGTGCATGCTGGATGCAGGGAATGATCCCTGCACCAGAACAGGTGGGCCTAGTACACAACTCGCCAGTGAATCGGCGTTTGATTTCACTGGCAACGGGCCTCAGATAGTTCCTAGAGGTGGGAGGCAATCGGGAGGGGGAGGAAGCGATCAGGATGGAGGGAATCGATTAGGAGGGAGGGGAAAGCGATCAGGAGTGAGGGGCGCGTTTGGGATGGAGGGGAAAGTGATCAGGGGAGGGGAGCAATTGGAAGAGGAGGGGGAAGCAATTGGGAGAGAGGGTACGATTGGGAGGAGTCCAATTTGGAGCCGGTAACGATTTTCAGCACTGCAGTGGAGCTGGGAGGAGCAGGAGTGCTCCTCCCAGTTCCACATTCATGTAACCATTTTATAACAAAGTTATCCGTTAAGGACCAGTGGTTCGGCTGCATGTGGACCATGTTTCCTGAATGCAGCTGGCTCGGCATTGGTTGCGTTCGAAACAGACCAATTTTGAAAAGGAGGCTTCAAACAGGTGTTAGGCTCCTTATTTGCATATACAAAGTGTCCAATGCCTGTTTCAGGCACGGGCCATAGACGCCTCTTTTTCTGCCTTTACCAATATGGCCAGCGGTGTGCTTCAGGTGCGTAAGGGCACATGCGGCATACACCATATTGAATACTTGGATGTCAATTTTATGCCTGTAAAACAGACGTGGCATCAACCAATTTCTAGGCCATTGAAATAGGGGTCAGATGATACAGTTAAGACCCCAAGATCTCAAATTTACCAGTCCCTTTCCTCTGGCCCTTCACCCATCAGATCACCTGTGGCACTTTTGATCAGTTTGGCTGCTCTCTGTACCCTTGTATGCACCAAGCCATTCATTATCTCCCACTCCTCCTGTTCCCCGGTAATGGTTCCTATTGTTGCTCCCTTAAGTTAGAGGGTGACAAAATCAAGCACACCTGGCATACAAATGGTCTACATAAGAACGTAAGAAATAGGAGCACGAGTAGGCCAATCGGCCCCTCGAGCCTCCTCCGCCATTCAATAAGATCATGGCTGATCTGATCCTAACCTCAAATCTAAATTCATGTCCAATTTCCTGCCCGCTCCCCGTAACCCCTAATTCCCTTCACTTCTAGAAAACTGTCTATTTCTGTTTTAAATTTATTTAATGATGTAGATTCCACAGCTTCCTGGGGCAGCAAATTCCACAGATCTACTACCCTCTGAGTGAAGAAGTTTCTCCTCATCTCAGTTTTGAAAGAGCAGCCCCTTATTCTAAGATTATGCCCCCTCGTTCTAGTTTCACCCATCCTTGGGAACATCCTTACCGCATCCAGCCGATCAAGCCCCTTCACAATCTTATATGTTTCAATAAGATCGCCTCTCATTCTTCTGAACTCCAATGAGTAGAGTCCCAATCTACCCAACCTCTCCTCATATGTCAACCCCCTCATCCCCGGGATTAACCGAGTGAACCTTCTTTGTACTGCCTCGAGAGCAAGTTTCTTAAGTATGGACACCAAAACTGCCTTTTGGAAGTCTAAATACACTACGTCCACTGGTTCCCCTTTATCCACCCTGTACGTTATGTCCTCAAAGAACTCAAGCAAATTTGTCAGACATGACTTCCCCTTCATAAAGCCATGCTGACTTTGTCCTATTAAATGATGTTTATCCAAATGTTCCGCTACTGTCTCCTTAATAATAGACTCCAAAATTTTACCCACCACAGATGTTAGGCTAACTGGTCTATAATTTCCAGCCTTCTGCCTACTACCCTTTTTAAATAAGGGTGTTACATTAGCAGTTTTCCAATCTGCCGGGACCTTTGCTGAGTCCAGAGAATTTTGGAAAATTATTACCAAAGCAGCCACAATCCCTACTGCCACTTCCCTCAAGACCCTAGGATGTAAGCCATCAGGTCCAGGGGATTTATCCACCTTTAGTCCCATTAATTTACTGAGTACCAATTCCTTAGTGATTTTAATCCTATTTAGCTCCTCCCCCCCGAGAGCCCCCTGTTTGTCCAGTGTTGGGATATTCTTAGTGTCCTCTACCGTAAAGACTGAAACAAAATATTTGTTCAGCATTTTTGCCATCTCCATGTTTCCCACCATTAATTTCCTGGTCTCATCCTCTAAGGGACCTACGTTTGCCTTAGCCACCCTTTTTCTTTTATATAACTATAGAAACTCTTGCTATCTGTTTTTATATTTTTTGCTAATTTATTTTCATAATCTATCTTCCCTTTTTTAATCAATCCTTTAGTTACTTTTTGCTGTCTTTTGAAGACTTCCCAATCTTCTATCCTCCCACTAAGTTTGGCTACCTTATATGTTCTTGTTTTTAGTCGGATACTATCCATAATTTCTTTACTTAGCCACGGATGGCTGTCATTTCTTTTACACCCTGTTTTCCTCAGTGGAATATATATTTTTTGAAAGTTGTAAAATAACTCCTTAAATGAACACCACTGCTCATGTACCATCTTACCCTTTAATCTATTTTCCCAGTCCACTTTAATCAATTCTGCTCTCATACCATCATTGTCTCCTTTATTCAAGCTCAGTACGCTTGTTTGAGAACCAACCTTCTCACCCTCTAATTGGATATGGAATGTAACCATGTTATGGTCACTCATTCCAAGGGGATCCTTAACTAGGACATTATTAATTAATCCTGGCTCATTACACAGGACCAGGTCCAAGGTTGCTTGCCCCCTTGTAGGATCAGTTACATACTGCTCAAGAAATCCATCCCTAATACACTGAATAAACTCTTCCTCAAGGCTGCCCTGTCCAATTTGATTTGTCCAGTTAATATGATAGTTAAAATCCCCCATAATTGTAGCTGTTCCCTTATTACATGCCTTGACTATTTCCTGATTAATAATTCTTCCAGCAGAGTTGCAACTATTAGGAGGCCTATATACTACGCCCACTAGTGTTTTTTTTTCCCTTATTATTCCTTATCTCTACCCAAACTGTTTCATTATCCTGTTCCTTTGTCCCAATATCATTTCTCTGTATTACAGTGATTCCTTCCTTTATTAACATAGCCACCCCACCTCCCCTTCCTTCCTGCCTGTCCTTTCTGATTGTTAAATACCCTGGCATGTTTAATTCCCAGTTGTTGTCACCATGCAGCCATGTTTCTGTAATGGCCACAAGATCATACCCATACGTAGTTATTTGTGCCGTTAACTTGTCCATTTTGTTACGAATGCTACGTGCATTCAGATAAAGAACTTTCAAATATGTTTTGTGACACTTAGTTCCTGCTTTTTCCTTTTTTAACACTTTACCTTTTACTCCATACCTTCTGTCCCTTCCTGACACGCTTTTCTCTGTCTCCCTGCTCAGGTTCCCAACCCCCTGCCACAGCTTTGATGCTGGGTTAATCGCCTTGCGCCTTCTAGTTTTTATTTTATCTGTCGTGCCTAAAGTACACTTTCTTTCCGCTGCTCTACGCTTTTCCCTTTCACTTGTTCTTGAACAACTGTTTGTGCTATTTGTATTGTAGATTTCCCCTGGGTCTTCCCCTCTCTTGCTGCTCTCAACTTTATTCCCTTCTGACTCCCCGCTCAGGTTCCCATCCCCCTGCCACTCCAGTCATTCACTGTCAGATTTAGTCTGACCATGTCATTATTCTGCTTTAGTGTCTTCAGCAAATAACTCCTACTACTCCAGGGTGTTCCTGAAAAGCTTGTTTTCTCCATGATGAACCAGTTCCTCAAACCTTTCTCTCCTACCTCCCACACTCATACCTAATGATATCATATGTGAAGAAGTGATGGATTTCTTCATCTCAAAGATTGAGACTTCCTCTTAATGGCTCTTTAAGAGCTGCAGGCTGGTTTTAAAAAGTCGCAGGCTTGCCTGATTTCTCACTCTCCCAAATGGTAAGCGGCCAATAAGCAGCATGTAATCACAAGAGTAACAGTGGCAAATGTATGGCAGCGCAATGCAACCCCAGGTTGTCATGCTGTGTATGTGTGTATGTGTGTGTGTGTGTGTGTGTATGTGTGGAAAGGGTAATGAAGGGAAAATGACCAAACACCTTGCTGTACGTGGCCATCTCCAATGCTCTGTGTCCTCCTTCTGCCAATGATGTTGATGGCAGCCTCCTCCATGAAAGAGGCTCAGAGACATGCCATTATCAAAAACTAAATTTGATGAGAAACAAACCTCCTGGAGAGGAGTGAGAAGCTCTACCTTCTAGCTCTCACCTGGGAAATCTTCAACCTAACCTGATGCTTCGGTTTGAAGCCCTGATATCAACATTTAAGCAAATAACTCCGGGCATAGATGCAAATGTAACTCCAAAATCATTAGTTAGCTTATTGATCTCATCCTTCCAGAATACCAACTTTACCACTTTCCCATTACAGTATCTGTTTCTTAAAAGAGAGCAATATCTTTGCCTCAGCCACCCTTCCTGGCAATCTATTCCAGTTGTTGAACACCCACAGTGTAAATAAATACTTTCTTGTATCTGTACTGAACTTGTTCTTCACAACCTTGTCCTCTTGCCTTGCTAACATGGCATATCTGAAAGTATTGTTCCAGGTATACTAATGCATTAAGTATCTTACATAATATGTACTGAGGTAATTTTCACGCTCACCGCCTGGGTGGTTATCTGGTGGGGCGGATCACCTGTCCATTGCAGAATCTGCCCGATTTCCATTACGTTGAAATCAGTGGTATGAAACTAGGGTGAATTCTACGATGGGTGGGCAGTCCGCTCCGCCAGATTACCGCCAGACTGTGAAGGTGAAAATGATCCCCTATGATTTCTTTTTGCAAGGCAGAAGAGCTCTAGTTCATCTAGTCATTACTCATAGCTCATTCCACTAATGCTAGGGATCAGTCCTGTTGCTCCCCTCTGTGACACCTCAACTGTTTAGTAAAGATCATACTTTTTTAATGCAATACTCTGATGTGTTCATAAGTTTAAAACAAAATGACAGAAACAGTGTTACTTTGGCTTTGAGTAAAACAAAAATTAAACAAAACAATCAAACGAACAGTACCAAAGAATTTTTCAATTTAAATTTGATTATTCTTACTTTCCACCATTTTGAATTGTCAGTGAAAAAAGGACTGAAAAGAAACAGATTAAGAGACAAATGCTTACACACTCCGACAGTTTTGAACATAACTCACTTCAGCTTAGGCAGCAAAAGCTTTATGTAAAATCCTATTTAAAGGGAGTTAAAATTCCTACCCTACTTGTAGAAGTAAGAGCAGAACAACATAAGAAATAGGAGCAGGAGTAGGCCATACGGCCCCTCGAAACTGCTCCGCCATTCAGTAAGATCATGGCTGATCTTTGACCTCAACTCCACTTTCCCGCCCAATCCCCATATCCCTTGATTCCCTTAAGAGTCCAAAAATCTACCGATCTCAGCCTTGAATATACTCAACGACTGAGCATCCACAGCCCTCTGGAGTAGAGAATGCCAAAGATTTGAAGAAATTCCTCCTCATCTCAGTCCTAAATGGCTGACCCCTTACCCTGAGACTATGCCCTCTAGTTCTAGACTCTCCAGCCAGGTGAAATAGCCTCTCAGCATTTACCCTGTCAAGCCTCAGAACCCTCAGAATTTTATATGTTTCAATGAGATCACCTCTCATTCTTCTAAATTCCAGAGAGTGTAGGCCCATTCTACTCAAACCCAAAGATACCCATCTGCGTGTTGCGTAAAATTCCAATATATGCAACAAAAAAAGTTTTCTTTTACACATGAGATAGGAACTTCTTTAAATTGTTTCTAGAATAGCACTTAAGACACTTTTCCTCTCACATGTATGGGGCTTAATTGGATCTCGCTAAACTGCTGAAGCACAGCAAGTACATAAAGCTTCAGTATCCTGTAATGTTTTTAATAATACAGTATATTAATGAAACATCAGCTCACTTCAGACACAAACAAAAGTGTTTGCAAAAAAAACCACTATGTGCCTTGTAAAATAACAGATGGCTGAGAATATGTTAGATATTAGAAGTGCTGCATTGGGAGAAAATAAACAATTGAGTTGTTCAAGGTCACATGATTCCACCCCACAAGTGGTTTATTTTCTGTCTTGCATCATTATGTTGACATTTCTTTTATTTATATCACGTTTTTTTAAAGGTGAGTGGGTTGATGTAATTTGGGTGCTTCAGACCACCAGAGGCCAGTGACTTCGGAAGTTCAACCCTGGATTCTGGATCCTATTGTGCCAATCTGGAAACTTTCGGAAATTAAAATGGAATGGAGTAACAAGCAGCATGAAAAAGTATAAAGGGTTAAACTCGAAGTAATTTTTCGGTGCCTATATTACAGTAACAATCTGGGAAAATACATAGAGCAGTTGGGGGAGGAGGGGGGGGGAAAGTGAAGAAATACTAACTAGAAGGAATTGGGGCATGTCTAGCGGTATAACAAAAGTCCCATGAGTGGCATTAAGCATAAACCAATGATATGGCATGCAAGACCCTTAACTGTAGGGGGTAGATCTTGACTATGAGATAGTGTAAAACGCGTGATAGCCAGTCAGCAGCCTGTTTTACGTCTCTCACAATTTTTATTTCCATTGACGACTCGCTATCACCCATTTTACTCTATTGCACAAAGTCAAGATCTATCCCTAGGTGTTTAATTGTTCTTTTGTTTAAGAAGTTCAATGATTTGATATGAGTGGTCAAGGTGAGTGAGTTCAATTGTCAAGTGGCATCTAGCCGCATCCACACCCCCCCATCACCCACCCACTAACAAACTCATTCAATCAATACTAAACTCTTCAAGTCAGATGCTTCATCACACCCTCACGACTAACCACTGTTGCAAGCCGCACATCCACAACTCACAGGTCACACATACTGGCTGCTATTTAACCACGACAGGCACATCACCCAAATATCTTGCAGGATTCTTTGGTATGTGGGCAAGGCCGGCATTTATTGCCCATCTCTAATTGTGAAGTGAATCTGTATTGCAATATACTGAAGAATGGCTACGCCTGCGAGAGAGCGTGCACCAAGGATCTCGGATGATGCACTAGAGGCCTTGGTGGAAGAGGTGGACAGAAGGAGGGGCATCCTATATCCACGGGGGGCGGGGGGGGGGGCGCAAGAGGCCCTCCAGACATATGCTCAAGAGTCATTGGAAGGAAGTAGCGGAGGAGGTCAATGCCAGGAGCATAGTGCCAAGAATATGGATGCAGTGCAGGAAGAAGTTCACTGATTTGATATGAGCAGTCAAGGTGAGTGAGGTCAACTGTCAAGTGGCATCTCCTACCAGCTGCACCACTAGCCTCATCCACTGCTCCATGCACTACACCCCCCAACACCCACTCACTAACAAACTCATTCAATCAGTATTGAACTCTTCAAGTCAGATGCTTCATCACGCCCTCACGACTAATCACTGTTGCAAGCCGCACATCCACAACTCACAGGTCACACACACTGGCTGCTATTCAACCACGACAGGCACATCACCAAATATCTTGCAAGACACTCACTGACACACTTCCCTCTTTCTTGCAGGAGAAGGTGGCGCATAACAGCAGGCAGCAGGAAAGAACTGGAGGAGGACAGGCACGCCTACACGTCCTAACTCCCATGGAGGAGACAGTTCTGGCCATCGTGGGAAGGGCCATCGCTAAGGCCGTGGCCACTGCGGTGCTGGAGGAATCGATGATGGGGGTCTCTGCATACCTAATCCTCCTACTCTCTTCCCACTTCTCCCTCATCCCACAATCTTTTCTGACTCACGTGTCAGCACGATCGTCTTACTTTCTCCTCTCCCTGCACCATAACTTAACTCGTGTCCATTTGACATTTCAGATACCCAGGAACTGGAACCGGCCCAGTCAGAGGAGGCAGAGGAAGATGACAGTGATGATGCAGACACACCGTCACTCGATCTTACACTCGCAGTCACCAACTCAGATACTGACACTGCACATACTTTAGAGGCTAGGATAGAGGAGGGATCGGCACGTGGTGAAACACTGGGCACAAGTACGCAGGAGCCAGGGCAGGGGGAAGGGATGCCGCAGGTGCCAACTCACCAAAGGGTGATGACGTACACCAGTTCTGCTGCCGAGGAGTCAGATGATGACTTTGATGGGCCAGGCTACAGAAAAAGGCCGAGGGGCATCCACAACCAAATGCTTGGTGCAGTGGAAAACCTGCCAGAAAGCCTGCATACAATGTCAAGGAGCATGGAGGAGTCCAGCTCCAATTTGGCACAGGGCTTTGAGCAGAGCTTTGAGCCCATCCTTTCCCACATGGAACAGGTGGGCACCTCCATCAGCACATCTGTGGAAACCACCATGATGCAGCATTTGATGACCGATGTTACAGCTTCCATTGCAACACAAACATCTGCCATCAAAGGTCTGACTGCTACATTTTGAGCTCAGACTGCTGCCTTGGAAGCTCAGACTGCTGCCTTACAAGCTCAGGCTGCTGCTATTGTGGTTCTGGGTACCATTGTTGAAAGGGGCTTCTAGGGCATCACAGCAGTCCAGCAATCTGTTCTCCAGCAGATCAGGATCGATCCAGGGTTGCTGAGGTGCCGCCCCAGGAGAGTGCAGTGGCGCCATGGAAGGCGAACCTGCTGTCCTCTCTCAGGATGACAGCATTTCTGCTCCCACCCCTGCCACTCCGCCAGTGCCCCTGCTGTTGCCTGTCAGCCAGCCAGGCCAGACTGCTGCAGCCCAGGCCGAGATGGTGCAGTCTGAAGCCAAATATAGGAAAAATAATCACAATTGCACCAGCAGCCAGAATAAATAATCCAGCAACTAACATTTAACTCCAGCATAATCCCTTTAAATAGTGCTGGTGGGGATCCTTCAAGCCGTTTAAGTCTGTCCAGCTATGCGAGGTTAAGGCAGTGCATTGGCTAGAGCGTGGAGTTCCAAAATGCCGCTGGCTGCTTCAAATCAGAATTGCACACTGATCCACGTCATAATCTCCCTACTCTGCACGCTGCCTGCGGTCGTTAGGTGCTGCAGAGGCCACTTGCTACATTGGTACCTGCAAAAAAAAATGCTTCCGAGATGTTGGTGCAAATGAGACATGTGGACCTAGATATTTGTTGGGACCACACCCATTTTACAAGCGCCTAAGCACCCAATATGATATAACCAGGTGTACACGCGGCCTAACCAACGGTCCATTGGAGACAATGATGCATGTACAGGGAAAGACGGCAGAAAAGTGAGAAGGAGTGAATGTGACCCTCTTGGGATAAAGAAGAGATGGAAAAGGGTGTGGATGGTTGAGTGTGTGCAGTTATGCTATGGGCTGCCAGGACGAGATTGTAAGTGTTGGGGTACTCACTGGGTATTGGCAATATTCCACCGGTCTTGGCATCAGCTGCAATGTGGCCGTGCATGCCCAATGTGTCCATGGCCTTCTCCTCTTAGGGGATTAGAAATTTGCAGGTGGGAATGCCCCCACCAATGGTAAGGCTCTACTGGGCATTATACACCAACTTCTCCTGCACAAGGTAAGGTCAGCCTGCAGTTAAAGTTTGCATGGCAAAAGTAAATGGGGGGTGGGGTAGGGGGGGTGGTGGCGGTGAGAGGGAAGTGGGTCATTGTAAGTCTGACTGGAGGAAGGTGATTTGGTGTTATGCAATTTTTTAATGGAGGTGTGTGGCCAATGTGTGGGATGGGAAATTGTAGGTATAGCCCGATTTATCACAATAAAAATTAAATAGTCGCAACACATCAATGCAACAGATATCATTAGATTACTACATTGAACTTATAGCCCCTCAGTCTACAAATAATAAAAAGATGTGACATTTCACTAGCTCTCCTAATAACCCTGAACTTGAACCAGCAATCAGAGCACAAAGCTTAGACTTGAGGGTGAAAATATCTTGCGTTATTTGAATCAATAGAAGAGAACTGGTAGAAAGCTACTGAATATATTTTAGTGTCTGGGCATGGATCAATCTCTATCCACAGAGATCTCCTGTGGGGCATCACTCACCATGAGAACTGGGTTGCTTGAGTTCAGTTCTCAGAGGCATTTTCCACTCATCAGTCAATAGATGCAATGGCTTTAACTGACAGCCCCATAATAGATGTTACAGAAAAATCTATTCAAGCCTGGTTCAAGGTAACTTTACTGTGATTGACTAATTTCAGAGCAAAGAAAGTAGCCTTAGAACAATAGCCCTGAAATTTTGTGGGGCTTTTACCATAAAATGGTTGTGTTCAGCCATTTACATCATTTCCCTGGGGGTTCAACTGGGCTCACAGTGGAGTTACAGCAGAAGACCAGTAGAACCCCAAGGAATTTCAGGGCCAATATATTACTCCAAGACATTTTTATATAAAAGGTATATTTTATTTATTCGTTCATGGGATGTGGGTGTCGCTGGCGAGGCCAGCATTTATTGCCCATTGCTAATTGTCCTTGAGAAGGTGAGGGTGAGCCGCCTTCTTGAACCGCTGCAGTCCGTGTGGTGAAGGTTCTCCCACAGTGCTGTTCGGAAGGGAGTTCCAGGATTTTGACCCAGCGATGATGAAGGAACGGCGATATATTTCCAAGTCGGGATAGTGTGTGACTTGGAGGGGAACATTCAGGTGGTGTTGTTCCCATGTGCCTGCTGCCCTTGTCCTTCTAGGTGGTAGAGGTCACGGGTTTGTGAGGTGCTGTCGATGAAGCCTTGGCAAGTTGCTGCAGTGCATCCTGTGGATGGTACACACTGCAGCCACGGTGCGCCGGTGGTGAAGGGAGTGAATGTTTAGGGTGGTGGATGGGGTGCCAATCAAACAGGCTGCTTTGTCCTGGATGGTGTCGAGCTTCTTGAGTGTTGTTGGAGCTGCACTCATCCAGGCAAGTGGAGAGTATTCCATCACACTCCTGACTTGTGCCTTGTAGATGGTGGACCGGCTTTGGGGAGTCAGGAGGTGAGTCACTCGCCGCAGAATACCCAGCCTCTGACCTGCTCTTGTAGCCACAGTATTTAAGTGGCTGGTCCAGTTAAGTTTCTGGTCAATGGTGACTCCCAGGATGTTGATGGTGAGGGATTCGGCGATGGTAATGCTGTTGAATGTCAAGGGGAGATGGTTAGTCTCTTTTGTAAGAGATGGTCATTGCCTGGCACTTGTCAGGCGCGAATGTTATTTGCCACTCATGAGCCCAAGCCTGGATGTTATCCAGGTCTTGCTGCATGCAAGCACAGACTGCTTCATTATCTGAGGGGTTGCGAATGGAACTGAACACTGTGCAGTCATCAGTAAACATCCCCATTTCTGACTTTATGATGGAGGGAAGTTCATTGATGAAGCAGCTGAAGATGGTTTGGCCTAGGACTAGATGATCCATCTCGGCCATGAGGAACTCCTTCAGCAATGTCCTGGGCCTGAGATGATTGGTCCTTTGTGCTAGATATAACACCAGCCATTGGAAAGTTTTCCCCCTGATTCCCATTGACTTCAATTTTACGAGGGCTCCTTGGTGCCACACTCTGTCAAATGCTGCCTTGATGTCAAGGTCAGTCACTCTCACCTCACCTCTGGAATTCAGCCCTTTTGTCCATGTTTGGACCAAGGCTGTAATGAGATCTGGAGCCGAGTGGTCCTGGCGGAACCCAACTGTGCATCGGTGAGCAGGTTATTGGTGAGTAAGTGCCGCTTGATAGCACTGTCGACGATACCTTCCATCACTTTGCTGATGATTGAGAGTAGACTGATGGGGCGGTAATTGGGCGGATTGGATTTGTCCTGCTTTTTGTGGACAGGACATACCTGGGCAATTTTCCACATTGTCGGGTAGATGTCAGTGTTGTAGCTGTATTGGAACAGGTTGGCTAGAGGCACAGCTAGTTCTGGAGCATAAGTCTTCAGCACTACAGCCGGGATGTTGTCGGGGCCCATAGCCTTTGCTGTATCCAGTGCACTCAGCTGTTTCTTGATATCATGTGGAGTGAATCGAATTGGCTGATGACTGGCTTCCGTGATGGTGGGGATATCGGGAGGAGACCGAGATGGATCATCCACTCGGCACTTCTGGCTGAAGATAGTTGCAAATGCTTCAGACTTGTCTTTTGCACTCAGATGCTGGGCACTGCTATCATTGAGGATGGGGATGTTTACAGAGCCTCCTCCTCCTGTTAGTTGTTTAATTGTCCACCGCCATTCATGAATGGATGTGGCAGGACTGCAGAGCTTTGATCTGATCCGTTGGTTGTGGAATCGCTTAGCTCTGTCTATAGCATGTTGCTTCTGCTGTTTATCATGCATGTAGTCCTGAGTTGTAGCTTCACCAGGTTGGCACCTCATTTTTAGGTGCCAACCTGGTGAAGGAAAGCTGCTCCTGGCCTGCTCTTCTGCACTCCTCAGTGAACCAGGGTTGATCCCCTGGCTTGTTGGTAATGGTAGAGTGAGGAATATGCCGGGCCATGAGGTTACAGGTTGTGCTGGAATATAATTCCGCTGCTGCTGCTGGCCCACCTTACCTCATGGATATCCAGTTTTGAGCTGCTCGATCTGCTCTGAGTCTATCCCATTTAGCATGGTGGTTGTGCCACACAACACGTTGGATGGTGTCCTCAGTGTGAAGACAGGACTTCGTCTCCACAAGGACTGTGCGGTGGTCACTCATATCAATACTGTCATGGACAGATGCATCTGCGACATGTAGATTGGTGAGGACGAGGTCAAATAGGTTTTTCCCTCGTGTTGGTTCGCTCACCACCTGCTGCAGGCCCAGTCTGGCAGTTATCTCATTAGGACTCGGCCAGCTTGGTCAGTAGTGATACTACTGAGCCACTCTTGGTGTTGGACATTGAAGTCTCCCACCTAGAGTACATTCTGTGCCCTTGCTATCCTCAGTGCTTCCTCCATGTGGTGCTCAACCACACATGGAGGAGGACTGATTCATCAGCTGAGGGAGGTTGGTAGGTGGTAATCAGCAGGAGGTTTCCTTGCCCATGTTTGACCTGATGCCATGAGATTTCATGGGGTCCAGAGTCAATGTTGAGGACTGTACCTCCACTTCTGGTGGGTCTGTCCTGCCAGTGAGACAGGACATACCCAGGGATGATGATGGAAGTGTCTGGGACGTTGGCTGCAAGATATGAGTCTGAGTATGGCTATGTCAGGCTGTTGCTTGACTAGTCTGTGGGACAGCTCTCCCAATTTTGGCACAAGTCCCCAGATGTTAGAGAGGAGGACTTTGCAGGGCCGACTGGGCTTGGTTTGCCTTTGTCATGTCCAGTGCCTAGTGGTCCGTCCGGTTTTGTTCATATTATGACTTTTTGTCGCGAGATTGAGTGGCTTGCTCGGCCATTTCAGAGGGCGATTAAGAATCAACCACATTGCTGTGGGTCCGGAGTCACATATAGACCAGACTAGGTAAGGACGGCAGGTTTCCTTCCCTGAAGGGCATTAATGAACGAGATGGGTTTTTACATCAATCTGGTAGTTTCATGGCCATCATTACTGATGCTAGTTTTTTTAAAATTCCAGATTCTTATTTAATTGAATTTAGATTCCTCAGCTGGCAGGATTTGAACTTATGACTCCGGATTACTAGTCCAGTAACATAACCACTATGCTACCGTACCCCATATAACTACAGCTAGTATAGTACAAAGTTTTATGATAATAAATAAGGCAGATTTCTGGTCTGCCAAAATGATTTTTTGATTTTTCCCTGATTTGAATTTTGCTAAATAAGTTTACATCCTTTAGTATTGCCACAAATTCTACCTATCATTGTCATTACATCCACTGAGTTTTTTTTTGTCCAGATTCACATTGCAATACACTATGGGTTGAGGGGATAAAACCTTATGAGACTAGGTTAGCTTGATTTTAGTTGGAAAATAGCATTTTTAAGGGTTGAAATCAAAGGCCCTTCTAGCATACTCCTGCTTTAGTTACAGTGGGAGTGCACTGGAAGGACCAGAAAATAGGCTAGGGCACAATTGCACTGGATCGCAACCTCGCGCAGGGATTGGACAGGTCTTTGCACGTCAGTAGGTCATGTTAGCCAAATAGTTGGGTTGTCACTTGGTGATTCACCACTCACAAGTGTGCACGAGCAGACACTGGTTGCAGGGACAGCTGTGGAGAGTCCGCGTCAGAGGGCGCACCCCTCTCTAAGCTCTGCTTAGCTGGACACAGATGCTGAACCCCAGGGACCATTGTTGAGAATAAGAATGATAGAGGTACAACTGCACCTTTGCAAGGTACTGGAAAACGTGCCATGCACACACTCCACAATAGTGGAGAGGGTGGAGGACTACAACTCCATTGCTAGTGGATTGGTGGCGCAGGTAATTGTGGGAATGTCTGGGATGGAGAGAATGACAGCCTCCATTGAGCTTCAAGCATGGCTCTCAAATGACAACGGCCGTGCAGACTCTGGATGCCAATATGTCTGCCGCTTTAAACAGGTAGACAGATACGTTAGCTGTGGCCTTACAACGCAGCACATCTCCTCACCAACAGAATAGTGGGAGTGATGTTGTGCTGGCCTGGGAGAGGGATGATGGCAAAAGGGAACATGGATGTGGGCATTCCCACATCTCACCTGCCTCCACACCCCCCCCACCCCCCCATCATCCAATACCCCTAATGCTGCCTCCTCTCCCGATGGCCGAGTCTGCCCCTGCACAGGTCTTTGATGGGGCCCTCATGGGCTCCAAAACCCAGAGGTCATAGGCAGAGAACATCTCAGCAGTCAGGGCAGGGACCTGGGCAACCTGCCACTACCTCTGCTGAAGCCACAGGGGATGCACCAAGTAGAAGCAGTAGGAAGAGAAAGGCTAAGCAATTATAATTCACCAAGGGTATGCACAAGGATGTTTGATGAGCTGTCATGTTAATTTATATATTTTTTGTTGTGGCACATTAAATGTAATAATTATCACCACCACTGCTACGTCTTTGCCATTATTGAGTCCCTTTTGCGAATTTGCCCTTTCATGTGCTCACCTTGAATGCCAAGACATGATGCCCCCCATTCGGCACGTGTGCAATGGGCGTATGAGTGGTTGAAGGACTCTTTTGTGCAAAGGCAGGGGGGCGTTAGTGGTGATGATGGTTGTTCCAGGCAGCCTGAGTATTTCAAAGTCTTCAATTTGCACATCTCATTATGAGAACTTGTTAGAGATGAGGGAATCCCTGGAATCACGAATAGCAATGTGCGCCACTGCTCTGGTGATGGGTTCCCCAATTTCATTTTCCTCCTCCTTCTCCTCCTCCTCTGCGTCCTTCTACTCCTCCTCCGCGTCCCCTTCCTCTTCTTCACTTTGCCGGTAAATGAGGATGCTTGATGAGCGCATTCGACCTCCTGCACCTATAACCCTCTCTGCTAGGCGATGTTGTGCAGGGCGCAGCACATGACTATTATTCTGCACAACCTTGTTGGTGACAACTGAAGGGCTCCCCCAGTTCTATCCAGATCAATCCAGGCACCTGAAGCGCATCTTCAGAATTCCTGCAGAAGAGATTTACTAGAATGATTCCAGGGATGAGGGATTTTAGTTACGTGGATAGACTGGAGAAGCTGGGGTTGTTCTCCCTGGAACAGAGAAGGTTGAGAGGAGATTTGATAGAGGTGTTCAAAATCTTGAAGGGTCTAGACAGAGTAGATAGAGAGAAAGTGTTCCCATTTGCAGAAGGGTCAAGGACCAGAGGACATGGATTTAAGGTGATTGGCAAAAGAACCAAAGGTGACATGAGGAAAAACTTTTTTACATAGCGAGTGGTTAGGATCTGGAATGCACTGCCTGAGGGGGTGGTACAGGCAGATTCAATCATGGCCTTCAAAAGGGAACTGGATAAGTACTTGAAAGAAAAAAAATTGCAGGGCTATGGGGAAAGGGCCGGGGAGTGGGGCTAGCTGGATTGCTTTGCATTGAGCTGGTGCAGACTCAATGGGCTGAATGGCCTCCTTTCGTGCTGTAACCTTTCTATGATTCTATGGCTTGTTCAATGACAGACCTAGTGGTGATGTGGCTCTGGTTGTACACTGCTGTGCCTCGTTGGTGGGGGTTCTCACAGGTGTCATGAGCTCATCTGCGGGGGGTATCCCTTGTCTCCAAGGAGCCAGTCCTTAAGTCTGTCTTCTGTGTGAAAGACGTCTGGGATGTTGGACTCGTGCAAAATGAATGAATCATGGCAGCTGCCAGGAAATCAGGCACACATCTGCAGAAGTCGCACAGCAGCTGCGCGTTGACGGAGTGATATCCCTTTCGGTTTATGAACAGTCCTGGCTCATGTGCAGGTCCTCGGATTGCTACGTGTGTGCAATCAATAGTGCCCTGTACCCATGGGAAGCCAGCCAGAGAGTTGAAAACCCACTGTCCTCTCAGTCTGGCTGATGTCGTCGCGGGGGAAGTTGATGTAGTCGGATGCCCTGGCAAACAAGCCATCCTTCACCTGTCGTATACACTTAGGTGCAGACAACTAAGACACCCTGGAGATGTCACCAGGGCGCCCTGGAAGGATCTGAAGGTGAAGAAATTGAGGGCCGTGGTGACTTTAACTGTGACGGGCAATGCATGGGCACCAGGCCCAGCTGGGAGCAGCTCCTCCTGAAGGAGGCTACAGATGTCAGCAACCACCTGCTGACTCAATCTGACCCTATGTAGGCACTGCTCCTCAGAAAGGTCCAGGAAGTTGAGCCTCTGCCTGTACACCCTCTCACGTGGGTAGTGCATCCTCCGACCTCGGCCCCTCCATCGGTTCCCTCTCTGCTCTTCTCTAGGTCGTTGTGGCGCAATCTGTCTTGTGCACCTGCAGGTCCCAGAACTGCACGCTGTGCCTGTCGCAATGGTGATATGCCTCCTCCTCAGATGTACTGTGGAAATGTAGGTAAATTTGTCTGAACACAACAATTCTCAGTATCAACAAAGAAATCTCAGTCTAAACACAAAGATCTCCCAGCCAAACGTTTGTCTGAGGGAACTGAGTGCCCTGCTGCAATACTTCACCTTTTATTGAGATATGTCAATCGCTGGTTAAAAGGGCCAAATGAGCTTCGGCTGCAACTCGCCTCCGTTTCTGTGACATGTTTCAGAAACCACAGCAGACATGTTCAGGAAAAGTTAAATTTGTTTCTGTTGCAGAAGCCACAAGTGCTTCAACTACCAGAATTGGCCCTTTAAATATCGGCCCACCGGGTTTAAATAGAAACGGGACTTCCGGGTTTCTGTTGTGCGCACACTTTAAACTTGCCTGGGCTAAATCCAGAAGTAGGCACATTGGAGCCGGGATGTGGTCGCCCTACAAATAGCTGCTACTTTAACCTCCCACCCACCCCCAACTCACGTCCTTGGGGGTTAAAATTACCCCCATGGAGCCAGAAAGCTTTTTACTGTTCCTAAAAATTCTTATAGATTTATCTGATGTGCTCAGTGAAGCTATTTTCTTATCTTTGTTTCCACCAATCCATCAACATGTTCTTGTGTCGAAAAGATTTCTTTATAATTATTTTTATTCATTTAGCATTCTTCATTTAACATTTTCTCACGTGAACTTTTAAATTATTTCCAGTACATTGAAATTTGACTGGTTAACAGCAACCTTTGGAAATAATTTCAGACTTGATATTATATCTTCTTTATGAACAACATCAAGTTGCCTCTTGAATTCAGTTATACTGTCTTTTATAAAGGTTCAAATCTGGCTTATCAGCCTTATAGCTTGAACTATTGTTAATTATTTATTACAGAAAGTTGGCCTCTCTAAACCAGTAATCTTTAAGAAGTGTTTGACTGGGTTTTGAATGAGAATCCATAGCCATCTTTAATCAGTTTAGATGAGGCAAATAAGAAGAGATCCCATCTGTTAATGCCATTCTACCACTTCCAAAATTATTTGTCATTCTTAAATGCGGTAAATAACAAGGAAAATCAGTTTAAGTCCAACTCATGACCTTTATTCAGCTGTTTCTTCTCCCTGCTTACAGATTCCATTATGTTGCTATGTCAATGATACTTCACCACAGTTTGTTTGTACTGTATAAGAATTCATGTGTTTCTTTTGGTGTGTCTCTTCAATTGTTGATAAATGGGTATTTGTGGTGCTCTGGAGAGGAATATTTATGGGGAACTAAGCTTTTGTATTTTTTTCCCAATCAGCTATCATGTATTGGTACAATGAAACATTTTTAGATAGAAATCTTGTTTCATGTCACAAGTTGTCTTTGGCTCAGAAGGATTCACCATTCCACGAATTAGAACTTTACTCCTTGGCAGCTGATGAAACAGGAAAAGCAGTTGGGTACAATTCTCAAATTTACAATGTGCTGATGTTCTTTCTCGAATGGTAGTTAAACTCAAATATATTGCATTGTTTCTGGCTTTGGTCTATGAGGAATGTCTGAATTTCACTGCTTACTTTGTATAAAAAATAAAGTTTGCAATTCTGAGACTGTTTCCCATAATGGAACTTGAACATATTCTTTTAAAAAGACTAACGGTATAGACAACGATTAAGCATCTCAAGACCTGAGGCATTGGTTTTCATTGATCTGTGAGTTGTATTCCACTGCTTATTATGGTGGTAACAATGGAAGGTTCGTGTGATTTTCAATATATTCAGATAACATTATTCATTATAAGAGGAATGTCACTCTATTCAATTTCATGGCAAGTAAACAGGCTTGAGGGGCTAAGTGGCCTACTCCTGTTCCCGTATTCCTTACTAGATGTCCCACGAGGAGTCTTCTACTTCGTACTTGTGTGCTGCAAACTTCACAACCTTACCTTACAGAAGGAGGCACAGCAACAGCAGCAGTCCCCATCGGGTGAGGAATACTAAGGAAAAGACGAAGCAACAGAATAAGGAGGGCCATCTCAACACCTTGCAGCGAGAGATATGAGGGATTAGCTGGTTGCTCAGCGATTCTGCTGACATGCTCATTCTCCTGCCCTGAGAACACACATAGAACCTCTTTGCTTAACAGTCCTTGAAACTTCCTTCACCACTCCCTTCATCCTGCATTAGAGAACATTCAAACCATTCAGACAATTTCTATCTCAATCACATGCCACTGCCACCCCCATGGGGCTGAGACATCTGAACCTCGGCTTCAGCTTCCCAATGCTATGCTTAATAATGATCCTGATGGACCCTTGGCTTCAATTATACTTGTGTTGCTCAGGTGTGGTGGGGTTGTGGAGAGGTGTCATGAGTCACGTCTGTAGGGGGTATGCACTGTCCCACAGCAGTCATCTGCCACATTCCTGGGAGGGTCAAATATTGGTGGGGATGGAAGACTGATGCACGATAAATTCATAATGACAGCTTGTAGAAATTTGTATGATCCTGTTTGTGTGATCAACCACTAGCTGTAGATTAATGGTGTGATAGCTTTTTCTATTCATGAATGTTGCTGACTGCTGTTCTGGTGCCCTGATGGCAACATTTGTGCAGTCAATGATGCCCTGCACGCAGGGGACGCCGGCCACTGCTGCAAATCCCCAAACTCTCTCCTGTTCATTGTTGAGGTCAATGGAGAAGGTATTGTAATGGTCAGTCCTGGCGAACAGGGAGTTGGTGACCTGCTTAATGCAGCTGTGTACTGCAGACTGAGAGATGTCCCCTGTAGCAGACTGAAAGGAGCCAGTGGCACAGAAGTTGAGGGTTGTGGTGACTTTGACAGCCACTGGAAAAGCTTGGCCCCCCCTCATCCAGCAAGCAGCATGTCCTGTTGCAGAAGGTTGCAGATGTCTAAGGTAGCCTGCCTGGAGAAACACAGCCTGCCTGGAGAAACACAGCCTGCCTGGAGAAACACAGCCTCCTGATACAGTGTCAGGGCAGTGGGAGGCATTCAAGGGGGAGATTCAAGGGGTTCAAAGTAAACATGGTCCCACAAAGAAAAAAGGTGGGACTGCAAAATCTAGAACCCGCTGGATGTGAAGGAGCATACAGGGTAAGATAAGGCAAAAAAGGGAAGCGTTTGTCAGACACTGAGAGATCAATACTACAGAAAGCCTAGAGGAGTATAAAAAGTGCAGGGGTGAAATTAAAAAGGAAATTAGGAAAGCAAAGAGAGGGCATAAAAAGTACTGGCAAGTAAAATTAAGGAAAACCCAAAAATGTTTTATAAATACAAAAAGATCAAGAAGGTAATTAAGGAAAGAGTAGGGCCTATTAGAGGCCTGTGTGGAGGCGGAAGATGTGGGTATGGTTCTTAATGAATATTTTGAGTCTGTCTTCACAAAAGAAGGGGTTGATGCAGAGATTGTAGTTATGGAAGAGGAGTAAGAAATATTGGATGGGATAAACATAGTGAGAGAGGAAGAATTATGGGGTTTAGCATCTTTGAAAGTAGATAAATTGCCAGGCCCAGATGAAATGTATCCCAGGCTGTTAAAAGAAGCAAGGGAGGAAAAAGCAGAGGCTCTGACCATCATTTTCCGATCCACCCTGGATAAAAGCGTGGTGCCAGAGGATTGGAAGACTGCTAACATTGTACCATTGTTTAAAAAGGGAGAAAGAGATAGATCGAATAATTATAGGCCAGTCAGTCTAACCTCGGTGGTGGGCAAATTATTGGTATCGATTATGAGGGACAGGATAAATCATCATTTAGAAAGACACAAATTAAGCAAGGACATGGATTTGTTAAGGGAAGGTTGTGTCTGATTAACTTGATTGAATTTTTTGAACAGGTAACAAGGAGGGTCAATGAGGGTAGTGCGTTTGATGTCGTTAACATGGATTTTAGCAAGACAAGGTCCCACATGGCAGACTGGTCAAAAAAGTAAAAGCCCATGGGATCCAAGGGAAAGTGGCTCAGTGGCAGGAAGCAAAGGGTATTGTTTGATGGGTGTTTTTGCAGCTGGAAGGCTGTTTCCAATGGGGTTCTGCAGGGCTCAATACTAGGTCCCTTGCTTTTTGTGGTATATATTAATGATTTGGACTTGAATGTTTGGGGCTTGATCAATAAGTTTGCAGATGATACAAAAATTGGGCCGTGTGGTTGATAGTGAGGAGGAAAGTTGTAGACTGCAGAAAGATATCAATGGACAGGTCAGGTGGGCAGAAAAATGGCAAATGGAATTCAATCCAGCGAAGTGTGAGGTAATGCATTTGGGGAGGGCAAACAAGGCAAGGGAGTACACAATAAATGGGAGGATACTGAGAGGTGCAGAGGAACAAAGAGACCTTGGAATGCATGTCCACAGATCCCTGAAGGTAGCAGGACAGGTAGATAAGATGGTTAAAAGCCGAGGCATAGAATATAAGAGCAAGGAGGTTATACTAGAACTGTATAAAACACTAGTTAGTCCACAGCTTGAGTACTGTGTACAGTTCTGGTCACCACATTACAGGAAAGATATAATTGCACTGGAGAGGGTATAAAGGAGAATTACGAGGATGTTGCCAGGGCTGGAGTATTTTAGCTATGAGGAAAGATTGGATAAGCTCGGGTTGTTTTCCTTGGAACAGAGGAGGCAGAGGGGAGATTTAATTCAGGTAAATAAAATTATGACAGGATTAGATAGAGTGAATAGGGAGGACTTATTTCCCTTAGCAGAGAGGTCAATAACCAGGGGGCATAGATTTAAAGTAATTGGTAAAAGGATTAGATAGGAGCTGAAGAGAAATTTTTTCACCAGAGGTTGGTGGGGGTCTGGAACTCACTGCCTGAAAGGGTGGTAGAGGCAGAAACCCTCAACTCATTTAAAAAGTACTTGGATGTGCACTTGAAATGCCGTAACCTACAAGGCTATGGACCAAGTAATGGAAAGTGGGATTAAACTGGATATCTCTTTTTCGGCCGGCACGGACAGAATGGGCCAAATGGCTTCCTTCTGTGCTATAACTTTCCATGATTCTATGATTTTATGATACAATACTCTTCAGACAGGTCCAAGAAAGTGACTCTTTGCCTGTACACTCTGTGTGCTGGTTGTGGCCTCCTACAACTGGCCCCCTTTACTTGCCATGCCCAGAAGCTCCTGCTGCTACTCTTTGCTGATGGTGTTGAGGCTGCTGCTGCTCCTCTCCCTAGAAGAAGCTAGCAATAATAAGACCCATGATAATCACAGTGCAACAAAAAATGAGAACAAAGCGACCTGAAAGTTGGAAACTCTCCTGGCAAACCAGACAACAAAAAAACTGAGCTGAAGTTGCAGCGGCTCTCAAAGACCAAGCCCGCCAGGTTTTAATGGCAGGTCAGGCACTGGGCGAGACTTCCACGATTTTGAGTAAAAATGGCATCAGGGCTAAGATAACGTCATCGCAGCATGACTTTTACATTTTAATGAAGCCCCGCCTGCCCGTGGCGGGAGCCTCTTCCACAACCAAGAAACAGTGGGGGTGAAATTAGGATATGTTGTGCCCATTTTGTAGGTGCTACATTGACACCTAAGCCCCAAAAATGGCGTCCAAGATGCGCACACTTCCGACGTGGCGTGCGCAGGACGCTATCTTGGTAAAGGGGTTTGCACACACGCACCTAAGTACTGCCGGCAGCATGCAGAGTAGGGAGATTATGATGTGTATCAGTGTGCAACGCTGATTTAAAGGGACTGGCTGACAGGCAACAGCAAGGGCACTGGTGGAATGACAAGGGTGGGACAGGAATGCTGTCATCCTGAGAGAGGACAGCAGGTTGATGTTCCTTAGAGCCACTGCCACTTGCTGCCTCCTGTTATGCTCCACCTTCTCCTGCAAGAAAAAGGGAAATGTGTCAGTGAGTGTCCTGCAAGATGTTTGGGTGATGTGGCTGTCGTGTTTAATAGCTGCCAGTGTGTGTGACCTGTGAGTTGTGGGTGTGAGGCTTGCATCAGTGGTAATGCGTGAGGGTGAGATGAAGCATCTGATTTGAAGAGTTGCGTAGTGATTGAATGAGTTTGTTGGTGGGTGGGTGATGGGGGCTGTAGTGCATGGAGCAGTGGATGTGGCTAGTGGTGCAGTTGGTAGGAGATGCCACTTGACAGTTGAACTCACTCACCTTGACTACTCGTGTCAAATTATTGAACTTCTTCCTGCACTGTATCTACATTCTTGGCGCTCTGCTCCTGATATTGACCTCGTCCGCTACTTCCTCCCACTGCCTCTTGAGCACATGTCTGGAGGATTCTTGCCTCCCTGCGGATATAGGATGGCCCTGCTTCTGTCCACCTCTTCCACCAAGGCCTCCAGTGCATCATCCGAGATCCCTGGTGCACGCTCTCTCGCAGGCGCAGCCATTCTTCAATATATTGCAGCAAAGATTCACTTCACAATTGACTTCCACCACTTAAACCTGAACCAGAGCGGGACAAATATCCTTGCGGGGAGGTTTGCTAGCACTGTTGGGGGGGGTTTAAACTAACTTGGCAGGGGGATGGGATACAGAGTGGAGCTACAATAGGGGGTGATGTGCAGCTAAATATAGAGAAAAAAACAAGTCAGCTTGGAAGACAGGGCAAATATGTGAGGGCAAGGCTGGATGGCATCTATTTTAATGCAAGGAGTCTTGCGAATAAGGTGGATGAACTGAAGGTGTTGATAAACACATGGGAGTATGATATTGTTGCTGTCACAGAGACATGGTTGAGGGAGGGGCAAGACTGGCAGCTCAATATTCCGGGGTACAGAATCTTCAGGCGAGACAGAGGGGGAGGTATAAGAGGAGGGTGGGTCGCAATATTAATTAAAGAATCAATTACTGCCATAAGGAGGGATGATATATTAGCAGGTTCCTCTAATGAGGCCATATGGGTGGAGCTTAAAAACAAAAAGGGGGCAAGCACTTTGATGGGAGTGTGCTATAGGCCCCCAAACAGTCAGGGGGAGATAGAGGAACAGATATGTAGGCAAATCTCAGAAAATTGTGCAAATAATAGGGTAATAATAGTGGGGGATTTCAACTTCCCCAATATTAACTGGGATACTCAGAGTGTAAAAGGCTTAGAGGGTACAAAATTCTTAACGTGCATCCAGGAGAGCTTTTTGAGCCAGCATGTAGAAAGTCCTACAAGAGAGGGGGCGGTACTGGACCTAATTCTAGGGAATGTGGCCGGCCAAGTGGAAGAAGTGCTAGTAGGTGAGCACTTTGGTGACAGTGACCATAATTCGGTGAGATTTAAGGTGGTCATGGAAAAGGATAGGGAGGGGCCGGAAATAAAGGTTCTAAATTGGGGGAAGGCCGATTTTAATAGGATAAGGCAGGATCTGGCCAAAATGGACTGGGATCAGCTGCTTGTAGGAAAATCCGCATCGGAGCAATGGGAGTCTTTCAGAAGGGAGATTGAGACCATACAATGGCAACATGTTCCCGTAAAGGTCAAGGGTGGTTCCAAGAACTCCAGGGAACCTTGGATGTCAGGGGATATACGAGAATGGATTAGGAAAAAAAGGAGGGCTTTTGGCAGATACAAAAGGCTAAAGACGGAGGAAGCCCTGGAGGAGTACAAAAAGTGCAGGGGGATACTTAAAAAAGAAATTAGGAGATCAAGGAGGGGCCAAGAAATAACACTGGCGAGCAAAATAAAGGAAAATCCTAAGATGTTTTATAAGTATATTAAGGGTAAGAGGATGACTAGGGAAAAAATAGGGCCCATTAGGGACAAAAATGGCAATCTGTGTGTGGAGCCGGCAGATGTAGGAGGGGTTCTAAATGAATTTTTTGCATCTGTTTTCACTATGGAGAAGGATGATGTAGACATAGAAATACGGCAGGGGGACTGTGATATACTCGAACATATTAACATCGAGCGGGAGGAGGTATTGGCGGTTTTAGCAGGCCTAAAAATGGATAAATCCCCAGGCCCGGACGAAATGTATCTCAGGCTACTGTGTGAGGCAAAGGAGGAGATTGCGGGGGCTCTAACACATATATTCAGAACCTCTCTGGCCACAGGGGATGTGCCAGAGGACTGGAGAACCGCTAATGTAGTACCATTATTCAAGAAGGGGAGTATGGAAAAACCGGGGAACTACAGGCCAGTGAGCCTAACATCAGTGGTAGGAAAATTATTGGAAAAAATTCTGAAGGACAAAATTAGTCTCCACTTGGAGAAGCAAGGATTAATCAGGGATAGTCAACATGGCTTTGTCAAGGGAAGATCATGTCTGACTAATTTGATTGAATTTTTTGAGGGGGTGACGAGGCGTGTGGATGAGGGTAACGCAGTGGATGTGGTATACATGGATTTCAGTAAGGCCTTCGATAAAGTCCCCCACAGGAGACTGGTCAAGAAGGTACGAGCCCATGGAATCCAGGGTGCCTTGGCACTTTGGATACAAAACTGGCTTAGTGGCAGAAGGCAGAGGGTGATGGTCGAAGGTTGTTTTTGTGACTGGAAGCCTGTGGCCAGTGGGGTACCACAGGGATCGGTGCTGGGTCCCTTGCTGTTTGTGGTCTACATTAATGACTTGGATATGAATGTAAAAGGTATGATCAGTAAGTTCGCTGATGATACAAAAATTGGTAGGGTGGTAAATAGCGAGGAGGATAGCCTCAGTCTGCAGGACGATATAGATGGGTTGGTCAGATGGGCGGAACAGTGGCAAATGGAATTTAACCCGGAAAAGTGCGAGGTGATGCACTTTGGAGGGACTAACAAGGCAAGGGAATACACAATGAATGGGAGGACCCTAGGCAAGACAGAGGGTCAGAGGGATCTTGGTGTGCAAGTTCACAGATCCCTGAAGGCGGCGGAACAGGTAGATAAGGTGGTAAAGAAGGCATATGGGATACTTGCCTTTATTAGCCGAGGCATAGAATATAAGAGCAAGGAGGTTATGATGGAGCTGTATAAAACATTGGTTAGGCCACAGCTGGAGTACTGTGTGCAGTTCTGGTCGCCACACTACAGGAAGGATGTGATCGCTTTGGAGAGGGTGCAGAGGAGATTCACCAGGATGTTACCAGGGCTGGAGCGCTTCAGCTATGAAGAGAGACTGGGAAGATTGGGTTTGTTTTCCTTGGAGCAGAGGAGGCTGAGGGGGGACATGATTGAGGTGTACAAAATTATGAGGGGCACAGATAGGATGGATACTAAGGAGCTTTTTCCCTTCGTTGAGGGTTCTATAACAAGGGGACATAGATTCAAGGTAAAAGGCGGGAGGTTTAGAGGGGATTTGAGAAAGAACTTTTTCACCCAGAGGGTGGTTGGAGTCTGGAACTCACTGCCTGAAAGGGTTGTGGAGGCAGGAACCCTCACAACATTCAAGAAGCATTTGGATGAGCACTTGAAATGCCATAGCATACAAGGCTACGGACCAAATGCTGGAATATGGGATTAGAGTAGACAGGGCTTGATGGCCGGCGCGGACACGATGGGCCGAAGGGCCTCTATCCGTGCCGTATGACTCTATGACTCTATGACTTCCTGCAGCCACAGTGCACCTCCCCTTTAAAAGGTGCAGGTTGCCTTTAAGCATTGCTAACCACTCCCGATATCGGGGCACCCTGCAGATGCGTGCAGCCAATCATCTGCGCAGGTAGCGCTGGCTGCACGCAGCAATCATTTAAATCATCAGGCAGCACAAATGTTATGTGCTGCCTGCATCACAACCAACCACGATCCCAGTGTCGGTTTTCAGTGGTTAACCAATGTAGTGTATTTAAAATGGCAAGGAGCGGGAACATGTCAGGAATGGTGTGGGAAGATCCAGACTGCCATTTTAACCACACGCACTTCCTTCCCGCTCCTCCCCCACTATTTCCATCAGATGGGTAGGGTTAAAATCAGGTATCTAATTTCTGCCCTTTCCCAACCCTGGGATTTCAGGTCCCAAGTTTTCAAACATACACTCGGTTTGACAGACGGACGCACAAACTATTCTCTTTAATGGTTAGTATTTTTGTTTGATTTCTTTTGCACTGTTTTTTATGTGTTTGCATCACCTTTACCGTCTTGATTTGATTTTGGTTTTGAGAGTATCTCTGTTTTCTAACTGTATTTTCATTGCAGTATTTTGAAATGTAATTCACACATCTAAGATGAACAAATATGATATTGATCAGAGTATTCTGTTTAAATTTAGCCAAAATAAAACTGACATTAAACTTTTTAGTATAACATTTGTAGTTCAAAAAATATCTAAAAAACCCTGAAGTGGTTCGTAGTTATTGAACCATTCTTAAGAATGGTAGTCATTGTAACTAAAAACAAATTAGGTGCTGCCTACTCCATGGACTAGATATAACCAGTTATCAGTGGCATCATGACTTGACCACGAATTTGGCATCTTATTACATATCTGTTGTGCTATTAAAATTAAATATATGACTTGTTCAAATAACATCAAAAAATGTGTAATTATAAGTTACAGCAACAACTGCCCACAGATCCCTTAGGGAAGTGCATCTTGCCTAATCTGTCATCTTCACCAATAATCTACTGAATTCAATCAAAAGTGATCGTGTTCTCTTTGGTGATTAATATTCCCAACTGAAGATAGTTTGGGACTCTTATAGAGTGGCTAATTTTCTATCTAAAAGAAAGGAGAAACCAAGTAAGTACAGGCAGATATAAATAAAATTGAATGCTGAAAAGTGCAGTGGAGGCTGTGAAGGACAAGTCAATAACTGTGGTGAAAGAAAGTTACCGCAATGTTGCTCTTTCAATTCGATTCTAGATGAGTATCAAGCTACCTTCAGTTGCACATATTGAGCTTTGGCTTTGCAATTGTATACCTTCAGTGGTTGGCCAAAGTAGCAAAGATGGTTGGAAAAGCTGGTAGAATTATAGGGTTTTTCAGGAAGCATGGCACAAACTCTATCCACCAGTAACTGCATTGTTGCACTTGGCAATGGCACCTCACAGCCCTACAATCTTTACCATCAAGAAGGACAAGAACAGCATGATCATGGGATTACCATCACCTCCAAAAGTCCCTCCAAGTCACACACTGTTCTGACTTGGACATAAATCCATGTTCCTTCATTGTCATTGGGCCAGTATCCTGGAATTCCCTCCCTCACACCATCTTGGGATCACAGAGTTTCAAAGAGAATGCCAACCACCACCTTCTCCAACCTACTAGGGATGGGTAATAAATGCAGCTTTGCCAGCATCGCACACATCCCGAAAATAAAATAAAACTAGTGAATTAGGTGAGGAGGACCTAGTCCATGCAAAGTCCAACCTTTTCAGTAAAGGGGAGATGTAGCTTAATTCTCTAACTTCATAATAACAATAGCATACAAGAGTTCTTAAAATATATACTAAGCCTACATGTTCAACACAGCAGCACACAAGTACTGGAGTAACTACATTTCAGCATTCTGCATCAATTTTAAAAAGCTGATATGGAATACTGTTGGCAAAGCTTCTCTTACGTGTTTCCCAGGCAGTGTTATCATCTGGAACCTTGCACACAATTAGCCTTGTAGAATTAACTAGGATTATGTGGGGGTGCTGAAACCTGCATTATGGGAAATCTATGACTTGTCCATTGGTACCCAAAACAATTTCTCCCATCAATCACCTAGATCAAATTTGTGAGTCGGTCCTTGTTCAGTGCTTCTTTTTATGTCATCTATAGTAAAAAAAAACAATAAGCTGCCTTAGTAATTATTATTTTTCTCTTTCTTAAAAATAATAATTGATGTTATTTGGATAACTCTCAGTATCACATTTTGCAGACAAAATAAAATCTGCTTCCAAAGGTCTGTTGGAAAACAGTCTGCAAGGAATCGTTAAAGTAACTTTAATATAATTAAATGAGGGTAAAAAAAATGATTGGAACATCAGGTAAATGGAAATATAATAATTCTGTTCCAGAGTAATATATTATGTTGTTCATAACCATGACTAATTGTTAAACTAGAGGTTGAAGAGAGGGCAGGAGCACATTGATTGAAAATAAATGAAATGCCTTGGATATGGAAGGTATTCAGGTTTGCAGAAGCTTTGCTCAAAAGATTGCTTCATTTAACTATATGTACTCACTTAGAAAATAAGAAATTCATGGCCTTGTTTCAGACAATAGCAGGGGCCCCAATTTTAATTCTGGGCGGGTGGGTAGCAGGTTGGTAGCGGGGTGAGTTCAAAACTCACTTTCTGCTGTAGAAAACAAGCCCGGGGTATTTTAACTTAGAGACCTCATTAGAATCTCATGGGTGGGTTTCCCACCAAATTCGCTGACACATGGCTGCTATATTTACCTCCGAGGCGCGGAGGGTACCGGTGCAGCCGAAGAACCCGGCAAGGCCTGGAGCGCGGAGGTCCTGACCTTAATGGACCTCTGGCAGCCGGCCAGATGGACAGCCTCGCCAGTGGGCAGGAAGGAACACCAACGGCAAGAGGCTGCAGCCGGAGACCCTTAGGGACGGTACACAGCAATCAGGGGGTGGGGGTCGGGAGAAGGTAGGCAATAGGGGCTGGTGGGGGGCAGGTCGGCAATTGGGAGGGGTGAAGATCGGCAATTGGGAGGTGCTGGGGCGAGGGTAGAGATCGGGGCTGGGGGAGGGAGGCTGGCGATCGTGGCTGGGGGTGGGGGGAGCGTGGAGGGAAGGCAGAAGGTTTCCTTGAAGGGCCTTGTGGGGGGCATTCCTGTTCCTCCTGGCCCACAAGGAATGCTGAAACAGCCCTTTACTTTGGGGAGCCAGCAGCCCCCCGCCTCCATTTCACTGCCAAGTTTCCCGACCCTTGGGAATCCCGTGCAGCTCGAGTTAACTTCAAATTGGGCTCCAAATTGCACTATAGGAGCCCGATTT
Source organism: Heptranchias perlo (assembly GCF_035084215.1). Taxonomy (NCBI): domain Eukaryota; kingdom Metazoa; phylum Chordata; class Chondrichthyes; order Hexanchiformes; family Hexanchidae; genus Heptranchias; species Heptranchias perlo. Next base: position 89,369,387 of record NC_090327.1, read on the forward strand.
ATAGATGTTAATAAGCCTCCCGCCTCTCCATGGTATTGCTCCTCACACAATATGACAAAATAAATTGTCTGTTCAGTGAATCAATTATTGGTAAAGGATAAGAATTTTAAAATATGAGATCCTAATTTTCCCTTCTCCTGAGTACTATCCTGTCTGAAGAACTCAAACATCTCAATAAAATTAATTATTTTTGAAGGGTGACTTTGCAAAATGGGAAAAAGACTGGAAATCACAACAGAAGGCTTCATTTTAAATTGGTTAATACATACTGGGGGTTAAATTTGATAACCCCTGAATCCGGGCGCGGGGGTCGCGGTGCACCATTAACCCACACCCGGTCATTAAGATGCAAGCAGCACATGAGATTCGTGCTGCCTGATCATTTACCTGATTGCGGCGAGCAGCCAGGCCTAGCTGCACTGTTGAATGGCTTCTCACCAGTAGGGGGGCCCGTTATCCCGTGAATAGCTCAAACCTCTTAAAGGCAGCCTGCAGCTCTTATTTGCGAAATATAAGATACAGGTCTGCATGGAGTTTGAGTGGAGATCAGATATCGCATGCGTAAAACACAGATGCAGGTCCCGTCCCTATGTTTACAAACTGTTGAGTTATGTTAGAACATTGAATAAAGGTTGCGCACTACTAAATCCCGCATCCTCCAATCTGCTGACCTGAGTTTGTATTGGGCCTGTGAGAGAGCGTGCACCAAGGTTCTCTGATGATGCACTAGAGGCCTTGGTGCAAGAGGTGGACAGAAGGAGGGGCATCATATATCCGCGGCGCGGCGGGTGGGGGGAAAGGCCCTCCAGACATATGCTCAAAAGGCAGTGGGAAGCAGTAGGGGCCATAGTCAATGCCAGGCGCATAGCGTGATGAACACAGAAACATAGAAACATAGAAAATAGGAGCAGGAGTAGGCCATTCGACCCTTTGAGCCTGCTCTGCCATTCAATATGATCATGTCTGATCCTCTAGCTCAATACCATATTCCCACTCTCTCCCCATACCACTTGATGCCTTCAGTGTCTAGAAATCTATCAATCTCCTTCTTAAATATATTCAGTGACTTGACCTCCACAGCCTTCTGTGGTAGAGAATTCCACAGGTTCACCACCCACTGAGTGAAGAAATTTCTCCTCATCTCAATCCTAAATGTCCTACCCCGTATCCTGAGACTGTGACCCCTCGTTCTGGACCCCCCCCCCCCAGGGGAAACATCCTCCCTGCCTCCAGTCCATCTAGTCCTATTAGAATTTTATACTTTTCAATGAGATCCCCTCTCATTCTTCTAAACTCTAGTGAATACAGGCCGAGACGACCCAATCTCTTCTCATACGACAGTCCTGCCATCCCAGGGATCAGTCTGGTGAACCTTCGCTGCATTCCCTCTACGGCAAGTATGGATGCAGTGCAGGAAGAAGGTCAATGCTTTGACACGAGTAGTCAAGATGAGTGAGGTCAACTGCCAAGTGACATCCCCTACCAACTGCACCACTAGCCGCATCCACTGCTCCATGCACTACACCCCCCATCATCCACATACCAACAAACTCTTTCAATCTGTACTCAATTCTTCCAATCAGATGCTTTCTCTCACCCTCACACATTACCACTGTTGCAAGCCGTACACCCACAACTCACAGGTCACACACACTGGCAGCTATTTAACCATAACAGGCACATCACTCAGACAACCTGCAGGACACTCACCGACACACGTCCCTCTTTCTTGCAGGAGAAGGTGGAGAACAACAGGAGGCAGTAACTGCAGTGGCATTTAGCCTCTCAAGGCTGTTCCGCCATTCAACGAGATCGTGGTTGATCTTTGACCTAACTCCATATATACCTGCCTTGGCCCCATATCCCTTAATACCTTTCGTTCACAGAAATCTATCCATCTCAGATTTAAAATTAACAATTGAGCTAGCATCAATTGCCACTTCCAGAAGAGCATTCCAAACTTCTACCACTCTTCACGAGTAGAAGCGTTTCCTAACTTCACTCCTGCAAGTCCTGGCTCTGATTTTTAGACTATCTCCCCTAGTCCTAGTATTCAAGTATAGGAGACCTCCAAAAACAGGTACAAATGCATCAGCAGCCAGAGGCAATAATCCAGCAACTAACCTGTGAATCCTGCATGATCCCTTTAAATTGCATTGGTGGGGGTGCTCCAGGCCATCTACAATCTGTTCAGCTGTGCGTGGTTAAGACAGTGCGTTAGCTAGAGCGTGGAGTTCCAAATCGCATCTGTCCCTTTAAATCAGTGTTGCACACTGATCTACCACATATTCTCCCTACTTTACATGGTACCGGCATGTTATCTGCGCCTGCGCAAACGCCTTTAACAAGATGGCATCCGCCACACGTCACGCTCAAAGCCTTGAGTGTCCATATCTGAACTTCACCGATTGAATGTATAGCGTCACATCTCCAAAAAGTTATTCAGTAATTAATTGGAAATTCACTTGAAAATCTCAAATTTTATATAGGAGCTGAAACTCCTCTCTTCAGCAGAAATGGGGGATGAACTGCTTTTTATTTGGCTAATTAGGAATTAGTCAACCACAACCGCAGAAATGCACAGAATTGAAAGGTGCAATTCTTACAATGAAGGAGCTCATCAGCAGCAAAACAAATAGCAAATTACTGCAGATGCTGGAAAACTGAAATACAAATGGAAAATGGTGGAAACACTCATCACATCAGGCAGCATCTGTGGAGAAAGTAAAAAGGTTAACGTTTCAGGTTGACTCTGATGACACCTTGTCAGAATCAACTAACGCTTACCCTCTCTTTCTGCAGAACAAGAACGTGCATGATGCCAGGGAGAGGAACAGGATGGGTAGAGAAGTCACCAACAACAACAGCAACTTGCATTTATATAGCACCTTTAATGTAGCAATACTTTCTAGGGCATTTCACAGGAGCATTTTCAGACAAAATGAGACACAGCCATATAAGAAGATATTAGGACAGGTGACCAAAATCTTGGCCAAAAAGGTCGGTATTAAGGAGCATCTTAAAGGAGGAGAGAGAAGTCCAATGATGGAGCGGTTTAGGGAGGCAATCCCAAAGCTTCAGACCTAAACAACTAATAGCACGACGGCCAATCGAGGGACGAAGTAAATAACGGATGCACAAAGGCCAGAATTGGAGGAACATAGATTTCTCGGAGGGTTGTAGGGCTGGAGGAGGTTACAGAGATAGGGAGGGCACGGCCATGGAGGGATTTGAAAACAAAGATGAGAATTTTAAAATCGAGGCGTTGCTGGACTGGGAGCCAATGTAGGTTAGCAAGCACAGGGGTTGAAGAGTGAACGGGACTTGGTGTGAGTCAGGATACAGGCAGCAGACCATAAGACCATAAGACCATAAGAGATAGGAGCAGGAGTAGACCATTCGGCCCCTCGAGCCTGCTTCGCCATTTAATGAGATCATGGCTGATCTGATTTTTACCTCAACTCCACTTTCCTGCCCTTTCCCCATATCCTTTGACTCCCTTGCTAATCAAAAATTTGTCTAACTCAGCCTTGAATATATTCAGTGACTCAGCCTCCACAGCTTTTTGGGCTAAAGAATTCCAAAGATTCACGACCCTCTGGGAGAAGAAATTCCTCCTCATTTCCGTCTTAAACGGGCGACCCCTTATTCTGAGACTATGCCCCCTAGTTTAAATTCCCCCATGAGGGGTAACATCCTCTCAGCATCTACCCTATCGAGTCCCCTCAGCATCTTGTACGTTTCATTAAGATCTCCTCTCATTCTTCTAAACTCCAAAGAGTATAGATCCAACCTGTTCAATCTTTCCTCATAGGACAACCCTTCCATACCCGGAATCAACCTAGTGAACCTTCTCTGAACTGCCTTCAATGCAAGTATGTCCTTCCTTAAATAAGGGCACCAGTACTCCAGGTGTGGTGGGGGCTAAAATGGTGTGGGAAGGGTGCAGGGAGCCCCAGATGCAGTTTTAATCCCCTGCCCATCCCATTCCTCAGCTGGGTTAAAATCAGACCTATAGGATAAATTTTAACGGGCAGCCAGGAAGAGAACGTGATGTGGGGGATTTCCCAACAGGAAACCCAGAAGTATGGGTTTCCCAGACGTCCTTACAATTTTGACCTAAGGACCTCTTTCAATTTTTTCAGTAGGTTTCTGGCCCGACAACCAGCCAGATTGACAGGCTGGCTGTCAGTCGGACTGGAGAGCAGCCAGGGAGCGGATGCCAGCAGATAAATCTTAGATTGTGGTGGGAGGGTCGGTCATATGGGGCGGGGGGGTGGGCAGGGGATGGTCATTGGGGGGGGGTCATCGGGGTCGGCGGTCATCAGGGGGATCAGTCATCAGTCATGGGGGGGTTGGACATCGGGAGGTCAGGCATTGGGGGAGGTCGGGGCTCGTGGACGGGGAGTCGGTGCTCGTGGGGGGTTGGAAATTGTGGGGGAGGTCAGAAATCGTGAGTGGGTCGGACATTGGGGAGGGGCGGCCGATCGCGTGTGTGGGATGGCGGGAGGTAAGCTTGTTGGGCCTGGGGGAAACACTCCTGCTCCTCCTGGCCCACAAGCAGTGCAATAAAGGCACTTATTTGCTGATCTGAGCTTTCTCGCCTTCTCTTACGTGGTGTGAATCAGAGGGCCCGGGAATCCCAGCCCCCAAGAGTTAAAAATAAAAATGCTATTAAAATGGAGGCACATAGACTCCTCAAAAGATTTTACTTACCGACCCACCTCCTGAGAGCGGGTTGGTCGCCTCCACCCACCCCTGGCCTGTCGCCATTAAAACCGGAAGTGGGCGGGTTAGAAACGTGTTAGGGTCGGGTTTTATTTTTTTACCATTTTTGCTTTTCCACCTGCCCCCAACCCACCCGTTCGTGGGGTTAAAATTTGCCTCATAGTCTTTCCCTATTCACCATCAAAACTCTCCATAATTTAAAAAAACCTCTATTAAATCTCTGCTCCATTAAAAAGAGTCCCATTACCTCAGGGTTCTCCTCATAACTACAGTTTCCTATTCCTGGCATCATCCTGGTGAATCACAGCAGAATTGTATTCCAGCACAATCTGTAACCTCATGGCCCGGCATATTCCTCACTCTACCATTACCAACAAGCCAGGGGATCAACCCTGGTTCAATGAGGAGTGTAGAAGAGCATGCCAGGAGCAGCACCTGGCATACCTAAAAATGAGGCGCCAACCTGGTGAAGCTACAACTCAGGACTACATGCATGCTAAACAGCGAAAGCAACATGCTATAGACAGAGCTAAGCGATTCCACAACCAACGGATCAGATCAAAGCTCTGCAGTCCTGCCACATCCAGTCGTGAATGGTGGTGGACAATTAAACAACTAACAGGAGGAGGAGGCTCTGCAAACATCCCAATTCTCAATGATGGCGGAGTCCAGCACGTGAGTGCAAAAGACAAGTCTGAAGCGTTTGCAACCATCTTCAGCCAGAAGTGCCAAGTGGATGATCCATCTTGGCCTCCTCCCGATATCCCCACCATCACAGAAGCCAGTCTTCAGCCAATTCAATTCACTTCACGTGATATCAAGAAATGGCTGAGTGCACTGGATACAGCAAAGGCTATGGGCCCCGACAATATCCCAGCTCTAGTGCTGAAGCCTTGTGCTCCAGAACTAGCTGCGCCTCTAGCCAAGCTGTTCCAGTACAGCTACAACACTGGCATCTACCCGACAATGTGGAAAATTGCCCAGGTATGTCCTGTCCACAAAAAGCAGGACAAATCCAATCCGGCCGATTACCGCCCCATCATTCTACTCTCAATCATCAGCAAAGTGATGGAAGGTGTCGTCAACAGTGCTATCAAGCGGCACTTACTCACCAATAACCTGCTCACCGATGCTCAGGTTGGGTTCCGCCAGGACTACTCGGCTCCAGACCTCATTACAGCCTTGGTCCAAACATGGACAAAAGAGCTGAATTCCAGAGGTGAGGTGAGAGTGACTGCCCTTGACATCAAGGCAGCATTTGACCAAGTGTGGCACCAAGGAGCCCTAGTAAAATTAAAGTCAATGGGAATCAGGGGGAAAACTCTCCAGTGGCTGGAGTCATACCTAGCACAAAGGAAGATGGTAGTGGTTGTTGGAGGCCAATCATCTCAGCCCCTCGGCATTGCTGCAGGAGTTCCTCAGGGCAGTGTCCTCGGCCCAACCATCATCAGCTGCTTCATCAATGACCTTCCCTCCATCATAAGGTCAGTAATGCGGATGTTCGCTGATGATTGCACAGTGTTCAGTTCCATTCGTGGACAACGAACACCTCGCTAAGGCCATCCCCACGCCTCCACTACTCGCCTTCAAACGGCCACCCAACCTCAAACAGACCATCGTTCGCAGCAAATTACCCAGCTTTCAGGAGAACAGCGTCCACGACACCACACAACCCTGCCATGGCAACCTCTGCAAGACATGCCAGATCATCGACACAGATACCACCATCACACGAGAGGACACCACCCGCCAGGTACATGGCTCATACTCCTGTGACTCGGCCAACGTTTTCTACCTCATACGTTGCAGGAAAGGATGCCCCAGAGCATTGCACATTGGCGAGACCATGCAGACACTGTGACAACGGATGAACGGACACCGCGCAACAATCGCCAGACAGGAGGGTTCCCTCCCAGTCGGGGAACACTTTAGCAGTCAAGGACATTCAGCCACCGATCTTCGGGTAAGCGTTCTCCAAGGCGGCCTTCGAGACACAAGACAACGCAAAATCATCGAGCAGAAATTGATAGCCAAGTTCCGCACCCATGAGGACGGCCTCAACCGGGACCTTGGGTTCATGTCACGCGACACGTAACCCCACCAGCAAGGGAAAAAAAAGTTATCTGTTTTTAATACAACTGGAAATTCTCTCTCTCTCTCTCTCTCTCTGCCTTTCGGGTCTCTTTCCCTCTGTCTGTGTAATTTGACACAATGTGTATTCAGCATACTGGGACCTACTGTTTTCCGTGGCTTACCTGTCTGAACACAAACGACACCTTTGATTGGTGTGATGGTGTCCCAGCCTAATATAAGATATGCGATTTGAGAAGCTCTCATTCACTACTCACCTGACGAAGGAGATAATCTCCGAAAGCTTGTGATTTTAAAATAAAATTGTTGGACTATAACCTGGTGTTGTAAGATTCCTTACATTTGTCCACCCCAGTCCATCACCGGCATCTCCACATCAAATAATGAAGCAATCCGAGCCCGCATGCAGCAAGATCTGGACAACATCCAGGCTTGGGCTGATAAGTGGCAAGTAACATTCGCGCCAGATAAGTGCCAGGCAATGACCATCTCCAACAAGAGAGAGTCTAACCACCTCCCCTTGACATTCAACGGCATTACCATCGCCAAATCCCCCACCATCAACATCCTGGAAGTCACCACTGACCAGAAACTTAACTGGACCAGCCATATAAATACTGTGGCTATGAGAGCAGGTCAGAGGCTGGGTATTCTGTGGCGAGTGACTCACCTCCTGATTCCCCAAAGCCTTTCCACCATCTACAAGGCACAAGTCAGGAGTGTGATGGAATACTCTCCACTTGCTTGGATGAGTGCAGCTCTAACAACACTCAAGAAGCTTGACACCATCCAGGACAAAGCAGCCTGTTTGATTGACACCCCATCCACCACCCTAAACATTCACTCCCTTCAACACTGGCGCACATTGGCTGCAGTGTGTACCATCCAAAGGATGCACTGCAGCAACTCGCCAAGGCTTCTTTGACAGCACGCCCAAAACCCGCGACCTCTACCACCTAGAAGGACAAGGGCAGCAGGCACATGGGAACAACACCACCTGCACGTTCCCCTCCAAGTCACACACCATCTCGACTTGAAATATATCGCCGTTCCTTCATTGTCGCTGGGTCAAAATCCTGGAACTCCCTTCCTAACAGCACTGTGGGAGAACCGTCACCACACGGACTGCAGCAGTTCAAGAAGGCGGCTCACCACCTTCTCAAGGGCAATAAATGCTGGCCTCGCCAACAACGCCCACATCCCATGAACGAATATTAAAAAAAATCTATACTGCATGCTCTCTGTAAAATCTATTGGCTTTCTATATTGATTTACTGACCTGCACTCACACTATCAGGGAATTGTGTATTTTAACTCTTAAGTCTCGCTGTACAGCCACACCTTCAGCATCTTTTCATTGAGTGCACACTTCCATTCTTTGTTTTTCCATGTGGAACAAGAGTTAAGATCCAAGTGTATATTTATCGTTTGTTTCCCGCCCCCCCACCCCCCCAGCTATTTTACTGGGCAGTTGAGGCCTGAGTCAGGAGGGAGCCTCATATAAATATATATGCAAATCAGGATCTTATCTTTGTGAACAACAGAGAAGCAGGAATGCTCCTCTGGGCATCAAAGGGAACGCCTTGGCTGCTGCTGCCCCAGGTTCGACTCCCATCCCACCCATTGTAGGTACAGTCAGTAATTCTCTCCTCATTACTAATATCACTCAGTGCAGTCTCAGCCCCAAAGTCCAATATTATGACTTGAGTCTTTAGTAACCCATGACTGCTGTTGATTTGTTGTAACCATTCGATTAAAAACAAAATGAAATGAATATGAAATATAGGGCAAATTACAAATTTCTGTGCCTATTTTCAACCATTTATTTTGTTTTTTTGGGGTGGGGATATCTCCATCATGTATCACAAAAGCAGAACACGTGGTGAATCTATTGGTCTAAATTAGATATTTTTCAAAAATTATGAATTATCAACATGTGACAGAATGAATTGGAAATACTTATTTCTACAAGAAGTCAATCCCTCCTTTGTATATTTGCGGATGAGAACTTTTAACTTTTGAACTCACCTCTGTATTTTCAGCCCTTTATCGTCTGTTAGTGATGGCCGTGACAGTCACATGATTAGCATGCAAGGTGTATAATGATTAATTACTGTTTAAGATTCACCGAATGTGCAGTTAAAAAAAGTAATTGAATAAATGCACGTATCAAAAGTCATACGTTTCCCTTTAGGGCAGTGAATGTACCAAAGTCATAGCTAATTTTGAAAATTAATTTTTAAATTTTACTTTTTTTCCCTCCTTAGGTCCTCTTGGAATGAGAGTGTTGTCCTGTGAGGAAAGATTGAGTAGAATGGGCCTATATTCAGAGGGTTGTGAATCTTTGGAATTCTCTACCCCAGAGGGCTGTGGATGCTGAGTCTTTGAGTATATTCAAGACTGAGATCGATAGATTTTTGGACTCTCGGGAAATGAAGGGATATGGGGATCGGGCGGGAAAGTGGAGTTGAGGTAGAAGATCAGCCATGATCTTATTGAATGGCGGAGCAGGCTCGAGGGGCCGTATGGACTACTCCTGCTCCTATTTCTTAGGTTCTTATGTTCATTATATAACATTCTTGATAGACAGCAGGTAAGCAATATGCAATACCATTCATGAGATGTTCACTTGGACACAGCGAGGGCTAAATTGGGCCGTGTAGCATCCAATTTGTAGGTGCGACGCGGACTCCTAAGTCCCGAAAATCAGTGTGCAATGCTGATTTGAAGCAGCCGATGACATTTTTGAACTCCCTGCTCCAGCCAACTCACTGTCCTAACCTTGCACAGCTGAACGGGAATTAAAGGGCATGAAGGACCACCCCCACCCCACCCTCCACCAGTGCTATTTAAAGGGAGCGTGCAGGAGTTATAGATTAGTTGCTGGATTAGTTACTCTGGCTGCTGGTACAGTTGTGGGTGTTTTTGAAGTTTCCTATACTTGGAGAAAATTGTAATATTCTATAGTGGTCTGTCTGGTCGTACAGTACTGTTAGTGGCATTTAAAATAGTGTGCCGAACAAAGTTGCTGCCAGACATGGGTGGCCTGCTAGGCCTTCCTCTGGGAATTGAACATGACTGGGAGCATGGAGAGAGGCCACGCAGAACAGCACAAGCTGCCAGAAGAGGGAGGAGGAGGAAGAAGTGCAGCAGGAAGTGGTGGAAGAGGCTCTATGTGCCGGGGCTCTGCGTGATCAGATTATTAATGAGTGATACCAGTAACCTCAACGACTCCTCCCCATTAACCAACAGTCCCACACTCCTTACTTTTCCTCTTCCATGTGACCATCAAGTCGCCCTCCTTATGATTACACATTGCTTCCTCCCTCAGCTCATCGCAGAAATGAAAACCAACACCAAATGCAAACTCAAATCCAAATTTATAAATTAACACATGTAATAATTCAAACAAAATGAGACTTTTCACCCCTGTGCATTCCCTCAGTGCCTGTCGTTCGTGTGTCTTTACCTTTCTTTGTGTTCCTACGAGGTGCATCCCCAGTGGCTGAAGCATGGGTGGTGGAAGGCTGGTGGCCTTCAATTGAGGAGACTGCAGATGGCCTTGGAGGATGACCTCGAGCAGCTCTGGGCCGGGAGTTCCCGGCTGCAGACAGCACCATCTCGGCCTGGGCTGCAGCAGTCTGGCTTGGCTGGCTGACAGACAACAGCAAGAGCACTGGCGGAGTAGCAAGGTTGGGAGCAGGAATAGTGTTATCCTGAGAGAGGGCAGCAGATTCATCTTCCATGGCACCGTTGCTACTTTCCCAGGGCGGCGCCTCAGCAATCCTGGTGATCAACTGGAGAACAGATTGTTGGACTGTTGTGATGCCCTGGAAGCCCCGTTCCACAGTGGAGCCCAGGGCAATGAAAGCAGCAGTCTGATCTCCAAACGCTGCAGTCAGACCTTGGATGGCAGATGTTTGTGCTGCAATGGAAGCTGTGACATCATTCATCAGACTCTGCATCATATTGGGTTCCACAGGTGTGCTGATGGAAGTGACCACCTGTTCCAAGTGGGAAAGGATGGGCTCCAAGCTCTGCGCAAAGCCCTGTGCCAAGTTGGAGCTGGACTCCTCCATGCCCCTTGACACTGTACGCAAGTTTTCAGGCAGGCTTTCCAGTGCCGCAAGCATTTGGTTATGTACACCCATCAGCCTTCTTCTGTAGCCTGGCCCATCAAAGTCATCATCTGACTCCTGTGCAGCAGAAGTTGTGAGCGACCTCGCCCTCTAGCGAGCTGGCACCTGCGGTATCCGTTCCCCCCGACCTGGTTCCTGTGCACTTGTGCTGGGTGTCTCACCACATGCAAATCCCTCTTCTAACCTAGCCTCTAAAGTATGCGAAGAATCAGTCTCTGAGCTGGTGGCTGCGAGTGTAAGATCAAGTGACGGTGTGTCTGCATCATCGCTGTCCTCTTCCACTGCCTCTTCTGACTGGGCAGGTTCCAGTTCTTGGGTATCTGAAATGACAAAGGGACACGGGTTGAATTGTGGCGAGGGGAGAGGAGAAAGTAAGATGATCGTGCTTACACCATCTGCAGCACATGAGCCAAAAAAGATTGTGGGATAAGGGAGAAGTGGGGAGCGAGAAGGTGGATTAGGTATGCAGAGGCCCTCATCACTGATTCCTCCAGCACCGCCAGTGACCATGGCCTCAGCGACAGCCCGCCCAATGATGGACAGCACTGTCTCCTCCATGAGGGTGAGGACGTGTAGGCTTGCCTGTTCTCCCCCAGGTCTTTCCTGCTGCCTGCTGTTATGCGCCACCTTCTCCTATAAGAAAGAGGGAAGTGTGTCAGTGAGTGTCCTGCAAGATGTTTGGGTGATGTGGCTGTCATGGTTGAACAGTAGCCAGTGTGCGTGACCTGTGAGTTGTGGGTGTGCAGCTTGCAACAATGGTAATGTGTGAGGATGAGATGCAGCATCCGATTTGAACAATTGTGTACTGATGGAAAGAATTTGTTGGTATGTGGGTGATGGGGGGTGTTGTGCATGGAGCAGTGGATGCGGCTAGTGGGGCAGTTGGTAGGAGATGCCACTTGACAGTTGAAGTCACTCACCTTGACTGCTCATATCAAATCATTGAACTTCTTCCTGCGTTGCATCCATGTTTGTGGTGCGATGCTCCTGACATTAACCTTATGCACCAATTCCTCCCTCTGCCTTTTCAGCACATGTCTGGAGGGCCTCCTGCCCCCCTGCGGGTAAAGAATGCCACTCCGTACATCCACCTCTTGCAACAAGGCCTCTAGTGCTTCGTCCGAGAACCTTGGTGCACACTCTCTCACAGTATTCTTCAGTATATTCCAGAACAGAGTTAGTTGCCACATCAATTCCAGGTCTCCCTGAAGCCACGGCGCACATCCCCTGTAGCAGGTGCAGGCTGTCTTTTTTTAATTCGTTCATGGGATGTGGGCGTCACTGGCGAGGCCAGCATTTATTGCCCATCCCTAATTGTCCTTGAGAAGGTGGTGGTGAGCCGCCTTCTTGAACCGCTGAAGTCCGTGTGGTGAAGGTTCTCCCACAATGCTGTTAGGAAGGGAGTTCCAGGATTTTGACCCAGCGATGAAGGAAAGGCAATATATTTCCAAGTCGGGATGGTGTGTGACTTGGAGGGGAACGTGCAGGTGGTGTTGTTCCCATGTGTCTGCTGCCCTTGTCCTTCTAGGTGGTAGAGGTCGTGGGTTTGGGAGGTGCTGTCGAAGAAGCCTTGGCGAGTTGCTGCAGTGCATCCTGTGGATGGTACACACTGCAGCCACTGTGCGCCGGTGTTGAAGGGAGCGAATGTTTAGGGTGGTGGATGGGGTGCCAATCAAGCGGGTTGCTTTGTCCTGAATGGTGTTGACCTTCTTGAGTGTTGTTGGAGCTGCACTCATCCAGGCAAGTGGCGAGTATTCCATCACACTCCTGACTTGAGCCTTGTAGATGGTGGAAAGGTTGTGGGGAATCAGGAGGTGAGTCACTCACTGCAGAATACCCAGCCTCTGACCTGCTGTTGTAGCCACAGTGTTGGCCACTATCGATATCGGGGCCCCCTGCTGGTGCATACAGCCAATCAACAGCGTAGGTAGCTCTGACTGCACGCAGTAATCACTGCAATCACGTAATATTGGTGCTGCCTGCATCTCATCGACCGTGAGCGGGTTAATCGCACACTGCGAACCTAGCACACATTTTCAGGGGTTAACCATTTTAAGCCCCAGCAAGAGTAGTATCTAGCATTCAGTTAGGACACCTCCTGTTGAGATTCAGGATATTATGGGCGCTAAATTGAGCCTTCCAGTGCCCGTTGTTTCACTGCTACACGGCCTCCCGAGCATCCAAGATGGCGTCTTGGATGCACACGTGATGTGTGTTGGACGCCATCTTGGTAAAGGGTTTAGCGTGTGCACAAATAACAAATGTCGGCGGCATGTAAAGTAAGGAGAAAATGCGTACAATCACTGTGCAACGCTCATTTAAAATGATGGACACCATTTTGGGACTTAACAGTCCACTCAACGCATTGTCTTAACCACGACCATCTGAACATGTCTTAGATTGCCTGGAGGACCCCCCACCAGTGCTGTTTAAAGGGACCATGCAAGATTTACAGGTTAGTTGCTGGATTATTGCCTCTGGCTGCTGATGCATTTGTACCTGTTTTTGGAGGTCTCCTTTACTTGAATAGGGGACTAGGGGACATAGCCTAAAAATTTGAGCCAGGACTTGCAGGAGTGAAGTTAGGAAACGCTTCTACAGGCAAAGGGTGGAAGAAGTTTGGAATGCTCTTCTGCAAATGGCAGTTGATAATAGCTCACTTGTGAATGTTAAATCTGAGATTGATAGATTTCTATGAAGCAAGGGTATTGAGGGATATGGGGCGTTGCGGGTATATGGAGTGAGTTCAAAGATCAACCATGATTTCATTGAATGGCGGAACAAGCTCGAGGGGCTAAATGCCAATGCCACTTGCTGCCTGCTGTATTGCACCACCTTCTCCTGCAAGAAAGCAGGACGTGTGTCTGGGTGATGTGCCTGTCATGGATGAATAGCTGCCAATGTGTGTAGCCTGTGAGTTGTGGGTGGGCAGCTTGCAACAGTGGTAATGTGTAAGGGTGAGAAGAGGCATCAGATTGGAAGAGTTGAGTACTGAAGGAAAGAGCTTGTTGGTGTGTGGGTGATGGGGGAGTGTAGTGTGTGGAGCAGTGGATGCGGCTATTGGTGTAGTTGGTAGGTTATGTCACTTGATAGTTGACCTCACTCATCTTGACCACTTGTGTCAAAGCATTGAACTTCTTCCTGCACTGCATGCATGTTCGTGATGCTGCGCACCTGGCATTGACTGCGTCCCCTGCTGCCTCCCACTGCATTTTGGGCATATGTCTGGAGGGCTTCTTGCCCCCCTCCCCCCCTTCCAACCCCTGCAGATGTAGGATGTCCCTCCTTCTATCCACTTCTTGCATCAAGGCCTCTAGTGCATCAGCCGAGCACCTTGGTGCACACACTCTCGCAGGCCTGGTACAAACTCAGATCGGCAGATTGGTGAGGTCTGGCATGCAGATTGGAGGATATGGGATTTAGTAGTGCACAAACTTTATTCAATGTTTTAACATAACTTATCAGTTTGTAAACATAGGGATGGGACCTGCATCTGTGTTTTACGTGTGTGATGTCTGATCTCCGTTCAGACTCCGTGCAGACAGCAGACTGTTATTTTTTAGCAAATAACAGGTACTGGCTACCTTTAAGAGATTTTGGCAGGCTGTCAGAGCGACAGCCTGCCTTTAAGAGATTGGTGCTCCCCCCTGGTCTTGAAAAGTGCAGATGTCATTGAATCCTCGTGGCAACGCTGATTTGGAACACTGCTTTCAGGTGAGTTCTGAGGCTGGACGAACATCTTGTCCTGCCTGCGAAGGAAGCACCAGGTGCGTGTTAATCGCGGATTGCGATACCTACGCCCAGTTTCGGGCCCTATCCAAATTAGTCCTGTTGTGTGGAGTCGTGAACCTGTGTCCTATCACCATTCAAAGGCATGCATTGATAATTGAATGTGTTATGTTAATAGACCATCCATTTGACCTTCATGATTGATTGTGACAGTGGTTTCAGGAAGGCTATGTATTGGTATATATTTTATGGTAACAAAATGGATGTGCTAAGAAAAGACATTATACATTCCACAGGAATTTTGCAGTAATTTTCATGTGTGTTATGGTTCTATTTAGTTTGTTTGCCTTTAGATTTGTAAATTACCACTTTTATGAGGATTAAATTAGGTCCAATATGCAGAACAGCTGTGGAATTCCAGATCCAGCACATAACAATTGTTCTGTCCATTTTATAATCCAAGAGTCTCTAAGAGGGTTGTTCCAAAGAACTGAACTGTAGTATCAGTGCAGTCATACCAAGCAGAAATGACATAAATTGCCCCAATCGTCATCTGATTTGCATGCAACTGCCCACATATTAGGCACCAACATTATAGACCACTGGGCCCAACCTCCTGGAAAGAGGAGGAGGCAGTGATGCAGCACAGCACATTCCTGACCACATCCATTCCAGATCTGCTGGATAATTGGCGAGGTGTGATCAGAAAGCCCATGCCAATAAATTTAATTGTTGTTCCTTTATCATGGAATGTTGGATTACTAGAAGCCCCGAGAACAATAAAAACACAGAAGAACAATTTACCCCAGAACCCTGAATGGTTCAAATTTGGACCTAACATGAGCATTTTTGTAAAAACCTGAAACTGTTGAGTTGGGACCACTTTGGGTTTTCCATTTAGCATCTTGTTCATCCTTACAGATTCATGTTCCCCACTCATGTTAATCAACTCCACTTATGACCACATATATGTCATGAATGTCTTTCCCGTTATGGATAGTGAAGATTGCTTATGTCCAATCTACCATAAGACCCATAAACAGTAAGAATGCTGAGCTACGTATACAACCACTGACTTATTTCTATGGGTACCTGTTATGACTGCCTGATCACTTTTATCTCAAAATACTTTATAATGTATTAAATATGACTGGATGTAGTCATTATCTCATGGTTGCCCAGACTAAATCCATTCATTTCTTTAACCTTGTCTAGATATGTCACTACCATAATATATTTTATAGTTCTCCCAGACACAGAATAATGTACTTTCATTCAATGAATTGTTAAGGTATTCTGACCAACCTCCACTGATACATGAACAATCACACAGATGCAGGTTTGATTTTCCATTTGTTGCCCTATGAAACCGCTAGAGTGAGACTGTCAGAAAAAGCCATGGAGTTATCGTAATTTAAGAGGAATCAATGTAGATTTTTAAGGTCGATGTGTTCTTATAAATAATGAGAAAAACAACAATCAAGTGTAGCAGTCTATTGAAAAACTACAGAATGTCTGTGCTTTCCCAACATGTTTCCAAGTGTCTTTCATCTATTCTGTAGTCACTGTTCTAGTTTATTGCCATTCCTATTAACATCCCAGTTAATCATAGCACAAGTTAATCTAATTGACCTGGAATTTGCTCCAAAAATAATGGAGAGCTGAACAGTGCTCACCATTGTTAAAGAGCAAATGGAAGAGCAACTTCCAGCAAGCACACATGCCCAGTCAAATGCGGGAATCCGGAAGTTGTTCTACGAGATTCCCTGCTCTTCTGAAAGCTGCATGGGAAGGAGATCTTGCCAGCTGGAATGAATGGACCAGCGTGAAGTTGCTCTCCTGCCCAGCTGGAAACGAACTAATCTGCACAGAAAAAGGTACATCCAATTTTTTAGGTCGAAGCTAACTTTTACCAGCTTGTTAAGTATTAATGACTGCCAAACAACCTCTCTGGCACTGAAAATTAACTTCTAAAAATGTGGCGTCTCATTCCTTCCATTTTTAATTGTTGTTGGATATTTTAAAACAATTAAATATTTATTACCCTCTCTTCATTTGACTTTCTCTAACTGATTTTACATTGAATTTATTGCTGTAGCTTTCACTTCCTGGTTCTGTGTCTACGTGGCTTGTCAAGGATGCTTCAATCTATTTGGTTGAGGGGGTAGAGAGAACCTTTCTCCACTCGCACAGCTCACAGATGCCCCGGGAAAGGGCTTGCAGTTTTGCAGTTCACCATTAGAGGAAGTTCCTGCACTAAAGCTCGTGGATTGTTTGTGGTTAAGTTTAAAGCTAATGAGTGGCGGGCGCCACTCGTTCGCCGCTCAGAGCAAAATTCGGGCTGATGTGTTTTTTTTACACAGTCAGACAGGTACCATTATTGCTGGTATAAAATATAATTAAAACACCTGCACAGTCATCTTAAATCAACACATTGACTAGTTAGTCTCTCAGGATTTCTGCTTCCAGCTGTCCATTTCTTTACTCCCCTATTTTTTGTCAAACTAATTCACATATACTTCTGATCTAGGCTGCTCCTCCTGTCTTGGGATCTCTACTTTTCTGACAGTTGAAGGCTGTGTATGTACATCCACATATGCTTATGTTTCTTTTTCACTCAACTGCCTGCTCAGTAACCTGTTAAGAGCACGAGTTTCTGGCAATCAAAGGGATAAAGCTCATGACTAGCAAATATAATTTGGATAATTTCATTTATGTATTTTTTTCTGTTTTTTTGTGCCTGTCTTTTGATCTCACTGTACTGCACATCCTTCTAGAATTGTCAAGGGCTTTCAGATCATTAATGTTAATCCTTCATTTCAATTAGTTGGTGGTTTAATTGACCTATAAGGTGAAAGGTAAAGGGGTGTGAAGAAAAATCATAAATTCATACTCTAATAAATATAATGATTGAGGTTTAAGTCCATCATAAATAAAGTCAAGAGTTCCACTCCATGCATGACACCCTTCAAAATGTCTTACCTTTGAACCTATGATGTGATTGAACTATTTAGTCCATTATAAACATAACTAATGTCTCTCATTTCCACAGCTACTATTTAATCAGGCCTGCTTTTTGGTAGAAGAACCATTTGTGTCATTGCATACTGCCAACCATCCTGCTCACAATCATGAATCTCACATCTAGTTGGGCTGTGAAGAGAGAAAGAGAAGTCCAGGTACAGGGAATGGGAAAAGGAAGAGAAAGACAAGGAAAAGAAGAACAATACATTACTGCCATTTTGTCATCTCCACAGCCTATGCGAGGGACACAGCTTTCCCTATTTAACCATATTTATGCTTTGGCACAAGACAGTGCTTCAGCTATATGACCCACAACTAAGAATCTCCAATTTAGGATCTTAACAACTCTGAATGCAAGTTCTGACTAGCAGCAAAATTGCCCAGATTAATAGTCAAAACTGTAAATTATTTCGTTATTTTAATGCAAACTCTCAATCAGAATGTTGCATGACTAGATTTTATGTACGCATTTCAACTGATTTTGAGAAATCTTTAGCCATTGCTGATAATCCCAAGATTGAGACCACTGTTAAGGGGAAAACTCCACAGTATTCAAAACTTAGTGCTGCTGATGGCAAAGAAACTAATTTTCTGGCTTGGTGCTCAAGGTCACCTCTCGTGTAGGCCCACTGATTTTGAATTTGAGAATAGGAATCTGGACAGAATGGAATGTTTTAATGAGAGCAAGTTAGTACTGTACCAAGAAATTTGGGAAGGGATGAGGGGGACTATTGGAGTACAAGGATAGAATATGGAGGAGTTATGTTGTTGAAGGAAAAGTTCCTTCTGTGGAATTGCTTATGAACCAACTTTTGCCTGGGGTCAGGGAGTTTCAATGGTTTATGCTAGGCTGCGATGGAGCAAAGATTGTTTCTCTCTTTTCATGGTGACGATGATGCTCTGCTAAATGTTCAACTGGATATAAGCCTACATTTAAACTGTTGAATGTTTTTTTTATTCGTTCATGGGATGTGGGCGTCGCTGGCAAGGCCAGCATTTAATGCCCATCCCTAATTGCCCTTGAGAAGGTGGTGGTGAGCCGCCTTCTTGAACCGCTGCAGTCCGTGTGGTGAAGGTTCTCCCACAGTGCTGTTAGGTAGGGAGTTCCAGGATTTTGACCCAGCGACAATGAAGGAATGGCGATATATTTCCAAGTCGGGAATGTGTGTGACTTGGAGGGGAACGTGCAGGTGGTGTTGTTCCCATGTGCCTGCTGCTCTTGTCCTTCTAGGTGGTAGAGGTCGCGGGTTTGGGAGGTGCTGTCGAAGAAGCCTTGGCGAGATGCTGCAGTGCATCCTGTGGATGGTACACACTGCAGCCACAGTGCGCCAGTGGTGAAGGGATTGAATGTTTAGGGTGGTGGAAGGGGTGCCATCAAGCGGGCTGTTTTGTCCTGGATGGTGTTGAGCCTCTTGAGTGTTGTTGGAGCTGCACTCATCCAGGCAAGTGGAGAGTATTCCATCACACTCCTGACTTGTTCCTTGTAGATGGTGGAAAGGCTTTGGGGAGTCAGGAGATGAGTCACTCGCCACAGAATACCCAGCCTCTGACCTGCTTGTAGCCACAGTATTTATGTGGCAGGTCCAGTTAAGTTTCTGGTCAATGGTGACCCCCAGGTTGTTGATGGTGGGGGATTCGGCGATGGTAATGCCATTAAATGTCATGGGGAGGTGGTTAGACTCTCTCTTGTTGGAGATGGTCATTGCCTGGCACTTGTGTAGCGCGAATGTTACTTTCCACTTATCAGCCCAAGCCTGGATGTTGTCCAGGTCTTGCTGCATGCGGGCATGGACTGCTTCATTATCTGTTTATTACTGTAGTTTGAGATTCAATTTAAAAGATATATACAATTTTATTCATTTAAAGTCTATCTTTGATTGTCGTGCTTCTCAGTGCTGGAGGAGAGGTGAGAGAGGGGCAACATGAAACCTGACCTGTTTAAACAAAGGATGTTCTGTTTAGCATTCAAATCTGGTAGCATGTAAAATATATTGGAAACTCAAAAATTCATGCAAAATAATAAATTAGAAAATGGAAATTAACCGTAGCTGGAATCGTAAAATATAATTACTGTATATCTCTGAATATAAAGATGGAGTACTCATCATTAAAACCTGCTGGGCAGGGTGCTGAATAATTATGGGTAAAATAAAAAAAAATCAAAACTTAAAGAGACAAAAACAGGATTCAACAGACATTAAAGTATATAGAATATAATGCACTTATCTTTCAAGAAATAAAGCATCACTCAGCTTTAGTAAAAGAAAGAAAACTTGCATTCATATAGCATCTCAGGACCTCACAAAGTGCTTTACAACCAATTAAGTGCTTTTGGAGTGTAGTCACTGGTGTAATGTAGGAATCGGGGCAGCCAATTTGCACACAACAAGCTCCCACAAACAGCAAATAAATAAATGACCGGATGATCTGTTTATTAGGTGTCAGTTAAGGGATAAATACTGGCCAGGACACCGGGAGAACTCCCTTACTTTTCTTTCATTAGTGCCGTGGGATATTTACATCCACCCGAGAGGGCAGACTGCACCTCTGTTTAACATCTCATATGAAAGACTGCACAGTGCAGAACTCCCTCGATACTGCACTGGAGTGTCAGCCTGGATTATGTGCTCAACTCTCCGGAGTGGGACTTGAACTAACAACCTTCTGACTTAGAGATGAGACTGTTACCACTGAGCCACAGCTGACACTTAAATTTGCAGATTGCAAAAAAAACAGAGTCAAATTATACACAAATAACCAAAGACAAATGGCCATTATATTAATTGGTTTTAAATTTGAGTATTATCCAACAAAAGTGTGCATATGTCACCACTCACGATACTTTGTATTTATATTTCTTGCTAGTTTACTCTCATATTCTATTTTCTCCCTTGATGGAGAGGCTATCCCTTGGTAAACTTGCAAGAAATATTATAACAGATTGTAAGAGCTTCTACAAGTATGTAAAAAGGAAAAGAGCAGTGAAAGTAAACACGGGTCCCTTAGAGGCTGAGACAGGAGAAATTATAATGGGGAATAAGGACATGGCAGAGACGTTAAACAACAATTTTGTATCTGTCTTAACAGTGGAGGACACAAAAAACATATCAGAAATAGTGGGGAACCAAGAGGCCAACGAGAGTGAGAAACTTAAAGTAATTAATATTAGTCAAGAAAAAGTACTGGAGAAATTAATGGGACTTAAAGCCAATAAATCCCCTGGACCTGATGGCCTACATCCTAGGGTTCTAAAAGAGGTGGCTGCAGAGATAGTGGATGCATTGGTTGTGATCTTCCAAAATTCCCTAGATTCTAGAATGGTTCCAGTGGATTGGAAGGTAGCAAATGTAACCCTGCTATTCAAGGAAGGAGGGAGAGAGAAAACATCAGTAGTCGGGAAAATGCTGGAATCCATTATTAAATATGGGATAACGGGACACTTAGAAAATCATAATATCGTTAGGCAGAGTCAACATGGTTTTATGAAAGAGAAATCGTGTTTGATAAATCTATTAGAGTTTTTTGAGGATGTAGGGTAGCAGGGTAGATAAAGGGAAACCAGCAGATGTAGTACATTTGGATTTTCAAAAGGCATTCGATAAGGTGCCACACAAAAGGTTGTTGCACAAGATAAGGGCTCATGGGGTTGGGCTAATATATTAGCGTGGATTTAGGATTTGTTAACGGACAGAAAAGAGAGAGTAGGAATAAACGGGTCATTTTCGGGTTGGCAGGCTGTAACTAGCCACAAGGATCAGTGCTTGGGCCTCAGCTATTTACAATCTATATGTATGAATTAGATGAAGGGACCGAGTGTATTGTATCCAAGTTTGCAGATGACACAAAGCTAGATGGGAAAGTAAGCTGTGAGGAGGACGCAAAAAGAGACTGAAAAGGGATACAGGTTATGTGAGTGGGAAAGAAGGTGGCAGATGGAGTATAATGTGGGGAAATGTGATGTTATTCACTTTGGTAGGAAAAATAGAAAGGCAGATTATTTTTTAAATGTGAGAAACTTTTAAATGTTGGTATTCAGATAGATTTGGGTGTCCTTGTACAGAAGTACAGAAAGTTAACATGCTGGTACAGAAAGCAATTAGGAAGGCAAATGGTATGTTGGCCTTTATTGCAATGGGGTTGGAGTACAAGAGTAATTGCTGCAATTGTAAAGGGCTTTGGTGAGTCCAGACCTGGAGTACTGTATAAGTTTTGGTCTCCTTACCAAAGGAAGGATATACTTGCCTTACAGGCAGTGCAACAAAGGTTCACTAGATTAATTCTTGGGATGAGAGGGTTGTCCTATGAGGAGAGGTTGAGTAGAATGGGCCTATACTCTCTTGAGTTTAGAAGAATGAGAGGTGAGCTCATTGAAACATATAAGATTCTGAGGGGGCTTGACAGGGTAGAGGCTAAGAGGTTGTTTCCCCTGGCTGGAGAGTCTAGAACTAGAGGGCATAGTCACAGGATAAGGGGTCGGCCATTTAAGGCTGAGATGAGGAGGCATTTCTTCACTCAGTGTTGTGAATCTTTGGCATTCTGTACCCTAGAAGCCTATGGATGCTGAGTTGTTGATTATATTCCAGGCTGAGATTGATAATTTTTTGGACTCTAGGGGAATCAAAGGATATGGGGATCGGGCGGGAAAGTGGAGTTGAGCTGAAGATCAACCATGATCTTATTGAATGGCGGAGCAGGCTCGAGGGGCTGTACGGCCTACTTCTGCTCCTTTTTCTTATGTTCTTATGTTCTTATGATATACTTGCCATAGAGGTGGTGCAACTAAGGTTCACTAGATTGATTCCTGAGATGAGAGGATTGTCCTATGAGGAGAGATTGAGTAGAATGGGCCTATCGCCTCTGGAGTTTAGAAGAATAAGAGGTAATCTCATTGAAACATATAATATTCTGAGAGGGTCGATGCTGAGATGCTGTTTCCTCTGGCTGAAAAGTCTAGAACTAGGGGGCATAGTCTCAGAATAAGGGGTCGGCCATTTAGGACTGAGATGAGGAGAAATTTCTTCACTCAGAGGATTGTGAATCTTTAGAATTCTCTACCCCAAATGGCTGTGGATGCTCAGTCGTTGAGTATATTCAAGACTGAGATTGATAGATTCTATAGAAAAGAGCTGCAACCTGCTCAATCATTCCTGATAGGTATAACCTCTCAGTTCTGTTATCATCCTAGTAAATCTTTTTTTGCACCTTCTCTAGTGCCTCTATATCCTTTTTATAATATGGAGCCCAGAATTTTGCACTGTACACCAAGTGTGGTCTAACTAAGTTTCTATACAAGTTTAACATAACTTCTCTGCTTTTCAATTCTCTCCATCTACAAATGAACCCCAGTGCTTAGTTTGCTTTTTTAATGGCCTTATTAATCTGTGTCGTTACTTTTAGTGATTTGTGTATCTGTACCCCCTGCTCCTCCACCCCATTTAGACTCTTATTTTCCAAAGAGTATTTGGTCTCCTTATTTTTCCTACCAAAATGTATCATTTCACACTTATCTATATTGAAATTCATTTGCCAATTACATGCCCATTCTGCGAGTTTATTAATGTCTTCCTGTATCTTATCACAATCCTCCTCAGTATTAACTATACCGCCCAATTTGGTGTCGTTCGCAAATTTTGAAATTGTACTTCTGATTCCCGAGTCCAAATTGTTTATGAAACTGGTCCCAGCACCAACCCTTGTGGAACACCACTTCCCACCATTTGCCAGTCTCAATAACTACTGTTAACCCCTACTGTCTGGTTTCTGTTTTGCAGTCAGTTTGCTATCCATTCTGCTACTTGTCCCCTAACTCCACATGCTCTGACCTTAGTCATGAGTCTACTAAGTGGTAACCTATCGGAGGCCTTTTGAAAATCCATGAAATAATGTAGTAGATATTCCATCTACTACATTATCCTTGTCTACCCTTTCTGTTATTATTTCAAAGAATTCAATAAGGTTGGCCAAGCATGTCCTTCCCTTTTGAAATACGTGCTGACTATCCTTTATTATATTTTCAGTTTCTAGATGTTTTTCTATTACATCTTTGAGTAAGGATTCCATTATCTTTCCTACTACCGACATTAAGTTAATTGGTCCATAGTTCCCTGGACTTGTTCTATCTCCCTTTGCAAATATAGGAATCACATTAGCTGTCTGCCAGTCTTCTGGCACTATTCCCTTTTCTAATGAATTTTTATATATATGAAATAGTGCCTCTGCTATCTTTTCCCTAACTTCTTTTAATATGTGCGGAAGCAATCCATCCAGACCAGGGATTTTATCCTCTCCACGTTTGAATAGTTTATCAATAATCTCCCCCCTTTCTATCTTAAATGTCTTTATATCTTTTTTTGATCTCTTCTTCAAATGTTATGCCACCATGTTTGCCTCAGTATTTACCAGGGAGACTAAGTAATTATTTAATATTTCTGCCATTTCATTTTCTTTACCTGTGAGTTTATCGTGTGTATCCATTAGTGACCCTATCCCTATCCTGATTTTTCTTTTGTTATTTATGTGTCTGTGGAATACTTTACTATTTCTCTTTATAATCTTTGATATTTTAATTTAGGAGTTTCTCTTTGCTTTACTAATTGTTTTTTTGACTTTTTTCCTAACCTTTTTGTATTCCCTTTTGTCATCCTCACCTTTGTCTATGTACTTAGTGTATGCCTTTTTCTTTAGTTTCAATTTTGTCCTTATTTCTTTATTCATCCATGATGTATCATCACTGACTAGCTTGTTCTTGCTTTTTAATGGGATATGTTTCTCCTGGACTCTATTGATCACTGTTTTAAATGTTTCCAACTCCTGTTCTATTCCTTCATTTATCACTACATTTTTCCAGTTTATTTTCCCTAGTTCCATTCACATCCCCTTAAAATCAACTTTTTTCCAATTTATCACTTTGGCCTTTGTCTTACTTTTGTCCTTCTCAATCTTTATCTTATACCCTATTATGTTGTGATCGCTATTGCCTAGATGTTCCCCTACGCTTACTTCTCTTACCTGTTCTGGTTCATTTCGCATTACTACATCCAGCAGTGCTTCCTCTCTTGTTGGCTTTTTACATATTGGGTAAGAAAGGAATCTTGCACACATTGTAAAAACTTCATTCCCTGTACTCCTTTACCTACCTCTTCTTGCCAGTTTATTTGGCTATTTAAAATTTCCCATGATTATTATTCTATGCCCTTTACTCATTTCACATATTTCTTCCTCCACCTACTTTCCACTATTAGGTGGTCTGTACTATACCCCAATTAGCGTGATTGATCCCTATCTTTTATTTCAATCCATATGGATTCTCTTTCTATCCCTGTTAGTTATGTCCCTTTTTTCCACTGCCATTGTGTTATCTCTAATTAGTACAGCTACTTCAACCCCCTCCTTCATCCTTCCCTATCCTTTATGTTACAACCTTTTTTTAAATTTGTTCATGGGATGTGGGCGTCGCTGGTGAGGCCGGCATTTATTGCCCATCCCTAAATGCCCTTGAGAAGGTGGTGGTGAGCCGCCTTCTTGAACCGCTGCAGTCCGTGTGGTGAAGGTTCTCCCACAGTGCTGTTAGGATGGGAGTTCCAGGATTTTGACCCAGCGACGATGAAGGAACGGCAATATATTACCAAGTCGGGATGGTGTGTGACTTGGAGGGGAACGTGCAGGTGGTGTTTTTCACATTTACCTGCTGCTCTTGTCCTTCTAGGTGGTAGATGTCACAGGTTTGGGAGGTGCTGTTGAAGAAGCCTTGGCGAGTTGCTGCAGTGCATCCTGTGGATGGTACACACTGCAGCCACAGTGCGCCAGTGGTGTAGGGAATGAATGTTTAGGGTGATGGGTGGGGTGCCAATCAAGCGGGCTGCTTTGTCCTGGATGGTGTTGAGCTTCTTCAGTGTTGTTTGAGCTGCACTCATCCAGGCAAGTGGAAAGTATTCCATCATACTCCTGACTTGTGCCTTGTAGATGGTGGAAAGGCTTTGGGGAGTCAGGAGGTGAGTCATTCACTGCAGAATACCCAGCCTCTGACCTGCTCTCGTAGCCACAGTATTTATATGGCTGGTCCAATTAAGTTCCTCGTCAATGGTGACCCCCAGGATGTTGATGGTGGGGGATTCGGCGATGGTAATGCCATTGAATGTCAAGGGGAGGTGGTTAGACTCTCTCTTGTTGGAGATGGTCATTGCCTTGCACTTGTCTGGCACAAATGTTACTTGCCACTTATCAGCCCAAGCCTGGATGTTGTCCAGGTCTTGCTGCATGCGGACTCGGACTGCTTCATTATTTGAGGGGTTGCGAATGGAACTGAACACTGTGCAATCATCAATGAACATCCCCATTTCTGACCTTATGATGGAAGGAAGGTCATTGATGAAGCAGCTGTAGATGTTTGGGCCTAGGACACTGCCCTGAGGAACTCCTGCAGCAATGCCCTGGGGCTGTGATGATTGGCCTCCAACAACTACCACCATCTTCCTTTGTGCCAGGTATGACTCCAGCCATTGGAGAGTTTTCCCCCTGATTCCCATTGACTTCAATTTTACTAGGGCTCCTTGGTGCCACACTTGGTCAAATGCTGCCTTGATGTCATCTCTGGAATCAGCTCTTTTGTCCATGTTTGGACCAAGCCTGTGATGAGGTCTGGAGCCGAGTGGTCCTGGCGGAACCTAAACTGAGCATCGGTGAGCAAGTTATTGGTGAGTAAGTGCCGCTTGATACCACTGTCGACAACACCTTCCATCACTTTGCTGATGATTGAGAGTAGGCTGATGGGGCAGTAATTGGCCGGATTGGATTTGTCCTGCTTTTTGTGGACAGGACATACCTGGGCAATTTTCCACATTGTCGGGTAGATGCCAGTGTTGTAGCTGTACTGGAACAGCTTGGCTAGAGGCACAGCTAGTTCTGGAGCACAAGTCTTCAGCACTACAGCCGGGATGTTGTCAGGGCCCATAGCCTTTGCTGTATCCAGTGCACTCAGCCGTTTCTTGATATCACGTGGAGTGAATCGAATTGGCTGAAGACTGGCTTCTGTGATGGTGGGGATATCGGGAGGAGGCCGAGATGGATCATCCACTCTGCACTTCTGGCTGAAGATGGTTGCAAACGCTTCAGCCTTGTCTTTTGCACTCACGTGCTGGACTCCGCCATCATTGAGAATGGGAATGTTTGCAGAGCCTCCTCCTCCCATTAGTTGTTTAATTGTCCACCACCATTCACGACTGGATGTGGCAGGACTGCAGAGCTTTGATCTGATCCGTTGGTTGTGGAATCGCTTAGCTCTGTCTATAGCATGTTGCTTCCACTGTTTAGCATGCATGTAGTCCTGAGTTGTAGCTTCACCAGGTTGGCACCTCATTTCTAGGTACGCCTGGTGCAGCTCCTGGCATGCTCTTCTACACTCCTCATTGAACCAGGGTTGATCCCCTGGCTTGTTGGTAATGGTAGAGTGAGGAATATGCTGGGCCATGAGGTTATAGGTTGTGCTGGAATATAATTCTGCTGCTGCTGATGGCCCACAGCGCCTCATGGATGCCCAGTTTTGAGCTGCTAGATCTGTTCTGAATCTATCCCATTTAGCACGGTAATAGTGCCATTCAACACGTTGGATGGTGTCCTCAGTGCGAAGACGGGACTTCGTCTCCACGAGGACTGTGCAGTGGTCACTCCTACCAATACTGTCATGGACAGATGCATTTGCGACAGGTAGATTGGTGAGGACGAGGTCAAGCCCTGCAATATTTAGTTGCCAGTCCTGTTCTTTATGTAGCCATGTTTCAGTTATTCCTACTTCATTTGGTTCCTCGCTACGGATTATTGCCTCCACTTCCCCCGTTTTATTTTGGACACTGTGTACATTGACGCACAGGCAATTTAATTTGTCTTTAATAGTTGTTCCTTTTACTTTAATTTTAACAATACTTTTATACTTCTGTTTAATAACTGTATTTGTTCCTTGACCGGTTATGTTATATTTATTCCTTACCCTGGTCTGACCTTTACACTGATCTCCTGTTTCTTCTATCTTTAGGCTTTTGCTATTGCCAACAGATCCCTCCCGCCACCTTGCTAGTTTAAAGTCTTATCCACCGCTCTATTTATCATTTCTGTTCGGACTCTGGTTCCATTCCAGTTCAGGTGGAGCCCATCCCAGTGGAAAAGCTCCTTCCTGTCCCAGTACTGGTGCCAGTTTCCCATGAAATGGAACCCCTCCTTCCCACACCATTCCTTCAGCCACGCATTCACCTTTCTGATCTGCTTATTCCTATGCCAATTAGCACGTGGCTCGGTTAGCAATTCTGACATTATCACCCATGAGGTCCTGATTTTTAATTTAGTTCCTGGCTTCTGATATTCCCTTAGCAGGACCTCCTCCTTGATCTTCCTTATGTTATTGGTGCCGATATGGACCACGGCAACTGGATCTTCCCCCTCCTTTTTCAAGCTCCTCTCCAGTTGCTCATACAAATCCAACAATTACTAACAAATTTGATATCCATAGGCCTTTGAATGAAAACATTATTTACCAGCTTGAAAGGATTCCTTGGAGTTTAAATCATCCACCCTTTCTATATTAAACTGCTGTATAACCTTTCAATGTCTGCATGACAGCCCTTCTTTTAATACCAGATCGCTATTGGGTAAAGCTCTCATGTTGACCTCCTTCGTCATCTGTATTCTTCAATATTCTCAAGATGGAACTAATTTAAAGATAACTTTTGTCCAACTATGACAATGACCTGTCATTGAATTGTCAGACATAAAGGTAAATTGGACAAGTTTACAGCAATAGCTGCAGTTACCATTTGGCCAATTGCATAACATTTTCTCGGTCCCAATGGGCTTTAACTTGCTGTCAGTAGTCTAAGATAAGGCCGCAAATCATCAGTGACCAGTAACAATCACTGATTAAAAGCAAGAAAAACAAAGATTCGCTGAGTAAGAAGTGGATTTGATGGTAGAAAGGACCATGGTGACAGAGTACAGCGGTCAATCCACCCAAGCCCCAAAATAAATGGGCGACCAGAAAGGGAGTGAATTTGTGGTTAACTGCAATCCCCCAAAATAAAAGTCCGTGGCATGAGGTCAGAAAATGATTCAGAATATAAAGAAGAACAGCAAGGCGATAAGTGGTGCAGGGCAGTGCAGAGAGTAAGGGAGATCTGGATGGGATTCTTACCTTTGTAGTTCTTGCAACATTGCTTCCACGCCCTGTGAAAAATACTTCTAGCATTGACATTCTCTGCCACCTGTTGCCACTGCTGCTGGACTATTTGGCTGGGCATGCTGAGGCCATTTGTGAGGATTAGTACCTTCTTCCTGGCTCCAAAACCCTCGATCAGCACTTCCACAGCACCATCTAAGAACATGGGCGTCCTGGCTATAGTTATCTTTTTCAGAATTGTTAAAGAGACGCTTTGTCAACAGCATTGTAAAAGTGCACTTCCCCTTTAAGAGATGCAGGTTGCCTTTAAATTACAATAACCCCTCAGATTTACTCCCACCACCCCCCCCCCCCCCCACCAACCCCAATGGACGAGCTGCCAATAACAAGCACAATTAGCACTGGCAGTTCACATGAATATTGTAATGAGGCACAAACTCAAAAATGGTTTATGTCTCATGATGATGTGATTGGGTGGGCTTAGCAGACACCCTGCTCAAAACCCTCCCAATTTTGGAGGGAGTTGAAAATCATCCCTCGAATCTTCACACGACTTGTTTTAGTGATGGTTTCTCTATTCCCTGACATTTTTATTTCTTTACCATCAGCCAATGTAACACCAAACATATTGACAAAGTTCAAGTGGTTCACTTCAATTGTTAAACTGATTCTTTTTTTTGGATGATTTCAGCTAGCTTTCAATTAGATGTCTTAAATTGCTACCGGGAGTATTATCGCAGTCATAGAAGAAAAATGTGACGTGTTAACACATTGGCAGTTAATCAGCAGTACCACTCAGTAGAATACTTGGCCCACACTGGCTAACTGACTGAATGGTCATAATTTATGGTTAGGAGAAACAAAAGCTCTTCTAAAATTCACTCATTCCAATGGCTTAGCTAAGGAATCATGAATTTATTTACCGGAGATAAATCAGTTCAAGTGTCAGTTCAAGACTCAAACTCTCAAGCTGAGTTTAGGAGTCAAATGGTCAACTGCTTAAGTTGTCAACACAAATTGATAAATAGAAACTGATCCAACCCATAACTCCAAAAGAACCACCATGTATGCATGATTCTGGATTTCCATGCAAGTGAACCAAATCTCTACAGCTCATAATTACTCATAGCATTACACATTTGTGTATAAGCTAAGAAAAATCTAGTTTAAGAGGAAATATTTTTAACTAGTTTGATCCACACACCTGATATTACATTTATTGATTATCATTCAAATATTGGAACACAGGCTTTTTATTTTCTTCAATGTACAACACAGTTTGCATACAATGGGTCAGATTTTACCAGAGTGGGGCATCTTGCGGTGTGCCCCATTAGTTAAACTTGTTCGTGCATATTTAAAAGGTTTTAACCTTAAAAGTACTGAAAGTGTGAGCTGATAACAGCGCAGTGAGGGCAACAGTGCATCTGTGACCTTGGTGAACAATGGGACAAACAGTGTACCTCTGTAACCAATGAGAAATAAACAGAGGGAGGACTGAGAAGGAGTGTAAATTAGAATGGGTGAATTCAATATCAAATCAGGTACAGAAAGAGAAATAAAGAGAGGGAAAGAAAGATTTGATTAAGTGAGAGAGAAAAAAAAGACAGGAAAAGTAAGAAAAAAAAATGATAAAATTTAAAATTTGACATTTTTATTATCTCCTAAAACAATTCACAACTTGCAGGATTGAGATGTTACACTTATAATTGTTCTCTTTCTGGCAGACAGTAACAATTATCACGTCGTTAAAAGGGTACTTACCCTATTAATTACAAGGCTTAACTTTCTGTGGCGAGTTTAATGGTAAATTAATGTGCAAATGCAGCAACTTCATGAAAATCATGGGGAGGTTAAGCACGTGTTGCCGTTTTTGTGAAGCTAACGGCGGAGCACGCAAATCGTCCAGCAACTTATGGCGATATACAATTCACAGGGTATCCCTTCCTCACTACAAGTTGCTGGCTGATTTAGAACATAAGAACATAAGAACATAAGAAATTGGAGCAGGAGTAGGCCAATCGGCCCCTCGAGCCTGCTCCGCCATTCAATAAGATCATGGCTGATCTGATCCCAACCACAAATCTAAAGAACACAAGAAGTCGGAGCAGGACCCGGCCACATAGCCCCTGGGCCCTCTCCGCCACCCACAGGGCATTGACCGATCCGAACGCCGTTAGCTTTTCAGCACAATGTTTTTGTCACTTAAAACCCATATCTGAGGTAAAAGCAACTATTTACAACATGTTGTAATTATAATACAAAACTGACTAAAATTCCAAACTGACAATATTGCCGAGTAATTGTTAACAAAAGGCTATCAGTTATTTTTTAAGAAAGTTACATGTGGTAACCGCAGTGCTAGAATATGAGATTTCTCAAAGAAATTTAAGTTTTCAAGTCTCAGCCATATTATCCTTGAATGAGATAGAAACAATTAACACTTCAGCACAGAAATTGTACAGATACATCTGTGGTAACTGCCTATCTTGACTGACATTTGGGGGTCGATTTTGGAATGTGCGTGCGTTGGGGGCTGGGGGGGGGCTCTGAAAATCACAGAAATCCCGAGCGGGTTTGGAGCCCGGCTCCAACCCGCAGACTTTCGGGTTTCCCATTGACACGTCTGGGTGCACACGCGCCTCCCGAATGCGAAAGTCCCACTGGCAATTAAAGCCGGCGGTATGATATTTAAGAGACTTATGTACATACTTGAAGTACTTGAAGTACTTAATTGTGTCCACATTAAGGCAGGGGTCCAATTTTGAAACATCCTCAGAGTGTTTCCTGTGCTGTGGAAAACACTCCATGTTCTACCACACGTGTTTCAGCCAGCAGCCATTTGGACATTCAAATGCTTGTTTGACAGATGGGGAGAAAAGGTGAGTTCTAGCTTTTGTTCTTTCACACAAACTTTTGGCTTCGAGGTTTTTGTGTTTTCACTGAATATTCCTACTTTCCACTCACAATTCTTCTGTTCACACATATTTACCAACATTTCGGACCCCTTCAAACTCACACCATCAGGATGGGCGGCACCATGTCTGCATTCACCACTACATCCGAGGATGAGCAACATTACCAGCCTCGCCAGGCACGGCAAGCACTTCCCCCACTTGCAGCGCCACAACACATAGTGCTGCGCCACAGGCACCTGCACAAGAGCACAGAGGGCAACAACAGAGAGAGCGACGTCGCAGGAGGCACTACCCTCACCACAGGGTCTACAGACTGAGGCTCAGCTTCCTGGACCTCTCTGAGGAGCAGTGCAAACAGAGGCTCAGAGTGAGTCTCCAGGTAGTCGCAGACATCTGCAGCCTCCTTCGTGCTGAGCTGCTCCTGGCCGGGCCGAGCGGCATCTCATTAGCCTTCACTGTCAAAGTCACCACTGCCCTCAACTTTTTCGCCTCCGGATCATTCCAGGGTGCCACCGGGGACATCGCCGGGGTCTCTCAGTCGTCTGCACACAAGTGCATAAGGCAGGTTACCAAGGCTTGTTTCACAGGGCCTCGCAGTACGTCAACTTCCCCATGGACCACCTCAGCCAGATGAAGAGGGCAGTGGGATTCCATTCTGTGGCTGGCTTCCCACGGGTGCAGGGTGTAATCGATTGCACCCATATAGCAATACGAACACCTCCACATGAGCCAGGACTGTTCATCAACAGGAAGGACCATCACTCCATCAACATTCGACTCATTTGTGACCACCGCAAAAGATTCCTTCACGTGTGCGACAGATTCCCTGGCAGTTGCCACGACTCCTTCATCCTGAGGGAATTCAACATTCCGTCCCTCTTCCAAGCACTGAACACCCCTAATGGCTGGCTCCTTGGGGACAAGGGATACCCCCTGCACATCTGGCTCATGACACCTGTGAGGAACCCTGTCACCGAGCAACAGCGTTGACATAACGACAGCCACATCACCACCAGGTCTACAATTGAGCATGCTATAGGGCTGCTCGAGATGCGATTTAGGTATTTGATCATTCTGGGGGAACGTTTCAATATGCACCAGATAGAGTAGGATGCATTATAGTAGTGTGTTGTGCCCTGCACAACATGGCACAACAGAGAGGGGTGCCGCTTGAGGAGGCCCCATCCACATCTGCCACCCACTTTAAGGAGGAGAAAGAGGAAGAGGAGGAGCAGGAGGAGGAACCCATGGGCAGAGCAACGGTTCACCTGGCTGCTCGTGAGGCCAGGGAGTCACCAATATGTGAACGGTTCTCCTAACATCAGAAACTGTGAAGAGTCCAGTCGTCACACCACTTGGAAAGAGCAGCGCCCACACCAGGCCACCCTCCCCTCCCTGCACAAAGCAGTCCTGCAACTACACATACACCCACTGTGAAGTGATCCAAAGGGTGGCATCAAGTGTTGCCGTTCATGGCGAAACTCATGAAAGGGCCCTATCGCTAAAGCCAGTCAAGAATGGGCAAGATGTGGCAGTAGTGGTGACAATCGTAACATTTAATTTCACTTTAACAAAAAGCAAACATAAGTGAAAAACATGACAGTCTGTCAAACACCCTTGTGCATACCCTTCATGCTCACAAAACATTCACCTTTCTCTTACCACTACTTCTACGTGGCACATCCCCTGTGGCTGCAGCAGAGGCAGTGGCAGGTTGCTCATGTTCATGCCCTGACTGCTTAGGTGCTTTGGGCCTACGCCCTCTGGGTTTTGGAGCCCATGAGGGCCCCTCCAAAGACTGCTCCACCTGCACCTGTGCAGGAGCAGACTCAGCCACCTGGAGAGGAGACTGCATTGCAGGTACTGGTTGAGGGGGGGCAACGAGTGAGATGTGGGAGCACTTTGAGTGGCGTCCCCTATTCCACGTCCCCTTTCGCCATCATCCCTCCCCTGGGCCAGGTCCATATCACTCCTACCATCCTGCTGGCGAACAGTGTGGTGGACATGTGTGATGTGTTGGAAGGCCACTTCTAAAAAAAAAAGCTTGTTTAAGGCGGTAGAATGTTGTTCACCCTGAGTCCAAACGGCCATTGTCAGGGCCTGAATGGACTCATTTGTGAGCCGTGTTTGAAGCTCAACAGGGGCTAGCCTTCTCTCCTTCGTAGACATTCCCGCAATTACCTGTGACACTATCTCAGAGAGTTGCTCACGTCCCTGTGACACTATCTCAGAGATTCCCTCCTGTACCTGTGCCACCATTCCACTCATGCAGGAGTTGGACTCCTCCATCCTCTGCGCTATTGTGGAGAGTGTGCGTGGCACCTGTTCCAGTACCTTGCGAATGTGCTGCTGTCCCTCGATCATTCTCCTTTTAAAGGATGGGCCCCAGGGTTCAGCATCTGCGTCCAGCTGAGCAGAGCCTGGAGAGGAGTGCACCCACTGATGTGGACTCTCCACAGCTGCCCCTCCCACCAGTGTCTGCTCGTGCTCACTTGTGTTTGGTGAGTCACTCGGTGCCAACCCAACTAACTGAGTACTAGGGCCCACTGAGGTGTGAGTATCTGCACTGGTGGATGCCTGATGTGATGGCAGGTCCTCTGAGGAAACGCCCTCTGCCATCACTGTGGTCGCTGAAGGCCCGTAAGAGAACAGAAGGCAATATTAAGCATCATCACAGATGTCTCATGTTGCGATGAGCATTCTGAGGTGTTGAAAGGCATGTTAACATCTATTCATGTTGTGTGTAATGAACATTAAAGTTGTGTCACCAGACGTTTGTGGGGTGCCAGTCTTGCATCCCTGACGGACAGGCACTCGAGGGTACGGTTGATTTCGAGTGCCTTCTGCTCCGCATCCGTGAGGACCCCTATTTGTTGCGGCCCCCCTCCAGTCTTCGCCCTCTCACATGCATTTTGCGCTCTCTTCTTCTAGAAGGGGAGAAAGTACAGATGTATGAGTGAGTGATGGTGAAGTGGCCAACCGATGAATGCATTGCTCTGGGTGCGGCTGACCGTGAAATAGATGCATCAGAGGGTGAGTATCAGACAGAGCCATCACATTGGATGAGGATTGGGATGAGTGGTAGTGATGGGGTGACTAATGGGGAGGTGAAGAAGTGCAGGTAAGTTGAGGATGAGCCTTAAGTGGGTGTGAGGAGTGATGTGATGGAGTAGTCTTGGCAGCGCAGAATGAGTTTGGTGGAGGGGGGGGGTCGGTGATATGCAGCATGGAATGTAGGCGAATCAGTAAGTGTACTCACTTTGGCTGACCTAGTTAGGTCATTGAAACGCTTCTTGCACTGGATACAGGTGCAGGATATATTGCTGCTGCTGGTGACCTCCTCTGCCACCTCGAGCCAGGCCTTCTTGGTGACAGAGGTAGGCCACTTCCTCCCGTCCGCAGGGTAAAACACATTCCCCCTCCTCCTCACCCCATCCAGTAGCACCTGAAGTGAGGCATCGTTAAACCTCGGAGCAGCCTTGCCCCTCTGCTGCTCCATTGTGGATTGTGGGTCTTTGCTCCAGCAAAAGCCTTTGGAGAAACGGCCCTTTGAATAGAGCTCCTCCAGCTGACAGCCTGTGACGTGGGTGCACAGTCCGCCTGCTGCGCAGCTTTCAGACGGCAAACCCAGAAGCCACGTTAAGTGGCATCAATTCAATTGCGATCATTTTTTATGGTCGGGTTACCCATGCGCCCATTCACCACTCCTGCTGCCATCCCACCTCCATTCTAATATCAGGGCCTTGATCTCTATTTCTTCTGCATGAAAGTTTCGCTAGTGTGAACCTTCTTCTCAGTGGGAGGGTTAGAAATGTTTCTTTGGTTGATCT
This sequence comes from Heptranchias perlo, assembly GCF_035084215.1. Taxonomy (NCBI): domain Eukaryota; kingdom Metazoa; phylum Chordata; class Chondrichthyes; order Hexanchiformes; family Hexanchidae; genus Heptranchias; species Heptranchias perlo. Next base: position 89,405,007 of record NC_090327.1, read on the forward strand.
TGCAAGAAATGCACTTGGACGGCAAAATAAGTTTCCAATAAATATGGATGACAAGTAAGAGGCATCTTCTGTGGAAACAGGGATATGTTCTTGTGCTTATATTAAAACATTTCTTAATTACTCCTTGTAATCTGGCAGAGCTGCATTCACTCACTGGTAGAGACTCCAAACTCAATGATACTATTGTCAAGCTGTTGGTCTAGATTTTTAAAAATTCATTCTTAAAGGTATGGGTGTCACAGGCAAGGCCAGCATTTATTGTCCATTCCTAGTTGTCCTTGTATAGGTGATGGTAAGCCTTCTTGTTGAAGGTACTCCCACAGTGCTGATACGTTGGGAATTCCAAGATTTTTGACGATAAAGGAATGGCACTATATGTCCAAATAAGGATGGAGTGTGACTTGGATGGGATCTTGGAGGTGGTGTTGTTCCCATGGCCTGCCGCCCTTGTCCTTCTAGGTGGTAGAGGTTGCGGGTTTTGGAGGTGCTGTCGAAGAAGCCTTGGCGAGTTGCTGTGCCGCATCCTGTAGCTAGTACATGCTGCAGCCACGGTGTGCTGGTGGTGGATGTTTAAGCTGGTGGATGGGGTGCCAATCCAGCAAACTGCTTTGTCCTGGATGGTGTCGAGCTTCTTGATTGTTATTGCAGGTGCATCCATTCAGGCAAGTAAAGAGTATTCCATCACACTCCTGACTTATGCCTTGTAGGTAGTGGAAAGAGAGATGTTGGGGAGTCAGGAGGTAAGCCACTCACCACAGAATACCCAGCTTTTGACCTGCTTTAGTAGTCATGCCATTATATGACTCATCCAGTTGAGTTTCTGGTCAATGCCAACCCCCAGGATCTTGAAGGCATAGGATTCAGCAATGGTAATGCCATTGACTATCAAGGGGAGGTGGTTGGACTGTCTCTTGTTGAAGATGGCCATTGCCTAGCACTTGTGTGCAGAAATGTTACTTGCCACTTATCAGCCCATGCCTGGATTTTGTTCAGGCCTTGTTGCACGCAGGCATGGACTGCTCCATCATCTGAGGAATTGCAAATGGAGCTGAACATTGTGCAATCATCAGCGACCACTTTTGATCTTATGACAGAGGGAAGGTCATGAAAGAGCTGAAGATAGTTGGGCCTAGCATGCTGCTCTGAGGAACTTCTGCACCGATGACCTGGGGCTGAGATGATTGGCCTTCAACAACCACAACCATCTTCCTTTGTGCTCGGTATGACTCCAGCCACTGGAGAGTTTTCCCCCTGTTTCCCATTGACTTCAATTTTACTAGGGCTCCTTGATGCCACACTCGGTCAAATGCTGCTGTGATCAAGGCAGTCACTCTCACCTCACCTCTGGAATTCAGCTCTTTTTTCCATGTTTGGACTAAGGCTGTAATGAGGTCTGGAGCCAAATGTTCCTGGCCGAACCCAAACTGAGCACCGGTGAGCGGGTTATTGGTGAGTAAATGCTGCTTGTTTGCCCTTTTTTTTGACTCATTCCATCACTTTGCTAATGATTGAGAGTGGCTGATAGGATAGTAATTGGCTGTGTTGGATTTGTTGTGCTTTTTGTGGACAGGACATACCTGGACATTTTTCCACATTGTTGTGTAGATGCCAGTATTGTAGCTGTACTCGAACAGCTTGGTTAGAGGCGCGGCTAGTTCTGGAACTGCAACTGATTCTTGGCAGCATACTTGTTCATGTAGATGTGAGGTGCAACTGTATTCACCAGCCATATAGATATATAATAGAAACATGTCCTCCACTATTCTAGGCAAGTGTCCACACCAACAATCAGGATTGGATATTCAGCTTCAGTTCTGTATCGAGAAGCAAATGGCAGCCACTGAGGGATCTGGATAATTTCTGTGCTAAAGTGCTCAATATTGGTTCCAACCATATATAACATCCATCCAAGGGTAATGTGATTGATGCTTGAAAAGCTAAAGCTCATCAAACTTTTTAAAATCAATTAATTATGAGCTATTGATTAAAAAAAGAGGATAAAAATTTTGGTTAATTTTACCTTTGAAACCTCTGGAATATTGACATCTGATACACCTCAATACGTACACTTTTGCAGAGAAGGACCCAGCCAGGCTCATTTGAGAACTGCACATTAAAGGTAAACTATAAAACGGCAGAAGATGAACAGCTTTCGGTTACAGATGAGAACTGAATGGATTCTGATGAGAACGTAAAACACGTTGAAAGCCAGTGAACAGATTTAATAATGCTGGTTGGAAAGTAGGAATCAGGAGAGAACAAACAGACAACAGGTCCATTATATGGTTGATGAAAGTAGAATGCATCATATGAATAACAATTAGATGCAAAGTCACTGCAGCCATCTATTGTCATCTGGTGGAGCATGCTTGAGGCATTTATACTGGACAGTAATGAAATCTCTGTCATACAGGATCAAAGAAACTTGGCAACTTCGTAAGCATTCCAATAGAATGACTATCATCAATATGATAAGCAGTGTCAAAAAAGCAGTTACAATGGTAAGAAAAATTCACTCCCTTACATACAGAGAAGCGTTTGTCGTAAATACAGCATGTCTATTGTGAAATATATTATTGGAAAGGACTCTGTCGCAGACAAATAAACACCTACATTCATACAAGATGGGTGCCACAATACAAGACCGTTTGAAATAACCACTCCCATAAAATATGAAATATTACCTCAATGCACACATTAGTAACAGATATAATAATGCATCACAATCCTTGAGGACACTGCTCTGATAAATTATTCAACAACTGTCCATGATTGCATCTTTGCAAGCTGTGCAAAATCTTGTTGATCTCACACACCTATTTAAATGGACAGGGAGCCATCTTCTGTTAATTTATTATAGTAAACTTGCATCGAAGTATCCAAAATTTAGATTAACAGTTGACTGTAACAAGGTAAAAATGTAGTTCAGGCTTTTGAAGATGCCCATAAAGTAGAAAGTCAAAACCCTACTGCTTTATAGAACCTTCCATTTAATTTTGGCATTCAAGGTCATCTATGTTTTATACCTTCTACAACTGATCTTGTCCTTGGAAATTTTTATTTTTAACTGCTACCATCAAATGTTGATATTTGTTATTTAGGCTCTAATCTTGCTTGCATTCTGTCAATCTCGTGCTTATCTTCTACAACTGCCATGTTTTATTGACCAGATATGGGCTTATGGCCTGTCACAAAACAGAAATACACCTTTAACACGTTTTCTTCAGGGAATCAGTTGAATGGAGATACCTGCACACACCAACCATCAAGAAAAATCTAGACTTATGAGCATAATGGGAGGTATATCAAAGGAGTATATCAAACTGAGAAGTAAGATAATTGTGCAACAAGGTGAGACTATTTTTTTGAATGTGTTACATAGAACAATAAATACAGCAAGTTAAATAATGACCATGAGGAAAACTGTTGGCTTTATTCCAGTATTAGTAACGCTCCTTTGACAGGGTCCCAGAGGGGACAATAAAATTATAATATAACTGCACTAAGTATGTCTGCTTCATTGGAGCAGGGCTTAGTATTATTAATGGGTTTTGGCAAAATTTCCATTATGAACTGAATTTTCTAAATTACTTTTCTGTTGTATCATTTATCAATGCTTAGATTTTGATGTTTTAGCCATGTGAAGTCTTTGTAGTATTTAATTTGGTATCATACTGTGTTTTTTACCCACTTCAATTCAACATAGATTAGAGTATTCACAAACAAGTGTAACAGGTCCAAAAGAATGATTATAGGAAATAATGTAATGGATATCTTCAAGAATTCTAGCATTGAAAGATATGCAACATTCTTCCTATTATCTATTTTCCATACCAATCAAATATATCACGATCCTCTCGTAACCTGCAAAATCTGATCAGCATTTTTAGATGAATGGCAATTTATGTCTGATTATGCTCCTATGAAGCGCCTTGGGGTGTTTTACTACATTAAAGGCATTATGTAAATGCAAGTTGTTGTTGAGATTGCAATGAATATCAAAAGGATTCTTTTAAGTCATAGTTGATTATAAAAGAAGCATAAATATCAAGTCAATGATGTAATTGTACTGAATGTTATTTCATTTTTCTCAAGGGTCGATTTTAACCCTGCCTGCCTGGTGGCAGTATGGTCACTGCCTTTTTACCACATACCCCTACCAGTCCTGCTGCTTTCCTGTGGCAATCCTATCCTGCTTTTCTGAACAAGCGAGAGGGACACTTGCCAGAAGGCAGCAGGGTCCTTCTTTAAATATTCAGATTGAGCTCCAATAACAGAAAGGTATATATATATAAATTTTTATTAGTTTCCTTGTGGGCCAAGAGGAGCAGGAGTGCCCTGCCGGGACCCAAAAAGAAACCTTGGGCCTCCCCTGCCCCACAGCTTCCTTGCCCCTCCTCCGCCCCCCAACCCCTTACCTGTGTGCCATGGACCATTCCTTTCGGTCCCTGGTGGCTGCCTCCCGCTGCCTGCATTGGCTGTAAATCATTTTGGGATGTTCAAGAAAGGCACTATTGAAATACAAGCTATTTCTTCTTTCTACTTCACAAATGATAAATAACTGAGTTCAAAGCTGTTGCTTATCACCCCAGTGCCAAATTCTCTTCAACCCTCCTTTATCTCTTCCCTAACTCTTTTCTCACAGCTCTATCCAATCTTTCACTGTGAAACTTTCATTTTTTGGAAGGACAAGAAACTCCCACTCCCAGTGATTTGCCTCTCATTGGATTTTCTTGCAATGGCTTCTGCAGAAGAGAGAAGCGGGGTTATATTGGATTAACATTTGTACTGCCTGGTGATTTACCTGGTTGCTGCGTCCAGCCAGTTCGACCTGCACTGTTGAGTGACTGCTCACCAGCAGTGGGCCCAGATATCGCGAGTGGCTCGCACCATTTAAAGGCAGCCTGCACCTCTTAAAGGGGAGGTGCAGTTTGGCTGAAGGAAGTGGTGGAAGTCAATTGGGAATTGAATCTGTGCTGCAATATAGTGCAGCATGGTGATGATGGGAACTCTGGAATTTTTAATGAGCAACAACTGGGCTGCTCAACGATGCGGGACTCTGAGATTTACAAAATATAAGATACAGGTCTGCACGGAGTCTAACGTGTAACTCCTGCATGATCCCTTTAAATAGCGCTGCTGGGGTGCCGCCATGCTGTTTAAGACCTGTTCAGCTGTGCGAGGTTAAGACAGTGCATTAACTGGACCGTTGAGTTCCAAAATCGCATCTGTCCCTTTAAATCAGCTTTGCAAACTGATCTACCGCATATTCTCTCTACTTTACATGCTGCCAGCGTTCGTTATCTGCATGTGCACGAACGTCTTTACCAATATGGCGTCCGGCACATGTCATGCTAGAAATGTGCACGCGTATTCTGGACGCCATTTTGGGTCTTTATGCATAGCACCTACACAACGGGCGCCACACGGCCCAATTTAGAGCCCAGTATCTATAGTTAGAGAGGCCATTTATGTGTCTGTATGATAGCAGAGTGACGATCTTTGCTGACTGAAGTGTGAGTGATTGTTCCTCCAACTATATTCAGAATATTTTCCAGAGATTCTATTTACAAGATAAAAGAGGAATCAAAGCCCTGTAACATATAAATTACGTAAGTGCTGTTCTCAAATGGTGTATAAAGTAGAAGGTTATCTGCTGAAGTACAGCGGGCTGAAGCACAAAGCGCATTGCAAACGGAGTGGATTGTGAAATGAGTGGGAACTTGAGAATTTGGTGAGAGGGGGAATTAGGTGTAGAGAGGGAAGGACAGTAAGCAGAGAGGAGGAGCTCTGAGAGACCCGAAATAAAACGATAGGTTAGTTGGGGTAAGTAAACAGTAAGGAAATCAATAATAATTGAGTATTTAAAGGGAGTTTAGAAAGAAAAGATTTCTAAATATAATGGACGGGTGGCTGAGACTCATTGCCTGCAATTCCTGCACCATGTGGGAATTTCAGGACACTTCATATATCCTGGAGGGCCAGATGTGCAGGAAATGCATCCAGTTGCTCAAGCACAAGCTGAGGGTTTCTGAGCTTGAGGGGCAGCTGGAGTCACTGTTGAGCATAAGGGAGGCCGAAGGTTTCCTGGATCATACGTTCCAGGAGGTGGTCACCCCATAGCCAAGAGAGTTTAAGATAGAAGTGGGTGGCCACCCAAAAGAGTAGGAAGAGGCAGGTAGTGCAGGAATCTCTCAAACCGGTATTCACCAGTGAGGGTGACGACACCTTGAAGGAGTGCAGTCCTGAGCATGGCATCATGGGGCAAAGGACTGCACAGGGGGGGTACAGTGAAGTGTAGAAATGCAGTAGTCATAGGGGATTCGATAGTCAGGGGGATAGACAGGTGTTTCTGTGACCACCGACGTGAGTCCCACATGGTGTGTTACCTACCTGGTGCCAGGATAAAGGACATCATGGAGAGGGTGCAGAACTTTCTGCGGAGGGAAGGGGAACAGCCAGAAGCCATGGTCCATGTGGGTGCCAACAACAGGAGAGAGAAAAGGGATGAGGTACTGCGGCTAGAGTTTCAGGAGCTCGGGAGGAAGTTAAAAAGCAGAACCTCAAAGGTAGTAATCTCTTGAATACTCCCAGTGCCACACGCTAGTGAGTACAGAAATAGGAAGATAAGGCAGCTAGAGACATGGTGCAAGAGGGAGAGCTTCAAATTCTTGGGGCATTGGGACCAGTTCTGGGGCAGGAGGGCCCTGTTCAAGACGACGGGTTGCAACTCAACAGAGCTGGGACCAATGTCCTTGCGGGAAGGTTCACTAGTGCTGTGGGGGAGGGTTTAAATTGGAATCAAAGATTGGCAGGCAAAACTGTATTCGAACAGTAGGTGGCCTTTAAAGAGGGGATGGTTCAGGTACAGTCTAGGTACATTCCCACGAGGGGGAAAGGTAGGGCAAGCAAAGGCAGATCTCCCTGGATGATGAAAGAGATAGAGAGTAAGATGAAGCAGAAAAAGGGAGCGTATGACAGATGTCTGGTTGAGAATACAAGTGAGAACCAGGCTGAATATAGAAAGTACAGAGGAGAAGTGAAAAAGGAAATAAAACGGGCAAAGAGAGAGTATGAGAATAGACTGGCTGCCAAAATAAGAGGGAATCCAAAAGCATTCTATAGGCATATAAATAGTAATCAGCCGTAAGAGGAGGGGTGGGGCCGATTATGCACCAAAAAAGAGATCTGTGCATGGAAGCAGAGAGCATAACTGAGGAACTAAATGAGGGCTTTGCCATGGAAGAAGATGCTGCCAAAGTCACAGTAAAAGACTAAGAGAGAGTACAAGAAAATCTGAGATAGATTTACAGTGCACATGCGTAAATACACAAAGCATTTTAAACAAGGTTGTGGTGATAACGGAGACCTGGCTCAAAAAAGGGCAGGATTGGGTACTAAATATCCCTGAATACAAGGTGTTCAGGAAAGATAGGGAAGGGAAGAAAGGGAGGGGTGGTGGCAGTAATGATTAAGGAGAATATTGCAGTGCTGGAGAGAGAGGATGTCCTGGAGGGGTCAAGGACAGAATCTATTTGGTTAGAGTTAATAAACAATAGAGGTGCCATTAAATTACTGGGTGTATCCTATAGGTCACGAACCAGTGGGAAGGAGATAGAGGAGCAAATTTGCAGGGAAATTACAGAGAGGTGCAAAGGTCATAGAATAGTGGAGATCTTCAACTATCCTAATATAGACTGGGATAGTAATAATATAAGGGGCAAAGAGAGAGAGGAATTTTTGAAGTGTGTTCAGGAGAACTTTCTTGACCAGTACATTCCCAGCCCAATGAGGAAGGAGGCATTGCTGGACTTGGTTCTGGGGAATGAGGTGGGCCAAGTGGAGCAAGTTTCAATGGGGGAACATTTAGGGAACAGCGATCATAGTATCATAAGGTTTAGAATAGTTATGGAAAAGGACAAGGACCACTCTAAAGTAAAACTACTCAATTGGAGGAGGGCCAATTTTTCAATGAGATGAGAACAGATCTGGCCCGGGTAAATTAGAATCAAAGATTGGCAGGCAAAACTGTAATTGAACAATGGGCGCCTTTAAGGAAGAGATAGTACATTTCCACGAAGGAGGAAGGTAGGGTAATTAAAGGCAGAGGTCCCTGAATGACAAAAGAGATAGAGAGTAAGATGAAGCAGAAAAAAGGGGCATATAACAGATGTCAGATTGATAATACAAGTGAGAAACAGGCTGAATATAAAAAGTTCACAGGGGAAGTGAAAAAGGAAATATGAGGGGCAAAGAGAGAGTATGAGAATAGACTGACGGCAAACGTAAAAGGGAATCCAAAAGTCTTCTATAGGCATGTAAACAGGTAGTAAGAGGAGAGGTGGGGCCAATCAGGCACCAAAAAGGAGATCTACTTCTGGAGGCAAAGGGCATGGCCAAGATACTAAACAAGTACTTTGCATCTGTCTTTATCAAGGAAGAAGATGCTGCCAGAGTGTCAGTAAAGGAAGATGTAGTTGAGATACTAGACGGGCTAATAATTGATAAAGAGGTGGTATTAGAAAGGCTAGCTGTACTTAAAGTAGATAAGTCACCCGGTCCGGATGGGATGCATCCTAGGTTGCTGAGGGAAGTAAGGGTGGAAATTGCGGCGGTACTGGCCATAATCTTCCAAACATTCGTAGATACAGGAGTAGTGCCAGAGGACTGGAGAATTGCGAATGTTACACCCTTGTTCAAAGAGGGGTGTAAGGATAAACCCAGCAACTACAGACCAGTCAGTTTAACCTCGATGGTGGGGAAACTTTTAGAAACGATAATCTGGGACAGAATTAGCAGTCACTGGGACAAGTGTGGATTTATTAGGGAAAGTCAGCAGGATTTGTTAAAGGCAAATCATGTTTAACTAAATTGATAGAGTTTTTTGATGAAGTAACAGAGAGGGTCGATGAGGGCAATGCGGTTGATTGGTGTATATGGACTTTCAAAAGGCGTTTGAGAGAATGCCGCATAGTAGGCTTGTCATCAAGATTGAAGCCCATGGAATAAAGGGGGCAGTAGCAACATGGAAACAAAATTGGCTAAGTAACAGGAAGCGGAGAGTAGAGCTGAACGGTTGTTTTTCGGATTGGAGGGAGGTGTACGGTGGTGTTCCCCGGGGGTCGGTACTGGGACCATTGCTTTTCTTGATATGTAGGAATGACTTGGATGACTTGGGTGTACAGGGCACAATTTCCAAATTTTCAGATGACACAAAACTTGGAAGTGTAGTGAATGGTGAGGAGGATAGTGATAGACTTCAAGAGACATAGACAAGCTGGTGGAATGGGCGGACACGTGGCTGATGAAATTTAACGGAGAAAAATGCAAAGTGATACATTTCAGTAGGAAGAACGAAGAGAGGCAATATAAACAAGAGGGCACAATTGTAAAAGGGGTACAGGAACAGAGAGATCTGGGGGTACATGTGCATAAATCGTTGAAAGTGACAGGGCAGTATGAGAAAGCAGTTAAAAAAAGCATACCGGACATTGGGCTTAAAAATAGAGGCATAGAGTACAAAAGCAAGGAAGTCATGATGAATCTTTATAAACACTGGTTTGACCATAACTGGAGTATTGTCTGCAGTCATAGTAACATAGGAACATAGGAACAGGAGTAGGCCATTCAGCCACTCGTGCCTGCTCCGCCATTTGATAAGATCATGGCTGATCTGTGATCTAACTCCATATACCTGCCTTTGGCCCATATCCCTTAATACCTTTGATTGCCAAAAAGCTATCTATCTCAGATTTAAATTTAGCAATTGAGCTAGTATCAATTGCCATTTGTGGAAGAGAGTTCCAAACTTCTACAACCCTTTGTGTGTAGAAATGATTTCTAATCTCACTCCTGAAAGGTCTGGCTCTAATTTTTAGACTGTGCCCCCTACTCCTAAAATCCCCAACTAGCGGAAATAGTTTCTCTCTATCCACCCTATCTGTTCCCCTTAATATCTTAAAAACTTCGATCAGATCACCCCTTAACCTTCTAAACTCGAGAGAATACAACCCCAATTTGTGTAATCTCTCCTCGTAACTTAACCCTTGAAGTCCGGGTATCACTCTAGTGAACCTACGCTGCACTCCCTTCAAGGCTAATATGTCCTTCCGAAGGTGCGGTGCCCAGAACTGCTCACAGTACTCCAGGTGCGGTCTAACCAGGGTTTTGTATAGCTGCAGCATAACTTCTGCCCCCTTGTACTTTAGTCCTCTAGATATAAAGGCCAACATTCCATTTGCCTTCTTGATTATTTTCTGCACCTGTTCGTGACACTTCAATGATCTATGTACCTGAACCCCTAAGTCCCTTTGGACATCCACTGTTTTTTAACTTTTTACCATTAAGAAAGTACCCTGTTCTATCCTTTTTTGATCCAAAGTGGATGACCTCACATTTGTCTACATTGAATTCCATTTGCCACAATTTTGCCCATTCACCTAATCTATCAATATCCCTTTGTAATTTTATGTTTTCATCTACACTGCTTACAATGCCACCAATCTTTGTGTCATCGGCAAACTTAGATTTGAGACTTTCTATGCCTTCATCTAAGTCGTTAATAAATATTGTGAATAATTGAGGCTCCAAGACAGATCCCTGCGGGACTCCACTAGTCACATCCTGCCAATGTGAGTACCTTCCCATTATCCCTACTCTCTGTCGCCTTTCGCTCAGCCAACTTCCTAACCAAGTCTGTACTTTTCCCCCGATTCCATGGGCTTCTATCTTAGCTAACAGTCTCTTATGTAGGACCTTATCAAATGCCTTCTGGAAGTCCATATAAATAACATCCGTTGACATTCCCCTGACCACTACTTTAGTCACCTCTTCAAAAAATTCAATCAGGATTGTAAGGCACAACCTTCCTTTCACAAATCCATGCTGGCTCTCCCTGATTAACTGAAAATTCTTGAGGTGTTCAGTCACCCTATCCTGAATTATAGACTCCAGCATTTTCCCCACAACAGATGTTAGGCTAACTGGTCTATAATTCCCTGGTTTCCCTCTCTCTCCTTTCTTAAAAAGCGGAGTGACATGTGCAATTTTCCAATCTAGAGGGACAGTTCCTGAATCTTGAGAACTTTGAAAGATTATAGTTCGGGCATCTGCAATGTGCTCACCTACTTCCTTTAAAACCCTGGGATTTGTCACTCTTTAGTGCTATTATTTTCTTCATTACTGTTGCTTTACTTATGTTAATTTTATCGAGTCCCTGTCCCCGATTTGAAGGGATTTGCAAAATTTCACATGTTCCCCCCCCCCCCCAACCGAAGATTTATTGGAGTTATTAAAGAAACCCTGGTGTGACTGTGTTTAAAAAAATCCAGGTTCTCTCAAAATGGCTGCGGTCAGGCACATGGCCAAGGGCCGGCAGATTTGAAATTGGATTCTCTAACAGCTTGGCAGGCTCTGTGTTTCAGACAGGTTTCTTTGAACAATGCAGTTGCATTCACGCCCTGAGGCAAGCCATCAACGTTGCCGGCCTACACAATCAAAATTCGAGCAGGAGTAATCCCAAGACTAAAGGTCGCCCATTAAGGAACATTCGGAACAATGGAAAGCAGTTATGGAACAGATCAGTACAGGTACCGGCCATTAATGTAAATGGGCCAAGATCAGGACCCCTTTTGTCTTACGTTTTCAGCCCAAATCGGTTAATGGAGCAAACTGATGAGGCGTGAAATTAACCCATTACCAGGAGGGTATAACTGGGGGCATCCCAGAACCTCTCTCTTTTTTTTCTCTTCGTCTTGGCCCGGTGTCCTGCTTGCCTACTAGCAACCAAGAAGGAAGGCCATCCAGTAAACATCGCAACCACGTGTCGAAGGCAGCAGCAGGACACAGGGGCCAAGCCTTTTTCATCTGTTTCACCGGTGAGCATTATTTTTTTTTCTGGCTGCCACAAGACAACCTAGCTAGGTGTAAGGGTGGGAGTTATAGAATCATAGAATCATAGAATCATAGAAGTTACAACATGGAAACAGGCCCTTCGGCCCAACATGTCCATGTCGCCCAGTTTATACCACTAAGCTAGTCCCAATTGCCTGCACTTGGCCCATATCCCTCGATACCCATCTTCCCCATGTAACTGTCCAAATGCTTTTTAAAAGACAAAATTGTACCCGCCTCTACTACTGCCTCTGGCAGCTCGTTCCAGACACTCACCACCCTTTGAGTGAAAAAATTGCCCCTCTGGATCCTTTTGTATCTCTCCCCTCTCACCTTAAATCTGTGCCCCCTCGTTATAGACTCCCCTACCTTTGGGAAAAGATTTTGACTATCGACCTTATCTATGCCCCTCATTATTTTATAGACTTCTATAAGATCACCCCTTAACCTCCTACTCTCCAGGGAATAAAGTCCCAGTCTGTCTAACCTCTCCCTGTAAGTCAAACCATCAAGTCCCGGTAGCATCCTAGTAAATCTTTTCTGCACTCTTTCTAGTTTAATAATATCCTTTCTATAATAGGGTGACCAGAACTGTACACAGTACTCCAAGTGTGGCCTCACCAATGCCCTGTACAACTTCAACAAGACATCCCAACTCCTGCATTCAATGTTCTGACCAATGAAACCAAGCATGCTGAATGCCTTCTTCACCACCCTATCCACCTGTGACTCCACTTTCAAGGAGCTATGAATCTGTACTCCTAGATCTCTTTGTTCTATAACTCTCCCCAACGCCCTACCATTAACGGAGTAGGTCCTGGCCCGATTCGATCTACCAAAATGCATCACCTCACATTTATCTAAATTAAACTCCATCTGCCATTCATCGGCCCACTGGCCCAATTTATCAAGATCCCGTTGCAATCCTAGATAACCTTCTTCACTGTCCACAATGCCACCAATCTTGGTGTCATCTGCAAACTTACTAACCATGCCTCCTAAATTCTCATCCAAATCATTAATATAAATAACAAATAACAGCGGACCCAGCACCGATCCCTGAGGCACACCGCTGGACACAGGCATCCAGTTTGAAAAACAACCCTCGACAACCACCCTCTGTCTTCTGTCGTCAAGCCAATTTTGTATCCAATTGGCTACCTCACCTTGGATCCCATGAGATTTAACCTTATGTAACAACCTACCATGCGGTACCTTGTCAAATGCTTTGCTGAAGTCCATGTAGACCACGTCTACTGCACAGCCCTCATCTATCTTCTTGGTTACCCCTTCAAAAAACTCAATCAAATTCGTGAGACATGATTTTCCTCTCACAAAACCATGCTGACTGTTCCTAATTAGTCCCTGCCTCTCCAAATGCCTGTAGATTCTGTCCCTCAGAATACCCTCTAACAACTTACCCACTACAGATGTCAGGCTCACTGGTCTGTAGTTCCCAGGCTTTTCCCTGCCGCCCTTCTTAAACAAAGGCACAACATTTGCTACCCTCCAATCTTCAGGCACCTCACCTGTAGCGGTGGATGATTCAAATATCTCTGCTAGGGGACCCGCAATTTCCTCCCTAACCTCCCATAACGTCCTGGGATACATTTCATCAGGTCCCGGAGATTTATCTACCTTGATGCGCGTTAAGACTTCCAGCACCTCCCTCTCTGTAATATGTACACTCCTCAAGACATCACTATTTATTTCCCCAAGTTCCCTAACATCCATGCCTTTCTCAACCGTAAATACCGATGTGAAATATTCATTCAGGATCTCACCCATCTCTTGTGGTTCCGCACTTAGATGACCTTGTTGATCCTTAAGAGGCCCTACTCTCTCCCTAGTTACCCTTTTGCCCTTTATGTATTTGTAGAAGCTCTTTGGATTCACCTTTGCCTGATCTGCCAAAGCAATCTCATGTCCCCTTTTTGCCCTCCTGATTTCTCTCTTAACTCTACTCCGGCAATCTCTATACTCTTCAAGGGATCCACTTGATCCCAGCTGCCTATGCATGTCATATGCCTCCTTCTTATTTTTGACTAGTGCCTCAATCTCCCGAGTCATCCAAGGTTCCCTACTTCTACCAGCCTTGCCCTTCACTTTATAAGGAATGTGCTTACCCTGAACCCTGGTTAACACACTTTTGAAAGCCTCCCACTTACCAGACGTCCCTTTGCCTGCCAACAGACTCTCCCAATCAACTTCTGAAAGTTCCTGTCTAATACCATCAAAATTGGCCTTTCCCCAATTTAGAATTTTAACTTTTGGGCCAGACCTATCCTTCTCCATAGCTATCTTAAAACTAATGGAATTATGATCACTGGTCCCAAAGTGATCCCTCACTAACACTTCTGTCACCTGCCCTTCCTTATTTCCCAAGAGGAGGTCAAGTTTTGCCCCCTCTCTAGTCGGGCCATCCACATACTGAATGAGAAATTCCTCCTGAATACACTCAACAAATTTCTCTCCATCCAAGCCCCTAATGCTATGGCTGTCCCAGTCAATGTTGGGAAAGTTAAAGTCCCCTACTATTACCACCCTATTTTTCTTGCAGCTGTCTGTAATCTCCTTACATATTTGCTCCTCAATTTCCCGTTGACTATTTGGGGGTCTGTAGTACAATCCTATCAAAGTGATCTCTCCCTTCTTATTTTTCAGTTCTACCCATATGGACTCAGTGGGCGAACCCTCGGATATATCCCCTCTCACTACTGCCGTGATGTTCTCCCTAATCAAGAACGCAACTCCCCCTCCTCTCTTACCTCCTGCTCTATCTTTCCTATAGCATCTGTACCCTGGAACATTGAGCTGCCAGTCCTGCCCCTCCCTTAGCCATGTTTCAGTAATAGCTATAACATCCCAGTCCCATGTACCCATCCATGCCCTGAGTTCATCTGCCTTGCCCATCAGACTTCTTGCATTGAAATAAATGCAGTTTAATCTAGACTTCCCTTGGTCTTTGCCCTGCTTTCTCAGACTATCTGTCCGGTCATGTTCTGTACACTCTCCCTTACTGCCTTTTGTTTCTGTCACCACTTTATTTCCCACTGACTTCCTGCATCGGTTCCCATCCCCCTGCCACATTAGTTTAAACCCTCCCCAACAGCACTGGCAAACACTCCCCCTAGGACATTGGTTCCAGTCCTGCCCAGATGCAGACCGTCCAATTTGTACTGGTCCCACCTCCCCCAGAACCGGTTCCAATGGCCCAGGAATTTGAATCCCTCCAGCTTGCACCATCTCTCAAGCCACGTATTCATCTTAGCTATCCTGTCATTCCTACTCTGACTAACCCGTGGCACTGGTAGCAATCCTGAGATTACTACCTTTGAGGTCCTACTCTTTAGTTTAACTCCTAACTCCCTAAATTCAGCTTGTAGGACCTCATCCTGTTTTTTACCTATATCGTTGGTGCCTATATGCACCACGACAACTGGCTGTTCACCCTCCCCCTCCAGAATGTCCTGCAGCCGCTCCGAGACATCCTTGACCCTTGCACCAGGGAGGCAACATACCATCCTGGAGTCTCGGTTGCGTCCGCAGAAACGCCTGTCTGTTCCCCTTACAATCGAGTCCCCTATCACTATAGCTCTGCCACTCTTTTTCCTGCCCTCCTGTGCAGCAGAGCCAGCCACGGTGCCATGAACCTGGCCACTGCCACCTTCCCCTGGTGAGCCATCTCCGCCAACAGTATTGGAGGGAGATGACCGCAGGGGACCCCTGCACTGCCTTCCTACTCTTCCTCTGTCTGTTGGTCACCCATTCACTATCTCCCTCAGTAATTTTTATCTGCGGTGTGACCAACTCACTGAACGTGCTATCCACGACTTTCTCAGCATCGCGGATGCTCCAAAGTGAGTCCATCCGCAGCTCCAGAGCCGTCAAGCGGTCAAACAATAGCTGCAGCTGGACACACTTCCCGCAGGTGAAGGAATCAGGGATACAGGAAGGAGCCCTGAATTCCCACATCCCACAAGAGGAACATGACACGGCGCTGGGATCTCCTGCCATGACTTAACCCTTAAATTAGCTTAAGAACAACTACAATGTCAAGAGAAAAAAAAAGGAAAGAAAAACTACTTACCACTCCCTTTAAGGAGTTTACTCCTTTAAATTGTTCTCAATTTAGAGAATGTTAACTACACTGGGGACCTTGATTCACTAAAAAATAAACGCTACTTCCTATAAGACCTGCAGACCTTCCCTTTCCTTTTACTTCAGTTACTGTAGATAAGGAGAAATACTCACCTGAACCTACTCACCAATCAGGTGCCTCCCCTGTGTCGCGTCCCGATCTGATTCCTGACGTCACTTCGAACTCGGTCGCAGCTCCGCTCGGCTCCTCTCAGCGCTCTGAAATCCCGCCTTTTATCGGACGCTCCCTCCGCTCGGCTCGGCTCCTCTCAGCTGTTCTCAGCGCTCTGAAATCCCGCCTTTTATCGGACGCTCCCTCCGCTCGGCTCGGCTCCTCTCAGCTATTCTCAGCGCTCTGAAATCCCGCCTTTTATCGGACGCTCCCTCCGCTCGGCTCGGCTCCTCTCAGCGCTCTGAAATCCCGCCTTTTATCGGACGCTCCCTCCGCTCGGCTCGGCTCCTCTCAGCTGTTCTCAGCGCTCTGAAATCCCGCCTTTTATCGGACGCTCCCTCCGCTCGGCTCGGCTCCTCTCAGCGCTCTGAAATCCCGCCTTTTATCGGACGCTCCCTCCGCTCGGCTCGGCTCCTCTCAGCTGTTCTCAGCGCTCTGAAATCCCGCCTTTTATCGGACGCTCCCTCCGCTCGGCTCGGCTCCTCTCAGCTGTATTGCTAAAATTGTGATTTTAGAATTTTCCCTCGATGTGTCCGTTTTATCCACCCCGTTAAGTGTAAGACTGTAGTGCATCCATAGCGATTGCTTTTATCTTGTGTATAATACTGTTTACCTTGTAGTTTTAGTTTTCTTATTAATAAACATTGGTTTTCCTTGCACCAATCCACTGGTCTGTTCGTCTGTCCTTATTACCACTTGATAAGTCCTGAGCTCAGAATCAGGAAGGGGAAAGCGATTCGAAACCGCACAGCGGGCAGGGCAGCTCAGGAAAACATAACTGGCTGACGTACGATAAGCCCCGGAAACAAAACCCCTTACAGATTCAATATATGTTTTCTTGGGATTTCCGGCATGCTATCCTCTTTTTCGACTGTAAATATTGATGCAAAGTAATTGTTCAACATGTCCACCATTTCCCCATTGTCAATGACAATATCCCCACTTTCAGTTTTTAAGGGGCCAACAATGCTCCTGACCACCCTCTTTTTCCTAATATAACTATAAAAGTTCTTCGTATTGGTTTTGATATCCCTTGCGAGTTTCTTTTCATACTCTCTTTTTGTAGCCCTTACTATCTGTTTTGTGGCCCTTTGTTGATCTTTGTATCTTTCCCATTCGCCAGGATCTGTGCCATTTTTTGCCTTTTTGTATGCCTTTTCCTTATGTCTTATACTGTCCCTTACCTCTTTAGTTGTCCATGGCTGTTTTTTTTGGCAAGTAGAGTTCTTGCCCCTCAGGGGTATAAACCCGTTCTGTATCACGTTAAATGTTTCTTTAAACATTTCCCACTGATCATCAGTCATTTTATCCATTAACAGATTTGCCCAGTTTACTGTGGACAGTCTCTGTATCATCCCTTTGAAGTCGGCCTTGCCCAAGTCTAGTATCTTAGCAGCTGATTCACTTTTTTCCCTTTCAAACATTACATTGAACTTGATCATGTTATGATCACTATTGGATAGATGTTCACGCACAGTTAAGCCATTAACTAAATCTGGTTCATTACTCATTACTAAATCTAGTATGGCTTGCCCCCTTGTTGCCTCTTGGACATACTGCTGTAGAAAACTATCCCGGACACACTCAAGAAATTCACTACCTTTCTGACAGTTGCTAGTCTGCTTTTCCCAATCTATGTGAAGGTTAAAGTCCCCCATTAAGACCACTATGCCTTTTTTACACGCTTGTCTAATCTCTGCATTTATACAATCTAGCACTTCAGAGCTGCTGCCAGGGCTCCTATATACAACTCCCACTATAGTCTTAGATCCTTTCCTATTTCTCAATTCAACCCATAAGGTCTCTGTTGGCTGCTTACCTCTCATTATATCCCCCTTTATCATTGAAGTGATTTCATCTCTGATCATTAAGGCTACTCCTCCCCCTCTTCTATTTTCCCTATCTCTCCTGTAGACCTTATAACCTGGTATAATTAGTTCACAATCCTGACCATCCTGCAGCCAAGTCTCAGTAATAGCTATCATGTCATACCCTCCAATTTGAATTTGAACCTGTAGTTCATTTAATTTATTCCTTACACTCCATGCATTTGTATATAGAACTCTTAGTTGGGCCACACACCCTATCCTGACCTTCAGCTTTGATGCTGGGTTAATCGCCTTACGACTTCTAGTTTTTATTTTATCTGTTGTGCCTAAAGTACACTTTCTTTCCGCTGCTCTACGCATTTCCCTTTCACTTGTTCTTGAACAACTGTTTGTACTATTTGTATTGTAGATTTCCCCTGGGTCTTCCCCTCTCTTGCTGCTCTCAACTTTATTCCCTTCTGACTCCCCGCTCAGGTTCCCATCCCCCTGCCACTCTAGTTTAAACCTTCCCCAACAGCACGAGCAAACACCCCCGCAAGGACATTGGTCCCGGTCCTGCTCGGGTGTAACCCGTCATGCTTGTACAGGTCCCACCTTCCCCAGAACCGGTCCCAATGTCCCAGGAATCTAAATCCCTCCCTCCTACACCATCCCTGCAGCCACGCATTCATCCTGTCTATTCTCCTGTTCCTATACTCACTAGCACATGGCACTGGTAGTTATCCAGAGATCACTACCTTTGAAGTCCTGCTTTTTAATTTACTCTCAGCAGTTCACACTGTCCTGCCACACACCGTGCTGTTGCACTGACAGGCCCCTGCATTTCTACAGTTTGTGACTCAGATGAGTCAGGCCTACCCCACCTTCAGGTACCAGTTTAATCTAGCTAACCAATTAACTTACTACAGCAGCTCTCTCTGCTGAAGCCTGACAGAAACTTAAAAATTTAAACTTTAAAATTGAACTTAAACATTTGATAACAATTGAACTTAAACAGTTGAAAGCAATATACACTAGATTTTAAAGAGATTAACCCTTTAGGAAAGATGTGAAGGCCTTAGAGAGGGTGCAGATAAGATTTACTAGAATGATTCCAGGGATGAGGGGCTTTAGTTACGTAAATAGACTGGAGAAGCTGGGGTTGTTCTCCTTGGAACAAAGAAAGTTGAGAGGAGATTTGATAGAGGTATTCAAAATCATGAAGGGTCTAGACAGAATAGATAGAGAGAAACTGTTCCCATTGGCGGAAGGGTCAAGAACCAGAGGGCATAGATTTAAGGTGATTGGCAAAAGAAACAAAGGTGACATGAGGAAAAACTTTTTTACACAGCGAGTGGTTAGGATCTGGAATGCATTGCCTGAGGGGGTGGTGGAGGCAGATTCAATTGTGGTTTTCAAAAGGGAACTGGATAAGTACTTGAAAGGAAAAATTGCAGGACTACGGCGATAAGGCGGGGGAGTGGAACTAGCTGGATTGCTCTTGCAGAGAGCTGGCACAGACTCGATGGGCCAAATGGCCTCCTTCGTGCTGTAACCTTTCTATGATTCTATGATTCTTTGATAAAAGTGGAGGTTGCTGCGATACTAAATGGGCTGAAAATTGAAAAAGAGGAGGTACTCGAAAGGCTAGCTGTACTTAAAGTAGATAAGTCACCCGGTCCGGATAGGATGCGTCCTAGTTTGCTGAGAGAAGTAAGGATGGAAATTGCAGAGGTATTGGCCATAATCTTCTAATCTTCCTTTGATTCGGGGGTGTTGCCAGAGGACTGGAGAATTGCAAATATTACACCCTTGTTCAAAAAAGGGTGTAAGGGTAAACTCGGCAAATACAGGCCAGTCAGTTTAACCTCTTTGGAGGGGAAGCTTTTGGAAAGGATAATTCGGGACAAAATTAATAGTCGCTAGGACAAATGTGGATTAATAAAGGAAAGCCAGCACGGATTTTTTACAGGTGAATCGTGTTTAACTAACATGATTGAGTTTTTTGACGAGATAACAGAGAGGGTAGGTGAGGGCAATGCAGCTGATGTTGTGTTATGGACTTTCAAATGGTGTTTGATAAAGTGCCTATTTGATAATCGGCTTGTCAGCAAATTTGAAGCCCATGGAACAAAAGGGGCAGTGGCAGCATGGATACGAAATTGGCTAAGTGATAGGAAACAGAGAGTAGTGGTGAACATTTGTTTTTCGGACTGGAGGGAGGTATACAGTGGTGTTCCTCAGGGGTTGGCACTAGGACCAGTCCTTTTTTTGATATATATTAATGACTTGGACCTGGGTGTCAGGGCACATTTTCAAAATTTGCAGATGACACAAAACTTGGAAGTGTAGTAAACAGTGCGGAGGATAGTAATAGACTTCAAGAGGACATGGACAGGCTGGTGGAATGGGCAAACACGTGGCAAGTGAAATTTAACGCAGTGAAATGTGAAGTGATACATTTTGGCAAGAAGAATGAGGAGAGGCAATATAAACTAAATGGTACATTTCTAAACAGGGTGCAGGAACAGAGAGACCTGGGGGTATATGTGCACAAATCTTTGAAGGTGGTCGGACAGGTTGAGAAAGCTGTTTAAAAAAGCACACAGGATCCTGGGCTTTATAAGTAGAGGCATAGGGCTCAATTTTAAAACGGAGCTGGGAAGGGGGCAGGGGAGGTCAAATTGAGGTTGAGAAACCCATTAGTACGAGTTTCCCGGACGTCCTTACGATTTTGACTTAAGGACGTCTTTCATTTATTTTTTTGTCGGTTTCCCGTCCGACTGACTGGCTGATTGACAGGCTAGTCTCAGTCAGATGGGAGGCCAGCCAGGGAGAGGACATGTTCAGTTAAGTCTTCAGCTAAGTCTTTGTTTGCATGGATTGGGGGGGGGGGGAGGGGCATGGGGGCATGGGTTGGCATGGGTGGGCACAGGTGGGCATGGGTTGGCATGGGGGTCGTGAGTCATGAGGGATGGGATGGGGTCAATCACAGGGCGGGTGTTGGGACCGGGAGTCATCGCGGGGGTCCGCGATCATTGGGGCAGGGTCGGGGGTCGGGGGATCGGAGGATTGGAGTGGGGAGGAAGGATTGGGTTCGGGGGTGTGAGGATTGGGGTGGAGGGGAGGATCATGTCGGGGGTCGGAGTCGGGGGGGGGGAATCGGGATCGGGGGATCGGAGTCGGGATCCGGGGATCTGCCATCGGGGCTTGGGGGTCCGCAATTGTTTGGGGGGTCGGTGCAGGTAGCCTTTTGGGCCTGGGGGAAGCACTCATACTCCACCGAGGCCACAAGCTGTGCCTTTCTAAGCACTTACCTGTTAGTCTTGGGCATTCACGCCTCCATTCACGAGGCGTAAAATAGAAGGCCCGGGAATCCCGGCCTCCCGGGGTTGAAATCGGGAATTGTAGAAAAATGGAGGCCTGAAGCCTCCTGGACAGGTTTTAAGGCCTGACCCGCCTCCTGGGAGCAGATTGGTCGCCCGCCTCTCATCCCACCCTGGTGATAACCGGAAATGGGCGGATTGGAGGTGGGTTGGGGGCAGGTCTGAAATGGTGGCAATTTTCAATGTCCCCCCACCCCCAACTCACCCGTTTTTTACTTTGAAAATTGAGCCGATAGAGTACAAAAGCAAGGAAGTTATGTTGAATCTTGACAGTGTTCCTTTTTAAAAAATTGAGTGCATTGGAAAGTGTTCCACGTCAATTGGCTACAGTCAGTTGGAGTGGATGAGGAAAGAAAGAGGTTTAGAGCTGGTGAGAGGAGTTTGAATATCAATTTGATCTATCACAAACAGGATAGTTATGAAGATTTTAGTATTGAAGTATTTTGAGCTGAGGATGACTTTGCAATGGTGTTAAGTTGATGATAAAACACTGGTTCGGCCACAACTGGAGTATTGTGTCCAATTCTGAGCACCACACTTTATGAAGGATGTGAAGGCCTTAGAGAGGGTGCAGAAAAGTTTTACTAGAATGGTTCCAGGGTTGAGGGACTTCAATTATGTGGATAGACTGAAGAAGCTGGGGTTCTTCTCTTTAGAGCAGAGAAGGTTGAGAGGAGATTTGATCGAAGTGTTCAAAATCATGAAGGGTTTAGATAATGTAAATAAAGAGACACTGTTCCCATTGGAGGAAGGGTTGAGAACCAGAGGATTCAGATTTAAGGTGATTGGCAAAAGAACCAAAGGCGACATGAGGAAAAACTTTTTATGCAGCGAGTAGTTATGATCTGGAATGTGCTGCCTGAAAGGGTGGTGGAGGCTTATGAAAAGAAATTGGATAAGTACTTGAAGGGAAAAAATTTGTAGGGCTACAAGGAAAGAGCAGGGGAGTGAGACTAACTGGATTGCTCTTATAAAGACCAGGCACAGGCTCGATGGGCCGAATGGCCTTCTTCTGTGCTGTAACCATTCTATGATTCCAAATATATTTGTCTGCAGTTTGGCAGTACTCTTTAATCTGCAATCTTTAGAGTTGTGGAGCTCATCCCCTTTCTCAGTAGGGTATCTGTCAATGTCTTAACCTCACCGATCATTAAAGAATTGTTTATCTGGAAGGAAATTAGGAGAGCAAAGAGAGGGCATAAAAAAATATTAGCAGGTAAATTCAAAGAAAACCCAAAGATGTTTTATAAATACATTAAGAGCAAAAGGATAACTAAGGAAAGAGTAGGGCCTATTAGAGATGAAAAAGGTAAACTTCCGCCTGGGTATGGTTCTTAATGAACACTTTGCATCTGTCTTCACAAAGGAGAGGGATGATGTAGGGATTGAAGTTAAGGAGGAGGAGTGTGAAATATTGGATGGGATAAATGTAATAAGAGAGGAAGTATTAAGGGGATTAGCAGCTTTGAAAGTGGATAAATCACCAGGGCTGGATGAAATGTATCCCAGGCCGTTAAAAGAAGCCAGGGAGGAAATAGCGGAGGCTTTAACAATCATTTTCCAAACTTCACTGGATACAGGTGTAGTGCCGGAGGTTGGAGGACTGCTAACGTTGTACCGTTGTTTAAAAAGGGAGTGAAGGATAGACCGAATAATTACAGGCCAGTCAGCCTAACCTCGGTGGTGGGCAAATTATTGGAATCAATTCTGAGGGACAGGATAAACCGTCACTTAGAAAGGTACGGACTAATCAAGGACAGTCAGCACGGATTTGTTAAGGGGAGGTCGTGTCTGACTAACTTTTTGAATTTTTCGAGTAGGTGACAAGGAGGATCGATGAGGGTAGCGTAAATGATGTAGTCTACATGGATTTTAGCAAGGCTCTTGACAAGGTCAAACGTGGCAGATTGGTCAAAAAAGTAAAGGCCCATTGGATCCAAAATTGGCTCAGGGGCAGGAAGCAAAGGGTAATGGTCAACGGGCATTTTTGCTACTGGAAGGCTGTTTCCAGTGGGGTGCCGCAAGGCTCGGTACTAGGTCCTTTGCTTTTTGTAGTATACATTAACAATTTGGACTTAAACATGGGGGCATGATTAAGAAATTTGCGGATGACACAAAGATAGGCCATGTGGTTGATACTGAGGAGGAAAGCTGTAGACTGCAGGAAGTTATCAATGGACTGGTCAGATGGGCAGAAAAGTGGCAAATGGAGTTCAATCCGGAGAAGTGTGAGGTAATGCATTTGGGGAGAGCAAACAAGACAAGGGAATACACAATAAATGGGAGGATACTGAGAGGTGTAGAGGAAGTGAGGGACCTTGGAGTGCATGTCCACAGATCCCTGAAGGTAGCAGGACAGGTAGATAAGGGGTTAAGAAGGCATATGGAATGCTTTCCTTTATTAGAATATAAAAGCAGGGATGTTATGTTGGAACTGTATGAAACACTAGTTAGGCCACAGCTTGAGTACTGCGCACAGTTCTGGTCACCACATTACAGGAAGGGTGTCATTGCATTGGAGAGGGTGCAGAGGAGATTTATGACAATGTTGCCAGGACTGGAGAATTTTAGCTATGATGACAGATTGGAAAGGCTGGGGTTGTTTTCCTTGGAACAGAGGAGGCTGAGGGGTGATTTGATTGAGGTGTACAAAATTATGAGGGGCCTAGATAGAGTGGATAGGACAGACTTATTTCCCTTAGCAGAGAGGTCAATAACCAGGGGGCATAGATTTAAAGTGATTGGTAGAAGGATTAGAGCGGAAATGAGGAAAACTTTTTTCACCCAGAGGGTGGTGGGGGTCTGGAACTCACTGCCTGAGAGGGTGGTAGAGGCAGAAACCCTCAACTCATTTAAGAAATACCTGGATGTGCACCAGAAGAGCCATGACCTGCAGGGCTACGGACCAAATGCGGGCAAGTGGGATTAGGTTGGGTGGCTCGTTTCTCAGCCGGCGCAGACAAGATGGAACGAATGGCCTCCTTCTGTGCCGTAAATTTTCTATGATTCTATGTATCAGCTATTCTAAAGCATTTGGCTCCCCTGCTATCAGTGAAGTCGAAGAGAAATTTCAAAGTAAGTAAGAAACCTTCTCTTACAGGCGCCATGCACCCGTTGATTTGGATGTGTTGTCTGTAGAGCTATGTTTGGTATCATTCCACTTGTAAACATCTTGTTCATGTCTATTAACGCGAGAATAACATTCAGAATTTCTGTTATCTCCTGCCAAGGAAAATTTGGAATTTTTGAGAGTCTTGCATTTATTTTTTGAGTACTTCCTCAATGATGATTTTTTAAAAATATAATATTCTCTTTCAGTTCCCTCCTCTCCTTAAGGTGCCGAGTTATGCTGAGCTCCAGGAGCCCACCCAAGTGATCATTTTTCATGTCTGAGCCTGAACAGTGAGTGTTGGCAGGCTAGTTAACTTGGGGAAGAGGCAGCCAAGCCTGATGCTACTCTCAATCTGCTGCCCACACTAATGCATTTTCCAGCACAATCGCTGGATAGTGATTAGAAAGGATTTCTGTCTGATTTTTCTGTCCTTTTTCTGATAACACTGAAGCTAACTGAAGTGTCCCTATTACCCCAGTGGCAATCAGCTACATCAGCACCATTCAGGGATCAAACTTGGGGCTTTCCTGGTCTGTACAGTTAAGCGTCATATTCTCTGGTGCATGTACCCATTGAGACACCTGGAGCGCCTATCCATGATAAAACCACTTTCCTATTGTGAGTTCTTTCCTTTATGAAGCTCATGTGGTTTCAACCATCATGACATATTCTTATGGCACAGATGTTTTTGCATGTGTCACTAAGATATATTTCTCTTGGATTTGCATGTCATGTGAGACTAGCAGCGCAAATGTAGTTTGTATCACAGAAATAGCATCTTATACCATGGCACAGTATAGCTATGTGATAATATATGTCATAGTACATGTCCTATCCTTTCTATCACCAAGACTGTCTACTTCCACCTCCGTAAAATGGCCCATCTCCAGGCCTGCCTCAGAGCATCTGCTGCTGAAACCCTCATCCATGCCTTTGTTACCACTAGATTCGACTATTCCAATGCTCTCCTAGTCAGCCTCCCACCTTGCACCCTCTGGAAACTTGAGCTGATCCAAAATTCTTTTGCCGATATCCTAACTCACATCAAGTCTCGCTCACCCATCACTACTGTGCTTGCTGATCGACATTGGCTCCCAGTCCGGCGACACCTTGATTTTAAAATTCCCAATCTTGCTTTCAAATCCCTCTATGGCCTCATCCCTCCCTTCTCTGTAGCCTCTTCTAGCCCTACAACCTTCCGAGATCTGTGCGCTCCTCCAAATCTGGCCCCTTGCTTATTCTGATTTTCTTCGCTCCACCATTGGCAGCCGTGCCTTCAGCTGCCTAGGCCCTAAGCTCTGGAATTCCCTCCCTAAACCTCTCCACCTCTCTCTCCTCCTTTAAGACGCTCCTTAAACCTACCACTTTGACCAAGATTTTGTCCTAATATATCCTTACATGGCTCAGTGTCAATTTTTTTTGATAATGCTCCAATAAAGCGCCATGGGATGTTTAACTATGTAAAAGGCACTCTATAAATACAAGTTGTGTTATAGTATAACAAGCAATTATAATCAAATCTAAGTTATTACATCTCATTGGTAATATTCTTGCAAAGGCTTAAATTTGCGATACAATCGATATTCTTTGTAAAAGATATTTTGCCCTGTGTGCTATTTAATGCATGGATTAGCCATGTTCTTTCGCTGCTTCTGAGTCAAAGAGGAAGACTGGTTCCAAGTATATAAGAATCATTGAGTTGACTTGAACAGTTTTGTGGACACACAGTTATGAGTCTAGCATAATTGATCTTATGCCAACTTGGACATAAGATAAAAATGCCACAGGATGGCAATAATTTTAAAAGCTGCCTTTGTCCATGTCATTGTGGCTTGTCTCAAGATATGAAAATTGTTTTTTTTTTACTTCATGTCAAACACATTGCAGAACATTTCAAGAAATCATAAAGAAATTGTCATGGACAGAGAAATACTGTTCTCTATGTGTCTGAATCTTTGTGTGTTAACAAGACCCCAAGTTTTATCCTGAGTTGTTATGATCTGGAATGCACTATCTGAAAGGGCGGTGGAAGCAGATTCAATAGCAACTTTCAAAAGGGAATTGGATAAATATTTGTAAAGGAAAAATTTGCAGGGCTATGAGGAAAGAAAGGGGTGTGGGACTAATTGGATAGCTCTTTCAAAGAGACGGCACAGTGTGGGGTTTAAAAACCCCTTGAACAAAAAACATTGGACAGGATTCCTTTTAAAAACATTACATTTGAAAAACTGCAAACTGTAATGTAGACAGAATTGGTTTAAAAGCAAATCCTGTCTTTTGGAAACACGAGCTTTCATCACAGTAGGAGGTAGTGTAAGGAAAGGAGATTGCTGTGATTTACAAGGTAACATGTTGACTGTGAGAAGTATACATCAAAGATTAT
Organism: Heptranchias perlo; assembly: GCF_035084215.1. Taxonomy (NCBI): domain Eukaryota; kingdom Metazoa; phylum Chordata; class Chondrichthyes; order Hexanchiformes; family Hexanchidae; genus Heptranchias; species Heptranchias perlo. The sequence continues at coordinate 89,431,900 of NC_090327.1, forward strand.
TTACAACAAAGTTATGGTTTGGGAAAGCAATTACAAAAAGTTTGAACCAAGCCTGCAAATATAAAAACATTGAAAAAGCTTTCAGAAGATTCTAATAGGTTTTTGGCTTGTAAACATGACTGATAAGAAAGGGATAAGTACTACATGAAACAAGAAATTAAGGCCATAAATAGGATTTGAAGAAAGCTGCACACAGAATTGAAGACAAGACAGTTATAAAACCTAGACTGTGTATGGAGAAAAAGGGGCCACGTACTTTGATCTCTGAATGGAAGTTCATAAAGAGAGATAATATAAAGGGGCCTCTTACATTCCATGGTTGGAGCACATGGTGTTTCCTACATCAAAGAACCAGAGTCCTAGTAACAAATAGAGCGATTGGACAAAAAGAAAGACACATTCTCCCAAACCTAAATCTCATTAGTCCAAAACAATATAAAAAGAAGACAAAATCACTTTCTTTCTCTCTCTGTGGTCAAAGGAGTGAGCTTGGAAGAAAGCTTCGCTTACAACAAGGATGTCTGGAACAAAGACAAAGACAAAGATCTCGAGGCACAAGAAGCTGATCACTTCTGAGCTGCCTTGATGAGTAAAATCCTTGGTTTAAAGGTTGTATATATTACATGATTTGCCTGATATGTGTTTGAATTGTTAAGTCATTAAATAATAATGTTGTGAATTATTAAATGTATAACAGGATTTTATAAAGGAAAGTCATATATATGGTAGGACAGAAGATTGGGAAGTCTTCAAAAGACAGCAAAAAGTAACTAAAGGATTGATTAAGAAAGGGAAGGTAGATTATGAAAATAAATTAGCAAAAAATATAAAAACAGATAGCAAGAGATTCTATAGTTATATAAAAAGAAAAAGGGTGGCCAAGGCAAACGTAGGTCCCTTAGAGGATGAGACCAGGAAATTAATGGTGGGAAACATGGAGACGGCAAAAATGCTGAACAAATATTTTGTTTCAGTCTTTAAGGTAGAGGACACTAAGAATATCCCAACACTGGACAAACAGGGGGCTTGAGTGTGGGAGGAGCTAAATACGATTAAAATCACTAAGGAATTGGTACTCAGTAAATTAATGGGACTCAGGGCGGATAAATCCCCTGGACCTGATGGCTTACATCCTAGGGTCTTGAGGGAAGTGGCAGTAGGGATTGTGGATGCTTTGGTAATAATTTTCCAAAATTCTCTGGACTCGGCAAAGGTCCCGGCAGATTGGAAAACTGCTAATGTAACACCCTTATTTAAAAAGGGTAGTAGGCAGAAGGCTGGAAATTATAGACCAGTTAGCCTAACATCTGTGGTGGGTAAAATTTTGGAGTCTATTATTAAGGAGACAGTAGCGGAACATTTGGATAAACATAATTTAAAAGGACAAAGTCAGCATGGCTTTACGAAGGGGAAGTCATGTCTGACAAATTTGCTTGAGTTCTTTGAGGATATAACGTACAGGGTGGATAAAGGGGAACCAGTGGACGTAGTGTATTTGGACTTCCAGAAGGCATTCGACAAGGTGCCACATAAAAGATTATTGCTCAAGATAAAGAATCACTGGATTGGGGGTAATATTCTGGCATGGGTGGAGGATTGGTTATCTAACAGGAAGCAGAGAGTTGGGATAAATGGTTCATTCTCGGACTGGCAACCAGTAGCCAGTGGTGTTCCGCAGGGGTTGGTGCTGGGTCCCCAACTCTTTACAATCTATATTAACGATTTGGAGGAGGGGACCAAATGTAACATATCAAAGTTTGCAGATGATACAAAATGGGAGGGAAAGTAGAGAGTGAGGAGGACATAAAAAACCTACAGGGGGATATAGACAGGCTGGGTGAGTGGGCGGAGATTTGGCAGTTGCAATACAATATTGGAAAATGTGAGGTTATGCACTTTGGCAGGAAAAATCAGAGAGCAAGTTATTATCTTAATGGCAAGAAACTGGAAAGTACTACAGTACAAAGGGATCTGGGGGTCCTAGTGCAAGAAAATCAAAAAGTTAGTATGCAGGTGCAGCAGGTGATCAAGAAGGCCAACGGAATGTTGGCTTTTATTGCTCGGGGGATAGAATATAAAAACAGGGAGGTATTGCTGCAGTTATATAAGGTATTGGTGAGACCGCACCTGGAATACTGCATACAGTTTTGGTCTCCATACTTAAGAAAATGATGTGGAGATGCCGGTGATGGACTGGGGTTGACAATTGTAAACAATTTTACAACACCAAGTTATAGTCCAGCAATTTTATTTTAAATTCACAAGCTTTCGGAGGCTTCCTCCTTCGTCAGGTAAATGTTCAGGAGCTCCTTGAAGCCTACGCATTTATACATCACAGAACAATACATGGTGTTTACAGACTGCCCCTGCAACTGCCTGTTGCCAAGGCAATCACCGTGTTCAGACAGAGAGGTGTCACCTGCAGAACCCCCGAATACACATTCAACAAAAAAACAAACAGGAAAAAAAAACAACAAAAAAAAAAAAAAACAGAGAGAGGCAGAAACATCCGGAAGGCAGAGAAAGCCAGCAAATGACCCATTATATTAAAAACAGATAACATTTGTTCGCTGGTGGGGTAACGTGTAGCGTGACATGAACCCAAGATCCCGGTTGAGGCCGTCCTCATGGGTGCGGAACTTGGCTATCAATTTCTGCTCGACGATTTTGCGTTGTCGTGTGTCTCGAAGGCCGCCTTGGAGTACGCTTACCCGAAGGTCGGTGGATGAATGTCCATGACTGCTGAAGTGTTCCCCGACTGGGAGGGAACCCTCCTGTTTGGCGATTGTTGCGCGGTGTCCGTTCATCCGTTGTCGCAGCGTCTGCATGGTCTCGCCAATGTACCATGCTCTGGGGCATCCTTTCCTGCAAGAAAAGACATACTTGCTCTTGAGGCAGTACAAAGAAGATTCACTCGGTTAATCCCGGGGATGAGGGGGCGGACATATGAGGAGAGGTTGAGAAGATTGGGACTCTACTCATTGGAGTTCAGAAGAATGAGAGGCGATCTTATTGAAACATATAAGATTGTGAAGGGGCTTGATCGGGTGGATGCGGTGAGGATGTTCCCAAGGATTGGTGAAACTAGAACTAGGGGGCATAATCTTAGAATAAGGGGCTGCTCTTTTAAAACTGAGATGAGGAGAAACTTCTTCACTCAGAGGGTAGTAGGTCTGTGGAATTTGCTGCCCCAGGAAGCTGTGGAGGCTACATCATTAAATAAATCTAAAACAGAAATAGACAGTTTCCTAGAAGTAAAGGGAATTAGGGGTTACGGGGAGCGGGCAGGAAATCGGACATGAATTTAGATTTGAGGTTAGGATCAGATCAGCCATGATCTTATTGAATGGCGGAGCAGGCTCGAAGGGCCGATTGGCCTACTCCTGCTCCTATTTCTTATGTTCTTATGTTCTTATGTTTGATTTTGCTTCATGAATGCTCGTATGGATTATAACATCATTAAATAATTACTTTTGATTAATTAAACTACCATGAATGAGGGTGACTTTCTCTGCTTTTGACTGTTCACCCAGGTTCAACAATCACAGGAAGTCAGTTTTCCCTACGTAATTGGCACCCCCAGATGGGACCTAACATAGTCAGACAAAGAAAGTGAAGTATTGTGTCCTAGCAGAAAAGTAAAATGCTGCGTCCAACATCCAGGCAGAAATAGAGTATTTCTGGAAAGAGGCCTAGGAATGTATTCTAAAAATGGAAGCGGCAATTCAAAATTACATAGCAAAGAAGTTACCGCGGAATGAGGAATGGTTCCAAGTGGAGGACCATCAGTCAGACCCCTTCGAAGCATACGATGAGAGGTGGGCATGTATGATGAAAGAGTGGCCGAAATTCAAAAAACAGGCTAAAGCCGAATGGCTACTTGCCTTCAGTAAACAACAAGAAAGTGATGAGAAGGAAAAGCAAGGGTTAGAAATAGAAGTATCTGATCTAAAGCAGAAATTGGAAGAGGTAAAGAAACAGTTAGGAACGACACTTGATAATTGGAAACAGGAGGGACAGAATAGTGAATAACTTATCCATACTTTAGAGGGCCACGTAGATTACTTTCAAACTCAGGCGGTAGTTAAAGAAAATGATTTGACCCAAAGTCAAGCAACTCAAAATGAATTATTAGAGTGATTAACAAAAGTAGCACTGCAGTTGGACGACCGAAAGCAGCCAGGCGAATACAGATGAGTGCCAACAAAGAAAGCCATAGAGGACCAGAAATATCCCATTCCCATTGTAAACATAAGATAGCTGAATTAAAAAAAGCCCTGCAAGTAAAACAAGGAATTATCTAGATCATGAAAGGAGATGGTAGTGATAGTGAGTTGGACGAACAAGAGTGGGACAATTTAAACAGAGATGCTACTGAATACAGACACTATGATGATAATGGGATGCAGGTCCCCCTATGGCAGGAATGGAACAGGTTATATATAATATAGATCTCACCACACATGAATGAATGACCATCGCTAAGTGATTTGATATTCCATAAACCCCCCCAACAAATACATGGTATGGTAAAGCCATACCTAAATTTGACCGTAAAGGCCATGTGTTTAAATACTTTGCCAAAGTTGACCAAACCACAGAAGTAATAGATACGGCTGAAAAAATAAAATTATTACTATGGACATTAGGTCCAGAGGTATACGGCGGGCTCCTACAGGATAGGACATTTGGACAAGGAATTTGGGCGCAAATGCAAGAGGCTGCACTGACAGCCATTGGATTTTATAGGGCAATCCCAGTGAGGTGTTAACAAATTGTAGACAAGAACCCAATGAACATCCCGATGTATATGCCCACCACTAATGGCAATACGATGATAGGGTCTATGGATCAGGATTAGACCGAGGTAACCTGGGGCTCAGCATAATGCTACCAGGTGGTTGAGGAATTTGATTAGTCACGCACAACTGTACTTATAAGCAGCATGGGGTGACTTTGACCCAGACAATGCAGCTTAGACAGACGCTATAATCATTAGACAGATGGCACTTAAATGGGAGAATAGAAAATTGGGTAAAATAAAACAACCAGTATACACCATGCAAGCTCCAGCATGGAAAAATGAGGGCCCTAAAGCCGAGGGACCCAGAATAAATCCCAGTACTGATAGAAAATGTTACATTTGTGGTAAAATGGGACATTTTTCCAGAATCTGTAAAACACCCCCATGAGGGAATTCCACAGCCCCGTATTGGAAACAGGACCCAAGGGGAAAAAAAACATCCAAGCTCTATCCCAGTTTGGTCGACTTGGAAAAGTGTTTTAAGGATGCATTAAAAGGGATGGCAGTACCCACCGCTTTTCCTATGTGCGTGATTGAACAGCCAGGGGATTCGGAGGTCAGTTTGTCCCCTGGTCCCCAATGATGGGGACAGGCCTCACCTAAGTATTTGTGCCCGTTACAGCATGACTTATATCGCTGACCATGTGTATCCCCTGTGGTTGGGGGCCTCCGTGGCATATATTTGAATGTATCTTTTTCTGGATCATATGCCATTATGGATAAAGCCAGTTCATCAGTGTACAAGGTAGTCGTGGGAAAGGGAAAAGAAAAATGGTTCCATTTCAATCAGTTAAGAGTACAAGGGAGATATACTTGGTGAGGTCGATCAGATGGCGGAAACAATTCCTCAAGTTTCATCCGTGATGTGGGATAAGAAGGATGACATGATATTACTCCCACCTGTGGCAGGACAGAGAAATACTGGCCCATGGCGATTAAGGCCAAGGCCGATGTCTCACCCACCGTGGATGGACAATCCCTCCATTGTGTGGAGCCCAAATCAAATGAGACCAAACAAAAGACAGTCATGACATAGAGAGAATCAGGAATAAAAAAACTAAGATATTAATAAAGATCAGATGTTATGCAACCTACAAGTAATACAGATGATATGCTTGAATCCTAAATACCGATTAAGAAGGAATATGTGATGCTAAAGACTATGGGAAGGTGGATCGGATTGATAACTATCGGACTTACGGGAGTGAATGCCTATCGCTCCAACTTGGTTGAGCCAAAGGGCACTCTTACCATACCCAGCGGGCCATTGGTCGTGAAAGTATGAAACAACATCATGATATCAACTACCTTTACTCCGTCCACATGGGATAGATATGTGTACTGGCGTAAGGAAGATACCACTCCACATAAGCTGCAGAGGAAACAAGACTTGATGGACGCATTGATAGTCTTAGCCCAAATGGATTGTACAAACAGTGACTTTAATATTTCAGGAACTATCAAACAGTCATGTTTTCCTCAATGGCCTGGTTATCATATGAGACCAACAATTACAGAAGGAGACGACTATAAAGGCCGTGTTTCATTCAACCCACTAGATTTGAGTTTACGCATTAGTAAAGCTAAAATGGAGGATGCTGGAGTCTATCTGGTACAGGTCCAAGAGTTACATGATAATGGAAAGGTTACCATTTTAGATCCACTACTTGTGACGGAGGTAATCAACCCACACAATTGGATTGCACTCTATAGTATCTCTACCTCACGAGAGAATAATCTTAACAAGTTGCAGATAGAAGTTAGAGTTTTGCCCCGTAAATCAGTTGGATTGACCTGTAGATATATAAATAATATTCCACTAATTACTGGGGCGTCACCTTTTCTTAAAAATGGTGCCCCCATGGCTCCGATTAATACACTTTATGTTATTGAGGAACCACAGGCCAACAATTTAACAGTGGCCATGGCCATCTTATAGTTTTCTTATTTTTGGGAGAGACATGAGGGAAATTATAGTTACAGACCAGTCAGGTCAACTTCAACAAAAGTGATCTGTCAGGAATGCTCCATAGAGTTCATTGCTGAAGGTAACGAATAACATAGGAGGAAAAGTCTTAAAGAGGAATGCCCAAAAACAGAGCCAGGGCCAGCTAACGGATTAGTCATTATCTGGGCTCGGCAAGGAGTTCATAATGATGTCTGTTTTGAGTTGGTACCAGTATTGATTTCCCTATCAGAGAAAACCTTTTCGCCAGGGCTATGCCACCTGACCCCTTGTAAATTATATTGTGCACTGTTGCAGGAGGTAGTACACGACTTTCAACAATGAAATGCAGGTCAGGATTTAGACCAAGCATGGCCCCCACAACCTCATAAGTTGGGCCATAAAACACATAAAAGGGGTGTAGCCAAGTGGATAGGTATTGGGGCTACTGCAGGCACTGCAACATGGAATAGATTAGATATTGAATCAATGTGGGAATATGTTGGATCGATGCAGAAATGTCTGAAGAGTATTTCACAAGGCATGAATAAGGGGGATAGAGATTTGGTATATGAAACTCAACAGGGTACAGTATCGATAGCCGAAATAACAAAAGGCATGGAACAAATAATGGCAAGAGTAAATAACGTAGTCAATGGAAGTAATCGGGAGTGTAAGGATCAGAATGTATCCAAAGCCATTACATGCAGCATGTATGGGGGTTTTGTATTAAATCAGATACAGCAAAGATTGAATGATGTAGAGAATAAGAAGATCCCAAAATGGGTTACCAATAAACATTTACGGCAGTGGTTTCAAGCAGACTATGACCTATGTAAGTCTAGAAGATACGGAACAGCATATCTAGTTCAAAAACAATGTATTACCACAACGGGAAAAATGGTTCTTCCACTGTTGATAGCATTGCCTCAAATACGGACAAGCCAAGAGAAGTATTTAGTGTACAGTCACTTGAGGGAGATACCTTTAAAGAACTTACTACCTTATCCAAACATCTGGTAAGGGGACGTAAAGGAGAATGGAATGGGGTGGACCTGTCTTGTTGTAGACTGGTGTAAGGACTTGGATTTGTCAATGTGATATACTCCAGTGGAATATGTCTACCTGTGGGTTCACCTTAAGGGAGGTGGACACAGAATGCATGGTGAAAGTTATCAATAAGTGGGTTGGTACCCATGTAACCTATCAAAACCAAGGTTGGTACTGTATAACCACCAGTGACATTACATTCAAGCATGGTAACACCATCAGTCCTATCACTTATTCCCCTTTCTTTCTCACTCCCACGGAAATTACTCAGGTTGCGGAACATACTTTCATGCCAATGCGACTACACAATGTAATGGAGATTCATGTTAATCTCACTCTACAGGATACAAGCCGTAGTTCCCTTTGATCGCCCTATTCCTCCATTATCATTAAGTCTTAAGTCCATACTGGCACAGTCACACACCTCACTTCACTACTTGGTTAAAATGAAACAAGCCAATGAACTTATAGAACAAAAAGTACAAAAGCTAGGAGATCATGAGGGTGGGAAACAATGTAAAATGTGGGACAACACCCTTGGATCAAAATAATTAGTTTGACTTTAATATGCACGCAATGTATACTAGTGTTTGATCATTTGCTTATAGGAACATGGGAACATAGGAACAGGAGTAGGCCATGTCCCCTAGTCCTGGACTCCCCAACCAGCAGAAATAATTTCTCTCTATCTATCCCATCAGTTCCCCTTCATATCTTGAAAACTTCGATCAAATCACCCCTTCATTTTCTAAATTCTAGGGAATACAACCTTTATGTGTACTCTCTCCTCGTAATTTAACAATTGGAGGTATCATTCTATGCTATACTCCCTCCAAGGCCAATATATCCTTCCTAAGGTACGGTGCCCAGAACTGAACACAGTCATCCAGATGTGGTCTAACCAGGGCTTTTATAGCCATAGCATAACTTTTATCCCCTTGTAATCTAGTCCTCTAGATATAAAGGCCAGCATTCCATTAGGCTTTTTGATTATTTTCTTTACATGTCCATAACATTTTAAGGATCTATGCACATGGATCCCTAATTTTCTTTGGACTGTCACTATTTTGAGCTTTTCGCCATTTAGAAAGTACTCTGATCTATCCTTTTTAGGTTCAAAGTGGATGACCTCACACTTGCCTACATTGAAATCCATTTACCACAGTTTTGCCATTTAACTTAATCTATTAATATCTCTCTGTAATTTTACATAAGCAGTGTAGATGGAAGCAAAGTGGCCTATCTTTGTGTCATCGGCAAATTTGGATATGTGGCTCTCTATCCCATCATCTAAGTCGTTCATAAGTACAGTGAATAGTTGAGGCCCCAACACAGATCCCTGTGGAACACCACTAGTCACATCCTGCCAATTTGAGTACCTCCCCATTATCCCTACTCTCTGTCTCCTGCCACTCAGCCAATTTCCTAACCAGGTTAATAGTTTACCCTCAATTCCATGAACTCCAACTTTAGCTAACAGACTCTTATGGGGACTTTATCGAATGCCATATGGAAGTCCATATAAACAACATCCATAGACATTCCCCTGTCCACTGCTTTAGTCACCATTTCAAAAAAATTCAACTAGGTTCATCAGGCATGATGTACTCTTCACATATCTGTGTTGGCTCTTTCTGATCAGCTGAAAATTTTCAAGGTGTTCAGTCACTCTATCCTTAATTACAAACTCTAGTAATTTCCCGACAACAGATGATAGGCTAACTGGTCTATAATTCCCTTGTTTTCCCTCTCTCACTTTTCTTAAATAACGGAGTGACGTACAATTTTCCAATCTAAAGGACAGTTCCTGAATCGAGAGAACTTTGGAAGATTATAGTTAGGGCTTCTGCAATGTTCTCACCTACTTCCTTTAAAATCCTGGGATTTGTCACTCTTTAGTGTCATTATTTTCTTCATTACTGTTAATTTGCTTACATTACACATTTGAGGCCATATGTGTAATGTAACAGCCTTTGTATAATGCACCATTTAATTGGAAACATGGAAAATAAATATTTTTTTTGTATGTCATGGCAAATCCCTTCTAAATGGGAATCAATGATAAAAACATAACAACCAAAGACAATGCTCAAGGTATGAAATGAATCAGTCAGGAGATCAGACCGACCCACTTGAGAAAAGAGTTAGAAAAACCTTGAACGAAAGACATTAGAAGGACAGGATTCCTTTTAAAACATTACATTTGAAAAACTGCAAACAGTAATGTGGACAGAATTGGTTTAAAAGCAAATCCTGTCTTTTGGAAACACGAGCTTTCATCACAGTAGGAGGTAGTGTAAGGAAAGGAGATTGCCGGAATTTACAAGGTAACATGTTGACTATGAGAAGTAAACATCAAAGGTTGTTTACAACAAAGTTATGGTTCGGGAAAACAATTAAACGAAGTTTGAAACAAGCCTGCAAGTATAGAAATATTGAAAAAACTTTCAGAAGATTCTAATAGGTTTTTGGCTTGTAAACATGACTGATAAGAAAGGCACTAATACTATATGAAACAAGAAATTAAGACCATAAAAGGATTTGAAGAAGACCCCACACAGAATTGAAGACAAGACGGTTAGAAAACCTAGTCTGTGTATAGAGAAAAAGGAACACATACCTCAATCTCTGCATGGAAGTTCATAAAGAGAGATAATAAAGGGGCCTCTTCCACTCCATGGTCCAAGCACATGGTCTTTTCTACATCAGAGAGACATAGTCCTAGTAACAAATGGAGTGATTGGACGAAAAGAATGACACTTTCTCCAAATCCTACATCTCATTGGTCCAAATCAATATAAAAAGATGAGAACAATCTCTGTCTTTCTCTGCGGTGGAAGGAGTGAGCTTGGAAGAAAGCTTAGCTTACAACAAGGACGTCCGTATGACAAAAACACCCAGCAACAATAATATTTGGCCAAAACTATATTTTTTTCTTTCAAATTATTTCCATCTGTAATAATCTTATGTTGCAATTTCTTACACTGGCTTAAATGATAGAATTTGCCTTTTTCCCCTGTCCAAATGATATATAATATTTGAATGATTGTGAATAGCATAGATGCATTTAAGGGGGAGGTAGGTATTTACATTAGGGAGAAAGGAGCAGTAGGATATGTAGGTAGGGTAAGATGAAGAGAGGTGGGTATATGTAGGTAGGGTAAGATGAAGAGAGGTGTTCATGCTCCATACAAAGGCTTGTATGGAGCATGAACACCAGTTGGGCCGATTGGCCTGTTTCCGGGCTATAAATTCTATGTAAAGACAAAGACCTCGATACACAAGAAGCTGATCACTTCTGAGTTGCCTTAAAGAGTAAAATCCTTGGTTTAAAGTTATGTATATACTACATAATTTGCCTGATGTGTGTATGAATTGTTAAGTCATTAAATAGTAATGTTGTGAATTATTAAGTATATAACAGGATTTTATAGAGGAAAGTCATATGTATGGTTTGATTTTGCTTCATGAATGCTTGAATGAATTATAATAACATCATTAAATAATTACTTTTGATTAACAAAGCTACCGTGACTTTCTCTGCTTGACTATTTGCCCAGGTCCAAGAATCACAGGAAATCAGGCAGGCTTGATGGGTTGAATGGCCTCCTTCAGTGCTGTAAGGTTCTATGGGCTAGAAATTGGGCCGTGTAGCACCCGTTGTTTCGGCGCTATGCAGCCTCCCAAAGTGCCAAGATGGTGTCTTGGTTGTGCGTGCATGTTTCCAGCTTGATGTGCGCCGGATGCTATCTTGGTATAGGTATTAGCGCATGCGCAAATACCGAATGCCAGCAGCACGCAAGTAGGGAGAAAATGCATACATTCAGTGTGCAACGCTGATTTAAAGTGATAGACACCATTTTGGACCTTAACATTCAACTCAACGCACAGTCTTAACCACGCATACCTGAACGTGTCTTAGAGTGCCTGGAGGAACCCCCACCAGCGCTATTTCTAGGGACCATGCAGGTGTTGCAGGTTAGTTGCTGGATTACAGCTTCTGGCTGCTGGTGCAATAGGAAGTGTTTTTTGAAGCTCCCGAGACTCACTGTATAGAGTTGCTAGAGTACATTTGAGAATGGTTGGCAAGTACTGCCTTATGGTTCGGAAAGTTACAACCATGGTTGAGCAACATTCCTGACAACCATGGGTGGTCTGCAAGGACTCCCGCTGGGCATTGAGCACGACTGGGAGCATGCAGAGAGGCCACGGACAGCAGGTCAAGCTGTGAGGAGAAGGAGGAGGAGGCTGTATCCAAAGAGGGCCTTCCGGGACCAATTTTTTTACCTCAATATGAGCGAAGAGCATTGCATCCGACGGCTGAGGTTCACCAAGGAGGCCGTGACAGAGATCTGGCAACTGGTGCGGCCAGAACTGCAGCCTCAGAGTAGGGCACGGACAGCATTGCCTGTGGCTGTGAAGGTCACCGTGGCGTTGAACTTCTATGGGTCAGGATCATTTCAGGCCTCTGCTGGAGACATGTGCAACAGCTCGCAGTATGCAATGCATAAGGGAGGTCACGGACTCAATGTATGAGATGAGGAACAGGTTCATCACCTTCCATCTTGACAGAGTCAAGCAGAACGAGCGAGCACGGGGATTTGCTCGCATTGCTGGCTTCCCCATGGTGCAGGGTGCGATTGACTGCACGCACATTGCCCTGCTTGCTCCGCATATCAACTTGGCTGTCTTCATCAACCGAAAGGGGTTCCACTCCCTAAACGTGCAGCTGGTGTGCGACCACAAGTATCGAATCATGGAGGCAGATGCCCGCTACCCTGGGAGCAGTCACGATGCCTTCTTTATGCAGCTATCTTTTACATGATTCGGCAAGTCAAAGGCTGACTACTGGATGACAAGGGCTATCCCCTCATGCCATGGCTTGTTATTCTGGTCAGGAACCCACGCACACATGCAGAGCAGGCCTACAATGAGAGCCATGTTGCCCCGCGCAACATCGTGGAGCAGACCATAGGCCGCCTCAAACAACATTTCTGCTGCCTGGACCGTTGTGGAGGAGCCCTGCAGTACCCCCCTAAGCGGGTGGGAAGATTTGTGGTGGTATGCTGCATGCTGCACAACCCCGCCATCATGAGGGACCAACCCTTGCCATTGATGATGGGAGAAGATCCTGAGTCAGACGTGGAGGCGGAGGAGGAAGAGGCTGAGGAGGAAGGGGGTGTAGCTGGAGGAGGAAGTGGATGAAGATGCAAGGGTGCAACAGGGAACACATGCCTTGTCTGCAAGGGCTTTGCATGCTCACCTGATCGGTACCCGCTATCTATAATGTCAACTACATCTCCCAGCTCACCAACAGTCCTACACTCCCCACCTGTCTGCTCTCACATGACCACCAAATTGCCCTCCTTATAATTTCATGTTGGTTTCCCCCTCAGCTCATCGCACAAATAAAAGCCACCACCAAATGCAAATTCAAAATCACATTTATCAATTAACAAATCAAATTATGGAAACATAACAAAACTATTCACCCTTCTGAATTGCCTTGGTGCCTGTTGTTCCTGTGCCTTTACCTATCCTAGTGCTCCAAGGAGGTGCATCCCTGTGGCTGGAGCATAGGATGGGTGATGGAAGTCTGCTGGCCTTCAATGGAGCAGCGTGGAGATGGCCTTGGAGGATGACCTCGAGCAGCTCTGGGCCGGGAGGGCTCGGCTTCAGACTGCACCATTTCAACCTAGGCTGCAGCAGCTGGCTGACAGGCAACAAAAAGGGTACTGGCGGAGTTGCAGGGGTGGGAGCAGGAATGCTATCATTCTGACTGCTATGGCGCCATGGCCACTCTCCTGGGGTGGCGCCTCAGCAATCCTGGTGATCAACTGGAGAACGGATTTCTGGACTGCTGTGAAGCCCATTCCACAGTGATCCCTAGAGCCACGATAGCACAGTCTGAGCAGCCATTACAGCAGTCTGACCGGCAACCGTAGCTTGCAGACCTTTGATGACATCAATTTGTGCTGCAATGGAAGCTGCGACATCGGCCATCAGATGCTGCGTCATGGTAGGTTCCACAGGTGTGCTGATGGAAGTGACCACCCGTTCTATGCGATAAAGGATGGGCTCCAAGCTCTGCGTAAAGCCCTGCTCCAAGTTGGAGCTGGACTCCTCTATGCCCCTTCTCATTGTGCACAGGCTTTCTGGCAGACTTTCCAGTGCCCCAAGCATTTGGTGGTATACGCCCATCAGCCGTCTTCTGCAGCCTGGCCCATCGAAGTCCTCATCTTCCTCCCTACAGCAGGACTAGTGAGCGACCTCGCCCTCCGGTGAGCTGGCACCTGTGATATCCGTCCCCCCCACCTCAGCTCCTGCGCATTTGTGCTCAGTGTTTAACCACATGCAGATCCCTCCTCTAACCTAGCCTCTAAAGTACATGTAGTGTCAGTCTCTGAGCTGGTGGATGCGAGTGTCAGATCAAGTAACGGTGTGCCTTCAGTGTCCTCCTCCTAAGACGGTGCTGCCACGTGTTCTTGGGTATCTGCAATGACAAAGGGAGACAGGTTGAGTTGTGGAGTGGGGAGAGGGGCAAGTAAGACTTGTTTGCTGACAGCATCTGCAGCACAAAGATTATGGGAGGAGGGAGATGTGGGAAATGAGAAGGAGCATTAGATATGCAGAGACCCTCTTCATTGGGACCTCCAGCATGTCATGTGGTCACGGCTGCAGTGAGGCCCGCCCAATGATCCGAAGCACAATCTCCTCCAAGGGTGATGACGTGTAGACGTACCTGTCCTCCCTCAGGTCTCTCCTGCTGCCGGCTGTAATGCGCCACCTTCTCCTGCAAGATAGAGGGCGGTGTGTCAGTGAGTATCCTGCAAGGTGTCTGGGTGGTGTGCCTATCATGGTCGAATAGCAGCCAGTGTGTGTGGCCTGCACGTATGGTACTATGTGCAGGTGAGATGCAGCATGCCAAGTGCAGCATTGCGTATGGATGGGCAGTGTTTGTTGGTGGGTGGGTGACGGGAGGTGTCGTGCATGGAGCAATGGTGCAATTGATAGGATGTGCCACTTGACACTTGCATTCACTCACCTTGGCCACTCGTGTCAAATCGTTGAACTTCTTTTGGCACTGCGCCCACGTGCATGGTGCCATGCTCCTGGCGTTCACTTCCTGGGCCATAGCCTCCAAATGTCCTTTCGTCCACCCCTTCCACCAGGGCCTCCAATGCATCATCGGAGAAGCGTGGGACCCACTCTCGCGCTGGTCCCGCCAATCTTCTTTCTTTCTTTCCTCCCAGTGGACTGTGCATGTCCCATTAAGAGATGCAGGTTGCCGATGACTTGTGCTGAGCCCCATTTCGCGCTACTGAGAGGCTGCATGTAGCTATCATGCTAATTAGCAGACAGCTCAAAATTCATGTGCTGCCTGCATAGGGGCCATTGGGCATAGGTTAATAGCAGATCCACACTACCTGCTCCCGATAATAGGCCTTATCCAATTTTTTTTCCCCTATTATTCTATACTATAATCACTAATAACATGGATTTCATTAACAAAATGTTATTAAAGCAGAGTAGGTTCAGCACAACCATTGGGTTTGTACAGTGGCAATATTTAGAAATCATTCTTATTGTGTGTGGCAAACCTTTTGAAATTTCATGCAATTTTCATGCAATGCTCCAGGTATTATAAATGACACAAGTTCGTGAGGATTGAAACCTCCAAATATCATGAATTTACTTTTTACGAATTCTGTTTTGATTTTTACTTTCTCTTTATTCCAAATAAGTATAAACCATTAAGCACCCGTAAATACAATAGGGATTTCTAAACAATAGCGATTCCATTTTCCTCACTCGAAAGTAAGATAGTGCCATTTGCATTACAAATTACCTGTAGTCTGCATAGAATACAAGAATAACAATTCATATCTGGTTCTGCAGACCAGAATCCATCTCTGTCACAACCTCTATATATATATATATATATATAAATATGCAGGTTGGATAAGCTGCAGCCTCACCACAGAACAGATGATGTGAAGTGCAGGAAATGTTGGGAACTTGAAAAAGCTATTTAGCCCAATAAGCTTGCCCTTTTTAAGCTGACACCAATTCCATCTTCCCTACTTCTCACTGTATTAATCTATCTCTTTCATCAGAAATATTTCAAAACATTAGAATATAGGCCATGTTGCTGCCAAATCAATGACACGAATGGCAGATGACACGATACTCGGAAAAATAGTAAACAGTGTGGGCTATAGTAGCAGACATCAGAAGGATGTAGACTGACTGGTGAAATAGGCAGACACATGGCAGATGATATTTAATGCAGAGAAGTGTAAAATGATGCATTTTGGAAGGAAGAATGGGGGGTGGCAATAAAAACTAAATGGTATGATTTTAAAGGGAATGCAGAAACAGAGACTTTGGGGGTTTGCGTATAGATATTTATGAAGATGGCAGGATAGTTGATAAGGCTGTTAAAAAAGCAGATGGGATCCTTGGCTTTATAAATAGAGACATAGCGTACAAAAGCAAGGAAGTTATGCTAAGCCTTTATAAATCACTGGTTAGTCCTAGCTGGAGTATTGTGTCCAATTCTGGGCACCACACTTTAGGAAGGATAGGGTGTCAAGGCCTTTTAGAGATTGCAGGGAAGATTTACTAGAATGGTAGCAGGGATGAGGGACTTCAATTATGTGGAGAGACTTGAAAAGCTGGGATTATTCTCCTTAGAGCATAGAAGGTTAGGGGGAGATGTTCAAAATCATGAAGAGTTTTGATAGATTAAATGAAGAGAAACTGTTTCCAGTGGCAGAGAGGTCAGTAACCAGAGGGCACAGATTTAAGGTAATTGGCAAAAGAGCTAGAGGTGAGATGAGGAGAATTTTTTTTACACAGCAAGCTATTATGATTTAGAATGCACTGCCTGAAAGGTTAGTGGAAGCAGATTTAACAGTAACTTTCAAAAGCGAACTGGATAAATATTCAAAGGGGAGAAAATTGCAGAGCTACGGGAAAAGAGCAGGGGTGTGGGATGTATTGGTAGCTCTTACAATGATCCAGCATAGGCACGATGGGCCGAATGGCCTCATTTTTGCTGTAAGATTCTATGATTCTATGATCAACATTCCTTGGTGGCCAATAGCGTGCTATAGCAACAGTGTTCTTTGGAATCGCCATTTCCTGACTGCTCCAGCTGATGAAGGAGGCTGTATTTGTGTTTTTACCATCTCAACAAGTGCATCAACTGCCTAAAGGGTATGTGCTTCCCAATAACATGGTGGATGTCTTCTATAGAAACCATGTACAGCTCTTGTATAAGTCTCAACTGATATGTATCAATGTGAACTTTTACTTTGTGTATATTGTGTTCAAATATTGTTATGTAACTAAGTATGCAAACTATCCAAATTAACTAAAATGGAACAACTGCACAGCAGCTAGAAGCAGCTTATGAGAAAAATATTAGATTTAATGGTGCTGCAAAAAGATTTTGATTTTGAAGAATTGTCACAGGATGTTAGTAATTCATCTAAAGACAAATATAAAGTTCTTTAAAATATTGTGCCTGTATACTTTTGTTTCGGCATGGCGATTCTGCCTTAAATCAACAGATTAAACTAGAAAGGAGCATTTGATTGAGCAAAATGTTCAGCTGGGTATAACTTGTATTTTTAGCTTCAGTAAATGGAGTAGAGTATTTTCAGGCCTTAGGAGAAAAGACTCATCAAATATTTTAGTTGTATGATTAGTCAGGGCAAAAATTGATGCTATTTGGAAAATGTCACTTTTTCGATGATTAAAAACAACACAACAAATTACATAAAAAGAAAGACTTGCATTTATATGGTGCCTATCACGAGCTCAGGATACCTCAAAGTACTTTATAAACAATCAATTGTAGTCACCATAGGAAATACAGCAGCCAATTTGCACATAGCAAGCTCCTACAAACAGGCAAAAAGATTAGGGAAAAGAACCTCCCGATCTCCATAGTGAAGAGTAGTTTACCTTTACAGGGTTATTTCTGTGCCTCGATGTGGAATCAGAAAATGCTGGAAATCATTACCACTGGGCAGAGTGAGTTAAAATTCACCTCATTGTTTCTGACAGGCATGATTGGAACCAGGGACGGGCAGTGCCTCAGAGCAGTCTACATTGCACCCTCCGTTCGCCAACACTGGATTACTCCTTGTTTCTCTGCTCTGTTTTTTCTGATAGCAGGCCACTGCGCTTTGGAACTGCCTCCTAAATCTCTCCATCTTGGCTCCTTCCTCCCTCCCTCCCTCCTCCCAAAACCCTATTATTTAACCATATACGTCCCAACTCTTTTTTCTCCAGCTCAGTGTCCACCTTTTTCCTCCTGTAAACTCTTTGAAATGTTCCTCTTTACATGATGAGTACTATAGAAATGTACGCTGTTGTTGCTGCATCAGATTCTGCACTTGCAACACTTTTCCTGGACTTTGTGCACCCACAATCATCCACCATACATGCTTGGGGAATGAGTATAATCTTTGATTATAGAGATAGATGGCAGAAAAGAGATGCAGTGGTCTACATACACAATGGTGTAAGGGGTTTCTTTTTTTACTGTTTCTCGGGCTTATAATAGGTCAGCCAGTTATGTTTTCCTGAGCTGCCCTGCCCGCAGTGCGGTTGAGAATCGCTTTCCCCTTCCTGATTCTGAGCTGAGGACTTATCGAGTGGTAACAAAGACAGACAAACAGACCAGTGGATTGGTACAAGGAAAACCAATGTTTATTAATAAGAAAACTAAAACTACAAGGTAAACAGTATAATACAGAAGATAAAGAAATCGCTATGGATGTAATACAGTCTTACACTTATCGGGTTGAAAGAAACAGACACATCGAGGGAAAATTCTAAAATCACAAGTTTAGCAATATCCCCTTTAACCCCCAACCTTACACTTATGCTAGGTTGTCTTGTGGCAGCCAGAAAATTAATGCTCACCGGTGAAAACAGATGAAAAGGCCTGGCCCCTGTGCCTGCTGCTGCCGTCGACATGTGGTTGCGAGGTTTACTGGATGGCTTCCTTCTTAGTTGCTAGCAGACAGACAGGACAGGGCCAAGAGGCGAAGAGAACAGCTACTCCACTACCACTACCACTACCCAGAAATATACTGGGCAGCTTCAGTTATACCCTCTTGGTAACAGGTTTTTTTCATACCTTATCAGCTTACTTCATTGTTTGATTTAAGCATGAAACGTAAGACAAAGGACCCCCATCTCTGGCCCATTTACATTATGGCCGTTTCCTGTATCGATCTGTATGCTAACTGCTTTACCATTGTTCCGAATGTACCTTGATGGTTCACCTTTTGTCCTGCGATCACTTCCTGCTCGAATTTTGATGTGTTGACCGGCCATGTTGATAGCTTGCCTCAGGGCTAGAAAGCAGCTGCATTGTTTAAAGAAATCTGTCTAGACACGAAAACCTGCCAAGTTGTTGAGAATGCAATTTCAAATCTGCCGGTCCTTGGCCATGTGTCTGACTGCAGCCATTTTGAGAGACCTTGGATTTTTTAAAACAGTCACACCAGGGTTTCTTTAATAACTCCAATAAATCTTCGGGGTGGGGGGAACACGTGAAATTTTGCG
Source organism: Heptranchias perlo (assembly GCF_035084215.1). Classification (NCBI taxonomy): domain Eukaryota; kingdom Metazoa; phylum Chordata; class Chondrichthyes; order Hexanchiformes; family Hexanchidae; genus Heptranchias; species Heptranchias perlo. The sequence continues at coordinate 89,451,288 of NC_090327.1, forward strand.
AATCCCTTCAATGGAGAGGTTGAAGGTGATGTGCAGAGACTTGAATTATGTTCACAGTAACACAGTCTGTAATTTTGATTGAATACAGGTATAGAAGAAAAACAAATTGTTAGCTTTAGCTGAACTGCTCTGGCTTTTTAGCTCCAAGTTGCTTTACATACGTGTATGGATATGAATGCATTCAGCTCCTTCTGCCCCTTCCACTATCACGGATAGAGGTTTAATTACTCTTATTGCAAAGAAGCTGGAGTTGTTCAATTTTATAGCAGCACATTAATAATTTGGCATCTACTTCCCTGAAAGCATTCTGTGTCTAATTCAAAAGGGGCAAACAAAAGTTCACAATTGGGAGCACCACATGCAAAATTTATCACCACATCTTGAGTCAGCATTTAGCTTTCTGAAAATCGTCCAAAAATCTGGCTTGAAGGTACCACCGTGATTTCCAGACCTTGATTAGTTTATAGACGAGCTTTTTTTGAAGGGCAACAGCACATTTTAATTTGTTTCAGTGACAAGACTAATTACACTGACTGTCCCGTCATCAGCAATGGCCCTGCTGGTGCACAAACAAAGCGATTTCAATCTTTATTACAAAAATTGCCGGTCCTTGGTGGCTCTTGCATTTTCCATATGTTCAATATTAACAGCAATAAAAATACCAGCATTAACACTTTGCCCTCACAAAAAAGAGAGGCGCCAATAATGAAAGCAAATTCATGATGCAAATAGTGTCCCTGCAAAGGGCAAAAACTAACATAGCCATTAAACTGGGCTCATTTTCCCTACTCAGCATTTATCAACACAAACATTCCAAGACAGGGGGCCGGAAACCTGCCCACAGCCTCCAACACTGGCCCTGCCAAAGTTCGTGGGGTCAGGGGGAGGAGACACAATGAGCAGGCCTTTGGCAGGTTGGGGGCACATCTGGGGCGACTCTATGCCAAAGAAGCTGGAATGCCCCCCCCACCCCCAACACAAGAAAGGGGGAGTGACTACCCCCTTTATTCAGGGAGTCATTTGCAATATTGAGGGAAACAGAATTCCCAACCTTATCTTAGAGGTCCAGGCCCTGATCCCAGCCTGGACCACCAGATTCCATTGGTTGTCTGCATCTCTCTCTCTTTCTCTCTTTCTAAGTCTTAGGGATAATTTTTGGTGAGGCCAGGCTTACTTCTACTGACATTCCACCACTTCCTGACTGGAGTGCGGGTATTCCCAACCTAGGAAGTCTCTGCCCTCAGCCCCGCACCGTTATGTCAATGGACTTGTAGAGACAGATGGAGGATCCCACAAGGCCAATCAGGAAGTCAAGTGCAAGGCTGGAACCAAGCGTAACCAAGTCCTGGCAGAGTTTATGGAGTCCCGTTAAAATTAAAGCAGGAGTCTGCTGGTACAGCTGTGAGCCTGATATGATCAAAATATATTTTTTGAAACTAAAAGAAATATTTTTCATTTAGGATTCTACCAAGTTACATAGAATTACATTGAATTTTACAGCACAGAAACAGGCCATTCGGCCCAATGTGTCCATGCTGAAGTTTATGCTCCGAACAAGCCTCCTCCCACCTTACTTCATCACAACCTATCAACACATCCTTCTATTCCTTTCTCCCTCATGTACTTATCCAGCTTCCCCTTAAATACATCTATGCTAATCATCTCAACCATTCCATGCGACAGCGAGTTCCACAAAGTTCTAAAAGTTATTGCAAGTAATGCACTTTAAATGTGCATTATTTTAGAAATCCACAAGTGTTTCAGAGAAGATACCCAGGTCAGTATGTTCTGAGCATATATGTAGGTTTGCAACTTTTAACTCATGACATTCTTCTCTCTCTAGATTAGTCAGAAAATATAGGTTCTGCTCTCCCTCACACCTGCAAACCTGCTAGTATGGCTGAGATTGTGTAGGGAATTGTGGCACAAATGTGTTGAAGCACTAAAGTGCTATGCTCTTTCTTTCATTTATTTTTCTGTCCATTTTCTTACTTTCTGTTTATTTCTTTGGCCTTGAAATTTAATTGTGTGATATTACTATTAACACATCATATGACATTTCTTTGCTGTTTCAACAAAGGCATCAGTCCATTTATTTTAAATCGATTAATACCTCCATCAATATAGTAAACAAAGAAATTTTGTACATGAGCATTAAACATTCAACGGTAAAATTTACCCTTTGGTCTTTTCTTTCTCTGCCTCTTTCCTTTGTGTCTCTCCAATTCTATTTATTACTGTGTCTGTCAGGGTGTCTGCTTTTTCCACATTTCCTGTCCATGTATGCATCTCCCTCTCTCTCTTTCTAAACCTTAGAGATAATTTTCTGACTTTGTGCTGCCGGCAGGCGCCTCACCGACTAAGAGCATGTATCGGAAATATAGACGTGCACCATTCTCGACCATCCGACCATTTAAAACAACGGTCAGAAAATCAGGGGGAGTCCTCAGCTGAATTTCTGATATGCATTTTCAGTGGCTATGGCTCCCCACTGGCAGTGCAAAGTTGGAAAATTACCTTTCTCCTGTCTATTTGTCTACATGTACAGAAAGATAAAGAGAAAGGAAGAAATATTTAGCAATCAGAGTCTAAGCACTTAATGGACAAAATCAGTAAGCATAACCATATGCAGCATTCTTGTGTTATACAAGGATTTTTGCACTGCCTTTGTGCTCATAGTGGTGCAAATATCTTGTTACACTTTCAAACCATGAGATAGCTTCCAGAGCATCAGTTTCATTTGGATCCATCCAAAGTAATAAAGGAGTAATACATCAGCTTCACTGCAACAAGCACCTTTGTTACATAGCCAAGTATAGTGTTAAATCTTCACTAGTCATTCCCTATATGGGGTAAGAATTCCTCTGGCTGTTATGCATTGCGACATTGTAAATGCATTGGTGAGGATTCCTTTGTTTGGCATTTTTAACAAAATCATTCCTTTAAAAGAAAGAAAGACTTTCATTTATATAGTGTCTTTCATGACCTCAGGACATCCCAAAGTGCTTTGCAGCCAATGAATGACTTTCTGAAGTGTAGTTGCTTTTGTAATGTAGGAAACATGTAGAACATGTTTACTGTTTTTCTGGAAATATGAAACAGAAGAAATCGTCATCAATGCATTCACAGTGTTGGCTACGCTTAGAGTTCTTACTCCAGGGTGAATTTTCAGTGTTGATTAATTTTCAAAAGGAGGTGTTAAGGAGAGGACAGGCATTCCTCCACAGGGAGGGAGAGAAATTGGTAGGAGAGTCACCTATAGTTTGAGGTTAAAATATATCCTTTAAGCTCTTTGAGAAGTGATCTTTGAGCAGCCGAACTGTCTCTCATCTTAGCTAGGAATGGAATGATGCATAACCAAAGCAAACCCAAGAAAAGGAAACATAAAAGGAGGGATTTCTTTTCAAAAAAAATTATGTTAAATATTCAGCAAATAGGCACAAGGTGTTGAAAAATGCCTTAACCCATAGCCTGTTATTTAAATACTTCTGCAGTGTAATCTAACAGATTGCCAGAAGACTAAAGATTAAAACTGATAAAGCTACAAAATGACTTCCTTTAAAGTGTTGGAAATGTTCTCAGTTGCAATTTGTCCCATCTCCAAGGAACGAATAGGAAATCAAAATTTCTCATTTTAGCACCTGCTTCAAGCTATCCTGTAATAAAATATAGTCATATTGTTATTGGATTAGAAACACGAATAACCTTGGTCAAATCAAACTGCATAACTTAAGAAAAAGGGAGTGAAATTGATATTAAATTAGTTAACTTAAATACCGTGGTGAAACTTGAAATATGCATTTAACATTCTGCACCATTCATGCACTAAATTATACTGAATCGCCTTATCTTTAATGTTTAAATATTAAAATTGAAAGTGACTCCTCTGCATTGAGCTTTTAACTAAGGTGATCATACAGTGTTGCCGAAAAGGCATACACAGTAAAACTTAAGATCAGTGTGTGGACACAGTAGGGATACTATTGATAAGTGACTCCCAACACATTCGTAAATATATTTACAAACAGTGAATTTATTGCAAGGTTATAAAAGCAGAGAGATTGAGCATTTAAAATTGAGAAATTGTATTTTTGGGGGCAGTGGTACTAAATCACTTTGATCTATAGTTATCTGATTGTTAGGAAAGACGTGAGCACATCATATTAAATTAATCTAATAGCCTTTATCTTGGTATCATAGTGGCAATTTTATAAACCTTGAAAGCTGGTAGCACATGTCAGAAATTCAAGGACATGCTGCCAATGGTTTTCCTGACCATTAATGAGAATTAAATCATGGGCAATATGCACCCAAATTCCTGACATGTGCTGCCAGCTGGAGAAAACCAGAGGCAGCAAGGCTCCCTGCTGACAGCACAGACTCGTGGAATAAACCAACCCTTCGCCCCATGATTAATTAACTTCATGTTAGAAAATTTTAAGGTCTAATTTTAAATAGAGTAACATTGGAGCAGGAGTAGGCCATTCAGCCTCTCGAGCCTGCACCGCCATTCAATTGGACCGTGGCTGATCTGCACCTCAACTCCATTCACCCGCCTTTGCTCCATATCCCTTAATATTCTTACCTAACAAAAATCAATCTATCTCAGTCTTGAAAGCTCCAATTGACCCAGCATGCACAACCTTTTGGAGGGGGGAGTTCCAAATTTCTATCTTGTGTGTGTGTTCTATATGTATGTGCTGAATGCTTTTATGTGCAAATGGGTATTTCTTGTCTGAGATTGTGTGAAAAAGTGCTTCCTGATTTTGCTCTTGAATGGCCTAGCTCTAAATTTAAAGATTATGTCCCCTTGTTCTTGATTCCCCCACCAGAGTTAAAAGTTTCTCCGCATCTATCCTATCAAATCCTTTTAACGTTTTAAATGATCAGATCACCCCTCAATCTCATCTACTCAAGGGAATACAAGCCAAGCATATGCAACCTGCCCTCATAATGTAACCCTTTAAACTTCAGTATCATTCTGATAATAAATATGATAAATAAGTAGCTTATTCAGCACAATCACCTCAAAGTTATACACATACAATACCCCAAATCCTTAATAAATAAAAAAGTGTGGGAAATGCGCAATGCAGTCAACCTCTAGCAGAAAAAAAGGAGTTAATAATTCAGATGTTGACTTACCTACTGCTCATTTTCAGTTGTTTCCTTCAGATTTGCATTATTTGGGTTTCTTTTCATCACGGCTGTTGATTTAGGCTGGTATGAATTAAGTCATCTCATTTCATTTTCATTTTAATAACATCAAATTAAGAGATACAGAAGAAGAAAAAGCCATTCCCCATCCAGTTTTCTTCGTCCTCCCAAGGTGCCATCTCTAACCCAAAGGTTGGCAGCCATAATGTCAAATATCCTGCGATCCCAAGAATGTGATATAATCAGCTTAGTTTTCTTGACTTCAGACCATTGCTCAATATTGTTGGGCCATGTGCATTTCTGTTTTCCTATTATAAAAACAGAAAATGGTGGATATATGCAGTAGGTAAATCAGAAATTGTAAAGGGAAGACAAAGGTTAAGTTGTTTCGGGTGTGTCCCCTGAAGGATACACATTCGAAACATCATAACCTGACATTTCCCTTTACAGTTGCTAACTGACTTACTGTGCATTTGTAGCATTTTCTGTTTTAATTTCAGATTTCCAGCTTTTCTTTTGTATTTTTCTGTCTTTCAGTTGCTCTCTTGTTTATTTAAATCAGCAATTCACACATTAGTCCTACCGGTGATTCTTGAATGAAAGGAGCCATTTTATGAATTTGTATTTCCAGCACAGGGCTTTACCTTCTAGAAACACATATAGGAAATTCATGCACAAAGATCATACCAGCATTGCAAATTCTTAAAATTTACCCAGACACATCCACATTATCTGATCTATCTTCGAGCTACCGAGCCCACCAACTCTTTATTTTGTCCTGCCAAGTTGAGCACTTGCTCGTTCTTCATGCATGCACCCAAGAGAGTATCTAGCTCTCAGCCAATAGAAAATGCAGAGTTTGCATTATCAAGAGCGCTTCATAAATTATTTGAAGGATAGGTTCACAGAGATCATATTTGTGAATCTTACTGCTGTATCTGCCATTTCCTCAGGTAAAAAATAAAGTTAAAAATTTCCTGTGCTTGATATTTTGGTTTTTAATTCATGAACAGCTGCCCCTCATATGTGAGATACATGTGTAAAAGGGCTACATGCAAGGACAATATGTTGTCATAAAATGTCAGTTCAGCTTAGCTCCTGGCTAAAATTGCCTGAGGCCCAAAATTGATTCTTAATTTTTCAGACCGGCAGTATCAGTATAACTGGTGGGGTTCACATGTGCAAGAATTGCAATGTTTACTACCCATTGCTCACTAGAAATCTCCCTATTTCAATTTTCCGAGCTGTATGCCTATATAACTTACTTCCACTCATTCTTGGTATGGACTTAATTTAACATGCACCCTGCATACAGAAGAGGGCCTTCAGATGTCCCATCAAATATGCTGATTTTTGGGCGGTAATCTTTTGCATTGTTGATATTTGACCAGACAGCCAGGCTCCCGATGGAATCTGGAGGGATAGACCTGTCTCTGGGGGCAAGGATTCTTCCTGCTCTGCTCCAGATAACTCTTCAGACCAAAGTCCTAAGGATAGGGTGGTCTTATATGGACAATCAGTGGAAAGCTTACAAGAGCCCTACTGTTGTTAAACTCCAGCAGTACCCCAGTACATACTTGTGGCCCCTAACTCTTCATCTGCAAAGCTGAATGAGCAATCCATATTGGGTAAATAGAAAGCCTGTAGATATGTTAATTGCTCAACAGCTTGAATTGGAGACTAGTAAACATTGCTATGGTTTTTAAGATGAAAAAATGTACTGTATAATTACATTACATAGAATTACATAGAATGTAAAGCACAGAAACAGGCCATTCAGCCCAACAGGTGTTTATGCTGCACACGAGACTCCTCCCTCCCTACTTCATCTAACCCTATCAGCATGTCCTTCTGTCCCTTTCCCCTTCATGTGTTTATCTAGCTTCCCCTTAAATGTATCTATGCTAGTCGCCTCCACTATTCCTTGTGGTAACAAGTTCCACAGTCTAACCACTTAGATTATTTTACATTACTCTTGATTATTGTGTGTAACCAATCAGAAAACCTAAGCTACATTGAATTTCATTTGCCACAATTTTGCCCATTCACCTAATCTATCAATATCCCTTTGTAATTTTATGTTTTCATCTACACTGCTTACAATGCCACCAATCTTTGTGTCATCGGCAAACTTAGATATGAGACTTTCTATGCCTTCATCTAAGTCGTTAATAAATATTGTGAATAATTGAGGCCCCAAGACAGATCCCTGAGGGACTCCACTAGTCACATCCTGCCAATGTGAATACTTACCCATTATCCCTACTCTCTGTCGCCTTTCGCTCAGCCAATTTCCTAACCAAGTCCGTACTTTTCCCTCGATTCCATGGGCTTCTAACTTAGCTAACATTCTCTTATGTGGGACCTTATCAAATGCCTTCTGGAAGTCCATATAAATAACATCCGTTGAAAATCCCCTGTCAACTACTTTAGTCACCTCTTCAAAAAATTCAATCAGGTTTGTCAGGCATGACCTATCTTTCACAAATCCATGCTGGCTCTCCCCGATTAACTGAAAATTCTCGAAGTGTTCAGTCACCCTATCCTTAATTATAGACTCCAGCAATTTCCCCACAACAGATGTTAGGCTAACTGGTCTATAATTCCCTGGTTTCCCTCTCTCTCCTTTCTTAAAAAGCGGAGTGACATGTGCAATTTTCCAATCTAGAGGGACAGTTCCTGAATCTTGAGAACTTTGAAAGATTATAGTTCGGGCATCTGCAATCTGCTCACCTACTTCCTTTAAAACCCTGGGATGGAAACCATCTTGTCCTGAGGATTTGTCACTCTTTAGTGCTATTATTTTCTTCATTACTGTTGCTTTACTTATGTTAATTTTATTGAGTCCCTGTCCCCAATTCAATATTAGTTTTCTTGGGATTTCCGGCATGCTGTCCTCTTTTTCTACTGTAAATACTGACACAAAGTAATTATTCAACATGTCCGCCATTTCCCCATTGTCAAGGGGCCAACACTGCTCCTGACCACCCTTTTTTTCCTAATATAACTATAAAAGTTCTTTGTATTGGTTTTGATATCCCTTGCAAGTTTCTTTTCATACTCTCATTTTGTAGCTCTTACTATCTGTTTTGTGACCCTTTGTTGATCTTTGTATCTTTCCCATTCACCAGGATCTGTGCTATTTTTTGCCTTTTTGTTTGCCCTTTCCTTACGTCTTATACTGTTCCTTACCTCTTTAGTTGTCCATGGCTGTTTTTTTTGGCAAGTAGAGTCTTGCCCCTCAGGGGTATAAACCAGTTCTGTATCTCATTAAAAGTTTCTTTAAACATTTCCCACTGATCATCAGTCGTTTTACCCATTAACAGATTTGCCCAGTTTAGTGTGGACAGTCTCTGTCTCATCCCATTGAAGTCGGCCTTAGCCAAGTCTAGAATCTTAGCAGCTTTTTTCCCTTTCAAACACTACATTGAACTCGATCATGTTATGATCGCTATTGGATAGATGTTCACGCACAGTTAAGCTGTTAACTAAATCTGGTTCATTACTCATTACTAAATCTAGTATGGCTTGCCCCCTTGTTAGTGGAAGTGGAGTGAAGTGAATGAAGTGTAATGAAGTGGAGTCTGTGGGCTGGTGATGGAGCAGCCCAGCATCTGTCCTCTGGTTCATGGCTGATAAAGTGGATGTTCTGGTGATTGAGGTGGGTATAAGCAGGGTTACCTTGTTTGGCACTGAAAAGTACCAATCTCATAGGTCAGTGGTGGAGCATGCCAGGAATATGCAAATGGCATAATCGATAGGGGCAGAAGAGAACTCCACAGCCATTTTAAATCTCTGCAGCTGCACCTGATACATTACCCCCATAACAGTGCGCTCCCAAGTGGAATAGTTTGGAAATTTCTGTGGCTTTCACGGATGAACTGGAACATTCTCCAGCTCAATACTAGTGAGACTAAAGCAATCTTGTTCAGCCCTCACCAGAATCATCGCACTTTAAGTCCTCATTCCATCCCCTCCCTGGCTTCTCACTTAGACTGAACTGGATAGTGCACAACTTTGGTGTCTCAGTTAACCCTGAGCTCAGTTTCAAACTCCATGTCAAGTCGATTACCAAAACCACTCACTTTCCCCTCAGATATTACCTACCTCCACCCCCTACTCCAAGACTTTCCATATAGGCTTCCCAAACTCCATTCTACACAAACGTCAACTCGTCTAGAACTCTGCCGCCCACATCCCATTCCATCTCACCCATCCTGCTCACCTATTAACCCTGTATTCACTGACCTCTAGCTTCCTGCCCCCGCACATTGATTTCAAAATCTTATCCTTCTCTATAAATCCACCTAAGGCCTTGCTCCACCCTAACTCTGCAACTGCCTCCATCCAGTATCCTAGCTGACACCCTCTATACTTCTGAGTTTGGCCTCATGTTCATTCCTTCTCTTCAATCTAAACCACCATCTATGACTGAGCTGTCAATCATCATGCTCCAACATTCTGGAATTCTCATTCTATCTCCATCAATTTCCAACATCTCTCCCCACTTCCAAAATCCTCCTCAAAGTCTCTTTCACTGCACCACTGGTCACTTCTCATAACCCTCCTCTCAAACTCCTGCTGGGTGTCCGTCCCCCCAGTGGAAAGTGTCTTGGAGTTTGCTGTATAATTGCAAGTTGTTGTGTTCCTACCTTCAATATGTAAGTTTTTAACGAGCTCATTTCAAGACTTAAAAAAAGGTTCATCCTGGAATAATATGAAAAACTTTGTAAAAAAAGGTTGATTATACAGATTTCTTTTGCTGATACCCATAATTTTTTTTCTGCATTTCATCTCACTGGGTTATTACCGAAGAATGGCATTTTGTAAATAGTTATTTATTTTGTTCTGTGTTATCGTAGTACATTCTGTAGATCAGCAGCCAGATGGAATATTCTTCTATTACTGTTCATGTTGATTCAATTAGGCATCTCACATCATTTCAAATGCATGAATGAGGCATTCAATGGTACTTCCAGTTTCGATGAAAGTCCAGTGCACTTCTGAGATTGTGTTAACTTTAAATTGACCACGATCTTGAAATCATTTGAATATATTTCATTCTTACTAAAGATGCGTCTGCATAAATGTTAGATAATGTATCTAAAACACAAAACCTACATGTATTGCTGAGGGTCCAGATCTTTTTGTTTCTTCATACATTAATTCATACATCCAAGGATAATGTTAACCATTTTCAATCTTGAATTCAGAACAGTTAATATGCTGAGGAATCTTAGTTATGTTTCTGCAGTTTTCTGTAATATAAACTTCGCACATTATGGGGAACTGTGGGGGAAAAATTTGATAAGGGTCCGTTTTGGGCGGTGTTCCACCCCGCGCCCGACGGAGCCTGCGCAGGCAGGACGCAAGTTTGGACCCAAGGGAGCACTTACCTGCAATCGGCATTCTTTTCCAGGCCTTGCACGTGGAATCAATGCAATTTGCACTTTCCACCACCAGAGGAAGCGCAAACTCTTAAAGGGAGGATGTTTCTCAGAAATCCCTTAAAGGTAGCTGGTACCTATTATTTGCTGAAAATAACAGTCTACTGTTTGCATGGAGTCTGAACAGAGATCAGACATCGCACACGTAAAACACAGATGCAGATCCCATCCCTATGTTTACACAGTTATTAGTTATGTTAAAGCATTGAATAAAGATTGTACACCACTAAATCCCACATCCTCCAATCTGAACACCAGACCTCACCAATCTGCCGATCTGAGTTTGTACCAGGCCTGCGAGAGTGCAGGCACCAAGGTTCTCTGCTGATGCACAAGAGACCTTGGTGCAAGAGATGGACAGAATGAGGGACATCCTATATCCGCAGAGGGGCGGGGGGGGAGAGGCCCTTCAGACATATACTCAAAAGGCAATGGAAGGCAGCAGGGGATGAAGTCAATGCCAGTATCATGAACATGGATGCAGTGCAGGAAGAAGTTCAATGCTTTGACATGAGTGGGCAAGGTGAGTGAGGTCAACTGTCAAGTGGTGTCTCCTACCAACTGCAGCACACACTACACCCCCACCCCCCATCACCCACATACCAACAAACTCTTTCCATCAGTACTCAACTCTTCCAATCAGATGCATCCTCTCACCCTTACACATTACCACTGTTTCAAACTGCCCACCAACAACTCACAGGCCACACACACTTGCAGCTATTCAACCATGTCAGGCACATCTCCCAGATACATGTCACGCTTTCTTGCAGGAGAAGGTGGCGCATATCAAGAGGCAGCAAGTGGCAGTGGCATTTAGCACCTCGAGTCTGTTCCACCATTCAATGAGATCATAGTGGACCTGTGACCTAACTCCATATACTCGTCTTAGCCCCATATCCCTTAATACCCTTGGTTCACAGAAATCTATCAATCTCAGATTTAACTTTTACAAGTGAGCTAGCCGTTTGCAGAAGAGCCTTCCAAACTTCTTTGCGTGTAGAATCATTTCCTAACTTCACTCCTGCATGCCCTGGCTCTAAATGTTAGGCTATGTCCTCTAGTCCTAGTATTCAAAAGTAGCAGACCTCCAAAAACGGTTACAAATATCTCGGCAGCCAGAAGCAATAATCCAGCAACTAACCTGTAAATCCTGCATGGTTTCTTTAAATAGCGACGGTGGGGGGTCCTCCAGGCACTCTAAGACACGTACAGATGGTCGGGGTTTTGAGTTGAGCATTAAGTCCCAAAATGGTGACTATCACCTTAAATCAGTGCTGCACACTGATTAAAGCCATTTTCTCCCTACTTTACATGATTCCAGCGTTAGTTATCTGCGCCTGCGCAAACTCCTATACCAAGATGGCGTCTGGCGCACGTCACACAGGAAACGTGCGTGTGCATCCAAGACGCCATCTTGGATGTCGGAGCGGCCGTGTTGGATGGAAACAACGGGAACTACACGGCCCAATTTAGCACCCCATTAGTCTTAGCTGCACTCTTCACGGACCATTTGAATATTGCAGTAAAGGCAGCTCACTCTGATCCTACTTTTTTTGGTTTCTGCCCTGTAAAATTATTGTAATCATTTAAAAAAATGATGTAAGAGAAAGATAGGTTAATATTATGGATTCAACATTAGCTTAGAGCTCGCTATTGTATTTACTGAGAAAGCTTCCCGTTTTTTTTTTATTCGTTCATGGGATGTGGGCGTCGCTGGCGAGGCCAGCATTTATTGCCCATCCCTAATTGCCCTTGAGAAGGTGGTGGTGAGCCGCCTTCTTGAACCGCTGCAGTCCGTGTGATGAAGGTTCTCCCACAGTGCTGTTAGGTAGGGAGTTCCAGGATTTTGACCCAGTGACGATGAAGGAACGGCGATATATTTCCAATTGTAAACAATTTTACAACACCAAGTTATAGTCCAGCAATTTTATTTTAAATTCACAAGCTTTCGGAGGCTTCCCCCTTCGTCAGGTGATATTTCCAAGTCGGGATGGTTTGTGACTTGGAGGGGAACATGCAGGTGGTGTTGTTCCCATGTGCCTGCTGGCCTTGTCCTTCTAGGTGGTAGAGGTCGCAGGTTTGGGAGGTGCTGTCGAAGAAGCCTTGGCAAGTTGCTGCAGTGCATCCTATGGATGGTACACACTGCAGCTACTGTGCGCCGGTGGTGAAGGGAGTGAATGTTTAGGGTGGTGGATGGGGTGCCAATCAAGCAAGCTGCTTTGTGCTGGATGGTGTCGAGCTTCTTGAGTGTTGTTGGAGCTGCACTCATTCAGGCAAGTGGAGATATTCCATCACACTCCTGACTTGTGCCTCGTAGATGATGGAAAGGCTTTGGGGAGTCAGGAGGTGAGTCACTCGCTGCAGAATACCCAGTCTCTGACCTGCTCTTGTAGCCACAGTATTTATGTGGCTGGTCCAGTTAAGTTTCTGGTTAATGGTGACCCCCAGGATGTTGATGGTGGGGGGTTCATCGATGGTAATGCCATTGAATGTCAAGGGGAGGTGGTTAGACTCTCTACAGAATTCTTACAGAATGATAAAGACATAGGGGGTTAAATTGGTTAACTCCCGAAAACGGGCACAGTGATCGCGGTGCGCGATTAGACTGCGCCCAGTCGTTGATAGGCAGGCAGCACGTAACATTCATACTGCCTACTAATCTACATGATTGCTGCATGCAGCCAGCGCTACCTGCGCTGTGAGTGGCTGCATGCACCTGCATGGGGCCCCGATAACGGGAGTAGCTAGCACTACGTAAAGGCAGCTTGCATCTCTTAAAGGGGAGATGCTCTGTTGCAGCAGGAAGTGGTGTAAAGCAATTCCTGGGCTGGAAGCTATTGAGGAATGGCTGTGCCTGCGAGAGTGCACGCACCAAGGTTCTCGGACGGTGCACTGCAGGTCTTGGTGGAAGAGGTGGGCAGAAGCAGGGGCATCCTATATCCACAGGTGGGCAGGAGGCCCTCCAGACACATCCTCAAGAGGCAGTGGGAGGCTGTGGCACACAAAGTCAATGCTAGGAGCAACACTCCATGCGCATGGATGCAGTGCAGGAAGAAGTTCAATGATTTGACATGAGTGGTCAAGGTGAGTGCGTTCAATTGTTAAGTGGCATCTCCTACCAACTGCATCGCTGGCCTCATTCACTGATCCACGCACTGCACCCCCCGTCAGCCACCTACCAACAAACTCTTTCAATCAGTCACAATCCTGTGAGTCAGATGTTGCATCTCACCCTCACACATTACCACTCTTGCAAGCCGCAAGCCCACAATTCACAGGTCACAAACACTGGCAGCTATTCAACCATGAAAGCCACATCACCCATACATCTTGCAGGCACTCACTGACATGGCAAACATTTAAAGAAATAATTAATAATTCCCAGCGAATATACATGCACTTGAGGAATAAAAACTCCACAGGAAAAGTGATCCAAACGTGGCTAACTAAAGAATTTAAGTAAAGTATTAGATTAAAAGAAGAGGTGTAGAATGTTGCCAAAAAGAGTAGTAAGCCTGAGGATTGGGAGGGTTTTAGAAATCAGCAAAGGATGACCAAAAAATTGATAAAGAGGGAGAAAATAGAATATGAGAGTAAACTAGCAAGAAATATAAAAATAGATTGTGAGAGCTTCTACAAGTATATAAAAAGGAAGAGATTAGCAGAGTAAATGTGGGTCCCTTAGAGTCTGAGACAGGAGAAATTATAATGGAAAATAAGGAAATGGCAGAGACGTTAAACAAATATTTTGTATCTGTCTTCACCTTGGAAGACACAAAAAACGTATCTTGGTTGTGGGGAACCAAGGGTCTAATGAGAGTGAGGAACTTAAAGGAATTTAGATTGGTGAAGAAAAAGTACTGGAGAAATTAATGGGGCTAAAAGCCTACAAATCACCTGGACCTGATTACCTACATCCTAGGGTTTTAAAAGAGGTGGCTGCATAGATAGTGGATGCATTGGTTTTGATCTTTCAGAATTCCCTAGATTCTAAAACAGTCCCCGTGGATTGGAAGGTAGCAAATGTAACCCCGCTATTCAAGAAAGGAGGGAGAGAAAAATCAGGGAAATATAGGCCAATTAGCCTGATATCAGTAGCACGGAAAATGCTAGAATCTATTATTAAGGACGTAGTGACAGAGGACTTAGGATACATTATTTGGATACATTACACTCAGTCCCTTCATCTAAGTCATTAACATAGATTGAAAATGGCTGAGGCCCAAGCACCGAACCTTGTGGTACCCCACTAGTTACAGCCTGCCAACCTGAAAATGACCCGTTTATTCTTACTCTCTGTTTCCTGCCCTTTAACCCATCCCCAATCCCATAAGCCCTAATCTTGTGTAACAACTCCTTGTGTGGCAATAATCTCCACATAAGGACGTAGTGACAGAGCACTTAGGAAATCATAATGTGATTAGGCAGAGTCAACATGGTTTTATGAAAGGGAAATCATGTGTGACAAATCTATTAGAGTTTTTTGAGGGTGTAACTAGCAGGGTGGATAAAGGGGAACCAGTGGATGTAGTATATCTGGATTTTCAAAAGGCATTCGATAAGTTGCCACACAAGGAGTTGTTACACAAGATTAGGGCTTATGGGATTGGGGATGGGTTAAAGGGCAGGAAACAGAGAGTAAGAATAAACGGGTCATTTTCAGGTTGGCAGGCTGTAACTAGTGGGGTACCACAAGGTTCGGTGCTTGGGCCTCAGCCATTTTCAATCTATGTTAATGACTTAGATGAAGGGACTGAGTGTAATGTATCCAAATTTGCTTACGATACAAAGCTAGGTAGGAAAGTAAGCTATGCGGTGGACACAAAGGGTCTGCAAAGGAATATAGACAGGTTAAATGAGTGGGCAAGAAGGTGGCAGATGGAGTATAATGTGGGGAAATGTGAAGTTATTCACTTTGGTAGGAAAAATAGAAAAACAGAATATTTTTAAATGATGAAAAACTATTAAATGTTGGTGTTCAGAGGGATCTAAGTGTCCTTGTACAAGGAACACAGAAAGGAAAGTTAACAAGCAGGTACAGCAAGCAATTAGGAAGGCAAATGGTATGTTGGCCTTAATTGCAAAGGGTTTGGAGTACAAGAGTAAGGAAGTCTTGCCACAATTGTACAGGGCTTTGGTGAGACCACACCTGGAGTACTGTGTACAGTTTTGTTCTCTTTACCTAAGGAAGGATATACTTGCCTTAGAGGCAGTGCAACAAAGGTTCACTAGATTTATTCCTGGGATGAGGATATTATCCTATGAGGAAAGATTGAGTAGAATGGGCCTATACTCTGGAGTTTAGAAGAATGAGAAGTGATCTCATTGAAACATATAAGATTCTAAGAGGGCTTGACAGGGTAGATGCTGAGATGATGTTTCCCTTGGCTGGAGAGTCTAGATCTAGAGGGCATAGTCTCAGGATAAGGGGTCGGACATTTAGCACTGAGATGAGGAGAAATTTCTTCACTCAGAGGGTTGAATATTTGGAATTCTCTACTCCAGAAGCTGAGACATCGGTCATCAAAATATGCATCATGTTGGATTTCACAGGTGTGATGATGGAGGTGACCACCCGTTCCATGTGGGAAAGGATGGGCTCCAAGCTCTGCACAAAGCCCTGTACCAAGTTGGAGTTGGACTCCTCCATGCCCCTTGACATTGCGTGCAGGTTTTCTGGCAGGCTTTCCAGTGCACCAAGCATTTGGTTGTGGATGCCCATCAGCCTTATTCTGTAGCCTGGCCCATAGAAGTCATCATCTGACTCCTCGCAACAGAATTAGTGTGCAACCTCGCCCTCTGGAGAGCTGGCACCTGCAATATAAGTTCCACACTTGTGCCTGGTGTCTCACCACATGTAGATCCCTCCTCTATCCTAGCGTCTGAAGTACGTGCAGTGTTAGTATCTGAGCTGGTGGCTGCGAATGTAAGATCGAGTGTCAGTGTGTCTACATCACCACTATCATCTTCCTTTACCTCCTCTGATGGTGCAGGTTCCAGGTCTTGGGTATTATGCAATGACAAAGGGACACGGGTTGAGTTGTGGTGCAGGGAGAGGAGAAAGTAAGACATGCGTGCTGACACCATCTGCAGCACATGACTTAGAAAAGATCGTGGGCTGAGGGAGAAGTGGGAAGCGAGAAGGACGATTAGGTATGCAGAGACCCTCTTCATCGATACCTCCAGCACCGCCAATGGCCATGGCCGCAGCGACAGCCAGCCCAAAGATCGCCAGCACGATATCCTCCATCGGGGTGAGGACGTCTAGGTGGCCTGTCCTCCCCCATATCTTTCCTGCTGCCTGTTGTTTGAACATAAGAACATAAGAAATAGGAGCAGGAGTAGGTCATACGGCCCCTTGAGCCTGCTCCGCCATTCAACAAGATCATGGCTGATCTTGGACCTCAAGTCCACTTTCCCATCTGGTCCCCATATCCCTTAATTCCCTTAGAGTCCAAAAATCTATCGATCTCAGCCTTGAATATACTCAATGAATGAGCGCCCACTCCATTGCAGCACAAACAGCTGCCAGCAAAGGTCTTAATGTTTCATTTGGAGCTCAGACTGCTGAGTTACAGGCTCAGACTGCTGCTATCATGGCTCTGAGTACTACTGAGGAACGGGGCTTCAAAGCTGTCACAACAGTCCAACAATCTGTTCTCCAGAAGATCACCAGGATTGCTGAGGTGCCGCCCAGGGAGAGTCGCAATGGCTCCGTGGAAGATGAACCCGCTGTCCTCTTTCTGGATGACAGCATTCCTGCTCCCACCCCTGTCACTCCGCCAGTGCCCTTGCTGTTTCCTGTCGGCCAGCCAGACCAGACTGCTGCAGCCCAGGCCGAGATAGTGCAGTCTAAAGCCAGGCCCTCCCAGCCCAGAGCTGCTCGAGGTCGTCCTCCAAGGCTATCTGTAGTCTCCTCAATTGAAGGTCAGCAGCCTTCCACACCCATGCTCCAGCCACTGGGGATGCTTCTTGTAAAAGCACAAAGAAAGGTAAAGACACACAAACAACAGGCACTAAGGGAATGCATTAGTGTTTGTTTGTTCATTTTGTTTGCTTTATTGCATGTGTTAGTTGATGCATTTGGATTTGGATTTGCATTTGGTCTTGGCTTTATTTTCTGCGATGAGCTGAGCGAGGAAGCAATGTGTAATCATAAGGAGGACAATTTGATGGTCATGTGGGAGAGGAAAGGTAAGGAGTGTGGGACTGTTGGTGAATGGGGAAGTGTCCTTGAGGTTACTGGTATCTGTCATTAATAATCTGATCACGCAGAGCCCTGGCAGAAAGGGCCTGTCTATCTTGTTGCCTCCACTTCTTGCTGCACTCCCTCCTTCTCCGCCTCCTCCTCCATCTCTTCCCCTTCCTCCTCCTCCTCTCTCTTCTAGTAGTTTGTCCTGCTCTGCGTGGCCTCTCTTTATTCTCACAGTCATGTTCAATTCCCAGAGGAAACCCTAGCAGGCCACCTATGTCTGGAAGCAACATTGTTCAGCAATATATTTTAAATGCCACTAACAGTACTGCAAGACCAGCCAGACCACTCTGTATAGAATATTGCCACTTTCTCCAGGTATAGGAAACTTCCACAAATACCTTCAATTGTACCAGCAGCCGGAATAACTAATCCAGCAACTAACCCGTAGCTCCTGCATGATCCCTTTAAATAGCATTGTTGGGGGGGTGGGGGGTGGTCCTTCATGCCATTTAAGTGCTGTTCAGCTGTGCGAGGCTAAGACAGAATGTTGGCTGGAGCGAGGAGTTCCAAAATGTCGCCAGCTGCTTCAAATCAGCGTTGCATACTGATTCACATCATAATCTCCCTACTCTATATGCTGTTGTTAGGTGCGCATGCGCGATCGCCTTTAACAAGATGACGTCCTCCGCACTTCACATCAGAAGTGTGCACGAGCACCTTGGACGCCATTTTCGGGGCTTTGGTGTTCATGTAGTGCCTACAAAACAGGTGTTACACGGTCCAATTTCATCCACCCCCACCTCTGACAACATTACTTTCCCTCAGTGCTGTCGTAAAATGTTGGCCTAGATTATGTGATCAAGATCGGGAGTAGGATCTAAATCTACAACCTTCTGACTCAGAGGTGAGAGTGTTAACTTTGAACCAAGCCGACACATTTTAATGCAGGAATTTGCATACTTTGCTTGATCTCACAGAATCAAGTTTTTGAGTCGGCCTAATGAAGGATGAAGCCTTTTTCCACCTCCCTCGGTTATATAGATGAATCCATATTCCCATCTGCATCTGGAGTGAAATGAATTGCCGTAAGTAAACTTTGTGCAAAATTCTGCTGCTCCCTGCTTTGCACCATTTTAATTCCAAACTTTGGGTAAAGCTGACCTTAACTTTTACTGTGCACTCTCCCCATGGGGAGTAAAGGGATTTAAATTAAGAACATGGTAGACAGCTTAACATCAGTGCGATCTTCCCCCAAAAGATTGATTAATTGATGGTTTAGTTAAGGAACGATAACCTATTAGCACTTTTAAGTCTTTATTGGGGAAAAAATGCAGTCTGGTCGTAATACTATGAAAAGCATCCTTCCTTCCCAAAGTGCCATTTTCCATTGAGAGCAGTAAAGTTACCAAGTTTCAAAATGTTACTATAGTTTATTCGTCATTTCCTTCCTCTTGTCTTAGAAATGCGTTTTTATCATTCATGTGATTAAAATTAAAATAGAACTATTTCAAGCAGTGGCCTTTGCTGCATCACAGAGCAAATTAGATTAATTTTCTCAGCTTGTCAGTTTGAATATCACTTGTGATTAATATTTCACTTGTTTGCAATTTAAAAGTCCAATTAACTGAAGTACAATGAAGCAATGAAATCAAATAAGTAACAAGAATTTATTATTGGCTGACTGTTGAACTCCTTACATAACTGAATGTTTTTTTTCAGCAGTATAACAAATCAATGATAATTTCAGATCTTAAATTAGCTTTAGATAATAGAAACTATGGCCAGAGAACATCAATTTAAATTAGTGAAGAGCAAATTTAAAACAGATATCAGGATGAACTTCTTTACTCAAAAAGAGATAAATGTTTGAAATAACCTGCCAGGCAGGGAAGTGGAGACAAAGCATTAGGGATATTCAAAATAAAATTGGATACTGAGATGGGGGAGTTAGGATACTAAAGGGATGTGCTTCAATGGGCTGAATGGTCTTTCTTAAATTGACTTTTTAATGTTGTTATAGTTTTGAAAGTAGCTATTTTGATCAGGCATATTTATATTCTCTATTATTCTGTAAAAACCATTAGAAAAATCAATATTTGATCTCACCATGAACATTGTGTGAAAATTTGATCTAAAGCTACCTATTAATTGTGTTTAAAGTACAAATAGCACAGATGGATTGATCTAATCTTGTAAGCAAACAGTGAGGTACACTTAAAAGACCGCTTGAAAAACTAGAAAACTGAAGTGAATGAATATATTTGTGTCTATGTGTTGAAGGGTCATCTATTACAAATATATTTGATCTGCATCAGTGCAAGGAAGGCAGGTGAAGTTCAAATACATTTGGTGAATATACCAACTAAATCTGATAAGGGTCTGTTAGGGTGAATGTTAGGGGCTGAGCCACCAATGTCAACAGTGTGACAGGCAGGCAAAAAATGATTCCAACTTTCAAGACTTTTTGTTAAATTTCTAAACTTTATTAAACTGGCTGTTCGTTATATTCTCCACAATACAAATGGTTATAAAACTGATGAATCAGAAATGATGGTATAAACACCAATCACATATGGTAATAGCTGAACCATTTCACTAAGGTAAGACCTGACCTTACACTGAACCAATCAGGAAGTTCCTGCCTGGGAGTTCAGATGGATTTGATGTATAGATAGATAGATACATCATGGTGGATCAATAGGTGACTAGGTAGATAGATGGGATCAAAGAGAATGTGACAGATAGGACGTTGGTTAATGGATAGGAGGCAGACAGTAGTGGTTAATGAATATTTTTTGGCAGTAGCAGCATGGATACAAAATTGGCTAAGTGACAGGAAACAGAGAGTAGTGTGAACGGTTGTTTTTCGGACTGGAGGAAGGTGCACAGTGATGTTCCCCAAGGGTCGGTACCAGGACCACTGCTTTTCTTGACTTGGGTGTACAGGGCACAATTTCAAAATTTGCAGATGACACAAAATTGGAAGTGTAGTAAATAGTGAGGAGGATAGTAATAGACTTCAAGAGGAATATAAACAGGCTGGTGGCATGGGTGGACATGTGGCAGATGAAATTTAAATCTTAGAAGTGCAAAGTGATACATTTTGGCAGGAAGAATAAGGAGAGGCAATATAAACTAAATGGTACAATTCTAAAGGGGGTGCAGGAACAATGCGACCTGGGGGTATATATGAACAAATCGTTGAAGTTAGCAGGACAGGTTGAGAAAGCGGTTAAAAAAGCATACAGGATCCTGGGCTTTATAAATAGAGGCATAGAGTACAAAAGCAAGGAAGTTATGTTGAACCTTTAGAAAACACTGGTTCTGCCACAACTGGAGTATTGTGTCCAGTTCTGGGCAGCGCACTTTAGGAAAGATGTGAAGGCCTTCGGGAGGGTGAAGAAGAGATTTACTAGAATGGTTCCAGGAATGAGGGACTTCAGTTACGTGGATAGATTGGAGAAGCTGTGGTTGTTCTCCTTTGAGCAAAGAAGGAGCAATGAGAGTCTTTCAGAAGGGAGATTGAGAACATACAATGGCAACATGTTCCCGTAAAGGTCAAGTGTGGTTCCAAGAACTCCAGGGAACCTTGGATGTCAGGGGATATACGAGAATGGATTAGGAAAAAAAGGAGGGCTTTTGGCAGATACAAAAGGCTAAAGACGGAGGAAGCCCTCGAGGAGTACAAAAAGTGCAGGGGGATACTTAAAAAAGAAATTAGGAGATCAAGGAGGGGCCATGAAATAACACTGGCGAGCAAAATAAAGGAAAATCCTAAGATGTTTTATAAGTATATTAAGGGTAAGAGGATGACTAGGGAAAAAATAGGGCCCATTAGGGACAAAAATGGCAATCTGTGTGTGGAGCCGGCAGATGTAGGAGGGGTTCTAAATGAATTTTTTGCATCTGTTTTCACTATGGAGAAGGACGATGTAGACATAGAAATACGGCAGGGGGACTGTGATATACTCGAACATATTAACATCGAGCGGGAGGAGGTATTGGCGGTTTAAGCAGGCGTAAAAATGGATGAATCCCCAGGCCCAGACGAAATGTATCCCAGGCTACTATGTGAGGCAAAGGAGGAGATTGCGGGGGCTCTGACACATATATTCAGAACCTCTCTGGCCACAGGGGATGTGCCAGAGGACTGGAGAACCGCTAATGTAATACCATTATTCAAGAAGGGGAGTATGGAAAAACCGGGGAACTACAGGCCAGTGAGCCTAACATCAGTGGTAGGAAAATTATTGGAAAAAATTCTGAAGGACAAAATTAATCTCCACTTGGAGAAGCAAGGATTAATCAGGGATAGTCAACATGGCTTTGTCAAGGGAAGATCATGTCTGACTAATTTGATTGAATTTTTTGAGGGGGTGACGAGGCGTGTGGATGAGGGTAACGCAGTGGATGTGGTATACATGGATTTCAGTAAGGCCTTCGATAAAGTCCCCCACAGGAGACTGGTCAAGAAGGTACGAGCCCATGGAATCCAGGGTGCCTTGGCACTTTGGATACAAAACTGGCTTAGTGGCAGAAGGCAGAGGGTGATGGTCGAAGGTTGTTTTTGTGACTGGAAGCCTGTGGCCAGTGGGGTACCACAGGGATCGGTGCTGGGTCCCTTGCTGTTTGTGGTCTACATTAATGACTTGGATATGAATGTAAAAGGTATGATCAGTAAGTTCGCTGATGATACAAAAATTGGTAGGGTGGTAAATAGCGAGGAGGATAGCCTCAGTCTGCAGGACGATATAGATGGGTTGGTCAGATGGGCGGAACAGTGGCAAATGGAATTTAACCCGGAAAAGTGCAAGGTGATGCACTTTGGAGGGACTAACAAGGCAAGGGAATACACAATGAATGGGAGGACCCTAGGCAAGACAGAGGGTCAGAGGGATCTTGGTGTGCAAGTTCACAGATCCCTGAAGGCGGCGGAACAGGTAGATAAGGTGGTAAAGAAGGCATATGGGATACTTGCCTTTATTAGCCGAGGCATAGACTATAAGAGCAAGGAGGTTATGATGGAGCTGTATAAAACACTGGTTAGGCCACAGCTGGAGTACTGTGTGCAGTTCTGGTCGCCACACTACAGGAAGGATGTGATCGCTTTGGAGAGGGTGCAGAGGAGATTCACCAGGATGTTACCAGGGCTGGAGCGCTTCAGCTATGAAGAGAGACTGGGAAGATTGGGTTTGTTTTCCTTGGAGCAGAGGAGGCTGAGGGGGGACATGATTGAGGTGTACAAAATTATGAGGGGCACAGATAGGATGGATACTAAGGAGCTTTTTCCCTTCGTTGAGGGTTCTATAACAAGGGGACATAGATTCAAGGTAAAAGGCGGGAGGTTTAGAGGGGATTTGAGAAATAACTTTTTCACCCAGAGGGTGGTTGGAGTCTGGAACTCACTGTCTGAGAGGGTTGTGGAGGCAGGAACCCTCACAACATTCAAGAAGCATTTGGATGAGCACTTGAAATGCCATAGCATACAAGGCTACGGACCAAATGCTGGAATATGGGATTAGAGTAGACAGGGCTGATGGCCGGCGCGGACACGATGGGCCGAAGGGCCTCTATCCGTGCTGTATAACTCTATGACTCTATGACTAAGGTTGAGAGGAGATTTGATAGGAGTGTTCAAAATCATGACGGGTATAGATAACGTAAATAAAGAGAAACTGTTCCCGTTGGTGGAAGAGTCAAGAACCAGAGGACACAGATTTAAGGTGATTGGCAAAATAATCAATGGGGACGTGAGGAAAAACTTTTTTTTTGCAGCGAGTGGTTTTGATCTGGAATGCGCTGCCTGAAAGGGTGGTGGAAGCAGATTCAATCATGGCTTTCAAAAAGGGATTGGATAAATACTTGAAGGGAAAACATTTGCAGGTCCACGGGGTAAGAGTGGGCGAGTGGGGACTAGCTGAATTGTTCTTACAAAGAGCCATCATGGGCTCGATGGGCCAAATGGCCTCCTTCTTTGCTGTAACTATTCTATGATTCTATGATCCTAATGAATTGGAGCCTTTGAAGGCACTGCTCCACTGTCAGATTCAGATCATTCTCTTGTGTGCATTATATGCAAGTTGGCAGGTTAACAGCAGTTGAGAGCACTCCTTCTCTAATGAAACCACACTTCCCTGTCATCCAGATGTTCTTGTTGGTCCTCCTCCTCTTCATATACATACAATGCAATTCCAGATGGAACACTAATGGGATGGTGGGTGCAGAAAAAATGTGTCGAACTTCCTAACTCTCCTGAAAACGGGATGAATTTCTGCTGTGTCTCTGAGGTTTCTGCAGATCTTCCCCAAAAAGTTGCAACGGATAATCAGGAGAATCCCTATGGAAATTCACCTCCACAGATTTCAGGCAGGGGATTTCTTTTTTTTTCACTTTTACACCTTTATGAACAGCACATGGCCCCAAGTTAGTTACAGCACAGCCAGATGGTATGTCCCAATAAACACTCAAATTGGTGGTAATGTAATGGCTGCTTTATTTTCCAGACCCTCAAAAACATTCTCCTCAAAGAATAAAAAAAATGAATACGAGAGACCTTGGAGTGTAATTGTACATTGAGCTTACACCCATTCAGACGCCACTTAGTGTTCAGTTAACAATATGCAAGTACCAAACACATGACCAGATACAGAGTGAAGCTGTGTCCAAGCAATATACCTTAACTCCAAACAGAGAAGGCCACGATTTGCTTCCGCAGTGAGACATTTCTATTGCCTACAGTAATATGATTGTCGATTTTCTGAGTGGAACTGTCTCTTCAAGGGTAAAATGTACACATTTCCAATATATAGTTGCAGAGGTTAGTGGGCCATGTAGGATTTTTAAAGTAAAATGTGATTTCATTAAAGGGGACAGAAACTCAAATCTGTAAAATGATCCATTAGTGCCAAATCATAGGCAGTTTTGCAATGGAACTCCCATCCACCAAGAACTGATTTTATAGGAATCTTACAGGTGAGGGAATGGGGGGGTGTGGGGGTGGAGAAGAGAAACAGGAGCAGTTTTCCTGGTGGGGTAGTTTTGGTTCAGGACCCCTACTTATTATCTACAGTTCATAAGAACTGAATCTCATCTTCTTCTCCCAGCTCAGCCTTGAGTGCGGCAGGTGAGAAGACGAGCGCCAGGACGGAGCCCGCTGCAGGCTGCTGCATGTCCCTTGGATTATGACTCATTACAGGAGAGCTGCAAATCCTCTGCTCAGGGCCCCTTACTGGCTTGGAGCACCGTGCAATTGCACGGCTTTAACACCACCCCTGAAGAGAAAGAAACAGACTGAGAGAAACCATAATTATATCAACCTGGCTTTTTTTTTTATTCATTCATGGGATGTGGGCGTCGCTGGCGAGGCTGGCATTTATTGTCCATCCCTAATTGCCCTTGAGAAGGTGGTGGTGAGCCGCCTTCTTGAACCACTGCAGTCCGTGTGGTGAAGGTTCTCCCACAGTGCTGTTAGGAAGGGAGTTCCAGGATTTTGACCCAGCGACGATATATTTCCAAGTCGGGATGGTGTGTGACTTGGAGGGGAACGTGCAGGTGGTGTTGTTCCCATGTGCCTGCTGCCCTTGTCATTCTAGGTGGTAGAGGTCGCGGGTTTGGGAAGTGCTGTCGAAGAAGCCTTGGCGAGTTGCTGCAGTACACTGTGTGCCGGTGGTGAAGAGAGTGAATGTTTAGGGTGGTGGATGGGGTGCCAATCAAACGGGCTGCTTTTCCAGCATGGTGTCGAGCTTCTTGAGTGTTGTTGAAGCTGCACTCATCCAGGCAAGTGGAGAATATTCCATCACACTCCTGACTTGTGCCTTGTAGATAGTGGAAAGGCTTTGGGGAGTCAGGAGGTGAGTTAGTTGCTGCAGAATAACCAGCCTCTGACCTGCTCTTGTAGGCACAGTATTTATATGGCTGGTCCAGTTAAGTTTCTGGTCAATGGTGACCCCCAGGATGTTGATGGTGGGGGAATTTGGCAATGGTAATGCCGTTGAGTGTCAAGGGAAAGTGGTTAGACTCTCTCTTGTTGGAGATGGTCATTGCCTGGCACTTGTCTAGCGCGAATGTTACTTGCCACTTATGAGCCCAAGCCTGGATGTTGTCCAGGTCTTGCTGCATGTGGGCACGGACTGCTTCATTATCTGAGGGGTTGCAAATGGAACTGAACACTGTGCAATCATCAGCGAACATCCCCATTTCTGACCTTATGATGGAGGGAAGGTCATTGATGAAGCAGTTGAAGATGGTTGGGCCTAGGACACTGCCCTGAGGAACTCCTGCAGGAATATCCTGGGGCTGAGATGATTGGCCTCCAACAACCACTACCATCTTCCTTTGTGCTAGGTATGACTCCAGCCATTGAAGAGTTTACCCCTGATTCCCATTGACTTCAATTTTACTAGGGCTCCTTGGTGCCACACTCTGTCAAATGCTGCTTTGATGTCAAGGTCATTCACTCACTTCACCTCTGGAATTCAGCTCTTTTGTCCATGCTTGGACCAAGGCTGTAATGAGGTCTGGAGCCAAGTGATCCTGGCGGAACCCAAACTGAGCATCGGTGAGCAGGTTATTGGTGAGTAAGTGCCGCTTGACAGCACTTTCGACGACACCTTCCATCACTTTGCTGATGATTGAGAGTAGACTGATGGGGAGGTAATTGGCCGGATTTGTCCTGCTTTTTGTGGACAGGACATACCTGGGCAATTTTCCACATTGTCGGGTAGATGCCAGTGTTGGAGCTGTACTGGAACAGTTTGGCTAGAGGCGCGGCTAGTTCTAGAGCACAAGTCTTCAGCACTACAGCTGGGATGTTGTCGGGGCCCATAGCCTTTGCTGTATCCAGTGCACTCAGCCATTTCTTGATATCACGTGGAGTGAATCGAATTGGCTGAAGACTGGCTTCTGTGATGGTGGGGATATCGGGAGGAGGCCGAGATGGATCATCCACTCGGCACTTCTGGCTGAAGATGGTTGCAAACGCTTCAGCCTTGTCTTTTGCACTCACGTGCTGGACTCCGCCATCATTGAGGATGGGGATGTTTTCAGAGCCTCCTCCTCCCGTTAGTTGTTTAATTGTCCACCACCATTCACGACTGGATATGGCAGGACTGCAGAGCTTTGATCTGATCCGTTGGTTTTGGAATCGCTTAGCTCTGTCTATAGCATGTTGCTTCCGCTGTTTAGCATGCATGTAGTCCTGAGTTGTAGCTTCACCAGGTTGGCACCTCATTTTGAGGTATGCCTGGAGCTGCTCCTAGCTTGCTCTTCTACACTCCTCATTGAACCAGGATTGATCCCCTGGCTTGTTGGTAATGGTAGAGTGAGGAATATGCCAGGTCATGAGGTTACAGATTGTGCTGGAATACAATTCTGCTGCTGCTGATGGTCCACAGCGCCTCATGGATGCCCAGTTTTGAGCTGCTAGGTCTGTTCCGAATCTATCCCATTTAGCACTGTGATAGTGCCACACAACACGTTGGATGGTGTCCTCAGTGTGAAGACGGGACTTTGTCACCACAAGGACTATGCGGTGGTCACTCCTACCAATACTGTCATGGACAGATGCATCTGCAACAGGTAGATTGGTGAGGACAAGGTCAAGTAGGCTTTTCCCTCGTGTTGGTTTGCTCACCACCTGCTGCAGGCCCAGTCTGGCAGCTATGTCCTTCAGGACTCGGCCAGCAGTGGTGCTACTGAGCCACTCTTGGTGATGGACATTGAAGTCCCCCAACCAGCGTACATTCTGTGCCCTTGCTACCCTCAGTGCTTCCTCCAAGTGGTGCTCAACATGGAGGAGGACTGATTCATCAGCTGAGGGAGGAAGGTAGGTGGTAATCAGCAGGAGGTTTCCTTGCCCATGTTTGTCCTGATGCCATGAGATTTCATAGGGTCTGGAGTCAAATTTGAGGACTCCCAGGGCCACTCCCTCCTGACTGTATATCACTGTACCACCACCTCTGGTTGGTCAGTCTGCTGGTGGGACAGGACAAACCCAGGGATGGTGATGGGACGTTGGCTGAAAGATATGATTCTGTGAGTATGGCTATGTCAGGCTGTTGCTTGACTCGTCTGTGAGACAGCTCTCCTAATTTTGGTACAAGTCCCCAGATGTTAGTGAGGAGGACTTTGCAGGGTCGTCTGGGCTTGGTTTGCCTTTGTCGTGTCCGGTGCCTAGTGGTCCATCTGGTTTCATTCTTATTTTGACTTTTTTAAGTGAGATTGTACAACTGAATGGCTTGCTGTGGGCCTGGAGTCACATATAGGCCAGACCTGGTAAGGACGGCAGGTTTCCTTTCCTAAAGGGCATTAGTGAACCAGATGGGTTTTTACAACTATCTGGTAGTTTCATGGCCACCATTACTGATACTAGTTTTTTTTAATTCCAGATTTTTTTTAAATTTAATTAATTGAATTTAAATTCCCCAGCTGCTGTAGCAGGATTTGAACTCATGACTCTGGATTATTAGTCCAGTACCATAACCATTATGCTACCATACCCATTCTGAGTTTGAATACAGATCTCAGAGGTGAAAGTTCAGTCCTTTCACTATGAATAAAATTAATTTACTAAAGTTAGCATTGCCTCATCCTATTCTATGACTTTCTACGATTTTCTGTTCCATATAATTGAAAACCAATTTTCCCTCATAAAACATCAGTGCAGTAAGGAAATAAATGACAAATGTTGAAAAGGTCATTAAATCTCACCAGAGAAAATAAATTACATGACGTGTAAATAGATAAATATATGGAACCGCAGAGTCTCAACATTTTAACATTCGGTACTATTTTCCCAGATGGTTCACAAACATTGGCAAATTAAAACCAGCATGAAAGTGGAAGATGAAAAGCTATAACTACTGTTATCGTAATGAGAACAACCACATGAGTTGTCAATAATCTGGACATTCTTTTTGATTCAACAAGGTCTTCAAAGTGAATGAGGGGGAATAAAATCAAATGCACATTTGTGACTTTGAAATCAGGAAGGGATGGAAACTGCAGCCCAAGTAAAGTTTCTTCTGGAGACATCCAAAATCGGTAAGAACTTAATTGCTTGAAAGATGTAGGGACCCTCTGCGCTCTTCCACATTTGATGCTGGCTCCCTTCATTATTATGTGCTGAGGCCCAAAGCCTTCTAACTACCCGATATATTGTGCATATAATAATCCAACCTAAAAACACCTCAGGGACTTGGAGTCTGCACAAGATTCCTTAAGATTCCAAATTAAGAAAGTCCCCATCATGTGTATGCAGGACCTGAAGAGCATATCTATGCACCAAGCACCCACATAAGATGAGCACTGCATGAGAGGTCTCTTCCCTTAAATTGGGTGCTTTCTCCTAAAGGTACATTTTTGCTTCACTATTATATTTCTAACTGAAAGTAACAGCTGTATTGATGTTTAAGGTAGTAGGCTCAAGTAACCATGGGATAGGCACCCTCCATTCATGAATAGAAAGGTCTACCACTTCATGAATGATCTGCACCCATGGAAAACAAATTATGCAAGCAAATGCTAATTACCCTGGCATCGGCAGAGATTTCTTCATCCTAAGGGAGTTGATGATTCTACTGCTATTTGAGGGCCACAAAGACTGAATGGATAACTACTGACAGTTCAAGGATAAGCAACGCAGTCATGGCTCATAACATCGCTGTGAGCCCCAAGGACAGGGGCTGAGCAAAGGTAAAACAAACTGCATGCTTCCACTAATCAAGCGCATCATTGGGATCCTAAAGCAGGTCCTTAATTCAGATGCTTCGACATATCAGTCATCAAAGATTATTATTGCCTGCTACTTCCTGCACAACTTTCCCTAAATGGAGCATAGTCATGAACCAGGCTGGAAAAAGGCAACAGCAACTAGAGAAAAGACAGCCCCAACCACAAGATAGATGACTTGTCTACTCAACCAACAGTTGACTCAGCAAGAGTCTTCAGGAAGTTGTACTAGGCTGTGATCGACCTAACCAACAGCACCTAAAAGGACTGCAGAAGGCTGCTCCATAGAAGTCCTGGAAAGTCCTCATGGGCCCATAAAAATACTGCAGCTGCTGAATGTAGCGAGTTGACCACTAGCAGTCATTGAGTACTAGGCAGCTGACCCGAATTATCCTGGTGACGGATGAACCAGAAAATGGTTCGAGCTGTTCAACGCCTCTCAATGTTGGCTTCGGACAGGCGGCATGGCAGCTCTGCCAACATCATGTCCATTTCGGGCAGAAGTTAAAAATTGTCCCGTGTTTTTTGTTTAATGTTCCATGCTGTATTTCAGCAACAGTCCTAATTTTATTTGCACACTGCCTGAAAGTTCATTCTTGCAATAATCCCTAAGCAGCTATCAGTTCTACAGATCGGTGGAGGACAGCAGCTTGGAAGAATTTGCAGCCAGCCTCATTTCATTCTTCTCTGATGGGTGCATTTTAAAAATTCATTCAGAATACTGGAATACTGGACAGGTCAACAGGCACCCACATTGTGGATCTAAAAATGCAGGTTAATGTCTCTGTAAGAGTAGGGAACAGAGGAATTTAATGCAAATATGCTGAACATTTACATTTGTGCAATAATAAGATTTAATAGAGGTGTTCAAAATTATAGAACCATAAAATCATAGAATCATAGAAAGGTTACAGCACGGAAAGGTTACATTCGGCCCATCCAGTCCGTGCCGCCTCTATGCAAGAGCAATCCAGCTGGTCCCACTCCCCCAACCTATCCCCGTAGCCCTGCAAATTTTTTCCTTTCAAGTACTTATCCAGTTCCCTTTTGAAAACCACGATTGATTCTGCCTCCACCACCCCCTCGGGCAGTGCATTCCAGATCCTAGCAACTCGCTGTGTGAAAAAGTTTTTCCTCATGTCACCTTTAGTTCTTTTACCAAACACCTTAAATCTGTGTCCTATGGTGGGTTTTATAAGGGATTTTGATGAAGTAAATAGGGAGAAACTGTTTCCACTGGCAGGAGAGTTGGTAAATAGAAGACACAGATTTAAGATAATTGGCAAAAGAACCAGAGGGGAGATGAGGACATTTTTTTTTACGCAGCAAATTGTTATGATCTGGAATGCACTGCCTGAAAGGGTGGTGGAAGCAGATTCAATAGTAACTTTCAAAAGGGAATTGAATAAATACTTGAAGGGGAAAAAATTGCAGGGCTATGGGGAAAGAGTGGGATAGTTGGACTAATTTGATAGCTCTTTCAAAGAGTCAGCACAGGCACAATGAGCCAAATTGCCTCCTTCTGTGCTGCATGATTCTATGATTCTATAATATTGCACGTCTTAATTTTCAGTTCATAGTAATTTAATTTAAGCAGGAGATATTGGTCCAACCAGCATATCCATTCAATTATCCTGTGTCTTTCCTGTAAGATATCACTGCATCATTTATAAAACTTAACAAGCATGAATCCTTTTAGGTGCCAGGAATTTGTCTATTTGATTCCAAAACCCATTAAAGATTCCGGTTCACTCACCTGCACAGATGGTTTGTTCATAAGTTGATCACCCTTTTGCTAAGAAATGTCGCCTGAATTGCCTGTTTAGTTTTCCTCATTTTGAAACTATAGCCCCTAGCTCTGGAATTCTATTTGTGGCAGAAAAAAAGTGTATGTTTTTAGCTTGTCAATATCCTTCATAACCTTCAGAATTGTTTTTTTTGTCCAAGTCTCCCTTAAGTCTTCTCTTCTCAGGAGAGAAAAACCTCAGGGTGCACAATTGTTCTACAATTGTTCAGTCCTCTAAATACTGGTATTCATCTGCTAAACCCTCTCCAATGCAATAATGCCCTTTGTGAAGTCAAGGGCTTAAAGTTGGTTGCTAAACTCCAGATTTACTTTTACGAAAACCGATAAATAATTTAAAAATTGCATCTTTCTATTTATGGAGCTAATTTTATGACTCTGTGCTCCCAGTGTGGAGCCTTGCCCACCAGTAGTGTGGACTCGTAAATTTACTCCCTCCATGTGATGCCCTTTGCTGTGTAGCCTAACATTTTGTTTGCTTTCTTTTCAACCTGTGGACACTAGGCTGATGGTTTTAACAACCTGATTGCTAATATTTTGAAATCAACTTCCAGCTGTGATATCTCCAGTGTTTCCCACTGATTGCATGTTTCACATTACCTTTTCTTTTTTCCAATTCTCAACACTTTACATTCATGCCGGCACAGGCTCATTGAGCTGAACGGCCTCCTTCTGTGCTGTAACGATTCTATGATTCTACCTATATTGAACTGCATCTGTCACTTTACTGACCATAAACTGAGCATCCATTCAATCTAAATCTGTGCATGGTGTCTTTTATCATTTGGTGTTATCTGAAAATTCAGATCCTTTGAAGTTGTTTATAAAAATGCTTGGCAGCACTCGCTGACATATCACTAATAACTGTGACCAGATGCCTTTATATTTACTACTAACTATATTCTTTCAGCTAGTCATTTTTTAAAATCCAATTTAATACATTTCTGTCCATTCCATGGGTCTGAATATTATGTCCTCTTATGTGGGACAGTGTCATATCCCTTTTAAAATCCAAGTCAACAGTAACTACTGTCTCACTTA
Source organism: Heptranchias perlo (assembly GCF_035084215.1). NCBI lineage: Eukaryota > Metazoa > Chordata > Chondrichthyes > Hexanchiformes > Hexanchidae > Heptranchias > Heptranchias perlo. The sequence goes on from NC_090327.1 coordinate 89,483,662, forward strand.
GACACAAGATGGGTAACATCAGCAAAATAAATCTAGGGATAGATTTTAGAAATTTTAGAAAAACTGGTGTAGAGTTTCACATGATGGGAATGCATACTGAGAATTTGGACATTGAGGTCGGTACACTCTTTTTCTACCTTCAATGGATTTGCCAAACATGACCTCCCATTCTTAAAGCCATGCTGGTTGTTCCTTATTAGTCTATGCACCTTAGGGTGATCCCTTTTACTGCCTCTCAACAGTGTTATAAACAATTGTACCACAATTGATACAAGATTTATTAGTCTGTAATTAGTTGGTTCATCCTCTTTTTGAAGATGGAAGTTATGCTTATTATTTTCTAGTTCTCTGGAATCTGCCCTGAATTCAATAAATTCTGGAAAATATCCATAAGTGGACCCACAATCATCTGTCTGAACTCCTTTAAAACTCTTGGGTGAAGGATGCATTTTATACCTTCAGTGACTGTAATCTAGTTTATATTCACTCTTCTGTGATTATCAGGCCTGCGCCCACTCTGAAAACTTATCCCTAGATCTGGCCTTTTCCTTCTCATTTTATTAGTAAACACAGTTAAAAATAATGGTTAAGAATTTTAGTAAGTTTCCTGTCCTCAGATACAACCTTTCTCCTCTAATTTATTTGAATAATCAATTCTATCCTTTATACTTTGTTTTCTTTCAATACACTCAAAGAAGGTTTTACTGTTTGTCTTTATGTCTGCTGCTACAGTTTCTTCATGACCCTCTTTACAGCTCTCGTATATTCTTGCTATAAACCTAGTCTGATGCATCCTTGTTCTAGACTGCCGGAGCAACAAATAATTGTGGTGGACAATTTCCTTACGGAAAAAGAAGAAAATTGATTAACGGGTGCATCTTTTCTCTATCTCAACAGGTAAACAGTGGTTCAAGGAGAAGACCCACCACCACCTTCTCAGGCCAACTAGTGGGGCCCACTCAGCATACCAGCCTCCAGAGTTACACTGGGCTGAGCTGGGGAAGTGAGAACTTCTGACATGCGTTGTCCCAATCTCGGCTCTGTCCCCTGGGCCACCCTCTGACCTCATTTTGCTTTGTAAGAGGCTTGGTGGAGGATCCATTCCTTACAACACTGCCTGAAAGATCCCAGAAATGATGGGAACCCAGCGCAGTGGGTTCAATGGTAGTCTAGTAGAACCCCTGAGGGCATTCTGGACCAATGCGCCTAATTTGCCCATGTAATGTATGCATTAAAGGCTAGTCATGTTCTGCCCTTTCAAAAAGTAGTTTGTTAAGCTGTTTGAATTTTGATTGCTGCAATCAATATCATGAAAGAATGTACAGCATTCAAGGTTTCTATGTGAAAGCAGAAGAAAAGTCTGATCAAATGAATGCTAGAACGGTTTACATCAGAGGCGGTCTCTGCACTCCTCGCCTCCACCACCACCCCCCCCCCCCCCACCCCCCCTCGCCCCTTGCTACTATGCACTAAGCAGTGTTTAATCTACTGCTTACAGATGCAGGCTCAATTCCCTAGAAATATCAGTATTGCCTTCACAGGATAAGGTTCAACAAGAAGGTAGTGACAAAGTTATGCCTTCTACTACAAGCTGATCTTTGGATAACCAAAATCACAGGAACTGCTTTGCCAGTGGCAGGCTGGGTCACAAGTTCCCTCAAAATTTTATGCCTCTGGTCCTTTCATGTTACTACAGGGGTTCATCTGCAAAATCAATCAGATGCATCAGGCAGATCACTGATGCTTAGTTCACCAGGGCAAACACCTTCAATACTCTTTCCTTGGAATAACAAAGAAGAATGAAAGGGCACTGCAATTCTTCTGCAATACAGAATTCCCAAATAAAGAACATCTCTGGACAAAGTTAAAACAATTAAGGTTGATTCCATGTTCCCAGCAGGGAGCCAAATTTAATGTGAGCACGGGTCGGACAATTCGGGATACAACATTGTAGCCTAATCTCTTACCCGCATTTCCTTCAAAGTCAGCTTATCTGCTGGCATCATTAAATCACAAAATCAACCCTGAAGTGCAAAAAATAATACCCTGAAAATAATCAGTGTTGGAGGTTGAGAATAAGAACATAAGAAATAGGAGCAGGAGTAGACCATAGGGTCTCTCGAGCTGCTCTGCCATTCAATAATATAGCTGTAGTCTGAGTATTGAGGAAAGATTCTTCCACTAGAATCTATACTGCTCATGCTGGGTTTTCCAAGGTGGACTGGAGTACCAATAAGCCTTCTTGCATGACTGCACGGGTGGAACTAGTGGACTCCTCCACATTCATCACCACATCCTGCAGGGTGCATTGGACTGACTGAAATAGCTCCATAAGATGATCATGATCAGATAGCAATTTGCTTACCAAAAGACTTATGACAGCAGAATTCCTAGACTCTGCTGCTGAGGAAGGTCCTGTGGTCAACATGCTCATGCTGCTCCAAAACCACCTCCACTTGATCTCCCTCACTCATGATCAGTTCTTCACCTGGTGTCCCCTTCTCGAACTCACTATCTAAATCCTCTGGGGGTGGATGTCCATAGGCTGGAGCTTGCAACAGGTTGAATGAGTGATGCTGAGTACTGTGGGATGCTGGCTTCTGCCTGAGACTGTGATGCAGTAGTTTCTTGTGTGAATGATCATCTTTTGTAAAATGAATTCACTTAAAATTTTAACTTAAAAATTGATCTATTGTGGTGTTTTACCTCTTTCGAAGAGCAAAGTGAAATTTTATAAGAGCATAAGGTTAGTCCAGTAGCTAAAAGCAATTACCAGATGGGGTTTGCTCTTTGTTTTCTGGGTGCATTACAAAAAGATCAGTTGAATTTCTAGACAAGGGTAGACACTCTTAAAGATACGGAGAGTAGACCCAGACCGCTGAAAATGAGAAAAAAGAGACAAAATAATCAAGGGTAAAAGGGTTAAAAAAATCCAAAAATTTACCAAGCACATACGGTGATACAGTGACATCTAAACAGCAGTGCTGCAACACATCATGTGTGGAAGCACATGGACATGCATCATGCAGCTAAGTTTTATGAGAAAGATTTTTTGAATTAAGCACTTTTAACACGTCAGGTGCTAACCATTTCAGTGATAAGTTCCGGATGGAATTTGTAACCTGTTGAGGTGAGGTGATTGTAAGTATTTAAAGGGCTTATCTGAGTGTTTTGAATAGGACAGCAGTGAATGTAAAAGCAGGATGTGAGGTAACATTTTGTGCCATGCATAATCTAGCTATCTACTTGGTATAAAGTGTGTTGTGTTATCTTAGCTGTTTTGTTCAACTCTGAACATTTCTTGCGAAGTTGGCACCAGTGTCTCTGGGTAGGGCACACTGAATTGATGCATGTGCCACCTAATCTCAAACATTGTGGACTGCTATGAGAAGGATATCCTGGAATTCCAAATAGGGCATCCCTCCCTTCCCCCACTTTGCGCAGCAGCAGTTTCATTACTGTATCTGAAAATCCAGGGGCCACCACCTTAAAGCAGTAGGACGGTTGTAAACCAATCCGAAGAAATCTTTTTGCAAAGGTTTGTCAGCAAAAATCTAGCTGCCCTTTAAATTGCTGCTGTATCCCTTTAAATATCCTGCTGATGAATCAGCAGGCACCCTGTGAGTGGTGAATTACATACCAAGAGCTCACTTTGAATATGTAATCGGATCTGACCCAAAACATTCACTAGGGTCTGAAATGTATCACTCAGGTCAGTGCAAAAACTGCACTCAACATTTTCTTACCCTCTGCAATGGTTATGGAAAATCAACCTCCACATTTGTGCCTATAAAGTACATTTATTTCCTTGCACAAGTGCAAAAATAAATTTTAAAAACAATTATATAAAGAATAACATTCTGTAAAAGCTAAAATAGGGAGTTCTATTTTACTGTTGCAATAAATTAATAAAATAAACTCAGAGTTTCACCTTTCATGATATAATTCAATTTACTATATCTGTAAGCTAATGTTATTTGTGATTTTTATTAAAATAAAATGAAAAATAACAATAATACATGTTTCTGAATTTAAGTAGGGACTTGTTTTAAAACTTCGATCTCTGCGCTCTTCCAATTCTGGCCTCTTGCGCATCTCTGATTTTAATCGCTTCACCATTGGCGGCCGTGCCTTCAGCTACCTAGGCCCGAAGCTCTGGAATTCCCTCCCTAAACCTCTCCATCTCTCTCTTTTCCTTTAAGTGGCTCCTTAAAACCTACCTCTTTGACCAAGCTTTTGGTCACTTGTTCTAATATCTCTTATGTGGCTCAGTATAAAATTTTGTTTGATAACGCTCCTGTGAAGCGCCTTGGGACAGTTTTTATTACATTAAAGGCGCTGTTTAAATACAAGTTGTTGTTGTTAAACGAAAATCTTGTTATAGCTAATTTGCTACTTTTACAAATACTAATATTTTTTTTCAATTTTTGACACTTATGAAATAACTTAAACATATAATTAAGGATATGTTTTGAGAAGCTAATTTGTCTATATTCTGACCTAAATAGCTATGCCTTTGTTTGTAGGTGTAGCATTTCAACTGCAAGTGGAAGTCCCTGATACTCACACTGTGCCTGTTACTTTTTTTGATGGCACTTTTATATTTAAGAGAATATAGTATTGATTTTAAAAAAAAATTTGGTGTATGGAATCTGGCCGTCTGTTTCAAACATAACTTCAGGTCATTAATCGTTTCAGTCACATCAGTAACACTTGCGTTGTAGCATTTTACCAGCAACTACTTTTATTAGATTTCAGATTAACAAAGCCCTTGACCTGACCTACAGCAAACCAATGGCTCTGAGCCTTTTCGAAATTTGTCTGCGGACCGTATGTCATTTTCACTTTGCCCTATATATCTAAATAATGGGCAAATTGCTACTTCAGATAAATGTTATCTATATGGACAACTTCAAACCCGTTTCAAGGCTAATGTCACAATGAGATTAGTTTACTGGAGCATTGCTTTCTGGAGGAGAGACATTAATCAATCTATCAGCACGGTGGGTGTCAAGGTCAAGGTGATATTTTCTTTTGTCATGCCTATGGCAGCAAGAAAGTGAAATAATAAGTCTTATCAAAGGAAATTTAGAACAGATGTCAGAAGTGTATAGTTTTATTTTTAAAAAATCGCTTATATAAACAGCCACAAATAAGTAAATGTAGATTAACCACATCATGCTCTTATAAGATTACAATAAATTCATACTAGTCACTTCTAAATTGAGCTGTTGTCATTCAGCATGCAAAAAAACCTTGCATTTAAATATCACCTTGTACATCCTCAGGATATCCTAAAAGCCTATCAGACCCCATGAAGCATTTTTTGCAGCGTAGTCATGTGTAATGCACAAGTGTAATGTAGGGGAATGCGGCAGTCAATTTGCAGCAAGGTCCCTCAAATGAGGTAAATGATGATGTAATCTGTTTCAGTGGTGTTGATTGAGGTATAAATGTTGGCCAAGACAACTCACCTACTCTTCTTCAAATAGTACCATGGGATTTATATTTCCATCTGAGAGACAGACAGAGCCTCAGTATAACGTCTCATCTGAAAGATGGTGCATATGACCATCAGAAAAACATATATTCACTGCCTGTTTTATTAGGAGGAAATGAAGCACAAAATCCCTGCTTCATTCATCACTAACAAATATGTATGCAATAAATATGATATTGAATGGGTGGCAATAATTTTCATCGATGCTCACAGATTAATGCGCATGACATTATGTGCTAAATATTATCAATCATTTGTTGCCTAGCTGTAACTAAATAAGAATGCAACTTGTTGAATAATGTATAACTCTTTCATCAGTTGTGGATCATTTCATGCTACCTAGGGGAGGTGGAATAAATAATTTCTAATCCAAATATTATCACAGAGCTCACTGTAGTGTTGATGGTATTTCTGATAAAAAAAATATATAATTGCTAAACTACTTTTTCAAATACTGTAAATTGATTTCCTTCATTGGATCCAAAGCAAAATACTGCGGATGCTGGAAATCTGTAATAAAAACAGAAAATGCTGGAAAAGCTCAGCGAATGAGGCAGCATCTGTGGAGAAAGAAATAGTTTTAACTTTTCAGGTCAAAGACCTTTTGTCAGAACTGCCTTCATTGGACCTTTTCCACTGACAGGAACAACACCTGGAGAGTTCCTAATAAATCTTTGATCCAGTTATATTACTGTCTTTCATTTCATAGTCTGGTCTTTAACTTGATTTATGCCGCCAATGCTAACCATACCTGGACCATGCTTTCTTTTCACTGACAGTGCTGACTACCTTCCTATACCTCACCCAAGTGGTCATTCTTCATACATTAGCCAAGACAGTGAGTTAAGTTATTCAACTGTGGGAGCAGCAAAGGGAGCAGGGTCCTATCCCCACTGCTTCCATGTGTACATTTTACAACAGGGTTCGCTGGAGAGCAACCAGAACCAGGAACCTTGATTTGCACTCTCCATGGCATATGACACTGGACCCAATTTTAGTCAACCTAATGCCACCCAAGCTGAGATCAGTTAACTCAGCACAAATTTGAGATCAAATCTGAAAACTTCCTGGTCTGTATGGCTCAGTTGCACACTGGGTAGAAAATTTACCATCTGGGCCATTGGATAAAATGCAGAAATAACTTTGTTTCAGTCACTGCTCTACCCAATATTTACTAGGTTCTGAAATTTGAAAATAAATACATTAACATTGTGCTATCAAGATACACTTGACAAATAACTGCTAAAGCTTGCTCATGTGTGAAATTAGTACATTTAGATTTTGATGGTTGCAATTAAATAAAGAAAGTACATGAACTACTAAAAAATCTCTAATTTCTTTTCTTTTCTCTCTACTTCTCTATCATTGCAGCTTATTCTAAAACGTTGTTTTCTAGTTTTAATAATATCCGGCGCTTATTAATTGTGTTTTCTCACCTTGCCGTGTCTTAATCGGGGGAGGGATCTGGTGAAAATAACATAAGTCTGAAGATGAAAGAAATAGGAGATGAGAGTAAAGGTCAGACCAAGGTAAGCAGTAAGGGTAACATAAACGGTCAGGGAACAAATACAGTTATAGAACATAAGCACAAAATGACTGTTAAAAATAAAGTGAGGGGAACAATTATTAAAAACAAATTAAATTGCCTGTACAGCAATGTGCACAACATCCAAAACAATATGAGAGAACTGGAGACAATAATTCATAGCAAGGAGCCAAATGTAATAGGGATAACTGAAACGTGGCTACATAAAGAACAGGACTGACAGTTAAATATTGCAGGATACAACAAATTTAGAAACAATAGTAAAGGAAGAAGGGGGTGGGGTTGCTGTACTAAATAGAGACAGCATAATGACAATAGAAAAAAGGGACATAAGTAATATTAAGATAGAAACAGAATCCATATGGATTGAGACAAAGGATAATAGCTGTATTTTCTAGACCACTTAATAGTGGAAAGGAAGTGAAGGAAGAACTATGTAGGCATATATATGAAATGAGTAAAAAACATTGAATAATAGTCATGGGAGATTTCAACTACTACCAAATAAATTGGCAAAAAGAGGTAGAGAATAGGGAAAGGGGAATAGAATTTTACAGTGTGTACAGGACTCCTTCCTTACCTAGTATGTGAGAAGCCCAAAAAGAGAGGAATTACTGCTGGATCTAGTAATGGGAAATGAACCAGAGCAGATAAGAGAAGTAAGCCTAGGGAACATCTAGGCAATAGCGATCATAACATAATAAGGTTTCAAATAATGATTGAGAAAGACATAAGTAATACAAAGACCAAAGTAATAGATTGGATAAAAAGTTAATTTTGAGAGGATGAGAATGGAACTGGAAAAAAATGTTGACAGACAGAGAGATAGAACAGCAATGGGAAATATTTTAAACGCTGATTAATACAGTTCAGGAGAAATATAGTCATCTAAAAAACAAGGACAAACTATTCAGTAATGATACACCATGGATGAAAAAGGAGATAAGGTTAAAATTGAAACCAAAGAAAAAGGCATATTCTAAGTACATAGACAATAAAGGGAATATGAAGAGGTTAGGAAAGAAGTCAAAAAAACAATTAGGAAAGCAAAGATGAATTACAAAATTAAATTATCAAGGAATATTAAAAGAAATAGTAACGTATTCTACTGACACATAAATAACAAAAGAAAAATCAGGATAGGGATAGGGTCACTAAGGAATGCACAAGACAAACTCACTACTAATGACAGTGAAATGGCAGAAATATTAAGTAGTTACTTTGCCTCAGTATTTACCAGGGAGACTAACAAGGTGGGCATGACATTAGAAGAAGAGATAAAGATATAAAGACATTTAAGATAGAAAAGGGGGGAGATAACTGATAAACTATTCAAACTTAGAGAGGATAAAACCTTTGGTCCGGATGGATTGTATCCACACATATTAAAAGAAGTTAGGGAAGAGATAGCAGAAGCACTATTACATATATATAAAAATTTAATTAGAAAAGGGGAATAGTGCCAGAGGACTGGAGGACAGCTAATGTGATTCCTATATTTAAAAAGGGAAATAGAACAAGAACAGGTAACTATGGACCAGTTAGCTTAGTAGTAGGAAAGATAATGGAATCTTTCCTCAAAGATGTAATAGAAAAATAACTAGAAAATGAAAATATAATGAAGAGTAGTCAGCACGGACTTCAGAAGGTAGGGTCATGCTTCACCAAACTTACTGAATTCTTTGAAGAAGTAACAGAAAGAGTAGACAAAGTTAATGTAGTAGGTGTAATGTAGTTGAATTTTCAAAAGGCCTTCGATAAGGCACCACATTATAGACTCATGGTCAAGGTCAGAGCATGTGGACTCGGGACAGGTAGCAGAATGGATAGCAAGCTGGCTACAAAACAGAAAACAGAGAGCAGGAGTTAAGGGTAGCTACTCAGACTGGCAAAAGGTGGTAAGTGGTGTACCACAGGGATCGGTGCTGGGACCACAGTTGTTCACAATTTATATTAACGATTTGGAATCAGGAATGAGAAGTACAATTTCAAAATTTGTGGATGACACCAAATTGTGGGGTATAGTTAATACAAAGGAAGAATGCGTCAAAATGCAAGAAGACATTAATAAACTCGCAAAATGGCTGTGTAATTGGCAAATGAATTTCAATGTAAGTGTGAGGTGGTACATTTTGGTAGGAAGAATAAGGAGGCCACATATTGCTTGGATAATAAGAGTCTAAATGGGCTAAAGGAGCAAAGGGATCTCGGGGTACAGATACACGAATCACTAAAAATAGTGACGCAGGTTTGTATGGCCATAAAAAAGACAAACCAAGCTCCCGGGTTCATTTCTAGAGGGATAGAATTGAAAAGCAGAGAAGTTATGTTAAACCTGTATAGAGCCTTGGTTAGACCACACTTGGAGAACTGTGCACAGTTCTGGTCTCCATATTATAAAAAGGATATAGAGGCATTGGAGAAGGTGCAAAAAAGATTCACAGGAAAGACTGAACAGGCTGGGGCTCTTTTCTCTCGAAAAGAGAAGGCTGAGGGGTGACCTGATGGAGTCTTCAAGATAATGTAAAGGTTTGATAGGGTAGATGTAGACAAAATGTTTCCATATATGGGGGAGTTCAATGCTAGAGGTCATAAATATAAGATAGTCACTAATACATCCAATAGGGAATTCAGGAGAAACGTCTTTACCCAAAGAATGGTAAGAATGTAGAATGTGCTACCACAGGGAGTAGTTGAGGCAAATAGCAGAGGGAAACTGGATAAGCATACAAAGGAGAATGGAATAGAAGGGTGTGCTGATAGAGTTATATAAAGTAGTTAGGGAGGAAGCTCGTGTGGAGCACAAACACCGGCATAGACCAGTTGGGCCAAATGGCCTGTTTCTGTGGTGTAGACTCGATGTGATCAGTCTTTTGAATGGTTAGAGGATTTATTTTCCAATTTCATATATATCTTTTCTCAGTTTTCCTTTAACATTTTTTTTCAATTTTATTAATACAATTATTGTTTTTTATTTTTTTTATTGCATTAAGTAACTATTTTTTTTTTGTTTGGCTCGATTGGAAGCTCTCTCATCTCGGAGTCAAGAGATTATTTGTTAAAGTTACATTCCAGGACTTGAGAATGTAACCCAGGGTGGCACATTAGTGCAGTACCATGGGAGTACTGCATTGGCAGAAGTGCTGTCTTTCGGATGTTAAACCCAGGCTTCATCTGTCTTTTCGGCTGGTTAAAAAAGATCCCATGTCTCTATTCAAAGAAGACTAGTTAGTTCTATTATTATGGCCAATGTTTTTCTTTCAGACCTATGTTCAAGTTCAGCTCAGACTGATTGAGTGAAATTTTCCTCTGTCTGCTGGCAGTAAGGGTCATACATGAAGTGAGATTGGGCAATCTCCATTCAGTTCCTAATGGACATGGGCTGTAGCACAGAACTGTCCATAATCCAACACTAATTTGCAATCCCACTTAGAGAGGCCACAGGATGGCCAGTGTGAGAAATGGAAAATCTTCACACTCGTGCAGTACAAGGTGCTCTTCTGAGGTTGGGTCTGGGGCACATTGTTGGGACATAGGAACAAAGGAACAGGAGATGGCCATTAAGCCTCTCAAGCACATTGAAGTAGAGAAATCTTAACTCTGCATCTGGCTGTGCAAGACCTGACCTTGGAGTGATTAATGCTAATACTAGATGGCTAAGATTCCTCGGAACCAGCATCTGTCACCTTAATCAGCATTATAAAATTAGAAAACCAAAGCAGAAAAAGTGCTCTCTTTGACTCATATATGGGCAGCACATTACCTGAAACTGTCCTAAACATAGCAACAGTAGTCTCAAGCCTGTTCCGCCATTCAATTAGATCATACTTAATGTGTATCTTAGCTCCATCTACTCGCCTTGGTGAGTACTAACCACGAGTAGCATAACAACTGAGGGCACTAGTGGCCTTGCTAACCACTGGTCGTGCTGTTCCTAAGTTGTGAGTTAACTGCAGGTCTTTGCTACAGAAGTAAAGTTCTGTCCTGCTGACCTGCAGTCAGTTGAGCCAGTTCCTGGGCAAATGACAGGTTGGTGTTCCAAAATCTACAGATGTAGCCCCCAAAAATCCACAGCTGTTTTATCCGTGAATAAATCTATTTGGTTGTTCGGTCTGTTTCAAAAAATTCTGGTGTGAGAAATAGTAATCATTTTCTCAAATGACATAGCTCTACAGTAGAAATCCATAATGAGTCTATTTCTCATACAGAACATGCTATCCCAGATTACGTTGCACACATGGGGTCTTGCTTCTGTTCATAGGAAGCATGTCCTGACCTAGAGAGGTTAGCTTTTGTGTTGGGCATGAGAGAAATAATCCGGAGAAGCCCAAAATATAACACTTGAATCTTAAGCAAGTTTTCTAAAGTATTATGTAAATAGTATTGCAAATATTAATTGAGGTCCTGTATCTTTTAGAATCAGAGGCATGTAATATTTTTGCCTCAAGACAATCATGTGATATATTGTTTGAGTAAATTGCTGTATTACAGTGATGGGCAAACTTCTGTCATATTTAGGGTGCAGTGGGGTTGTGGTAAACATCAGAAACTGCACTCTTAGTCCCAGACTAGCCGGGGATGTGGCTGGGTCACATGGTGCAAGACTGTAGTGCAGAGCTGTCAAATCATATGTGAAGTGGCATCATAAAGCTGTTCATTAAGTAACCTATGCATTGGAAGGGAGTGTGAATGCTGTAGATGTGATATGCTGGCTGTAGAGCATGAGCAAGTCGGGAGTGCAGTGTAACCACATGGTTAGCAAACACGAATCGTATTTACAGACCAATTCTTAAGATCTGGAAAACTCAACAGACAATAAAAGACCATGATGATACAATCCCTTTATTTATATTAACTGATGTTAAGTCTTTCTATCTGCCTATCAATCTTCATACCTGCCAGTTAACAAATTATACCGCATTGCTGTTGCTGAGAATATCACGGAGGAGGGGGAGTGAAAAACCTGGTATCAAGTAACTTTTTATGAGAAAAAGATGAGATAATTTGTCATCAAGTATAAGTGAAAGTGATGCTTTTGTAAGGATATTGGAAGTCAGCCTTTGCAGCAGTTTGACCTTGAAGGTGTAATAAGACCAAAGAGAAGTAAGAGATGAGTTCAATAATGAGACAAACAGATGAACAAAGAAACAAAAAATGATTTTCCAAAGTGACATTGAATCATTTGAAGCGCTGGAGGCAACTGTAACAGTTTGTGTTCTGTTGGCACTGTCTGTGGTGAGTTACATGTGGAGATGAGTAAGGAAACAGATTTGTGTTCGACAGCTACAGTAAAGCAAGAGGGAGACTGCATGCTGTGCTGTGTGCCAACAAGCAGTCAGCATTATCTCTCATCAATTAAATTAGACATCTGATCCAGAAAAAAAACACAGGGTTTCTCAACAACAAATTTGCTTTTGAGCACAATGATCATCTGCAGGTGGAACTTAACTCATTTAGGAAAAATGTTTAAAGAATACAATGAATTAGCAAACAAATGTAAACAATTTTACAACACCAAGTTATAGTCTAGCAATTTTATTTTAAATTCACAAGCTTTCGGAGGCTTCCTCCTTCGTCAGGTGAACGATGTGAAAAAATCGTTCACATCGTTCACCTGAGGAAGGAGGAAGCCTCCGAAAGCTTGTGAATTTAAAATAAAATTGCTGGACTATAACTTGGTGTTGTAAAATTGTTTACAATTAGCAAACAAAGACATTGAAGATATTAAAGAAGGAGGGGTAAAAATTGGATAAGGGCCATTTTTGGGCACGGGTAGCGTGATGCGCTAGTACCCTGTGCCCGATGGCCCTGATGCAGGCAGCATGTGAACTTTGTGCTACCTACTAATTCTCATGATAGCTCCATGTAGCCCGCGCTACTGAGAGGCTACACGGAAAATGAGGAAGTTTGAAATGGGGCGTGCTCAGCGCACATCATTGGCCGCCTGTACCTTTTAAAGATGCAGGTGCACATTTTAAATGGCAGGTACACAGTTCACTTGGATGGCTGGGAGGATGGCAGGACCGGCATGAGAGAGGGCTCCACGCTTCTCCAAAGATGCACTGGAGGCCCTGTTGGAAGGGGTGGACGAAAGAAGGGCCAACATGTACATACAGGCTAGCAGGAGACCCTCCAGACTGCAGCTCTGCAGGCATTGGCAGGCTATGGCGCAGGAAGTCAATACCAGGAGCATGGCATCGCGCACGTGGGTGCAGTGCTGTAAGAAGTTCAATGATTTGACATAAGTGGTCAAGGTGAGTGAATGCAAGTGTCAAGTGGCACATCCTACCAACTGCACCACTGCTCCATGCATCACACTCCCCGTCGCCCACCCACCAACAAACACTGCCCATCCATACGCATGCTGCACTCGGCATGCTGCATCTTGCCCGCACATAGTACCACACTTGCAAGCCACACAAGCACCACTCACAGGTCACACACACTGGCAGCTATTCTACCATGACAGGCACATCACCCATACACCTTGCAGGATACTGTCTGACACACTGTCCTCTGTCTTGCAGGAGAAGGTTTTTTTTATTCGTTCATGGGATGTGGGCATCACTGGCAAGGTCAGCATTTATTGCCCATCCCTAATTTCCCTTGAGAAGGTGGTGGTGAGCCGCCTTCTTGAACCGTTGCAGTCCGTGTGGTGAAGGTTCTCCCACAGTGCTGTTATGCAGGGAATTCCAGGATTTTGACCTAGCGATGATGAAGGAACGGCGATATATTTCCAAGTCAGGATGGTGTGTGACTTGGAGGGGAACGTGCAGGTGGTATTGTTCCCATGTGCCTGCTTTCCTTCTAGGTGGTAGAGGTTGCAGGTTTGCACCTGAAAAATGGGCCCGACGGGGTAAACTTTCATCTACTGTATCTTTGAAGGACAAAAAGGAATGAAATTTTCATTACCAAATCTAAGAGCTTGGAGGAGATCAAGATGCAATGATTCATCCATTGACCTGTAAGAAGACTGGAAGACGTATGCACTGAAGAAGAGTAATCTAAAATAAATCGATGAATGCAGAACGGAAGCATCCACAAAAGAATAGATAGTCTTGGGTGATGAGAAGATGGTGTCCTTGATATGAAGAAGCTGTAGAATGGAAAGACAATGTAATCTTGGAAAAATCTGAGCTAATAAAAGAAAAGATTCAGCAGATAATACAGAGTGATTTTAGAGCAAACCAGATAGCCTTGAATGTAATTTTGGTGAGAAGGCATACAATGACATTTTTTTAATATTCGTTCATGGGATGTGGGCATCGCTGGCGAGGCCAGCATTTATTGCCCATCCCTAAGAAGTAGATGGTGCTACATCCTGTCAAATTTTGGAGATGTCAAAGCAATGACACAAATAATCCACCAAAGTGTTCCAGGGCAGAGTTCCAGAGGTGTGGAACATAGGTCTAGCTGAAAACCATGCTGGAGACCACAAGCGATATAGATACGGTGCATTTATACTGTAAGTTTAGTCTCGCTGCTAAGTGATATCTGGCTATGTAAATCCAAAATCAAAGCCCAACCTGACTCTGGAGCGAAATGGAGCGAGCCTACCTGGAGGGGGTTCTCCTACTGCTTTGGTTTAACATTGTCTGAAGCCCAAATCCATTGTCTTGTCAAACATGCTTTGCACAGTACTCAGGGGGACACTTCGTAGACCTTCTTGACTTTTAAATGTTTAAGAAGCAGGAATTTTCCCCTTTCCACTCTCTAAACATTTACACTGGGAATTTCCTGGCGATTCTCTGAATCAGCCACCTTAGTTTTAGTTGAAGGTCAATGGAAATCCGGTTTACTTGGTGTAAATTGGGTTTCTGTCAAAGTTACAGCAGCCAAGCGGGAGAAGCCCAAAGAAATCCCTGACACTAAATTAACTGTTGGGAGACAGCTCTATAAATTCACATATCCAGTTCTGAACAAAGCTTTCTCCAAAACAGAACAGTTAAAATTTCAATCAGGCAGGAGCCAAGTAATGTAAGTAGGATCCTGCTTGACTGGAACCCAACCTGCAGCCTCACATTGAAATAGATTGCACTTGGAATGTGATCCCATTAGATTGTTTTTCTCTTGTTGGATACATTAACGACTATTTATTATCTGATACTATGAAATTCTATGATTTTATTAAAAGTAATGCTTAAAATGAATTGTAAGCATGCAGTAACTTATGTAATAAAAGCAGAAAAAGCTGAAAACACTCAGCAGGTCAGGCAGCATCTGTGGAGAGAGAAACAGTAATTTTTGTTGCTGTTTAGATTATAATTTTGTTTAGCTGAAATATTTGTCAAGCTATATGAATCTCAAAGGAGGAGTGCACTCAGGACTGCACAATGATCCCTGCACATGGTATGCTGATTTACATGCTACACGTATGCCTTTAGCCACATCCAAGGGTGGGCATGGGTGAAAGGATGCACAAATGCGACCAGCTTAATCTGCTGCATGTGCACCTTACAGTTCTCTCACAGGTTTGTCCTTCAACATGTGGTTTGACTGTGCATATACAGGACTTTGTGGCTGGAATGCCAGCTGAAACTGTGCAAAGTCTGCACGGCACATCATGGCACCATGATTTATATATTAAAAGTGCCTAATGCCTGACTTATGCAGGCATTCCAGCCGCCCAGTGATAGGCCCTGGGGAAGATAGGGATGGACACACTGTCAGCGGGAATGGTGTGGTAAATCATTCCCTCCATTTTTGGGGCGCTATTGCCCTGTTTCCATTTGGCGGGAAGCCTTAAAATCTCCCCAGTTCAAAATAAAATCTGCAAAATTATTCGCTGTTGTTTATTTTCATGTAAGAAGCTCTAGATCGTGATATGTGAAGTTGTGGTTTGTTGTGTCATTTTTGTGATTGTACTTTTTTGTAAAGAAAAACTAATTCAGTATCATGAAAAAACTTTCTGCAACCGCAAAGGAATGAGATATGTGCCAACCTCTCTTCTCACTTCCGGTGATATCTTTGAATTGACAACCTCTTGTTACTGACACCCTAACCAGAGGAACTAGGCCTTCCCTACTCACACTATCAAATCCCTTCATAATTTTTGAAGAACTCAATTAAATTTCCTCTTAGCCTCCTTTACTGTAGTGGAAATGGTCCCAGAGACTCAAATTTCACCATATAACTATAATTTCTCATCCCTAGCATCAACTTGGTGAATTTATGCTGGATGCTCTTTATGGCCTTAATGTCCTTGTAATAATAGGACATCCAGAAGTGCACACAGTACTCTGTGGCTTAATCAATGTTTTATATAAATTTATCATTACTCTTGTACATTTGTGTTCTATGCTCCTATTTATGAAATCCAAAATGCTGTGGGCCTTTTTTGTGACTTTATTTGTCTGCATTCACACTTTCAGGGAATTATGTATTTGAACCCTGAGGTCTCTCTGTTCATCTCTACCTTTCAGCATCTTCCCATTGAGTGTGTACTCCCGTTCCTTGTTTTTCCTCCCTGAATGTACTGTCTTACACATCCACATTAAATTGCATTGGTCACCTGTCTGACTATTCCATTAATTTGTTTTTTATTTTCCTGAAGTCTTT
The DNA here is from genome assembly GCF_035084215.1 of Heptranchias perlo. NCBI lineage: Eukaryota > Metazoa > Chordata > Chondrichthyes > Hexanchiformes > Hexanchidae > Heptranchias > Heptranchias perlo. The sequence continues at coordinate 89,500,266 of NC_090327.1, forward strand.
TATAGCCTTTCTTGCCATTTGCCAAACCCTTTAATGTTGCATCCCCTTTATCAATCCAGTCAATCACTTCTTCAAAAAATTTGTCAATGTATAACTTGCTTTTAACAAATCGACGTTGACTGTCCTTGATTAACCCATGCATTTCTGAATGCTCACTAATTTTATTTTAAATTATAGATTCTAAGAATTTACCCACGGCATTAGACTAATGGGTCTATGGTTACCCAGTTTATCCTCTCCTTTCTTGAACAATGGTATTACATTTGCTATGCTCCAGTCCTATTGTACAATGTCCATATTTACAGAGGATTGAGAAATTATAGCCAGTTATCTTCTGCCAGACTTCTTTCAACAGCCTAAGGTGAACCGATTCCTTTTCCAGTTATCTCTAACATTGGTTCCATTTCCCTCTGTGGGACATTTACCATTCTTACTTGCACCAACATTTGTAAAAACCAATGCAAAATATTTATTTAATATCTCTGCCACACCTCCATCCTCCACAATTAAACTCCTTCCTTCTTCCATGAACAGTCTTATCCTTTCTATATACTGGTTGCTTTTGATAAGCTTATAACAACCCTCACCATTTCCTTATCTGTAATTTGCTAGCATTTTTTCATAGAGTTTTTTAGCCCTTCTAACCTCCCTTTTCTCCTCCCTGCTATATTTTCTATATTCCTCATGATTATCTTTGGTATTGTTAGCCTTAAATTTATCTTATGCCTCCCTTTTAATGTTCAGTTTAGTGTTAATCTCTCTATTTTTCCATAGTACTCTATTCGTTTATGTTCCCCTTTTTACCTTATAGGAATATATTTATTTGGTACTCCATCAATCTCATATTTGACAATTTGCCACAATTGATCTATCGACCAGTTTGCTAACCTTTCTATCTAACTAATTGTGGCAGATCCCTTCTTATCTTGCTGAACACTGCCTTTCTCCAGTCTAGCACTATTAGAAGATGGAACAAACCCAGAATGTTGAAAATGCTAAGAACCTATTTTCATTTGGTGTTTTTTTTAAAAAATAGCTACAGAACTTTAAATGTTTCAACAATCTGCAGTATATTAAAAGTCTTCACCAGGAATTTCCTCGGGGCTTAGTTCTAATCGGCTGCTGTAATTTCGGTGGAAGATTGGCGGATCCCCTTTTATGCTGCGTAAACAGGGTTTCCACCAATCTTCTGCCAAAGTTGCGGTGGCCGATCAGGAGAGTTCCAGAAGAAATTCCTGGTCTAAATGTCTGTGTCCACATTCTGTGTCCAAAACCTTACTTTCTGTTGTGATGTGGAGATGCCGGTGATGGACTGGGGTTGACAATTGTAAACAATTTTACAACACCAAGTTATAGTCCAGCAATTTTATTTTAAATTCACAAGCTTTCGGAGATTTTCTCCTTCCTCAGGCAAATGTTTGCCTGAGGAAGGAGAAAATCTCCGAAAGCTTGTGAATTTAAAATAAAATTGCTGGACTATAACTTGGTGTTGTAAAATTGTTTACAATTACTTTCTGTTGTCACAATTTTGACACATTTTCCTGTCAATTTTTTCTATTATAAATTCACATGTCCATATTTATAATGGAAACAGCCTATGTAAACTTGTCATGCAGTCATTAGACCCTCCCACCATTGGTGGCACTTTAGCATTTCAGTTTTGCATTTCAAAGCTCCTCAGCTCCAAGCAACTCTACTTGGCAAATTGTGTAGATTTTGCTATTTAACTATAAATAATAATAACAAAATATCATATGAAAATAAGCACAATATATATGACGTTAAAATTGGGATTGAATTACATCTGCATGTGCTTGTCTAATTATCCCTGCCCTATAAATCTGCTTCACATAAAGATAACACTTGGTCTTGAACAACAACAACAACAACAACAATGCATGTTATCTGGGGAGTAGCCATGATTTGTTTATTCTCAGGCAGTCGAGCAATGCTCAGTCACAACAATATGACTGGGCGGCTGATAGAAGATCAGGTGTACCCACCTCAGCCTTGGCCGAAAACAGGCTACAAAACATAAAAACCTCCAGTCACTGAGGTAGCACCACGTAAGAGGAAGAAATTAGGATCACGAGTAAAAAGAATTTAAGACTACAAAGGGTAGTAACGATGATAAGTAGTAGCAGTAGAAATAGGGTGAAATGAAGGGACAAGATGGTGGTAAACATATACATTTCTGGCATGTGATTGTATATTTTCTCCAGGGAGGCCTCCTGTTATCCCTCTTACATGGTGATTAATATTTGTAACTGTCTTCTCCCAGAAAGGATATTGGAGGCATTTCAGATTAGCTGAATTGTTGTCTAAAATTAAGGCAAGGGATCATGGAAGGCCTTTATTGTGTCAGTCAGACAGAGGGCGCAACCTTTATTGGAAGAAGTTGGTGATGATCCCCTGCCTGTCCATACTACTGGCGGTGGGGTGTCTGTGCCCACTTTCTCTCTCTCCTGGGTGTCTTTGTTGTGAGCAGGGGATTGGCCTCCAGCGCCTTCTTCCATTTCATCTTTTTAATGGTCAAATTAAAGAGAATGCAGCGTGCCACTACAATTCCACAACTTACTGGAAATGTAATTTGAGAATTCCGATGGTTTGTTCCACAATGTTACTGATTGCGTCCAAACCCTCATCAAGCCTGTTTTCAAGGCTGAAGTGGGTACACCTGATCTTCTATCAGGCGCCCAGTCATATTGTTGTGACTGAGCATTGCTGGACTGCCTGAGAATAAACAAACCATGGCTACTCCCCAGATAACGTGCATTGCCATACAGAATTAGATGACTAGGATCACTCACTATCTGAAATTCAGGGAATCAAATTCCTTCCTATTCATGAAGTTGATGGGGCTTTCACGCAGGGCTTTTATAGCCACATGAGCAGCATCAATGGCACCCTGCACTTTGAAGAACTTGAGGTCTCTCTTTCTCTCTGCTTTGCTGAGTCCTGTGGAACAGAATAAATTCAGAGGCGTGCCTAAACAGGACTTCTGTGACCTGTCTAAGTGCTGTTGTTACCTTCACAGCTAGAGACAAGGCAGTTCCCTGGTGAAAAGAGCCTGCAAATCAGGTTCCAACAGCTGATATGTCTCTGTCATGGTGTCAGGGGAAACACTGCCTACTCAGACATTGCCTATAGGGAAATTCCAGACTCCAGTCTGTAGACCATATAGCCCAGATACCTGCAGTTTGGGTGTTGCTTGCCTGCATGATGGCGCACTCTTCTGGCTTCCATTCTTTCTTCCTCTATATCCTCCTTATCCTGCTCCTCAAAACACAGGAACAATGAAATACCCAGAGGCAAATCCATTATTTCATTATGCAGAGATCCGCTTAAATTCTCAGCGTTTCACAAAGTACCTTTAAGTGCTCAGAAACTGCAGCTTCAAAATAATGGAAGTGATGCCCAGCTATTTCAGAGTCGCAGTTCTATGTGACCTTTCACCTTCCTAATCGTTTCCCGCCTGTTGGGCAACATGGAGGCTCAGCACCATCACCTTTATAGTGGCGGTGATTTGCAGGGATTGTAAGTGGGTGGAATTGTAGGGAAATCTCAGTGGGCACTTAGACATGCCCCCCCCCACCACTTTATTTAAAATTCGGGGCAGATCAGGATCACAGTGGGACCACAGGAGAAAAATTGTGACTGATATGTTTCGGGGTGGAGGCTTCGTAGAAGGCCCCGCCACTCAATTTTACTTGCCAGCCCGCCTCTACACCACCAAAAATGGATGTTTTTTCCAAGGAATGTCCAGGCCCATATCTGAAGTAATACTCTCTTGGTAGCTGAGATTGTTTAGTATGGTCAGGTTTAAGTTCAACCAGGAAGTTAGTGGCATTGGAGACTTCATCAAGAATCAGAACTCCTAGTTGCTATGAACATAAGGAGCCAGTGAGTCCCATTACAATATGATATATGACCTTAATTCCTCACACACCATACTTGTGACAAGCTTAAATTGGGCAGCACATTGTATCCTTTTGCCTCTCTTATCTTTTATACTTTGAGAATTATGTGCAGTGAAGCAAATGCCAAGTATTTGGTGGCAGTAAATTGTCATTACCAGTTTATATTCTGTGAATGAAACCACAAAGCTAGCGAAGCCGATCTTCCCTTTCAGTATTCTTATTTGTAAAATAAAAAAGAAAATCCCATGTTATGGTTTCAAATCGTTTGAAAAGAGGAAATGTAATCAAATAATAAACTAAAGCAATGTTATTGAAATTAAGTAGTTAAAATGGTACAATTCACTATAGGTATTCATTATTAGATTTTTAACGATTCATTTGACATTTCTTCAATTTCCTTTAAGTTCCTTTTTCCTGGACTACATATTGGATAATAAAATCTTCTATTGCAGATTTGCCACTTTGATTTAATGTTAAAACTAGAGCCTAATTCACATGACAGTTATGTTCTATGCTATAATTAGGTTCATTTGAAAATCATTTATCAAAACTAAGACAAGTAGAGGTCTGTTCCCACAAGGATCTATGTTTATTCTACTGCTCTTTTCACTGTGTATTAATAATGTCCCTAAAGATTACAATTGGCAATGTTCACATGTGCGAATAATACTTCTGGGTGGTTTGACGTCTATCTCTGGTCTCACAAATTTATTTTTGAAGCTGAAAATAAGGCTCTTCTAGGAAGCGGTGGGGAAAAAGTAAGCTCAATTATTTAATGTTTGCAACTCTTTCAAGAAATAGATGTAATCTATGTCTTCCCCATTAAGGAGTTAAAATTATGATATATTCGTAGTAAACATGTTAATGTATTCTAAAGTAATTCCTGCATCCATTAAAGAGGCAGGCAGCAAATACATGAAAGGTTTTCCTCTTCAGCACATATTGGGAAATTGTGCAAAATCAACTCGCAATTTTTCTTTCCAATAAAGGATAATGCTTATATAATAGCCCGATGAATAGTATAATAATAGGTTAATAGCTTTGTAAGAATAGTGAACAAAAGAATTTCAGGCAAATGTGTTAATACATTTGTTATGGGTAATATTGCACAGCATGTTATTAACTCCCAAAGGTACTTGCTTAAAATACCAAAAAAAAATGAGTCAGCTAATCTGATGGTCCAGTGGTAACTGCCTGTTATGGTAATAATAGATAAGAAGGTCCCAAGTTCAGATCATGCACAGTGCTGTGAGTTGATTTCAGCAAGAGCCACATTTGGTACTTAACAATTGCCTTCAGCATTTCTGAATTAGGTTGGGACAACAAAAAGATCAGCCAGGGTTTTTGTTCTTGATCACTGTTCAGTGACCCTCCCATAAAGCCCGTGTATGTTGACATCAGGTGAGGACAGGATCAAGCTCAGGTCACGTAGCCTGTTGACACTCACTGCCATGACTTAGATGTGAAGAATGGCCACTTGAGTGAGGTAACAGGCTGCTGAAGCCCATAGCATTGTGGTAAGTCTGCCCTCAGGACAGGAAGGAAGAAATTGGATCTTTTTAAATTAGCAGAACATTATTATCCTGCAACCAAGTGACTTATTCTTAGGAAACAAAAATGTCAGACCTTCCATGTCAGAAACTGGATAGAAAACTTATGGGATTTTACACAAAGAGGGTATTTCACATTTGATCGCTTCTTCAAAGTTTTATGATGTGTGAGATCTATCATTTGTTAAATTGGTGTTTTTAGTTCACTGACTGTAATCATTTATCACTGTATTAAATCTATTTCAAATACGTGGAGTGACGCTTTCAGTTACCACAGAGTATATGACTTTGTCTGAAAGTTATTGGACCCTGAGGTTACGGACTTACCAGAATCTGTTATTGAAGAATTTCTTGCATTTTTCATTCTTGATATAAAATCCTCGCAGCACCAGCCCATAGGAAAATCAATGCTTTTTTTTACAACATCTACATTTCATTACCTTTCAATATCTGAACCATCTTCTACTCCTGAAATCAGACATCACTCAGGTCACAAATGGCCTTTCCTGCCACACACCAGCTAACGTCAAGTTCAACAGCAGCAAACCTTGCTATTTGGAGATGCAGGCCCAGTTGTACATTCCCAAAACATAAGGCATCACTTATTGTACTCTTCAGTATTTGCCTTCAGACAGTGCCCTCCCTTTTATCAACAGAAGGAGAAGAAAGAACTTGCATTTGTATAGCACCTTAACACATCTCAGGGCATTCCAAAGCAATTCACCTAAAATGAATTTCTCTTAAGTGCAGTCATCGTTGCTTTATGTGTCAGACATTTTATGCATAGCAAAATCCCACATACAGGAGTGAAATGAATGAATTAATTTTTGCTAACATTTGTTGAAGGATGTATGTTTAAAAAGGCAACAAGAGAGCTCCTGCTCTTCTTTGACTGGTGCCACTGGATCTTCAATATCCACCAGAACAGTTTAACATCTCATCCAAAGGATGGCACCTCTGACTATGCAGCATTCCCTCAGTACAGCACTGAAGTGTCAGAATAGGTTACGTGCTCAAGTCCTGGAGTGGGGCTTGAATCCACAACCTCTGACTCAGAAATGAAAGTGCTACCAACTGAACAACATTGACACCTCAGGGAAACTTTTACACGATCAAACTCTTGGCAGACAGTCACCCTCCTCAGAGTAATTACTCCTTAGAGCTAGATTTTCCACCCATTGACAATGAATTGACAGAAGGTTAGTCCTATAGAAAGTCTTTGCTTCTCAGCGTTTAGATAGTATATGACCACCAGCAAAAAAATTATGGTGAACAGGCCACAATTTCAAAATTTGCAGATGCCACAAAACTTGGAAGGGTAGTAAACAGTGAGGAGGATAGCAATAGACTTCAAGAGGATATAGACATGCTGGTGGCATGGGTGGACACGTGGCAGGTGAAATTTAATGCAGAAAAATGTGAAGTGATACACTTCGGTAGGAAGAACAAGGAGAGGCAATATAACTAGAGGGTACAACTCAAAAAAGGGTACAGGAGCAGAGAGATCTGGGGGGTATATGTACACAAATCATTGAAGGTGGCAGGGCAGGTTGAGAAAGTGGTTAAAAAAGCATACGGGATCCTGGGCTTTATAAATAGAGGCATAGAGTACAAAAGTATAGAAGTCATGATGAACCTTTATAAAACACTGGTTCGGCCACAACTAGAGTATTGTGTCCAGTTTTGGGCACCAAACTTTAGGAAAGATGTGAAGGCCTTAGAGAGGGTGCAGAAGAGATTTACTAGAATGATTCCAGGGATGAGGGACTTTAGTTATGTGGGTAGACTGAAGAAGCTGGAGTTGTTCTCCTTGGAGCAGAGACGGTTGCGAGGAGATTTGATAGAGGTATTCAAAATCATGAAGGATCTAGACAGAGTAGATAGAGAGGAACTGTTCCCATTGGCGGAAGGGTCAAGGACCAGAGGACAAAGATTTAAGGTGATTGGCAAAAGAACCAAAGGTGACATGAGGAAAAACTTTTTTATACATTGAGTGGTTAGGATCTGGAATGAACTGCCTGAGGGGGTGGTGGAGGCAGATTCAATCATGGCCTTCAAAACGGAACTGGATAAGTACTTGAAGGGGAAAAAAAATGCAGGGCTATGGGGATAGGGTGGGGGAGTGGTTCTAGCTGGATTGCTCTTGCATAGAGCCAGCACGGACTCGATGGGCCAAATAACCTCCTTCCGTGCTATAACCTTCTATGATTTTATGATTTTATGATATGCTTTGATGCTTTCTGCGAAGTAGTCGGGACCACTTGTATTTATATGTTCTTTTACAATGATGGAAGCCTGCATACTTTGGGGTGCTTCTCTTGTCATTTATCCAGAGATAGGTGCAGGCTTTAATGAATGTAATAAACAGAAGAGGATATATTACTGAACCCTGGGGAACTCCACTGTGCCTGGACCCTATCCTATTTAAAACCGCCCTTTGTTTACAATCCCTTTGTTATCCATCTTGCCATTTCACCTTTCACACCACTGGAGCTAATTTTCGTACACCATCCCTCATAAAGCACTTTATCAAAAACAGTTTGAAGATCCAAGTAAATGATGATTACCGTATTTCCTTGATTCACTAGTGACCTCTTCAAGAAAACTATATCAGGTTTGTCAAATATAACTTCTTCTTTCTGAAGCTATGTTGGATATTCCCCCACCAGCTTTGCACATTCTTAACCATTTATATCATCTGTAAAAAAAAAATCCATTAACTTCCCTACCACAGAGGTTAGACTCACTGTTCTATAGTTTCCTTTTGACTTTAATACTTTTTAAATTGGGAAATCACATGTACTTTTTTCTATTTACCTGGCCGTAACCCAGCTCTTAATGAGTCATTGAAAATATTCACCAAGGAATAACACAAGACCTCTGCCATTTCTTTCAGTACCCTCGTATAGATTAAATCTGGCCTTGTTGCTTTTTCTACCTTGAGTCCTTTCAAATTAGCTAACGCCATTTCCCTTAAGATCTGTAAGCAACCTTTCTGAATTGTAGTCTTATCTCCTATGCAATGGCCAGATCCAACCGTCTTACTGTTATAAATAGAAGCCCCAATATTTACTTGGAGCCATGAAGATAGCAAGGGGGAGGATTTCCAGACCGGAAACCCAGAGTACGATTTTGATGTCAGGACGTCTTTTAAATTTTTCCTGCAGGTTTCAGACAGCATGAATGATAGGCTGGCTGCCTGTTTGGACCGGAAAGCAGCCGGGGAGCAGATGCCAGGTAAATGGGACATCGGAAGTGGGTGGGTTGGAGGCAGGTTGGGGTTGGGTTTTACATTTTTACAATTTTTACCTTCCCATCGCCCTCAACTCACCTGCCCTTGGGTGTTAAACCTGTTTAGCACTTCAGCCATGTCCTTGTTATCGCAAATAGTCTACCCCAAGTCCTGTTGCAACAGTCCTATTAATCCCCCAATTGACCTTTATCTTTTATCTTTGCCCACTACTTTGATTGCTTTCTATGTTGCTTTTCTCTAGGTTTATTCCAGCTTGCTTAATACATTTTTACTGTTAACACTAAGTGCTTTCTATACCTTTACCTATTTTAAAAACTATTATTCCTTTTATGTCTTAAAATAGCTCTATTTGAGCGCTATTTGCCAAAGTAGTCCCCGTGTAGCCTTTGTGGCTTTCTCTCATCATATCTTATTTAACTTCTCTTAGGGAAATTCAAGGCTTCATTTTTTTAATGTACTTTTTAAAAAAAATACTCAATTTTTTTAGTGTGTTACAGTCACCTGACCCATCTCACTCTTCTACTCAATCTCCGTTAGGTCTCTTTTCATTCTGTAAAACACGACACCAGCATAATATTTACCCTAAACTTTCTAAAGCCCTATATTTTAAATCTTACAATGGAGTGGTCCAAATCTGCAAGGTGCTGTGTCACTTGGAGGTCACCTATCAGTTGAGGCTTATTACTGAACATTAAATCCAAGAACGGATTCTCCATTGTGAATCTGCTTAAAATGAGGTGGAATAGCAACGGAGAATGTTGTAAAATTGTGCTGATGAGGATTACTGCTGTCTCACCGTTATGGACCCCCCCACCTTATGCCAGGACCACCACTCCTTCTGCATGAAAATGGCAGCAGGGGCAGGACCCAGATCCAGTTTTTCCTGAAGTCCGCTCCACCTAGCACCTTTTCCCGGAATCATTACCTTCTCTAATGCTGCTTCTCACATATTGAGGTAAGCAGCAGTCATTAATTGTATCAGTGAATGTCTCTGGGATCTTCCATAAGCTGTGCCTGCCCCTCATTTGTCCAGCTTATTAGTGAATAATTGAAATTTCCCATTATTGTTCATTTCCTTTCAGTGGCAACCTTATTGGCCCAGAATTTCCTGCAATGGCGAAATTAGTGACATACGCTGTAAATTTGCCGTTTTGGTCACCAATCACGCCATTACAAACTTACTCCAAAATTTCCTGAATTTCTAATTTGAATACACATCACCGAACATAGCAATGAAGCAGAAGCAGCGCAGCCTATGGCCTATGCTTGCTAGGCCATCTTTTAGTACTTGCAAGTGTAGAAAGGTCAGACATGAATTCACTGATATTTTTGGTTCGTTTTGGAGCAACGCTTCCTTCATCCTGTGATTTAACATTTCTGATCAAAATGTTGGTTAATATTTCGCAATGTGCATTTATTTGTGAGCTTGGTACAGTTTGGAGTGCTCTATTTGAGAGGAACTTTTATTTTCCAAACTAAACAATTCTTTGATGTCAGGAAGAACGTAATTTTAGTAAAGCAACACTTGCAAGGTGCAGACCTTTTAAAGCAAGTGGAGAGTCAGCATGTCAGTAGGTTTGGTTGGTACATACAACAATGCTTCTCATTTATAACTCCACAATAAAGGTTGACTAAGACCTTTTTACCCCAGCATGTGATGTAAATCAATATTGCAAAGTTTAGTATTTTTATTGTGCTCGATTATAATTGTTTAAGCTGCAGTTGTTCTGAAAGTTCAGGTGAGACTTTTCATTCGGATTAATTTGATTTCGGCCCACTGTTTTCCACATATGTTTGTTTCCATATCTTTTCTTATATTAAGTGTTTTAAATAAAGTTTTGACTGGGGATTTGTGTGAGTGGGGATGGGGACATTTTAACCGCAGAAAGAATATCTTTGATTTTAAATAAACAATCTGATTAAAATGATGGTATTCAAATAATCCTCAGTGAAATGCCTGTTAATCTATTTAAACTGCCTCATGCCATTTAAAAGCTTGGAGTTTATTTCAAAGTCAGGTCTTCATGATTAGATTGTTTGGAAAGGAAAGTGGTGGGTGACAAATATACTTCATCCTCAGGGTCTTTGCTGGCTTAAGTCAGAGTAAATCAAACTGGCATCTCACTCACTCACAACATTAGATAAAACAAACATTAATGTTCTTAATTGCTCCTTAGAACACATGCTGAGCACTGTTTTCTAGCCTTAGATGCAATGCTTCTGGCCCAACTGCTGTTGCTAAAGCTGATGATAAATAACTTATGTAGGCATTGGAAATATGTTTAAAGGAAACCAAAGGCCCACCAGCACCATTATTGTGCAGTCTAAGTGGCATTGGCAATAAAAGTTGTGGTAATTCAGGAAATCTGCGATCGCCATTGATTTTAATGGAGAGGCGGAGCTATGATACTTAACTTAGCACTGTTTCAGCGAGAGCAATGGTGGAGTGGTGCAAAAGTCCCAGAAAATTTTGGAGTGGCATAATCAGTGGTATAATTTACTTGTGCCATAATTTGCTCTTTCCTTTGCACCATTCAATGTGCCCTATGACATAGATGTCCCATTACAATGGCGCTAATCTCCAGGAAATTGTGGACCATTGATTTATTTACAACTACAAATTCAGGCCTTCTGTAGAAACTTTCTTGGATTCATTGGTGTCAGACATTCCTGTAAGTGGTCCGAGCATTTTACTTTTATGGAAGTTGACTCATATGGCCCTATATCTACGTGTATGATAGAATAGCCCAGGGATGTACCCCTTTGTGGTCTGAACCAAATATTCATGACCTTCTTCAACATCTCTGAAGATGGAGCGAATAAACACTTAGTGAGATGAGGGTTGATACAAATTGATAAGCCACTTTAATTTCATAATAGGATGAACATAGAGAACAACAGTTATGATCAGACTCACTTATTCTAATCAGTACAACTTGTGTCACACAATAATACAAAATAATGAACACACTATACCTCCATACATCAGTGAGTCATCTTGCTTGACTCAAACGGATCACTCCTAATGACTTTATCTTGCATTTCATCATTCTGGCACCCTTGTGTTGCCCACAACATTCTATTTCACAAAATTTCACTGACTACCTGTGTTTGTATATTATATCTCTTACTGTTTACAACCAGAAAGGGATCAGAGGATTTCCAGGTGATGCGTTTTTCGACTGCTACAATAGTCTGACAGATTGCTTGTTATTTACAGTCTATGGGGAAATAACACCAAAGCTAAATCATTACCATTTTACATTAAAATAACTCTTTTTCCAAATCCTTTCTGTGGTAAAAGGGCCAAAAGATCTTTAAAAATGCAGACCCTCCTCCATTGGTTCGGCGGTCTTATAATACAGTTCTAGAAGCACTCTGGTATTTCTGATTAATTCCAGTTGAATCTAATGTGTTTACTGACTGTTTTCCCCACATGCAGTATCTGCCCACTCCATGGGGTGAATTTTTGTCTTCATCACATGGGCAGTGATCTGGTGAAGTGGATTAGCTGCCCATTATAGAACATATCTGATTTTCATTCCATTCATTTGAATGGAATGGAAATTGGATGGATTCAAACAAAGATTTTTATATAATTTCTGTAGGGATTCCACCAATCTTCCACTGAGGTTACAACCGGATATCAGAAGAACCCTCATGGAACCTGTACTCCTATATATCCAGGTATGTTATATTCAGACATCTCCTCAACTCCCAGCCATATTTCTAAGAGATCTATCCATAGCAGCATATAAATGTAGTCCTATCAATACTTCTAATGCTTCTAGCATTTGTATAGAAGCACTAATAATCCTCAAACAATTTGGCACAGACCTGTCCCCTTATTTTGTCCTTTTGTAGTGAGTCCGTCTGCAGTGGTAAGTTAAAATTTTAAGGATCTAAAATGTCACTTTGTGGCTGGACCCCTACCTTTACTTTATAGAATGCGTATTTTGTCTCCAGACTAATTAGTTTAATGAAACGCCCAATGCTTCGTTCACATTGGCAGCAAAAAGTTTCACACCTAACTTCCTTAGGTGAATTCCATTTTTATTGAACAGCCCTGGTCCTGCTGCAAACCAGCTCCAGTTGTCAAATTCTTCTTCGCCCAGCTTTGTAACCAGACGTTAAAGTGCATAATTCTGCTGTTCCAATCAGCAGCACCCTTCATGGTCAGTAGTAGTCCTGAAACTACTAGCAAAGTACTTGTTAAATTCAGGTTAACAATACTCTTGTGCAAAACTATTCAGGCAAGCGTGACATATAACCTGCAACCTCCTTAGATAGGCATTTCTATCCAACGAAAGATGGGTGGCACGCATATGGCAGTGTCAAGTCATTGGCAGTTGTAGTTGTATACAGTAGTGTGACATAATCAGCAGGTTCCTTCATTACCTACTTTGCATTTTTGCTCAAGTTATTCACCTTCTTCCATATAGCCTTCCAAGGGCAACAAGTTGTGGAGAGCATATTGACCTCCTGCTTGACTACCTCTTGTACCTACTGGAGCTTTTGCTTAGGTTATCTACTGATCATGCCTCAATAGCCTCCTCAACACAAGAGAAGGGTTCCCATTGCTCACAAGTTCATTTTGTACTTCTTTAAACATGTAAACGCTGCTGTGCTCACCCAACATGTTGCATGCCAGTTATCAAGTGATATCAACAATGGACATAAGGAACGCCTCCACCTATATCAGTCCATTCCCACACTGACAAAGTAAAAGTGCCAGTAGGGGGAAGCTATAAGAGTGTGAGTATGTATACAATTGCCTCTCTTTCTATGTGAATGGTGTTTATCTATGTCCCAACAGCTTTTTAAATGAACTGACATATATTAAGGTGTCGAAAACAAATGGTGTTTTGTTATTTTAGGTCAGTGACTATTCTGATAGTTTTATTGGTCATTCCTGTTCTTATTAATGCTAATCTATACGGAGGAAAGAATGCGAATTGAAAATTACCACAGGGAACACAAGCAGAAATAGGTTAGAAGCAAACAAGTGTACTTACTGATTGAAACTGACTTAGGTATGCACAGAATCCGGATTTTGCTGTAACGATAACGGTGAGGCTAACAGTGATCACCGTTATTGATGTGCAAATTAGACAGTAGCTTCCAACGACTGCACATGTGCAGTTAAATGCGGAAATCCAGGAGTTCCTCTCTGAGATGCAATGCTCCTCCGTAAGCTGTGCGAAAACTGCATCTTGATGTCTGGCTCCCCGTTCAAACTTATTGAACGGAGTGAAGTTCCTGTACTGACTTTGCAGATACGGACTAAAGTCTCCGACAAAAGTTAAGTCAAGTCATTTCAAATCTAAGTACCATTTTAACTGCGTGGTAAGTCGTAATTACTGTCAAACAACCTCTCTGGTACTGAAAATTAACTTTTACAAGTGTGGAGTCTCATTCCTTCAGATTTTAATTATTGTTGGACATTTAAAAAAATGTTAATTTTTAAAAACTTTTGCTTTCTCTTTTATCTCTGTCTCTTAATTCAATCTTTCTTACTCTCTTTATTTCGCTTTCTGTACCTGCTTTGACATTGAATTCACTATTCTAACTTACACTTCCTGGTTCAGACTCTGCACTGTTCATTTACGATGCTTCAACCTGATTGGTTAAGGAGATAGCAAGCTGCCCAGATGCCCTGTAGAAGGTGCTGTGCTTTTTGAATTTCTAATTTCCAGGAACTGGCCGTGCAAAAGCTCATAGAAAATCTATCGGCAAGTGCAAGTCTAACGAATAGCAAAATCCGGCCCTTTACAATATCAGTTGTGTCATGTCTTATTAACCTTTGAAGCAATTGTCCTTCTAGACAACAATTAGTAAGTTGTTATGTACAGAGATGAGGCAGCAAGCCTTCCGTTAAAAAACATGTTTAAACCATTCGATTGTCAGTACAGATTAACAGATTCATGCAATGTTACGGCTGACATTGCCAATTTGTTTATAGAAATTCAAATCTTTATTTAGCAAAGTAATGCTCCATAAATTAATATTTCATAAATCTTGCATTTAATTGCAAAAGCTTGAGAAACTTTTCAAAGGCTCTGTGGTAACTTCATCACCTGATGTGGTACTGAGCTGTAAAGAACGGGAAGGTTCCAGGTTTATTCCCTGGAGTTGAGCTAGCAGATTTCAGCTAAGCAAGCAAAAGGTATACAGTCTGGTTGAATCGCGACATTTTGACTATACTCTGACTATATATGCGGTACCTTCCATGGAATCCCACACTTCACCTGACGAAGGAGAAAGCCTCCGAAAGCTTGTGATTTTCAAATAAAACTGTTGGACTATAACCTGGTGTTGTAAGATTCCTTACATTTGTCGACCCCAGTCCATCACCGGCATCTCCACATCTTGATTGGTATTGAGTGACCCCTGTTGGAAAGTTTGCATATGTGGTTGCCCAGTGAGGATAGGATCAGACTTGGCTTTAGTGTCATAGAATCATAGAATTATGGAAAGTTACAGCACAGAAGGAGGCCATTCGGCCCATCGTGCCCGTGCTGGCCGAAAAAGAGCTAGCCAGCTTAATCCCACTTTCCAGAACTTGGTCCATAGCCCTGTAGGTTACGACACTTCAAGTGCACATCCAAGTACTTTTTAAATGAGTTGAGGGTTTCTGCTTCTACCACTCTTTCAGAAAATGAGTTCCAGACTCCTCTGGGTGAAAAAAATTCTCCTCAGCTCCCCTCTAATCCTTCTACCAACTACTTTAAATCTTTGCCCCCGGTCACTGATCCCTCTGTTAAGGGAAATAGGTCCTTCCTATCCACTCTATCTAAGCTCCTCATAATCTTATACACCTCAATTAAATCACTCCTCAGCCTCCTCTGTTCCAATGAAAACAACCCCAGCCTATCTAATCTTTCCTCATATCTAAAATTCTCCAGTCCTGGCAACATCTTCGTAAATCTCCTCTGTACCCTCTCTAGTGTAATCACACCTTTCCTTTAATCTGGTGACCAGAACTGTACGCAGCACTCAAGCTGTGGCCTAACTACTGTTTTATACAGTTCCAGTATAACCTCCCTGCTCTTATATTCTATGCCTCGGCTAATAAAGGAAAGTCCATCATATATTAATTCAAACTATGTTTTGTATCTAACATTAGAACAGTCTGATCATCAATAATAAAATCAAAATGTGCTTGAAATATCCATCAACATCTGTTTTGTAGAGATGAATGAGGGATGGTATTTTGTGCAGCAAATCACCCCAGAACAACTACATGCACCCTCCTAAAAGAAGGGTGCCAGTAATAAAAGGAAATGGATGTTGTGTCCATATCGACAATGTGTCCAAACTAAAATCACATTCTGGTAACTTGCAAATAACAGTCATCAAATCCAAGCTAATAACACACCCAGCCTCCTCTGCTGTCCACTAATCATGGAAAGCTTCTAGGTACGTGAACTGTGCTGTAGTTGCTCCCCCAGCTTAGATCTGCTAGCACAACACCAGGGAATATATCTGGGTCCTTCCTGCTGTATGCCTTCATTGGAGATCAGAGCTTAGAAGTGAGAAAGTGAGAAAGTGAAAAAGTAATCTCCAGGAACTAGTTAGTACCAATTTGGCTGTGGATGTTGAATTATTTTCAGCAATATAGTTCAGCTGTTCTAAACTTCATGGCTCCTGAGTGTTTACTACATTGGCAATGAAGGTCACCATCTAAGCACATGGCAGCTGTAAGCTTCTTGTTACAATTCTTTTTTTTGTGTCAAACACTGGTGAAAAGAGTGCTCTGCATTTAATATTAGAACAGACCTAACTTCAGTTGGCATTTGATATCAAAGTGGATCTACCAGTTTGAAAATGTTCTAACTGCCTTTGACGTAACAGAAAATGTTCGGAAAAGAGCAATGTTTTTACATTATACAATGGGAAGGTGCTTACAATATTTTTGTAATGCTGCCAGAAAATGGAGCACCACTTGTAGCTGTGCAAAAGTTTGATAAATATTTTATGACAAAAAAAAAATTGAATGTGAAATCTCTGTTCCAGCAGACCAAGCAAAAACCTCCTGAGATGTTGGACATGTAGCACACAAGGCTCAGTGAGCTTACAGTCATGTACAAATTCATTAGTATGGATGAGGAGATAAAATCTCAAATGATCCAAAGTCGCACATTCTTATACCTATGAGATGTGCAATACAAGACACACTATAACTTTGTTTGTCATTTGGACTGGACTCAAGCAGAACATTTGAAATGTTCAAATTCTAGATTTCAAGCATTGAACAAACATTTCAAAACAGTGGGGTTGATTTTAACTTGGGGTGCGTTCAAAGCGGGCGGGAATGGGGGGGGAGGCAAGGAAATTCCCACAAGGAGCTCAGCACGAGGTCCAGGCCATTTTAACTTCTGGATCTCATTTAAATAATCTGAGATGTCTCCTGCCCAAAACTGATGGGAGTGACATCAAGCAGGCAGGCAGAAGCAAAAATCGGGTTGGGAACCGAAGAAAATGACCCCCGGCATAATGTTAGTGTTGGGCAAGGGCATCGGTAGCTGATTCCGGCGCTGGGAGGGAGAGGCAACACTGGTTCTGGGGAGGCCTAAGGATTTGTTCCTGGGGGAACAATCTTGCTCCTTCTGGCCCACAAGGATGCCACAGAAAAGCATTTTTTTAAAAACTTACCTTGGCCTCTTCTGACCTCTCCCCGACTCCTGCCATGGTTTAGCTGTAAGGGTTGACCGCAAGCAAGCCACCCAAATCTGGAAGTTGAAAAGTCGTAGTGGTGCCGATGTAATCGGGCCATGACTTTTCAATGTAATGTAGGCTCCTGCCTGCCAGGGCCGGGTGGCCCTGCTGTGCCTGAATTAAAGTAAGTTAAGTTGGTAAAGGGGGGGTGGGAACACGTCAAGAATGAGGCACGATTCTCTCCACCATGTTAGCTCCATCTGCCCTCACTGTTTCCGCTGGGCAGGGGTTAATATCCACTCCAGTGATATTATGAGAGAAAAACCTCATGCTCACCAAAGATAAATGGGAAATCTTGAAATCTGTGGATACATATGTACCAAAAATGGGTTAACAGCAGATTGCAAAGAGTTATATGATTAGGAAAATGAATGTTCTTTGCAACTCAAACAAAATCAGAAGCAGATCATTGCCAGATTCAAACAAACTTTGCGATAATCACACAACCACTGCATTTAATGCGAAGCTGGGAAACAAATCACTTTTTAAAAAATTCATTCATAGGATGTCGGCATCAATGGCGAGGCCAGCATTTATTGCCCATCCCTAATTGTCCATGAGAAGGTGGTGGTGAGCCGTCTTCTTGAGCCGCTGCAGTCCGTGTGGTGAAGTTTCTCCCACAGTGCTGTTGGGAAGGGAGTTCCAGGATTTTGACCCAGCGACGATGAAGGAACGGCGATATATTTCCAAGTCGGGATGGTGTGTGACTTTGAGGGGAACATGCAGGTGGTGTTGTTCCCATGCACCTGTTGCCCTTGTCCTTCTAGGTGGTAGAGGTCGCGGGTTTGGGAGGTGCTGTCGAAGAAGCCTTAGCGAGTTGCTGCAGTGCATCCTATGGATGGTACTCACTGCAGCCACTGTGCGCCGATGGTGGAGGGAGTGACTGTTTAAGGTGGTGGATGGGGTGCCAATCAAGCGGGCTGCTTTGTCCTGGATGGTGTTGAGCTTCTTGAGTGTTGTTGGAGCTGCACTCATCCAGGCAAGTGGAGAGTATTCCATCGCACTCCTGACTTGTGCCTTGTAAATGATAGAAAGGCTTTGGGGAGTCAAGAGGTGAGTCACTCACTGCAGAATACCCAGCCTCTGATCTGCTCTTGTAGCCACAGTATTTATGTGGCTGGTCCAGTTTAGTTTCTGGTCAATGGTGACTCCCAGGATGTTGATGATGGGGGATTCGGCAATGGTAATGCCATTGAATGTCAAGGGAAGGTGGTTAGACTCTCTCTTGTTGGAGATGGTCATTGCCTGGCACTTGTCTAGCGCGAATGTTACTTTCCACTTATCAGCTCAAGCCTGGATGTTGTCCAGGTCTTGCTGCATGCGGGCACGGACTGCTTCGTTATCTGAGGAGTTGCGAACGGAGCTGAACACTGTGCAATTATCAGCGAACATCCCCATTTCTGACTTTAGGAGGGAAGGTTATTGATGAAGCAGCTGAAGATGGTTGGGCCGAGGACACTGCCCTAAGGAACTCTTGCAGCAATGTCCTGGGGCTGAGATGATTGGCCTCCAATGACCATACCATCTTCCTTTGTGCTAGGTATGACTCCAGCCAATAGAGAGTTTTCCCCCTGATTTCCATTGACTTCAATTTTACTAGGGCTCCTTGATTCTACACTCGGTCTTGGTGAGCAATACTTACTTTGCTCCAAATGAAACAATGGAAATTACGCTATAGCTGGCCATAGGGACTTTGAACACAAACTGGATAATAGCTTACAACACATGCATTATCACCTTCTGAACACCATTATGCACCAACAGAATGGGAGGTATTATCTATTGTATGGGCCTGTAAACATTTTCATCTGTACTTCTATGGAACTCAGTTTCCAATGTTCAACAATGATAAACCAAAATATTTTCAACAATCCAGGATTGAAGCCACCAGCTTGTATAGAAAGATTAAGATGCATCTACAATTTTACAGTAGTGCAGAAGCCAAACTGACAATCAAAATGTATGATGACCTACATTCCTGAGCTACACCTAGTTTTCGTTCACCAGGAACCAATAGATAAACTATTACCACATTTAATCGCAAGCCAATACTACATAATAAATGCTAATAGTTTAATGGTTACTGCTCGGTGAACATATGTGCCAGGAATTTCCTCAGGGGTTCTCCCAATTGGCTGCTGAAACTTTAGTAGAAGATCAGGGAAACCCCTTTTACGTAGAGCATCCAGCATGTCCACTGATCTTATGCTGAAGTTACGGCAGCCAATATGGGAGAAATCCCAGAGAATTCCCAACAATGATCACAAGGATTTTATTAGACTTCAAGCTCCTCAAAAAACAGGGAAATTTTACTTTTACTTTCCTGGGGGAGGTAATGGAAGAAGACAATGGTGGTACTTTTAACTTTTGCCGATCGTGTAAAACGGGTAATATCGGATCGGTCGCAAGCTATACACCACTCCTGATTTTTTTTTCCATTGAAATCAATAGAAAGAAGGTGTATAACGGACTGCCAATCTGATATCAACAGTTTTGTACTATCACCAAAAATTAAAATTACCCCCACTGAGTCACCATAGCCAGAAACCCCACACCCACACATATAATACAGACATATCGGAAATGTTATCCTCTAAGATGAAATAGGAGATTATCATGATGTGTGATCAATGAGATGTAAAATCCTAGCTTTAATGCATATTACAAAACTATAACATATCATGGATATTATTTTAAAATTAAATGGAGCATGATTACACTGAGCATATTACCATTTAAGCAGCCTGAGATGATATTTTTTCTGTAGCATTAATATTTCTGAAGTTGTTCACTGTACAGATAAAGTTTTTTTATACAAAAAGAGAAAAGATGTAGGTCTGGAATTTCCATGGGCTTTCTGACACACTCCCACCGTACTTCAGATTGGAGTGCAGTGGAAGGCCTAGGAAACAGACTGGGACCCAAATACACAGGTCCTGGTTTGTGCTGTCAATTTCTGTGCAGTCTTGTTTGGGGTGAAACCCCTCCAGCCTCAACAAGGTCATTCACGTCAGAGAAGACATGGCTGGGGGAGGGGGCTTCCAGGCCAAAGGTTTCTGTGGACCTGATCTGGGATTCACCAGACAGCCAATACTCTAAGTGAAACAAGGCAAGTCCACATCCTGGCTGGTGAAAGTGGGGCCTCACCTGGGGGGACCAAGCCTAAATCCTAGCCTGGACCCTCAAAGCATTGACCATGGCTGCAACATTGACTAACACCCTTCAAAGGGGCGAATGGGCACTTAGAAATTTCACAGTTGGGCCAGGGCTGCCAGTGTTAATCATAGTAGCGGGATTTTCTGATCCTCTCCCTGGGTTTTCCCCACTCCGGCAGGTGCACGACATGCAGGGGTATTGGTCCTGATACCTGCTGAATCATATTCAAATCAGGGAGCCTCTCCAACACCAGATACTTGGGCAGCACGGTCTCGTGTATATTTGACAAGTTCTATGTTTGGGTCTGACACTGGCAGAAACTGATCTTCAGAAGTCAGAAATGAGAGTAACTTTGGGAACCATTGAGTACCAGTTAGGATGTGAAGGTTCTGTGAATTGTTTCCAGCAATGCATTTAAGTAGTTCTGAACAATGTATCCTGTACCTCTACAGTCCTCCAACATTTGAGTGGAAAGTTGGTGTCCAAGTGGAACTATACCCTAGAATGAGTCACCATCCCCAGGAAAGGAAAAGGAAAAGGGGATGGGAACATGCACAAGACTCATCATGGCACATTATAGTTACTGAAAATATTTTATTTTATAACAGCCATGTGTGTATTATTAGCTGAGTTAGCCACAGTTGGGTTCGATTTGCACACTGACTACTGTTCAGAAACAGAAGAACATCTATCATTTATGGTCAGCCATCTAATTTGGAGAAGTGGCTCAGAACAGCTAGCTCAATATGGTCAGGTTGAACATAAGAACATAAGAAATAGGAGCAGGAGCAGGATATAAGGCTCCTTGAGCCTGCTCCGCCATTCAATAAGATCATGGCTGATCTTTGATCTCAACTCCACTTTCCCGCCCGATCCCCATATCCCTTAATTCCCCTAGAGTCCAAAAATTTATCAATCTCAGTCTTGAATATACTCAATGACTGAGCTTCCACAGCCCTCTGAGGTAGAGAAAGCAAATATTCACAATCCTTTGAGTGAAGAAATTCCTCCTCATCTAAATCCTAAATGTCCGACCCATTATCCCAAGACTATGCCCCCTAGTTTTAGATTCTCCACCCAGGGGAAACAGCATCTCAGCATCTACCCCCTAGAATCTTATATGTTTCAATGAGATCACCTCTCATTCTTCTAAACTCCAGAGAGTATAGGCCCATTCTACTCAATCTTTCAACATAGATCAACCCTCTCATCCCAGGAATCAATCTAGTGAACCTTTGTTGTACCGCCTCTAGGCAAGTGTATCCTTCCTTAGGTAAGGAGACCAAAACTGCACACAGTACTCCAGGTGTGGTCTTACCAAAGCCCTGTACAATTGCAGCAAGACTTCCTTACTCTTATATTCCAACCCCCTTGCCATAAAGACCAACATACTATGTGCCTTCCTAATTGCTTGCTATACCTATATGTTAACTTTCTGTGTTTTGTGTGCAAGGACCACCCAAATCCTTCTGAACACTAACATTTGATAGTCTCTCACCATTTAAAAAATATTCTGTTTTTCTATTGTTCCTACCAATGTGAATAACCTCTCATTTCCCCACATTATACTCCATCTGCCACTTTCTTGCCCACTCACTTAACCTGTCAATATCCCTTTGCAGACTCTTTGTTTTCTCCTCACAGTTTACTTTCCCACCTAGCTTTGTATCGTCAGCAAACTTGGATACATTACACTCGGTCCCTTCATTTAAGTCATTAATATAGATTGTTAATGGCTCAGGTCCAAACACTGATCCCTGCGGCACCCCACTAGTTACAACCTGCCAACCCGAAAATTTCCTGTTTATTCCTACTCTCTGTTTTCTGTCCAATAACCAATCTTCAATTCATGCTAATATATTATCCCCAATCCCATCAACCCTAATTTTGTGTAGCAAGCTGTTATGTGGCACCTTATCGAATGCCTTTTGAAAATCCAAATATATTAATCCACTGGATCCCCCCTTATCTACCCTGCTAGTTACACCCTCAAAAACTCTAATAGATTAGTCAAACACAATTTCCCTTTCACAAAACTGTGTTGACTCTGCCTAAGTGCCCTGTTACTATGTTCTTAATAATAGATTCTAACATTTTCCCGACTACTGATGTCAGGCTAATTGGCCTATAGTTCCTGTTTTCTCTCTCCCTCCTTTCTTGAATAGCGGGGTTACATTTGCTACCTTACAATCCATGGGGACCATTCTAGAATCTAGGGAATTCTGGAAGATCAAAACCAATGCATCCACTATCTCTGCAGCCACCTCTTTTAAAACTATGTGATGTAGGCCATCAGATCCAGGCGATTTGTTGGCTTTTAGTCTCATTCATTCTTCTAAAACTTTTTCTTTACTAATCTTAATTACTTTAAGTTCCTCCCTCTCATTAGACCCTTGGTTCCCATTGTTTCCGCTTTGTTTTTTGTGTCTTCTACTATGAAGACAGATATAAAATATTTGTTTAATATCTCTGCCATTTCCTTATTCCCCATTACAATTTCTCCTGTTCCTGCCTCTAAGGGACCCACGTTTATTTTGGCTAATCTCTTCCTTTTTATATACTTGGCATATGTTACAATTTTGGTTTGGTTTTCTCAAGACCCACCAAGAATCTGTACAGCTGCACATGAGTGGCTGAACTTAGTTGACAACATGTTATGAATGAATGAGGTATGTGATTCATCCTTCTTAACAAGAACTTACTCAGAAACTGTGCCAGTAGTGTTGGACTTTACAATCTAGACAGAGGAGAAAAATCGCGCAAGGCTAACTGCACAACTTGTGGGACACCTCCTGCTGGATGACCATTGACATACAAAAGTCAATGATCCTAAATCATGCGGGTGTCTCTCTCAGAAGCAAGATGCATGGTAACTGCAGACATCAGGATGGAGTGGGAGGATGAAGGGATAAACACTATGGTAAGGGATAGATGTGTGTTAATTATTAATATATAAGCCCTATTCAAGCTTATCTGCTGAGGTGATTTTCAGTGAAAAGAACAAACATATGGCTATATTAAAATTTAATATTTCTTAAGGAATGGTTTAGCTGATAAATTATTTTAAGTTTTTAATTTAAATGTAAATTGAATTTCATGAGATAATGCTGATCTAAATTTGATCTCAAACAGGGTCTACATTAAAGCATGTGAAAGTCCTGTACCATTTCCCATATACTGTTTTCATCTTTTTCTTTTTTGCAGTATTAAAATGAATAACAATCAAATTAGCATTTGCCATTTTAAGTCATACTAGATCTGCAAGACCTTCTAAAAGACAATATTTGCTTCTGTTCAAAAAAACAAGAGCAATGTATACTTACTTCATAATTTATGATGCACAGTTTTGAAATGTTCAATTCCTGGGAATACAATTTCATTTGTGGTGATGAATAGCAACTAATCATGATGCATATGTAATAATGTCTGTTTATTTAGCTGGATGTGGAACATGCACAGAAAACCATCACCATGTTTAAGAGTCTTCAAACCAAGCGACTGAGAACTCTACAGGTAGAGTTTCTGTTTGCCTGATGTAGAGTACACACTCTCTCTCCTGAAAGACTCACCCCATTTAGCTAAATGTAGGGAGCTTAGCTGCAGTTGACATGCCAATGTGGATGTCCTGATTTCTGATCAATGGAGAGTTGTGGGGGTTGGTGCTGAGATTTGTTCTTGGGTAGAGTGATGCTGCGATCTCCAACTAGTCGAGTGGGGTTGTTCCAGACTATGCTATGTACGTGGAGTTGGATCTCTATTCATTGGAGGGGAGGGGTGTTATCTCTGCTCAATGGGGGTGGTGGAGGAGGGGGGTGTGTGTGTGATCTATGCTTATTAGGGGTGGGTTCCCAATCTGTACTCAGTGGGAGGTGGGTGTCCTGAAAGATGCTTAATGTGGAGGGAAGGTTCTCAATCACTACTCTACGGTGTCAGTCGTGGGTCAGTTAGTAGCATTCTCGCCTCTGAGTCAGATAGGTCGTGGGTTCAAGTCCCCCCTAGAGGCTCGAGCACAAAATCTAGGCTGACGCTCCAGAGCAGTACTGAGGGAATGCAGCACTGTTGGAGGTGCCATCTTCCAGATTAAACCAAGGTTCTGTCTGCCCTCTCAGATGGACGTAAAAGATCCATGGCACTATTTTGAAGAAGAGCAGGGGAGTTCTGGCCAATATTCATCCCTCAGATAACGTCACTAAAAAAAACAGATTATCTGGTCGTTATCAAATTGCTGTTTGCGGGAGCTTGCTGTGTGCAAATTGGCTGCCGCATTTCCTACATTACAACAGTGACTACACTTCAAAAGTATTTAATTGGCTGTTAAGTGCTTTGGGATGTCCTGAGATCATGAAAGATGCTACATAAATGCCAGTCTTTCTTTCACTCTGTGTGGGTGGGGAAAGGAGGTAGTGGGCCACTGTATACTTACTGTGGGGATGGTTGTGCCATACTATGCTCAGAAGTGGATGGGACTTTCCAGAACTCCCTGCAGTAGGGGAGGAAGGGTTGTCTTCTCTTTGTTCAGTTTTTGGTTGTCATGAACCTTGCTCAGCTGGGGGAGATTCCAGTCTTTACCTATTTGGGGATTGGTTATCTCTGATTATGCTCAGCAGAGGGGCGTGTGTTCCAGATATCTACGCAGTTGAGAAGAGGGGTTGTCTGTTTTTCACTTAGTCAATGTGGCAGTTGGCTCAGTCTATTCCCAGTATGAGGTTGAGTTTTCCTCTGTCTAAGTAGGGTGTTGCTGCGCTCTCCAGTTTGCATACCTGTTGGGATGGCGTGATGGATACGGGGTAGGACATTTAGGACAGAGATGAGGAGAAATTTCTTCACTCAGAGGGTGGTGAACCTGTGGAATTCTCTACCACAGAAAGCTGTGGAGGCCAAGTCACTGAATATATTTAAGAAGGAGATAGATAGATTTTTAGACACAGAAGGCATCAAGGGGGTATGGGGAGAGAGCAGGAATATGGTATTGAGATTGAGGATCAGCCATGATCATATTCAATGTTGGAGCCAGCTCGAAGAGCCAAATGGCCTACTCCTGCTCCTATTTTTTTTTCTATGTAAACTGAGTGGATGGCACTTTGGGAGATTTTCTGTGTAGGGTATCAGTGCTGAGGTACATAAATGACCTCTCAAGTTTATTTCCTTTTGACCTCCTGGTTCAATATTACTTTATACTTAGAATCGTAGAATGATACAGCGCAGATGGAGGTCATTTGGCCCACGTGCCTATAGCTGCACTTTGAAAGAGCTGTCCAATTATTCCCGCTCCCCCCCCGCACCATACTCTTTCCCCATAGCCCTGCAAATGTTTCTATTTGTTTCAGCCAGTTTTCTTTTGTGATTTAGTTTGTGGCCATTTTCAGCAAATTCACTGATGGATTTTTAAAAGTTTAATAAATAAAAAATAAAATGGATGGAGTCAAGTCATAACGGGAGAGTTATTATCGGTGATCTCAGTGGGTCTTAGGACAACACAATGGATTTTGAGAAGGTTTTTAAAGATAGAGAAAAGTGAAGGGGCGGAAGGGTTTAGGGAGGGATTTGCAGAGAGCACGAATGAATGGAGCTGAAACCTGGACCACCAACTGTAGGGTGAAGTGGGAGGGGGGGCATTGAGAAGGTGAAGGGCTGAAGAGGTTCCCAGGATGGGGTGGGCGAGGCTGTAGAAGAATTTGAAGATGTGGATGAGAATTTTAAATCCAATGTGATGGGGGTGTCACATGGGGGGTAAAATTGGTCTTCGGCATTTTCTTGCGTATGCCTTACACCCTGCCCGATTTTCTATTCCATTGAAGTCAATGGGGATAATTTTAACTTTGGGCAATGGTGTAAAACTGGCAATATTGAATTAGCTGCCCATTGAACAACCCATCTGATTTTCCTTTCCATTGAAGTCAGACACAGCTGTGTCTCAGTGGTAGCACTCTTGCCTCTGAGTCAGAAGGTCTTGGGTTCAAGTCTCCCTCTAGAGGCTCGAGCACAAAATCTAGGCTGACACTCCAGGGCAGTACTGAGGGAGTGCTGCACTGTTGGAGGTGCCGTCTTTCAGATGAGCCATTAAGCCGAGGTTCTGTTTGCTCTCTCAGGTAGATGTAAAAGATCCCAAGGTACTATTCTGAAGAAGAGCTGGGGAGTTCTGGCCAATATTCATCCCTCAGCCAACATCGCTCTTTCCTGGAGTTGGCGAGTGGCGGGAAAGAGTGAGAGCACAGCAGGAATATAATCAGCATGGAGAAAGCGGGAGTTTAGTCGGCGAGCGACGGAAAGGGTGAGACAGGAACGGGGATATAAACAGTGCGGAGAGAGCGGGAGTTCAGTGGGCGAGCGGGGGGAAAGAGTGAGAGCAGAGTGGGGGTATGATCAGTGCGGAGAGAGCGGGAGTTCAGTGGGTGAGCGGGGGGAGGGAGTGAGACCAGAGTGGGGGTATGATCAGTGCGGAGAGAGCGGGAGTTCAGTGGGTGAGCGGGGGGAGGGAGTGAGACCAGAGCGGGGGTATGATCAGTGCGGAGAGAGCGGGAGTTCAGTGGGTGAGCGGGGGGAGGGAGTGAGACCAGAGTGGGGGTATGATCAGTGCGGAGAGAGCGGGAGTTCAGTGGGTGAGCGGGGGGAGGGAGTGAGACCAGAGTGGGGGTATAAACAGTGTGGAGAGAGCGGGAGTTCAGTGGGTGTGCGGGGGGAGGGAGTGAGACCAGAGTGGGGGTATGATCAGTGCGGAGAGAGCGGGAGTTCAGTGGGTGAGCGGGGGGAAAGAGTGAGACCAGAGTGGGGGTATGATCAGTGCGGAGAGAGCGGGAGTTCAGTGGGTGAGCGGGGGGAGGGAGTGAGACCAGAGTGGGGGTATGATCAGTGCGGAGAGAGCGGGAGTTCAGTGGGTGAGCGGGGGGAAAGAGTGAGACCAGAGTGGGGGTATGATCAGTGTGGAGAGAGCGGGAGTTCAGTGGGTGAGCGGTGGGAGGGAGTGAGACCAAAGTGGGGGTATAAACAGTGTGGAGAGAGCGGGAGTTCAGTGGGTGTGCGGGGGAAGGGAGTGAGACCAGAGTGGGAGTATGATCAGTGCGGAGAGAGCGGGAGTTCAGTGGGTGAGCGGGGGGAGGGAGTGAGACCAGAGTGGGGGTATGATCAGTGCGGAGAGAGCGGGAGTTCAGTGGGCGAGCGGGGGGAAAGAGTGAGACCAGAGCGGGGATATAATCAGTGTGGAGAGAGCGGGAGTTCAGTGGGTGAGCGGGGGGAGGGAGTGAGACCAGAGTGGGGGTATAAACAGTGCGGAGAGAGTGGGAGTTCAGTGGGCGAGTGGGGGGAAGGAGTGAGAGCAGAGTGGGGATATAATCAGTGCGGGGAGAGCGGGAGTTCAGTGGGCGAGTGGGGGGAAGGAGTGAGAGCAGAGTGGGGATATAATCAGTGCGGGGAGAGTGAGAGTTCAGTGGGCGAGTGGGGGGAGGGAGTGAGAGCAGAGTGGGGATATTATCAGTGCGGGGAGAGTGAGAGTTCAGTGGGTGAGTGGGGGGAGGGAGTGAGAGCAGAGTGGGGGTATGATCAGTGCGGGGAGAGCGGGAGTTCAGTGGGCGAGTGGGGGGAGGGAGTGAGAGCAGAGTGGGGATATAATCAGTGCGGGGAGAGTGAGAGTTCAGTGGGCGAGTGGGGGGAGGGAGTGAGAGCAGAGTGGGGATATAATCAGTGCGGGGAGAGTGAGAGTTCAGTGGGCGAGTGGGGGGAGGGAGTGAGAGCAGAGTGGGGATATTATCAGTGCGGGGAGAGCGGGAGTTCAGTGGGCGAGTGGGGGGAGGGAGTGAGAGCAGAGTGGGGATATAATCAGTGCGGGGAGAGTGGGAGTTCAGTGGGTGAGTGGGGGGAGGGAGTGAGAGCAGAGTGGGGATATGATCAGTGCGGGGAGAGCGGGAGTTCAGTGGGCGAGTGGGGGGAGGGAATGAGAGCAGAGTGGGGGTATGATCAGTGCGGGGAGAGTGGGAGTTCAGTGGGCGAGTGGGGGGAGGGAGTGAGAGCAGAGTGGGGGTATGATCAGTGCGGGGAGAGTGGGAGTTCAGTGGGTGAGTGGGGGGAGGGAGTGAGAGCAGAGTGGGGATATGATCAGTGCGGGGAGAGCGGGAGTTCGGTGGGAGAGTGGGGGGAGGGAGTGAGAGCAGAGCGGGGATATAATCAGTGCGGGGAGAGCGGGAGTTCAGTGGGCGAGTGGGGGGAGGGAGTGAGAGCAGAGTGGGGGTATGATCAGTGCGGGGAGAGTGGGAGTTCAGTGGGTGAGTGGGGGGAGGGAGTGAGAGCAGAGTGGGGATATAATCAGTGCGGGGAGAGCGGGAGTTCAGTGGGTGAGTGGGGGGAGGGAGTGAGAGCAGAGTGGGGATATAATCAGTGCGGAGAGAGCGGGAGTTCAGTGGGCGAGTGGGGGGAGGGAGTGAGAGCAGAGTGGGGATATAATCAGTGCGGGGAGAGTGGGAGTTCAGTGGGTGAGTGGGGGGAGGGAGTGAGAGCAGAGTGGGGATATAATCAGTGCGGGGAGAGTGGGAGTTCAGTGGGTGAGTGGGGGGAGGGAGTGAGAGCAGAGTGGGGGTATGATCAGTGCGGGGAGAGTGGGAGTTCAGTGGGCGAGTGGGGGGAGGGAGTGAGAGCAGAGTGGGGGTATGATCAGTGCGGGGAGAGCGGGAGTTCAGTGGGCGAGTGGGGGGAGGGAGTGAGAGCAGAGTGGGGGTATGATCAGTGCGGGGAGAGTGGGAGTTCAGTGGGCGAGTGGGGGGAGGGAGTGAGAGCAGAGTGGGGATATAATCAGTGCGGGGAGAGTGGGAGTTCAGTGGGCGAGTGGGGGGAGGGAGTGAGAGCAGAGCGGGGATATTATCAGTGCGGGGAGAGTGGGAGTTCAGTGGGAGAGTGGGGGGAGGGAGTGAGAGCAGAGTGGGGGTATGATCAGTCCGGGGAGAGCGGGAGTTCAGTGGGAGAGTGGGGGGAGGGAGTGAGAGCAGAGTGGGGGTATGATCAGTGCGGGGAGAGTGGGAGTTCAGTGGGAGAGTGGGGGGAGGGAGTGAGAGCAGAGTGGGGATATTATCAGTGCGGGGAGAGTGGGAGTTCAGTGGGTGAGTGGGGGGAGGGAGTGAGAGCAGAGTGGGGGTATGATCAGTGCGGGGAGAGTGGGAGTTCAGTGGGAGAGTGGGGGGAGGGAGTGAGAGCAGAGTGGGGGTATGATCAGTCCGGGGAGAGCGGGAGTTCAGTGGGAGAGTGGGGGGAGGGAGTGAGAGCAGAGTGGGGGTATTATCAGTGCGGGGAGAGTGGGAGTTCAGTGGGTGAGTGGGGGGAGGGAGTGAGAGCAGAGTGGGGGTATGATCAGTGCGGGGAGAGTGGGAGTTCAGTGGGAGAGTGGGGGGAGGGAGTGAGAGCAGAGTGGGGGTATGATCAGTCCGGGGAGAGCGGGAGTTCAGTGGGAGAGTGGGGGGAGGGAGTGAGAGCAGAGTGGGGGTATGATCAGTGCGGGGAGAGCGGGAGTTCAGTGGGAGAGTGGGGGGAGGGAGTGAGAGCAGAGTGGGGGTATGATCAGTGCGGGGAGAGTGGGAGTTCAGTGGGCGAGTGGGGGGAGGGAGTGAGAGCAGAGTGTGGGTATGATCAGTGCGGGGAGAGTGGGAGTTCAGTGGGTGAGTGGGGGGAGGGAGTGAGAGCAGAGTGGGGGTATGATCAGTGCGGGGAGAGTGGGAGTTCAGTGGGCGAGTGGGGGGAGGGAGTGAGAGCAGAGTGGGGGTATGATCAGTCCGGGGAGAGCGGGAGTTCAGTGGGTGAGTGGGGGGAGGGAGTGAGAGCAGAGTGGGGATATGATCAGTGCGGGGAGAGGGGGAGTTCAGTGGGTGAGTGGGGGGAGGGAGTGAGAGCAGAGTGGGGGTATGATCAGTGCGGGGAGAGTGAGAGTTCAGTGGGTGAGTGGGGGGAGGGAGTGAGAGCAGAGTGGGGGTATGATCAGTGCGGGGAGAGCGGGAGTTCAGTGGGTGAGTGGGGGGAGGGAGTGAGAGCAGAGTGGGGGTATGATCAGTGCGGGGAGAGTGGGAGTTCAGTGGGTGAGTGGGGGGAGGGAGTGAGAGCAGAGTGGGGGTATGATCAGTGCGGGGAGAGTGGGAGTTCAGTGGGTGAGTGGGGGGAGGGAGTGAGAGCAGAGTGGGGGTATGATCAGTGCGGGGAGAGTGGGAGTTCAGTGGGCGAGTGGGGGGAGGGAGTGAGAGCAGAGTGGGGGTATGATCAGTGCGGGGAGAGTGGGAGTTCAGTCAGTGCTGGTCTGAACCCACCCACCACGCTCTGAGAAATACCCAAGTGTGATGTCACAGAGAAACACATAAGTGATTGGTTGGAGAGTATTTGACTCGTTTAACTTTCTAAACAAGTGTAACTTAGTAATTGTCGGTTTTAGTAGTAGTAGAAGGTTTACTAGCAGTTGTAAAGCTTATTGCGAGTAGTAGGGTTTCTAAATTATAAATTTAATTGATAATAATAATAATAAATTAATTAACACATAATAAAGATGACAGGGCAGGTGATGTGTAGCGACTGCAGAATGTGGGAGCTCCTGGACGCCAGTGTGATCCAAGGCAAACACGTCTGCAGGAAGTGTCTGCGGCTTGAGGAGCTTCGGCTCAGAGTCACTGAGCCGGAGGTCGAACTGCAGACACTGCTGCACATCAGGGAGGGGGAAAAATACCTGGACATTCGGTTCCAGGAGGCAGTCACACCCCTAAGGATAAGGTCGTCTCAATTGGTCAGTAGTCAGGGACAGGAGGGTGTGACTGCGAGCAAGGCAGGTAAGGGGATCGAGAAGGTAAAAGTGGAGGACCCTCAGCCTTTGCAATTGTCCAACAGGTTTCACGTGCTTGTAGCCTATATGGACGAAAGCAGGGGCTGTAGGGTGGATGAGCAAACTGGCACCATGTTTCAGGAAGCCATTCAAGCGGGGGGAGTTAGTAAGATTGTAGTGGTAGTAAGGGACAGTATGGTCAGGGGGATAGACATAGTTCTCTGCAGCTGAGAACGAGAGTCCAGAGGCTGTGTTGCCTGCCTGGTGTCAGGGTTCGGGACATCTGCTCTGGGCTGGAGAGGAACTTGAAGTGGGAGGGGGAGGATCCAGTTGTGGGCCACGTAGGTACCAACGACATAGGTAGGCCAAGGGAAGAGATTCTGCTTAGGGAGTATGAGCTGCTAGGTGCTAAATTAAAAAGCAGAACCTCAAAGGTAATAATCTCTGGATTATTACCTGGGCCACACGCAAATTGGCATAGGGCAAATAAGATTGGAGAGTCAAATTCGTGGCTCAAAGATTGGTGTGGGAGAAATGGGTTTCGATTCATGGGGCACTGGCACCAGTACTGGGGAGAGTGGGAGCTGTACCATTGGGACGGCCTTCATCTGAACCATGCTGGGGTCAGTGTTCTGGCGAATCGTATAACTAGGGCTGTAGAGAAGGCTTTAAACTAAATAATGGGGGCGAGGGATCAGTAAGGGAAGATGTGATAAATTAAAGGAAGAAGACAAGACAAGAGAGCAAGGTAGCAATAAGGGAAATGATAATCAGAGAGTGGCAGGAAGGGACACAGCATGCAAACTTAAGAGTACACCAGCAGATAAGGCTTGAGGTTGCAAAAATAGTAAAATGACAGCACTAAATGGTTTGTATCTGAATGCGCGTAGCATTCGTAACAAAATGGATGAATTGACAGTTCAAATATAAATAAATATGTACGATCTGATAGCCATTACAGAGACATGGCTGCAAGAGGACAAAGGCTGGAACCTGAATATTCAAGGGTACTTGACATTTCGGAAGGACAGGTTCTGTTGAGAGAGTTTGAGCAGCTAGGGACTAAATTAAAAAGCAGAACCACAAAGGTAATAATCTCTGGATTATTACATGAGCCACGAGCAAATTGGCACAGGGTCAATAGGATCAGGGAGATGAATGCGTGGCTCAAAGATTGGTGTGAGAGAAGTGGGTTTCGATTCATGGGGCACTGGCACCAGTACCGGGGAAAGAGAGAGCTGTTCCGTTGGGACAGACTACACCTGAACCATGCTGGGCCCAGTGTTCTATCGAATCGAATAACGAGGGAGGTAGATAGGGGTTTAAACTAAATAAGGGCGGGGAGAGGGTCCCGGTGAAAGAGAAAAGACATGGAAGCAGTGCAGGAAAGTGATCGGGGTAAGGATAACCAGATTGTGTCAGGAAGGGACAGAGCGTACAAACAAGAGTGTGCACTAACAAATAGGGTCCGGGTAAGAAAAAATGGTAGTAAGACAAATAGGGCCATAGTACGAAAAAATGTTAAGATGTCTAAAAATGTTAAAAAGACAAATCTAAAGGCACTGTATCTGAATGCACGAAGCATTCGTAATAAGGTAGACAAATTAACAGCGCAAATAGATGTAAACAGACACAATATAATTGCAATTACGGAGACACGGCTACAGGGTGATCAAGGCTGGGAGCTGAATATCCAAGGATATTCGATATTTGGGAAGGACAGGCAAAAAGGAAAAGGAGATGGGGTAGCGTTGTTAGTAAAGGATGAAATCAGAGCAATAGTGCAACAAGATATTGGTTCAGAAATTCAAGATGTAGAATTAGTCTGGGTGGAGTTAAGAAGCACCAAGGGGCAGAAAACACTGGTGGGAGTTGTCTATAGGCCTCCAAACAGTAGTGGTAATGTAGGAGATGGGATCAAACAGGAAATTAGAGATGCATGTAACAAGGGAACTACAGTAATTATGGGTGACTTTAATCTACATATAGACTGGCCAAACCAAATTCGCAATCATACTGTGGAGGATGAGTTCCTGGAGTGTGTACGAGATGTTTTTTTAGACCAGAAAGTTAAGGAGCCAACTAGGGAAAAGGCTATCCGAGAATTGGTATTGTGCAATGAGAAGGGGTTAATTAATAACCCTGTTGTGCAGGTTCCTTTAGGGAAGAGTGATCATAACTTGATAGAATTCTTCATCAAGATGAAAAGTAAAGTAGTCCAATCCGAAACTAGTGTCCTAAATCTAAACAAAGGAAACTACGAAGGTATGAGGAACGAGTTGGCTATGATAGATTGGGAAGCTTCATTAAAAGGCATGATGGTGGATAGGCAATGGCTAACATTTCAGGAACGAATGCATGAATTGCAACAGTTATACATTCCTTTCTGGTGCAAAAACACAAAAGGAAAAGCAGCCCAACAATGGCTAACAAAAGAAATTAAGGATAGTATTAGATCCAAAGAGGAGTCATATAAAGTTGCCAGAAAAAGTAGCAAACCTGAGGATTGGGAGCAGTTCAGAATTCAGCAAAAAAAGGACCAAGAAATTGATTAAGAGGGGAAAAATAGAGTATGAGAATAAACTTGCAAGGAACATAAAACTGGACTGTAAAAGCTTCTACAAGTATGTAAAAAGAAAAAGATTAGTGAAGACAAATGTAGGTCCCTTACAGTCAGAAACAAGAGAATTTATAATGGGGAACAAGGAAATGGCAGAGCAATTAAGCAAATACTTTGGTTCTGTCTTCACGGAAGAGAACACAAATAACTTCTCAGAAATGCTAGGGAAACAAGGGTCTAGTGTGAAGGAGGAATTAAAGGAAATTAGTATTAGTAAAAAAAAGTGCTGGAGAAATTAATGGGACTAAAAGCCGATAAATCCCCAAGGCCTGATAATCTGCATCCCAGAGTACTAAAAAAGGCAGCCATGGAAATACTGGATGTATTAGTTGTCATCTTCCAAAATTCTATAGATTATGGAACAGTTCTTGCAGATTGGAGGGTGGCAAATATAACCCCATTATTTAAAAAAGGAGGGAGAGAGAAAACAGGGAACTACAAGCCGGTTAGCCTAACATCAGTAGTAGGGAAAATGCTAGAGTCTATTATAAAGGATGTGATAACAAGACACTTAGAAAATATCAACAGGATTAGACAAAGTCAACACGGATTTATGAAAGGGATATCATGTTTGACAAACCTACCAGAGTTTTTTGAGGATGTAACTGGTACAATAGATAAGGGAGAACCAGTGGATTGTCAGAAGGCCTTTGATAAAGTCCCACATAAGAGGTTAGTGTGCAAAATTAAAACACATGGGATTGGGGGTAATATACTGGCATGGATTGAAAATTGGTTAACAGACAGGAAACAGAGAGTAGGAATAAATGGGTCTTTTTCAGGGTGGCAGACATTGACTGGTGGGGTACCACAGGGATCAGTGCTTGGGCCCCAGCTATACACAATATATATCAATGATTTGGATGAGGGAACCAAATGTAATATTTCTAAGTTTGCTGATGACACAAAACTAGGTGGGATCGTGAGTTGTGAGTAGGATGCAAAGAGGCTTCAAGGTGATTTAGACAAGTTGAGTGAATGGGCAAGTACACGGCAGATGCAGTATAATGTGGATTAATGTGAAGTTATTGACTTCGGAAGGAACAACAGAAAGGCAGAGTATTATTTAAATGGTGATAGATTGGGGAATGTTGATGTACAAAGGGACCTGGGAGTCCTTGTACAACAGTCACTGAAAGCAAACATGCAGGTGTAGCAAGCAGTTAGGAAGGCAAATGGTATGTTGGCCTTCATTGCAAGAGGATTTGAGTACAGGAGCAAGGATGTCTTACTGCAGTTATACAGGGCCTTGGTGAGACCACACCTGGAGTATTGTGTGCAGTTTTAGTCTCCTTACCTAAGAAAGGATATATTTGCCATAGAGGGAGTGCAGCGAAGGTACACCAGGCTGATTCCTGGGATGGCAGGACTGTCATAAGAAGAGAGATTGGGTCAACTCGGCCTGTATTCACTCGAGTTTAGAAGAATGAGAGGGGATCTCATTGAAGCGTATAAAATTCTGACAGGACTAAACAGACTGGATGCAGTGAGGATGTTTCCCCTGGCTGGGGGGTCCAGAACGAGGGGTCACAGTGTCAGGATATGGGGTGGGACACTTAGGACTGAGATGAGGAGAAATTTCTTCACTCAGAGGGTGGTGAACCTGTGGAATTCTCTACCACAGAAGGCTGTGGAGGCCAAGTCACTGAATATATTTAAGAAGGAGAGAGATAGATTTCTGGACACAAGGGTGTGGGGAGAGAGTGGGAATATGTTATTGAGCTAGAGGATCAGCCATGATCATATTGAATGGCGGAGCGGGCTCGAAGGGTCAAATGGTCTACTCCTGCTCCTATTTTCTCTTTTTCTATGTTTCTATGAAGCTAGGAAAAGATGGAGGGGTAGCTCTGTAAGGATGACACAAGTATAATAGAGAGAAATGACCTTAGTTCTAAAGACCAAGATGTAGAATCAGTTTGGGTCGAGATAAGAAATAGTTAAGGGAAGAAATCACTTGTGGGAGTGGTTCATAGACTACCAACAGTAATCACATTGTAGGACAGGTTATACAGGAAGTAATAATTGGGCTCATAAGTGGCAAGTAACATTCGCGCCAGATAAGTGCCAGGCAATAACCATCTCCAACAAGAGAGAGTCTAACCACCTCCCCCTGACATTCAACGGCATTACCATCACCGAATCCCCCACCATCAACATCCTGGGGGTCACCGTTGACCAGAAACTTAACTGGACCAGCCATATAAATACTGTGGCTACGAGAGCAGGTCAGAGGCTTGGTATTCTGCGGCGAGTGACTCATCTCCTGACTCCCCAAAGCCTTTCCACCATTTACAAGGCACAAGTCAGGAGTGTGATGGAATACTCTCCACTTGCTTGGATGAGTGCAGCTCCAACAACACTCAAGAAGCTCAACACCATCCAAGATAAAGCAGCCCGCTTGATTGGCACCCCATCCACCACACTAAACATTCACTCCCTTCACCACCGGCGCACTGTGGCTGCAGTGTGTGCCATCCAAAGGATGCACTGCAGCAACTCGCCAAGGCTTCTTCGACAGCACCTCCCAAACCCGCGACCTCTACCACCTAGAAGGACAAGAGCAGCAGGCACATGGGAACAACACCACCTGCACGTTCCCCTCCAAGTCACACACCATCCCGACTTGGAAATATATCGTCATTCCTTCATTGTCGCTGGGTCAAAATCCTGGAACTCCCTTCCTAACAGCACTGTGGGAGAACCGTCACCACACGGACTGCAGCGGTTCAAGAAGGCGGCTCACCACCACCTTCTCGAGGGCAATTAGGGATGGGCAATAAATGCTGGCCTCGCCAGTGACGCCCACATCCCGTGAACGAATAAAAAAAAAATAAAAAAAAATAATTGGGGCTTATGAGAAAGGAACAGCTATAATCATGGGTGATTTTAATCCACATATAGATTGGAAGAATCTGATTGGCAAAGGTAGCCTGGAAGATGAGCTCATCGAGTGCTTTCAGGACAGTTTCTTCGAGCAGCACGTTCTAGAGCCAATCAGAGAGCAGGGCTATTCTAAATCTGGTAATGTGTAATGAAACAGGATTAATTAATGACCTCATTGTATCGGAGCCACTAGGTGGCAGTGATCATAATATGATTGAACTTCACATTCAGTTTGAGGAAGAGAAGAGTAAGTCTAAGACTAGTATTTTAAACTTAAACAAGGGCAATTATGAAGGCACAAAGACAGAGCTGGCTAAAGTTAACTGGGAAATTAGGATAAGGGATAGGTCAGTAGAGATGCAGAGGCAGACATTTAATGAGATATTTCATAACACTCAGCAAAGATACATTCCAGTGAGAAAGAAAGACTCCAGGGGAAGGTCATACTATCCGTGGCTAACTAAGGAAGTTAAAGACAGTATCAAATTGAAAGAAAAAGCATACAATTCCGCCAAGATTAGTGGCGAGTCAGAAGATTGGACAGAATATAAAAAACAGCAAAGAATGACTCAAAGAATAAGGAGGGAGAAATTAGAGTACGAGAGAAAGCTAGCTAAAATTATGAAAACAGATAGTAAGAGTTGCTACAGGTATTTAAAAAGGAAAAGAGTAAGTAAAGTGAACGTTGGTTCTCTAGAGAGTGAGTCTGGGGAATTAATAATGGAGAATGAGGTAATGGTCTATTCCCAGTATGAGGTTGAGTTTTCCTCTGTCTAAGTAGACCAGTGATTGAAGTTACCAAATTCAGATGGAATGTTCAGCACAGATAAGTAATACAAAAACCAACTACTGGGACATAGAAACATATTAACAATCAGGTCAGCAAGCAGATAGATTAAATTGAGCAGTATACATAATTGTGCCTATTTCAGTAAGCAGCACTCTTCATGGAGCTGAGCAAGATCACTTTAATCAAATAAGTACTTTTTTTCATTCACAGTAGCATCTTAAATTACTGGTAGACAACTTGCTCGTCCATAGCTGTGCAGCACTGGTATGGAAAAGGTTAAACTGAAATACTACTTGGAATGTATTTCTGGGCAGAGTGGTGGAGGTGAAAACCCTGGAATCATTTAAGAAACAACGAGGGGAGGTGGGGATGGATGAATTAGAAGGACCAAATGGCCTTCCTCATCCATAAGTGTTTTGTAATCTCGTGAATTCAGAGGGGATTCAGTGGCAAGTACAGAGCTATCCCCAACCCCTATGTTTCGTGTATGACAAGAAGCAATTCTCAATTTAATTCTAATTGAGGAGCTGAATATAAGCAGACAGCAAATTAAAAATTGCCACATTATCCAGCAGGTTTGGCTGAACTTACAACAAGGTATTCTGATACCATTCTGCTTTTCTGGTGAAATAGTATTCCCAGTCATAGTATTCCCAGTCATGTTAGTCAAGTGAAAAACAAATCCCATTAAATCAATAAAGCTGCTAATGCTGATACTAGACGTTTCCAGTTCCTGTGAGTACTTGTGTGTTCTTTGGTTTCAGTAATCAGGTCAAGTCAGGGAAATTTAAATTTAATTTAATGTTGCTTGCCACTCATTATCCCAAGCCTGGTTGTTGTGAAGGTCTCACTGCATGCAGGCATGGACTGCTTCATTATCTGAGGAATTGCGAATGGAGCTGAATACTGTGCAATCATCAGTGAACAGCCCCACTTCTGACCTTATGAAGGAGGGAAAGTCATTGATGAAGCATCTGAAGATAGTTGGGTCTAGGACGCTGCTCTGAGGAACTCCTGCAGCAATGTCCTGAGGTGATTGGACTCCAGCAATCACAACCATCTTCCTTTGTGCCAGATGTGACTCCAGCCATTGGAGAGTTTTCCCTCTGATCCCTATTGACTTCAGTTTGAGTAGGGCTCCTTGGGGCCACAGTCGAACTGATGTCAAGGGTAGTCATTCTCAGCTCACTTCTGGAATTCAGCTCTTTTGTTCATGTTTTGACCAAAGCTATAAAGAGGTATGGAGCTGAGTAGTCTTGGTGGAACCCAAACTAAGCATTGGTGAACAGGTTATTGGTGAGTAAGTGCCACTTGATAGCACTGTTGATGACTCTAAGGGTAGTGATGTGACTGATGGGCATTTACGCAATCTATGGTACCTTAATGGGGGTGATGAGAGCTATTCCTCCTCTCCAGTTAGTTGTTGAAATTCACCCATATTCCAGTAGCTTTCCCACTTCCCTACATTATCAATAACGGTCTTCAGCTTCATAAAAGCAAAGACCGAAATTACTAAGACCAAAAGAGCATATACATTATGATGGAAACCTAAAAATATTTATATGGCCTTTTTGACAGGGAACATAATAAACAAATAAATTAAGTTTGGGTCGGAGAAGCCATTCCTTTTTAAGAAATAGGAGCTGGAGTAGGCCATACGGCCCCTTGAGCCTGCTCCGTATCTATTTTTGAGATTTGGAAGTCGTAGCACAGCATCCAATTCACATAATTGTTTTGTTAGTAGGGTAACCAAAATCTCACAGATAATACTTGTACCAGGAAACCAATTAAGATAATGTGGATGTGTTATTGCATCCACCATGACGATTAAATAGTAGAAAACCTTTTAATGAATGATAAATTGTTTTTATTTCGTTATTCTTTTTAGGTAAATGACAATAAACATATATGTACTGATCCACTTTGGTAGCAATGTACCTATAAGTGTCTAAGAACTACACAAAGATATTCTCCTAGACACAAAACTATTCTGGGAGATGTTCTTACTTTTGCTTGTTTAACTAAAGTATGATTATCCATATCTCATTCATAATTTCAACAGTGTTATGGTTCGTCAAGATCTGCAAAATCTTTTATTTTGAACTTTAATTCTCTATAGAATGTATATATTGTGTTCAAAGAAACATTCTTCGGTGTTTAAAGCTCTCTGGTCCCAACGTGTTCATGTCAGGACAGTCAAATGCATTTCATATTCAAAGAAATGAGGGAACAGCTTACAATGATTAATGAGGAATGGCATTCGACAAGGTGCCACACGAAAGGTTGTTATACAAGATAAGGGCTCATGGGGTTGGGTGTAATATATTAGCATGGATAGAGGATTGGTTAAAGGACAGAAAAGAGAGAGTAGGAATAAATGGGTAATTTTCAGGTTGGCAGGCTGTAACTAGTGGGGTTCTGCAAGGATCAGTGCCTGGGCCTCAGCTTTTTACCATCTATATCAATGATTTAGATGAAGGGGCTGAGTGTAATGTATCCAAGTTTGTTGATGATACAAAGGTAGGTGGGAAAGTAAACTGTGAGGAGGACATAAAGAGTCTGCAAAGGGATATAGATAAGTTAAGTGAATGGGCAAGAAGGTGGCAGATGGAGTATAATATGAGGAAATGTGAGGTTATTCACTTTGGTAGGTAGAATAGAAAAATGGAATATTTTTTAAATGGTGAGAAACTATTAAATATTGGTGTTCGGAGGGATTTGGGTGTCCTTGTACACGAAACAGAGAAAGCTAACATGCAGGTACAGCAAGCAATTAGGAAGGCAAATGGTATGTTGGCCTTTATTGCAAGGGGTTTGGAGTACAAGAGTAAGGAAGTCTTGCTGCAATTGTACAGGGCTTTGGTGAGACCACATCTGGAGTACTGTGTGCAGTTTTGGTTTCCTTACCTAAGCCTTGGAGGCGATGCAATGAAGGTTCATTTGATTGATTCCTGAGATGAGAGGGTTGTCCTATGAGATTAGGTTGAGTAGAATGGGCCTATACTCTCTGGAGTTCAGAAGAATGAGAGGTGATTTCATTGAAACATATAAGATCCTAAGAGGGCTTGACAGGGTAAATGCTGAGAGGCTGTTTCCTCTGGCCTAAAACTAGGGGACATTGTCTCAGGATAAGGGGTCGGCCATTTAGGACTGAGATGAGGTGGAATTTCTTCACTCAGTGGGTTGTGAATCTTTGGAATTCTCTACCCCAGATGTGGGGAAATGTGAAGTTATTCACTTTGGTAGGAAGAATAGAAAAACAAGATATTTTTTAAATGTGAGAAACTATTAAATGTTGGTGTTCAGAGGGATTTGTGTGTCCTTGTACATGAAACACAGAAAGTTAACATGCAGGTACGGCTCAGTGGATGCTCAGTCGTTGAATATTCAAGGCTGAGATCGACAGGTTTTTGGACACTAAGGGAATCATTGTGTATGTGCATCGGGAGAATGAGTTCAGGGCTCATTGGGATGACAATAAGACATGCAGAAACAAATTAAAAGTTGCAAAGAGATATCTAGGAAAAAGCATAGCTGCAGAGAACAGTAAGAGGGCAGTCAGAGAAGAGGTGAGAATCATAAAAGATACAACCAGACTAGGAAGAGGATGCGTTTACGACAGTGAATATTCTGAATGATCATTTTGTCCAAGTATTCACATGGGAAGACATAGGCAATGTATCCTCCCAAAGCAGAGATAACCGAGGCAAAATTAATGACTTCAATATAAATGAGTTGCAAGGCCTGGATAGGCTAAAAGCACTCATTTTAAAAAAAATCCCAGGATTAGATGGTATTCACCCCATAATGCTGAGACTAGTGAGGGATTTGTGAGGCAATAACAATCAGAATGAGGGACTCACTGGGTGCTAGGAAGTAGGTTGGAAATGCATTTCCATAATACAATATTCAAAAAGGGTGACAAAACAGACATAAAAAACTACAGATTCATTACTTGTACTTCCATTTGATGTAAAATAATAGAATTAAACATCAGGAGTAAACTTAAGGATTATCTGTACAATGATACCTTAGTAAACAACAGTCAATATGAATTCAGAAAGGGGAGATCCTATCTGAACAACATTCTTCACTTTTTTGAGGAACTAACAAAACATGTAGATAGTGTGGAAAGTCCTACAACAAGGCATACCTACATTTTTAAAAGTCATTTGACAAAGTTCCTCATGAAAAACTACTTGTTTTGAGCATGGACAAGAAGTTGTCTGAAGGGTAGAAAATAACAGGTACTTGTTAAATTATTTATGCTGCTTATATGGGGGGGGGAATACTGAGTGCTGTACCCCAGCAATTGACGCTTACTCTGGAGTCCCCCAAGGATCTATCCTTGGCCCCTTCCTATTTCTCATCTACATGCTGCCCCTCGGCGACATCATCTGAAAACATGATGTCAGGGTCCACATGTATGTTGGCGACCCTCAGCTCTACCTCACCGCCACCTCGCTCGACCCCTCCACTGCCTCTGATTTGTCACGTGGCTTGTCTGATGAACAGAAATTTCCTCCAATTAAGTATTGGGAAGACCGAAGCCTTTGTCGGCTAACGAGGTTACAACAGGCTCATGGCACCCACCCACTTTTACCTCCACAATAGAGTATAAAAGGAAGAAATGCTACTACTTTCATTTGACTGAGGAGCAATGGCTGTGCATGCCTCACTTTACAAAGGAAGCTGTCACAGGGTTATACCATATGCTGCAAACAGACCAGCAACCCAACCACACTGCAACTCACTGTTGAGGCCAGCACTGGCCCTAGTTTCTTCGCCGAAGTGATGGGTGAATAGGACGTGATGCGAGTTAGGATATGGGCAGCAGAGTTTTGGATTAGCTCAAGTTTATGGAGGGTGGAAGATGGGAGGCCGGCCAAAAGAGCATTGGAATAGTCGAGCCTGCAGCATGAGAGCAAAAGCAATCTCGGCATGACAGGTCAGTCGAATTTTACAAAGTGGCAGGATTCCCCAAGGCCCAACGAGTGATAAATGCCAGTAATGTTACTAATATGTTCTCTCTGTATCAAAATGTCCAGATATTTTAAAAAATTTGTTCATGGGATGTGGGCGTCGCTGGCAAGGCCAGCATTTATTGCCCATCCCTAATTGCCCTTGAGAAGGTGGTGGTGAGCTGCCTTCTTGAACTGCTGCAGTCCGTGTGGTGAAAGTTCTCCCACAGTGCTGTTAGGAAGGGAGTTCCAGGATTTAGACCCAGCGACGATGAAGGAACGGCGATATATTTCCAAGTCGTGATGGTGTGTGACTTGGAGGGGAACATGCAGGTGTTGTTGTTCCCATGTGCCTGCTGCCTTTGTCCTTCTAGGTGGTAGAGGTCGCGGGTTTGTGAGGTGCTGTCGAAGAAGCCTTGGCAAGTTGCTGTAGTGCATCCTGTAGATAGTACACACTGCAGTCATGGTGCGCCGGTGGTGAAGGGAGTGAAAGTTTAGGGTGCTGGATGGGGTGCCAATCTAGCGGGCTGCTTTGTCCTGGATGGTGTTGAACTTCTTGAGTGTTGTTGGAGCTGCTCTCATCCAGGCAAGTGGAGGGCATTCCATCACACTCCTGACTTGTGCTTTGTAGATGGTGGAAAGGCTTGGGGAAGTCAAAAGGTAACATAGAAACATAGAAAATAGGAGCAGGAGTAGGCCATGCGGCCCTTTGAGCCAGCTCCGCCATTCATTATGACCATGGCTGATCCTCTATCTCAATACCATATTCCCGCTCTCTCCCCATACCCCTTGATGCCTTTTGTGTCTAGAAATCTATCTAGCTCCTTCTTAAATATATTCAGTGACTTGGCCTCCAAAGCCTTCAGTGGTAGAGAATTCCACAGGTTCACCACCCTCTGAGTGAAGAAATTTCTCCTCATCTCAGTCCAAAATGTCCTACTCCATATCTTGAGACTGTGACCCCTCATTCTGGACCCCCCAGCCAGGGGAAACATCCTCCCTGCATACAATCTGTTTAGCCCTGTCAGAATTTTATATGCTTCAATGAGATCCCCTCTCATTCTTCTAAACTCGAGTGAATACAGGCCGAGTCGACCCAATCTCTCATCAAATGACAGTCCTGCCATCCCAGGAATCAGTCTGGTGAACCTTCGCTGCACTCCCTCTATGGCAAGTATGTCCTTTCTTCGGTAAGGAGATCAAAACTTGTCACAATACTCCAGGTGTGGTCTCACCAAGGCCCTGTATAACTGCAGTAAGATCATCCTTGCTCCTATACTCAAATCCTCTTGCAATGAAGGCCAACGTACCATTTGCATTCCTAGCTGCTTGCTGCACCTGCACGTTTGCTTTCAGTGACGGGTGTACAAGGACACCCAGGTCCCTTTGTACATCAACATTCCCCAATCTATCACCATTTAAATAATACTCTGCCTTTCTGTTTTTCCTTCCGAAGTGGATAACTTCACATTTATCCACATTATACTGCATCTGCCATGTATTTCCCCACTCACTCAACTTGTCTAAATCGCCTTGAAGCCTCTTTGCATCCTCTTCACAACTCATAATTCCACCTAGTTTTGTGTCGTCAGCAAACTTGGAAATATTACATTTGGTTCCCTCATCCAAATCATTGATATATATTGTAAATAGCTGGGGCCCAAGCACTGATCCCTGAGGTACCCCACTAGTCACTGCCTGCCACCCTGAAAAAAATCCATTTATACCTACTCTCCGTTTCCTGTCTGTTAACCAATTTTCAATCCTTGCCAGTATATTACCGCCAATCCCATGTGCATTAATGTTGCACACTAACCTTATCTATTCTACCAGTTACATCCTCAAAAATCTCCAGTAGGTTTGTCAAACATGATTTCCCTTTCATAAATCCATGTTGACGTTGTCTAATCCCGTTGATATTTTCTAAGTGTCCTGTTACCACATCCTTTATAA
Organism: Heptranchias perlo; assembly: GCF_035084215.1. Taxonomy (NCBI): domain Eukaryota; kingdom Metazoa; phylum Chordata; class Chondrichthyes; order Hexanchiformes; family Hexanchidae; genus Heptranchias; species Heptranchias perlo. The sequence continues at coordinate 89,544,847 of NC_090327.1, forward strand.
TAGACTCTAGCATTTTCCCTACTACTGATGTTAGGCTAACCAGTCTGTAGTTTGCTGTTTTCTCTCTCCCTCCTTTTTTAAATAGTGGGATTACATTTGCCACCCTCCAATCTGCAGGAACTGTTCCATAATCTATACAATTTTGGAAGATGACAACTAATGCATCCAGTATTTCCATGGCTACCTCTTTTAGTACTCTGGGATGCAGATTATCAGGTCCTGGGGATTTATTGGCTTTCAGTCCCATTAATTTCTCCAGCACAATTTTTTACTAATACTAATTTCCTTTAATTCCTCCTCCTCACTAGTCTCGTGATTCCCTAACATTTCTGGGAAGTTATGTGTGTCCTCTTTCGTGAAGACAGAACCAAAGTATTTGTTTAATTGCTCTGCCATTTTCCTGTTCCCCATTATAAATTCTCCCATTTCTGACAGTAAGGGACCTACATTTGTCTTCACTAATCTTTTTCTTTTTACATACTTGTAGAAGCTTTTACAGTCCACTTTTATGTTCCTTGCAAGCTTACTCTCATACTCTATTTTTCCCCTCTTAATCAATCTCTTGGTCCTTTTTTGCTTAATTCTAAACTGCTCACAATCCTCAAGCTTGCTACTTTTTCTGGCAACTTTATATGACTCCTCTTTGGATCTAATACTATCCTTAATTTCTTTTGTTAGCCACAGTTGGGCCACATTTCCTTTTGTGTTTTTGCACCGGAAAGGAATGTATAACTGTTGCAATTCATGCATTCGTTCCTTAAATGTTAGCCATTGCCTATCCACCATCATGCCTTTTAATGAAGCTTCCCAATCTATCGTAGGCAACTCACTCCTCATACCTTCGTAGTTTCCTTTGTTTAGATTTAGGACCCTAGTTTCAGATTGGACTACTTCACTTTCCATTTTAATGAAGAATTCTATCATGCTATGGTCACTCTTCCCTAAAGGACCCCGCACAACAAGATTATTAATTAGCCCCTTCTCATTGCGCAATATCCAATCTAGGATAGCCTATTCCCTGGTTGGCTCCTCAAAATACTGGTCTAAGAAACCAGCTCATACACACTCCAGTAATTCATCCTCCACAGTATTATTGCTAATTTGGTTTGGCCAGTCCACATAAAGATTAAAGTCACCCGTGATTACTGTAACACCCTTGTTACATGCATTTCTAATTACCTGTTTGATCCCATCCCCTACATTACCACTACTGTTTGGAGGCCTGTAGACAACTCCCACCAGTGTTTTCTGCCCCTTGGTGGTTCTTAATTCCACCCAGACTATCCTACATCTTGATTTTCTGACCCAATATCCTTTCTCACTATTGCTCGCTGCAGAGTATCCAGCCTCTGACCTGCTCCTGTAGGCACAGTATTTATGTGGCTGGTCCAGTTAAGTTTCTGGTCAATGGTGACCCCCAGGATGATGATGGTAGGGGATTCGGTGATGATAATGATGTTGAATGTCAAGGGGAGGTGGTTAGACTCTCTCTTGTTGGAGATGGTCATTGTCTGGCACAAATGTTACTTGCCACTTATCAGCCCAAGCCTAGATGTTGTCCAGATCTTGCTGCATGCGGGCTCGGACTGCTTCATTATCTGAGGGGTCACAAATGGAACTGAACACTGTGCAATCATCAGCAAACATCCCCATTTCTGACCTTATGATAGACCTCATGTTTGGACCAAGGCTGTAATGAGGTCTGGAGCCGATTGGTCATTGCAGAACCCAAACTGAGCATTACTGAGCAGGTTATTGGTGAGTAAGTATCACTTGATAGCACTATCGACGACGGTAATTGGTCAGATTGGATTTATCCTGCTTTTTGTGGACAGGACATACCTGGGCAATTTTCCACATTGTCGGGTAGATGCCAGTGTTGTAGCTGTACTGGAACAGCTTGGCTAGAGGCGCAGCTAGTTCTGGAGCACAAGTCTTCAGCACTACAGCCGGGATGTTGTCGGGGCCCGTAGCCTTTGCTGTATCCAGTGCACTTAGCCGTTTCTTGATATTACGTGGAGTGATTTATGTCAACAGAAAAGGATACCAGTCTCTCAAAGTCCAGCTTGTTTGCGGCCATCATGCAAGTGATTGCAGGCTTCCCTGGCAGCTGCCACAATGCCTTTATTGAAGGAGCTCCATAATACCAACACTCTTTAACCTGGAAAGGCATGTGTCTGAGTGGTTCCTTAGAGATAAAGGCTATCTTGTACAACCTTGGCTGTAGATATGGATGCACTTTTCCGAATTTTAGCTGACCAGCTCGATAATAGGCTCATTCATCCATCAGAATCCTCACTCAACACACCACAGGCAAGCTGTAGGTGCGTTTAGGTTTTTGGATCAACCTGGGGCATCCTGTAGTATAGTTAGAATCATAGAATGATATGACACAGAAGGAGGCCATTCGGCCCATCGTGCCTGTGCCGGCTCTTAGAAAGAGCTATCCAATTAGTCTCACTCGCCTCTCTTTCCCCATACCCCTCAAAATTTTTCCACTCCAAGTATTTATCCATTTCCCTTTTGGAAGTTGTTATTGAATCTGCTTCCACCACCCTTTCAGGCAGTGCATTCCAGATCATAACAACTCACTGCGTAAACTTATTCCCCACTCATGTCGCCTCTGGTTCTTTTGCCAATTACCTTAAATCTGTGTCCTCTGGCTAGTGACCCTTCTTCCTATGGAAACAGTTTCTCATTTATTTATTCTATCAAAATCCTTCATGATTTTGAACACCTCTATCAAATCTCCCCTTAACTTTCTCTGCTCTAAGGAGAACAATCCCAGATTCTCCACCAAATTATGCTGTTGTGCTGCAAGCTGACTATTTTGCCTTTTAAAAAGGCTTTGTCATTGAAGGTCCTGGAGGATTACATAGAATCTACAGGCCAACTGATCTATTCCGGTGTTTATACTCCACACAAGTCTCCTCCCACTTTAATTACCAGAAGACTTCTGATAATGCCTGCCGCTTTAAGCTGAAACAGGCTTTTGAAGCCTGTAGTAGTGCAGTATTTCCTATCTACAAATGGGTGAGCCCCTATTCAGAGGTGCTTCAATGCCTGGTGCTTGCCCCGATTATTCAAATGAAACCAACCCCAGAAATTATGATAGGGTTATCACTTATAATGTTCGGCAGGTAGGAGTCCAGCTTTGCTTCACTTCCAGAGGGGATTGCATCCATCTTGGCTAATATATCCTAAATGTATTGTATAGAATAATAGGCATAGGGAAGGATGTTGGAAAGGGCTGTCATAAAATTATTGCACCCAAAATGAAATTATAGCTTTCTATTCCTCTCATGGTATCTGTTATTTAATGTATTACAAATTTGACCTCACTGTGTCTCACTAATCTAGCTTCTGTGATTTTTCTTTTGTGTGAAAGGAACAATTTTGTTCAGCAGCTTTCATTTTTATCAACTGTGAAGTAATATTATTTATGTGATAATAGGAAAGAGTACGGCCAGTTTTGATGAAAGAAAATATTGCAATAACATGCTTGACAAAAAAGTTAATACGATCTTTCGTCAGCAAATGATTGGGAATAATTGGGGTCCAATGTACAGACTTTACTCCACCATCATAGATTAAGGTCTGCACTGCTTGTGATTTTTAATTCCAATGGAGTAAGCCACATAACTATTCAGAATTTGCAGCATGGCTAAAGTTACTTGGACCCAACTTCACCCACCCTCCAATAATTGGCAGCATTGATAGGGTTTTCAGTGTAGTTAAACCTATGTCAGAATTTGTGAATCAACCTGGGGCATCCTGCAATATAGTCCAGCAAAGGTCTCACAGATCATGGTGGTGTGCTGCATGCTGACTACTTTACCTTATAAAAAGTCTTTGTCAATGGAGGCCAAGGAGGATTACATAGAATTGCATAGAATCTACAGCACAAAAGCAAGCCAACTGGTCTATTCCAATGTTTATACTCTACGCAAGCCTCCTAATTACCAGAAGACTTCTGATAATTCCTGCCCCTTTAAGCTGAAGCAGACATTTGACAGTCTATTGCAACTTAATGACTGGACTGCTGTTTTCTGCATGCCAGTAAATCTATATTAAAATTAGTAAAAGGCTGAATATTCCCTCAGTATTTTTAGTTTATTGCAAAAATGTTGCAAATTAAATATTGTTTTAGGACTATTTCCTTCAATTACATCTATAATGTCCTACATTACACAATGATAGGAAATGTTTTACAGATGTTAAAATGGCTGAAATGTGTACTTTCAAAGCTGCAAAGAACAATTGGTGACAAAGGTTTACTTTGCCATACACTTTAGGCACAATTTGACGTCTGCGGTACAAAAAGAAACAAAAGCTTCACATCAGTCTACACAATCTACAGTGAGTCTGCTTGAATAGAGAGGGACGATAATTCATCATTCACAGAACTGAAAATTAATCTACATTTTTTTCAAAGGATGAAATATGACATGTTTGTATTAGTAATTACTTTTTTAAACTCCCAGCTATTGTTGATAAAGTTTATAACCTTTGAAACATGACATTATTTTATTTAGACAAAACAAGAAGGTCACATTTGATTTTTAATTTAAGATTAGCATCAGTCATCCCTTGAACGAAACAATAAAATATAAAAAGATTCTAAATACTTAACCTACTAACCCTGTAAAATCTCGCCAAACTTATTTTATCTGACGGAAACACTCAGAAAAGCAACCTTTGGAGTATAATTCTGTTTCAAAGAACAGAATTACATTACCAGATAAATTAAATACATTGTCAGTATACATTGTTATAACATAAGTATTTGACAGAACAGAAAAAAAGACTATTTGGTCCAAATGCTCCCTTTTCATTGATTGCTGCAACAGAATTAATAATCAACCATCTAACCTGAAAGTAAATTTCTGTTCAAAATCTTATTTTAGTTATAAAAGAATCTCTCACCATGAGCTTGACTATTTACTATTAATTTAAATATTTTAGCCTGAACTCATCCAACGTCTCACAATATTCCATTAAAATAATTACCACAAAACAAGTCTAAACAACATCACTTTCACCTCTCCTAAAGTCAATCAGGCATATTTAATGACTTTGTCGTGCAATTATAGTTTATTCATTTGTTAGTACTCATATTTTGGTAATCTGGAGTCATTAATCTTCAGTTTGTGAATCTTAGCGGAAAAGTAAATATGAGTAAAGAGTGATGAAAACATTGATGGATAAATCACCCATGTTTAGCTCTGCTCTGAGCATTTCTGTCCCTCAAGAATAGGAGTAAAAACACTCAAAGAAAAGCTAAAAATGGCCAATTTAACTTAAGGCCTTGTTAAAGGTAATTAAGGAGAAACTCAGGCAGTAATTAGGTCAAAAACAGGCCTGGAGTATTGTGAGAAGAACAAAGTTGTGAGTACAGAGCAATGAATACCTTAAGAGTTTTCAAAAACATATAAGATTGTTATTACAGGTGCATCATGATTGGCAGTTACTTTTTCATTGTTGCTACCAAAATTTGTTAGTGTTTGACTCACATATTTAACTCCCTTTTTTAAGAATAGAGGAATGTCAGCTCGTTTGTAAGCTAAGCAATAATTTCAAAGCTCTTTGGTGGGTCAGCAATGTTTATCCAGCAAATCGCTGAACCACGCAGATTAGGAAGTTTCCATTTGAATTAGCTGTTCTCAGTCAGAGAGGTGGCTAGAGTGCTACAAATGGCCTCAGAGGAGAAGATTGACCAAGATATCTGCTCCTGATGGCTATCCAGTGACCTCTGCTGGAAGTGTGTCTGTGCTGAGTACGTTGAGGACAAGGTCAGGCTCAATTGGGATGCCCTCTATGCTGACATTCTTTGTCAAATCTTAGACAAGATTGACGGGCACCTGTGGAACCATAATCAAATAAGGTATAAATGCCTTCTGGAGAGGAAGGGAGGGGAGACAGCTGGATAGAAAAAGCAGCCATTTCATTTTCTGAGACTCTATGCAGCAACAAATAACTGACATGGAATTACAGGGTAGTTTTTTTCCTTTTCAGTGCTCCTGACACATGCCAGATGTACATATCCGGAAATTGCACATTCCTACGCTATGATTGTCCAACCACTTCAATTGCACACCCTCTAAATACTAAGGCATTAATCAAAATGCAAGATAAATTTCCTATGGAAGATTCTCCTGTCAAAACACTGATTATTGCTATTATGCAATAATTTAGGAATTAAAGTTTTAACTTTATTGAGCTTTAAGATAAACAGGATGGTTGTTAATAATTTAGACCATAATTCATTGAACCATAGAATCACGGAATGGTTACAGCACAAAAGGAGGCCATTTGGCTCTTTGAGCCCGTGCCGACCCTCTGCAAGAGCAATCCAACTACTCCCACTCCCCCACCCTTTCCCTGTAGCCCTGCAATTTTTTTCCCTTCAAGTACTTATCCAATTCCCTTTCGAAAGCCACAGTTGAATCTGCCTCCACCACCCTTTCAGGCAGCACATTCCAGATCATAACTACTCGCTGCGTAGAAAGGTTTTTCCTCATGTTGCCTTTGGTTCTTTTGCCAATCACCTAAAATCTCTGTCTGCTGGTTCTCGACCCTTCTGCCAATGGGAACACTTTCTCTCTATCTACTTTGTCTAGACCCCTCATGATTTTGAACACCTCTATTAAATCTCCTCTTAATCTTCTCTGCTCTAATGAGAACAACCCCAGCTTCTCCAGTCTATCCACGTAATTGAAGTCCCTCATCCCTGGAACCATTCTAATAAATCTTTTCTACAGCGTCTCTAAGGCCTTCACATCCTTCCTATGCACCATCTCTAAGGCCTTCACGTCCTCCCTAAAGTGCGGATGTGAAGGCCTTAAAGAGGGTGCGGTTCTCCTTAAACTGTCTTCAACTCTAATTCATTCTTTCCCAGGATTTCAAAACTATGGAACTCCTTACCGTCCTCGGTTTTCACTTTCTCCTACAATCTACAAACTTTGCTAACCCAAGTTTCATGTCATCTAACCACTAACTGTTTTACTTTGTTTTCTCATTTACTGTTTTCAGCTTCAGTGCAATTTGCATTATGAGCTTTGGCCTTTCACCTAGATTTTCCAATAAGAAACAAGACAATGATGAATAAAGAGTGTACATATAGTGACAGTTATACTACACTGGTGTTCTCTCCCCACCTCCTCCTCCCTCCCCCCCCCCCACTTATAATTTTCTCTCTTCACCTTTTCTATCCTGAAGATAGTAACATTTTGGTCACGTAGACACTGGAAAACCATCAGTGCCTTGAACAAGCGGTCATAAGTGAACCTGGACAGTAGTGTCAGTTATTCACCATATCGGCATCAAAACCCAAACCAGCCCATTCTATCTTCACCCAATGTTCACATGTGCGACATTTTCTAGTAGAAATCACTAGACAGTGATCAAGACTGGGAACTGTGGTGACATTTTTCCTTCCCCAACAATAGTGCCACTGAAGTCAATTTTAGTGCTCCCACCACTACCCTATCTTAGATTAGCCAACACAGCACAGAACAAGAACCGACCCTGGGATTTTCCTGGTCTGTGTAGCTCAGTACCATGTCATGCAGTATATTTTACTAACTGAGCTCCCAGTAATTGTTTGGACACAATATGAAGCTGAGTGTTTCAAAATTTGCTTCAAAAGCTCCAGTGTGGACATACATGTTGATTCATTGTTGCCATTATGCCAATTATACCCCAACAACTATGGGCTAGAATAACAGATTAGATTATGCAAATCATTCAGTATAACAATAAGAAATGAGCTGCTTGATCAAGTCAGGTATTAAAACCTTACATAGAGGCTTCAGGCCTCCATTTTTCACTAATTCCTGATTTCAATCCTGGGGGGCCGGGATTCTCGGGCCTTCTGTTTTACCTCGTGAAAGGAGGCAAGAAGGCCCGAGACTAACGGGTAAGTGCCTAGAAAGTCACAGCTTGTGGGCCCAGAAGAGCAGGAGTGCTTCCCCCAGGCCCAACAAGCCTACCTGCACCAACCCACCCCCCCACCACGATCACAGACACCGATACCCCGATACCCCGACCCCGATACCCCGATACCCCGACCCCGACCCCGATCCTCCCCCTCAATGATCGTGGCCCCACTGATGACCCCCCGATCCCATCCCCCAAGAATTGTGACCCCCGTGCCCACCAATGTCCACCCGTGCCCACCAATGCCCACCCATCTGTGCCCCTGTGTCCACCCGCCCCCCCCACCCCATCCATACAAACAGGCTTAACCGCAGACTTAGCTGAAGACGTCCTCTCCCTGGCTGGTCTCCCGTCCGACTGAGACCAGCCTGTCAATCAGCCGGTCAGTCGGATGGGAAACCGACAAAAAAAAAGACGTCCTTACAACATAATCATAAGGATGTCCGGGAAACCAATATTAATGGGTTTCCCGAACTCAAGTTGATCACCCCGCCCTCTTCCTGGCTCTGTTTTAAAATTGAGCCCCACATGTCAGACAGATGGTGGAAGTGTTGGAAGAATTTTGAGTGCTGCTCTAGCTGATATGTCACTCTGAATAATAAAGCCTTCACTAGAAACGTCAACGTGAACAGTGGAGGTTAAATTATTCAGGCAGTAGTAAAGATAATTATCAGTCCATTATAATTAACTTTTAATATTATAAATGTATTTCATTAGCTTTTATAATTAAAAAATAATTAAATAACATTTATCTATTTATCACTTTTTATCAAGTTCTTTTCTCATTGAAATCTGTGGTAGACTAATTGATAGTGATTGATTGCTATTATTAGTCACAAACTCCATTATCACTGTATCATGTGACAATCAGGATGGTAGAAGGCAAACTAAGTGGACCTTCGTCCTTTTCCAACTAGCAATTCCTATGTTCCAAACAAAATACTAATTTATCAATTGAAGCCATAAAAACCATCAGTGTGAAGACGCAATGATCTTATATGAAGTATACAAGAAATGTTTCTTGATGAACAACAGTTTAACTCTTGATGAGACCTGTCACACAGGCTGTGTTTTTCCTGTAAGATCTTTCTGTACTAATCATATGTATTATCGTATCATAGTAGATACAACACAGGAGGAGGCCATTCGGCCCATCGTGCTTGTGCCGGGTCTTTGAAAGAGCTATCCATTTTTAAAATATTTTATTCGTTTATGGAATGTGGGCATCGCTGGCAGGGTCAGCATTTATTGCCCATCTCTAATTGCCCTTGAGAAGGTGGTAGTGAGCGGCCTTCCCCATTTCTGACCTTATGATGAAGGGAAGGTCATTGACGAAGCAGCTGAAGATGGTTGGGCGTAGGACACTGCCCTGAGGAACACCTGCAGCAATGCCCTGGGGCTGAGATGATTGGCCTCCAACAACCACTACCATCTTCCTTTGTGCTAGGTATGACTCCAGCCACTGGAAAGTTTTCCCCCTGATTCCCATTGACTTCTATTTCACTAGGGCTCCTTGGTGCCACACTCTGTCAAATGATGTCAAGGGCAGTTACTCTCACCTCACCTCTGGAATTCAGCTCTTTTGTCCATGTTTGGAACAAGGCTGTAATAAGGTCTGGATCTGAGTGGTCCTGGCGGAACCCAAACTGAGCATCTGAGCAGGTTATTGGTGAGTAAGTGCCACTTGATAGCACTGTTGACCTTCCATCACTTTGCTGATGATTGAGAGTAGACTGATGGGGCGGTAATTGGCTGGATTGGATTTGTCCTGCTTTTTGTGGACAGGACATACCTGGGCAATTTTCCACATTGTCGGGTAGATGCCAGTGTTGTAGCTGTACTGGAACAGTTTGGCTAGAGGCGCGGTAGTTCTGGAGCGTAAGTCTTCAGCACAACAGCCGGGATGTTGTCGGGGCCCATAGCCTTTGCTGTATCCAGTGCACTCAGCCGTTTCTTGATATCACGTGGAGTGAATCGAATTGGCTGAAGACTGGCTTCTGTGATGGTGGGGATATCGGGAGGAGGCCAAGATGGATCATCCGCTCGGCACTTCTGGCTAAAGATGGTGCAAATGCTTCTGCCTTGTCTTTTGCACCCACATGCTGGACTCTGCCATCACCTCCCATTAGTTGTTTAATTGTCCACCACCATTCACGACTGGATGTGGCAGGACTGCAGAGCTTTGATCTGATCCGTTGGTTGTGGAATTGCTTAGCTCTGTCTATAGCATGTTGCTTCCACTGTTTAGCATGCATGTAGTCCTGTGTTGTAGCTTCACCAGGTTGGCACCTCATTTTTAGGCACGCCTGGTGCTGTTCCTGGCATGCTCTTCTACACTCCTCATTGAACCAGGGTTGATCCCCTGGCTCATTGGAAAAGGTAGAGTGAGGAATATGCCGGGTCATGAGGTTACAGATTGTGCTGGAATACAATTCTGCTGCTGATATCCCACAACGCCTCATGGGTGCCCAGTTTTGAGCTGCTAGATCTGTTCTGAATCTATCCCATTTTCCATTTCAAGTATTTATCCAATTCCCTTTTGAAAGTTACCATTGAATCTGCTCCCACCACCCTTTCGGGCAGTGCATCCGGATCTTTACAACTCACTGCATAAAACAATGTTTCCCCATGTCGCCTCTGGCTCTTTTGCCGATCACCTTAAATCTGTGTCCTCTGGTTACAGACCCTTCTACCATTGGAAACAGTTTCTCCTTATTTACTCTATCAAAATCGTTCATGATTTTCAACACCTCTATCAAATCTCCCCTTAACCTTCTCTGTTCTAAGGAGAACAACCTCCAGTTTCTCCAGTCTCTCCACATAACTGAAATCCCTCATCTCTGGCACCATTCTAGTAAATCTCCTTTGTACCGTCTCTAAGGCCTAGACATCCTTCCTAAATTAGTGCCCAGAATTGAACACAATACTCCAGCTGAGGCCTAACTAGTGTTTTACAAAGGTTTAGCACAACTTCCTTGCTTTTGTACTCTAGGCCTCTGTTAATAAAGCCCACGATCCCATCTGCTTTTTAACAACCTTTTCAACTTGGCCTGCCATCTTCAAAAATTTGTGTATGAGCACCCCCAGGTCTCTCTGTTCCTGCACCCCCTTCAAAATTGTACTGTTTAGTTCTATATTGCCTCTCCTCGTTCTTCCTACCTGTATGCACTACTTCACACTTCTCTGCCATGTGTCTGCCCATTTCACCTGTCTGATTATGTCCTCCTGAAGTCTGTTGCGATCATCCACGTTGTTTACTGCATTTCCGAGTTTTGTTTCATCAACAAACTTTGAAATTATGTCCTCTATACCCAAGTCCAGGTCAGTCATATATATCAAAAAGAGCAGTGGTCTTAACACTGATCCCTGGGGAACACCACTGTATACTTCCCTCCAGTATGAAAAACAACCGTTCACCATTACTCTTTCTCTGCTTTCTGTTCCCTAGCCAATTTCGTGCCCAGGCTAGGGGAAATCCGTGATGACTTTCATTTGTTCGCCCATACTTTTCCAAGTGCCAATTCATTTTTTCACGGATTATCGTCTCTAAAAGGTTCTCCTCCAGTGACGTTAGGCTGACTGGCCTGTAATTGTCGGGTTTATCCTTCTCCCCTTTTTTGAACAGGGGTGTAACATTTGCAATCCTCCAGTCCTCTGGCCCCATCTCCTCCATATCTAAGGAGGATTGGAAAATTGTGGCCCGAGCCTCTGCAATTTCCATCCTTACCTCCCTCAGTAACCTAGGATGCATCCCATCTGGACTGGATGACTTTTCTACTTTGAGTACTGCCAATCTTTTAAGTACCTCCTCTTTATCTATTTTTATCCTATCCAATATTACTACTTCCTCCTCCTTTACTGCTACAATGGCAGCATCCTCTTCTCTTGTGAAGAAGGATCCGAAGTATTCATTTAGTGCCTCAGCCATGCCCTCTGCATCCACAAGAAGGTCTCCTTTTTTGTCCCTAATTGGTCCCACGCTTCCTTTGACTAACCTTTGACTATTAAAATGTTTATAAAAGATTTTTGGGTTCCCTTTTATTTTAGCTGCGAATCTATTCTGATATTCTCTCTTTGCTCCTCTTATTCCCTTTTTTACATATAAGAAAATAAGAACATAAGAAATAGGAGCAGGAGTAGGCCATACAGCCCCTCGAGCCTGCTCCACCATTCAATAAGATCATGGCTGATCTTCGACCTCAACTCCACTTTTCAGCCTGATTCCCATATCCCTTGATTCCCCTAGAGTCCAAAAATCTATCCATCTCAGCCTTGAATATTCACAACGACTGAGCATCCACAGCCCTCTGGGGTAGAGAATTCCAAAGATTTACAACCCTCTGAATGAAGAAATTCCTCCTCATCTCAGTTTTAAATGGCCGACCCCTTATCCTGAGACTATTATGCCCCCTAGTTCTAGAATCCGCAGCCAGAGGAAACAATCTCTTAGAATCTGCCCGGTCAAGCCCTCTCAGAATCTTATATGTTTCAATGAGATCATCTCCCATTCTTCAAAACTCCAGAGAGTATAGACTCATTTTACTCAATCTCTCCTCTTAGCACAACCCTCTCATCCCAGGAATTAATCTAGTGAACCTTCGTTGCACTGCCTCCAAGAAAAGTATATCTTTCCTTAGATAAGGAGACCAAAACTGTACATAGTACTCCAGGTGAGGTCTCAACAAAGCCCTGAACAATTGTAGTAAGACTTCCTTATTCTTCTACTTCAACCCCCTTGCAATAAAGGCCAATATGGCATTTGCCTTCCTACTTGCTCGCTGTACCTGCATGCTAAATTTTTGTGTTTCTTGTACGAGGACACCCAAATCTCTCTGAACACCAACATTTAATAGTTTCTTACCATTTAAAAAACATTCTGCTTTTCTATTCTTCCTACCGAAACAAATAATCTCACATTTCCCCACATTATACTCAACCTGCCGCCTCCTTGCCCACTCACTTAACCTGTCTATATCCCTTTGCAGACTCTTTGGGCCCGATATTAGGAGGGCGGCGGGTTCGCAGCGGGGGGTCGACTGGGCGCGTGGGTAACGCACCCAGTGAAATCGGGGTGCTCCCCACGCAATCGAAGGTTAATTGAAGCCACTTATCTGTGCTTCCGGGTTTCACGCTGGAAAGTTGCGCAGCAGGCGGACTGCGCATGCGCAGCTTAGGCTGTCGGCTGGAGGAGCCCTATTTAAAGGGGCAGTCCTCCACTGACTGATGCTGCAGGAAATAGGAAAAATTACAGCATGGAACAGCCCAGGGGGAAGGCTGCTCCCAGGTTTAATGATGCCTCACTCCAGGTCCTACTGGATGGGGTGAGGAGGAGGGGGAGGACAGAGATCTTCCCCCCCGGCAGGCGGGAGGAAGCGGCCTGCCTCTGCCACCAAGAAGGCCTGGCTTGAGGTGGCAGAGGAGGTCACCTGCACCACCAACATATCGCGCACCTGCATACAGTGCAGGAGGCGTTTCAATGACCTCAGTAGGTCAGCCGGAGTGAGTACACTTATTCATTCCCCTGCGCACCGTCTGCCACATCTCCTTCTGCACTGCCAACACTACTCTATCACATCACTCCTAACATCCACTCAAAGCTCATCCTCATCTTACCTGCACTTACCTTGCCGGAACTCATCCCGCCACTACCACTCAACCCAATCCTCATACATTCTCATGACTCCATCTCATACTCATCCTCTCATGCATCTCTTTCATGGTCAGCCTCACTCAACCTGCCACTACCTGTGCTGCAGCCACAGGGCATGCATCACATATGTGCAGTAGGAAGCGTAAGGCAAACGTGTCGTGAGCATGAAAGGGATGCACAAGGGTGTTTGTGGGTTTGTCATGGTCTTTACCTATATTTAATTTCTGATCAACTCACATTACATATTATATTGTCACCACTACTGCCACGTCTTTGCGAATCTTGTCTGGTTTGTGCAATAATGCCCTTTCCTGAGGATCACAATGAAGACCCACAATGATGCCACCCATTGTGTCACTGCAGAGTGGGTGTAGGTGTATTTGCAGGGCTCTTTTGTGCAGACGACTGAGAGACGTTGGTGATGTCCCCGGTGGCACCCTGGAAGGATGCGGAGGAGAAGTTGTTGAGGACAGTGGTGACTTTGACAGCGACAGGTAAGAAGATGGTGCTCGGGCCAGCCGGGAGCATCTCGGCATGAAGGAGGCTGCAGATGTCCATGACTACATGTCGAGTGACTCTGAGCCTCCGTGTGCACTGCTGCTCAAAGAGGTCCAGGAAGCTGAGCCTCGGTCTGTAGACCCTGTGTTGAGGGTAGTGCCTTCTGTGATGCATCTCTCTCTGCCGTTGCCCTCCCTCCTGCTGTGCAGGTGGATGTGTCACAGCACTGTGTTGTGGCGCTCCATGTGTCAGAGGTGGCCGGGGAGGCTGGTGATGCTGTTCGTCCTCCGAGGAGGTCATGACTGCAGCTACGGCGGCCCCCATCCGGAAGATGTACATCTGAGGGGGTCCGCAAGGTAGGTAAATGTGTCTGGACACCGGGGTTAATGTGCAAGTTGGTGAATTTTATTGTTAGGAGGAGGGTGGTCGAGGCCAAGCTTTGTCCAAAGTGACAGAGTGGCCTCCTGCAATGAGTGAGGGTCTCCACCATCACCCCCTCCCCCCGTCAAATGGACCTTTGCAGCTGCCACAGGCTGATGGCTGCAACACGCCCATTTGAACTGGGAGTGTTTCCCCCAGCATGGGAAACAGTCCCAGTTGTTTGGAAAATCCCACCCCTCCTAAAATATCATGTTAATCAGGTCTCTAAACGACCTGAAGTACCTTAATGATTACCTTAAGTGGTACCCCGCCAGCTTTAATTGCTGGCGGGAGTCCCACATGCGGGGGCTGCGCGCGCATGTCAGCACATCACTGAGGAACCCGGAAGTGGGCGGGTTGAAGCCAGGCTCCAGATCCGCCCCGGGAATCCCCGATTTTCGCTGCCCCCCCGCCACGATCCCGCCGGCTCAGGGATGCGAAAATCGAGCCCTTTGGGTCCTCCTCACAGCTTACTTTCCCACCTCGTTTTGTATTGTCACCAAACGTGGATACATTACACTCGCTCCCTTCATCTAAGTCATTAATATAGATTGTAAATAGCTGAGGCCCAAACAACGGTCCTTGAGGTACCCCACTAGTTACAGCCTGCCAACCTGAAAATGACCCATTTATCCCTACTCTCTATTTCCTGTCCATTAACCCACCCTCTATCCATGCTAATATACTAACCCCAACCCCATGAGCCCTTTTTTTGTGTAACAACCTGTTATGTGGCACCTTATCAAAAGCTTTTTGAAAATCCAAATATACTACATCCACTGGTTCCCATTTATCTACCCTGATCGTCTCATCCTCAAAAAATTTTAATAAATTTGTTAAACACGATTTCCCTTTCATAAAACAATGTTGACTCTGCCTAATCATATTATCATTTTCTAAGTGCCTTGTTACCACTTCTTTAATAATGGATTCCAGCATTTTCCCGACGGCCGATCTCAGACTAACTGGCCTATAGTTCCCTGTTTTTTCTCTTCCTCCTTTCTTGAATAGTGGGGTTAGGTTTGCTACCTTCTAATCCATTGGGACCATTCTGGAATCTAGGGAATTTTGGAAGATCATAACCAATGCATCCACTATCTCTGCAGCCACCTCTTTTGGAACCCTAGGATATAGGCCATCAGGTCCTAGGGATTTATTGGCTTTTAGTCCCATTAGTTTGTCCAGTACTTTTTCTCTACTGATATTATTTACTTTAAGTTCCTCAATCTCATTAGCCCCTTGGTTCCCCAATACTTCTGGTATGCTTTTTATGTCTCCTACTGTGAGGACAGATATAAAATATTTGTTTAACATCTTTGCCATCTCCTTATTCCCCATTATAATTTCTCCTGTCTCAGCCTCTAAGGGACCAATGTTTACTTTTGCTACTCTCTTCCTTTTTCCATACTTGTAGAAGCTCTTACAATCCATTTTTATAGTTCTCACTAGTTTACTTTCATGTTCTATTTTCACCCTTTTATCAATTTTTTGGTCATCCTTTGCTCGTTTCTAAAACCCTCCCAATCCTTAGGCTTACCACTCTTCTTGGCAACATTATAGGCCTCTTCGTTTAATCTAATACTACCCTTAACTTCTTCAATTAGCCACAGATGAATCACTTTTCCACTGGAGTTTTTATTTCTCAATCGAATGTATATTCGTTGAGAATGTTGAATTATTTCTTTAAATGTTTGCCATTGCTTATCTATCATCATACCCTTCAATCTAATTTCCCAATCTACCTTTGCCAATTCGCCCCTTATACCTATGTAATTGGCTCTATTTAAGTTTAAGACTCTAGTTTCTGACTTAAGTACATCACTCTCACTTCGATGTGACATTCTGTCATATTATTATCACTCTTCCCCGGGGATCCTTTACTGTGAGATTACTAATTAACCCTGTCTCATTACACAGTGCAAGATTTAAAATAGCCTGTTCCATGATTGGTTCCATGAAGTATTGTTCTAGGAAACTGTCTCGAATGCATTCCATGAACTCATCCTCCAGACTACCTTTGCCAGTCTATACATAGATTAAGCTCCCCCACGATTATTGCATTGTTATAAGTTCCTATTATTTCTTGATTAATACTCTATCCAACAGTATAGCTACTATTAGGGGACCTATAAATTACTCCCACCTGTGTTTTTTGCCCCTTGTTATTTCTTATTTCTACCCATACTGATTCTATTTTCTGATCTTCTAAGCCAAGATCCTTTCTCACCACTGTCCTTATGCCATCCTTTATATCAGAGCTACACACCCTCCTTTTCCACTCTGCTTGTCTTTTCAGAACATCAAGTATCCTCAAATATTTAAGTACCCAATCCTCCCCTTCTTTGAGCCAGGTCTCTGTTATTGCCACTATATCATATTCTCATGTGGTATCTTGAGCCTGCAGCTCACCAACTTTATTCACCACACTACATGCATTTACACACATGCACTCCAAACTTATCTTAGACTGTCTTGCATTTGCTCCGTCTGATCCCTCCTATTTCTGAACTATTATTTGCTCTAGTGCTAGTTGTCCCTCCCAGTCTTCTGTGCACCTTGTTCCTCCTCTCTAATGTTTCATTCTGGTGTCCATCCTCCCGCTAAATTAGTTTAAACCCTCTCCCACAGCACTAGTTAACCTCCCCATGAGTCCTGGCTCTGTTGAGATGCAACCCATCCATTTTGAACAGATCCTTTCTGTCCCAGAGCTGATCTCTATGCTGGAATCTTATGCCCTCCCTCCTACACCTTTGCTCCAGCCATACATTAACCTGTCTTATCCTACTATTCCTATACTCATTAGTGCGTGGCTCTGGGAGTAATCCAGAGATTACTACCTTTTGAGGTCCTGCTTTTTAACTTCCTCCCTAGCTCCTGAAATTCTGACTGCAGGAACTCAACCTTTATTTTTCATATGTCATTATTCCCCACATGGATCATGACTTCTGGTTATTCCCATACCCCCTCAAAATGTTCTGCACCCTCTCATTGATGTCCTTTACCCTGGCACCAGGGAGGCAACACCATGCGGAACTCAAGTCGATGGTTGTCGAAATGCCTGTCTATCCCTCTGACTATCAAATCCCCTACAACAACTGCATTTCTTTTGCCCCCCTGTGCAGCCAAGTCTCCCACTGTGCTGTGGATTTGCTGCTGACTGCACTACTCCAAGGTGTCAACACCCTCACTGGTATTCAACACTAAAAACCACAGTGTTTGTGAGTGCCACACTCCCAGGGGATTCCTGCATTGCCTGCCTGTTCCTCCTAGTTTGTCTGGTGGTCACCCACTCCCTCTCCGCCTGAACTCTCTGTAGCTACGGGTGACCACCTCCTGAAACGTGCCATCCACAAAACTCTCAGCTTCCCGTAAGCACTGTAATGATGCCAGCCGCACCTCAAGCTCAGAAACTTTGAGCTGAAGCTCGAGCAGTTGCCGGTACTTCCTGCACAATTGGTTTTCCAGGACACACAGTGTTCTGGAGTTCCCACTTGGCACATGATGTTCATGCGACAAGCCCCAGCTGTCCTGCATGTTAGCTAACAGTAATTTAAACTGTTTGTTTTGCTTTAAGGCAATTTACCGTTTATCTAACACAAACACTAACCACTAAAAAACACTAACCAATGAACTAAATAATTACTGACTTACCCTTGGCCGTCCTCACCTTGTTTTGATGCCTCGTGTGGCTCCCTTTATGCTCCGCTCAGTCATTGTCTATAGTTCTTTGATTCAAATCACTTAGCACCTCCTTCCCCCTCTGTACCTAATTCCCACACTCACTAAATTCCCATTTGAAAGTCCTCACTCTGTTAGCACTTCACTCCGTTAGAGGATCACTCTCTGTATTTCCCAACCTCTGTGCTGAAGCCACATATGTATAGATGTTGGCCTGACTTGTGCCAGGTAATTCATCAAATTAATTTGAGTGTGACATTTGCTTCAGAAATGATTGAACACTGTACCTTTAAGGATAGTAATGTGTTTGTTCCAGTAATAGTTCTTGCACTGCAGCAAATTTAATTAAATCGTGAATTTCATATGAATCATACAATCCTTTAGGCGCTCCCTGACAGTCATTTTAAATGATATTCTATATTACAATAAAAACCATCTCTGTTATTATTGCCACCTAAAGTAGCACAGAAGATTTGTCTGTGTAACCTTTTATGGTAGAGTGGAAATATTAAACCATAGTTCAGACAGCTTTCATACTTACACCATGTTAAGCATGCTTACATTTATTCTAAATTGCCCTGCTCCCTAATTATTCAATTAATTGTTTATTTAATGTATTGGTAACTATTACTACCTACAATCAACTTACAATGCAAAATCCAAACATATGATAAATCTATTCAAATTGCATTAATGCCCCAAATGTATCCCAGGACGTTATGGGAGGTTAGGGAGGAAATTGCAGGTCCCCTAGCAGAGATATTTGAATCATCGACAGCTACAGGTGAGGTGCCTGAAGATTGGAGGGTAGCAAATGTTGTGCCTTTGTTTAAGAAGGGCGGCAGGAAAAAGCCTGGGAACTACAGACCGGTGAGCCTGACATCTGTAGTGGGTAAGTTGTTAGAGGGTATTCTGAGAGACAGGATCTACAGGCATTTGGAGAGGCCGGGACTGATTAGGAACAGTCAGCATGGTTTTGTGAGAGGAAAATCATGTCTCACGAATTTGATTGAGTTTTTTGAAGGGGTAACCAAGAAGATAGATGAGGGCTGTGCAGTAGACGTGGTCGACATGGACTTTAGCAAAGCCTTTGACAAGGTACCGCATGGTAGGTTGTTACATAAGGTTAAATCTCACGGGATCCAAGGTGAGGTAGCCAATTGGATACAAAATTGGATTGACGACAGAAGACAGAGGGTGGTTGTAGAGGGTTGTTTTTCAAACTGGAGGCCTGTGACCAGCGGTGTGCCTCAGGGATCGGTGCTGGGTCCGCTGTTATTTGTTATTTATATTAATGATTTGGATGAGAATTTAGGAGGCGTGGTTAGTAAGTTTGCAGATGACATCAAGATTGGTGGCATTGTGGACAGTGAAGAAGGTTATCTAGGATTGCAACGGGATCTTGATAAATTGGGCCAGTGGGCCGATGAATGGCAGATGGAGTTTAATTTAGATAAATGTGAGGTGATGCATTTTGGTAGATCGAATTGGGCCAGGACCTACTCCATTAATGGTAGGGCGTTGGGGAGAGTTATAGAACAAAGAGATCTAGGAGTACAGATTCATAGCTCCTTGAAGGTGGAGCCACAGGTGGATAGGGTGGTGAAGAAGGCATTCAGCATGCTTGGTTTCATTGGTCAGAACATTGAATACAGGAGTTGGGATGTCCTGTTGAAGTTGTACAAGACATTAGTAAGGCCACACTTGGAATACTGTGTACAGTTCTAGTCACCCTATTATAGAAAGGATATTATTAAACTAGAAAGAGTGCAGAAAAGATTTACTAGGATGCTACCGGGACTTGATGGTTTGACTTATAGGGAGAGGTTAGACTGAGACTTTTTTCCCTGGAGAGTCGGAGGTTTCGGGGTGATCTTATAGAAGTCTATAAAATAATGAGGGGCATAGATAAGGTAGATAGTCAAAATCTTTTCCCAAAGGTAGGGGAGTCTATAACGAGGGGGCATAGATTTAAGGTGCGAGGGGAGAGATACAAAAGGGTCCAGAGGGGCAATTTTTTCACTCAAAGGGTGGTGAGTGTCTGGAACGAGCTGCCAGAGGCAGTAGTAGAGGCGGGTACAATTTTGTCTTTTAAAAAGCATTTGGACAGTTACATGGGTAAGATGGGTATCGAGGGATATGGGCCAAGTGCAGGCAATTGGGACTAGCTTAGTGGTATAAACTGGGCAACATGGACATGTTGGGCCGAAGGGCCTGTTTCCATGTTGTAAACTTCTATGATTCTAGTCTATGATTCTAAATGCCATTTGACATCAAGCAGCAAACATCATCACACATTGGAAAGTTGTCCCACGGTGTTTCTTTTTCAACATATTAAATAAAATAAGATAACACACACTGATGAAATTAATATTAAACAGTTAGCTGCACCAGCAGCTGCCAGAATCTTCATTCAGAGGAGTGCTAAGAACGTAATATCGGGGTTCTACAATAATAACCAATCATAGCATTAACAAAGACTAATATCATCCTCTAATATGGCAGTGGCTGTGGCAAGAACTAAAATGTCATTAAAATAAAGATATTAATTATAAAACTATTATACAGGATACTCTTAATTCAAAGTTGCTTAATTCAAATAGTTTGATAATTCAAGTCTTTTTAGTGTAGAAAAATGATTGAATTAACTCGAATAGTAGGGAAAGATTTGTGCATTGTGGCTGCATGATAAACAAAAGGAAAAGCCACAGGCATTCCTCAGGCATAATGACAGTTCTCAAATCTAATAGACTGTTCAGTCATCATTATCTACGCCCGTGTACAGCCACATTAATCATGTGCTGAATGTGAGCCAGAGCATGATCTGAAATGATTCTGATACATCTAAAGTAGCTAAGCTAATTTGTGGCTTAATGTCTGATATCATCAACGCATCTTTAATGTTAGCTGCCATCTTAAGAACAGGTATGACCCTCTCCCTGCCCCATCAACTCAGGAAGTAAAAGTGCTTGTATAGTGGGGGTTGGAGGCAGAATGGGAGACATATGGAGGTTATATTGGATAACCCTCGAAACCCTGCGCGATTAACCTGCGCCTGGTCGTTGAGATGCGGGCAGCACATTCGTGCTGCCTGCTGTTTTACCTGATAGCTGCGAGCAGCCAGGCCTAGCTGCGCTGCTGATCAGCTGCTCACCAGCAGGGGGGCCCTGATATCGCGAGTGGCTAACACCACTTAAAGGCAGCCTGCACCTGTTAAAGGCAGCTTGCACCTCTTACTTGCAAAATGTAAGATACGAGTCCGCACTAAGTCTGAATGGAGATCAGACATCGCACACGTAAAGCACAGATACAGGTCCCGTCCCTATGTTTACAAACTGTTGAGTTATGTTAAAACATTGAATAAAGGTTGCGCACTACTAAATCCCACATCCTCCAATCTGCATGCCAGACCTCAACAATCTGCCGATCTGAGTTTGTATCGGGCCTGCGAAAGAGCGTGCACCAAGGTTCTCTGATGATGCACAAGAGGCCTTGATGGACAGAAGGAGGGGCATCTTATGTCCGCAGGGGGGCAAGAGGCCATCCAGACATATGCTCCCAAGGCAGTGGGAGGCAATGGGGACAAAGTCAATGCCAGGCGCATAGCACCACGAACATTAATGCAGTGCAGGAAGAAGTTCAATGCTTTGACATGAGTGATCAAGGTGAGTGAGATCAACAGTCAAGTGGCATCTCCTACCAACTACACCACTAGCCATATCCACTGCTCCACACACTCCACCCCCATCACCCCCTTACCAACAAACACTTTCAATAAGTACTAAACTCTTCCAATCAGATGCCTTCTCTCACTCTCACACATTACCACTGTTGCAAGCTGCACACCCACGACTCACAGGTCACAAATACTGGTAGCTACATCACCCAAACATCTTGCAGGACACTCAATGGCACACGTCCTGCTTTTTTGCAGAAGAATGTGGCGCATAACAGGAGGCAGCAAGTGGCAGTGGCTCCACGGAACATGAACCTGCTGTCCTCTCTCAGGATGACAGCATTCCTGTCCTACCCCTGCCATTCCACCAGTGCCCTTGCTGTTGCCTGTCAGCTAGTCTGCCCATTCCCTGTCGAGTTTTGAAACTTTATTATAGGAACATAAAAAGATAGGAACAGGAGTAGGCCATTTATCCCCTCAAGCCTGGTCAGCCATTCCATGAGATCATGGTTGATCTGTGATCTAACTCCATATACCCACCTTAGCCCCATATCCCTTAATATCTTTGGTTAGCAAAAATCTATCAATCTCAGATTTAAAATTAACAATTGAGGTACCATCAACTGCCATTTGCAGAATATGGTTCCAAACTTCTACCACCCTTTGCATGTAGAAGCATTTCCTAACTTCACTCTGCAAGTCCTGGCTCTAATTTTCAGGCTATATCCCCTAGTCCTAGTATTCAAGTATAGGAAACCTCCAAGAACAGGTACAAATACATCAGCAGCCAGAAGCAATAATCCAGCAACTAACTTGTAACTCCTGCATGATCCCTTTAAATAGCGCTGGTGTGGGGGTCCTCCATGCTATTTATGACCTGTTCATCTGTATGAGGTTAAGACAGTGCATTGGATGGAGCATTGAGTTCCAAATTCGCATCTGTCCCTTTAAATCAGCATTGCACACTGATCTACCGCATATTCTCCCTACTTTTATATGCTGCTAGCAATCGTTATCTGCACGTGCACAAATGCCTATACCAAGATGGCATCCAGCGCACATCACGCTAGAAGTGTACGCATGCATTCCAGACACCATTTTGAGTCTTTAGGAGGCCACGTAGTGCCTACAAAACGGGTGCTACGTGACCCAATTTATAGCCCATGTCATCTGCAGGAACTGTTGACAGCTCTTCATGGTGATAGATTCCAATATGTTTACAGGTTAGTTTTTGCATTAAACTTCTTTAACTAAACTACAATCTAATCTAAAAAGGGAGTTGTAAACTGTGACTAAAAAGGGAATTCTGAGTCTGAGATTATCAAATTGCCATGCTTGGATGAGACCATATCCTGTTTCATGTCACATCTTTATTTATCACAGCATATCTGGTCCAGCACTGCATTCAATGCTATTGATACTGATGGATTGTGATGCCTATCTCTAGCCCTGTCTGGGGAATTTCTGCTGCCACCTTAGCAGTGACTCCTCAATTAATATTTGCCATATATATGTAACAATTTTTTTTGAATTTTTAAAAAACTTTGATCTCTACTCTCATTACTCTGCATCATTCCTTTGTAAATTTGAACCTGAAGTTCTCTTGCACTACTATCATATGTCTTATAAAGGAGTTATTACACAGTAATGATTATTGTACAGTTAAACTGCTTCCTCTACCCTATAGTCCTCATCAGTTCTCTTAAACATTCTTACATCAGCACTCAGGAATTGGTGGGGGGGGTGGGGGTTCTATTATAGACAAACTGAACTGGAAACAAGTCTGTGTAACCTGCCCACATTATACATTATTTTCACAGGATGATTCCAGCCTCTTGAATTCCAAGAATACACAATTTATTGGAGTGCTTGAATAACCATAAGGAACGATGGAATTTATGCTTGGATACTAATCAGACCTAGCAATTAATTAGCTTCTGCACATTGTAAATTTTAAGTTTTAATCTATCTGAGACATTCACCAAAATCACCCTGAGGAGATAGGAACATAGGAATTGCTAGACAAGAAAAGACCAAGATCCATCTAGTTTGTCTTCCTCCTTCCTGGTAGTCACATGATACAACAATAATGGAGCTGTTGACTAATCATAGCAATCGATGTCTATCAATTAGTCCACAATAGATCCAGAAATGAAATGAGAAACACCCCAGTGGTGGAGAGTAAGCATGCTACACTTACTCAAACTGCATCCCAGAATGTTATTTTCTGAAAGAAATCTACCTAATTTCATAGATAGATTAAATCTCTTGGCATAGATGCATTTAAGGGGGTGCTAGATAATCATATGAGAAAGGAATAGAAGGATATGCTGATAGGGTTAGATGAAGAGGGGTGGGAGGAGGCTTGTGTGAAGCATAAACGCCGGCATAGACCAATTGGGCCGAATAGCCTGTTCTGTGCTGTAGACTCGATGTAATTTGCAGAGATAGACAGTTGACTCCCCTCTACCGGGCTTTTTAAAATCTAATTATCAATTTAACAAATTTCCGGTTTTTATTTTTGTTACCATCTTGCAGTACCTATCCGTCCCCCAAATCCACAAATAATCTGAGGTAACAACTGTTTTAAAAAAAAACCTTCCCATGAAAAGTAAGAACTGCAAATAAAAAACCAAAGAACTACGGCAAATCCAGTCAGATCTCATAAAGCTCAGCAAAATGGATAAAGGAAATCAACTACATGTGATAGTGAAGCCGAATAGTCTGTAGGCGCTGATAGGAAAAAAAAGCCTCTGATGCCTCTGGTCCTTTGGGGCAATTTTGATGTGCCCCCATTAATCAGACAGGAGGCAGGGCAGGGTGAACCCACTGCCCGTACAATGAAAGGGGTTGGCGATCTGAACCATTTTGATTGTCAGGCCTCATTACCATATTCGAGGCGAGCTGCCCATGCTCTATTACTGGTTGGAATGTCCGGACCGCAAGTCTTCCCCTTGGTACTTCAAAATTGCATTGAGTTCCTATTGATGTTATAGGGCATCGATTTGCATTGTATAAAGAAGCAACTGTCTGTTTCTGGTGGGAGCCTTAGCCACCTATCTGAACGCCCCAGTCAAAATAATAAGTGGGACAATGATGGGATCAGTGCAGTAAGTTCTGCATTCCAATCTTGAGTATGCTATCGCCCCATTCCCACCTGAAAATGGGGATGAAAATCAGGGCCATGGAGTTTCAATGAGATAGAATACTACATTATGGGAACTTTGAAAAAACGCCATAAAATATCAAGAACTAAAATCAAAACTTCAACACAGTGCAAGCTATGCAACGTGAAGTTAGGTCATTTCGTAAAATAATGTCTGAGATGGTTTGCTTCCTGCCCACAGAATATTCTTCCTTAAAATTGTCAATTCTGTTCAGCGTAGAGAAAAGTTCCAGTGGGAGGTCTGACTAACTTATTAGCCACTTTGTCAGCAATCACACAGAAGCAAATTTCATGGCTCTGATGGGGGAATAGATCCTCTACCTCTGTCCACTCACTGGATCCACTTCCTTGAGCCCCTTCCTCACTCTCACTCTGACTAGCAGCAACATCCTCCTGCACAGCATTAACAATTTCCATATCGGTTAGCAATCGAGATGTCAGGATATCAACTTCAACAATGGTTCCAAAACTCAAGTCTTTTGGCAGTTACAAAAGGGAACTCGTGCTCAAGGAAGCTTCTTTCTTCAGAATCGGCCATCAGTGCCTGTGTGGGCTCTTTGAATATGTCAGATACAGCTGCTGGTGGCGTTAGTTTACAGTGTCAAAAACAATTGGCAATAGATTTGCTTTCAGCTCCTCCTGTGATAAATGGATTTTGTGGATTTCCTGCAGAAAATTATTAGAAATGGGACAAATGTAGCAATAAATTTTTGCACCAAACATTTCTTATAGTGATATTGTATCACCTTTTTCTTTGATTTTTTTTCCCACTTCAATTTTCTCCCATTATCTATCTTCTCATCCTATCTCTTGAAGATCTCGCCCAGTGGCTACTATAGTATCATAGTATGTTACAGCACAAAAGCACCTGTGCCGGCTCTTTGAAAGAGCTATCCAATTAGTCCCATACCCCTCCTCTTTCCCCATAGCCCTGTACATTTTTTCCACTTCAAATATTTATCCAATTCCCTTTTGAAAGTAATTATTGAATCTGCTTCCACCACCCTTTCAGGCGGTGCATTCCAGATCATAACAACTCTGCGTAAAAAAAATGTTTCCTCATCTCGCTTCTGGTTCTTTTGTCAATCACCTTAAAGCTGTGACCTCTGGTTACCGACCCTTCTGCCACTGGAAACAGTTTCTCCTTATTCACTCTATCAAAACCGTTCCTGATTTTCAACACCTATATTAAATCGCCTCTTAACTTTCTCTAATCTAAGGAGAACAACCCCAGTTTCTCCGCGTAACTGAAGTCCCTCATCCCTGATACCAGTCTAGTAAATCTGTTCTGCACCCTCTCTAAGGCCTGGACATCCTCCCTAAAGTGTGGTGCCCAGAATTGAACACGATTCTTCAGCTGAGGCCTAACCAGTCCTTTTGTACTCTATGCCTCTATTAATAAAGCCCAGGATCCCATATGCGTTTTTAACATCCTTCTCAACTTGTCCTGCTACCTTCAAAGATTTGTGTACATACACCCCCAGGTCTCTCTGTTCCTGTACCTCCTTTAAAATTGTACTATTTAGTTTATATTGCCTCTCTTCATTCTTCCTACCAAAATGTATCACTTCACACTTCTCTGCATTAAATTTCATCTGCCATATGTCTGCCCATTTCACCAGTCTGTCTATATCCTCCTGAAGTCTGTTACTATCCTCCACATTGTTTACTATATTCCCAAGTTTTGTGTCATCTGCAAACTTTGAAATTATACCACCCTCCATACCCAAGTCCAGGTTGTTAATATATATCAAAAAGAGCAATGGCCCTAATACTGACCCCTGGGGTACACCACTCTATATGTCCCTCCAGTCTGAAAAACAACCTTTCACCACTTCTCTCTGCCTTCTGTCCCTTAGCTAATTTTGTATCCACGCTGCCACTGTCCCTTTAATTTCACTTACAAGTCTATTATGTAGTAATTATTAAATGCCTTTTGAAAGACAATATTCACAACATCAACCGTACTATACTCATCAACCCTCTCCATTACTTCATCAAAGAACTCAATCAAGTTAGTCAAACACAACTTTCCTTTAACAAATCCATGTTGATTATCATTTATTAGCCCATAGCCCAAGTGCCAACTAATTTTGTCTCAGATTATTGTCTCAAAAAGTTTCCCTACCACCAACGGTCGGCTGACTGGCCTGTAATTGCCGGATTTATCCCTCTCCCATTTTGATCAGGGGTGTAACCTTTGCAATCCTCCAGTCCTTTGGCGCCATCACCATAACTAAGAAGATTCATGCATGAACCTTGGAAGTGAGTGCCAACAAGCTATCTAATTGTGGCCAACATCAAACCCAAGGATGATCCTGCCTTCACCCTGTATCCATCCATGCACATTTCCAGAAGGGGGTCAATATATAGCAATCAGGCATGGGAGTCCTGACTGATGTGACCTTCTTTGATCCATCCAGGGGCACGACGGACAGTTATAGCACTTTCACTGCTGCCCCGGTTGAAATAAATTAATATTCTTAATGTTGGTCATCACCAGATATATTTCAGCACCTTCCCTTCAGTCTGATTTTAATACATAGTTCCATGTGATAGAAACACTATAAATCTGAAGTGTTTTTGCTGAGAGACAAAGACAGTAAAGGACACGTCAGGCTGATCCTAAAAATATCAGTAAAATTATTTACATGATCTAGAGGAATGATGGAGATATTTCAGCAGCTGTAGCAGTAAATGTGGGCCGTATTAACCTATACTCATAGTATTGCAGGACTTAAATGAAATGTTTAACATTTTTTGGATAATATTTGCATCTTAATATTTAATGTTCAAGATTTAATGAATAATATTTATTAGGTAATGTTTATTGCATAAAGACTAGAAGTTAGTATTTAATGTATTAGTATTTAATATGGCTTACTGGTTGATATTATTCAATATTTGACAGATTTTTAATATTTAATATTAATACAAGTCTTTAAGTCATTTCAGCCAACTATTTAAGACTTAATAAGGTAGATTAAGAGAGCTTGTATATTGGAGTTCGGAAGATAGAACTAAGATAGCAGCCTAGAAATTGGTCCACGCAACGGCCGTTTTTCGGGCTCTACTCAGATTAAAGCCCCAATATGGCGTGAAGGAAGCTTGCGCACATTTCCGGCTGGAAGTGTGCCACCCATCATATTGGGTAAGGACAAACAAGAGGCATTCTTTACACATGCCTGAAGCAGGCGTTAGGCCTTTTGTATATGTAAATAAGGGGCCTAACATCTGTTTGAGGTCTGCTTTTCAGGTTTGCCCTGAGGCAGCCCACGCCATCGCGGGCTGTGCTCAGGGGAACCTGCAACAGAGAAGATTAGTAACTTACCTGAATGTGGAACCGGGGGGGATCAGGAGTGCTCCTCCTGACCCCACATTTATCCCCGCTCCTGATCGCCACTGCTCCCGATTCACAATCTGCCCCACCCGGCCTCATCTTCTGATCGTGGTCCTCCCCCACCCGGCCTCCTCTGCTGACCCCTGATCTGACCTCCCAATCAGCCCCCACAATTCCCAGAGCTCTGAGCAGGCATTGTTTTTCTGTGTGTTTTGTGTTTAGCACTGCTACATTTTTGTGTTACATAGTAAAATGCTGATGTTATTAAAGAATGAGGGCCTCATGTAATGGATGATTCCAAAAGCCCTTCAACAATATATCATCTTGCTCCTCTGAGGTGGGTTTCAAGTGTAACCCATAGGGGAAATATGACTAACACCTACACAAGATAATATATTGTTTTTATTACCCAAAAATAGAAAAGTATGTGAAACAAATGGGGCAGAGTTTTGCCTTTCCCATCTGGGTGGTAATCTGGTGGAGTGGATCACCTGTCCTCTATAGAATATATCTTAATGGACACTGATTATCCATTCAGCACATTACAATAGCATATCCTCTGACTCACTGTAAGTAATGCCCAATTTCATTTACAAGATTTGAGAGGGGTATATTTATTTATTAATAGGGCATCATATTTAGAAAATGTTATAAAATCAATCAAATTAAGCAAATTTAAATTAAATTCAATACACAAAGCTTCGCCCTATGATTCAAAAGGATGTATTTATTATTCTATTAAGGTATAATATTTTTCTCTCTAACTTAAATAGTGCAGGTATCTATTGCGCATGTAGACTAGTAAGTTATTATGATACACTGAATGGAATTTCATGTAGATTCTAATCAAGGTCTATTAAGATATATTTGTTTTTAGGTAACAGAAGTCATGTTTGTTATGTACAGTTCAAATTTGCAGTATAAGATGCATTTGAAGCCACCTCAGGTGAGCAAGTTGAGATGTTGTTGAAGAGCTTCTGCAATCATCCATCTCAAGGTCCTTTTATTTTGTGCGGGCCTTGCTTTCATTTATGTATCAATGACATATGTGGTGCAGATCGTATCATTTTATTAATACACATACATAATCTGTCATATGCATACATTTTCACAAGATGTAACATTATAAAATTGGGCATTCAGCAATGTACATTATTGGTGTTTACCCCTGCAATGATTCGAAATAGAAAAATGCAGTTGTACAATGGATTGTATTGTGAATGTTGTCTTATATTTGTTTGGATTTAGATCAGATTTCATTTGATTTAAATTTCAATATTCAAGTGATAGTGGTTAATCGAGTTATTCTCTTTCTTATAATTGGTTTAATTGGTGGATTTTGTGACAAGGTGGAAATATTTTTGGCCCACTTTAATGGATAATATGAGCTACAAAGCTACATCTGGCCCTGCTATCCCATGACCTGGGAATATCTGATGCTATCAATAACTAGGGGTGAAATTTCTCTTTCATAAAGACAATTGGAGAATGCTTGTTTTTATCTGCAATTAAAAACTAACAAAATCAAAGAAAAATGAGATTGCAAGTTTGTAATCTGGTAGTAAATTATACAGCTTCAGCCTGTGGGCCATTGGTTGGACACCTTATCTATATAGGTGTGATCATCTATCAGACTGCATGCTTTTGGTTACATTCCTTTTCCAGTAATTGAGGATATTTGCTCCTAATGTCATTTTCAGACTTTGGGGACTGATTTTCTTTGCTTCAAATCATCTACTTGTGGTGATGAGTCCTGCTAAATTCTCAGATATCCAATCACAGATTTTGTCAGAGGAAGGTATAAAATTATAAAAAACAGCTCCCAAAGGATGTTTATAAAGACTAGAGATCTGAGTAGAGACCCTAATGTCTCACACAAGCTAAAAGATAGCAAGGGAAGGCTGCTCAATATAATCAAAGTAAAATATTCTCTTTTTTGGTCTGGCCAGTGTGGCAGGACAAATTCTATGAGTAGGAGGATAAAGTAAGTGACCTTGGTAGAGATTATGAAAAGGTGGTGTAAGGAATGTGTGAGGATCACCTTACCTAATATGAGAAGAATGTGCCCTCAACGATTTCCATGTTATCAGTGAAATGCATCCTTTTCAATTTGTTTCAATTTGTTAGGATGCCAGAACATTAAGAAGGAGCCTTTTAAGATAGAATTATAGTTTGTAAGTACTTTTTCCCACTAAGCCTCTCAAATCTATGCCAATCTTTCCCACAACTTCAAGCGTGAATCCTTCCAATCAGGTTTCCGCCCCTGCCGCAGTACTGAAACGGCCCTTATCAAAGTCACAAATGACATCCTATGTGACTGTGACCACAGTAAACTATCCCTCCTTATCCTTCTCGACTTGTCTGCAGCCTTTGAACGTTGACCACACCATCCTCCTCCAACACCTCACCTTTGTCGTCCAGCTGGGTGGGACTGCGCTCACCTGGTTCCATTCTTAACTATCAAATCGTAGCCAGAGAATCACCTGCAATGGCTTCTCTTCCCGCTCCCGCACCATTACCTCGGGAGTCCCCCAAGGATCAATCCTTGATCCC
The DNA here is from genome assembly GCF_035084215.1 of Heptranchias perlo. NCBI lineage: Eukaryota > Metazoa > Chordata > Chondrichthyes > Hexanchiformes > Hexanchidae > Heptranchias > Heptranchias perlo. Next base: position 89,575,766 of record NC_090327.1, read on the forward strand.
CTCCTATTTCTCATCTACATGCTGCCCCTCGGCGACATCATCTGAAAACACAACGGGTTCCACATGTATACTGATGACACCCAGCTCTACCTCACTACCACCTCTCTCGACCCATCAATTGTCTCACATTTGTCACACTGCTTGTTCGACATCCAGTACTGGATGAGCAGAATTTTCTTTGAACTAAATATTTTGAAGACTGAAGCCATTTTCTTCGGTCCCTGTCACAAACTCTGTTCCCCAGCCACCGACTCCATCCCTCTCCCTGGCCACTGGCTGAGGCTGAACCAGACCGTTCTCAACCTCGGTGTCCTATTTGACCCTGAGATGAAATTCCGACCACATCTCCGCTCCATCACCAAGACTGCCTACTTCCACCTCCCCAACATCGCCCGTCTCCACCCCTGCCTCAGCTCATTTGCTGCTGAAACCCTCATCCATGCCTTTGTTACCACTGGACTCGACTATTCTAATGCTCTCCTGGCTGGCCTCCCATCTCCCACCCTCCATAAACTTGAACTCATACAAAACTCTGCTGCCCATATCCTAACTTGCACCAAGTCCTGTTCATCCATCACCCTCATGCTCGCTGACCTATATTGGCTTCCAGTCCAGCAACACCTCGATTTTAAAATTCTCATCCTTGTTTTCAAATCCTCCCACAGCTTTGCCCCTCCCTATCTCTGTAACCTCCTCCAGCCCTACAACCCTCCAAAATTTCTGCGTTCCTTCAATTCCTGCCTCTTTTGCATCACCGATTTTAACCACTGCACCATTGGCAGCCGTGCCTTCAGCTGCCTTGGCCCTAATTTTGGAATTCCCTCCCTAAACCTCTCCATCTCTCTACTCTCTCTCGTCCTTTAAGACGTTCCTTAAAACCTACCTCTTTGACCAAGCTTTTGGTCACCTGTCCTAATATCTCCTTATCATAGAATCATAGAAGAATCATAGAATCATAGAATCATAGAAGTTTACAACATGGAAACAGGCCCTTCGGCCCAACATGTCCATGTCGCCCAGTTTATACCACTAAGCTAGTCCCAATTGCCTGCACTTGGCCCATATCCCTCTATACCCATCTTACCCATGTAACTGTCCAAATGCTTTTTAAAAGACAAAATTGTACTCGCCTCTACTACTGCCTCTGGCAGCTCGATCCAGACACTCACCACCCTTTGAGTGAAAAAATTGCCCCTCTGGACCCTTTTGTATCTCTCCCCTCTCACTTTAAATCTATGCCCCCTCGTTATAGACTCCCCTACCTTTGGGAAAAGATTTTGACTATCTACCTTATCTATGCCCCTCATTATTTTATAGACTTCTATAAGATCACCCCTAAACCTCCTACTCTCCAGGGAAAAAAGTTATGTGGCTTGGTGTCAAATTTTGTTTACAATTGCTCCTGTGAAGCGCCTTGGGACATTTTACTATGTTAAAGGTGCTATATAAATGCAAGTTGCTGTTGCTGTTGTAAGGTACACATGAGATGTTAATCGTGTTAAATATGCTTCCTCTAACAGTTACCTTGACCTTTTTAATAAAGCTGCTTGTTTTTGTTTTGTCACTTATTTTAGACCTGCTATTCATTTAAAGTGGTATACCCATCCTCTAGATAACAGTATACTTCTACCTCCGTAAGATCGCCCATCTCTGCCCATACTTCAGCCCATCAACTGCTGAAACCCTCATCCATGCTTTTGTTATCCTCCAGACTTGACTATTCCAATGCTCTCCTGACCGGCTTCTCACTTTGCAACTTCTGTAAACTTGAGCTCATCCAAAACTCTGCTGCCCATATTCGAACTTGCATCAAGTCCATTCACCCATCACCCCTGTGCTTGCTGACCTACGTTGGCTCCCAGTCCGGGAATGCCTTGAATTTAAAATTCTCATCCTTGTGTTCAAATCCCTCCATGGCCTCACCCTTCCCTAGCACTGTAACCTCCTCCAGCCCTACAACCCTCCGAGATCTTCATGCTCCTCCAATTCTGGCACCTTGTGCATCCCGATTTTAATCGCTCCAGCAATGGCGGCAGTGCCTTCAGTTGCCTTGGCCCTAATTTTGAAGATCCCTTCCTAAACCTCTGCGCCTGTCTACCTCTCTCTCCTCCTTTAAGAAGCTTGTTAAGACTTACTTCTTTGACAAAGCTTTTGGTCACTTTTCCTAATATCTCTTTATGTGGCTCGGTGTCAAATTTTGTTTGATAAATCGCTCCTGTGAAGCGCCTTGGAATGTTTTACTACATTAAAGGTGCTGTATAAATGCAAGTTGTTGTTGCTGTTGTATATCCATTGCTAAAATGTTCTTGTATCAAAATAGGTTTCTTAGAATCTCTGGGAACAAATTCACAAACCTGTTTTAAAACAAATTGTAATTAATGTGGTTTCTTACAAAAACATTCAACGTGCACAGATATCGTTCATGCTTTCCCTTCTATGACATTCACATGGTTCTAACAGCTTTGTAACCAACATATTTTTTAGTATTTGATCATTTATGTTCATATTTATGCATATAATCTTCAATCCCATACTTAGCTGGTAATAGTCCTGCTCTTAATTAACATGCTTGGTAGTATTTGAAAATGCAGTCATCATTTTCAGATTGAAGCATTATGTTATTAAAGGTGAGTAATGTCCCACAACCAGCTTGTAGGTCTTAAATATCACATTGTCATAATGGATTGCAAGCATTTCCATTTATTCATGAAGCACACACCAACAGCTAATTGAATGTTCACAATTCCCAAGCCACACCCTACATTAATTAAATAGAGTTGTTATGTGCCTTACATTAATTTACTATAACTGCCAATTATTCTCACTAATATAATTGTTGACGCCGTATAGCACATAAATATAATGTGTAGAATGTTGCAATTGCATGTAACTTAGATATTGGCAAATAGTCAAATTGGGCTGTGCCAGCTGATGGGACTGCTCCTTTAAGTGTTTGCAGAACCATTGGTGCTGAAGCAGGGACCTTGGTACCGCTGTTGACTGCATTAATATCCTTCACAGAGAAAACTTCATTGGTAATGTTTAAGTTTTTTCCATCACCCATGACTTTGATAATTACCCCTGAAATATTACCTTCACTTTCACTTTTGATTCCTTTCGCATTAATTCTTTGAAAATGTCCATTAATAGCCCAGATTTGAATATTTCCCTCAGCTCAATAATTTCCTCCAGTGCCCCTATCATGAACCTCCTGTTCACTTAAACATATACAGACCCACTTCTGATCATGCACTCTCTCACAAGTATGAACTCACTGTCCCAGCCTGCAACATGTTCACTTGGACTCAAACTGATGGCAACTAGAACTTGCTAAATTTTTGCAAATTAATATAAAGTACATAAACCTCACCATTCTTAGAACTTGAATCATTTTAATTCTATGTGCAAATTTTGTCCTGATGTCATATAGTAAAATAGCATGAATAGACTTTTCAGCATCAGCATGTATTTATCTATATGAACCCTTAAACTGTGATAGGCTCACAGAAACTCCTGTCTCCCAATTGGTTTTATTTGTTTTCAGTGTGTGTACTGTGTCAGTGAAATGAATTGTAATATTGTTATATTGAACTTGATTTATTTATTTTAAGATTTTCCTGTCCCCCCCCCCCCCAATCGAGTGACTTTAATATCTGTCAGCCTTGGCTCAGTGGTAGCACTCACACCTCTGAGTCAGAAGGATGTGGATTTAAGTCCCACTCCAGAGACCTGAGCATATAATCTAGGATGACAATTCAGTGATGTAATGCAGGAGTGCTGTACTGTCAGAGTGCTGTCTTTTGGATGAGACGTGAAACCGAGGCCCAGGTAGATGTAAAAGATCCCATGGTGCTACTTGAAAAGAGCAGGGGAGTTCTCCCCGGTGTCCTGGCCAACATTTATCCCTCAACCAATATCAATAGAACAGATTATTTGGTCATTATCTCATTGCTGATTGTGGGACCTTGTTGTGCACAAATTCGCTGCCCACGAGCCTCTGTGGAAGCTGCAGTGAGGCCTGAAAAGTGCTTGTCTCAGCACTGGAGCTCTGGCCTCTGCTATCTCCTCCAGTGTTATGAGACAGAGGGATCAAATGGAGTGGAGATTTGATAACTAACCTCCTGCAGTCTGCTTTCTTGTAGATGATTGGGGGAGTAGATGCTAAGCCACATGGAAGTGGAACTGGTGCTGTGGAGGGCAGTGCTTCTGCACCTTTGTCAGACCCTCATTCAATGTCCACACAGGTGCCACCAAGTCAGCTGGGCCAGACTGCCCTGGCAGCAGCCGCGATGAGCCAGACCCTCTTGGGAGGTTGTCCACCATGAATATCCCCAGTGCCCTCATTACATCAGTAGCCTTCCACCAGCCATGCTGAAGCCACAGGTGCAGCACAATGTAAAGTCACTAGAGTTAGGAAAATCACAATTGAGAGAGACACAACTGGGTAGCACCTGGATCAATATTTAGTTCAGTGTAATTTGTTCACTTTATTAAAGAAAATCAGACTTTTGTCACTGTCAGGTTATGCGGTGTTCTTCATTAAGAGCTGCAGGGCCTATACTGCGCAGTAGTGTTTGTATATCCCATGCAGTGGGGTGGGAGGACTGGGATAAGGGAAGAATGGTATTGGTGGGTTTCAGGAGGCTGCAGATGCATGAAATCATTGGTTGATCATTTGTTTTAAATGCAAGTTCTTCGTTCTTTCTTATTCGCGCTTCTCCTTCCTCCAGCTCCTTCTCATCAGAGTCCTGAAGGTTTCCTGCTGCTCCAGGTCCAGGATCTGTCCATGATCAACAGCAAAATTATGCATCATGTCATCACCATGCATGACACCTTTGACAGACTTTATTGCAAGACTCATCCTAACAGGTCCAAGCATCTAAAGCATTGTTTGAGTATTCCAAGGACCAGGTCTAAAAGTACACATGATGGTTATTGTTACAGTGATGTTCTGCAGATGACTGCAGATATTAAAGTGGCTTCATCAGCTATGTAAATAAAGGATAGCCTTTGTTGCTAAGGTGCCATCCACAGCCTTGCTGGTCTTGCTGGAAAAGTGCAGGGACTGTGACCTGTTGCAGTATAGCAGCATCATGGCACCTCTCTGGAAAGTTCTCAAACACATGCATAATTTTCATTGCATTGTCTGTGACACCTGGACATTCATGGAATGAAAGCCCTTCTTCTTCATGAAGTTTGCAGGCTTATGGGGAGGTTCCCTGATGACTTCCTGTACTTGCGAGAAGCCTGCAATGGCTGCGAAGCCAACTGTTCAATTCTGGCTCCTGATGTCCCTGGGGACCTTGATGAAACGCCGGCCCTTCAGCAGATGGCTTCCACATGCTTGATGCGGGAGGGCAAGGTCGACTGGCTGATGTGCGCCATTTCACCTTCTGCAACCTAGAATGACCCAAAGGGGAAAACATTTAGTGTTGTCATGACCTTGACGGTCATAGTCAACACATGGCTACCTCTTAGTGTGGGCTCCAGGTGTGTCTGCAGCAGGGCAGTAACAGCTTTTCAGCTGAACAGGAGCCTCCCAACACATTGTTCCTTGGTGAAATTGAGGCACAGTATCTGGTTTCTGTACACACTGTTCGGTGGATACTGGCATCTTCATTTCTACATCTCCACCACCTCCCCCCCACCACTCCCGATCCCCACATTGACTTTCTTGCAGCAACCTCCCATGCAGCTTCCTCATCTCTCTAGTGTTGCTCCTGTTCTTCTTCCTCCTGTACCACCCTGACAGGAGTTGCCACAACTACTTCCGTGGTCAAGAGGACTCACTTAAGGAGTCTGAAAAGTTTAAGAAATCAAGAAAAAACTTCTCTCCCTCAAAGTATAGAGCTCTGGAATAAGCAATGCTTACTTCCAGCAGGATTCAACAATCCAAGAAATTTCTAGTGAGTGCTCCGTTAAATATCACCTGTTTTCTGAGCAGGTCCTTCACTCAGTGGCTGTCCTTATTTTCCCTGTTAAAATTACAGTGGGCTCCTATCTGCATGATAGAACCCCTATTTAAATATTCAAATACTTTTGCCGCCTGATGCAGATAGACGCCAAGACCACTCCGGTCCTTACTGCAGTCAAAATGGCAGTGGCTGCAATGGAGGCGTGAACAAGGTATTAAATACTGCACCGCCATTTTAACTGTCTTACTGTCCCATTTGCACCAGTTCGGACATGTTAAAATCCATCCCATGCACTTTCCAGTAGCGATCACTCAACAGTGATTAGGCGTGAGAACCCAGACTGATTTACCTTGCCTACGACCAATTGTAATGTCCACACATCTGCCTTGTCTGAGATCAGCTAATAAGGATTGAACCTGTTCTGAGTGGCTTAGTACAAAACCACACAATTATTTACAAGGGCTGTCAATTAATTGTATTTAACTCTGTGATTGATGCGTTAATTGTTTTTGGGGCTTAAAGTTTTTAACATGTTAATCATGGAAATTATGGGAATTCTATCAGGTTTCAAAAAAAGTAGCTTTGTTCAAAACTTTGTTTTCAAGCACCACCTCATCCATGTTAAGTGTTCAGACAGAAAATGCCATGTTGGGTTGGGTAGGGTAGAGAAGCTGGATGGGCAGACTGCCATCCTTAAAAAAGGGAAGAGAGCTAAAAATAAAAGTAGCAAATAAGGCTGTCCAACGAATAAAAAAACATCATGGTGGTTAACGTGGACCAATATGCAACAGAAGGCAATCGAAAGAAAAGAAAGGTAAAAGTAAACTAAAGCATTATGGAGCAAAGCACTAGAAGTGAAAGACTTGTGAATGGGAAGTTGATATTTGAAAAAAATTCTGACAGAAAGATGGTTACTTCTATCTACTGTCAAACTGAGTTCCAGTATCACAGTACTCTTCACAATAAACAGTTCAGTTTATGAGTTTTTCTATATAATTTTGCATAATAATATCATCAGTAATAAAACAGAGATGGATACACTAATTGTATCAATTATATGTGATTAAAACAAAGATTAACTGAGAATAACATTTTTAATCAAGAGATTAATTGTGATTAATTTTTTGACAGTCCTAGTATTTACTCACAAAAACATAGGGAAGCTTAATCAAATATCATTATCCCTAAACTACTAAATTAAGCAACCAAAACACACCTTTACCTTGGTTTATGTTTAGATTCTTTTTTTCCCTTCCCATTCTCTCTACCATTCAATTCTCTCTATAATTTGAATGTTATTTATGTCTACCTTTTAGGCATTTTTACCTATTCTCACCATTTTAATATTTAAAATGTTTTGCTTACTTTTCTTTTTCTGTTTCCCTGTGCCCAATATTCATTTAGGAGGAGAAAGCAAATTATATATATATATATATATATATATATTCCATTTACTGAAAACTAGCTTTAATAGCTTGTTTTCTAGCCAATTGAAAATCCAAATGGTGAAAATTGACACAATCGCATCATTGATTTAGCCTGCTTAATCTTTGACGTGATCAAATCAAAACAAATGGTTTGCGACACTGAGAAGCAATTCGCCAGTAGTCCTCAGCTCAATTTGTCCATAGTGACAGCCAGCAAGTCCAGACAAATAACAGGTTGTCTGGGCCACACAGATTTTTGCAAGTTTGCAGCTCATACACTGTGATCAGACAAATCTGAGTCAGGGAACTATAGGCCTGTCAGCCTGACATCCATTATTGGGAAGATGCTAGAAGGGATCATAAGAGATGCCCTTTATGATCACTGGGAAAGAGAAGGGGCCATTAGAAATATACAACACGGCTTCTGAGAAAATAGGGTGTGCCTTACAAATTTGATAGAGTTCTTTGAGGAAGTCACTAGGGTGGTGGATGAGGGTAGTCTGGTAGACATTGTCTACCTGGATATTTAGAAAGCCTTTGATAAGATATCTCACATTAGGTTACTTCACAAGATAGTATGTTCTGGTATCAGTAGGAAACTGATACGCTGCATTAGGAATTAGCTCCAATGTGCAGCCAAAATGTTATAGTGAACGGATGTGATTCAGCCTGGAGCCACGTTACTAGTGGGGTCCCCCAAGGATCAGTCCTCGGCCCGGTACTAATCACTGTCTTTATTAATGACAGGGACAGTGATGTTGGGATGTGGTCAGTACGTTTGCAGATGACACCAAAATTTGTGTAAGGATTAAGACAGTAGAGGAGTGCAATCAAAGGGAAAAAGATTTATATGTGCTAGGGCAGTGGGCCACACAATGGCAAATGGCATTTAACTTGGACAAACATAATGTCATTCATGTTGTGAGCACCAACACAGAATACACGTATCATTTGCCGGGAACAATATTGAAAGTGGGTGAGAGAGAAAAATATTGTTGTGTGCTTAGATAACTGAAGGTTCATGACCAATGTGGAGAAGTTGTAGCGAAAGCTAACAGGGTCGCTGGTCACATCTCACCTGAAGTACTGTGCCCAGTTTTGGTCACCACAATATTTCTGCAGCTATCTATCTGCTCAATCACACTCTCACCTCCACCTTTGACACCCTTGTCCCCAATAAAATCATTACTCTCTCTCACCCTGGTTGTTCTCCCGGTACGGCCCTCGTCTCCACTCCCTTAAGTCCAAGGGACGCAGACTTGAACGTTTATGGCGGACAACTGGTTTAGCCATTCATCGCCCGATCTGGCTGGAGCAAATAAGCACTATTGGGTCCTGCTCTCCTCTGCCAAAACTGCTCACTATTCCAGGATTATCCTGGAATGAAAAGATAATCCCCAGCTTCTCTTCTCCACTATAAACCATCTTCTTAAACCTCTCTCTCCTGCCTCCTCCACCCTCACCTCCAACAACAAGTGCGAGGAGCTCATGGACTTCTTTGTTACTGAGTTTGAGACCATCCATTCAGCTGCCTCTGCCACTTCCCTCACTTCCCTAGCCCACCAAGCCAAATTTCCCTTAAGGTTCCCCCTGCCCTAGGCCTGAACTTGCATCTTTTTCTAGTTTCTCTCCTATCTCCCCTCATGCCCTCTCCAAGCTCATCTTGACCATGAGTCCCACCTCCTGTTCCCTCGACCTTATTCCCACTAAACTGCAGACCACCCAACTTCCCTTCCAGGCCTCCATGTTCGCTGATATTCTTGACGGTTCATTCTCCTCAGGTACTGTCCCCCTCCTCTTCAAATCTGCCATCACCACACCCCTCCTTGAAGAACCCACCCTTGACCCCTATGTCCTTGCAAACTTCCCCCAACTCCAACCTCCATTTCCTCTCCAAAGTCTATGAATGTGTTGTCGCCTCCCAAATCCGTGCCCATTTTTCCCACAACTCCAAGTTTGAATCCCTCCAATCAGGTTTCCACCCCTGCCACAGTACTGAAACAGCCCTTATCAAAGTCATAAATGACACCCTATGTGACTGTGACCGTGGTAAACTATCCCTCCTCATCCTTCTCGACCTATCTGCAGCCTTTGACACAGTTGACCACACCATCCCCCTCCAACATCTCTTCTCCATGGTCCAGCTGGGTGGGACTGCGCTCGCCTGGTTCCATTCTTATCTATCCAGTCGTAGCCAGAGAATCACCTGCAATGGCTTCTCTTCCCACTCCCGCACTGTTACCTCTGAAGTCCCCCAAGGATCTATCCTTGGCCCTCTCCTATTTCTCATCTACATGCTGCCTCTTGCCAACATCATCTGAAGACATAATGTCAGATTCCACATGTACACTGATGACAGCAAAGTCTATCTCACCACCACTTCACTCAACCCCTCCACTGTCTCTGATTTGTCACACTGCTTGTCAGACATCCAGTACTGGATGATAAAAAATTTCCTCCAACTAAATTTTGGGAAGTCCGAAGCCATTGTCTTCAGTCCCCCCAACAAAATCCGTTCCCTAGTCACTGACTCCATCCCTCTCCCTGACCACAGTCTGAGGCAAAACCAAACCATTCGCAACCTTGGCATCCTATTTGACCCTGAGATGAGCTTCTGACCACATATCTGCTCCATCACCAAGACCACCTGCTTCTACCTCCGTAACATCGCCCGTCTCTGCCCCTGCCTCAGCTCATCTGCTGCTGAAACCCTCATCCATGTCTTTGTTATCTTCAGACTGGACTATTCCAATGCTCTCCTGGCCTGCCTGCCATCTTCCACTCTCGTTAAACTTGAGCTCATCCAAAGCTCTGCTGCCCGTATCCTAACTCGCACCAAGTCCTGTTCTTCCATCAACCGCTGACCTACATTAGCTGCTGGTCCGGGAATGCCTCGATTTTAAAATTTTCATCCTTGTTTTTAAATCCCTCCATGGCCTTGCCCCGCCCTCTTTCTGTAACCTCCTCCAGCCCTACAAACCTCCGAGATCTCTGCGCTCCTTCAATTCTTACCTCTTGCGCATCCCCGATTTTAATCGCTCCATCATTAGCGGCCGTGCCTTCAGCTGCCAAGGCCCCAAGCTGTGGAATTCCCTCCCTAAACCTCTCCACCTCTCCACCTCTCCAGCTCCCTCTCCTCCTTTAAGACACTCCTAAAAACCTATAACTTTGACCAAACTTTTGGTCACCTGTTCTAATATACGGCTCGGTGTCAAATTTTGTTTCATAACACGCCTTGGGATGTTTTACTGTGTTAATGGTGCTGTGTAAATCAATTTGTTGTTGTGGTGAAAAATGTCCGGAGGAGAGCTATGAAAATGATTCCTAGCTTAAAGAACCTTACCTACTTAGATAAGCTTAAGGACCTTGGTGTATTTACTTTAGGGCAGCGTAGACTTAGAGGCGACCTGATAGTGGTCTATAAAATAATTTAAGAGCTGGATAACATGTTTATTGATAGATTATTCTAGTCTAACGGATTGGGAAGGACTGCCTAAGATTAGGGTAGGACTGCCTAAGAGGGTAATGAACCTCTGGAATACATTGCCGGCTTGTGTGGTGGGTGTTGACTTCAAGAGAGAGCTGGACTGGTTCCTGACTGGGGCAGAGATTGCACCATATAGAAGATAAGCACCTTTATAGATAACACTTGGTCCATGTGTTCCCCTGGACTGGTTTCGATCACCTGAGGGGTTTGGAGAGGAATATTCCAAAGTACTTTTCCCCTTATTGGCCTGAGATTATTCTCTGCTTTTTTGCCTCTCCCAGAAGATTACATGGCGTGGGGCTGTGGATCAGGGGAATTCTCTCATGATGCTCCAGCCACTGTGGGGCGTGGGGCAGGCTTGATGGACCAGCTGGCCTTTTCCTGCCCATCAATTTCATATGCTCGATGCTGATAACTTTTTATTAGAGTAATAAAGCTATGGACATGTCAGCTTTACAATTGTAAAGTTAATTCTAAACTGTTCCTTTTCTTAAAAAAAATGCTTTAACTCTACTTACCTTGCCTTTCCATTTACCTCATTCTTAAAATATCCAATGGATTTGCTGTCATTTTAAAAAATAAAATACACTCAAAAATTAATTCTGCTTCTTTAAGTTCCCTGTGTTTCTCTGGGTACTTTCAATTGACAGACTGGGCTCTAGGCTGTTTAGGGGGCCAGAACAGCAGTTTCCTAATTGATGGCAGATTGCAAAATCCAAAATTTAATTTGGGTCTTCAACGTCATTGGAACATCAGAAGTCAGGTCATTTACTTTGGGAATGTTGTCAATAGTGAGAAAACTGCACACTTTCCGTTAATGCTACTCCCTAAAGGTCAAAGTGTTTCCAAATTTACTTGTATTTAACAGGCAAACATTCAAACATTTTCACATCTATTTCAGCATTATTCGAGTATAAACAATAGGAATGATTACATTGTAATAAAAGCCAAACTGATAAATGGGGCCAATTTGTGTGATGTTTCTCTGAGTACATTACCTTTCATTCTTCATTTAATCTGTGCTTTTAATCTATTTAATGCATCTATTTTGCACTGCATTACAACTTAACAATACCAAATTTGACTTGGCTAACTTGCCAATAAAAAGTTGCATTATTTTCTCATGTTTTTTTTTCACAACTATTTGATTTCCCATGGCTTTACGAGCAGGTAGTCAAGGCCCAAGTTAAATTTAACAGGTCAATGGGGTTAGTGTGTGGGGGCTATTTGAATCAATGTAGGAGAGGCAGAGGGGGCAAGTGAGAGCAGGAGGAAAATGAGGAAGCAGATAGGAGATGGGAATGAAGAAGAGACAAGTAGGAGGGAGGCAGGAAGGGAAAGGCGGGGAAAAGGATAGAGTAGAGGAGATGAGGGAAGGCAGGGAAGGTTAAAGGCGGGGAGGAGGCAAGGAGAAGAGGGGAGGGGAGGGAGAAGGCAGTGGCAGGGGGAGGAGGACAAGGGAGGGGGACAGGAAGGGAGAAAGGAAAAAGAGAAGGAGAAAGAAGAGGGGGCAAGGAAGGGTGGAGGGGAGATGGAGAGGTTGAGGGGGAAGGGGAGAGGAATAGAGACTAGAGATAGAGAGGGGGAAGAGAGAGATGAAAAGGTGGGGGAGGGGCAGAGACAGGGAGGGCAGGGGAGAGAGGCAGTAGGGAACAGAGGGAGGAGGATGCGAGAGGAAGGGAGGGGGACAGAAATGAGGGCATGGAGAAGGGAACGGGGGAGAGGAATGAGGGATAGCCGAGGATCAGAAAATCATCTTGCTACAAGAAAAAGAAATGCCTTCCAAAGGGCTACTGGTAGAGTCAGGACAGTTTCAACCGGACAACACTGGACACAGTCCCATGATTCTTGTTGCACTGTTGCACAGCGGGTCTCTGCACTGAATGGACTTGAGAGGAACTATTGGGGTGTTTTCGGAGATGCAGCTTCAAAAATAACAGGGGATCTTCTGAAAGAGGATATTGTGATGTGAACGGAAAATTGTGGGTCAGTTGGCATGCACTTAGATATGTTAGCTTACCTATGGGACATCCGTGCCAGCCAAAGGGGAGAGCCCAACAACAACTCTCTCATTTGATGGAGCAGGGGGAAGGGCCAGCCTACAATGTTGGAACATGTCACTGGAACTCCATAGTCAGTAATGGAAGAGCTTCTATGGGCTGATGGCAAGACAAACCTGCAAAAATTGGCCAGAGGTCTAAATTTCTGTCAGTGAGAGGGGGAAGAGAAGAGAATTGGTAAACTTTAGAGTGCCACCTGATTTCAATGTATGTTGCTTTAAAGTACCAATGTTTCCAGTTTTTGTCCCACAGCAACTTGTTTAGCTTCTCAGTCCTCTGTTTCCCACCTTCAACTGTGTTTTTTTAAAACAGCCCCATCATTGGCCGCTACTGTCAGGCCTATTTTCCAATGTGATCTTCAGCATCCCAAATTGTAACCGAGGAGAGAGTCTTTTCAGTGGACTATTTCTTTAACTTTAATGTAAAAACATCAGGGTAGAAACAAAGATGGTGATTTCAGTTGAAATTTTTAAAGGATTGAGAAACAATCGTTTTTTTTATTCCATGATGGGGAATTTCAGAATCAGTATTGTAGGATCTATCACATAATGTTAATTGTGTCTTGCTGTACTTAATGTATCACGCAATGTGACCTTCAAAGTGCCACTTACTGGCCCAATATTATTGGAATATCACGGCCACTCGCTATTTTTAAAATTTTCTCGCAGCTTCACCCACTCTGCTGCAGTAGCTTTGACTGAAACTCTGTTTATGCCCTTAAATCGGGCTTCTGTCAAAACTGTGGTGGTGGACAGGAGATGTCCCTGGGAATCGCTCATGGTGCTGCACACAGGGAGTGAAGAAAAAGGGCAGTATTAATTTCAAACAGGATGAGGGGATAAATGTACTAAATGAAGAAGGGGGGAGAGGGAGGGAGTGACTGACTGGAGAGAAGAGCCATGGATGTTGGAGGGAGGGGAGTGAAGAGGGAGGGGAAGGAAGGAGGGAGAGAAGAAAAGAGGGATGGAAGGGAGAGAGGAGTGTATGGATGGGGAAGAGGTAGGAAGAAGCTGATGCGAGGAAGAGAAGAGTGGAGAAGAGTGAGGTGAAAATGGAGGAGGCAGAGAAGGAAGGAGAATCAAGGGATGGAGAAAGGCAGGAAGGAGAGGAAGGGAGAAGGAGTGGGAGGGGATAGGGAGAGGAATGAGGAAGGTGAGAGAGGTGCTAAAGGATGAAGGGAGGGAGAGAGGGTAGGAAAGTAGAAGAGGAGAAAGGGGGTGCAGAAGGACAGTTGAAGATATTTTTGCAAGCCAATGCACTAACAAGTGATCTGGTCCTAACCAGATAAACAGTTTCTGTCTCTATACTGGTAGACTACCCACATTTAGGAGGTCCATAAGTTTTGGCTGGACTTAGATAAGTGAGGTGTGTTTATATGGTGTGCAGGTATGCACTTTATAACAACACAGTCTGCCAGTGTGCATTTCTCAGCAGCTTGGTTTGGAGAATCTTAAGCATGGTGAGGAGTTCCTGCAAGAGTTGTGAAGTTATCACTGAATACTTCTTTAATTTATTAATTATTGTTTATTTTTGTAGAATTTGCTAAAATGTAGCTAGAGTCCTTGCTTATTAGATTGTTTTTATTTTACACAATTGTGAAACTAAATTGTTTAAACTGAAAGCTATGCTAACGGAAAGAGAAATTTGTCTTGCAAAAATAAATTATTTCATAACTTTTGTTCTACACCTTGTGTGCCATGCAAACAGCTTCATTTTTTCCTGTACCAGCTTATCATATCCTATAAGCAGGGAATGAAAGTGGCCTTCTGTTTTAGCAAGTCATTAGGTTTTTTATTTCAGTCTCCTGCTTTTAATCTATTAATCTCTTAGATATCAAACACAACACATCGGTTAACTCTGTTGAAGCAGCGACACTTACAAAGATGACAAACTAGAAAACTAGCAAAAACTAACCAATTGTTTTATAAAAAACTGACAATGACCCTAAAAAGTTGCCAATTTAAGATGGGCCCTAATCATAAGTATTGATGTGTCAAAAGAAGTAGTTACATTGGCTATATAACTTTATACCCAACATTCCTTCACTCAAACATAAATATATGAAAGTCTGAAAGGGGAAATCTAAAATTTGAAGGTGCATTCTAAAGGTTCGGGGATATGCTCCCTTGGAAATTTTGAATTTTTACATTAGAAATTATGCATTCGAGTTAAATTTGAGGAATTTTATCCTTCACAATTCATAGATTTTTAATCTTAACTAAAAGGAAAATGCATATGCATCTAGAAAATGCATTTAGATTTTCAACAGAATAACCAACAACAACATGCATTTATATAGCATATTTAACATTGAAAAATGGTATAAGGAAAAATAAATTGACACCAAGCCAATGAAGGAGAGATCAGGAGGGGTGACCAAAAGCTTGGTCAAGGGGGTGGGTTTTAAGGAGGGTCTTAAAGGAAAAGAGGAAATGGAGAGGTGGATGAGTTTAGGAAGAGAATTCCGGCGCATGAGGCCAAGGCAGCTAGAGGCACAGCTGTGGACAGTAAGGAGAGGAGGATGCACGAGGAATGGAGAAATTATTGGTGGGGAATTGTAGCATTGGAGGAGGTTACAGCGATAGGAAGGGGCAGAGCTATGGAGGGATGAAACACATAGATCAGATCTGATTGATTGATAGTGACACTCGCCGATCCCAGTGAAAAAAGCTGAATTTTCTTGTAAAACACTGACGATCTGACAAATGGGTTAAAACGTCAACTGTCCGATTAAAATGTTGATGATTGGGATGAACAAAAGGCTGTTTAATTCAATCAAGTAAATAAACCTTGGAACTTTTGAACTTTTAAGTAAATGAAACCAGCAATTCAAAAAATTGCTAGAGCTTACTGGTCCTAATGCAAATCATGTCCTTCAGAGGTCTAGCTTTATTTTCTCTGTATATGTCTGATTTAATCATACATGTGAAACTGTTTTGGGAATAATACATATATCACCCTCAGACCCATAGATGAATGGGACACGTTACTCTTTTAGAGTTCCCAATTTCTTAATGTTTAAAGCATCCAACTACTTCCAACAAATGTCTTTTCCCATTATTTGTATATGTTGGGTTTCACCTCAGAATGGTCCTGAATGCTGAAGTTACTTCTAATAAAGATAGTTAAGTAGCTGAGGTGATAGAGTTCAATTTATATTCCCAGTTTAAGAGTTATGTGAGAAGTATATTTGACACAGTCACTGCTGTGAGACAAGTATAAAATGCCTGGCTGTACCTTCAGACCCCAGCTTCATAACAAACCTCTCCAGTGCCTCAAGCAAATACTTCCATTCGACCTATTAACGAGAACTCACCAACCTGAACAGATTTGCTGCCAACATTTTTCAATCAGTCACTAGGGATTGTTAACAGTAAGGTAGGGGAGGTTTCCTTTGGCTGCCTGTGTTGGTGACATTGTAAGCATAACAAGAAGAATTCCTTTGTTTGCTTTGTAAACAAGTGACTGGAATTTCTATGGGGGATTTTCTGATCTCCCGCTGTAACTTCAGTGGAAGATCAGCGGAAACCCCACAGAAATGGTGTAAACGACTTATGATATCACTAACACAAATGACCAGAGGAAATTTTCCCCATCAGTTGGAGATTTTAGCACCAATTTTGCTGAGAAGGGTGCAACTGAATGCCTGACCTCACAATATTGTTGGTGTTCACCTTTACATTGGGTGGCAGCATTGCTTGCCCACATGGTAATGTGACTGAAGGAAGATTATTCCTTTGAAGAAAAAGTTTGCACGCAAAATAAAGGTTTAGAATGCAACTGGAGTTGAACCAATGATATTATGTGATCTCACCTCATCTGAAGAGAGGGTCCTGGAGATTCAAGGGCATGATATCCTTCAGGAGGCCGGAAGTGGTGCAGCAGGAGGAAATGCCCTTGACGGGGTTTGTGTAAAACACACAATGCTTGTTCGCTGTTCTGACCAGAAGCATGACCAACAAGCTAAGAAGCAGTTGATACAGCTGATCACCTGACTGCCCTGGCAGAGTTCTCTATCCTAACCGTTGACTCTATGTATTCGCAGGTATGCCCATGAAAGATCAGAGGGTTCCTTGCAGGAACAGTTCACCTGACACCTGGCACAGTGTTACTACACTCACAATCACTAACTCAGAAATATCATCAGTTTCAGGTCAGTTCACTAAGAGATGCACTGAGTACAGGTGAACACGAACAAGCGGAAGTGGAACAGGAGGAAGAGGAGGCCGTTGGCTGGAAGGCGAGATCATCTTCATCCACAGTTGGTAAGGCCAGGTAACCCAATCTTGGGGACACATCCTTTAAAAGAAGGTATATACTAAGCATGAAAGATTATTGAGGGAAGTGCTTTGAAGCTCCAACACATGGCAGATAGGAGGAGTCAAACTGCCACATACGTGGGATGATAGTGCAAGGATTCCAAAGTATACAATCCCTCTTGGAGTGAGGAGATGCTCCAGGGACATATGCAGTGCAGTCCCTAATGGCAGAGAGTGTTATGCCAATCTTTTCATCCCTCCTGAGTGCTCACACTGAAGCCATGAAGGCATTGGACCACATTGTAACCTTCTCCTCACTTAGGTTATGAAATCAGCTTGTCTGTCATAGAGTCATAGAGTCATACAGCACGGATAGAGGCCCTTCGGCCCATCGTGTCCGCGCCGGCCATCAGCCCTGTCTACTCTAATCCCATATTCCAGCATTTGGTCCGTAGCCTTGTATGCTATGGCATTTCAAGTGCTCATCCAAATGCTTCTTAAACGTTGTGAGGGTTCCTGCCTCCACAACCCTTTCAGACAGTGAGTTCCAGACTCCAACCACCCTCTGGGTGAAAAAGTTCTTTCTAAAATCCCCTCTAAACCTCCCGCCTTTTACCTTGAATCTATGTCCCCTTGTTATAGAACCCTCAACGAAGGGAAAAAGCTCCTTAGTATCCATCCTATCTGTGCCCCTCATAATTTTGTACACCTCAATCATGTCCCCCCTCAGCCTCCTCTGCTCCAAGGAAAACAAACCCAATCTTCCCAGTCTCTCTTCATAGCTGAAGCGCTCCAGCCCTGGTAACATCCTGGTGAATCTCCTCTGCACCCTCTCCAAAGCGATCACATCCTTCCTGTAGTGTGGCGACCAGAACTGCACACAGTACTCCAGCTGTGGCCTAACCAGTGTTTTATACAGCTCCATCATAACCTCCTTGCTCTTATATTCTATGCCTCGGCTAATAAAGGCAAGTATCCCATATGCCTTCTTTACCACCTTATCGACCTGTTCCGCCGCCTTCAGGGATCTGTGAACTTGCACACCAAGATCCCTCTGACCCTCTGTCTTGCCTAGGGTCCTCCCATTCATTGTGTATTCCCTTGCCTTGTTAGTCCCTCCAAAGTGCATCACCTCGCACTTTTCTGGGTTAAATTCCATTTGCCACTGTTCCGCCCATCTGACCAACCCATCTATATCGTCCTGCAGACTGAGGCTATCCTCCTCGCTATTTACCACCCTACCAATCTTTGTCTGAATTGAAATAACTATGGATAGAGGCTTCAATAATCTAGTTGCTGCAATGTGGTCAGCTCCCACACAGGCCACAAGGTACAGTGACACGGAGGTATCTAGCAGGAGCTGGACAGAACTGCAGAAAGATGAGGGTTCTGTCTCTCATGATATAAACCCTACCATTGCAGTCCTCCCCCCGTTCTAATTACTTCACCAGATTCAGTAAGCAGGCAAGACCAGGCTGAACATACATCAGAGGATTTGCCAAAACCTAAAACAAGCTCCTCATAGAGCCTGGCTGACAGAGATTGAAAGCCTTCTAGGTTCCAAGAACCTCCTGTGGTAATGCAGCTGCCAGCCACCACACATGCTCCTGACACAGGACCTCCACCAAGAAGAGGCATAAGAATAGCTAGACACTACATCATTCATTAACTAGTAAAAGGGGGAAGCAACGCGGTGGCAAGAAATAAGTTGAGAGACACTGTAAATATTCACACCAAATCACTTTTGATACTGGAATTAATGAATGCAAAGTGAGACATTCTTAGGTAGATTGGAGAGGAGGCAGCACAAAGATAGAAGATGTTTCTGAGAGAGCAATATAGGTTTTCCACTTTTATTGGTGGATTTAAATTCCTCTTTCAGTGACAATGTTGTGAAGGATGCAACTAGTAACAATGATGTTGGAGACTCTTACAGGCTGAAACCCTGACCAGACCTTGAGATGGCATGAGCATCATTATATCTCCTTTCAGAGGGTCTGCCAGAAGATGCAAGTGCCAAGGCAGCAATAGGCACTCTTGACTGTTAAGGAGCCAGCCCTTTCCTCTGTTTTCATCTGCAAAAGGGGGGATACAGATGACTGCTTGATAATGAACACATCATGACAGCTGCCTGGGTATCTAGCAGTTGCTTACATTTTGCAATGCCAATTGTCACATGTCAGCTGAACATTGATGGAATAATAACACTTTCTTTTCATATAGGAGCCTCTTCTGCCAGAAGAAACCCAAATGGCTACATGGGTCCCATCAAAATCCCTGTGCACACTGGGAAATGTCATTACACAGTAGAATCCGAGAGCTCTAGCTTGGACATCCCTGGCCTCCATAGGAAACTTAACATTGTTTTTAGCTATTGCAAACAAGGCATCTGTCACTTGTTGGATGCACCAATGACTGACAAGATGTTCAATATGTCACCTATTCCAGCCAGGAATGAGCCCAATGTAAAGAAGTTCAATGCAGTGGTAAAAATTGTGGCAGCAGAAAGGGCCATTCTTGTTGTGGATTGGTTGTCCTTCAGCAAAGCACAAAATAACCTCACCACCTTCCTGGTAAAACAAAGCCTTCAAAGGCATTGCTCTTTTGTAAGGTCTAAAAATGTTCTGCGGGACTAGTAAATCCTTGGATTTAGGTGCCCTCCTCCTCATGTGCTAACATACTTGCCTAGCATCCACGTGGCCTTCTTCCTCCTCTTCATCTTCCTGCTCATCCTCCTCCTCCAAATAAGCTAGCTACAGTGGGATTCCAAAAGGAACCCACTTAGTATTATGCAACTGCAAGCTTCTCCCACCGTATGGATTAAGGTTTTAAAAGTGCTCAGCTCCAAACAGGAAATAAAAATCTTTAGCAACATAATCAACAAAACATTTTGTCAGTATTTTCTGGACAATTGCCATTCACTGACACCACAGCTATATTGCAGGAATGCTACATGCAGAAAGTCTGTACTCTTTTTTTTTTTATGGGCAGGTCTTGCAGGAAACAACAGGATTGCAGGAAAGCCAGTTGCAGGCAGGAATGATCCCTATTTGCATGTCATTTAAACGGCTGTGATTTTTTTTTCAGCCATCCTTAAGCGAGTGTGAAGGGGAGGCAGACAGGAATTCCAATCACAACAAGGAGGGGGTGCAATTCTGGCATTGTGAGTTAACACTCAATAAAACACACTGCAATATGAGCACATACACTGGAGATTAAATCTAGGTGGATGGAGCTAGAAGGATGGGGGAGACTTGTGTGGAGCACAAACAAAGGCATGGACCAGATGGGCCAAATGACCTATTTCATTCTATGTAATTCAATATAATTCCTGCAATTTGCACCCCTAAAATAGGTACACTTTGGCCATGGGATTCAGCAAAATCACCCCGTTTGCATCCAATGCTACTTTCATAAAGAAGCCCTACTTTGTGGCAAATTATTCTCTTCTAGCTCTATCCTCCTTGGTTTAATCTCCAGTTTATGTGCTCATATTGCAGTGTGTTTTAGTTTTAGAAGCCATATTGTATAATTGGGGAACAGAAAGTCTTAATCATCCCTTTCTTGCTTGTTTGTAAATTATTGATGGAGATCTTGGCTTTATTTCTCTCTCAAAGCAATTTTAAAACTCTTCCCTGACGTTTTAAATAAATAATTTAGGTAAGGCATATGTTCATTTTAATGGCATCAGTTCTCCAATGGAGGGATAATGATAACTGCCACCATGTGATAAGGTTGAATCAAAAGCAAAATACTGTGGATGCTGGAAATCTGAAATAAAAACAGAAAATGCTGGAGAAGCTCAGCAAGTCAGGCAGTATCTGTGGAGAAAGAAACAGAGTTAACGTTTCAGGTCGAAGACCTTTCGTCAGAACTGGAAGATGTTAAAAGATTTAAAGTTTTTGAGCAAAAAACAGAGCCAGGGAAAGGGGTAGAGGGAGAGAAGGGGAGGAAAGAACAAAAGGGAAGGTCTGTGATAGGGTAGAGGGCACAGTGATTAAATGACAAAAGGGATAATGGTGTAAGACAAGGAGGGTGGTAATGGGACAAGTAAAGAAACAAAAGATTGGCCAGGAGTAGCTGAAAATGGCAGCAGCAGAACCATTACCAGCACTAGCTGACCGAAAAAATGGGAGCAGTGGTTATGATCTGAAGTTATTGAAATCAATGTTGAGTCTGGAAGGTTGTAAAGTGATCTGAAGTTATTGACTCGTGCCCTCTACCCTATCACAGACCTTCCCTTTTGTTCTTTCCTCCCCTCCCCTCCCTTTCCCTGGCTCTGTACTTTTGCTCAAAAACTTTAAATCTTTTAACATCTTCCAGTTCTGACGAAAGGTCTTCGACCTGAAACGTTAACTCTGTTTCTTTCTCCACAGATGCTGCCTCACTTGCTGAGCTTCTCCAGCATTTTCTGTGTTTATATGTAATAAGGTTGTCCTTAATGTAGTGACAAGCTATTTGCAATAATTAAGGGCTAATTTTATTCCCTAGGAAACACCGACAAGTTACCATCCATCCCAGGAGGCATAATTGGCACATATGCATGATTTCACACTTAACCCAGTTGTAGCCTGCTATCTCACTATGTTTTTACATTATCCTAAAGATATATAAAACAGAGGATTAAGGATCAAATAAAAAGTAAAGCATTATCTGCATATGGAATTATGCACTTTTTCCTTCATGGAAAAGCTTTGGAGGCTTTAGTAATTCCTTGTAAAGATGGTCATAAAATATCCAGTTCCTCTTTCCAGTTTAAGAATTGTGAAAAAAGAATACTGAATACAATCACAGCTGTGGGGAGAATAGACACTTTTCACAGTATGAATCTGCCCAGTTCTGTCTTGTGTTTTAACATTCATTGCTTACTTTCCTCTTTGCTCCCTTTCTATCTCTCTCTCTCTCTCTGAAATAGGCACAGGAGTCAGCTATGTGTAATTAAAAAAGTCTTTTATTTGCTGCTGAAGTGATTTTATTCCGTTGATTGCACCAAAAAAAAAAAATCGAACAGACTCAACTTTTCAGCAAACCTAGAGTCACATATATTAAATAATCTGTCTTAAAATGATCTCTGTGCTTCCTATATGTTTACAGGTACAAAATGTTCTGAACAAATGAATACAAATTATAATTCCAGAGAGAATGATAAAAAATTATGCCTTACATAAAGATATCAAATAGGTTGATTTATCCTTGGACTAAAGGGAGAGGTTTTATTCCAGAAAAACCCCAAACTCAAAAAAATATTAAACCAACAGAGAGTTTTCCCTTCTTTACCAACATTTCTGTAACATGACTTACTAGTACTAGATTTTTGTTCGGAATGTACCATGTTGAAATGCATGACTTTTTGTGCAGAGCTCCCATACTTATTTGAATATGTTTTGCCTCACAGATATACATCGATACCCATCAACTGCCTCAATCACTCAGAACTTTCAATTTCATCAGGGGGAGCAAAATGGACGGCAGCGGATCAGCCCAGACAATTTTCCTTTAATTGACTTCAATGAAAAGAAGAATTGGGCAGGGTGTATAATAGGAGGCCAATCTGCTACTGCTCATTTTACACCCTCATCGATGTTGAACGTTCCACCCGTTATAAAATTATCAAGCAATGAGATATTTCAAATGCGAAGTTTCACTTGTCACAGTAGCAGAATGCAATTCCTTGAATCATTTTCAGAAGTCTGATTTCTTTCAAACCTCTCCAGTCCTTCAACAAGTACTTGCTGGGATCCAATGAAAGTGTCAGTGAAACATTAAACATTCACCCTGCTTTTTGAAGCAGATCAAAGAAACAAGGTACATTTTTTGCTTGCTAAGGGTAGTGATAGAAGAGTAAAACAAGAAATGAGGCTACTGGAAAAGCTGGCTTAGATCTACATGGCCCAATCTGCATCACTTTAGTGCAGTGGGTAATTTTTCAGCAGGTATTTTAATCAGGCCTTAAGTGGTCAAGCCGTAAAGAAGCCATACCTAAATATAAAAATTATATATGAAGCCTACTGCAATTATCTGTCTGCGTAGGCAGATTTGGGTTGGGTGCTTTCTTCCCCTATCTGGAGTGGACTTAAGAAAAGCTCCACGAGTGATGGAGCTCCTAAAAGATCCCAGACTCATTAACGTTTTACTTTCAGTTTCAAAGTATATTTCTGGTTGTTGCTTCTATAATCCATTTTATTGGAATTTTTGCGAAAGGCTTTTCCTTATTAAATAAAAATGTTGACGGTAATGTTTATGCAGAAACTAAAATAGCCAAATATTACCTGCTAATTAATGGGAAGCTGCCTGCAATTGAAGCACTTCCAAGAACAGAGGAATTGGAATAAAAAAACATGAGGCGCAAAAAGAAACTTTCACCGAAGTTAGGAGAACTACAAGGCAACAAAGTGAAAAAGTCTATGGCAGTCAGCAAGTCAAGTTAAAATTAATGATGGACATTGGTTTTGAAGGATCACAAATACAGTGGGAGATTTTCAACTCAGGAAGTAATAAAGGAACTATAAGGTTGTGTGATAAGTTAGCATGGGCCAGCAGTAAATGTGGAATGTATTGAGTGGCAACACATTGTGGCACGCATACTTGGGCCAACTACCAGATAAATTATATCGTTGGGTAGTCTTCACCTTGGCAATTTCCTTAAGGTGTGCCATCTTCATCCACATCTGTTCCTAGATGCTGTGGATAATGAACACAGAATTAACCCTGGCACTAGCTTCCTGCCAGGCATGCTGCACTACTGTCGTCTGGGGAGCAAGACCTGCAGTGTCAAACAGGCCAAACCTATTTGTTATCAATCAGAAGCTTTTGTTAATTATTTGCTTAAAATCTCCTCTTCCTGTCTGCACATTTAATAGGCCAGCACATTTTTCTCTATACAGATTTTGGAAAGGCTGAAATATGCTTTAAAGATATTTATAGCCTTTATAAATATTGCAATAATTTTTATCCCCATATTTGGCCACTTACTTTTAAGTATCTGCATCCCTTTAAATTTTAACTGTGGTATTTTAAGGGCTGCGAACGGATGCATTCCCCTTCCCCTTTGGCAAGGGTCAGAAAATATACCTTTTAATGCCCTAATAGTCTGGAAATTATTTACAACATATTAAAAAGTATTGTGAAAATCTTTCGTCATTAGAAGAATGCCAATAAGATAACTCAGCCTCATTGCAGGGCTGCCAAGAAGGAAAACTATTGAGTGTATGGAATACCCAAAGGCACGCCAAACAACTCTTCAAAGGTTTTAATCAATGTTTGGATTCTTGACCGCCAACTATTCACAAAGACACAGTGCTGCATATACAGCGAAACCCATACAAAGGGACACCTGCAAAAAAGGACACTCATTGACAGACCCAAATAATTTACTGCACATACAATGATCATTTTGAAAATAGGGACACCTGCAAATAAAGGACACCTGATGCAATCCCTTAGGTGTCAATCATTTACAGGTTTTACTGTGGTTCATTACATGTTCTAAGATGCCAAAGTAATTGGGTTGGGATAGGGCGTACGACCGATTTACAGCTGGTGGGGGGCCTGAAATCTGGGCAGGAACCTGGTTACAGTAGGATTCGGTCCCATTTATATCTTTAAATTCTAGTCCGGGAGACCATGGGTAGATCCACTGCCCTCCCCATCCCATGCCAAGACTCTAGTCATTTCTCCCTTTACACCCTTGAAAGGCCTCAGCAAATATCACACCACTTGAGACCTGGGGGGTAATTTTAACCCCAAAGAACGGGTGGGTTGGGGGCAGGTGGGAGATTAAAATAACAACATTTTCAAGTGCAACCGCAACCCAGCTCCAATGCGCACACTTCCGGGGCTTAATGTAGGCGCATTTGGACGAATTAAATTAAATATTCATAGAATTACATAGAATATACAACACAGAAACAGGCCATTCAGCCCAACAGGTCCATATCGGTGCTTATGCTCCACACGAGCCTCCTCCCTCCCTACTTCATCTAACCCTATCAGCATATCCTTCTATTCCTTTCTCCCTCATGTGTTTATCTAGCTTCCCCTTAAATGCGTCTGTGCTAGTCGCCTCAACTACTTCTTGTTGTAGCGAGTTCCACATTTTAACTACTCTCTGGGTAAAGAAGTTTCTCCTGAATTCCCTATTGGATTTATTGGTGACTATCTTATATTTATGGCCCCTAGTTCTGGTCTCCCTCACAATATTCAGAAAATAATCAATTGTTAATTTCCCAAATCAATCTTGAGTATGTGCACAAGGTTACATTTTTAAGAATGATGACAAAATCTAAAATATTGGAATGTTCTGGCATCAAGTTACAAGAACTAGGCTTTTTTGCTCGTATAAATCATAGCACTCCAAATATGTTTCCAATTCTCATCCATTCTTTACCTTTGTGTGGTCCATCTCTTCCCTTTTACTGGCTTTCTCTCTCTCCGTTTTTGGCAATAGACTTTCCATAGATATTTATTACAAGCTCAAACTCCCACAACTATTTGAAATGCGTTTCTTCCCACCCCACTTCCAGTAAATACTTCATCCCTTTCACTAATTTTCTCCTTCTTCGTTGTATCTGCTCTAATCATAGAATCATAAAAAAGTTACAGCACAGAAGGAGGCCATTCGGCGCATTGAGTCTGCGCTGGCTCTATGCAAGAGCAATCAAGCTAGTCCCACTCCCTCGGTTTTTCCCTGTAGCCCTGCAAATTTTTTCCTTTCAAGTACTTATCCAGTTCCCTTTTGAAGGCCACGATTGAATCTGCCTCCACCATTCCCTTGGGCAGTGCATTCCAGATCCTAACCACTCAATGCATAAAAAAGTTTTTCCTCATGTCACCTTTGGTTCTTTTGCCAATCAACTTAAAGCTATATCCTCTGGTCCTTGACCCTTCCGCCAATGGGAAAAGTTCCTCTCTATCCACTTTGTGATTTTGAATGCCTCTATCAAATCTCCCCGCAACCGTCTCTGTTCCAAGGAGAACAGCCCAAGCTTCTCCAATCTATCCACATAACTAAATTCCCTCATCCCTGGAATCATTTCTAGTAAATCTCTTCTGCACCCTCTCTAAGGCCTTCACATCTTTCCTAAAGTGCAGTGCCCAGAACTAGACACAATACTCCAGTTGTGGCCGAACCTGTGTTTTATAAAGGTTCATCATGACTTCCATACTTTTGTGCTCTATGCCTCTATTTATAAAGCCCAGGATCCCGTATGCTTTTTTAACCACTTTCTCAACCTGCCCTGCCACCTTCAATGATTTATGCACATATACCCCCAGATCTCTCTGTTCCTGTACCCCGTTTAGAGTTATGCCCAATAGTTTATATTGCCTCTCCTCGTTCTTCCTACTGAAATGTATCACTTCACCTTTTTCTGTGTTAAATTTCAACTGCCACGTGTCTGCCCATATCACCAGCTAATAAATCTACTTTCCACACCAGAGTTCATAAAGAACATAAGAGCATAAGAAATAGGAGCAGGAGTAGGCCAATCGGCCCCTCGAGCCTGCTCCGCCATTCAATAAGATCATGGCTGATCTGATCCTAACCTCAAATCTAAATTCATGTCCAATTTCCTGCCCGCTCCCCGTAACCCCTAATTCCCTTTACTTCTAGGAAACTGTCTATTTCTGTTTTAAATTTATTTAATGATGCAGCTTCCACAGCTTCCTGGGGCAGTAAATTCCACAGACCTACCACCCTCTGAGTGAAGAAGTTTCTCCTCATCTCAGTTTTGAAAGAGCAGCCCCTTATTCTAAGATTATGCCCCCTAGTTCTAGTTTCACCCATCCTTGGGAACATCCTCACCACATCCACCCGATCAAGCCCCTTCACAATCTTATATGTTTCAATAAGATCGCCTCTCATTCTTCTGAACTCCAATGAGTAGAGTCCCAATCTACTCAACCTCTCCTCATATGTCCGCCCCCTCATCCCCGGGATTAACCGAGTGAACCTTCTTTGTACTGCCTCGAGAGCAAGTATGTCTTTTCTTAAGTATGGACACCAAAACTGTATGCAGTAATCCAGGTGCGGTCTCACCAATACCTTATATAACTGCAGCAATACCTCCCTGTTTTTATATTCTATCCCCCTAGCAATAAAAGCCAACATTCCGTTGGCCTTCTTGATCACCTGCTGCACCTGCATACTAACTTTTTGATTTTCTTGCACTAGGACCCCCAGATCCCTTTGTACTGCAGTACTTTCCAGTTTCTCGCCATTAAGATAATAACTTGCTCTCTGATTTTTCCTGCCAAAGTGCATAACCTCACATTTTCCAATATTGTATTGCATCTGCCAAATCTCCGCCCACTCACCCAGCCTGTCCATATCCCCCTGTAGGTTTTTTATGTCCTCCTCACTTTCTACTTTCCCTCCCATCTTTGTATCATCTGCAAACTTTGATATGTTACACTCGGTCCCCTCCTCTAAATCATTAATTTTGATTGTAAAGAGCTGGGGACCCAGCACCGACCCCTGCGGAACACCACTGGCCACTGGTTGCCAGTCCGAGAATGAACCATCTATCCCAACTCTCTGCTAAAAGTTAATCACACTGCTAGCAAAGAATGGTTTCGATCCATTGACCTCTGGGTTATGGGCCCAGCACGCTTCCGCTGCGCCACTCTGCTCTGATGTTAAAGGTCCTTCTTTTTCCTCAGCTGAGTCTTCCCTCAGTAGTGGTTGACAGACCCTTTGATTGAATTCACCACATTTCCCATATGCAGCAAAAAATAACTGTCAGGAACATCTGTTATGCTTTTCATCTTTAAATGCTAACGCTAGTTCTGGTGCTGTTAGGAAGTTCAAAATATGAATGTTACTTATATTGCACTCATCATCAAATCGCTACTCTCCTCCTCACCCTGGTTTATGTCCCTTATTCCTGGCCTGAATCTGGAGCCAGCTCTTCATGTCTTCCACCCCGTTCAACCTCAAGGCAGACCGGCATATACTGCAGAGGGTGTGAGATGCTGCTGCCTCCCATTGACTTCCAGCTCAACTTCAGTACATTGGCTGCAGGTCTTTCCTTGTTTAATATTGGTATAGTTTGTCAGCTGGCTTCTCCCCACCAATATACGGTCAATAATTAAAAGTCTAAAGTTGTTTGTAAACATAAGGAAGTGTAGAATACCATAAAAATACAACAACATGTGTAACCTGCAAGGAGGAAATATCTGTGGAAATCCTGGATGTTGGAAACACAAACAGAATCAACAGTAGTGTCCTCAGAGCAATAGGTAACCCCAAAGAATGGATTGCAAATAATAATGAAATAGAGAAACCAACCAAAAATGATTGAAAATGTTTGTTAACAAATCATCTTAAATTACACTTGTGGCTGGCGGCAGGTGTACATGTCCTGCAAATAGCTTGGTCAACTTCCATCCCGCTAAGGAAATTACCAATCGGACTAGTTGATGAGTTCTTGGGAAGTACCATGACACCCTATCCAGAAGTCAGATAAATTTCAAGCTCCTGCCTCGTTGCCCCTTCCCCTACACATCCCTCTCTGCCCTTCATCTGCTTCTGTCCTCCTCCACCTCAGCTTCTTCTCTCCCTCTCCCCTCTACCTGCTCCCTCTCTATTCCTCCCCATCACTTTCATTTTCCCTCTTTCCTCTCCCTTACCATCCTCCTCTCCTCTTAACTTTTCCTCCCCTATCCAAACCCTCTATCTACCCTCTTTCCCCTCCCCATTCCACCTCCTCGCTGCCTCTCCCTTCCTCTCTTCCTCACTCAGTCTGCCCTCACTGTTCTCACCCTCTCCCTTTGTCTCACCACTCCCCTCCCTGTCTTGGTACAATTATCTCCCTTGGTTGACCTGAAAAGATTCAATGGTTTTGACTCTCCGTGTGTAATGCCATGGGAGATCAACTGTCAAAAACTGCAACCAATGAAAAGAAATCTCTCCCCCGTAGCACCACCATTGCATCACTCTCTACATCACTTGGTAGAATAATAAACATAGCCCCAACAAAATTGAGCAAAAAAAGAAAACAATCAAACCCCACCCACTAAGCAAAAATTGGGAACCAAGCCAACGAGTATATATCCGAGAACAATCCCCCAAAATATGACATCAGCCCAAATGCATCCCCACAGCATAGGACCACAAACACATAGCAGAAATTCGAGGATTGGATAACAAACCCTCTCCTCCCCACCACTGAGCAGAAATTATGGCATAGGATCATAAACTCTCATTCACCCCCAACCACCCCCCTCTCAGAAATTGCTGGCTAGAATTTAAACCAACATTCACCCCAAGAACCACCACCACTCCCCCCCCACCTTGATAGCTGAGACTACCTCCGATGGCCGACACCCCCCATCCTTACAATGTCTTCAACGCCCCACCCCCAACGATCTCAGACTTACCTGGCATCTGCTACCTGGCTGCTTTCCGTCCCAACAGCCTGTCAATCTGGCTGGCTGTCACGTAGGAAACCCAGAAGCAAAAATAATTGCCTTCAATTGAGTTGCGATCGCAGATTCCAACGCACTCACTTCACTTCCGGGTTTCCCAGGCGAAAATCTCCCCACCCACTCAGTTCAAGTAAAAATCATGACCCACTGGAGTCAAACCTTTTGAGGCTTTCTGAAGGCCCCAAACCATCAATAGAATATGGTAATTGATCCTGAAAGTATAACTATGTTGGCCCATTTGGACCTCAGAGAAGGAGCGACAATGGACAGAGCATCAAGTCATCACTCCGCCTTAGAACGGTGGATCGGGTTGGGCTGGGCAGGCGCTATTGAGGCACCTTTTGTAGGCGCTGGCAGCCCACCATGGATGTGCAATTCAGCCCGTTGCCAGGATTTGGAAAGGTATCTTCAGCCTGTGGCAAGGACAAGTGGGGGTAGGGGGAGGGGTTCTGCTCCACCATATTTACGCCAACGGAACGGAGCCCCAGCAATTTCTATTCCTAGGTCTCATCTCATCAGACTCCAACATAGTCTATTACTGTAATTTCTCATTGGATATGTTTGCCGTATAATATATCTCAATCTATATATGCACACGTTCCCAACCTGTCTTAAAATGCTGAGCGCCCCGTCATTTCATTACAAGTTTAGTTAAACACACTTGATCACCTCTGACCTTGTACAATCTGTCTCAAGAGTATTGTTACCTTAATTAGCACTTTGATTTTATTTACTTTGCCTTTCTTCTTTTCCGCTACACGGCTAATAATTCTATCCTGAAGTATTGCTCTAAAAAGAGTCCCTAAAGTCACTGCTGAATCCAATGATTTTGATTAATTGTGCGGTTTTGTTCTTTGTCAG
This sequence comes from Heptranchias perlo, assembly GCF_035084215.1. Taxonomy (NCBI): domain Eukaryota; kingdom Metazoa; phylum Chordata; class Chondrichthyes; order Hexanchiformes; family Hexanchidae; genus Heptranchias; species Heptranchias perlo. Next base: position 89,606,201 of record NC_090327.1, read on the forward strand.
TAATTTTCTATTAAAAAATCCGTCAGAGCGTATCACCTCTTCCTGATATTGTGAGACATGATTGGAGATGTATTGTTGACACAACTTGAACTTCATCTTTTCTGGAGAAACCTAGAGGCAGCTTACATAGGATTTTTTTTATGAGCAGATTAATGTGTAAATAAAAATACACAGTCGCCAGGGAGGGAATTTTAACCCCCAAGAATGGGTGGGCTGGGGTCAGGCCAGGGGAGAAAATTGTAGTCTTTTTGATCGCGACTGCAACCCGGTTCCAATGCGCCCACTTCTGGATATAACGTGGATGAGTTTGGGTGTGTGCGTGGAACCAGTTCGCCGAGGTCGCGTCCCCAATTAGTAAAGACGGGTGGGTCGTTAGTGGGGCAATTAACGCCATTAAGAGAGGTGAGGTAGATTTTTTTTTAATTGAATCTGACCCAACTTCGAATTTAATGTCTCCCGCACAGGTTTCCTGGGGATTCTGAATCTCGCCAGTTAAATGGAGGTGAGCTTCAGCTGCAGTTAATGTGGGTAATTAAACCACACATTACTCATCGCAGTAAAGTCATCACTGCTCTCAATTTCTTTGCATCTGGATCCTTCCAGTGTGCCACCGGTGGCATCTCCAGGGTGTGTCAGTCATCTGTGTCACATAATCGTCACATAAATAATCATCACATAGTCGTCATATAAGTGCATAAGGCAGGCGACGGATGGGTCGTTTGCCAGGGCATTCACTTACGTGAATGTCCCCCACGACAATAGCCAGAATGAGTGGGCAGTCGGTTTCACCTCTCTGGCTGGCTTCCCATAGGTGCAGGACATCTCCCTCAGAGATGCAACAGAGGGACCAATTTGAGCTTTCTTTCTGGATGTGGCAGACACTGAAGAGCAAGATCTGGCACTCAATATCCATGCAATCATTTGCACACAATCATGGCAATCCGAGGACCACCACATGAGCCAGGAGTTTTCATCAACTGAAAGGGGTTTCACACCATCAATGCACAGCTGGTGAGCAATCACAAAAAGAGATTTATGCAGGTGTGCGCCAGATTCCCACTCAGCTGTCATGATGCATTTATACTGCGCCAGTCCAACTGCTTGTTGGTGAGAAGTGATACCCCCTGCAAACATGACTCATGACACCTGTGAGGAACCCCACCAATGAGACACAAAAGCGCGACAAGTATTGCTGAAGATTTGTGCTCCAGAACTAGCCGTGCCTCTAGCCAAGCTGTTCCAGTACAGCTACAACACTGGCATCTATCCGATAATGTGGAACATTGCCCAGGTATGTCCTGACAACAAAAAGCAGGACAAATCAAATCCAGCCAATTACCACCCCATCAGTCTACTCTCAATCATCAGCAAAGAGATGGAAGGTGTCGTCAATAGTGCTATCAAGCAGCAATTACTCACCAATAACCTGCTCACCGATGCTCAGTTTGGGTTCCGCCAGGACCACTCGGCTCCAGACTTCATTACAGCCTTGGTCCGAACATGGAAAAAAGAGCTGAATTCCAGAGGAGAGGTGAGAGTGACTGCCCTTGACATCAAGGCAGCATTTGACCGAGTGTGGCACCAAGGAGCCCTAGTAAAATTGAAGTCAATGGGAATCAGGGGGATGACTCTCCAATGGCTGCAGTCATACGTAGCACAAAGGAAGATGGTAGTGGTTGTTGGAGGTCAATCATCTCAGCCCCAGGACATTGCTGCAGGAGTTCCTCAGGGCAGTGTCCTAGGCCCAACTAACTTCAGCTGCTTCATCAATGACCTTCCCTCCATCATAAGGTCAGAAATGGGGATGTTCGCTGATGATTGCACAGTGTTCAGTTCCATTCACAACCCCTCAGATAATGAAGCAGTCCGTGCCCGACAAGTGCCAGGCAATGACCATCTCCAACAAGAGACAGTCTAACCACCTCCTCTTGACATTCAAAGGCATTACCATCGCCGAATCCCCCACCATCAACATCCTGGGTGTCACCATTGACCAGAAACTTAACTGGACCAGCCACATAAATACTATGGCTACAAGAGCAGGTCAGAGGCCGAGTATTCTGCTGCAAGTGACTCACCTCCTGACTCCCCAAAGCCTTTCCACCATCTACAAGGCACAAGTCAGGAATGTGATGGAATACTCTCCACTTGCCTGGATGAGTGCAGCTCCAACAATACTCAAGAAGCTCGACACCATCCAGGACAAGGCAGCCCGCTTGATTGGTACCCCATCCAGCACCCGAAACATTCACTCCCTTCACCATTGGCGTACTGTGGCTGCAGTGTGTACCGTCTATAAATAACTGCAGCAACTCGCCAAGGCTTCTTCAACAGCACCTCCCAAACCCGCGACCTCTACCACCTAGAAGGACAAGAGCAGCAGGCATATGGGAACAACACCACCTGCACGTTCCCCTCCAAGTCACACACCAAGTCACACACCATCCCAACTTGGAAATTCATCGCTTTTCCTTCATTGTCGCTGGGTCAAAATCCTGGAACTCCCTTCCTATCAGCACTGTGGGAGAACCTTCACCACACGGACTGCAACAGTTCAAGAAGGCGGCTCACCACCACCTTCTCAAGGGCAATTAGGGATGGACAATATATGCTGGCCTTGCCAACGACGCTCACATCCCATGAACAAAAAAAAAAGTCGGGGGGTGGAGTGGCTGTACTAATTACAGACAACATAATGGCAATTGAAAAAACGGACATAAGTAACATTTAGAAACAGAATCCATATGAATTGAGACAGAAGATAAGAAGGGGTCAGTCATGTTAATAGGTATATTCGACAGATCACCTAATAATGGAAGGTTTGTGGAGAAAGAAATATGTTGGCAAATCTATGAAATGAGTAAAAAACATTGAATAAAATCATGGGAGATTTTAACTACCCCCAAATGAACTGGCAAGAAGAGGTAGGGAAAGGGGAAAGGGGAAAGGGGCATGGAATTTTTACAGTGTGCACAGGACTCCTTTCTTACCGAGTACTTGAGAAGTCCAACAAGAGAGGAATCACTGCTGAATCCAGTAATGGGAAATGAACCGGAGAAATAAGCGCAAGGAAACATCAAGGCAATAGCAATCATAACATAATAATGACTAAAATAACGATTGAGAAAGACATAGGTAAGACAAATACCAAAGTAATAGATTGGAAAGTTTAATTTTGAGTGGATGAGAATGGAACTAGGGAAGGTAAACTGGAAAAAAAAAATTGACAGACAAAGAAATAGAACAGCAGTGGGAAATATTTAAAATGATGATTAATAGAGTTCAGGAGAAATATATTCTTCTAAAAAACATGAATGAACTAATTAATAAAGAAACATCATGGATGTATAAAAAGGTAAGAGTAACATTGAAACTAAAGAAAAAGGCATATTCTAAGTATACTATATATAATAAAGGAATCAGAATCATAGAACATTTACAGCATAAAAGGAGGCCATTCGGCCCATCGTGTCTGCGCTAGCTGAAAATGAGCCACCCAGCCGAATCCCACTTTCCAGCACTTGGTCCGTAGCCTTGTAGGTTATGGCACTCAGGTGCATATCCAGGTACTTTTTAAATGAGATGAGGGTTTCTGCCTCTACCATCCTTTCAGGCAGTGAGTTCCAGACCCCCACCACCCTCTAGGTGAAAATTTTTTTCTTCAGCTCCCCTCTGATCCTTCTACCAATCACTTTAAATCTATGCCCCCTGGTTATTGACCTCTCTGCTGAGGGAAATAGGTCCTTCCTCTCCACGCTATCTAGGCTTCTCATAATTTTGTACTCCTTAATTAAATCACAAAAGTACCTCGGACCACGAAAGGATGACAAAAGGGAACATGAAGAGGTTAGGAAAGATGTCAAAAAACAATTAGGAAAGCAAAGAGGAACGACAAAATTAAATTATTAAGGAATATAAAATGAAATAGTAAGGTATTCTACACACATAAATAACAGAAGAAAAATCAGGATAGGGATAAGGCCACTAAGCCATGCATAAGATAACCTCAGCAAAATGATAAATTTTGACAGCAAAATGGTAAAAATACTGAATGGTTGCTTTGCCTCAATATTTACCAGGGAGACTCATAGGGCTCGATATTTGGAGGGAGGCGGGTTGGCAGCGGGAGGTCGACTGGGCGCGTGGGTTACGCGCCCAGTGAATTCGGGATGCTCCGCACGCGATCGCAGCCGAATTGAAGGCACTTACCTTAGCTTTCGGGTTTCGCGCTGGAAAGCTGCACAGCGGGTGGACTGCGCACCCGCATCATAGGCTGTCAGCTGGAGGAGCCCTATTTAAAGGAGCAGTCCTCCACTGACTGATGCTGCAGAAAGGAGACAAAATTACAGCATGGAGCCTGCCTTTGCCACCACAAAGGCCTGGCTCGAGGTGGCAGAGGAGGTCACCAACACCACCAACATATCACGCATCTGCATACAGTGCAGGAGGCGCTTCAATGTCCTAACCAGGTCAGCTGAAGTGAGTACACTTACTCATTCCCCTACACTCCGTCTGCCACATCAGCGTCCCCACCCCACATCTCCTCTGCACTGCCAACACTACTCTATCACATCACTCCTCACACCCACTCAAAGGTCATCCTCATCATACCTGCACTTACTCACCTCCCCAGTACTCATCCCACCACTACCACTCAACCCAATCCTCATACAATCTCATGGCTCCATCTCATACTCACCCTCTCATGCATCTCTTTCACGGCCAGCCTCTCACAACCTGCCACTACCTGTGCTGCAGCCACAGGGCATGCATCACATATGTGCAGTAGGCAGCGTAAGGCAAACGTGTCGTGAGCATGAAGGGGATGCACAAGGGTGTTTGAGGGTTTGTCATGGTTTTTACTTATATTTAATTTCTGATCAACTCACATCACATATTACATTGGCACCACTACTGTCACATCTTTGCGAATCCTGTCTGGTTTGTGCAATAATGCCCTTTCCTGAGGATCACAATGAAGACCCACACCTGATGCCACCCATTGTGTCACTGCAGAGTAGGTGTAGGTGTATTTGCAGGGTTCTTTTGTGCAGACGACTGAGAGACGTCGATGATGTCCCCGGTGGCACCCTGGAAGGATGCGGAGGAGAAGTTGTTGAAGGCAGTGGTGACTTTGACAGCGACAGGTAAGAAGATGGTGCTCGGGCCACAGGGTCTACAGACCGAGGCTCAGCTTCCTGGACCTCTCTGAGCCTCCGTGTGCACTGCTGCTCATAGAGGTCCAGGAAGCTGAGCATCGGTCTGTAGACCCTGTGGCGAGGGTAGTGCCTTCTGCGACGCATCTCTCTCTGCGGTTGCCCTCCCTCCTGACGTGCAGGTAGATGTGTCACAGCACTGTGTTGTGGGGCTCCATGTGTCAGAGGTGGATGGCGTGGCCGGCGAGGCTGGTGATGCTGTTCGCCCTCTGAGGAGGTCATGACTGCAGCTATGGCGGCCCCCATCCGGAAGATGTAAGTTTGAGGGGGTCAGCAAGGTAGGTAAATATGTCTGCACACCGGGGTTGATGTTCCAAGTTGGTGAATTTTATTGTTAGAAGGAGGGTGGTGGAGGCCAAACTTTGTCCAAAGTGGCAGAGTGGCCTCCTGCAATGAGTGAGGGTCTCCCCCCCAACACCTGTCAAATGGACCTTTGCAGCTGCCACAGGGTGGTGGCTGCAACACGTCCATTTGAACTGGGAGTGTTTCCCCCAGTAGAGGAAACACACTCAGTTGAGATGAAAATCCCACCCCTCCTAAAATATCCTACAAATCAGGTCTGCTAATAAACCTGAACTATGTAATTAATTGCCTTAAGTGGGATCCCGCACGCACGTGCATCTAAGCGCGTCACTGGGGAACCCGGAAGTGGGTGGGTTGGAGCCCCCCCACCATGAACCCGCCGGCTCAGACATCCAAAAATCGAGCCCATAAGGTGGGCATGACATTAGAAAATGAGATTAAAAAAGATATAAAGAAATTTAAGATAGAAAGGGGGGGAGATCATTTATTAACTAATCAAACTTAGAGAGGATAAGACACCTGGTCCGGATTGATTGCATCCGGCATATTAAAAGAAGTTAGGGAGGAGATTGCAGTGGCACTATTACATATATATATATAAAAATTAGAAAAGGGAGTAGTGCCATAGGACTGGCAGACAGCTAATGTTATTCGTATATTTTAAAAGGGAGATCGAACAAGTCCAGGGAGCTAAAGACCAATTAGCTTAATGTCAGTGGTAGGAAAGATAATGGAATCTTTACTCAAAGATCTAATAGAAAAACATCTAGGAAATGAAAATATAATTAAGAATAGTCAGCATGGATTTCAGAAGGGAAGAGTCATACTTGACCAACCTTATTGAATTCTTTGAAGAGGTAACAGAAAGGGTAGATAAGGGTAATGCAGTAGATGTAATATGTTTGGATTTTCTAAAGGCCTTCGATACGGCACCGCATTGTAGATTCATGACTAAGGTCATGTGGAGCATGTAGAGTCGGGGACAGTTAGCAGAATGGATAGCAAGCTGGCTACAAAACAGAAAACAGAGAGTAGGGGTTAAGTGTAGCTACTCAGACTGGCAAAAGCTGGGAAGTGGTGATCCACAGGGATCAGTGCTGAGACCACTGTTGTTCACAATTTACATTAATGATTTGGATTCGGGAATTGGAAGTACAATTTCAAAATTTGCGGACAACAAATTGGGGGGTGTAGTTAATACAAAAGAATGCGTCAAAATGCAAGAAGACATTTATAAATGTGCACAATGGGCATGTAATTGGCAAATAAATTGCAATATAGATAAGTGTGAGGTGATACATTTTGGTAGGAAGAATAAGGAGGCCACATATTGCTTGGATAATAAAAGTCTAAATGGGGTAGAGGAGCAAAGGGATCTTGTGCTACTGATACACAAATCACTAAAAGTAGCGACGCAGGTTAATGAGGCCATAAAAAAGGCAAATCAAGCACTGGGGTTCATTTCTAGAGGGATAGAATTGAAAAGCAGGGAAGTTATGTTAAACTTGTATAGAGCCTTGATTAGAACACACTTGGAGTACTGTGAACAGTTCTGGTCTCCATATTATAAAAAGGATATAGAGGCATTGAAGAAGGTGCGAAAAAGATTCACAAGGATGATACCAGAACGGAAAGGATATCCTTATCAGGAAAGACTGAACAGGATGGGGCTCTTTTCTCTAGAAAAGAGAAGGCTGAGGGGTGACCTGATAAAGGTCTTTAAGATAATAAAAGATTTAATAGGGTAGACGTAGAGAAAATGTTTCCACTTGTGGAGAGTCCAAAACTAGAGGTCATAAACATAAGATAGTCACCAATAATTCCAATAGGGAATCCAGGAGAAACTTTTTTTTACCCAAAGAGTGGTAAGAATGTGGAATGAGCTACCACAAGGAATTGTTGAGGGAAATAGCATAGATGCATTCAAGGGGATGCTAGATTAGCACATGTGGGAGAAAGGAATAGGAAGACATGCTGATAGGATTAGATGAAGTGGGGAGGGAGGAGTCTAGTGTTGAGCATAAACACCGGCATAAACCAGTTTGGCCGAAAGGCCTATTTCGGACTGTTGTAGACTCGATGTAAATTGATGTAACTAGAGCCATATGACCACCTGATGCATCACTGAGCAAGCCATCAGCATGTTGACGAGACGCTTCAGCTGCCTGGATAGGTCTGGAGGCGCCCTTCAGTACTCGCCAGTGAGGGTCTCCAGAATAATTGGGATGTGCTGGATCCTGCACAACATAACGAGGCAGAGAGGTTTAGAGATTGAGGAGGATGAAGGCACTCGTCAATCATCCTCTGATGGTGACAACATTGAAGAAGAGGTAGAAGAGGAGGAGGAGGAGGAGGAATATGAAGATGGGGCACCCATCGCCAGACCAGCCACGCACATTGCTGTCCAGATGCCAGGGATGCCCTCATCTCTCACAGGTTCTTTTAGTAACAGTGGCAAAAAAGAGTCATTGAGACACTCAGCCCAGCTGGCACAACCACAACCACCACCACTACCACCAACACCACCCCACCCCCCCCCCAACTTTGCACAAAACAGTTCTGCAACCATGCATACACCCATTGCATATCCGCCCAATGGGTACCATCATGTATTAGTATTCAACATGAAACAAATGAAAGGGCCACTTCACCCTCGGGACGCAATAATGGCCAAGACGTGTGGTCTAGTGGTGCTAATCAATAAATTTTAAGTGCCAATATTAAGACAAGGAAACTTCATTACATAACATTTTTTTAAACACCCTTGTGCATACTCTTGGTGAACTACGATTACTTGAATTTACGCTTCCGAGCGCTTCTATGTGGTGCATCCCCTGTGGCTTCAGCAGAGTTGCGGCGAGCTGCTCAGATCCCTGCCCTGACTGCTAAGATGCTATTAGCCTATGACCTCTGGGTTTTGGAGCCCGTGAGGGCCCCGCCAAAGCCTGCTCCACCTGCACCCGCGCAGGGGCAGACTTGGTCAGCCAGAGAGGAGGCAGCATTTTGGGTACTGGTTGAGGGGAGGGCAGCGGGTGAGATGTGGGAGCGCTTTGAATAGAACTCCCTCTTCCGTGTTCCCTTTCGTCATCATCCCTCACCTGGGCCAGTGCCACATCACTCCCACCACTCTGCTGGCCAGTAGGCTGGTGAGCATTGTAAGGCTATGGATAAGGTATGTGTCATTCTGTTGAAGGCAGCAGACATGCTGGCTTCTACATGGCCATGGTCTGCATAGACTCATTTGAGGTCCATGCTTGAAGCTGCATGGAGGCAGCCACTCTCCGTGGCAAACATTCTCACATTTACCTGTGACATCAATCCACTCATGTTGGAGTTGGACTCCTCCACCCTCTCCATTATTGTGGAGAGTGCGAGTGGCATATTTGCCAAAACCTTGCAAATTTGCAACTGTATCTCATTCATTCTCATTCTCAACGATGGCCCCCGGGGTTCAGCACCTTTGTCCAGCTGAACAGCGCTTGGAGAGGAGTGCACCCCACTAACAAGGACTCTCCACAACTGCCCCTGCCACCAGTGTCTGATCGTGTTCACTTGTGAGTTGTGAATCATCAGGTGACAACCCAACTAACTGGTTAACAGGACCCACCAAAGTGCTAGTATTTGTGCTGGTGCATGGCTGTATGCCCTGTGATAGTGCACCCTCAGAAGGAATGAGCTCCTCTGAGGAATCGTTGTCATGAATCTCTGATGATTGTTGTTGTACGCGTGAAGGCCCTGGAAGACAAAAGAAAACGATATGAATTACTCATATCAAAGTAACAATCTTGGCAATCACCATACTCAGTCTTCTCATAGTGCAGTCAGTCATTGATGAAACAAAGTCATCATGTGTGTGAGAAGCATGTTTAAATTCTGTCACCAGGCATCTGCGCGTTCCCAGTCTCTCCATATCCAATTGAGAGGAATGCAGATGTGTCATTAATCTCCATGGCCTCCTCCTCTGCATCTGTCAGCTGGAGTATTTGTGGTGGTCCATCTCCAGTTCTGCTCCTTTCCCTTGTGTTTTGCACTCTTTTATCCGACAAGGGACGAAAGAACAGACCTGTGTGCCTGAAGGTGATGTATTCACCCGATGGATGATATGAGTCAAATGTCATTCATCACCTGACTGCTCTTACTTCCAGAAAGGTTTAGGGAGAGAACTCCAGAGGTTAGGACCTAAGCAGCTGAAGGCACGGCCGCCAATGGTGGAGCGATGAAAATCGGGGATGTGCAGGAGGCCAGAATTGGAGGAGCGCAGAGATCTCGGAGGGTTGTAAGGCTGGAGGAGGTTACAGAGATAGGGAGGGGCGAGGCCATGGATGGATTTGAAAACAAGGATCAGAATTTTAAAATCAAGTCATTGCTGGACCATGGGTCAATATAGGTCAGCGAGCACAGGGGTGATGGATGAACGGGACTTGGATGCCACTCAAACAAATTAATCAGAACAACCTGCTATCTGATCATCACTGTGACTTTGGAACAAATAGTTGACTTATGATTGAATCTGGAGCTGGTACTTTAAGGACATGTCACAAAAAAGCTGTGATAATAGGATCATTCCTCCAACCCAGTCAGCACATAGAAATATAATTAACAGCTGCCAGAATATGGTTGTGTTATGAAATTACATTTTCCGAAAAGCCAGAATAAAAAATAAAAAAATAAATAAGACAATTATCTTGTAATAAATTACAAATATACACATGACTTATACCTCCCTGATGTGAATTGATAGCTGCATTTATTAATTTAATGACACCTCTTTTGATTGATGTCCTCCAGGTCTTTAATGCAGATGAGAAAGAGCATGGGATCAGCAAACTTCCCCGAGGGACCCCTGCACAATATTTCCGTCCTCCAAAGAAACTGTGTGTGTTTAGTTCCGTAGATCGCAGATATGCAAATTAGACCAGCTTCTATATGAGGCCAAGATGCTGTTACTTTGTTGAAAGCTTCAAAAGTTGGCACTAGTCCAAATTACTCTATCAAAAACTCTAGAAATGCCAAAGGCTAGCGTTTTAACTTCATGCTGGAAATTGAATTACTCTATGTCTGGATCGTGACGCTTTGAGAATCATAAGACACTAATTTGTAGCAGGTAGCAAATCGTTCTGATTAAGTTGTTGGTGTGGCATGCAAGTCTTTCAAGCCAGCAAAATCAGCTGATTTGCTATTTCTACAGAAAAATGCACTCCTGCCATTAACACAAACATCAATTCCACCCTGTCAAATATTGTGGGGCACATTTTACTGGCCACCCACTGTCCTGGCACTGGTCAGGACCGGTGCACCTGAAGACAGCTGCTCCTGCCCAGGAACATTGGCATTTCCTATCATTTAATATGGCCCAGGGGCACCTCTGGCATTGGCCAAACACTTGGCAAAGCCTAAAGCCTAAAAAACAGGAGTAAATGTAAGCATTGAGCCTTCAAGTTTGGAGCATTCCATCAGCAGCAAGGAGGCCCCAGTTGACTCAATTCTTCTGGGGATAAGGGACCATTTGTCAAAAAGCAAACAAAAACTCATCTGCTTGTCTTCAGTCTGCCCTGGAGACCTTACCAGCTCTTTGGACAGCAGAGGTCCCGGAACAGGCCATAGTGCCAGATTTTAATGGGGATCCCTGCCACAGAAATCTCGGGGATTACATGAAGTGGGGATGGAGACCCAGTGAAACAGGTCTTTGCCCCTTTTCCTGACCTTTACACCCAGTAAAATAAGTGTTTCCAAGGGGTCAAGGTCAGGAAAATTGGTTCCTACTTTTCAGAAGTAGCATTTACAAAGCATCTTTCATGACCTCAGAGCATCATAAAGCAGCTTACAGTCAGTGAAGTACTTTTGAAATGTAGTCACTGTTGTAATGTAGGAAATGCAGCAGCCACTTAGCACACAGCAAGGTCCCATAAACAGCAATGAGATTAATGATCAGACAATCTGCTTTTTAGTGATGTTAGTTGAGGGATAAATATTGACCAGGAGCCTGGGAGAACTCGCCTGCTCTTCTTCGAATAGTGCTATGGGATCTTTTATGTCCACCTGAAAGGTCATACAGGGCCTCAGGTTTTATGTCTCATCCGAAAGACATTGTAGCACTTCCTCAGTACTACAGTAAAGTGCTAGCCTAGATTAGGTGCTCCAGTCTCTGAAGTGGGGCTTAATCCACAACCTTCTGATTCAGAGACTGCTACCACTGAGCCAAGGCTGACATTGTAAGTTGTGATGTAAGAGACAGAGGAGCAGATTGTTCCTCACATTGAGCTTTCAGTACCTGAACTTCTACTATTGAGGCTAATTACTTTTGTGGGATTAAGCTTTTGAAAGAGACGTTTAACTTTCTTGTGCTAATTAGATTTGCTTGATTGGATTGCTGCAAATCAACGTAACTTTTGATAACTGGCCCTAGATTTCAGATGACAATTCTTCAAATACAGGGGTATGTTTTCCTCTATTACATTCACCTTATACCCACTTAATCTTTTTTACTGACATTAGCAAACAAGATAGTGCGTCCTGAAGGAAGAATTGTTTTGTTTGCTTTGTGTACTAACAATATAAATACATTAAAAAAAAACTGGCCTGGATTTACCTCCAAAATCGAATGGAAGCAGACAGTGAAGCCTACCACCACATTCCTGCCCAAATCATAATTTCCCTCTTCTTTACCCCCGCCGGGAGGAACATTGGCTGCCCCTTGTCCGCCCACCACATGTCAATTACAGTGGGAGGCAAGGTCAAACAAACCACCCTATTTCCTAGTCTTTTGTCACTAGTTCCTCTGCTCACAGAGTCCACCAGGAAAGAGGTAGAAATTACCTTGGAGAAGCGTGAAAAGGCCCCCGCTGATGCCCCTTTTGGAAGGACAGGGTCCTGTAGTGGGCACCACTCCCTCCAATTAGGCCTCAAACCCGTAACTTTTTAGGCTGATGTCTAAAAGCTGCAGGTCCCTCCTTGATCTTTGAGGCTTACTGCCAGAATTTTCCTTCATACCAGTAGCAGATTTCCTTTTATTGGGGGTGGGGGGGGATTCCAATTGTACTTCACACTGCATGATGACTAATGAACACCAATTCAGGGAAAATGGTTTGGAGTTACAGTGGGATGGGGGTGGCAGGCAAAAGTTCTACATCAACCCTAATCTAGCAAGAAGAGGAGAATCCAGACCAATACATCTACTATGCTGCTACACATAGTGACTAAAGCAATTCATTGCCCCACCTCAATGCTGATGTTCAACAGCTCTGCCTTCCACAATAGTGATCTGACATTTATCGCCACTCTTAAACAAGAGGCCAGTACTGGATTTGGGCTAATACAAGAAACAGATTTGATTCTTCTCCACCAATACTTGCAGACTATCTGACGTTGATGACAGAATATATTCATGTTTGGACTTGGAGATAAAGGGATGGGATTATTTTGTATGTTAAGTGTATTGTGAAATTGTGAACACACTTCTAAAAGATCTACTTATGATTTTGCTCCTCCGAGTGAACAAAGCTTCTTCCAAGTTTCTTTTATTTTTGACTCTATTTAATTACCTGACCTTTGCCATCCACCAAAACATTTAGACTTATGTGACACATTTATATTGATTTTTTTCATTGCTAAACTTTAATAGTTTATTCATTTTAATAAACATTTCTCCTGTATGAAGTAATATTGATATTTTCATTTTTAACAATTTATTGGAAAGGGGATTGTCTAGAAAGTGATGTTGAAGATATAGAATGATGATATATTCAATTAGTAATGACATTGTGCTTTGAATTACCATAAATTTTTGAAGGTTAAATTATTGAAAGAGCCATAACTATTTAGCAATCAATGAACTTTTTTCAGTTATCATGATTTTAAATCTATCATTTATCCTTTAGTTTCTTGTTGAGTTCACATTCTTCCATAATTTATACCATAACTTGAAGTTAATTTCTATTTTTCAGCACACAATGACAGAAGTTTATTAAGCCGTGAATCCAAGAAATCTGGCTGTCGTTAAAAAGAATGAAATATTAACTTTAAATCATGAGTGGACTCAAAGAAGTTTTTATGATTCAGTGCCAAATTTCCAGTGAAAAACGTAAGTTATAAAATAATTCAAATAAGCTTTGCTTAGAGTTTCTGAAATTATTTTTGTTTACCAATGATTTGAAATAATACAAAACTGAAATTATAGTAGATAGTAAGAAGTGATTATCAGCTCTTTTGGTCGCAATGGTACAAATACTGCTTGCAATGACAAACTTACATTTTCTGCACAAAACAGATTTTAATGAACGAATCCTCTCTTGCAATTTCAAAACTGACATCCAGAAAGAATAGAATCATAGAAGTTTACAACATGGAAACAGGCCCTTCGGCCCAACATGTCCATGTTGCCCAGTTTATACCACTAAGCTAGTCCCAATTGCCTGCACTTGGCCCATATCCCTCTATACCCATCTTACCCATGTAACTGTCCAAATGCTTTTTAAAAGACAAAATTGTACCCGCCTCTACTACTGCCTCTGGCAGCTCGTTCCAGACACTCACCACCCTTTGAGTGAAAAAATTGCCCCTCTGGACCCTTTTGTATCTCTCCCCTCTCATCTTAAATCCATGCCCCCTCGTTATAGACTCCCCTACCTTTGGGAAAAGATTTTGACTATCTACCTTATCTATGCCCCTCATTATTTTATAGACTTCTATAAGATCACCCCGATACCTCCTACTCTCCAGGGAAAAAAGTCTCAGTCTATCCAACCTCTCCCTATAAGTCAAACCATCAAGTCCCGGTAGCATCCTAGTAAATCTTTTCTGCACTCTTTCTAGTTTAATAATATCCTTTCTATAATAGAGTGACCAGAACTGTACACAGTATTCCAAGTGTGGCCTTACTAATGTCTTGTACAACTTCAACAAGACATCCCAACTCCTGTATTCAATGTTCTGACCAATGAAACCAAGCATGCTGAATGCCTTCTTCACCACCCTATCCACCTGTGACTCCACTTTCAAGGAGCTATGAACCTGTACTCCTAGATCTCTTTGTTCTATAACTCTCCCCAACGCCCTACCATTAACGGAGTAGGTCCTGGTGAAGTATAAGAGAGCCACTTACCTTTCAAAGCTGTAGGCCTGGACAGAAAACAGCTGATCTACTTTCCTGTGCTCAAAAGTCCTAGTTAGGATGAAGAGAATTCCCTTGAAAGCTGGATTGCTGCCAATTGCAGTTGAACGAAAGACAAGAGTGACTGCTATCTCATTGGAACATGGTATGTCTTTGAATTAAAATCTTCAGGGTCATTTCTGCTGAATTGCTAAGTCAGCACTGACTTCAACAGATCTACTATGAAATGGTGAGTTATAACTAAATGACAGAAAGTCTGTGAGTGGAAGAAAATTTAGACTTTAGAAAATTTAAACATATATATCAGTAGGTGAATAGTCATTGCAACTATGAGGTATCTTGTCAAGCTTCTGAGTACTGTGGTCTGCCTAAAGATTATCACCGTCCACTAAGTTCTGCTGCCATGTATTGAGAGGAAACAGTTTTGCAGTGCAGTAAATATTTAAACTTATATCAACTAGGGTGATTTCAACCCACCCACCTGGCAGAAGCCACTCAGATGGGCAGTTAAAATCGCTCAGGTTATTTACCCGCCCTAGAGCCGCCGGAAGCTGACCGTTCCTGGTTTTAACCTACTAAGCAGGCCGCAAGGACACCCATCCAAAATTGACAGGGTCCTCTTTTACACATGCATTTTGGGTCCCAATGGTGTCATTAGGACCGATTGCAAATTTAACTCAATGGCTTGAGTGCGAAGCTGCAATTGCTTTCCTGCCAGGTGAAGACAGCGGGGAAGGGGATTGGAGCCAGAAGAGAACCAACCTTTTTTTTTTACTTTCCTTGTGGGGCCAGGAGGAGCAGGGGTGTTTCTCTTGGCTTTACAAGGAAAGTTTAAGCCACCCCTGCCGCGACACCCGCCCCTTCGTGATCACAAGACCATCGCTAGAGGCCCCCGGCAGCCAATCCCACCACCTACCTGGTTCGACAGGCAGCCTCCAGGCCATGTGATTTTCTGCAGTTTTCTGCTGATTTGCTGCTTGGAATGGGTGGGAAGTCCACTGGTGGGATTGAAACGAAGCCCAGGAGTTAAAATAGCGCAGGTCTCATTTTTGGAGAAGTGGGTGAGTTTCTAACTCAAGTCACTACCCACCCACCAAAAATTCATCCGGAGTTAAAATCTGGACCAGCATATCTACTGGATATTTGGCAGTGATTTACAAGGCACCATTATTTTTGTTTCTTTCCTCATTTATTCCCTGCATTGCTTGAAAATACTATGGTAATTTACACTTTTGGCATGGACAGAGAACTCACGGTTACTGATCTACCCGATTTTCCTCTCCATTCACTTAATTGATGCACATTTTCCACCTCTACTGATAGTGAAAATCAGCCTCATTGACTCTTGTTGGCTAATGTTTCATGGGCACTGGTAGCCCTCTAATATCTTGACAAAGTGACCATATTTCTTGTAGGTGCCTGGGCATCAAGTCTTGGGTTTTTGACTTATGCATTCACCAGCCTGTGATTGTCTCCCATGCATTATAATGGGTAGGAAATCATGCCTGGCAAGTGCATAGCGAAACATCCCTCACTTGAGTGTCAGCAGGTTGTTCAGATGCGGGGGAGGATTACAGCTGACGTCCACACATGTTAACTTTCCAGCAGGAGTCATTAAACAAGGACTAGTAGTGGGAACCCTGGATTACTGAGGCAAAATGGATTTTTGCTTCTGTTAAATTTTGTTTTAAACTTCTTTTGTGCAATGCCAGAACCAGCGTGTAAGCAGTAAATACCTTAGATCAGACAAGGTATCTAACAGTAGAAAGCTTTTAACTTAGAATAGGTAAGATTTCTTGAAAAGGACTCCTCAAGGCATGAGATTGTTTTGGCTCATACAATTATGGTCTGAAATGTTAATTGGTTAATCAATCCTAGGGGCCATTGGCGTAGAAATTCGATGGTGCCGTGTCTATTTATCAGGCAGTAAATGGGTGTCTATGTCTCCAATATGGCGGGTATAAAGTGCCTCTCATTACAAACTGGTAGTGTGCCACTCACTATATTGGTATAGGCAAAAAATAGGTGTTGAGGGCCTATGCCTGACACATGTGTTAGGCCCTTTGCATATGCAGATAAGGGGCCCAACACCTCTTTGAGGACCCCTCCGCAATATTGGTTTGTCCTGAGGCAGCCAGAGCTGGCTGCATTCAGAAAAAACAGGGGCTGCTGCAGGCCACCACCAAATAGGTCAGTTTGTTCAAAATACTTACCTGAGGAGTGCTCCTCCCAATC
The DNA here is from genome assembly GCF_035084215.1 of Heptranchias perlo. NCBI lineage: Eukaryota > Metazoa > Chordata > Chondrichthyes > Hexanchiformes > Hexanchidae > Heptranchias > Heptranchias perlo. The sequence goes on from NC_090327.1 coordinate 89,623,064, forward strand.
CCACGTTGAAACTGCAGGCCACTGCTGGCCATTGCACGCCCCCCTCCAACTCAAAACTTGACCCCGACCCCCATTAATTGTGACTTCGACCACCCTGATCGCCGCTGTCACTGCGCCCCCCCCCCCCCCAATCTTTGCCACCATTGCTCTACCCCCGATTACTACCATGATCCCCCCACCCCCAAATCCCGGCCACTGCAAAGAATCACAGCTAGGCAGGGAGCTTACTTATCAAAAGTGGGAAAACGGGTACAAAAACCACCATAGAAAAGCTCTTAAGGCATATGAAACAGTAATGAACAAGAATGAGCAGTAAAATATATCAATAAATGAAAGGCAAAGGGAACCAATGAACTTGCTGAAAATATTTTTAAAAGCTTGTTTTGGTCACAACCCTGTTTTCTCGCTAAATTGACTTAATATTGGAGATCAATTCTGTAAAATAATGAAAACATAAAAAAAATATAAAATTCACAAAGAATTATCACACTTCCCAGTACTGTTGTTTGGTGTGTATTTGAAATCCCTTTAACAATGGCTCCTGTTTCACTGCTGTTAATTAGCTGCATTTGTGACAAGACCACTGCACTTCTGGCAATATTACAATGGCGGAGCGGGAGCAGCTCCGAGGAAATTTACTGGCAAAGTTCCCAGTTGGAGGCCTCTCCCTTTCTGAGAAGCCTGTGACTTGAATTGATGGGTCTTCCCAGAGATATCACTCTTTCAGCTGAACGAAGAGGCTGAACCAAGGAACAAAGAACTCGCAGAATGCTTCAGTGTGGCTCTGGCAGAAACCTCGGCACTGCACCTTTGGAATGGATTTAAGGCTCATATATCCAGTAAACACATTTTGGACTGGTGGAGGCAGGGGTTACATAACTTACCAGGATTGGTGTTCTGTTATCTTTGACAGCAAAATTGGCCAATCGCAGAGCATTCAAAGTCTCGCTGTTGGGCCCATCCCTGCCCCTTCAATGATGAAAAACACGCAGAGTGACATCTATGAAGGTAACTATGAAAAACATCAAAACAAGGTAAAACATGAACTTTTGAACTAACTTTCACAGGAAAATGATATAACTAATTATATTCAAGGGGTTGTTTATTCATGTAATCACAGCATCCTATAAGTAACTGTGGTGTATCGGGAACCAAATGTATTGTTTTTTATTTAACAATCTGCAGTGGTTTAAGGAACACACGATTTATTTTCCAGAATGGATCACTATCCCAGGGTACATATCTCACAAACTACTTTCAAAACTCCTTTCAACGGCCATGTGTACCTATCCCACACCCATTTGAAACCGCATAATATCTGAATCACGGTCAGAAACTCCATGGGAGATCTGCCAGTAAACTAATCAATGAAGTCTTAAGAATGCTTATTTTTTAATTGCTTTGGCTATTCATATTATCCATTTGCAATGCTCCCTGCTAGAGACAAAAGAGAAAAGAGCTTGCACAGTGTCTTATCATGTCCTCAGGACAACCCAGAATTTATCTTTGAAATGAATTTACTGTTGTTATGTGGGTAAACAAGGTCAATTTGTACACACTAAGGCCCCGACATGCAGGGGAGTGCGGGGAAAACCTGGCAAGGCTGGGGAAGCTGGGGGTCTGGCCGCGATCAGGGTGAGGTGAGTGGGGGGTAGCCCGGTGCAAGAGAGGCCCAAGATTTCCTTGTGAGGTTCAGAGGAGCACTCCTGTCCTCACTGGCCCACAAGGAAAGCTGAAAAATAATTTAAAACTTACCTTCTGGCCCAGGATCTGGCTCCCGGCAGGTTTTGCATGAGGGGGAAGCCGACACTGCCCTCCTTTCCCCCTCCCGACCCCACATCCCGAGCTCAGGCTTCAGCTTAAAATTGCCAATCGGGTCCTAATTACATTATCAGACCAGATCTGCATTTTTAAGTAGGACATCATATCCTTCCTGCTGGTGTCTTGTTCGCCTGCTCAGAAGAGCAGGTTAATATAGGGACATGATGGGAAGGAAGCAGGATTAGAGGGGGTAAGTGACTCTCGTTATTTTAACTGACACCCCCCCCCCACCCACCCGCACCCAGTTTCCATTAGGTGGAGGCAGTTAAAATTGGGGCCTAAGAGTCCACAGACAGCAAATGAGGTAAATGATTAGTTAATTTGTTATTTTGTGGTTTTGGCTGAGGGAGGAATGTTGGTCAGGATACTGAGAGAGCTCCCTGCTCTTCGAATAGTGCCATGGCATCATTTATGTTACGTTGAACAGGCAGACAAGGCCACAATTTCATATTTTATCTGGAAGACAGCAACTTTGGTAATACAGACTTCCGCAGTAGTGTACTGGAGTGCTAAATATTACATAATCTATATTATGGGACATGGATAAATTATAAAATTTACAGGTGGATTTGGTACCAAAATCAGTTAAAATGAAACACAAGAGTTACAAACACTTTGCTCAAAATGTTATTCTGGTTAACTTTTACAATCAATAATTTTGAATTATTTATTTTTAGTATCAATAAAATAAAATTAATTCAGAAAAAAAAAGATTTTTGGAGCTGAAATTCGAATAATGAGAATAGAAAATATGATATAACCTTTTAGATTGGGATGATGAATTCTCACTGTTAACCAGGAATCTGATAGGTGCAAATCTTTAAAAATATATTCAAAATATATTAGAGCCAGACCTTTCAGGAGTGAGATTAGAAAACATTTCTACACACAAAGGGTGATAGAAGTTTGGAACTCTCTTCCGCAAGCGGCAATTGATACTAGCTCAATTGCTAAATTTAAATCTGAGATAGATAGCTTTTTGGCAACCAAAGGTATTAAGGGATATGGGCCAAAGGCAGGTATATGGAGTTAGATCACAGATCAGCCATGATCTTATCAAATGGCGGAGCAGGCACGAGGGGCTGAATGGCCTACTCCTGTTCCTATGTTCCTAAAGCTACAATGAAGCCCATGGTAAATATACCCCTTGACATTCACATCTTATCTGGGGTTTTTTTAAAACAATTTTTAAAAAAAATTTCCTCAATCCAATTTCCAGCGAATATGACATTCTGTTTAGCATTAGTAGAACCTCTCAGGAATATCTCTAGATTAGATTTACTAACTGATTGAATAAAGCTCACTTTAGAATTACTTTAGGGATCTAAATTTCCCTAATGGAAATGAATAAGTTAAAACTGCTCACACAACATCGTGTAGTTCCACTGAATGTAACCTTTTCAGCTCTTAATATGGATATCAGGTATATAACCTGAAGTGTCATAAGATAAAGCTTACTGCAGCTTCTCAAAGACAAAAAACACCAGCATCACTGATAGTTCAGCATGTTTATCCAGTGAACGGCTGAGCCATTTAGACCACCTGTGACTATTGCGGCCTGGATGAGTCTGTGTTCCATGTTTATATGGTGTGGGAGAAGTTGCAGCCCCTGTTCCGTTGTTTGAAGGAGCTGCTCAATTTCTGGCTGCACTTCAGTCCCAAGCTCCTGATCTTTGACCACCCAGTGCAGAGGGGGGCACGCAAGTTGGAGCACCTCCTCGTGATCTGCACCTGGGCCTGGCCAAGGTGGCCATCCGCATGGTCTTGTCCATGCCTGGGCATCCCTGGAGAAGGAGCACACATTGTCTGCCGGTACGCTTGAGGCTTTCCGCACCGGTGGGCACCACAGAGACCTGAGTGCATGGTGGATGCTAGGTCTCATATTATTATTTAATTTGATAAGTTTCCTTTGTTTTCTATTGTACCCCACTAAAAAGGGGCACTTTTGGAAGGTTTTCTGTTTGATGGCACTGGGCCAAATCATTATCTCCTTATTATTTAATAAAAAAAGAGTAGACCACATAAATGCCATGTTCAATTCTTATTCAGTCCTAAGTTAGCTGATGGCAGCAGTGATGGTGCTATAATTTGCTTCTGTACCCTTGGATCAGGGATTAGGGTGGGAAAAGTGACCAGGGTTCCTGTTCCTGACCAGTACCAGCAACCTCTGTTTAAAGTGCATGCGATGTAAATGTTAGATGAGAATAGGATCAGCCGCAGTGTCCGGGGAGGGTGGGGCTTAAAATATCGGAATCGAGCAAAGTGACCGCAACCCAACCCTATTCTTGGCCGTCTAAATTTTAACAAACATAAATCAGACTATCGACGAGGCTCTGCAAAAGGCAGACTTAAATTCAACTGTGAGTGAGGGTGGGGGGGGTCCTAGCTGTGGGATCCATGGCAGCAGATCCGAGGCGGAAGGTGCCAACTGGCTGAGGTAAGTGCTAAGGATCAGCGTCTTTTAGCACTCCTTGTGGGCCAGGAGGAACAGGAGTGCTCCCCACAAGGCCTTATAAGGAAGTCTTCGACCACCCACCCACACCGCCCCCAACCTGGATCACTGCCCAGAGCCTTCTGCTGTTCTCCCATCCCTGATTGCAGCCCCGATCACAGAATCACAATCCCCCCCTCCTAATTGCAGCCCAGAGCTGCTGGTAACTTCTGACTGCCGGGGACTTGCTCGTGCTCCCACTTGCTGTCCAGGTGTCAATTTGGCCGGCTATGACTCGGGGTCTGCAGTAGATTATTTAAATGAGGTTCCGCCGTTAAGATCGGCAGGGCCTCCATGCCCCTGGCCTTGCCAGGTTTTCCCCGTGCTCCCTCGCACCCTCCCCTCCTCCCCGTTAATATTGGGGCCTAACTGTCAAGGCTCACACTTAATATGGTAATTTGGGCAAGATATTGGACGATGATTATATCCCAGCAAGGAGTCAACGCCTTCAGGATATGAAGGAAGGGGAGAAGGTTGATTAGAAGGGAGAGAAGAAAAACTCATATATGCTATTGACATGCTGCTCTGAGGTTTTTGTTTATTCGCTCATGGGAGTTATTGCCCATGCCTAATACCCTTGAAAAGGTGGTGATGAGCCACCTTCTTGAACCACTGGTGAAGGTTCTCCCACAGTGCTGTTAGGTAGGGACGTCCAGGATTTTGACCCAGCGACGATGAAGGAACGGCGATATATTTCCAAGTTGGGATGATGTGTGACTTGGAGGGGAACGTGCAGGTGGTGTTGTTCCCATGTGCCTGCTGCTCTTGTCCTTCAAGGTGGTAGAGGTCGTGGGTTTGGGAAGTGCTGTCGAAGAAGCCTTGGCAAGTTGCTGCAGTGCATCCTGTGGATGGTACACACTGCAGCCACAGTGCCCCGATGGTGAAAGGAGTGAATGTTTAGGGTGGTGGATGGGGTGCCAATCAGTTCTGGATGGTGTCGAGCTTCTTGAGTGTTGTTGGAGCTGCACTCATCCAGGCAAGTGGAGAGTGTTCCATTACACTCCTTGTAAATGGCGGAAAGGCTTCGGGGAGTCAAGAGGTGAGTCACTCACCACAAAATACCCAGCCTCTGACCTGCTCTTGTAGCCACAGTATTTATGTGGCTGGTCCAGTTAAGTTTCTGGTCGATGGTGACCCCCAGGATGTTGATGGTGGGGGATTCGGTGATGGTAATGCCATTGAATGTCAAGGGGACGTGGTTAGACTCTCTCTTGTTGGAGATGGTCATTGTCTGGCACAAATGTTACTTGCCACTTATCAGCCCAAGCCTGGATGTTGTCCAGGTCTTGCTGTATACGGGCAGGAACTGCTTCATTATCTGAGGGGTTGCGAATGGAACTGAACACTGTACAATCATCAGCGAACATCCCCATTTCTGACCTTATGATGGAGGGAAGGTCATTTTTGAAGCAGTTGAAGATGGTTGGGCCTGGGACACTGCCTTGAGGAACTCCTGCAGCAATATCCTGGGGCTGAGGTGATGGCCTCCAACAACCACTACCATCTTCCTTTGTGCTAGGTATGACTCCAGCCACTAGAGAGTTTTCCCCCGATTCCCATTGACTTCAATTTTACTAGGGCTCCTTGGTGCCACACTTGGTCAAATGCTGCCTTGATGTCAAGGGCAGTCACTCTCACCTCACCTCTGGAATTCAGCTTTTTTGTCGATGTTTGGACCAAGGCTGTAATGAGGTCTGGAGCCGAGTGGTCCTGGCGGAACCCAAACTGAGCATCGGTGAGCAGTTTATTGGTGAGTAAGTGCCGCTTGATAGCACTGTCAACGCCACCTTCCATCACTTTGCTGATGATTGAGAGTAGACTGACGGGGCGGTAATTGGCCGGATTGGATTTGTCCTGCTTTTTGTGGACAGGACATGCCTGGGCAATTTTCTACATTGTCGGGTAGATGCCAATGTTGCAGTTGCACTGGAACAGCTTGGCTAGAGGTGAAGCTAATTCTGGAGCACAATCTTCAGCACTACAGCCGGGATGTTGTCAGGGCCCATAGCCTTTGCTGTATCCAATGCACTCAGCAGTTTCTTGATATCACGTGGAGTGAATCGAATTGAATGAAGGCTGGCTTCTGTGATGGTGGGGATATCGGGAGGAAGCAGAGATGGATCATCCACTCGGCACTTCTGGCTGAAGATGGTTGCAATCGCTTCAGCCTTGTCTTTTGCACTCATGTGCTGGACTCTGCCATCATTGAGGATGGGAATGTTCACAGAGCCTCCGCCTCCCGTTAGGTGTTTAATTGTCCACCACCATTCACAACTGGATGTGACCGGACTGCAGAGCTTTGATCTGAACCGTTGATTGTGGTATCGCTTAGCTCTGTCTATAGCATGTTGCTTCTGCTGTTTAGCATGCATGTAGTCCTGAGTTGTAGCTTCACCAGGTTGGCACCTCATTTTTAGGTATGCCTGGTGCTGCTCCTGGCATGCTCTTCTACACTCCTCATTGAACCAGGGTTGAACCCCTGGCTTGTTGGCAATGGTACAGTGAGGAATATGCCAGGCCATGAGGTTACAGATTGTGCTGGAATACAAATCTTCTGCTGCTGATGGCCCACAGTGCCTCATGGATGCCCAGTTTTGAGCTGCTAGATCTGTTCTGAATCTATCCCATTTAGCATGGTGGTAGTGCCACGTAAAACATTGGATGGTGACCTCTGTGAAAATGGGGCTTTGTCTCCACAAGGACACATGCATCTGCCACAGTTAGATTGGTGAGGACAAGGTCAAGTAGGTTTTTCCCTCGTGTTGGATCTCCCACCACCTGCCGCAGGCCCAGTCTGGCAGCAATGTCCTTCAGGACTCGGCCAGTTTGGTCAATAGTCGTGATACCAAGCCACTCTTGGTAATGGACATTTAAGTCCCCCACCCAGAGTACATTCTGTGCCCTTGCCACTCTCAGTGCTTCCTCCAAGTGGTGCTAACATGGAGGAGGACCGATTCATCAGCTGAGGGAGGGCGGTAGGTGGTAATCAGCAGGAGGTTTCCTTGCCCATGTTTGACCTGATGCCATGAGATTTCATGGGGTCCAGGGTCAATGTTGAGGACTCCTAGGGCCACTCCCTCCTGACTCTATACCACTGTACCGCCAACTTTGGTGGGTCCAGAGTCAATGTTGAGGACTCCCAGGGCCACTCCCTCCTGACTGTGTACCATTGCACCGCCACCTCTGGTGGGTCTATCCTGCCGGTGGGACAGAACATATCCAGGGATGGTGATGGAAGATTCTGGGACGTTAGCTGAAAGGTGTGATTCTGTGAGTATGGCTATGACAGGCTGTTGTTTGACCAGTCTGTGAGACAGCTGTCCCAATCTTGGAACAAGTCCTAAGATGTTAGTGAGGAGGACTTTGCAGGGCCAACTGGGCTTTGTTTGCCTTTGTCATGTCCAGTGACCTTCCCTCCATCATAAGGTCAGAAATTGGGATGTTGGCTGATGATTGCGCAGTGTACAGTTCCATTCGCAACCCCTCAGATAATGAAGCAGTCTGTGCCCGCATGCAGCAAGACCTGGACAACATCCAGGCTTGGGCTGATAAGTGGCAAGTAACTTTCGTGCCAGACAAGCGCCAGGCAATGACCATCTCCAACAAGAGAGAGTCTAACCACCTCCCCTTGACATTCAACGACATTACCATCACTGAATCCCCCACCATCAACATCCTGGCGGTCACAGTTGACCAGAAACTTAACTGGACCAGCCATATAAATACTATGGCTACAAGAGCAGGTCAGAGGCTGTGATTTCTGCAGTGAGTGACTCATCTCCTGACTCCACAGAGGCTTTCCACCGCCTACAAGGCAAAAGTCAGGAATAATCTCCACTTGCCTGGATGAGTGCAGTTCCAACAACACTCAAGAAGCTCGACACCATCCAGGACAAAGCAGCCCGCTTGATTGACACCCCATCCACCACCCTAAACATTCACTCCTTTCACCATCGGGGCACAGTGGCTGCAGTGTGTACCATCCACAGGTACAGCACCTCCCAAACCCGCGACCTCTACCGCCTAGAAGGACAAGGGCAGCAGGCACATGGGAACATCACCACCTGTACGTTCCCCTCCAAGTCACACACCATCCCGACTTGGAAATATATCGCCGTTCCTTCATCGTCGCTGGGTCAAAATCCTGGAACTCCCTTCCTAACAGCACTGTGGGAGAACCTTCACCACACGGACTGCAGGGGTGCAAGAAGGCGGCTCACCACCACCATCTCAAGGGCAATTAGGGATGGGCAATAAATGCTGGCCTTGCCAGTGACGTCCACATCCCATGAACGAATTTTTTTAAAAAGTCGCTAGTGATCTGATGCCGGGTGTTCCATCCGTTTTTATTCTTATTGTCAGTTTCTGTAGCGAGATTGTAGAACTGAGTGGCTTGCTCAGCCATTTCAGAGAATGATTAAGAATCAATCACATTGCTGAGGGTCTGCAGTCACATATAAGCCAGATCAGGTAAGGACAGCAGGTTTCCTTCCCTGAAGGACATTAGTGATCCAGATGGGTTTTTATGACAATCTGGTGGTTTCATGGCCACCATTACTGATACTAGTTTTTTTTAAATTCTAGATTTAATTTAATTAATTGAATTTAAATTCCCCAGCTGCCATGGCGGGATCTGAACTCATAATCCGGATTATTAGTCTGGGCCTCTGGATTATTAATACTTGCATTAGGTTCTTGAAATATTTAGAGTTTCATTTCCCTAGAACTAGCTTTTCTTACTTTCATGAACACACAATTCATAAAAGAAGCAGCAGCTCATAGGGTGCATTTTTTGTTGAGATGAATCTGATTTTTTGATCTGAAAAATGATATGAGAAATTTTGCAGCACCATCTTTGCTACCGTAGCCGTATTTGACTAGATTGAACTACTTTATGCCCGTACGCCTCATGTCCATTAACCTTGGAAATAACGAAAAAAGCAAAAGCATTATTTTCATATGTTGCCTTTGTCACAAATTCCCTTGGGGTTGGTTAAAGTTGGGTGCCAGGTTGAATTTGACAACATTTGATATGTGCTTCAACCAATTCAGCTCTTTTCATATCATCAGGACTGCTTTTATTACACCAAACTCTCCCAGAGACCCATCCAAGTGAAGGTTAACTGCATTATCTTCAACCAGCTTCCCCATGTGCTTCACCAAAAGAATAAATTACATACAATATTAGTGACATGGGGATTTAAGACAAAGATGGTGTGGCAAGATTTCTCAAATATCATTTTTTCGATCAAAAAATCAGATTCACATCAACAAAAATGCACCCCATGAGATGCTTCTTCTTTTATGAATTGTGTGTTTATGAAAGTAAGAAACGCTAGTTCTGAGGAAATGAAACACTAAATATTTCAATAACCTAATGTAAGCATCAAGCACTCCCAGGTCAGATACCAATATGCCCTTGTAAATAATTACAGCAGCTTAGCAACCTTCAAAATGAATCTGGGCAGAGACTCAACTGGTGGGATGGAATTTCAGTTTCTCCACAGTTAAAATTCAACTCTTTATTTTCCAGAGCTTCCCAGTCTGCTTTTGGTGTAGTTTATGCCAGAATGTGATTTGGCGTGTTTTAGACACATCAAATGAGAGTGTGATGTTTGCATTTGATTTTCTAAGATCAGCTTATCAACATAGCTTCAAGTACAGATTTTGATGGGCATAGGGAGCATATTTGTGGTGGGAACAGAAAATTGCAAAGGATGACAAAAAATCTGAAAAGCTTTGGAGAGCTTCCTTGAGCAATGCCATGAGAGATTCATAGCAATAAAACTATTGCCTCTGACATGCGTTCTTCCTGGATGAGAAATGTCAATCACACAAAAATTACTAATTGGGCTCAAATTTCTTATAAATCAATCTAAAAACTTTTATTTTGCAGTTTCAAAGCACATCTTCATTCCAAATCCGTTCAGTAGTCATGGGCATCTCATCCCAAATCTTCCAACCAGGCACCTCCCCCCTATCCCTTAAAATCAGTATTGCTTCCTACTCACCATAACCAAAGGCAAAAAAGATCTGCTAGCATGAGTCTAATATTATGCTCTTACCCCTCCCAATGTTTAGAGGCAGAGGTTAGCAATTGATGTTCTGGTGTCTTGAGGCAGGTAATAGGGAGAGGATGGGGCACTAGCATATAGCAGGCGGGTGCCCACACCATTTTTTGTGCCCATCTCAGCTCAGTAAGTGGAGCCGCTGTTTAAAGACTTTTATACTGGCCAATATTTGAATTTGCAATAGGCTAACATGCCTTTTTAAAATTTACATTGGCCCCACTTTTGCTGAGATCAGGCGCTCGCAAGCAAGTCACCCTAATTTATTCAGGCGTACATTTGTGAAGGTGGCAAATGAGGCAGTACTGGTGGGAATTTTGATGGATGACGTTTTCGACCAGTCCTGCCTCTTTTAAGGATGCCCACATGGAAGGGGACAGGTACAAGTTTTGTTCGCCCACACTTCCAGCAAAAATTTCAGCAAACAGAAGGGGCAGAGACCTGGAGTAATTGGGTCCTGCCCCAAATTCAGTCCTAACCACCCAGCTAATGGCACCAGTGTATGGCCAGAGCCCAAAAATTCTTGCCCGAAGGTATCTACTAAACTGAGGCTGAAATCGATAAAACATAATTTAAGGAAGTTCATGTGGGGGCCCTATTGGTCAGGATATGTGTCATTTTTGGATTTTGGAGAGCCTCATCCTCCGGGAGCACATATTCGAAGTTTGAGAGTGTTTTGTGCATAATTCTCTGACTATTTAAGGTAATAATTAGGTGCAGCTCGCATCTAAAGTTCCAATATGCGTTCTGGCATGTGAGGGTCCCTGCTTGGAACCACAAAATTATTTTTGATATTGATCCAATGAGCCAACGTGACCAAATAATACCTAAATGAATATAAGAGAAGGGTTTGTATTATATCAGAATTGGTTAGCAGTGGGAGGTAGCATACAGTGTCACGTGCTACTTTTGATTGCCTTATAGCACCATTAGTGACCAGTTTTGACATGGCATGAAGAAAGTGCAATTTTAATCTGTATGGATGAGTGTTATCCTTTGGATTTATGTCATGTTCCCATCAGATCTGATCTGGTCATTTATTAAAAGACCAAATAATGCATGAGTGACAAAGTTGCAAGACTATTATTACAGGTCCACAGTATATTTGCTTGTTGATACATAACCGCTATGTTAACATGTTTTCTATTTGTATTATGGTACCTTGCTAACTAAGCATTAAATTGTTTAAAAAAAATAAATTTATGTTTAATATTTTATTACGTTCTTGATGGCAAACTGCCTGTTTATTTTCATGCCCTGTAAGTGAGGCTGAAGTAGCATCAGATATGTCAGAGGAAGTGATTTAATTTGTCCTTCTGCATTATTGGAATCGCATTCCTCATGGAAAGATCACAATGACAATTTGCACCCCTTTTGACACAAGACCTGGCAGTGTTTTGTCAACTGTGTTTCAGATCAGACTATCATCATTTTTTTCTTTTTAGTTTTCTGATTTTTTTAATTTTTTAATTTGGACAGAAGAATTGTGTCATTTTCAGAATTGTTTTTTTTCTTCACAGTAATCTAGATGCTTTCTGTGGTAGGGCATATTTTCTATATCTGATTTATTAATGGTCAGTTATATAGATTAGATTTTTTTGCACCATTTTGTAAGGTGCTCACATTTATGAAAGTTGATAAGATTTGTGTTACTTTGGGGAATTAAATTCACTGCAATCTCGTCATTGGAAGGATAACTAGATATCTGGGCTAAATAATAGAGAAGGGCCAATTGTGGTTCCGAGCTGAATAATGGAAATGCAATAGAAGGTTAGTACTATGTCTGGGTAGCAGTGAAATGAATTGCTGGGTGTGTGAAGTGTCTTGGAAGGATAGTTAACAAGTCTAACAAATGTATTTTGAAACAGTCTTGTGTTAACTTTGACAATTTATGGTGTGAAAGTAAATCTCTCAAAAATGAAAAATCAAGTTAACTATTTTATCCTGAAGAGAAAAGCTGATGGGAAAGGTAATTTACCATTTATGCTCCATACCCTTAGCCAAATCTAATCAACAGAAGAGGTGAATTGCTCACTTTTAGATGTAGCACTCATCGTTCTTTGAAAGGCTAGTCTCCATGCATAATGACACCAAGAAAATAGAAATTCTTACCCCTGAAAGAAATTTTGAGTAAAAGCCAAGTAACTGTTCCTTGGGAGCATTTATTAGACTGCTCCATGATGTATTATGTGCACTCCCTTTGGCATTAGTTGTAATCCAAAACTGTGGATGAAAAAAATCTAACAACTAATGCATTGCAAAAGACAGTTTACACTTCACATTGTTTTGCTTATTAGAATTTAAGAGTGTATGTACTTTTTGTTAAATATTTCTGAGGTAAATAATGTATCAACTATCAGGTATATTTCATTCCATTTAATTTGACTGTATATACTAAATAGAATATAGTTGTAGTTGGATATGTTAGTTTTTAAAATTATGTTACAATTTTGTGAATATTTGACTATAATTTATTTAATATTAATCCAAATATAAATTAAGAGAATCTCCCTTGACTAGTCGACCACCTGTGCTGCAAATAGTAAGTCAGAAAACATGGTCACTCTCTAACCTGTCGTTGCTCTGTTCAAATACTGAGCCTCTCTGACTTTCCTCTTGTGCTTCTGTCTTTCCTTTTCTATTCTCTGGTAGTTCTCTCCCCATAGCTCTTCTTTTTGCTTCTCTCTCTGCCTTTTTCTGCTTTCAGGTGGGAGGTGGTATGGTATAGTCTGGCGGGGTAAGGAGCCACCAATAGCTGCAGACCACGGAGAGGAGTCTTAAAGCCAGCATTCTGACATATGTTTCTCTACTTTTTTGCTGTAGGCATGTCCCAGGATCTTGTGCTACAGAAGCAAGCAATACCTCAAGTACCCAGAACATCAATTCAATTGTAGCAACCATTAACGCAGCTTTAAGAAAACATTTTCTAAAAGGCAACATTGCTGCTGGCCTGCAATTCCCATTTTAAATGGACTGAGTTAGCATTGGGAGGGACTGCCCCCTGAATCTTGGAAAGTAGATAGTTGCACAACAATGCCTCCTTATTTATAAAATTAGTTATGTAAAGGAAGTTCTAGAACATTCTGTGTGAGAGCTATTAACATAGAATTAACAGCATAGAATCAGGCCATTTGGGCCAACTGGTCTACGCCGTTGTTTATGGTCCACACGGGCCTCCTCCCACCCTACTTCATTTAACGCTATCAGCATGACCTTCTATTCCTTTCTCCCTCATGTACTTATCTGGCTTCCCTTTAAATACATCTGTGCTATTCGCCTTAACTACTCCTTGTGGTAGTGCATTCCATATTCTAACCACTCTTTGGGTAAAGAAGATTCTCCTGAATTCCCGATTGGATTTATTAGTAACTATCTTATATTTATGACCCCTTGTTTTGGATTCCCCCACAAGTGGAAACATTTTTTCTACGTTTACTCTATCAAACCCCTTCATTATTTTCAAGACCTCTATTAGGTCACCCCCTCAGTCTTCTCTTTTCTAGAGAAAAGAGCCCCAGCCTGTTCAGTCTTTCCTGATAGTTATAACCTCTCAGTTCTGGTATCATCCCTGTAAATTGTGTTTGCAGCTTCTCCAGTGCCTCTATATCCTTTTTATAATATGGAGACCAGAACTATGCACAGTACTTCAAGTGTGGTCTAATCAAGGTTCTATACAAGCTTGACATAACTACACTGCTTTTCAATTCTATTCCTCTAGAAATGAACCGCAGTGCTTTATTTGCAATTTTTATGGCCTTGTTAACCTGTGTTGCTACTTTTAATGATTTGTGAATCTGTATCCCTCAATCTCTTTGCTCATCTACCCCATTTAGACTCTTATTTAAGCTGGAGGAAAATGTGGAGGGGGAAATGGGATCTCGTGCATCCAGAGTAGAGGCCAGAGGCTTCAGGAACAAATACATTCCTGGACCTTACCTGCACAATTACCCTCAGTAGAATAGTTTACACACCTTAAAGTCTTGTGTAATACTTGCATCATATTGTAAATGCGTGCATAGTCGAAAAAGAGGGTCATGCTTTTCTGATTGGTGGGAGATCTGAACCATCCACTCCCAATCCAGCTTACTACGATCAATTTAGTTCACTTTCTCTCACCACATATTTCACAAATTTCTATCACATCCTCCAATTCACCATGAGCAAAGCCATGGGAAATCCACCAATGCAACCTAAAAACATTAAACAATGTGTAGTTCTGTCCATTACAGGTTTAGCAACAATTTAACCAACACAAAACTATTTGTGTAATATTAATGGGGGCCAAATTTGTTTCTCAGGCTTCGTTTATGAAACATTTTACAACAATTAAATGGATTTTTGGTCCATTTGCAATTATCATTTGCATGTATGAATTTCTTGATAAATTGCTTTCATTTTCTACTAATTAAGCTAAATTTACTAATCCAAGACCTCCACCCACCCCCGGGTGAAATTGGTATGGTCCCAAAAGGCGAGCTGCACAGGGCGATTGACTGGCGCCCGTAGCTCACCTGATTTATTCTGCTAAGGCCCGAGGACGATTTTAGTTTGGAATTTAGAGCCGGAATTGTTCCCATTTTGGGATGGTAAGGAATTTAGGTTGGTATGATTGGCGTTAGACTGCCTGATGCCAGTCATGGGAGATTCTCTTAATTAAAATGGTGACAATCAGCATTTCCTTCACCTCATGTTTATCCCAGTTGTCCTCCAAAAGGATGATGACCATCAGACTAGGTCATGTTGCTATGCATCTACTAGGTTGACCATCCAGGTCCCTCATTTAGTCCTATGAGTATGACTTATACCTCCATTTGTGCATTACTGTCTGGAATGCAGCTTGTCTATAATTAATAGAATCTGCTATCCATTAATACTTTTAATTGTTGTTTTTAACCCATTGGTGGAAAATCCTTACTGCCATTTTAAACCTTTGTCACAATTTTCAAACCAGTGGCCACACTGCGCAACTATAGTTTTCGCACTGTAGGTTAGCTGCGAAATTACCAACAAGCAGAAAGTCACCCCTAAACCTTTTGTTGGGCATAAATTGGACCTCTTTACCCCAGTTTTACACAACAAGGGCCGGTTTTGGGCACCCAAAGTATACCTAAAAGATGTCCAGCCTAATATTGGGTAGGGCCATTCTTCAGACATCCTTATCGGCCACCTAAAACAGGCTTTAGGCCCCTCATGCATGTAAGTGAGGGGCCTAATACCTGTTTCAGTTCCCTTCTGGGAAATTGGATGAGTGAAGCAGAAGCCGGGCCTGCTCTGCTCAGGATTCTTCAGCAGCCAGTAAATTCTTTTAAAATTCAAAAATCATTCCAGTGTAGTCAGGAGGAGCAGGAGTGCTCCCCCGATTCCACAGTACATGGGATTGCGCTGTCTTCCGTTGCCATTCCATTCCCCCATTCAGGAACTCACCTTCAGGCCATTGCCTGAAAGTAATTCATCTTTGTAAAATGGATGAGCATCTTAAGGAGACATGACAAGTGCCAGCAGCTCACTTAATTCATATTAATGAGTCTCGAGGCCCAATTTCGGGCTGACCTCAGGCTTCCCGGACGGGACGGCGCTCCATGCACCGCGCCCATTTCAGGCCTAAAATAATGTCCACCCTCGTATCTCTTACTTTTACATTAGAAAAGGGAAAGCATTACTTCCTACCTGCTACATAGTGCCTCTGCTTCTTCCTGTCAGGGTTTATGGTGGGTCAGACCTAGGGGTCTTATTCACTCCATCAGTACAAGAGTTTCCCTTACATATATTATAGTAACCAAGGTACAAACTCTCATTTCTTCCCGATAAATATAAGGCTTTCTCTTCAAGAAAGCTACGTTCAGCAAGTTAGAAATATTCCTTTACTGCATTCAAATAGAAGGGTGTGCACTACAACCTATAGATAGAGAGAGAAGTAAACAATTCTCATTCATTATTTCAAAGAACCTAGGGGGACAAATTGGATAAGGGTCCATTCTGGGCGATGCGCTACCACCCCCCCCACAGCCCCAGCCCAACGGACCCTACACAGGCAGCACGTGAACTACTACTTACCATGAAATCTCTGTGCAGTCCTCGCTGCTGAGAGGCTGCATGGAGAATGAGGAAGTTAGAAATGGGGCGTGCACAGCGCACATCATCAGCAGCCTGCACTACTTAAAGGTGCAGGCACATTTCAAATGGCAGGTACACAGCTAACTAGGAGAAGGGAAAATGGCCATGAGAGAAGCAAGAGAGAGGGCTCCACGCTCCTCCGACGATGCTCTGGAGCCCCTGGTGGAAGGTGTGGACCAAAGGAGGACAAGCATGTACCTGCAGGGTGGCCAGAGACCCCTCTGACTACAGCTGCGCAGGCATTGGCAGGCTGTGGCGCAGGAGGTGAACGCTAGGAGCATTGCACCATGCATGTGGGTGCAGTGCCGGAAGAAGTTTAATTATTTGACATGAGTGGTCAAGGTGAGTGAATACAAGTGTCAAGTGGCACATCCTACCAACTGCACCAATACTCCACACATAACATCTCCCGTCACCCACCCACCCACCAACAAACACTGCCCATCCATATGCAATGCTGCATCTCACCTGCACATAGTGCCACACTTGCAGGCCACACAACCACCACTCACAAGTCATAAAAACTGGCAGCTATTCGACCATGACAGGCACATCACCCACACACCTTGCAGGGCACTCACTGACACACTGTCCTCTGTCTTGCAGGAGAAGGTGGCGTATAACATCCGGTATCAGGAGGGATCTGAGGCTGGACGGGCACGTCTACACGTCCTCACCCACCTAGAGGAGACGGTGCTCCGGATCATTGGACGGGCCGTCGCTGCAGCCGTCACAACGCGCCACGCTGGAGGTCCCGGTCAAGGGGGTCTCTGTATATCAAATGCTCCTTCTCCTTTTCCATATCTCCCTCCTCCTATAATCTTTTATGACTCATGAGCTGCACATGCTGTCAGCACACACCTCTTTCTTGCTCTTTTCCTCACTCCACAATTCAACCTGTTTCCCTTTGTCATTGCAGATACCCAAGAACAAGTGGCGGAACCCGAGGAGGAGGAGGAGGAGGAGGACACTGAAGTCACACCATCACTCAATCTGACACTTGCTTCCACCAGCTCAGAGACTGACACTGCTCATCCTTTAGAGGTTAGGTTAGAGGAGGGATCTGCACGTGGTGAGACACCGAGCACAAGTGCGCAGGAGCCGGGGCGGGGGGAACGGATACCACAGGTGCCAGCTCGCCGGAGGGAGAGGTCGCTCACTAGTTCTGCTGCAGAGGAGTCAGATGAGGACTTCGATGGGCCAGGCTACAGAAGACGGCTGATGGTCGTACACCAACAAATGCTTGGGGCACTGGAAAGCCTGCCAGAAAGCATGCGCACAATGAGAAGGGGCATGGAGGAGTCCAGCTCCAACTTGGCACAGGGCTTTGCGCAGAGCTTGGAGCCCATCCTTTCCAACATGGAACGGGTGGTCACCTCCATCAGCACACCTGTGGAACCCACCATGATGCACCGTCTGATGACTGATGTCACAGCATCCATTGCAGCACAAACATCTGCCATCCAAGATCTGACTGCTGCATTTGCAGTTCAGACTGCTGCCTTGGAAGCTCAGACTGCTGTGGGGACCACTGTGGAACGGGGCTTCCAGGGCATCACAGCACTCCAGCAATCTGTTCTCCAGCTGATCACCGGGATTGCTGAGACGCCGTCCCGGGAGAGTGGCAGTGGCGCCATGGCATTCGGACCTGTTGTCCTCTCTCAGGACGACAGCATTCCTGCTCCGACCCCTGCCACTCCGCCAGTGCCCCTGTTGTTGCCTGTCGGCCAGCCTGGCCAGACTTCTGCAGCCCATGCTGAGATGGTGCAGTCTGAAGCCGGGCTCTCCAGACCCAGAGCTGCTCGAGGTCGACCTCCAAGGCCATCTGCACGTTCCTCCATTGAAGGCCAGCAGCCTTCCACCACCCATGCTCCAGCCACTGGGGAAGCACCTTGTAGGAGCACAAAGAAAGGTAAAGACACACGAACGACAGGCACTAAGGGAATGAACAAGGGTGAATAGTTCTGTTATTTTTGCATAATTCCATTTATTCATCCATAAATGAGAGTTTGATTTTGCATTTGGTGGTGGTTTTTATTTATGCAATGAGCTGAGAGGGACACCAATGTGTAATCTGATGGAGGGCGGTTTGATTGTCTTGTGGGAGTGGAAAGGTGGGGAACGTAGGACTGTTGGTGAGTTGGGGGATGTCGTTCCAATTATTGATAGCGGGCACGGATCAGGCGAGCACGCACAGCCCTTGCAGACAAGGCGTGTGGGTCCTGCTGCACCCTTGCGTCTTCCTCCACTTCCTCTTCCGGCTCCACCCCCTCCTCCTCATCCTCCTCAGCCTCTTCCTCCTCAGCTTCCTCCTCCACCACCTCTGGCTCAGGATCTTCTGCAATCATTGGTGGCGAAGGCTGGTCCCTCATGATGGCGAGGTTGTGCAGCATGCAGCAGACCACCACATATCTGCCCACCCGCTCAGGGGAGTACTGCAGGGCTCCTCCAGACTGGTCCAGACAGCGGAAGCGTTGTTTGAGGAGGCCTATGGTGTGCTCCACGATGTTGCGTGTGGCAGCATGGCTCTCATTATAGGCCTGTTGTGCATGTGTGCGTGGATTCCTGACCGTTGTCATGAGCCACGTCGTGAGGGGATAGCCCTTGTCGCCCAGTAGCCAGCCTTTGACTTACCGAGTTGGGTGAAAGATAGCTGGCACGTTGGACTGCCGCATGACGAAGATGTCTTGACTGTTCCCAGGGTAACGGGCATTGACCTCCAAGATATGATGAGAGTGGTCGCACACCAGCTGCACATTGAGGAAGTGAAAGCCCTTTCGGTTGACAAAGACAGCCGAGTTGATGTGTGGGCATGCAGGGCAATATGTGTGCAGTCAATAGCACCCTGCACCATGGGGAAGCCAGCATTGCAGGCGAACCCCCGTGCTCGCTCGTTCTGATTGTCTCTGTTGAGAGGGAAGGTGATGAACCTGTTCTTCGTGAGGTACAGTGCGTCTGTGACCTCCCTTATGCAGCAGTGCATTGCATACTGCGAGATATTGCACATGTCGCCAGCAGAGGCCTGAAATGATACTGAGCCGTAGAAATTCAGCACCACGGTGACCTTCACAGCCACAGGCAATGCTGTCCTCGCCCTGCTCTGAGGCTGCAGTTCTGGCCGCATCAGTTGACAGATCTCGGTCACGGCTTCCTTGGTGAACCTCAGGCGTCGGATGCAATCCTCCTCGGTCATGTTGAGGTAAGAGGATTGATTCC
Source organism: Heptranchias perlo (assembly GCF_035084215.1). NCBI lineage: Eukaryota > Metazoa > Chordata > Chondrichthyes > Hexanchiformes > Hexanchidae > Heptranchias > Heptranchias perlo. Next base: position 89,642,774 of record NC_090327.1, read on the forward strand.
AGAAGGCCCTCATTGGGTAGGGCCTCCTGCTCAGTGCCCTGTGCCTCCTCGTCCTCCGTCTTCTCGCAGCTTGACCTGCTGGGCGTGGCCTCTCTGCACGCTCCCAGTCATGCTCAATAGCCAGCGGGAGCCCTAACAGACCGCCCATGGTTGGCAGGAATGTTGTTCCACCAGGGTTGTAACTTTCCGACCCATAAGGCAATACCTGCCAAACCACTCTCAAAAGTAGTGTAGGAATTCTCAATAAGAATAGGGAGCTTCAAAAAACACTTCCTACTCCTCCAGCAGCCAGAAGCAATAAATCAGCAACTAACCTGCAACACCTGCATGGCCCCTTTAAATAGCGCTGGTGGGGGGTCCTTCAGGCACTGTAAGAAATATTTAGATGGTCGGGGATAGGACTGTGCGTTGAATTGAGCTTTAAGGTCGAAAATGGTGTCTATCATTTTAAATCAGTGTTGCACACTGATTGCAGCCATTTTCTCCCTACTTTAGATGCTTCCAGCATCCGGTATTAGCACATGCGCTAACTCCTATATCAAGATGGCGTCTGGCGCACATCACACAGGAAGCGTGCGTGCGCATCCAAGACGCCATCTTGGATGTCGGAGAGACCGTGTCGCGCTGAAACAATGGGCGCTACATGGCCCAATTTAGCGCCCCTAGTGTTACCACTCCAATTCATTCCATCAGAGGAGGATGGAGAAAATTTCTTCCTGACACAGTAATCAGGCTGGTGATATCCAAGCATTCTCCTGAGAACCATATGTTTTTTTTCAGCTGGTTAAACAGATAGTTTAACAAAATCACTCAATTACAGCTAACAGTTATGTAACATCTGAGCTAATATTCAAAAACTCCAACCAGATATCACAGAATGGCTGCTTAATTTGTGTCTGGGACCATGAGAGATTTTGCACAAAATTATAATATGACCAGAAGCTGTTTGGACTAATTTGAGGCAGACATAACTTGTCTTGTTTTTACTGTCAAGCAACATTAAGACAATGAATTAATAATTGCCTAAAAAAGCTAAACTGATGTCATACAGTAACAAGACCAGAAAGATTAGGCAAGTGTGTATACGCACTTAAATTTGTCTTGCACAATTCATAATCCCTTATATTTCACCTGTTCACTGAAGCTTCTAATCACACATACTCACCACTGCACTGAATTCTTTGCCAGCAACCTAATTGTCCCTTTATTGTGATTAGATAGATATATGAAGGAGTGGGCAATTGAGAGGTGTTGGATCTTGGGACTGCCCATATAGACTGCAGAGTCTTTTTCAGTCCTACACTTTCCTGTCTTGTCTTTCAAATCACTATGCCCTGACATTTCCATGAAGTTTCTCCCGATCTCCTGCTGTAATCTCGCCGGAGCCACCATTTAATAAAATATTTCAGCCATTAGCGCAGTTTCTACACTTGTTCAGGCGGTCTCCCCCCCGAAGTTGGGGCACGGAACTGGGAGAATGCACCATGGAATTCCAGAGCCGATAGGTTCCAGTACCTACTTTTGTAGTGGTATAATTTCCTCAGGAGTTCTCCCTATCTCTAGCCCTAACTACAATGGAAAGTCAACGGGAATCCTGGCTTAAGCAGCCATTTACCCCAGTTTTCCAGAGTTTCTATTGCTCTTCTACTGAAGTTGTGGCAGACAATTGAGAAAACCCCTATGGAAATTCCAGGCAACACTTTTAGATAAATACTTTGTGATAGTAATTCACTGACAGAGTTTTATTTTCTGTTTTAACTCAATTTAAAGACTTGTAAATGCTTCCATTGCCCTGCAGAAAATTTTGATTAAACCAAATGCATCACCAACAAACTGACATCATGGATAGATGTGAGAACATGGTTTATTCCATTTGCTAAGGTTCAGCTTTACATAAATTTGACAAATATGAAGAAAATGAAAACGGAAAATGGTGGAAATGCACAGCACTTAGGGTTAGGGTTAATGCAGATAATCAGCAGTCGCAAAAAGACAGTTCTGGTGCTGTCCCACTTTGAAATATTAACTTATTTTTTCAGGTGTTGATTAACCTATTACATATTCTAGCATTTTCTGTTTTATATTTCATTTTTTCAGAATTCACAATTTTTATTTTGCTCCCACATATCAAGAAAAAGCTGCAGTACAGTTGTTTCCACGCATGTATAATGTAATAAATTTACTCTCCTTAATTAATTATTTTATTTTTTACTTTTCTATCAGGGTAAATCACGCAAAGAACAATAACATTACATTTCTATTAAGATATTTACATTTGTCAGGATAATTTGAAGGAAGTTGTATCTTTGTGAAATGTGGATGTTGTAATCATTTTCATATTATCAATAATATTCCTTAATTATTCTAATTTTACATAACTTAAATATGCACCTTAAGGTAGTTTCAAAATAGACTTACTGCTACCATTTATAATTGTACACATAGGATTGGCTATAGTCTATTTATAACACTCAGAGAAGAATATCATTAAAATACTTGCTACAATTATATTCTACAATAAATAATAATATTCATCAATATTGTCTTATCTGTGTTTCTTAGGCAATTAGAGTTCAACACCCTAACTTAGTGTGATTGTACTTCTGGTATAAACTCAAAAATAAAAGACTTACCTGAGGGTGTTTGGATAGATTTATTTTATTGAGAAACACTCTTTGCAAACAGGTCAAAATTAATGCTAAATTCAAAATCATGATCAATCATAATCAGTTATAATTATTGTGTACTCTTGTTACTTCTCATTATATGCAAGTTTTCCTTAAAAGCCATAATTTATGACCTTTGGTGCATAAATGAGATTTTATGGTTAACTTTTATTTTTCACTGTACAAATGTAAAAACAAATGCTTTCTTGACTTGTTTGGAGAATGTTTAATGATCATTTTTATTCATGATTTATAATCTTCATTTTTTAAATTACTTACCATATTTAAATATCTAGATGGATAATGATCATGCCACGATGAATAATGGTTACATTAATATGATTTCAGCTGGGTAAATCATTTCAGATTTGATTCCTCCTCCATCTTCCGCATCACTACCAACACTGCTCCAGAGTTGCAGTGAATGGCTATACATTCCCACACCTCCAACAACAAGTGCGAGGAGCTCGTGGACTACTTGATCACTAAGATTGAGGCCATTTGTTCAGCTGCCTCTGCCGCTTCCCTCCTGTCCCTCCCTTTCCCTAGTCCACCGTGCCAAACTTCCCCTATGGTTCTTCTCTGGCCTAGCCCTGAACTCGCATCTTTCTCAAGTTTCTCTCTTACCTCCCCGCATGCCCTCTCCAAGCTCATCTTGACCATGAGACTCACCTCCAGCACCTTTGACCCTATTCCCACCAAACTGCTGACCAGCCAACTCCCCTTCCTGGCCCCCATGTTAGCTGATACTGTAAACATTTCCCTCTCCACAGGTACAGTCCCCCTCCCCTTCAAATCTGCCGTCATCACACCCCCCCAAAAAAAAAATCCTCAGTTGACCCCTTTGTTCTTGCAAACTACCGCCCCATCTCCAGCCTCCATTTCCTCTCCAAAGTCTTTGAACGTATTGTCACGTCCCAAATCCGTGCTCATCTTTCCCGCAACTCCAAGTTTGAATCCCTCCAACCAGGTTTCTGCCCCTGCCACAGTACTGAAACGGCCCTTATCAAAGTCACAAATGACATCCTATGTGACTGTGACCATGATAAACTATCCCTCCTCATCCTTCTTGACTTGTCTGCAACCTTTGACACGATTCACCACACCATCCCCATCCAAAGCCTCTCTTCCGTCATCCAGCTGGGTGGGACTGCACTCGGCTGGTTCCATTCTTATCTATCCACTCGTAGCCAGAGAATCACCTGCAATGGCTTCTCTTCCCACCCTCGCACCATTGCCTCTGGAGTCCCCCAAGGATCTAACCTTGGCCCCCTCCTATTTCTCATCTACATGCCGCCTCTCGGTGAAATCATCTGAAAATACGACGTCACGTTCCACACGTACACTGATGACACCCAGCTCTACCTCACCAACACTTTCCTCGACCCCTCTACTGACACTGTTCATCCGACGTCCTGTACTGGGTGAGCCAAAATGTCCTCCAACTAAATATTGGGAAGACCAAAGCCATTGACTCCGGTCCCTGCCACAAACTCCATCCCCTAGCCACCGACTCCATCCCCTGGTTACTGTCTGAGGCTGAATCAGGCAGTTCACAAACTTGGCATCCTATTTGACCCTGAGATGAGCTTCTGACCATATATTCACTTCATCACCAAGACTTAATAATGCCTACTTCCACCTCTGTAACATCGCCCATCTCTGCTCCTGCCTCAGCTCATCTACTGCTGAAACCCTCATCCATGCCGTTGTTACCTCTAGACTTGACTATTCCAACACTCTCCTGGCCGGCCTTCCATCTTCCACCCTCCACTAACTTGAGCTCATCCAAAACTCTGCTGTCCTTATCTTAACTTGCATCAAGTTTCCTTCGTCCATCACCCCTGTGCTCGTTGACCTGCATTGGCTCCTGGTCTGGGAATGCCTCGATTTTAAAATTCTCATCCTTGTTTTCAAATCCCTCCATGGCCTCACCCCTCCCTATCTCTGTAACTTCCTCCAGCCGTATAACGCTTTGAGATCTCTGCGCTCCTCCAACTCTTGTCTCTTGAGCATCCCTGATTTTCATCACTCCACCATTAGCAGCTGTGCCTTCATCTGCCCAGGCCCTAAGCTCTGGAATTCCCACTCAAAGCCTCTCTGTCTCCCTACATCTCTCTCCTCCTTTAAGATGTTCTTTAAAACCTACCTCTTTGACCAAGCTTTTGGTCACCTGTCCTAATATCTCCTTATGTGGCTCAGTGTCAAAATTTGTCTGATAATTGCTCCTGTGAAGCTCCTTGGAATGTTTTACTATGTTAAAGGTGCTATATCAATGCAAGTTGTTGTTGTTGTTTTTTGTGAGCTGACACCCAAATGTGACTCGTGGCTGTTTTGACTGATAGTTTTCTTGCATTGTAGGCATATGAGCCTGGATATTCCTCTGCTTATTGCCTGATATAAGAACATAAGAACATAAGAAATAGAAACAGGAGAAGGCCATACGGCCCCTCGAGCCTGCTCCGGTTCAGGCAATATGTGCACAGGGTGGGAAATGAGACACATATCCAACCCATCAGATCCCAGCCCACTTTAGCGCTCACCCAATTTTTTGCCACCATTTCCTTGGTGTCACCATCTGTCCCATTTTCCATTATTTCAACCTAATTTGCATTCAGTGGCAGCCATGTCCCTACTAAATCCAGGATTGATAAGTGCTGGGGAAATGGGAAAGTAAATTTAAAAAGCCAAGCACGCATATTTCAAAGCTTTTTAGAATCCTTATTTCTCCACCAATTTTGATTTGCTTTTTGTTTCTTTTGCTCCATCCAGCTATTTTACCATCTTCTTTTTTGCTATCTGTTGTTGGGCTGCAATTCTGCTCTCTCTCGCTTCAGACCGAGCACAATAGATTGTTGAATTACCTTTGCTTTCTGGAAGAACAGGAGGAGTAGCAATGGAGGGAGGCCACGCTCATGTGTTCCAATTTCCATACAATAATGCCTTATTTAAATATTAAAGTGAAGCTGTTGCTTGTGTGCAAGAGCAATCTGCATGGGCATTAAGCCTGACTGAAAAATTGAACCTGTCAAATTCCTGAAGGGACTGAGTGGGATTGAGTGACAATGGATTTCCTGGTTCCTGCTTGCCCAAATCACATTGCTGCCATCCATAAAATTCCCCCTCAATTTTCTAATTATGTTCTTATGCTTTCATGGATTTATGCCTAGAAAAAAAAACAACTTTGGGCGGGTGGGACCAGGGAATTCAGTGTCACACAACCCCACTCAGTCCCTATAGGAATAACACCACGTGTAATTTTCCTGTCAGACAATGCCCATGTAGATTGCTCTTGCATACAAGACAGAGTTTAATATTTAAATAAGGCATTAATGTATGAGAATGAGAAGAAAGAAAGAAAGAAGGAAAAAATGAAAGAAAAACTTGCACTTATATAATGCCTTTCATGACCTCAGGACGTCCCAAAGCGCTTTACAACCAATTAAGTACTTTTGAAGTGTAGTCACTGATGTAATGTAGGAAACGTGGAAACCAATTACACATAGCAAGGTCCCACAAACAGCAATGAAGTTAATGGCCAGATCATCAGTTTTTTAGATGTTGACCAGGACACCAGGGAGAACTTCCCTGTTCTACTTTGAATAGTGCCATGGGATCATTTACATCCACCTGAGAGGACAGATGGGGTCGCAGTTTAACGTCTCACCTAAAGGATGGCAGCTCCGACACTGCAGCCCTCCGTCAGTACTGCACTGAAGTATCAGCCTGAATTATGTGTTCAAGTCTCTGGAGTGGAGCTCGAACCCACAACCTTCTGACTCAGGCGAGAGGGCTACCATTGAGCTACGGCTGAGAACTTGAGGTGGTTTGTCCGACACCTTCTAAAGTTCAGGAGGATCACCTGAGGACATGTGATATATAGCCAGTAAGGTATATAGTATAAAATATAGTAATAAGGCTTTTTGGTTGATTCCTGAGCTTGTTATAAATTATCTAGATATTTGGCAGGTAAAGGAACACTCTAGGTCATAGGGAGTGAGCACTTGTCTTTGGGAGTGGTCTGAAACGCTGAACACAAAAAAAAAATCTAGATGAGAAACCCTGAAATACTTTCCAGTGATTTCCTGTTGTTTATGACAGGATTGCATTCTTAAATGCCCATAACCAGAAGCCTCATCTGCTGCCAAAACTAATGGCATTAAAGTCATCGAATGGCAGGAGCATTTTAACTGCTCCCCAGCTCCGTTCTTGCCAAACAGGGTGTTGAAATCACTTCTATTATACCATAGGGCTTTCTGACATTCACTTGGAATGTCACTTCAAAACAATCAAGGAGAATGGTGAGGCAGGATATGTCTCTTATTAAGCCACATAGGCTGCCAAATTTATCTCTTTTCCCATTAAATTGCAACAGCAGCACAAAAGGACAGGCCAATTTCATTACATTATTGTTTGTCCCAAAGTTACTGATGGCATTTGTTTGACCATCCAGGAAGGAAGCCCTTGCTTCTTATCTTCGACCACCACTTAATACTCATCACCTTGTACAGTGACACCCAAATATAACTCCTCAAACTCAACAGCTGCATCCTTTGGGATGTGCGTAGCTATGTCACTGCTTGAGAGGGATGCAGGGTGCTGTAAAATGATGTCTGTTGCTGGAATACTGGCTTTCAAACTTTCAAACAGAGCTTGTATTACAAGATAATTAACTGTGTGTGTGATGTTGGTGTGTATGCCTGTGTGGGAGTGAGTGAGAAGGGGCTAGCAGTAAAGAGCAAGTGCTTTCCAGGGTGAATTGTTGATATGGCAACAGGCTTAAGTGCTTTCTTCTCAGTTAGCAGCATTTATTGAAGCTTTAACTTTGATTTTAATCACTTACGACCTTATTTAAAATGCTATAATTTAGTTCCTACTTTCCTTACAGGAGTGGATGCTGGGGAAGTGGGATGGGTGTGTCCGTGCTTTGGAGGTCCAGATTGACACTTCGGATGGGGACCTCTGTCGGAACATTGCGCTGTTGGGAAAGTTTGTAACTTTGGTGTTGGCCTGCTTTTTTTATCTTCCCATCATGCCTCTGACTCCTGTCCTCCTGCCTTGTTTTGCCAACTTCTCCTGACTCGCCCCCCCATCCCCCACCTCAACAACTCAACTATTCACACATTCTTCGCCTTGCTTATCTTTAATTTCTTTTATTATGTTTCTTCCCATCATCTCATGTCACTATTATCTCGGCCATTTCATCATATCCTGTTTTTCTTTTAAGTGCATCACAGGTCATTCCAGATCACAACAGTGTCTACACTTCAAAATTACTTTATTGGCTGTAAAGCGCTTTGGGATGTCCTGACATTGTGAAAGGCACTATATAAATGCCAGTCTTTTTAAATTTATTTTTTATTTTTCATTTTTTCCCTAGTTCTGATGAAGCATTACAGCCATAACATTAACTTGTCTGTTTCTCTCTCCACAAATGCTGACTCACCAGCTGTTTCCAACATTTCTTTCTTTTTTCTTTCAGTTTTTCAGCATTTCAAGTTTTATGCTTTTTATCTACATTGGTATTTTTCTTTTTTTCTGAAAATATCTTGCACATTTGCTCTGTCCACCACATCCAGCCATGCCTGCTGCACAGTAGCCGTATTAGGATTCTCTGCTACCCCAAAATGGCCACTTTCCTTTGTGCCACCTCCTTCAGCAGACCTCCAGGTTCTTTTCAGTGAAGGAAATATTTCTTAGTGCTCCTGCAGCCTCCTTCAGCATTAGTCACCAGCCTCCTACAAAAAAAAACGGTTCTTGCTTTAAGTGCTGCAGTCCTTTAAGCGCTGCTGCACTGTGGATTCTCTGACTCCAAGTGCTGCAGCATCATGAAGAAGTTTGAGAAATTATTCTTTAGGCATCTGTTCTAGACTTGAAATTATTTTAAAAACATTAAAAAAATCATTTGGGGAGAACATGAAGCAGCTGGTGAGATTAAACAAATTATTGAAATGCGGCAGACTCTGGTGATGTTGGCCCACTATGCAAACAGTACAGGTGTGCATGCAAGCCTGGGCCATTTTTTGGGCTGATCACCAATTGGCTTTTCTGTCTAATGACTGTAGCAATCTGAACAACTTATTCAGAAGACAACTCTTTTCTCTTGCAAGCTGCCTCATTTACTTCTTCAATTTATGGTTGCCTTATTTCTCTTCGCTGCAGACAAAGTTATGGAGGACACAGCAGGCAGCTTACAGACATTGACTGGGCAATACTGTAGAGCTGCCCCTGATTGCTCCAAGCAACTGAATTTCAGTTTGAAGATACCAAAGGTGTTTTCCAGTGTGACCCCAGCGGAGGTCCAGGCCACATTGTAACCTCCTGAGCTCTTACCCTCAGGTAATGCACTAATGGCATGTGCACCACCACTTTCTCAAGAGCAATTATGGATGGGCAATAAATGCTGGCTTTGCCAGCGACGCCCACATCCTATGAATGAATTAAAAAAACACATGTAAGATATTATCAGCCAATGTTTGTGACACCGACCTGCAATGTTAGTTCTTAGCCATGCTTCTTAGCTCAGAACATTAGCCACACTTTTCCTGAGTCTTACAGACTTCCAAACATTGGACTCCATTCTGGTTTTTGGAGGCTTCGAAATCTGGTCTTTCTTAATTGCACGCTGTTCACACATAAAACATGCGACACTGATATCATGGATAGTTTTTCCCTAACTGTCTTCAAAAAGAACAAAAATCATATTCACACATTCTGGCCAGGAATTTAAAAGGATGTCATGATGCTACTGCTTTCAATGAAATACCCTTATACAGGTGGTTTACCATATGCCTCTTTGAAATAAATCTTCTTTTGTATGCATCGGTCCCTGAGTGTAGGATGATCATTGCAAAGCAAATGTCATGCATCTTTTGTTAACCCTGTCCGCTGACTACTTTGCTGAATTATTTCTGGAAGCTCAAGATTTGGGATATCTAAATCAATGTTTTCTGCAAATAAAAACATTGTTTGTGCCTGTAACTGTTGTTTTGTATTAACAGCTTTAAATGTTTGAGGTATTGATTGTCATTCTCTCTTGCTCAGTCAGTACTAGAGGCATCCCGTGAAGCTTAAATCACTTAGTCCTTTGGGAACGGCAGAGCTATCAATTATCATAGTAAACAGCAATGTCCTGCAGTAGAAAACATTATCTAGAAAGCAGCTTCAACACATCATTCAAGTGGCACTTTATTTAAATTAATTCTTGAATGAGTGCTTATTGGTTGGCATTGGAGTAGTTTACACTGATCTCCTGAATCTCAAGGATGCCTGCATAGCATATATATTTTTCAAATAATCCTAAGGGATTTCCTGTCATATGTCCCTTGGGAAATAAAGTAAAACAACTATAATTAGCATTAATGTCTGGAACCTTTTCATACTTCTTATTAAGATGCAATTCTTCAGTATATGGATTGAGGTGGGAAAACACAATGTGCAACTAATATCCAGCTCCAAATTAAGAATTCACGGTCTGATTTAGTATCTGTTTTTCCTTTAGGACTGATATCTTCTCAGTGCTTTATGTTTCAAAAAGTGCTAAGTGAAGAGCGGCTATTTAATATTTATACTAATCAAGGTATGAATGCCATAAGCACGTTATGGTGGGAGAAGCCCTGAGGAAATTTGTCCCCACATCTGTTTACATCAGCAGGGGAAATTTAAATTGAATCTATTTGTATAGTTAATGGAGATCTCAGTAAAATGTCAGTTTATGATTTGGAAGTGATAGTTTCCCATTTCCCATCTGTGTAATCAATGTGTTTATGTACCAGTGTTATGGGAATTTTTATGCGATTGTGTCAACAAATTCAGCAGCATTGAATTTATGGTCAAGAGGTGCTGTTATTAAGACATGTACTTCTCTAAATTGAGTATAGAATAATTTGCAAAAAAAACATTGTGCCGGATTTTCTTCACTTTTGCCTCCAAAGAATGCATATTCCCTGCGCACGCAGGTCGTAAAAAGGGGACGGAGACCTGATATGTCAGGTCTCCATCCCCTTTCCTTTTTTTCGGAATTCCCAGGGGTTCCCAAGGAGTGGAGCACGACATAAACCTGCAATCGGCACAGGGCACCAGCATTTGAACAGTAACAATATGGGAGAGGGTGTTCCTGGCTCAATTTCTGTTGCTTGGCCCAGACACAGAGTGCCCCAGAAAGCTGGATGTGGGCCTAATGCACTCAAATCTGACCATCAGTGGGCATCCGGCAGTAAGCCGAAGAGCATCCTAAAGATATGAGAAATATTTTGTTCCCAGTCACCTGTCAGATATTTGGGTCTTGGGGCATTTTAGCTGCTGTTTTTTTTCATTAATAGCCAAATTCATTACCTTAGCTTCTCTCAGCTTAGTCTGTCAGAAGAGGAATGAATGTCTTGCTGACAAAGTGGGGTGATTTTAACTTTCAGAGGTGGCATAAAAAGGGTGATATTGGATCAGTCTCTTGTTATACATCCCTATTTCTATTGAAGTCAAAAGAAAGCAAAATCAGGCGGGGTGCATAATGCACGGCAAATCCATCATCGCCCATATTACATCACCGCTGAAAGTTACAATCACCCCAGTGAGCTTTTGCTGAGAGAAGGTAAGGAAGAGAGTTTAGTCTGAACAGATGTTCATTGCTGAGACAGGATGGGCCTGAACCTGCAAAACTAGACAGAATTATTTATCAGATAATATCTTAATGGTACTATCTGTAGTCTTTAAGTTACTTGTTATTGATTTTCTCTAGGGTATATGATAGAGCAAGGAGTGCAAGTTAAAGGTCAGATAGTTAAAGCTTTGCTGATTTGCTGATTACAAAGCCTTGGTAGCAAGTACTATAAATGGACTACAGTCGTTGGTTTACGGTCTGAATGCTGCAGTAATGAATTGTGGAACTAAGATCGATGTGGGTAAGACCAAAGTTCTGAAAGTTTCTAGGAATGCAGGTGATGGAGTGAGAATTTTAATAAACGAGGAACAGTTTAATCAGGTGAGACAAATTAAATGTCTGTGAAAGATAATAACTGAAGATGGCAGATGTGCCAATGAGGTGAGAGTTAGGATTAAAATGGAAAATGTTGCATTTAATAGAAGGAAGAGCATATTGATGGGATAACTGAATAGAGAACTGAAGAAAAGATTAGTGAAGATTTAGATATGGAGTGTGATGCTGTATGGTGCTGAAACATGGACACTTAGGAAAGAGGAGGCCAGGCTTCTAGAGAGCTTTGAGACGTAGGTTTGGAGATGCATGGAGAAAGTAAAATCGATAGAAAGGAAAAGTAATGAGGAGATGTTGGCAATGATAAAAGAAAAATGTAATTTGATTGATGTTATCAGAAAAAGGCAAATAAATTGGATTAGGCATGTGCTGAGAGGGGATGGGATGTTGAAAGAGGTGATAGAAGGACAGATAGATGGAAAAAGGCCAAGAGGGAGGAAAAAAAGGATGTTTCTTGATCACCTGAAAAATGGGAGATCGTATGGAGAATTGAAGAGAGAAGCACAATGCAGAGTGATTGGAGATGGGAGAATTGAGCCAGAATCTGACTTAGGCAAGCCACTAATGATGATGATATGGTGCATATATACAGTGATCTATCTACTATCTCAAGCCATGCCTGGAAATAACAATTCTGATGGGATAATTCACTAGCATTTAAAATTTAAAACATGTAAGTAAGTTTGGAAATGCTTACTGTTTAAATGCCCAAAGGCATTCACATGAGCTGTAGGGCATATGAAAATAAAATGTGCCTGTTTTGAGGACATTTCAAAAAACTAACAAAAATAAATAAAATACTTTCATTAGAAGTTCTCCATCATAACATTTTAGAATTTTTGTGGAAAGATTATTTCCAATAAAACAATATATAATAATGTGACTCAATGTAAATCTAAGGCACCAATTAAAATTGTACTGTTACATTTTAATCTTTTAGCAAGTTTGCTTTTGCTGATGAGCCCCAGGGTGGCCAGAATGGTTCAACCAAAATATTATTTAATAAGGAAGTTTGCTGAAGGCAGGTAATTTTAAAATGTACCCATTGCATATAGATAGAAACAATTTGAATTGCATAACCTCCACGTGAGCAAAGCAGCTGCAGAATGCCACGTGATTTGTTGATAGATTTCCCGAATCCTTGTTAATCCATCGTAAGACATTCTCGACATAAATTATCAAAATTAAACACACAATTTTTCTAATTTGTATATATAGCGTGAAGGTTTCCTCTGAAAACTATGGGGATGAAATTTCCTCACTGCTTACCATGTTGGAAAGACATAGGGAATTTTTTTGTGCAAGGAACTAAGCCATTCAGGAATGATGTCAGGAAGCACCTCTTTACACTAAGGTTGGTGGAAATTTGGAACTCTCTCCCCCAAAAAGCTGTTGAGGGTAGGTCAAATGAAAATTTCAAAACTGAGATTGATAGATTTTTGTTAGGCAAGGGTATTAAGGGCTACAGAACCAAGGCGGGTAGATGGAGTTAAGATACAGATCAGCCATGATCTAATTGAATGGCGGAAGAGGCTCGAGAGGCTGAGTGGTCTACTCCTGTTCCTATGTTGCCGTGTTCCTAAGTAAGTCGGGTAGAAGCTGTTTCTGCCTGACCACTGAATCGTGACTGGCCTCATTTGAATATGTCAAAGTGAGAGCCAGTGGTGAAACACTTCTAAATTTCCCAACGTTGGACCTCTGCTCCACCTGGGGTAACTTAGATACGGTTCAGTGAGGTGCAACTGCTCTCAGGATCAGCAGAAGCGAGGAGTTCCTGAAATAGAAGAAGATGGGGATCTTTAAATTCAGACTTAAAGCAGCTTTTTTTGACCATTCTACCTACAAACACCTGTACGTGCTTCAGACTACTTCTCACAGGGTTGGACCAGTGGCAGATTTCAGGTCCCTCACCCACCATCTGGCCTTCTCAGGAGCAGGTGTGGGAATCCCTATGGCTACCTATCCTTATGCTTTTTCAAGGTGTCACATAAGGACCAAGATTGGTGAGTGCGTGAATTAGGTGCAGAGGGGGAAGGAGGAAATAAGTGATTTAAACCAAGGGACTATAAACTAATCTATCAACTTTTAAAACTTAATTAAAATACGTAAAATTAAAAAAAGATTAAGTAATTACTAATGATTTTGAAATGAAGCTAAATCCATTTCCTTAATATAATCTAGATCTCAAGTAATTCTATTAGTCCCACAAATAAACTACTGACTAAATAAATAAAAACTAGAGATGACAGTACAGGCTGTATGTCTGGACTGTAATATGCAGGAGTTTGTGGACAGCGAGACTGTCCAGGATTGCAACATCTGCAATAAATGTCTCTGGCTTGAGACACTCTGGCTTGGAATCTTTGAGCTAGAGTGTGAGCTAGTGACATTCCGACACATAAGGGAGGGGGAGATAAAGAGGTCCCAGAGACACTGGTCCTATCCAACAGTTACAAGGTACTTGATACCTGCAAGGATAAGGATGAAGGCTGCAAGGAGGATGCCCATGGAGCATGAGGCAGTCCGGGGTGGGGAGGGTGGGGGTGAAGGATCAGAATAGAATGAGTGTAGTCATAGAGGATTCTATAATCAGGGGAATAGATAGCGTCTTCTGCAGTCACGACTGAAAGTACGGGAGGGCTTGTTGCCTACTGGTGCAAAGGTAAAGGACATCTCGGAGCAACTGGAGAGGAACTTGGAAAGGGAGGGGGGGGATTCAGTTGTCATGGTCCATGTTGGCACCAATGACATAAGGAAGAACAAGGAGGAGGTCCTAAGGGAATATCAGAAGGTAGGAGCTAAATTAAAAAGCCGGACCTCACGGGTGGTAATCTCAGGTTTACTACCCATGTGCTAATTGGCATAGGAATAGGCAGATCAGAAAGGTGAATGCGTGGCTGAAAAAATGGTGTGGGAAGGAGAGGTTCCATTTCATGGGACACTGGCACCAGTACTGGAGCAGGAAGGAGCTGTACCGCTGGGACGGGCTCCACCTGAACTGGAATGGGACCAAGGTCCTAGCAGAAAGGATAAATAGGGTGGTGTGTGAGGCTTTAAACTAGCAAGGTGGGGGGAGGGATCTAGTAGCAATGGCAAAAACCTAAAGATAAAAGAAACAGGAGATGAGTTTAAAGGTCAGACCAGGGTAAGGAATAAAGATAACATAAACGGTCAAGGAACAAATATAGTTATAAAACAGAAGTATAAAAGAACTGATAAAAATAAAGTAAAAGGAACAACTATTAAAGATGAATTAAACAGCCTGTACAGCAACGTGCACAGCATCAAAAATAAAACAGGGGAAGTGGAGGCAATAATCCACAGCGAGGAACCAAATGAAGTAGAAATAATTGAAATATAGCTACATAAAGAACAGGACTGGCAACTAAATATTGCAGGCTATATCATAATCAGAAAGGATAGGGAAGGAAGAAGCGGGGGGGGGGGGATGGAGTAGCTGTACTAATTAGAGATAACAGAATGGCAGTAGAAAAAAGAGACATAACTAACAGAAGGATAGAAACAGAATCCACATGGACTGAAATAAAAGATAAGAAGGGATCAATCATGCTGATAGGGGTATACTACAGACCTAATAGTGGAAAGGAGGTGGAGGAAGAAATATGTAAACAAATATGTGTCAAATGAGTAAAGGACATAGAATAATAATCATGTGAGTTTTAACTATCCATAAATAAACTAGCAAGAAGAGGGAGATAAAGGAGTACAGGAAATGGAGTTTTTTTAATGTGTGCAGGACTCCTTCCTTACCCAGTATGTAAAAAGCCCAACAAGAGAGGAATCACTGCTGGATCTAGTAATGGGAAATGAACCAGAACCGATAAGAGAAGCAAGCATAGGGGAACATCTAGGCAATAGCAATCATAACATAATATAAAGATAAAGATTGAGAAGGACATAAGTAAGACAAAGACCAAAGTAATAGATTGGAAAAAAGATGATTTTCAGGTGATGAGAATGGAACTAGGGAAAATAAACTGGAAAAGTTTGTTGATAAACAAAGAAATAGAACAGCAGTGGGAAACATTTAAAACGGTGATCAATAGAGTCCAGGAGAAATATATCCTACTAAAAAAGCAAGAACAAACTAGTCAGTTATGATATATCTTGGATGAATAAAGAAATAAGGGAAAAATTTGAACTAAGAAAAAAAGCATACACAAAAGTATATGGGCTACAATGGAGAGGATGACAAAAGGAAATACAAAAAGATTAGGAAAGAAGTTAAAAAAACAAAGAGCAACTATGAAATTAAATTATCAAGGAATATAAAGAGAAATAGTAAAGTATTCTACAGACACATAAATAACAAAAGAAAAATCAGGATAGGGATAGGGTCAGTATTGGATACACACGATAAACTCACAGTTAATGACAGCGAAATGGCAGAAATATTGAATAATTACTTTGCCTCAGTATTTACCAGGGAGACTAACAAAGTGGGCATGACATTAGAAGAAGAGATCAAAAAAGATATAAAAACATTTAAGATAGAAAGGGGGGAGATAATTGATAAAATAATAAAACTTAGAAAGTATAAAACCCCTGGTCCAGATAGATTGAATCTGTGCATATTAAAAGAAGTTAGGGAGGAGATAGCAGATGCACTATTACACATATATAAAAATTAATTAGAAAAGGGGAATAGTGCCAGAGGACTGGAGGACAGCTAATGTGATTCCTATATTTAAAAAGGGAGATGGGGCCAGTCCAGGGAACTATAGAACAATTAGCTTAATGTCATTAGTAGGAAAGATAATAGAATCCTTACTAAAAGATGTAATAGAAAAACATCTAGAAACTGAAAATATAATAAAGAATAGTCAGCAAAAGGGAAGGTCATACTTGACCAACCTTATTGAATTCTTTGAAGAAGTAACAGAAAGGTAGACAAGGGTAATGTAGTAGATGTAATATCTTTGGATTTTCAAAAGACATTCGATAAGGTACAAGATAGTGGTCTCATGATCAAGGTCAGAGCATGTGGAGTCAGAGTGGATAACAGAATGGATAGCAAGCTATCTATAAAACAGAAAATAGGGAGTAGGGGTCAAAGTTAGTTATTCAGACTGGTAAAAGGTGGGAAGTGGTGTTCCACTGGGATCGGTGCTGGGAATACTGTTGTTCACTATTTACATAAATGATTTGGACTCAGGAATTGGAAGCTCAATTTCAAAATTTGCGGACAACAACAAATTGGGGGGTATAGTTAATAACGAGGAGGATTGTGACAAAATACAGGAAGATTTAATAAACTTGCAGAATGGGCGTGTAATTGGCAAATGAATTTCAATATAGATAAGTGTGAGGAATCACATTTTTGTAGGAAGAATAAGGGGGCCACTTACTGCTTGGAAAATAAGAGTTTAAATGGGGTAGGGGAGCAGAGGAATCTGGAGGTACAGATACACAAATCACTAAAAGTAGCAAGGCAGATTAATAAGGCCATAAAAAAGCAAACCAAGCACTGGGGTTCATTTCTAGAGGATAGAATTGAAAAGCAGAAAAGTTATGTTAAACTTGTATAGAACCCTAGTTCATCTTCAGCCAGAAGTGCCGAGTGGATGATTCATCTCAGCCTCCTCCCGATATGCCCACCAAATCGATTCACTCCACATGATATCAAGAAATGGCTGAGTGCACTGGATAGAGCAAAGGCCATGGGCCCCGACAACATCCCGGCAATAGTGGTGAAGACTTGTGCTCCAGAACTAGCCGGGCCGCTAGCCAAACTGTTCCAGTACAGCTATAACACTGGCATCTACCCGACAATGTGGAAAATTGCCCAGGTATGACCTGTCCACAAAAAGCAGGACAAATCCAATCCAGCCAATTACTGCCCCATCAGTCTATTCTCAATCATCAGCAAAGTGATGGAAGGTGTCATCGACAGTGCTATCAAGCGGCACTTACTCACCAATAACCTGCTCACCAATGCTCAGTCTGGGTTCCGCCAGGACCACTCGGCCCCAGACCTTATTATAGCCTTGGTCCAAACATGGACAAAAGAGCTGAATTCCAGAGGTGAGGTGAGAGTGACTGCCCTTGACATCAAGGCAGCATTTGACCGAGTGTGGCACCAAGGAGCCTGAGTAAAATTGAAGTCAGTGGGAATCGGGGGAAAACTTTCCAGTGGCTGGACTCATACCTAGCACAAAGGAAGATGGTAGTGGTTGATGGAGGCCAATCATCTGAGCCCCAGGACATTGCTGCAGGAGTTCCTCAAGGCAGTGTCCTAGGCCCAACCATCTTCAGCTGCTTCATCAATGACCTTCCCTCCATCATAAGGTCAGAAATGGGGATGTTCACTGATGATTACACAGTGTTCATTTCCATTCGCAACCCCTCAGATAATGAAGCAGTCTGTGCCCGCATGCAGCAAGACCTGGATAACATCCAGGCTTGTGCTGATAAGTGGCAAGTAACATTCGCACCAGACAAGTGCCAGGCAATGACCATCTCCAACAAGAGGGAGTCTAACCACCTCCCCTTGACATTCAACGGCATTACCATCGCCAAATCCCCCACCATCAATGTCCTGGGGGTCGCCATTGACCAGAAACTTAACTGGACCAGCCATATAAATACTGTGGCTACAAGAGCAGATCAGAGGCTCACCTCCTGACTCCCCAAAGCCTTTCTACCATCTACAAGGCACAAGTCAGGAGTGTGATGGAATACTCTCCACTTGCCTGGATGAGTGCAGCTCCAACAACACTACAGAAGCTCGACGCCATCCAGGACAAAGCAGCCTGCTTGATTGGCGTCCCATCCACCACCCTAAACATTCACTCCCTTCTCCAAAGAATGCACTGCAGCAACTCGCCAAGGCTTCTTCGACAGCACCTCCCAAACCCGTGACCTTTAACACCTAGAAGGACAAGAGCTGCAGGCACATGGGAACAACACCACCTGCACGTTCCCCTCCAAGTCACACACCATCCTGACTTGGAAATATATCGCTGTTCCTTCATCGTCGCTGGGTCAAAATCCTGGAACTCCCTTCCGAACAGCACTGTGGGAGAACCTTCACCACACGGACTGCAGCAGTTCAAGAAGGCAGCTCACCACCACCTTCTCAATGGCAATTAGGGATGGGCAATAAATGCCAGCCTCGCCAGTGACGCCCACATCCCATGAATGAATAATAAAAAAAAACCTCACTTGGAGTACGGTGCACAATTCTGGTCTCCATATTATAAAAAGGATGTAGAGGCACTGAAGAAGGTGTAAAAAAGATTTACTAGGATAATACTAGAACTGAGTGGTTATACCTATCAAGAGAGATTGAGCAAGCTGGGGGTCTTTTCTTTAAAAAAAAAGACCGAGGGGTGACCTGATAAAAGTCTTCAAGGTTATGAAAGGTTTTGATAGCGTAGATGTGGAGAAGATGTTTCCACTTGCGGGGAGGCCAGGACTTAGGGCCATAAATATAAGATAGTCACTAATAAATCCAAGAAGGAATTCAGGAGAAACTTCTTTACCCAGAGAGTGGTTAGAATGTGGAACTCGCTGCCACAAGTAGTAGTCGAGGCAAACAGCTTTGATGTATTTAAGGGGAAGCTAGATAAACACATGCGTGAGAATGGAACAGAAGTATATGCTGATAGGATTAATTGAAGTAAAGAGGGAGGAGGCTTGTATGGAACATGAACACCGGCAGGTGCCTGTTGGGCTGAATGATCCTGCCATCTATGTTTCTGTGCTGTACATGTTATGTAATTCTATGTAATTGTGGGAGGGGATTGACTCTCCAGAAGCCTCATGGGATTAAAGTAGCCCTCGTCTCAGCTTGATGCTGCCTCCCATGTTCCATTGCTGTAGTGTTCCGAAGCGGGTGGCTCAAGGCCTTGCATGTGTTGTTGTCCTAAGAAATGGCAGTATCATGCAGCTGTGACTCCTGGGTGACTTGGTCCTCTTCATCACCTTCATCATCTTCTTCCTCCTGTACCACCCCTTGCTGTGGTGGATCTGCAGGAAAGTAGGGTAGAAAAAAGAAAAATAAAGACTTGCATTTGTATAGCACCTCTCACGACCTCAGGACAACTCAAAGCGCTTTACAGCCAATGAAATACTTTTGAAGTGTAGTCAGTATTGTAATGTAGGAAAGCTAAGGGGTGAGCATCACCCCCTTGGGATTAAGAAGACAGAGAAGGTTGTGTCTGTGTGGTTCTTCACAAGGATCTCAGCATGACAGTATAGGTGCTCAGTCAGTAATCTGGGGTGAGGGGTTTAATGGTAAGGGTGCCCATCTGGTGGCCTCTCTTTGGCAGGTATTGTGCGTCAATTTGTCCTACAAGGTGATAGAGTGAATGAGGGTAAAGCTAGCAGTTAAGGTGTGTATGCCAAGTGGCATGAGAGAGCTGAAGTAAGAGGTGTGGGTGTATGAGACTGTTAAACTGGAAGAAGGAGCTTTAGAGTTTTGCACGTAAGCATTTGCTGTGAGGGGAGCTGTTTTGCAATAGTGCAAGATGCCAAGTTGAAGGCCTCCTTAATCAGAGAGCACTGTGAATGGTTACTTGAGTAAGTGTTGATTTAAAAGGGTGAAGAATGTGCTAACACCCAGGGTGGCCAAGGAAGAAAAGGGAGAAGTATGCAGTGTGTTACCTTGCCTGCTCTGCTTAGGATGTGGAACTTTTTGCAGCACTGTTCTGCTGCCCTGGGGGTGAGGGAGCTGCTACTCAGTGCCAATGCCAACTCCCTCTAGGTGGCACAAGTGATAATTTTGGGTGACTTGGTGGTATCCACGCCCAGGAGTCTGTTTGTCCTGCCTTCAATACCCTCCAAGTGGGCTTGGAGAGCCGAATGAGTGAAGTTGTGTGTTCTTCTTCTCTGGCTTGGCCACCTGTCCTGCTGCCCTCTGGGCACAGATGGGGCATGGGTGTTTATAATTCTGTTCAAGTACAATATAAAGATTGCTAAGGCATGAAGTGAGGTTAACACCAATGTCTGCCCCAATAGGAATGCAATTAAGTAGATCCAGGAGACCTATTTTTATCTCCATTCCTATGTTCCTATGTTCCTATGGATGCCACACTTTTTAAAAAAAACAACGGCAGTGTAACTCATTTTGAGGATATTCTACATCTGCGTGTAGTGAATCATAAACACATTTACAAAGAATAGGGCTGATTCCACAAAGCGCCCGGAAGGAAACTTCTCCCCATAACTTTTAATAGAGTGCAGCCATATCGCGGATTGATGCACACCAGCAGTGCAAAGTCAAAAATTATCCATTAGGTGTTGAGGTGGAACTGCATCAACTTTGGACTCTTGGCATAAAAATTGGGTGCTGGCTGCTTAATCAAGAGATGGATAGAGATGTTTTCTGAGCTGTTCCAAATGCTTTCAGGATTTTTATCCCACTATTTTGACACTCCCCATTAATTGTCCCCATCTCTTTTAAGTTTCACTTACATACTGTGTAAAACCCACCAATAATCAATCCACTCGAAACTGCTCCAAAACACAAACTCTAGGCAAGTAAGATTATATTTTAACCAATAAAGGTTTTGGACAATTTTAATATTGCTATCTAAATGAGCACAATTAAGATGTTACTGGTGTTTTCTGCATGTCAATGCAAAAATGTTTATTCTATTTAGTTGTACCATGTTATAATCTACTAATAATTTAAATTCGTAACTTTTATTGTGCAGAAGAAACTGCTGCACGTTTTCACATCATTCTGGTTAGACTTTGTCGCAGATGCCAAGGAGGAATGGGCAAGTGCAATGTTGTGGATCCAAAGCCATTACCCAGGTTGTTACGTTTTCATAAATCTTAATTAGAAATCTTAGCAAGTGTCACAAAAGTCTTGCTGGTCTCTTGCCCCATTGGAAATGCTTTCTGCTGCTCTTCCCAGTTTAGGGCAATGATGCTTAAACAGCAAATTTAAAGACGACTTTCAGATCATAGTTACGTTCCAATGTAAAAATAACTAGAGTTTGTATCTTATAAAATATTCCATAAATCATAGGTATGAATTGATTTAAAGAGCATTATTTGCAACAAATTTTCCTGTGAGACCTATAACGGTTTTTCAATCTTTCGAAATTCAGTTTAGTTGAAGGTTGAATTGTTTAAAACTGGTAAAATATTTAGTGAAGTTCTAATAGTAGAAGGCTAGCGCATCAGAGTATTAAAGGAGTTTCCTCAAAATAAATGGGCAAAATATTTTACTGATATGTTAACAAATTTATTCTTTTATATTACAATAACAAAATCAATTTTTAAAAAATCACATTCCTTGGGCTCGATTTTAGGGTCGGGTTTCCTGCGGGTTTCCAGCGGGGGGGCCCCGAAAATCCCGATATGAGGTCACGTGACCGGATCGCGCCGCGATCCCGACCACTTCCGGGTTCCCCGATGACATGCGGGGCTGCGTGCGTGGCCCCCGCTGGTGGGAATCCCGCAGGCAATTAAAGCCAGCGGGGTTCCACTTGAGTGTACTTACCTTGCTTGTTGAGGTCAGTTAATGAGCTGAATCAGCTGTCAAAAGAGGAAGTGTGGGATTTTACCTGCATCGCAGACTGTTTCACACACTGGGGGAAACAGTCTCTCTCCAACCAGGCGTGTTGCAGCCAGCAGCCTGTGGCAGCTGCCAAGGTGCACCCCACGGGGGAGAGCCCTCACGCACGCAGGAGGCCACCGCGTCACATAGGGCAACCCCTGCCCCCCACCACCCCCCGCCAAGCCAGAGGACAGACCGACACGAAACCGCAGCCCCAGTCCGAGGACCCACACACCTACCCTGCACAACCCCTCAGACCAACACCTGCCAGATGGATGGTGCGTGGACACCCTCGGAGGACGAACAGCATGACCAGCCCCAGCAGCCTCGCAGTCCACGCGGTCCGCCGCAGAGACATGGAGCCCCCCAACACGGTGTTGTTGCACGCCCACCTGCACAGCAGTAGGGAGGGCTACCGCAGAGAGAGACGCATCGCAGAGGGCACCACCCTCGCCACATGGTCCACAGACCGAGGCGAAGCTCCCCGGACCTCTCCGAGCAGCAGTGCACACGGAGGCGCAAATTCGCTCGACATGTAGTCGTGGAGATCTGCAGGCTCTTTCATGCCGAGCTGCTCCTGGCTGGCCCCAGCACCAAGTGCTTACCTGTCGCTGCCAAAGTCACCACTGCCCTCCACAACTTCTCCTCCGCATCCTTCCAGGGTGCAGCCGGCTACACCGCCGATGTCTCTCAGTGGTCTGCGCGGAAGAGCCCTGCAAATACACCTGCACCTACTCTGCAGTAACACGATGGGTGGCATCAGTGGTGGGTCCTCATAGTGATACCCAGGAGCGGGCATTATTGGACACTACAGACAGGATTCGCGGAGACATGGCAGTGGTGGTGCCAATATAAAGTGTGCTGTTTGTTGCTCTGAAATTCAATATAGGTAACACCCATGGCAAACCCTCCGACACCCTTGTGCACCCCCTTCATGCTCACGAAACATTTGCCTTACGCTCCCTACTGCACATATGTGATGCATGCCCTGTGGCTGCAGCACAGGTGGTGGCAGGTTGAGCGAGGCTGGCCGTGAGGGAGATGCACGAGAGGGTGAGTATGGGATAGAGCCATGAGATTGTATGAGGATTGGGTTGAGTGGTAGTGGCAGGATGAGTACTGGCGAGGTGAGTAGGTGGAGGTAAGATGAGGATGGGGTTTGAGTGGGTATGAGGGGTGATGTGACAGAGTGGTGTTGGCGGTGCCGAAGGAGATGTGGGGTTGGGGCAGTGTTGTGGCAGATGGAGTGTAGGGGAAAGACTTCGTGTTCTCACTGTGGCTGACCCACTGAGGTCATTGCAGCGCCTCCTGCACTGTATGCAGGTGGGCGATATGTTGGTTGCGCAGGTGACCCCCTCTGCCACCTCGAGCCAGGCCTTCTTGGTGGCAGAGGCTGGCCGCTTCCTCCCGCCCGCCGGGTGGAAGATCTCTGTCTTCGCCCTCCTCCTCACCCCATCTGATGATACCTGGGGTGAGGCATCATTAAACTGGGAGCAGCCTTCCCCCTGGGCTGCTCCATGCTGAAATTTGTTCCATTGGTTGCAGCATCTGTCAGTGGAGGACTGCCCCTTTAACTAGAGAGCCTCCAGCTGACAGATCCTACTGCGCATGCGCAGCCCGCCCGACGCGCAGACCAGCAGCGTGGACCCGGAGGAGCAGGTAATTGATTCCTATTAGTGTGTTGCCTGCTACGATCGCGCGGGCAACCCACTAATTTCACTGAGCGTGTTGACCACGCTCCCGAAACCCAACCCGCCGGAAACCCGCAGGCCTGGTAACATCGAGCCCCTTAAAACCACACATTTCATACCTAAGATAGATTTAATGCAATGATTCAAAATCATTAATATGTGAAACTATTAATCCATTAAACGCTTCATATTTATCAGTCTGAGAATATACAAGCCTACATTGCCCATGTGTCATATGTTGTTTCTTAGATGAATTATATAGTAAAAGTTGTAGATTTTGTTTTCAGCTTTCCTTAAAATATCTTACAAACGAAAAGTAAAAGGAAGTGGACAACATTTATTTGCAAGTCTCCCAAATATAACATCCAGGTAGATCTTCCCTGAGTGAGCTCTTTATTCAGCAGGCACATTAAGGTTATCAGTGATAGATGCTCTCGCCTTCAATCTGTGAAATTTCCAGACTCTCAGATCAATGCTGAGACTTTCCCGATGGGCATTCCGATCTCACAGGGTGACATTCTGGTCTTCCTCTAACAGATGGTTGAGACTAAGAGATCAGCATTCCAAGCTTTCTCCAGACTTCTGGATTGACATTCCAGACCATGACTGACACTTATTTAGCTGCCAGTTGCTGCTTCAGATCCTGTTGTGTATCTTCTTAAAACAAGATAATTTTATTAACATTACCATGTTGGTAATGTCATTTTGCAATGGGGAAAATCACCTGAGGCGGTATCACATTACATGGACATTAATTTGGTTAGGTGGGCAAAGCATTAATGTTTTAGGAGCAAAAGTCAATTCTGGCCTGCTTAATGTATGGCCTAAAATACAAATTGCACGTAAACATTAAAATGGATTTACTGACCCATGATTTATTATAAATTGCATACATGTGAGAAATGAAACCAATCAATTACACCAAGCTGTTGCAGTGATTCTTCACTCAGTACTTTACCAACTAAACTCATTACATAGAATTGCATAGAATTTACACCACAGAAACAGGCCATTTAGCCCAACCGGTAAATGCCAGTGTTTATGTTCCACATTGGCCTCCTCCCACTCTGTTTCATCTAACCCTATCAACATATCCTTCTATTCCTTCCTCCCTCATATACTTATCTAGCTTCCCCTTAAATGCATCTATGCTATTCGCCTCAACTACTCTATGTGGTAGCAAGTTCCACATTCTAACCACTCTATGGGTAAAAAAATTTCTCCTGATTTTCTCATTGGGTTTATTAATGACTATCTTATATTTATGACCTCTAGCTTTGGACTGCCCCACAAGTAGAAACATCTTCTCTACATCTACCCTGTCAAACCCGTCATAATTTTAAAGACCTCTATTAGGTCAATCCCTCAGCCTTCTCTTTTCTAGAGAAAAGAGCCCCAGCCTGTTCAGTCTTTCCTGGTTGTTATAACCTCTCAGTTCTGGTATCATCCTTGTAAATCTTTTTTGCACCTCTAATCCTTTTTGTACTCTAAGTGTGGTCTAACCAAGGTTCTATATAAGTTTAACATAACCCCTCTGCTTTTCAATTCTATTCCTCTAGAAATTAACTTCAGTGCTTTGTTTGCATTTTTTATGGCCTTGTTAACTTGTGTTGCTACTTTTTTTCTTTATTCTTCAATGTATTGGAAACCTTGTGATGAAGTCTGCCACCCTGATTACTACTGGGCAACAACTAACGAGATTAATCAAAAAACTTTTGTTGATCTTTAAAAATGTGTAATCCATTTCACTGATCCAATTATTTACAGTATATATAAATTGCAACATTACGTGGGAATGTTGCTTAATCGTTATTGAAATGAAGTGTTAGCTCACAAATCAATATTCACAAGTTATTCACTAAACTTCACTGATCTGTGAATTAACAGTTAGTAAATTAAATTGTGAAAGTTTTATACTACTATGGGGTGCATTTTCATCTTCACATATCAGTAATTTGAACACATGTCTCCACACCCACCCCCAGCCCCCTCCAAATTTCCTTCCAATTGATTGATAGCAACTTCTCACCACAGCGAGGGGTGAGAGCCAGAAGAAGTTCGTCTGCATGCTGACTGTCAGTTGCCCACCTAAAAGAGGTGGAAAGTGGCATCTGGCCGCTGGGTGGCAGCGGAAATTCGGGCGGTCAGAGGTTGCCGGGTAGCACCAATGGAAGGCTCACCGGCAAACAGAAATGTCACGGTGGGGAGGGGGGTTTCATGAGCATCTTGTGGGAGGTTAGGGGGAAGTCAGGGGCATGGGAGGCCACGACTTTCTCACAGGGCCCAAGGAGAACTCCTGCTCTTTCACACCCCACAAGGAAACTTTGGAGGGCCTCATTGTCCTCCTGACAGCTGCCGATCTGGTTTTACCTGCCAGTAAAGCTGGGGCAGGTACCCCACTCGGGTTAAAATGCAATCCCATTGACGTCATTGGACCCCGGCTTGCATTAATTCATGAATTACCCGACTGAATCTGGTGGGCCCTTCGTCCACAGCCAAACCAGTGGCAGTAAAATCTAAAATGGACGATATTGAAGCCAGAAATGGAACTGTTTCATTTTAACAACTCACCCGCTCCATCCCCGCAGAGTGAAGAGAGTTAAAATTGCCCCGTCTTGTTTGTTTTTGTAGGGGGTGATGGTGTGTGTCAGCTTCACCCCTGACTTCTGACCGGTTCGAATCGCTCCCATTCCCTGGGTTCTAGACCTTGGACTTATTTGGGGGTTGTGACAAAGTGCAGCAGACAACTGGTTTTGGTGCAAAAAACTTTGATCTTTATTCAAGAGAGAAAATACAACACAACAATCTTAACATTCTAATAAAATGGGGAACACTTCACTACACACGAGTGAAATTACAGTAGAAAGATACCTCACCCCTCCCAATCCCACTATACTAGCTGAGTTGGACTCTAAAGGACCAGAGATAATGCTCACCAAACGAATCCCTGACAGTAATTCACCCAGAGGTAAGTCAGGAATAGATCGTAGAGTGGAAACTTTGCGGATCTTTGGTTTTCTCCCGAGTTGGTTTTCTTTGTTCACGGTGGCCCAATATTACCTGGTTGGTTGGTGGCAATATTCGGTTGGTTGTTTCATAAGGCCCTTGTTGCCGCAAGGTGTCTGATGGTCACTGGGGCTGTTGCTCTTGTTTCTTCTTGTGTGTCGGCCTGCTTCTAGAGCTGATGACCTTCTCTGTTGAACTGCTTTTCTGTTTCCCCCTCGCCTTGTTGAACTGTCGTCTCCCGAGCTGTCGACCTCCTGGCTGAGCTGAACTGCTTTGCCCTTGCAGGTCTGGCTGACCGGTTCTCTCACATAGGGTTCGTTGGTTTCGCTGGAAGCTGCTCTACTTCCAGAACAAGAGAAGCAGAACACAACAGCCAGCAAGAGCCAGAGAGAGAGAGAGAGGTTTCGAGTTTCCACTTCTATATCCCTCTCTTACAATGGTCTTCGTCACTTTAAAAAATAGGCACTTCATGTCTGTTTGAACAGTTCTTACAAAGTCCTTTAGAATCTTTGATGGCTTTTGATGGTTTCTCATCATGTCGCGATTGTTTTTCTCGATTTGACATTGTTAATTCCAATTTGTAGAGTTTGCCACACAAGGCTTCCTTTTGTATCCAACATCCTAGGTGTTGATCGGTTTTGGTTTAAAACAAAGACATGGCCCCACCATGTCTGGAGCAGTTGCCTCTTTCAATGGCCTACTGCCTTTCGAATTAGTGCTGAGTATTGACCACCTGCTGTAGATTTTGCATTAAAACAGAGACATGTCTGAAGCAGTAATTCTCCCACATTCCACTGTAGGTATTGTTGATTTGTCTGGTGACCTCTCACCTATCCTTCCATCTTAGGATTTTAGTCAATGGCCAAAGTTTTCCATACTCAGGGAAAAGGTGAATTTCTTTAGGGTTTTTCTCTGAGTTTTGGGGGATCTGTGAATTTTGAGAATCTTATATTTTCAAATTGAAAATTAAACTATTTTTACTTATTTTCTCTGAATATACCCTGTTTATTTAGGTTCTTATTTTTACTGATTTTTCCTTGATTTTCATGCTAAAAATATAAAGCGAAAATATCCAAAAAAAACAGCTTTTTAAATCGGCAATAAAAACTGGTATTAAAGGTCCTTAATCATATATAACTAACATGATGCTGCAATTGGACATGATTTAAGTCAACATGCCACAGAAGCCATTTTATGAATTCATATTTCCCATGCAGAGCTTCCCACGAAAGTCCTGCAACATTTTCCCAAAGCTCTGCAGCAGGATCACGAGTTTGTAATTATACATTGACATCAACAACAGTCAAGGCTTATTTGCAATGAATTGCCACCATGGAAAGTTTCCTGAGGAAGATATGTTACGTATAGATGTGCCCACTATCAGTATACGTTTTCCAACTTTAACAGTGTCCATGTTATAAAAACACTCAACCTTAATTCCACAAGTTTTCATTTTACATTTTATGCAGTGAGCATATGTCTTGAGGATGACCATCACAGTCTCAGAGATCTGGTGGAAAGTGAGTCGTCTAACCATAGAATTTACAGGACAGGACAGAAACAGGCCATTCGGCTAACTGGTCTATGCTGGTGTTTATGCTCGACATGAGCCTCCTCCTGCTCTACTTCATCTAACCCTATCAGCATATCCTTCTGCTCTTTTCTCCTTCATGTGTTTATCTAGCTTCCCCTTAAATGCACCTATGCTATCCGCCTCAACTTCTCCATGAGAACATTCTGAAGGGGGAGGGTGAACAGCCAGAGGTCGTGGTCCATGTCGGTACCAACAACATAGGTAGAAAAAGGGATGAGGTCCTGCATGCAGATTTTAGGGAGCAAGGAAACAGATTAATAAGCAGGACCTCAAAGGTAGTAATCTCTGGATTACTCCCGGCGCCACGCGCTAATGAGTATCGAAATATGAGGATAGAGCAGATGTATGCGTGGCTGGAGAGATGGTGCAGGAGGGAGGGCTTTAGATTCCTGGAGCATTGGGGACAGTTCTGGGGGAGGTGGGACCTGTACAGGCCGGACGGGTTGCACCTCAACAGAGTTGGGACCAATGTCCTTGCGGGGAGGTTCACTAGTGCTGTGGGGGAGGGTTTAAACTAATTTAGTTGAGGGATGGGGACTAGGATGTAACATTGGAAAGGAGAAACAAGGTGCACAAAAGATTGGGAGAGAAAGATAGCACTAAACTAAGAAACAGTATGGTTTTAGGTGGGATCAGACTAAGCGAGGATACAAGAAGGTCTAAGATAGGTTTACAGTGCATATGTGTAAATGCATGAAGCATGGTAAATAAGGTTGGTGAGCTGCAGGCGCAAATAGCCACATGGGAATATGATGTTGTGGTGATAACGGAGACCTGGCTCAGAAAAGGGCAGGATTGGGTACTAAATATTCCTGGTGTTCAGGAAAGATAGGGAAGGAAAGTAAGGACGGGGGCTGGCAGTATTGATTAAGCAGAATATTGCAGTGCTGGAGAGAGAAGGTTTCCTGGAGGGATAAAGGACAGAATGTATTTGGTTAGAGTTAAGAAATAATAGAGGTGCCATTACTTTACTGGGTGTATTCTATAGGCCACCAACCAGTGGGAAGGATATAGAGGAGCAAATTTGCAGGGAAATTACAGAGAGGTGCAAGAGCCATAGAGTAGTGACAATGGAGGACTTCAATTATCCTAATATAGACTGGTTAGTAATAGTGTCAAGGCAGAGAGGGGGAAGAATTTCTGAAGTGTGTTCAGGAGAACCTATTGATCAGTATGTTTCTGGCCTAATGAGGAAGGAGGCATTGCTGGACCTGGTTCTGGGGAATGAGGTAGGTCAAGTGGAGCAAGTGTCAGTGGGGGAACATTTAGGGAACAGCAATCATAGTATCATAAGGTTTAGATTAGTTATGGAAAAGGACAAGGACCAATCTAAAATAAAAATACTTAATTGGATGAGGGTCAATTTCAGTGGGTTGAGAACGGATCTGGCCCGGGTAAATTGGAATCAAAGATTAGCAGGCAAAAATGTAATTGAAAAATGGGCGGCCTTTAAGAAAAGATGGGTCAGATACAGTCTAGGTACGTTCCCACTGGGGGGAAAAGTAGCGCAACCAAAGCCAGAGCTCCCTGGATGACAAAAGAGATAGAGATTAAGATGAAGCAGAGAAAGGGGGTGTATGACAGATATCAAGTTGAAAATACAAGTGAGAACCAGGCTAAATATAGAAAGTACAGAGGGGAAGTGAAAAAGGAAATAAGAGGGGCAAAGAGAGCGTATGAGAATAGTCTGGCAACTAATATGAAAGGGAAACCAAAAGTCTTCTATAGGCATGTAAATAGTAAACAGGTAGGAAGATGAGGGGTGGGACCAACTCGGGACCAAAAAGGAGATCTACTCATGGAGGCAGAGGGCATGGCTGAGGTACTAAATGAGTACTTTGCATCTGCCTTTACCAAGGAAGAAGATGCTGCCAACATCACAGTAAAAGAGGAGGTAGTTGATATACTGGATGGGCTAAACATTGATAAAGAGGAGGTATCAGATAGGCTGGCTGTTCTTAAAGTAGATAAGTCACCAAGTCAGGATGGGATGTATCCTAGGTTGCTGAGGGAAGTAAGGGTGGACATTGCAGAGGTATTGGCCATAATCTTCCAATCATCCTTAGATACGGGGGCGATGCCAGAGGACTGGAGAACTGCAAATGTTACACCCTTGTTCAAAAAAGGGTGTAAGGATAAACCCAGCAACTATAGGCCAGTCAGTTTAACCTCGGTGGTGGGGAAACTTTTAGAATCGATAATCCGGCAGAAAATTAACAGTCACTTGGACAATTGTGGATTAACAAAGGAAAGCCAGCACAGATTTGTTAAAGGCAAATTGTGTTTAACTGACTTGCTTGATTTTTTTGATAAGGTAACAGAGAGGATTGATGAGGGCAATGCGATTGATGTGGTGTATATGGATTTCCAAAAGGCGTTTGACAAAGTGCCACATAATAGACTTGTCAGCAAAGTTGAAGCCCATGGAATAAAAGGGGCAGTGGCATCATGGGTAAAAAATTGATTAATTGACAGGAAACAGAGAGTAGTGGTGAACGGTTGTTTTTCGGACTGGAGGAAGGTGGTGTTCCCCAGGGGTCAGTACTAGGACCACTGATTTTCTTGTTATATATTAATGACTTAGACTTGGGTGTACAGGGCACAATTTCCAAATTTGCAGATGGCACAAAACTTGAAAGTGTAGTGAACCGTGAGGAGAAAGTGATAGATTTCAAAAGGACATAGACAGACTGGTGGAATGGACGGACACGGGCAGATGAAATTTAATGTGGAGAAATGCGATGTGATACATTTTGGTAAGAAGAACAAGGAGAGGCAATATAAACTAAAGGGTACAATTCTAAAGGGGGTGCAGGAACAGAGAGATCTGGTGGTATATATGCACAAATCGTTGAAGGTGACAGGGCATGTTAAGAAAGTGGTAAAAAAGTATTCGGGATCCTGGGCTTAATAAATAGAGGCATAGAGTACAAAAGCAAGGAAGTTATGATAAACCTTTATAAAACACTGGTTCGGCCACAGCTGGAGTATTGTATCCGATTCTGGGCACCACACTTTAGGAAGGATGTGAAAGTCTTAGAGAGGGTGCAGAAAAGATTTACTAGAATGGTTCCAGGGATGAGGGATTTCAGTTATGTGGATAGACTGGAGAAGCTGTGGTTGTTCTCCTTAGAGCAGAGACAGCTGAGAGGAGATTTGATAGAGGTGTTCAAAATTATGAGGACTCTAGACAGAACAGATAAAGAAAAAGTGTTCCCATTGGTGGAAGGGTCAAGAACCAGGGGACACAGATTTAAGCTGATTGGCAAAAGAACCAAAGGCGACATGAGGAAAAACTTTTTTATGCCGTGAGTGGTCATGATCTGGAATGCACTGCCTGAGGGGATGGTGGAGCGAGATTCAATTGTGGCTTTCTAAAGATGTGGAGATGCCGGTGATGGACTGGGGTTGACAATTGTAAACAATTTTACAACACCAAGTTATAGTCCAACGATTTTATTTGAAATCTACAAGCTTTCGGAGGCTTCCTCCTTCCTCAGGTAACTGTCAGGAACTCCTCGAAGCCTACGCATTTATAAATCACAGAACAATCCATGGTGATTACAGACTGCCTTTGCAACTGCCCGTTGCCAAGGCAATCATCGTGTTCAGACAGAGAGGTGTTACCTACAGAACCCCCGAATATAAATTCAACAAAAAAAACAAACAGGAAAAAAAAAGAGAGAGAGAGAGGCAGAAACACCCGGAAGGCAGAGAAAGCCAGCAAATGACCCGTTATATTAAAAACAGATAGCTTTTCTTCGCTGGTGGGCTTACGTGTAGCGTGACATGAACCCAAGATCCCAGTTGAGGCCGTCCTCATGGGTGCGGAACTTGGCTATCAATTTCTGCTCGACGATTTTGCGTTGTCGTGTGTCTCGAAGGCCGCCTTGGAGTACGCTTACCCGAAGGTCGGTGGCTGAATGTCCATGACTGCTGAAGTGTTCCCCGACTGGGAGGGAATCCTCCTGTCTGGCGATTGTTGCGCAGTGTCCGTTCATCCGTTGTCGCAGTGTCTGCATGGTCTCGCCAATGTACCATGCTCTGGGGCATCCTTTCCTGCAACGTATGAGGTAGACAACGTTGGCCGAGTCACAGGAGTATGAACCATGCACCTGGTGGGTGGTGTCCTCTCGTGTGATGGTGGTATCTGTGTCGATGATCTGGCATGTCTTGCAGAGGTTACCGTGGCAGGGTTGTGTGGTGTCATGGACGCTGTTCTCCTGAAGGCTGGGTAATTTGCTGCGAATGATAGTCTGTTGAGGTTGGGTGGCTGCTTAAAGGCGAGTAGTGGAGGTGTGGGGATGGCCATAGCGAGGTGTTCGTCGTCATTGATGACATGTTGAAGGCTGCGGAGAACATGGCGTAGTTTCTCCGCTCCGGGGAAGTACTGGACGACGAAGGGTACTCTGTTGGTTGCGTCCCGTGTTAGTCTTCTGAGGAGGTCTATGCGATTTTTCACTGTGGCCCGTCGGAACTGTCGATCGATGAGTCGAGCGTCATATCCCGTTCTTACCAGGGCGTCTTTCAGAGTCTGTAGGTGTCCATCCCTGTCCATAGGGGATGGCCTCTTTGACGTGGCTTTCTAAAGGGAATTGGATAAGTACTTGAAGGGAAAAAATTTCCAGGGCTACGGGGAAAGGGCAGTGGAGTGGGACTAACTGGATTGCACTTGCAGAGAGCCGGCACGGGCTCAGTGGGCCGAATGACCTCCTTCTGTGCTGTAACTATTCTATGATTCGATGATTCTGAGTTGTAGCAATTTCCACATTCTAACCGTTCTCTGGGTAAAGAAGTTTCTCCTGAATTCCTTATTGGATTTAGTAGTGACTATCTTATAATTAGGATGCCTCGCTTTGGACAGGGAGCGTATCGTCAATAAGGAACTACAAGTTAATGTAATCAATTGCCAACTACGGTTAGAGGAAAACTTTTTGTATTGGCCAATTGTTGTCAAAAAGGCACTCAGGAACCATATCAATAGAGTTGTTTATCTATTAGGAAAGTTTGTCAAGGTCAAATGGTTAATACAGGGGTTTTTTTTTAATTGCTTTCTCTGGCACGTATTTATTTATTCACTCTATATGACCTGGCTTTTGAGTATCAGCGTCTTAAACCCAGTAACAGTATCTGTCGATAAGAACCTCTGAATATCTAAAAGTGGAGTTTTAACCCTATCCTACCCTATAGGATTTGCTCCTAATACTTCCTAAAAGACATTTTTTAATATGATAAAATGTTACATAAATGTAAGTCTTATTATATTCTAGTAGATCTTCCATGGCAGCTGGTACCACTTTAAAAAACAAATTGAGGCATGTGACTATTTCAATAGTATTATTTGTAAGGTGTTCCGTTCCCTTCTGCCTTACACCAGTTCTTGGACCTCGGAATTACAAAACAAAATTACACGTGACAAACAGACTTTGGCTCAACCCTAACTTGTTAGTTTATTAGACCAACAAAACCCCAGTACAAACCCTTCTATGATTTGACTGAAACTTACAATCATCCATGCAGCTAGTCATTACCGATTCTGATCGTAGGCCTGGACCTGGAAATGACTGGTTTTCGTCCTTCTTCCCTTGACTGCAGCCTCCGCAGTGCAAACCCCTTAGTGGTTTGCCAGGAACTTACAATCACCCATGTGGCTGGTCAGTACCGATGTTGATTGTAAGCCTGGATCTGGAGGTGACTGGTCTCCGTCCGTCTTCACCTGACTTCAGCCTCCACGTGCTGCTGTTGTACCTTGTTATCGTGTTCCAGTCATGCAACCCCCACTTGGGCCTCATCCATGGTTTCAGCCATCAATCTGTTGGATTGCTTGACATTCATCTGGGTATCTCGGTGATTCAAAACTCCTTAGTTGTGCAGACCTGTGAAGTCGAGAAACAGTTCCTTATCTCCTCCCCCTCTACCTGTGCAGCATCAGGACAATGCGGTATTCCTTGCTGTGATGGGCCCTTGGCTCACAGCATTGTTTAGGTGTGAAAGACTTTCCGTTCCTGTCCGAGACTGAGCGTGGCTCAGAGGCTCAGTTTGATTATACATTGTCTCGATGTTAATGTGTCTTCGCCAGGGGATCATTATTTGATGTAAATGAGTCTCCGAAACTGATCAAGGGCTGGAGTCTCTTTGACTGGCCCCTGGGGTTAACTGTTTCATATCTCGCCGCCTGTTTCATGTCTTGCAGTTTACAGTGTTTTTACAGTATCTTCCATATTTGTAGTCTTACAGTTTGAATTGGTTACTTCTCTGTGAGATCTTTCCTGCTCTATACATCACAAAAGCAGTATGGTTAAGTTTGGTATTTGAGTCAATTAAGAAAAGCCTGTTTGATTCTTTTTGTGCTAGATAGTATTTCCTGTAATTCTTGATCTTTCAAGGATACATTTACCCAATGCTCTGTGTAATGAGACATATGAGCATTTTTACCAACAGATGCTGTCTGTAATGACCAAACAGTTTTTAGAAGGGAACTCTGGGAATGGTAACCAAAGAAAACCTAAGGAGGAAAGTCTTAAAGAGGAATGTCCAGAAACGGAGCCACGGACAACTAACGGATTAGTCATTATCTGGACCCAGCAAGGAGTTCATAATCATGTCCATTATGAATTGGTACCGGTATTGATATCCCTATCAGAGATAACTTTTCCACCAGGGCTATGCCATCCAGCCCACAGTAAATTACATAGTGCAATGTTGCAAGTCAAGTAGTACTTGACTTCCACCAACGCAATGCAGGTCGGGATTTAGACCAAGCATGGCCCCCACAACCTCACAAGCCAGGCCATAAAATATAGAAGAGGGGTATAGCCAAGTGGATAGGTATCGGAGCTACCATAGGCACTTCAGCATGGAATAGGTTAGATATTGAATCAATATGGGAGCATGATGAATCGATGCAGGAACAACTGAATGCCATTTTAAAAGGCATGACTAAAGGGGATACAGATTTGATATTTGAAACCCAACAGGGCACCGTATCAATAGCTGGAATAATGAAAGGCATGGAGTAAATAATGGCAGGAGGAAATGACATAATCAATGGAAGTAATCAGGAATACAAGAATCAAAATGTATCCAAAGCCATCAGATGCAGCATGTATGGGGGTTTTATATTAAAGAAGATACACCAAGAATTGAACGATATTGAAAATAATAAGATAGCAAAATGGGCTACTGATCAACATTTACGGGAGTGGTATAAGGCAGACTATGGCCTATGTAAGGCTAGAAGATATGGAACGGTATGTCTGTTTTGAAAACCTTGTAATACCACTATAGGAAAAATGGTTCTCCTACTGTTTATAGCATGACCTCAAATATGAGATAAGTCTAGGGAGGTATTTAGGGTACAGTCAGTGAGTACGTTTGAGGGGGATACCTTTAAAGAATTCACCACCTTTTCCAAACACCTGGTACAGAGACATAAAGGAGAATGGAACGAGGTGGACCTGTCTTGTTGTAAACTGGTAGCAGGAACCTGGATCTGTCAATGCGATATATTGCATAGAAATATGTTGACCTGTAGGTTCACCTTGGGGGATGAGGACACTGAATGCCTGGTGAAAGTTATCAATAGGTACCCATGTGCCTAGCAAGCCCGAGGTCAATAATATATAACCACCAGCGATGTTACATTCAGGCTTGGCACCACTATCTGTCGTATCACTTATTCCCCTTTCTTTCTCACCCCCACGGAAATTATTCAGATTGGAGAACACACTCTC
This sequence comes from Heptranchias perlo, assembly GCF_035084215.1. Taxonomy (NCBI): domain Eukaryota; kingdom Metazoa; phylum Chordata; class Chondrichthyes; order Hexanchiformes; family Hexanchidae; genus Heptranchias; species Heptranchias perlo. The sequence goes on from NC_090327.1 coordinate 89,678,987, forward strand.
ACACCCTAAACATCCATGGATTAGAATAATTGGTATGGCTTTAGTCTGTACACAATGTATACTGGTGTTTGTTATGATAATTTGCTTATGGTTAATACGACATTTAATCCGAAAACATGGCAAGGAATTTTTTTTTTGCGTGTGTCATGGCAAACCTGTCTGAAATGGGAATACGAACTAATGATAAAAAAAACCCTAACAACCAAGGATAATGCTCAAGATATATGAAGTGAATCAGTCAGAAAATCAGACAGACTCACTTGAGGCGGGACTGTAGGACAGGAGTTAAAACCCCTTGAACAATGTAAATTCAAAACCCTTTGGAAATTATATTTGGACATTAGACATTACATTTGAAGGAAAGAGTTAATTGTGCCCCTTTGGAAATTACATTTGGACATTTGGACATTGTAAGTTTAAAACTGTAAAGGCCGCAATGTGCAGAAACTTCGAGAAGCTTCGGTTTTCAATAGCAACTGATAAGAACGACAGCAACAATGCGCAGAAGCTTTGAAAAGCTTCTAGAAGCTTCAAACAAGCCTTTGGTTCTCACAACAACTTTGGTTCTCAAAAACAACTGACTTGGAAAGACATTGCTGAGACAGTGAAATCTTTGGGAAAGATCATTATAATTCTTGCACTTGGGTTCATACGGACAAGAAGATACATCAGGTTTCACCCGGTTTTGAGTGGTCCAGCCAACCACCCATCATAAGGTAATGGTGGGTGAGTGGCCAAAATGGGACTTCTCTTAACTTTCACTCACACCCCAATTGGCAAAATTCATATAAAGATGGAACATCGTGGCAGATTCTATACTGCAGTCGGTGGAGCCTAATGAAACTTGCCGAGAGGAAGGACATCCAACAATAAAAGAAGAAACTTCAAAAAGCTATGACAGAACTGATCACTTTAACTGCATTGATGCTGAAAACCCTGGTTTTATGGTTGTATGTTTTGCTTGATTTACTTGCTGCTCTGAATCATTATCTTCCCTACAATGGTAAATGATGGCCTACAGCAAGGACACGGCTGGAATAGACACAGATGAGGCTTCTGTCTCTCAGGGTGATACACATTTGGCCCATCCAGTCCCAAGCTCAAATCACAGAAGATGCCCCAGGAAATGAGCAAGACAGCTAATCACCTTAATACCAGCCATGGCAGAAACAGATGTAGGGTCATCTTATGACCCAGTACAAGGAGGGACAAGACCACCTCAATTCCAATAGGCTCCCACTAACATCCAGCAGCCAGCTATCTCACCAAGCCATACCACTGTGTGAATGGTTAGGAGCACTGGGATATGTTCTAGAGACACACATCACCATTAAACCATTAAAAGAGGTACACTGGTAATTTCTTCAGGAAGTTTACAGTTTGGCCATTTACGCAATGTATCCATGGTGGCTGATTGGGAGAAGCCCTGAGAAAATTCCTGGTGGCAATATAAAATAGAAGATGCACTAGGGTAAAACTTACAAGCCATGTACACTATCACTTTTAGGATAATACATTTGGTTTCACTTTATTTCAACTTTGTCAAGAGAATTTTCTTTTGATAATGCAACATAAGGTAGCAACAAATCAAAAGATGGACATCCATGGTATTTGTGGTAGCGCAGAGGACAATGTTAGTGAAGGTGTATTGGGCCATTACATAGTGTACATGGGCTCGTGAGTGTTAATGAAATGGATGGTTAAGGAAATTAGATGAAAGTCTCGCTATGAGACCCTGTTGTATTACTTTTGCTACCTCAAAGGTGTTTCATCGGGGATATGTTCTGGATCATTGTCTGTGTCCTGCTGCAACTTTGGCTGCAGTTGGGCCTCTTCCTCCATCTATCAACACAAGTGCAATGGGCTGATTGAATTTCTTCTGTACTGCAAAATTCTATAATTCCAAGGTGTATGGTTCAGCCTCTTTGGATAGTAAAGTCAGGCAACGTGCAGCAGACAATGATGATCTTGAAGACCCTGGGTGGTGGGTGACTGCTGCACTGTGATATGCCGACCTAATTTGTGCAGGTATCAGAAGCTTTGCTATAGTATGCTCAATAATGACCCTGGTGGTCGCATGGGTCCTGTTGCATTGTCATCACCTGGCTGTTGCAAGAGTATGATGAGCCAGGGTTGTAGAGGGCATCATTTGTCTTCAAAACACCATCCTTCCACCCTGTCTTTTCCCTTCAAATAATCCAGGTACAGAAAATTGTCTTCAATAAAGGAATCATGATTGATGCCTGGTAAGTGAACATTCACCTACCTGATCCTGTGTTGCTGGTCACCAACATTGGTTACCTGGACATTGATGGAGTGGAATCCCTTGTACAAACACCATTGCATGGTGTGTAAGGGCTTGGATGAGCACATGGATGCCATCAATAATGCTCTGGACACTGGGAAATTCTACGTTGCATAAAGATTACAGTGCTGTCTCATTCTGCTGCTTGCTTTCGTGTGCAAAGTGATGAAGGTGTTTACCCTGATGAACAACACATCAGTTACTTGCTTGGTGCATCTTTGTGCTGTGGATTGACCAATTTTGCATTTGTGCCTTGAAGTAGCTGGAAAGGAGCCAAAGTTGTAGACAACTTCATAGCCACTAGCAATACAGTCGATGTTGTTGACATTATCTGCAGTTTAGATTCCAGCAGATAGCATGACAGAGTCACTGCCTCCTGAGTGAAGTGAAGCTTATAAATACAGCTACTCTACAACATTCCTAAGAATGTGTGCTTGAATCTGTACGTATGAGAACATAAGAACATAAGAAATTGGAGCAGGAGTAGGCCAATCGGCCCCTCGAGCCTGCTCCGCCATTCAATAAGATCATGGCTGATCTGATCCCAACCACAAATCTAAAGAACACAAGAAGTCGGAGCAGGACCCGGCCACATAGCCCCTGGGCCCTCTCCGCCACCCACAGGGCATTGACCGATCCGAACTCAGCTTCATGTCCAATTTCCTGCCCGCTCCCCATAACCCCTAATTCCCTTTACTTCTAGGAAACTGTCTATTTCTGTTTTAAATTTATCTAATGATGTAGCTTCCACAGCTTCCTGGGGCAGCAAATTCCACAGACCTACCACCCTCTGAGTGAAGAAGTTTCTCCTCATCTCAGTTTTGAAAGAGCAGCCCCTTATTCTAAGATTATGCCCCCTAGTTCTAGTTTCACCCATCTTTGGGAACATCCTTACTGCATCCACCCGATCAAGACCCTTCACAATCTTATATGTTTCAATAAGATCGCCTCGCATTCTTCTGAACTCCAATGAGTAGAGTCCCAATCTACTCAACCTCTCCTCATATGTCCGCCCCCTCATCCCCGGGATTAACCGAGTGAACCTTCTTTGTACTGCCTCGAGAGCAAGTATGTCTTTTCTTAAGTATGGAGACCAAAACTGTATGCAGTATTCCAGGTGCGGTCTCACCAATACCTTATATAACTGCAGCAATACCTCCTTGTTTTTATATTCTATCCCCCTAGCAATAAAAGCCAACATTCCGTTGGCTTTCTTGATCACCTGCTGCACCTGCATACCAACTTTTTGATTTTCTTGCACTAGGACCCCCAGATCCCTTTGTACTGCAGTACTTTCCAGTCTCTCGCCATTAAGAAAATAACTTGCTCTCTGATTTTTCCTGCCAAAGTGCATAACCTCACATTTTCCAATATTATATTGCATCTGCCAAATCTCCGCCCACTCACCCAGCCTGTCTATATCCCCTTGCAGGTTTTTTATGTCCTCCTCACTCTCTACTTTCCCTCCCATCTTTGTATCATCTGCAAATTTTGATATGTTGCACTCGGTCCCCTCCTCCAAATCGTTAATATAGATTGTAAAGAGTTGGGGACCCAGCACCGACCCCTGTGGAACACCACTGGTTACTGGTTGCCAGTCCGAAAATGAACCATTTATCCCAACTCTCTGCTTCCTGTTTGATAACCAATCCTCCACCCATGCCAGAATATTACCCCCAATCCCGTGATTTTTTATCTTAAGTAATAATCTTTTATGTGGCACCTTGTCGAATGCCTTCTGGAAGTCTAAATACACTATGTCCACTGGTTCCCCTTTATCCACCCTATACGTTATATCCTCGAAGAACTCAAGCAAATTTGTCAGACATGACTTCCCCTTCATAAAGCCATGCTGACTTTGTCCTATTAAATTATGCTTATCTAAATGTTCCGTTACTGTCTCCTTAATAATAGACTCCAAAATTTTACCCACCACAGATGTTAAGCTAACTGGCCTATAATTTCCAGCCTTCTGCCTACTACCCTTTTTAAATAACGGTGTTACATTAGCAGTTTTCCAATCTGCCGGGACCTCTCCTGAGTCCAGGGAATTTTGGAAAACTATCACCAAAGCATCCACAATCCCTACTGCCACTTCCCTCAAGACCCTAGGATGGAAGCCGTCAGGTCCAGGGGATTTATCCGCCTTGAGTCCCATTATTTTACTGAGTACCATCTCCTGAGTGATTTTAATCGTATTTAGCTCCTCCCCCCCGAGAGTCCCCTGTTTGTCCAGTGTTGGGATATTCTTAGTGTCCTCTACTGTAAAGACTGAAACAAAATATTTGTTCAGCATTTTTGCCATCTCCATGTTTCCCACCATTAATTTCCCGGTCTCATCCTCTAAGGGACCTATGTTTGCCTTAGCCACCCGTTTTCTTTTTATATAACTATAGAAACTCTTGCTATCTGTTTTTATATTTTTTGCTAATTTCTTTTCATAATCTAACTTCCCTTTCTTAATCAATCCTTTAGTTACTTTTTGCTGTCTTTTGAAGAATTCCCAATCTTCTATCCTCCCACTAAGTTTGGCTACCTTATATGTCCTTGTTTTTAGTCGGATACTATCCTTGATTTCTTTACTTAGCCACGGATGGCTGTCATTTCTTTTACACCCTTTTTTCCTCAGTGGAATATATTTATTTTGAAAGTTGTAAAATAACTCCCTAAATGAACACCACTGCTCATGTACCGTCTTACCCTTTAATCTATTTTCCCAGTCCACTTTAATCAATTCCGCTCTCATACCATCATAGTCTCCTTTATTCAAGCTCAGTACGCTTGTTTGAGAATCAACCTTCTCACCCTCTAATTGGATATGGAATTCAACCATGTTGTGGTCGCTCGTTCCAAGGGGATCCTTAACTAGGACATTATTAATTAATACTGACTCATTACACAGGACCAGGTCCAAGGTTGCCTGCCCCCTTGTCGGATCAGTTACATACTGCTCAAGAAATCCATCCCTGATGCACTCAATGAACTCGTCCTCAAGGCTGCTCTGCCCAATTTGATTTGTCCAGTTAATATGATAATTAAAATCCCCCATAATTATGGCTGTTCCCTTATTACATGCCCCGACTATCTCCTGATTAATACTTCTTCCAGCAGAGTTGCAACTATTAGGAGGCCTATATACTACGCCCACTAGTGTTTTTTTTCCCTTATTATTCCTTATCTCCACCCAAACTGTTTCATTATCTTGATGCTTTGTCCCAATATCATTTCTCTGTATTACAGTGATTCCTTCCTTTATTAACATAGCCACCCCACCTCCCCTTCCTTCCTGCCTGTCCTTCCTGATTGTTAAATACCCTGGCATATTTAATTCCCAGTCGTTGTCACCCTGCAGCCATGTTTCTGTAATGGCCACAAGATCATACCCATACGTAGTTATTTGTGCCGTTAACTCGTCCATTTTATTACGAATGCTACGTGCATTCAGATAAAGAACTTTCAAATCTGTTTTGTGACGCTTAGTTCCTGCTTTTTCCTTTTTTAACACTTTACCTATTACTCCATACCTTCTGTCCCTTCCTGTTACGCTTTCCTCTCTCTCCCTGCTCAGGTTCCCAACCCCCTGCCACTTTAGTTTAAACCCTCCCCAACAGCACTAGCAAACACTCCTCCTAGGACAGCGGTCCCGGCCCTGCCCAGGTGCAGACCATCCAGTTTGTACTGGTCCCACCTCCCCCAGAACCGTTTCCAGTGTCCCAGGAATTTGAATCCCTCCCCCTTGCACCATTCCTCTAGCCACGTATTCATTTGAAATATCCTCCTATTTCTACTCTGACTAGCACGTGGCACTGGCAGCAATCCTGAGATTACTACCTTTGAGGTCCTATTTTTTAATTTACCTCCTAACTCCCTATATTCTGCTTTTAGGACCTCATCCCCTTTTTTACCTATATCGTTGGTGCCTATGTGCACCACGACAGCTGGCTGTTCGCCCTCCCCCTCCAAAATGTTCTGTAGCCACTCTGAGACATCCTTGATCCTTGCACCAGGGAGGCAACACACCATCCTGGAGTCTCGGTTGCGGCCGCAGAAACGCCTGTCTATTCCCCTTACAATTGAGTCCCCTATCACTATAGCTCTGCCACTCTTTTTCCTCCCAGCCTGTGCAGCAGAGCTACCCGTGGTGCCAGGAAGTTGGCTGCTGCTGCCTTCCCCTGATAAGTCATCCCCCCCAACAGCATCCAAAGTGGCATATCTGTTTGAGAGGGGGATGGCCACAGGGGACCCCTGCACTACCTGCCTGCATCTCTTACTCTTCCTGGTGGTCACCCATTCACTTCCTGCCTGTATACCCTTTACCTGCGGTGTGACCAACTCGCTAAACGTGCTATCCACGAGTTTCTCTGCATCGCGGATGCTCCACAGTGAGTCCACCCGCAGCTCCAGCTCCGAGATACGATCGGTCAGTAGCTGCAGGTGGACACACTTCCCGCACACATGGTCGGCAGGGACACTGGTAGTGTCCATGACTTCCCACATCTTACAGGAGGAGCATATCACGGGTGCGAGGTCTGCTGCCATGACTTGCCTTAGCTTAGTTACCCCTTTTAAATTACGTTGAAATTAGAAAATGTTAACTATACTAGGGACCTAGGTTCACTAAAAAAAAACACTATCTGCTATAAAACCTGCAGATCTTCCCTTTCTTATTACTTTACTTACAGTAAAATGGTAGAAATACTCACCTGAACCTACTCACCAATCAGCTGCCTCCCCTGTGCCGCGTCACTTTCTGACTGGTGACGTCACCCCGAACTCTGCCGCTGGTCTCAGAGTCTCGCTCTCAGAGTAAGCTCTGGTCTCGCTCTCTCCGCGCTGTTTATATCCCCGCTCTGGTCTCGCTCTCTCCCGCCGCTCACCGACTGGACTCTCGCTCTCTCCGCGCTGTTTATATCTCCGCTCTGGTCTCGCTCTTTACCGCCGCTCACCGACTGGACTCTCGCTCTCTCCGCGCTGTTTTTATCCCCGCTCTGGTCTCGCTCTCTCCCGCTGCTCACCGACTGGACTCTCGCTCTCTCCGCGCTGTTTATATCTCCGCTCTGGTCTCGCTCTTTACCGCCGCTCACCGACTGGACTCTCGCTCTCTCCGCGCTGTTTTTATCCCCGCTCTGGTCTCGCTCTCTCCCGCCGCTCACCGCTCTCAGGTCCACTACCGCTCTGCAGGAAAAGCAAGGCAAAGCAGCACCTCCTTCCCCCACTTTACCAAACTCCCACACGTACCGAACTCTCAGCACACTGTGTTGTCCTCACACCGTGCTGTCCGCACTGACAGGCCCCTGTATTTCTACAGTTGAGACTCAGATGAGTCAGGCCTGCCCCACCTTCAGGTACCAATTGAATCTAGCTAACCATGGTTGCCTGGTTAAGGGCGGGAGAGACAGTCCACATCTGATTCAAGCCAACTTCCAACAAGCTCAAATAGAGAGCACCACTGAACACAATTTAAGAATTTTGATTGGAACAATGAAAAATCCAGCAATACACCTTTAAGTACCCACTTCCTGAAAGGCCAGTGAAAAAAAATTGGGAAATCATGAAATCAACTAACTTCTTTCCACTTTTTAAGATTCAAGGGGATGAAATTGGACCTCTTTGTTTTTGTTTTCCAGACGGAAAATGGATACAAAGAGGTCCAATTTAGGGGGCCAACCTCCCGCGCCCTAAGGGCAATAAATTGGGCTGATTAGCGACCATTGTTTCGGCGCTACACGGCCTCTCCAACATCCAAGATGGCATCTTGGATGCGCACACATGTTTGCAGCGTAATGTGTGTCAGACGCCATCTTGGTATGGGAGTTAGCACAAGCTCAGTTAACGAACGCTGGAATCATGTAAAGTAGGGAGAAAATGGCTTCAATCAGTGTGCAACGCTGATTTAAAGTGATAGACACAATTTTGGGACTTAACGCTTAATTCAACGCAGTCTTAGCCCGACCATCTGAATGTGTCTTAGAGTGCCTGGAGGACCTCCCCACCAGCACTATTTAAAGGGACCATGCAGGATTTACAGGTTAGTGGCTGGGTTATTGCTTCTGGCTGCCGAGACATTTGTAACTGTTTTTGGAGGTCTCCTAGACTCCAATACTAGGAAGCGGGGACATAGCCTAACATTTAGAGCCAGGACAGGCAGTGGTTCAAGAAGGCGGCTCACCACCACCTTCTCAAGGGCAACTAGGGATGGGCAATAAATATGCCGGCCTCGCCAGCGACACCCACATCCCATGAACGAATAAAAAAAAAGGACGTGCAGGAGGGAAGTTAGGAAATGCTTCTACATGCAAAGGGTGGGAGATGTTTGGAACACTCTTCTGCAGATGGCAGTTGATGCTAGCTCACTTGTGAATGTTAAATCTGAGATTGATAGATTTCTGTGAATCAAGGGTATTAAGGGATATGGGGCTAAGGGTATATGGAGTTAGGACACAGGTCCGCCATGATCTCATTGAATGGCAGAACAGGCTCGAAGGGCTAAATGCCACTGCCTCTTGCTGCCTCCTGATATGCGCCACCTTCTCCTGCAAGAATGCAGGACGTGTGTCTGGGTGATGTGCCTGTCATGATTGAATAGCTGCCAGTGTGTGTGGCCCGTGAGTTGTGGGTGGGCGGCATGCAACAGTGGTAATGTGTAGGGGTGAGAGGAAGTATCTGGTTGGAAGAGTTGAGTACTGATGGAAAGAGTGAGTTTGTTGGTATGTGGGTGATGGCGGGTGTAGTGTGTGGTGCAGTTGGTAGGAGATGCCACCTGACAGTTGACCTCACTCACCTTGACCACTCATGTCAAAGCATTGAACTTCTTCCAGTACTGCATCTATGTTCATGATGCTGTGGACCTGGCATTGACTTCGTCCCCCGCTGCCTCCCACTGCCTTTTGGATATATGTCTGGAGGGCCTCTTCACCCCCCCCCCCCAACCCCCTGTGGATATAGGATGTCCCTCCATCTGTCCACCTCTTGCACCAAGGTCTCTTGTGCATCAGCAGAGAACCTTGGTGCACGCACTCTCACAGTCCTAGTACCAACTCAGATCGGCAGATTGGTGAGGTCTGGTGTGCAGAATGGAGGATGTAGGATTTAGTAGTGCGCAACCTTTATTCAATGTTTTAACAAAACTCATCAGTGTGTAAACATAGGAATGGGACCTGCATCTGTGTTTTATGTGTGCGATGTCTGATCTCCGTTCAGGCTCCGTGCAGACAGTAGACTGTTATTTTCAGCAAATAACAGGTAACAGCTACCTTAAAGAGATTTCCAAGAAACAGCCTCCCTTTAAGAGATTGCGCACCCTCTGGTGGTGGAAAGTGCGAATTGCATTGATTCCACGTGCAAGGCCTGCAATGGAACACTGATTGCAGGTAAGTCCTTGGGTGGGCTGAAACTTGCGTCCTGCCTGTGTGGGGGCCGTTGGGCATGGGATAATAGCGCATCACGCTATCTGTGCCCAAAAACAGCCCCTACCGAATTTTTCCCCCAACAGTGTCAAACACACGTCCGATACCATATTGGTTTGGGTGCTGTAGAAGCATCCCAGGCGTTAGGCATCTTGAATATGCTAATGAAGGGCCAACGCCTGTTTTAGGACCAAACCGGAAATTGGTTTACCCTGAATGCAGCAGGCATTTACATTCGGCTTAACCAATGGCCCTTAAAGGGACCACAAGGGGAACAGCAGCCTTCCACCAGCTTTGAGGAGGCCGCTACGGGAGTATCTCCTAGGAGTAATAGTGTTATTAAAGCTTCTTTCAAGAGAAACCCCATGGGTTGATCACTTGGGTAAGAAATTAACAGAAGGCAATTATAATTGTCATTAAATTAATCACTTTCTTCACATTTGGCACTTTTTCTGAAGTGTAGTTTAATTGCAGATTCTATGTCTGAATTATCAGTATGTCATTGATATAGATGATGTTCGAATGTTCTTTAATGCAGGATTAAGGAAGTGGTGAAGGATTTATCAAGGACTGTTCAGCAGAGGGGCTCTGTGCAAGTTCTTAGGGCAGAGGTATGAGCAGCTCATCGGAATCGCTGAACTACATGCTGATCCCTCACAGCTCTGGTTGCAAGGCTCTGAGCTGGCCCTCCTTCTTCTGCTGCTTCCTCGCCTTTCCCCTAGTCCTCCTCATCCGACGTGGGCTGCTTCTGCTGCAGCTTCTCTGCCTCCTCCAAATGCAGGCCTCTCTGTAATCGAGGTTATGCAGCATGGAGTACGCCACAATTATGCGGCAGACTCTTTTTGGGGCATATTGTAGATCCTCCCCATGATCGGTCGAGACACCTGAATTTCTGCTTCAGTATCCCTATAATGTGTTCTATGATTTTGGTGGACCGCTGACATCTATTGTAACTGTGCAGCTCGGGTATGGTGGGGTTGCACAGGTGTCTTATTAGCTATGTCTGCAGAGGGTATTCCACATCCCCCAGTAGCCATCATGTCACTTTCCTCATAGGGTCAAAGATTGAAGGGATGGTAAACTGTCTGAGGATAAATGCATCGTGGCAGCTCCCTGGCTACCATGCACAGACCTACATGATGGTGTACCTGTGATCAGTCACTAGCTGCACATTGGTGGAGTGATATTTTTTCTATTTATGTATGTTGCTGGCTGGTTTTGCGGTGCCCCGATGGCAACATGTGTGCAGTCAATGCCACCCTGTGCGCGGGGGAAACCGGCCACTGCTGCAAAGCCTGAGTTTTCTCCTATTGTCTGCTGCAGTCAATGGGGAAGGTGATACACTGCTCCACCATGGCAAAGCGAGGTCACCTGCTTAATGCAGCTGTGTGCTGCAGGCTGTGATATGCGGCCGATGCCCCCTGTAGCTGCCTGAAAAGATCCCGTGGTGAAAAGAATTAAGTATAAGGTAACTTTGACAGCCACTGGTAAAGCATGCCCCTCTGGTCCAGCAGGCAGCAGGTCCAGTTGCAGGAGGCTGCAGAGGTCTGCGACAGCCTGCCTGGAAAGGTGCAGCCTCCTCCTGCACTGCTCCTCAGATAGGTCAAAGAAGATGACTCTTGGCCTGTTCACCCTGTGTGCTGGGTATGGCCTCCTCAACCACTGCTCATGATGCTGCTGTTGTTGCTGCTCCTCCTCCATGTGATCCTCCATCCAGAATACAGTAGCAATAATTGAACCCATAAAAAGGATAGAAAGCTTACTAAGGCCATAAAGGGTGAAAGTAGTGCTTTGGAAACTGGAAACTCTCCTGGAAAACCAGGCAGCCCAAAGCTCCTCAGATCCAGTGAGCTGCAGCCCTTTTAACACAACTTCAGTAGCTTTCACACACCAATTCCGCCAGGTTTTACAGGCAGGTCTGGCTTCAGTTAAAATTGCGTTGGGGTCCAAAGGACATCATCAGCGCGTAACTTTTACATTTTAATCGGGCCTCGCTTGCCTGGGCAGGCACCTGTCCCAAATCAAAAAAAAATCGGCAGCTAACAAGGCAGCGGGTGGGAACTGTTCAGGAATGGTGCGGTAAGCACTTAAATGCAATTTTAACCACATGCACACACAATGTTCTCACTGGGCGAGCAGGGTTAAAATCAGGGCTGAAGAAAAAATGTTGATGAAATAAAAACAGAAAATACACAGACGGTGAGTCCGCCTCTGAAAGTGAAAGATGGGTTAATGTTTCAAGTGGGACCTATATCAGAACTAATCTTTTTAATAAAATTAAATGTAGAGGTCTTCTCAGACAGGCATCTGAAAGGGCATTAGAAAAGTAAACAATGGGATAAATTTCAACAGGGAGCCGGAAAGCGAGCGGGAGTGGGAAATTTCTGGACGAGAAACCCGGAAATATGGGTTTCCTGGATGTCCTTACGATTTTGACGTAAGGACGAACTTCCTTTTTTGTCAGTAGGTTTCCACCCAACAGCCAGCCAGATTGACAGGTTGGCAGTCAGTCGGACAGGGGAGCAGCCAGTGAGCGGATGCCAGCAGATGTGTCTTAGATCGGGGGACGTCGGCCATTGTGGGGGAGGGGGTCAGTCATTGGGGGGGTTGGTCATCAGGGGCTCAGTCAAGAGGGGGGTCAGAGCTCATGATGGGGGGGGGGCGGAGACTGTTGGGGGGGGTGCAGAGATCGTTGGGGAGGGAGGGAGGTTGATCGCGTGTGTTGGATCGTAGCAAGTAAGCTTGTTGGGCCTGGAGAAAACACTCCTGCTGCTCCTGGCCCGTAAGCAGTGCAGTAAAGGCACTTACCTGTTGATCTGGGCCGTCTCACCTCCTCTTATGTGGTGAAAATCAGAAGGCCCGGGAAACCCGGCCCCCAGGAGTTTAAAATAAAATACCTATTAAAATGGAGGCCCGCAGCCTCCTTAAAAGATTTCACTGACCAGCCCGGCTCCTGAGAATGGGTTGGTCAACAGCAGCTCGACTTACCTCTGTTAAAACCACAAGTGGCAGGTTGGGGTCAGGTTTTATTCTTTTATAATTTTTATCTTCCTGCCTGCCCCCAACCCACCCGTTCGTGGGCTTAAAATTTACCCCAGTAAGTTGATCATTCTTTAAATATTGCACATCAGCTTGCTATGACTGGCCAATGCAATATCCAATACATGGCAGCACCAGACAAAGAGTTGGAGTATCACCAGAGCTTTAGGAATCCTAGCCATGTCACATTCAGTTTGCTTGTGGTGGGACTACAGAGAGCATAGATTGCTCAAGATTCAATACTTTTTGGAAACCTAGGAAATTACTGGACTGATGATTTGTTTAAGCTGCACAGAAGGCCTATTATTCCTAAGCCTGTGGGGTTACATGCAATTTGATACAAGGTGACCCAAGCTAAAATCAACTCTGGTTTTATACTGTAGAAAAGGCAATTTAAATTCAGTTCATGCATTAAGTTAGATGCCTGATACACGCCCTGGCCTGGAAATTCATTGACGGCGTCTTGTATTACAGATATAAGATGGGTGCCTGGGCATCCAATATGGTGGGCGGAGGGGCGCACACATTCCTGCTGGAAGTGCGCTGCCCGCCATATTGGTAAAGGCTGAGGTATAGGCGTCCATGGCCCACACCTGAAACAGGCATTAGGCCCTTTGCAGATGCAAATAGGGAGCCTAACGCTTATTTCAGGATCCCTTCCCAAAATTGGGCTGCTCTGAATGCAACTGGCGCCAATCCTGCTATCTTCAAGATCACCAAGTCTACAAGCAGTCGGTCCTTAAAGGGACCGATGGAGGCTGCCACCAAAAAGGTAAGTGTTAAAAAAAATATTTACCTGAACGTGGAGCTGGGAGTAGCATTCCTGCTCCACCCAGCACCACAGCACTCTTGAAGACCTTTGATGGTCCCCACACGACTCCCCTCGATCGCCTCCCACTCTCCCGATCGCCTTCTCCTCCTCCATATCGCCTCCCCCCCCCCCCCCGATAACCTCCCCCTCCTCCCGATTGCCGCCATCTTGATTGACTCCACCTCTCCCAATTGCTTCTCCCACACCGCCTGGGAATGCGCAGTTGGCGTCCGCAGCTCACCGGTCTAATTTAAATGAGGCCAGAGGCCCAATATCCCAATCTCAAGTGGGCCTCTGGCCTACCCGTTCCGGCATAGGGATCGTTCTCTGGGTCCAGTTTGCACTGGCAGGCCGGAGCTATCCATTTTCACCCCCCACCTGCCTGAATTTTGCTCTCCCTCAGAAAATGTGCAAGAGATTTGTACTGAAGATTTACATATTGATGCCTGCTTCATATCTCCAATCAAATTTGAAAGCATTGTAGATTTTACTCTGGATTTACTCTATATTCCACAGCATTCATTTCCATGAAACACATTTTTCGAATATTTTCTTTCACATATCCATTGCCTTGCTTCACACATTTCCTTTTGATCAAGGAGATGGTCATCTGATACCAAGCTTCACCAATACCACTCTGTCACCAGCCAATGCAAAATATATGTCAGGCAGTGAATGGCACACCATCTTTATATGGCCAGCTGTTATGATTGTGCTGCAAATTCATTTATAACAAATACAATTTCCAATTTTGGGTTAAAATTGTATTGCAATGTCCTTAAAAAACAAGTAAAATAACACGAGGCAAGCTGCATGCTCATATAGTCAAGTGGTTAGCTATCAATGAACATGTCTATCATGCTAACGTGAATAATCCATGAAGCAAAGATGGATAGGATGGCAGACACTCGCATTACATACTGCAGAAATACAAGGATTAGTATGTAGAGGATTAAATTATATACAATGTACTATCTGTTTTTGGTATTGACATTTTCTTCAGGGTAAATGTCTTTAACCACCCTCAAAAATATAGCTTAAAGGAAATGTCAAAGCAATTAAGTAGGCATATATATTTGCTGTTAACTATAGTCATGTTTAGTTACTGTTTGATTAATTACTTTTTCTTCTGCTTTCCATATTTTTATAAAATTGCCTGCACGCTTTCCTAGGAATTATGATGAGCACAATTCTAATTATTTTTATGACCAGGTTGACTACTTGACTAATCTACAGATGTCTCATTACACTTCACGGCTTTGTTGTTGTACAAACATGAACAACTCACACTGCTTGATCTTGTAGATTTTGGGGGAATTATTGGGCAACTTTCAGGATGTCAATTGTTAGGGCTTTTAATAGAGGAATAATGTTTTCACAAGCTGAACAATTTATGCCTTATTGGACCATTTGGTGATAAATATTTACTAATCAAAGTAATATTTTGTATAGGTGCAAGGTGATTATAAAAGGTCTGTGTGTGTGCCTCAAATCAGCCAGGCACTGGGAGATTGTCTTAACCTAAATTAAGGTAATAAGATTGTCCCTAATTTTCCATGGCAATGCTTTCATCTTCTGCTGGTTACAGTAAATTCCTTTCTCTTTCCTGACAATGGCATGGGTGTGTCTCATTCATATCAAAGCGAAGCATCTGAATTGTAAGGTTATGTCATCAAAAGAAAAATACTGCAGATGCTGGAAATCTGAAATAAAAACAGAAAGTGTTGGAAATACTTAGCAAGTCAGACAGCATCTGTGGAGAAAGAAACAAAGTTAATGTTTCAGGTCGATGACCTTTCGTCAGAACTGGAAGAAGTTGAAGATTAAACAGTTTTTCAGCAAATACAGAGCCAGGGAAAAGTGGGGGAGGAAGGGGAGGGGAGGAAAGAACAAAAGGGAAAGTCTCTGATAGGGTGGAGGGCAGGAGTGATTAAATGACAAAAGGGATGATGGTGCAAGGCAAGGAAGGTGGTAATGGGACAAATAAAGAAACACAAGATGGGTCTGGAGTAGCTGTAAATGGCAACATCAGAACTATTACTAGCATCTGCGATCCAAAAAAAATGGGAGCAGTGGTTATGATCAGAAGTTATTAAAATCAATGTTGAGTCTGGAAGGTTATGAAGTGCCTAATCAAAAGATGAGGTGCTGTTCCTCAAGCTTCCGTTGAGCTTCATTGGAACAGTGTAGGAGGCCAAGGACAGAGAGGTCAGAGTAGGAGTGGGACGGGAAGTTAAAATGGCAAGCGATCGGCAGGTCATGGTCGGGCTTGCAGATTGAGTTGAGGTGTTCAGCAAAGCGATCACCCAATCTGTGTTTGGTCTCCCCAATGTAGAGGAGACTGCATTGTGAGCAGCGAAAACAGTATACTAAATTGAAAGAAGTACAAGTAAATCGCTGTTTCACTTGGAAGGAATGATTGGGGCCCTGGACGGTGGGAAGGGAGAAGTTGAACGGGCAGCTGTTGCATTTCCTGTGCTTGCACGGGAAGGTGCCTTGGGAAGGGGATCGGGTATTGGGGGTGATGGAAGAGTGGACCAGGATGTCACGGAGGGAACGGTCCCTTCGGAATGCTGAAAGGGGAGGGGAGAGGAAGATGTGTTTGGTGGTGGGATCACGCTGGAGGTGACAGAAATGGCTTAGGATGATACGTTGAATGTGGAGGCTGGTGGGGTGGAAGGTGAGGACAGTTATTTCTCAGATGTGGAAGACCACAACCAGTGTACACACTTTGACTCTGCTTATATGGTAAACTGCCCCCACCCGCACCCCCAGCTCTCGCTGCGCTGTCATGGCCCCAGAATTACTGTTTGAGGACAATGATGGTTTGGTCGATGACGGAATTGTCTTGCCTGTTTGGCTTTACTTATATTCTTATGCTAACTGTGGGTTGTGCAAGGGGCAAAGAGTCAATTATTCAGGTTGTAGCCCAAACACCACAAGAATAAGCCTTGCAGCAGATCGTCATAATCTAAAGTCAAAGATGGTTGAAGGTGAAGAACTTGGGTGTTGATTGCAGGTGCTTTGTATTTGCATACAAGGTTCATCATTGTACACTGCAGGACACATGCACATTGATTGATTTGTGGTTGATGTATGCCATGAATGTCCTTATCTCCCAATGAGTGAAATTGAGATCACCAAAGATCTTGAGGAAGGCAATATCTCTGTACTTCTATGTAAATGAATGAGTCTACACACCTTGTCGAACAGTGATGTCTTGAATATAGGTGGATATAACATTCTGGCTAAAACCTGATAAACCAATACCAAGTGACTAGGATGAACCAGTGGTGAAAAAATTCTGACCTTCACAGCCACTGACACAGTAGTTTTTGTCACAGAGTAATTCCTCAAGTCATTTTATACAATCTGACGCATTTGCCTTTGTGGAGAGCCTCAAGTCCAAAGACACAGCTCCTCTGTCAGTCCCAAATATGACACTCTAGTCCTGTAGACCCTTTCCTTTGAATGTAGGAGGTGAATTCCCTCACTGCTTCTCCTGCAACACTGAAGTAACTTTGGCAGAATTGATGGCAGAAGAGCAAGAGAAGGTCTTCTTTTGAGGATCTGTTACTATGTGCTTATATCTTTTCTTTTACTTGTTCTCACCCTAGCAGTTACAATAAGAACAAAGACTGTGCCACTGTCTGTTTTCCAAATTTGACCATAATTTCATCCTGATAGTACCATCACCAAACTGAACTTATAAGGGACATGCTTTTAATTTGCTCATAGGATATTTTTTAAAAATTCATTCTTGGGTTACGGGCATCACTAGCAAGGCCAGCATTTATTGCCCATTCCTAGTTGCCCTTGAAATGGTGGTGGTGAGCTGCCTGCTTGAAGCGCTGCAGTTCGTGTGGTGAGGGTGCTCTGACCGTGCTGTTAGGAAGGGAGTTCCAGGATTTTGACCCAGCGACGATGAAGGAACAGTGATATATTTCAGTGTCAGGATGGTGTGTGACTTGGAGGGGAACTTGGAGGTGATTGTATTCCCATGCACCTGCTGCCCTTGACCTTCTAGGTGGTAGAAGTCACAGGATTGGGAGGTGCTGTCGAAGAAGCCTTGGCAAGTTGCTGCAGTGCATCTTGTAGATGGTACACAATGCAGCCACTGTGCACCAGTGTTGGAGGGAGTGGATGTTTCAGGTGGCGGATGGGCTGCCGATCAAATGTACTGCTTTGTCCTGGATGGTGTCAAGCTTCTTAAGCTGCACCCATCTAGGCAAGTGGAGAATATTCCATCGCACTCTTGACTTGTGCCCTGTAGGTGGTGGAGTGGCTTTGGGAAGTCAGGAGGTGAGTCACTCGCCACAGAATACTCAGCCTCTGACCTGCTCTATTAGCTACGACATTTATGTGGCTGGTCCAGTTGAGTTTCTGGTCAATGGTGACCCCCAGGATGTTGATGGTGGGAGATTCGGTGATGGTAATGCCATTGAATGGCAAGGGTAGATGTTTAGACTCTCTCTTTTTGGAGATGGTCATTGTCTGGCACTTGTGTGGCCCGAATGTTACTTGCCACTTATCCCAAGTCTGAATGTTGCCCAGGTCTTGCTGCATGTGGGCATGGACTACTTCATTATATTGGTGACCCTCATAATGATTTCATTCATTGCCAATCCCTAATTGCCCTAAAAAGGCAGTGATGAGCCTTTTTCCAGGACCGTTACAGTCTTTGTGATAATGGTCCCGCACAGTGGTGCTAGGTAAGGAATTCCAGGATTTTGACCCAGTAACTTGACAGATTGTCAATATGTATCCAAGTCAGCATGGTGTGTGACTTGGAAGGAAACTTGGAGATGATAGTGTAACCATCATGTTGCTGCTCTTGTTCACCTCGGTTGAAGAGGTTGTAGAACTGGGAGATGCCTCCATAAATCTTTTCAGCAATATGAAAATGCAATATGACTCACTGTAATTGAATCTGCCCCTCCTCTATTGGATGAGCTTGGTTAGCGTTTACGCAGAAGGTTTGCGAACTTTATTTCTGACATCACAAACGTACAATGGAAGACTTATTCAATGTACACATTGGTTCTATTTGTAGTAAAAACAGAAAAAGCTGGGAACACTCAGCAGGGCAGGCAGCATCTTTGGTGGGGGGGGGCAGGAAGGATGCGCATGAGCCCGGTAGCGGGCGATGTACCCGGCAAGGCCGGAGACGAGGAGGCCCTGCTGTAACTGCTCTTCCACTCAGGCCTTAGGTTAAAATTGCAGATCGGGTCCTGATGACATCATCGGACCCGATCTGCATATTTAAAGCAGGACCCCACTTCCTTCCTGTGGGTGTCTTGCTTGCCTGCTAGAGCAGGTTAATATGGGGACATAGCGGGAAGGCAGCAGGATCGGAGGTGGTAAGTGACTCTTCTTATTTTAATTGCCCCCTCCCCTGTCCATTTTCTGCCAGGTGGAGTCAATTGAAATCGGGGCCAACGTTTCAGGCCAATGACCTTTCTTCCAACCTGAGAACTGATTGGTTCTATTTGTGTTGTGCCATTATATCCTGGATAGTATTAATGACACCCAGAAAATCACCCCACCCCTTCCCTTCCATGAGTTGGAATCTAAGCAGCAGGGAAAGAGGTAGTCGATTTAGCTTTAGACATACTGGGAATTTCCTCAGTGTTTCCCCCCAACTCCACCACTGCATCTTCGCCCAAAGTGCAGTGGTATTCGAGTTTATACGTGTAGCCGGGGATTTAATCGCCCTTCTAGGCGAAGTTATGGCAGCACAGCACGAGTAGCTCTAAGGAAATTGCTGGTATGTCTAAAGACATAGTCGCTGTGAGCAGCTGGAGGTAGAATTAATCTATGGCTATACAATTATTGTGAGCAATTTCTGCAGCAGTAGAAAAGGTTTGAAGGAATTTTGAAATCGCTTAGACTAAACCAAACTGATTCCTCAAGGCAAAATAAATCAAACTGAAAATATTTGTCTAACTGGAAAAATTGCAGTGATGTTTTTAAAAAAGAATTTTTCAAATAACCATTCGAGGCAGTTCATAAATAATGCATTTTACAAGGACACAGAGAATACTTACTATCACAAATACCACATACCCCCCTCAAAAAAGTAAAGGATCGTGAAAAACCGAGCACATATAATCATTTCTGCATAAATATAACATTGTGCAAAGACACATTGATGTCTTCCTTCAGCCCTTGTAACTGAGGGCAGCCCTTTATGAAAACAATTACAATTCTAAATCATGCCTTGGTAGGTTATGTAAAATTTTTAATGAAATGTTGAAATTTCATTGCAATCCTGAGAAAGATAATAGTAATTATTGCAGCTGTAGTCAATTATACAATAATTTTCCATAAACATATTGACAAAAAATTGTAGAGAATATAACTGATATTGTTCTATATAATGTATACAACACATATCTGTTGCTGCCTGTTAATTGCATACCATCAGGAAGTCACGTTTTCACTTACAAATAATAATATGCGATGTTAACCCAGATGAACAAACACTCACTTGACGTATCTATGGTCCCTGTGAGTCACTTTAATGTCATGTCTGAAATAAAGGCTGCTGTCTCGAACTGCAGTGAGAGCCAGATGCATGCCAATAAATTACCACATCTTTATCTAACAGTTCTTCATGCTGATAGTTCCTCTGCTCCAACAAAATAACATGAGCAAGGAACATGGTGAATATAGCCTCTAGTGACTTTCAAAGCCATTATTTATAATCTGTGAGTCAAACACCCCTTCTGGGATCCTGCTCCTGAAGTTTCTCATCATAAATCTTCATTGGGAAGCTTCCAATCTATCTTAAACATGACTTTTTTCACATGTAAATAAACATAAACCTTCTTTAGTAAAACCTGGTGGACTTCAGAGACATCGGTGTTATCCAAACATAATTACTCTTAGTATCTGGTGCAGCATGCAAATTGTAAATAATTCAGTATGTGCAACCATTTCCAGTTCTATTCATTGCATAGTAGATACCATGCACCCCAAAAGAAGTAAGGTCATTTGAAGGCAGAGGGTTATGTTGCAAGTCAGTGCTTACTAAGGGGCAATGATTAAAAATCTAAATTGTAATATAATTCCTGACTGGTCACCTTTTCTAATATCCCCATTGTTTGCATCGCTGATACTTCAATTAATAAAATCTTTTACTGTTTGGAATAAGGGGCATTCCTGTTACAAAACAAAAGAAAACCTCCCAATGTTTTTTTACTTTAAACAACAACAATTAACAACTTGCTTTTATATGGTGCCTTTTAATATAAAAAATAAATTCCAAAATGCTTCAGAGAAAGGCATTATAAAATAGATGTTGTTTGAAAGTTTGGTTGAAGAGAAGGTTTTTAAAGGAGGAGATAAAGTACAGATGTGGAAAGGTTTAGGAAGGGAATTCCAATGACAGCAATAATGGTATGGTAATGTCGTGGTTATGTTATTGGACTAGTAATTCAGAGTACGTGAATTTAAATACCACCATAGCAGTATGAAAATTTGAATTTAGTCTTTAAAAAAATCTACTGGCTGACCACCTGGAAGTTAAAATTCTCCCTTATGACTTTCCTCTGCAAAGCAGATTCCCTTTGCAGGACCACTGGAATTGGGAGCTTCAGCATGTGAGCTCACATAACCAGCCAAATCAGTATGTTGAAGCTCAAATACATTGCAGCATCGCACCATCATTCCATTCTATCCCTAATATTTCTTTATATTATTTTAAACAGAAAGCACAAAATATTTTACACTTTCACAAAATAATGTGGCTCTTATGCCTCCCTGTCTTTCTGATGTTGAATGTGGCTTTTTTCGGAGGGGAATGAAGGATAGGAATTAAACAGCCCTCTGTAATACAGATTTATGGTGGAATGTGCCTCATTGAATATTCTTAAATCCGTCAGAGGAATCAGTTGTGAGTTGGGATGATTCTCCCTACTAGGGATGACTGTCAAATCTGAAGATTCTGATCTGAAGATTGGATATTGATAATGGGCCAGATTTTGCTGTCAAAGTAATGGTGAGGCTAATGACGCTTGGCATTATTTTTGCATAAATGATACAGAAACTTCAGGCGAGGAGCAGATGTGTGGTTAAATGCCAATATCCAAAAGTTGCTGTTCGAGGTGCACTCGTCCACCATTATCTTCACAAAAACGGCATCTCACTGTCTGCATCACCATTGAAATGCATTGAATGGCTGAAGTTGCTGTATTTGCGTGGTAGATATGAACTAAACTCACCGCAGAAAGTTAGGTCTTGTCTATTTCAGTCTAAGTACCCTTTTAACAATGTGATAATTGTTAATCACTGCCAATAAACCTCTCTGGCACTGAAAATTAACTATTACAAATGTGGAGTCTCATTCCTTCAGGTATTCATTATTGTTGGAGATATTAAAAATGTCAAATTTAAAATGTTTTCATTTTTTTTTATTTTTCACTTCTGTCCCTTTTCTCTCTTTCTTAATCCAATCTTTCTTTCCCTCTCTCTATTTCTCTTTCTGTACCTGCTTTGACATTGAATTCACTATTCTAACTTACACTTCCTTCTCAGTCCTTGCGCTCAGTCCTTGTTAATCTGATTGGTTAAGGAGATACACAGTTGGTTGCCCTGTTCACTCAGGTCCCAGATCCCCTGTTTCCCTCACTGCCCTCTTATCAGCTCACACTTTCAGCAACTTATTGGGCAAAAATGTTTGGAGCTGAAGGGTGCGGGGGCAAGTCTAACTAGCAGCAGATCCCGTTAGATGCCCTGCCACAGCAAAATCTGGCCCAACATTTCCAAATTTCAGTTCAAATCAGGCACTCAGAGTAGGATCCAATTCCCCAGTGATAGTAGTGAGTGTGCATACTGACTACCATTACCAGGAAATTGGATATGTGCTACCGCTGGACCACCAGTGAATTGGACAGACATCGAGCCACTATACCATGGTGGAAATTGGATGTGAGATTCGAATAGATATGCACAATGGATCAAACAAACAAAAACAACATTTAGTATCTCCTACTTACAGCAGGTAACATCCTCCATTGCTGTAAACCATGAAAGCATGAACTACAAAGTCTCATCATTTCAACCGTGTTCTCTCTAAGTGCTAGGCGGATCCAAAACTAAGGGGCGCTTTTGAATTCAGGCGGACATGGGCGGATCCTTGACGAGAGGCCTGTGTCATTTCGAGAGCTGGGCTTCATTTGTTTAATGCCGGCAAGCCATGATAGCTATGCCAGTACACGCAGGCAGTTTGTCGGGGTGGTGGGGGTGAAGAATCTGTCTGTACTCCACGGAGTCGTGCCGGAAGTCTGATGCTATGGGGAGAATGCAATCACAAGGAGTCGGGGACATGGAAGGCCCAGTAAAGGGCTGGAAGATTTTTGTGGGCTCAGGACGATCATTCAGGCTAATCTCGGCCCCACAAAAATCTTTAAAAAAAAACTTTGCTTACCTGTTTTCTGAGCAGCCAGTGTGGTCCATATGAAGACCACTCATAAGACCATTCAATGCCTCGCACCAATGGGCAGAGTGTGCACGGTGTACACTCTGCCTACAGGTTCCTTAAAATCTCATCACTGCCCTTTAGCTGGTATAGGCCCTGATTTGCATATTATAAATAGACTCTTGCCTGAAACAGGCAGGTGCTGGACCGCCCTGGTGAAAACCCTCAGGAAAATGGCAACGGATAGATCGGAAGCAGGAACGGGACATTAAGTTCTGCACCGCAATTTTCAGAGTGCTGCTGTCCTATTCCCGTTGGGGTCAGATCCTCAAAATTGGAGCCGAAGGGGGTCATTTTAACCTAACTCGCCAAGCAGGAAACTCACGGGATCGGGTAGAACACTGGTTTTATATCCTGCCTAATATTACCCTTCATTGACTGCAATGGAGAGTAAAATCGAATGGGGTATAAAACTAACGTTCCACCTGATCTCGTCAGTTTCCTGATGGACGAGTTAGGTAAAAACTGTCCCTTAAGTGTCTCATAAGGGCTGTAATTAGATTGGCAAGTTTTCATCAATGCAAAGCCAAAACTGCTTTACATCAAAACTAACTTATAATTGACCTAGTAATCAGTACTGATCTGAATATTGGTTTGAAGAAAGCTTTGTAGCATTAAGAAAGTATAACTCTTGATCTACTGCAATCATTACTTTTACCCTTTTTATTTCTGTAACTTGCTTTCTGCTAGGATCAGTGACATTTACTCATGACATTATCCATAAGTCTGTAAAGGTGATACCACTGCATGTGAGGAAAGTTTGTGGCATTTGGTAAGTGAAGTTCTAGTGGAAGGGTGCTTCTGTGCTCGAAATACCCAAAAGCATGAAAGCAAATTGATTGGGTTATTAATTAATTTTGTTACAAACCGAATGTAATCTGTCAGCCTGCTGAAAAGTACGGATATCGTTAACTTCACAGCCACAATTTGAAATCTTTTTAATTCTTAACAATCAGCAAAAGGTCAGAGTGACTCAGTGCTGATTTTTGTTTTTAAAGACTGTCTGGGAAGACATAATGGCAGTTGTATGTTTATTATGGCAATTATGCCTGACAGCAGAGCACTGTTACAGCACCTCAAAGGATTCCTTGCAATTAATATATTATGTTCTGCACCTTGTCTGGTGTCTCAATTAACCACATTTATTTCCTTTCTGTCTGAAAACAACCTCATTTTTTTGAAAGAATAAATCACGCCTGCCATTTCAAATCCACACAGCACACACTCGGCACAGCCACTGGGCTTACTCTACTCTTTAATGGAAATATATAATGCAGTATTTCAAAGAAAGGCCCAGCTGTTTGTGAGAATCTCTGACAGGTCAATATATAATTTAACTCATGCTCCACAATCTGAAATGTTCTATATGTATTTCTATACGTACACTTTTTGTTATCTAATTTTGGCCTGCCACAGATACCTACTCGGGCTCAGTGGTGTCAGCCATTCCCTTAAATGGTTTAGCTGCCTGCTTCTTCCTGAAGTTGACTCCCATTGTCCCTTAACTGCTAGTGTGGTAGCAGGACCCAGGAATGGAATAAAGGAACTCCTTTGTGATCTGGACCAGTCCTCGGTGTCTTAAGCTTGTGTACTCCTTTAATGTTCCTGAAGGCAAACTAAGTTAGGCATCCATCATTTAGTTTGGTTTGTTAGCTGCTTTATTGTGCAGTAAGCCAAACATGCAGAATACTGAGTATGGTGAAAGTTACTTGGTACAATCAGTTCAATGTCCCTTTGTGTACTGTTACAACATAAAGAACACGCATACACCAGCTCACTTGGGAGATCCTTAGTTCATGTAGAAAAATAAATTGGCTTTGCTAGCTGTCCTGCTGAACTTGCAGAGCTTATTTCTCTCTCGCAGTCTTTCTGCTGCCTTCACTCCTTTTGCAGCTTTTTATGCTGCTTTTCTAGTGTCTGTGTTGATTTTTAAAAAGTTTTCCTTCAAAGACTACCAGAGATCAAGGTGTTGGATGTCTCCTGATAGACCAGACATTGATAATGAATGGCTGGTTGTTTGCAATTCGTGTTAAACAACTGCCCAACCTGCATTCAAATTATCTCTCTTCTGCTGATGTTTGTTCTGTCTGGGGAAACTATTCCCTTTCAGGCAAGCTTCTGCCCAAAACATATATTAAAATGACTTATGTCCAACCTTTTTGTTGAAGAATCTTTGAAGAAATCCGAGCTATGACACATGTGCAAATTAATGCCACAGAGACTCCTCAGCAATAGTGTATTACTGCCAGATCAGATTAGGTTAACAAACTGAAGAATTCGATTTATATAAAAATGTATCATAAATAGGTCTTATCAGCCCTACAGCATAGGAGTAGCAGCCATTCATTTTTTCTTTCAGCACAAAAAGAGGAGGAAAAGGCATAGGAAAATTACAACTTCTAGAAAAAGTTGCTACGGACAGTGGGTTCTGCTCAATAGATGGAGCTATCTGGGCATGATAGAGGACTATTTCCTTAGGAAGCTCAGGATCAGTAAAGATGCCCTGAATTTCTGTTGGAATTGTCCAAATCTTTCACCGTAACTTCGGCACGAGAACGTGGAACTCCTAGAGAAACAGCATTAACTATCATTGATGCCAATTCTCAGGGCTTCCGCCAATCATTTGAAGAACCCCAGGGAAATTCAGGGCCAGAGACGTCAACTGCAACATGCCAACTAATCCAAGCAGACCTCTGGTCAGCTAACCATCTACATAGAACTACTACAGCAGAGGAGACCACCAATGGTCTGAACTTATATGCCATTGAGGCAATCAAATGTGCAACAGCACTTGAAGCTAAAAAAAATGTGGATGACTGCTTGGAGGTATGGGCTGTGTGGCACAACTATAGGCGATGTGACCTCTGTACAACTCCCAGACCCTAAGAGAACAAATACAACGATGCTAATGTGCGAACCACAATCATCATTGAGAAGATAGTTGGGGTACTAATGCAGCACTTGAGATGTTTGGACCAGTTGGGGCAATATGCTGCATTTTGCATGATTTTTCAATGGACAGAGCCCTCACCAGGGACATGAATGAAGAGCAACTGCCAAGCATGAAGGACCAGTAAAAGAGCAGCCACTGCAAATTTCCATCAGCTACATATTTTTTCTGTGCTGCTAATTTACAGTAATATTCAACTCCTACCTTATTATAGTATAATAGTATCATAGTATGTTACGGCACAGAAGGAGGCCATTCAGGCCATCAAGACTTTGCCGGCACTTTGAAAGAGCTATACAATTAGACCCACTCCACTGTTCTTTCCCTATTTCCCCCTGCAATTTTTTTCCCTTCAAGTATTTATCCAATTCCATTTTGCAAGTTATTATTGAATCGGCTTCCACCACCCTTTCAGGCAGTGCATTCCAGATCCTAACAGCTCTGTGTAAAAAAATGTTTCCTCATGTCACCTCTGGTTCTTTTGCCAATTACCTTAAATCTGTGACCTCTGGTTACCGACCCTTCTGGCACTGGAAACAGTTTCTCCTTATTTACTCTATCAAAACCATTCATGACTTTGTACACCTTGTCGCACTTCCTTAAATCATGAGATACCTTTATTGTTGTTGTATTAACATGTCATTTTGATAGCTATATACTAATAAAAAAAACATTACCTGTAATGATAGTAGTGTTTCCCTTTCAGTGGCTAACATTGTCTTTGGGCTATTAGGTCAGAGGATACCCGGGGATGTGTCTATATTTGTAGACCGGCCCCTGGAATGTGATAACTAGTTGCAGGGGGACTCCGATTGCAATAAAAAATGAAAACCACTGCTTTATTCCCTTGGTGTTTAGCCATGCTCTCCTGTCATTGTACATTCCACAGTTGCATTACTGAAGTTTAGGGGGTTTAAACTGGTTAAGTGGCTTCTTGCATTTGTGACGTGTTAAGGGATCATTATTACAGGCGCATTGTGATTGGTTGATCCATGTTCATTATTGGTAACAAGTCCATTTTTCTGGAATTGCAAGTTGCAAAGAGGTGCAGTGCTGTGTTTTCATAGATTATATAGAAATTACAACTGGGAAACAGGCTATTCGGCCCAACAGTTTGTGTTGGTATTTATCTTTCACTCGAGCAGTAGCCCTAATCGCATGTGCCTGCCCTGTTCCCATATCCATTTGTTCTCTTTCCCTTCAACCATCGATCTCATCTATTCTTAAATGTTGACATGGTCTCTGCTTCAATCACTAACTCTGGTAATGTATTTCACAGTCTCATAACACATAGTAAAAAAGTTTCTCTTGCTCTTTGTCCAAAATCTCTTACAATTAATCTTACATCTATGTCCCCTCATTCTAAACCCCTCAATAGTCTGTTTTGTCCCATTCCTTCATAATTTTAAACACCTCTATCAAATTGTCCGATAATCTCTTCTGTTTTTACAAAAACAGTCACAATTTTTCATGTCTTTCTTTGTATTTGTATTTCCTTATACCAGGCAGCAACATAATAAATTTGCTCTGCACCCTCTCTATTGCCTCAACATCCTTCCTATAGAATGGAGACTAAAACTGCACAAGATACTCCAACTGGGGTCTTACTGACGGTTTATATAGATTCATCATAATATTTAAACTATTATATTTCATATTTATATTTTATATTCCATACCTCCTGCCAAAAAAAGTATATCATTAGCTTTATTTATGGCCTTATATACTTGAGGTGCTGCTTTTAAGGTCTTGTGAACCTAAACCCCCAAATCCCTCTGCTCTCTCACACCAGATAGCTTCTCCCAATCAAAGTATAAGCATTACTTTTACTTTTGTTACCAAAGTGTAGCACCTCACATTTACTGACATTGAATTCCATCTTTTGCCCATTCTATAGTTGTATCAATATTCCCTTGCAGCTTCCTTTGGTATTCAGAATTCTTTACTTTTCCCCCTATTTTAGTATTGTCTGCAGATTTAGACACCATACCTTCTAGCCCTACATCCAATTATTGATGTACATAGTGAACAGAAATGGTCCCAGAACAGAATGTTGTAGAACACTGCTACCCACTCCTTGGGCTCAATTTTAAAAAGGCGGTGGGATGGCAGCGAGTTGGGGGGGGGGGGGGGGAGGTGGGGGGGGGAGGCCAATGGGCGCGCAGCAAACCCGAATAAAAAAAACTTACCTTTCCCCATGCGATCGTGAGGTAATTGATGCTCATTAATCTTGTTTCCAGGTTTTGTGCCTGGCAGCCAGCCTGATTGACATTGTATGTATAAATACAATTTGTTATTGTTTTAATTAAAGATTCCAAAATTTTCCTTACCACAGATAAATTAACTGGCCTGTAATTACTTGGGTATTACATTGGTCACTCTCCAGTCCTCTGTCACACATCCACACACAATTGAACCTTGAAGTATAATATCTAAAGTCTCTGTTATTTTTTCCCCTCTTTCCCTGATGATCCTTGGATGTCATCCATCAGGATCCCGCACTTTGCCCTCCTTCAGCTTAACTAACTCTTTTAATATTTTCCTTTTATTTACTTTAATGTCTCTCATCTGACTTTCAACCAATTCAGGATTTACCTCCTCCCCAACATTCCTCACTTTTGTAAACGCTGAAGCAAAGTACTTGTTAAGTATCCCCACCAATTTCCATTAATCCTCGACTAACTCACTATCCTCTCCTCTCAGGAGTCTTTCCTCAATTTGATCATTCTCTTTTTACTGATATATTTGTGGAATACTTTACCGTGTTTTTAAAAATATTTTTTGAGATTCTCTCCCCATGGTGCCTCCTTGCTTTCCTTATCCCTTTCTTGAGCTCTTTCCTTATTTTCTCCTATTCTCTCTTATTTTTTTATCACACCTATTTCATCAGCAATTCATGATTAGGGAAAAAATTAGGCCTTCCTGAAAATTATCATTAAAAATGAATTTTAGATCTCAGTTGCATAAACCTGCTATATTTCATAGTTAATGAAAATAGTCAAAGTTTCTTTTCCACTAGATGGCAGAAGAATACCAGTAATAAGTCATACAGTAGTTATTATTTACCTTTCATCTGATATATTTGTGTTATGGAAATTAATACTTTTTTCTGATAAATTAGGCACTGTCATCCAGCATATATACATTTATCATATTTTTAACTAAATCTAACAGTTCAATGAATCCAAATGTTTGGGGTTTTAAATGTAGTTTAGCATTCAGTTAAAAAATATAACAAGACATTTAACTCTTGTTAGCAATTATAAAAATTATGTACATGGGCATAGAAATATTTTATTAGGTGATGCAGTGTACCAGAACACAAATATAAGAACTAGCAGTGTATCTGTCCACTGTCTACGTTACATGTTGCTCCAGAATGAGTGACTTAAATATTAACTTCCATTGCTGCAGTCCACACAACCCAAGGTGGCTCCTGCATGCTGATTGAATACTAAAGTTATACATATCTGAATATATTTAGGGACAATCATGTTATGGTGTACTACCAATTATATTGGCTTAGATAATGTGGGCGTTAGTTTTTCCAATGTTTATAATATTTCAATATCATACAAGAAACATATTTGCCTCAGTCTTAGGAAACAATGAACGAAACGATGCCTTTCCTGACACCATATCTGACCATTTACACAAATCATAGAATCAAAGAAACATATAGCACAGTAGAAGGTCATTTGGCCCATTGTGCCTGTGCTGGCTCTTTGAAAGAGCCATCCAATTAGTCCCAATCCCCTGTTCTTTCCCCATAGCCATGCAAATATTTTCTTTTTCAAGTATTTATCCAATTCCCTTTTGAAAGTTACTATTGAATCTGCGTCCATCACCCTTTCAGGCAGTGCATTCCAGATCATAACAACTTGCTGGGTAAAAAAATGTCTCCCCATCTCCCCTCTGTTTCTTTTGCCAATACCTTAAATTTATGTCCTCTTGTTACTGACCCACCTGCCAGTGGAAACAATTTCTTCCTATTTACCCTATCAAAACCCCTCAAAATTTTGAACAACTATTAAATCTATTAACCTTCTCTGCTCTAAAGAGAACAAGCCAATTCTAGTAAATCTTCTCTGCACCCTCTCCAAGGCTTTGACATCCTTCCTAAAGTGTGGTGCTCAGAATTAGACACAATACTCTAGCTGATGTCTAACCAGCAATTTAATAAGGGTTAACATAACTTTCTTGCTTTTATACTCTATGCCTCTATTTACAAATGTAAGGAATCTTACAACACCAGGTTATAGTCCAACAATTTTATTTTAAAATCACAAGCTTTCGGAGATTATCCCCTTCGTCAGGTGAATGAGTGAAAGATTCTCAAATCGCATATCTTATATTAGGCTGGGACAGCATCACACCAATGAAAAGGTGTCGTTGTTGTTCAAACAGGCCAGTCACGGAGAACAGCACGTCCCAGTACACTGGATATACAAAGGAAAAAAAAAATTATGTGTTTTAATATTCTCTCTCTCTCTCTGCCATTAGGGTCTCTTTCTTTCTGTCTGTGTAATTGACACAATGTATATCCAGTATACTGGGACGTGCTGTTCTCCGTGACTGGCCTGTTCGAACAACAACGACACCTTTTGATTGGTGTGATGCTGTCCCAGCCTAATATAAGATATGCGATTTGAGAACCTTCCACTCATTCACCTGACGAAGGGGATAATCTCCGAAAGCTTGTGATTTTAAAATAAAATTGTTGGACTATAACCTGGTGTTGTAAGATTCCTTACATTTGTCCACCCCAGTCCATCACCGGCATCTCCACATCATGGCTTCTATTTACAAAGCTCAGGATCCCATATGCTTTTTTAAAAGCCTTCTCAACTTGTCCTGCCACCTTCAAAGATTTGTATACATACACCCCCAGGTGAGGTGAGGTGAGAGTGACTGCCCTCAAGGCAGCATTTGACAGAGTGTGGCTCCTTTACGAGGAGCCCTCATAAAATTGAAGCCAATGGGGATCAGGGGGAAAACTCTCCAGTGGCTGGAGTCATACCTAGCACAAAGGAAGATGGTAGTGGTTGTTGGAGGCCAATCATCTCAGCCCCAGGACATTGCTGCAGGAGTTCCTCAGGGCAGAGTCCTAGGCCCAACCATCTTCAGCTGCTTCATCAAGACCTTCCCTCCATCATAAGGTCAGAAGTTGGGATGTTTGCTGATGACTGCACAGTGTTCAATTCCATTCGCAATCCCTCAGATAATGAAGCAGTCCGAGCCCACATGCAGCAAGACCTGGACAACATCCAGGCTTAGGCTGATCAGTGGCAAGTAACATTCGCACCAGACAAGTGCCAGGCAATGACCATCTCCAACAAGAGAGAGTCTAACCACCACCCCTTGACATTCAACGGCATTACCATCACCAAATCCCCCACCATCAACATCCTGGCGGTCACTA
The DNA here is from genome assembly GCF_035084215.1 of Heptranchias perlo. Lineage (NCBI taxonomy): Eukaryota > Metazoa > Chordata > Chondrichthyes > Hexanchiformes > Hexanchidae > Heptranchias > Heptranchias perlo. The sequence goes on from NC_090327.1 coordinate 89,710,401, forward strand.
TTGACCAGAAACTTAACTGGACCAGCCATATAAATACTATGGCTACAAGAGCAGGTCAGAGGCTGGGTATTCTGCGGCAAGTGACTCACCTCCTGACTCCTCAAAGCCTTTCCACCATCTCCAAGGCACAAGTCAGGAGTGTGATGGAATACTCTCCACTTGCCTGGATGAGTGCAGCTCCAACAACACTCAAGAAGCTCAATACCATCAAGGACAAAGCAGCCCACTTGATTGGCACCCTACCCACCACTCTAAACATTCCCTCCACCACCGGTGCACCGTGGCTGCAATGTGTACCATCTACAAGATGCACTGCAGCAATTCACCAAGGCTTCTTCGACAGCACCTACCAAACCCATGACCTCTACCACCTAGAAGGACAAGGACAGCAGGTGCATGGGAACAACACCACCTGCACATTCCCCTCCAGGGCACACAACATCCTGACTTGGAAATATATCGCTGTTCCTTCATTGTCACTAGGTCAAAATCCTGGAACTCCCTACATAACAGCACTGTGGGAGAACCTTCACCACATGGAATGCAGTGGTTCAAGAAGGCGGCTCAACACCACCTTCTTAAGGACAATTAGCGATGGGCAATAAATGCTGGCTTTGCCAGCGATGCCCACATCCCATAAATGAATTTAAAAAAAGGTCTCTGTGTTCCTGCACCCCCCTTTAAAATTGTACCATTTAGTTTATATTACCTCTCCTCATTCTCCCTACCAAAATGCAGCACTTTACATTTTTCTGCATTAAATTTCACCTGCCATGGACATGATTTTGACCTTGAGCCGGGAAGGGAGCCGGGGTGGGGGGGAAGGGGAGGTGGTGGAGTGAAGGTAAGTTGGCGGGTCGATCATGATCTTAATGAGGTCAACAAATTTTACATCTGGGCTTCGTGCCCGGCAGCCAGCCTGATTGACAGGTTAGTTGGCTGTTGAGCAGGAAGACCTGCAGCAGCAGGCCACAGTCGGGGATCAAAGGCAGGGAGGGATCATGGGCCAGGGAGGATAAGGGAGCTGAGGAGAAGATCGGCGGGGCGAGGAAAAGATCAAGGGCCAGGAGGTGGAGATTGTGGGGGTCTGATGCTGGGACTTGGATCGGGGCCACCATCTGGTGCGGGGGGGTCCACCATAGGGGTGGGAAACACCATCGGAGGGGGGTTCCACCCGTGGGGGAGGGGGCGATCAGGGGGGTCCTGTTGGCCAGCTGAGCTAGATGAGCCTGGAAGAAGCACTCCCGCTCCTCTGGGCCCACAAGCAGTGCAATAAAGACACTCTCTTCATGCTGCTTTCACCTGACGTGAATTGGAAGCAACCTGAACAGGTAAGGTTGAATTCATTAAAGTTTTCCAATGCACAGAGAATTAAGTACCTCAAGTATTTCAATGAGGTACATTGTCCCTTGAAGTATCAGCCCACCGTCTTTAAGTAGGGGCGGGACTTCCTGGTGTCTGTTGTGCACAGGCTTACAAACCTGCCTGGGTTAAACCCAGAAGTGGGTGCGTTGGAGCCAGGATGTGGTCCTACTCGAAAAAGCTATTATTTTAACCTCCCACTCACCCTCATTCTTGGGGGTTAAAATTACCCCTCATTTGCCTACCTATTTCACCAGTCTGTCTACGTCCTACTAAAATCTGCTACTATCCTCCTAACTGTTTACTACATTTCCAAGTTTTGTGTCATCTTCAAACTTTAAAATTGTGCCCGGTATACTCAAGTCCAGGTTATTAACATTTTTAAAAAGAGCAGTTGTCCTAATACCGACCCCTGGAGAACACTACTGTATTCTTCCCTCCAGTCTGAAAAACAGCCGTTCACCACTCGCCTCAGCTTTCTGCCCCCAGCCAATTTCGTATCCACATTGTGACTGCCCCTCCAATCACATGGGCTATAATTTTGCTAGCAAGTCTATTATGTGTTATTTTATCAAACGCCTTTGAAAGTCGATATAGACAACATCAACCGCACTACCCTCTTCAACCTGCTCCATTATTTCATCAAAGATATTATTGATATCTTGCATTAAAAATCTTAATATCCTTTTCAAAAGGGTTCAATACAATTTCAAGGAGGGAAACAGCCCAGGACACTAACATGAAATTATGCCTCACACTAGTCCTGCCACATCCAGTCATGAATAGTCTTGGAAAATTAAACAATTAACGGGAAGAGGAGGCTCTGTGACGTCTCCATCCTCGATGATGACAGAGCCCAACACGTGAGTACAAAAGACAAAGCTGAAGTGTTTGCAACCATTTTCAGCCAGAAGTGCCGAGTGGTTGATCCATTTCAGCCTCCTTCCAAGATCCCCACCATCACAGAAGCCAGTCTTCAGCCAATTCAATTCATTCCACGTGATATCAAGAAATGGCTGTCCTGTCCACAAAAAGCAGGACAAATCCAATTCGGCCAATTACCACCCCATCAGTCTACTCTCAATCATTAGCAAAGTGATGGAAGTTGTTGTTGACAGTGCTATCAAGCGGCACTTACTCACCAATAACCTGCTCACCGATGCTCAGTTTGGGTTCCGCCAGGACCACTCGGCTCCAGACCTCATTACAGTCTTGGTCCAAACATGGATAAAAGAGCTGAATTCCAGAGGTGAGGTGAGTTGAGAGTGACTGCCCTTGACATCAAGGTAGCATTTGACCTAGAGTGGCATCAAGGAGCCCTCGTAAAATTGAAGTCAATTAGAATCAGGGGGAAAACTCTCCATTGGCTAGAGTCATACTTAGCACAAAGGAAGATGGTAGTGCCCGTGTGCAGCAAGACAAGTGCCAGGCAATGACCATCTCCAAACAAGGGAGAGTCTAATCACCTCCCTTTGACATTCAACTGCATTACCATCGCCAATTCCCCCACCATCAATATCCTGGGGGTCACTATTGACCAGAAACTTAACTGGATCAGCCACATAAATACTGTGGCCACAAGAGCAGGTCAGAGGCTGGGTATTCTACAGCGAGTGACTCACCTCCTGACTCCCCAAAGCCTTTCCACCATCTACAAGGCAACCTCTACCACCTAGAAGGACAAGGGGACCAGGCACATGGGAACACCACAACCTGCACGTTCCCCTCCAAGTCACACACCATCCTAATTTGGAAATATATCGCCGTTCCTTCATCGTCGCTGGGTCAAAATCCTGGAACTCCCTTCCTAACAGCACTGTGGGAGAACCTTCATCACACGGACTTCAGCGGTTCAAGAAGGCGGCTCACCACCACCTTCTCAAGGGCAATTAGGGATGGGCAATAAATGCTGGTCTTACCTGCGACGCCCACATTCCATGAATCAATAACACTAAACTATTGTTGAATGACATTTTCCAACACAAATGTTATCCATCATGAAGCAAATATCATGTGCCATGTTGCTGAACAGCATTGGGAGGTTATATCAATGCTTCTTGAACAACATTGATGCTCCTTTAAAATCCGAGAACAAATGACTTACTAGATAATATTTAATATGCAGGCAGAAATTAATCTATTTCCAGTCTTACTCATTTTTATTCATGTCTGTTTTAACAAATTTTCAAATGAACCACTTAGATGGCAATACTTCTAAAATTCAGAACAGAACGGCCTGTAATTATCTGCAATGCTAATGTTATTAATGATGGTACAATTCGTTCCAAAATTTGCTAAAAGATTGATGTATAGTTGTACCTCTAGTGCTATTTACAGTAATGGCATATGTAAGGCCAAGAATAAAGGAAATTATATTTTATATTGGTGTGCATTATCAATAAATACCCATTCTACATGTTGTTTATTCTTTCAGTGGGTTCATTTCGCATGCAGTGCACTTCACAATTTTTAATGAATGCTCTATTTTCAACTTACATTATTTTCTGCTTGTCAGTAAAGACTAGGCCTGAGCACAAAACCTAAATCCAAATTGGGCCAGATCAGAATAATTCAGAAAGTAAAAAGGGACTGAAATTCCTCAAGGATTCTGCTCGTCTCCCTCCATAAATCCAGCAAGACACGAGCAGAACCCCACTGATACTTAACAGTGGAGACCAAAGTTGCGCAAGGTCTCTGCTGGTTTCTTTTTACGAGGCCTCGAAATGGAAGGAACCCCCTTCCTTCCCTTACTTGAGCACCCACGTGTGAGGGTACGGAGCCAAAGGTGATGCTAAGGGCAGGAACTCCCAAGCTGGTAGTTCCCACTCCCTTGGCCAACATGAGCCCTGTTATAAGATCAGAGGCCAATACCCTGAGGGAAAAGAGGTGTAATGGCCTGCAATCCCGGCTCAAGTTGGCCCCACCAGGTGGTTGTTTGAGGCCAGAATCAGGATTTGTACTCCCTAATATGTCTTTTTTTAAGTAAGAGAAGCCCAGGGATTCTGTGTGGGACAGTTTTTGTTTTGGCGGGGTGAGGGGGTGAGGCGGCAACATTTCTCCCCCCCTCCCAGGTCGGCCATTTATACTACACTATATGGCCTCTTCTTTTAGGGGTTACCCAGATGTGCCCCCAAGCGCCAAAGGCCCACTTTCTATGACCCTGCCCCCTGGACCTGTGAATTGTGACAGGTTCAGCAGCAGCATTCACCCACTCATTTTCAGGCTCAAAATATTCAAGTTTACATTTGGATTCATCTCTCCCTTTAAAAGCCCTGGGGACTATTTCCCAGAGTCAGTCTCAGTTTGAGTCAGTCTCTTTTGTACACATGCAAAACTATTTTCTATAAGTATGACCAAAAGCTTTATGCCATTATCAGTAAGGGTATGGTAGCATGTGGTTATGTTACTGGACTAGCAATCCAGAGGCCTGGACTAATAATCCAGATAAATGTGAGTTCAAATTCCACCATAGCAGTTTGAAAATTTGAATTCAGTTTAAAAAATCTGGAAATAACAAAATACTGGTATCAGTAAAAGCTGTTGGATTGTCATAAAAAACAAAAACTGTTCAGTAATGTCGCTTTAGGAAAGGAAAACCTGCTATCCTTACCTGGTCTGGCCTAGATGTGACTCCTGGTCAAACACCAATGTGGTTGACTCTTGACAGCCCTATGAAGAGGCCTAGTAAGCCACTCAGTCAGAACAACTAGGGATGGGCATTAAATACTAGTGATGCCAGTCATTATTTTTCCTCTATTTATGGTATATGATATAGGGGTTTGGTTTGACTATTATGTTAGTCTGTTATCTCATTCACTGGTCTGATGGCCCTCTATGTGTACGTGTGTGGATATAAGGAAAAATCTAAATCATCTGACACTCTTCCAGCCTGTCTACATCTGCATCCCTATCATAGAAGCAGATATTTCAGTTATCTCACAGTTCAGTGAAAAATCAGTCAGAAATAATCTGTTACCACAGGGAGGCTCTTTCCTAACTCATGCGGGAGTTTCAGGAAGTACAAATTTTAGATTATAGAATTTACAGCACAGAAGGCGGCCTTTTGGCCCTTTGTACCCGGGCCAATGCTAACTCTTCAATTGAAGCTAACTATTCTAGCCTGACTTCCCAGCTCTTTCCCTGTATTGTTTTATATCCATCCTTTTCAAATAATTCCCTTTTAAATTATAAGGGCTGAATTTTCTCCCCCTCCCCACGCCACCATCTGGGCACTAATCAGGTGCAACGCACTGAAAGTGCACTTTTCTTGGCATGACCTGAACCTGCCTATATTGCCGGCTTCAGGTCATTTTAATAGGTCAGCCATTCGTCTGGTGCAGGCCCACCCTGTGCCCAGGGAATAAGCAAAGCAGAGAAAAATAGGTCTAAAAATCTCTGGTCCATTCGCCACTTGTGGCAAAGCATTTCAAGTTCCAATAACTGTGTCAAAACATTGCTTTTAACTTCCTCCTTTTTCCTTCCAGTGAAAGTCTGAATCTATGCCCCTTGTTATTGATTTGCCAACCAGTCTAAGCAATCATACAGCATTTGCTCTTTCAAAACCTTTCACAATTTTGAAAAGCTCTGTAGAGTCCCCTTAACCTTTTTTGTTCCAGTAAAAAAAAACTCCAATTTTTAGGTGTCCACTTCTATCCAACAATATTTTTGTTAGGCAAGGGTATTAAGTGTTCCGGAACCAAGGCGGGTCGATGGAGTTAAGATACAGATCAGCCATGATTTAATTGATTGGTGGGACAGGCTCGAGTTGTTGAATGGCCTAACTCTGTTCCTATGTTCCAATGGCAGATGTGGTAGTGATAAATAAAACATGCATTGTTAAGTGGTGCAGTTATCATACATTAATTGGCTACACAAAACATTTGAGAATATCTTGCAGTTATATGATATTAATTATGTTACAATTAGCCTCATACACTATCGTATCAAAAACAAGTGATTATCACTTTCAGCTGGCTGTTAAGGATTACTGGTGAGCTTTTCCTGGTGGTTTAGTTGGTGACTGCACTGCAAAATGTTATACTGAACCGTACAGATAAATTGGCTCCAATTTTGATTCCTGGTAAGGAATTTTAACCCCCAAGAATGGGTGGGTTGGAGTCGGACAGGAGAAAATTGTATTTTTTTTCAATCGCGACTGCAACCCAGCTCCAAAGCGCCCACTTCCGGGTTTAACGTGGATGAGTTTGGATGCGTGTGTGGAACCGATTCACTGAGGCTGCGTTCCCAATTAGTGCCGGCAGGCGGGTTGTTAGCAGGGCAATTAAGATCGTTAAGTCTGCTGAGGTAGTTTTTTTTTAATTGAATCTGACCCAACGTCGAATTTAATGTCTCCAGCGTGGGTTTCCCAGGGCTTCTGAATCTCGCCAGTGAAATGGAGGCAAGATTCAGCTGCAGTTAATTTGGGTATTTGAACCTGTGATTGCCCCATCTGAATAAAAGGTCAGTTATTGCAGCTGGTCTCGCAGGCAAATGTTTGGCTGGGAGTTCTTGTGTTGAGACAGCTTTTGCAAAACTTTGGAGCCTTTCAAACTGACAAGATCAGGATGGGGAGGGGGTGCGCAATGGATATATTTGAGGGGACATCTGAGGAGGAGGAAAATGACAATTCACAGCAGCCACGTCCTGCTGTGTTGTGATCTGCTGGTGCAGAAGAGAGAGGTGCACAACAAAGAACTGGAGAACAGCTGAGAGGGGAGCAACAAAGGGGCCGAGGCCGCAGGAGGCACTACCCACGTGAGAGGTATACAGGCAGAGGATGAGCTTCCTGGACCTCTCTGAGGAGCGGTGCCTAGACAGGCTCAGATTGCGTCAGCAGGTGGTCACTGATATCTGCACGTTCCTTCATGCAGAGCTGTTCCTGGCTGGACCTGGTGGCCACGCATTGTCCATCATGGTAAAAGTCACCACTGCCCTCAATTTCTTTGCCTCCGCTCCTTCCAGTGCACCACTGATGACATCTCCAGAGTGTGTCAGTCGTCTGCACATAAGTGTATAAGGCAGATGATGGATGGGTTGTTTGCCAGGACGTCCGCTTACGTGAAATTCCCCCACGACAACAATAGCCAGAATGAGCGGGCAGTCGGTTTTGCCTCTCTGGTTGGCTTCGCACGAGTGCAGGGCGCAATCGATTGCACACACATGACAATCCGAGGACCATCACATGAGCCAGGAGTTTTCATCAACTGAAAGGAGTCTCACTATCAATGTACAGCTGGTGTGCGACCACAAGACGAGATTTCTAAAGGTGTGCGCCAGATTCCCTGGCAGCTGTCATGATGAGTTCATTCTGCGCCAGTCCAACATTCCAGACCTCTTCCAAACAGGAGACAGACTTAAGGGCTGGTTCGTTGGAGACAACGGATATACCCCGGACAACATGGCTCATGACACCTGTGAGGAACCCCACCAAAGACGCATAAGACTGCTACAACTAGAGCCACATGACCACCAGGTGTATCAATGAATAAGCCATCAGCATTTGAAGATGCATTTCAGGTGCCTGGGTAGGTCTGGAGGTGCCCTTCAGTACTGACCAGCGAGGGTCTCCAGAATAATCGTGGTGAGCTGCATCCTGCACAACATAGCGCTGCAGAGAGGTTTAAAGTTAGAGGAGGATGAAAGCACTCGTCAATCATCCTCTGATGGTGACAACACTGAAGAAGAGGAAGAGGAGGAGGATGAGGAGGGGGAGGAATATGAAGATGGGGCACCCATCACCAGACCATATTGCTGCCCGGGATGCCAGGAATGCCCTCATCTCCCACAGGTTCTCTTAGTAACAGTGGTAAAAAAAAGAGACATTGTAATACCCGGATTGCCTGACAACAACAACCACCACCAGCAGCACTGCCCCCTCCCCACTTTGCACAAAACAGTTCTGCAAACATGCCGACACCCATTGCACATCCATCCAATGGGTACTGTCATGTATTAGCATTCATCATGAAGGAAATGAAAGGGCCACTTCACCCTTGGGACGCAATAATGGCCAAGACGTGGAAGTGGTGCTAATCAATAAATTTTATGTGCCAATATTAAAAATAGGAAACTTCACAACATAACATTTCTTCAAACACCCTTGTACATACTCTTGGTAAACTACAATTTCATGAATTTACACTTCCTATCGCTTTTACGTGGTGCAGCTCCTATGGTTTCAGGAGAGGTAGAGACAGGCTGCCCAGATCCCTGCTCTGACTGCTGAGATGCTTTTGGCCAACAACCTCTGGGTTTTGGAGCACATGAGGGCCCCACCAAAGACTGATTCACCTGCGCCTGTGCAGGGGCAGACTCGGACAGCGGGAGAGGAGGCAGCATTTCGGTACTGGTTGCGGGGGAGGGGAAGCAATGGGTGAGACATGGGGGCACTTTGAGTGGAGTTCAAACTTCCATGTCCCCTTTCGCCATCATCCCTCTCTCGTGCCAGTACCATATCGGTCCAACCACTCTGCTAGACAGCAGTTTGGTGCACATCTGTGATGCCTTGTAAGGCCATGGATAAGGTATCTGACATCCTGTTGAAGGTGGCAGACATCTCCTGCATGGCCATGGTCATGGCCTGAATAGACTTATTTGAGTGCCATGCTTGAAGCTCTGTGGAGGTGGCAACTCTCTCCATGGCAGAATTCTTGCTATTACCTGGGTCAACAATCCACTAATGTTGGAGTTGGACTCCTTCATCCTCTCCATTATTGTGGATAGTGTGCAGGCATCTTTGCCAGAACCTCTTAAAGTTGCTGCTGTACCTCAATCATTCTCATGCTCAATGATGGCCCCTGGGGTTCAGCATCTGTGTCCAGCTGAGAAGAGCTTGCAGACGAGTACGGCCTCCGATGCAGACTCTCCACAGCTGCCCCTGCCACCAGTGTCTACTGGTGCTCACTTGTGAGTTCTAAATCACCAGGTGACAACCCAACTAACTCATTAACAAGACCCACCGAGGTGCCAGTATCTGCACTGGTGCCTGGCTGTGTGTCCTGTGATGGTGCACCTTCAGAATATCATACATCTCTGCACATTCTTCTTGTACACATGAAAGTCATGGAAGACAACAGAAAATGATATGAATTAGTCATGGCAAAGTAACAATCTTGGCAATCACCATACTCAGGCTTCTCATAGTTCAGTCATTGATGAAATAAAGTCAACATGTGTGTCAGAGATATTTTTAATTCTGTCACCAGGCATCTGTGCATTCCCAGTTTCTCCATCTCCGATTGAGAGGGATGCAAATGTGCCACTAATCTCCATGGCTTCCTCCACTGCATCTGTCAACTGGACTATTTGTAGAGGGTCACCTCCAGTCCTCTCCCCCCTCCCTCGTGTTTTGTACTCTCTTCTCCTACTAGGGACGAAATAAAAAACCTGTGAGTGATCGAAGGTCACACATTCACCCAATGGATGCAGTGCATTGGGTGAGGGTGACTATGAGACAGATGCATCACATTGCATTAGGATTAGTGTGAGTAGCAGCGGTAGATGGATACATGGGGAGGTGAGGAAGTGCATAGAAAGTGAAGGATGGGTGCTGCTGAAACTTAAGTGGGTATGAGGAGTGATGTGATGGAATAGGCTTGGCAAGACAGAGTGAGAGAGGGGTCTTGAACACTACAGGATGTAGGTGAATCAGCAACTGCACTCACTTTTCCTTTCCATTGAACTGCTTCCTGCATTGCAGGCAAGACCTGGGCACTGTGATCCTGCTCTCACCTCCTCAGCCACCATCAGCCACATCTTCTTGATGGCAGAACCAGGTTTCTTCCTTCCATCTTTGGGGTAAATTGTTTCCCTCCTGGTCAGTACTTCAAGGGAACCATCTGTGAACCTGGGTGCTGGCCTTCCTCTCTTTGAATCCATTGAATCATTTTCTCCTTTCTCCTCCAAAATCCATTTTTACATTGGCCCTTTAAATGGTGGACTTCAGATTGAGTCACGTGGGTGTGCAGTATGGCCGCCACGCAGCTTGGAGATGTGAAACCCGGAAGCAAAAATAATTGGCTTCAATTAAGTTGTGATCATAGATTCCGACGTGCTCACTTCACTTCCTGGTTCCCCGCTCGAAAATTTCCCCCCCACCCCCTACTCTCTTCCCGGCTCCAGGTAAAAATCATGCCCCTAGTCTCTGTTTAATTAGCTGATCTCAGCAGTAGGGGAGAAGTAGGGGTACTTTAATTGGTCTAAGTCTCTCTGGGCTCGATGAACTCGTGACCATTACCCAGTAACTACCCCCCAAATTCTATCCTTTCCATCCGCCTCCACCTCTCAGGGATGTGGAAATGCCGGTGATGGACTGGGGTTGACAATTGTAAACAATTTTACAACACCAAGTTATAGTCCAGCAATTTTATTTTAAATTCACAAGCTTTCGGAGGCTTCCTCCTTCGTCAGGTGAACGATGTGATGGAATAGGCCAAGCCTATTCCATCACATCACTCCTCATACCCACTTAAGTTTCAGCAGCACCCATCCTTCACTTTCTATGCACTTCCTCACCTCCCCATGTATCCATTCCACATCGTTCACCTGAGGAAGGAGGTAGCCTCCGAAAACTTGTGAATTTAAAATAAAATTGCTGGACTATAACTTGGTGTTGTAAAATTGTTTACACCTCTCAGGGAGGCTTGGGCCGCCTCTGTCCTAGGCTTCCCCCAATCCGACTCCGATAGTCAAGAACACCCAGCCCCCGCCCCCCACCCCCCGCGCCTTTACTTACCACGCTGGGGACCTGCCCGCCGGTCTCCATGTCATCTCTGTCGGCTTCAGGCGGGTCATGGTTGCGATATTTTAATACAGCCTATGAGTAAAAATTGCCCCAGCCTTACGCTGATGTTGTCTTGGGCACTTCCCTCCAACTCCAGCCCTCGCACTCCTCACTCCCAACACCTGACTCCTCAGTATATGAGGACTGCTCTCTCAGTCCAGCTGTATACTGAAGTCTGTACGAATCTTTGATTGAAACAAGCCAATTTTAATTATGCTTCGCTTTTGTTCCATTAAAATTTAAATAACATCTATGTTCTGTAAAATATTTATAATGTGTTATTTCTTGCAAGCATAAATGTTCTCTTTTCACTTTGACTGGTTTAAATCATAAACAAGATGCTCTCAACTGATATGGGTACTGCAAGATTGTTCACCAGACTCTGGCATGCATAATCTGCCAAGTCTATTATAATTCATTCCACAGGAGACATTATTAACTAGCAACTGTGAATGCGGTGAGCTGTCCCCAAAGGTAAACTGTATTTATGCTGTACATCAGTTGACACGTACATATGGATAACAGCTGAAGCTTCGACAGTTTTCAATGACAATTGAACACTTAATAATTTTTCAGGGTTTTGCTGTTTTAGTGACTCTCCTTCTCAGTGTTTTGCAAGCGGCAAGGCGCTACCCTGGAGACCTGTGCACCAGCTCTTAATTAAAGGAAACCTGCATAATTTCACCTGACTCCTCAGTATATAGTCTGTTGCACATTGAACTCTTGCTCTTCTTCCTGATTTGGTTGCAAATGTGTAATTAAACTTTTAACTACCAATTCATACACCCATAGGAACAATTTTAACTACCGGTGGAGAACGGTCATTATTGCTGCTGGAAGGTCCAAGCCATTTAGAGGCCTGGACCTCATTTACATTCCGTCAGCAAACAGTGGGCACCAAATGAGTGCCCCGGTGCAGTTCAACGGTTTTGGGAAGGCGGGAAATCATCCAACTCCCACACTGAACTGGCTGACAGTCGGAGCCTGGGAGAGGACACCCATCAAAAGAAAAGGAAACCTTTTCTGGGCTATTTTACGAGCGGCCTCCAGTGGTCCCTGTAAGGACTGCTGGTTAGGCTGCTCGCCGCCCAGTACAAATAGACGGAGCTTGAGCCGTGCACGTTCCTCCCGTTTGTGCTCCAAGATTACAATCGGGGTCCTATTTACGTCATAGGACCCTGACTTAGATCCTTTAATGAGGCTCCTGCCTGCTTCAGCCAGGCATCCGAGCCGCCCCTATAGAGGACTGAGTCACCTGGATACGAAGGCTGATCGACAAGACTTGGGGACCATGGTGGTCCATGAACTGCTTTTTGGACAGCCCCTCAATAGAGCTTCCATTCTAGGTATCAGGGAAGGTATAGATCATCATCTCATTAATGGTTTTCATTGATTTCAAAACCATAGCCTAGACACATTCCTATCAAGGGACAAGGAAGGGCATCCAATGCTAGAGCTTCCTGGATGACTAAAGATATAGAGATTAAAATGAATCAGAAAAAGGAGGCTTATGATGAATCTAATGTTCATAATACAGCAGAAAACCAGGTTGAATACAGAAAGTACAGAGGAGAATCTAAAAATGGGAATAAGAGGGGCAAAGAGAGAGTATGAGAATAGATTAGCGTCTGACATAAAAGGGAACCCAAAAGTCTTTTATCAACATATAAATAGTAAAAGGGTAGTCAAAGGAAGGGCGGGACCGATTAAGGACAAAAAAGGAAATCTTCTTGATGAGGTAGAAGGCGCGACTGAGGCCCTAAATGAATACTTCGCATCCGTCTTCACTAGAGAAGAGGATGCTGCCATTGTAGCAGTAAAGTAGGAGGTGGTAGCGATATTGGATAGGATAAAAATAGATAAAGAGGAGGTATTTAAAAGATTGGCAGTACTCAAAGTAGAAAAGTCACCCCGTCCAGATGGGACACATCCTCGGTTACTGAGGGAAGTAAGGGTGGAAATTGCGGAGGCTCTGGCCACAATCTTCCAATCCTCCTTAGATGTGGGGACAGTGCCAGTGGACTGGAGGATTTCAAATGTTACACCCCTGTTCAAAAAGGGGAGAGGGATAAACCCGACAATTACAGGCCAGTCAGCCTAACGTCGGTGATGGAGAAACTTTTAGAGACAATAATCCAGGACAAAATTAATTGGGACTTGGAAAAGTACGGGCTAATAAATGAAAGTCAGCACGGATTTGTTAAAGGAAAATTGTGTTTGATTAACTTGATTGAGTTCTTTGATGAAGTAATGGAGAGGGTTGATGAGGGTAATGTGGTTGATGTTGTGTCTATGGACTTTCAAAAGGAATTTGATAAAGTACCGCATAATAGACTTGTTAGCAAAATTAAAGCTCATGGGATTAAAAGGGACAGTGACAGCATGGATATAAAATTGGCTAGGCGACAGAAAGCATAGAGTAGTGGTGTATGGTTGTTTTTCAGACTGGAGGGAAGTATACAGTGGTGTTCCTTACGGGTCAGTATTAGGACCACTGCTCTTTTTGATATATATTAATGATCTGGACTTAGGTATAGATGGCATAATTTCAAAGTTTGCAGATGACATGAAACTCGGGAATGGAGTAAACAATGTGGAGGATAGTAACAGACTTCAGGATGACAGACAGACTGTTGAAATGGGTAGACACATGACACATGAAATTTAATTCAGAGAAGTGTGGAGTGATGCATTTTGGGAGAAAGAATGAGGAGAGGCAATATAAACTAATTGGTACAATTTTAAAGGGGATGCAGGAACAGAGAGACCTGGGGATGCACGTACACAAATCTTTGAAGGTGGCAGGACAAGTTGAGAAGGCTGTTAAAACAGCATATGGGATCCTGGGCTTTATTAATAGAGTACAAAAGCAAGGAAGTTATGCTAACCCTTTATAAAACACTGGTTAGGCCTCAGCTGGAGTATTGTGCACCACACTTTAGGAAAGATGTCAAGGCCTTAGAGAGAGTGCAGAAGAGATTTAGTAAAATGGTGCCAGGGATGAGGGACTTCAGTTATGTGGAGAGACTGGAGAAGCTGTGATTGTTCTCCTTCGAACAGAGGAGGTTAAAAGGAGATTTAATAGAGGTGTTCAAAATCATGAATGGTTTTGACAGATTAAATAATGAGAAACTGTTTCAAGTGGCAGAAGGGTTGGTGACCATGAGAATACCTACGAGGTGCCCCTCTAATGAAATGCATATGTAGTAAGCTTTCAGTAGCTCAATAAGATGCCTCCATAACAAAATGGCAGTATGGTAAACCAAGGGTTAATATAAGTGGCCCATTTTGCTAGCTAGAATTAGAACAATGAGCTTTTCAAATGAGTTTATCCTTGAGCATTCGTTTATGTTATTAATTTCCTGTATGAAAATGTATGCTTTATTATAAATCAAGCAAAGCGATATGATAAGCTGAATTCTGGGGTAAGCAGGTGTAGGGAGTGTTGTTTTGCAGCTACCTAATGAATGGATCCTTATTTCGGACAAGGTCGAAAAACATCCCAGGCCTGAGATAAGTGAGACTCCCTTTCCTGTGACCTACGTATGAACAGGTATCACCTGTGAGTGGTCGGTCATTATGTCAGTTAGTATGGCTTGCCCAGACTCAGCTTATGATTGGTTTTAACCCCTTGCTACTCATGTCCCTCCCCACTCTGAAAATGTATAATTGTGTGAACTCTGACTGTGTAATTTGCCTGTTCTATGAGATTGACCAGACTCTGTCAAGAGTTGAAATCAATTCTATAGATACGGCCAGCTGCAGCTAATAAATTGTGTTAAAACTTTCAAGTGTATTCGCTTTCAGTTTTTGCTGAACCAGACTAAGAGTAAAGAATCCGGTATCGTCAACCAGAGGACACAGAATTAAGGTGATCAGCAAATAAGCCGGAGAAGATATGAGGAAACATTTTTTCACGCAGTGAGTTGTTATGATTTGGTGGGAGCAGATTCAATAGCAACTTTCAAAAGGGAATTGGATAAATACTTGAAGGGAAAAAAAATTACAGGGCTATTGGGAAAGAGCAGGAAAATGGGATTAATTGGATAGCTCTTAAAAAAGGCTGACACAGGCAGAATGGGCCAAATGGCCTCCTCCTGTACGTACCTACTATGATACTATGATAAATTATTGTTGGCGATAATAAGGGATGAATGATTAACTTGTTTGTATGATATTCCTATGGATGCTATTTTAGCAGAGGCATTAACTGGTTAATAGCTGAATTAAAATGGACATACAAAAGTATTGTATTCATAGAATCATAGAAAGGTTACAGCACAGAAGGAGGCCATTCAGCCCATCGAGTCCCTGCTGGCTCTATGCAAGAGCAATCCAGCTGGTCCTACTCCCCCGCCCTATTCCCGTAGCTCTGCAAAATGTGTTCATCTGCTAATATCTAACACTGATTTGAGACTGAAATAAAAACATGAAACTGGACAAAGAGGGCATGTGTACCCTCCATGAAGATATAATTAGCCATCACAGCAGCTGGCATGGGACCCATTTTGAAAGTGGTAATTGTGGCTTAATATAATACACCATGCTCAACCAGATGGAGTTGCTATACTTCTCTGTTTAGCAAAATATCATTAGAATTTCATTGTTTCCATACTTTTTATGGTGCTTTTTCATTGTGATTGGCAGACAGGAATTAAAACACAGAAAATCCATCACAAAAATGCATACTCGACAAGTAAAGTTTGAGCTTCAGCTGGTATATCGATTTTTGATTCTAACATTTCCCATCAAGATGATCATACGGCCTTGAAAGTGTATGTAAAATAGCCAATGATTTAACAAGTGCAATGTTCACAATAAATTAATAAAACTCTCCAATCTGCTCAGTTCTATTTTGACAGCTGTTGAAATAGGTTATCTAGTCATGATATAATGTTACAAGACAGTTATGTGCAATGTAGGAAAAGGCAAGGAACAGGAGTCCTGAGTGTAAATAGTATAGACTGGAGAGGACTGGTTATGGTAGGAACACACCAAGGTGGAGAGACATGTGGAAACTGTAAGTATGGGACTGAATAAAACACTGTTGTTATTAGTATTCCACATCTGAATCTATCCAAATAAGAGTCTTAATACAAGATAGAATCAGTGATGGTAATTCTTCCTTAAAAAAGTTATAGGGAACTATAAGAAAGAGTATGGTGTGGGCCTGATAGGAAAAAAAGGGGTGGAGGCAAAGAATAAAAGGCTTCTATAGCGGGTAGAGAGGCAGTTTGAAAATGCAGATAAATGCTTTTTTTCCCCACTTTAGTCCATGAGATAAATTCAATTTCATTAATCCAGAAGCATGGTAAAGATGGACAAACCAATTTGAAAGATTTAGAATTGCTTTTGGTTTAGATTAAAACAAAGATGAACTGAATCAGATTAACATGTTGATGTATTTGAGGTTGAGAAACCTAAGGATATTTTGAGCTCTTTTCAGTAGTCTGAGAATGACCGGGAAATTGTAAAACTACTGGATAGATTGAAAAAGCATTTTGTTGTGCATAAAAACTTGAGTTTTAAAAGAATTGAACTGAAACAAAGAAAACAGGAAGAAAGGGTATTTCTAGATAGATTTGCTTGAATTCTATACTGTCTGGTTGAACACTGTAGCAATAGTACTCTGCATGACAAAATGACTCATGATCTTTTTGTAGTGGGACTAGAAGACAAGAGACTTTACAGTTAGACCCTGAATTAACCTTTGAAAAAGCAATAACTCAAGGAAGACAAGCAACAGGTGGAAGCAGGCAGCAAGGGGAGCAAATGTTGATCAGTTAGAAATGTGGGGGAGATCACAACAACCTCGCAAAATACCCAGCCATAGTATACTCCAAAAAGACCCTGAGGAAACAAAGAACCTATGATAGATGTAGGAGATTCCTAATGCAGCTTGAATATATTCACCCTGCTAGAGATGCAAATTGTGGTAATGATCAGTAAAAGGGACACTTCTGAATAGTATATTGGAATAAAAAGATGATCAGTACATTTCAGAGGGGGAACACAAAGAATACAAACACACTTTTTTGGACAAGATAGAAAGGAAGAAAAGTAACCCCATTGACAGGAGAACTGTTTCATGCCAAAGTCTCCACTGACTTTAATATTGACACAGGGCAGATGCCTCCAATAATAATTGATTCTCTGTGTAATAAAAAGGAAAGGGGACCACTAAAAATCTATTAAAAATGACTTTTCATATTGTAGCATAAAGATCATCCCCAAGTTTCCTGGATTCAGGAGAAAAAGTGCAGCATGAGATTTTAGACATGTACTACCAGCATACCCTGCTATATAAACCCTTGGACTTATATCCTCGGTGGATACAATAAAAACAGAATAAATGGACTTCAAAGCAGTGTTTTACAAGTTTTTCAAAGACATGAGTAAGCTTTCTACTGAGTATGATATTAAACTGTGGCTTGATGCAAAACCATTTTCCATATCAGTTACTAGATGAATTCCTATTCAACTGTGACTCAGAGTAAAATAAGAATTGATTAGAATGGAGAAATTGGGCATGATACCAAGAGTGAAAGTGACTAAGTCTGGGTTACAGAATCAAATACTGAGGGAACGATATAACAAGAAGCCTCAACAGCTGTCATTTGTTATCTGATCGTCTACTTAGTGGTTCTATAAAAGAGTACCAATGTCACCTTCTGAAAACAACAGGAAAAGTGACATCCAGAAACAGTTAACCTAGCACTCCAGGGGAAACATCCAAAACCAAAAGCAAATACAAACGTTTTCTGAGGTTGGGCCAGAGACGTCTTCAGAATCCTAAGGTACAGCACAGTGCAGGTAGCAAGATGGGACCCTGGAAAACTGAAATATGGATGTTTATGACTTTTGGCCTTTGGCTACTCCCAGCTTCGTGGAGAACAAAGGCTAGGAAAAAGGGATGGGGACCCGGGTTATCAGTTCTCCACCCCTTTTACGTTATCCTGGGATTTCTGGGGCTGTTTTGGGGTGAGGGAGGAGGGCACATCTATGTGCAGCAGCAAGACAAGTCAGAGGATGCTAATGATCATGGGAAGGGGAGTTCCTGGTCTTCTGCGTCATTTTCATGTTCAACTACTTGATGGGCGTTCCATGGTAGGGGCTCCCAAAGAGCATAGAATCATAGAACTATAGAATGGTTACAGCATAGATGGAGGCCATTTGGCCCATCGATCCCATGCAGGCTGACTCTGGCCTGACTCTGAATCCCTACCGAATGGCGGATCCATGGAAGTCCCAGAGGCAGATGAAGACTGTTTCTCTTTTTTAAATCCATCCCACTAGAATTTTTAAATCTAATTGAGACCTTTTGGCTGCTGATCTCCATCAACAGCTAGAACATCCTGATCTCCAAGGCCTTAAAAAAAAATTCCTGTCCCTTCTGCCAGTGCTACGTCGTGTGTGTGCGTTGAGGGGGGTGGGGGCAGGTATTTGCTGGGGAAGTGCTTGGAGCAGGGAAATGGCTTGGAACAGGAAATCCTAACAATGCTGGGCCTGTTCTAGAGCACTGTATTTTGGGTGCACTGCTCCTTTCTAGCACCGGGGAGGGGGAAGACAGAAAAATATGCCCCTTCCACCTCTAAAAAGACTGGACTTATACCTGATAGGTCTGGGAGGGTAATCATTCATTAGAATAATTTGCTTGGAAAGGGGAACATAGGGTTATCTAGTTTTGACATAAGGTTATGGATGAATTATATGCAATGTAAGAAAAGACAAGCAGCTAGAGAGCTGAGTGGGTGGAAATAGAAGAGTCGGAGGGCAATGTAGGCCAGTAGGAACTAATTACAAAGAATTCTAAAGCTTGGGAAGAGGAGCGGAAAATGCAAGAGAAGGATCCAAGAATAAAATACGGTTGTTGTGAGTAATATGTGCCTGAGTCTATGCCAATAGAACCCTAATAGAATTATAGCTTGGAATACTATCACAATGAATCCCTGGGCTGCTATGCCATATCACTGTAATGAGTCTGTCTATGCCATGTACATTCTGCTGGACAGAGCACACAAGAGACATGTCATTTTCACATGATAGCAATGATACTTTGCATAAATCTCCACAGCTAAAATCTAATTATGTAAGGTACAGCAATACCTGAATATTTTTCTGTAATCAGTTATTCGTGCCTGTATAATCTTATTAGTATGCACTGCAGCAGATGTTTTCTACCTTGCACCAGCAGCTTGTACTAGGTCATCATCCAACAGCATGCAGACTGAGGCAAGGAAACACATTTTTTTAGTAGACTGGTGTATGTTATTCAAGATTTTAAATAATTTGTTTTTAATGCTTTATACTTTTTGGCCTTCATTGTCGCTTGGATTGAGTATCAGAAAATTAATATTGTGGAGGGGGAGGGGGTGATATTTGCTTAGCAGTAATTTTAACACTGAGTTCCCGTTATGTAGAAAATGACAATTAAGCTATTAGGTCAGAACTTCTGATTTGCAAAGATGCATAACTCTTTCATATTACATTTCTTCGTGAAAGATTTTTAATAGATGATTTAACAGCTGTATAAAATAATGCACATAGGAATGTAATATGGGAATGTTAAGCATTCATATGTCAACTTTGCCGTTGAGAAGTTCTGTCCTGTTAAGTCACAGTTGGCACTCTTTATACCTATTCAGAAATTTCTAAATTGAATTTAATACATTGATGAATAATACAAAATTGAGAAGCCTAAAGAAACCATTCAGCCAGTTAGTGAAGTACTGGACCCAATTAACTTTAGCCATGCCGTAACTTCCAAATTTAGTAAGTTACAAGCGGTGGTGGTGGGGGGTGGATTTTATCCTTCCAGGACAGGTGGGAGAGGGGCGGGAGCCGGGGAGGGGGGGGTTTAAAAATCTTAAAATTCTGACCCCAAACCCGACCCCAAACCGCCATGAACACGCCTACTTCCGGTTTAACTGGGATGGGTTGGGGGGCAAGTGAATAACCTGCTCTCGAGAGATGGGTCAGTAATTTAAAATATGTTATTCAGGCTGAGTGCCCCTGATCTTAGCAGACTTTTACACTTAACGGCTGCAGCCTGGGTTTCCCAGGGCTCGGGAAACCTGGAAGCTGAAGGGAGGTGACAACGGCTGGCTCCAGCAGGTAAATGCTTTTCCAGCACTGCTTGTGGGCCAGGAGGAGCAAGGGTCCTTATCCCCGGCCCCCCAAGCTAACATGCCGTGATTGGCCTCCCTCTTCGCGATCCGACGCCCCCACGATCTCTTCTTCCTCCCCCCTGATCTCCCACCCCCCCCCCCCCCACACACAATCTCTTTCCCTCCCTCCCCAGGGTTCTCTCCCTCCCTCCTCTCCGCTCCTTGGCTGCAGCCTTCTAGCACAGGCCTTCCCGCCTGACAGCCAGCCAGCCTCTCAATCTGTCTGGCTGCTGGCTGGGAAATGGAGAAAAAAGTTCAAATGAGGTCCTGCCATTAAATTTGCATTTCCGGGTTTCCCAGCCACTACAACCATCCGGCTCTCTCCCCACTTTCCCATAAATATCGGGGACAAGGATTGCTCAATTGGAATTGTAAATCATACTTGGATCAGGCCTGAATTTATGCTGGTAGGGCAAAGGCAGTTCAATGGAATTAAAGATTTACAAAATTGTTGTGGATACAACAAGGAGCGTGCACATTGTTGTGACATATGTGGAGACATCATATACTAAGGCTGATGCTTTTCCTTAACATTGGTGCACGCGGCAATATTGAACCCTCATATTTTATTAGTTCATTGTTCTGAATGCACAGTCTACATGAATTCAATTACAGCACAGACATGAGGGAAACAAAATATTCTGTCGGGACTGTTGACCTGAATATGTTAATGTTAACAGGACCCAGAGGATAAAACAGAATCACAAAGTTTCAGTTACACATTGGAAGATAAAAGCCACCATGCGGAAGAGTTTGCTTTACATATAAATTGCAATTGAAAGACTGGCACAGAGGGACATGAAGCAGACACCAGAGACATTAGCAGAAAAATAAATGTCTCTTCCTTCAAGCACTAGAAACATGTTACAGGTAAATAAAATATCAATTGTTGATTTTAAAACTAATATTGTGGATTTCTCCACTAAACACTCAGGTAACAGCTTGAAGTGAAAAGATAATTGGTAGAAAAGAAACATCTCTATATAATGTTTGCAATGCCATAGCAGTTCTATGCAACATCTCAACACTATATGCAAAAGATAAATATTGCAGTAAAAACAATATTTTTGTGATATCACTGCCTACGACAGGTTTGCAAGTTCACTGTACTAAAGTTTGATTATTCATTTCTATTTACAGATTTATCCAAAAAGTAGTTGTCAAACTTTGTTAGGACTTCCTGGACTTTAGGAGGATAGCGCATAGGAGAAGTGGATCCTGGTTACAAACTCCTCCCCAAGGAAAAGCCTTTAGTTGACTCTAAGGGACCTCTGAACAGCCAAATCATGAAAGGTTGTTCTACTGATCTGTTCCCCCAATTATGCCAAAGTCAGTTGCATAATGTTTTGCAGTTTGACTATGTCAGTGCAAATTGCATTGTCTCTGATTACACATTGGTTTGTGTATTGTGAATG
Source organism: Heptranchias perlo (assembly GCF_035084215.1). Lineage (NCBI taxonomy): Eukaryota > Metazoa > Chordata > Chondrichthyes > Hexanchiformes > Hexanchidae > Heptranchias > Heptranchias perlo. The sequence goes on from NC_090327.1 coordinate 89,732,126, forward strand.
ATCTGATTAAGATGTTGGGAGAGCAACTAAGATTGTTTTGTGAGAGTGATTTGTCCCTTAGTTTGTTGCTATAATCCTTATGACTTTATAATATAGTCCAGAGAAGATCCATGGAAGATCCACCAATTGATGATGACGAGTCGTCCTACTGCTCTCCCCCTTTAAGACGCTTCTTAAAACCTACCTCTTTGACCAAGCTTTTAGTCACCCATCCTAATATCCACTTATTTGGCTCAGTGTCAATTTTTGCCTGATTACACTTCTGTGAAGTGCTTTGGGATTTTTTACTTGGCTAAAGGCGCTATAAAAATGCAAGTTGCTGTTGTTGTTGTTTGATTGTACACTCTGAACTCCTGTACTGGCTGTTGGTAGCTCTCTACCATGTCCTCAAGATGGTTTAGATGGCAATAGCTAAACTGGATAAAGTCATCTCCCTTGTGTGGACAATGATGATATTGTGTAATTTATACAAACATTATGATAGAGAAAAATTGTTGCAGAGGCTATACAGGCAGATCATGTCAAGCACAGCTGAGGAATATTTACAAAGGACTTTTTACATAAGATCATAAAACCATAATAGATAGGAGCAGGAGTAGGCCATTCGGCCCCTCGAGCCTGCTCCGCCATTTAATGAGATCATGGCTGATCTGATTTTTACCTCAACTCCACTTTCCCGCCCTTGCTCCATATCCTTTGACTTCCTTGCTGATCAAAAATTTGTCTAACTCAGCCTTGAATGTATTCAGTGACTCTGCCTCCACAGCTTTTTGGGGTAAAGAATTCCAAAGATTCATGACCCTCTGGGAGAAGAAATTCCTCCTCATTTCCGTCTTAAACGGGCGACCCCTTATTCTGAGACTATGCCCCCTAGTTTTAGATTCTCCCATGAGGAGTAACATCCTCTCAGCATCTACCCTATCGACTCCCCTCAGCATCTTGTACGTTTCATTAAGATCTCCTCTCATTCTTCTAAACTCCAAAGAGTATAGACCCAACCTGTTCAATCTTTCCTCAAAAGACAACCCTTCCATACCCAGAATCAACCTAGTGAACCTTCTCTGAACTGCCTCCAATGCAAGTATGTCCTTCCTTAAATAAGGGCACCAGAACTGTACGCAGTACTCCAGGTGTGATCTCACCAGCACCCTGTACAGTTGTAGCATGATTTCCCTGCTTTTATACTCCATCCCCCTAGAAATAAAGGCCAATATTCCGTTTGCCTTCCGGATTACCAGCTGCACCTGTATGTTGACTTTTTGTGTTTCATGTACGAGGACACCCAGATCCCTCTGTACCGCAGCTTTTTGTAGTATTTCTCCATTCAAATAATATTTTGCTTTTTTATTTTTCCTCCCAAAGTGGATGACTTCACATTTTCCCACATTATATTCCATCTGCCAAATTGTTGCCCATTCGCTTAACCTGTCAATATTCCTTTGCAGACACTTTGTGTCCTCATCACAACTTGCTTTTCCACCTATCTTTGTGTCATCAGCAAATTTGGCCACAAGACACTCTGTTCCTTCATCCAAGTCATTGATATATATTGTAAATAGTTGTGGCCTCAGCATTGATCCCTGCAGCACCCCATTAGTTACAGATTGCCATTTTGAGAATGTCCCTTTTATCCCGACTCTTTGTTTTCTGTTAGTTAGCCAATCCTCTATCCATGCCAGTATATTGCCCCCAACACCAAGAGCTCTTATCTTGTGCAGTAATCTTTTATGTGGGACCTTATCGAATGCCTTTAGGAAATCCAAATATACTGCATCCATTGGTTCCCCTTTATCCACCCTGCCCTGGGAAAATGCTAGAATCCATCATTAAGGAAGTAATAGCAGGACATTTGAAGACTCATAATACAATCAAGGAGAGTTAATATGGTTTTATTAAGGGGAAATCATGTCTGAAATTTATTAGAGTAATTTATTAGAGATTATTCCTCAAAGAACTCTAATAAATTTGTCAGACATGATTTCCCCTTCATAAAACCATGTCGACTCTCCTTGATTGTATTATGAGTCTCCAAATGACCTGCTACTACTTCCTTAATGATGGATTCTAGCATTTTCCCAATGACAGATGTTAGGCTAACTGGTCTATAGTTACCTGCTTTCTGTCTCACTCCCTTCTTGAATAGGAGTGTTACGTTTTCCAATCCGCAGGGACCTTTCTAGAATCTAGTGAATTCTGGAAGATTACAACCAGTGCATCCACTATCTCTGTAACCACTTCCTTTAAGACCCTCGGATGCAAGCCATCAGTTCCAGGGGTTTTGTCAGCCTTTAGACCCATTAGTTTACCTAATACTTTTTCTCTGGTGATAGTGATGGTGTTTAGTTCCTCCCTCCCCTTTGCCCCTTGATTTTCTACTATTATTGGTATGTTATTAGTGTCTTCTATTGTCAACACAGATACAAAATATCTGTTCAATTCCTCTGCCATTTCCTTGTTTTCCATTATTATTTCCCCAGTCTCATCCTCGAAGGGACCAATGTTTACTTTAGCTACCCTCTTCCTTTTTATATACTTGTAGAAGCTTTTACTGTCAGTTTTTATATTTCTTGCTAGTTCACTCTCATAATTTATTTTCTCCCTCTTTATTATTCTTTTAGTCATCCTTTGCTGGTTTTTAAAGTTTTTCCAATCTTCGGGCCTACCATTAATCTTTGCCATGTTGTATGCTTTTTCTTTTAACCTGATACCATCCTTGACTTCCTTAGTCAGCAATGGTTGGTTCACCCTTTTTGTGGAGTCTTTCTTCCTCACAGGGATATATTTTTGCTGTGAGTCATAAAATATCTTTTTAAATGTTTGCCACTGCTTATCCGCCATCAAACCATCTAATCTGTTTACCCAGTCCACTTTAGCCAATTCCGCCCTCATTCCTTTATAATTGCCCTTATTTAAGTTTAATACAATAGTTTCAGACCCAAGATCCTCGCTCTCAAACTGGATGTGAAATTCTATCATGTTATGATCTCTGCTTCCCAAGGGACCCTTTACTTTGAGATCATTAATTAATCTTGTTTCGTTATCCATTACCAGATCCAAAATGGCCTGTTCCCTGGTTGGTTCCCTGACATATTGGTCTAAGAAACAGTCCCTAATACACTCTATGAACTCCTCCTCAGGGCTATTTTTGCCAATTTGATTTGTCCAATCTATCTACATGTATAGTAACTACTGCTATTGACATACTGCTTTAAGTAAATGCTGTATACCGTACTTCTCAACTACTTTTACTGCCCTGGGAGAGATATGGAAAATAGTCTATATTTAAAATGTACTAAACTACAAGAATTCCAGGGGGCATCATGGGTAAAATTTCTTCCTTGGGAATTAATTTGAACAGCTTAATCATGATTTCTTCCACCTACGCTAATGATTTTTCCCAGGGCGTTAATTAATGGACTTTAAGTCATACAAAACATGCACAGCACATGAAAACAAAGCAAAGGAAAAGGTCAGGTGATCCATCGAGCTTGTCCCATACTGTCATGATGTAACTTCTCCACACCATAACCCTCATTCATGCCCCCACACCACCCAATCACACAATCTCCTGGGAGAGAAAAAATCGCAGGCCAATTTAGGAAAAGACTCTGGGAAATTCCTCTCTGACCCCCTGAGGGCGATCAAACAAGTTCCAGGAGATCACAGTGATTGGGAGACACATCCTCCAATAACTACCAACCTTCTATATGGAGTTGTGTTGGTCTTTAAGAATTATAATTAATCAACCAAACAATGTTGATTTATGGTTTATACATTTCCTATAATGCTGTGGAGTTTGCTGAATTTTAGGTTTCATAAACTTTTTTTAAAGATCACATAGATCACAGGCATTTTATCCTGTATCCTGAAAAGATTGTCCTTAAATTTTCGGAACTGTTTAACTAAAATAAACAATCCAGACGTTGTGATGCGTGGTCTTCTCCCCATCTTCTTAACTCTATTTGGATCTACCACCACCAGCATTTAAGGTGGAATCCATGAGCATTCGTTACCAAGCATTGCATGAATTAGCATATGAAACATGTCTCAATGAGATTAGAATAATTTCAACTATTTACTGATTGCATAACTGGTCACTGATTTGCAATTAGTGAAAGGACTTACCAATGCATAACTGTCTAGAGTGCAGGACCACCTGGAAGTCAGAATATTGTCCCACGAGGTTCATTGAACCAGTAACACATCATAAGATAGAGCAGTCCCACTAGCATATGCAATACATTAAAGTTATAAAAAAAGAAAGCTAACTATATATTTCGCAAACTTGAAGTAATTTTAATTCATCACATTTGACAACCAAATATAACTGAACTTGAGAAATCAATCATTAAGAGCCTTAATTAATATTGGAGAATAGATACTGATGAAAAAAGAAACATAGTCTTAAAGTTTTAATGATGCACAAAACTGAATGTATTTTTACTTAATTGTTCTACACAGTGTGAAAATTATTTTAGTTGCATTTTCAAAGACATGTAAATAATATGCAGAGTGCTTAAGCATAAAAACCCTGGCATGGGAGAATGTTGAAAGAAAATTGGCTGCAATTGTCTTGAAGCATTTTGTAAAATGTCAAGGATATGATAATGGTGATACTCAATGTGATTAAACCTAAGTCACCAATTAAAGCAACAGCTACATTTTAGCATTTTACCAAATATGTTTTTGCCCTGAGGCTTAACGTGACTAAAATCCTTTTATTTGACATTGCATTTATAAAAGAATAGTATGAAACATTTCTTGGAAGGTTATTTTAAAATCTGACTTCTACATAGGTAGTTAAAGATTGTGTTGTGTTTCATAAATGGACTCTAAATCATCTTATATCAGGTTGTCTCTACGTGAACTGATAAATAAATAATCAGAAGACTACAGATTGCTATACTTAGTTCCAAATATAAAATCAAATATAATGATCTTATTTATTACATTTTCTCATTGTTTCTCCTCTCTTCCCCCACCCCCCCCCCCGACACACACATACACACACACACACACAATCTCCCTCAATAACAAGTGTGTGACAATCCAAACTGCAAACATCAATATGGCAATTGTAAGCTTTGGTTCTTGTTTTATTTTCCAAGTGTAATCACTAAATGGTATTGGGAGAATTTCTGCACCCCTAAGTACTTTTTTCCCTTCTCTTCCTTGCACAATGCAACCAACCGTCTGAGGCTTATACTTCAGAAGTCCAATGGTGAATAAATATCATGGTTGAGATTTGAACTTAATTTCCAAGTCTAATCTAGTGCTATGGGATTGTAGCTACCCAGCTGCTTCTTCATGTAATCTTTCTTCTAAAGCAAGATTCTAATATTGCTAGTATGTGTTTGGCGTTCATTTTAATATATTTTACACTGTCATGGTGTCTGGACCCTGAACTTTACAATGTCACAATATGTAATGTGAGATAACTTTAATTGAGCGATCTAGCACCGGTAGTAAAGGTTAGCTCACAAATAGTCTTATTTGAAATGTTTTATCTATTATTAACTTCATGAGGTAGCCAAAGGAAAGTCTCTCAGCAAAATAATTTCATGGATATAGGATTATAAATGTGTGTCACACTCATACTGACAGGCACAATTATGTGCATAGGATTGATAACATAGTCAGTAACTGCAAGTGGAGCCATAGGAGAGATTATATTCCAAGTACTTTAGGTCTGACATCTTTTTATATATTTCTTTTCAATGAGGCACAGAAATGGCCTTTACTGTTTCTACTCTCATTCTGGTGGATGTAACCTGGGACACTTAGAAATTCAACAGGAATGTCATTAGCGATAGAACTACTTATTTTTGAATTCTTATTAGGTCCAGAGTTTAACACTCTGCATTTTTACAGAGCTCAGCCATGTAAAGGCTGACTCAGTGAATTGTAAAATACTGCATGTTTGCAACTGATACAGGTCAAAAGGATTAGGTCAGTTTGTTAAACTGTGAAATTCAGTTGTGTATATTAGAGGTATTTTCACTTGATCATAAGTTATTAACACTTTAATTTCTGATGATAAAGAAACTGAAGCCTCCTCAATGACTTAGTGAGTAAGTGAACCATCTTGTGTCATGCTTGGCCATAAAGATCAAGAAGAACAATTCGACTGACCTCAGGATTTCCAGGATAAGAAGGGCAAAGGGTTAACTGAGGCTTCCTCTTCTGATCACTGTTCAGTGGCCCCTGCTGGAAGTGTGTAGGTGTCAATGTTGGAAGAAGGCTGAACTAAATCCAGCTTCAACTGCCCCAACAGTTGGATAGCTTACTCATACTCCCGATCTGAACTTCTACATAAACAATGGGCAGTTTCCCCATCATGGACTCAAGCCCATTTAATCTTGAGGGACAGTTGTGCAAAACATTTCTCCAATTCTCAAAGGTGAGTGAAATATCTTCATGCTGAATCCTTTAAGTTCTTTGTAAGTATTAACCTGACCAACAATTTCACAACTTCTGAAGAAATAGTTCTGGTATAACTTCAGTCTGCTGTCTGCACGTTGTACTCAACAGATAGTGGTCTGAGTTCGGTAGCTGTTGTATAAATGCAGCCCAAAATAACTAAGCATGATAAAAGGCAGTACATTTTTGAGTTTGATGTACAAAAGTGCTTGATTTGCCTTTTTTATGGCCTTATTAACCTGCGTTGATACGTTTAGTGATTTGTCTATCTGTACCCCGAGATCCCTTTGCTCCTCTATGCCATTTAGACTCTTTTATCCAAGTTGTATGTGGCCTCCTTATTCTTCCTACCAAAATGCACCACCTCTCACTTATATATATTGAAATTCATTAGCCAATTACGCGCCCATTCTGCAAGTTTATTAATGTCTTCTTACATTTTGACACATTCTTCCTTTGTATTAACTTTACTCCCAATTTGTGTCGTCAGCAAATTTTGAAATTGTACTACCGATTCCTGAATCCAAATCATTTGTGTAAATTGTGAACAACAGTGGTCCCAGCAACGATCCCTGTGGAACACCACTTCCCACCTTTTGCCAGTCTGAGTAGCCACTCTTAACCCCCATTCTCTGTTTTCTGTTTTGTAGCCAGCTTGCTATCCATTCTGCTACCTGTCCCCTGACTCCACATGTTCTGACCTTAGCCATGAGTCTACAATGCATTATGTCATCGAAGGCCTTTTGAAAATCCAAATATATTACATCTACTGTATTACTCTTGTCTACTCTCTGTTACTTCTTCAAAGAATTCAATAAGGTTAGTCAAGCATGGATTTCGCTTTTGAAATCCTTGCTGACTATTCTTTATTATATTTTCATTCCTTAGATGTCTTTCTATTACATTTTGAGTAAAGATTCCATTATCTTTCTTAGCACCAATTTTAAGCTGACTGGTCTATAGTCCCCTGGACTTGTTCTATCTCCCTTTTTAAATATGTGGCAAGGTAATCATGTTTGCCCTAAATATATACTTTTAACTTCCTGGTATTTTGAAAAACACTTAAAATAACACATTAAAATGAATAATTCAGCAACAAAAATAGAGAACAATTGTTCCCAATAACAGGACAAATAGGTTTCATTACACATCATATCTAAAATAGAAAATTAAACACAGGCCTTAGATTCATTCTGAAGTTTACAGTTTTTCTATATAGGAGGAAGAAAGATCTAATTTATATAGTGTCTTATCATGTCTCAAAGCACTTCATGTACAATGAGTTACTTTGAAGAGCGTTACTTTGTTATGTAGCGATCAATAGCACAAAGTAAGATCCAACAACTAGCAATGAGATGAACAATGGCGGTGTTGGTTGAGGGAGGAATGTTGCCCAGGATACTGCTCTTCTTCAAATACTTTGGCAGAACCTTCAGGAAAACAGTTGTTCCATGTATCTGCCATCTCCAGGAGATTCCTGGTTGTCTTGCAAGGAGTAGATCCTCAGTACAAGGCAAATGATGGCTCGGGGCAGATCCAGGGGCAGAGGCTCCCTATACCAATTTTATTAGTGGAAGCCAATATGCTAAGTGAATGGAGACATACTGATCTCCAGAAGGATGCATATGGGCCCACCAGTAGGGTCCAGAGCAGGCAAGTGGCCTGGACTTTAATGGACTAGCATTTACTTTTTAAAATTTCTGTAGATTGGTTCCCTTACTCAGGGGCCGAAGACATAATGGCGGGGGGTAGACTTCCTGCCCCCCTCCTCTCCCCCATGGGTGGATGGACACCAGTGTTTCTGGCTGACATGGACAGCTGGGTTTTAAAGATCTGCAGGTGTGCCCAAAGTGGATCTTGTGCCCACCTGTTCCATGTAAATAAGATGAATTTCTGTTGATACCACAACCATGGCAGGGTCATCAATGCTGAAGCGCCAAGATTGCAACCTGAGGCATTTTTAAGCCAATACGTTTAAAGACCATGAAAAAAATATTACTTTCATCAGAGGAGAAGATTTACATTTTGACTATTCCAGCTCCAATGGTCAGATTGAGGAACCAATCTAATTTCAACTCAAATCAATAGTTATCTTACAAGCTGACAAATAACCTCTATCAGTGCAGCCTGCTCAATTATCCTTCTCAGCCCCATTCTTTTGCACTATCCCACAGCTCAAGACATTTTGAACCCATCCTAGCTCCTGCTCCATTGATTGCCGACCATCTCCCTGGTTAAGATGACCACTATAAATTATATTTAATGCCTCCTTCTAGCATTTCTTAACCTGTGGATTGATATTGAGAACTCTCCTTGAGAAAGCTATTCATTTGTTCTTTCCTTTGTGAGCTAAAGGACTTTGCACTTTATCTTTTTTTAAATTTATATTCCATATTGATTGCTTCAATCTGAATAACCCAAAATGCTTTACAATCAGGCAGAGCTTATACTTTTGGAACTACCAGCACTTTGTGACTAAAAATACAAGAGCAGGAAGATGATCACAATGCAGATTTGGAAGTCAGAGGCTGTAGCTTTGATACTTGTGATTCAAAATATAGACTGATGCAAACCAAATGTATTTTAAGCTGAATCTATTGGCAGCAAGCAAATTTCACTGCTAAATATAGAGTTGCGATTCTTTGTAAAATTCTCACTCCCAGGACAGAATTAACTCTCCCAGATATTATTGATGAAAATCAGAATGTACTCCTCTGGTTCTCCTCTGAAATATCAAGGAAATTAATACAGATTTTTTTATATTCTTTGCATTATGTAAAACCAACTCTGGCCATGTCATTGGAAGGGAAGTAATGATAAATGCAAATAGCAGTCTATTACCTTTGTGCTTGGCCTTAGTTTTATCTAGTAGACTAAGAATTTGTACATGATGTTAGGTACAGTATTATTATCCCAAATCCACTTAAGGTTTGACAACCAACATATCAGGAATCATAATTAAAATTAAAAAGGAATTGGATCTGTGAGAGAGTATGTGTTTACCTTTTGCAGGATATGGTTAATTCACAGTATAAGCATTATGTCCTAGTCATTATGTCCCGCTTGATTGGCACCCCATCCACCACCGTAAACATTCACTTCCTTCACCACCGGCGCACCGTGGATGCAGTGTGTACCATCCACAGGATGCACTGCAGCAACTTGCCAGGGCTTCTTCGACAGCACCTCCCAAAGCCATGACCTCTACCACCTAGAAGGACAAGGCCAGCAGGCACATGGGAACAACACCACCTGCACGTTTCCCTCCAAGTCACATACCATCCCGACTTGGAAATATATCGCCGTTCCTTCATTGTCGCTGGGTCAAAATCCTGGAACTCCCTACCTAACAGCACTGTGGGAGAACCTTCACCACACGGACTGCAGCGGTTCAAGAAGGCGGCTCACCACCACCTTCTCAAGGGCAATTAGGGATGGGCAATAAATGCTGGCCTCGCCAGCAACGCCCACATCCCATAAACGAATAAAAAAATAATTACCTCTTCATGATGGTGGCAGTATAAGTGTTGGTTCTGAAAAGATTAGGCAGCTGTTCTTGAATTTTGTTGGGAAGAAAAGTTGCTTATAATTAGCCTACAAAAATTGCAAAGGGACAAAAGAAAAGGGATTAGATTTGTCTGATCCTTAGATGGCTCAATAATTGTGTTCTATGGATACAGATTGACTCTGGAGAGAGGTGCTTGACAATTAATATATTTCTATGTCTAAAGGACAGGCCATAAATTACTAATGCAGCCTGAAACAGTCTGTGTGTCACAGAACAGCACCTTAAAAATAGATCAGTAGATGCCCTAATTTTTTGATTGACTCTAAATTCAAGTCGTTTCGGAATGGTAAGAAAGGTAAGAATTACATTAATGATTTATTTCAAGTGGGGATTCTGAAATTCTTCTTGGACTTTCAGGTTGAGCAAGCTCTAATTATTTCACACCATTTTTCCAGTGAAAGTTATTTTAGCCAGGTAAATTTCCAGCAGGATCTGAATTTGGAAAGTATATGAGGAACAGAGGGGGCGGTCATGTTTTCAGGATTTTTGATCATTTTTTTTCAAAGAATTATGCGATTTTGTTATGTTTAAAGGCAATGTTTTAACATAAAATATAAGGTCACAGGCCGCAGATATTGAACATGTATATTGAAGCCAGAAAGACCAGACGAAAGGTTATCGACCTGAAACACTAACTCTGTATATTTCTCCACAGATGCTGCCTGACCTGCTGGGTATTTCCAGCATTTTCTGATTTTAGGCCAGTTTGAGGAATTCACAAATGAGACAATGAGGGTGAATTGTCTCCTCGCAAACCAGGGTGATCCCATTCATCTTGAACTGCAGAAGATGTTGGGCCAGAAATTCGGCCTTGTAGGGCCGGTTTTGTAGGCGCTACGTGGCCTCCTGAAGTTCCAAAATGGCGTCCGGAATGCGTGCGCACACTTCTAGTGTGATATGCGCTGGACGCCATCTTGGTAAAGAGGTTCGCGCAGCTGCAGATAACAAATGCCAGCAGCATGTAAAGTAGGGAGTACGCATTAGATCAGTGTGCAACGCTGATTTAAAGGGATAGACACCATTTTGGCACTTAACGCTGCAGCTAACTTATCCACGACCAAACAAACATATCGTAGATGGCTTCGAGGACCCCCCCACCAGAGCTATTTAAAGAGATGATGCAGGATCTACAGGTAAGTTGCTGGAATATTGCTTCTGGTTGCTGATGCATTTGTACTGTATTTGGAGGTCTCCTATACTTGAATACTAGGACTAGGGGACATAGCCTAAAAATTAGAGCTAGGACTTGCAGGAATGAAGTTAGGAAACACTTCTACATGCAAAGGGTGAGAGAAGTTTGGAACGCTCTTTTGCAAACGGTAGGTGATACTAACTCAATTGTTAATTTTAAGTCTGAGATTGATAGATTTTAATTAACCAAGGGTATTAAGGGATATGGGGCTAAGGCGAGAATATGGAGTTGGGGCACAGATCAACCATGATCTCACTGAATGGTGGAACAGGCTCGAGGGGCTAAATGTCACTGCCACTTGCTGCCTCCTGTAATGCGCCACCTTCTCCTGCGAGAAAACGGGACATGTGTCGGTGAGTGTCCTGCAGGATATTTGGGTGATGTGCCCATCATGGTTGAATAGCTGCCAGTATGTGTCTCCTGTGAGTTGTGGGTGTGCGGCTCGAAACAATGGTAATGTGTGAGGGTGAGAGGAAGCATCTCATTGGAAGAGTTGAGTACTGATTGAAAGAGTTAGTTGGTATGTGGGTGATGGGGGGTGTAGTGTGTGGAATAGTGGATGCGGCTTGTGATTTTTTGGTAGGAGACACCATTTGACAGTTGACCACACTCACCTTGACCACTCGTGTCAAAGCATTGAACTTCTTCCTGCACTGTATCCGTGTTCATGGTACTATGCGCCTGGCATTGACTTTGTCCCTTACTGTCTCCCACTGCCTCTTGAGCATATGTCTGGAGAGTCTCTTGCCCCCCTGTGGATATAGGATGCCCCTCCTTCTATCCACCTCTTGCACCAAGATTTCCAGTACATCAGCTCAGAACCTTGGTGCACCCTCTCTCATAGGCCTGGTAGAAATTTAGATTGGCAGATTGGTGAGGTCTGGCATGCAGATTGGAGAATGTGGGATTTAGTAGTGCGCAACCTTTATTCAATGTTTTAACATAAGTCATCAGTTTGTAAACATAGGTATGGGACCTGCATCTGTATTTTACACGTGCGATGTCTAATCTCTGTTCAGACTCCATGTGGACCCGTATCTTATATTTTGCACTTAGAAATATGGTGCTGGCTGCCTTTAAGAGGTGCGAGCAACTCATGCAAGATTTAGGCCCCGCTGATGGTGAGAAGTGCCGAAGGTGGAGAGAACATCGCAGTTAGGCCTTGATGCTGCATTACTATCAGGTAAATGAGGTGGCAGTACGAAGCTAATGTGCTATCTGCATTGGAACCACCGGGCGATGCCCGTGCCCAGATTCGGGAGTTAACCAAATTAACCCCCCGTCCTCTTTAAACTCACAATCCAAAGTGGAGGAAAGGTAGCTGGTTTTATTGACAGACCTTCTGGTGAATCATTATGTGGATAAATCAGTATCTGAGCCCTGCCTGAGGATGGAAACAAATTGAAACATAGGGACTTATGGGCAGTCAGAATTTAAACAAGAAACTGTGAAATGAACTGGGACCCACAACTGGAAAGTAAAAAATGCCAAAAGGTCAGCTTTTGTGGTTAGAAGTAGTCTGAAAGAAAGATAATGCCAAAAATTCAGCCCAAATAAAAAGGATGTAGTTTATTATATTTTACCCATTTTTTGGGTAGAGAAGGGAATTAACTAAATGGAATTTGGATTGACTTTTACTTTGTGTGTTCACTTTCTGTCTGTGAAATAATGCAGCTTAATGACTCAAATGAACTTGTCTCATCAAATATATCAGCTCGCCTTCAAAACATTGAGAAACACATGTGAGAGCACGTGCAAAATACAAAATATCCAGGTTAAATCATGAGGATCCTATTGTTACACCCCTAGGTTTTCTGATCACATAGTTCAATTTTGGACAGTATGGGTACACCCCTAAACGTAAGATATTCAAATTGCTTAGGAGATATCAGCTCTGCTGTACCCAAACAAATATCTAACAGAACCTAAACTTGTAACAGCAGCCTCTAGACCAGCTCTGCACCCTTTAGAAGGGAAATCCCCTTTCCTGCCTTAGTGAGGGCACGGTGTCTGGCCAAAATGATCAATCTGTATTGTCTAAGGCAACATACTCTGCTATCCCTTTGCTTGGTGGATGGGGTCTTCAGTGCTAAAATTCTTTTCTCACCCTTTCTGTTTCTCGATCTATCTTTTCACGTGAGCTCTTGATTTCTTAAGTGCCTTGAACATGAATTGAAGAATTTCACCACTTTGAGAGACTTGTATACTGACTGCGATTCTAGACTTGACAAACTGAACTTTGTGTATTATCGCTAGTACTTTTTCCATGTTGCGTGTTGCTGTTTGCTTCAATTCAGCACTCCCATTAGTGCTAACCTCCTACAATAGTATTCCTGTTGCCACCAGCTTGTCCCATTGGGCCGATCAATGGCTGTATTGGATTTGGGAGAAGATGAAAAATTCTTGAGGAGGAATGAAAGGTAGGTGTGCTGGCATGGTGGACAACGGACATCTATCAGTGGCCCAGGAATTATGTCATATGACTCAGTCATTGATCATGTCAGAAGAGACCTGCTTTCACCATCTATGATTCAGCAGGAAACAGGTCATCTACTTGAACACGACTTTCATATTAACACAGGGACAGCTATGCCTGTTACGGTTGTTTGGGGTGATCCTATTGCCAGCCCAATATGCTGTTAGGGCTGAACTCGGGAAATGCAACAAGTTCAGCTCAGTGTGCTTTCACAGAGTGCTAAATTGATTACTCCATGATCTCACTGCATGGAGGTAATTTTAACCCCCAAGAACGGGTGGGTTGGGGGCAGTAAAAATTACAAGAACTCGGAGCAGGTCCCCATCCCAGCTCCAACGCGCCCACTTCCGGGTTTGACCCAGACGTGTTTGAGTGCGTGCGCGCTTCTGACACCTGGAAGTCCCCAGCGGGCCAATATTTAAAGGGAAAATTAACTTTGTTGAACCACATAAAATGTTTGTGTTTTGAGCCACACAAACCATTTTTACTTTCCCTGAACGTGTCTCACGTGGCCCCTGAAACACGCCATGGAAATGGAGGAGAGTTGCAGCCGACCCCCATTTAGGCCTTTAAACCAGTGATTGATACATGTGAAGAGAAAGTGAGATTTCACAGCAGGGCACTCAGTTCTCTCAGAACAAACATTTGGCTGGGAGTTTTGTGTTTAGACTGAGGTTTCCTTATTCACACACAGAATTGTGTTCATACAAATTTACCTACATTTTGGACCCTTTCAAACTGACAATATCAGGATGGGAGGGGCGCAATGGATTTATTCCACATTACATCTGAGGAGGAGGCACATCACCATCTGCACAGGCATGGCGTGCAGTTCTGGGAGTTGCCGTTCCATAAGACAGAGGTGTGCACAAGGACCTACAGATGAGTAGAGAGGAGACCAACAGAGGGGATGACATCGCAGAAGGCCATACCCACGAGAGGGCCTACAGGTAGAAGTTGAGCTTCCTGGACCCCTCTGAGGAGCAGTGCCTGCACAGGCTCAGATTGAGTCACCAGGTGGTTGCAGACATCCTCTGTGCAGAGCTGTTCCCGGCTGGGCCTGGTGGCCACGCATTGCCCGTCACACTCAAATAAACCATTGCCCTCAATTTCTTCCCCTCTAAATCCTTCCATGGCACCATCAGTGACATCACTAGGATCTCTCAGTCGTCTGCACAAAAGTGTATACAACAGGTCATGGATGGCTTGTTTGCCAGGACATCTGACTACATCAACTTCCCGCATGACGACATCAGCCAGACTGAGAGGGCAGTGGGTTTCAACTCTCTTGCTGGCTTCCCACGGGTGCAGGGCGCAATTGATTGTACACTCAACAATCTGAGGACCTCCACATGAGCCAGAACTATTCATCAACCAAAAGGGATATCACTCCATCAATGTGCAGATGGTTTGCGACCACCGGAGGAGGTTTCTGCAGGTGTATGCCAGATTCCCTGGCAGCAGCCATGATCCATTCATTTTACGCAAATCCAACATCCCGGCCCTCTTCCACACACAAGACAGACTTAAGGGCTGGATCCTTGGAGACAAGGGATACCCCCTGCAGCTGTGGCTCATGACAATTGAGAGAAACCCCACCAACGAGGTACAGCAGTGGTACAAAGACAGTCACATCACCACCAGGCCTGTCATTAACAAGCCATAAGAATGCTCAAGATGCGCTTCAGGTACCTGGATCGATCTGGGGGAGCCCTTCAGTACTCACTAGCAAGGATGTGCAGAATAATAGTCGTGTGTTGCATCCTGCACAACATCGCTCAGCAGAGAGGGTTACAGGTGGAGAAGCTCGAATGCATTCGTGAAGCATCCTCATCAATATTGAATACGAGGATGAGGAGGAGGAGGACGAAGATGTGGATCCCATCGACAGAGCAGCGGTGCACATGGCTGCTCGTGATGCCAGGGAGTCACTCATATCAAACAGGTTCTCATAATGAGATCTGCAAACTGAAGATAGTGAACTACTCAGACCACCTGGAACAACCACCACCACTAACTTCCGCTCCCCCCCTTCCACTTGCACAAACTAATCTTTCAACCACACATACACCCAATCTAAACATGTCCAATCGGTGGCATCAAGTCTTGGCATTCATGATGAAGCACATGAAAGGGCACTTTCACAAAAGGGACTCCAGAATGGACAAGACGTGGCAGTGGTGGTGATAAGATTTAATGTCCCTTCAACAAAAAAGAAATATAAATGAAAAACATGACATTCCATCAGACACCCTTGTGCATACCCTTGGTGTTTACAAAACCTTCGACTTCCTCTTCCTAGCGCTTCTGTGTGGTGCTTCCCCTGTGGCTTCAGCAGAGGTAGCGGCAGGTTGCTCAGATTCATGCCCTGACTGCTGAGATGCTTTCGGCCTACGACCTCTGGGTTTTGGAGCCTGTGGGGACCTCGCCAAAGACTGCTCCACCTGCACCTGTGCAGGGGCAGACTCAGCCATTAGGAGAGGAGGCAGCATTAGGGTACTGGTTGAGGTGAGGGGAGGCACCGGGTAAGACGTGGGAGAGCTTTGAGTGGAGTCCCCACTTCCATGTCCCCTTCCGCCATTATCCTTCTCCCAGGCCAGTGCAACATCACTCCCACCACTCTGCTGGACACCAGGCTGGTAAGGAGATGTGGTGCTTTCTAAAGCCACAGATGAAGTTTCTGTCTGCCTGTTTAAGGAAGCAGACATGTTGGCATCCAGAGTCTGCACGGCCATTTTCATGGCCTGAATGAACTCATTTGACAGCCGTGCTTGAAGCTCAAATGGAGGCTGCCACTCTCTCCATTGAAGACATTCCCGCACTTACCTGTGCCACCAATCCACTAGCAATGGAGTTGGACTCCTCCATCCTATCGGCTGTTGTGGAGAGTGTGTGTTACACTTTTTCCATTACCTCGCAAAGGTGCAGTTGTACCTCAATCATTCTCACTCTCAATGATATCCCCCGTAATTCATCATCTGGGTCCAGCTGAGCAGAGCTTGCAGAGAGTGCACCCCCCATGCGGACTCTCCACAGCTGTTCCTGCCACCAGTGTCTGCTCGTGCTCACGTGTAAGTGTTGAGTCAGCAGGTGAGAACCCAACTATCTGTCAAACAGGACCCACGAAGTGAGAATATCTGCACTGGTGCATGGCTGGATATGATGTGACGGTACGCCCTCAGAGGAATTGAGCTCCTGAGGAATCGCCATGGTGTCTGCCTCATTAGCAATCTGTGAAGGCCCTGGAAAAGAACATAAAGCAATATTAAAAAATCATTGCAGAGGTTAGTTTCCAATGAGCGCACTGAGGTGTGCAATAGATCAATCACTGATAACATCAATTCATGATGTGTGTGAAAGATGTTAAAATTCTGTCACCAACCGTTTGCAGGGTGCCAGTCTTGCCGTCTCCAATGACCAGGCATGCAACTGTGTGGCTGATGTCCAATGCCTCCTCACATCGTTCACCTGACGAAGGGGGAAGCCTCCGAAAGCTTGTGAATTTAAAATAAAATTGCTGGACTATAACTTGGTGTTGTAAAATTGTTTACAATTGTCAACCCCAGTCCATCACCGGCATCTCCACATCCTCCTCCGCCAGTCAGGGGCACTATTTATGTTGCCCCCCCCACCTCCAGTCCTACTCCTCTTCCATGCATTTTGTGCTCTCTTCTCCTACAAGGGGAGAAAGAACAAACGTATGAGTGAGTGAAGGTGACAGCTTTAGGTGAGGCTGACAATGAAACAGTTGCATCGGAGATTGACTATCAGACAGATTCATCACATTGTATCAGGATTGGGGTGAGTGGGACTGGGGGTTCACAAATGGGGAGGTGAGGAATTGCAAAGAAAATGAAGGTAAGTTGATGATGAGACTTAAGTGAGTGTGAGGAGGGATATGATGGAGTAGGCTTGGCAAGACAGAGTGAGGGGGGAGTAATGTTGGTGAATCAGTAACTGTACTTCCTTTTCCTGACCTGGTTAGGTCATTAAAGCGCTTCCTGCATTGCACCCATGACCTTGCCATCGTGCTCCTGTTGCTCAGCTCCTCTGCCATCTCCACCTATGCTTTCTTGGTGGCAGAAGCAGGCCGCTTCGTCCAGTCAGCTGGGTATAGTATTTCCCTCCTGCTCCTGACACCAGCCAATAGCAACCCAATAGAGGAGTCGCTAAAACAGCATGCTGTCTTTGACCTATGATGCTCCATTTTTCAATTTCCCTCCTTTCTCCTTCGAAATCCATGGATGCAATGGCCCTTTAAATACACAGCACGGCATTCAGGTGTGCAGTTTGGAGACGCCAAACCCGGAAATAAAATTAAGGGCCTTCAATTTAGTCGCGATCGCTTGAGCCCTTGCACAGAAAAGTTTTCTGGGTTCCCAACGCAACTATCCCCCCCCACTGCTGACTTTCCACCGCCATGTTAAAATCATGCCCTATGAGCGTCTGTATTGGAAAATTTACCCTTATGAATTAATGGGCTGGGAATTATATGGCTGGTTTGAACAAATTACAAAAAAATACATAGATTGTACAGCACAGAAACAGGCCATTTGGCCCAACTGGTCGATGCCAGTGATAATGCTCCACACCTACCACCTCTCCTCATCTAACCCTGACAGATGAAAAGTGAGGGTCCCCATAGGAAGCATGATAACACGAGCCTATATCTCTCCTCTTGGTGGCTTTTGCATCTCCCCGGTTAGATTGGTTTCTGATATTTGAATAAACTAGAAATTACATGTTTAGACAGCTAGCTGTTGAGAAGAATTTCTATCAGGGGGTCCTGTGGAGAATCACATGGAAACAATGGGTTGTATT
This sequence comes from Heptranchias perlo, assembly GCF_035084215.1. Lineage (NCBI taxonomy): Eukaryota > Metazoa > Chordata > Chondrichthyes > Hexanchiformes > Hexanchidae > Heptranchias > Heptranchias perlo. The sequence continues at coordinate 89,750,603 of NC_090327.1, forward strand.
TTGGGTCACCTGGCAGGTAGGCACAATATCAAAATTATATTTGGAACAGATATTTCTCATAAATTGACATGGCACTTCCATACAACCAACCATTTGCACTGGTCACTTGCAGATTAACGTCCCACAAAGAAAATTTCACAGAGATTCCAGAATCACTTATCTTAAATTAACCTAACGATTTACCTTAAAATCATATAAAATAAAGACAAAAATGACATTTGGGGCCCAATTTTAGCACCCAGTCTCAGGTGCGTTCTCGGTGGGGGGGCCTCTAAAATCCCGAAATCGAGGACCGGGACCGGATCGCACCTCGATCCCGTCCACTTCCGGGTTCCGTGCTGACGTGCAGGGGTGCGTGCGCAGCCCCCGCTGGTGGGAATCCCGCAGGCAATTAAAGCCAGCGGGGTTCCACTTGAGTGTATTTATCTAGCTATTTCAGGTCATTAAATGACCTGATTGAGCTGTTTTTTTAACAAGTGTGGGATTTTACGGTGAAATGAGACTGTTTCCCATACTGGGGGAAACACTCACACTCCCAACGGACGTGTTGCAGCCAGCAGCCCGTGGCAGCTGCCAAGGTGCATTCCACAGGTGGGGGGGGGGGGGGGGGGCGGGAAGAGCCTTCACCAACGCAGGAGGACACTCCGTAACATTGGGCAACGCCTGCCCTCCACCACCCTCCTCCAAGCAAGAAGATTCACCGGCGTGGAAGGGTAACCCCTGTGCGAGGACACACTTTTCTACCGTGCACAACCCCGCAAACCTAAACCTGCCAGATGGGTGCTGCGTTGACATTCTCGCAGGACGAACAGCATGACCAGCCTCAGCAGCCTCGCAGTCCACGCCGTCCGCCTCAGAGACGTGCATCCCCACAACACGGTGCCGTGGCACATCCACCTGCACAGCAGGATGGAGGGCATCCACAGAGAGAGATGCATCGCAGGAGGCACTACCCTCCGCACAGGGTCTACAGACCGAGGCTCAGCTTCATGGACCTCTCTGAGCAGCAGTGCATACGTAGGCTCAGAGTCACTCGCCAGGTAGTCGCCAACATCTGCAGCCTCCTTAATGACGAGCTGCTCCCGGATGGACCAAGCAGCATCTTCTTACCCGTCGCCGTCAAAGTCACCACTGCCCTCAACTTCTTCGCCTCCGGATCCTTCCAGGGTGCCACGGGGGACATCACCCCGGTCTCTCAGTCGTCTGCACACAAGTGCATAAGGCAGGTCACCGGTGGGTTGTTCCGCAGGGCCTCGACCTACATCAACTTCGCCATGGATGAGCGCAGCCAGACGGAGAGGGCGGTTGGATTCCATGATGTGGCTGGCTTCCCACGGGTGCAGGGTGTAATCGATTGCACCCACATAGCAATACGGGCACCTCCACATGAGCCCGGGCTGTTCATCAACAGGAAAGGGTATCACTCCATGAACGTCCAGCTCATTTGTGACCATCGCCAGAGATTCCTACACGTGTGCGCCAGATACCCTGGCAGCTGCCACGATGCCTTCGTCCTCAGGGAGTCCACCGTCCCGCCCCTCTTCCACGCACCCAACACCGGCAACGGCTGGCTCCTCGGCGACAAGGGATATCTCCTGCACACGTGGCTTATGACACCTCTGAGGAACCCCATTAGCGAGCCGCAGCGTCGATATAATGATAGCCACATTGCTACCAGGTCTACAATTGAGCAGGCCATAGGGATGCTCAAGATGCGCTTCAGGTGCCTTGATCGTTCCGGGGGAGCGCTCCAATACACGCCACTCCGAGTGGGACGAATTATAGTTGTCTGCTGTGCCCTGCATAACATGGCACTACAGAGAGGGGTGCCGCTGGAGGAGGCCCCATGCACACCCGCCACCCACATTGAGGACGACAATGAGGAGGAGGAGGAGGAGGAGGAAGAGGAGGAGTACGAGCGAGAGGAGGAGGAACGACCCATGGCCCGAACACCGGCTCACCTGCGTGCTCGTCAGGCCAGGGAGGCACTCATATGCCAACGGTTCTCCTAACATCACACTGTGTGAGGCGTTCACATGTCATAACGTGCACAGACGAGGGTCCATACAGGCTCCCTCCACAGAAGAGTGGTGCTTGTACACCTGCACCCACTGTATTATGCCCAATGGGTGGGACGGGGTGGTCTTCGTCATGATGAGGCGCACGGAAGGGACATATTGCACAAGCCGCAGAATTATGGACAAGAGGTGGCAGCATTGGTGAGAAATAGTGACTTTATTTTGTGTTGCCATTCAAAGACTGGAAATAAAAAGATAACAAATAGACAAACACCCTGGTGCAATCCCTGTGTGCTTACAGAACTTTGGGTTTTCGTTTCCTGGTACCCCTACGTGGTGCTACCCCTGTGGCTCCAGCAGAGGTGGTGGCAGTTTGCTCCTGTTCGTGCCCTGACCTGATAGATGCTTTGGGCCGACGCCCCCTGGGTTTCGGTGCCCGTGAGGGCACCTCCACAGCCTTCCAGGCTGCAACCGGGGACATCCCCGGTGTCTCTCAGTCGTCTGCGCAGATGAGCCCTGCAAATACACCTACACCCACTCTGCAGTGACACACTGGGTGGCATCAGTGGTGGGTCCTCATAGTGATACCCAGGAGCGGGCATTATTCCACAAACCGGACAGGATTCGCGAAGACATGTCAGTAGTGGAGCCAATATAATGTGTGATGTGAGTTGTTCTTTAATTCAATGGAAGTAAGAACCATGACAAACCCTCAAACACCCTTGTGCATCCCCTTCATGCTCACGACACGTTTGCCTTACGCTGCCAACTGCACATATGTGATGCATGCCCTGTGGCTGCAGCACAGGTGGTGGCAGGTTGAGTGAGGCTGGCCATGAGAGAGATGCACGAGAGGGTGAGTATGGGATAGAGCCATGAGATTGTATGAGGATTGGGTTGCTTGGTAGTGGCGGGGTGAGTACTCGCGAGGTGAGCAGGTGCAGGTAAGATGAGGATGAGGTTTGAGTGGGTATGAGGGGTGATGTGACAGAGTAGTGTTGGCAGTGCCGAAGGAGATGTGGGGTGGGGGCAGTGTTGTGGCAGATGGAGTGTAGGGGAAAGACAACGTGTTCTCACTTTGGCTGACCTACTGAGGTCATTGGAGCGCCTCCTGCACTGTATGCAGGTGGGCGATATGTTGGTGGCACAGGTGACCCCCTCTGCCACCTCGAGCCAGGCCTTCTTGGTGGCAGAGGCAGGCCGCTTCCTCCCGGCCGCCGGGGGGAAGATCTCTGTCCTCCCCCTCCTCCTCACCCCATCTAATGATACCTGGGGTGAGGCATCATGAAACTGGGAGCAGCCTTCCCCCTGGGCTGCTCCATGCTGTAATTTTTGCTGTCTGTGGCAGCATCTGTCAGTGGAGGACTGCCCCTTTAAATTGAGCGCCTCCAGCTGACAGATCTTACTGCGCATGCGCAGCCCGCCCGACGCGCAGATCAGCATCGGGGAACCCGGAGGAGCAGGTAAGTGAATCCAATTAGTGGGTTGCCTGCTGCGATCGCACGGGCAACCCACTAATTTCACCGGGCGCGTTTTCAACGCGCCCACTGGCCTACCCGCCGGGAACCCGCACCCCTGGTAAAATCGGGCCCTTGATGTCACAAGGGCCTTGAAATTCCATGGGGTCCTCCCGATTTCCTGCTGAAACTTTGGCGAGTGACCAGCAGAACCCCCAGAGACATGGGGCCCGATTTTAGCACCCGGTTCCGGGTGCGTTCTCGGCGGGGGGGCCTCTAAAATCCCGGTTTCGAGGAGCGGGACCGGATCGCGCCTCGATCCCGCCCACTTCCTGGTTGCGCGATGACGTGCGGGGGTGCGTGCGTTGGCCCCGCTGGTGGGAATCCCGCAGGCAATTAAAGCCAGCGGGGTTCCACTTGAGTGTATTTATCTTGGTATTTCAGGTCATTAAATGACCTGATTGAGCTGTTTATTTAACAGGTGTCGGATTTTACAGTGAACTGAGACTGTTTCCCATACTGGGGGAAACACTCACACTCTCAACGGACGTGTTGCAGCCAGCAGCCTGTGGCAGCTGCCAAGGTGCATTCCACAGGTGGGGGTGGGGGGGGGGGGGGAGAGCCTTCACCAACGCAGGAGGACACTCCGTAACATTGGGCAACGCCTGCCCTCCACCACCCTCCTCCAAGCAAGAAGATTCACCGGCGTGGAAGTCCAACCCCTGTGCGAGGACACACTTTTCTAGCGTGCACAACCCCGCAAACCTAAACCTGCCAGATGGGTGCTGCGTTGACATCCTCGGAGGACGAATAGGATGACCAGCCTCAGCAGCCTCGCAGTCCACGCCGTCCGCCTCAGAGACATGCATCCCCACAACACGGTGCTGCGGCACATCCACCTGCACAGCAGGATGGAGGGCATCCGCAGAGAGAGATGCGTCGCAGGAGGCACTACCCTCCGCACAGGGTCTACAGACCGAGGCTCAGCTTCATGGACCTCTCTGAGCAGCAGTGCATACGGAGGCTCAGAGTCACTCGCCAGGTAGTCGCCGACATCTGCAGCCTCCTCAATGACGAGCTGCTCCCGGATGGACCAAGCAGCATCTTCTTACCCGTCGCCGTCAAAGTCACCACTGCCCTCAACTTCTTCGCCTCCGGATCCTTCCAGGGTGCCACGGGGGACATCACCGGGGTCTGTCAGTCGTCTGCACACAAGTGCATAAGGCAGGTCACCGATGGGTTGTTCCGCAGGGCCTCGACCTACATCAACTTCGCCATGGATGAGCGCAGCCAGACGGAGAGGGCGGTTGGATTCCATGCTGTGGCTGGCTTCCCACGGGTGCAGGGTGTAATCGATTGCACCCACATAGCAATACGGGCACCTCCACATGAGCCAGGGCTGTTTATCAACAGGAAAGGGTATCACTCCATGAACGCCCAGCTCATTTGTGACCACCGCCAGAGATTCCTACACATGTGCGCCAGATACCCTGGCAGCTGCCACGATGCCTTCGTCCTCAGGGAGTCCACCGTCCCGCCCCTCTTCCACGCACCCAACGCCGGCAACGGCTGGCTCCTCGGCGACAAGGGATATCCCCTGCACACGTGGCTTATGACACCTCTGAGGAACCCCATTACCGAGCCACAGCGTCGGTATAATGACAGCCACATTGCTACCAGGTCTACAATTGAGCAGGCTATAGGGCTGCTCAAGATGCGCTTCAGGTGCCTTGATCGTTCCGGGGGAGCGCTCCAATACACGCCATTCAGAGTGGGACGAATTATAGTTGTCTGCTGTGCCCTGCATAACATGGCACTACAGAGAGGGGTGCCGCTGGAGGAGGCCCCATGCACACCCGCCACCCACATTGAGGACGACAATGAGGAGGAGTTGGAGGAGGAAGAGGAGGAGGAGGAAGAGGGAGAGGAGGAGGAACGACCCATGCGCCGAACACCGGCTCACCTGCGTGCTCGTCAGGCCAGGGAGGCACTCATATGCCAACGGTTCTCCTAACATCACACTGTGTGAGGCGTTCACATGTCATAACATGCACAGACGAGGGTCCATACAGGCTCCCTCCACAGAAGAGTGGTGCCTGTACACCTGCACCCACTGGATTATGCTCAATGGGTGGGACGGGGTGGTCGTCGTCATGATGAGGCGCAGGGAAGGGACATATTGCACAAGCCGCAGAATTATGGACAAGAGGTGGCAGCATTGGTGAGAAAAAGTGAGTTTATTTTGTGGTGACATTCAAAGAGTAGAAAATTAAAAAAAAACGACAAACACCCTGTTGCAATCCCTGTGTGCTCACGGAACTTTAGGCGTTCGTTTTCGGGACCCCCTACGTGGTGCTACCCCTGTGGCTCCAGCAGAGGTGGTGGCAGGTTGCTCCTGTTCGTGCCCTGACCGGGTAGATGCTTTGGGCCGACGCCCCCTGGGTTTCGGTGCCCGTGAGGGCACCTCCACAGACTGCTCCTCCTGCACCTGTGCAGGGGCAGACTCGGCCACCTGGAGAGGATGGACTATTGCGGGCACTGGTTGAGAGGGGGGCAACGGGTGAGACTTGGGGGCGCCTTGAGTAGCGTCCACACTTCCATTTCCCCGTTCACCATCTTCCCTCTCATGGCCAAGGCCCACATCACCCCTTCCACCCTGCTGGACGGCAGTTTGGATGACGTGGGTGAGACCTTGCAAGGCCACCTCCAATGTATCTGTCAACCTGTTGATGGCGGCAGAATGTTGTTCACCCTGAATCCGAACAGCCGTTGTGAGGGCCTGGATGGACTCATTGGTGAGCTGTGCGTGACGCTCGAGGGAGGCTAGCCTGTCCTCCACCGCAGACGTTCCCACACCTACCCGCGACACTATCTCAGAGATGCCTTCACGTCCCTGCGACACTATCTCGGCGATACCCTCCTGCACCTGTGCCACCATTCCCCTCATGCAGGAGTTGGACTCCTCCATCCTCCGTGCGATTGTGGAGAGTGCGCGTGGCACCTCTCCCAGTACCTCAGCAATGTTCTGGTGCCCCTCGACGACTCTCCTTTTGACAGGTGGCCCCCTGGGTTCAGCATCTGGGTCCGGCTGAGCAAAGCCTGGAGAAGAGTGCTCCCACCGACGCGGACCCTCCGTGGCTGACCCTGCCACCAGGGTCTGCTCATGCTCATTTGTGCGCGGTGACTCACCATGTGCAATCCCAACTAGCTGAGGGGGGGGGACCCACCGAGGTGTGTGTATCTGCGCTGGTGGAGGCAAGGCTCATGTGTGACGATGCACCCTCAGAGACGGGCATGTCCTCTGAGGAATCGCCCTCAACCGAGACGTCGATCGCAGACGGTCCTGGAAGAGAACAGAGGGAAATATCAGGCATGTGACCAAATGTGGCGGTGCGGCATATGCCATGTGATGCTACGATCATTCACGATCATGAGTGATGAGTGCCAGCTTTCCCTTACCGGCCGTTTCGCCAGAACCAGACTCGCCATCCGCCATCGACAGGCAATGCAGCGTGCGGCTGATCTCCAGTGCCTCGACCTCGGCGTCTGTCAGGGCCATCTCGTGTGGCGGGCCCCCTCCGGTGCATGCCCTATCGCGTGCGTTCCTGGCCCTCTTCTCCTGTGAGGGCAAAACACAAAAACGTTATTGAGTGATGATTACAATGTGAGACGCTTCAAGCATTGGTGTGATTGGGTTGAACGTGTGCCAGATGGATGGGAGGATGCGTGTGCCACATGGCCATCCCATTGTATGGGCATTGGGGTGTGTGGTAGTGGTCGAGTGGGGACAGGGACGGTGGGTACGTGCAGGCACTGTGAGGATGATAGTTGGGTGGCTGTGAGGATTGGTGCGGGAGCGCAGTACTGTCAGTGGAGATGGGGTTGTGAGGTGTTTGAGGTGATGTGGAAGACGGAGTGATGCAGAATGCGTTAGTGTACTCACTTTTCCGGACCTGGTGAGGTCATTGAATCTCTTGCGGCACTGAATCCAAGTGCGGGTGGTGTTTCCCCTGCTTGTGACCTCCGCGGCCACCTCCTCCCATGCCCTCTTGGTGGCGCTGGCAGGGCACCTCCTTCCATCCGTGGGGAACAGCGTCTCCCTCCTCATGCGGACCCCGTCCAGCAGCACCTGGAGGGCGTGGTCCGTGAAACGGGGAGCAGCCTTACCCCTGTGCTCCTCCATCCTTGATGGAGTGTAGTTTGTGGCTGGAGGGGCTTTGGTGGACTGCCCCTTTAAATAGAGCGCAACCATCGCTCAGACGTCAATGCGCATGCGCAGGCCGCCGGCACGCAGCTGAGAAGCGCGGAACCCGTAACTGCCGGCTAATCACATCAATCATCCCGCGATCGCGTGCGCAACGCACTCAATTTGGCCGGCGCGTTTTCCTCGAGCCCGCCCGACCACCCGCTGCCAACCCGCACCCCTGGTAAAATCGGGCCCCTGGTGTAAATGGCTGAAAACGGACATTGACACCAGTCCTCTGGGGGTTCCACCAATCTCCTGCTAAAGTGACAGCAGTGAGAACCCCCTCAGAATTTCAGGGCCAAGACCTCTTAGAAAATGAAAATGAAATTGTGCTGCAAGCAGCATATGATAATCATTCTGAGACCCTGCAGGAGTTATACAGTAATCTCACTCCTGCTCAGTCCAGTCATTTGAACACCACGTCAGATTCCTAATCATATCCTCAATGGTAATCCTTGTACTGACATGAGCTTTACCAGTTCTCCACTCTGCTACTTTATTTGTTTGGGGCAATGTTATCATGGGCAGGTCACTAAGTAGCCAGCCTTTCAATATTCTTTCCTCTTTCAATAATGAGATGTGCCAGATGATTTTAAAATAATGGTGTCATGTGTGTTCCCTGGAAAATGGGGTTTGAATAGCATTATACTGTGCTGGTAGTTGCATACTACCATCAAATTTAAGGAATGAAAACCTTTTTCATTTATATCATGGCATTGTGCAATGGGACATGTGTGGCAGCATGGGTGCAATCAATGATAACCTGCATCCTTGTAAAGGTAGCAGTAAAAATGTATTATCCTATACTGTTGGTCCATGCTAAACTAGATGAAAGTGTTGCTTAGAGGAATAAGGCATCAATGACTTCAGTTATGGTTGTATGCAAAGTGCTTGATTGAAACAATCAAAATGTATAGAAGTTCAGCGGGCTGGTGATTAATATTGTCACTGGCAGTACTGTTCAGATGTTTGGTTAGCCCTGAAATTCCTCAATTTGTGATCCCGGTGGTCATACCATTGAATCATGGTCTCCAGCGGCCCCTTTAAGGTTGGGTTAGGCTACTGAAAACTCCGAACAACTGGGCAGAGCATGTGACCAATTTTACAGTGTCAGCTGGGCTCAGTCGGTAGCATTCTAGCCTCTGGGTCAGAAGGTTGTGGGCTCATGTCCCACTCCAGAGACCTGACCACAAAATCTAGGCTGACAGTTCAATGCAGTACTGAGGGAGTGCTGCACTGTCAGAAGTGTCGTCCTTCGGAGGAGAGAACATAACATCAGAACATAAGAAATAGGAGCAGGAGTAGGTCTTACGGCCTCTCAAGCCTTCTCCGCCATTCAATAAGATCATGGCTGATCTTCTACCTCAACTCCACTTTCCTGCCCTAGCCCCATATCCCTTGATTCCCTTAGTGTCCAAAAATCTATCGATCTCAACCTTGAATATACTCAACGACTGAGCATCCACCCACAGCCCTCTGGGGTAGAGAATTCTAAAGATTCACAACCCCAATTTGGTAGCCGGCAAACATTCGGTCAAGATCACGACCCGAAATTCATCCCCCAGTGTTGATTTTTCACTGAAAAAACGGATGCGAGAATGTTCAATTTCTCCATCATGTTTGCAGGTCTCCTCTCAGCAGATAGGAGAGTCTGCCTCCTTGCTTAATTGCAGGCAGCCTCCCCAGGCACTGGCTCTCTGTCGGTTCCAAATAGCTCTGCCTGGGATGGTGCACCTGTATGAGTTCCACAGCTCTTAACCTCACAATGGCCCTTCGCTATTGTCCAGCCACATTCTGCCAGTTGCACTGTTAATATTGCACTGAGTCCTAACTCCATGCTGTCCTCACCACAATCAAAGTGATTCCTCACTACTTCAGTTGCTGCTGTGAAAGTCAGTGAAACAAAGCCAAGTGCAGGCAATATTGTTACATTGGCTTTAAATCAGAATTCTGAGTGCTTCACATGTATGAAAAAGAGGTTTGGAATACTGTGCGAGATACATTTAAATGGTGATTATGAGGCAATTAACAAGCTCAACAAAGCTAATACCTGGATTCTGCTTTATGATGGTGAACAGCCAATTCATGCAGAGAGGAATGTGGCAACACATGATAAAACTGGGAAAAAGATTAATGTTATACTGCACTCATGAAATTACTCACTGACACGCACAAATAGTTTGTATATTAAATGTAATGCCCAGACTAATTTCTAGGCTACACTTGGCTACAAACTGTATCTGACATTTGGTACCCATGTATTTTATTAAGTCATGATCATTAGCTGTGTTCTGCATCCTAACTGCTGTCAATCCAAGTAAAGATCTACAGAAATTCTACTGAAATGGTTTATTAGAAATAGTACAATTTTACTTTTCACTTTCTCAGTCTCTTTTACAGTCTCATTATCTATATGCATGGTGCTGGATTTCACGATTTCAACAGAGACAAAGTCACCTTTTCCCGGATCGGTGATTTCTTACCTGTGAAACAATCCTTTTCACCAAGATGGATTATCTACAGCTGCTACTTCTCTTTTGCACCATAAGTTTTAAGAAAATACAACTGTGATCAAGGTGAAAGAAACTTGATTCCTTAATTTGAATCCTCACACAACTCTAGAAGTACCTAGGGTAATCTTGACTTTATACGATAGAGTAAAACGGGCGATAGCGATTCGGCAGTCTGTTTTATTTCTTTTGACTTCGATGGAAATAAATATCATGAGGGGGGTACAGAAGAGATTTACTAGAATGGTGCCAGGGATGAGGGACTTCAGTTGTGTAGAGAGATTGGAGAAGCTGGGGTTGTTCTCCTTAGAACAGAGAAGGTTAAGAGGCGATTTGATAGAGGTGTTGAAAATCGTGAACGGTTTTGATAGAGTAAAGAAGGAGAAATTGTTTCCAGTGGTAGAAGGGTCGGTAACCAGAGGACACAGATTTAAGGTGATTGGCAAAAGAGCCAGAGGCAACATGAGGAAACATTTTTTTATGCAGCGAGTTGTAATGATTTGGAATGCACTGCCTGAAAGGGTGGTGGAAGCAGGTTCAATAGAAACTTACAAAAGGGAATTAGCTGAATACTTGAAGGGAAAACATTTATAGGGCTATGAGGAAAGGTCAGGGGAATGGGACTAATTGGAAATGGCCTCCTCCTATGCTGTACCTATTACAATACTATGAACTCCATTCCAGATTACAAAGATCATTTTATTGCTATGTCTCAATTGATTGTATAAGCGTGTACATAATAAATATCCTATCAGGTGAAAAGCTGGATTTGAAACTAAAGTGTTTTGGTCAGGCTTCTGGATGAACTTTTGTTTGCAATGAATGAGGGTGAGTGTGAGGCTTGATTATAGTGAATGATATGCCAAGAGTTACATGTAGTGTGGATTTATGCCATAACGTTATATTGTTGCTGCGAAGCAGTTTCCACTTTACAGCGATGTTATAATTACCATAAGTCCAGAGTCAGAGCCCAAACTGCATCTAGAGAAATTAGGGTAGATTGAAGTGAATGGAAATAAAAATCGGGAGAGATGTAAATTGGGCTGTCGTTTCACTATCAATTGTTTTACAATCTTGCACTAAGTCAAAATCTACAGCAATCAGTGTGAAACTCTCTAGAGTCTCATACCACTCATGTTTGGCACTGCATGAGTTTAAAAAGAAAGAACAAGCTCGCATTTATATCATGGTTTTTATATCCTCAAGATGTCCCAGAGCACTTGACAGCCAATGAATTGCTTTTTAAGTGTAGTTACTGTTGTGGCAAATTACAACACAGCAAGCAATGAGATAAATGACGAGTTAATCTGTTTTTGTAGGTGTCTCAGTTTTACATCGCATTGAAAAGGCTACTTTTTACAGTGCAGCACTCATTCAGTACTGCATTGAAGTGTCAGCCGAGATTATGTACTCAAATCCCTGGAGTGGGGATTGAGCCTATGACATTCTGCTTCAAAGGTGAAAGTGCTACCACTAGATTATGGCCTGTGGAGGGAGGATGGGGGAAAAAAGGCCCCCGACTCTCCATTGGCTTCGCCGCTGTAAAATATGTGCAGAATCTAATAGAAATGTAAATTGCTTAATGAAGTAACATCCTTGTACCTCTGTCCAATTTCTCTTTACACTTCCAATGTGATCTTTTCCATCACTGATCACAAAATCGAAGCAGCCAATTGGGATGAAAATGCAGGAATATTTGTAAATACCTGTTAATGGAGTAATTTTAATGATATTTAAAACCAGATATTTTGTTATAACAGCTGAGGAGCCAGCAATACAGTTCTCGAATAGAAAGTTTTCCGGCAACTGTGGAAAGTATGTTTTACAGATAAAGCCCCAGAGATCTTTGGAACAGTAATTTTCAACAAATGGCCATGTTCAGAACCCCCTGGCTATATGATAATGTCCTAGTGAAGATAACAAGTATAAGAGACCACAACTGACAGCATCAATGCAGACTGAAGGACTTCTTACAATGTTTGGAACCCACAAAATATTGTACTTCAGAAACCTTGGGCTCTATTTTAGCACCCGCTATCGGGTGCGTTCCTGGCGGGGGGGGCTCCGAAAATCGGGGAATCCCGGAGTGGGTTGGGAGCCCGGCTCCAACCCGCCCACTTCCGGGTTCCCCACTGACGCGCCGATGTGCGCGCACAGCCCCCGCATGTGGGACTCCCGCAGGCAATTAAAGCCAGCGGGGTGACACTTGAAAGTATTTACCTTGCTATTTCAGGTCATTAATAGACCTGATTAAGGGAATATTTCAGGAGGGGTGGGATTTCAGAAACAACTGGGACTGTTTCCCATACTGGGGGAAACACTCCCAGTTGAAATGGACGTGTTGCAGCCATCACCCCGAGGCATCTGCAAAGGTCCATTTGACAGGTGGGGGGGGGGGGGGGGGGGGGGAGACCCTCACTCATTGCAGGAGGCCACTCTGTCACTTTTGACAAAGTTTGGCCTCCACCACCCTCCTCCTAACAATAAAATTCACCAACTTGCACACTTACCCCGGGGTCCAGAGACATGCGGACCCCCTCAGATGTACATCTTCCGGATGGGGGCTGCCGTAGCTGCAGTCATGACCTCCTCGGAGGGCGAACAGCATCACCAGCCTCGCCGGCCACGCCGTCCACCTCTGACTCGAGGAGCTCCACAACACAGTGCTGTGACACATCCACCTGCACAGCAGGAGGGAGGGCAACCGCAGAGAGAGATGCATCGCAGGGGGCACTACCCTCGCCACAGGGTCCACAGACCGAGGCTCAGCTTCCTGGACCTCTCTGAGCAGCAGTGCACACGGAGGCTCAGAGTCACTCGACATGTAGTCGTGGACATCTGCAGCCTCCTTCATGCCGAGCTGCTCCCGGCTGGCCCGAGCACCATCTTCTTACCTGTCGCTGTCAAAGTCACTGCTGCCCTCAACAACTTCGCCTCCGCATCCTTCCAGGGTGCAACCGGGGATATCGCCGACGTCTCTCAGTCATCTGCATAAAAGAGCCCTGCAAATACACCTACACCCACTCTGCAGTGACACAATGGGTGGCATCAGGTGTGGGTCTTCTTAGTGGTCCTCAGAAAAGGGCATTATTGCACAAACCAGACAAGATTCGCAAAGACGTGGCAGTAGTGGTGCCAATATAATATGTAATCTGAGTTGGTCAGAAATTAGATATAAGTAAAAATGATGACAAACCCTCAAACACCCTTGTGCATCCCCTTCATGCTCACAAGTTTGCCTTACGCTGCCTACTGCACATATGTGATGCATGCCCTGTGGCTGCAGCACAGGTAGTGGCAGGTTGAGTGAGGCTGGCCGTGAACGAGATGCACAAGTGGGTGAGTATGAGATAGAGCCATGAGATTGTATAAGGATTGGGTTGAGTGGTAGTGACGGGATGAGTACTGGCGAGGTGAGTAAGTGCAGGTAAGATGAGGATGATGTTTGAGTGGGTGTGAGGGGTGATGTGACAGAGTAGTGTTGGCAGTGCAGAAGGAGATGTGGGGTGGGGGTTGTGATGTGGTAGACAGAGTGTAGGGGAATGAGTAAGTGTACTCACTTTGGCTGACCTACTTAGGCCATTGGAGCGCCTCCTGCACTGTATGCAGGTGGGCGATATGTTGGTGGTGCAGGTAACCTCCTCTGCCACCTTGTGCCAGGCCTTCCTGGTGGCAGAAGCAGGCCGCTTCCTCCCGCCCGCTGGGGGGGGTAGATCTGTCCTCCCCCTCCTCCTCACCCCATCCAATGATACCCGGAGTGAGGCATCATTAAACCTGGGAGCAGCCTTCCCCCTGGGCTCCTCCATGCTGTATTTTTTCCTATTTGTTGCAGCATCAGTCAGTGGAGGACTGCCCCTTTAAATAGAACACCTCCAGCTGACAGATCTTACTGCGCATGCGCAGCCCGCCCGACACGCAGATCAGCATCGGGGAACCCGGAACAAGAGGTAAGTGGATCCAATCAATTTGCGATCGCGCGCAGGGCAGACTGATTTCACCGGGCGCGTTACCCACGCGCCCAATAGACACCCCCCCCCCCGCCGCAAACCCGCAGCCCTGGAAATATCGAGCCCCTTAAAACAGCTGTTCTACTTCTTCTTGCCTACTGCATGGACAAACTGAATACTTAAAAATGAGCTATGGTTTTTAAAAATGTTTTAAAGGGGTACAGCTGCAATACCCCATCAAAAATAAGAAAATAGCTCAACATAGACAACCACTGTCTTTATGAAACTTGGAGCATATATTTATCAAGATGATATAGGTAATATTGGAAAGAACTATCAGGACTTGATATCCCCATGTAAAAGGTTAATAATGCAGGTAATGTACCAAACAGTACAGAGTAGAACTTTGGGAATAAACTAGTGGTTCGGAAAATCGTGCATTTCAAACATGTTGCAGTTTTAGATGAAGGGGAATGTTTGAGGTAAATCAGTGATTCATGAGTGATGAGCTGCATTTCAACCAGGCAGTTAGACTAATCATAAATATAGAAATTAGTCAGCTTTTTCCTTCATGGCAGTTCTCCTTTCTGGCCTCCTATCCTGTACCCTCCATAAACTCCATTTCATCAAAAACCCTACTGCACATATTGGGGGTTATATTGGATAACCCCCGAAAACGGGCTCTGGGATCACGGTGCACGACTAACCCACACCCGGTCATTGGGATGCAGGCAGCACGTATTATTTGTGCTGCCTGATGATTTAAATGATTGTTGTGTGCAGCCAGCGTTACCTGCGCTGTTGAATGGCTGCACACATCAGCAGGGTGCCCCGATATCGGGAGTGGCTTGCACGACTTAAAGGCAGCCTGCACCTCTTAAAAGGGGAGGTGCACTGTGGCAGCAGGAAGTGATGGAAGTCAATTGTGAAGTGAAGCAGTGCTGCAATATATTGAAGAATGGCTGCGCCTGCGAGAGAGCGTGCACCAGAGATCTCGGATGATGCACTAGAGGCCTTGGTGGAAGAGGTGGACAGAAGGAGGGGCATCTTATATCTGCAGGGGGGCAAGAGGCCTCCAGACATGTGCTCAAGAGGCAGTGGGAGGAAGTAGCGGACGAGGTCAATGCCAGGAGCAGAGAGCCAAGAACGTAGATGCAGTGCAGGAAGAAGTTCAATGATTTGACACGAGTGGTCAAGGAGTGAGTTCAACTGTCAAATGGCACATCGTACCAACTACACCACCAGCCTCATCCACTGCTCCATGCACTACACCCCCCATCACCCACATACCAACAAATTCTTTCAATCTTTACGCAAATCTTCAAATCAGATGCTTCATCTCACCCTCGCACATTACCACTGTTTCAAGCCACACACATCATACGCACTGGCAGCTATTCAACCATGACAGCCACATCACCCAATCATCTTGCAAGACACTCACTGACACACTGCCCTCTTTCTTGCAGGAGAAAGTGGCACATAACAGGAGGCTGCAAGAGGCAGTGGATCCATGGAGCATGAACCTGCTGTCCTCTCAGGATAACAGCATTCCTGCTCCCACCCCTGCCACTCCACCAGTGCCCTTGCTGTTGCCTGTCAGCCAGCCAGCCCACCCACTGTAGAGTATTGAAACTTTATTCAAGTATAGGAAACTTCCAAAAACACATGCAATTGCATCAGCAGCCAGAATAAATAATTCAGCAACTAACCTGTAACTCCTGCATGATCCTTTTAAATAGCGATACTGGGGGGTCCTTCATGCTGTTTAAGTCCTGTTCAGCTGTGCAAGGTTAAGACAGTGCTTTGGCGGGAGCGTGGAGTTCCAAAATAGCAGCAGTCCCTTTAAATCAGCGTTGCACACTGATTTGCATCATAATCTCCTTACTCTACATGCTGCTGACGTTAGTTAGGTGCGTGTCCGGAAACGCCTTTACCAAGGTGACGTCCTGCACACTTCACGTTGGAAGTGTGCACGCACATCTCAGACGCCATTTCCAGGGCTTAGGTGTCCGTGTAGCGCCTACAAAATGGGCGCTACATGCGGCCTAACTTCGCCACCATGCTGCCCGGCACCAAGTCTCACTCATCCATTACCTCCATCCTTGCTGACCGACATTGGCTCTCTGTCCTCCAATGCATTCAATTTAAGACCCTCTTCTTTAAATCCCTCTATGGCCTTGCCCATCCTATCTCCTCCTTTTGTGCATCTCCCTCCCTTTAGTCCACCATTGGTGATGGAGCCTTAAGCTGCCTGGGTCATCTCTTTGGCCAAACGTTCAATCACTCCTCCTAATCTCTTTACCTGATCCATATTCCATACACCAGATTGTGAAACACAATGTTTATTTTTACATTAAAGACAGTGTATGAACATAAGTTGTTGTGTGTTGGGAGGGAAGGATTACCTGAATAATAAAATGTTTACAATTAAAGGTTGAGAAAAAAAAGGGTAAAAATAAAAGAGAGTTGGAAAAGCAAAGTTTTGTTTTATACAAATACAAAACTTGTTTACTGAACTGGAAATATATGCACTGGAGCAAAAGTACAATATAATAGGAACAGAGACTTGCTTAAATCAGGACATTGACTGGGAGATTAAGGCATCAGGGTGTAGAAACACTAGCAGTTTGGGTAATAGTGGACATTGCAGTAGAAAGAAATGATGTAAAACATCTTGGCTGGTGGAACTGAGACAATGTGGACTAAGGATAAAGATAATAAAGGAAAGAAGGTGATTATTGATAGTTGTTATTGACCTTCTGGGCATAAGGAGGGGATAGAAAGGGAAATATTTTGCAGATCAAAGAGGCCTGCATAAAAGCCAGAATATTAATCATGGAGCATTTTGATTACCCAGATTCTGACTAGGGAAAAAACAAAGGTGAAGTGTTCTACAGGTGATAAGATTAATTCCTCGCTCAGTTCATTAAGTGGTCAGCTGCTATTCTGGATACAGTATCAAACTGCCTCTTGAATGATTCCATCGTTTTTACCTCCAGCAGCCTACCCAGAAAACCATTCCAGGTGTTGACAAGAAGAAGTGCCTCCTGATCATTGGAAATTAAATGTCCATGACGATATGCAAGAAGGATAGTGACACAAAAATTTGGAACTTGAGAAAGTGCAAAAGGAGCTAAAAAAAAGTTTGATTGTAACATAATAATGGATTGGAGATCTCTGATAAGAATGGGAAGCATCTAACAGAAAATTGGAGAGACTACATTAAAAATTCATTTTGGACAAATCAAAACAGACTGAAGGCAACATAATTGATTAAGAAGTAGCAACAGTGTCCAAGAAAAAAAGCAGATGAATTCAAAAGGCAGCCATGTCAGAGAAGCACATTCCAAGTCAGTGAGCACTGGTGGGGCCCAAATTCATCTGCTCATTATCCCAGGGGTTACACCAGGACCATGCCCACAGGTGTCCTCCAGTGGAGGCCCTGCAGGAATTTGTGGATTCAGTGGTGGGACATCTAATTTGCATGGGGCAGGCAGATGGGCACATCTTTGGCTCCCAGCTGTCCAGTGCAGCTGAAAAATCTAATGCCTACTTGCCATTGGATTTGCTCAGGCACCTCCAATTCCGATCATGTTCCCCTTGACCTGATGCGTAAGGGGGCCGATCAGCACAAATGCAGAAATGTTCTTTTTCCCTTTCTTCAGGTGGTTAGGTCCCTTTTCTTGCCTGGACCGGATCAGTGGGACTTGCTTTCACCCAACTGGACACCGGTATATCTCAACTCACTTGGTGTAATGGCCTCCAGAAATGTGCAGAGTCCCGACTAAGCCAGTGGAGTGGGAACTCCCAGCATAGGGAGCGCCGCTACTGGCTCTGTCTCCCTGACAACATTTGCCTTTAAGGGGTGAAGGCATGTTAGAAACGCCCATAAATGACAGAAACCCACCATTTTTTGGGTCATTCCATCAGTCTCCCACTGAAGTAACGAAGACTGGTGGAACCCTCATTAATTTTTGGACCCAGGTGTTTTTCATGGTTTTGCTTGATTCATATATTGCTTCTTTATCAGTTTGTTGAATCTAGGAGAGTATATTTTTTTAGATAGTATAATTAGCATTTAAACTGTTAATATATTTTCTCACCTGCGAGCTGGGGTTCAGATTCAGAGTTTAATAGTTCTCTTTATCCAACATTGTTTTTTAGCTAACTGAAATGCTGAAAGGAATGTGGAATGTTGATATAAGCATGTTATTTAACTGACAGGATTTAACATATTCAATTGGCAAGCCTTGATTGAGATAAGTGAGTAGCATTTATTTTCCTCTCCACCTCTCGAGTAATTATAGGTTCTTAATCATCAATGGAATCCAGCATTCTCCAAATTAGGTTAAAAGCACTGCAGAGGAGTTGCCACATTGTCCAAATATTCAGCCATATTTGTTTTGATTGCTAAAGTCATTTGATTGCTCAAGTGACGTCATTCTCATTAGTGTGAATAAAAAACAAAAAAGTTGCCATTCAATTGACCCATGAACTAAAACAGTTTGAAAATAATGATTAATAATAAACAATGCAAGAATTATTACCATTGTAAAACTCCAAAAAAATGTTAACATTATGATGAATGCAATTTAGCAATGTACAAACACACTAAAGAATATAATTATCTCTTTCACATTGATAGTGGCAATGTAATATTGTGCAGTCACCTGGCTATTCAGTGGACAAGAGCAAGAAGGTCCCATTTACTACAGTGTTTTGTGTGCACCAATGGCATTTTAATATTTTTCTAGAGGAGCATGTGACTGGGCCTTGTTCTAATAATTTCACTTGGAGGTAAAAGAAGAAAGTAAGGAATGAGGAATAGTATTTTAATATAACATAGGCTTTGCGAATGTCAAGATTTAAACGTCCACTATCTGAGTGTAACTTGGATAACTTTGCACTTTTTACAGCCAGAATGCATCTATTTGACAAGATCAAGGAGAAGGGTGAAGGGGAGACCTAGGACTAGGCCACACTCAGGAAATGGTGTATCCAAAAGAATCTTTTAATTTTCTCAGAGAAGCAATGTATTAGGGATGGATTCTCAATGGGGAGTTCCTACCCAAGCTGTGCCAAAGGTTGCACCAGATTTAGAGCATCTTTATTGACTGCATTGATGTTCCTTTGGCCATAAAGTTATGGAAATCATAAATGCATTTGCTATAGATTAATTTCTGACACCAGAGGGTGATGTCTTCATATTCACAAGAAAGATTAGAGGTAACTTATTGAACAGCATTTCAATTTAATAAATCCATCTAGTCAATGCAACTTCTATCAACCATACTGATTGCTTATTGCTGAATTATGTACTGCAACCTCATTGAGCAGCAGTAGACCGCTCAGTGGTGCTTACCTCTGAGCTTCACCATTCCCTTTAGGGCTCTTCAGGCAGAATAGCTTGGTCATATTCATTGTAACAGATGCCAGCTCTTTGATTTGTAGGAATCCTCCTCCAGTTACTTTTCTTGCTTGCTGTTTGAATTCAATCCACACATTTGCTATCTTCTTCAAATCATGAAAATATTTTCAGACCCCTCTAACTCACTAGCTATACCACACAGGTGCAATTTCTGTTCTGGTGTTTGGAAGGGTGAGAACGAGTGACGGTGCATCTTTGGGAGGGTTCTCCCCCTCAGTCTGTGCAGCTTACTGAAAGGCCTGAGACATCTGCAGAACCTAGAAAAAGGGCAGAGAAACAAGGGTTAGCATGTAATGGCAAGAGTAAGCAGCAGCAGTTGAGCAGCAACGCAATACACCACCAGGTTGTCATGCTGAGCGTGTGAGTTTATTATTGAGAGAGTTAAGTAGAAAGAGAAAATAAAGGGAAAGTGTCCAAAAACCCTGCTGTGCATGGTTTCCAGCCTGACTAGCTCCAATCCTACCTGCCATCTCTTTGCCAATGATATAGATGATCGCCTATCCCATTGGTGTCAGAATATAGCAGGACATCCTACTGGTCTTGTACTCTCCCTTCTGCTCTGTGCCATTTTGTCCTGCAAGGAGGTGGGGTATTGTGTGCCTTGTTGAAGGGTTTTAAAGATGTCTGAGGCAGACTAACATTATGTTCACAATGAAAGAATGAAACAGAAAGTGTGGTCAAGAGGTGGAAGTAGGTGTGAGGCCAGTAGAAGGTGTTGAGTGTTTGAGTGTAAGCAGGAGGAGGTACAGTGTGATTGAAGCACAGGCATGGAAAGTAGGGAAGAAGGGGGTAGGGTTGCTAGTGCTGGGACTAAAGTTGGCTGGTGTAGGGCTGTACAGAGAGTATGAGATGTAAAGTGGAGCCTTACCTTGGCAGTCCTAGTGAGGTCATTAAATTTCTTCCTGAACTGCAACCAGATCCTGGGAAGAATGCTGCTGGTATTAACTTGCTCTGCAACCTTCCTCCATTGCTGCTGACTAATTTGAAAGGGCACTCATTTCCAATCAGAGGGGAAGAGGACCTCCTTCAAGCTGCTCACTTGCTCTATGAGCATCTCCACAGCTGCAATGGAGAATTTGGTGGGTCCTGGACAATGTCATGCAACGTGCTGCTTCAGAAAATTGGTTTCTGCTAACCACCATTGAAACTTGCACCTCCCCTTTAAGGGCTGCAGGCTGGCTTTAAGTAGTAGCTGTCCCCCAACCCCCCACCCCCTGGATTTCCCATCCTCCCAATCAGTGAGCTGTTCCAAGGGAGTGTGATTAGCACTGCAGCTCACCAATTCAGTTTAAATGAGGTTGGGCCACAAAAATTGCTTAGGCTTCCCTCTGACTCCATTAGGTGGGCAGAGGGAATTCCCCATCCATTGCCTGCCCAACTTACGCCATATACTATAATGGCCCCTGCTCTGTTTTCAATCTCTCCCATTTTTTTGCTTTTCCCTTGGGAGTGCTTGTCACTGTTGTAACTAATTCTTTCCGTAATGCCTTTCATTTCTTCAGTGCTTTTTTTCAATTGCCTGACTGGGATGATATTTTATATCACTGCACAATCATTCCACCAATACGACTTCCTTTTTATACTTCCCTTCCACCTTTCCCTTTATTCTGTTGCCTGTTTATCTTTAGTTTTCCATTCTGATAAAGACCTTGGCATGAAACCTTAACCCATCTGTTCTCTGATCCTGATTTAGTTTCAGTATTCCAGCATTTGCAGATTTAGCTTTTTAAAGTCACTTTTTGTTGTATTTTCCACCATTTGCTAATTTTTGTGATAAACTAAATGCAAGCTTATATTCATGTTTATATTCCAAAATTAGTAAATGCTGTAAAATATAACTGGCAGTAATATTCGTGGGTGTTCTCCCAATCTCCTGCTGTAACTTCAGCAGGATATCGGTGGAAATCCTGGAAAAATGCTGTGAACAGCTATTTCCGCAGTTTCTCCAGGATTTCCGCTGAAGTTAGAGCAGGAGATCAGAGAAACCCCGCAGAAATTGTAGCCCAATCTCATCTGAAGATTTGCACACCCCATAGATGAACCAGTGATTATTTTGGCAGTTATCCCAACTAAATGGCGTTTTATATTGTGTGAATGTTATTTTTACAGATAAGTCCTGATTGGCCTGTTATGTCTGTTAATGCTGTCAGATTCACAGATCACGGGGACCACACAAGAAAAAATGGTGCAGCCACCATTTTAAAATTACTCCATTAAATTTTGCAAGGTGGAGGCTGTTAACCTGTAATCTGCTAAAAGAGAAAAATATGGGGCGGGGAAATTCAACTCACGGCGGCTTGTTTCTCCGGCATAAAAGCAGCATTAGATCTCCAAATTTTGCGTTGTTATCTGCTGTACCAAAACTACGCCAGAATTATTCCGGATGCAATATGACTCAGATGACTTTTAATCATTCAGTGCATCCACCTGAAACAGGTGTTAGGCTCCTTAAATATGCAATTCGGAGAACCTGCCAGTGCTCAGCTATAGCATCCTGGTGGTGCTGCATTGGGACCACCGCTGCAGCACCAGAAGAGGTGGCCAGGCCTTTAAAGGGGCAGAAGAGCCCCGAAGATCAAAAGAACAGCAGGCATGTAGACCTCAGTAGAGACGAAGGTTAACACAAGTAAGTAGTTGAGGACCTATATCTGTGGAGAAGAGGCCTCTAGAAGACCCTCTTTTGCCATTCCTTGACCTTGGAGCCACTACCACTGCTTCCCCGGGCCTACTGTCACTTCCACATGTCGGCTCTGGGAAATGAAGGTAACTGGGATGGACTGAAGGCAATTGAGCTGGGTGGGGCTGACGAGAGGGAACTTGAGATTGGGGCAGTGAGGCAGCAGTTGGCCTCACCACCTGATTTTGTCTCATTTTCTGCCATTATCCCATCCATTGCAGGCGGGGACACTGAGGAGAATACTGCCCAATGTATTGCAACTTTAAAGTTACATTTCAGTAACTGAGATGCAGGCTAATTATAGGAAATAATATGGCAAACATTTTAATTTACATTGTAGGAATTGCACAGGTCCAAAACCACAATGTAACAGAACTTCACCATAAACATAATATTTACTCAGCAGAGCCTCAGGATAAAGGTTCTTTAATGATCCTGTGGACAAAGAATTGTCTTAGAAAACTTGCAGGTAAGTTGAACTGAAAAGATAGATACTATGTGAAAGGAAAACACATCAGTTCCCAAAAAACCAATGGATGGGTGCCTTAAATTAATAGGGTATCTAGAAGAATTCACACTCCTCAGACCATGTAAAAATCTGCAAAGAAAAAAAAACATAGAAACATAGAAAATAGGAGCAGGAGTAGGCCATTCGGCCCTTCGAGCCTGCTCCACCATTCAATATGATCATGTCTGATCCTTTATTTCAATACCATATTCCCGCTCTCTCCCCATACCGCTTGATGCCTTTAGTGTCTAGAAATCTATCTGGCTCCTTCTTAAATATATTCAGTGATTTGGCTCCACAGCCTTCTGTGGTAGAGAATTCCATAGGTTCACCACCCTCTGAGTGAAGAAATTTCTCCTCATCTCAGTCTTAAATGTCCTACCCCATATCCTGAGACTGTGACCCCTTGTTCTGGACCCCCCCAGCCAGGGGAAACATCCTCCCTGCATCCAGTCTGTCTAGCCCTGTCAGAATTTTATACGTTTCAATGAGATCCCCTCTCATTCTTCTAAACTCTAGTGAATACAGGCCTAATCGACCCAATCTCTCCTCATATGACAGTCCTGCCATCTCAGGAATCAGTCTGGTGAACCTTCGCTGCATTCCCTCTATGTCAAGTATATCCTTTCTTAGGTAAGGAGACCAAAACTGCACGCAATACTCCAGGTGTGGCCTCACCAAGGCCCTGTATAACTGCAGTAAGACATCCTTACTCATAGGTTGCGTTTTTCAATTCTCTTTAATTAATTGGATAGTAATGGCTGGGATTTCACAATTCAATTGGTGACTGATATCTTATTTTCTATTTTGCTGCAACAACCTTGTACAAGCAGGTGTTTCATAAATGCTAAATTTCTCTATTGCTGCAATGGCAAATGGCAATTATAATACAATAAGAATTTTAACTTCTGTTATACCCTACCAGTGGTACAAATATATCAGGATAGTGAAAGGCTCCAATGCTAAGATCAAAAACTCAGGAAATGCATTTATTTGTATCTTCTATACAATTGAAACTTCCTGGATACACATGTGAAACTTTTTAGTCTTCACCACATGGCTGGTAATCCGACAGAGTAGACTATCGGACAGCTTCTATAACGGGCGGGTGATCCGCTCGGCAGATTACTGTGAAGACGAAAGTTTACTCCCATTATCATACACTAAATGTGAACGTAAGAACATAAGAACATAAGAAATAGGAGCAGTAGTAGGCCATATGGTCCCTCGAGCCTGCCCCGTCATTCAATCAGATCATGGCTGATCTTCGACCTCAACTCCACTTTCCTGCCCAATCCTCACATCCCTTGATTCCCCTAGAGTCCAAAAATCTATCTATCTCAGCCTTGAATATACTCAACGACTCAGCATCCACAGCCCTCTGAGGTAGAGAATTCCAAAGATTCACAATCCTCTGAGTGAAGAAATTCCTCCATATCTCAGTCTTAAATGGCTGACCCCTTATCCTGCGACTATGCCTCCTAGTTCTAGACCTTCCAGCCAGGGGAAACAACCTCTTGGCATCTACTCTGTCAAGCCCCCTCAGAATCTTATATGTTTCAATGAGATCACCTCTCATTCTTCTAAACTGCAGAGAGTATAGGCCTATATTACTGAACCTCTTCTCATAAGACAACCCTCTCATCCCAGGAATCAATCTAGCAAACCTTCATTGCACCCCCGCTAAAGCAAATATATCCTTCCTTAGGTAAGAAGACCAAAACTGTACACAGAACTCCAGGTGTGGTCTCATTGCAGCAAGACTTCCTTTCTCTTATACTCCAACCCCCTAGCAATAAAGGCTAACAGACCATTTGACTTCCTAATTGCTTGCTGTACCTGCATGCTAACTTTTTGTGTTTCTTGTACTGGGACACCCAAATCCCTCTGAACACCAACATTTCTTAGTCTCTCACCTTTTAAAAAATATTCTGCTTTTCTATTCTTCCCACCACAGTGAATAATTTCACATTTCTTCATTATAAACCATCTGCCACCTTTTCGCCCACGTGCTTAACCTGTCTAGATCCCTTTGTAGACTTTTTGCGTCCTCCTCACAGCTTACTTTCCCACCTAGCTTTGTATTGTCAGCAAACTTGGATACATTACACTTGGTCCCCTCATCTAAGTCATTGATATATATTGTAAAAAGCTGAGGCCCAAGCATTGATCCTTGCGGCACCCCACTAGTTACAACCTGCCAACCCGAAAATGACCCGTTTATTCCTACACTCTATTTTCTGTCCATTAACTAATTCTCAATCCATGCTAATATATTGCTCCCAATCCCATGAGCCCTAATCTTGTGTAACAATCTCTTGTGTGACAAGTTATGGAATGCCTTTTGAAAATCCAAATATACTACATCCACTGGTACCCCATTATCCACCCTGTTAGTTACATCCTCAAAAAACTCCAATAGATTTGTCAAACATGATTTCCCTTCCATAAAACCATGTTGACTCTGTGTAATCATATTATGATTTTCTAAGTACCGCTCTCTCCCCATACCCCTTGATGCCTTTTGTGTCTAGAAATCTATCTCTCTCCTTCTTAAATATATTCAGTGACTTGGCCTCCACAGCCTTCTGTGGTAGAGAATTCCACAGGTTCACCACCCTCTGAGTGAAGAAATTTCTCCTCATCTCAGTCCTAAATGTCCTACCCCATATCCTGAGACTGTGATCCCTCGTTCTAGACCCCCCAGCCAGGGGAAACATCCTCCCTTCATCCAGTCTGTCTAGCCCTGTCCGAATTTTATATGTTTCAATGAGATCCCCTCTCATTCTTCTAAACTCTAGTGAATACAGTCCTAATTGACCCAATCTCTCCTCATATGACAGTCCTGCCATCCCAGGGATCAGTCTGGTGAACCTTCGCTGCACTCCCTCTATGGCAAGTATATCCTTTCTTAGGTAAGGAGACCAAATCTGCACACAATACTCCAGGTGTGGTCTCACCAAGGTCCTATATAACTGCAGTAAGTCCTGTACTCAAATCCTCTTGCAATGAAGGCCAACATACTATTTGCCATCCTAACTGCTTGCTGCACCTGCACATTTGCTTTCAGTGACTGGTGTACAAGGACACCCAGTTTCCTTTGTACATCAACATTTCCCAATCTATCACCATTTAAATAATACTCTGCCTTTCTGTTTTTCCTTCCAAAGTGGATAACTTCACATTTATCCACATTATACTGCATCTGCCATGTATTTGCCCACTCACTCAACTTGTCTAAATCGACTTGAAGCCTCTTTGCATCCTCCTCACAACTCACAATCCCACCTAGTTTTGGGTCATCAGCAAACTTGGAAATATTACATTAGGTTCCCTCATCCAAATCATTGATACATATTGTGAAAGCTGGGGCCCAAGCACTGATCCCTGCAGTACCCCACTAATCACTGCCTGCCACCCCGCAAAAGACCCATTTATTCCTACTCTCTGTTTCCTGTCTGTTAACCAATTTTCAATCCATGCCAGTATATTACCCCCAATCCCATGTGCTTTAATTTTGCACACCAACCTCTTATGTGAGACTTTAATCAAAGGCCTTCTGAAAATCCAAATAAACCACATCCACTGGTTCTCCCTTATCTATTCTACCAGTTACATCCTCAAAAAACCCCAATAGGTTTGTCAAACATGATTTCCCTCTCATAAATCCACGTTGACTTTGTCTAATCCCATTGATACTTTCTAAGTGTCCTGTTACCACATCCTTTATAATAGACTCTAGCATTTTCCCTACTACTGATGTTAGGCTGACCAGTCTGTAGTTCCCGGTTTTCTCTCTCCCTCCTTTTTTAAATAGTGGGGCTACATTTGCCACCCTCCAATCTGCAGGAACTGTTCCATAATTAGGGAGATAGACAGCATCCTCTGCAGTCACGACCGAGAGTATAGAAGGATGTGCTGCCTACTTGGTGCAAAGGTAAAGGCTATCTCTGAGCCACTGGAGAGGAACTTGGAAAGGGAGGGCGAAGATCTTGGAATTAGTACCAAAGCTACGTGCTAATTGGCATAAGGATAGACAGATCGGGAAGGTGAATACGTGGCTGAAAGAGTGGTGTTGGAAGGAGGGGTTCCATTTCATGGGACAATGGCACCAGTACTGGGACAGGAAGGAGTTGTACCACTGGGACGAGCTCCACCTGAACTGGAATGAGACCAATGTCCTAGCGGAAAGGATAAATAGGACTGTGGATAGGACTTTAAACTAGTAAGATGGGGGGGAAGGATCCGGTGAAAATAACATATGTCTGAAGATAAAAGAAATAGGAGATGAGAGTAAAGGTCAGACAAAGGTAAGGAATAAGGGTAACATAAACGGTCAGGGAACAAATACAGTTATAGAACAGAAGCACAAAATGACTGTTAAAAATTAAGTGAGGGGAACAATTATTAAAAACAAATTAAATTGCCTATATAGCAATGGGGAAACTGAAGGCAATAATTCATAGCGAGGAGTCAGATGTAGCAGGCATAACTGAAACATGGCTACATAAATAATAGGACTAATTATTCAAGCATATGACATATTTAGAAAGGATAGGGAAGGGAGAAGGGGGTGGGACAGTGGAGTAACTGTACTCATTAGAGACAACAAAATGGCAATAGAAAAAAGGGACATAAGCAATATTAAGATCGAAACAGAGTCCATATTTTTTTTTATTCGTTCATGGGATGTGGGCATCACTGACGAGGCCGGCATTTATTGCCCATCCCTAATTGCCCTTGAGAAGGTGGTGGTGAGCCGCCTTCTTGAACCGCTGCAGTCCGTGTGGTGAAGGTTCTCCCACAGTGCTGTTAGGTAGGGAGTTCCAGGATTTTGACCCAGCGACGATGAAGGAACGGCGATATATTTCCAAGTCGGGATGGTGAGTGACTTGAAGGGGAATGTGCAGGTGGTGTTGTTCCCATGTACCTGCTGCTCTTGTCCTTCTAGGTGGTAGAGGTCAAGATGGATTGAGACAATGGATAAGAAGGGATTGATTATGTTAATTCTACAGACCACCTAATAGTGGAAGGGAAGTGAAGGAAGAAATATGTCGGCAAATCTATGAAATGAGTAAAAAACATCAAATAATAATTATGGAAGATTTCAACTATGCCCAAATAAACTGGCAAGAAGAGGTAGGGAAAGGGGAATGAAATTTCTTACCCGGTATGTGAGAAGCCCAACAAGAGAGGAATCACTGTTAGATCTAGTAATGGGTAATGAACTAGAGCAGATAAGAGAAGTAAACAAAGGGGAACATCTTGGCAATAGCGATCATAACATAATAAGGTTAAAATAATTATTGAGAAAGGCATAAGTAAGACAAAGACCAAAGTAGTAGATTAGAAAAAAGTTAATTTTGAGGGGATGAGAATGGAACTAGAGAAGGTAAACTAGAAAAAAAATGTTGACAGACAAAGAGATAGAACAACAATGGGAAATATTTAAAATGGTGATCAATAGAGTTCAAGAGAAATACATTCTTCTAAAAAAACAAGAACTATCTAGCCAATAATGAAACACCATTGGTGAATAAAGAGATAAGGATAAAATGGAAACTAAAAAATGGCATTCACTGAATACATAGACAATAAAGGAGAGGATGACAAAAGGGAGTATGAAGAGGTCAGGAAGAATGTCCAAAAAACAATTAGGAGAGCAAAGAGGAACTATGAGATTGAATAACCAAGGAATATAAAAAGAAATAGTAAAGTATTCTACAGATACATAAAAAGCAAAATAAAAATCAGGAAAGGGATAGGGCCACTAAGGGATGCACAAGATAAACTCACAGGTAAAGACAGCGAAATGGCAGAAATATTGAATAGTTACTTTGCCTCAGTGTTTACCAGAGAGACTAACAAGGTGGATATCACATCAGATGAAGAGGTCAAAACACATATAACGGCATTTAAGATAGAAAGGGGGTGGATAATTGATAAACAAATCAAACTTAGAGAGGGGAAGCTAGATAAATACATGAGGGAGAAGGGAATAGAAGGATATGTTGATAGGGTTAGATGAAGAAGGGTGGGAGAAGGCTCACATGGAACACAAACACCGGCATGGACTTGTTGGGCCGAATGGCCTGTTTCAGTACTGTACATTCTTTGTAAATTCTTTGTAAATAATAAAACCCCTAGTCTGGATGGATTGCATCTGCGCATATTAAAAGAAGTTAGAGAAGAGATAACAGAGGCACTGTTACATGTATATAAAAATTCATTAGAAAAGGGAATAGTGCCAGAGGACTGGCGGACAGCTAATGTTATTTTTATATTGAAAAGGGAGATAGAACAAGTCCAAGAAACTATAGACCAGTTAGCTTAATGTCGGTGGTAGGAAAGATAATGGAATCTTTACTCAAAGATGTAATAGAAAAACATTTAGAAAATGAAAATATAATATAGAGTAGCCAGCACTGATTTCAGAAGGGAAAGTCATGCTTGACCAACCTTATTGAATTCTTTGAACAAGTAATAGAATAAGTAGACATGGGTAATGTAGTAGATGTAATATATTTAGATTTTCAAAAGCCCTTCGATAAGGTACCGCATTGTAGAGTCATGACTAATGTCAGAACATGTGGAGTCAGGGGACAGGAATGAGCAAGCTGGCAACAAAACAGGAAACAGAGAGTAGGAGTTAAGTATAGCTACTCAGACTGGCAAAAGTTGAGAAGTGGTGTTCCACAGGGATCGTTACTGGGACCACTGTTGTTCACAATTTACATTAACGATTTGGACTCGGGAATCGGTAGTATATTTTCAAAGTTTGCAGACAACACCAAATTAGGGGTGTTCTTAATACAAATGCAAAATGTGTCAAAACGCAAGAAGACATTAATAAATTTTCAGGATGGGTGTGTAATTGGCAGATGAATTTCAATATAGATAAGTTTGAGATGGTACATTTGGTATACCACACTTGGAGTATTGTGCACAGTTCTGGTCTCAATATTATAAAAAGGATGTAGAGGCATTAGAAAAGGTACAAAAAAGATTCACAATGATGATACCAGAACTGAGAGGATATACTTATCAGGAAAGATTAAACAGGCTGGGGCTTTTTTCTCTAGAAAAGGGAAGGCTGAGGGGTGACCTGATAGAGGTCTTTAAGATAATGAAAGAGTTTGATAGGGTAGACATAGAGAAAATGTTTCCACTTGTGGGGGTGTCCAAAACTTGAGGTCATAAATATAAGATAGTCACTAACAAATTCAATAGGGAATTCAGGAGAAACGTCTTTATCCAAAGAGTGGTAAGAATATGGAACATGCTACCACAAGGAGTAGTTGAGGCAAATAGCATAGATGCATTTAAAGGGAAGCTAGATAAGTACACGAGGAAGAAAGGAATAGAAAGGTATGCTGATAGGGTTAGATCAGGGTGAAGTCTCGTGTGGGGCATAAACACCAGCATAGATCAGTTGGGCCGAATGGCTTGTTTCTGTGCTGTAGACTCAATGTAACTCGATGTACAGTCAGCATATGAAGATACAAAGTAAACATTAGAGCAAATCTCACATTTATTTAATTTAACTTCAGTCTCTCCTCATATCAAAGAAATTAATAAATAAGACTTTCTATTGGTCTATCCTTTCACTAACTGAGGCCAAGTCATATTCTGAACCTTGTCCGCTCTCTTTTTAAGGTAGATTGGTCTAGTTTCTTACTTGCTTCTCTCATCAACTGATATCAAACATTTGCTTCTACTTTCTTTTGCCCTATAGCTGGATGGGAACTTAGCAATTTGACCTCTGACTGCCTCCCTGTCTGGGACTGGGGATTGAACTGCCAATTAAACTGGCTATCACTCCTTATGGTGGAGCCGCCTGGAACCTAACTCTAGCAATTTTCGAAATTAATAGTCATCTCAATGCGATGGGGCTGACTTTCGTTTTTGGCATACGTCAGGTGGGGGGAGGGGTAGGGGGAGCCATTGTGGACACTCATCTAATGTCATCAGCGAGTGATCCGAGCCATTTTCATGGCCAGACCTCATTACAATTATAACCGAGAGCTGCTAGCACTGAACAGATGCCGATAGGCAGCTCGCCGATCGTGGGGCGGGGGCGTAGGCATGGGGAGATAGTGTTATCCAGCGGCACCCCTGTAGAAATGAGGAATTGGGATGGGGGAGGCAATACTGGTTGGGTGCGCAGCCACGGAAGGACTAATACAGGGTTGGAAGAGTTTTGTGGGGCTAGGAAAGGCAATCATTGGCAAAGCGTTTTTTTGAGCGGCTTGCAGTAGTCCCTTTAAGGACCACTGGTTCAGCCACTCAACTCTCAGTTCCACTGGGTGGAGTATGTGCTTCACCCGGTGGAGGAACAAAATTGCATCAGGGTCTTAAATACAGAGCAGGACCCTGATTTCAATATCTTAAATGAGGCTTCTGCCTATTTTGGCCAGGAGCGCTGGCTGCCTATTTCAAGGCCCGCTCAAAATTTGCACGGAAGGCCTTGGGTGCAAAATCAATGCAAAGTTTTTTTTAAAGTTTTCAACCTGCTATTGCCCCGTTCACAACAAAAAACGAGGCAGCAGATGCACAGAGGTTTCCCCAGTGATTCTGGATGATCTTTTATTGTCTGATCTGAAGATAGGCAACATTCCACAACCCGACAGTTTAGTTTCAATACGCAATTTCTCCTCCACTCAGCTCTGGCTGAAAAGTATATTTTTAGAGTTTCTGAACTCAGTTTAACTTAACAGTAACACTCCAATATAAGTCATGTCCAAAACGGTTGAACATCTCGAAATGTTACAGTTTGTTTCTAATTTCAGCCGATATCTAACATAGAAACATAGAAAATAGGAGCAGGAGTAGGCCATTCGGTCCTTCGAGCCTGCTCCGCCATTCAATATGATCATGGTTGATCCTCGATCTCAATACCATATTCCCGCTCCTCCCCATACCCCTCGATGCCTTTTGTGTCTAGAAATCTATCTAGCTCCTTCTTAAATATATTCAGTGACTTGGCCTCCACAGCCTTCTGTGGTAGAGAATTCCACAGGTTCACTACCCTCTGAGTGAAGCAATTTCTCCTCATCTCAGTCCTAAATGTCCTACCCCGTATCCTGAGACTGTGACCCCCTCATTCTGGACCCCCCAGCCAGGGGAAACATCTTCCCTGCATCCAGTCTTTCTAGCCCTGTCAGAATTTTATATGTTTCAATGAAACATGCTTCTTTCCTCTGGATTCACTACTTAACCCAGTGTGATATGAGATTTTATTTTAATTAAGGATGAGAACTGATCTTCTCACTCAGATTCAGCCACATTCGCCCTTACCACCTTTGTGATCAATGTGGTTTCACCAAGTTTCCATTTTCTTCTGCCAATTGAGTGATTTTAATATTTTTACAGAACAAATTGAAAAGTTAATTGAATAAAGGAAAGACAATACTTACTCTAATGTTTGAATAATCAGTCATATATTATGTATTTTTCTAGTGATAATTTGGAGTGTAGAACTATTGATTTATTTTTTAACGTACAATAGATAATTTATGTCACATCCAATTTTTGTTGTATTTCACTCCTCAGTCTATTTTAAGCCTTAAACATTTATTTTCCACAACAGACACAGGATAAGTGGCTCTTTGGCACCATGATTTTGTAGCTGTATTTTAATTAGAATTCTCAGAAAAGCAAACTAAATGAAAGTGACTCAATGTAGATACTCAAAGGGGTCATAACATTTGGTGCAGGAATCACTCTTAAAGAATCGGATTACTCTTGCCAGAGATTCCAAAGGGACTCATGGTATCTTTTACTATCTTTTATGTTTACTCTAGCTCTGAAACAGTTCTCTTTCCTGATTGTAAACAATTTTACAACACCAAGTTATAGTCCAGCAATTTTATTTTAAATTCACAAGCTTTCGGAGGCTTCCTCCTTCGTCAGGTGAACGATGTGAAAATAAACATATCCCTCTTTCCTGAGGGATATGTTTATTCAGTCATTCCTCAGTCAGGTTAACTGTTTAACCAGATCCATTGTTCTGAGAGTGTTGGTTCCAACCCCTGACATGCCTCAAAAAGGCAAACCTGTGATTAAAACTTGTCTGAAAAACTAAGGCATGTTATACTCAAGAGTAAACAAACCCAAAATTATGAATGACCATTAAATATTTTATTTTGTATTTGTAGGAGTTACATATTTTAAAAATTGCTGTTCTGTAATTTGAAGCAGTTACCATTTTTGCTTCCAATCTTGGCAACAAACTTTCACAGGGCACAAATATTAGAAGTTAAATGTGCAGTACAAATTCACTTTGGCTACCATAGTATTGTATCTCAAAAGCGCATCTTTATTACACCAATGAGAGTTTTGTATTTCCCCTACCATCTGTCCTCATGGCTTCTCTGAGTGAGGTTGCCCTTTTAATGCCAATTAGTGCAAAGCCATAGTTACATTTGTGTTGTGGGTTCACATCCACTGGAAATCAGATTGAGACTTTCTAAACTAATTTCACAGTCATCAGAGAGAGAGGGCTTTTAAACAGCTCTATAAGCAGGATTCAATCTGGCACTTACAAGAAATGCATCTTTGGTAATTACAGGTGTACAGCCTGCGATTTTTCATCCACTAATGGAAACTAAAGGTAATAGAGCAAGCTATAAGTAGGCAAATTAGAGAAAAAAGCAGAAAAATTAGATCCATAATAATGAATGACTTCTATTAGGTTAACAGGAGATCAGAGATGTTGAAAATTGTAAGAGGTTTTGATGAAGTAAATCAGGAAAAACTATTTCCACAGGTCAGTGAGTTGGTAACTAGGGTCACATATTTATGATGATCACCAAAAGAACAAAGGAAGAGACTAGGAGATTTTTTTTTCACAGAGGTTTGTTAAGATATGGAATGCCCTACAAGAAAGAATCTGTGGAAGCAGAATCCATAATAGCTTTTAAAAGGGAAGTGGATGAATATTTGAAAACATAAAAAAAATTGAAGCGTATGGGGAAATGCCAGGGGAATGAGACTAATTGGGATGAGATGGGCCAAATGGATTTCTTCTGTGTGGTAGAAATCTATGATTCTGTAACTCACTGCACTGCACAGCCTTCAGCAAGTAGGCTGAATTTTGTAGAGGATAGTAACAGACTTCGGGAGGACATAGACAGATTGGTGAAATGGGCAGATACATGGCAGATGAAATTTAACACAGAGAAGTGTGAAGTGATACATTTTGGTAGGAAGAATGAGGAGTGGAAATATAAACTCAACGGTACAATTTTAAAGAGGGTGCAGGAACAGAGAGACCTGGGGGTGCACATACACAAATCTTTGAAGATGGCAGGACAAGTTGAGAAGGCTGTTAAAAAAGCAGTTGGGATCTTTTTTTTTATTCGTTCATGGGCGAGGCCAGCATTTATTGCCCATCCCTAATTGCCCTTGAGAAGGTGGTGGTGAGCCGCCTTCTTGAACTGCTGCAGTCCGTGTGGTGATGGTTCTCCCACAGTGCTATTAGGAAGGGAGTTCCAGGATTTTGACCCAGCGACGATGAAGGAATGGCGATATATTTCCAAGTCGGGATGGTGTGTGACTTGGAGGGGAACGTGCAGGTGGTGTTGTTCCCTTGTACCTGCTGTTCTTGTCCTTCTAGGTGGTAGAGGTCGCGGGTTTGGACGGTGCTGTCGAAGAAGCCTTGGCGAGTTGCTGCAATGCATCCTGTGGATGGTACACACTGCAGCCACTGTGCACCGGTGGTGAAAGGAGTGAATGTTTAGGTGGTGGATGGGGTGCCAATCAAGCGGGCTGCTTTGTCCTGGAGTTCGTCAGGGCAGTGTCCAAGGCCCAACCATCTTCAGCTGCTTCTTGAGTGTTGTTGGAGCTGCACTCATCCAGGCAAGTGGAGAGTATTCCATCACACTCCTGACTTGTGCCTTGTAGATGGTGAAAAGGCTTTGGGGAGTCAGGAGGTGAGTCACTTGCCGCAGAATACCCAGCCTCTGGCCTGCTCTTGCAGCCACAGTATTTATATGGCTGTTCCAGTTAAATTTCTGGTCAATGGTGACCCCCAGGATGTTGATGGTGGGGGATTTGGCGATGGTAATACCGTTGAATGTCAAGGGGAGGTGATTAGACTCTCTCTTGTTGGAGATGGTCATTGCCTGGCACTTGTCTGGCGCGAATGTTACTTGCCACTTATGAGCCCAAGCCTGGAGGGTTGTCCAGGTCTTGCTGCATGCGGGCTCGGACTGCTTCATTATCTCAGGGGTTGCGAATGGAACTGAACACTGTGCAATCATTAGCGATAATCCCCATTTCTTACCTAATGATGGAGGGAAGGTCATTGATGAAGCAGCTGAAGATGGTTGGGCCTTGGACACTGCCCTGACGAACTCCTGCATCAATGTCCTGGGGCTGAGATGATTGGCCTCTAACAACCATTACCATCTTCTTTTGTGCTAGGTATGACTCCAGCCACTGCAGAGTTATCCCTCTGATTCCCATTGACTTCAATTTTACTAGGGCTCCTTGGTGCTACACTCGGTCAAATGCTGCCTTGATGTCAAGGGCAGTCACTCTCACCTCACCTCTGGAATTCAGCTCTTTTGTCCATGTTTGGACCAAGGCTGTAATGAGGTCTGGAGCCGAGTGGTCCTGGTGGAACCCAAACTGAGCATCAGTGAGCAGGTTATTGGTGAGTAAGTGCCGCTTGATAGCACTGTCGATGACACCTTCCATCACTTTGCTGATGATCGAGAGTAGACTGATGGAGCGGTAATTGGCCGGATTGGATTTGTCCTGCTTTTTGTGGACAGGATCCTGGGCTTTGTTAGTAGAGGCATAGAATACAAAGGCAAAGAAGTTATGCTAAACCTTTATAAAACACTGGTTCGACCTAAGCTGGAGTATTGTGTTTGATTCTGGGCACCACACTTTAGGAAAGATGCCAGGGCCTTAGAGACGGTACAAAAGAAATTTACTGGAATGGTGCCAGGGATGAGAGACTTCAGTTATGTGGAGAGACTGGAGAAGTTTGGGTTGTTCTCCTTAGAACAGAAAAGGTTAAGGGGAGATTTGATAGAGGTGTTGAAAATCATGAAAGTTTCGATAGAGTAAATAAAGAGAAACTGTTTCCAGTGGTAGAAGGGTCGGTAACCAGAGGACACAGATTTAAGGTGATCGGCAACAGAGCCAGAGGTGACATGAGGAAACATTTTTTGACGTAGCAAGTTGTAATGATCTGGAATGCACTGCCTGAAATGGTGGTGGAAGCAGATTCAATAGTAACTTTCAAAAGGGAATTGGATCAATACTTGAAGGGAAAAAATTTACAGGGCTATGGGGAAAGAGCAGGGGAGTGGGACTAATTGGATAGATCTTTCAAAGAACCGGCACAGGCTCAACCACAACAACTACAACTTGCATTTATATAGTGCCTTTAACATAGTAAAATGTCCCAAGGCGCTTCACAGGAGGGTTATCAAACAAAATTTCACACCAAGCCACATAAGGAGGTATTACGACAGAGGTCAAAGAGGTAGGTTTTTCGGGAGAGTCTTAAAGGAGGAGAGAGAGGTAGAGAGGCAGAGAGGTTTAGGGAGGGTATTCCAGAGCTTAGGGCCTAGGCAGCTGAAGGCATGGCCACCAATGATGGAGCAATTCAAATCGGGGATGCGCACGAGGCAAGAATTGGACGACCGCAAAGATTTCGGGTGGTTGTAGGGCTGGAGGAGCTTGCAGAGATAGGGAGGGGCGAGGCCATGGAGGGATTTGAAAACAAGGTTGAGAATTTGAAAATCGAGGCGTTCCTGGACCAGGAGTCAATATAGGTCAGCGAGCACAGGGGTGGTGGGAGAACGGGACTTGGTGCTAGTTAGGATACAGGCAGCAGAGTTTTGGATGAGCTCAAGTTTATGGAGACACAATGGGCCAAATGGCCTCCTTGGACTGTACCATACTATGATACTATAATACTATGATACCTTCACATAAAAGCAATAGGGATATATGACAATATCCTATATCAACCCAACATTTCCCTACACTGTCAGGTTGCAATTCCTCAATTCATTAACTTATCCCACTGCCAAACTCATTGGAAGGAAACTTGGGCAGGGTGTATGACGGGCAGCCGATTAGCTATCGCCAGTTTTCTGCCATCGTCAAGAGTGAAAATCGGCTTCATGATGGACGCATGACTTTGACCATGGGACAAATGTGTCACTTGAATAAATTTTTAGTCAAAAGTTATATCATTCACAAACCCAGAGTCTCTCACTAAATGCAATGGTGAAAGCTCTTGCTTCACTCTACTTCTACCAGTGAACACTGAAAAAAAATTGAACTAGCAAAAGTGATCGTTTCTAACTTCTCACATCCTATAAATAGTGTGAAATGTGAAACTTTACATTGGAAATGTTGCATTGCTTGTTTAGTTTGTAATATATTCTGAACGGTTGGGACAATTGAATCACATTTATTTAATAGTAGCTATGTGTGTCCAAGAGAAAACACAAAAGCAGCAGTGAAAAGGTTAACTTAAAGGAGGGAAATCTTAGAAAGACTTCAGCATCATTTTAGCAAGAAGGGGAATTTTAGATAACAAGATTTGAGTTTAGCAATGGTATGTTAGCAGAGTTATCTATTGCAGAGTTTATAGAGAAAAAGAAAATACAAGTTAGTTCAAAATATTCTTATCTCTTTTAATTTTTTGTTTCATTATAAAAACTCACTAGCCCAATGAATAATGTAGTAATTCAACATTTTTGCTAGCTTTATTTTTTGCTGGTTTTGATCACTTGAGATGCAGGCATGGAAGCCTTTTAGACAGCTTGACTTCAACTACCATCCAACTGGATATATTTCAATTACCAATAAACAGCATCCAACTTACCACCATGCCAATTTCTGAGACCCAAACAAAAGATAGTTAGTATTATTCAAATTGAGTGTATCAACAAGATGTATGCTGATATATGCCAATGAATACAAAGCTGTCATCAATAAAGGTACAAAATGGAGTCCAGAAGGAGAGCAAAATGACCAAGTTTCTCTAAACCTGAATTGTTTATTTTACTTAAAAAGTCTTTAAAATGTAAAGACACTTGCCTTGAATTTCCACACAATGACTTGTATTGTTTTTATGCCAATGGAAAAATAATTTGTGCCCTCCCATAGTCTGCAGTGGTAGTTACACGGGAATTTCCTAAGTCAGTTTATTTGCACGGTAGTTGTGTTTGGACTAGTGATTTCTGTAAAACCTGTGTAAAATTAGAGTAATCTGCTTCTGTGAAATGCCGTAGGATGTTTTTCTACGTTAAAGATGCTATATAAATGGTGGTGGTTGTTGTTGTTGTTTGCATGGAAATTCAGTGCAGCCTTTCAAAAGGCAGTTCTGGCTGAAGATTGCAGCAGCAGGCTGCGGGGCCAGATGTAAGTAAGGAACTGGCTCATTCAGTTGACTGTCTGCTAGCTTGCATGTCTCATGGCTGCTTTTGTGCCACACTACAAGAATGTCTAACACAAGAGCAGATTTCACAGGCAGCCACCCTATTTAATATGACATCCTGCACACTCTTTTTACATACTTGTAGAAGCTCTTACAATCCATTTTTATAAACTAGCAAGAAATATAAAAACGGATTGTAAGAGCTTCTGCAAGTATGTAAAAAGGAAGAGAGTAGCAAAAGTAAACATTGGTCCCCTAGAGGCTATGACAGGAGAAATTATAATGGAGAATAAGGAAATGGCAGATGCATTAAACAAATATTTTGTACCTGCCTTCACAGTAGATGACACAAAAAGCATACCAGAAATAATGGGGAATCAAGGGGCTAATAAGAGTGAGGAACTTAAAGTAATTATTATCAGTAGAGAAAAAGTACTTGAAAAACTAATGGGACTAAAAGCCGATAAATCCCCTGGACCTGATGGCCTACATCCAAGGGTTCTAAAAGAGGTGGCTGCAGAGATAGTGGATGCATTGGTTATGATCTTCTAAAATTCCCTCGATTCTAGAATGGCCCCAGCGGATTGGAAGGTGGCAAATGTGACCCTGCTATTCAAGAAAGGAGGGATAGAGAAAACAGGGAACTACAGGCCAGTTAGTCTGACATCAGTCGTCGGGAAAATGCTGGAATCCATTATTAAGGAAGTGGTAACAGGGCACTTAGAACATCATATAATGATTAGGCAGAGTCAATATGATCTTATGAAAGGGAAATCGTATTTGACAAATTTATTAGAGTTTTTGAGGATGTAACTAGCAGGGTAGATAAAGGGGAACCAGTGGATGTAATATATTTGGATTTTCAAAAGGCTTTCGATAAGGTGCTACATAAAAGGTTGTCACACAAGATAAGGACTCATAGGGTTGGGGGTAACATATTAGCATGGATAGAGGATTGGTTAACGAACAGAAAACAGAGAGTAGGGATAAAGGGGTCATTTTCAAGTTGGCAGGCTGTAACTAGTGGGGTGCCGCAAAGATCGGTGCTTGGGCCTCAGCTATTTACAATCTATATTAATGACTTGGATGAAGGGACCAAGTGTAATGTATCCAAGTTTGCTGATGATACATAGTTAGGTGGGAAAGTAAGCAGTGAGAAGGACCCAAAAAATCTGCAAAGGGATATAGACAGGTTAAGTGAGTGGGCAAGAAGGTGGCAGATGGAGTATAATGTGGGGAAATGTGAGGTTATTCACTTTGGTAGGAAGAATAGAAAAACGGAATATTTTTGAAATGGTGAGAAACTATTACATGTTGGTGTTCAGAGAGAAACAAAAAGTTAGCAGGTACAGCAAGCAATTAGGAAAGCAAATGGCACGTTGGCCTTTATTGCAAGGGGTTTGGAGTACAAGAGTAAGGAAGTCTTACTACAATCGTACAGGGCTTTGGTGAGACCTCACCTGGAGTACTACGTACAGTTTTGGTCTCCTTATCTAAGGAAAGATATACTTGCCTTTGAGGCAGTGCAACCGAGCTTCACTAGATTAATTCCTGGGATGAGAGGGTTGTCGTATGAGCCGCACTATCATATGACTAGATACAGGGCTGTAATGGTAAACACCTGATCATAATGAACACCAATCCAATGATGCCGCAGCTGAGAGACTATTTAATGCTTTCCTGAAATTTGTATCACAAACCAACAACGAATGTGCAAGTGGTAGCAGATGAGATTCCAAAGCTAGCTAATCGAAAAACAGTTGTCTTCACCAAAATATCAGCTGCAAGTGCTAAGGTATGACGGCAGTCCAAAAATTCCTGCTGTGTAGATAATCCCCAATATAACAATCAGAGCATAGGGCAGCAGCGGAGAGTGACTCACAAAATATTCCCAACCACTGAGCCAATTTAAGGAGCAATAAGCAATATTTTAGACATGGCAAATTGCCAGTAGCATTTCCAAGCTTCAACTGGGTCCAGCACACAATTGAAATAATCTAAAGGAAGTGAAAAGTCATATATTAATAATATTAAAAATCAATGCCTGGAGAACTGCATTCTTCACCCAAAGGCTGCATTAAAAAAAGCTATGAGTCACTTCTGGGACAGTGCAAATGGGAGTAGCAGCCTAACTTGAACATTTGTCACCGAACTTCCTTACTTAATTTAAGCAATTAAAAGAAGGCTTATTGTCTCCGATAGATACCACCACCCTGATCTTGACATAAGATAGTTGAAGCTTTCATTCTGTGATGGTGTATGATGATAGTCGGCTGTTCGAACTAGATTATACGCATTTGAAGCGTGCCTGTCTGAATTCAAAAGGTTTAAGGAAACCCATGATTGTAGTTCTATCTGCCCACATTCTGTCATGTCATGTAATAAGATGAAGACTACATAAATGTGAGATTTATAAGGGGTATATTTTGCTCCTTTCATGAAGAAAGAGTTTAACTACCCTTGTAGAAAATAAGAAATCCAAATTAAAAAGCTATTTTGCTTAAGCAGTATCCATTCAATCCAAATTTGTCAGCATTAATGAAGATAAACTAACAAAACAGGGCCTACTAGTAGTAATAAAAATAAAATAAAATGTTTGCAATAATGCTGCTTTTGCAGATAACGGGTATTAATGTAATATTTTGCTCATTCAGATATAGATTGTAGCAGATATCCTAAAATTTATTCATTTGGAATATGGGAGTATTTTATTTATTTCATTCACGTTTTATAAAAAAATAATTTATTTTTAATTCCCTATTTATGTCCATTCTTCCATATTAAAATTGGCTAGCTTGTCACATGTAAGTGGATCACATGCTCAAATTAATTAAATTATCCTTGAGAAGTGTTCCACTTTTAATGAGGAGAGAACAGACATATAAGTGATGTTTGTTTTGTTAAGATATTAAAATAAATACTCATACACGCAAATAAATAATCTTGTCAATGACATGTTATTTGTCCTTCCTTTCAGCATGTGAGATGCCAGCAGGAGTTGAGTTGGGTCAGGTCAGGGGACAT
The DNA here is from genome assembly GCF_035084215.1 of Heptranchias perlo. Classification (NCBI taxonomy): domain Eukaryota; kingdom Metazoa; phylum Chordata; class Chondrichthyes; order Hexanchiformes; family Hexanchidae; genus Heptranchias; species Heptranchias perlo. The sequence goes on from NC_090327.1 coordinate 89,791,833, forward strand.
ATCCCGGAGAAATTGATACTATTTCCCACATTCTGCGCCTGAAAAATGGGGGTCATGATGTATAATTTTGCCTCAACAGACTGCTGGGTGCCCATGGCAAGAAACCTGTCAAAAATTTCACTTGTGTCGATATGTCGAGGGAGATGGCACTGGCACTGAGTGTCAACTCTCTCACCCCCAGGACTGAAGGCCAGTGCCAGAAAAAGTTCAATGACTTGCCCAAAGCAGACAAGGTAACGCACCAGCCACTCTCCCTTTTCTTCCCGAGCACACTCTTCATCCTCCAAAGTAACAACTGTACAACTAACCCTTCACAATGCACTCTGGCAAGCAGCACTAACCCAGGTTCTTACAGTACTCCTAACAGCAATTACTTGCCACAACCCTGGCTCATATTACTGAGATCACCCATGGTGATCTTCATAGCCACAGAGAGTGCAGTGCACTGTTAACTAGTCGACTTAGTTATGCGGGTTCAATCAATGACGGCCAGACAATACACTCACAAGCAAAGTTTGTTTATTCAAAGGATTCATACCACAAATAAAGTTAAGTATTTACAACCAAGTGTCTTTCGAGTTACAATTTTTGAGCTCAATCTTTCCGGGTCGAATCCAAATTCCTGTTACAATACACTGGTTTAAATATCTTTGTTTCTTATCAAAATGCCCTTTTATAGCATAGCCAGCATAGCAGCATGACCTAATCACATCCAGCTCACGTGCATCTTTACATCTCTGAGCTACAGTGTACATGATACGCTGGTCCATTGATATGGGTGAAGCTGACTCAACCTTCAATCAATCCTCCTACAAACTACAATAAGCAAGTTTCTCTCATCTTCCTTTCCCCTAGGTCTCCAGATATTCTTTAAGTTTTAGTACCAATCGGTATCATATTTGGGCATTTTCAAGGTTCACAGAAGACAGGTGGAATCTACCTTTTCAGAATGTTGATTAGACAGAGAATTTATCTGCATTTGTGAAAAATTGTGTGAATTTGGAATCAGCATTCTAAATTTTAACCTTTTTCACCCATATTGCCTAACAGTTCCCCCCTTTGTTAACTTCAATTGAGGTCAACACTTAATCATCATTTCATTAGCATCATGTACCTATCTCGATCTATTCTGCTGCATAGATTTCTACCCATTTGCCTTACACAGCATATCATCATGTACATTAAGAATATCATTTCACATTTAATAGCATGTAGACTTTAAAGCCTATTTCTCCCCAGATACTTCCATATATCAGAAAGTCATCGCTGGGACTTAAAAGATCCTCCAGCGCTCTTTTATTGTTATCCATGGATAAGTTTGACTAAGTGTTCTTACCCCCCACAGCCATCAATTGCCTCAGTTTCAGTGTTAATGTGGGGAATCACCTCTGAATTTAGGGATCTCAAATTCTGTATCAATTCTTCCCCGAGTGTATTGCACGTGTATAAGCAGAAAACTCTGAACTACTGCACCAATGATCCTCATTATAGTATATGTAAATCAGTTAACCTGGGTCTCAGTGGGCAGATCACAGGAAGGGCCAAAAAGTTCATGGGAATTCGGGGGATTGATTTTGGGGCCGAAAACTGGTGGGAACGGCTTTTGTCCCATTTTGTTGCAAAAAAAATACTTGCCCTGATTATACACTGAAATTATGCCGAAAACATTGTGGAATTACCGAGCCATATGCAGTTTTTTCTTGATTACCCTTTAACAATGAATGAAAAGTAATTCACAAATAATTCTTTTATTTTTTAGGCTAACCTTCGCACGCACATTTATGTATAAAACTTTTCACAAAGAGAAAAAATGGCCCAAGTTGCTTTTTGACAACAGGCCTCAGCTTAGAAACATGAGTTTCTGGTGTTTCACAGTGTTCTGGGAAGAAAAACACTTAGTTTAACATGGTATTCATTTGTCTAGCATAGTAAGTAGCTTATTGTTTGCTTAAATCATTAAAAAGAAAAAGAAAGGCTAGCGCAGTCAATACAGTTAATGAAGTACTTTTTTGAAGTGTAGTCGTTGTTGTAATGTAGGAAACATGGCAAGGTCCCACAAACAGCGATGAGATAAAAGACCAGATAGTTTGTTTTTAGGTGTTAGTCGAGGGATAAATACTGGCCAGAATATATACTGAGTATGTGTACAACCAGTAATCATTAAAGTTGCTGAAGATGTTTGTACCTAATTTATTTGACTGTAACATAATTTTCCCTCTTTGGATTGTTTAACTGGTGTAAGGTCATACCCCACCATTGTGAGCACTGAAGTACATGTTATGTCATGGTATTTAAATCCCCCTCCGACACCAGGTCCTTCTCACCTAATACTCTTGTCTTCACTGACCTACATTGGCTCCCAGTCCCCAATGCCTCCAATTTGAAATTCTTGTGCTTAGATCCCTTCATGGCCTTGTCCCTCCCTATCTCTGTAACCTCCTCCATTTCTACAATCTCCCCATCCCCCCCATCCCCAAAACTCTCCATTCCTTTGACTCTGGCCTTTTGTGCATCCCCCCTTCACCCAGCTGTACTGGACCATGCTTTAATCCACATGTCAAGCTCAGTAAGAGATTGTCTCAAGAATTTTACCAGCAATGGTCACATTAAAAGATCATCAATTGGACAATTTGCCTCATAACCCTTTCTCGTATTTCAATAGCTTGAAACTCAGAGCTGCACAACCAACTATGTCTCCTGTAAGCAATCTGGTAGATATCATACAATCAAACAAGGTACAGTACAAACTCTCCTGTGTTATGTATTTGTATACCTTTTGAGATAGAGCATTAGTGAAAATAGCCACAAGGTCATGTTGTCTACCAACCGTCCAGAAGGCACAAAGGATGTAGTGCTGGATTACACCAGGAGCATAATCCAACAACAGGGAACGACCTTCCACAGGGGAAACTGTCTCCATGGCTTTTTGTTTAATGTGGATCCTATCAGTAATGTCAGGTAAATTACAATGGTGCAGCTAATAATTCTAGCTCTAGGCTCATACTCCTTGAGCTCAGGCTTTTAAACTAGGATTAACCCTCTCCAAGAAAATGTTTTCCAGAGTTTTGTAACATTGTACATGCAATTCTGTGAGTAAGAATCAAGATTTTGTTCAGAAGTGGTTAATTTTTATGGATTTCTTTCGTTATAAATTTTACTTTTATCAGTAAACATCAGCTAGCTGAAAATCAAGTTGGTGGCTCAAAGCAACTGCACAAAATCTTCAAAGCAATTTAAAGTCTGTTGCTATTGTTTAGGAGTGCGGAGTTAGGAGTTCGTCTTGTAAATTTAGGATAGCTTAAAAAAAATTAAGCAATTTCTGCTACTCGCTTGCTCCTCGTTGGTAGTCCCTTGCTTTTGATTTATATGTCCCTAACTCTTTAGTTCTGATTTGTTGCCATTTTAGAAATACAAAATTTGAGCCAATGTGTGCTTGTGTGACACAAAACTTTACATGTAAAAAGGTGTTATGCCGAGGTGTGACACTCAAACGTGACAACGAAGTGTGATAGACCCAAGTGTGAGTGATGTGACAGATTGATTTTAGTATGATTCTAAGGAGAACTAATTAAAGCTTTTAATATTAGAAGAGAAATGATTGTTAACTTTAAACCATCTTTGGCTAATCATTAGTTCAATGTGATTGCAAGTAAAATGCTTTGTAGCCTTTGCTGGAAATTATAAAGGTATAATATTTATCAAAGATATTGATTAGACTCACAGCAATCTATTTTGATTGCTGGCACAGTCTTCTTTTTGCTCATATTATACATTTAAAATGAAAATCAGTTGAAAGCTACAGGAATATGCCATGATTTATTGCTGATATAGAAGATATGTTTTAATTGATCTTTCAAACACATGACCAATTGATTGAACGTATAACCCATCTTGTGCTTGTTTCTTGGTTCAGTCCAACACTGAAAATCTGAAAGCTGATATTTTGACAAGACTAGTAATCAGTGCCCATGCTAACCACATGTACCATATATACAGGCACCCAACTGAGAGAAGAAATGTTGTTTTACAGAAGATTGATATTCTAAACAAATCATGTAAAACCTTAATAAGACCTCAGTTAGAGTATTGTGTGCAGTATTGGGCTTCACATATTTTAAAAGAATATTGAGGCTTTAGAGAGGGTACAACACAGATTCACCAGGATTCTGCTTGGTATGAGGAATTACAAATATGAAGAAAGATTTGAAAAATTGGGGCTTTTTTAGTTGGAACACCTCAGATTATGGGGCGATTTGATAGAGGCATTTAAAATTATGAAAGGATGGGACAGGGTAGTTCGAAGCAGACTGTTTCCAGTAGGTGAGGGATCAAGAATGAGGAGCCATAGATACAAGAGGTTGAGAAAGAGTGCAAGAGAAATGTCTTTGCACAGAGTTGTGAGGCTGTGAAATTCACTTCCAGGATGAGTTACAGAAATTATGTCAACATTCAAAATTAGATTGGATAGGTGGATAAAGGAAAAGCAATTTGGTTACAGAATGGATAAATGTGATTGAGATTGGTTGGGCTGAATGGCTTATTTCCATGCTGTATCTTCTATGTATTTCTATGTATCATTGATCCATATGGTTATCGATTTTTTTTTTATTCGTTCATGGGATGAGGGCGTCGCTGGCAAGGCCAGCATTTATTGCCCATTCAGAAATGCCCTTGAGAAGGTGGTGATAAGCCGCCTTTTTGAACCGCTGCAGTCCGTGTGGTGAAGGTTCTCCCACAGTGCTGTTAGGTAGAGAGTTCCAGGATTTTGACCCAGCGACGATGAAGGAATGGCGATATATTTCCAAGTCGGGATGGTGTGTGACTTGGAGGAGGATGTGCAGGTGGTGTTGTTCCCATTTGCCTGCTGCCCTTGTCCTTCTAGGTGGTAGAGGTCGCAGGTTTGGGAGGTGCTGTCGAAGAAGCCTTAGCGAGCTGCTGCAGCGCATCCTGTGGATGGTACGCACTGCAGCCATGGTGTGCCAGTGGTGAAGGGATTGAATGTTTAGGGTGGTGGATGGGGTGCCAATCAAGCGGGCTGCTTTGTCCTGGATGCTGTTAAGCTTCTTGGGTGTTGTTGGAGCTGCACTCATCCAGGCAAGTGGAGAGTATTCCATCAAACTCCTGACCTGTGCCTTGTAGATGGTGGAAAGGCTTTGGGGAGTCAGGAGGTGAGTCACTCGCCACAGAATACCCAGCCTCTGACCTGCTCTTGTAGCCACTGTATTTATGTGGCTGGTCCAGTTGAGTTTCTGGTCAATGGTGACCACCGGGAGGTTGAAAGTGGAGGATTCGGCGGTGGTAATTCCGTTGAATGTCAAGGGGAGATGGTTAGACTCTCTCTTGTTGGAGATGGTCATTGCCTGGCACTTGTCTGGCGTGAATGTTACTTGCCACTTATGAGCCCAAGCCTGGATGTTGTCCAGGTCTTGCTGCATGCGGTCACGGACTGCTTCATTATCTGAGGGGTTGCGAATGGAACTGAACACTGTGCAATCATCAGCAAACATCTCCATTTCTGACCTTATGATGGAGGGAAGGTCATTGATGAAGCAGCTGAAGATAGTTGGGCCTAGGATAATGCCCTGAGGACCTCCTGCCGCAAAGTCCTGGGGTTGAGATAATTGGCCTCCAACAATCACTACCATCTTCCTTTGTGCTAGGTATGACTCCAGCCACTGGAGAGATTTCACCCAATTCCCATTGACTTCAATTTTACTAGGGCTCCTTAGTGCCACACTTGGTCAGATGCTGCCTTGATGTCAAATCAGATGCCTCTGGAACTCAGCTCTTTTATCTATGTTTGGACCAAGGTTCCAAGGTTGTAATGAGGTCTGGAGCCAAGTGTTCCTGGCAGAACCCAAACTGAGCATCGGTGAGCAGGTTATTGGTGAGTAAGTGCTGCTTGATAGCACTGTCGATGACACCTTCCATCCATCACTTTGCTGATTATTGAGAGTAGACTGATGGAGCGGTAATTGGCCGGATTGGATTTGTCCTGCTTTTTATGGACAGGACATACCTGGGCAATTTCCACATTGTCGAGTAGATGCCAGTGTTGTTGCTGTACTGGAACAGTTTGGCTAGAGGCGCGGCTAGTTCTGGAGCACTACAGCTGGGATGTTGTCGGGGCCCATAGCTTTTGCTGTATCCAGTGCACTCAGCCGTTTCTTGATATCACATGGAGTGAATTGGCTGAAGACTGGCTTCTGTGATGGTGGGGATATCGGGAGGAGGCCGAGATGAATCATCCACTCGGCACTTCTGGCTGAAGATGGTTGCAAACGCTTCAGCCTTGTCTGTTGCACTCACGTGCTGGACTCTGCCATCATTGAGGATGATTCAGACTGGTAGGAATTCGCAATGTTTGACTGAAATATCTGGTAACTAATAAAAAAATAGATGTTAGGTGTCTCTTCACAAGGTATTCACAGTCCAGTCATTGGGGAAAGGATAAATTGAGGTAATGTTCTTCCAACAGGGAGGAAAATAAAATGGAAGCTGACCGATCGGCAGTGGACAAGGGAACCAGGGTTAAATTACTTTCCATTTTATCCCAATATTTTAAGTTAACAAATTCAATTGAGGTAGTACAAGTCATGGATTTGAATACAGTTACAATATTGTGATCCTTTATTGCTGATTTTTTCACTGAAGAAGTTTAAGGTTGCAATGTTCATCTGAGAAAAGAATTAACTGGTAGTAAAAGAGACATCTATATTTCTGACATATGATCTCATGATTATCAATCAGACATTATAGTGCTTTTCACCTTCAGAAATGATGAATCAGTGATTCATCTCAGAAGTTTCAGAGTAAGTGAATGGTATAATTTTCCTTTCTGCATTCAAAATTTGAGATAATTGTGAATTTCATTTGAAGGGGAATATAACTTAAGTGGGAGTACTTTTGATGTAAAGCCAATGGAAATGTCTGAAAGGAAACCATCCCTCATTCAACTCCAAAAGCAACCTCATGGAAACCCATAATGTTGGGTCTCTGCAACAGAAAAGACTCATATCGAATTATATGTCCAATGGGCCTGTCTCTAGTCAGCTATCATTATAGATAGCAAGACCTGGCATTCTTCTCAGCACTTCATACTAATCCTGTTAAACAATTAAAAAAAAGTCCTCATTGCTCAGGGGCTTCCACAAGAATGTATTGACACAATTCCTCTTGGGTATGAGATATATTAAATGTTTTGTCGTAAGTTTTTTGGCAATATTGCCTTCCATTGAAAATATTTTCTTCACTAACAAAAAATTACTGTAACAACAATGAACAACTCATTCCAAATGGTAATTACAACCTGGATCATATTCTAGTTATTTTTAATACTGATTAGATAGTTTTCTTTCTATATATTTCCTATACATTTTCAGATTTGGATAAATAAATGGACCACTAATGAAATCCCCTATATAATATGCTGTTATGTACTGTGGGGAGTTTTTACTATCCATCATGTATATTTGAGATAAGAAGATAGGACCAGGAGTAGGCTATTCAGCCCCTCGACCTTTTACAACAATTAAATTAGATCATGGCTGACCCTTAACTCCATTTATATAGCAATATTGGATAAGATGCTCCACAAGGAACTATTATTTATCTCAAAGAGCCCATGGCACTATTTGAAGAAGAGCAGTGAAGTTCTTCCAGTGTCCTGGCAAACATTAACTCCTCAACCAACACCATCAAAACAGATTAACTGCTCATTTATCTCATTGTTATTTGGGAATACATTGGCTGTTCCATCTGTCCACATAAAAACAGTGACTGCACTGCAAAAGTAATTTGTTGGCTGTGAAGTGCATTGGGAAATTCTGCACATATGAAAGGTGCTGTATAAATGCAAGTCATTTATTCTTTTTCTTTCTGCTAAGTCAAATATTTAAGGCTATAATCTGTCCATTACACTGTTTTGAATTTAACCTTCAAGACATTGTAAAGGAGGAGCAACAAATCTAGAAAACCGTGAGCTCTGGTCTTGGGTTTTCCAGTTGAGGGTAATATTATCACCCTATTTTGTAACGGGTTAAACTAGGTGCATTTTATTTTCACGCTGGCGGTTATATTTCTTTGCCTGTCTGGACAGATTGCATTAATCATAGACTGCATGCTGAAAGTTAGCACTGATTTTACCTATTATAAACCTCAGTGGTAATAATGGCAAAAAAATACAAAGCACAAATATTATCACAACATTGCTTAATTTATTTTAAAGTAGTTTCTGTTCTTTATATGACTGGAGTTTTATCCTCAATCATTCATCAATCCTCAACACTACAATCATTCATGCTTTCAGACAGAAAACTTTTAATAAGATATAGATAGAATCATAGAATCATAGAATCATAGAAGTTTACAACATGGAAACAGGCCCTTCGGCCCAACATGTCCATGTCGCCCAGTTTATACCACTAAGCTAGTCCCAATTGCCTGCACTTGGCCCATATCCCTCTATACCCATCTTACCCATGTAACTGTCCAAATGCTTTTTAAAAGACAAAATTGTACCCGCCTCTACTACTGCCTCTGGCAGCTCATTCCAGACACTCACCACCCTTTGAGTGAAAAAATTGCCCCTCTGGACCCTTTTGTATCTCTCCCCTCTCACCTTAAATCTATGCCCCCTCGTTATAGACTCCCCTACCTTTGGGAAAAGATTTTGACTATCGACCTTATCTATGCCCCTCATTATTTTATAGACTTCTATAAGATCACCCCGATACCTCCTACTCTCCAGGGAAAAAAGTCTCAGTCTATCCAACCTCTCCCTTTAAGTCAAACCATCAAGTCCCGGTAGCATCCGAGTAAATCTTTTCTGCACTCTTTCTAGTTTAATAATATCCTTTCTATAATAGGGTGACCAGAACTGTACACAGTATTCCAAGTGTGGCCTTACTAATGTCTTGTACAACTTCAACAAGACATCCCAACTCCTGTATTCAATGTTCTGACCAATGAAACCAAGCATGCTGAATGCCTTCTTCACCACCCTATCCACCTGTGACTCCACTTTCAAGGAGCTATGAACCTGTACTCCTAGATCTCTATGTTCTATAACTCTCCCCAACGCCCTACCATTAACGGAGTAGGTCCTGGCCCGATTTGATCTACCAAAATGCATCACCTCACATTTATCTAAATTAAACTCCATCTGCCATTCATCGGCCCACTGGCCCAATTTATCAAGATCCCGTTGCAATCCTAGATAACCTTCTTCACTGTCCACAATGCCACCAATCTTGGTGTCATCTGCAAACTTACTAACCATGCCTCCTAAATTCTCATCCAAATCATTAATATAAATAACAAATAACAGCGGACCCAGCACCGATCCCTGAGGCACACCGCTGGTCACAGACCTCCAGTTTGAAAAACAACCCTCTTCAACCTCCCTCTGTCTTCTGCCGTCAACCCAATTTTGTATCCAATTGGCTACCTCACCTTGGATCCCGTGAGATTTAACCTTATGTAACAATCTACCATGCGATACCTTGTCAAAGGCTTTGCTAAAGTCCATGTAGACCACGTCTACTGCACAGCCCTCATCTATCTTCTTGGTTACCCCTTCAAAAAACTCAATCAAATTTGTGAGACATGATTTTCCTCTCTCAAAACCATGCTGACTGTTCCTAATCAGTCCCTGCCTCTCCAAATGCCCGTAGATCCTGTCTCTCAGAATACCCTCTAACAACTTACCCACTACAGATGTCAGGCTCACCGGTCTGTAGTTCCCAGGCTTTTCCCTGCCGCCCTTCTTAAACAAAGGCACAACATTGGCTACCCTCCAATCTTCAGGCACCTCACCTGTAGCTGTCGATGATTGAAATATCTCTGCTAGGGGACCCGCAATTTCCTCCCTAACCTCCCATAACGTCCTGGGATACATTTCATCAGGTCCCGGAGATTTATCTACCTTGATGCGCGTTAAGACTTCCAGCACCTCCCTCTCTGTAATATGTACACTCCTCAAGACATCACTATTTATTTCCCCAAGTTCCCTAACATCCATGCCTTTCTCAACCGTAAATACCGATGCGAAATAGTCATTTAGGATCTCACCCATCTCTAGTGATTCCGCACATAGATGACCTTGTTGATCCTTAAGTGGCCCTACTCTCCCCCTAGTTACTCTTTTGCCCTTTATGTATCTGTAGAAGCTCTTTGGATTCTCCTTTGCCTAATCTGCCAAATATTTATAGATATATATTTTTTTTATATCTGGCCCACACTTTTCTACTGGGCTAAATATTTAATAATGCTAATTAATGGTAACATAAAAATAACATTAAATTAATAGACTTGCTGAAGGCAGTGCAAAATAGCCCCAACTTTGATGGTGAGCTCATAGCATACACAAACAGCAAAAATCTATCCCAGGAGCTCTGAGAGTTCTTTCCTCTGTTTATTGATTCATACCATCAGTTATGGCACTGCTAAGAGAAGCCACAGCTGTGTTTAGGACCTTGCATAAATGGGACTCCTCTATAGATAATAAGAGCTATAAAAAAGGAATATGAAAAGAAACTTGCAAGGGATGTCAAAATCAACACAAAAGTTTTTACAATTATGTTAGAAAATGAGGGCGGTCAAGAGCGATGTGGGCTCTTTAAAAACTGATGATGGTAATATTATAAATGAAAATAAGGAAATGATGGACATGTTAAATAATTACTTTGCATTAGTATTTACAGTAGAGGAAGAGGATAGCATGCCAGACACTCCCAGGAAACTAATTTTGATTCAGGGACGGGGACTCACCATAATTAACGTAAGCAAATTAACAGTAATGAAATAAATAATGGTACTAAAGACTGACAAATCCACAGGAACAGATGGTTTCCATACCAGGGATTTAAAGGAAGTAGGTGAGGGCATTGCAGATGCCCTAACTATAATCTTCCAAAGTTCTCTCAATTCAGGAACCGTTCCTCTAGATTGGAAAATTGCACATGTCACTCTGCTATTTAAGGAAGGTGAGAGATGGAAACCAGGGAATTATAGACCAATTAGCCTAACATCTGTTGTCGGGAAATTACTAGAATCTATAATTAAGGATAGAGTGACTGAACACCTTGAAGATTTTCAGCTGATCAGAGCGAGCCAGCGTGGATTTGTAAAGGGTGGGTCATGCCTGACGAAACTGATTGAATTTTTTGAAGAGGTGACTAAAATAGTGGAGAGCGGAATGTCAATGGACTTTATATGGACTTCCAGAAGGCATTCGATAAAGTCCCTCATAAGAGATTGTTAGCTAAAGTTGAAGCTCATGGAATTGAGGGCAAATTATTGACCTGCTTAGGAAATTGGCTGAGCAGCAGGAGACAGAGAGTAGGGATAATGGGCAGGTACTCAAATTGGCTGGATGTGACTAGTGGTGTCCCACAGGGATCTGTGTTGGGGTCTCAACTATTTACTGTATTCATTAACGACTTAGATGACGGGATAGAGAGCCACATATCCAAGTTTGCCGATGACACAAAGATGGGCAGCATTGTAAGCAATGCAGATCATAGAATCATAGAATCATAGAAGTTTACAACATAGAAACAGGCCCTTCGGCCCAACATGTCCATGTCGCCCAGTTTATACCACTAAGCTAGTCCCAATTGCCTGCACTTGGCCCATATCCCTCTATACCCATCTTACCCATGTAACTGTCCAAATGCTTTTTAAAAGACAAAATTGTACCCGCCTCTACTACTGCCTCTGGCAGCTCATTCCAGACACTCACCACCCTTTGAGTGAAAAAATTGCCCCTCTGGACCCTTTTGTATCTCTCCCCTCTCACCTTAAATCTATGCCCCCTCATTATAGACTCCCCTACCTTTGGGAAAAGATTTTGACTATCTACCTTATCTATGCCCCTCATTATTTTATAGACTTCTATAAGATCACCCCGATACCTCCTACTCTCCAGGGAAAAAAGTCTCAGTCTATCCAACCTCTCCCTATAAGTCAAACCATCAAGTCCCGGTAGCATCCTAGTAAATCTTTTCTGCACTCTTTCTAGTTTAATAATATCCTTTCTATAATAGGGTGACCAGAACTGTACACAGTATTCCAAGTGTGGCTTTACTAATGTCTTGTACAAGATGCAGGATGCACTGCAGCAACTCGCCAGGGCTTCTTCAATAGCACCTCCCAAACCCATGACCTCTACCACCTAGAAGGGCAGCAGGCACATAGGAACAACATCACCTGTACAATCACCTCCAAGTCACACACCATCCCAACTTGGAAATATATCGCCGTTCCTTCATCGTCGCTGGGTCAAAATCCTGGAACTCCTTTCCTAACAGCACTGTGGGAGAACCTTCACCAAATGATTCAAGAAGGTGGCTCACCACCACTTTCTCAATTAGGGATGAGCAATAAATGCTGGCCTCGCCAGCGATGCCCACATCCCATGAACGAATAAACAAAAAAAAGATGGAAGCATAAAATTACAGAGAGGTATTAATAGATTAAGTGAATGGGCAAAACTGTGGCAAATAGATTTCAATGTCGGCAAGTGTGAGGTCATCCACTTTGGACCTAAAAAGGATAGATCAGAGTACTTTATATATGGTGGAAAGCTCAAAACAGTGGAGGTCCAAAGAGACTTAGGGGTTTATATACATAGATCATTAAAATGTCATGGACGGGTACAGAAAATAATCAAATAGGCTAATTTATATTTAGAGGACTAGAATACAAGGGGGCAGAAGTTATGCTACAGCTATACAAAGCCCTGATTAGACCCATCTGGAATACTGTGTTCAGTTCTGGGCACTGCACCTTAAGAAAGATATATTAGCCTAGGAGGGAGTGCAGCGTAGGTTTATTAGAATGGTACCTGCACTCCAAAGGTTAAATTACGAGAAGAGATTATACAACCTAGGGTTGTATTCCCTGGAATTTAGAAGAAATGGGGTGATTTGATTGAAGTTTTCAATATATCAAGGGGAACCATTAGGGTAGATAGAGAGAAACTATTTCTGCTGGTTGGGGAGTCTAGGACTAGGGGACATAGCCCAAAAATTAGGGCCAGGACTTTCAGGAGTGAAGTTAGGAAACACTTCTACATGCAAAGGGTGGTCGAAGTTTGGAACTCTCGTCCACAAATCGCAGTTGGTGCTAGCTCAATTGTTAATTTTAAATCTGAGATTGATAGATTTTTGCTAACCAAAGGTATTAAGGGATATGGGGCTAAGGCGGGTATATGGAGTTAGGCCACAGATCAGCCATGATCTCATTGAATGGTGGAACATGCTCGGGGGGCTAAATAGCCCACTCCTGTACCTATGTTCCTATGTTCCTAAGCCTAGTACTCCAGGATGGACCATAGTGCAATCATTTATCAAAGATGACCTCACAGATGTGGGTAGTGAACACCTCCACACTAGCATTCATACTGTACAGGTTTTTTTGCACAGTCTGGAAGGACTCAATGAATTGATGCTGCTCAGCAAGCAACCTTCTTTTACAGGCTGATTCTGGATGACATTATTCTTGGACTCATCAACTGAGGGCTTCCTACAGTGGCTTCCTCTAGCCTCCTTCAAACTTCTCTGCTTCTGTTTGCAGTTCACTCGTACCTGCTCGAACTCTAATTCTACTTCATCTGAAGTGGATATTCCTGGACGGCGCTTACAGCAGATGGAGTGATTGATATGGTGTGAAGTTGATTGTGTTACTTCTAGTTGTGATTGATCCTGCTCTTCAGAGTACCTTATAGAGATACAATGGGAACAGCTTCCATTGATATATGGAACACACTTCTTGGAATATATTTTCAGCAGCACCCAAAAGGAGGTAAATGAAAATAGAAAAAGCTGGAAATGCTCAGCAGGTCAGGCAGCATGTCTGGAAAAATAGGATTTAGTTGACATTTCAGACCTGAAGGCCTTACCTCAGGACTAGGGGATATTACAAATGAACAGCATTAAAAAGGAAGATAACAAAGAAAGAAACCCACAAACACACAGGGAAAGAACTAGAATCACCTATGAAGTGCTTGGGTGGAGAACAGGAGATGATTAAATGGCAGACGTGATATTTGCAGGAGTCAAAAGGAGGCATAATGAGAGAAATCAAAGAAATAAAAGACATATACGAGACACACAGTGTGTTTGAATAGCTAAAGGGGGAATATGTAGAAAGGGAAGCATGAAAAATCGGCAAGGAGGAGCAGGCTCCAGTGGTCCGATAGTCTGGTCAGTTGTCTGGTAGAAGGAGGAAGAAAAGGAGCAGGTCGACGCCAAGGATGCAGACCACCCCACCAGTAGTGTTCCGACGTGGGGTGCCTGACCTCAGTACCAACCCTCACCCTCCCCCCATCCCCAGAAATGCTGGCACACCCAGAGAACAAATGGGAGTTGTAGTTAAGTTCTGAAGTTATTAAAGTCAATGTTAAGGCCAGAGGGCTGCAAAATGCCTAGTAGAAAGATGAAGTACCGTTCCTCAAGCTTACACTGGAACAGTGTAGAAGGCCAGAGTGCACTTTTATGGTTCTGCATAGGAAATCCCCCACCGCGAACCTGTGGGTTTCTTGTGCCGTGAGCACAGCATTCACATGTTAAAGAGGGAACCTCACCTATTATGGGCCATTCCCCTTAGTGTGCCAGTGGTTGAAAGTTCCCCATCACCAGATAACATAGGTTGAATTGATCTTTTTATATCTTCAAAAAAAAGATACTGGGACTTCCCAGATTTTGAATATTCCACCTTTCAAATTTAAAAAGGAGCTGTCAGTCATAGACAAAATGAACCAACCAGACAGCATTGTTTAAGTTTGAATCATTACTCTATCCAGACTATAACTGATAAAACTTGTGACACTGTATTGAAATAAGTTTGGTACAGGAATCTGAAAAGCAGATTTTTATTTACTGCTTATATACTTTGACTGAATTTAAAAGAACACCAAACCAAAACTCGACAAAAATACCTCAAGGAGGGGGGAAATGGAGAAAGGATGGGAGAAGGTAGGGACAGGAAAGGGAAAATGGGTGGACTAATATTTTTTGTTGAGAGGGGGCTCTCACTTTATTGTGCTTGGGGGTCTTGCTTTTGAGTGTATGTGGGGTCTCACTTTTTTGTGTATGATGGTGTTACATTTTTGAGTCCTTTTCTTAGTCCAGATATTTTTGGCTTCTGTGTTTCAGATTTTACTCATAGATAAGCCCTAGCTTTGCATATCATTAAGGGTTTTTCCATTTGCCCTAGGTAAAATATAATAGTACACCTGGAATAATAACCGAGAATTTTTTTTTCAAATTGCTTCAACGACTGGTTCTATCTTGAGTCTGCATAGGATCCATCTTTTCTTCAAAAGCAATAGGGTAAAACTATATTAGACATTGTTTAGGCTTTAACTGCCAAATAAATTTAGCAGTAAAGGCAATAAAACAAGTGAATAGCAACAGTAACAACATAAAGTTGTTAAACTTTGCTAACTCCTTTTATAGTAGAAAATAATAAATAGTTCACAAATCTGTGTTAAAACTATGTTTTAATTATTCTTCAAAGGCCCAGAATTTCCTCAGAGCTGCTCCTGCTCCTCTGCTGTAACTTCGCCAAAATTGTGGCGAAAATACTGTTTGCGCATGTAAGTGGGGTCTCTGCCACACTTTCGGGGAAGTAATAGCAGTGGAACAGAAGCAGCTCTGAGGAAATTCCAGGCCTGTGTCTTTTTTAATCCTTTATTCATCATTTGCAGAAGTTGCTTGGCCTATCTAATTTTCTTCTGAGACTCCAGTCAGACAACTTTTCTTCGATGGTTCCAGATCAAACTCAGTGAATTGAAAAAGACAGGATAAGCTCTCTGAAATAGTAACTGGAGTCAAGAGGATTTTGAATAACTATCTGTTAAATTCAAAAAGCTACCAAAGTTGAACCTCCTGCTATACTAATTATCTACCAAGAAATGCAATTTCCTTTTTGTTTGGCACATAGTTTAACTTGTAAACATTAAACTCTTGTATGTGCTATTTCAATGCTCTATAAGAATAACACACGAAGAAACTAAAATTGACTAGCTAACAGTAACAAATCACTTATAGATTACTTGGTTTATAAAGATTGGACTTTAAATGTTATATATATAGATAATAACCAATCTAATTTAGTTGTGAAGTTTCTGGTAGTATTAAGTGGCCATTATAGCAAATTCCAGTAGTAATTTATGCAACAATGGTGGAAGGGAACCTCTGCTGAAAGCTCAACCAGTGTCTCAGAGGCATGAGACTGACAGAAAGCATCCCATGTTCTAGCTGAACAGGTTTGTACCTAACATAACTTGTCCAAGAACAACTGAGTGAAATTGGAAGATATTCTTTTCCTATGTGCAATTTATACTTTGGTAATTATGGACAAGCGTGTTTACTATTTTCTCAGATTGAGAATAGGCTGCCTGATTGAACATGGTAACTGAAGATAAGAACATAAGAAATAGGAGCAGGGGTAGGTCATACGGCCCCTCGAGCCTGCTCCACCATTCAACAAGACCATGGCTGATCTTCGACCTCAAATCCACTTTCCCATCCGATCCCCATATCTCTTGATTCCCTTAGAGTCCAAAAATCTATTGATCTCAATCTTGAATATACTCAATGACTGAGCATCCACAGCCCTCCTGGAGTAGAGAATTCCAAAGATTCACAACCCTCTGAGTGAAGAAATTACTCCTCATCTCAGTCCTAAATGGCCGACCCCTTATCCTGAGTCCATGCCCCCTGGTTCTAGACTCTCCAGCCTGGAGAAACAACCTCTCAGAGACCTCGCAGAATTTTATATGTTTCAACGAGACCACCTCTCATTCTTATAATCTTCAGAGAGTATAAGGACAATCAATTAATCAGTTTATTTTCAGCACTTTGGCAGTCCTTATGCTGTTGTGGTATGAGAAATACATTTATTATGCTGGTTCGCTGATGATTGCACAGTGTTCAGTTCCATTCGCAACCCCTCAGATAATGAAGCAGTCCGTGCCCGCATGCAGCAAGACCTGGACAACATCCAGGCTTGGGCTGATAAGTGGCAAGTAACAGTCGCATCAGACAAGTGCCAGGCAATGACCATCTCCAACAAGGGAGAGTCTAACTACCTCCCCTTGACATTCAACAGCATTACCATCACCGAAACCCCCACCATCAACATCCTGGGGGTCACAATTGGCCAGAAACTTAACTGGACCAGCCACATAAATACTGTGGCTACAAGAGCAGGTCAGAGGCTGGGTATTCTGTGGCGAGTGACTCACCTCCTGACTCCTCAAACCTTTCCACCATCTACAAGGCACAAGTCAGGAGTGTGATGGAATACTCTCCACTTGCCTGGATGAGTGCAGCTCCAACCACACTCAAGAAGCTCGACACCATCCAGGACAACGCAGCCCGCTTGATTGGCACCCCATCCATCACCCTAAATATTCAATCCCTTCACCATCGGCGCACTGAGGCTGCAGTGTGTCCCATCCACAGGATGCACTGCAGCAACTCGCCAAGGCTTCTTCGACAGCACCTCCCAAACCCGCGACCTCTACCACTAGAAGGACAAGGGCAGCAGGCACATGGGAACAACACCCACCACCTGCACGTTCCCCTCCAAGTCACACACCATCCCAACTTGGAAATATATCACCATTCCTTCATTGTCGCTAGGTCAAAATCCTGGAACTCCCTTCCTAACATCACTGTGGGAGAACCTTCAACACACGGACTGCAGCGGTTCAAGAAGGCGGCTCACCACCACCTTCTCAAGGGCAATTAGGGATGGGCAATAAATGCAGGCCTTGCCAGCGACGTCCACATCCCATGAACGAACAAAAAAATATATAGCATCAGATTGAAACAATAAAAAAAGAATAACAGCAATTGGCTTTAGAATTAGAAACAAAACCTCATCTGTTATTAATCAGTAACAAAAGCTATTCAACCACACTTTAAATATTTTCCCTTTAAGATCTAAGCCTTGTAATCACTGTGAGATGCTTGTATCAAATTCCTCACTCTGCTATTCTAATGGAAGTATGAACCTGTTTATATCAAAAAAGCCGTTATAGGTGATTTCAATTTTAACTTGTCACTCAACATTAGTTAACATGCCATCATATCATTCACAGTAATTTTCAGACTCTATATTTTCTTTTCAATATTTGTTTACTTGGTTACCAGGGACTAGACTGAGTCATCTGTCCACCCACTATACAATCAGGACAGTGTTACATCATCTTTCAGTTTAAGTGCTCTGGGAGGAACAAATACAATGAATATGTTATGTTCATCCTCAATCAACTGAATTACCCCGCATGCAACTCTTGCATTCTTACACTGGAAGCAGAGAATTGTACATTTATAATTACATTAAATAAAAGTTAATTGTTTAAAATATAAATATCGATTATTATATTAAGATTGATGAGTGGGTTGTAAGAATTGGTTTCAAAATGCACCAAAATCACTTATGTCAGGCTCTGTCTATGGCAAAATCCATTTTAAAAGTGTCAACATTTTGCTGCAGTATCTCTTATTCCTGTGGCTGCTGTTATAGGTGATTTCAATTTTAACTTGTCACTTAACATTGGTTCCCACAACATCAGTTCTCACTACCAGAGTAAGAAATGGTACAGTATTAGGTGGGATCAGACTAAGAGAGAATACGAGAAGGTCTAAGATAGGTTTGCAGTGCATGTGTGTAAACGCAGGAAGAGTGGTAAACAAGGTTGGTTCGCTGCAGGCGCAAATAGCCACACAGGAATATGATGTAGTGGTGATAACGGGGGCTTGGCTCAAAAAAGGGCAAGATTGGGGACTAAATATTCCTGGGTACAAGGGGCTCGATTATAAAAGGGTGGCGGGATGGCAGCGGTGGTGGTGGGGGGTTAATGGGCACGCGGCAAACCCAAATAATAAAAACTTAGCTTTCCCTATGCGATCGTGACTTAATTGGCAGCCATTAATCTTGTTTCCAGGTTTGCCGTCCGAAAGCTGCACAGTGGGCGGACTGCGCACCTGCATGACAGGCTGTAAGCTGGACCGTCTGGATTTTGCTGGAGCAAAGAGCAAGAAGACCCAATGGAGCAGCACAGGGACAAGGCTGCTCCAAGATTCAGCGATGCTTCACTTCAGCTGCTACTGGCCGGGGTGAGGAGGAGGAGTAATCTATTTTACCCGGCCGACAGGAAGAAGCGCCCTGCCTCTGCTACCAAGAAGGCTTGGCTCAAGGTGGCAGAGGAGGTCACAAACGGGAGCAAAATATCCCGCACCTGGGTCCAGCGCAGTAAGCGTTTCAATGACCTAACTAGGTCAGCAAAAGTGAGTACACTTACTGATTCTCCTACATTTCATGGTGCACATCAACAGCCCCCCCGCAACTCATTCTCCACTGCTAAGATACTCACACCTCGGTGGATCGTAATAGTCAGTTTGTTGGGTTGGCACCAGGTGAGTTACCACACACAAGTGAGCATGAGCAGACACTGGTGGCAGGGGCAGTTGTGGAGAGTTTGCATTGATGGGCGCACTCCTCTCCAGGCTCTGCTCCAGGGCCATCTTTTAAAATGAGAATGATTGAGGGACAGCAGCACATTTGCGACGTACTGGAACAGGTGCCACACACACTCTCCGCAATGGCGCAGAGGATGGAGGAGTCCATCTCCTGCATTAGTGGAATGGTGGCACAGGTTCGGGAGGGAATCTCTGAGATACTGTCACAGGGACATGAACAACTGTCTGAGATAGTGTCTCATGTAACTGCTGAAATGTCTGAGATAGTGTCGCAGGAAACTGTGGAAATGTCTGAGATAGTGTCGCAAGTAAGTGCGATGGAGAGAAGGCTGGCCTCCGTTGAGCTTCAAGCACACGGCTCACAAATGAGTCCATTCAGGCCCTGACAATGGCCATTCGGACTCACGGTGAACAACATTCTGCTGCCTTAAACTGGGCTTCCAAGGCATCATACGTGTCCTCCAAACTGTTCTCCAGCAGGGTGGTAGGAGTAATGTGGACCTGGCCCAGGAGAGGGATGATGGCGAAAGGTGATTTGGAAGCGGATATGTCACTCAAAGTGCTCCCATGTCTCACCCATTGCCCCCCTCTCAACCAGTACCCGCAATGCTGCCTCCTCTCCAAGTGGCCGGGTCTGCCCCTGAACTGGTGCAGGTGGAGCAGTCGTAAGAACATAGGAACATAGGAACAGGAGTAGGCCATTCAGCCCCTCATGCCTGCTCCGCCATTTGATAAGATCATGGCTGATCTGTGATCTAACTCCATATACCTGCCTTTGGCCCATATCCCTTAATACATTTGGTTGCCAAAAAGCTATCTATCTCAGTTTCAAATTTAGCAGTTGAGCTAGTATCAACTGCCGTTTGCGGAAGAGAGTTCCAAACTTCTACCACCCTTTGTGTGTAGAAATGATTTCTAATCTCACTCCTGAAAGGTCTGGCTCTAATTTTTAGACTGTGCCCCCTACTCCTAGAATCCCCAACCAGCGGAAATAGTTTCTCTCTATCTACCCTATCCGTTCCCCTTAATATCTTATAAACTTCGATCAGATCACCCCTTAACCTTCGAAACTCTAGAGAATACAACCCCAATTTGTGTAATCTCTCCTCGTAATTTAACCCTTGAAGTCCGGGTATCATTCTAGTAAACCTACGCTGCACCCCCTCCAAGGCCAATATGTCCTTCTGAAGGTGCGGTGCCCAGTACTGCGCACAGTACTCCAGGTGCGGTCTAACCAGGGTTTTGTATAGCTGCAGCATAACTTCTGCCCCCTTGTACTCCAGTCCTCCAGATATAAAGGCCAGCATTTCATTAGCCTTCTTGATTATTTTCTGCACCTGTTCATGACACTTCAATGATTTATGTACCTGAACCCCTAAGTCCCTTTGGACATCCACAGTTTTTAACTTTTTACCATTTAGAAAGTACCCTGTTCTATCCTTTTTTGTTCCAAAGTGGATGACCTCACATTTGTCTACATTGAATTCCATTTGCCACAGTTTTGTTCATTCACCTAATCTATCAATATCGCTTTGTAATTTTATGTTTTCATCTATACTGCTTACAATGCCACCAATCTTTGTGTCATCGGCAAACTTAGATATGAAACTTTCTATGCCTTCATCTAAGCCGTTAATAAATATTGTGAATAATTGAGGCCCCAAGACAGATCCCTGTGGGACTCCACTAGTCACATCCTGCCAATGTGAGTACCTACCCATTATCCCTACTCTCTGTCGCCTTTTGCTCAGCCAACTTCCTAACCAAGTCCGTACTTTTCCCTCGATTCCATGGGCTTCTATCTTAGCTAACAGTCTCTTACGTGGGACCTTATCAAATGCCTTCTGGAAGTCCATATAAATAACATCCATTAACATTCCCCTTTCCACTACTTTAGTCACCTCTTCAAAAAAATTCAATCAGGTTTGTCAGGCACGACCTACCTTTCACAAATCCATGCTGGCTCTCTCTGATTAACTGAAAATTCTCGAGGTGTTCAGTCACCCTATCCTTAATTATAGACTCCAGTATTTTCCCCACAACAGATGTTAGGCTAACTGGTCTATAATTCCCTGGTTTCACTCTCTCTCCTTTCTTAAAAAGCTGAGTGACATGTGCAATTTTCCAATCCAGAGGGACAGTTCCTGAATCTAGAGAACTTTGAAAGATTATAGTTAGGGCATCTGCAATTTGCTCACCTACTTCCTTTAAAACCCTGGGATGGAAACCATCTGGTCCTGGGGATTTGGAAGTTTTTGGAAGGGCCCTCACGGCTCCAAAAGCCAAAGGACATAGGCCGAAACCATCTAAGCAGTCCGACCATGGACATAAGCAACCTCCCATTACCTCTGCTTCAGCCACAGGGGATGCACCACATAAAAGTAGTAGGAAGAGGAAGGGGAAGATTTTGCGATCACAAAGGGTATGCACAAGGGTGTCTGACAGACTGTCCTGTTTTTCATTAATATTTGGTTTCTGTCTCACCACTACTGCCGTGTCTTGCCCATTCTTGACTGGCTTTTGTGATAGCGCCCTTTCATGTGCTTCATCATAAACACTGACACTTGATGCCACCCAGTGGGTCACTTTACAGTGGGTGTATGTGTAGTTGCAGGAATGTTTTGTGCAGGGAGTGGGGGGGGCTGGTGTTGGTGCTGGTCTTTCCAGGTGATTTGAGGACTGAACTCTTTTCATTTTCTGATCTTATGACAACTGTTCACATATGAGTGACTCCCTGGACTCACGAGCAGCCAGGTGAGCCGCTGCTCTGCCCATGGGTCCTCCTCCTCATCCTCCTCCTCCTGAATGTGGATGGCAGATGTGGATGTTGGATTAGGGGATGGGGCCTCCTCAACCGGTACCTCTCTCTGTTGTGCCATGTTGTGCAGGACACAACATACTACTATAATGCGACCCATTCTCACTGCTGCATATTGAAGCGTTCCCCCAGAACGATCGAAGCACCGAAATCTCATCTTCAGCGGTTCTATCGCATGTTCAATTATAGACCTAGTGGCAATGTGGCTGTCGTTGTATCAAAGCTGTTGCTCCCTGATGGGGTTCCTCAGAGGTGTCATAAGCCATGTGTGCAGGAGGTATCCCTTGTCCCCTAGTAGCTAGCCCTTAAGTGTGTTCGGTGCGTGGAAGAGGCCCAGGATGTTGGATTCCCTCAGAATAAACGAATCATGGCAGCTGCCAGGGAATCTGATGGTATCAATTTGAGGGGGTCCGAAAAGTTGTTGAATATGTGTTAACAGAACAATTCTGAGTGGAAATCCAGAAATTTCAGTCTAAACACAAAGATCTCCCAGCCAAAAGTTTGTCTGAGAGAACTGAGTGCCCTGCTGCAATAACAGTGATCATAGTATCATAAGGTTTAGATTAGTTATGGAAAAGGACAAGAATAAATCTAGAGTAAAAATACTTAATTGGAGGAGGGCTAATTTCAATGGGTTGAGAATGGACCTGGCCCGGGTAAATTGGAATCAAATATTAGCAGGCAAAACTGTAATCGAACAATGGGTTGCCGTTAAAGAGGAGATGGTTCAGATAAAATCTAGGTACTTTCCCACGAGAGGGAAAGTTAGGGCAAGCAAAGCCAGAGCTTGCTGGATGATGAAAAAGATAGAGAGTAAGATGAAGCAGAAAAAGGGAGTGTATGACAATTGTCAGGTTGATAATACAAGTGAGAACCAGGCTGAATATAAAAAATACAGAGGAAAAGTGAAAAAGGAAATAAGAGGGGCAAAGAATATAAGGATAAATTGACGGCTAACATAAAAAGAAATCCAAAAGTCATCTATAGGCATGTAAATAGTAAACATGTACTAAGAGGAGGGATGGGGCCAATTAAGGACCATAAAGGAGATCTATGCATGGAGGCAGAGGGCATGGCTGAGGTACTAAATGAGTACTTTTCACCTGTCTTTACCAGATAGAATATGCAGGCCAAAGTCACAGTAAAAGAGGAGATAGTTGAGATACTGGATAGGCTAAAAATTGATAAAGTGGAGGTTTTCTTTTATTCATTAATGTGGTGTGGGCATCGCTGGCAAGGCCAGCATTTATTGCCCATCCCTAATTGCCCTTGAGATGGTGATGGTGAGCTGCCTTCTTGAGCCGCTGCAGTCCGTGTGGTGAAGGTTCTCCCAAAGTGCTGTTAGGTAGGAGTTCCAGGAATTTGACCCAGCAACGATGAAGGAACGGTGATATATTAGAAAGACTGGCTGCACTTAAATTAGATAGGTCACCTGGTCCGGATGGGGTGCATCCTTGGTTGCTGAGGGAAGTAAGGGTGGAAATTGCAGAGGTGCTGGCCACATTCTTCCAATCCTCCTTATATATGGGGGTGGTGCCATAGGACTGGAGAATTGCAAATGCTGCACCCTTGTTCAAAAAAGGGTGTAAGGATAAACCCAGCAACTATAGGCCAATCAGTTTAATGTTAGTGGTGGAGAAGATTTTGGAAACGATAATCTAAGAGAAAATTAATAGTCACTTGGACAAGTGTGGATTAATAAAGGAAATCCAGCACAGATTTGTTAAAGGCAAATCGTACTTAACTAACTTGATTGAGTTTTTTGATGAGGTAACAGAGAGGGTTGATGAGGGCAATGCGTTTGATGTTGCGAATATGGGCTTTCAAAAGGTATTTGATAAAGTTCACATAATCGGCTTGTCAGCAAAATTGAAGCCCATAGAATAAAAGGGGCAGTGGCAGCATGGATAGAAAATTGTCTAAGTGACAGGAAACAGAGAGTAGTGGTGAACGGTTGTTTTTCGGACTGGAGGGAGGTGTACAGTGGTGTTCCCTAGGGGTCGGTGCTAGGACCATTGTGTTTGTTGATATATATTAATGACTTGGACTTGGGTGTACAGGGCACAATTTCAAAATTCGCAGATGACACAAAACTTGGAAGTGCAGTAAACAATGAGGAGGATAGTAATAGATTTCAACCAGACATAGACAGGCTGGTGGAATGGGCGGACACATTGCTGATGAAATTTAATGCAGAGAAGTGCTCAGTGATGTATTTGGTAGAAGACTGAGGAGAGACAATATAAGCTAGAGGGCACAATTCTAAAAGGGGTGCAGGAACAAGGACACTTGGGAGTATATGTGCACAAATCTTTGAAGGTGGCAGGACAGTTTGAGAAAGCGTTTAAAAAAGCATACGGGATCCTGGGCTTTATAATTAGAGGCAAAGAGTACAAAAGCAAGGAAGTTATGTTGAACCTTTATAAAACGCTGGTTCGGCCACAACTGGAGTATTGTGTCCAATTCTGGGCACCGCACTTTAGGAAGGATGTTAAGGCCTTAGAGAGGGTGCAGAAAAGATTTACTAGAATGGTTCCAGGGATGAGGGACTTCAGTTACGTGGATAGATTGGAGAAGCTGGGGTTGTTCTCCTCAGAGCAGGGAATGTTGAGAGGAGACTTGATAGAAGTGTTCAAAATCATGAAGGGTTTAGATAAAGTAAATAAAGAGAAACTAGTGGAAGCAGATTGAATCGTGGCTTTCGAAAAGGAATTAGATAAATACTTGAAGGGAAAAATTTTGCAGGGCTATGGGGAAAGAGTGGGGGAATGGGACAAACTGGATTGCTCTTACAAAGAGACGGCATGGGTTCGATGTGCTGAATAGTCTCTTTCTGTGCTGTAACCATTTTATGATTCTATGAATAATAGCTCCTATGGTATATTGGGTCAGCATGCAATTTGCCACTATGAGCGTCAGATGGCTTCCATTAATATGTTCTGCTGTAGCCCAATCAAAGTCGCAAATGACATCGCCTGTGACTGTCACCATGGTGCGTTATCCCTCCTCGTCCTTCTCAACCTCCCTGCAGCCTTTAACATGTTTGACCACACGTCCTCCTCTAATGCCTCTCCTCTGCTGTCCAACTCTGTGAGTGCCCTGGCTTGGTTCCATTCTTAACTATCCAATCGTAGCCAGAGCAATCTTGGCATCCTATTCGACCCGGAGTTAAGCCTCTGACTCCATATTATCTCCATCACAAAGATTGTCTACTTTGATCTCGGTAATATCATCCACCTCTACCCCTACCTCAGCCCATTTGCTGCTGAAATCCTCATTCACGTTTTTGTCACCTCCAGACTTGACTATTCCAATGCTCTCCTGGCTGGTCTCCCATCCTCCAGTCACCATAAATTTCAACTCATCCAAAACACTGATTCCCAGAACTGATATTGCACCATGTTCTACTCACTGGAAGAAGGTGAGAAGGAAGGGGCAAGCTACTGTAGTATGGCTATGCATGATAAGCATTCAGGAAGCTATAAAAATGTCTGACTATTTTGCATGAGCAGCAGGAATTATGTAACAGGTTGAGTTGAAACACTTTGTGGCATGCATACATGAGCCATCTACTAACCTTACATTGGCAGTTTTCTTCAGGTTTGCTGTCTTATTTTGTATTTGTTTCTAAGTTCTCTGGGCATCAGAGAAGGTGAATGTCTCCTCCCAGGTGTACTCCTCTGAGGAAGGTGTCCTGGTTTGCCAAAGACTGCTGCTGCAATCCTTTAAATAATGCAGCGATAGTCCAATCAAGGGTATGCAAATAGCCCACTGGTTGGGTGGAAACTCACTGTGCATAATAATTGATCCTATCCTAGAATTTCACAGTATGCACAATTTCTATGCAGAATACACTGCACATGGTTCCTGCCAACTATTCACCCAGATTGAAATTTCTAACCTGAAAACTCTCCATCTAAAAACATTTTGCTTCAAATCAGATGTCACCATCGAGATGATTAAATTTACTGTTGTGCCAAAAAGAAAAAGAAAGCAGTCCCAAGACTCTGTTCTTTGTTTATAAAAATGTTTGCAGGAGGAATATGCCTTTTTTTTAAAGAGGAAGCCCAGGTATCCTGCCAGTTTGATTGATAGGTGATCTTAAAAGGCAGTATAACATTCCTCATTCCTCAAAGGCTTGTCATTTTATTTCTTAGTCTGTACACTTAGAACCAAGCCCAGACAATATGACTGACATAGTGCAATGCAAAGACTTTCAGAATACGAGGATAGCCTAATTGTCGCTTTAAATGTGATGAATTTTGCTTGGGTGAAGAACTAGACAGAAACATAGAAAATAGGAGCAAGAGTAGGCCATTCGGTCCTTCAGGCCTGCTCCGCCATTCAAAATGATCATGGCTGATCGCCTAACTCAGTACCCTGTTCCTGCTTTTTCCCCATATCCCTTGATCCCTTTAGCATTAAGAAATATATCGATCTCCTCCATGAATACATCTAATGACTTGGCCTCCACTGCCTTCTGTAGTAGAGAATTCCACAGGTTCACCACCCTCTGAGTGGAGAAATTTCTCCTCATCTCGGTTCTAAATGGCATACCCTGTATCCTGAGACTGTGACCCCTGGTTCTAGACTCCCCAGCCATCAGGAACATCCTCCCTGCATCTAATCTGTCTAGTCCTGTTACAATTTTATATGTTTCAATGAGATCACCTCTCATTCGTCTAAACTCCAGTGAATATAGGCCTAGTCGACCCAATCTCTTCTCATACGTCAGTCCTGCCACCCCAGGAATCAGTCTGGGGTGGCAAGGACATCCTTCCTCAGATAAGGAGACCAAAACTGCACACAATACTCTAGATGTGGTCTCACCAAGGCCCTGTATAACTGCAGTAAGACATCTGTTGATCGGAAGTCACCGGTTAACGGTTTTGGCTTAGTACACAGCGCAAGAGTCAATTCTCTCTTAATTCTCAATTCGCTTTATTAACGTTATTAGATCATATACATACCGCTTATACATCTAGTTAGATATAGGCATGCAGTTTACAGCAGGTTATACAGTTTTATACTCAAACTAGGATTTAAACACACACCCACTAGGTTTCCCTGACTAACACATCCCTGAGTATTAAGATTTAAACGCATACCCACTAGGTTTCTCTGACTAACACTCCCTGAGTGGTCACAGAATAGAAAGGATATTATATTACCCGGAAAGGAGAGATAATGCTGGCCAGGCAATTTGCTCTCTCACTCTCGACGTCGTCTCTATGTCCCTGACGTAGTCTCTACGTCCCTGACGTAGGGTCCCTACTTCCACGATGGTTAGTCTCCGGAGTCTCCCTCAAAAACCAACACTCTCACTCTGGCACCAAGCCGGCAATGCTTCAGTTTTATTCCCAAGTCTGTCTTTTCGAATGATGCTGTCTTCTCCGGTTGGCTTAAAATTCCTTGAGTGGTCGGTGTCATCCCCTGATTGGTTCTGTTCCAAGGGGCTAGGTAGTATCACCTCAATACTCCTTTTCTAAATAAGGCCTGGTGTCTCATCACAGCTCCTTTGTCCCTCTAAGAAGCGGAACGAATTCAAACCGGTTCTGGCCATTTCAGACCAGTGACTGAACTCCAGGTCACCTCAGTTCAAAAGTCAGTGTCTTTGTTAGCACTTCGAATTAACCTCAGTAGTTTTCTGCAGCCCCGGGCCAACACATCCCTGCTGCTGTACTCAAAACCTCTTGCAATGAAGGCTAACATACCATTCACCTTCCTAACTGCTTGCTGCACCTGAATGCTCGCTTTCAGCGACTGGTGTACAAGGACACCCAGGTCTCGTTGTACCTCCCCTTTTCCCAATCTATCACCATTCAGATAATAATCTGCCTTTCTGTTTTTACAACCAAAGTGCATAACCTCCCATTCATCCACATTACACTGCATCTGCCATGTTCTTGCCCACTCACCCAACTTATCTAATTCACATTGGAGCCTCTTTGCATCCCCCTCACAGCTTACATTCCACCCCAGCTTTGTGTCGTCTGCAAACTTGGAAATGTTACATTTAGTTTCCTCATCCAAATCATTGATATATATTGTGAATAGCTGGACCGCAATAGTCACTGCCTGCCACCCGGAAAAAGACCCGTTTATTCCTACTTTCTGTTTCCTGTCTGTTAACCAATTCTCAATCCATGCCAGTATATTCCCCCCAATCCCACGTGCTTTAATTTTGCACACTAACCTCTTGTGTGGGACCTTATCAAAAGC
Source organism: Heptranchias perlo (assembly GCF_035084215.1). Classification (NCBI taxonomy): domain Eukaryota; kingdom Metazoa; phylum Chordata; class Chondrichthyes; order Hexanchiformes; family Hexanchidae; genus Heptranchias; species Heptranchias perlo. The sequence continues at coordinate 89,820,372 of NC_090327.1, forward strand.
CTTCTGAAAATCCAAATACACCACATCCACTGGTTCTCCCCTATCTATTCTACTAGTTACATCCTCAAAAAACTCCAGTCGATTTGTTAAGCATGATTTCCCTTTCATAAACCCATACCGACTTTGTCCAATCTCCTTAATGCCCTCCAAGTTTTCTGTTATTACATCTTTTATAATAGACTCTAGCATTTTTCCCACTATTGATGTTAGGCTAACTGGCCTGTAATTCCCTGTTTTTTCTCTCCCTCCATTTTTAAATAGTGGGGTTCCATTTGCCACCCTCCAATCTGTAGGAACTGTTCCAGAGTCTATAGAATGTTGGAAGATGATCACCAATGCATCCATTATTTCCAGGGCCACTTCCTTTAGTACTCTGGGATGTAGATTATCAGGCCCTGTGGATTTGTTAGCCTTTAGTCCCATTAATTTCCCTAGCACTATTTTTTTACAAATACTGGTTTCCCTCAGTTCCTCCCTCTCACTAGACCCTTGGTTCCCTAACATTTCTGGGAGGTTATTTGTGTCCTGCTTTGTGAAGACAGAACCAAAGTATGTGTTTAATTGTTCTGCCATTTCTTTGTTCCCCTTTATAATTTCCCCCATTTCTGACTGTAAGGGACTTACATTTGTCTTCACTAATCTTTTTCTCTTGACATATTTATAGAAGCTTTTACAGTCAGTTTTTATGTTCCCTGCTAGTTTACTCTCATGCTCTATTTTTCCCCTCTTAATCAATCTCTTTGTCCTCCTTTGCTGAATTCTGAACTGCTCCCATTCCTCAGGCTTGCTGCTTTTTCTGGCAATTTTATATGTCTCCTCTTTGGATCTAATACTATCCCTAATTTCTTTTGTAAGCCACGGTTGAGCCACCTTTCCTGTTTTATTTTCGCGCCAGACAGGAATGAATAATTGTTGTAATTCCTGCACACGTTCTTTAAATATTAGCCATTGCCGATCCACCGTCATCCCTTTTAGTAAAGTTCCCCAATCTATCATAGCCAACTCGCACCGCATACTTGTGTAATTTCCTTTATTTAGATTCAGGACCCTAGTTTCAGATTCAACTACTTCACCCTCCATCTTAATGAGGAATTCTATCATGTTATGGTTGCTCTTCCCTAAGGGATCCCGTACAAGAAGATTGTTAATTAATCCTTTCTCATTGCACAATACCCAGTCTAGGATCGCCTGTTCTCTAGTTGGTTCCTCAACGTATTGGTCTAGAAATCCATCATGTGCACACTCCAGGAATTCCTCCCCCACAGTATTATTGCTAATTTGGTTTGACCAATCTATATGTAGATTAAAGTCACCCATGATTATAGTTGTACCCTTCTTGCATGCGTCTCTAATTTCCTGTTTAATGCCCTCCCCTACATCCCCACTACAGTTTGGGGGCCTATAGACAACCCCCACCAATGTTTTCTGCCCCTTGGTGTTTCTTAGCTCCACTCATACAGATTCCACATCGTGATTTTCCAAGCCAATATCCTTCCTCACTATTGCATTGATTTCCTCCTTTACTAATAACGCTACCCCACCTCCTTTCCCTTTTTGCCTGTCCTTCCTAAATATTGAATACCCCTGGATGTTCAGTTCCCATCCTTGGTCACCTTGCAGCCATGTCTCCATAATCGCAACTATATCATACCCGTTAATATCTATCTGTACTGTTAATTCATCTAGCTTATTGTGAATGCTCTGCGCATTAAGACACAATGCCTTTAGACTTTGTCTTTTTAAGATTGCTAGTCATCTTAGTTTTATTTTGCACTATGGCCCTATTTGTTTTTCACTCTTGTTTTCTCTGTCTTCCACTATTGCTTCTTCCCTTTCTGTCTTTTGTTTCTATCCTTGTTTCCCTCTCCTCTGTCTCCCTGCTCAGGTACCCATCTCCCTGCCATTCTAGTTTAAACCTTCCCCAACAACACTAGCAAACACCCCCGCGAGATGGTCGTTGGTGTCTGCACAACGGTATCTTAGCATGAGTCACCATCCACAGAAGGGATCAGGAGGGACGTTTCAAAGGAAAAAAATTAATTTAACTCCAATTTGTTAATTAAGGATGAAAAATAGTGAAAGATACAGAATGATAAAATACAAACTAGATTGCTGCAAATAACAACTTCTAACTTCCTTTTACTGCTGACTTATGGCAAGCTTAACCAGTGAGGGTATATTAGTCTTTTTCCTATAAATTTGGTTAATCGATTCCTTCTGAGGCTCAAAGAAATTCCTAGTAAGATCCCTAAAAATCTAATGGGTTGTTGTTAGGACAGTTAGGACTGCAACTCAGATTCCTTTGGTATTCTTCAAATAATCCCTTCTCTATCCTTTGTCGCACATTCTGTCTCACCTTTAAAATATGGTTCATAAATATTCATGAACTCCGCCACAGGTTGAGAAATATTCTACCACATTTTTCATGTCCTGACAGAGCACTGAAATAATAGAGTTATTTCTTCATACATAGCCATTATGCATATATTAACTTGTTACATTTCAGCTTCACAGAGAGCCATAATGTATTCCTAAAGTACGAAGAGTCTTTATATGACATTAACTTCAGTCGCACATTTGTGTTTTAAAAAAACGTTTACTACCTCTCTCCAGCCAATGCCATAAGTCTGCTGATTCCAAGGTGTGCATTTTTAAACCTTCGATATTTTAATTCAGAAAGCTTGACCTTTATCTTTTAATCTACATTTAAGACACTTGAATGGGTGTGGTAGTATAGTGGCTATGTTGTTAGACTAGTAATCCAGAGCCCTGGACTAATAATCCAGAGTACGTGAGTTTAATTGCCACCATGACAATTTAAGAATTTGAATTCAGTTTAAAAGATCTAGAAATAAAAAAACTGGTTTCAGTAAAAGTAACCATGAAACTGTTGGAGTGTTGTCAACAATGACGCCACTGATAGTGTATACAAGTATGGGTACGGTTGCCTAGTGGCTATGGTGATTGGCCAGCAATGCAGGGGTCATGAGTTCAACTTGTGAGTTGGCACCGATAAAAAAAAATGACCATGAAAGCTGCCGGATTCCCTTAGAAACCTAACTGGTTCATGGACATCCTCCAGGGAAGGGAGCCTGCTCATCCTACCCAGTCCAGGCTAAACATGACTCCAGTCCCACACTATTTTTTAAAATTAGTTCATGGGATGTGGGCATCACTGACAAGGCCAGCATTTATTGTCCATCCCTAATTGCCCTTGAGAAGGTAGTTGATTCTCAATGCCCTCTGAAGTGACCCAGCAAGCCACTCTGTTGTGAAAAGGGGTGGAGAACTGTTTCGCTGGCTCTTCACCCCTTTACCTTGCTTTGCAATTACTGGGGTTTTCCTGGGGGGGGGGAGGGGGAAGGGGTATGGAGCTTGGCCTGTGCCTACAATGTTTGATTCCCAGTACTGGGCTGCCATTGAAACCTGGCATAATGGCCTGTTTCCAATCTGCCATCAAACAGAGGGACTTCAAGGGTGCAGGGGTAGGCCAAAGACAAGAAAGTAAGGTGAAAATTTAATTTTCTTCAAGCCCCCCAGGATCTTTAGAGACAATCGGTGCCTTCTGGCTGCTTGATATCAGGAGCCAGAAGGTCCTATTCTCAGAGGCCTGCAGCTGCACTCAAATTTCCTCCTCCTGCTAGTGCTTGGCACTGCTTGGGATGGGGGTGGTCTAGGCTGGTCCTTGGGTACTGCCAGGGCATGGTAATGGCCCAGGATAGGAAGTACTTGTGCTCCTGTCCATTGTGGGGCAGAGGAGGGCTAGAAAACTTAGTCTATCTACTCTAATCCATTTGCCCTGTTCTTTCCCATATATGTCTATATTCTTCTTTTCCAAATATTTATCCAATTCCATTTTAATGGAAAGTACTCCTATTGAAAAAGTGGGAGGGAGACAATACGCCAATATGTTAGAATGTTATTTTCAATTTCTTCTAATTTATGGAACTGCTAACATGAATGTGCCAATGTTCTCACAAAGAGAACATCAGTTTCCCACCATTACTTTCAAAGGCAATTGTAAATTGGCAAAGTGTGCTGATAAATGTACCTCTGCTCTTTGATGATGATGCAGTTGGAAGCAGAGCAGCAACATAGACTAGAACACCTAGCATCACCACTTGCATTAAATGTTAGTCCACATACTAATATCTTGAGATTGATGGATGTAGAGGGGCATGGGGAAGGACTGCATTTTGCAAAACATAGCGCTAAGGAAGGGATAGAGGAGGTGAAAGATACTCAGGGAGCAGTTAAGTCCAAAACAGACAGCCATTTACTGGCATACTTAATCTTCCTGTACTCCAAAAGTGGCTGATTAACTGAACTGTGTGGAGAAGTCCCTTGACCCCCATTTCTCAAGTAATGGGAAGTATAGATGGATTGTTGTCTGGTATGGAGTCTGCTATTATTGAGGTACCAGCACCATAGAAGCCTTCAACATGGAGTCCATCAGTTAAGAGTTACTGACGTACATCAGGAGGGAAATCAGGAGCTTCTAAGATGCTGTACTGTTCTCCCCTGAGCAGATACTAGCCAGCAGCAAGCTGTGAGCTCAGGAGCAACCCAGCGACTGATATGTCATTGTGCAGGTGAGGGGCTGATATGTCAGAGTTCGTTCTATGCTGACACCAGGCCCTGCACAAGTAGAATATAGCGATTCTCCTGAAGTACAGGAGCTTCCCGGAACTGACAAAGAGACATCAGGGAAAGTAACCAGTCCAGTCGAAAGGAACTCAGAGTCTCAGAAACAATGGTGTTCCTTAATTTTTGGCCCCTCGCCTAGAGGAGCATACGGATCAGGACAAGCAGCATCATAACTATGGTTTGTATAAATGCACGACTTAGAGCTGGCAGTAAAAAAAACATATTGAGAATGTAACATATATGTACTTTGGGGACAAATGCATAATAAACATTTTGACACATAGAAAAAATAAATCCAATAAAAACACATCCTTTTAGGCAGCATTCTGTAATTCGAATACAAAGAAAAAGTAGTCAAAATGTATTATTTCAAAAGAGGAAACATGCAGCTCTTCAAAAAAAATCACAAAACAAACTACTCCAAGTACAATCAATTATGCGTTCACAGGAAGTTAAAGATTTCTCCTGGGAGAGTGCACTACCTGGTCCACTCTTTGTCATCCTATTACTCGGGAATTTTGCTTTTAAACGTAAGAGCAATGTCGATTATTACAGGGTGATTTGGGCCATGCAAATGCATTCCTGTAATAGATTGTTTTCCATTAGGGCATGTGTAGTATAATGCATGCTAATTGTACTTGTTTTAATTTCCTTCAAACATCCTTTGTAACATTTCTCTGTGTAACTGCAGCTTTTTCCCTATATTTCTGTTAACAACGGACACTTAACTCCAACCCTACATCTTCTCTGGTGCCATTATTTTATTCTCACTTTACTTTGCTCCTCTTTTTGAGGAATTGAAATTTCTTCCGGCCCTTCACAGTAGTCAAGCCTGAGTTCACATGATCTACATTGAATTATCTAGCATTTTACAGCCCAGAAGCAGGCCTTTCGGCCCAACAGGTCTATGCCGGTTTATGGTCCACAACAGTCTCCTCCCACCTTACTTCATTTAACCCTATCAATATATCCTTCTATTCCTTACTCCCTCATGCACTTATCTAGCTTTCCCCTAAATTCATCTATGCTATTCGCCTCAACCACTCCATGTGCTAGCAAGTACCATATTCTCACCACTCTGAGTTCCTTACTAGATTTATTAGTGACTATCTTATAATTATGGCCTCCAGTTTTGGACTCCCCCACAAGTGGAAATATTTCTACGTCTACCCTATCTACCCCCTTCATAATTTTAAAGACCTCTAACAGGTCACCTTTCAGCCTTCTATTTTCTACAGAAAAAAGCCTCAGCCCGTTCAGTCTTTCCAGTAGATCTCTGATGTATTGCCATGTTCTTTGTCAATGGAGCATGCTTATGGTTTGCCTGCACTGTCTAAAAAGATCCTCCTGTTTCAATACTCTACAAGGAGTGGGCTAGCTAGCTGACAGGCAACAGCAAGGGCACTGACGGAGTGGCAGGAGTGGGAGCGGGAATGCTGTCTTCTTGAGAGAGGACAGCAGGTTCATGTTCCATGGAGTCACTGCCACTTGCAGCCTCCTGTTATGCGCCACCTTCTCCTGCAAGAGCGAGGGCAGTGTGTCAGTGAGTGTCTGGCAAGATGTTTGGGTGATATGGCTGTCATAGTTGAATAGCTGCCAGTGTGTGTGACCTGTGAGTTTGGGTGCGTGGCTTGCAACAGTGGTAATCTATGCGAGTGAGAGGAAGCATCTGATTGGAAGAGTTGCGTACTGATTGAAAGAGTGTTAGTTGGTATGTGGGTGATGGGGGTGTAGTGCGTGGAGCAGCGGATGCGGCTAGGGATGCGGTTGGTAGGAGATGCCACTTGACAGTTGAACTCACTCACCTTGACCACTCGTGTCAAATCATTGAACTTCTTCCTGCACTGCATCTATGTTCTTGGCGCTATGCTCCTGGCATTGACTTCTGCCACTACTTCCTCCCACTGCCTCCTGGGCATATGTCTGGAAGGCCTCCTGCCTCCCTCCTTCTCTTCATCTCTTGTATCAAGGCCTCCAGCACATTATCAGAAAACCTTGGTGCACGCTTTCTTGCAGGTTGAGACATCTTCACAAAACGTCTTCCAAAGCAATCCATTTCCTGACACCAATTTTACAGTGCACCTCCCCTTTAAGAAGTGTAGGCTGCCTTTAAGTAGCGCTAGCTTTGTATATTCCAGGCATTTTTGGAGTGGTATTTTCGGAAAGATCTGGGGCACAGCCTATTTCCTCCTTCCCCAATCGTACTCATAAGTGATCATAAATAAAGTGCAAGTTAGCAGATTTCATTTTAAGCACTGTTTTCATTGTGTAGTTCAGCAGTATGTTTATGCATTAAGTGGAGACATGGACATATCTCTTGATTCAAACTGCACAGCCAGCGTTCATTGTGAAATGTAGTGTTCAGCAACTGATGGGACAGTTTGTTGATTGACTAGTTGGTGTTCTTTTGAAATGCATCATCGTTTTTACTCATATACCCCGGGAAATATGTCGGGGCCCCTGCTGATGCGTGCAGGCAATGAACAACACAGGTAGCGCAGGCTGCACACAGTAATCATTTAAATCAGAGGCAGGATAAATTTTATATGTCACCATTTTGATTAGTGGTCATTAAAATCTACAAAAAAGGGGTTATTATCCCCTCTTGCTTTTAAAAAAAAGGAACATTTATCGTAAGATACTGAATATCATGATTCAGAAGTCTTACTACAGTTGTACAGGGCTTTAGTGAGACCTCACCTGGAGCATTGTGTCTAGGTTTGGTCACTTTATCTAAGGATGGATATACTTGCCTTGGAGGCGGTACAACGAAGGTTCACTCGATTGATTCCTGGGGTGAGAGGGTTGTCCTATGAGGAGTGGTTGAGTAGAATGGACCTATTTTCTCTGGAGTTTAGAAGAATGAGAGATGATCACATTGAAACATGTAAGATTATTAGGGGGCTTGATAGGGTAGATGCTGAGAGATTGTTTCCCCTGGCGAGAGAGTCCAGAACTAGGGGGCATAGTCGCAGAATAAGGGATTAGCCATTCAAGACTGAGCTGAGGAGGAATTTCTTCACACAGAGGGTTGTGAATCTTTGGAATTCTCGAGAAGATCAGCCATGATCTGACTGAATAACGGAGCAGGCTCGAGGGGGCGTATGGCCTACTCCTGCTTCTATTTCTTATGATCTTAAAATATAGCTCAGTCAAACCTCCTGAGATCAAGTAACATTTTATCATTTATCAATATTTGGAACAGTCTTTCATCATGTACCTGATACCAGAAAGAAATGAGTAATAAAAAGGCATCAATAACAAACAACCACCACTTTTTGACAATGTTAAGATAAACAGACACTGAGAAGCACAAATGAATTATGCATTATGATGCAAACATTGAGGAAAATAATACAACTGCTGTTGGATGTTTCAGATTCTTTTAATATTTAGTTAGTTATTGCCAACAGCCCTCTTTCCTGAGAATGACTAGTTTTACAATGGACTGAAATATTTTCATTAAGCCTGGGAGAGTATTTTTCCAACATTCTTTTCTCTGTCAGTCTCACCATATGCCATGCTACTTTTGATCTTGATGTTGATGCAGTTTTCAGCAGCAGTGCCCATGAGGATTTGTTCAAGACATCAATTTCTTCATGAAACCTATAAAAGTTCTGTAAAAGGTGCTGAGTCAATTATCTCTTTTTAATTGCAAGGAGCTCGCAATTCACTGGGCTGATACACGTCATAGATCTTGTTGTCAACTTGGAAAATTTATGAACTCCCCACAAAAGACCCCTGAAAAGATGCCCTAGGCTCATTTCATCTGAATGAATTTATGATTGAATTGTCATCAGCAAACGACAACTTCAGCCAAGTACAACAGTCAGCTGAGGCAAGGTTCATTTCTCTTTCCTTTTCTCCTTCTGGGCTGAGAATGACAAATAGAGTGTCAATAGGCTTGTTTTTCATGGAATCACATTTCGGTTTTGATTGGCTCCAACCAGTAGGTTTACTGTGGAGTCACCTGAAAAATTTAATTCAGTTCTGAGGGCTGGTTGATGTTGGAAATGCGTCTAGATGGACGATTCACTTTTTCAAATTTTTCTCTCTATTGCAATTTGAGATTCCTTTTCAGTTCAGCCTGAACAGGGTTCCTCTGTGTTCCTACTCGATTCTATCTCAGCGCCTCTCCTTTGGTCTCCAAAATTAAGTCCCCGTTTCTTCTGATCGGTAGAGTGGGAGGTATCTGAATCACCATGATCATAGATTCACATCATCTTCTACTCCCAGATCCTCTAGATCAGCATAATTTCCATTGCTCCTACTCATATACTCATTATTCAGAATTGACAGGTCCAATTTTGAAGGTATGTGGGAAAATTTTCAAATGGATAATCTTTTGCTTAAATAGATTAACATCTACTTTAAAGTAATACTGGTTGGCATTTGGAATACCAATCAAATATTTTCCACTACGTTGCCTACAAGTGTAACTGAGAGCTCAAACTGTTAGCAAAGCTTAAAAGTTGTCCAATCAACTCCTTCATTGGTGGTCTGCATTTGACTGCGAACATGAAACACACCAAGGTCAAGTAAAAAGGTTTGATCTTTATCTCACTTATCTTCCAATTTGAGCTGTACCAAGTAAGAAGGCACTGGCCAGAGGCCATGGCATCTCTCAGTAGGAATGTATGATAAATCAGATAGGGTATCATCTTTGCAGAATGATTATGCACCTGTCAGCAGCTAGCCAAAAGAATATTGACAGTGGTATGTAAACAGGCCACCCAAACCCCATCCAGTCTTTTGGTGGCAGGTTAGAGACTTGCAGTGGGGCATGGAAGTAAAACAGGGAGACAAATAAGGGTATCTGCACATCATTAGAGGATATATACCCTCATTGAAAATGTATGCATATTTCAAATATGTTCCAAATTCAAATATCAAGATATATGGAGAAAACTTTATTCAAGTAACCCTTTCGAAATCACATACCTGGCTCCTGTCTTTGATATTTAAGAATTTCAGGTCTTGTGGAACTTCATCAACCTACAGTTGCTGTTGTCCACATAACAACAAGGACCGCATTTTAAAAGCAATCCTTTGGCTCTAAGGCACTTTGGGATGTCTTGATGCCTTTTATAATGCAACCTGTAAGGATGCACTGGGTTGCCCCAGTGACATCAACCAAGAATCAATTAAATGTGCCCCCTTTTTAAAGGGACACAACTATTAACAGAACTTAAGCATAAGAAGAAAGGAAACTCATCAAAGTAAATAACAATGCCATTCTGGACATCCAGTCCACCGGACTAGGAAGGTCTCAAACTTACTTGCGGACACCGCAGCCTCCTTCTCTAGTTCCCCCTGGGCGCGGACAAGACTGAGAAAGTGAGGCAGGCAGCAAGAGTGACCACCCCCACGGGCTGGATCATAACTGGACCTGTTGCTGGCCAAGGCAAGGAGCAGACTCATGAGAAGGTCCTCCAAATTACCCACCCTCCTCCACACTGGGTTGAGGGGGGAGGGGGATGTCTTGATGAGGCACTAAATAAATGCACATTCTTTCTTTTCTTTTCCATTGTCTGAGTCACTTACCGTTAAGAGGTCAAGATGCGTACTGTCTATTGTGACTTTCTTTGTGTACTAGATCATGAAGCAGTCAGACTAAGATAATGTAATCAAGTTGGCTATTTAACTTAATTGGCAATCACAAAACTAGAAGATAAAGGTACAAAATTAATAAGCTTTATCTAAGATAACTGAGTAGAAGATTTTTCTTCTCTAGAACAGAAGTTTGAATGCATCAACACATGATCATCAAAAACAGTTAATACTATGTTGAAGAATATCTTTCAAAGGGGCTGAAGCAATATCTGGTGAGAATGGAATTGAAAGTTATAAAGATAAACAGATGATCAAATTCCACCATCTTGTAAAGCACTTTGAGATGTACCAAGTTGCCTTTCCTTATTCCACACTTCCTTGTGTGGATCTATGTTAATTGCTGTTCTAATTGATGCAATCTTCTTATTTATTATTTTTACATATGGGCAACTTGGAGCCCAAAATTATGATTTTACCAGAGAATAATTTTGGATTTATATCATCGACAGTGCTATCAAGCGACACTTACTCACCAATAACCTGTTCACTGATACTCAGTTTGGGTTCCGCCAGGACCACTCGGCTCCAGACCTCATTACAGCCTTGGTCCAAACAGGGACAAAAGAGCTGAATTCCAGAAGTCAGGTGAGAGTGACTGCCCTTGACGTCAAGGCAGCATTTGACCAAGTGTGACACCAAGGAGCCCTCGTAAAATTGAAGTCAATGGGGATCAGGGGGAAACTCTCCCGTGACTGGAGTCATACCGAGCACAAAGGCAAATGGTAGTGGTTGTTGGAGGCCAATCATCTCAGCCCCAGGACATTGCTGCAGGAGTTCCTCAGGGCAGTGTCCGAGGCCCAACTATCTTCAGCTGCTTCATCAATGAACTTCCCTCCATCATAAGGTCAGAAATGGGGATATTCGCTGATGATTGCACAGTGTTCAGTTCCATTCACAACCCCTCAGATAATGAAGCAGTCCGTGCCCGCATGCAGCAAGACCTGGACAACATCCAGGCTTGGGCTGATAAGTGGCAAGTAACAATTGCCAGGCAATGACCATCTCCAACAAGAGAGAGTCTAACCAACTCCCCTTGACATTCAACGGCATTACCATCGCCGAATCCCTCACCATCAACATCCTGGGGGTCACCATTGACCAGAAACTTAACTGGAGCAGTCACATAAATACTGTGGCTACAAGAGCAGGTCAGAGGCTGGGTATTCTGCGGCGAGTGACTCACCTCCTGACTCCCCAAAGCCTTTCCACCATCTACAAGGCACAAGTCAGGAGTGTGATGGAATACTCTCCACTTGCCTGGATGAGTGCAGCTCCAACAACACTCAAAAAGCTTGACACCATCCAGGACAAAGCAGCCTGCTTGATTAGCACCCCATCCACCACCCTAAACATTCACTCCCTTCACCACCGACGCACAGTGGCTGCAGTGTGTACCATTTACAGGATGTACTGCAGCAACTCGCCAAGGCTTCTTCAACAGCACCTCCCAAACCCACAACCTCTACCACCTAGAAGGACAAGGGCAGCAGGCAGATGGGAACAACACCAACTGCACGTTCCCCTCCAAGTCACACACCATCTCGACTTGGAAATATATCGCCGTTCCTTCATTGTCGCTGGGTCAAAATCCTGGAACTCCCTACCTAACAGCACTGTGGGAGAACCTTCACCACACAGACTGAAGCAGTTCAAGAAGGCGGCTCACCACCACCTTCTCAAGGGCAATTAGGGATGGGCAATAAATGCTGGCCTCGCCAGCGACGCCCACATCCCATGAACGAATAAAAAAAAATGTGGAAATGTGAACCATCAATCAGAATTCATTGACTGAAACAGCTGAAATAATCAATTTAGCAGTGGCCATCATAGGAAGTTAAGCACTTAGCAATCCAGATGTGCTGATCAGCAAATTGACAGTTATGGTTCACAACCTCACATAATAGTACCCATTGAATACTGAAGTGTCTTCAAAGTGAAGGAGGTATTAGCCACAAGGACACTGCCCCATAATCCACAAGTCAGAAAACATGATTGGGAACAAATAACCAGCCAGGTGAGCACAATGGCCGATATTCTGCTTTTGCAGAATTGTGATTCACCTCCAGTGTGGCAGGATTACTTCCCACTACAAAGATGCACTCCTGACCCCACCAGATGGCCCAGTCTTTGAGTCATTTGCATATTTAAGGTGACCTGTACTCTGTTAGGAAGTACATTTGGAGAGGGTATGGGCGATGGCTGAAGTAAGCTCTTTAAACTTCAAATGTTCCATCCTTTGCCTACAGCCATGCTGGACAGGCATAGTGGTGTCCCGCATTGCAATGGTGAATATGATAGAAATTACACCTGATAACATATTTTTGTTATCTGAATATCATTTCAATACAACCACCTGTGTTTGCAGAGGTCGGGGGGAGGGGGTTGCAGGGGTTTTGTCATGCTACCTGCCAATTAAGGCAGAAAACTGGAAAAATTCCCTGCCCTAATTCAGCCAAAAAAAATCAGCAGAAGATAGAAAACCCAACCAATTTGTGCAGGAAGTGAGAAAACTGATGTCAAGAAGATTTGGGGCTGAATAAGCTGTGGTAGAATTCTTTGGCCGAAAGAGTTTGGAGGGGATGATTGAGGCTGAAGTCGGTATGTTCAACAGTAAAACTGGTGAGTGTCTTCCCTTCTATGTAATGTTGTTTAGCACATCTTAACTGGCATGAAGCTTAGCCAGCAAGCAACAGTTCAAAAATTTACTATTCGTCTGCACCTTCACATATGAATCACCAAAGCAAGATCATTCACCATGCAAGGAGGACACTGTCCCTCTACTGTTTAAGGGTGCAGTGGAGAGGTCAAAGAGAGGCTATAAGGAATTTAGACAGAAGGAGTGCTCGTATTGAGGTCAGTGGACTGAAATTGAGAATGTTGCGGCACCAAGAATGTTTGACGACCATGCATATTATAATAGCCAAGGGGTTGAGTATAAGGGAGTGATCCATTGCTGATATGAATATCGTCACGTGGCATGTCTATACAATGCTGGACTAGAATATATCCATAATTCAATGCACTGCAGTCCACCAAAAAAAATTGCTATTTTATGTCATATTGGGCTGTACTTTGCCGTAAAAATAACGGCGAGGCTAACATACATGCATATCGAAGAGCAACGGCCGACGACCGCACATGCGCAGTTAAACGCAGAAATCCAGAAGCTGCTGTCTGAGATGCCCTGCTCCTCCAAAATCTGCATGAAAACGGCATCTCTCCGTCTGACTCGCCATTCAAATGTATTGGACGGCGTGAAGTTCCTGTACTTACCTCATGGATACGGACTAAATGCACCAAAAATATTTAGGGCTTGTCCATACCAGTGTAAGTACCCTTTTAATGGCATGGTAAGTCTTAATTACTGCCAAACAACCTCTCTGGCACTGAAAATTAACTTTTACAAGTATGGACTCTCATTCCTTCAGCTTTTAATTATTGTTGGACATTTAAAAAAATTGAGAACCTAATTTAATTTTAACTGTTGCCGTCCGGGTTTCCCAGGGTTCGGGAAATCCAGCAGCGAAATGGAGGCGGGAATTGCCGGCTCCAGAAGGTAAGTGTTTTTTATACCACTCCTTGTGGGCCAGGAGGAGAAGGAGTGCTCCCCCCAGCCCCTCAAGCAAACCTTTGGCCTCCCTTCTGCCGAGAGCGGCCTCTCTCTAGCCCCTGCTACGATTGGCGATCTCCCCTCATCCAGCCCCAACTGAAGCCTGGCCCGTGATCGCGATTTCTGTGGACTGTCCCCAAGTGTCGCTGGCTGCGGCCTCCTGCCGCTGGTTTACCCGCCTGGCAGCCGGCCAGACTGTCAATTTGGCTAGCTGCCTGGCAGGAAACGGAAGAAAAAAATTATAATGATGTCCTCCATTAAATTCAACAGGACCTCGGCTGCATCCCCGGCCTTGCGGGTTTCCCCCCTGCTTCCCTGCACCCTCCCCATAAATATCAGAGCCTTGAGTTTCTGACATTTTTTGAAGTGGGAGAACTTTAGCTATTTCCAGAATGCTTCTCAATAAGCTGCTCTCACTACATTGTTTACTCTGTTTCCTTACAAACGCTTTAATGTACTTTATCTGTTCTTGATACTTTAAGATTTAAGTTCTCTCATTTTATGATAACTTAATTACTGATCACTATTTTCTTCATGAAATAAAAATGTACTAGTGACAGGTCCTGTCTTGTGTGAAATTCCTTTGTATACTATATTATTAAATGGATTAACAACTCTGTTAAAATAATGTACAAAAGAATTTCATGAAAGTGTCTGAAGAAATGTGCCACCAGAGGAAATTCATTGCCTATTTATTCATATATGTTACTACTTTTTCTCTGATGTTTTTAGACATTGGACCTGTTTGCAGGAGTTTCTCTGGAAGACTGGCATGCATAAATATTACTTAGTCAGAAAGCTTCCCTTAATTGTTCGTAAAACTTTTGTATTCAATTGATGAGGTTTAGTTTTCAAAAAAAAGATAGTAATGAGAATTAGAATACCTGATTCTGGAAACAGCTGCAAAATGTTTCTTTTCATCGCAAAAAATCCCTTTCAGTTCAGTTTATAGGCAAGTTAAAGCAATGACAGGAAGTCAGCTGTGTTGACATTGTACACTGTTGCTGCCTGTGCATTTACATGTGTCATGAGATATGTGGTGGTAAATTCAATAAAAAATCTTAGGAACTGTACAATTCCAGTGACAGTTCTTTCAACGGTAATGTGCAAAACTTTAAGAATAATATTTCAGTGAACCTGTCCTGTTCAACAATTACTTTTGCAAAACAACTCTGAAAATGGAAAGCCTACTTCCTTGTGTTACTATGATGTTGATGATGATGATGGCAGGCAATGGGCTTATACAAAGGGAAATAGTTGTCTCAATAGTTTTAAAAGTTACACATCAAAGCAGGATGCCAATCTTCAATCCTAGTTAGAAAGAAAAGAATAGATCATGTTTGTTTTACCTCAGAATAATAGAAATATATGTATTACTTCCTTTTTGTTTTAGATCCAAGGGGCCTGATAATAATGCAGAGGCGATAGCTGGGGGGGGCGATAGTGGACCGAAAACCCAGAAGATGTTTTGGTGCGTCAGAATGTCCGCTTTCAACATGGATACCTAATTATCATTTTACTTTCGGGTTTTGAGTCTCCAATGTGCACCAACTTGACTACTTAAAGTGCCAATTCAAAGTTGGAATTTGGAGGAGTTGGGAACATTTGGAAAGAGACGGTAACGTTAGAACATGGACTCAGGACATTCCAAGGCAGTGCCCCGTTTCAACAACGCCTCACTTGATGTACAGCTGGGTGCAGTAAGGAGCAGGAAGGAGGTCATCTTCCCCAGGAAGAAGAAACCTGCTGCTGTCATCAAGAAGGTATGATTAGAGGTGGCTGAGGAGGTCAGCAGCAGGAGTATTGTGCTCCATACCTAGAGCCAGTGCAGAAAGCGGTTTAATGACGTAACCAGGTCAGGAAAGGTGAGTACAGTTGCAGATTCATCTACATCCTGTAGTGGATATCACCACCCCCCCTCTGTCTTGTCAAGCGTACCCCATCACATCACTCCTCACAGCCACTTAAGTTTGAACAGCATCCATCATTCACTTTCTGTGCACTTCCTCACCTGCCCATTTATACATCCACCACTACCACTCACCCCAATCCTAATGCAATATGATGCATCTGACTGATAGTCACCCTCACTGAATGCACTGCATTCATCAGTGAAAACATGCCTTACAGATGCTCATAGGTCTGTCTTACCCCCTCGCAGGAGAAGCGAGCACAAGGGAGAGAGAGTGGACTGGAGGTGGCCCACCAAAGATAATGCAGCAGACATCAGCAGAGGAAGAGGCCATGTAGAGCAGTGGCACATCTGCGCTCTGACCATCGGAGATGGAGAGTCTGGTGACAGCATTAACTATCTTGGACCCACATCTCAATCAAGACCAGTCATGTTGACTTGGTTTCAGAAACGAGTGAAATATGATCGTCTGAATTATGCTAATCATAGAATCATAGAATGGTTATAGCACGGAAGGAGGCTATTTGGCCCATTGAGTCCGTACCGGCTCTATACAAGAGCAATCCAGCTAGTCCCATTCCCCCACCCTATGCCTGTAGCCCTGCAATTTTTTTTTCTTTCAAATACTTATCCAGTTCTCTTTTGAAGGCCATGATTGAATCTGCCTCTACCACTCCCTCGGACAGTGCATTCCAGATCCAAACCACTCGCTGTGTAAAAAAGTTTTCCCTCATGTCACCTTTGGTTCTTTTGCCAAACACCTTAAATCTATGTCCTCTGGTTCTTGAACCTTCCAAGAATGGGAACAGTTACTCTCTATCTATTCTGTTTAGACTCTTCATGATTTTAAATATCTCTATCAAATCTCCTCTCAATCTTCTCTGTTCCAAGGAGAACAACCCCAACTTCTCCAGCCTATCCATGTAACTAAAGTTCCTCATCCCTGGAATCATTCTAGTAAATCTTTTCTGCACCCTCTCTAAGGCCTTCACATCTTTCCTAAAGTGCGGTGCCAAGAACTGGACACAATACTTCAGTTGTGGTCGAACCAGTGTTTTATGAAGGTTTATCATGACTTCCTTGCTTTTGTACTATGTGCCTCTATTTATAAAGCCAGGATCCCATATGCATTTTTTAACCGCTTTCTCAACCTGCCTGCCACCTACAACGATTTGTGCACATATACCCCCAGTTCTCTCTGCTCCTGTACCCCTTTTAGAATTGTGCCCTCTAGTTCCTCTCGTTCTTCTTACCGAAATGTATCACTTCGCATTTGTCTGCGTTAAATTTCATCTGCCATGTGTCTGCTCATTTCACAGCCTGTCTATATCCTCTTGAAGTCTATTACTATCCTCCTCACTGTTTACTACACTTCCAAGTTTTGTGTCATCTGCAAATTTGGAAATTGTGCCCTATACTGTAAGAATTTTGCTTACGTTACTTTTAAGGTTGCGACTGGCACAAATTGACAGTAAGATCAATTCATTCAAAACAAATTAGAAAGATTTATTAAACACATGCATCCATAAAAGAACATAAGAACATAAGAAATAGGAGTAGGAGTAGGCCAATCAGCCCCTCGAGCCTGCTCCACCATTCAATAAGATCATGGCTGATCTGATCCTAACCTCAAATCTAAATTCATGTCCAATTTCCTGCCCGCTCCCCGTAACCCCTAATTCCCTTTACTTCGAGGAAACTGTCGATTTCTGTTTAAAATTTATTTAATGATGTAGCTTCCACAGCTTCCTGGGGCAGCAAATTCCACAGACCTACCACCCTCTGAGTGAAGAAGTTTCTCCTCATCTCAGTTTTGAAAGAGCAGCCCCTTATTCTAAGATTATGCCCCCTAGTTCTAGTTTCACCCATCCTTGGGAACATCCTTACCGCATCCACCCGATCAAGCCCCTTCACAATCTTATATGTTTCAATAAGATCGCCTCTCATTCTTCTGAACTCCAATGAGTAGAGTCCCAATCTATTCAACCTCTCCTCATATGTCCGCCCCCTCATCCCCGGGATTAACCGAGTGAACCTTCTTTGTACTGCCTCGAGAGCAAGTATGTCTTTTCTTAAGTATGGACACCAAAACTGGATGCAGTATTCCAGGTGCGGTCTCACCAATACCTTATATAACTGCAGCAATACCTCCCTGTTTTTATATTCTATCCCCCTAGCAATAAACGCCAACATTCCGTTGGCTTTCTTGATCACCTGCTGCACCTGCATACTAACTTTTTGATTTTTTGCACTAGGACCCCCAGATCCCTATGTACTGCAGTGCTTTCCAGTTTCTTGCCATTAAGATAATAACTTGCTCTCTGATTTTTCCTGCCAAAGTGCATAACCTCACATTTTCCAATATTGTATTGCATCTGCCAAATCTCCGCCCACTCACCCAGCCTGTCTATATCCCTTTGTAGGTTTTTTATGTCCTCCTCACTTTCCACTTTCCCTCCCATCTTTGTATCATCTGCAAACTTTGATATGTTACACTCGGTCCCCTCCTCCAAATCGTTAATATAGATTGTAAAGAGTTGGGGACCCAGCACCGACCCCTGCGGAACACCACTGGCTACTGGTTGCCAGTCCGAGAATGAACCATTTATCCCAACTCTCTGCTTCCTGTTAGATAACCAATCCTCCACCCATGCCAGAATATTACCCCCAATCCAGTGATTCTTTATCTTGAGCAATAATCTTTTATGTGGCACCTTGTCGAATGCCTTCTGGAAGTCTAAATACACTACGTACACTGGTTCCCCTTTATCCACGCTGTACGTTATGTCCTCAAAGAACTCAAGCAAATTTGTCAGACATGACTTCCCCTTCGTAAAGCCATGCTGACTTTGTCCTATTAAATTATGTTTATCCAAATGTTCCGCTACTGTCTCCTTAATAATAGACTCCAAAATCTTACCCACCACAGATGTTAGGCTAACTGGTCTATAATTTCCAGCCTTCTGCCTACTACCCTTTTTAAATAAGGGTGTTACATTAGTAGTTTTCCAATCTGCCGGGACCTTTGCCGAGTCCAGAGAATTTTGGAAAATTATTACCAAAGCATCCACAATCCCTACTGCCACTTCCCTCAAGACCCTAGGATGTAAGCCATCAGGTCCAGGGGATTTATTCGCCTTGAGTCCCATTAATTTACTGAGTACCAATTCCTTAGTGATTTTAATTGTATTTAACTCCTCCCCCGCTAGAGCCCCCTGTTTGTCCAGTGTTGGGATATTCTTAGTGTCCTCTACCGTAAAGACTGAAACAAAATATTTGTTCAGTATTTTTGCCATCTCCATGTTTCCCACCATTAATTTCCTGGTCTCATCCTCTAAGGGACCTACGTTTGCCTTCGCCACCCTTTTTCTTTTTATATAACTGTAGAAACTCTTGCTATCTGTTTTTATATTTTTTGCTAATTTATTTTCATAATCTATCTTCCCTTTCTTAATCAATCCTTTCATTACTTTTTGCTGTCTTTTGAAGAATTCCCAATCTTCTATCCTCCCACTAAGTTTGGCTACCTTATATGCCCTTGTTTTTAGTTGGAGACTATCCTTAATTTCTTTACTTAGCCACGGATGGCTGTCATTTCTTTTACACCCTTTTTTCCTCAGTGGAATATATATTTTTTGAAAGTTGTGAAATAACTCCTTGAATGAACACCACTGCTCATGTACCGTCTTACCCTTTAATCTATTTTCACAGTCCACTTTAATCAATTCCGCTCTCATACCATCATAGTCTCCTTTATTCAAGCTCAGTACGCTTGTTTGAGAACCAACCTTCTCACCCTCTATTTGGATATGGAATATAACCATGTTATGGTCACTCATTTCAAGGGGATCCTTAACTTGGACATTATTAATTAATCCTGGCTCATTACACAGGGCCAGGTCCAAGGTTGCTTGCCCCCTTGTAGGATCAGTTACATACTGCTCAAGAAATCTATCCCTAATACACTCAATAAACTCTTCCTCAAGGCTGCCCTGCCCAATTTGATTTGTCCAGTTAATATGGTAGTTAAAATCCTCCATAATTATAGCTGTTCCTTTATTACATGCCCCGACTATTTCCTGATTAATACTTCTTCCAGCAGAGTTGCAACTATTAGGAGGCCTATATACTACGCCCACTAGTGTTTTTTTGCCCTTATTATTCCTTATCTCTACCCAAACTGTTTTGTTATCCTGATCCTTTGTCCCAATATCATTTCTCTGTATTACAGTGATTCCTTCCTTTATTAACATAGCCACCCCACCTCCCCTTCCTTCCTGCCTGTCCTTCCTGATTGTTAAATACCCTGGCATATTTAATTCCCAGTCGTTGTCACTCTGCAGCCATGTTTCTGTAATGGCCACAAGATCATACCCATACATAGTTATTTGTGCCGTTAACTCGTCCATTTTGTTACGAATGCTACGTGCATTCAGATAAAGAACTTTCAAATATGTTTTGTGACACTTAGTTCCTGCTTTTTCCTTTTTTAGCACTTTACCTTTCACTCCATACCTTCTGTCCCTTCCTGACATGCTTTCCTCTCTTTCCCTGCTCAGGTTCCCAACCCCCTGCCACAGCTTTGATGCTGGGTTAATCGCCTTACGCCTTCTAGTTTATATTTTATCTGTCGTGCCTGAAGTACACTTTCTTTCCGCTGCTCTACGCTTTTCCCTCTCACTTGTTCTTGAACAACTGTTTTTACTATTTGTATTGTAGGTTTCCCCTGGGTCTTCCCCACTCTTGCTGCTCTCAATTTTATTCCCTTCTGACTCCCCACTCAGGTTCCCATCCCCCTGCCACTCTAGTTTAAACCTTCCCCAACAGCACTAGCAAACACCCCCGCGAGGACATTGGTCCCGGTCCTGCTCGGGTGTAACCCGTCCCGCTTGTACAGGTCCCACCTTCCCCAGAACCGGTCCCAATGTCCCAGGAATCTAAATCCCTCCCTCCTACACCATCCCTGCAGCCACGCATTCATCCTGTCTATTCTCCTGTTCCTATACTCACTAGCACGTGGCACCGGTAGTAATCCTGAGATCACTACCTTTGAAGTCCTGCTTTTTAATTTATCTCCTAACTCCTTAAATTCACCTTGCAGGACCTCATCCCTTTTTTTACCTATGTCGTTGGTACCAATATGGACCACGACTACTGGCTGTTCACCCTCCCCCTCCAGAATGCCCTGCAGCCGCTCCGTGACATCCTTGACCCAGGTCTAGTTTAACAAACAAGACAATAATGTATAGATATTATACAGGCTTTACTTCCCGTTTTTCCCTTGGACTCGGGATCCTTAACTTCTTCTTCTTGTTCTGTTTATGGCCTTTAGCGAACCTCCTAGTGTCCTTCCTGGCTCATTGCCCTTCTCCGCCGTGTGGTCTGAACTTGGGATATACTTCTATACCTTTTTGGGTGCATGGCCACCTCATGCACAATCCCGTTGGGCTCGGCAATTGGGCCTCAGCTGCATGGCCATCCTTCAATTGGTTCCTTTGCTCATGTACAGGCCTTGGCCTATAGTGTCCCTTTTGTTAAGTACCTCGTTTAGCTGGTACCGGGCCATGATTAGATTAATCTGTAGTCTGGCACCCCTTAAAGCACACAGGTGTGTGCTTGTTGTGCCTGTTCTGGTACAAGCCATGCTTCAATCACCTTGGCTATGTCACTTCCTTGCCGAGTTCAGCAGAGCGGTCTCGTCAGACTCTGCCCATTCAGGGAAAAGACAGAGAAGTTCTTGCTGTGGGGTTTTTAAACCAGCAGGGTTTCAATTGCCTTCGGCCACCCCTACCGCCATAGACTGAGCCAGCACGGCCATCCGACACCTGTGCACCGTCCCCAGAGTCCCAGGAGGGGAGAGAGATCATCTACATCTTTATTAATTTAACAACACAGTAATTCTTATTATATTAACAGGCTTTCCATGTTATTTTTCCTGCAGTATACCCATGTCCAAGTCATTAATATATATCAAGAAAAGCAGTGGTCCCAGTACTGATCCCTGGGGAACACCACTGTTTACCTCCCTCCAGTCCGATAAACAACCGTTTACCACTGCACTCTGTTTCCGTTACTTATCCAATTTTGTATCCATGCTAATACTGCCCCCTTCACTCCATGGCCTTCAATCATGATGACAAGCCTATTATGCTGCATTTTATCAAACGCCTTTTAAAAGTCCATGTACACCACATCAACCGCATTGCCCTCATCAACCCTCTCTGTTACCTCATCAAAAAACTCAATCAAGTCAGTTAAACATGATTTGCCTTTAACAAGTCCGTGCTGGCTTTCCCTAATCAATCCATACTTGTCCAAGTGACTGTTTATTCTGTCCCGGATTATCGTTTCTAAAAGTTTCCCCACCACGGAGGTTAAACTGACTGGTCTGTAGTTGTTGGTTTTATCCTTACACCCTTTTTTGAACAAGGGTGTAACATTTGCAATTCTCCTGTCCTCTGGCACCACCCCCATATCTAAGGATGTTTGGAAGATTATGGCCAGTACCTCTGCAATTTCCACCCTTGCTTCCCTCAGCAACCTAGGATGCATCCCATCCGGACCGGGTGACTTATCTACTTTAAGTACAGCTAGCCTTTCTAGTACCTCCTCTTTATCAATTTTTAGCCCATCCATTATCTCAACTACATCTTCCTTTACAGAGACTCTGGCAGCATCTTCTTCCTTGGTAAAAACAGATGCAAAGTACTCATTTAGTACCTCGGCCATCCCCTGTGCCTCCATGAGTAATTGTAAACAATTTTACAACACCAAGTTATAGTCCAACGATTTTATTTTTAATCCCACAAGCTTTCGGGGGCTTTCCCCTTCCTCAGGCGGTGTGGAAAAGACAATTTCGAATCCTTTGCATTTTAAGATCACAGAACAATGCCTGGTGATTACTGCCCGTTGCCAAGGCAATCACAGTGAGCAGACAGAAAGGTGTCATCTAAAAGGCCACTGAATATACAACCCCCCAAAAAAAAAGAGAGAGAGATAAGGAAGACAGTCAATGACCCGTTATATTAAAAACAGATAACATTTGTTCGCTGGTGGGGTTACGTGTAGTGTGACATGAACCCAAGATCCCGGTTGAGGCCGTCCTCATGGGTGCGGAACTTGGCTATTAATTTCTGCTCGACGATTTTGCGTTGTCGTGTGTCTCGAAGGCCGCCTTGGAGTATGCTTACCCGAAGGTCGGTGGCTGAATGTCCATGACTGCTGAAGTGTTCCCCGACAGGGAGAGAACCCTCCTGTTTGGCGATTGTTGCGCGGTGTCCGTTCATCCGTTGTCGCAGCGTCTGCATGGTCTCGCCAATGTACCATGCTCTGGGGCATCCTTTCCTGCAACGTATGAGGTAGACAACGTTGGCCGAGTCACAGGAGTATGAACCGTGCACCTGGTGGGTGGTGTCCTCTCGTGTGATGGTGGTATCTGTGTCGATGATCTGGCATGTCTTGCAGAGGTTACCGTGGCAGGGTTGTGTGGTGTCGTGGACGCTGTTCTCCTGAAGGCTGGGTAATTTGCTGCCACGGTAACCTCTGCAAGACATGCCAGATCATCGACACAGATACCACCATCACACGAGAGGACACCACCCACCAGGTGCACGGTTCATACTCCTGTGACTCGGCCAACGTTGTCTACCTCATACGTTGCAGGAAAGGATGCCCCAGAGCATGGTACATTGGCGAGACCATGCAGACGCTGCGACAACGGATGAACGGACACCGCGCAACAATCGCCAAACAGGAGGGTTCTCTCCCTGTCGGGGAACACTTCAGCAGTCATGGATATTCAGCCACCGACCTTCGGGTAAGCGTACTCCAAGGCGGCCTTCGAGACACACGACAACGCAAAATCGTCGAGCAGAAATTAATAGCCAAGTTCCGCACCCATGAGGACTGCCTCAACCGGGATCTTGGGTTCATGTCACACTACACGTAACCCCACCAGCGAACAAATGTTATCTGTTTTTAATATAACGGGTCATTGACTGTCTTCCTTATCTCTCTCTCTCTCTTTTTTTTGGGGGGGTTGTATATTCAGTAGCCTTTTAGATGACACCTTTCTGTCTGCTCACTGTGATTGCCTTGGCAACGGGCAGTAATCACCAGGCTTTGTTCTGTGATCTTAAAATGCAAAGGATTCGAAATTGTCTTTTCCACACCGCCTGAGGAAGGGGAAAGCCCCCAAAAGCTTGTGGGATTAAAAATAAAATCGTTGGACTATAACTTGGTGTTGTAAAATTGTTTACAATTGTTAACCCCAGTCCATCACCGGCATCTCCACATCATGGCCTCCATGAGTAGATCTCCTTTTTGGTCCCTGATCAGCCCCTACCCCTCCTCTTACTACCCATTTACTGTTTACATGCCTATAGAAGACTTTTGGATTCCCTTTTATGTTTTGCCATCAGTCTATTCTCATACTCTCTCTTTGGCCCTTTTATTTCCTTTTTCACTTCCCCTCTGAACTTTCTATATTCTGCCTGGTTCTCACTTGTGTTATCAACCTGACATCTGTCTTACACCCCTTTTTTCTGCTTCATCTCACTGTCTATCTCTTTTGTCATCCAGGGAGCTCCGGCTTTAGTTGCCCTACCTTTCCCCCTTGTGGGAATGTGCCCGAACCATCCCCTCTTTAAAGGCCGCCCATTGTTCAATTACAGTTTTGCCTTCCAATCTTTGATTCCAGTTTACCCGGGCCAGATCTGTTTTCATCCCACTGAAATTGACCCTCCTCCAATTGAGTATTTTTACTTTAGAGTGGTCCATGTCCTTTTCCATAGCTAATCTAAACCTTATGATACTATGATCGCTGTTCCCTAAATGTTCCCCCACTGACATTTGGCTCCATTTGGCCCACCTCATTCCCCAGAACCAAGTCCAGCAATGCCTCCTTCCTCATTGGGCCGGAAACATACTAGTCAAGAAAGTTCTCCTGATCACACTTCAAAAATTCCTCCCCCTCTTTGCCCCTTATATTATTACTATCCCAGTCTATATTAGGGTAGTTGAAGTTCCTTGTATGATTTTTGCAGCTCCCTGTAATTTCCCTACAAATTTGCTCCTGTATCTCCTTCCCACTAGTGATGGCATATAGAATGAACCAAATAGTATAATGGCACCTCTATTGTCTCTTAACTCTAATCAAATAGATTCTGTCCTTGACCCCTCCAGGATATCCTCTCTCTCCAACACAGCAATATTCTCCTTAATTAATACCGTGACCCCTCCCCCTTTCTTCCCTTCCCTATCTTCCCTGATCACCTTCTTTCCAGGAATATTTAGGCCCCAGTCCTGCCCTTTTTTGAGCCAGTCTCTGTTATCGCCACAATATCATATTCCCTCAGTAGCAACATTTTTACATTGCCAGTACTAATTCATATCCGACTCTTCTCTCCTCCAGGGCCTTCACGTGTAGAACAGCAGTCCCTGGACTTTCTGGATGACGATTCCTCAGAGGACATGATTCCTTCTGAGGGTGCACTGTCACAGGACATATGCTTACCAGGCACCAGCGCAGATACATGAAATTTGGTATGCCCTGTTCGACAACTAGTTGAGTTTTCACTTGATGAATCACAGTTCCCAAGTGAACATGAGCATACACTGGCGGCAGGGACAGCTGTGGAGAGTCTGCATCAGTGGGCTGCACTCCTCTCCAGGCTCTGCTCAGCTGGGCACAGATGCTGAACCCTGGGGGCCATCGATGAAAAGGAGAATCATAGACGAAAAACAGCAAATTTGCGAGGTACTGGCAGACGTGACATGCACACTGTCCACAATAAAAGAGAAGATGGAAGAGTCCAGCTCGAACATTTGTGGATTGATGCCGCAGGCCATTGCGAGGATGTCTTCCATGGATAGATTGGCCTCTTCCATGGAACTTCAATCACAGCAATCTAATCAGTCCATGCAGGCCATGACCAGCACTGTGCAGACTTTGGATGCCAACATGTCTGCCGCTTTAAACAGGATGGCAGATACCTTATCCATGGCCTTACAAGGCGTCACAGATCTGCACCAAGCTGCTCCCCCGTAGAGAGGCAGGAGTGATGTGGCGCTGGTCCAGGAGAGGGATGAAGGTGATAGGGGTCATGGAAGTGGGAACTCCACTCAAAGCGCTCCCACTCGTTGCCCCCTCAACAAGTCCCCGACATGCTGCCCCCTCTCCCGATGGCGGAGTCTGCCCCTGCACAGGTGCAGGCTGAACAGTCTTTGGCAGGGCCCTCAGGAGCTTCAATGCCCAGAGGTTATCGGCTAAGAGCATCTCAACAGTCAGAGCAGGGATCTGGGCAATCTGCCTCTACCCCTGCTTAAGCCACAGGGGTTGCACCACGTAGGAGCGGTAGGGAAAGGAAAAGAAAAACACTATAGTTCACCAAGAGTATGCTCATGGGTGTTTGTGAAAATGTTATGTTATTAAGTTTCTTTTTTTATCACCTCACCTAAAATATATTAATTTGCACCACTTTCCCGTGTTGCCCATTCTTGCCTGGCGAGTGACAACTCACCTTTTCAGCTGCTTGATGATTAAACTGAAAACATGAGTTGACGGGGACCAACTGGTGCACGTGTAGTAAGTAGTTGGATGGTTGGTTACAGGACTGCTTTGTATTAGTGGAGGTGGGGTGGGGTGGGGTTAGTGAGAGGGGCCGGGGGATGTGATAGTTACTTTGGTCCAGTGTGAATGACTAAATGAACCTTCGAGCTATTAGGGCATCCCGAGCAGCAATTGTGTGCAGCCGGTCTGACGTTGGGTGCCCCATCTTCATCTTCATCCTTTTCCTTATCCTCGTCCTCCTCCTCTGCATTGGAATCATCACCAGATGATGAGTGATGAGCAGCTTGTTCCTCCTCCACCAGTCCTCCTCCACTAGTCCTCGCTGTTGTGCAGAACGCAGCACACGATGATCATCCTAGAGACCCTCGCTGGCGAGTACTGAAGGGTGCCTCCAGACCTGTCCAGACACCTGAAGCATATCTTTAGTATTGCGATGGCTTGCTCAATGACACATCTGGTTGACATATGGCTGTCATTATAGTTCTATTGGGGTTCATTGGTGGGGTTCCTCAGAGGTGTCATCAGCCAGGTTTGAAGGAAGTACCCTTTGTCACCTAACAGCCTTAAGGGTGGTTCCAGTTACGTCCAGGTCGGGGATGTAGCCTCAGTATGAAAGCATCATGGCAGCTCCTAGGGAATTTGATGCTGACCTGAATGAACCTTTTCTTGTGGTTGCAATCCAGCTGCACGTTGATGGAACGAAATCCCTTGCGGTTGATGAATGGTCCTGATTGATCTGGTGATGGATTGCCACATGTGTGCAATTGATGGCACCTTGTACCTGTGGGAAGCCAGCCAGAGATGCGAATCTGAGTGCCTGCTCATTCCGGCTGTTGACATAAGTGGACGCCCTCACAAACAACTCAGCCGTGACTTGCCTTATGCATTTATGTAGAGCCAACTGGGAGACCCTCCGTTAGCACCGTGGAAGGAGCCAGAGGCAAAAAAATTGAGGACAGTGGTAACTTTCACAGTGACTGGTAATGCATGGCCAGCAGGTCTAGCCAGGACCAGCTCTTCTTTTAAAAGGCTGCAGATGTCTGCGACCAACTGCGTGTCAATCTCAGGCTCCAGGAGCACTATTCTGCACATCCTGTTAGATGGGTAGTGCCTCCTGTGAACTCGCAGTTCCATTTTTCCCCTCTCTGTTGCTCCCCTCTCTGTTGCTCCCCTCTCTGTTGCTCCCCTCTCTGTTGCTCCCCTCTCTGTTGCGCTCTCCTCTCTGTTGCTCCCCACTCTGTTGCTCCCCTTTCTGTTGTCCACCTGCAGCACCCACCACAGTACAACCTTGCAGCTGTAGATGGTGATTGTCTTCCTTGTTTGAAGTCCAATCTAAAGCAGCCATGGCGCCCCCTAACCTAATGTTCAAATGTGTGAACACCTCCAAATTGTTCAAATACGTCCGTCACAACAAGTGCTCTCTCCAAATTGTTTCCCTGAGGGAACTGAGAAAGCAGCTCTGAGCCTTTATTCATATCAGGACTCCTGGCCTTTAACCATCCCCATGAAGTGCCACACAATCTTGCATCTGTTTTACTGCCGAGTTTCCCGAGCCCTGGGAAACCCATGCAGGAAGTGTTAATTTCAAATCGCTGCCAAAATCTCATTAAATGGCACTCATTAACTTATTATAATGACCGACCCTCCTCTCCAGAGCGCATTACTCAGCCACACCCAAACCTGCCTCTGTTAAACCGTAAGTAGGCGTGTTCGTGGCGGGGTTCAGATTTTTAAAATTTTAACCTACACCCCCCGCCCCCACCACCATTGCCCCGCCCGTCGTGGGGGGGATTAAACTCAATTCACTCATATCCGATTATGAATTAAGACCTAACTTGCTTTACTTTACATTTTTTAACTTATTTCATGTTTTCAAGTTCATGATGTGGCTTTAGGGGTGAAGCTTTCTTATATATTTTACAGCAAAATCCCACAAACAGCCACAAAATGAGTGATCAGTTAATCTGTTCTGGTGGTGGCGATTGAGGAATGTTGGTAAGGTGACTGGGGAAACGCCTTCTCTTTGAACAGTATCAGGTAGCCTTTAACATCCTTCAGAACAGGCAGACGGGACCTTGGTTAATGTCTCATCTTAAGGATGGGAGGATGAAGGACTATGAAGTACTTTCTAGTCTAAAAGGGAAGTTGCAACCTCATAGTGCTAATTTGCCAATCCTATCCCAGCAAACTAATGGGGAGAGACCTTTATGGCAGGGAAGGCGCATTGAGAGGGAAGGAGTATGAAGGCTTGTGGTTGGATACTTGCATCCAACCAGGCCAAATTACCTTAGCATGGACAGATCTACTCTGTCACCTCGTAAAGTGGTGCTATCTATGCCTAGAAACAAGCTTAGAATTCAGATTACAAATTTGTCGAGCCCAAGTTTTGACATCTGCAATGCAACTCTACTCCTAAACCAGAACTGTGTCAGAAGCTCATTTTATTAGTTAGTAAGTGGTTCAAAAGGGACACAAGTTAAAATGTAGGAAGTTGAAAATAAGAAAGGGATTCAGAAGAAAGTTATTTGCATGAAGATTAATAGAGTTGTAGAATAAGTTATCAGATAAGGACCTTGAAATGGATTGTATAAATAGGTTCAAGAAGCAACTGGATATGTTTCTGGAGTGACTGAGGAATATGGAGAGAGGAAGAATTGCTTTGATCGCTATGTGTAGCAATATTATGCATGAATTAAAATTAATCTGTTTACGATGTTGCTAAATATAGAGACCTGAGCAATTCTTTCCCAGACGATGAAGAATGTGGGCAGATGAGATTAGACCAATCAAAGGTGAATGAACTTGTCGGACATAGGGCCCAAAATTCCAACTGGGCGCTGACTGCTTCTCTGGTGGAATTGCCAGATGGTGGAGGGGCAGGAAATGGGATTTTTTTTCCCCATATAAAGACAGCAGCAAAATTCTGATGTGGGGGAGGGGCAATAAAGCAAATCTTCCATCTGTTCTCCCCCATGTCAAGGGGCTTGTTTGAGCGAGTTCCCAGGCTATTCCAGGAATTCTATCCAGCATACTCTTATAAGGGCTCAGTGGAGCTCCTGTTAGAGAGCTTATAGCCGGTATGAGTCTCAATAAAGGCTTTTCTAAGGTCCCAAGACAGCACCAGGGAAAGGTAATCAATTCCAGAAAGAATAGATTGCCTTCAACTAGAAGTATGTTTGCTCCAAGAGGGGCAGAAGGAAACAAGTTAGATCCTCTCCATGTCCTTTTTCTGCCCTCGGGGAGGCACCATGCCATTTCGAGTTTCCCCCTGGCACATTGAGGCAGGTGCTGCAGATGCATCCTTTCAGGTTCAGGCCACCCACCCTGAGTATGAGAACGACCAATCAGCCGTCACTTGGGAATGGGTCTGGACATCCTCACTTTAGGTGATTTAGGGTCGGCTACTTGGCTGATCCACTGGTGGAGTAGCTCCATCAGAATTTCAAATCCATTGGTGTTTACCTGTTAAGAAAAGTTCTTAAGGCTATGATCAATAGGTCACATTAATTGTTCTCAATAAATTAGAAGTGTGGAATTGTTCATGTTCACAATCCACGTCTGTCATAATAGATTTCTTTTATGTTTACTTCTGTATGGAGGCCAATATTGTTTTTCTTGCTAACAAATAATATTGTAATATAGTCTAAAAGGGGAATTTTAACTCCCAGGCAGAAAGCCAGTGAGGCTGCTCATCCAGGAGCTACAAGCTGGAGGCTTGGCCCTTTTTAACAGCTGGGCCTCATTAACATCCCCCGGGCCAGCTACCTGCCTGAAATATGCATCCAGAGGCTGCTGGCTGACTTTGGGCAACCTGGAGGCTGCCAAGCCAGCAATCAGGTAAGTCGCCGGGGGAGGTTCTGGAGAGCTTCATGGGTCGGAAGTTGAGGTGGGGGGGGAAGCCCGCACTTTCTTTGTGGGGCCCGAAGGAGCACTCTTGCTTCTCCAAACCCCACAAAGATAAGTTTTAAACACATGACAGGGCCTCTGCGGGGTGTCTGCCAGTTGTTACTGAGCAGAGCACTCACAACGGGTGCTCCATTCAGTTGGCAGTTAAAATTAACATCCTAGGACCCCAATTTACATTTATTCATGAAGCCCCTCTGAATCAGGTGGGTGCCTCGCCCTCCGAAGAAAGCAGCGGCGTTAAAATGGTTGCGGGGCTGGCTGGTCCACTGCCTGGATTTTAGCTCCCATTCCACCCTGTTTGTAAAGGCAATGTACTCAAAATACTGTGACGTATCTGCATCAATATATTGTATTACAAACTGCTTTTATTGCCTCGAGCACCACTCCATGGCT
This sequence comes from Heptranchias perlo, assembly GCF_035084215.1. NCBI lineage: Eukaryota > Metazoa > Chordata > Chondrichthyes > Hexanchiformes > Hexanchidae > Heptranchias > Heptranchias perlo. The sequence continues at coordinate 89,851,023 of NC_090327.1, forward strand.
ACTATGGAACATATTTACTTCAAAATTTTAGTGTCATGTTGAATTGTGTTGTGGTGGTAAACCTATTTTTGCTGTCAGTGTACTCTGCCATATGTGTATCATACTTGCTTGTGTCGTTCTTACTGGTGTGTTATTGTATGTCACCGCTTAATGTGCACATGTAAATTACCTAAAATATGACACGTAGCAGGTGCTAATTTGTACTTGCATCTGCATTTTTGATGAGACAGGAGAAATACAAAGTACATTTTGCATTAATATCCTGAAACACTTCCTTGTACATGACTGAAGCTTACTCAAAAATCCGATAGGCACATACATTCTTGTAGGGCCTGCAGAAAGATTATTAGATTTTTTTCACCGTAATGATACACAGTGTAATGTAGGAATTTCACTTACTTTACTTTTAAGGTTGCGACTGGCACAAATCGACAGTAAGACTAATTCATTCAAAGCAACTTATAAAGATTTATTAAAAACATGCATCCATATAGTTTAACAAAAAAGCCAGGTATTATACAGGCTTTACTTCCCGTTTTTCCCTTGGATGACGGAGCGCGCTGACTCGGGATCCTTAACTTCTTTCTCTTGTTCCTGTTCTGGCCTTTAGCGAACCTCCTTACGTCCTTCCTGGCTTGTTGTCCTTCTCCGCCACGTGGTCTGAACTTGGCATCCCTTTTTGGGTGCATGGTCACCTCATGCATAATCCCGTTTGGCTCGGCGATTGGGCCTCAGCTGCATGGCCATCCTTCAATTGGTTCCTTTGCTCATGTACAGGCCTTGGCCTATAGTGTCCCTTTTGTGGACACTATAGGCCAAGGCCTGTACAGCTGCTTTAGCTGGTGCCGGGGCATGATAGATTAATCTGCAGTCTGGCAACCCTTAAGCACTCAGGTGTGTGCTTGTTGTGTCACTTCCTGTCCAAGCCATGCTTCGATCACCTTTGCTATGTCACTTCCGGTTCAAGCTATGCTTCACTTCCTTGCCGAGTTCAGCAGGGCGGTCTCATCATACTCGGCCCATTCAGGGAAAAGACAGAGAAGTTCTTGCTGTGGTTTTTTTTTAAACAACAGGGTTTCAACTAGCTTCGCTCCCCCCACCCCCCACCGTCATAGTCTGAGCCAGCACAGCCATCCGACACCTGTGCATCGTCCCGAGAGTCCCAGGAGGGGAGAGAGATCATGTACATCTTTATTATTTTAACAACACAGTAATTCTTATTATATTAACAGGCTTTCCACGTTATTTTTCTTACAATAATAGGCAATTTATATTAACCAAACAAATGCTTTTTGATCTGTGTGAGAAGTTAACGGAGGTTTTGCAGTATCAGGCCTCTGAGAATGTTTAATTTTAATGTGCATTAAAGTGACTGCGGCATACATCTACTTTATTGGTAAGTGACTGCTTGTCAGGTACTGAAACTTTCCAGTGGATTCTTCTGTTTCTCCATGCAAGGAGACTGGTGGTCCAGCCGTATTTAACATACCATTTGTAATCCAGAGCAGTTAATGCTGTTACGATGTACATGGGCTGTAGAACCTTCCTATAATCAAATGTAAATTCTGTCTTAATAAACTTGCAATGATGATGTTGCTAATATTAATCCTCCGGTGTGAATGCCATCATTCATCACTGACATGGAGCGCACTGAAAGTTGCATGTTGTCTACCAGCTGCTGCAAGCATAGGATGGACCAATACAGGGATCAGAAGTATAATTCCACCTCCACAGTTGTGAGCCCTAACAAAATTATAGGAACTACAGACCTGTTAGCCTGACATCAGTAGTAGGGAAAATGTTAGAATCTATTATAAAGGATGTGATAACAGGGCACTTAGAAAATAATAATAGGATTTGGCAGAGTCAACATGGATTTATGAAAGGGAAATCATGTTTCACAAACCTATTTGAGTTCTTTGAGGATGTAACTAGTAGAATAGATAAGAGGGAACCAGTGGATGTGGTGTATTTGGATTTTCAGAAGGCTTTCGATGGGGTCCCACACAGGACAATGGTCAACAAAGTTAGAGCACATGGAATTGGGGGTAATATACTGGCATGGATTGAGAATTGGTTAACAGACAGAAAACAGAGAGTAGGAATAAACTGGTCTTTTTCAGGTTGGCAGACTGTGACTAGTGGGATACTGCAGGGATCGGTGCTTGGGCCCCAGCTATTCACAGTCTATATCAATGATTTGGATGAGGGGACCAAATGTAATATTTCCAAGTTTGCTGATGACACAAAACTAGGTGGGAATGTGAGTTGTGAGGAGGATGCATAGAGGCGTCAAGGGGATATAGACAGACTAAGTGAGTGGCCAAGAACATGGCAGATGGAATATAATGTGGAAAAATGTGAAGTTATCCACTTTGGTAGGAAAAACATAAATGCAGAGTATTTTTTAAATGGTGAGAGATTGGGAAATGTTGATGTTCAAAGGGACCTGGGTGTCCTTTTACATGAGACACTGAAAGCTAACATGCAGGTGCAGCAAGCAATTAGGAAGGCAAATGGTAAGTTGGCCTTTTTACAAGAGGATTTGAGTACAGGAGTAAAGATGTCTTACTGCAATTATATAGAAGCAGGAGTAGGCCATCCAGCCCCTTGAGCCTGCTCCGCCATTCAACAAGATCATGGCTGATCTTCTACCTCAACACCATTTTCCTGCACTATCCCCATATCCCTTGATGCCTTTAATACCTAGAAATCTATCGTTCTCTGTTTTGAATGTACTCAATGACTGAGCCTCCACAGCCCTCTGAGGTAGAGAATTCCAAAGATTCACCATCCTCTGAGTGAAGAAATTTCTCTTCATCTCAATCCTAAATGGCCTACCCCTTATATTTCTTATGTTCGCATATATTCTTATAATTATATTTCTTCTCTTTATCTGTGCATCCGAGCCACCATTTCACCTGATATTAGATGTTAAGAAATTAGAAAGTGTATGAACAAAATGCTCATTCCATACAAAGGAAAAGCAAAATAGTGAATAGTTGGCAGAGAATTACTGGCTGTAAAGTAGACTTGTGTTCTTTGATGTCGACAGCACTTTTTCTTTGTAGTTGTCTTTTCATATTAGGATCACAGTTACTTTCTATTTTTTTCCTACTATTCTGCAGGTTTTCGTTCTATACTTTAAATATTTTTTTTGGTGGGGGGGTGATGATTTCCTCACCATTTGCAGCAAATTAACGGTGCATAAATGGCACAGGAAAATCAGGTGGAAGCTGCCGATTTCTGCCATTAAATTGCTTCAGCCAAAGTTACAGCAGATGAGCAGAAGAACCCCCATGGAAATTCATTCCCTATGCCTTTAATGGTGTTCCACTTGTCCTTTATTGAAGTGTGTTGTGTAACCAACCCCTATAAATTTTCTTAACTTGATCCTTCATATCTTTGAAGTTAACCCTTTAAAGTTATAAAGCTGACACCTGATCTGTGATATTTTTGAATCTCAGATCATGTTCAACCTAATTATTCTGTGGTCATAGTCCCGCAAGGGTGCCATGACTTACATTTACTGTACGTTACATAGATTATATTTATGAATGGCAGGCCAAGGTGACCATTACTTCTCATGGCTTCCCTGATGTCACTGGATCATGAAACTGTCATGCATTACATTTATCAACTCTGACCCCAAATCATTTGGGTTTTTATCATTTAAATTTGGTTGACTGAAGTTATTCATTAAATAACTTTCCTAACCACATATAGTCTTCCTAGCTCTTCATAGAGCAAACGGTCTCCTATTCCTTTGTCCTTAGTCATGATGTCCCCATGGTGAAGTCCCATGCTGGCATTCATTGTTTAGGCTGACACATGAAGAATGTCACTTGGCTGTCAGTGGTTAGGAAACTCTACCTGAATCAATGCCTTCAGGGGGCAAGGGTAAAAGTAAGAGGGAGCATAAAACATGAGCTGCTGCCACTCAAGTGCTGGCTTGTCCTTTTAATTGTTGAGGTGGCACTCGTTTTCTGCTAAGATTTGGGCAGACAGCTGAGCTTGGAAGGAGGACACAGCCATTATTTAAAGTCCTCTACAAGCACATCATGTTGTTAGTATTTGAACTATTTCTTTCTCAAAGAGTGGTAGGGAAACTTTTAGAAATGATAATCCGGGTCAGAATTAACAGTCACTTGGACGAGTGTGGATTGATTAGGGAAAGCCAGCATGAATTTGTTAAAGGCAAATCATGTTTAACTAATCTGATAGAGTTTTTTGATGAGGTAACAGAGAGGGTAGATGAGGGCAATGCAGTTGATGTGGTGTATATGGACTTTCAAAAGGCATTTGACAAAGTGCCGCATGGTAGGCTTATCATCAAGATTGTGGCCCATGGCTATGAAACAGGTAACAGAGAGTAGTGGTGAACGGTTGCTTTTCCTTCTGGAGGGAGGTGAACAGTGGTGTTCCTCAGCGGTTGGTGCTGGGACCACTGCTTTTCTTGTTATATATTAATGACTTTGACTTGGGTGTACAGGGCACAATTTCAAAATTTGCAGATGACGCAAAACTTGGAAGGGTAGTAAACAGTGAGGAGGATAGTGATAGACTTCAAGAGGATATAGACAGGCTGGTGGCATGGATGGACGTGTGGCTGATGAAATTTAACACAGAAAAATGTAAAGTGATACATTTCTATAGGAAGAACGAGGAGAGGCAATATAAACGAGAGGGCACAACTCTAAAAGGGGTACAGGAACAGAGAGATCTGGGGGTATATGTGCACAAATTGTTGACAGCGGCAGGGCAGGTTGAGAAAGCAGTTAAAAAAGCATACGGGATCCTGGGCTTTATAAATAGAGGCATAGAGTTCAAAAGCATGGAAGTCATGATGAACCTTTATAAAACACTGGTTCGGCCACAACTGGAGTATTGTGTCCAGTTCTGGGCACCGCGCTTTAGGAAAGATGTGAAGGCCTTAGAGGGGTGCAGAAGAGATTTACTAGAATGATTCCAGGGACGAGGGACTTTAGTTACGTGGATAGACTGGAGAAGCTGGGGTTGTTCTCTTTGGAACAGAGACAATCGCGAGGAGATTTGATAAAGGTATTCAAAATCATGAAGGATCTGGACAGAGTAGAAAGAGAGAAACTATTCCCATTGGCGGAAGGGTGAAGAACCTGATGACATAGATTTAAGGTGATTGGCAAAAGAACCAAAGGCGACATGAGGAAAAACTTTTACACAGCGAGTGGTTAGAATCTGGAATGCACTGCCCGAGGGGGTGGTGGAGGCAGATTCAATCATGGCCTTCAAAACGGAACTGGATAAGCACTTGAAAGGAAAAGAATTGCAGGACTACGGGGATAGGGCGGGGGAGTGGGACTAGCTGGATTGCTCTTGCATAGACCCGGCACGGACTCGATGGGCCGAATGGCCTCCTTCCGTGCTGTAACCTTTCTATGATTCTATGATTCAAAGTTAGGAAGCATAGTAAATTGTGATGATGGAAGCAGAAAATAACAAAAAGACATAGACAGACTAAGCGAGTGGGAAAACAGCCAGTGAAGTTCTTTGGAATTGTTAAAATATAGAGAAACACAGCAGCCAATTTGCACACAGCATGACCCCACAAACTGCAATGAGATTAATGATCAAATAATCTGTTCTGGTGATGTTGAGTGAGAGATAAATATTGGCCAGAACACCAGAGGACTCCCTTTCTCTTCTTCGAATAGTGCCTGGGGATGTTTTGCATCCACCTAAAAGGGTTTAACATCTCATCTGAAAGTCAGCACCTCTGACAGTGCAGTGCTCCCACAGTACTGCATTGAAGTGTCAGCGTAGATTATGTGCTCGTGTCTCTGACTCAGAGGAACCCCTTCAAGAATGATGATGAGGATTACTTGATGTCAAGCTGTTGAATTGTTTGCAGAGTGGATGCCATATGTTGGAATATGCTGCTCTTAATGCTTTTAAGACATCCAATCCGAAGTCAGTTGTATTGCCTTAGTTTACAAATGCTGACATATGTTAACAAATTCCAACAATGTGACTCCCAGATGCTGGAGGTAGAAATGGGAAAGAGCCAAAATGGAATCAAGGAGGCATGATCAACACATTTCACAGGAGCTCAAATATATATCTTAATCAAAAAGTACAGTAAATATAAAGTTGCTTTTTTGGTAGTCGCTTCAATATACCCGAAACAAAAGGGATGAGCTTATGCCTGGATAATACATTTCAAAAAGTCAGCAAGATTCTGATGATTCAGTGACTGCTACAAGCCTGCAGAAAAAGAAACATTAATGGGATCAAATTGCACTCAGTTCCATATTGGTAAGGAACACATTACTGCAGATGTATGAAATAGCACATCAGCACTCGTGCATGAACATGCCCACTGCTGTACACTGAATCCATAGTTTCTCACTGCCTAGTCACAACTATAATTTATTGAAATTACGCAACACAGCAGATATAAAATTATAAGAAATGAGGTGGTAATGTATTTGATGCACAGGTGAAAAATAAGCTACTGCTTGATAATGGAAAATGTAATCTGTTATGTCCATTCCCATTTGTCCACTACTTAAATTGTACACAGTTATCATGATACAGGTAAGCTATGTCTGTTTATTACCTTCAAATTAATTGGAGCAATGTCACTTGTACCTCAAAAACTGTATTTTATCCACACATTTTTATGAAGAAAAAACAGCTTTATAAAAAAAATCTCTGAAATAATCTTATTTATGGTTGTCAACCTGAAGGCTTTCCAATATAAGTTTATTTTGCAACTGAATTTTATCTGATTGCTATACATAATATTCTGATGTTTTACACATCCCACATACATGCTCTCTTTACAAGTCCACAAGATAAGTACAAATGAGGATTACCTTTTGGCCCACCTTGACCCACCCATCTGGAAATAACGAATGTTAAGGACTTCAAGGTTTTTGCCTCAACAAGTTCACCTGGAAATCCATTCCAAGTGTTGACCATTCTTTATGTGAAGAAGAATTGATCCTAAATAGGTCTTTCATCAATTTGAGATGATGCTCCTTTGTCCTACTGTTGAGGGACACAAATTTGTCCTGATAATTTAAAGATTTAAATAAATTTGCAAGATGATTAGATATTTCAGACTGTAAGGAAGTATACAGTGGTGTTCCCCAAGGGTCAGTATGATATGATAACCCTCTAAGGGTTATCATATGACCTGGACTTGGCTATAGAGGGTAGAATTTCAAAGTTTGCAGATGACATGAAACTCGGAAATGTAGTAAATAATGTGGAGGATAGTAACAGACATCAGGACATGGACAGACTGGTGAAATGGGCAGACAGATGGCAGATAAAATTTAACGCAGAGAAGTGTGAAGTGATACATTTTGGTAGGGAGAATGAGGAGAGGCAATATGAACTAAATGGTACAATTTTAAAGAGGGTGCAGGGACAGAGAGACCTGGGGGTGCACATATACAAACCTTTGAAAATGGTAGGACAAGTTGAGAAGGCTGTTAAAACAGCATATGGGATCCTGGGCTTTATTAATAGAGACATAGGGCTTGATTTTAAAATGAAAGTGCAGGTGCGTTGAGAGTGGGGGAGCAAAGTAAACTGTGTTTCCCAGAAGCAGGCAGAAATCCCGGCTCCAACACGCCTATGAATACGCATGACCCAGAATCATCTGGGTGCACGCACCATTCCCGAACCCGGAAGTCCCACTGGCAATTAAAGCTGGAAGGACAATATTTAAAGCAGCAATTGAACTATTTAACCTAGTTTAAAAATCAAAAAATGCAATTAGCTATGAAGGCTAACGATTTCAATGCTGCCTCAGCGTGTTTCCCGTGCGGTGTGATACACACCATGGTGAGCGAGCTGTGTTTCAGCCGGCAACCATTCGGAAATTTAAATGCCTGTTTGACAGATGGGGATAAAAGGTCAGTTATTGCAGTAGGGCACTCAGTTCTCTCAGACAAATTTTCCACTGGGAGATCTTTGTGTTTAGACTGAGAATTCTTGGTTTCCACTCAGAATTGTTCTGTTTACACATATTTACCAACTTTCAGGACCCCCTCAAACTGACACCATCAGGACGGGGGGGTGCGATGGCTGCATTCACCAGTACTTCCGAGGAACATCACCATCCTCGCCAGGCACGGCGTGCACTTCCGCCACTTGTAGCTCTACAACACAGTGCTGCGCCACAGGCACCTGTACAAGAGCACAGAGAGGAACAACAGGGGGCGCAACGTCGCAGGAAGCACTACCCTCATCAGAGGGTCTACAGACTGAAGCTCAGCTTCCTGGACCTCTCTGAGGAGCAATGTTCCCTCTAATTTTTTTCGGCCATGTGTGGAATGAATTTGGGTTGGTGCACTGATATAAAGAACGTGTGAGGGTGTGCACCACTGTAAAGAAAATCACAACTTTGAATGGAACAATTTTTTAGAAAACATTATTCAGTGTATATAACAAATAGAACAAATGTACAAAATAACGGATAATTGTGACAAGGCGAGCTGTTGAGGATTTTTAATTAAACAAAACTGGTTATAGAAATTTCAGAAGTAAACACTGTCACCAGAGGAATGGGGACATCCTGATTGAGACCTAGTGCTCGATTTTAGCACCCGCTATCGGGTGCGTTCTCGGTGGGGGGGCCCTGAAAATCGCGAAATCCAGGAGCGGGACCGGATCGCGCCTCGATCCCGCCCACTTCCGGGTTCCCTGCTGACGCGCCGGCGTGCGCGCGCAGCCCCCGCTGGTGGGAATCCCGCAGGCAATTAAAGCCAGCGGGATGCCACTTGACAATATTTAGTTTGGTATTACAGGTCATTAACTGACCTGATTAAGGAACTGTGTGTGATTTGAAATCAACATGGGACTGTTTCCCACACTGGGGGAAACACTCCCAGCTCGAATGGACGTGTTGCAGCTGTCAGCCTGTGGCAGCTGCAAAGGTCCATTTGACAGGTGGGGGGGGAGACCCTCACCCATTGCAGGAGGCCACTCTGTCACTTGGGACAAAGTTTGGCCTCCACCACCCTCCTCCTGACGGTCAAAGTCACCAACCTGCACACTTACCCTGGGGTCCGGAGACATGTACCTACCTTGCGGACCCCCTCAGATGTACATCTTGTGGATGAGGGCCGCCGTAGCTGCAGTCATGACCTCCTTGGAGGGCGAACAGTATCCTTGGGGGCAGTGATGTGGCAGACGGAGTGTAGGGGAAAGACTACGTGTACTCACTTTGGCTGACCTACTGAGGTCATTGGACCGCCTCCTGCACTGTGTGCAGGTGGGCGATATGTTGGTGGCGCAGGTGACCCCCTCTGCCACCTCGAGCCAGGCCTTCCTGGTGGCGGAGGCGGGCCGCTTCCTCCCGCCCACCGGGTGGAAGATCTCTGTCCTCCCCCTCCTCCTCACCCCATGTATTGATACCTGGGGAGAGGCATCATTAAACTGGGAGCAGCCTTCCCCCTGGGCTGCTCCATCCAGTCATCTTTGCTATTGGTTGCAGCATCTGTCAGTGGAGGACTGCCCCTTTAAATAGAGCGCCTCCAGCTGACAGATCTTACTGCGCATGCGCAGCCCGCCCGACGCGCAGATCAGCAGCGGGGAACCCGGAGGAGCAGGTAAGTGAATCCAATTAGTGGGTTGCCTGCTACGATCGGGCGGGAAACCCACTAATTTCACCGGGCGTGTTACCCACGCGCCCGCTTGCCCATCCGCCGAGAACCCACATCCCTGCTAAAATCAGGCCCCTAGAGTCTGTAAGTGACAGGCCAGATGATGGAGGAGTGGGTGACTGTCTCGGCTCGGATGTTTTTCTCTTCTGTCTCTCCATCTCTTCCAGTGTTTATATATTATGTCCAGGTTTACTTCTCTACCACTTGACAGATGAGATTTGATCTGCGTAAGTATATTAAGGTGATTTTCTTTCAAACCGTTTCATGATTTTGGTTTTATATTATTCATAAGACTGAAGCCATGCTCACAATCAGCACTTGAAGCATGAAATATTGTACATATATCCATTAGTTGTGAAACCACATTGTACCATTCTGCATTTTATGGAGTGAAAGTCACCATGTCCTGAAATGTTTTCAATGACTTTGTTTCAATCTTCTCTGCAATTAAGTACTTGTAGTCATTGTATTGGCTCACAATGAGCTTTTTCTCATCCATGATGTTTTGCCCAGAAGACCTTACTTGACCAAGGATCTGGATTTATCTGGATTTGTCAACCAGCTTTTCAATATTCTCAGTGCCAAATTCAGAACTGATTTGTTGTGGTGCAAATGAAGCAAAATTGAAAGTGGGCCATTCATTGAGTTCATTTTCTGGGAACCCTTTTTTTCCAGATGTTCACACAATAGGGATATGAATGTCAGAATGGAATCTCCCTTGAATGGTTCATCTCTTGTACATGCAATTTGATGTTTCACTGTGTTGCACCAGAAGACTGTCTCACCGAGATACTGTCCTCTGACCCTGCGGATCTTAGCCCTCGTTAACTGTACAGCTTTGATTGTTGTTAAACAGCTCTTCTGAAAACATTTGCACAATTCTGCTAGCTCACACAGAATGTCATTCAATGCCGCTATGGTGATATGGTAGAGTCTGAGAGTTTCTTCGGGCCATACTTGGCAACTGGGGCATTGTTCTCTGTTTCCTCATGCTCAAAGTATTGAAGAAGAGCATTGTAATTGCACATCAGGGCACTAATAGCAAAATGTCTCGATAGCCACCTCACTTCATTTAGAGGTTGGAAGGACACAGCTTCACATTCTGTGATATTTGCAATTTCTTCAAATTGTCCTTTTCCAACTGAAGATCTACAGAAGACTGTTGAAATGGTTCTCAGCAATGTCTCTATTTCGCTTATCATTGGTACTTTGTTCCAGGCATCAACTATTTCCAAATCTTCTCGATGGTCCACACAGTGTTGCTCTACTAAATTTGGAATGGACTGCTTAAGCCATGTGGCAACACCATTGCTTTTTCCCAGCATGACAAAAGCACCATCTGAAGTGAACATCACCATTTTCATCAAGTCCAGTTGATTCAGAGTGTAGAAGTCTTTGATAGCCGCTATAATAATGAGTGCATTGCAAGAAGTTAACAACAATTCCACCGAATACTGCCTTGTGCACTGCAGAAGCCCAGATCTTGAAATAAATGATAAGCATCTTGCTGACTGAAATATCCGTGCTCTCATCATTAATTAGTGTATGACATAGAGATTGGCGTATCTCCGACATAATTTCTGCACGGACGACACTGTTGAGAGATTCCAAAAATTCAAAGGCACATTTTTGCTTGGCCAGCTCGCTGATACCTGGAGATATTTAGCCATGTGGTCGTGTATGTGTTGCACAGAGTGCATGGAGTTGTTCATTTGTACACCAAAAAGTACATTGTCTATGAGAATCTTTATTTCATCTGGCTTCGATCGCTGTCTCGCCATCAGTTCCATTCTATTCTCTCTGTCAGCAGCAGTTTCTGTTAACAGTTACTGCAAGCCGAATCCCAGTAGGTGGGAATTTCTGTTTCTAAGAACAACCACAGCAGATTCATGTGATTTGTTTGATAAATGCCTCTTTATACAGTCTAACTTCCAACTGTCTTCCCATTTCTTGCCAGTGGAAAAATCACCTGATATTTTTGCTCCAGCACACATGTTGCAGATCAAGCCCACATCTGCACTATATTGGAATATCTCCCTCAGTTGTACACGGATCTTGTTTCTTGATTCATGAGAATCCGCCTGTAAAATTTCATCGAGCCACTGTACTTTGAATGCGAGACAGGATTTCTTCTCAGCACTGGTTCCATTGTTGGCTGATGCTATTGCCTTCCGCTTAAACATGGATATGACGGTGTGGTGTTGCAGTGACTCAAGACTCCCGAGCTTTTTGTTGAATCAGCTTACTGACTGATTCAAACAGAAATAAATCGTGTGCTATCAGAATTTTTAAATTGAGTCAGAAATACAAAACAGCTGTCAAATCAGCCAATGTGAATTTGGGGATAGGGAACAGTTTAATTAAAGCGCCCTCTACCCATCTCCATTGAATCCTCAGCGGGGTTTAAAAAAATTATTGCATTACAATTGTACATCTTGCAGGTCTCATTAGTTTTGGCTGCCTCTATGAAAGGTAAGGAGCAGTTTGGTCATGCACACGGTGCACTCTGTGGATGAGCAAACTGCTCCCTGCATAACATAGAAGCCCCAACCCAACTCAGCCCAGTCACCAGTGTCCCCAGCGAAACTCAGCCCAGCCACCAGTGTCCCCAGCTAAACTCAGCCCAGCCACCAGTGTCCCCAGCTAAACTCAGCCCAGCCACCAGTGCTCCCAACAAAACTCAGCCCAGTCACCAGTGCCCCTAGCGAAACTCAGCCCAGTCACCAGTGCCCCCAGCTAAACTCAGCCCAGCCACCAGTGTCCCCAGCTAAACTCAGCCCAGTCACCAGTGCTCCCAACAAAACTCAGCCCAGCCACCAGTGCTCCCAGCTAAATTCAGACCAGTCACCAGTGTCCCCAGCTAAACTCAGCCCAGCCACAAGTGTCCCCAGCTAAACTCAGCCCAGTCACCAGTGTCCCCAGCTAAACTCAGCCCAGTCACCAGTGCTCCCAGCTAAACACAGCCCAGCCACCAGTGCCCCCAGCTAAACTCAGCCCAGTCACCAGTGCCCCCAGCTAAACTCAGCACAGTCACCAGTGCTCCCAGCTAAACTCAGCCCAGCCACCAGTGCCCCCAGCTAAACTCAGCCCAGTCACCAGTGTCCCCAGCTAAACTCAGCCCAGTCACCAGTGTCCCCAGCTAAACTCAGCCCAGTCACCAGTGTCCCCAGCTAAACTCAGCCCAGCCACCAGTGTCCCCAGCTAAACTCAGCCCAGCCACCAGTGCTCCCAACAAAACTCAGCTCAGCCACGAGTGTCCCCAGCTAAACTCAGCTCAGTCACCAGTGTCCCCAACAAAACTCAGCCCAGTCACCAGTGCTCCCAACAAAACTCAGCCCAGTCACCAGTGTCCACAGCTAAACTCAGCCCAGTCACCAGTGCTCCCAGCTAAACTCAGCCCAGCCACCAGTGCCCCTAGCTAAACTCAGCCCAGTACCAGTGCTCCCAGCTAAACTCAGCCCAGTCACCAGTGTCCCCAGCTAAACTCAGCCCAGCAACAAGTGTCCCCAGCGAAACTCAGCCCAGCCACCAGTGTCCCCAGCTAAACTCAGCCCAGTCACCAGTGCTCCCAGCAAAACTCAGCCCAGTCACCAGTGCTCCCAGCTAAACTCAGCCCAGTCACCAGTGCCCCCAGCTAAACTCAGCCCAGACACCAGTGCCCCCAGCTAAACTCAGCCCAGTCACCAGTGTCCCCAACAAAACTCAGTCCAGTCACAAGTGCCCCCAGCTAAACTCAGCCCAGTCACCAGTGTCCCCAGCTAAACTCAGCCCAGTCACCAATGCTCCCAACAAAACTCAGCCCAGTCAATAGTGCCCCCAGCTAAACTCAGCCCAGTCACCAGTGCCCCCAGCTAAACTCAGCCCAGTCACCAGTGCACCCAGCTAAACTCAGCCCAGTCACCAGTGCCCCCAGCTAAACTCAGCCCAGTCACCAGTGCTCCCAGCTAAACTCAGCCCAGTCGCCAGTGCTCCCAGCTAAACTCAGACCAGCCACCAGTGTCCCCAGCTAAACTCAGCCCAGTCACCAGTGTCCCCAGCTAAAGTCAGCCCAGTCACCAGTGCTCCCAACAAAACTCAGCCCAGTCACCAGTATCCCCAGCTAAACTCAGCCCAGTCACCAGTGTCCCCAGCTAAACTCAGCCCAGTCACCAGTGTCCCCAACAAAACTCAGCCCAGTCACCAGTGCCCCCAGCTAAACTCAGCCCAGCCACCAGTGTCCCCAGCTAAACTCAGCCCAGCCACCAGTGTCCCCAGCTAAACTCAGCCCAGCCACCAGTGCTCCCAACAAAACTCAGCCCAGTCACCAGTGCCCCTAGCGAAACTCAGCCCAGTCACCAGTGCCCCCAGCTAAACTCAGCCCAGCCACCAGTGTCCCCAGCTAAACTCAGCCCAGTCACCAGTGCTCCCAACAAAACTCAGCCCAGCCACCAGTGCTTCCAGCTAAATTCAGACCAGTCACCAGTGTCCCCAGCTAAACTCAGCCCAGCCACCAGTGCCCCAGCTAAACTCAGCCCAGTCACCAGTGTCCCCAGGTAAACTCAGCCCAGTCACCATTGCTCCCAGCTAAAGTCAGCCCAGCCACCAGTGCCCCCAGCTAAACTCAGCCCAGTCACCAGTGCCCCCAGCTAAACTAAGCCCAGACACCAGTGCTCCCAGCTAAACTCAGCCCAGCCACCAGTGCCCCCAGCTAAACTCAGCCCAGTCACCAGTGTCCCCAGCTAAACTCAGCCCAGTCACCAGTGTCCCCAGCTAAACTCAGCCCAGTCACCAGTGTCCCCAGCTAAACTCAGCCCAGCCACCAGTGTCCCCAGCTAAACTCAGCCCAGCCACCAGTGCTCCCAACAAAACTCAGCCCAGCCACCAGTGGCCCCAGCTAAACTCAGCCCAGTCACCAGTGTCCCCAACAAAACTCAGCCCAGTCACCAGTGTCCACAGCTAAACTCAGCCCAGTCACCAGTGCTCCCAGCTAAACTCAGCCCAGCCACCAGTGCCCCTAGCTAAACGCAGCCCAGTCACCAGTGCCCCCAGCTAAACTCAGCCCAGTCACCAATGTTCCCAGCTAAACTCAGCCCAGTACCAGTGCTCCCAGCTAAACTCAGCCCAGTCACCAGTGTCCCCAGCTAAACTCAGCCCAGCAACAAGTGTCCCCAGCTAAACTCAGCCCAGCCACCAGTGTCCCCAGCTAAACTCAGCCCAGTCACCAGTGCTCCCAGCAAAACTCAGCCCAGTCACCAGTGCTCCCAGCTAAACTCAGCCCAGCCACCAGTGTCCCCAGCTAAACTCAGCCCAGCCACCAGTGCCCCCAGCTAAACTCAGCCCAGTCACCAGTGTCCCCAACAAAACTCAGTCCAGTCACAAGTACCCCCAGCTAAACTCAGCCCAGTCACCAGTGTCCCCAGCTAAACTCAGCCCAGTCACCAATGCTCCCAACAAAACTCAGCCCAGTCACCAGTGCCCCCAGCTAAACTCAGCCCAGTCACCAGTGCCCCCAGCAAAACTCAGCCCAGTCACCAGTGCACCCAGCTAAACTCAGCCCAGTCACCAGTGCCCCCAGCTAAACTCAGCCCAGTCACCATTGCTCCCAGCTAAACTCAGCCCAGTCGCCAGTGCTCCCAGCTAAACTCAGCCCAGCCACCAGTGTCCCCAGCTAAACTCAGCCCAGTCACCAGTGTCCCCAGCTAAACTCAGCCCAGTCACCAGTGCTCCCAACAAAACTCAGCCCAGTCACCAGTATCCCCAGCTAAACTCAGCCCAGTCACCAGTGTCCCCAGCTAAACTCAGCCCAGTCACCAGTGTCCCCAACAAAACTCAGCCCAGTCACCAGTGCCCCGAGCTAAACTCAGCCCAGCCACCAGTGTCCCCAGCGAAACTCAGCCCAGTCACCAATGCTCCCAACAAAACTCAGCCCAGTCACCAGTGTCCCCAGCTAAACTCAGCCCAGTCACCAATGCTCCCAACAAAACTCAGCCCAGTCACCAGTGCCCCCAGCTAAACTCAGCCCAGTCACCAGTGCCCCCAGCTAAACTCAGCCCAGTCACCAGTGCCCCCAGCTAAACACAGCCCAGTCACCAGTGCCCCCAGCTAAACTCAGCCCAGTCACCAGTGTCCCCAGCTGAACTCAGCCCAGTCACCAGTGTCCCCAACAAAACTCAGCCCAGTCACCACTGCCCCCAGCTAAACTCAGCCCAGCCACCAGTGTCACCAGCGAAACTCAGCCCAGTCACCAATGCTCCCAACAAAACTCAGCCCAGTCAGCAGTGCCCCCAGCTAAACTCAGCCCAGTCACCAGTGTCCCCAACAAAACTCAGCCCAGTCACCAGTGCCCCCAGCTAAACTCAGCCCAGTCACCAGTGCTCCCAGCTAAACTCAGCCCAGTCGCCAGTGCTCCCAGCTAAACTCAGCCCAGCCACCAGTGTCCCCAGCTAAACTCAGCCCAGTCACCAGTGTCCCCAGCTAAACTCAGCCCAGTCACCAGTGCTCCCAACAAAACTCAGCCCAGTCACCAGTATCCCCAGCTAAACTCAGCCCAGTCACCAGTGTCCCCAGCTAAACTCAGCCCAGTCACCAGTGTCCCCAACAAAACTCAGCCCAGTCACCAGTGCCCCCAGCTAAACTCAGCCCAGCCACCAGTGTCCCCAGCTAAACTCAGCCCAGCCACCAGTGTCCCCAGCTAAACTCAGCCCAGTCACCAGTGCTCCCAACAAAACTCAGCCCAGCCACCAGTGCTTCCAGCTAAATTCAGACCAGTCACCAGTGTCCCCAGCTAAACTCAGCCCAGCCACCAGTGCCCCAGCTAAACTCAGCCCAGTCACCAGTGTCCCCAGGTAAACTCAGCCCAGTCACCAGTGCTCCCAGCTAAAGTCAGCCCAGCCACCAGTGCCCCCAGCTAAACTCAGCCCAGTCACCAGTGACCCAGCTAAACTAAGCCCAGACACCAGTGCTCCCAGCTAAACTCAGCCCAGCCACCAGTGCCCCCAGCTAAACTCAGCCCAGTCACCAGTGTCCCCAGCTAAACTCAGCCCAGTCACCAGTGTCCCCAGCTAAACTCAGCCCAGTCACCAGTGCTCCCAGCTAAACTCAGCCCAGCCACCAGTGTCCCCAGCTAAACTCAGCCCAGCCACCAGTGCTCCCAACAAAACTCAGCCCAGCCACCAGTGGCCCCAGCTAAACTCAGCCCAGTCACCAGTGTCCCCAACAAAACTCAGCCCAGTCACCAGTGTCCACAGCTAAACTCAGCCCAGTCACCAGTGCTCCCAGCTAAACTCAGCCCAGCCACCAGTGCCCCTAGCTAAACTCAGCCCAGTCACCAGTGCCCCCAGCTAAACTCAGCCCAGTCACCAATGTTCCCAGCTAAACTCAGCCCAGTACCAGTGCTCCCAGCTAAACTCAGCCCAGTCACCAGTGTCCCCAGCTAAACTCAGCCCAGCAACAAGTGTCCCCAGCTAAACTCAGCCCAGCCACCAGTGTCCCCAGCTAAACTCAGCCCAGTCACCAGTGCTCCCAGCAAAACTCAGCCCAGTCACCAGTGCTCCCAGCTAAACTCAGCCCAGCCACCAGTGTCCCCAGCTAAACTCAGCCCAGCCACCAGTGCCCCCAGCTAAACTCAGCCCAGTCACCAGTGTCCCCAACAAAACTCAGTCCAGTCACAAGTACCCCCAGCTAAACTCAGCCCAGTCACCAGTGTCCCCAGCTAAACTCAGCCCAGTCACCAATGCTCCCAACAAAACTCAGCCCAGTCACCAGTGCCCCCAGCTAAACTCAGCCCAGTCACCAGTGCCCCCAGCAAAACTCAGCCCAGTCACCAGTGCACCCAGCTAAACTCAGCCCAGTCACCAGTGCCCTCAGCTAAACTCAGCCCAGTCACCATTGCTCCCAGCTAAACTCAGCCCAGTCGCCAGTGCTCCCAGCTAAACTCAGCCCAGCCACCAGTGTCCCCAGCTAAACTCAGCCCAGTCACCAGTGTCCCCAGCTAAACTCAGCCCAGTCACCACTGCTCCCAACAAAACTCAGCCCAGTCACCAGTATCCCCAGCTAAACTCAGCCCAGTCACCAGTGTCCCCAGCTAAACTCAGCCCAGTCACCAGTGTCCCCAACAAAACTCAGCCCAGTCACCAGTGCCCCGAGCTAAACTCAGCCCAGCCACCAGTGTCCCCAGCGAAACTCAGCCCAGTCACCAATGCTCCCAACAAAACTCAGCCCAGTCACCAGTGTCCCCAGCTAAACTCAGCCCAGTCACCAATGCTCCCAACAAAACTCAGCCCAGTCACCAGTGCCCCCAGCTAAACTCAGCCCAGTCACCAGTGCCCCCAGCTAAACTCAGCCCAGTCACCAGTGCACCCAGCTAAACTCAGCCCAGTCACCAGTGCTCCCAGCTAAACTCAGCCCAGTCGCCAGTGCTCCCAGCTAAACTCAGCCCAGACACCAGTGTCCCCAACAAAACTCAGCCCAGTCACCAGTGCCCCCAGCTAAACTCAGCCCAGTCACCAGTGCTCCCAGCTAAACTCAGCCCAGTCGCCAGTGCTCCCAGCTAAACTCAGCCCAGCCACCAGTGTCCCCAGCTAAACTCAGCCCAGTCACCAGTGTCCCCAGCTAAACTCAGCCCAGTCACCAGTGCTCCCAACAAAACTCAGCCCAGTCACCAGTATCCCCAGCTAAACTCAGCCCAGTCACCAGTGTCCCCAGCTAAACTCAGCCCAGTCACCAGTGTCCCCAACAAAACTCAGCCCAGTCACCAGTGCCCCCAGCTAAACTCAGCCCAGCCACCAGTGTCCCCAGCTAAACTCAGCCCAGCCACCAGTGTCCCCAGCTAAACTCAGCCCAGTCACCAGTGCTCCCAACAAAACTCAGCCCAGCCACCAGTGCTTCCAGCTAAATTCAGACCAGTCACCAGTGTCCCCAGCTAAACTCAGCCCAGCCACCAGTGCCCCAGCTAAACTCAGCCCAGTCACCAGTGTCCCCAGGTAAACTCAGCCCAGTCACCAGTGCTCCCAGCTAAAGTCAGCCCAGCCACCAGTGCCCCCAGCTAAACTCAGCCCAGTCACCAGTGACCCAGCTAAACTAAGCCCAGACACCAGTGCTCCCAGCTAAACTCAGCCCAGCCACCAGTGCCCCCAGCTAAACTCAGCCCAGTCACCAGTGTCCCCAGCTAAACTCAGCCCAGTCACCAGTGTCCCCAGCTAAACTCAGCCCAGTCACCAGTGCTCCCAGCTAAACTCAGCCCAGCCACCAGTGTCCCCAGCTAAACTCAGCCCAGCCACCAGTGCTCCCAACAAAACTCAGCCCAGCCACCAGTGGCCCCAGCTAAACTCAGCCCAGTCACCAGTGTCCCCAACAAAACTCAGCCCAGTCACCAGTGTCCACAGCTAAACTCAGCCCAGTCACCAGTGCTCCCAGCTAAACTCAGCCCAGCCACCAGTGCCCCTAGCTAAACTCAGCCCAGTCACCAGTGCCCCCAGCTAAACTCAGCCCAGTCACCAATGTTCCCAGCTAAACTCAGCCCAGTACCAGTGCTCCCAGCTAAACTCAGCCCAGTCACCAGTGTCCCCAGCTAAACTCAGCCCAGCAACAAGTGTCCCCAGCTAAACTCAGCCCAGCCACCAGTGTCCCCAGCTAAACTCAGCCCAGTCACCAGTGCTCCCAGCAAAACTCAGCCCAGTCACCAGTGCTCCCAGCTAAACTCAGCCCAGCCACCAGTGTCCCCAGCTAAACTCAGCCCAGCCACCAGTGCCCCCAGCTAAACTCAGCCCAGTCACCAGTGTCCCCAACAAAACTCAGTCCAGTCACAAGTACCCCCAGCTAAACTCAGCCCAGTCACCAGTGTCCCCAGCTAAACTCAGCCCAGTCACCAATGCTCCCAACAAAACTCAGCCCAGTCACCAGTGCCCCCAGCTAAACTCAGCCCAGTCACCAGTGCCCCCAGCAAAACTCAGCCCAGTCACCAGTGCACCCAGCTAAACTCAGCCCAGTCACCAGTGCCCTCAGCTAAACTCAGCCCAGTCACCATTGCTCCCAGCTAAACTCAGCCCAGTCGCCAGTGCTCCCAGCTAAACTCAGCCCAGCCACCAGTGTCCCCAGCTAAACTCAGCCCAGTCACCAGTGTCCCCAGCTAAACTCAGCCCAGTCACCACTGCTCCCAACAAAACTCAGCCCAGTCACCAGTATCCCCAGCTAAACTCAGCCCAGTCACCAGTGTCCCCAGCTAAACTCAGCCCAGTCACCAGTGTCCCCAACAAAACTCAGCCCAGTCACCAGTGCCCCGAGCTAAACTCAGCCCAGCCACCAGTGTCCCCAGCGAAACTCAGCCCAGTCACCAATGCTCCCAACAAAACTCAGCCCAGTCACCAGTGTCCCCAGCTAAACTCAGCCCAGTCACCAATGCTCCCAACAAAACTCAGCCCAGTCACCAGTGCCCCCAGCTAAACTCAGCCCAGTCACCAGTGCCCCCAGCTAAACTCAGCCCAGTCACCAGTGCACCCAGCTAAACTCAGCCCAGTCACCAGTGCTCCCAGCTAAACTCAGCCCAGTCGCCAGTGCTCCCAGCTAAACTCAGCCCAGACACCAGTGTCCCCAGCTAAACTCAGCCCAGTCACCAGTGTCCCCAGCTAAACTCAGCCCAGTCACCAGTGCTCCCAACAAAACTCAGCCCAGTCACCAGTATCCCCAGCTAAACTCAGCCCAGTCACCAGTGTCCCCAGCTGAACTCAGCCCAGTCACCAGTGTCCCCAACAAAACTCAGCCCAGTCACCACTGCCCCCAGCTAAACTCAGCCCAGCCACCAGTGTCACCAGCGAAACTCAGCCCAGTCACCAATGCTCCCAACAAAACTCAGCCCAGTCAGCAGTGCCCCCAGCTAAACTCAGCCCAGTCACCAGTGCCCCCAGCTAAACTCAGCCCAGTCACCAGTGTCCCCAACAAAACTCAGCCCAGTCACCAGTGCCCCCAGCTAAACTCAGCCCAGCCACCAGTGTCCCCAGCTAAACTCAGCCCAGTCACCAGTGCCCCCAGCTAAACTCAGCCCAGCCACCAGTGTCCCCAGCTAAACTTAACCCAGTCACCAGTGCCCCCAGCTAAACTCAGCCCAGTCACCAATGCTCCCAACAAAACTCAGCCCAGTCACCAGTGCCCCCAGCTAAACTCAGCCCAGCCACCAGTGTCCCCAGCTAAACTTAACCTAGTCACCAGTGTCCCCAGCTAAACTCAGCCCAGTCACCAGTGCTCCCAGCTGAACTCAGCCCAGCCACCAGTGCTCCCAGCTAAACTCAGCCCAGCCACCAGTGTCCCCAGCTAAACTCAGCCCAGTCACCAGAGCCCCCAGATAAACTCAGCCCAGCCACCAGTGTCCCCAGCTAAACTTAACCCAGTCACCAGTGCCCCCAGCTAAACTCAGCCCAGTCACCAATGCTCCCAACAAAACTCAGCCCAGTCACCAGTGCCCCCAGCTAAACTCAGCCCAGCCACCAGTGTCCCCAGCTAAACTTAACATAGTCACCAGTGTCCCCAGCTAAACTCAGCCCAGTCACCAGTGCTCCCAGCTGAACTCAGCCCAGCCACCAGTGCTCCCAGCTAAACTCAGCCCAGCCACCAGTGTCCCCAGCTAAACTCAGCCCAGCCACCAGTGTCCCCAGCTAAACTCAGCCCAGTCACCAGTGTCCCCAGCTAAACTCAGCCCAGCCACCAGTGTCCCCAGCTAAACTCAGCCCAGCCACCAGTGCTCAAAGCTGAACTCAGCCCAGCCACCAGTGCTCCCAGCTAAACTCAGCCCAGCCACCAGTGCTCCCAGCTAAACTCAGCCCAGCCACCAGTGTCCCCAGCTAAACTCAGCCCAGACACCAGTGTCCCCAGCTAAACTCAGCCCAGCCACCAGTGTCCCCAGCTAAACTCAGCCCAGCCACCAGTGCTCCCAGCTAAACTCAGCCCAGCCACCAGTGTCCCCAGCTAAACTCAGCCCAGTCACCAATGCTCCCAACAAAACTCAGCCCAGTCACCAGTGTCCCCAGCTAAACTCAGCCCAGCCACCAGTGTCCCCAGCGAAACTCAGCCCAGTCACCAGTGCTCCCAGCTAAACTCAGCCCAGCCACCAGTGCTCCCAGCTAAACTCAGCCCAGCCACCAGTGCTCCCAGCTAAACTCACCCCAGCCACCAGTGCTCCCAGCTAAACTCAGCCCAGCCACCAGTGTCCCCAGCTAAACTCAGCCCAAACACCAGTGTCCCCAGCTAAACTCAGCCCAGCCACCAGTGTCCCCAGCTAAACTCAGCCCAGTCGCCAGTGCTGCCACCTAAACTCAGCCCAGCCACCAGTGTCCCCAGCTAAACTCAGCCCAGTCACCAGTGTCCCCAGCTAAACTCAGCCCAGTCACCAGTGCTCCCAACAAAACTCAGCCCAGTCACCAGTATCCCCAGCTAAACTCAGCCCAGTCACCAGTGTCCCCAGCTAAACTCAGCCCAGTCACCAGTGTCCCCAACAAAACTCAGCCCAGTCACCAGTGCCCCCAGCTAAACTCAGCCCAGCCACCAGTGTCCCCAGCGAAACTCAGCCCAGTCACCAATGCTCCCAACAAAACTCAGCCCAGTCACCAGTGTCCCCAGCTGAACTCAGCCCAGTCACCAATGCTCCCAACAAAACTCAGCCCAGTCACCAGTGCCCCCAGCTAAACTCAGCCCAGTCACCAGTGCCCCCAGCTAAACTCAGCCCAGTCACCAGTGCACCCAGCTAAACACAGCCCAGTCACCAGTGCCCCCAGCTAAACTCAGCCCAGTCACCAGTGCTCCCAGCTAAACTCAGCCCAGTCGCCAGTGCTCCCAGCTAAACTCAGCCCAGACACCAGTGTCCCCAGCTAAACTCAGCCCAGTCACCAGTGTCCCCAGCTAAACTCAGCCCAGTCACCAGTGCTCCCAACAAAACTCAGCCCAGTCACCAGTATCCCCAGCTAAACTCAGCCCAGTCACCAGTGTCCCCAGCTAAACTCAGCCCAGTCACCAGTGTCCCCAACAAAACTCAGCCCACTCACCAGTGCCCCCAGCTAAACTCAGCCCAGCCACCAGTGTCCCCAGCGAAACTCAGCCCAGTCACCAATGCTCCCAACAAAACTCAGCCCAGTCAGCAGTGCCCCCAGCTAAACTCAGCCCAGTCACCAGTGCCCCCAGCTAAACTCAGCCCAGTCACCAGTGTCCCCAACAAAACTCAGCCCAGTCACCAGTGCCCCCAGCAAAACTCAGCCCAGCCACCAGTGTCCCCAGCTAAACTCAGCCCAGTCACCAGTGCCCCCAGCTAAACTCAGCCCAGCCACCAGTGTCCCCAGCTAAACTTAACCCAGTCACCAGTGCCCCCAGCTAAACTCAGCCCAGTCACCAGTGTCCCCAGCTAAACTTAACCCAGTCACCAGTGCCCCCAGCTAAACTCAGCCCAGCCACCAGTGTCCCCAGCTAAACTTAACCTAGTCACCAGTGTCCCCAGCTAAACTCAGCCCAGTCACCAGTGCTCCCAGCTGAACTCAGCCCAGCCACCAGTGCTCCCAGCTAAACTCAGCCCAGCCACCAGTGTCCCCAGCTAAACTCAGCCCAGTCACCAGTGCCCCCAGCTAAACTCAGCCCAGCCACCAGTGTCCCCAGCTAAACTTAACCCAGTCACCAGTGCCCCCAGCTAAACTCAGCCCAGTCACCAATGCTCCCAACAAAACTCAGCCCAGTCACCAGTGTCCACAGCTAAACTCAGCCCAGTCACCAGTGCTCCCAGCTAAACTCAGCCCAGCCACCAGTGCCCCTAGCTAAACTCAGCCCAGTCACCAGTGCCCCCAGCTAAACTCAGCCCAGTCACCAATGTTCCCAGCTAAACTCAGCCCAGTACCAGTGCTCCCAGCTAAACTCAGCCCAGTCACCAGTGTCCCCAGCTAAACTCAGCCCAGCAACAAGTGTCCCCAGCTAAACTCAGCCCAGCCACCAGTGTCCCCAGCTAAACTCAGCCCAGTCACCAGTGCTCCCAGCAAAACTCAGCCCAGTCACCAGTGCTCCCAGCTAAACTCAGCCCAGCCACCAGTGTCCCCAGCTAAACTCAGCCCAGCCACCAGTGCCCCCAGCTAAACTCAGCCCAGTCACCAGTGTCCCCAACAAAACTCAGTCCAGTCACAAGTACCCCCAGCTAAACTCAGCCCAGTCACCAGTGTCCCCAGCTAAACTCAGCCCAGTCACCAATGCTCCCAACAAAACTCAGCCCAGTCACCAGTGCCCCCAGCTAAACTCAGCCCAGTCACCAGTGCCCCCAGCAAAACTCAGCCCAGTCACCAGTGCACCCAGCTAAACTCAGCCCAGTCACCAGTGCCCCCAGCTAAACTCAGCCCAGTCACCATTGCTCCAAGCTAAACTCAGCCCAGTCGCCAGTGCTCCCAGCTAAACTCAGCCCAGCCACCAGTGTCCCCAGCTAAACTCAGCCCAGTCACCAGTGTCCCCAGCTAAACTCAGCCCAGTCACCAGTGCTCCCAACAAAACTCAGCCCAGTCACCAATATCCCCAGCTAAACTCAGCCCAGTCACCAGTGTCCCCAGCTAAACTCAGCCCAGTCACCAGTGTCCCCAACAAAACTCAGCCCAGTCACCAGTGCCCCCAGCTAAATTCAGCCCAGCCACCAGTGTCCCCAGCGAAACTCAGCCCAGTCACCAATGCTCCCAACAAAACTCAGCCCAGTCACCAGTGTGCCCAGCTAAACTCAGCCCAGTCACCAATGCTCCCAACAAAACTCAGCCCAGTCACCAGTGCCCCCAGCTAAACTCAGCCCAGTCACCAGTGCCCCCAGCTAAACTTAACCCAGTCACCAGTGCACCCAGCTAAACACAGCCCAGTCACCAGTGCCCCCAGCTAAACTCAGCCCAGTCACCAGTGCTCCCAGCTAAACTCAGCCCAGTCGCCAGTGCTCCCAGCTAAACTCAGCCCAGACACCAGTGTCCCCAGCTAAACTCAGCCCAGTCACCAGTGTCCCCAGCTAAACTCAGCCCAGTCACCAGTGCTCCCAACAAAACTCAGCCCAGTCACCAGTATCCCCAGCTAAACTCAGCCCAGTCACCAGTGTCCCCAGCTGAACTCAGCCCAGTCACCAGTGTCCCCAACAAAACTCAGCCCAGTCACCAGTGCCCCCAGCTAAACTCAGCCCAGCCACCAGTGTCACCAGCGAAACTCAGCCCAGTCACCAATGCTCCCAACAAAACTCAGCCCAGTCAGCAGTGCCCCCAGCTAAACTCAGCCCAGTCACCAGTGCCCCCAGCTAAACTCAGCCCAGTCACCAGTGTCCCCAACAAAACTCAGCCCAGTCACCAGTGCCCCCAGCTAAACTCAGCCCAGCCACCAGTGTCCCCAGCTAAACTCAGCCCAGTCACCAGTGCCCCCAGCTAAACTCAGCCCAGCCACCAGTGTCCCCAGCTAAACTTAACCCAGTCACCAGTGCCCCCAGCTAAACTCAGCCCAGTCACCAATGCTCCCAACAAAACTCAGCCCAGTCACCAGTGCCCCCAGCTAAACTCAGCCCAGCCACCAGTGTCCCCAGCTAAACTTAACCTAGTCACCAGTGTCCCCAGCTAAACTCAGCCCAGTCACCAGTGCTCCCAGCTGAACTCAGCCCAGCCACCAGTGCTCCCAGCTAAACTCAGCCCAGCCACCAGTGTCCCCAGCTAAACTCAGCCCAGTCACCAGTGCCCCCAGATAAACTCAGCCCAGCCACCAGTGTCCCCAGCTAAACTTAACCCAGTCACCAGTGCCCCCAGCTAAACTCAGCCCAGTCACCAATGCTCCCAACAAAACTCAGCCCAGTCACCAGTGCCCCCAGCTAAACTCAGCCCAGCCACCAGTGTCCCCAGCTAAACTTAACCTAGTCACCAGTGTCCCCAGCTAAACTCAGCCCAGTCACCAGTGCTCCCAGCTGAACTCAGCCCAGCCACCAGTGCTCCCAGCTAAACTCAGCCCAGCCACCAGTGTCCCCAGCTAAACTCAGCCCAGCCACCAGTGTCCCCAGCTAAACTCAGCCCAGTCACCAGTGTCCCCAGCTAAACTCAGCCCAGCCACCAGTGTCCCCAGCTAAACTCAGCCCAGCCACCAGTGCTCAAAGCTGAACTCAGCCCAGCCACCAGTGCTCCCAGCTAAACTCAGCCCAGCCACCAGTGCTCCCAGCTAAACTCAGCCCAGCCACCAGTGTCCCCAGCTAAACTCAGCCCAGACACCAGTGTCCCCAGCTAAACTCAGCCCAGCCACCAGTGTCCCCAGCTAAACTCAGCCCAGCCACCAGTGCTCCCAGCTAAACTCAGCCCAGCCACCAGTGTCCCCAGCTAAACTCAGCCCAGTCACCAATGCTCCCAACAAAACTCAGCCCAGTCACCAGTGTCCCCAGCTAAACTCAGCCCAGCCACCAGTGTCCCCAGCGAAACTCAGCCCAGTCACCAGTGCTCCCAGCTAAACTCAGCCCAGCCACCAGTGCTCCCAGCTAAACTCAGCCCAGCCACCAGTGCTCCCAGCTAAACTCAGCCCAGCCACCAGTGCTCCCAGCTAAACTCAGCCCAGCCACCAGTGTCCCCAGCTAAACTCAGCCCAGACACCAGTGTCCCCAGCTAAACTCAGCCCAGTCACCAGTGTCCCCAGCTAAACTCAGCCCAGTCGCCAGTGCTCCCAGCTAAACTCAGCCCAGCCACCAGTGTCCCCAGCTAAACTCAGCCCAGTCACCAGTGTCCCCAGCTAAACTCAGCCCAGTCACCAGTGCTCCCAACAAAACTCAGCCCAGTCACCAGTATCCCCAGCTAAACTCAGCCCAGTCACCAGTGTCCCCAGCTAAACTCAGCCCAGTCACCAGTGTCCCCAACAAAACTCAGCCCAGTCACCAGTGCCCCCAGCTAAACTCAGCCCAGCCACCAGTGTCCCCAGCGAAACTCAGCCCAGTCACCAATGCTCCCAACAAAACTCAGCCCAGTCACCAGTGTCCCCAGCTAAACTCAGCCCAGTCACCAATGCTCCCAACAAAACTCAGCCCAGTCACCAGTGCCCCCAGCTAAACTCAGCCCAGTCACCAGTGCCCCCAGCTAAACTCAGCCCAGTCACCAGTGCACCCAGCTAAACACAGCCCAGTCACCAGTGCCCCCAGCTAAACTCAGCCCAGTCACCAGTGCTCCCAGCTAAACTCAGCCCAGTCGCCAGTGCTTCCAGCTAAACTCAGCCCAGACACCAGTGTCCCCAGCTAAACTCAGCCCAGTCACCAGTGTCCCCAGCTAAACTCAGCCCAGTCACCAGTGCTCCCAACAAAACTCAGCCCAGTCACCAGTATCCCCAGCTAAACTCAGCCCAGTCACCAGTGTCCCCAGCTAAACTCAGCCCAGTCACCAGTGTCCCCAACAAAACTCAGCCCAGTCACCAGTGCCCCCAGCTAAACTCAGCCCAGCCACCAGTGTCCCCAGCGAAACTCAGCCCAGTCACCAATGCTCCCAACAAAACTCAGCCCAGTCAGCAGTGCCCCCAGCTAAACTCAGCCCAGTCACCAGTGCCCCCAGCTAAACTCAGCCCAGTCACCAGTGTCCCCAACAAAACTCAGCCCAGTCACCAGTGCCCCCAGCTAAACTCAGCCCAGCCACCAGTGTCCCCAGCTAAACTCAGCCCAGTCACCAGTGCCCCCAGCTAAACTCAGCCCAGCCACCAGTGTCCCCAGCTAAACTTAACCCAGTCACCAGTGCCCCCAGCTAAACTCAGCCCAGTCACCAGTGTCCCCAGCTAAACTTAACCCAGTCACCAGTGCCCCCAGCTAAACTCAGCCCAGCCACCAGTGTCCCCAGCTAAACTTAACCTAGTCACCATTGTCCCCAGCTAAACTCAGCCCAGTCACCAATGCTCCCAACAAAACTCAGCCCAGTCACCAGTGTCCCCAGCTAAACTCAGCCCAGCCACCAGTGTCCCCAGCGAAACTCAGCCCAGTCACCAGTGCTCCCAGCTAAACTCAGCCCAGCCACCAGTGCTCCCAGCTAAACTCAGCCCAGCCACCAGTGCTCCCAGCTAAACTCAGCCCAGCCACCAGTGCTCCCAGCTAAACTCAGCCCAGCCACCAGTGTCCCCAGCTAAACTCAGCCCAGACACCAGTGTCCCCAGCTAAACTCAGCCCAGCCACCAGTGTCCCCAGCTAAACTCAGCCCAGTCGCCAGTGCTCCCAGCTAAACTCAGCCCAGCCACCAGTGTCCCCAGCTAAACTCAGCCCAGTCACCAGTGTCCCCAGCTAAACTCAGCCCAGTCACCAGTGCTCCCAACAAAACTCAGCCCAGTCACCAGTATCCCCAGCTAAACTCAGCCCAGTCAACAGTGTCCCCAGCTAAACTCAGCCCAGTCACCAGTGTCCCCAACAAAACTCAGCCCAGTCACCAGTGCCCCCAGCTAAACTCAGCCCAGCCACCAGTGTCCCCAGCGAAACTCAGCCCATTCACCAATGCTCCCAACAAAACTCAGCCCAGTCACCAGTGTCCCCAGCTAAACTCAGCCCAGTCACCAATGCTCCCAACAAAACTCAGCCCACTCACCAGTGCCCCCAGCTAAACTCAGCCCAGTCACCAGTGCCCCCAGCTAAACTCAGCCCAGTCACCAGTGCACCCAGCTAAACACAGCCCAGTCACCAGTGCCCCCAGCTAAACTCAGCCCAGTCACCAGTGCTCCCAGCTAAACTCAGCCCAGTCGCCAGTGCTCCCAGCTAAACTCAGCCCAGACACCAGTGTCCCCAGCTAAACTCAGCCCAGTCACCAGTGTCCCCAGCTAAACTCAGCCCAGTCACCAGTGCTCCCAACAAAACTCAGCCCAGTCACCAGTATCCCCAGCTAAACTCAGCCCAGTCACCAGTGTCCCCAGCTAAACTCAGCCCAGTCACCAGTGTCCCCAACAAAACTCAGCCCAGTCACCAGTGCCCCCAGCTAAACTCAGCCCAGCCACCAGTGTCCCCAGCGAAACTCAGCCCAGTCACCAATGCTCCCAACAAAACTCAGCCCAGTCAGCAGTGCCCCCAGCTAAACTCAGCCCAGTCACCAGTGCCCCCAGCTAAACTCAGCCCAGTCACCAGTGTCCCCAACAAAACTCAGCCCAGTCACCAGTGCCCCCAGCTAAACTCAGCCCAGCCACCAGTGTCCCCAGCTAAACTCAGCCCAGTCACCAGTGCCCCCAGCTAAACTCAGCCCAGCCACCAGTGTCCCCAGCTAAACTTAACCCAGTCACCAGTGCCCCCAGCTAAACTCAGCCCAGTCACCAGTGTCCCCAGCTAAACTTAACCCAGTCACCAGTGCCCCCAGCTAAACTCAGCCCAGCCACCAGTGTCCCCAGCTAAACTTAACCTAGTCACCAGTGTCCCCAGCTAAACTCAGCCCAGTCACCAATGCTCCCAACAAAACTCAGCCCACTCACCAGTGCCCCCAGCTAAACTCAGCCCAGTCACCAGTGCCCCCAGCTAAACTCAGCCCAGTCACCAGTGCACCCAGCTAAACACAGCCCAGTCACCAGTGCCCCCAGCTAAACTCAGCCCAGTCACCAGTGCTCCCAGCTAAACTCAGCCCAGTCGCCAGTGCTCCCAGCTAAACTCAGCCCAGACACCAGTGTCCCCAGCTAAACTCAGCCCAGTCACCAGTGTCCCCAGCTAAACTCAGCCCAGTCACCAGTGCTCCCAACAAAACTCAGCCCAGTCACCAGTATCCCCAGCTAAACTCAGCCCAGTCACCAGTGTCCCCAGCTAAACTCAGCCCAGTCACCAGTGTCCCCAACAAAACTCAGCCCAGTCACCAGTGCCCCCAGCTAAACTCAGCCCAGCCACCAGTGTCCCCAGCGAAACTCAGCCCAGTCACCAATGCTCCCAACAAAACTCAGCCCAGTCAGCAGTGCCCCCAGCTAAACTCAGCCCAGTCACCAGTGCCCCCAGCTAAACTCAGCCCAGTCACCAGTGTCCCCAACAAAACTCAGCCCAGTCACCAGTGCCCCCAGCTAAACTCAGCCCAGCCACCAGTGTCCCCAGCTAAACTCAGCCCAGTCACCAGTGCCCCTAGCTAAACTCAGCCCAGCCACCAGTGTCCCCAGCTAAACTTAACCCAGTCACCAGTGCCCCCAGCTAAACTCAGCCCAGTCACCAGTGTCCCCAGCTAAACTTAACCCAGTCACCAGTGCCCCCAGCTAAACTCAGCCCAGCCACCAGTGTCCCCAGCTAAACTTAACCTAGTCACCAGTGTCCCCAGCTAAACTCAGCCCAGTCACCAGTGCTCCCAGCTGAACTCAGCCCAGCCACCAGTGCTCCCAGCTAAACTCAGCCCAGCCACCAGTGTCCCCAGCTAAACTCAGCCCAGTCACCAGTGCCCCCAGCTAAACTCAGCCCAGCCACCAGTGTCCCCAGCTAAACTTAACCCAGTCACCAGTGCCCCCAGCTAAACTCAGCCCAGTCACCAATGCTCCCAACAAAACTCAGCCCAGTCACCAGTGCCCCCAGCTAAACTCAGCCCAGCCACCAGTGTCCCCAGCTAAACTTAACCTAGTCACCAGTGTCCCCAGCTAAACTCAGCCCAGTCACCAGTGCTCCCAGCTGAACTCAGCCCAGCCACCAGTGCTCCCAGCTAAACTCAGCCCAGCCACCAGTGTCCCCAGCTAAACTCAGCCCAGCCACCAGTGTCCCCAGCTAAACTCAGCCCAGTCACCAGTGTCCCCAGCTAAACTCAGCCCAGCCACCAGTGTCCCCAGCTAAACTCAGCCCAGCCACCAGTGCTCAAAGCTGAACTCCGCCCAGCCACCAGTGCTCCCAGCTAAACTCAGCCCAGCCACCAGTGCTCCCAGCTAAACTCAGCCCAGCCACCAGTGTCCCCAGCTAAACTCAGCCCAGACACCAGTGTCCCCAGCTAAACTCAGCCCAGCCACCAGTGTCCCCAGCTAAACTCAGCCCAGCCACCAGTGCTCCCAGCTAAACTCAGCCCAGCCACCAGTGTCCCCAGCTAAACTCAGCCCAGTCACCAATGCTCCCAACAAAACTCAGCCCAGTCACCAGTGTCCCCAGCTAAACTCAGCCCAGCCACCAGTGTCCCCAGCGAAACTCAGCCCAGTCACCAGTGCTCCCAGCTAAACTCAGCCCAGCCACCAGTGCTCCCAGCTAAACTCAGCCCAGCCACCAGTGCTCCCAGCTAAACTCAGCCCAGCCACCAGTGCTCCCAGCTAAACTCAGCCCAGCCACCAGTGTCCCCAGCTAAACTCAGCCCAGACACCAGTGTCCCCAGCTAAACTCAGCCCAGCCACCAGTGTCCCCAGCTAAACTCAGCCCAGCCACCAGTGCTCCCAGCTAAACTCAGCCCAGCCACCAGTGTCCCCAGCTAAACTCAGCCCAGTCACCAATGCTCCCAACAAAACTCAGCCCAGCCACCAGTGCTCCCAGCTAAACTCAGCCCAGTCACCAATGCTCCCAACAAAACCCTGCCCAGTCACCAGTGTCCCCAGCTAAACTCAGCCCAGCCACCAGTGTCCCCAGCTAAACTCAGCCCAGTCACCAGTGCTCCCAGTTAAACTCAGCCCAGCCACCAGTGTCCCCAGCTAAACTCAGCCCAGCCACCAGTGCTCCCAACAAAACTCAGCCCAGTCACCAGTGCCCCTTGCGAAACTCAGCCCAGTCACCAGTGCCCCCAGCTAAACTCAGCCCAGTCACCAGTGCACCCAGCTAAACTCAGCCCAGTCACTAGTGCCCCCAGCTAAACTCAGCCCAGTCACCAGTGCTCCCAGCTAAACTCAGCCCAGTCGCCAGTGCTCCCAGCTAAACTCAGCCCAGTCACCAGTGTCCCCAGCTAAACTCAGCCCAGTCACCAGTGTCCCCAGCTAAACTCAGCCCAGTCACCAGTGCTCCCAGCTAAACTCAGCCCAGTCGCCAGTGCTCCCAGCTAAACTCAGCCCAGTCACCAGTGTCCCCAGCTAAACTCAGCCCAGTCACCAGTGTCCCCAGCTAAACTCAGCCCAGTCACCAGTGCCCCTTGCGAAACTCAGCCCAGTCACCAGTGCCCCCAGCTAAACTCAGCCCAGTCACCAGTGCTCCCAGCTAAACTCAGCCCAGTCACCAGTGCCCCCAGCTAAACTCAGCCCAGTCACCAGTTTCCCCAGCTAAACTCAGCCCAGTCACCAGTGTCCCCAGCTGAACTCAGCCCAGTCACCAGTGCTCCCAGCTAAACTCAGCCCAGTCGCCAGTGCTCCCAGCTAAACTCAGCCCAGTCACCAGTGTCCCCAGCTAAACTCAGCCCAGTCACCAGTGTCCCCAGCTAAACTCAGCCCAGTCACCAGTGCCCCTTGCGAAACTCAGCCCAGTCACCAGTGCCCCCAGCTAAACTCAGCCCAGTCACCAGTGCTCCCAGCTAAACTCAGCCCAGTCACCAGTGCCCCCAGCTAAACTCAGCCCAGTCACCAGTGTCCCCAGCGAAACTCAGCCCAGTCACCATTGCCCCCAGCTAAACTCAGCCCAGCCACCAGTGTCCCCAGCTAAACTCAGCCCAGTCACCAGTGCTCCCAACAAAACTCAGCCCAGTCACCAGTGCTCCCAGCTAAATTCAGACCAGTCACCAGTGTCCCCAGCTAAACTCAGCCCAGCCACCAGTGTCCCCAGCTAATCTCAGCCCAGTCACCAGTGTCCCCAGCTAAACTCAGCCCAGTCACCAGTGCTCCCAGCTAAACTCAGCCCAGCCACCAGTGCCCCCAGCTAAACTCAGCCCAGCCACCAGTGCCCCCAGCTAAACTCAGCCCAGTCACCAGTGCTCCCAGCTAAACTCAGCCCAGCCACCAGTGCCCCCAGCTAAACTCAGCCCAGTCACCAGTGTCCCCAGCTAAACTCAGCCCAGTCACCAGTGTCCCCAGCTAAACTCAGCCCAGTCACCAGTGTCCCCAGCTAAACTCAGCCCAGCCACCAGTGTCCCCAGCTAAACTCAGCCCAGCCACCAGTGCTCCCAACAAAACTCAGCCCAGCCACCAGTGTCCCCAGCTAAACTCAGCCCAGTCACCAGTGTCCCCAACAAAACTCAGCCCAGTCACCAGTGCTCCCAACAAAACTCAGCCCAGTCACCAGTGTCCACAGCTAAACTCAGTCCAGTCACCAGTGCTCCCAGCTAAACTCAGCCCAGCCACCAGTGCCCCTAGCTAAACTCAGCCCAGTCACCAGTGCCCCCAGCTAAACTCAGCCCAGTCACCAGTGCTCCCAGCTAAACTCAGCCCAGTCACCAGTGCTCCCAGCTAAACTCAGCCCAGTCACCAGTGTCCCCAGCTAAACTCAGCCCAGCAACAAGTGTCCCCAGCTAAACTCAGCCCAGCCACCAGTGTCCCCAGCTAAACTCAGCCCAGTCACCAGTGCTCCCAGCTAAACTCAGCCCAGTCACCAGTGCTCCCAGCTAAACTCAGCCCAGCCACCAGTGTCCCCAGCTAAACTCAGCCCAGTCACCAGTGCCCCCAGCTAAACTCAGCCCAGTCACCAGTGTCCCCAACAAAACTCAGCCCAATCACCAGTGCCCCCAGCTAAACTCAGCCCAGCCACCAGTGCCCCCAGCTAAACTCAGCCCAGTCACCAGTGTCCCCAACAAAACTCAGTCCAGTCACAAGTGCCCCCAGCTAAACTCAGCCCAGCCACCAGTGTCCCCAGCTAAACTCAGCCCAGTCACCAATGCTCCCAACAAAACTCAGCACAGTCACCAGTGTCCCCAGCTAAACTCAGCCCAGTCACCAGTGTCCCCAGCTAAACTCAGCCCAGCCACCAGTGTCTCCAGCTAAACTCAGCCCAGCCACCAGTGCTCCCAGCTAAACTCAGCCCAGCCACCAGTGTCCCCAGCTAAACTCAGCTCAGTCACCAGTGCTCCCAGCTAAACTCAGCCCAGCCACCAGTGCTCCCAGCTAAACTCAGCCCAGCCACCAGTGCTCCCAGCTAAACTCAGCCCAGCCACCAGTGTCCCCAGCTAAACTCAGCCCAGCCACCAGTGTCCCCAGCTAAACTCAGCCCAGCCACCAGTGTCCCCAGCGAAACTCAGCCCAGTCACCAGTGCTCCCAGCTAAACTCAGCCCAGCCACCAGTGCTCCCAGCTAAACTCAGCCCAGCCACCAGTGCTCCCAGCTAAACTCAGCCCAGCCACCAGTGCTCCCAGCTAAACTCAGCCCAGCCACCAGTGTCCCCAGCTAAACTCAGCCCAGACACCAGTGTCCCCAGCTAAACTCAGCCCAGCCACCAGTGTCCCCAGCTAAACTCAGCCCAGTCGCCAGTGCTCCCAGCTAAACTCAGCCCAGCCACCAGTGTCCCCAGCTAAACTCAGCCCAGTCACCAGTGTCCCCAGCTAAACTCAGCCCAGTCACCAGTGCTCCCAACAAAACTCAGCCCAGTCACCAGTATCCCCAGCTAAACTCAGCCCAGTCACCAGTGTCCCCAGCTAAACTCAGCCCAGTCACCAGTGTCCCCAACAAAACTCAGCCCAGTCACCAGTGCCCCCAGCTAAACTCAGCCCAGCCACCAGTGTCCCCAGCGAAACTCAGCCCATTCACCAATGCTCCCAACAAAACTCAGCCCAGTCACCAGTGTCCCCAGCTAAACTCAGCCCAGTCACCAATGCTCCCAACAAAACTCAGCCCACTCACCAGTGCCCCCAGCTAAACTCAGCCCAGTCACCAGTGCCCCCAGCTAAACTCAGCCCAGTCACCAGTGCACCCAGCTAAACACAGCCCAGTCACCAGTGCCCCCAGCTAAACTCAGCCCAGTCACCAGTGCTCCCAGCTAAACTCAGCCCAGTCGCCAGTGCTCCCAGCTAAACTCAGCCCAGACACCAGTGTCCCCAGCTAAACTCAGCCCAGTCACCAGTGTCCCCAGCTAAACTCAGCCCAGTCACCAGTGCTCCCAACAAAACTCAGCCCAGTCACCAGTATCCCCAGCTAAACTCAGCCCAGTCACCAGTGTCCCCAGCTAAACTCAGCCCAGTCACCAGTGTCCCCAACAAAACTCAGCCCAGTCACCAGTGCCCCCAGCTAAACTCAGCCCAGCCACCAGTGTCCCCAGCGAAACTCAGCCCAGTCACCAATGCTCCCAACAAAACTCAGCCCAGTCAGCAGTGCCCCCAGCTAAACTCAGCCCAGTCACCAGTGCCCCCAGCTAAACTCAGCCCAGTCACCAGTGTCCCCAACAAAACTCAGCCCAGTCACCAGTGCCCCCAGCTAAACTCAGCCCAGCCACCAGTGTCCCCAGCTAAACTCAGCCCAGTCACCAGTGCCCCCAGCTAAACTCAGCCCAGCCACCAGTGTCCCCAGCTAAACTTAACCCAGTCACCAGTGCCCCCAGCTAAACTCAGCCCAGTCACCAGTGTCCCCAGCTAAACTTAACCCAGTCACCAGTGCCCCCAGCTAAACTCAGCCCAGCCACCAGTGTCCCCAGCTAAACTTAACCTAGTCACCAGTGTCCCCAGCTAAACTCAGCCCAGTCACCAGTGCTCCCAGCTGAACTCAGCCCAGCCACCAGTGCTCCCAGCTAAACTCAGCCCAGCCACCAGTGTCCCCAGCTAAACTCAGCCCAGTCACCAGTGCCCCCAGCTAAACTCAGCCCAGCCACCAGTGTCCCCAGCTAAACTTAACCCAGTCACCAGTGCCCCCAGCTAAACTCAGCCCAGTCACCAATGCTCCCAACAAAACTCAGCCCAGTCACCAGTGCCCCCAGCTAAACTCAGCCCAGCCACCAGTGTCCCCAGCTAAACTTAACCTAGTCACCAGTGTCCCCAGCTAAACTCAGCCCAGTCACCAGTGCTCCCAGCTGAACTCAGCCCAGCCACCAGTGCTCCCAGCTAAACTCAGCCCAGCCACCAGTGTCCCCAGCTAAACTCAGCCCAGCCACCAGTGTCCCCAGCTAAACTCAGCCCAGTCACCAGTGTCCCCAGCTAAACTCAGCCCAGCCACCAGTGTCCCCAGCTAAACTCAGCCCAGCCACCAGTGCTCAAAGCTGAACTCCGCCCAGCCACCAGTGCTCCCAGCTAAACTCAGCCCAGCCACCAGTGCTCCCAGCTAAACTCAGCCCAGCCACCAGTGTCCCCAGCTAAACTCAGCCCAGACACCAGTGTCCCCAGCTAAACTCAGCCCAGCCACCAGTGTCCCCAGCTAAACTCAGCCCAGCCACCAGTGCTCCCAGCTAAACTCAGCCCAGCCACCAGTGTCCCCAGCTAAACTCAGCCCAGTCACCAATGCTCCCAACAAAACTCAGCCCAGTCACCAGTGTCCCCAGCTAAACTCAGCCCAGCCACCAGTGTCCCCAGCGAAACTCAGCCCAGTCACCAGTGCTCCCAGCTAAACTCAGCCCAGCCACCAGTGCTCCCAGCTAAACTCAGCCCAGCCACCAGTGCTCCCAGCTAAACTCAGCCCAGCCACCAGTGCTCCCAGCTAAACTCAGCCCAGCCACCAGTGTCCCCAGCTAAACTCAGCCCAGACACCAGTGTCCCCAGCTAAACTCAGCCCAGCCACCAGTGTCCCCAGCTAAACTCAGCCCAGCCACCAGTGCTCCCAGCTAAACTCAGCCCAGCCACCAGTGTCCCCAGCTAAACTCAGCCCAGTCACCAATGCTCCCAACAAAACTCAGCCCAGCCACCAGTGCTCCCAGCTAAACTCAGCCCAGTCACCAATGCTCCCAACAAAACTCAGCCCAGTCACCAGTGTCCCCAGCTAAACTCAGCCCAGCCACCAGTGTCCCCAGCTAAACTCAGCCCAGTCACCAGTGCTCCCAGTTAAACTCAGCCCAGCCACCAGTGTCCCCAGCTAAACTCAGCCCAGCCACCAGTGCTCCCAACAAAACTCAGCCCAGTCACCAGTGCCCCTTGCGAAACTCAGCCCAGTCACCAGTGCCCCCAGCTAAACTCAGCCCAGTCACCAGTGCACCCAGCTAAACTCAGCCCAGTCACTAGTGCCCCCAGCTAAACTCAGCCCAGTCACCAGTGCTCCCAGCTAAACTCAGCCCAGTCGCCAGTGCTCCCAGCTAAACTCAGCCCAGTCACCAGTGTCCCCAGCTAAACTCAGCCCAGTCACCAGTGTCCCCAGCTAAACTCAGCCCAGTCACCAGTGCTCCCAGCTAAACTCAGCCCAGTCGCCAGTGCTCCCAGCTAAACTCAGCCCAGTCACCAGTGTCCCCAGCTAAACTCAGCCCAGTCACCAGTGTCCCCAGCTAAACTCAGCCCAGTCACCAGTGCCCCTTGCGAAACTCAGCCCAGTCACCAGTGCCCCCAGCTAAACTCAGCCCAGTCACCAGTGCTCCCAGCTAAACTCAGCCCAGTCACCAGTGCCCCCAGCTAAACTCAGCCCAGTCACCAGTTTCCCCAGCTAAACTCAGCCCAGTCACCAGTGTCCCCAGCTGAACTCAGCCCAGTCACCAGTGCTCCCAGCTAAACTCAGCCCAGTCGCCAGTGCTCCCAGCTAAACTCAGCCCAGTCACCAGTGTCCCCAGCTAAACTCAGCCCAGTCACCAGTGTCCCCAGCTAAACTCAGCCCAGTCACCAGTGCCCCTTGCGAAACTCAGCCCAGTCACCAGTGCCCCCAGCTAAACTCAGCCCAGTCACCAGTGCTCCCAGCTAAACTCAGCCCAGTCACCAGTGCCCCCAGCTAAACTCAGCCCAGTCACCAGTGTCCCCAGCGAAACTCAGCCCAGTCACCATTGCCCCCAGCTAAACTCAGCCCAGCCACCAGTGTCCCCAGCTAAACTCAGCCCAGTCACCAGTGCTCCCAACAAAACTCAGCCCAGTCACCAGTGCTCCCAGCTAAATTCAGACCAGTCACCAGTGTCCCCAGCTAAACTCAGCCCAGCCACCAGTGTCCCCAGCTAATCTCAGCCCAGTCACCAGTGTCCCCAGCTAAACTCAGCCCAGTCACCAGTGCTCCCAGCTAAACTCAGCCCAGCCACCAGTGCCCCCAGCTAAACTCAGCCCAGCCACCAGTGCCCCCAGCTAAACTCAGCCCAGTCACCAGTGCTCCCAGCTAAACTCAGCCCAGCCACCAGTGCCCCCAGCTAAACTCAGCCCAGTCACCAGTGTCCCCAGCTAAACTCAGCCCAGTCACCAGTGTCCCCAGCTAAACTCAGCCCAGTCACCAGTGTCCCCAGCTAAACTCAGCCCAGCCACCAGTGTCCCCAGCTAAACTCAGCCCAGCCACCAGTGCTCCCAACAAAACTCAGCCCAGCCACCAGTGTCCCCAGCTAAACTCAGCCCAGTCACCAGTGTCCCCAACAAAACTCAGCCCAGTCACCAGTGCTCCCAACAAAACTCAGCCCAGTCACCAGTGTCCACAGCTAAACTCAGTCCAGTCACCAGTGCTCCCAGCTAAACTCAGCCCAGCCACCAGTGCCCCTAGCTAAACTCAGCCCAGTCACCAGTGCCCCCAGCTAAACTCAGCCCAGTCACCAGTGCTCCCAGCTAAACTCAGCCCAGTCACCAGTGCTCCCAGCTAAACTCAGCCCAGTCACCAGTGTCCCCAGCTAAACTCAGCCCAGCAACAAGTGTCCCCAGCTAAACTCAGCCCAGCCACCAGTGTCCCCAGCTAAACTCAGCCCAGTCACCAGTGCTCCCAGCTAAACTCAGCCCAGTCACCAGTGCTCCCAGCTAAACTCAGCCCAGCCACCAGTGTCCCCAGCTAAACTCAGCCCAGTCACCAGTGCCCCCAGCTAAACTCAGCCCAGTCACCAGTGTCCCCAACAAAACTCAGCCCAATCACCAGTGCCCCCAGCTAAACTCAGCCCAGCCACCAGTGCCCCCAGCTAAACTCAGCCCAGTCACCAGTGTCCCCAACAAAACTCAGTCCAGTCACAAGTGC
The DNA here is from genome assembly GCF_035084215.1 of Heptranchias perlo. NCBI lineage: Eukaryota > Metazoa > Chordata > Chondrichthyes > Hexanchiformes > Hexanchidae > Heptranchias > Heptranchias perlo. The sequence goes on from NC_090327.1 coordinate 89,889,473, forward strand.
CCCCAGCTAAACTCAGCCCAGCCACCAGTGTCCCCAGCTAAACTCAGCCCAGTCACCAATGCTCCCAACAAAACTCAGCACAGTCACCAGTGCCCCCAGCTAAACTCAGCCCAGTCACCAGTGCCCCCAGCTAAACTCAGCCCAGTCACCAGTGCACCCAGCTAAACTCAGCCCAGTCACCAGTGCCCCCAGCTAAACTCAGCCCAGTCACCAGTGCTCCCAGCTAAACTCAGCCCAGTCGCCAGTGCTCCCAGCTAAACTCAGCCCAGCCACCAGTGTCCCCAGCTAAACTCAGCCCAGTCACCAGTGTCCCCAGCTAAACTCAGCCCAGTCACCAGTGCTCCCAACAAAACTCAGCCCAGTCACCAGTGTCCCCAGCTAAACTCAGCCCAGTCACCAGTGTCCCCAGCTAAACTCAGCCCAGCCACCAGTGTCCCCAGCTAAACTCAGCCCAGCCACCAGTGCTCCCAGCTAAACTCAGCCCAGCCACCAGTGTCCCCAGCTAAACTCAGCCCAGTCACCAATGCTCCCAACAAAACTCAGCCCAGCCACCAGTGCTCCCAGCTAAACTCAGCCCAGTCACCAATGCTCCCAACAAAACTCAGCCCAGTCACCAGTGTCCCCAGCTAAACTCAGCCCAGCCACCAGTGTCCCCAGCTAAACTCAGCCCAGTCACCAGTGCTCCCAGTTAAACTCAGCCCAGCCACCAGTGTCCCCAGCTAAACTCAGCCCAGCCACCAGTGCTCCCAACAAAACTCAGCCCAGTCACCAGTGCCCCTTGCGAAACTCAGCCCAGTCACCAGTGCCCCCAGCTAAACTCAGCCCAGTCACCAGTGCACCCAGCTAAACTCAGCCCAGTCACTAGTGCCCCCAGCTAAACTCAGCCCAGTCACCAGTGCTCCCAGCTAAACTCAGCCCAGTCGCCAGTGCTCCCAGCTAAACTCAGCCCAGTCACCAGTGTCCCCAGCTAAACTCAGCCCAGTCACCAGTGTCCCCAGCTAAACTCAGCCCAGTCACCAGTGCTCCCAGCTAAACTCAGCCCAGTCGCCAGTGCTCCCAGCTAAACTCAGCCCAGTCACCAGTGTCCCCAGCTAAACTCAGCCCAGTCACCAGTGTCCCCAGCTAAACTCAGCCCAGTCACCAGTGCCCCTTGCGAAACTCAGCCCAGTCACCAGTGCCCCCAGCTAAACTCAGCCCAGTCACCAGTGCTCCCAGCTAAACTCAGCCCAGTCACCAGTGCCCCCAGCTAAACTCAGCCCAGTCACCAGTTTCCCCAGCTAAACTCAGCCCAGTCACCAGTGTCCCCAGCTGAACTCAGCCCAGTCACCAGTGCTCCCAGCTAAACTCAGCCCAGTCGCCAGTGCTCCCAGCTAAACTCAGCCCAGTCACCAGTGTCCCCAGCTAAACTCAGCCCAGTCACCAGTGTCCCCAGCTAAACTCAGCCCAGTCACCAGTGCCCCTTGCGAAACTCAGCCCAGTCACCAGTGCCCCCAGCTAAACTCAGCCCAGTCACCAGTGCTCCCAGCTAAACTCAGCCCAGTCACCAGTGCCCCCAGCTAAACTCAGCCCAGTCACCAGTGTCCCCAGCGAAACTCAGCCCAGTCACCATTGCCCCCAGCTAAACTCAGCCCAGCCACCAGTGTCCCCAGCTAAACTCAGCCCAGTCACCAGTGCTCCCAACAAAACTCAGCCCAGTCACCAGTGCTCCCAGCTAAATTCAGACCAGTCACCAGTGTCCCCAGCTAAACTCAGCCCAGCCACCAGTGTCCCCAGCTAATCTCAGCCCAGTCACCAGTGTCCCCAGCTAAACTCAGCCCAGCCACCAGTGCTCCCAACAAAACTCAGCCCAGCCACCAGTGTCCCCAGCTAAACTCAGCCCAGTCACCAGTGTCCCCAACAAAACTCAGCCCAGTCACCAGTGCTCCCAACAAAACTCAGCCCAGTCACCAGTGTCCACAGCTAAACTCAGTCCAGTCACCAGTGCTCCCAGCTAAACTCAGCCCAGCCACCAGTGCCCCTAGCTAAACTCAGCCCAGTCACCAGTGCCCCCAGCTAAACTCAGCCCAGTCACCAGTGCTCCCAGCTAAACTCAGCCCAGTCACCAGTGCTCCCAGCTAAACTCAGCCCAGTCACCAGTGTCCCCAGCTAAACTCAGCCCAGCAACAAGTGTCCCCAGCTAAACTCAGCCCAGCCACCAGTGTCCCCAGCTAAACTCAGCCCAGTCACCAGTGCTCCCAGCTAAACTCAGCCCAGTCACCAGTGCTCCCAGCTAAACTCAGCCCAGCCACCAGTGTCCCCAGCTAAACTCAGCCCAGTCACCAGTGCCCCCAGCTAAACTCAGCCCAGTCACCAGTGTCCCCAACAAAACTCAGCCCAATCACCAGTGCCCCCAGCTAAACTCAGCCCAGCCACCAGTGCCCCCAGCTAAACTCAGCCCAGTCACCAGTGTCCCCAACAAAACTCAGTCCAGTCACAAGTGCCCCCAGCTAAACTCAGCCCAGCCACCAGTGTCCCCAGCTAAACTCAGCCCAGTCACCAATGCTCCCAACAAAACTCAGCACAGTCACCAGTGCCCCCAGCTAAACTCAGCCCAGTCACCAGTGCCCCCAGCTAAACTCAGCCCAGTCACCAGTGCACCCAGCTAAACTCAGCCCAGTCACCAGTGCCCCCAGCTAAACTCAGCCCAGTCACCAGTGCTCCCAGCTAAACTCAGCCCAGTCGCCAGTGCTCCCAGCTAAACTCAGCCCAGCCACCAGTGTCCCCAGCTAAACTCAGCCCAGTCACCAGTGTCCCCAGCTAAACTCAGCCCAGTCACCAGTGCTCCCAACAAAACTCAGCCCAGTCACCAGTGTCCCCAGCTAAACTCAGCCCAGTCACCAGTGTCCCCAGCTAAACTCAGCCCAGCCACCAGTGTCCCCAGCTAAACTCAGCCCAGCCACCAGTGCTCCCAGCTAAACTCAGCCCAGCCACCAGTGTCCCCAGCTAAACTCAGCCCAGTCACCAATGCTCCCAACAAAACTCAGCCCAGCCACCAGTGCTCCCAGCTAAACTCAGCCCAGTCACCAATGCTCCCAACAAAACTCAGCCCAGTCACCAGTGTCCCCAGCTAAACTCAGCCCAGCCACCAGTGTCCCCAGCTAAACTCAGCCCAGTCACCAGTGCTCCCAGTTAAACTCAGCCCAGCCACCAGTGTCCCCAGCTAAACTCAGCCCAGCCACCAGTGCTCCCAACAAAACTCAGCCCAGTCACCAGTGCCCCTTGCGAAACTCAGCCCAGTCACCAGTGCCCCCAGCTAAACTCAGCCCAGTCACCAGTGCACCCAGCTAAACTCAGCCCAGTCACTAGTGCCCCCAGCTAAACTCAGCCCAGTCACCAGTGCTCCCAGCTAAACTCAGCCCAGTCGCCAGTGCTCCCAGCTAAACTCAGCCCAGTCACCAGTGTCCCCAGCTAAACTCAGCCCAGTCACCAGTGTCCCCAGCTAAACTCAGCCCAGTCACCAGTGCTCCCAGCTTAACTCAGCCCAGTCGCCAGTGCTCCCAGCTAAACTCAGCCCAGTCACCAGTGTCCCCAGCTAAACTCAGCCCAGTCACCAGTGTCCCCAGCTAAACTCAGCCCAGTCACCAGTGCCCCTTGCGAAACTCAGCCCAGTCACCAGTGCCCCCAGCTAAACTCAGCCCAGTCACCAGTGCTCCCAGCTAAACTCAGCCCAGTCACCAGTGCCCCCAGCTAAACTCAGCCCAGTCACCAGTTTCCCCAGCTAAACTCAGCCCAGTCACCAGTGTCCCCAGCTGAACTCAGCCCAGTCACCAGTGCTCCCAGCTAAACTCAGCCCAGTCGCCAGTGCTCCCAGCTAAACTCAGCCCAGTCACCAGTGTCCCCAGCTAAACTCAGCCCAGTCACCAGTGTCCCCAGCTAAACTCAGCCCAGTCACCAGTGCCCCTTGCGAAACTCAGCCCAGTCACCAGTGCCCCCAGCTAAACTCAGCCCAGTCACCAGTGCTCCCAGCTAAACTCAGCCCAGTCACCAGTGCCCCCAGCTAAACTCAGCCCAGTCACCAGTGTCCCCAGCGAAACTCAGCCCAGTCACCATTGCCCCCAGCTAAACTCAGCCCAGCCACCAGTGTCCCCAGCTAAACTCAGCCCAGTCACCAGTGCTCCCAACAAAACTCAGCCCAGTCACCAGTGCTCCCAGCTAAATTCAGACCAGTCACCAGTGTCCCCAGCTAAACTCAGCCCAGCCACCAGTGTCCCCAGCTAATCTCAGCCCAGTCACCAGTGTCCCCAGCTAAACTCAGCCCAGTCACCAGTGCTCCCAGCTAAACTCAGCCCAGCCACCAGTGCCCCCAGCTAAACTCAGCCCAGCCACCAGTGCCCCCAGCTAAACTCAGCCCAGTCACCAGTGCTCCCAGCTAAACTCAGCCCAGCCACCAGTGCCCCCAGCTAAACTCAGCCCAGTCACCAGTGTCCCCAGCTAAACTCAGCCCAGTCACCAGTGTCCCCAGCTAAACTCAGCCCAGTCACCAGTGTCCCCAGCTAAACTCAGCCCAGCCACCAGTGTCCCCAGCTAAACTCAGCCCAGCCACCAGTGCTCCCAACAAAACTCAGCCCAGCCACCAGTGTCCCCAGCTAAACTCAGCCCAGTCACCAGTGTCCCCAACAAAACTCAGCCCAGTCACCAGTGCTCCCAACAAAACTCAGCCCAGTCACCAGTGTCCACAGCTAAACTCAGTCCAGTCACCAGTGCTCCCAGCTAAACTCAGCCCAGCCACCAGTGCCCCGAGCTAAACTCAGCCCAGTCACCAGTGCCCCCAGCTAAACTCAGCCCAGTCACCAGTGCTCCCAGCTAAACTCAGCCCAGTCACCAGTGCTCCCAGCTAAACTCAGCCCAGTCACCAGTGTCCCCAGCTAAACTCAGCCCAGCAACAAGTGTCCCCAGCTAAACTCAGCCCAGCCACCAGTGTCCCCAGCTAAACTCAGCCCAGTCACCAGTGCTCCCAGCTAAACTCAGCCCAGTCACCAGTGCTCCCAGCTAAACTCAGCCCAGCCAACAGTGTCCCCAGCTAAACTCAGCCCAGTCACCAGTGCCCCCAGCTAAACTCAGCCCAGTCACCAGTGCACCCAGCTAAACTCAGCCCAGTCACCAGTGCACCCAGCTAAACTCAGCCCAGTCACTAGTGCCCCCAGCTAAACTCAGCCCAGTCACCAGTGCTCCCAGCTAAACTCAGCCCAGTCGCCAGTGCTCCCAGCTAAACTCAGCCCAGTCACCAGTGTCCCCAGCTAAACTCAGCCCAGTCACCAGTGTCACCAGCTAAACTCAGCCCAGTCACCAGTGCTCCCAGCTAAACTCAGCCCAGTCGCCAGTGCTCCCAGCTAAACTCAGCCCAGTCACCAGTGTCCCCAGCTAAACTCAGCCCAGTCACCAGTGTCCCCAGCTAAACTCAGCCCAGTCACCAGTGCCCCTTGCGAAACTCAGCCCAGTCACCAGTGCCCCCAGCTAAACTCAGCCCAGTCACCAGTGCTCCCAGCTAAACTCAGCCCAGTCACCAGTGCCCCCAGCTAAACTCAGCCCAGTCACCAGTTTCCCCAGCTAAACTCAGCCCAGTCACCAGTGTCCCCAGCTGAACTCAGCCCAGTCACCAGTGCTCCCAGCTAAACTCAGCCCAGTCGCCAGTGCTCCCAGCTAAACTCAGCCCAGTCACCAGTGTCCCCAGCTAAACTCAGCCCAGTCACCAGTGTCCCCAGCTAAACTCAGCCCAGTCACCAGTGCCCCTTGCGAAACTCAGCCCAGTCACCAGTGCCCCCAGCTAAACTCAGCCCAGTCACCAGTGCTCCCAGCTAAACTCAGCCCAGTCACCAGTGCCCCCAGCTAAACTCAGCCCAGTCACCAGTGTCCCCAGCGAAACTCAGCCCAGTCACCATTGCCCCCAGCTAAACTCAGCCCAGCCACCAGTGTCCCCAGCTAAACTCAGCCCAGTCACCAGTGCTCCCAACAAAACTCAGCCCAGTCACCAGTGCTCCCAGCTAAATTCAGACCAGTCACCAGTGTCCCCAGCTAAACTCAGCCCAGCCACCAGTGTCCCCAGCTAATCTCAGCCCAGTCACCAGTGTCCCCAGCTAAACTCAGCCCAGTCACCAGTGCTCCCAGCTAAACTCAGCCCAGCCACCAGTGCCCCCAGCTAAACTCAGCCCAGCCACCAGTGCCCCCAGCTAAACTCAGCCCAGTCACCAGTGCTCCCAGCTAAACTCAGCCCAGCCACCAGTGCCCCCAGCTAAACTCAGCCCAGTCACCAGTGTCCCCAGCTAAACTCAGCCCAGTCACCAGTGTCCCCAGCTAAACTCAGCCCAGTCACCAGTGTCCCCAGCTAAACTCAGCCCAGCCACCAGTGTCCCCAGCTAAACTCAGCCCAGCCACCAGTGCTCCCAACAAAACTCAGCCCAGCCACCAGTGTCCCCAGCTAAACTCAGCCCAGTCACCAGTGTCCCCAACAAAACTCAGCCCAGTCACCAGTGCTCCCAACAAAACTCAGCCCAGTCACCAGTGTCCACAGCTAAACTCAGTCCAGTCACCAGTGCTCCCAGCTAAACTCAGCCCAGCCACCAGTGCCCCTAGCTAAACTCAGCCCAGTCACCAGTGCCCCCAGCTAAACTCAGCCCAGTCACCAGTGCTCCCAGCTAAACTCAGCCCAGTCACCAGTGCTCCCAGCTAAACTCAGCCCAGTCACCAGTGTCCCCAGCTAAACTCAGCCCAGCAACAAGTGTCCCCAGCTAAACTCAGCCCAGCCACCAGTGTCCCCAGCTAAACTCAGCCCAGTCACCAGTGCTCCCAGCTAAACTCAGCCCAGTCACCAGTGCTCCCAGCTAAACTCAGCCCAGCCAACAGCGTCCCCAGCTAAACTCAGCCCAGTCACCAGTGCCCCCAGCTAAACTCAGCCCAGTCACCAGTGTCCCCAACAAAACTCAGCCCAATCACCAGTGCCCCCAGCTAAACTCAGCCCAGCCACCAGTGCCCCCAGCTAAACTCAGCCCAGTCACCAGTGTCCCCAACAAAACTCAGTCCAGTCACAAGTGCCCCCAGCTAAACTCAGCCCAGCCACCAGTGTCCCCAGCTAAACTCAGCCCAGTCACCAATGCTCCCAACAAAACTCAGCACAGTCACCAGTGCCCCCAGCTAAACTCAGCCCAGTCACCAGTGCCCCCAGCTAAACTCAGCCCAGTCACCAGTGCACCCAGCTAAACTCAGCCCAGTCACCAGTGCCCCCAGCTAAACTCAGCCCAGTCACCAGTGCTCCCAGCTAAACTCAGCCCAGTCGCCAGTGCTCCCAGCTAAACTCAGCCCAGCCACCAGTGTCCCCAGCTAAACTCAGCCCAGTCACCAGTGTCCCCAGCTAAACTCAGCCCAGTCACCAGTGCTCCCAACAAAACTCAGCCCAGTCACCAGTGTCCCCAGCTAAACTCAGCCCAGTCACCAGTGTCCCCAGCTAAACTCAGCCCAGTCACCAGTGTCCCCAACAAAACTCAGCCCAGTCACCAGTGCCCCCAGCTAAACTCAGCCCAGCCACCAGTGTCCCCAGCTAAACTCAGCCCAGTCACCAATGCTCCCAACAAAACTCAGCCCAGTCACCAGTGCACCCAGCTAAACTCAGCCCAGTCACCAGTGCCCCCAGCTAAACTCAGCCCAGTCACCAGTGTCCCCAACAAAACTCAGCCCAGTCACCAGTGCCCCCAGCTAAACTCAGCCCAGCCACCAGTGTCCCCAGCTAAACTCAGCCCAGTCACCAATGCTCCCAACAAAACTCAGCCCAGTCACCAGTGCCCCCAGCTAAACTCAGCCCAGCCACCAGTGTCCCCAGCTAAACTTAACCCAGTCACCAGTGTCCCCAGCTAAACTCAGCCCAGCCACCAGTGCTCCCAGCTAAACTCAGCCCAGCCACCAGTGTCCCCAGCTAAACTCAGCCCAGCCACCAGTGTCCCCAGCTAAACTCAGCCCAGTCACCAGTGTCCCCAGCTAAACTCAGCCCAGCCACCAGTGTCCCCAGCTAAACTCAGCCCAGCCACCAGTGCTCCCAGCTAAACTCAGCCCAGCCACCAGTGCTCCCAGCTAAACTCAGCCCAGCCACCAGTGCTCCCAGCTAAACTCAGCCCAGCCACCAGTGCCCCCAGCTAAACTCAGCCCAGCCACCAGTGCCCCCAGCTAAACTCAGCCCAGTCACCAGTGCTCCCAGCTAAACTCAGCCCAGCCACCAGTGCCCCCAGCTAAACTCAGCCCAGTCACCAGTGTCCCCAGCTAAACTCAGCCCAGTCACCAGTGTCCCCAGCTAAACTCAGCCCAGTCACCAGTGTCCCCAGCTAAACTCAGCCCAGCCACCAGTGTCCCCAGCTAAACTCAGCCCAGCCACCAGTGCTCCCAACAAAACTCAGCCCAGCCACCAGTGTCCCCAGCTAAACTCAGCCCAGTCACCAGTGTCCCCAACAAAACTCAGCCCAGTCACCAGTGCTCCCAACAAAACTCAGCCCAGTCACCAGTGTCCACAGCTAAACTCAGTCCAGTCACCAGTGCTCCCAGCTAAACTCAGCCCAGCCACCAGTGCCCCTAGCTAAACTCAGCCCAGTCACCAGTGCCCCCAGCTAAACTCAGCCCAGTCACCAGTGCTCCCAGCTAAACTCAGCCCAGTCACCAGTGCTCCCAGCTAAACTCAGCCCAGTCACCAGTGTCCCCAGCTAAACTCAGCCCAGCAACAAGTGTCCCCAGCTAAACTCAGCCCAGCCACCAGTGTCCCCAGCTAAACTCAGCCCAGTCACCAGTGCTCCCAGCTAAACTCAGCCCAGTCACCAGTGCTCCCAGCTAAACTCAGCCCAGCCACCAGTGTCCCCAGCTAAACTCAGCCCAGTCACCAGTGCCCCCAGCTAAACTCAGCCCAGTCACCAGTGTCCGCAACAAAACTCAGCCCAATCACCAGTGCCCCCAGCTAAACTCAGCCCAGCCACCAGTGCCCCCAGCTAAACTCAGCCCAGTCACCAGTGTCCCCAACAAAACTCAGTCCAGTCACAAGTGCCCCCAGCTAAACTCAGCCCAGCCACCAGTGTCCCCAGCTAAACTCAGCCCAGTCACCAATGCTCCCAACAAAACTCAGCACAGTCACCAGTGCCCCCAGCTAAACTCAGCCCAGTCACCAGTGCCCCCAGCTAAACTCAGCCCAGTCACCAGTGCACCCAGCTAAACTCAGCCCAGTCACCAGTGCCCCCAGCTAAACTCAGCCCAGTCACCAGTGCTCCCAGCTAAACTCAGCCCAGTCGCCAGTGCTCCCAGCTAAACTCAGCCCAGCCACCAGTGTCCCCAGCTAAACTCAGCCCAGTCACCAGTGTCCCCAGCTAAACTCAGCCCAGTCACCAGTGCTCCCAACAAAACTCAGCCCAGTCACCAGTGTCCCCAGCTAAACTCAGCCCAGTCACCAGTGTCCCCAGCTAAACTCAGCCCAGTCACCAGTGTCCCCAACAAAACTCAGCCCAGTCACCAGTGCCCCCAGCTAAACTCAGCCCAGCCACCAGTGTCCCCAGCTAAACTCAGCCCAGTCACCAATGCTCCGAACAAAACTCAGCCCAGTCACCAGTGCACCCAGCTAAACTCAGCCCAGTCACCAGTGCCCCCAGCTAAACTCAGCCCAGTCACCAGTGTCCCCAACAAAACTCAGCCCAGTCACCAGTGCCCCCAGCTAAACTCAGCCCAGCCACCAGTGTCCCCAGCTAAACTCAGCCCAGTCACCAATGCTCCCAACAAAACTCAGCCCAGTCACCAGTGCCCCCAGCTAAACTCAGCCCAGCCACCAGTGTCCCCAGCTAAACTTAACCCAGTCACCAGTGTCCCCAGCTAAACTCAGCCCAGCCACCAGTGCTCCCAGCTAAACTCAGCCCAGCCACCAGTGTCCCCAGCTAAACTCAGCCCAGCCACCAGTGTCCCCAGCTAAACTCAGCCCAGCCACCAGTGTCCCCAGCTAAACTCAGCCCAGCCACCAGTGTCCCCAGCTGAACTCAGCCCAGCCACCAGTGCTCCCAGCTAAACTCAGCCCAGCCACCAGTGTCCCCAGCTAAACTCAGCCCAGTCACCAGTGTCCCCAGCTAAACTCAGCCCAGCCACCAGTGTCCCCAGCTAAACTCAGCCCAGCCACCAGTGCTCCCAGCTAAACTCAGCCCAGCCACCAGTGTCCCCAGCTAAACTCAGCTCAGTCACCAGTGCTCCCAGCTAAACTCAGCCCAGCCACCAGTGCTCCCAGCTAAACTCAGCCCAGCCACCAGTGCTCCCAGCTAAACTCAGCCCAGCCACCAGTGTCCCCAGCTAAACTCAGCCCAGCCACCAGTGTCCCCAGCTAAACTCAGCCCAGTCACCAGTGTCCCCAGCTAAACTCAGCCCAGCCACCAGTGCTCCCAGCTAAACTCAGCCCAGCCACCAGTGCTCCCAGCTAAACTCAGCCCAGTCACCAATGCTCCCAACAAAACTCAGCCCAGTCACCAGTGTCCCCAGCTAAGCTCAGCCCAGTCACCAGTGTCCCCAGCTAAACTCAGCCCAGTCACCAATGCTCCCAACAAAACTCAGCCCAGTCACCAGTGTCCCCAGCTAAACTCAGCCCAGTCACCAGTGCTCCCAGCTAAACTCAGCCCAGCCACCAGTGCTCCCAGCTAAACTCAGCCCAGTCACCAGTGCTCCAAACAAAACTCAGCCCAGTCACCAGTGCTCCAAACAAAACTCAGCCCAATCACCAATGCTCCCAACGATTAGGCTTATACGCATGAAAACATACCACATATATCTGGACACACTTGTGTGACGTTGTTTCGGAGTTGCTGATCCTTTAAAGGATGGACTGTGTGCGGCACTGTATCAGTGAGATTCCAACACTCTTAACATCGGCAATCTGAAGACCACACAGACTAAAACACGGACTTACTCGGACCAAATCAAAACAAGGGGGGAGAAAATGGAAAGGGTCTCGACTTGCCTCTCTTCAGAGGGCCAGGCGTTTATGAGCAATCAAACCCTCAATAGTAAGATCTAACTTTTATCAGTGGGGGGGTGAAGGAATGTAATGATTCTGTGCCCCCAGCCCTGCAACAGACCTGATCACATCACTCCAATTGAACGATTACCTCTGCTTATTACAGGGTGCATCAAGCAGTCAGTGGTTGTGCCCCCGGAACAAACAGCAAGGGCCAGATACAACCCTTTCACAATTCAGTGGTCCCGTGTGAGACAAGAGCAGACTAATCCCCCATTCCAGCACTGCCCTTGTTAATGAAATTACTTCACTCAAATGTTACCACCTGCACTTATCGCTCAGAGAGCCAGAGGCTTGCAACAGGGAAGTTATGAAGCAGAGAAAAGGAACAAAAAGCCCCCGAACTCCAAACATCCACCTCGATGCGCACAGAGCTGGATCCGATTCTGAACACCACGATGAAGACCAATGCCTGCGATACTCCAGCGTGTGCACCCGCCGGATGTGATGATCCAGCTCGTGGGAGTCCTGGCCCAGGTTTGGTGGGCGGACCGAGTGCCGAAGTGCGCGGCACAAAACGGACTGCTGCGCGGTCGTGCACGCGTGCAGCTTACAGGGAACAATGCTGAGGAGCAGTGCATAAGGAGGCTGAGACTGAGTCGCCAGGTGGTTGCAGACATCTGCAGCCTCCTTCATGCCGAGCTGTTCTCGGCTGAGCTTGGCGGCATCTCATTACCCGTCACAGTTAAAGTGACCACTGGCCTCAACTTCTTCACCTCCGGATCATTTCAGGGTGCCACTGGTGACATCGTCGGGGTCTCTCAGTCGTCTGCCCACAAGTGCATAAGGCAGGTCACCCCCGGCTTGTTTCGCAGAGCCACGCAGTACGTCAACTTCCCCATGGACGACCTCAGCCAGACGGAGAGGGCAGTGGGATTCCATTCTGTGGCTGGCTTCCCACGGGTACAGGATGCAATCGATTGCACCCATATAGCAATCCGAGCACCTCCAAATGAACCAGGACTGTTCATCAACAGGAAGGGGTATCACTCCATTAACGCTCAGCTTGTTTGTGACCACTGCAAAAGATTCCTTCACGTGTGCACCAGATTCTCTGGCAGCTGCCATGATTCGTTCTTTCTGAGGGAATCCAACATCCCGGGCCTCTTCTATGCACCGAACAGCCTTAAGGGCTGGCTCCTCGGGACAAGGGATGCCCCCTGCACAGTCCATCACCGGCATCTCCACATCACACACGTGGCTCATGACATCTCTGAGGAACCCCATCAGTGAGTAACAGTGTCAAAACTACGACAGCCACATTGCCACCAGATCTATAATTGAACATGCTGCTGATGATGCGATTTCGATGCCTCGATCGCTCTGGGGGAGCGCATCAATACGCACCAGCGAGAGGGGTCGCATTTAGTAGTGTGTTGTATCCTGCAAAACATGGCGCAACAGAGAGGGGTACCGGTTGAGGAGGCCCCATCCCCTCGCCCACCATCCACTTCTGCCATCCACAATGAAGAGCAGCAGGATGAAAAGGAGGAGGAGGAGGACAAACTGATGGGAAATGCAGTGGCTCACCTGGCTGCTCGTGAGGCCAGGGAGTCCCTCATATGTGAACGGTTGTCATAAGATCAGAAAGTGAGGAGAGTCCAGTCCTCACACCACCTGGAAAGACCAGTGCCAACACCAGCCCACCCCCACCCTGCACAATACAGTCCTACTGTAAAGTGACCCACTGGGTGGCATCAAGTATCGCTGTTCATGGTGAACCTCCTGAAGGGGCGCTATCACAAAAGCCAATCAAGAATGGGCAAGACCTGGCAGTAGTGGTGCGAATGATATCACTTAATGTGACTTTAACAGAAACCAAATATAAATGAAAAACATGACAGTGTGTCAAACACCCTTGTGCATACCCTTCATGATCACAAAACTTTCGCCTTTCTCTTCCTCCCACTTCTATGTGGTGCATCCCCTGTGGCTACAGCAGAGGTAGTGGTAGATTACGCATGTCCATGCCCTGACTGATTAGATGCTTTGGGCTCAAGCCCTCTGGGTTATGGAGTCCGTGAGGGCCCCTCCAAAGATAGCTCACCTGTGCAGGGGCAGACTCGGCCACCTAGATAGGAGGCAGCATTGCGGGTACTGGTTGAGAGGGGGGCAACGGGTGGGTCGTGGGAGCACTTTGCGTGGCCTCCCCACTTCCATGTCTCCATTCACCATCATCCCTCTCCTGGACCAGGACCACATCACTCATATCACTCTGATGGAGAACAGTTTGGAAGGCATGCATGATCCCTTGCAAGTCCAGTTGTAAAGTTTCTGTCTGCCTGTTTAAGGCAGCACAGTATTGTTCACTGTGAGTCCGAATGGCCATTGTCAGGGCCTGAATGGACTCATTTGTGAGCTGTGCATGAAGCTCAATGGAGGCCAGCCTTCTCTCCATTGCAGACATTCCTGCACTTACCTGCGACACTATCTCAGACATTTCAGCAGTTACCTGCGACACTATCTCAAACAGTACCTCATGTCCCTATGGCACTATCTCAGAGATTCCCTCACGTCCCTCTGACACTATCTCAGAGATTCCCTCACGTACCTGTGCCACCATTCCACTAATGCAGGAGTTGGACTCCTCCATCCTTTGCACTACTATGGAGAGTGTGCGTGGCACCTGTTCCAGTACCTCGCAAATGCGCTGCTGTCCCTCGATCATTCTCCTTTTAAAGGGGTTCAGCATCTGCATCCAGCTGAGCAGAGCTTGGAGAGGAGTGCGCCACCGACGCGGTCTCTCCACAGCTGCCCCTGCCACCAGTGTCTGTTCCTGCTCACTTGTGTGTGGTGACTCACCTGGTGCCAACCCAACTAACTGACTACTAGGATCCATTGAGGTATCTGCGCTGGTGGATGGCTCACTAAGATGTGATGGTGCGCCTTCAGAGGCCGGGAGCTCCTCTGAGGAATCGCCCTCTCCCATCACTGTGGTCATTGAAGGGCCTGCAAAAGAACAGAAGGCAATATTAAGCATCATCACAGATGTGCCATTTTGCGATGAGCATACTGAGGTGTTCATCATGCCAATCATTGTTAACATCAATTCATGTTGCGTGTGATGAATGTTAAAGTTGTGTCACCAGACTTTTGTGGGGTGCCGGTCTCGGCGTCCCTGATGAGGGTCAGGCACTCGAGGGTGTGGCTGATCTCCAGTGACTCCTCCTCCGCCTCTGTGAGGACCACTATTTGTTGTGGCCCCCCTCCAGTACTTGTTCTCTCGTGTGCATTTTATGCTCTCTTCTCCTAGTAGGGGAGAAAGTACAGACGTGTGAGTGAGTGATGGTGAAGTGATCAGCCGATGAATGCATTGCTCTGGGTGAGGCTGACCGTGAAAGAGGTGCATCAGAGTGTGAGTATCAGACAGAGACATCACATTGGATCAGGATTGGGGAGAGTGGTGGGGTCACAAATGGGGAGGTGAGGAACTGCTTAGGAAGTAAAGGTAAGTTGAGGATGAGCCTTAAGTGGGTGTGAGGAGTGATGTGATGGAGTAGTCTCGGCGGTGCACAGTTTGGTTGGGGGGAGGAGGGTGATGTGGAACATGGAATGCAGGAGACTCAGTAAGTGTACTCACTTTTGCTGACCTAGTTAGGTCATTGAAATGCTTCCTGCACTGGACCCAGGTGCGGGATATTTTGCTACTGCTGGTGACCTCCTCTGCCACCTCGAGCCAGGCGTTCTTGGTGGCAGAGGTAGGTCACTTCCTCCTGTCGGCCGGGTAAAATAGTTCCCTCCTCCTCCTCACCCCTACCAGTTCACCTGAAGTGAAGCATCGCTGAATCTTGGAGCAGCCTTGCCCCTGTGCTGCTCGATTGGGTCTTCTTGCTCTTTGCTCCAGCAAAATCCACTGGAGCAATGGCCCTTTAAGTCCAGACGGTCCAGCTGACAGCCTGTCATGTGGGTGTGCAGTCCACCCACTGCGCAGCTTTCAGACGGCAAAACCCGAAACAAGATTAATGGCCACCAATTAAGTCGCAATCGCGTGGGGAACAGTAAGTTTTTATTATTCGGGTTTGCAGCGGGCCCTTGATAACCCCCCCACCCCCCCACTACCATCCCACCGCCCTTTAAAAATCAAGCCCATAGAGTACAAGAGCAAGGAAGTTATGCTAAACCTTTATAAAATACTGGTTAGGCCTGAGCTGAAGTATTGTTTTCAATTTTGGGCACCACACTTTAGGAAGGATGTCAAGGTCTTAGAGAGGGTGCAGAAGAGATTTACTAGAATGATGCCAGGGATGAGGGACTTCAGTTATGTGGAGAGACTGGAGATGCTGGGGTTGTTTTCCTTAGAGCAGAGAAGGTTAAGAGGAGATTTGATAGAGGTGTTCAAAATCATGTACTGTTTTGATAGAGTAAATGAGAAACTGTTTCCAGTGGCAGAAGGGTCTGTAACCAGAGGACACAACTTTAAGATGATCGGCAGAAGAACCAGAGGTGACATGAGGAAACATTTTTTTTTAATCAGTGAGTTGTTATGATCTGGAATGCACTGCATGAAAGGGTGGTGGAAGCAGATTCAATAATAACTTTCAAAACGAAATTAGATAAATACTTGAAGGGAAAAAGTTTGTAGGGCTATGGGGAAAGAGCAGGGGAATGAGACTAATTGGATAGATCTTTCGAGGGGCTGGCACAGGCATGATGAACCAAATGGCCTCCTTCTGTGCTGTACCTACTTTGATACTATGTCTAGGCAATTATATCTGCTAGTGGTGACCCCCGGGCAAATTTGAAGACTTACAAAAAGAGAAGCAAGTAGAGTATGTATTGATTTGCAAAAAGTGGCTGATGTTCAATGTGTGTGCTTTGCTTCTAGGCAAACATATGTTCCTGCATAATACACTTTGGTTTCCAAGTCAAGAGCATATGTATAATTAAATAATGGCCCAGAAATTGTTTAAAAAAGAATGGCAAGCTCAACAGCACTCACCGTTGTTGTTGGCGAAATCGAGGAGCAAGTTCCGGCGTTCACACATGTGCAATGAAAGGCGGAAATCTGGAACTTGCTCCTCCTGGTTCGCCAGCAATATGACAGCTTCGAATTAAAGGGATATCGCTGTCTGTAATCGGTGGAAACAATGGACCAGCGCCAACTTGCTCATCTGCCCAGCTGGAAAGTAACTAATATCGCCACAAAACAGGTACGCTTAAAAATTACAGGTCTAAACTAAGTTTTAACAATGCGGTAAGTCTTAATCACTGCCAAACAACTAAAAATTAACTTCTAAAAATGTGGACTCTCATTACTCCTTATTTTAATAGTTTTGGTCAATTTTATTTTAATTAAAAAATAAAAACTTTTTTTTTACTTTTCCCTTTTGTCTCTTATTTGATTATTTGTTACCCTTTTTTCAGTGTCTATAACTGTTTTTACAAATGATTTTAGTGTTGTACCTTCCACTTCCTGGATTTTAGGTTCCAGTTTGCAGAAACTGTTCGCAGCTTGTCAAAAATGCTGCAATCAGATTGGCCGAGGGGAGCGATCGATCCTCTCGCTTCTCCCATGGGTCCAAGCTTCGCTGAAGCTAACACTGGGCTCTTCTCCGCTCCTTATTAGAGCATGTGCACCCAGTAAAGACCACGGTAAGTTAGTGGGTTAGTATAAATCTATGGAGCGGTGAACACTGTTGGTTCGCCACTCCGAGCAATTTCTGGGCCGTAACGCATTTTATTTTCCTGCTATTGAAAATCTATAGACAGAGTTTAATATATTAATTTTAATCTCACTTTACTACACTTAACAGTCTACAGACTAAATCAAAAGCAAAATACTGAAATAAAAACAGAAAATGCTGGAAATATTCAGCAAATCAGGCAGCATCTTTTTTTTTATTCGTTCATGGGATATGGGCATCGCTGGCGAGGCCGGCATTTATTGCCCATCCCTAATTGCCCTTGAGAAGGTGGTGGTGAGCCGCCTTCTTGAACCGCTGCAGTCCGTGTGGTGAAGGTTCTCCCACAGTGCTGTTAGGAAGGGAGTTCCAGGATTTTGACCCAGCGACGATGAAGGAACGGCGATATATTTCCAAGTCGGGATGGTGTGTGACTGTAGAGAATCATAGAATCATAGAATGGTTACAGCACAGAAGGAGGCCATTTGGTCCATCAAGTCCGTGCCGGCTCTCTGCAAGAGCAATCCACCCTCCACTCTGAGCAATTTCTGGGCCGTAACGTATCCACCCTCCCCCGACGAAAGGCGAAAGGTCATCGGCCTGAAACGTTAACTCTGTTTTTCCACAGATGTTGCCTGACCTGCTGAGCTTCTCCAGCATTTTCTATTTTTATTTCAGTCTACAGACCAAGTTGCATTGAGCTCAAAGGCACTTCTTGTACATGTTAGGAGAGCGTATTACGATAGCATATGGGAATATTTGCCATCCACGTACATTTATATTGTAAGTTTAAAATTATATAGATGCTGCAATGGACCCCCAAGCCAGTATTTAAATTTGCACCAGGCTGGAGTTGTATTGTGTCCAGTATGAAGTGCAAACAATGTGCTGTTAGATGCGATCTCACACCAATTGGATTCAGCATGGTAAAGCAGTTAAATCAATCTTCCCTTTTGGCTACACCAAAGCTTTCATGCCAATGCCCATCTGAAATCTCTTTATATTCACAGAAAAGCAGCAGTAAATTTATATGATTTTGGAGTAATTTTTTTAAAGAAATCAATTCAATAATTTTTCCAGTGCCCGAAGCACTGCATTTGCTGCCCTTTAAAATGGTTTATGTATCCCATTTATGGCCAATCATTGAGATAATTAAGTAGTGACTTTAAAGTAAATTCCAGTCATAAAATGTTTTGTACAAAGCAGTATATAATCCAGGAATGCTCATTTACAAATTAGAAATTAAAGCATTACTAACAATTTTATCTGTAGAAAAAAAAATCTTTCTTTCTGGATGTTAAGAACCCTAAAAAGAATCAAAACAGTTGACGATATAGGAAGAATTCTTCAAGCAATGCAGTCGATGTTGGGCAGGGCAACAAATTTAAATAAGTATATAATAACAGTCAAGGACAAGAAAATCTCATACCACTTGTATCCAACTTTATTCTTCAATGTTTATTTGTATTATTCTGCCCCGAAGATTACTCCAAACATTTATCAGTGAAAAATAATTTCTTATTATCTGTCTTAAATTGATTTTTTGAATGAAAGAAGGAAAGAAAGAATAGCATATTTTCCTGGTTAAATATGGAGTCATATTCTGGAATTGATTTATCTATAGCACCTAATATTTTATATACATTGATGAGATCCCCCTCACCCCCACTTAACCACAACCTTTCTAAACTGCAAAGCATGCACTTCCTCATAGCTCATCTGCTTTACAGTGAGAGTAGTTTTGCTGCTCTTTTCTGTATCCTTTCCAGTTCATAAATATCTTTTTTTTATGACATGGTGACTAGAATTGAACACAATAATCCAGCAGGATATCATGGATGAGAGATTTTAGCTATGAGTAGAGACTAGAGAAACTGGGGTTCTTTTCATTAGAACAGTGAAAGGCAAGAGGAAAGCTGATAGATGTGTTCACATTCTTTTTTTTTATTCGTTCATGGGATGTGGGCATCGCTGGCAAGGCCAGCATTTATTGCCCATCCCTAATTGCCCTTGAGAAGGTGGTGGTGAGCTGAAGGGTTTTGTTGAGGTAAATAGAGTAAAACTATTTGCACTGGTCGATGAGTCAGCAATTAGTAGGCATAAATCTAAGACCAGTAGAATTAGGAGAAATTTATTTATGCAGAGGGTTGTTAAGTCATGGAATGCCCTACCAGAAACAATGGTGGAAGCAGACTCCATTGCAGCTTTTAAAAGGGAAGTGGTTAAACATTTAAAGAAGGAAAAAAAATGGGCAAGGGGCAAGAGAATGGAACTGTGAATCGGTCTTTCAGGGAGTGACTGCAGTGTGACGTGCTACAAACTTTTATGATTGTGTATGTTTCTCCCTGTCTCAGCAACCAATGAAACCTTCTTTGAACATATTGGAGATTGTGGGGTTATAGTGGATAAACTCGAAAACAGACCCTGCGATTAACTCGCGCCCGTTAGTTGTGATGCAGGCAGCACGTAACATTTGTGCTGCCTGATGATTTGAATGATTGCTGCATGCAGCCAGTGCTACCTGCGCTGCTGATTAGCTGCATGCACCAGCGGGAGGCCCTGATATCAGGAGTGGCTAGCTCTACTTAAAGGCAGCCTGCACCTCTTAAAGGGGAAGTGCACTGTGGCTGCAAGAAGTCCTTTGGGAAGTGCTGGAAGATATTGAAGAATGGCTGCGCCTGGGAGAGAGCATACACCAAGGTTCTCGGACAGTGCACTAGAAGTCTTGGTGAAAGAGGTGGACAGACAGAAGGCCATTGTATATCCGCAGGAGGGCAGGAGGCCCTCCAGACATACGATGAAGAGGCAGTGGGAGGCTGTTGCAGACGAGGTAAATGCCAGGAGCATCGTACCATGCACATGGATGCAGTTCAGGAAGAAGATCAGTGATTTGACACAAGTGGTCAACTGTCAAGTGGCATCTCCTACCAACTGCACCACTAGCCTCATCCACTGCTCCATGCACTACACCCCCCATCACCCACATACCAACAAACTCTTTGGGCACGATTTTAAAAGGGAAAAACAGGTGGGTTGGGTAGGGGGGGGGGGGGGGGCAATCAAAATTACTGTTTTTGGGAGCGGGCAGACATCCCGGCTGGAACTCACACATTTTTGAATGAGACTCAGGCAAATCTGTGCGCGTGCGTACAGCAGTCACCAGGAAGTCGCTTTGATCCGATGGGCTGATAATTAAAGGAGCAAATGTACCTCATTGAGGTACTTAAGGTAATTATTTTTTGTGTATTGTATAGTTAAAAAGATTTTAACATTACCTGGATGGCTTTCCCACAGCTTCCCATTCACACCTGGTAAAACCAGGCAGGGAGGGTCAGATCAGTGAAAAATAAACTAAATAAATTAAATAAAATTACATTTCCCATTGTCAACAAATTAATTAAACATACCTTAAAAACGATGTTGCCTGGACCCCCCCCCACCACATCCTCCCCTCGGATGTGCAGCTCCCGTCATCAGCCAGGCTGTCAATCAGGCTGGCTGTTGGGCGTGAAACCCGGAAGAGGCTTTGATTGGCCTCATTAGGGTTGCGGATCCTCACGACCCGATTACTTCCCTTCCGGGTTTGGTGCCCGGAATCACCCCACTCCCACCCCGGACTCTTCCCGCCAGCGTATTAAAATTGTGCCCTTTCAAACAGTATACAACTCTGCGAATTAGAAGCTGCATCCCACCCTTTCGCATTACCACTCTTGCAAGCCGCACACCCACAACTCATTGGTCACACACACTAGCAGTTATTCAACCATGACAGCCACATCAACCAAACATTTTGCAGGACACTCACTCTGGCACACTTCCCTTTCTTGCAGGAGAAGGTGGTGCACAATACTAGGCAGCAGGAAAGAGCTGGGGGAGGACAGGCAAGCCTACACGTCCTCATCCCCATGGAGGAGACAGTGCTGTCCATCGTTGGACAGGCCGTGGCTGAGGCCGTGGCCACTGGCAGTTCTGGAGGTATCGATGGTGAGTGTCTCTGCTTACCTAATTCTCCTTCTCACTCCCCACTTCTCCCTCAGCCCACAATCTTTTCTGACTCACGTGCTGCAGATGGTATAAGCACGATCGTCTTACTTTCTCCTCTCCCCGCACCGCAACTCAATCCGTGTCCCTTTGTCATTTCAGATACCTGAGAGCTGGAACCTGCCCAGTCAGAGGAGGCAGAGGAAGATGACAGTGATGATGCAGATACATCGTCACTCGATCTTATACTCGCAGCCACCAGCTCAGATACCAATACTGCGCATAGCTTGGAGGCTAGGTTAGAGGAGGGATCTGCATGTGGTGAAACACTGGGCACAAGTGCGCAGGAGCCAGGGCAGGGGGAACAGATACTGCAGGTGCCAGCTCACCGGAGGGCGAGGTCGCTCACTAGTTCTGCTGCAGAGGAGTCAGATGATGACTTTGATGGGCCAGGCTACAGAAGAAGGCTGATGGATGTACACAACCAAATGCTTGGTGCACTGAAAAGCCTGCCTGAAAGCCTGTGCACAATTTCAAGGGGCAAGGAGGAGTCCAGCTCCAACTTGGCACAGGGCTTTGCGCGGAGCTTGGAGCACATCTTTTCCAACATGGAACGGGTGGTCACCTCCATCAGCACATCTGGGGAACCCACCATGATGCAGCATCTGTTGACTGATGTCACAGTTTTCATTGCAGCACAAACATCTGTCATCAAAGGTCTAACTGCTGCTTTGGAAGCTCAGACAGCTGCCACCGTGGCTCTGGGTTCCACTGTGGAATGGGGCTTCCAGGACATCACAGCAGTCCAGCAATCTGTTCTCCAGCTGATCACCAGGGGTGCTGAGGCACTGCCCCGGGAGACTGGCAATGGCGCCATGGGAGACAAACCTGCTATCCTTTCTCAGGATGACAGCATTCCTGCTCCCACTCCTGCCACTCCGCCAGTGCCCTTGCAGTTGCCTGTCAGCCAGCCATCCCAGACTGCTGCAACCCAGGCCAAAATGCTGCTGTCTGAAGCCGGGCCCTCCCAGCCCAGGGCTGCTCAAGCTCGTCCTCCAAGGCTATCTGCATTCTCCTCCATTGAAGGTCAGCAGCCTCTCATTACCCATGCTCCAGCCACTGGGGATAGAAGCATTAGGAAAGGAAAAAGCACATGAACGACAGGTACTAAGGGAATACACAAAGGTAAATAGTATTAATTTGTTTGAATCATTTCATGTGTTAATTTATAAATGTGGTTATGAATTTGTATTTGGTGTTGGTTTTCATTTCTGTGATGAACTGAGGGAGGAAGCAATGTGTAATCATAAGGAGGAGGATTTAATGGTCATGTGGGAGAGGAAAGGTAAGGAGTGTGGACCTGTTGGTGAATGGGGAGGTGTCGTTGAGGTTACTGGTACCGCACATTAATAATCTGATCCCTGGCAGACAGGACCTGGCTACCTTTTTGCCTCCTTGCCTCTTTCCACTACATCCTCCTCCTCCTCCTCCCTCTTCTGGCAGCTTGTGCTGCTCTGCGTGACCTCTCTCCATGCTCCCAGTCATGTTCAATTCCCAGAGGAAGCCCTAGCAGGCCACCCACATCTGGAAGCAGCTTTGTTCAGCACACTATTTTAAATGCCACTAACAGTACTGCACGACCAGCCAGACCACTATAGAATATTGCCACTTTCTCCAAGTATAGGAAACTTCCAAAAACACCCACAATTGCAACAGCAGCCAGAATAACTAATCCAGCAACTAACCTGTAACTCCTGCTTGCTCCTTTTAAATAGCACTGGTTGTGGGGGGGGGGGGGGGGGGGTCCTTCATGCTCTTTAACTCCTGTTCAGCTGTGCAAGGTTAGGACAGTGCATTGGCTGGAGCGTGGAGTCCCAGAATGTCACCGGCTGCTTCAAATCAGCGGAGCACACTGATTTACATCTTAATCTCCCTACTTTACATGCTGCCAGGGGTCGTTAAGAGTATGTGCGCAAACACCTTTACCAAGATGGCGTCCTGCACACTTCACGCCAGAAGTGTGCGCGTGCATTTAGGACGCCATTTTTGGGGCTTAGGAGTTCGCTTAGCCCCGACAAAACTGGCACTGCACATTCCAACTTCGCCGCCGATGTTTCTGACTCCTTTCTGCCTTGCTGCTGGGCAGGAGTATGAGCATACCATAAACGCCCTATGTCTGTCCAGGCTGAATTGTGGCTGATATTGGTGTCCCGAGCCTCTAACATGGCAGGTCCTAGTGTCGGAAAACGGTGGCCAGAAGGCTCCAAGGATACCCACAAGTTTTAGAAAAAGTCACTTATTGCAGGCTTGTCTTCAGTTTGCTGATCTCAGATCTGAGGAGTTTCCCAGGGTAAGCCCCCAATAACAGCTTTGTGGGGTGCCTCTATGTCTCAGTGCACAAACATGAAATTGAGGAAGAAGGGCAGGGAATGCCTCCTCCTGCCATATTAGCATGTTGGCAATGAGCCTGTGCCTATTGTAAATGGAGGCCCAACTCTGCCCCCCTGGGGAAGCCCTGGAAATCTAAGGGCAATGTAAAGGGGGTGGAGACCAGCACTTTTTGCTGACAGTTACATCTAGGGAATGGACCCCATTATTTATTAATAGCCATCCTGATGTAATAGCTGGATGTCAGTTTCCAGGATGCTTTAGAACAGGTAGTTTAAAGCACAAAATGTAGGAACTAAGGAAGATGCAGAAACACAAGACTCTAGAAATTCCGTTATCTTTTTGGGGTGCAAATTCGTGTAGTGGGAATGGAGAGGCAGGAAACAGGGGCAGAACCTATTTCCATGGGTCTCTGGCCATAACTGGCTCCCATAAAATTTCTGATAATGTGTTTCTTCCACCCCCCATCCTGGCATAATTTTTGGGAGCGTGTCTGGTGATATCCCGGGGCTTCCCTGAAAACCCTGCTGGTTACACCTCATGTATGGCCTGCGGTAAGTAAGCCCGCATAAAGTAAGGGTAGTTATCATTCAGGGCCATATATGGGCCCCACAATGCTGCATTCAATCTAATAAAGATTAATTGCCAACTGTGTGTGGGGTTGATCAGCGAGGGAGCAGCAGCAAAGAAGATGTCTGGCCTTCAGATTCTGTACCTCTCCCAACAGAGCAACAAAGTGCCAGGAAATCCTGCCAGGTCCATTGGGTGGGCTCCGCAGTGGCCCATTAATGGCACTGGCAAGCAGGCCTAATTTTTAATTCGCCTAATTCCCAGATTTGGGATGGCATCATGGGACAGGCAGGTAGGAGTCCCACCATGCTATCGGTATTTACTTTCATGGTGTTTAGGATTATGCAACAATTCAGATAAATGAAAGTCTTTTGAAAGCAGTGTCGATTCCGAATAATTTAAAGTCATTTTTAGAGCTAAATTATTCAAGTTATCCAATAATTTGAATTAAGCAACATAAATAACACAACAAAGTGGGAATTTTGCACTTTAAAAATAAATAGAACTATTCGTTAATTTGAATAATGCAGCTTTGAATTAAGAGGGGTAGATTGTATGTTAAATTACTGAGTAACCCTCATCTTTTCCAGCTTTTAAATTACAGATCGCAACATATGTCAAATTTATTGCCTGCAAACCTCATCATCAAATAACATTAACATAAGTGGAGTTTTTATTTAAAAAGTATTGTGCAGTTTTTATTTACAAAATAGATTTTTTTTTCAATTTAATGCTGACAATTTTTCTTTCGTCCTGAAGCAGTTGAATATTTTTGTCGGCATATCTATCATAAACCAATATAGAAAACCACCAATGTAGGCATTTACTTTTGATTTCTAGAAACTGATTAGATAAAATTTTAAATACTAATGGTGATTTTCAGCTTTTCCAATTGAAATATTAGCCAAAAACTTTTACTTCTGTAACATCCTAATCTGTCAGAAGTTTGATCTCAACTCATCTTTGGTGTAAAGAACTGCATTTTATGACTGACCTTCATTCCTTTCATACATGTCACTGTGGAGATCCATTTTTATTGGCGACACTTAGTGTTTACCAAGAAGTACTGCTTGTGAAGGTTAATGCCGAAGCAATAAACCATAGCCAGTTCATCCTAATGGTCATAAAGATAAAAGGTACTGTCTTTGATGTTATTGACCTGCAAGTAACAATGATCGATGGTTCGATTAGCCAGTTAGTTTTGCATCACAGGTGAGTGTAAGGCCTGCCTTTTCTTAAGATGATACAGAGAACTTCAGTGAACTGTTTATTTGTAAAATTGGGCAGTAACAGAATTAAAATATTTTATTACTTATTTTTCAATAGTTATAGGATTTTTCTAAATAGCTATTTGCTGGGGTTCATACAACCTAAGTGAATATGTAATAAATAACAGTTTTGGGCAATTTCCATCTTAATTAATTTTCTATACAGGCAGAAATGATAAAGTGTCCATGACCGTGTTTGGAACTGAAATATCAACCTCATTTGACGGTATATTAAGAGTGAAGAAATAGATCAGACTGCATTTTTGACTTATCGTCCTGAGGTTGACTGCAAAAATCATCCATGCGAACTAAGCATTTCAATTTTATTGAAATTAAAAAGCAAAGTAGCAGATAAATTCTGTGCACCGTAGCCAAAAAAATACTTTTAAAATCGAGCTGCACATCCTGTGCACTGTTTTCAAATTGTTTAGTGGATTGACACTTCCAGGAGCTACAGCAAAGAAGGAGCATTTTTCATTCGTTTATAAAACCATTACAATTTGCAGTAACAGATTTTGTTTGGCCTTTGGTCCTTCTGGCAGTTCTTCAAACTAGGCTGATTTTGAGCACTATCCCATTAGAGGCAAATGTTAAGTCTGCTAAATCCAATTTTCCACATAAAATGCTCAGGACGTCTGGGAACATTTGATGCAATTATCTGCTATGCTGTGCTTTTGCATTGGTCTTAAATCATATGAGCATGTGCACATCCAAGAAGTGGTGTCATTGTGATTTTGTCCAAAACACAATGTATCAATGGCCCATTAATATTTGAAAGTGCATTCTCAGCTTCTCATCTTACCATTAGCTTCCTCCAAAGCTATTGACCTCCATATGAAATTGGCCAAATACATTCTTTGATTGTTTCTACTGACCACGGTAATTCATAATGTAGTGCCTGGAAGTAACACTCCTTGGGGAAAAATGAACACTGCCAAGAAACTGAAATTCTCTGGGCTAATGGCCGGTTATACCATGCTAAGTTTATAATCATGCTACTTATAAAAACTTATAAAAAACAATGGTTCTGTTTTGAAACATAGAAACATAGAAAATAGGAGCAGGAGTAGGCCATTCGGCCCTTCAAGCCTGCTCCGCCATTCAATATGATCATGGCTGATCCTCTATCTCAATACCAATGGGATTGGAGTAGACAGGGCTGATGGCCGGCGCGGACACGATGGGCCGAAGGGCCTCTATCCGTGCTGTATGACTCTATGACTCTATGACTCTATGACATATTCCCACTCTCTCCCCATACCCCTTGATGCCTTATGTGTCTAGAAATCTATCTATCTCCTTCTTAAATATATTCAGTGACTTGGCCTCCACAGACTTCTGTGGTAGAGAATTCCACAGGTTCACCACCCTCTGAGTGAAGAAATTTCTCCTCATCTCAGTCCTAAATGTCCTACTCCATATCCTGAGACTGTGACCCCTCGTTCTATTGAACACTAAACTTCAACAAGACCCCTCTTAGGTAAGTTTTGCAATTATTAACAAAAGTCATATCTCCAGTCTGCCACTTATGTAAAAAATAGAGTAGTAAAGATTTCCTCGTCAATTAATTGGTGATTATTTTCTTTTCCTTACATTTGCATTCTGGCTCTTAAAGCTGTTTTGATGAGGCGTTGCTTAATTTGATATGCAAATCTGATACTGAACTTACATTGACCATCCAAAAGATTTTGAAAGCAGGAAATAAAACATTCTCAATTCTCTTAGCTCCAGATCAGCTGCGGCCAGGCTTACAACATTACAGAGGTCCTGCCTCTGACAGGGGGCTAGGGATTCTTCTAAGGTATAAGTGCCTGCCAATAAAACCATTGTGGTCAGATGAAGGACATGGTGCCCACTTACGACTGCAAAACTGGCAAAGATGAATATTGTTTATACATCTTGCGAGACTCATGTCCCTTTCCTTCCTTCCATGATAACCTCTAAATGGATATCTGTGATAGGCTTAATTTCAGCGCCTGGTCCTGTGAAATCCTTGTAGTATTGTGAAGTCTATTTCAAAACTAATATAAAGAAAAATCATTACTGCTGAATAGAAAGGCAGCACGGAGGAGTAGATGGATATAGTAAGAGTGATGAAAGAAATGATCCAAAAGGAATAGGCAAAAAAGGAATACAAGAAAAATACAACAGAAAATGAAATAATACCGAAAAAGTGAATCATCGTTATTGGATACAAACTAGTTGGTTTGTCAAGAGGTTTGTTTTAACAGATAATTACTCAAATTGGGCAGTGGTGGCCAGTGCAAAATTAACAACACTTTTTTTCGCCAGTAAGGGTCATTTTATGAAATTGCTTTCCTAGGAGGGAGCCTCACCCGCCGAGAGCATATAGAAAGGGGTTCAGGTGCAAACTCCTCCACGGTTTACTGTACATTAAAGATGGATGAGTCTCTGCCCTGGGAGCATGATTCCACAAAATTATCCCATGTCTAAAACGCCTGGCTGTAGCAAAGCACACCTGATTTTGCAAGTCTGTTGCTTAAAACAAAGCAAATCTATCACCCAGTGATGCACATCCTAAGGGGACGAATCAGTTATGTTGACCCGCTGTACACAGCAGTTCCCATTCCAAAGTCCCACCTCACTACGATCTTATAAGCTGCACAGGAAACATACAAAACGTTAATGTATCATTTGTCTCACTAATTTCAATTCACCCTTCTCTCAGTGAAGTGGTGTGTTGCTGCCTCTGACAGAATAAGTGGTCGGCTATTTAGGAATATATTCAACAACTGAACATTCACAGCCCTCTGGGGTGAGAATTCCAAAGTTTCACAACACTCTGAGTGAAGAGATTTTTTTCCTCATCTCGGTCCTAAGTGGCCGACCCCTTATCCTGAGACTATAACCCCTAGTTCTAGACAGTCCAGCTGGGGAAACTGCCTCTCAGCATCTACCCTGTCAAGCCCTCTAATAATTTTATACATTTCAATGAGATCACCTCTCATTCTTTTAAGCTCCAGAGAGTATAGGCCCGTTCTACTCAACCTCTCCTCATAGGACAACCCTTTCATCCCAGGAATCAATCTAGTGAAACTTTGCTGCACCCTCGCTAAGGCAAGTATATCCTTCATTAGGTAAGGAGGCCAAAACTGTACACAGTACTCCAGGTATGGTCTCTCTAGAGCCTGATATAATTGCAGCAAGACCTTTTTACTCTTATACTCCAACCCCCTTGCAATAAAGGCTAACATACCACTTGCCTTCCTAATTGCTTGCTGTACCTACATGTTAACTTTCTGTGAGTCATGTACAAGGACACCCAAATCCCTCTGAATACCAACATTTACTAGTCTCTGACCTTTTAAAAAATATTCTGCTCTTCTATTTTTCCTACCAAAGTGAGTAATTTCACATTTCCCCACATTAGACTCCATCTGCCACCTTCTCGCCCACTCACTCCATCTGCCACCTTCTCGCCCACTCACTCCATCTGCCACCTTCTCGCCCACTCACTTCATCTGCCACCTTCTCGCCCACTCACTCCATCTGCCACCTTCTCGCCCACTCACTCCATCTGCCACCTTCTCGCCCACTCACTCCATCTGTCACCTTCTCGCCCACTCACTCCATCTGCCACCTTCTCGCCCACTCACTCCATCTGCCACCTTCTCGCCCACTCACTCCATCTGTCACCTTCTCGCCCACTCACTCCATCTGCCACCTTCTCGCCCACTCACTCCATCTGCCACCTTCTCGCCCACTCACTCCATCTGCCACCTTCTCGCCCACTCACTCCATCTGCCACCTTCTCGCCCACTCACTCCATCTGCCACCTTCTCGCCCACTCACTCCATCTGCCACCTTCTCGCCCACTCACTCCATCTGCCACCTTCTCGCCCACTCACTCCATCTGCCACCTTCTCGCCCACTCACTCCATCTGCCACCTTCTCGCCCACTCACTTCATCTGTCGAGATCCCTTTGCAACCTCTTTGAGTCCTCCTCACAGTTTACTTTCCTACCTGATCCTTGCGGCACCCCACTAGTTACAACCTGCCAACCCGAAAATGGGTCTCTGACGAAAGGTCTTCGACCTGAAACATTAGCTCTGTTTCTTCCTCCACAGATGCTGCCTGACTTGCTGAGCTTTTTCTTCCGATTTCCAGCATCCGCAGTATTTTGCTTTTGATTTAGTGCCACTCTATAACGAGATGGACAGTAAATCTCAGGTGTAAATCAACAATGTTATTGTTCCTGTGGCAATTGCTATAAGTTTAAAAACAAATGATAAAGCACTTGATTTGACATTCCCAAGTTTACTATTAAGAATACATCAGAATGGACTATTAACTTGCATAATATCACCCATTCCTGGTGTACACAGAGGGTAATATTCCAGTATCACGTAATTTTTGTTACATTGCAGTGGACCAACAGTAATGAACTACTCTCCCGCATTTCATGCAAGAGATTTAAGTAACTGTAGTAAATATTGTTTCTTCTTCAATCTACCTGCAATGGGTAGGGAAAATGAGCTGTTGTTTTTCAGGAATCAATCAGAAAACACTTAACTGTCCCCCAGGAGATGGGTTACAAGTACCTTTCCATATGCTTTCTCTGGGGTTGTGTATCCCATTCCCACTTTCACACAGCAGTGCCCACCTCTTTGAAATAGTGTAACCTGTGATTCATCGTGAGCAATGCCAGAGGAGATCAGTGAGTAGCTGTAAACAGAATTGGGGCTAATGTGTGTTTATCAGATCTGTGAAGTGTCCATCATACAAAAAAAATCCAGCTTACTTCAGTTTGCTGACGAATGCAACCTACTACAGATAGAAATTTCAGGAAGTTGAAGCTCTGTGAAATTTCTCACTGACTGCCAAATAAAATTAAATAAATCTGTAAGATATCAGTTCAGCTGACAACCCAGACTAGTCAACCATGACTAGATGCAATTCTACCGATAACTGATGCTTCCAGCAACACAGGAATCATCATGTTCCCAAGAGTAGATGACCATCCAATTTATTTTGTCTTTATAACTTTCAACCCTATTCATTAAAAAGATATATATTCAATCTTTTTCAAAGCAGTAAATTAACAGGGCAGTAACTGCATTTGCTGGTAGACCATTCCACATTTTCATATCTCTGTCGAAATAAATCTTCCATTCTCTAGTTTCACTTAGTATTGCACTTAACACCTTTTGCGTCTGTGATCCCAGACTTTGGGCAGGGGAGTGGTGGGGCAGGACTTCCACCCACCCCTCCAATTCCACCCCAACCTGACCCATTACCCTTGGTTGAGTGTCACTGAAGTTGCACGCTGGCTCCTGGTAGAGTCCTGCTGTGAAACTGAAGCCCACCAGTGCATGGTTCCAAATAATTGGAGCAGCAGAAGATGTGGCTGAACATGTAAAGGGGCAGTACTAAGGCCTACAGAAGTACGTGAAGGGGGGACGAGATTTGAGGGCGAGGAGGCCTATATTAGGCCAGCTTCTTACATTCCCTGACTTTGTGGCCTTCACTGTCACTGCCCAAGGCCACCTCCCAGATGATGGTCCTGAAATGCAGTGGTATCTAGGCTGGATGAGACGGAAATTGGCCAGGAACTTAGACCTGCCCCCACCTCCAGTATTTGCATGCAGTGGGTTGCAAAGGGGTGGCCATCAGCGGTCCTGGTGGGCACGTGGTTTGGAAATCCAGGTCAGGGCAGTGGACGGTAATAGGCCTCACTGCTAGATTTTGCCCCATTCTCTGATTGTATCTCGCCCCATTTCAGGTGAGATTATAGAAGTGAATCCAGCTCTTGTCAATATAAGCTGCTTATATTTGCATCCCTCTGCCTTTCATCAGCTTAAAGGCACCTTCAATAAGACACCTTCAGAATATATCATGAAATCATAATTCTTTAATCTATTACCTCAATAGGATGTACCATGACAGTCATGACTGGATTTTCAAACATTCACCACCCAGAATGAATGGCTTAATTCATCATAGCATAATGGCCCTAGTTCTCCCTTTGTTGATAAATGTACTGTACTATTTGATTTTCCACTTTATTTATGGCTACCAGACCTTCCCAATGGCTGAAAATGACTTGAAATCGCACGCATGTTGAAATGTGATGTATTTTCTAATGGGCAGCACCAGCACTGGAAGAACAGTGCACCTCAAACAGGTGGATGCTTCATCTTACTATTCATTTTTGGGCATTTCAGTTATCCACATTATCCACCGTTCTGGTGTGTAAGATGTGAGACATTAATAACACCCATTTGAAATGGGTGTCCAGGGATGCTAGGCGGTAGTAAGGATACCACAGATCAGTCTTTTGTTCTTGTTGGGATTTAGATTCCTATGAACCTTTGTGCCAATTGTTGTACACAATTTTTACTTTGACACTTTGACCACTTACTGGCACCAATGGGTTTCCCGATGGAAAATTCCCTAGCTGATATGTCTAGAAAAAAATGGACATGCAGAAAGATACCAGACAGGTCAGGACGCAGGAGAAATGCTCTGTTGCCATCCGGCAGCACCCACATAGCTGCATCTGCAAACAGAGATGGCCAGAACTCGCTTCGGCAGACTATTAGTGCTGCTGGAGTTTTTTCTTCCCAAAGGAAACTGGGACAGCAGACTCAATGGCACCACTAAGAAATCTGAAGGCCTGATTAAATGTGATGTTGGATATTTCTTTGCAAGCACCATGCGAACTACTATGCAGAATAGCAGTGGCACATGCAGTGCCCGTAGTGGTCAGCTATGTACTGAAACCCGGCTGCACCTCCTTGCAGGCATGCTGCATTGCTGACCCATGGGAATGGTGCCATGGAGTACTGCAGACAGCTACCTTTCTAAAACCACCTCATACAGCACCACTAAAACACTGGGTTGGTGTTGTGCTGCATCATCACTTATCTACAGATTCATGTTTGCACCAGGGGTTCTCTGTCCGTTCATTTTTTCCTGTCTCTTCTTAGTTCCTTGCTTGCCCCTTCAGCCTTGTAAAAGGCTTCAATGGATTGAGATGCTTTTTGAAGTTTTCCAAAGACTTTCAGAATTACTGTTTCCCCTATTGTGTCACTCCCCTTTAATTGTCCTTATCCCTTTAAATTTCACTTACACACAATTTTCCATTCCGGTCACTAGTCTGCAGCTGAAGTTATGATAATGAACTGACTCAGGTAAATTGGGTGTAAACAATTCACTTTCATTTTATTCTGTCAAAAACCCACCAACAGCTATTCTGGCATAAACTGTTGCAGCAAAAAGGAGATTTTAGGCAATAGGATAATCAGTTAATGCCTGCATTAAGATAGTGGATTGAAGAATTTACACACATATGAAAAAAAGGGTGAGAAAAAAGGACTGCCCGTCAGATGCTGTAACCTCATGCAGCATCCTTCCCCATGGCTAGAAATCAGTGAAAAATCATCAGTGTTGAATTTATTGAAAAACTCTGAAAAATTCTTCACTATGTGTCAACTGTGGCTCAGTGGTAGCACTCTCACCTCTGAGTTAGAAGGTTGTGGGTTCATAACCCCACTGAAGAGACTTGAGCATAAAACCTAGGCTGATGCTCCAGTGCAGTACTGAGGGAGCCGTCTTTCAGATGTGACTTTAAACCAAGGCCTCGTCTGCCCTCTCAGGTGGACATAAAAAGATCCCATGGTACTATTTCAAAGAGGAGCTCTCTCTGGTGTCCTGACCCCCTCCATCATCATCACTTTAAAAAAAACAGATTATTTGGTTGTTATCACGTTGCTCTTTGTGGGAGCTTGCAAATTGGCTGCTGGATTTTCTACATTATAACAGTGACTACACTTCAAAAGTATTTTGTTGACAGTAAAGTGCTTTGGGATGTCCTGAGGTCGTGAACAGGCGCTATATAAATGTAAGTCTTTCTGACTTCCAAAGGCAAGTAAGTAAGCTCCAGGAGACTGCACTTACTCTTGACACATCACTAAAAATATTTAATTCATCATCTTTTATTCCTCCGCACCAGATATGTCCTAAAGTCCCTAGGAGTATTTGATATGAGCATGGTAAACATTCATACGATTATATCGCCAACACTTCTTCTAGCCTTAGATCTTGACAGATTCCATTTCTTCCTGATCAAAACAACCAGAAGAGATGTCATCAGAAAGTAGCACAATATAACTACAATCTCCACAAGCTCATTGCTTCTTGTTGGAATCATTTATCTTCAAGGGATACTAATATGTACAGGATGGATGATACTGAGTTCACTGATCCAGTCCGATCAAAGCCCTTGTAAGAAGTCAGAGTTTCAGTGATGTAACCAGTTTCCTACAGATATAGGGAGTGAGCTTTCACAGAGTGCTATGAGGCTAAAAGAATTTACAGCTAAGCTTGATCCCACTAACCAAAAAACCTAAGATTCGAACAGAGTAATTTCATCAGTTTTCCTTGGATGTTTAAACCAGGGTTACTTATCTCTCTCAGGAGTTTAAAAGTGAAAGCTCACAACATTGCAAGAAGTGCTAACTTCTAATAATTATTTATAAAAGTTGTAAAATGGGTGATAGTGAGTTGGCAGCCCGTTTTACATCTCTCCCGATTTTTGAAGTCAATGGTTCTGAAAATTCTGAAGGATGCAACAAGTTTCAGAAGCACTGATTTTTCCGTTAATACTTCATGTACTTCCAAATCAAATAAGGTTATTGTAGAAAAGTGTTAGAAATTTTTATGATCATTCTAATACTTTTCTACAAAGCTTCATTTAATTTGTATGTATAAAGTGTGAAATAAAAATAACTCAGTGCTTCTGAAATTTATTGCTTCCATAAAAAATTCAGAAGCATTAACTTTTTCATTCAATACTTTATGATCAGGAGGCCGTAGGGAAATGTTTCTAAAAAAAGTGGTTTAATAAAAAATATGGAAAATTCAAAATATACTTGTTAATACTGATCATTGTTCATCAATAAATGGGATTGTTATGAAACAAAAATCGTGAAGAAAATCTCAAAAATCTATATAAAAGCAATAAAAAAGAAAAGAGTTGGGGGCATTAGAGAAAGCTTCAATCATTTAAAACCCAGAGGAAACTTCACTGTGTGAGATCAGTCAAAAGAGCTTTCTTAAACCAGTAGATCAGCTGATCAGAGAGAGCTGGCATGGATTTGTAAAGCGTAGATCATGCCTGAAGAACCTGATTGAATCTTTTGAAGAGGTGACTAAGGTAGTGGACAGGGGAATGTCTATGGATGTTGTTTTTATGGACTTCCAGAAGGCATTCGATAAAGTCCCTCATAAGAGATTGTTAGCTGAAGTTGAAACTCATGGAATTGAGGGCAATTTATTAACCTGGTTAGGAAATTGGTTGAGCGGCAGGAGACAAAGAGTAAGGATGATGGGCAGGTACTCAAATTGGCATGATGTGACTAGTGGTATCCCACAGGGATCTGTGTTGGATCCTCAACTATTCACTGTATTCCGTATTTATTAATGGCTCAGATGATGGGACAGAGAACTACGTGTCCAAGTTGCCAATGACACAAAGATAGGCTGCATTGTAAGCAGTGTAGATGGAAGCATAAAATTATAGAGAGATATTAATAGATTAAGTGAATGGGCAAAACTGTGGCAAATGTATTTCAATGTAGGCAAGTGTGAGGTCATCCACTTTGGACTTAAAAAGGATAGATCAGAGTACTTTCTAAATGGTGAAACAGTTGAGGTCCAAAAAGACTTAGGGGTCCATGCACATAGATCATTAAAATGTCATGGACAGGTACAGAAAATAATCAAAAGGACTAATGGAATGCTGTCCTTTATAACTAGAGGACTGGAATACAAGGGGCAGAAGTTATGCTACAGCTATACAAAGCCGTGGTTAGACCACACCTGGAGTACTGTGTTCAGTTCTGGGCACTTCACCTTAGGAAGGATATATTGGCCTTGAAGGGAGTGCAGCGTACATTTACTAGAATGATACCTGAACTCCAAGGGTTAAATTATGAGTAGAGATTACACAAACTAGGGTTGTATTCCCTGCAATTTAGACGATTGAGGGGTGATTTGATCGAAGTTTTCAAGATATTAAGGGGAACTGATAGGGTAGATAGAGAGAAGCTATTTCTGCTGTTTGGGGAGTCTAGGACCAGGGGACATAGCCTAAAAATTAGGGCCACGACTTTCAGGAGTGAAGTTAGGAAATATTTCTGCGTGCAAAGGGTGGTAGAAGTTTGGAACTCTCTTCCACAAACAGCAGTTGATGCTAACTCAATTGTTAATTTTAAATCTGAGATTGATTGATTTTTGTTGAGGGATATGGGGCTAAGGCAGGTGTGTGGAATTAGGTCACTGATCAGCCATGATCTCATTGAATGGTGGAACAGGCTCCATGGCCTAAATGGCCTACTCCTGTTCTATGTTCCTATATTCCAGTAGAGACCTACCAAATTATAACAGAAGCATAATCTGCAGAACCTTACATGATTATGGAAATGGACACTTTGAATGGATAACTTCCTTTAAAACACAATGTCAATGGATGTACTGATCCATCAAATTATAGGTTTTCAATCTGGGGTACCCAGATCCTATGGGGCCAGCCAGGGAGGGTCTCCAATTTCAAAAGATGTCTGTCAATCTGCCATCGGTTTCTGCATTTGATTTGTATTAGTTGACTTCCCCTTGGCCTCGTTTATGCCAAAATAGTATATATTAGAAATTTGTACAGCGCTGCCCATGACCATTTATTTCAATTTTAAAGATCGGAAGATTGAACGCAAAAAAAAAGCACATAGATACAGCTCCAGAAAATAACAACATTAAACAAGTGAAAGAATCACCAACTGACAATGACTTATTTCCAACTGCTGACATTACAGAGTTGGGATGATTCAATGTGATTCGTCTTAAAACTTTGTTAGCTCAAAACTCCATCTAAAGCTCTGTCAAAGCATCATGCCTTCTTTGATCTTGTCACTGTGTAGTTTCAAAACAGGAACCTCTGTGAGAAAAGAGGGGCTGCACAGGGGGCCAAAAGAAATGCAGATGTTATTGGGGATAGACAGGTGTTTCTGCAACCACCAATGTGAGTCCAGCATGGTGTGTTGCCTCCCTGGTGCCGGGGTAAAGGACATCACTGAGAGGGTGCAGAACATTTTGAGGGGGGGAATGGGAACAGCCAGAAATCGTGGTCCATGTGGGAACCATGACATAGGAAGGAAAAGGGTTGAGGTCCTGCAGTCAGAGTTTCAGGAGCTAGGGAGGAAGTTAAAAAGCAGGACCTCAAAGGAGGTAATCTCTGGATTACTCCCAGTGCCACACGCTAGTGAGTATAGAAATAGTAGGATAAGACAGGTTAATGCGTGGGTCGAGAAATGGTGCAGGGGGAAGAGCTTCAGATTCCTGGGGCATTGGGAGCAGTTCAGGGGCAGGAGGGATCTGTTTAAGGTGGACAGGTTGCACCTCAACAGAGCTGGGACCAATGTCCTCACAGGGAGGTTAACTAGTGCTGTGGGGGGAGGGTTAAACTAATTTGGCAGGGGGATGGGCACCAGGATGAAATATTAGAGAGGAGAAACAAGATGTACAGAGGACTTGGAGGGACAAGTATCACTGGAGTAAAGAATAGTTCAGAAATAGGAGGGATCAGACAGGGGACAAATGTGAGGCAGTCTAAGATGAGATTGGAGTGCATGTGTGTAAATGCATGTAGCGTGATAAAGAATGTTGGTGAACTGCAGGCTCAAGTCACCAAATGGGACTATGATATAGTGGCAATAACAGAGACCTGGCTAGAAGAAGGGAAGGATTGGGTACTTAATATTCCTGGCTGCAAGGTATTCAGGAAAGATAGAGAAGGAAAGAAAGCAGTGGGTTGACAGTATTGATCAAAGAAACTATTATAGTACTGAAAAAGAATGATGTATTTGAGGGGTCAAAGACAGAATCTATTTGGTTAGAATTGAGGAACAATAGAGAAGCTATTATGCAACTGGGTGTATAATATAGGCCACCAAATAGTGGGAAGGAGATAGAATAGGAAATTTGCAAGCAGATTACAGAAAGATGCAAGAACTATAGAGTAGTGATAATGGGGCACTTCTATTATCCCAATATAAACTGGGACAATATCAGTGTAAAGGGCAAAGAGAGGGAGGAATTCCAGAAATGTATTCAAGAGAACTTTCCAGAACAGTGTGTTTCCAGCCCAACCAGGAAGGAAACAGTGATGGATCTAGTTCTGGCGAATGAAGTGGGCCAGTTGGAGCATGTTTCAGTGGGGATCATTTGGGGAGCAGCGATCATAATAAAATTAGGTTTAGAATAGTTATGGAAAAGGACAAGGAACAATCAAATGTGAAAATACCTATCTGGAGGAGGGCAAATTTTGGTGAGTTAAAAAGGGATCTTGCCCAGGTGGATTGGAATCAAAACTTGGTAGGCAAAACAGTAATTGAACAATGGGAGGCCTTCAAGGAGGAGTTGGTTTGGGTTCAGAGTAGAGACATCCCTACGAGGGGGAAAAGGAGGAGCATCCAAAGCTAGAGTTCCCCAGATGACTAAAGATATAGAGATTAAAATAAAACAGAAAAAGGAGGCTTATGACAAATGTAAGGTTCATAATACAGTAGAGAAACAGACTGAATACAGAAAGTACAGAAGGGATCAAAAAAAGGGAATAAGAGGGGCAAAGAGAATATGAGAATAGATTAGCGGCTGACATAAAAGGGAACGCAAAAGTCTTTTATCAACATATAAATAGGAAAAGGGTAGTCAAAGGAAGAGTGGGGCTGATTACGGACAAAAAAGGAGATTTTCTTGTGGAGGCAGAGGGCATGGCTGAGGTACTAAATGAATACTTTGCATCTGTCCTCACTAGAAAAGAGGATGCTGCCATTGTAGCAGTAAAGGAGGAGGCAGTAGCAATATTGGATAGGATAAAAATAGATAAAGAGGAGGTACTTAAAAGATTGGCAGTACTCAATGTAGAAAAGTCACCCGGTCCAGATGGGATGCATCCTAGGTTATTGAGGGAAGTAAGGGTAGAAATTGCGGAGGCTCTGGCCACAATCTTCCAATCCTCCTTAGATATGAGGACAGTGCCGGAAGACTGGAGTATTAAAAATGTTACACCCCTGTTCAAAAAAGGGGAAAGGGATAAACCCAACAATTACAGGCCAGTCAGCATAACATCAGTGGTGGGAAACTTTTAGAGACAATAATCCAAGACAAAATTAATGTGCACTTCTAAAAGTACGGGCTAATAAATGAAAATCAGCATGGATTTGTTAAAGGAAAATCATGTTTGACGAATTTGATTGAGTTCTTTGATGAAGTAACGGAGCGGGTTGATGAGGGTAGTACGGTTGATGTTGTGTATATGGACTTTCAAAAGGAATTTGATGAAGTACCACATAATATACTGCTTAGCAAAATTAAAGCCCATGGGATTAAAGGGACAGTGGCAGCATGGATACAAAATTGGCTTGGGGACAGAAAGCAGAGAGTAGTGGTGAACGGTTGTTTTTTAGACTGAGGCAAGTATGTAATGGTGTTCCCCAGGGGTCAATATTAGGACCACTGCTCTTTTTAATATATATTAATGACCTGGACTTGGCTATAGAGGATATAATTTCAAAGTTTGCAGATGACATGAAACTCAGAAATGTCATAAATAATGTGAAGGATAGTAACAGACTTCAGGAGGACAAAGATAGACTGGTGAAATAGGCAGACACATGGCAGATGAAATTTAATGCAGAGAAGTGTGAAGTGATACATTTTGGTAGGAAGAATGAGGAGCGGCAATGTAGACCAAATGGTACAATTTTAAAGGGAGTGCAGGGACAGAGAGACCTGGGGGTGTATATACATAAATCTTTGAAGGTAGCAGGACAAGTTCAGAAAGCTGTTAAATAAACATATGGGATCCTGGGCTTTATTAATAGAGACGTAGAGCTTGATTTTAAAAGGGCGGCGGGATGGCAGTGGCAGGGGGGGGCGGTCAATGGGCACGCGGTAAACCTGAATAATAAAATCTACCGTTCCCCACGCAATTGTGACTTAATTGGCGGCCATTAACCTTGTTTCTGGGTTTGCTGTCCAAAATCTGCACAGTGGGGGGACTGCGCACCCACATGACAGGCTGTCAGCTGGAATGTCTGGATTTAAAGGGCTATTGTTCCAATGGATTTTGTTGAGGCAAATAGCAAGAAGACACAATGGAGCAGCATAGGAGCAAGGCTGCTCCAAGATTCAGGGATGCCTCACTTCAGCTACTACTGGCCAGGGTGAGAAGGAGGAGGGAACTATTTTACTTTGCTGACAGGAGGAAGCGCCCTGCCTCTGCCACCAAGAAGGCCTGGCTTGAGGTGGCAGAGGAGGTCAAGAGCAGGAGCAATATATCCCATCCATGGTTCCAATGCAGGAAGCGATTCAATGTCCTAACTAGGTCTAACTGATGTTCCTGCATTCCGTGGTGCACATCACCTCCCCCCCTACATTCTGCACTGTCAAGACTACTCCATCACATCACTCCTCATAACGACTTAAGGCTCATCCTCAACTTACCTTCACTTCCTGAGCAATTTCTCACCTCCCCTTTTGTGACCCCACCACTCATCCCAATCCTTATCCAATGTGATGGCTCTGCCTCATACTCACCCTTTGATGCACCTCTTTCACGGTCAGCCTCACCCAAAGCAATACATTCATCGGATGGCCACTTCACCATCACTCACTTACACGTCTTTACTTTCTCCCCTTGTAGGAGAAGAGAGGGCAAAATGGAGGTGAGAGGGCGAGGACTGGAGGGCGGCCAAACAAATAGTGGTCCTCACAGTCGTGGAGGAGGAGGCCCTGCAGATCAGCCGCACCCTCGAGTGCCTGTTGACAGGGACGCCGAGACTAGCACCCCACAAATGTCTGGTGTCAATACTTTAACATTCATCACACACAACATGAATTGATGTTAACAATGATTGGCATGTTGAACACCTCAGTATGCTCATCACAACATGACACATCTGTGATGATGCTTAATATTGCCTTCTGTTCTCTTACAGGCCCTTCAACAACCGCAGTGATGGCAGAGGACGATTCCTCAGAGGAGCTCCCGGCCTCTGAGGGTGCACCGTCACATCTTAGCGAGCCATCCACCAGTGCAGATACTCACACCTCGGTGGGTCCTAGTAGTCAGTGAGTTGGGTTGACACCTGGTGAGTCATCACACACAAGTGAGCACGAGCAGACATTGGTGGCAGGGGCAGTTGTGGAGAGTTCGCGTTGGTGGGCGCACTCTTCTCCAGGCTCTGCTCAGCTGGACTCAGATGCTGAACCCCAAGGGCTATCCTTCGAAAGGAGAATGATCAAGGGACAGCAGCACCTTTGTGAAGGTACTGGAACAGGTGCCACATACACTCTCCACAATAGCACAAAGGATGGAGGAGTCCAACTCCTGCATTAATGGAATGGTGACACAGGCACATGAGGGAATCTCTGAGATAGTGTCACACGTAACTGCTGAAATGACTGAGATAGTGTCGCAGGTAACTGCTGAAATGTCTGAGATAATGTCGCAGGTAACTGTGGAAATGTCTGAGATAGTGTCGCAGGTAACTGCTGAAATGTCTGAGATAGTGTCACAGGTAACTGCGGAAATGTCTGAGATCGTGTCGCAGGTAACTGCTGAAATGTCTGAGATAGTGTCGCAGGTAACTGCGGAAATGTCTGAGATAGTGTCGCAGGTAATTGCGGAAATGTCTGAGATAGTGTCGCAGGTAATTGCGGAAATGTCTGAGATAGTGTCGCAGGTAATTGCGGAAATGTCTGAGATAGTGTCGCAGGTAATTGCGGAAATGTCTGAGATAGTGTCGCAGGTAATTGCTGAAATGTCTGAGATAGTGTCGCAGGTAATTGCGGAAATGTCTGAGATAGTGTCGCAGGTAATTGCGGAAATGTCTGAGATAGTGTCGTAGGTAACTGTGGAAATGTCTGAGATAGTGTCGCAGGTAATTGCGAAAATGTCTGAGATAGTGTCGCAGGTAATTGCGGAAATGTCTGAGATAGTGTCGCAGGTAACTGTGGAAATGTCTGAGATAGTGTCGCAGGTAACTGCTGAAATGTCTGAGATAGTGTCACAGGTAACTGCGGAAATGTCTGAGATCGTGTCGCAGGTAACTGCTGAAATGTCTGAGATAGTGTCGCAGGTAACTGCGGAAATGTCTGAGATAGTGTCGCAGGTAATTGCGGAAATGTCTGAGATAGTGTCGCAGGTAATTGCGGAAATGTCTGAGATAGTGTCGCAGGTAATTGCGGAAATGTCTGAGATAGTGTCGCAGGTAATTGCGGAAATGTCTGAGATAGTGTCGCAGGTAATTGCTGAAATGTCTGAGATAGTGTCGCAGGTAATTGCGGAAATGTCTGAGATAGTGTCGCAGGTAATTGCGGAAATGTCTGAGATAGTGTCGTAGGTAACTGTGGAAATGTCTGAGATAGTGTCGCAGGTAATTGCGAAAATGTCTGAGATAGTGACGCAGGTAATTGCGGAAATGTCTGAGATAGTGTCGCAGGTAAGTGCGGGAATATCTGCAATGGAGAGAAGGCTAGCCTCCATTGAGCTTCAAGCGCAACTCACAAATGAGTCCATTCAGGCCCTGACAACGGCCGTTCAGACTCACAGTGAACAACATTCTACTGCCTTAAACAGGCAGACAGAAACTTTGCAAGTGAGCTTCCAAGGCATCATACATGTCCTCCAAACTGTTCTCCAGCAGGGTGGTAGGAGTGATGTCGGCCTGGACCATGAGAGGGATGATGGCGAAAGTGGACCTGGATGTGGCAACGCCACTCAAAGCGCTCCCACATTTCACCCTTTGCCCCCTCTCAACCAGTACCCACAATGCTGCCTCCTCTCCAGGTGGCCGTGACAGCCCCTGCACTGGTGCAGGTGGAGCAGTCTTTGGAGGGGCCCTCTTGGGCTCCAAAACCCAGAAGGCATAGGCCCAAAGCATCTAAGCAGTCTGGCCATGGACATGAGCAATCTGCCACTACCTCTGCTGCAGACATAGGGGATGCATCATATAGAAGCGGTAGGAGGAGAAAGGCGAAGGATTTGTGATCACGCAGGGTGTACACAAGGGTGTCTGACAGCCTGTCATGTTTTTCATTTATATTTGGTTTCTGTTAAAGTTACTTTAACTGTTATCATTCTCACCATTACTGCCACGTCTTGCCCATTCTTGATTGGCTTTTGTGATAATGCCCTTTCATGTGCTTCATCATGAATGGCGACAGTTGATGCCATCCAGTGGGTCACTTTACAGTGAGTGCATGTGTAGTTGCAGGACTGTCTGGTGCAGGGTTGTGGGGGGTGGTGCTGGTGTTGGCGCTGGTCTTTCCAGGTGGTTTGAGGACTGGACTCTTCTCACTTTCTGATCTTATGAGAACCGTTCACATATGAGTGACTCCCTGGCCTCACGAGCAGCCAGGTGAGCTGCTGCTCTGCCAATGGGTTCGTCCTCCTCCTCCTCCTTCTCCTCCTGCTCATCCTCAATGTGGATGGCAGATGTGGGTGGTGGATGAGGGCATGGGGCCTCCTCAACCGGTACCCCTCTCTGTTGCGCCATGTCGCGCAGGACACAACACACTACTATAATGCGACCCACTCTCGCGCTGCATATTGAAGCGCTCTCCCAGAACGATCGAGGCACCGAAATCGCATCTTTAGCAGCCCTATCACATGTTCAAATATAGACCTGGTGGCGATGGGGCTGTCATTGTATCGATGCTGTTGCTGACTGATGGGGTTCCTTAGAGGCGTCATGACAAACATGTGCAGGGGGTATCCCTTCTTCCTGAGGATCCAGCCCTTAAGGCTGTTCAGTGTGTGGAAGAGGCCCTGAATATTGGATTCCCTCAGAATGAAAGAATCGTGGCAGCTACCAGGGAATTTGGTGCACATGTGAAGAAATCTTTTGTGGTGGTCACAAACGAGCTGAGCGTTGATGGGTTGATACCCCTTTCTGTTGATGAACAGTCTTGGCTCATGTGGAGGTGCTCAGATTGCTTTTTGCATGCAATCGATTGTACCCTGTACACGTGAGAATCCAGCCACAGAGTGGAATCCCACTGCCCTCTCCGTCTGGCTGAGGCCATCCATGGGGAAGTTGACGTATTGCAAGGCCCTACGAAACAAGCCGTCGGTGACCCGCCTTATGCACTTGTATGCAGGCGACTGAGAGACCCTGGCGATGTCATCGGTGGCATCCTGGAATCATCCGGAGGTGAAGATGTTGAGGGCAGTGGTGACTTTAACAGTTATGGATAATGAGATGCCACCACGCCCAGCTGGGAGCAGCTTGGCATGAAGGAGGCTGCAGATGTCTGCGACCACCTGGCGACTCACTCACAGCCTCTGTTTGCACTGCTCCTCAGAGAGGTCCAGGAAGCTGAGCCTCGGTCTATAGACCCTCGGACAAGGGTAGTGTCTCCTGCGACACCGCTCTCTCTATTGTTGCCCTCTTGTGCAGGTGCCTGTGGTGCAGCACTGTGTTGTGGAGCTCCAAGTGGCAGACGTGCACGCCGTGCCTGGCGATGCTGGTGATGTTCCTCATCCTCGGATGTACTGGTGAATGCAGCCATGGCGCTCCCATCCTGATGGTATAAGTTTGAGGGGGTCCGAAAAGTTCATAAATATGTGTGAACAGAACCATTCAGAGTGCAAACTCAGAATTTTCAGTGTAAACACAAAGATCTCCCAGCCAAAAGTTTGTCTGAGACCCTTTAGTGCTCTGCTGCAATAACTCACCTTTTATCCTCATCTGTCAAACAATCATTTCAATGTCCAACTGGCTGCTAGCTGAAACACATCTCCTAAAACATGGGGTGTTTCCCACAGCATGGGAAACACGCTGAGGCTGAATGAAAATCGTTCCCCTGCCTCAATCACCATGAAATAAACTACTTCAAATAATTAAACTATCTAAATAATTGTGTTAATTATCATCCCACCAGCTTTAATTGCCGGTGGGAGGTCCGCATTTGTGAGCCCCGCGCGTGCACTCAGACGCGTCTCTGGGGAACCTGGAAGTCAGCCGGCTTCCTCACCCGCTCGGGATATCCCTGTTTCTCGGAGCCGCGCC
This sequence comes from Heptranchias perlo, assembly GCF_035084215.1. NCBI lineage: Eukaryota > Metazoa > Chordata > Chondrichthyes > Hexanchiformes > Hexanchidae > Heptranchias > Heptranchias perlo. The sequence continues at coordinate 89,933,443 of NC_090327.1, forward strand.
CCTGCCCCCAATGCAATCGCACTTCAGCTTGAAAATCGAGCCCATAGAGTACAAAAGCAAGGAAGTTATGCTAAACATTTATAAAACACTAGTTAGGCATCAGCTGGAGTATTGTGTTCAATTCTGGGCACCGCACTTTAGGAAGGATGTCAAGGTCTTAGAGAGGATGTTGAAGAGATTTACTAGAATGGTACCAGGGATGAGGGACTTCAGTTATGTGGAGAGATTGGAGAAGCTGGGGTTGTTCTCCTTAGAACAGAGTAGGTTAAGGGGAGATTTGGTCAACGTGTTCAAAATCATGAATGGTTATGACAAAGTAAATAAGGAGAAACTGTTTCCAGTGGCGGAAGGGTCGGTAACCAGAGGACACAAATTTAAGATAATCGGCAAAAGAGACAGAGGCGACATGAAGAAACATTTTTTTACACAGCGAGTTGTAATGATCTGGAATGCACTGCCTGAAATGATGGTGGAAGCAGAGTCGATAGTAACTTTCAAAGGGGAATTAGATAAATACTTGAAGGGAAAACATTTACAGGGCTATGGGGAAAGAGCAGGGGAATGAGACTAATTGGATAGATCTTTCAAAGAGCCAGCACAGGCACAATGGGCCAAATGGCCTCTTCCTGCACTGTATCTACTATGATACTATGTAAGAAACAGACCCACATCCGACGTAATCCCTGTGCTATTTGTAATAAGTTGATTGACATCACATGTTACTTGTATATAAAATTACAATGAGATGAAATGGATCTAGGAGTGATTTGGATGGACATACTTGTCATCAATACTACACACAACTTTAGAAAAGCTAGCAATTTGATGTACTTCTTTTGCATGCTGTTGCTCTTCAGAAAATATACATAGTCATTCATTTGAATAAGACAGTTGTTATTTGTGAAATTTATTCAAACACAAAGGACTAGCTCAATCCAGCAATATTTCAAATGAGTGGTTGAAACATGTCAGTAGCAAGAAAAGATGAGGGTGACTGTTATCTTCACTGACACCAGCTATGGTTCAGTTTTATAGAGATATGGGGACTTCAAATTCTACTTGAACTCCAGGCACAAATCTACTATTGCTTGCTTATCTAGGTGATAACGCCACAAGAATTATGCTTTAAGTCTGCTCTAGAAATGAAATTTTAAGTCTAAAGGCTTCACTTGCAATACTTGATACAAATTCCGAAAACAACACATAAAATCTCACCGAAGTGAGAACTGCATAGCCTGGATTTTCCTTGGCTCGCCAGAATCATGGCAGGGTGGGACTTCTGCCTGCCCGTGTGATCCCACTTGCAACCAATAGTATTTTCTTTCAGATTGGGGAATATTGCATCCAGGGCAGGGTCAAGGTGGGAATCCTGCTGCTGATCGGTTCTCTGCTGTCAGGAGGGAGTACATCCAATTCAGCTATAGTGGTAAAATGACTGTTGCAGTTTAAAGGGCCAGAAGGCATTGCAAGTTTGAAGGAACCAGAGTCATGGCACTTGCACAGTGAGTGGGAAATGGCAAAAGGTGGAATGGGATTGAGGTGTCTGTTATGGACAAGGTCAACGGATTCTTGGAAGCTTCTGTGGAGGTGACATTGGCAGAGATAAGTGTAATGAGGGAAAAACTATTTGACACCCACGATCTGAAGCCCCAGAATAGGCTGGTGCAGGGAATATGGAGCAAGATGGCTCAGTCAGTCAGTGCCACATCAACCATGCCCAAGCAATTCTTTACACCAAGTGGAATAAGAGGAAAATATGCCCCTATTTATCCCCGTTTGGACTCATTGCAGTAGATCTTGGCTTTGTGTGATAATGTAAAACGGGTCAATGATGACATGTAAAATGGGCTGCCGACTCGCTATCACCCGTTTTACGCTATCGTACAAAGTCAAGATCTATCCCATTTACCTTTAAGTACACACATCCTTTTAAATTTGATCTGCTGGCCAGATTTTCTACATGCCCCATTATGCTGGCTCCCTGCATAAGGCCAAAGCTGTAATGGCAGATATGAATAATTATTCAAATAAGCTGACTATGGAAAATTGGCAGTTGTCAGCTTAATGCTGGCTAGCTTTGCACAAGCGGCTTGGCAGAAAAGCCTAGGCTTTTCACCAATGCACAATAAGAGGAAAATATGTCCTTCATTGCTTCAGCCTTTATAAAGCTTTAAAATAAATTTTATTTTTTACCAAATTTGGGGTAAGGTGTTGGTCATTGGAGGAAGAAGTGCCAAGCAAAAACAAAGTGAAAGGAAACTCAATGTGGAGGCACAAAATGGATGAGTGAAAATACTGTTAAAGTACTACCCAACACACTGTTTGAAGGCTCATAAAATGGACATGTACCTGCATGAAGTTGTTCTGAAGAGGGTTACCTTTTTTAACACTCCAGGGCAGCCTTCCCGAAGGATAGAACTGCACTATTCCTGTGACCAGACTCAATGCTGTGTACACTATCCCCAGGACCTGGGAATAGAGGAATAACTATATAGTACACTTAAAGGAATCTAGCAAAGTAAGACTGTCTGAAAGCACATGCATCAGGTAGATGGCCCAAGATTACATACCATCAAGTTACATTGAGTCTACAGCAGAGAAACAGGCCATTCGGCCCAACTGGACTATGCTGGCATTTATGGTCCACATGAGCCTCCAGCCTCCCTACTTCATCTACCCCTATCAGCATACCATTCTATTCTTTTCTCCTTTGTGTGCTTTTCTAGTTTCCCCTTTAATGCATCTATGCTATTTGCCTCAACTTGTGTAATGCGTTCCACATTCTTACCACTCTTTGGGTAAAGAAGTTTCTCCTGAATTCCCTATTGGATTTATTAGTGGTCATCTTATATTGATGACCTCTAGTTTTGGACTCCCCCACAAGTGGAAACATTTTCTCTTTGTCTACCCAATCAAAACCTTTCATTATCTTAAAGACCTATATCCAAGTCCACCCCTCAGCCTTCTCTTTTCTAGAGAAAAGAGCACCAGCCTGTTTAACTTTTCCTGATAAGTATATCCTCTCAGTTCTGGTATCAAACTTGTGAATCTTTTTTTGTATTTTCTCCAATGCATCTATAATCTTTTTATAATATTGAGACCAGAACTGTGCACAATGTCCCAAGGGGGGTCTAACTAAGGTTCTATACAAGTTTAAAATAACTTCTCTGTTTTTCTATCCCTCTAGAAAAGAACCCCAGTGCTTGGTTTGCATTTTTATGGCCTTATTAAACTGCTTCACTACTTTTCGTGATTTGTGTATCTGTACCCCAAGATTCCTTTGTTCCTCTGCCCAATTTCGACTCTTATTATCCAAGCAATACGTGGCCTCCTTATTCTTCCTATCAAAATGCATCACCTCACATTTATCTACATTGAAATTCATTTGCAAATTACACACCCATTCTGCGAGTTTATTAATGTCTTCTTGCATTTTAATGCATTCTTCCTTTGTATTAACTATATACCCCAATTTTGTGTCATCCTCAAATTTTGAAACTGTACTTCCGATTCCCAAGTCCAAATCATTAATGTAAATTGTGAACAACAGTGGTTTCAGCACAGATCCCTATGGAACACTACTTCCCACCTTTTGCCAGTCTGAATAACTACCCTTAACCCCTACTCTCTGTTTTCTGTTTTGTAGCCAGCTTGCTATCCATTCTGCTACTTGTTCCCTGATTCCATATGGTCTGACCTTGGTCATGAGTCCACAATGCAGTACCCTATTGAAGGTCTTTTGAAAATCCAAATATATTACATCTACTATATTACCCTTATCTACCCTTTCTGTTACTTCTTCAAAGAATTTAATAAGGTTGGTCAAGCATGACTTTCCCTTCTGAAATCCATGCTGACTATTCTTTATTATATTTTCATTTTCTAGATGTTTTTCTATTACATCTTTAAGTAAACATTACATTATCTTTCCTACCATTGATGTTAAGCTAACTGGTGTATAGTTCCATAGACTTCTTCTATCTCCCTTTTTGAATATAGGAATAACATTAGCTGTCCGCCAGACCTCTGGCATTATTCCCTTTTCTAATTAATTTTTTTATATATATATATTAGTGCCTCTGCTACTTCTTCCCTAACTTGACATCCTTCCTAATCTCTTCATATTCCCTTTTGTCATCCTCTCCTTTATTGTCTATGTATTTAGAGCATGCCTTTTTTTTAGTTTCAATTTTACACATATCTCTTTATTCATCCATGGTGTTTCATTCTTGACTAATTTGTTCTTGTTTTTTTAAGAGGAATATATTTCTCCTGGTCTCTATTCGTCACCGTTTGAAATAATTCCCACTGCTGTTCTATTTCTTTGTCTGTCAACATTTTTTGCCAGTTTTTCCCTTGTTCCATTCTCATCCTCTCAAAATTAGCTTTTTTCCAATCTATTACTTTGGTCTTTGTCTTTCTCAATCATTATTTTAAATATTATTATGTTATATTCGCTATTACCTAGATGTACCCTTATGCTTACTTCTCTTATCTGCTCTGGTTCATTTCCCATTACTAGATCCAGCAGTGATTTCTCTCTTGTTGGGCTTCTCACATACTGGATAAGGAAGGAGCACACACTGTAAAAACCCCATTCTCCTTTCCCCTTTCCCTACCTCTTCTTGCAAATTTATTTAGGCTTGGTGAAATCTCCCATGACTATTATTTGATGTTTTCTACTCATTTCATAGATTTGCTGACAAATTGCTTTCTCCACTTCCCTTCCACTATTAGGTGGTCTGTAGAATATACCTATTAGCATGATCGATCCCTTCTCATTCTTTGTCTCAATCCATATGGATTCTGTTTCTATCTTGGTATTACTTGGTATCCCTTTTTCCTATTGCCATTATGTTGTCTCTAATTAATACAGCTACTCCACCTCGCCCCCCCACCCCCAACTTCTTCCTTCCCTATCCTTTCTAAATATGTAATACCCTGCAATATTTAACTGCCAGTCCTATTCTTTATGTAGCCATGTTTCAGTTATCCCTGCTACATCTGGCTCCTTGCTTCAAATTATTGCCTCCAGTTCCCCTGCTTTGTACAGGCAATTTAATTTGTTTTTAATAATTGTTTCCCTCACTTTATTTTTAAGAGTCATTTTGTACTCATGATCTATAATTGTATTAGTTTCCTAACTGTTTATGTTACCCTTGTTCCTTATCTTGGTCTGACCTTTACTCTCATCTTCAATTTCTTTTATCCCTCCCCCTGTCTTACTAGTTTAAAGTCCTACCCATAGCCCTATTTATCCTTTCTGCTAGGACACTGGTCCCATCCCGGTTCAGATGGAACTCGTCCCAATGGTACAGCTCCTTCCTATCCCAGTACTGGTGCCAGTGTCCCAAGAAATGGAACCCCTCCTTCCTACACCAGGCATTCACCTCCTTATTTGTCTATCCCTATGCCAATTAGCATGTGGCTCAGGTAGTAATCCAGAAATTACCGCTCGTGAGGTCTTCTTTTTTTAATTTAGTTCCTAGCTTCTGATATTCCCTTAGCAGGGCCTCCTCCTTTTTCTTCCCTTTGTCATTGGTCCCAACATGGATCATGACAATTGGATCTTCCTCTCCCTTTCCAAGTTCCTCTCCAGCTGCTCCGAGATATCCTTTACCTTTGCTCCAGGTAGCCAACACAACTTTCTGGACTCTCGGTCACGACTGCAAAGGACACTATCTATCCCCTTAATTATCGAATCCCCGATGACTACAACCATTCTATTCTGCTCTTCCCCCAACTTGCGCTGCCTGGGGACCATTTCAACATTCACTGTTCGTCCATGCCAAGCTCACACACAAATGTGCAGTTCTTTCATTTAATTCCCATGCATGTCCATTACTTAATAGGGCATTCCTTTACGATGCAAAATACAATTGAAAGCCTTGTCACAATCACATCTCCCAAAGACATCAAGTTATTGTAGAACAACCTGCCTATAGTCACTTGTGACACTCATGTTGGTGTGCAGGTTGTGAATGTCAATGTAAATATGCTTTCAGGACTACTTCTTTGCTTGCACAAGATGGCACTATCCCAACATATTGAAGGCATCCATGGTGATACATAAACGTGTGGGCCCCGATATTTATAGGGAGGCTGGGGGGAGCGGGGGGGTGCAGATATGGGTTTCCCAGGGGTCCTGACGAATTTAACTGCAGGACCTGATTTTAATTTTTTGTATCCGTTTCCTGGACGCAGCCAGCCAGATTGAGAGGCTAGCTGGCTGTCGGGTGGGTAGGCCTGTGGCACCAGGCCGCAGCCAGGGAGCAGATATGAGGGTGGGAGGGAGGGAGAAACTCCGGCATGGACATCGAGAGGAAGGGGTGGTTCAAAGTTTAGCTGGTCTGACATCAGGTGGGGGTGGGCAGAGATGGCTGATCAGACTTTGGGGGTTTGGAGATCTCGGGGAGGCGATCGCGGGGGTCCAATAGTTGGGTTCCGATCTCGGGAATAGAAGCAGGTAAGCTTGGGGGGCCGGGAAGAGGTCCTGCTTCTCCTGGCCCACAAGTAGTGCTGGAAAGGCATTTACCTGAACCATCCAGCCGTTCTTGCCTCCCATCAGTTTCTGAGTTTCCCGAGGCCTGGGAAACCCGGCTGGCCAGCGTTAAATCTGAAAGCGATTTAAAATGAGAGGCACGCAGCCTCATTGAAATATTTGAACGACGGACCCGCCTCCGGAGAACAGGTTAGTCACCAACTCCCCAACCTGCCTCCGTTAAAATGGAAGTGGGAGCATTAGAGGCAGGTTAAGGTCAGGTTTCCCATTTTTTACTTTTAACACCCCACCCACCTCCCCCCTGCCTATCCTGGGGGGGTTAAAATTACCCCTGTGATTCTAGAAAAGGGCAGCAGGGAGTCAGGAATCAAGGAGTTGATTTATCTGAGGCCAGGAGGAGCATTAATAGGTAGGAACAAAGGAACAAGAGTAGACCATTTAGCCCCTCGAGCCTGTTCCATCATTCAATGAGATCATGGCTGATCTGTGACCTGACTCCATATACCTGCCGTAGTCCCCATCCCTTAATACCTTTGGGTAACAAAAATCTATCGATCTCAAGTTTAAAATTAACAATTGAGCAAGCATCGACTGTCGCTTGCGGAAGAGAGTTCCAAACTTCGACCACCCTTTGCGAGCAGAAGCATTTCCTAACTTCGCTCCTGAAAGTTCTGGCTCTAGTTTTTAGGCTATGTCCCCTGGTCCTAGATTCCCCAACAAATGGAAATAGTTTCTCTCTATCTACCCTATCAGTTCCCCTTAATTTCTTGAAAACTTCGATAAAATCACTCCTTAATCTTTTAAATTCCAGGGATTACAGCCCTAGTTTGTATAATCTTTCCTCGTAATTTAACCCTTGGAGTCCAGGTATCATTCTAGTAAATCTACGCTGCACTCCCTCCAAGGCCAATATATCCTTCCTAAGGTGAGGTGACCAGAACTGAACACAGTACTCCAGGTGTGGTCTAAACAGGGCTTTGCATAGATGTCGCATAACTTCTACCCCCTTGTATTCTAATTACCCTAAGGCCAGCATCCCATTAGCCTTTTTGATTATTTTCTGTACCTGTCCATGACATTTTAATGATCTATGTGCATGGACCCCTAAGTCTCTTTGGACCTCCACTGTTTCAAGCTTTTCACCATTTAGAAAGTACTCTGATCTATCCTTTTTAGGCCCAAAGTGGATGACCTCACACGTGCCTTCATTGAAATCCATTTGCCACAGTTTTGCCCATTCACTTAATCTATTAATATCTCTGTGTAATTTTATGCTTCCATCTACACTGCTTACAATGCGGCCTATCGTTGTGTCATCAGCAAACTTGGATATGTGGCTCTCTATCCTGTGATCTAAGTCATTAATAAATACAGTGAATAGTTGAGGCCCCAACACAGATCCCTGTGGGATATCACTAATCACATCCTGCCAATTTGAGTACCTGCCCATTATCCCTACAGTCTGTCTCCTGCCGCTCAGCCAATTTCCTAACCAGGTCAATAATTCGCCCTCAATTCCATGAGTTTCAACTTTAGCTTACAGTCCCTTATGAGGGACTTTACTGAATGCCTTCTGGAAGTCCATATAAACAACATCCATAGACATTATCCTGTCCACTGCTTTAGTCACCTCTTCAAAAAATTCAATCAGGTTCATCAGGCATGACCCACCCTTTACAAATCCATGTTGGCCCTCTCTGATCAGCTGAAAATTTTCAAAGTGTTCAGTCAGTCAATCCTTAATTATAGATTCTAGTAATTTCCCGACAACAGATGTTAGGCTAATTGATCTATAATTCCCGATTTTCCATCTCTCACCTTCCTTAAATAGCGGAGTGATATGTGCAATTTTCCAATCTAGAGGAACGGTTCCTGAATTGAGAGAACTTTGGAAGATTATAGTTAGGGCATCCGCAATGTTCTAACCTACTTCCTTTAAAACCCTGGGATGGAAACCATCTGGTCCTGGGGATTTGTCACTCTTTAGTGCCATTATTTTCTTCATTACTGTTAATTAGCTTACATTAATTATGGTGAGTCCTGTCCCTGATTCAAAATTAGTTTCCTTGGGGTGTTCGGCTTGCTATCCTCTTCCTCTGCTGTAAATACTGACTACTTCTAATACTACTTCTGGCCCCATAAATATCATTTAAAACCCTTTTTGTATACTTTTTTTTAGCAGCTTGCAGCAGTCCTGTAATCTGAAAAGAATTACAGATTTGTGCTGTAGTGACAGTAATATCTTTCCAAACCTATATTATCATAAAGATATTTGACTTTGCTGCTTTAAACGGGAGGCTCCGCAAAATCATATATGAGCTTTATGTATAAAGGATGATCAGAGATTTTTTTTTATTCATTCATGGGATGTGGGCGTCGCTGGCAAGGCCAGCATTTATTGCCCATCCCTAATTGCCCTTGAGAAGGTGGTGGTGAGCTGCCTTCTTGAACCGTTGCAATCCGTGTGGTGAAGGTTCTCCCACAGTGCTGTTAGGAAGGGAATTCAAGGATTTTGACCCAGCGACGATGAAGAAACGGCGATATATTTCCAAGTCGGGATGGTGTGTGACTTGGTGGGGAACATGCAGGTGGTTTTGTTCTCATGTTCCTGCTGCCCTTGTCCTTCTAAGTGGTGGAGGCCGTGGGTTTGGGAGGTGCTGTCGAAGAAGCCTTGGCGAGTTGCTGCAGTGCATCCTGTGGATGGTACACACTGCAGCCACAGAGCGTCGTTGGTGAAGGGAGTGAATGTTTAGGGTGGTGGATGGGGTGCCAATCAAGCGGGCTGCTTTGTCCTGGATGGTGTCGAGCTTTGATGTTGTTGGAGCTGCACTCATCCAGGCAAGTGGAGAATATTCCATCACACTCCTGACTTGTGCCTTGTAGATGGTGGAAAGGCCTTGGGGAGTCAGGAGGTGAGTCACTCGCCGCAGAATACCCAGCCTCTGACCTGCTCTTGTAGCCACAGTATTTATGTGGCTGGTCCAGTTAAGTTTCTGGTCAATGGTGACCCCCAGGATGTTGATTGTGGGAGATTCGGCGATGGTAATGCCGTTGAATGTCAAGGGGAGGTGGTTAGACTCTCTCTTGTTGGAGATGGTCATTGCCTGGCACTTGTCTGGCGCGAATGTTACTTGCCACTTATGAGCCCAAGCCTGGATGTTGTGCAGGTCTTGCTGCATGCGGGCTTGGACTGCTTCATTATTTTAGGGGTTGTGAATGGAACTGAACACTGTGCAATCATCAGCGAACATGCCCATTTCTGACCTTATGATGGAGGGAAGTTCATTGATGAAGCAGCTGAAGATGGTTGGGCCTAGGACACTGCCCTGAGGAACTCCTGCAGCAGTGTCCTGGGGCTGAGATGATTGTCCAGTAGGATGAATGGAATGGTGAAGAATGTATTGCAGAGGGGCACTGTCTAAATTTTAAGGTCAGGAGAATGAGAAGGTCACCGAGCAAGATTCCAGATGACTGCCTTTGGTTGAGGAGAAATATATTCAGTGAAGCCTGGAGCTGATCCAAGTTATCAGTGATGCTTGGACCAAAACATTCTGCAGGATCAAATCGGTCTTCGGCAGTCGTGTAAAATGGGTGATAGTAATAGTTTTACACCGTTTCAATAGAAAATCGGGCGGGATGTAAAAACAAATTGTTGATTCATTATTGCCCATTTTGGGTGAGGTCTTCTCACAGCTCTACTGAGCACAACAGAGATGAGGACTTCAGGGGTCCAGCCATGAAAAGAAAACCGCTTGCTTGATCCAGGCAGTTACAAGGTATTGGGAAACGTGCCAAGGATTTTCAGCACTATAACTGACAATGTGGAGGAGTCCACGTGTGTGGTATCATCAGCTCGGCAGTTTACCTTGGAGAGTATGGCCACCTCCAGGGATGCAGCAGCCGGGCCTTTACAAAGGGAGCCAGTGTCACCGGCCTTAGCAGCTTTGGGGGAATCTCAAACAACTGCCATCCAGATTCTGGGCTCCACCTTGGAGAGACAGGCGTCCACTTTGGACAGATTGATGGACGGAATAGATAGAACCTTACAAGGAGTTGCTCATCTTCTGCAGTCTGCTCTCCCACAGATGTGGCGTGAGTGGCAGTGGCGTGATGGGAACGATACATGGTGCCCTCTCTCAGGATGTCAGCATACCTGCTCCTTCGACACCCCATCAACCATTACCCACCATGATGTCGGCAAGTCATCTGGGCCAGACTGCCCCAGCAGCAGCCAAGGTATAGTAGTCTGTAGTCGGGCCCTCAGAGCCATGAGCATCTCAAGAGTCACAACATGAGGAACAGCAACCGTCAACCAGCTTTGCTGAGGCCACTAGGGGAGCATCGTTTTGGAGAAGCAGAGTAAGTAAACCTTCTTTGAAGAAAAACACTATGGGTTGATAGCTTGGGTGAGAAATGAATGAAAGGCAATTATTATGTTTGCCATTAAATTAATTACCTTTATCAGGATGAATGGAATGGTGAAGAATGTAACAAAACTGTCTAAATTTTGAGGTCAGGAGAATGAGCAGGTCACCGAGCAATTAGTTGATCCCTCACATCTCTTGCTGCAAGGTGTTGAGGTGACCTTCCTTCCTTTGTTACTTCCTTGACTTCCCTCAGTTTACCTTTTCTGATGGGGACTAATGCTGTTTCCAAATGCAGCCCTTCTGTAAGATGAGGTTGTGCATTATACAGCACACCACAACGATGCAGGGGACTCTTTGTGGGGTAAATTGTAGGGAGTTTCCAGATCTGTTGAGACACCTGAACCTCTGCTTCAGCATCCCAATGGTCACTCAATCATGATCCTGGTGGTTCCTTGGCTTTGATTATACCTGTGGTGAGGTTTCAGAGGGGTGTCATGAGCTATGTCTGTAGGGGATTCTCCTCTAGCAGCCATCCTGTCACATTCGTGGGAATCTTGAATATTGGGATGGAAGACTGTCGTGGGATAAATGCATCATAATAGCTGCTTGCGACTGTGCACAAACTTGCATGATTCTGTTTCTGTGATCAGACACAACCTGGACATTAAAGGAGTGATATTCTTTTCTATTTACAAATGTTGCCGGCTGCTGTCCCGGTGCCCTGATGGCAACATATGTGCAGTCAATGACACCCTGCACGCAGGGGACGCTGGCCACTGCTGAATATCCCTGAGCTCTCCCCTGTACACTGATGAGGTCAATGGGGAAGGTGATGTAATGTTCGGCCCTGGCAAACAGGGTGTCGGTGACCTGCTTAATGCAGTGTACTGCAAAGTGGGAGATGCGGTAATGTTCTCTGTAGCAGACTGGAATGTGCCAGAGGCAAAGAAGCTAAGGGCTGTGGTGACTTTGAAAGCCACTGGCAAAACATGACCCCCGGTGAAACAAGCAGCAGGTTGTCTTGCTGGAGGCTGCAGAAGTCTGCAACCCTATGTCTGGGGAAGCATAGCCTCCTGATACACTGCTCTTCCAATAGATCCAAGAAACTGACTCTTGGCCTGTACAGTCTGTGTGCTGGGTATGGCCTCCTACGAGCAGTTTCCCTCACCTGCTGTCTTCTGTTGGTGGTGCTGGTTGCTGAGGCTCTTCCTTTATGTGTTCCTCTATCCAAATAGTACTAGCAATAATAGCGCTCATTATAAGCAGATAAAGCTTACTGAGGGTGATGAGGCAAACAAAGTGAGAAAGAAATGATGTGGAAGCTGGAAACGCTGCTCGCAATTTAAATAGCACAAAGATCCTATGATCCAATTAGGTGCAGGTGAGTGCCCCTTTAAATACTGCCTCAGTGGCTCTCATAGACCAATATCGCAAGGTTTTATTGGCGGGTTAGGCACAGAGCAGGACCTCTGTGATTTTCAATTGAAATGGTGTTGGGGTCCTAATTGCATCATAGGATCCCAATTTTAATATATTTTGCCTGCAGTGAGCGCCTTGGCTGCCTCCAAAAAGTACGCAGTTAAAATGGCGGCAGGAGGGATCGTGTTTGGAATGTGGCGGAAAGTACTCTATCATTATTTTAACCACCCGTCCACCCCGTTCCTGTTGGGCGGGCAGGGTTAAAATCAGGGCTAAGAGTCTGGGAACATGAAGGTAAGAACTTCAGAAAGCTCAGAATCTGAAAAAAGACATTTGTCCCAGCAAGCATGCTCTTTCCACAGACAATCTGCTCTCTCATGGAATCTACCACATCGACATAATTTCTTGAGGGAACGTTCTGCATAAATACTTCTTGGCAATCAAGCCAAATTGCAAAACATCTTTCCATCCCTTCATCTTCACTAATTAGTCCTGGATAATTGCCCTCCATGGACAACAACCCAATTGCAGGAGCAGAGGAACCATTATGTCCTGTGGAGTATAGCTGCAGGTGTGGAATGTACTTGGTCTTGTTCCAGCCACAAATTTCGTACTGTTTAGTTACTCAAGGAATGTGATTTTTCAACCACGGTTGTTCCCATTCAAGCTCTTAATGTTCTTATTAAATTCCTCTGTGTGATTCTTTAACAAAGGCACTAATAGGTTTACTTTAATTGTCAGCATGGTACAAAAGCACAGATGTCAGTTTTCGCCATCCTTTCTAGTCTCATTTATTTCCAGTCTTTGTTTTTATTGAAATAAATGTAACCTTTTTCTGTGCCTCTGAAAAAGAAATGTTAGTTTTCTCTATTTTATTATGCAATCAATTGACCTCACTAGGTCACTGCCCAATGCTTGCTCCACTCCAGGCAAACTGATTTAATGAATATTTACTAGGCATTAGGCACCTTACTAACATATTCAAGAGGTCGAAAACCTGTTTTAAGATGACACCAGGGACGTCTCTAGAGCATCCAAATCAATATGGTGTCGGACATGTTTCCAATGCTGCTTGGGCGCAAGAGGTTAGCCCCGTACATTGGACGTGTATGCCCCCATTTTCTACCGGGAAGTGGAATGAGATCCAATTTCAACCTGGACCTCAACATAATCTCACTGGTGGGTTTAACACTAAATTGGTTGACCCAAACCAAAACCCTCCTCCTTCCAGGAAGCAATTTTTGGCAGCTCAGCCAGAGGCTTATTTAAGAGTGTTTGGCAACCCACCTGGCATTGCTGGGGAACAGGAATTCCATCCTCACCGTCACTTCTTCCACAAGCATCTCTAGGGTGGTGTCTGAGAACCTGTGGACATGCCTGGGACTCATTTCTCAGCCTATTCTTTTTCCAGCACCCCAGAAATGAAAGAAACCACAAGGAAATGCAACCTTCCACTTTCCTGCATTTGGTCCATAGCCCTGCAGATCACGACTCTCCAGGTGCACATCCAGGTATTTTTTTAATGAGTTGAGGGTTTCCGCCTCTATCACTGTCTCAGGCAGTGATTTCCCGTATGTCCTCTGGGTGAAAAAAGTTTTCCTCATTTCCGCTCTAATCCTTCTACCAATCACTTTAAATCTATGCCTCCTGGTTATTGACCCCTCCACTAAGGGAAATAGATCCTTCCTATTTACACTATCTAGGCCCCTCATAATTTTGTACACCTCAATCAAATCACCCCTCAGCCTCCTCTGTTCCAAGGAAAACAACCCCAGCCTATCCAATCTGTCATCATAGCTAAAATTCTCCAGTCCTGGCAACATCCTCATAAATCACCCCTGCACCCTCTCCAATGCAATTACATCCTTCCTGTAATGTGGTGACCAGAACTGTGCGCAGTACTCAAGCTGTGGCCTAACCAGTGTTTTATACAGTTCCAGCATTACATCCCTGCTTTTATAATCTATGCCTCGGCTAATAAAGGAAAGCATTCCATATGCCTTCTTAACCACCTTATCTACCTGTCCTGCTACCTTCAGGGATCTGTGGACATGCACTCCAAAGTCCCTCACTTCCTCTACACCTCTCAGTATCCTCCCATTTATTGTGTATTCCCTTGCCTTGTTTGCTCTCCCCAAATGCATTACCTCACGCTTCTCCAGATTGAACTCCATTTGTCACTTTTCTGCCCATCTGACCAGTCCATTGATATCTTCCCGCAGTCGACAGCTTTCCTCCTCACTATCAACCACATGGCCTGTCTTTGTGTCATCCGCACATTTCTTAATCATGCTTAATCATGTTTAAATCCAAATCGTTAATGTATACCACAAAAAGCAAAGGACCTAGTACCGAGCCCTGTGGCACTCCACTGGAAACAGCCTTCCAGTCACAAAAACACCCATCGACCATTACCCTTTGCTTCCTGCCACTGAGCCAATTTTGGATCGAATTTGCCACATTCCTTTGGATCCCATGGACCTTTACTTTTTTGACTAGTTTGCCATGTGGGAGCTTGTCAAAAGCCTTGCTAAAATCCATGTAAACTACATCAATTGCGCTACCCTCATCAATCCTCCTTGTCACCTCCTCGAAAAATTCCAATCAAGTTAGTCAGACACGACCTCCCCTTAACAAATCCGTGCTGACTGTCCTTGATTAGTCCGTGCCTTTCTAAGTGACGGTTTATCCTGTCCCTCAGAATTGATTCCAATAATTTGCCCACCACCAAAGTTAGGCTGACTGGCCTGTAATTACTCGGTCTATCCTTCACTCCCTTTTTAAACAACGGTACGTTAGCAGTCCTCCAATCCTCCGGCACTACGCCTGTATCCAGTAAAGTTTGGAAAATGATTGTTAAAGCCTCCGCTATTTCCTCCCTGGCTTCTTTTAACAGCCTGGGATACATTTCATCCAGCCCTGGTGATTTATCCACTTTTAAAGATGCTATTCCCCTTAATACTTCCTCTTTCACTATGTTTATCCCATCCAACATTTTACACACTTCCTACTTAACTTCAATTCCTGTATCATCCCTCTCCTTTGTGAAGACAGATGCAAAGTATTCATTAAGAACCATACCCACATCTTCTGCCTCCACACATAGTTTACCTTTTTGGTCTCTAATAGGCCCTACTCTTTCCTTAGTTATCCTCTTGCTCTTAATGTATTCATAAAACATATTTGGGTTTTCTTTGTTTTTACCTGCTAATATTTTTTCATGCCCTCTCTTTGCTTTCCTAATTTCCTTTTTAACTTCATCCCTGCACTTTGTATACTCCTCTAAGCTTTCCGTTATATTGAGTTCCTGGTGTCTATCATAGGCTTTCTTTTTCTGCCTTACCTTACCCTGAATGCTTCTTGACATCCAGGGGGCTCTAGATTTGGCAGCCCCTCCCTTTTTCTTTGTGGGAACATGTTTGGCCTGAACCCCTTGAATCTCCCCTTTGAATGTCTCCCACTGCTCTGACACTGATTTACCTTCAACTAGGTGTTTCCAGTTTACTTCTGCTAAATCACTTCTCAGTTTAGTAAAATTGGCCTTTCCCCAATTGAGAACTTTAACTCCTGTTCTATCTTTGTCCTTTTCCATAACTATGCTAAATCTAACTGAATTATGATCACTACCACCAAAATGCTCTCCCACTGATACTCCTTCCACGAGCCCCTCTTCATTTCCTAGAACTAAATCCAGAACTCCCCTCCCCGCCCCTCTCGTTGGGCTTACTATATACTGGCTAAAAAAATTCTCCTGTATGCAATTTAAGAATTCGGCACCCTCTATACCATTCACACTGATTGTATCTCAGTTAATATTAGGGTAGTTGAAATCCCATACTGCTGCCCTATTTTTTTTGCACATCTCAGAAATTTGCTTACATATTTGCTACTCTATCTCCCTCTGCATATGCACTACAAGCACAAGCCCTACACATCTGCACTCTCCTTTCAGTAGCTATTCATTAACTCTCGCCCTCTCTTTCTGCAGGACAAAATGGCTCACAATAATTGTGAGGGGAGCAAGACCTGTGGAGGACCAGCTAACCGTATGATCCTGTGAGCTGGAGCAACAAGCCATGGACATTTTTGGTCCTGCTAGAGCTGTGCGCATCAACTCTTTTGAGGCTGGGAGCTTCACTGAACGGGAACTCTGATAATTATTTGTACCCCTTCATTAAGCACTGGGAAATTGCATATTCAGCCAACTTTGCTACATCAAATTGCATTGTGATGCATATTTTTTGCAACTGTGCTGCCTCCCAATGACAAACTAATTGTCCCTTTTCTCTTTCGTCAAGGTCCTTTTTAACAGCCACCATCCACCCCGAAGGAGAGTCCTCAGAGGAGGAGAGTCCTTCTGAGGAGGCACCAGCATACGCTCCATCAATTCCAAGCACAAAGATTGGCATGACAGCTGGGTTAGAGAGTGAGATGGGGTCTGCAAGTGGTGATGGACCTAGCACTAGTGCACAGGAGTGGGTACTGGTGGCAGGGACAGCCCAGGAGAAAACTCGCTGAAGGGCATGGTTCTCTCCCAACTCTACTGAGGACAGAGATAAGGACTTCAAGGTACCCGCATTGAGAGGAAAACTGCTGGCCTCACACAAGCAGTTGTACGAGGTACTGGAAGGCATGCCAATGAGTTTCAGCACATGGATGATCAAGTGATGGAATCCGCTTCCAGCCTGAGTGCATTGCAGCTGTGCACTTCAGACTGGGAGATGTGGGTGATGTCTCCTGTAGCAGCCTGGTAGGAGCCTGAGGCACAAAAGTTCAGGGCGGTGATGACTTTCACAGCCACTGCCAAAGGATGGCTCCTTGGTCCAGCAGGCAGCAGGTCCCTCTGCTGCACAGATCTTCTCCTATGAGATTTCCAGGAAAGTGATGCCTGACATATAGTGGGAAGGGTAAGGCCTTCTACAAGCAGCCCCCCCTCAACTCCTATGCTCTAACAGGCCCCACTGCTGCTTGTCCTGGTTGCTGAGGACGGTGCTGCTGCTGCAGCTGCTCTTCCTCAAACTGTTCATCCATCCAGAGTAAAGAAGATAAAATGGCACCCACAATAAACTGAAAATGTTTAGTCAAGGTGAGTAAGGCAAACAAATCAAAAAGCAGCAATCTCCAAGCTCTGAAATGCCTTGGCAATGCAGTTACCAGAGAAGCAGAAAGACCCTATTAATCTTAATGAATGCAGATGAGTGTCATTTTAAATTTTGCAACTGTCATGTCAGTCAATTGCCGAGGCCAATCCCGCGAGGTTTTACCAATCGGATTGACCGCTGGTCAGGACTTCCATTCCACCCAGTAAAAATAGCCTTAGAGTCCCAATGACATCATGGGACTCCAATTTAAATATATTCATCAGGCACTTTCGGGTGGGTGGATTTCCTAATGGAGCCAGTTGGTCCTTATAAATCAGGATCGATGAGTTCACAAAGGGAATGGGACGGTAAGTGGATTCTCCAAATTTGCACCGCTCACCTATCCCGTTCCATCTGAATTGCACTTTACTTCTGGGATCAGCTGAGAGCTGGTTACATCATAATGCAATAGGGTTAAAGTACATTGCAAAGAAAAAGTAAAACAAATGGCAGACATAGAAAGGCAAAAGTCCTAAACTATTTTGAGTTCCATATAAAATAAGATTGCAAAGTTCCAAGGCTGCCAATTTGCAGGCTGTGGATAAATAAATAGCTAAAGAATCCCGATTGGTAATGGTTTGTGTATTTCTCTTTCAAATTACTTTCTGAAACATTGAGTTCAGACTGGTTTGATTTGTCACATATAATCCTGCATAATTGTAAGAGGGAGCAATGAACTAATTGAAATCAATAAATACAACCTCATACTGTAACTGTCATTATTATACTTCTATGGAAAGCATTGCACATCATGTGGAGAAATTCCATTGACCTATGCTGAAGATCATTCAGTGAAAAAGAAAAAAAAGAAAGGCTTGCGTTTTATATAGCGCCTGTCACAATCTCAGGACATCCCATCTTTACAGCCAAGGAAATACTGTTATGGTGTAGTCACTGTTGTAATGTAGGAAACGCGGCAGCCAATTTGCACACAGTAAGATCCCATAAACAGCAATGGGAACGATGACTAGATCATTTGTTTTAGGTGTTATTTCAAGGTTAAGTGTTGGCAAGGACACTGGGGAGAACTTCCCTGCTGTTCTTCGAATAGTGCCATGGGATCTGTTACATCCATCTGAGAGGGCAGATGGGGCCTTGTTTTAATGTCTCATCCAAAAGTCGGCACCTCCAACAGTGCAGCACTCCTTCAGTACTGCACAGAAGTGCCAGCCTAAATTATGTGCTCAAGCCTCTGGAGTGGGGCTTGAACCCACAACCTTCTAAGTAGTGTTTGGTAGACCATGAGCCCTATGAATTCAGTGGCTAGGGCAAAATAAGCATGATGATCAATGTGTGCAAAAAATATCAACTTGAATTTTGGTATGGCAGTCTCACATAGAGGAGCTTTGCAGAACAGTTTACAAGAGGAAGAAGAGGATGCTGGTCAGGAAATAGGAAGCTTTTGAAGGAAGCTAGAAAGATAGCAAGATGAAATGGTTTAAAATGAAGCTTCCAGAGAGCAAAGGGGATACTGACTGAAAAAATTACCTTTGATACTGGAACAGAGGTAGTCAGGGACAAGCAGTAATACAGAGGAACAATTAGGAACATAGGAACAGGAGTAGGCCATTCAGCCCCTTGTGCCTGCTCCGCCATTTGATAAGATCATGGCTGATCTGTGATCTAACTCCATATTCCCGCCTTTAGCCCATATCCCTTAATACCTTTGATTGCCAAAAAGCTATCTATATGGTGTGCACTGGAACAGTCAGCTAAGATAAACTGGAAGGAGACCACGGAAGGATTTCAAAATAATAAATGACGATGTTGCAGCGCACATACTGGGGGACAAGGAGCCATGGGAACTTGGCAATGACTAGAGTGATTGGTATTCTGGACATTGTAAGAGAGAGAACTCAGGCTGAAGACTTCTGGCTTAACTAAAGTTTGTGTTGAGTCGAAGAGGGAAAGCTGGTGAGGAAAGCATTGGAGAAATTAACCCTATAATGGTGAAGGCATGCATTAGGGTTTTGAAGGTGGATGGAGAGTTGTAGGGGCACAAGTGAGCAATGTTCTTGTAATTGATTTCATGTGGGGTAAGAAGGTGAAATCATAGTCGAGCAATATAGTACCACAAGGTTCAACTTGAGCAGGCAGCTGGAACGTTTCTTTGAGCTGGAGCCAGAGCCTTGTCATCGTTGGCATGAAATAATCGGATAGCTTTGGTTTTGCTGATGTTGAGCAAAAGAAACTTCAGCTCATCCAATGCTTAATTTTGAACAGGGAACTTATTTCTGCAAATAAGAACATAATTTGGTTCAGGGGGTGTGTCATCCCTTCACCCCACATCTTCTACCCATCTGGGGAGCCGATGTTCCACTGTTTGTGAATCTTAGCAATTTGATGCCAGTGTTTCTGGGTGGTGAGGACTGCATTGACACATTGTGCCAGTTCCTGCCAGGCATGGTAGACTGCTGGTCTAGGGAGAGTGTGCTCTGGAGTGCCCAAACAGGGTAACTCTCCTTTCCCCACTTCTTGAAGCAGCACCTCAACAATTCCATTCAGAAGCTCGATACAAATGCCAAAACAGCAGAACACAAGTCAAAGGAAATCTCTGGTCAGTGCAAGATAGGCAAGACATTCAGTAGTTAGAAACAGTGCAGAAAAGAACCACAAGGTTAATCTACTATTAGAGGTTTGTGTTTTGGGAATAGAATGGAGAAATGTAGGCTTAAGCCTTGAAAGAATGTAAGGAGATGCACAACACCCGATTATAGTCCAACAGCTTTATTTGAAATCACAAGCTTTCGGAGCTTTGCTCCTTCGTCAGGTGAAGTTGTGTGTCTCCTTACATTTGTCCACCCCAGTCCATCACCGGCATCTCCACATCATGGCCTTAAAAGAAGGCATCTGAGAGGTGAATCTGTAAAGATATATGGTATGAAAAAATTGTGAGAGTAGGTCACAGGGATCAAACTACTAAAAATCAAATTTAGGACTAATATCAGGAAATTCGTCTTCACTCAAATGGTGACCAATACACGTAATAAACTGTCAGATAGAGTAGTGAACTCAAAAATCCTGCAATCATGAAGATTAAATTGGAAGCTCAGTGAGGAGATTTTAGGGTGAACTAAGGATCATAGAAATCATAGAAATGTCTGGCACAGAAGGAGTGCCGGCCGAAAAAGAGCTATTATGCTTGATCCCACTTTCCAGCACTTAGTCCGTAGCCTTGGAGGTTGTGGCACTTCAAGTGCACATCCAAGTACTTTTTTAAATGTGGTAAGGGTTTCTGCCTATTCCACCCTCTCAGGCAGTGAGTTCCAGACCCCCACCACCCTCTGGGTGAAAAAAATTCTCTTCAGCTCCCCTCTAACCCGTCTACCAATTACTTTAAATCTTTGCCCCTTGGTTATTGACCTCACTGCTCATGGAAATAGGTCCTTCCTGTCCACTCTATCTAGGCCCCTCATAATTTTATACACCTCAATTAAATCTCCCCTCAAACGCCTCTGTTCCAAAGAAAACAACCCCAGCCTATCCAATCTTTCCTCATAGCTAAAATTCTCCAGTCCTGGCAAAATCTTCGCAAATCTCCTCTGTTCCCTCTCTAATGCAATCACATCTTTCCTGTAATATGGTGACCAGAACTCTACGCAGTACTCAAGCTGTGGCCTAACCAGTGTTTTATACAGTTCCAGCATAACCTCTCTGCTCTTATATTCTATGCCTCGGCTAATAAAGGAAAGTATCCCAAATGCCTTCTTAACCACTTTATCTACTTGTACTGCTACCTTCAGGGATCTGTGGACATGCTCTCCAAGGTCCCTCTCTTCCTCTACATCTCTCAGTATCCTCCCATTTATTGTATATTTCCTTGCCTTGTTTGACCTCCCCAAATGCATTACCTCACACTTCTCCAGATTGAATTCCATTTGCCACTTTTCTGTCCACGTGACCAGTCCATTGATATCTTCCTGCAGTCTACAGCTTTCTTCCTCACTATCAACTACACGGCCAATTTCTGTATCATCTGCAAACATCTTAATCATGCCCCCTAGATTTAAGTCTAAATCATTAATATATACCACAAAAAGCAAGGGACCTAGTACTGAGCCGTGTGGAACCCCATTGGATACAGCCTTCCAGTCACAAAAACACCCGGTGACCATTACCCTTTGCTTCCTGCCACTGAGACAATTTTGGATCCAACTTGCCACTTTCCCTTGAATCCCATGGGCTTTTACTTTTTTGACCAGTCTGCCATGTGGGACCTTGTCAAAAGCCTTGCTAAAATCCATGTAAACTACATTAAATGCGTTACCCTCATCAACCCTTGTAGTTACCACCTCAAAAAATTCAAAAAAAGTTAGTCAGACACAACCTTCCCTTAACAAATCCATGTTGACTGTCCTTGATTAATCCGTGCCTTTCTAAATGACGATTAATACAGTCCCTCAGAATTGTTTCCAATAATTTGCCCACCACCAAGGTTAGACTGACTGGCCTGTAATTATTCGGTCTATCCTTCACTCCCTTTTTAAACAATGGTACAACATTAGCAGTCCTCCAATCCTCCGACACCACGCCTGCATCCAGGGAGGATACGAAAAAAATGGCCAGAGCCTCCGTTATTTCCTCCCTTGCTTCTCGTAACAGCCTGGGATATATTTCATCTGGTCCTGGTGATTTATCTACTTTCAAAGATGCTAAACCCCGTAATACTTTCTTTCTCACTATGTTTATCCAATCCAATATTTCACACTCCTCCTCCTTAACTACAATGTCTGCGTCGTCCCCCTCTTTTGTGAAGACAGACACAAAGGGGTCAATTTTCGGATGGCTGAGCGGGTGCGTTCGTGGCGGGGGGCTGCTAAAATTGGGGAGTCCCGGGGCGGGTCTGGAGCCCAGCTTCAACCCGCCAACTTCCAGATATTTTGGAGGGGTGGGATTTTCATCTCAAAAGAGCGTGTTTCCTGTGCTGGGGGAAACACTCCCAGTTGAAACAGACGTGTTGCAGCCACCAGCCTGTGGCAGCTGCAAAGGTCCATTTGACGTGTGGGGGGAGAAGACCCTCACTCATTGCAGGAGGCCACTCTGTCACTTTGGACAAAGTTTGGCCTGCACCACCCTCCTCCTTACACTAAAATTCACCAACTTGGAACCTCAACTCCGGTGTGCGGACACATTTACCTACCTTGCGGACCCCCTCAAACGTGCATCTTCCGGATGGGGGCAGCCATAGCTGCAGTCATGAACTCATCGGAGGACGAACAGCATCACCAGCCTCGCCGGCCATGCCGTCCATCTCAGACACGTGGAGCTCCACAACACAGTGCTGTGACACATCCACCTGCACAGCAGGAGGGAGGGCAACCACAGAGAGACATGCGTCGCAGAAGGCACTACCCTCGGGGTACAGGCCGAGGCTCAGCTTCCTGGATCTCTCTGAGGAGCAGTGCATACGGAGGCTCAGAGTCACTCGACATGTAGTCGTGGACATCTGCAACCTCCTTGATGCCGAGCTGCTCCCGGCTGGCCCGAGCACCATCTTCTTAACTGTCACTGTCAAAATCACCACTGCCCTCAACTTCTTCTCCTCCGGATCCTTCCAGGGCTCCACTGGGGACATCGCCGGCGTCCCTCAGTCATCTGCACAAAAGAGCCCTGCAAATACACCTACACCCACTCTGCAGTGACACAATGGGTGGCATCAGGTGTGGGTCCTCATGGTGATCCTCAGTAAAGGGAATTATTGCACAAACCAGACAAGGTTTGCAAAGACGTGGCAATAGTGGTGATAACAAAATTTAATGTCGTTGGCAAAAGAAACAAATCTAAATGAAAAACATGATATTCTGTCATACACACTTGTGCATCCCCTTTGTGCTCACAAAACCTTCGCCTTACATTTACGGGAACCCCCACGTGGTGCTACCCCTGTGGCTTCAGTAGAGGTAGTGGCAGGTTGCTCTTGTCCATGCGCTGACTGATGAGATGCTTTGGGCCGACGCCCTCTGGGTTTTGGTGCCCGTGAGGGCCCCTCCAAAGAATGCTCCACCTGCACCTGTGCAGGGGCAGACTCGACCACCTGGAGAGGAGGCAGCATTGCGGGTACTGGTTGAGGGGGGGGCAATGGATGAGACGTGGGAACACTTTGAGTGGCGTCCTCACTTCCATGTCCCCTTTCGCCATCATCCCTCTCCTGGGCCAGGCCCACATCACTCCTTCCACTCTGCTGGACGACAGTTTGGAGGACTTGTGTAAAGCCTTGGAAAGCCAGTTGTAACGTATCTGTCAGCCTGTTTAATGCAGCAGAATGTTGCTCATCCTGAATCTGAACGGCAATTGTCAGGGCCTGAATGGACTCATTGTTCAGCCGTGCTTGAAGCTCCATGGAGGCTAGCCTTTCCTCCATCGCCGACATTCCCGCACCTACCCGCAACACTATCTCAGAGATGCCTTCATGTCCCTGCGACACTATCTCGGAGATACCCTCCTGTACCTGTGCCACCATTCCACTCATGCAGGAGTTGGACTCCTCCATCCTCTGCGCGATTGTGGAGAGTGCGTGTGGCAACTGTTCCAGTACCTCGGCATTGTGCTGCTGCCCCTCGATGACTCTCCTTTCCATAGCTGGTCTCCAGGGTTCAGCATCTGGGTCCTGCTGAGCAGAGCCTGGAGAAGAGTGCTCCCACCGACGCTGACTCTTCACAGCTGCCCCTGCCACCAGGGTCTGCTCGTGCTCACATGTGCGTGGTGACTCACCATGTGCAACCCCAACTAAGTGAAGATGGGAACCCACCGAGGTGTGTGTATCTGCGCTGGTGGATGGCTGGCTCAGATGTGACGATGCACCCTCAGAGGCCGGCAGGTCCTCTGAGGAATCACCCTCCGCAGTCACGGCGGTCAGAGATGGCCCTGCAAGAGAACAGAAAGCAATATTAAGCATGTGGACAGATGTTGAGGTGCTGCAGATGCCAAGTGATGTTAAGATCATTCACTATCATGAGTGCTGAGTATTAGATTTCTGTCATCAGCCGCTCGTGTGCTCCCAGTCTCGGCGTCCGCTTATTTCTAGTGCCTGCTGCTCTGCGTCCATTCGGACCACCTGGTGTGGCGGGCCCCCTCCGGTCCTTGCCCTCTCCCGGGCATTCTGGCATTTCTTCTCCTATCAAGGCAAAACACAGAGAGGCATGATTGAGTGATGGTTGCATAGTGATCTGCTGCATGCATTGGCGTGGGTGAGGGTGACCGTGAGGGAGATGCATAGGAGGGTGCATGTGAGACATAGCCATGAGATTGTATGAGGATTGGGTTGCGTGGTAGTGTTCGAATGGGAACTGAGGCGGTGAGTAAGTGCAGGCAAGGTGAGGATGCTGGTTGAGTGGATGTGAAGAGTGATGCGAGAGCATTGTGGTGGCAGTGCAGAAGGAGTTGTGTGGTGGTGGAGGTAATGTGGAAGACGGAGTGTGGGAGAATGCATAAGTATACTCACTTTGGCTGACCTGGTTAGGTCATTAAAGCACTTCCTGCACTGGACCCAGGTTCGGGCGACATTGCTGCTGCTGGTGACCTCCTCTGCCACCTCGAGCCAGGCCTCTTTGGTGGCAGAGGCAGGCCACTTCCTCCCATCCGATGGGAAAAATGTTTCCCTCCTCCTCCTGACCCCATCGAGCAGCACCTGGAGTGAGGAGTCAGAAAACCTTGGAGCAGCCTTGCCTCTGGCCTGCTCCATGCTGAAATATGGTTATTTGCTGCCGGAAAAGCATTGGAGGACTGTCCCTTTAAATAGGGCTCCTCCTGCTGACAGCCTGTGATGCGGGTGCGCAGTGCGCCCGCTGCGCAGGACTACAACGGGAAAACCGGAAGCACGCGTAAGTACTTTCAATTAGGCTGTGATCGCATGCGGAGCACACCGATTTCACTGGGCGCGTTACCCACGCGCCCAGTCGACCCCCCACTGGCAACCCGCCTCCCTCCTAATATCGGGCCCAAAGTATTCATTAAGAACCATACCCACATCTTCCGCCTCCACACATAGGTTACCTTTTTGTTCTCGAACAGGCCCTATTTTTTCCTCAGTTATCCTCTTACACTTTATGTATTTATAAAACATTTTTGGGTTTTCCTTGATTTTGCTAGCCAATATTTTTTCATGCCCTGTCTTTGTTTTCCTAATTTCCTTTTTAATTTCACCCCTGTACTTTTTATATTCCTCTAGGCTTTCTGCGGTTTTGAGCTCTCAGTATCTCAGTATTGACATAAGCTTTCCTTTTTTGCCTTATCTTACCCTGTCTCCACCTTGACATCCAAGGGGCGCTAGATTTGGCCGTCCCACCCTTTTTCTTTGTGGGAACATATTTGCTCTGAACCCTCACTATCTCCCACTTGAATGCCTCACACTGCTCTGACACTGTTTCCAGTCCACTTTTGCTAAATCACTTCACAGCTTAGTAAAATTTGCCTTTCCCCAATTGAAAACTTTTACTCCTGTTCTATCTTTGTCCTTTTCCATAACTATGCTAAATCTAACTGAATTATGATCACTACCACCAAAATACTCTCCCACTGATACTCCTTCTACCTGCCCAGCTTCAATCCCTAAAATTAAATCCAGAAGTGACCCCTCTCTTGTTGGGCTTGCTACATGCCGGCTAAAAAAGTTCTCTTGAATGCATTTTAAGATGGGCTGAATGACTTTCCTCATCTATAATGATCTTGTGATCTTGGGAAACAGCTGCTATCATGCTGGATATCATGGCCCCAAATCAGTGAGCTCTCTTTGATTGGCTAGTCATTTGCTGGGCTCTTACTATGAATACCTAATGAGGGCCAAATCTGGGGAAGATTCGTCAGTTAGCTATGCATTTGTTAGGTGGGTGCAATGCCCAAGATGCAACTTTTTGAAACCATTGCAGAATATCCACCCAATTGTTCTTATCTGATACGTTGTCAGCTGCCAGTTCTGATTACTCTTACTTATATAATGGGCCGGAAAATGCTTTCAAATAATGGTGAGCCCAACAGCGCTCACCTTTATTGGTGGCGAAATTGAAGAGCAGGTTCTGGTGACCGCACATGCGCAGTCAAAATCCAGAACTTACTCTTCCTGGTTCGCCGGCGATCTGATAGCTTTGCCATAAAGGGACATCGCCAGTTGCAATCAATAGAATCAATGGACCAGCGCCAACTTGTTCTCCTGCCCCGGTGGAAACTAATTAATATCACCACAAAACAGGTACACTTAGTTTTTTAAGTCTAAACTAAGTTTTAACAGCATGTTAAGTCTTAATGATTGCCAAACAACCTCTCCGACACTAAAAAATAACTTTTAAAGATGTGGAGTCTCTTTACTCCTGATTTTAATAGTTTTTGGACATTAAAACAAATTCTGTCTCTTATATCTCAGTCTTTTAATCTTATACTCTCTTTATTTTGCTTTCTCTATGTCATTTTATAATACCTTATCAGGCATATCCAGGTTTTTAATTTGCGCTGTTTGTGAATGAACTGCACTTCCTGGTTCTCAGCATGGCTTGCTTCAAGCTGATTGGTTGAGGGACCTTCGAGATCCTTTCACCACTCACTCAGCCCGGGAAAGAATGCTAATATTCTCTGAACTCGCAGTTCAAAGAAGTTGCCGCCAAAAAGAACGTGGTAACTTAGTGGGTGAATTTAATTCTAATGAGTGGCAAACACTGCTGATTTGCCGCTGGGAGCAATTTACAGGCCAATGTATCATCATCAATATAAAAAGATTTTTCAATTCTAACAGTAATAACTGAGCGTCTCATCAGTGCAGTTACTTCCGTCATCACATAATGACAGGTATTAGTCCTTAGTGTAAGTTAAATAGATTTCCAGCTTCACTCACATTGGTAGAAAAAATATAAATATACTATAATAAGGTCAGTCAATGTAAGTTTTGTAAATCTGTAGCATCCTATTCTTTCCTTTACATTGT
Organism: Heptranchias perlo; assembly: GCF_035084215.1. Classification (NCBI taxonomy): domain Eukaryota; kingdom Metazoa; phylum Chordata; class Chondrichthyes; order Hexanchiformes; family Hexanchidae; genus Heptranchias; species Heptranchias perlo. Next base: position 89,960,782 of record NC_090327.1, read on the forward strand.
TTTAGGAAACTTAAAAACATGTCTAAATCATTTTGGTTTATTTCAGGGAAGTAGAGATGAACCTAAATTATAAACACCTTCCAATTTGGAAAAAACACATGTGCCTAAATTTTTGTTGCATCTCCTGATTTGGCTTGTCATTTCTATTTGAAAGTAAGATCCATTTGGCAATTGTAAATAACATTGTGGACACATACATAAAACGTGCAAAAACATTCCACATGTTTGGAGAATTGATTTTGAAAATGTTTTTTTAAACCAATCAATAACATTTTGTTGGCTCAAATAAATAGAAGATACTTGATGGGTCTAATGGGCTGTTTCTGTGCTGTAACATTCTGTGATTCTAAGACAGAAGACTTGAGTTAGATAATAATTAGACTCGAGCAGTCCCGCAGAAGCTTTCAGCAGGGTTTTCAATAGCAAGTGAGTGGAGTCTCAGAGAATTCCTGTTCATTTTTTGACAGCATATGCCAAGCAGATCCTGTTTTTTCAGCTCTCCTGATACTGAGTAGGATCCTGCTTACAACATATATGAATTGGAAGATGGAGCTCCAAGTGGAAGAGAGTAAACTGAACATGACACTTTGAGGTATATGTCAATAATGAACCTGTAAAGGATGCATGGCAGCATTGCATTGAAAGCGAACATTTATTTTTGTTGTGAAGAAAGCGTGAATTGATATTGAGATATCAAGGGACAGGAAGAGGCCGATAAGTTGGATTTCATTTATTGTTATTGTTGGTGTTTCTCTTCAACGACGTGTGCTTTAGAACACGGGACCCAGAATTATACAATGAGGTGGAAAGATGGTACTGGTTAATTTCTGAATCATCCAGCATGATAACACAAAAAGTTTTACATTTTCAACTGTAGGATTGAAAATATTTTGACACAATTTATGAAATCGAAAAATTTACTCCCATGCACAAAAAACATATACCTATAGCTAAAAGGCATTTCAAAGATTGGTGACGGGCTACTCTGAAAGTTCTGCAGCTAAATAAACAATATGGAACAGTACTGAGCAATAAAAATCTCAGAGGCCATTAATTCTATCCCTGCATTGTGCTTAAATAGCCAATCTCGGTTGGGGTGATGGCTGAGACACCATATTGACATCTGCATCTCTGGGCTAGAGATGAGAAAAATCAGCCAGGGTTCCTGCTTCTGGTTACTATCTAAGGTTCTGTTTTTGTACTTCCAGTTCAAAGCATCAAATGCCAGGGGCGAATATCAGAATACCGGGTACAGGGCATGCCTGTTATGCAACCCATCCCATTTTCTGTCCGTTAAAAGTAATGACTTGTCATCTAAATGCTGCTGATGAAGCCCATCTTGACAGTGTTATATGAGGCCTCTTATATCCTGTGGGTCTTGCCTTGAATTAGAATCATAGAACCATAGAAAGGTTACAGCACAGAGGGAGGCCATTCGGCCCATTGAGTCCATGCCGGCTCTATCCACGAGCAATCCAGCTAGTCCCACTCCCCCGCCCTTCCCCCACAGCCCTGCAAATTTTTTCCTTTCACGTTCTTATCCAGTTCCCTTTTGAACGCCATGATTGGATTTGCCTCCAACACCTCCTCAGGCAGTGCATTCCAGATCCCAACCACTTGCTGTGTAAAAAAGATTTTCCTCATGTCACCTTTGGTTCTTCTGCTGGTCACATTAAATTTATGCCCTCTGGTTCTTGACCCTTCCACCAATGGGAACAGTTTCTCTCTATCTGCTCTGTTTAGACCCTTCATGATTTTGAATACTTCTATCAAATCTCCTCTCAACCTTCTCTGTTCCAAGGAGAACAACCCCAGCTTCTCCAATCTATCCATGTAACTAAAGTCCCTCATCCCTGGAATCATTCTAATAAATCTCTTCTGCTCCTCTCTAAGGCCTTCACATCTTTCCTAAAGTGTGGTGCCCAGAACTGGACACAATACTCCAGTTGTGGCCGAACCAGTGTTTTATAAAGGCTCATCATGCCTTCCATACTTTTGTACTCTGTGCCTCTATTTATAAAGCCCAGGATCCCGTATGCTTTTTTAACTGCTTTCTCAACCTGCCCTGCCACCTTCAACGATTTGTGCGCCTATATCCCCAGATCCCTCTGTTCAGGAACCCCTTTTAGAGTTGTGCCCTCCAGTTTATATTGCCTCTCCTCCTTTTTCCTACCAAAATGCATCACCTCGCATTTTTCCACGTTAAACTTCATCTGCCACGTGTCCGCCCATGCCACCAGCATGTCTATATCCTCTTGAAGTCTTTCACTATCCTCCTCACTGTTCACTACCCTTCCAAGTTTTGTGTCATCTGCAAATTTTGAAATTGTACACCCAAGTCCAAGTCGTTAATATATATCAAGAAAAGCAGTGGTCCCAGCACCGACCCCTGGGGAACACCACTGCACACCTCCCTCCAGTCCAAAAAACAACCGTTCACCACTACTCTCTGTTTCCTGTCAGTTAGCAAATTCTGTATCCATGTTGCTATTGCCCCTTTTATTCCATGGGCCGCAATCTTAATAGCAAGCCTACCATGTGGCATTTTATCAAACGCTTTTTGAAAATTCATATACACATCAACTGCATTGTCCTCATCGACCTTCTCTGTTACCTAATCAAAAAACTATCAAATTGGTTAAACACGATTTGCCTTTAACAAATCTGTGCTGGCTTTCCCTAATCAATCCACACTCGTCCAAGTGACTGTTAATTCTGTCACGGATTATCGTATCCGAAAGTTTCCCCACCACCGTGGTTAAACTGACTGACCTATAATTGCTAGGTTTATCATTACACCCTTTTTTGAACAAGGGTGTAACATTTGCATTCTCCAGTCCTCTGGCACCACTCCTGTATCTAAGGATGTCTGGAAGATTATGTCCAGTACCTCCGCAGTTTCCACCCTTACTTCCCTCAGCATCCTAGGGTGCATCCCATCCGGACCAGGTGACTTATCTATTTTAAGTACAGCTAGCCTTTCTAGTACCTCTTACATATTAATTATATATTAATTTAGCAAGTGGTCTGATTGTACTTTATTGGCAATGTAAAAAAAAATCTTTCATAAACATAATTTTTTTACAGTGACATTTTGCAGATGTGTTCATTGCTGGTAATGCAGTGATACTATTGTTTTATAAAATCAAACATACAGTAATGAATGACAATTATTAATTTCCAACTATGATGTTTGGTAGTATTCTGCCACATGTTCGTGTAAAATTCCTTTGGCTGTTTTTTTTAAACCCAGCTAACCCTCCAGACACAAAAGGCATCAAGGGGTATGGGGAGAGAGCAGGAATATAGTATTGAGATAGAGGATCAGCCATGATCATATTGAACAGCAGAGCAGGCTCGAAGGGCCTAATGGCCTACTCCTGCTCCTATGTTTCTATGTTTCTAACCCATTTATTTTAAATGGATTAACAACTCTGTTAAAATAGCCCATAAAGAAATGCTATATGAATATATTAACCTGTGCACTACAAGAGGAACTTAAACTCCAGCATATACTAACCTGAAATTCAGATAATTGTATTTTCTGTGCTCACTTCAGTGCAGTTTATAGGCCTTGTTTCTTTTGTTTTCAATGTGGAAATGCTATAGTCAGGATAGATGTCCGAGTTCTGTCAGAAGTGGATGGATCAAATCTGCCAAAAACTAGCTAAATTTATGGAATTTACAATTACACAGATTTTTTTTCCTCTCTTTTAGAATGGACCAGGAAAAGAATTTACTCTTACCTGGGTAATTTCCCCCAGGTGTGCAAACATAATACAAATCCAATCATGGTATGAAAATACCAGGGGACAAGTAACCCATAGTTAATGGGAATGTTAGAGGGTCGAATTCAATCTTTGCAGGTTGTGGAAATTAGTAGTGCAGCAGGCAGGGATCCTGACTTGTTTGTTGGCCGTTTCTCTTCAAATACTCTGATGCTTGGAGCACTGACTGCAAATCACAATCCATGTCACTATAAAAGTCAACACAGCAGAGATCACACAAAATATAGAGTTACGGTTTTCCATTTACTTCAAAGCACCCATTTTAATTCAGTGTTTTTCTCAAATACGTCAGTTTAGGTTTACTTTAGTATTTTGCTAAGGAATGCTTTCAGACTAAGGTTTTCACTTAACACTTGGCTGGATTGATATTGGGCAAACTCTACTCAGCTGTCTGTTTATCTTTATCATTATGCATGTTTATCAATTTGATTCCCAGTTCGTTCTTGCCTTCAGTACTTTATATCTTCTCACATCATTGAAGATAGGAATAGGAAAGAACCCTAATTCATCATATATAATTTGCATGTACCAAGAAACTTTCTTTGAACATATGGGGCAAATGTTCCTCTTTAGTTGTTGGGCATAAAGCATCTCATGGGTGGGGCACACAGAGCAAAATCAGTTGAGGTGGATTGTACTCCTATAATCCAGGCTGCCTGATTTTCTATCCATTAATTTAACTGGGCAGAAAAATGTGTCCTGCGTTCTAGATGTGTCATCCTCTATGCTCTGTGTGATTTTCCTATATGCGCTCCAGCAAAGTAAGAGTAGAAATTCATCTTGGACAATCGGGCAAAACTGGCTGTTATCGCATCTGCTGCCTGTTATAAGCATCCCCCAATATTCAGTTCCATTGCAGTGAATAGAAATTCAATATCAGGCGGTGCATATAACAGGTGACCGATGCCATACCACTCGTTTTGCTGTGCTGCCCGTGATGTTTTATGCCCAAATGCTAACAAAGAAAATGTACTGCATGTAGGTACAGACAGATTATGGCGACAAAATAACACAGCAAAGTTGAAAGCAATCATTATGGTACATTTGAGGCTGTTAAGCTTTCTTCAATTTTGTCAGGATTTTGTTTGCATTGAAACTGAAAATTGTGGGAAGTTCCATTCCTCATGTTTTGATGACAGCTGAAAGTTGAAATTACAAGTGTTCTTGATAGTTGAAACAGTTGTCATCTTCATTGCCTGGGCAGTAATGTAGCCTTCCATCTCATAAACCACCCGGGATCAATAGAATGAAAATTGGGCAGGTTCTGCAATGGACAGGTAATTTCATTTGCCAGATTACTATCTAGGCTGTGAAGGTGAAAGTTACTCCCAAGCAGGTAACAAAGAAGAGGGAATAAGAGAAAATAAGACAAGGTAAGAGGGAATGAGAGGCAAGATAAAGCTGAATAGGAGAAAGAAGAAATGAGAGGAAGGGGAAGACACAATGGGAGAAAAAGAGACAGAGTAAAGAGAAAGGGAAAGAGAAAAAAGGAGAAACATGATGGAAAGGGGGAATGAATGAGAGGGAATGAAGGAGATGGAGAGAGTGAGAGGGAGAATGAGAAAGAAACAGGGACTAAATGAATGGTAAAAGAGAAAGGAAATGAGAGAGGTAAGAGAAAAATTATGTGAAACAGAAGAAATGTGAAAAAGAGAGAATGAGAGGGAGAGAAGGGATGAACAAAGAATTGAAGACAAGAGGGTTTATGGAGATACAGAGAGAGGGAATGCTAAAGAGGCAAATGGAGAGGGAATAAGAAGTAATGATAGGAATAATGAGAGACAGAAGGAATATAAGAAAGAGAAGGAGAGGAGATGACAAACGAGGACAGAGAAGAAAGTTTAAAAAAAGAACAAAAGAGTGAATAGGAAGAGGAAATGGGAGAGAGAGTCAATGACAGAGTATAATCCAGATTTTAAAGAGCTAGCTGGAAACAAAGGGATAGATTTTCAACTTGTCGCCCGGATGTTAAACTGATGTTGAGGGTCAGCTGTCTGTTATAGAAACTGCCCAGTTTTCATTTCCATGAAAATTAAAATCGAGCAGTTTCCATAACGGGCAGCCGATCTACAATGCCAGCTTTATGCCCAGGGAACAAATTAAAAATCTACCCCAAAGTATGCCAAAATCATACTGGTGGACTAAGTTTCACAATGTTTTATATAGTATATTTATAGTCATAATAAGAATATACTGCTATGTTCATTATCATTAAAAGCTGCAGCTCTTTGTTGCTATACAGCTTCTTTTTCCAGCTCTTGGGCTTTGAGAGGTTAGCCACTTCTGCTTTATTAGGAAGGACAGAGAAAGTGCCACTATACACTAGGAGTTTACAGAGAAGCTAAATAGCTGCAGCCTGAAAGATCAAAAGAAAGAGTGCATCAATAGGTTGTATAGAGCCTCGGGGTAGCTACTTTGGATTTGCCTGTACATGGCAAACAAAACAATCTTCTTGGAATATGGATATTGTTTTATCTGAAATTGTGGACATGCATAGATTGTTTTTATAATTAGCAGTTCAAAGGATACAGAAAATAAACTGGTGATATAAGACTTTTAAATTCATTGGATTTGAAAGGTTTCATATATAGTAACAAAAGACCTACGGTTGCTGAAAGCTTCATTATAAGTAATTAATTTTACTTCTGACCCGATATTAGTGATCTCCATTATCCATTATTTAATAAAGGATTCCCTTTTTCTGAAGTATATTTCCATTCTACTATTCAAATAAATGGCATAGTTAGTGTGCTTGTAAAAATCTAAATTATGAATAAATAGTAGATATAAGAAAATTAGAAGATTTTTTTCTGACATTTGTAAATGTTTCTCATATTTGTTTGACATATTGTTAAACATATTTATTTCATACTTTCTTATATTATAAATGCAGAACAACTATAAACAGATTATGTATTTGAGGTTATTATTCAATCATATTTAAATTTCACAACAATGCAAAACAATTGTTTTTTCTCTCCCCAGACTATATGTTATGTGAGTGACTTGTTGATTTAAATGCAAAAAAAAATGTCAAACAATTGAGATAACCATTAAACCTCATTGAGACAAAAATATAACTCTCAAATCAATTCAGGTTTGGAGATTCAGGGCGTTAAAATGGGCCGTGTAGCGTCCGTTTCCAGCATGACGTGCGCCAGACGCCATCTTGGTATAGGAGTTAGCGCAGGCACAGATAACGAACGCTGGAATCATGTAAAGTGGGGAGAAAATGATTTCAATCAGTGGGCAACGCTGATTTTAAGTGATAGACACCATTTTGGGACTTAATGCTCAACTCAACGCAGTCTTAATCCCGACCATCTGAATGTGTCTTAGAGTGCCTGGAGGACCCCCCACTGGTGATATTTAATGGGACCATGCAGGATTTACAGGCTAGTGGCTGGATTATTGCTTCTGATTGCCAAGACATTTGTAACTGTTTTTGGAGGTCTCCTAGACTTCAATACTAGGATGCAGGGACATAGCCTAACATTTAGAGCCAGGACGTGCAGGAGTGAAGTTTGAAAATGCTTCTACACGCAAAGGGTGGGAGATGTTTGGAACGCTCTTCTGCAGACGGCACTTGATGATAGCTCACTTGTGAAGGTTAAATCTGAGATTGATAGATTTCTGTGAACCAAGGGCATTAAGGGCTATGGGGCTAAGGCGGGTATATGGAGTTAGGTCGCAGGTCCACCATGATCTCATTGAATGGTGGAACAGGCTCGACAGACTAAATGCCACAGCCACTTGCTGCCTCTTGATATGCGCCACATTCTCCTACAAGAAAGCGGGATGTGTGTCTGGGTGATATTCCTGTTATGGTTGAATAGCTGCCAGTGTGTGTGGCCTATGAGTTGTGGGTGGGCGGCTTGAAACAGTGGTAATGTGTAAAGATGAGAGGAAGCATCTGATTGGAAGAGTTGAGTACTGATGGAAAGAGTTTGTTAGTATGTGGGTGATGGGGGGTGTAGTGCGTGCTGCAGTTGGTAGGAGACGCCACTTGACAGTTGACCTCACTCACCTTGACCACTCATATCAGAGCATTGAACTTCTTCCTGCACTGCATCCATGTTCATGATGCTGTGCGCCTGGCATTGACCTCGTCCCCCGCTGCTTCCCAATGCCTTTTGGATATATGTCTGGAGGGCCACTTGCCCCCCACCCACCCCACGGGTATGGGCTGTCCCTCCTTCTCTCCACCTCTTGCAGCAAGACCTCTAGTGCATCAGCAGAGAACCTTGGTGCACGCAGTCCTGCAGGCCTGGTACCAACTCAGATCGGCAGATTGGTGAGGTCTAGTGTGCAGATTGGAGGATGTGGGATTTAGTAGTGCGCAACCTTTATTCAATGTTTTAACATAACTCATCAGTGTGTAAACATAGGAATGGGACCTGCATCTGTGTTTTATGTGTGCAGTCTCTGATCTTCGTTCAGACTCCGTGCAGACAGTAGAATGTTATTTTCAGCAAATAACAGGTACCAGCTACCTTTGAGAGAGTTCTAAGAAATATCCTCCCTTTAAGAGATTGACCTCCCTCTGATGGTGGAAAGTGCAAATTGCATTGATTCCACGTGCAAGGCCTGGAATGGAATGCTGACTGCAGGTAAGTCCTCGGGTGGGCCGAAACTTGCATCCTGCCTGCGCAGGGGCCATTGGGCGTGGGATAATAGCGCATCACGCTACTTATGCCCAAAAACGGCCCCTATCGAATTTTTTCCCCGTCAATGTTTCCTTGAAAAAAAATGACATGCATCTGCAAAGGTTTACAGTCGGAATTATTTTCTGCTGCCATTAATTTCCCAGCAACCTAATGGCTGGTTGGCAATGAAATACAGAAGATTTTCTCCAAGACTTTTGATTTTTGAAAAATTTATCTTTATAATTTTAAATGTTTTTTAAGCCGATCTGAAATCTAGAAGTCTCATGCATCTGATCTTTGGGGGTCCTGTATGGAGAATATGCTAGCATTTTTGGTGATCAATTTCTGAGCGTACATCCAGTGTCTGCTAGGCTGAGGGTTGAGAGTGAGAATTGCTGAGCATTTCTTGGTGGACTGTTCAAGAATATGTGTCTAATCCCAGCCGCTCTTGTGGTTGTACGTTTTGAGATTCATACTTTGCAAATATCCCAGATTTGGCAGCAGCTAAATGCAGGAGCCTGTAAAGTTTTAGCCAGAATATGCATTGTGGGAATCTTAATAATTGCATTTACTTTATTAAGTGGTGAGGAATAAAGATAATATGGGTAATTCCGTGATCCTGCTCTCCCAGTGGGAAGCTGCACACAACGGGAGCACGAGTGGAGAATCAGAGCTGCGATCACCTCTCATGTGCCCACTAATCTTCTAGTGGTATTACAGTGGGAAAGCTTTCCAATAACTATTGCTATCAGCACGGGAGTTCAGAGTGGATGTAAAATTGGGCGGAGATCCAAGTTTCTGGATCTCCACTCATCCTGCAATTATTGTAAACTTCCTGTGGGGCTTAAAATGGGCAGCCCAAGCGTTTGCTGAAAACAGGAGACCGTTTCATTTTGATAATGAATTTAAATGTCATGCCAACGGACAAAGGTACAATTTCAAGTGCTTTTTGCCAGGAATGCACCTTGCCTTAATTTTTCCATTATAAACAAGGCCTTGGAGGCAGGCCCATTCTGAGCTGACAGGAAGTCAGCGTTTAAAAGGCTTTCAGAATAATAGTAACTGAAAGTGCAATTTTTCTGTACATTAGCATTAGATTATTACTTTCAATTCCAATTCTGCCAGTTTCCTTTTGAATGCTGTTGGCCAAGAAGTTTGACTGGATGAGCTGCTGTTGTTTCAATTATAAATTACAAAAATAAATGTTTCCATTGGGATTACATTACTTTTGTGTTATTTGGTGGATGAAGAAGAGGATAAAAGGAGGCAGATCGAATTGCATACAAGGCGGTCTACCCATACGCACTGTTACCTACAAAACTTTATCTACAAGCGGGGCAATCTTAGGTGTCAGCCTTGGATCAATTAGTAGCACTCTTGCTTCTGATGGGAAGGTTGTGGGTTTAAGTCCCACTCCAGATGCTTGAGCACATAATCTAGGCTTGCACTTCAGTGCAGTATGGAGGAAGTGCTGCATTGTTGGAGGTGCTGTCTTTTGAATGAGACGTTAAACTAAGTCCCCTTCTGCCCTCTCAGGTGGACATAAAAGTTTCCATGGCACTATTTTGAAGAAGACCAGGGGACTTCTCACTATTTCTCACTACCAGTGGCTATCAAGGGTACCATAGCCCTGAACTTTTATGCCTCAGATTCATTTTGAGTTGCCTCAGGGGCCATCAATTAATATGAGAAAAATCATGACAAGTTACATGCACCAATACAATTTGCCAAGTGTTTACGAACCTAACCTTGAGTTATTGTACAGCTTTTATTTTGGTGATAAGAAATGTTCATAATTGTAAGGCCAAAAGGGAGTGGTTGAATTTTAACAACTTCTTGGAAATGTCAGGGCACTGTAAAATATTTGAAGGAACTTGCAAAGTGAAGCAGTAGCCTCCGCATTGAAAAAAGCCCGAAGGATACAATTGGAAATTTGATTTTTTTTTTTAGTGACAGCAAATTTGAACCTTGCTAAACAAACTCAATTGACAAGCTTATCCTTTCACATATGCAGTGCTTAAATTACTGCCTCAGCAAATAGAAAGTAATTTCTTTGCTGTGCACTTTTAATGAAGTTGCTGCTGGCTCTTCAAATAAGAACCCTGATACTGGTCCTTGTATAATTCAATTACAAATGTCTTACCTTTCCAAATTGAAACTGTACCTGCTGGGCCTATCCTTAAATGTAAATAATGCTACTTTATCTTCTTCAATTCAGAAGCACACAGATATCATTGATTGTTAGGACCTGGACAATAAGTACTACAATACCATTCTTTTTACATTTTCATTCTGGTGCTTAATCTGTCAGCCTTTTCTTTTAAGAAGTCACTAATTTTTTTTAAAATTGTAAGACTAGAAGGTGTGGAAAAGGAACAATCAACAGCTGGAATGGGTTGCCAGGCAACATATCTAAAGCCAGGATAATGGACTTTTTAAAGAAGCAGCTAGAAACTGTAATGGCAAGATTGAAGGGTTAGTATTCTGGAAGGATGAGATCAAATGGGCAAATGGCTTTCCTCATTTGACTGTATCTTGTGATATTTGATAACCGCATGAGGGATTCTGGTATAGTTTGGAATCAAAGTACAAATGGTAGGCGTTACCCTGAAAGAACAGATGAACAGTATGGAAGATATATTGGGGAGAGCAAGTTAACATAACATTGATCGTTATGTAATATCAGGCTTAATAACCTGCATGAACTATGGGTCTGACACTGACGTTCCCATTGTGCAACATACTTTCTACTTATTACCTGTTAAATTAGAGACCTTTTAAAATGACATTTTGTAATGAAAGGATTTTAAGGAAGATATTTACCATGGGCGCTGTGACAGATGTTTGTGATGATACCAATATGAGGTCCAGCTCTTGTGCAACAATTCGTTTTCACACAATGCAGCTGCTGAATGCTACTTGTTGAAATCAGGTTTGCATTCAGGTTTTGGTGCCATGTCAAACTCTTCATAGATAGATGAAGAAATCACGTGAAAAGTTCATTTGTGCTGGGTTGGAAAATTGTGTTCGGGGAGTATGGTCTTCAGCACCCGAAGACACGTTTGCATTCCAGAAGTAGCATATTCTTAGTAGTTCCAGAATATTCACACTACGGGATTGAAAATGCTATCAATGGTGCTCAGAACATTGCTTCACTTTGGAATCAGCTGCCCGACACTGAGCACCAAAAGTGCATTGCTGACGGTAGTGCTTCATGTAATTGAGGAGGAAACCCATAATGCATCCTCAGCACAAGAGAAGCACTCTGGACACTCAGTGCCAGTCTCAAATAAGTGCTGCCAGCAGGCCTCTTTATTAATGTTCAGCTTCCTTTCTTAAAGTGAATAGCATCAACTGTTAATGATTTGCCCAGATCAAAAAATGTCTCTTAGCTGTAGAGCAGGGTAATTATTTATCTGCTGCTTTGTTTTGGTGCGTAGGCCTATAGGTCCTTGAATTATATCACTGTACTGCATCTGCTAGCTCAGCCTGTTTGTCCAAGGATATTTCATAATGTGCTACCTATATGGGTATTCCTCTGGGCATCCCAACAGTTTTGTAGGTTTTTGGAGGCAAATGTTCAGTTGAACAATACCAGAAAGGTTTGTCGGCACCTTCAATGCTTATGTAAGATCTGCCATTATGTTAATACCCATCCGAACATAGTCAGTCATTCCTACTGCATAGGCAAGAAGGCACCTGCATTTGGAGATTACGATTTCCCAAGGGAGCTATCATATGACTATGCACACTGCTGTAGCCACATATGGTAACCACTTCCATCACAGGAATAACTCTGCTATTATCTATCAAAGTACCTGCTACCTTGAGCCTTAATTCCATGGATTCCTTCCTAGCAACAGTGAACATTTGCCAAATTTCTCAACCTTCGGTGGAATGTTACATTATTACAGATTCCTTGGCTGCTCAGTTCCCATGAAAAACATTCATAGAAGAACCCAAAACTAATCGTACTGCCCAGCTTTTCACATTGCCCTGTACCTTCTTCTGCTTCAAGTTTTGATCCTATTTTCCCATAAAAGATGGTCAATATGGGGAAGCCAGATAAGACAGACTGCAAGACTTTGGAGTCAAAGTCTCCAGAGTACCAGTTAATTCAATCATGATGAAAGCTAAGTCTGAGCAACAGGCATTGGGCAAAAGATGCTCCCCTGCAGAGGGCCCTGGAATGGGATCTCTCCATGGCGGTCGGCAGCTGAGTTAGTCAGTCATGCAGCACTGCATTCACGCAGGTTGTGGACTCCCCCATAGACACCCCTTGGCACACTCTCAAATGTTTCCATGATGTGTTGATGATGAGCTATTAAACTACATTTGTAGGCAGGCTAGGTGAGCTGGGCTCAGCAGCTGAAGGAGCCCTGAATGGCCCTCCAGCCAGCAGTGTGTGACTTGATAATTCAATCTGCACTTGTTCCTCTCATTACTTGTGTTCTGTGCTTCACCAAATGCTCCCTCCTGCAATTTTCTATCAGAAACCCCTGGAGTGGATGCATCTGTGAAGGTGTTTGTCACATTAAGAGGGTGATGTAGAGTGCTGTGACATGCTAAGAAGTAGAATCAGTATGGGTGGAAATAAGAAATAACAAGGGGCAGAAAACACTGGTGGGAGTAGTTTATAGGCCCCCTAATAGTAGCTATACTGTTGGACAGAGTATTAATCAAGAAATAAGAAGAGCTTGTAACAAAGGTAATGCAATAATCATGGGGGACTTAAATCTTCATATTGACTGGGCAAATTAAATTGGCAAAAGTAGATTGGAGGACGAGTTCATGGACTGAGATGAGGAGAAATTTCTTCACTCAGAGGGTTGTGAATCTTTGGAATTCTCTACCCCAGAAGGCTGTGGATGGTCAGTCATTTAGTATACTCAAGACTGAGATCGATAGATTTTTGGACACTAAGGGAATCAAGGGATATGGGGATCAGATGGGAAAGTGGAGTTGAGGTCAAAGATCAGCCATGATCTTATTAAATGGCGGAGCAGGCTTGGGGGGCCGTATGGGCTACTACTTCTCCTATTTCTTATGTTCTTACATTTTCTTACAACACCACCGATTGTTGAGGAAAGGAAAGAGAGAATATTTCACAATGTTAACAATGATGTACCCCTTAAAATGGAGTTTTACATTGCAAAGCATGGCATTATTCTAGTCAGTTGTGATGCAAAGTATGTCTGTACATGGGAGGGGAATGAGTTAATGATGAAAGATAGGTTTATGAAGCATGATACCATCTATGGACTTAGGAGAGATCTTTAAACTCCACTTCCCCCCACACCCCCTATTGCCTCTATGCCCATCATCTCCAGACCCTTCTCCTCGATAAGCAATCAAGACTTGCAGCCTGAGGGAAATACCCTCCTATCTGCATGTGTTGTCTCCGCCTGCAGATAAAAAAGGGATATGAGAGGTGTATGCCATCTAAGTGTCGAGAACATCAGCCATAATGGCCTAGAAATTGGATTGCATCCGATTCACGGCGTGCTCCCTGTGCAGCGCTTGCTGCACATGCTTAATGAGGCTGTCAGCCGGATCACTGCAAACTGGTCTGCTGGCCTCATATGGTACCGGTAAGCTGCGGGCCCTATTCGCAGCTCCAGAGGCAGCTCGTGGTCGTAGGAGCAGCAAGATGGTCGGCTTGAATGGTGGCCGAGGTCTCAGGAGAGTCAGAGAAGAGCAAATACGAAGGCAAATTTCTGAGAAGTGCAAAAACAATAGGGCAGTAATAGTAAGGGATTTCAACTACCCTAATATTACCTAGGATACAATCAGTGTGAAGGGTATAGAGGGCACAAAATTCTTAAATTGTATTCAGGAATTTTTTTTAGCCAGTACGTAGCAAGCCCAACAAGAGAGGGGGCAGTTCTGGATTTAGTTTTAGGGAATGAAGCTGGGCAGGTGGAAGGAGTATCAGTGGGAGAGCATTTTGCTGGTAGTGATCATAACTCAGTTAGATTTAGCATAGTTATGGAAACGGACAAAGATAGAACAGGAGTTAAAGTTCTCAATTGGGGAAAGGCTAATTTTACAAAGCTGTGAAGTGATTGAGCAAAAATGAACTGGAAACAGCTACTTGAAGGTAAATCAATGTCAAAGCATTAGAAGGCATTGAAGGGGGAGATTCAAAGGGTCCAGAGTAAACATGTTCCCACAAATAAAAAGGGTGGACAGCCAAATCTAGAGCCCCCTGGATGTCAAGGAGCATGCAGGGTAAAATAAGGCAAAAAAGGAAAGCTTATGTCAGACACTGAGAGATCAATACTGCCGAAAGCCTAGAGGAGTATAAAAAGTGCAGGGGTGAAATTAAAAGGGAAATTAGGAAAGCAAAGAGAGGCATGAAAAATATTAGCAAGTAAAATCAAGGAAAACCCAAAGATGTTTTATAAATACATTAAGAGCAAGAGGATGCATGAATACATTAAGTGCAAAAAGGAAGATGATGCTGCCAGAGTCTCAGTAAAGGAAGATATAGTTGAGATACTGGATGGGCTAAAAATTGATAAAGAAGAGGTACTTGAAAGGCGAGCTGTACATAAGTAGATAATTCACCCGGTCCGGATGGGATGCATCCTAGGTTGCTGAGGGAAGTAAGGACAAGAGCAGCAGGCACATGGGAACAACACGACCTGCATGTTCCCCTCCAAGTCACACACCATCCCAACTTGGAAATATATCGCCGTTCCTTCATCGTCGCTGGGTCAAAATCCTGGAACTCCCTTCCTAACAGCACTGTGGGAGAACCTTCACCACACGGATTGCAGCGGTTCAAGGCGGCGGCTCACCTCCACCTTCTCAAGGGCAATTAGGGATGGGCAATAAATGCCGGCCTCACCAGCGACGCCCACATCCCATGAAGGAATAAAAAAAAGATTTGATGGATGTATTCAAAATCATTAAGGGTCTAGGCAGAGTAGATAGAGAGAAACTGTTCCCATTGGTGGAAGGGTCGAGAACCAGAGGACACAGATTTAAGGTGATTGGCAAAAGAACCAAAGGCTACATAAGGAAAATCTTTTTTATGCAGCGAGTGGTTAGGATCTGGAATGCTCTGCCAGAAAAGATAATGGAGGCAGATTCAATCATAGCTTTCAAAACAGAATTGGATAATTACTTGAAGGGAAAAAATTTGCACGGCTACGGGTCAAGGCAGGGAAGTGGGATTAGCTGGTTTGCTCTTGCAGAGAGCCAGCGCGGGCTCGACGGGCCGAATGGCCCCCTTCTGTGCTGTAACCATGCCACGATTCTATGATTCTACGATTCTATGTTTGGTGCCCCATTCCTCACTGCATGATTTATTGGAAAGAGTTCCTGCGGCATCTTGTGTGAAAAATAAACCATCTAAAACTATCAGTTAAGAGAACAATCACACTCATCATAAAAAGTAACAGCTTCCACTCATATCGCACCTTTCACGCCATCAGGGCATCCCAAAACACTTCACAGTCAATTTAGTACTTTTGAAATGTAATCACTGTTGTAAAGTAGGGAATTGTAAACAATTTTACAACACCAAGTTATAGTCCAGCAATTTTATTTTAAATTCACAAGCTTTCGGAGGCTACCTCCTTCCTCAGGTGAGGAAGGAGGTAGCCTCCGAAAGCTTGTGAATTTAAAATAAAATTGCTGGACTATAACTTGGTGTTGTAAAATTGTTTACAATTGTCAACCCCAGTCCATCACCGGCATCTCCACGTAAAGTAGGGAAGCACAGCAGCCAATTTACACAGAGCAAGATCTCACAAACACCAATGAAATAAATGACTGGATAATCTGTTTTAATGATGTTTATTAAGGATCAAATCTTGCCCAGGATACGGGACAACTGCCCTGCTGTTCTTCGAATAGTGCAATGGGATCTTTTGCATCCACCTGAGACGATGCCTCTGTTTAAATCTCATCCAAAAGATGGCAGCTTCAACAGTACAGCACTCCCCAGTAGCGCGTCAGTCTTAATTATGTGCTCAAGTCACTGGAGTGGGGCTTTAACCCTCAAGCATCTGACTCAGTGCCAAGACTGACATGAATTGCTTAAATAAAATTATATGAATTCTCTCACATATCCATGCACCTTGATTGCAATTCATTAACTGTGGCAAGCATTAAGTGTTGCTAAAGACAAGGTAAGAAGAAAGTAAGAATTTCCATTTCCATAGCAACTTTCATGTCTTCAGGACATGCTTCACACAAAGAAGTACTTTTGAAGTGTAGTCATGATTGTAATGGAGAGAAACATGGCAGTTAATTTGTGCACAGCAAGGCCCCACAAACAGCAAGAAGATAATCAACCAGATGATCTGTTTTTTTTAAATGTTGGTCAGTATAACTCCCTTACTCTTATTCAAACAGTGCCATGGGATCTTTTGTATCCACCTGAGAAGGCAGGGACGTTCTCACTTTAACATCTCATCTGAAAGACTGCACCACTGGAGTATCATTCTAGTCTCTGGAGTAGGGCTTGAACCCTTGACCTTCTAAGTTACAGATGAGAGCAGTGGCAAGGCTGACACCTAGTACAATTGCCTTAAAAAGAACAGTGCTCTTTTCTAACAGTTCTAACACATGTTTGTAACAGAAAAAGATCAAATAACAACAAAAACTTGCATTTATAAAGTGCCTTTAATGTAAAAAAAATCTCAAGGTGCTGCACAGAGGAATCATCAAAAAATGGACAGTAAGCCAAAGGAGGAGATATTAGAAGTGGTGTCCAAAACCTCCGTCAAAGAAATGGGTTTTAAGGAGAGTCTTAAATGAAGAAAGGAACATGGAGAGGTGGAGGGTTTAAGGGAGGTAATACCAGAGCGTGGGTGCCAGGTAGAGCCACGTCCACCAATGGTGAGGTAAAAAAGGGAATGCATAAGAGGCCAGAGTCAGAGTTGCTCTTGCAATTTATTAACTAAAAGTAATACATTTGAAGGTAAGATGTGTGTCTGTTTAGTTGTCAATACATTTTTTTTAAATTGCCAATCTCAACAGGGCCTTGCTACTCTCTACCTCTTGTGAGCTAGAAAGAAAAACTGAACTGATTCATGAATGCACTGACACGTTTTTCTTCAGCCTCAGTCTCTGATTTTTTATTCTTGGTTTTTCTTTAACCTCAATCCTTTTTTGTCTTGTGTCTCTTTTCTCTTCCTGTGTCCTAATTCAGGTTACAAGTTTCTTTTCTTTTAAAGATTAACATTTAAGCAGCTACTTTTTAATGAGTGAAAAATAAATTTAGATTTTATAAGAAAAGTCAGTTTCTTATAATTCTGACAAATAATTTTTGAACTAAACATTGCAGAATGGAATGGTTAATCAATGAATTATAAATTAAGAATAATTGCAAAATATTAACTTGCTAAAAATTGCACTTTTTTGTCTGCTAGTTCAATAGGGTGAGCACTTCAAGGCAATGAGTTCGTGTCCCAGGGCTGCCTGTCATCAGAATTCAATTACCTAGGTTGAGTAAGCTTCATCGGTTGTCAGCTAAGTTCATAGAAGGAGTGTCACACATCAGTAAAGCCTTCCATCTAACAGAACAATGACTCACTCTGTTCAAATTATACTTTCTGTGCCTAACCACAGAGCTCAAGAAGAGGGGAAGTGAGACATTGTAACCCGTGAAAGACCAAATAGATGATGTGGTATGTAGCAACAGCTGTAGATGTATACTGGAGAATAATGATTCGCTAAGTGACGCAGGGACAGCAGAAGCTTTAGCAGAACAGCAACAATTAGAAGGGAATGTATGTTCAGTGATCATTCATCATTCAAGTAATTTTGTGTTAAGAAGTGAACACAGAATTAAAACATAAGGTTTGAAATGAGATAAATTTGTGCTTGCACAATTATTAGCAATGTAAGGAAATAAGGCAGATTTCTCTGGACAGGACTCCTTTCATTCCAGTTAGGCCCCCAGCACTAAAATATTTGCTCCTCAGCCTTGGCCGAGGCCCACATAGAATCATAAAAAGTTACAGCACAGAAGAAGGCCATTCGACCCATTGTGTCTGTGCCGGAAACTGTAGCTCACTTTTTCTCTGGGGCTTCTCTACCTCTTTAACTGCTCTTGCCACCTCGTTGGATGTTGCAGCGGTGGTCATATTGCAGCACAACCACATTCTACTTCATAGCAGTTGTGGGCTCTTTCTTAGCAGCAGGAATCCCACTAACAACCCTCCCTGCATGTTAAGTGACGGCTGACTCATGAGAAAGCCCAGGGTCATGGCGGAGTTGGAGGACCGATTGGAAGTCTCACTCCACTGCACTCCGCCTTAAATAGGAGACTTCCACCTAATAAGTTAAATTCCACTTTTGTCATATAAGATTCTGGGATGTTAACTGGTGTTTTGGTGATTGTATTCTGTGGATTCTGTCCAATCAGAATTAGACTCACTAGTTTGCAGTGACTGAATAAGTCAAATTATGTTTTTATTACATGGAATTGGAACATTCCTGGGCTCATTACCAGTGTTTTGAGGATTATATTCTATTTTTTTTATTATGAAAACTGAAAACCAGCTGCAAATAACCAATGGGTTAATGCCTATATGAAAGTAATGAACAGAGGAATGTCATACAAATGTGGGAAGTGTTTATCCATTAATATTGGCTACAATCATTTCTAGACTATGGTGTCTGTAGCCCAACAGCATTTGCAGTGCAATCACAAAGGTTCATCATTGGTTGCATACTATTATACTACTGCATACTTAGTATATTTATGCTATTCGTTTTCATTATAAAGGGAGATTTTCTTGAGGCCAGGGCGCAGCGAATACCGGAAAGTTGCCTGAGTCTGAGCGCAGACCTGTAAAGGAACCCATTCGATTTTCCTTCCATTAATTTAAATGGAGGAAAGCCAGACAGGTTTCTCTATATGCATGCACCTCCAATCTGCCCAGTTTTCCAATATTTGTTGTGCCTGGTCAATCCAGTGCGCCTGGGCACAGACCAAGGACAGTCTCCCCCGTGGTCTCCTAGTTTCCTAACTGTGATTTTCCATTTCATGGTGTAATCTTTGGAAACAAATTAAGATACAAACTTTTTATAAATAGATGCTATTTTTTTCCCCAGTTTCACCAATTTCTTACCTCTGCTTCTAAAAACACCGATTCAGGGTATGGTCATAAGGACTGTTCCAATTCACTGTGGTACCTCACTCAAGTGGGCATTGCTCTTTAGTGAGCTTTGACAGTGAGTGTTTACAGACTACTTACTATCACGGAATCACAGCCGAGTCCTAAACTGTCCTCTCGTATAGACACACAGGCCCTGATTTTAAAAGGGGGGCAGGGACGGTGTGCACGAAGCCCAAAGCGGGCGGTGCACCCAGAGAGTTCATGGACATGGAGGCCCGGCCGATCTTAATGGCAGGACCTCATTTACATAAATGTTCCTGGAGTCCCGCCTGAATTCAGCAACATCCACTACCTGGCCGGCTGGGCGGGAGCGTGAATTTGGCGACAGGAGGCCGCAGCCGGGGAACCATGGGAATGGTCCCCGGCAGTCAGCAGGAAGAGGGGTCTGGTTGCGATTGGGGGGTGGGGGCGAGGGGTGGAAACGGGGATGGTGCAGAGGTGATTAGGGATCAAGGGGAGTTTCCACCGTGATCGGGGTGAGGCTGAGGCTGGGGAGGACCGAGAACTCCTTGTGGGGCCTGGGGGGAGCACTCCTGCTCCTTTTGGCCCACAAGGAGTTCTGACAAAAGTAATTTGTTAAAATTTACCTTGGCCTCTTCTGGCCAGTTCGCACCTCACACTGTGGTTCTGCTGTCAGGCTCCAGTCAGTGCAGGACACCTCCTGGCTTTTTATTAACATCACGGTGCAGCGCCGATGACGTTATTGGGCTACAACTTTTGAATTTAAAGTAGGCTGCAGCGGAATCCTCGGCCGACTCGAAAGTCAGCGAAGATAAGATAGCACCAGGTGGGAACCGAGCGACCTCAGGCCGATAGGTGGACTCAGCCTAATTTTAACCCCTTCCACACACCATTCTCGCTGGGCAAAGTGGGTTAAAATCAAGGCCACTGTCTAGAACTGATTAGTAAATATCAATCAGAATCAGTAATCCGAGCTCATTTTTATCCCCTGAATAGCACAGTGGTGCTGAGGCTAATTGTTGTGCTTCTACCACCATAATATAGATCAGACACACACACACCAGATATTAAATCTAGCATCTTCCTGGCCTATCTGAAGCTATACCACACTGGGTGGAGCATTGACCCACTGCGTCACTGTGGCGCTCTTTCATTTTTTTAGTGCATCAGCAAGTGAGACATCCGTGCAATTTTGACACACACAATATTATTATCAAGCACTCTCAGATCAGTAATAACAAAGGCCTGATCTCAATGAGCTCTTCTACTGATGAGGTAATGGTTCCTCATTCATGCTGATTGGATTATTTATTCATCACATCACTTCAGTCCTTAAGAAATAGTCCTTGGAAGAGTTTATTCAAAAAGTAGGGAGCATCACAAGTTTGACAATAATATTTAAGCTTTAAGCTTTGAGTGTTTTATTTTTTACTTTTTCAGCACTGTATTTTAATAAGGGCTTGATTTGCTGTCAAAGTTAAACAAGTAGGCTCCCCAATACTTCAGTGAGGAAATTTATTGCATGGTACGTTACTGAGCCATACAGGGCAGAAAAAAACGGGTACAATCCCCAGTCTGTGTTGAAACTGTTGATTTTGTCTGGAGTGCTGTAGAAATGTTACAGATGCTGTTAACATCTGTGGACCAAGGTAGGGAAAAACCATCCATGATTCCTACTACCTGGGAACCACTGTTAGAATAATGTTTGTGGAGGAGTTGAATGAAAAAGGCTTGGGCTCTACAGTGATACCTCCAAATGAGCAGATTGGACTGTCTAAGCCTAAGCTCTGATATAAAGAATGGCCAATTGGAAATAGGACAGAAGGGCTATACTTTTGTGCAAGACAATGCCTTCAGGAGAGAAGAAAAAAGGGGAAAAGTAAACAAATACTAATTTAGGATTTGTGTTAAAGTATATAAGGAATCAAATGTGCAATGTTCTTGAAGACTGAACCCAGTTTTAGATGCTGAATGCTACTGCATTTGGCCTGAAAGAACAAACTGTACAAACTCTACTCTTGACAATGTCATGCTATAACAGCAGATAAACATTCAAAGCCACCTTCTCACATTCCTCACAACAGAATCTTTTAAGAGTCATTACACTTCAATTATGGCTAGTACATCAAAGAATAACAGGCCATGCAGAATAAATGGGTTATGAAAACTAGCTGAATCAAATCAAACTTGCTTTTTCCATTCTTATTTCTGTGATTCTTGAAATGAAGTTTGAAATACAGCTGACAGCTATTATATTTCTTTATAGTGTGTGATGGACTGTGTCAACATTGTCACTATTTTTGTATTTACTTGTGTGAAGAGTTTGAACAGGTTTGTATGTACTTCTGAAATTTCAGGGCAAACAGTCTGAATAACCACATTTAAATGTTTTGTATACGATTGTTGTTAAACTTGGTGCACAGAACAATACTGAAATTGGAATTAGAAAGAAGAAAGAACTTGCATTTATATAGCGCCTTTCACTGACCTCAGGATGTCCCACAGTGCTTTACAGCCGATGAAGTACTTTTGAAGTGTAGTCACTGTTGTAATGTAGGAAATGCGGCAGTCAATTTGCACACAGCAAGGTCCCACAAACAGCAATGTGATAATGACCAGATAATGTGTTTTAGTGATGTTGGTTGAGGGATAAATAAATATTGGCCAGGACATGTTAATACAGTTACTACATCAGTAATATAACATTTTTGTGTAACCTACAATGTACTGCGTGGTAAGAAAAACAGACTACAATTTCCATGGTACACAATCAGGATTAATGCAAATAATAAGCATTAGAATCAACCTGACTGTTGTACGGAGAGACACAGAATAGTCCTGAAGCAGGTAAGAAAATGTAATTGAAATGAAAGGTTAATTATGGGATCAATAGCCTGCAATGTGTTATAAACCATATTGTAATCGTTTTCCTCAGGAATTGAAGCAAAGAGCTCCGGCTACACCACAATTATATTTTCCTGTTCCAATCACCGTATTAGGTCCTCAAGAGGTAATTGTCCAACAAATATCACTCTTGGTTGGATTTGTTGTTTCATTTTCAATGTATACAATTTTAGTTAGCTGAAAAAAAAATGTTGATAAAGTATTCAGTATTTAGTCCACATAATACTTAAGAAAAAACTACAATAATCAAAACAGACATATTACAGATGGAGCTATCGGATAAATCAAATTCTGTTTTTAATTTGCTGGGATTCCTGGATCTCTACTGGTGTTTTAGGGACCTCATTCCATGATTCCACTGAAAAACTAGCACCTTGCTAAGGGGCTGTTAGTCTGTACGAGCAGGGCACTGCTTATGGGGATTCAATTAATCAAATTTCACCTGATTAAATTGGATTGCAGGATTCTTGCCACGATTCTGTCTATCTTTCAGTGAAAACTGCAAAGTTGTGGTTTTGATTAAAGGGCAGCCCTCATTACTAGTGCTAAATTGTATAAATGCAGAGATTAGACAAGCATGTAAGAAAGGCATAGTGGTCATAATGGGGGACTTTAACCTTCACATAGATAGGGAAAAGCAGACTAGCAACTGTCAGAAAGGTAGTGAATTTCTTGAGTGTGTTTGGGATAGTTTTCTACAGCAGTGTGTCCTGGAGGCAACAAGGGGGCAAGTCATACCAGATTTAGTAATGAGGAATGAACCAGATTTAGTTAACGGCTTAACTGTACACGAACATCAATCCAATAGTGATCATAACATGATCGAGTTCAATGTAGTGTTTGAAAGGGAAAAAAGTGAGTCAGCTGCTAAGATTCTAGACTTGGGTAAGGCCGACTTCAAAGGGATGAGACAGAGACCGTCCACAGTCTGGGCAAATCTGTTAATGGGTAAAACGACTGATAATCAGTGGGAAGTGATTAAAGAAACATTTAACGTGATACAGAATCGGTTTATACCCCTGAGGGGCAAGAACTCTACTTGCCAAAAAAAACAGCCATGGACAACTAAAGAGGTAAGAGACAGTAAAAGACATAAGGAAAGGGCATACAAAAAGGCAAAAAATGGCACAGATCCTAGCGAATGGGAAAGAAACAAAGATCAACAAAGGGACACAAACAGATAGTAAGAGCTACAAAAAGAGAGTATGAAAAGAAACTTGCAAGGGATATCAAAACCAATACGAAGAACTTTTATAGTTACATTAGGAAAAAGAGGATGGTCAGCAGCAGTGTTGGCCCCTTAAAAACTGAAAGTGGGGATATTGTCATTGACAATGGGGAAATGGCGGACATGTTGAACAATTACTTTGCGTGAGTATTTACAGTCGAAAAAGAGGATGGCATGCCGGAAATCCCAAGAAAACTTATATTGAATCGGGGACAGGGACTCGATAAAATTAACATTAGTAAAGCAACAGTAATGAAGAAAATAATAGCACTAATGAGTGACAAATCCCCAGGACCAGATGGTTTCCATCCCAGGGTTTTAAAGGAAGTAGGTGAGCACATTGCAGATGCCCCAACTATAATCTTTCAAAGTTTTCTAGATTCAGGAACTGTCCCTCTAGATTGGAAAATTGCACATGTCACTCCACTTTTTAAGAAAGGAGAGAGAGGGAAACCAGGGAATTATAGACCAGTTAGCCTAACATCTGTTCTGGGGAAAATGCTGGAGTCTATAATTAAGGATAGGGTGACTGAACACCTTGAGAATTTTCAGTTAATCAGAGAGAGCCAGCATGGATTTGTGAAAGGTAGGTCGTGCCTGACAAACCTGATTGAATTTTTTGAAGAGGTGACTAAAGTAGTGGAAAGGGGAATGTTAATGGATGTTATTTATATGGACTTCCAGAAGGCATTTGATAAGGTCCCACGTAAGAGACTGTTAGCTAAGATAGAAGCCCATGGAATCGAGGAAAAAGTACGTACTTGGTTAGGAAGTTGGCTGAGCAAAAGGCGACAGAGAGTAGGGATAATGGGTAGGTACTCACATTGGCAGGATGTGACTAGTGGAGTCCCTCAGGGATCTGTCTTGGGGCCTCAATTATTCACAATATTTTCTTATCGGCTTAGATGAAGGCATAGAAAGTCTCATATCTAAGTTTGCCGATGACACAAAGATTGGTGGCATTGTAAGCAGTATAGATGAAAACATAAAATTACAAAGCGATATTGATAGATTAGGTGAATGGGCAAAACTGTGGCAAATGGAATTCAGTGTGGACAAATGTGAGGTCATCCACTTTGGATCAAAAAAGGATAGAACAGGTTACTTTCTAAATGATAAAAAGTTAAAAACAGTGGATGTCCAAAGGGACCTAGGGGTTCAGGTACATAGATCATTGAAGTGTCATGAACAGGTGCAGAAAATAATCAATAAGGCTAATGGAATGCTGACCTTTATATCTAGAGGACTAGAGTACAAGGGGGCAGAAGGTATGCTGCAGCTATACAAAACCCTGGTTAGACCGCACCTGGAGTACTGTGAGCAGTTCTGGGCACCGCACCTTCGGAAGGACATATTGGCTTTGGAGGGAGTGCAGCGTAGGTTTACTAGAATGATACCCGGACTTCAAGGGTTAAGTTACGAGGAGAGATTACACAAATTGGGGTTGTATTCTCTAGAGTTTAGAAGGTTAAGGGGTGATCTGATCGAAGTTTATAAGACATTAAGGGGAACGGATAGGGTGGACAGAGAGAAACTATTTCCGCTGGTTGGGGATTCTAGGAGTAGGGGGCACAGTCTAAAAATTAGAGCCAGACCTTTCAGGAGCGAGATTAGAAAACATTTCTACACACAAAGGGTGGTAGAAGTTTGGAACTCTCTTCCGCAAACGGCAATTGATACTAGCTCAATTGCTAAATTTAAATCTGAGATAGATAGCTTTTTGGCAATCAAAGGTATTAAGGGATATGGGCCAAAGGCGGGTATATGGAGTTAGATCACAGATCAGCCATGATCTTATCAAATGGCGGAGCAGGCACAAGGGGCTGAATGGCCTACTCCTGTTACTATGTTCCTATTACTCTCCCACATTTTGAAAGTGCTATCTTAATTTCTGAACAATCAGCCATATTTTTTACATATACATGCACTTGTCTCATTATGTAGTTTATTCGCATATTTTACATCAACTGAAGGATTCTTTGACAACCTAAAGCTGCTGACTGCCTAAAGCAGCCATTGAATCCGCTGCACCTTGTGTCTTCAGCGCTTTCCTGAGTCTTCACCCTAAGATGGCCGACACACAACTGATTTCAGGCCACTATGCGTTACAACTCGCTGCTGGGAGATGTACAACAGTGTCGGTTGACTATTCTTCGATGTGAGTAGTGTTTCACCTTTAAGAGCTCAAGGAAGATCAACACTTATCACTTGGGCGGTCATGATCATGAATCTGCTTTCGACCATTCCACTATAGTGTGTTGGAAACCAAAATATTGACCCAGTCGCTCGCCCCAATAGACTTTAGATTTTATTTTCATAATTCTTAATTTAACACATATAAAAACCACAGTGTTTCTATAAACATTTTTAGTCATTTATTCAGGTAATCCTTCTCTATGATATCATTGGAATGGTATTACTTTTAATGGCAATCTATGTATTGATGGATCCATTCCTAATCCGTCCTGAGTGCACAGAGGTGGCTGCTTAATTTTAAATTCATGGAATTGATCCTAAATTGACATGGAAATTGCTGGAAAATGGAAATTTGTTTTCAAGCGTGGTTTATTACAAATAAAATTTGCCGTGACAGTTTTTCAATACTGCTTGAGGTACTGGAGGTCAACCTGTGCCTCTACTCTAGCAAGGAGTCAATGCCTGCAGGAGAGAAAGGGAGGGGAGAACATTGCATGGAAAAACGAACCGTAAACCCATAACAGAAGCAAAAGATCTGCGGTCAGTGCATTTTATTTAAATTAAATCTGTAACAATTTATCAATCTTCGATCAGTCAGAGCTCTGATACAAACACTTTACCCCTAAGGATGCACCATTGTTAATCTTACTTTAATGCTGCATCAGATTATATTGTATACTTGAGCAGTGTGCTCATTCTTGTAAATTTAAACCTTTGCTCCTTAATAATGTTTCCCCCCCGCCCTCAATTTCCTTTTCTTTACCCCCCTCCTTACTCATGTTGTAGTACAGTTCAACAGGTGCCAGCTATCCTCAGGTATCTTATTCAATTGGCCATTCTTAATGTCTAAACCTAAACAGTGAGCATACTATTCATCTCCTCCCATCTGGATTCTGTCCTCACCCTGCATTCTTAC
The DNA here is from genome assembly GCF_035084215.1 of Heptranchias perlo. Taxonomy (NCBI): domain Eukaryota; kingdom Metazoa; phylum Chordata; class Chondrichthyes; order Hexanchiformes; family Hexanchidae; genus Heptranchias; species Heptranchias perlo. Next base: position 89,987,562 of record NC_090327.1, read on the forward strand.
ACATCCACTTTCTAATAGTAATCAAGAGCACGAGCCCTGGCCAGTTTTTCTCTCCCTAGCCCAGGGGCATTCACATCAATTGTAGCACGTATAAATTATTGTTGTCATAAACAATTACATCATTGATAATTGGGGAAGAAGTGACAGCAAAATCAAGAGTAGATTTTACAAATGCATGCTCCTGGCATAGTGGGCTCAGAAGATTTCCCATTTATTTTGTACAGAAAATCATGTGAAGATCACTGACTGTGAATCAAAATTCTCAATAGATTCTCAAAAAATCAGAAGGCTTGTGCCAGGAGCATAAAATCTACTGCCAGTTAATGAAGCAACAAACCATATTGCTGGCCTTTCAAATTGCATGTTTGACACATTCTTTATACCTCATGGCGCGGTATATTCCTCACTCTCCCATTACCAACAAGCCAGGGGATGAACCCTGGTTTAATGAGGAGTGCAGAAGAGCATGCCAGGAGCAGCACCAGGCGTACCTAAAAATGAGGTGCCAACCCGGTGAAGCTACAACTCAGGACTACATGCATGCTAAACAGCGGAAGCAACATGCTATAGACAGAGCTAAGGGATTCCACTATCAACGGATCAGATCAAAGCTCTGCAGTCCTGCCACATCCAGTCGTGAATGGTGGTGGACAATTAAACAACTAACGGGAGGAAGAGGCTCTGTAAACATCCCCATCCTCAATGATGGCAGAGCCCAGCACGTGAGTGCAAAAGACAAAGCTGAAGTGTTCGCAACCATCTTCAGCCAGAAGTGCCGAGTGGATGATCCATCTCGGCCTCCTCCCAATACCCCAACCATCACAGAAGCCAGTCTTCAGCCAATTCGATTCATTCCACGTGATATCAAGAAACGGCTCAGCGCACTGGATAAAACAAAGGCTATGGTCCCGGACAACATCCCGGCTGTAGTGCTGAAGACTTGTGTTCCAGAACTAGCTGCACCTCCAGCCAAGCTGTTCCAGTACAGCTACAACACTGACATCTACCCGACAATGTGGAAAATTGCCCAGGTATGTCCTGTCCACAAAAAGCAGGACCAATCCAATCTGGCCAATTACCGCCCATCAGTCTACTCTCAATCATTAGCAAAGTGATGGAAGGTGTCGTCGACAGTGCTATCAAGCGGCACTTACCAATAACCTGCTCACTGATGCTCAGTTTGGGTTCCGCCAGGGCCACTCGGATCCAGACCTCATTACAGCCTGAGTCCAAAGATAGACAAAAGAGCTAAATTCCAGAGGTGAGGTGAGAGTGATTGCCCTTGACATCAAGGCAGCATTTGACTGAGTGTGGCACCAAGGAACCCTAGTAAAATTGAAATCAATGGGAATCAGGGGGAAAACTCTCCAGTGGCAGGAGTTGTACCTAGCACAAAGGAAGATGGTAGTGGTTGTTGGAGGCCAATCATCTCAGCCCCAGGACATTGCTGCTGAAGTTCCTCAGGGCAGTGTCCTAGGCCCAACCATCTTCAGCTGCTTCATCAATGACCTTCCCTCCATCATAAGGTCAGAAATGGGGATGTTCGTTGATGATTGCACATTGTTCACTTGCATTCGCAACCCCTCATATAACGAAGCGGTCTGTGCCCGCATGCAGCAAGACCTGGACAACATCCAGGCTTGGGCTCATAAGTAGCAAGTAACATTTGCGCCAGACAAGTGCCAGGCAATGACCATCTCCAACAAGAGAGAGTCTAACCACCACCCCTTGACATTCAACGGCATTACCATCGCCGAATCCTCCACCATCAACATCCTGGGGGTCACCATTGACCAGAAACTTAACTGGACCAGCCATATAAATACTGTGGCTACAAGAGCAGGTCAGAGACTGGTTATTCTGCGGTGAGTGACTCACCTCGTGACACCCCAAAGCCCTTCCACCATCTACGAGGCACAAGTCAAGAGTGTGATGGAATACTCTCCACTTGCCTGGATGAGTGCAGCTCTAACAACACTCAAGAAGCTCGACACCATCCAAGACAAAGCAGCCCGATTGATTGGTACCCCATCCACCACCCTAAACATTCACTCCCTTCACCACCGGTGCATCGTGGCTGCAGTGCGTACCATCCACAGGATGCACTGCAGCAACTCACCAAGGCTTCTTCAACAGCACCTCACAAACCCACGACCTCTACTACCTAGAATGACAAGGGCATCAGGCACATGGGAACCACACCACCTGCACGCTCCCCTCCAAGTCACTCACCATCCCAACTTGGAAATATATCGCCGTTCCATCATTATCGTTGGGTCAAAATCCTGGAACTCCCTACGTAACAGCATTGTGGGATAACCTTCATCACACGGACTGCAGCGGTTCCAGAACGCGGCTCACCACCACCTTCTCCGTGGCAATTAGGGATGGGCAATAAATGCTGGCCTCACCAACAATGCCCACATCCCATGAACAAATATAAAAAAGAAATACCCAAAGAGTCTGGGTGTTGGGAGAAGAGGACTCATCGGTTGGAATGGAAAGTCTGTGCTGTTTTCCATTCTTAATATCACTCGGGAGTCCTCTGCAGTCTTCTGTTGCTGACATCACTGGGCAGTCTCCTCTGCAGTCTTCTGTTGCTGACATCATTGCAAAGTCATCCAGGATCAGCTGTTAGTGACAGAGAGCTGTTCTGAAGGCAGTACTCAATTGACTTTTTTTTAATTCGTTCATGGGATGTGGGCATCACTGGCGAGGCCGGCATTTATTGCCCATCCCTAATTGCCCTCGAGAAGGTGGTGGTGAGCTGCCTTCTTGAACCGCTGCAGTCCGTGTGGTGACAGTTCTCCCACAGTGCTGTTCGGAAGGGAGTTCCAGGATTTTGACCCAGCGACGATGAAGGAACGGCGATATATTTCCAAGTTGGGATGATGTGTGACTTGGAGGGGAATGTGCAGGTGGTGTTGTTCCCATGTGCCTGATGCTCTTGTCCTTCTAGATGGTAGAGGTCGCGGGTTTGGGAGGTGCTGTCGAAGAAGCCTTGGCGAGTTGCTGTAGTGCATCCTGTGGATGGTAAACACTGCAGCCACAGTGCGCCGGTGGTGAAGGGAGTGAATGTTTAGGGTGGTGGATGGGGTGCCAATCAAGTGGGCTGCTTTATCTTGGATGGTGTCGAGCTTCTTGAGTGTTGTTGGAGCTGCACTCATCCAAGCAAGTGGAGAGTATTCCATCACACTCCTGACTTGTACCTTGTAGATGGTGGAAAGGCTTTGGGGAGCCAGGAGCTGTGTCACTCGCCGCAGAATACCCAGCCTCTGACCTGCTCTCGTAGCCGCAGTATTTATATGGCTGGTCCAGTTAAGTATCTGGTCAATGGTGACCCCCAGGATGTTGATGGTGGGGGATTTGGCGATGGTAATGCAGTTCAATTCCAAGGGGAGGTGGTGAGACTCTCTCTTGTTGGAGATGGTTATTGCCTGGCACTTATCTGGCGCGAATGTTACTTTCTACTTATGAGCCCAAGCCTGGATGTTGTCTGGACTGTGCTCCCCTAACATTGGACGTAGCAGAAGAAAATGAACAAGAGCAGGAATAGGCACGGGTTGCCAGAGAAGTCAGATGGCCCCAACAGCATACTACCTGGACCTGCTGCAATGACCCCCAGGTACAGCTACTTGTGATTGGGTGAGGAGAAGGTCCTTAGATGGGCTATAGCTTAGCAGGGAGGCAGTGACTGAGCTGTACCACCTTCACCTCACGGACTGCAGCAGTTCAAGAAGGCAGCTCACCATCATCTTCTCAAGGGCAATTAGGTATGGGCATTAAATGCCAGCGTCGCCAGCGATGCCCACATCCCATGAACGAATTAAAAAAAAAACAAGACGACTCCAGCCATTGTTTATAACCTGGAAAATACAGCTAGAAACAGTCAAGGTCAACATGGCTCTCAATTAATACACAATTGGCTATTTCGAGGTTAGCACTGGAAACCTCTGTAATGTTTTTCAGTCCACTGCCCATGAATGTACCAAGGAAGTGACTGATGTTTTATTTAGCAGGGCCAATGACTTCAGTACTTTTGACATTGACCAACAATAAGGGGATACAATTCTATTCCACCACTGGCTTTCCACAAGTACAAGAGATCATTGATTTCCCATATAAGCATTCAGTCCTCTGCCTGTAATTCTTGAAAAGGGGTTCTACTCTTTGAATGTTCAGCTGGTCTGTGGCCATCAGAACAGGATCTCGCCAGTCAGTGATCAGTTCCCCAGCACTCCTACAGTGCATTTATTTTGAGAATCATCTGTGACACTATTAGTGGTAGAGGAAGGTATGGTGCAAGGATGACTCCCGGGAGTACAAGGCAACGCTCTGCAGTGCTGGCTGATGGCACTCTTGGACCAGCCATAGACAGAAGATACAATGAAGTTATAAAACATATTAATTGGTACCATTGGCACCTTAAAACAGCCCTTCAGATGTTTGCATGGATCACTGAACAATTCACAGTGTACCCCCGTCACACCCGCATGCTCCATAATTTTGTATACGGAAGAGGCGTAAACATGGAGAAGAGGAGAATGAGAAAGTAGCTTGAAAGCCTGGTGCACCAGCTGCTCATCTAAGATACATTCTGCTAAGTGCCTGAGCTGCCACTTTGAAGAGCCCTATAATCCACAAGTGCTAAAGAAACTGGCCCACCACATTCATTAACACTTGTCAGCATTTCTTCTACTTCGGTCAGTGCTGAGCTATTGGTGTGATGCTATAGCGTTATACCAAGAGAAAGCAGCCCGCTTGATTGGCACCCCATCCACCACCCTAAACATTCACTCCCTTCACCACCAGTGCACCGTGGCTGCAGTGTGTACCATCCACAGGATGCACTGCAGCAACTTGCCAAGGCTTCTTCGACAGCATCTTCCAAACCCGCGATCACTACCACCTAGAAGGACAAGGGCAGCAGGCACATGGGAACAACACCACCTGCACGTTCCCCTCCAAGTCATACACCATCCCGACTTGGAAATATATCGCCGTTCCTTCATCGTCACTGGGTCAAAATCCTGGAACTACCTACCTAACAGCACTGTGGGAGAACCTTCACCACACAGGCTGCAGCAGTTCAAGAAGGCGGCTCACCACCACCTTCTCAAGGGTAATTAGTGATGGGCAATAAATGCTGCCCTTGCCAGCGACACCCACATCCCACGAACGAATAAAAACAATGCGCAATTACAAAGACATTCCCAGCAGAATGAACAAGTTAAGTGTATAAAAGTTATAAAAGAAATTCTGTGATGTATGAATAATGTCAGTGTATTTTGCCCATTGCTTCTTGTGCTGTATTTTAGATATGTGACACCTAACCTCGAAAGCTTGTAAGTAGTTCCCTTGTGAAAAGAATAAGTATATTGGCTGTCTGCACAATTTTGCTGACAGCCTGCTGGGTTCTGGTGTCCTTAGGCCTTGCTGTGTTTGAATTGGTAAGACTTTACGGGTGCTAAAATGGGCCATGTAGCGCCCATTGTTTCGGCGCTGCACAGCCTCTCCAACATCCAAGATGGTGTCTTGGATGCGCACGCACATTTCCTATGTGACGTGCGCCAGACGCCATCTTGGTATAGGAGTTAGCACAGGTGCAGATAACGAACGCTGGAATCATGTAAAGTAGGGAGAAAATGTTTTCAATCAGTGTGCAACGCTGATTTAAAGTGATAGACACCATTTTGGGACTTAATGCTCAACTCAACGCACAGTCTTAACCCCAACCCTCTCAACGTATCTTAGAGTGCATGGAGGACCCCCCACCGGCACTATTTAAAGGGACCATGCAGGATTTACAGGTGAGTGGCTGGATTATTGCCTCTGGCTGCCGAGACTTTTGTAACTGTTTTTGGAGGTCTCCTAGATACTAGGAGGCGGGGACATAGCCTAATATGTAGAGCCAGGATGTGCAGGAGTGAAATTAGGAAATGCTTCTACACGCAAAGGGTGGGAGACGTTTGGAACGCTCTTCTGCAGACGGCAGTTGATGCTAGCTCACTTGTGAATGTTAAATCTGAGAGTGATAGATGTCTGTGAATCAAGGGTATTAAGGGACATGGGGCTAAGACAGGTATATGGAGTTAGGTCACAGGTCCACCATGATCTCATTGAATGGCGGAAAGGCTCGAGGGGCTAAATGCCACTGCCACTTGCTGCCTCTTGATATGCGCCACCTTCTACTGCAAGAAAGCGGGACATGCATCTCGGAGATGTGCCTGTCATGGTTGAATAGCTGCCAGTGTGTGTGGCCTGTGAGTTGTTGCTGGGCGGCTTGGAATGGTAAGGGTTGTGTAAGGGTGAGAGGGAGCATTGGAATGTGTAAGGGTGAGAGGGAGCATCTGATTGGAAGAGTTGAGTTGTGATGGAAAGAGTCTGTTGGTATTTCGGTGATGGGGGGTGTAGTGTGTGGTGCAGTTGGTAGGAGATGCCACTTGACAGTTGACCTCTCTCACCTTGACCACTCATGTCAAAGCATTGAACTTCTTCCTGCACTGCATCCATGTTCATGATGCTGTGCCCCTGGCATTGACTTCATCCCCTGCTGCCTCCCACTGCCTTTTGGATATATGTCTGGAGGGCCTCTTGTCCGCCCCCCCCCCCCGCCCCCCGCCTCCCGGGAATATAGGATGTCCCTCCTTCTGTCCATCTCTTGCACCCAAGGTCTCTAGTGCATCAGCAGAGAACCTTGGTGCACGCACTCTCGTAGGCCTGGTACCAACTCAGATCGGCAGATTGGTGAGGTCTGGTGTGCAGATTGGATGATGTGGGATTTAGTAGTGTGCAACCTTTATTCAATGTTTTAACATAACTCATCAGTGTGTAAACATAGGGATGGGATCTGCATCTGTGTTTTATGTGTGCGATGTCTGCTCTCTGTTCAGACTCCAGGCAGACAGTTGACTGTGATTTTCAGCAAATAACAGGTACCAGTTACCTTTAAGAGATTGCGAAGAAACATCCTCCCTTTAAGAGATTGAGCTCCCTCTGTTGGTGGAAGGTACGAATTGCATTGATTCCCCACGCAAGGCCTGGAATGGAACGCTGATTACAGGTGAGTGCTCCCTTGGGTCCAAACTTGCGTCCTGCCTGCGCAGGGTCCATCGGGCGCGGGGTGGTAACACCGCCCTTATCGAATTTTTCCCCCTACATGATTACATTGCTAGCCACATCTGAAACAGTAGTGGGTAACTAGTCTCGGCTACTTTATGCTACTCCTCCCATGCCTGATGCAGCAGATACTTTTGGAAGGGAGTAGCCACCAATCCCTTTGGTGTGTGCCTTCACAACAACAACAACTTGCAATTATATAGTGCCTTGAACATAATAAAATGCCCCAAGATTCCTGAGTCCTTGCGGAAAGGTTTGAGCTCCTGGTCCATCAAGCTGGCTTTCCTCAGTCAGTAATACTTAAATCTACAGCATTGAGTAATCAACTAGTTTTGCCTTCCCAATGCTATTTTGGGTGCTTTCTCATTCCTAATTACAATTCTTGGCTGATTAAAACAATGTAATAGGGCTCCCTTCTCATTGGCTGGCTCACTATATGGGAGAGGATTCCCACAGTTTTGCCCACAGACTGAAAACAGTAATATCATGGGTAAATACCATTCGACAGCACCTCCCAAACCCATGACCTCTACAACCTAGAAGGACAAGGGCTGCAGGTGCATGGGAATACCACCACTTTCACGTTCCCCTCGAAGTCACACACCATCCCGACTTGGACATATATCACCGTTCTTTCTTTGTCGTTGAATCAAAATCCTGGAACTCCCTACCTAACAGCACTGTGGGAGAAACTTCACTGCACAGACTGCAGCGGTTCAAGAAGACGGCTCACCACCACCTTCTCAAGGGCAACTAGGGATGGGCAATAAATTCTGGCCTTGCTAACGATGCCCATTTCTCAAGAAGGAATTTTTAAAAATCAGCAGGAATAAATTCTCCTAGAAAATTTTAGCAATCAACTGTTTGCTCAAGATTGGCACGCAAACAGCAATTCCCAGCCTATAGTGCTGCATCAGCTAAGATTAGCTACCAAAACAGTGATCATACCTAGGATGTTCCCAGTTTGTAGGACTCAGTGCCACACCAGGTAGCACATTTATTCACTGAGGCACTGACCAGACTCTACTTTTAATATTACATACACCAGACTCTACTTTTAATATTACATACACCAGACTCTACTTTTAATATTACATACACCAGACTCTACTTTTAATATTACATACACCCTTTAATGTCTATAGTCCACCTTTCACAAAATGTCCAGTTTCACAACAAATATAGAAACAAACCTTGAGTTTCAAAATGTTGTCACATTTAGTGGAGAACCTCTTTCACTTTAAAATCATCCAGGAGATATGAATAAGATCAATTGCTAATTAATTTACTGTGGAGACAACCAAGCGAAGAAAGAAAAATCATTAAAAAAAAACCTCCCGTTCAAAGATTAGGTGGTTGTCATGCAAATGATGGAATGATTTCTTGCTGTGCTGAAGAACAAAATAACCAACTTCATCTCAGTTGTGTGCACCAGCACAGACCCCATTTGCTAAGGTTACAACCCTTGAAGGAGTGAGAATTAATTTGTCATTTGTTAAAATAATTGCCCCCTGAGCTACCAAGGAGATCATAAAATCTGCTTATGGGCCACAATTCAGACATTTATTTTGTGAAATAAAGCTAGGAGGCATTGGACAATTTTACAAACTCACTCCACACCGCCTACACATTAATCTCAAATCTTGATGATTAAAACAATCCTAGGGGAAAAAAACTGGAAAAAAAACTACTTAACTACATAAATTGCAGTTAAAAGAATTTGTTTATGGCACACAAAGGCTATTAAGATGGTAATTTTCAACACATAAACAAAGGTCAACAGAGTCAGTTGATAACAGTAAGGGCTCTTCAAAGTACAATGAAACCTATAAATTAGGGACACCTAAGGGACTCGCATCAGGTGTCCTTTTTTTGCAGGTGTCCTTATTTTCAAAATGGCCATTGTATGTACAGTAAACCGGATGAGCCAAATATCCCGGGATTGGCTGTATCTCCTGCAGCGTTCCTTTTTTTGATCCTCACCTGGGATCGTGCTTAATTCTGGAGCCCTGCCAGCAGGATGTGATTTCAGTTAATTTTCTGTTCGTTGGGTTTCCCAGTTCATTGCAATCCCGGGGTCCTTTTCCATTGAGAGAGAGTTGTTGTGATCCTGGGATCTGTTACGTTGGCAGCCTGCACAGGGCGAGGTGACTGCTGTAGGGCTGGAGTGCCTGGGAGTTCCCAGCCAAATTAGGGGGATTAATGTCCTGAAGACCCCTGTTTGGGACCCCTTCCCTCCATGTGCTGCAGCTGCTAATGTTTGAAGTGCTGGGGATGGATAGGAGGCTGTTAGCAGCTCATCAGCACCCGACGTACTGGCGGAGTGACATATGGGGCTCGATATTAGGAGGGAGGCGGGTTGACAGCGGGGGGTCGACTGGGAGCGTGGGTAGCGATCGCAGCCTAATTGAAGGCACTTACATTGGCTTCCGGGTTTCACGCTGGAAAGCTGCGCAGCGGGCGGACTGCGCAGCCGCATCATAGGCTGTCAGCTGGAGGAGCCCTATTTAAAGGGGCAGTCCTCCACTGACTGATGCTGCAAAAAGGAGCCAAAATTACAGGGGGAAGGCTGCTCCCAGGTTTAATGATGCTTCACTCCAGGTCTCACTGGATGGGGTGGGGAGGAGGAGGGAGATCATCTACCCAGCGAACGGGAGGAAGTGGCCTGCCTCTGCCACCAAGAAGGCATGGCTCGAGGTGACAGAAGAGGCCGTCAGCAGCAGCAACGTCTCCCGCACATGGATCCAGTGCAGGATGTGCTTCAATGACCGAAGTAGGTCAGCCAAAGTGAGTACACTTACTCATTCCCCTACACTCCGTCTGCCACATCACCGCCCCCACCCCACAACTCCTTCTGCACTTCCAACACTACTCTATCACATCACTCCTCACACCCACTCAAAGCTCATCCTCATCTTACCTGCACTTACTCACCTCGCCAGTACTCATCCCGCCACTACCACTCAACCCAATCCTCATACAATCTCATGGCTCTATCTCATACTCACCCTCTCATGCATCTCTTTCACGGTCAGCCTCACCCAACCTGCCACTACCTGTGCTGCAGCCACAGGGCATGCATCACATATGTGCAGTAGGCAGCGTAAGGCAAACGTGTCGTGAGCATGAAGGGGATGCACAAGGGTGTTTGAGGGTTTGTCATGGTTTCTACTTATATTTGATTTCTGATCAACTCACATTACATATTATATTGGCACCACTACTGCCATGTCTTTGCAAATCTTGTCTGATTTGTGCAATAATGCCCTTTCCTGAGGATCACTATGAAGACCCACACCTGATGCCACCCACTGGGTCACTGCAGAGTGGGTGTAGGTGTATTTGCAGGGCTCTTTTATGCAGATGACTGAGAGACGTTGGTGATGTCCCCGGTGGCACCCTGGAAGGATGCGGAGGAGAAGTTGTTGAGGGCAGTGGTGACTTTGACAGCGACAGGTAAGAAGATGGTGCTCGGGCCAGCCGGGAGCAGCTCGTCATGAAGGAGGCTGCAGATGTCCACGACTAAATGTCGAGTGACTCTGAGCCTCCGTGTGCACTGCTGCTCAGAGAGGTCCAGGAAGCTGAGCCTCAGTCTGTAGACCCTGTGGCGAGGGTAATGCCTTCTGCGACGCATCTCTCTCTGTGGTAGCCCTCCCTCCTGCTGTACAGGTGGATGTGTCATAGCACTGTGTTGTGGAGCTCCACGTGTCAGAGGTGGATGGCGTGGCCGGCGAGGCTGGTGATGCTGTTCGTCCTCCGAGGGGGTCATGACTGCAGCTATGGCAGCCCCCATCCGGAAGTTGTACGTTTGAGGGGGTCCGCAAGGTAGGTACACCGGGGTTAAGGTTCCATGTTGGTGAATTTTATTGTTAGGGGTAGGGTCCAAAGTGACAGAGTGGCCTCCTGCAATGAGTGAGGGTCTCCCCCCACCACCTGTCAAATGGACCTTTGCAGCTGCCACAGGCTGGTGGCTGCAACATGTCCATTTCAACTAGGAGTGTTTCCCCCAGTAGGGGAAACACGCTCAGTTGAGATAAAAATCCTACCCCTTCTAAAATATCCTACAAATCAGGTCTGCTAATGACCTGAACTATGTAATTAACTGCCTTAAGAGGGGGGGGCTGCGTGCGCATCTAAGCGCATCACTGGGGAACCCGGTAGTGGGCGGGTTGGAGCTGGGCTCTGGACCCGCCCCGGGAATCCCCGATTTTCGGAGCCCCCCCCCCCCCCCCCCCCCCCCCCCCGCCATGAACCTGCCGGCTTGGACATACAAAAATCGAGCCCATAGTGTTGCCCGGTGTAGTTCCCGGCTTTTGTCGAATGGGGAATTCTTTACCCGGTATCTATAACGGCAGAGAAACTGCTCTATCCCTGGGATAGAGCCGTGTAAGCATTCAATTCCAGAGATAGAGCGGTTTTACTGCAGCTATGGATGCTGGGTAAAATTGCCCAGGTATGTCCTGTCCACAAAAAGCAGGACAAATCCAATCCGGCCAATTACCACCCCGTCAGTCTACTCTCAATCATCAGCAAAGTGATGGAAGGTGTCGTCGACAGTGCTATCAAGCGGCACTTACTCACCAATAACCTGCTCACCGATGCTCAGTTTGGGTTCCGCCAGGACCACTCGGCTCCAAACCTCATTACAGCCTTGGTCGAAACATGGACAAAAGAGCTGAATTCCAGAGGTGAGGTGAGAGTGACTGCCCTTGATATCAAGGCAGCATTTGACCGAATGTGGCACCAAGGAGCCCTCGTAAAATTGAAATCAATGGGAATCAGGGGGAAAACTCTTCAGTGGCTGGATTCAAACCTAGCACAAAGGAAGATGGTAGTAGTTGTTGGAGGCCAATCATCTCAGTCCTAGGGCATTGCTGCAGGAGTTCCTCAGGGCACTGTCCTAAGCCCAACCATCTTCAGCTGCTTCATCAATAACCTTCCCTCCATCATAAGGTCAGAAATGGGGATGTTCGCTGATGATTGCACAGTGTTCAGTTCCATTCACAACCCCTCAAATAATGAAGCAGTCCGAGCCCGCATGCAGCAAGACCTGGATAACATCCAGACTTGGGCTGATAAGTGGCAAGTAACATTCGCGCCAGACAAGTGCCAGGCAATGACCATCTCCAACAAGAGAGAGTCTAAGCACCTCCCCTTGACATTCAATAGCATTACCATCGCCGAATCCCCCACCATCAACATCCTGGGGGTCACCATTGACCAGGAACTTAACTGGACCAGCCACATAAATACTGTGGCTACAAGAGCAGGTCAGAGGCTGGGTATTCTGCGGCGAGTGACTCACCTCCTGACTCCCCAAAGCCTTTCCACCATCTACAAGGCACTTGTCAGGAGTGTGATGGAATACTCTCCACTTGCCTGGATGAGTGCAGCTCCAACAACACTCAAGAAGCTCGACACCATCCAGGACAAAGCAGCCTGCTTGATTGGCACCCCATCCACCACCCTATACATTCACTCCCTTCACCATCGGCGCACAGTGGCTGAAGTGTGTCCCATCCACAGGATGCACTGCAGCAACTCGCCAAGGCTTCTTCGACAGCACCTCCCAAACCCACGACCTCTACCACCCAGAAGGACAAGAGCATCAGGCACATGGGAACACCACCACCTGCAAGTTCCCCTCCGAGTCACACACCATCCCGACTTGGAAATATATCGCCGTTCCTTCATCGTCGCGGGGTCAAAATCCTGGAACTCCCTTCCTAACAGCACTGTGGGAGAACCTTCACCACACGGACTGCAGCGGTTCAAGAAGGCGGCTCAGCACCACCTTCTCAAGGGTAATTAGGGATGGGCAATAAATGCCGGCCTCGCCAGCGATGCCCACATCCCATGAACGAATAAAAAAAAGAGCTCGCCATTCCACAAAAGTCCTTTCTTTCACCCGCTGCCACCTCGCACTGACCTGCATGTCCCCCGTTTTCCGTAGTAAATGGACTTGGTGCCTTGAATGCTGTCTGTGGTTTGTAAGCTGCAGCTTGTACATGTTACAGTTTAATTTATTTGGAACTGTCAATAAATGTCCGTTTTTTGCAGTTGTTTGTTTTCTGGAAGTGTCCATTTGTACAAATTTCACTGTAAGTAATGAACCAAAACTGCAAGACATTCAAAAAATCTGATAAAGAGAATTCTAAAGAAAAGGTTTACTGAATAGAAATAAAATCAAAAATCCCAAACACATTAAAAGCGACATGAGATTTTCCTTCCAAGTGTAATGGAAGATCTATATCGAGCTTAGATCAAACACAGTTACTCGCACACTGTGAACATTAATTGGGAAATGGAATTTTAAATAAATAAAGTAAATATTTAAAGACCATTTTAAGAGATGTAGAAGGATGTAAATCCCTGTGAGAAAAAAAACTGAAACCACAGCGCATTTATGAGGAGGCCAAAATAATCTAAAGGACAAGCAGAAATATTTTAAAAGATATACTGAAAAACATAAGATAGTGAGGATTGGGAGTCATTAAAAAAGTCAATCGAGGATGACTAAAATGAAAATCAGAAAGGGTGAGAAGGCAATAGAATAGATTATACTTTACAGCAGAGGAATGAAAAACCATTTAAATTAATTAAGGAGCAGATGGGATGCTAAAGACCAGAAAGTTCATTTAAAGGATAAGTTGGATAAAGAATCAGAGAGTGGCCAATGTGTTAAATGGCTCCTTCCCATCAATCTTCACAATTGCAGATGATAGACAAATTACAGATTCAATTATTTTGATACAGGAACCATTAATATGTATTGATGTCAATAAAGTATGTGTTATGATGAAAGTCAAGGTATTAAAGACTAGAAATTATTGCTGCTGGTATTAACAAACAAGCAGTAATGCCTTTGTATGACATTCCTTTGTCTGCTATTTTAGCAAGGTGTTAACCTTTAAAAATAAATTACTTAGTGCTGGTGTTCAAATAGTCTGTTGCTGATATTTGTAGACAAACATTTAACCTGTTTATCTAACGTTCAGCGTGTCACACAAAGAGATTATGCATTTGTTTCCTATTGAAGTCTAATTTCTGGCTGAAATGTGTTCAGACCACTTCAAACAGAAAGCTGATGCACTCAAATCCTGAAGGAAATAAATAGTTGAGACTCTGGTAAATATTTTTAAGAGTTCCATGAATAAAAAAGCTTGAACTAAGGACTAAAGTACAGCAAATGTTACCCCAATATTCAAAAAAAGAGCGAAACATGAATCCTGGAATTATAGGAAGTTAATTAGTTTAGCATTCAAGCATTCAAAATGCAGAGGGGTATGGATAAGATGAAGCACATTAACAAGATAGAGCATAGGCCTATCATAAGGTTAATATGCTTCAAACAAGCATAGAGATTAGAACATTTTTCCCGAAGTAGTGGATATATAGAACAGACTGCTGGCAAAATAAAAACATCTCTAGTTTTGTTTGATGCTTGTTACCTGAGCTCTCTAACTTTGTGCTTACAGTCCAAGTCAAATAATCTGTTTGCATCTACATCCACATCTATGCCTATCAACATTTTAAATACCTGAATCATGTGCCCTCCAATCTTTAACCAGGGAGAACAAGATCAGCTATGGGAGTAGAAATCATGACAGAGCAAAGTATATGTGGTCGGTGAAAGAAACTGTTTGATGGACTTAATAGACTTTCATCGCTCCATAGTTCTTTTTGTTATTACGTTTGCCTTAACATTCCCTTCAAATTCAGATGCAACACAGAAGACATAGAGAATGAATTTCTGCAGGACATCTCCTACACCGCCGAGTAACTTATGCACGTAAACGGGGTTTCCGCTGGACTTCTGCAGAAGTTACGGTGGCAGAGTGGGAGAAGCCGCGAGGAATTTCATCCCCATAGTTGTAACAGGGAAGAGCAGCTTATTAGAGAAACATATGGCAATTTTTTTTTCAATGGATTACTTGCTACTTTGTCACACAAAGGTAGGCATCTTTTGACATGAGATCAATTCACGCTTATCAGGCCTAAGCCCAAGAGATTGAGTTTTAAAAAATGCTGTAAGAGCCATCATATAATCAAATGCTTTGAAACAAAAGTCTGGGGTGACTCCTCGCCCATCACGATCAGCAGAGGGCAATGCAGTTGGGAAGTGACTAGTGGGTTTGAGAAACACCTAACACATTAGGAGCCTGTGCACCGCCCATGGGCAAGACTCACTAAGGCCACAACTTTTATCCGAATGAGGCTGATGCCCCACACAAACATACAAAAAAGAAGGGCAGGTAAAGGCCAGCTGGTTCATCGAATCTGTCCTATTGTCATGGTGTAACTTCTACACACCATCATCTCTATCCACACACCCCCACAACCACCAGCTACACAATGTCCTGAGGTAGACTAAAAATAAAAAAAAACTTTGGCTATTTCAGGAAAAATTCTGAGAAATTCGTCTCCAACCGCAAAGGTGATTAAACAGGTTCTAAGAGACTATGGTGACTGGGAGACACATCCCTCAATATCTACCTACTTTCTATATGCAGTTATGTTGGCCATGCTCAGAACTCATTCACCTCCCTTTTGAATGCTTGTAGCAATTCTGCACTTACTGCATGTGCCAGCAACATGTTCCAGGGGTACCGCGAAAAGAAGTACCTCGCAGTATCTAAACTAGGTCTATACTTAGCTATGCGACAAGGGCACATGCTCAGGTAATGCTCCAAATACATAGAGCTCATTAACAATGGGTGGTGAAGGGGAGGCCAAATTTTAAAATTAAAATAATTTTAATACAAAGATTTACAAAGGAATTACTGGATGGAAGCAGGCTGTATAGCCCAACCAACTGCTTTTAATGTCTCGTGAACCTGAACCCCCAAATCTCTCTGTTCTTCCACATCACCCAAACATCCCCAATTCAAAGTATATTATTAATTTTATATTTTTTTACTAAAATGTACCACCTCATACTTACTGAAATTGAATTCCATCTGACAATTTTTTACCCATTCTATCACCTTAAGCCTTAAAGCTTCCTTTCATCCCCAGAATTATTTACTATGCCACTATTTCAGTATCATCTGCAAATTTAGACACCACTCCCTCTAGCCCTACACCGAAATCAATTATGTATACAGAGAACAGAAGCGATCCCAGAGCAGAAACCTGTGGAACGTCCAACCACTCTGAAACAAGCATTTTCATCGCTGTGGTGACCTTAAAATGTAGCCCCTGGCTCTGTGATGCTCAGAGAACATCATGTATTAAGTTTTGGAATTACCATAGTAATATTTAAATAATTTAACCTCACTGTGAAAAATGAATGGTGGAAATCTATGTCATAATGCCCATAACCCATCCCATTGGAGCGCCAACAAAGTGCACCACCATGCCGCTCATAATAAAGTTCCCAGCACCTTAGGATCTCAAACATACCGTTGTACTCTGCATTTTTTAAATTAATTAGCTGATTTCAAGTGGTGTAAGCATGGATAGTCTGGGTCTAGATGATGGTTGTGACGTTTAAATGCTAAGGTGAAGCTGTGCTTAATTTGTCCTGCCCCTTTAAGGCTATGGCTTTTCTACTCTCTTTTGGAAGCATATGCTGAGTTTAATTAGAGGTCAGTTGCTATTGCTGAAGGAGACTTATGTAGATTGTAAATACCAAGTGCTTCCTCTTTGGAAGACGCCAGGTATGAAGGTCAGGAGAAACCAACAGGAAATTATTGGGTTTGTTTCCCTTTTGTTTGTTTTGTTGAGACTGTTTAGTTGTGATTTGTTGCTGACTTATGGATATGACATTTGAGCAAGTGTGACATCAACTTTCCTTGTGTGAAATAGTGTGATGCTTTCATGCTTTGAGTTGTGATGGATGTAGACTAGATGCAAGACTTTGAAATGTAGAGATATTTGAGCCAATGGTAGTTGGCCATTTTCAGATAAGTGCTGGTAATGTGGAAGGCACCTTGTCCTAATGCTGACTCATTGGTGCTGGGACCCTTTCTACCTTTCATACCTTCGCTACAAGCTTTGAATCTCCTGTAATAGCCTGTAAAAGGTACAATTTTAAATGTTGTGCTGCCACTTATGTTAAAGTTTATTTTAAAAATCTTCTCACATACTTAAGTAACAGTATTTATCTATCTTCCCAAAACATTGAAAGCCATGCCTTCTTTTCCCGCTCCTGTGAAAGCTGTGCCACCATTGTATTAGTATCTATCTCTCCAGTAGATTGAAGAACGGCATCTTCTAGTGTTCCCTGGTGTCCTGGCTAATATTTATCCCTCAACCAACATCACTAAAACAGGTTATCTGGTCATTATCTCATTATTGTTTGTGGGACCTGGCTGTGCGGAGCTTGGCTGCCGCGTTTCCTGCATTACAACAGTGACTACACTTCAAAAGTACTTCATTGACTGTAAAGCACTTTGGGACGTCCTGAGGTCGTGAAAGGTGCTGTATAAATGCAAGTCTTTCCTGTGAAAGCTGCACCTCCATTTATGGCAAAGCTTATTTCTCTTCTCCCCACTTCATTTTTTATTCAAAGCTTGTGATAAAATTTACATTTAAAAAAAAGTTCTTCTAAAGCTGCCCTCTCTTCTCCTGTGCATCATTTTTTGGTCCATTTCAGTTCATGAGATGTCCCTTTACAAGTTGCTTGCTGTCGCAATCAGTTCTTGAGTTGCCTCTTAATGGTGTCAGTCAATTAATTCTCTGTTTAAAGAGTTGCTGCCGTTGCTGTCATACTAATGAGTTGGCCCTTCCAAATGTTTGCAGTTTGGGAGCGATCAGTGTTGTTGGACTTAATAGGAGGTCATAGGAGTGAATCTGCAAGGTGCAGCCAGCAATAGGTCATCTCAGCTTGGCACAATTTTTAATACTGCTGTGTCTTCTCTTATTCCCGTCAAAGCTTAAATAACACTCCAGCGACCTGTCAACATTATATAGGTCTTTGGTGTCTATGTGCAACAGCACTGGAGACTGATTAATACATCATATATGTTTATGGGTAGCTGATTAATACAGGGAAGCTCAAAGCATTGTTTTAGAAAGCCACCTTCACTAACATATGGGCCTCGATTAACAGGAGGGCAGGAAGGTAGCGGGGCACCCCGGTAGCAGACGACAAACCCGACTAGGCCAGGGACGTGGAGGCCCTGTCGATTTCAATGCTAGGGCCTCATTTAAATAAAAATATGCAAACTCTCACCCGACATTGCACCAAATTGACTGCCTGGCCGTCGGGTGGTAGTAGAAATTTAGCGGCAGGAGGCCCCAGCTGGGGAGCCGTGGGGATGGTCTCCAGCAGTCAGTGGAAGGAGGACGATGCATGAGATTGGGGATTTGGGGATCGGGGGTTGCAGCAAGATCGGGGGGAAGCCAGGGCTAGGGAGGCCCAAGGACTCCTTGAGGTGCCTGGGGGGAGCAAGAGGAGTTCTAAAAGGAGCAGAATCCCCCACTATCAACATCCTGGGGGTCACCATTGACCAGAAACTTAACTGGACCAGCCACACAAATACTGTGGCTACAAGAGCAGGTCAGAGACTGGGTATTCTGTGGTGAGTGACTCACCTCCTGACTCCCCAAAGCCATTCCACCATCTACAAGGCACAAGTCAGGAGTGTGATGGAATACTCTCCACTTGCCTGGATGAGTGCAGTTCCAACAACACTCAAGAAGCTCGACACCATCCAGGACAAAGCAGCCCGCTTGATTGGCACCCCCTCCACCACCCTAAACATTCACTCCCTTCACCACCGATGCACTGTGGATGCAGTGTGTACCATCCACAGAATGCACTGCAGCAACTCGCCAAGGCTTCTTCGACAGCACCTCCCAAACCCGCGACCTCTACCACCTAGAAGGACAAGGGCAGCAGGCACATGGGAACAACACCACCTGCACGTTCCCCTCCAAGTCACACATCATCCCGACTTGGAAATATATCGCCGTTCCTTCATCGTCGCTGGGTCAGAATCCTGGAACTCCCTACCTAACAGCACTCTGGGAGAACCTTCACCACATGGACTGCAGCGATTCAAGAAGGCGGCTCACCACCACCTTCTCAAGGGTAATTAGGGATGGGCAATAAATGTTGGCCTTGCCAGCGACGCCCACATCCCATGAACGAATAAAAAAAGATCTTTAATACTTACCTTAGCCAGTCGGTGCTTCCTGCCTTGGATCTGCTGCCGAGCAGCCAAAAGCGGGGACTCTTCCTGACGTTCAGTTAATTCTATGCTGTGGCGTTGATAATGTCATCGGGCCACGATCTTTGCAAGTTAAGTCGGTCCACTCCTGCCTTTTGTTGGAGCCTTGTCAATGGCCTAATTTGGGGTAGTAAAAATTTAAGCCAGGAAGGCTGTGGTTAGGAGCCGGGAAGTAGAATTTTAAAATTTTCTCCCCTCCCACACACCATTGCCACTGAGTGAAGGGGATTAAAATCAGGGCCATGGTTTTTGTAAGGCTCTAAAGAGACACATTTTGTCAGGAGTTACAGTATTTTTAGTTCAGCTGGTGTTCACCTTGGGTCATGCAGATGAGGTAACTTTGGTGCATTAGTGATGAATTTTTAAATTTAATTCATGTTCAGAATATTAAAAGTAATTTAGAAAACAGAACACGTCGATGCTCAATTTAAGAACATTGCAAATGAACCAAACAGTCTTTTTTATGGAGCTAATATGATCTTGATTTCAGCGTTAAGAACAAATTAATTATTATGCAGAGCACATGAATCAAATCAATATCTTACTGCTTCTTCAACTTATAAAAGTTGATTACTTCAATAAAACTGGTGAACTTGAGATATAAAGGTCAATTTTTTTTTACATGAAGGGTCAGGAGAATCCATGGGGAAATAATTATGTATGCTGAGAAATGCATTAAAGAATTAAAGAATGATTTCCTCATTCCAACCTAAATATACATATATTCTTTATCGTTATCTTATCCGTCCAATCCATCACACAATTTCTTTGTCTCCTTATGAACATTAAGCAATTTTTGTCCAATGGTCTTTCTTTCAATATCAGGGAAATTCTAAGATCTGAGTGGCTGTTGGTTTAGCAGGATTAGACATGTTAAGCCAGAACTGAATTGACTTGTCAAAAAAAAGGTTGGTGGAGGAACAAATTGTGCACTAATGTAAGTGCTGAAATCGTAGACCATGTGTTGTTCTCCTCAGTTACCACATGCGAGATTCCTAATTAAAGCAAAGCAATCTAAATGAAGGAAGTGGCACACAAAAGTGAGGTTTATTATCATATTGGGTACAGTTAGACACAAAGGGGTAAATTCCTGTCTTTATCACGTGGGTTATAATCTGGTGAAGCAGATCGGTTGCTTATTATCGAACCTGCCCAATTTTCATTTCTTTGTTATCAATGGAATGAAAATCGTACAGGTTCTAACAGGCAGCTGGTCCACTCCACCAAATTATTGCCCATGAGGTGAAGGTTAAATTTTACCTCTAAGGTTGGCTCTCTTGTCAATATGCTAACTGCACAATCACCAGCTGCCCTTCTCCATGCGTTCAGGAATATCATCAGTCAGACCTATTGGCTGTCATTAGTGGGATTGTTGGGGCAGCATTGAGTCACAGAGTTGGTGTTTCATTCCTTTCTTAGACCGACTCTGCGGAGGATCCTTGTAATGGCAACGCATGACATAATTCTACTTCAAGTAGTTATATTATTTCCACAAATATAAAAGAAAGAAAGGCTTGCATTTATATAGCGCCATTCATGACTTTGGGATGTCCCAACGTGCTTTACCACCAATGAAGTACTTTTGAAGTGTAGTCACTCATGTAATGTAGAATAATATAATTAAGAATGATTTCAAATATTGGCCTTTTTATTGTGTACAAATGTTTTACTCTGGAGAATGAACCCTTGTTAAGTAAAAAGTTATTTTGTGAGAGAAAGTTATAGACCTTTCCTTGGGTTTGGAGTAGAGTGTCCTATTATGTAAACCTTAAGGTAAAGGAAAATGCTAGATTAAGCATTCCTTGCAAGAGATTTTATGTAAAAAAGCATGAAGTTGAGAAGAGTTGGTGGTGTGCTTCTAAAAATAGTTTAAATATTATGGTGCATAAAATAGCTTGCTATAGGAAGACATTCTTTCTTGATTTAACTCTCTTTATTAGACTGAACAAGCTTTTTCGCTGTCTCTTTTCTTGTTCGCTGGCTTGCACTAACATTGTATAACTAACCTTAGCTAGCTTCAACTCATTTTAAACTGGAAGGCATCATCGTTCTACAATTGAGTGGTTTGTTCTGTAGTTTTCAGTGCTTTCAAGACCTGGGTCAGTGGTTTTCACTGGTGTTCAAGAGCTAGGTCTACATTTCTAAATTGAGAAACTATTCTTGAGTGCATAACAGTGATTTGTCTATATGGAAATACAGGGCTGAATTTAAAACTTTAAAACTCAAAATTGTTATATAGGGGGAGATATTGAGACTGCCCACTCAACAGAAATGGGGTGGTAGCGCATTAAAATCGCAGAAAAGAGCATACCACCACATTCCCACTGTCACTGTGGCCATCGCTATTTTGTCGGGGTCCTCCGAATGGGTGGCCCAAGCAGCTGCCTAAAGCAAGTGCAGAGCTAATCTAGGTATTTAAATCGGGGTACTATGATCGGTCTCCGTTCAGTATCAGCTGGCATTCCAACCAAATCAGAGCCCAAAGGTATGTACTTATTTATTTTAATAGGGCCAGGAGAAGCATGAGTGCTCTTCAGGGCTCCACAAAACTGACATGGGGCACTTCTGCACAGGGTCCTCCCACTCTCCTGAAATAGACCCCCTCCCTCAGTTTATCTTTCTCTGAGCTTGGAGGCTAGCCAGACTGCCCGATATCGCAGCGGCCTGGAGCCCAAAGGCCGCCCTGAGACATTTGTTTTCCGCTGGTCCTATGTTAATGAGGCCCGGCCCACAAAATGGACCAGGCCTCCGGGTCGCCCAGAAACCACACAGAGGGAAAATCTACCCCATATTGTGCAGGTTTCACCTATTTGTTACAGGTTTTAAGTATACTTCAATCACCGCAGCCAAAAGTGCTTCACAGCAAATGAAGTACTTTTGAAAAATGGTTATTGTTCTTTCGTAGGCAGACATGGCAGGCAATTTGCACACAGCAAGGTTCCACAAACAGTAATGAGATAAATGGCCAGTTAATCTGTTTTGGTGATGTTAATTGAGGGTTGAATGTTGGCTTTGCTCATCTTTAAAGAATACTATGTGACTATGTGATGTAGTCAGTAGACACATTGCCCCATCAAATTACACCTGCTGAAGGCTATCTGAACAGGCAGATGAGGCCTTGGTTTAACATATCATATGAAAGCTGGCACCTCTGATAATGTAACGCTCCCTCAGTATTGCATTGAAGTGTCAGTCTAGTTTATATGCTCAAACCCTGTACTGGGTTTAAGTTCACAACTTTCAGACTCAGAGGCGAGAGTTCTGCCACTGAGCCAAGCTGATACTTTCTTCATTTACAAGATTTACTTCTTCAACATTATAAGACCTCCAAGGCCTTTACCAAGCATATTCGGAGTCATTAGTTAACTGATCACATTCTCAAAGGAACATACTATGGCCTTGATTTTAAATCTGGGTGGATTTTGGGCAAGTGGGTGGTGAGATGAGAAGGAAATTCACCCGCGGCTTCAAATCTAACTCTCGGCACATTAACATGCTGCCAGTCCACTTCTTGTCCGGAATGGGTGAGGAGTGGGTGGGAAGTGACTGCCTGCCTGCGGAACATTGGGCAGCCCATAGTCTGCAGGTAGATTTGGGGAATGGGGGTTCCAGGATGATTTCACTGAGGGAAGGGAGGAATCCAGGGCAGGGAAGGCCTAAACTGCCCTTGTGAGGCACAAAGGAACACTCGTGCTCCTCCTGGCCTAACAGAAAAGTGAAAATCTTACCTTTCAGAGACTCTTCATGCCCCGATCCACTTCTAACTTGCTTCAGCCTGATGCAAAAACAGCTTCCCGCTCAGGCCAGATTAAAATTGCAGTTTGGGCCTGATGATGTCATCAGACTCCCATCTGCATATTTAAAGAAGGATCCCGATGGCTTTGGGCAGATGGCTTAGCTGGGCAGCTCGAAGATGAGCAAGCAAAATGGCCGATTTTAACTTCCCGGTGTCTGTCTGGTAGGGTTAAAATTGTTCCATTGCATTATACTAATCCAGCACTGCCAAAATCAAATGAGATCTAATTAGCCTACCTTAACAAAAATATAGAAAGAAAAAAATGTAAAATTTTAGATTCAGAAAGTTATAACTGTAATTTACAGCTGCCAGTCACAATTCATACTAATGCTGACAATGTTAGATTATTAATCAGCCTGAGTACCTGCTGCTGGTAATAATCAATACTTGTCTGGAATGAACCAAATTCAGCAAATCTTCAATGATGTCTCAAAAGGACATCTGAGCCTTTGGACTGGCAAGGTAGATGTAACCTTCACTGATGAAGCACTGCCTGTACATGCCAACTATTTTAGAAATCTAATCAACTATTGATAAGAGAGCTTCACCAACAGCTCATCTATTACAATTTTAATTAAAAGCAAGCAGTGTTGACTCAAAATTTCATTTTTTATGGAGAGTAGATTTTAAAGTACTCACAAACAACAAAAATGGATCCAATTCACTTGTTTAAAGTAATATTAATAATAAATTTTCAGGTTAAACACAATGGCCATTAAGTTTTCCATTTCAAGTTGATAAACATAATATAGATGTTTTCAAAGTGAATAATATCATGTAAAATCTGTACACAAGTACGGTTATGTTATTATAATACTTGTAGTTCTATTAGGAAGTAAATTAAAAATACTGAGAGTAATTTGCAATCATTCATGTGCAAATTAACATTGCTGAATCCGCTGATAGAAATGACATTTATAGACTAAAGGGAATACATTAATATTTAACATTGCAGGGTTTTAATTGCCGTAAACAAGATTTCACCTGAAATCACTGGCACTGCCACATACCTGGTTTGAAAATCTACAGCATTACTGACATCAGTTTGGATTAATTAAGAATGTAATTATTAGAGATTTTTTCATAAGAAATAGGAGCAGGAGTAGGCCATACGGCCCCTCGAGCCTTCATCCACAATATTATCTTGACAGTGGCTGTATTTTGGGAAGCTGTTTTAATTGTGTCATAAAATAATCTTCTATCGGTTAAGGAGTTTTGAAATGTTGTTAATTACTAGATTATATATTGCTATAATTAGCAACTAGGACACTATCAGCAGCAACAGTCACAGAGGAAGTTCCAGTGAACAGATGTATATGCATTACAAACAAAGGCAGTGGCCAAGAACTAATAGTTTCTCGGAGACCAAGATTTAATAGTTTAGCAGAGGACACAGTAGCTTACAAAGGTATAGGTTGAAGTCAAAGAGATGACTGACATCATCTCCGAGGAAGGAGGCATTGCTGGACTTGGTTCTAGGGAATGAGGCAGGCCAAGTGGAGCAAGTGTCAGTGGGAGAGCGTTTAGGGAGCAGCGATCATAGAATCATAAGGTTTAGAATAGCTATGGAAAAGGACACAGACCACTCTAAAGTAAAAATACTCAGTCGGAGGGCCAATTTCAATGGGATGAGAACAGATCTGGCCCAGATAAATTAGAATCAAAGATTGGCAGGCAAAACTGTAATTGAACAGTGGGCAGCCTTTAAAGAGGAGATGGGTCAGGTACAGTCTAGGCACATTCCCACGTGGCTGAAAGGTAGGGCAACTAAAGCCAGATCTCCCTGGATGACAAAAGAGATAGCTAGTAAGATAAAATGGAAAAAAGGCACATTTGACAGATGTCAGGTCGATAACACAGGTGAGAACCAGGCAGAATATGGACAGTTCAGAGGGGAAGTGAAAAAGGAAATAAGAGGGGCAAAGGGAGAGTATGAGAATAGATTGGCGGCCAACATAAAAGGGCATCCAAAAGTCTTCTTCAGACATGTAAGCAGTAAACAGGTAATAAGAGGAGAGGTGGGACCGATTAGGGACCATAAAGGAGATCTACTCATGGAGGCAAATGGGATGGTCGAGGTACTAAATGAGTACTTTGCATCTGTCTTTACCAAGGATAAAGATACTGCCAGAGTCTCGGTAAAGGAAGATATAGTTGAGATACTGGATGGGCTAAAAATTGATAAGGAAGAGGTACTTGAAAGGCTAGCTGTACTTAAAGTAGATAAGCCAACTGGTCCAGATGGGATGCATCCTAGGTTGCTAAGGGTGGAAATTGCAGAGGTACTGGCCATAATCTTCCAAACATCCGTAGATACAGGGGTGGTGCCAGAGGACTGGAGAATTGCAAATGTTGCACCCTTGTTCAAAAAAGGGTGTAAGGATGAACCCAGCAACTGTCGGCCAGTCAGTTTAACCTCAGTGGTGGGAAACTTTTAGAAACGATAATCCGGGACAGAATTAATAGTCACTTGGATGACTGTGGATTGATTAGGGAAAGCCAGCATAGATCTGTTAAAGGCAAATCATGTTTAACTAACCTGATAGAGTTTTTTGATGAGGTAATAAAGAGGGCAGATGAGGGCAATGCAGTTGATGTGGTGTATATGGACTTTCAAAAGGCGTTTGATAAAGTGCCGCACGGTAGGCTTATCATCAAGATTGCGGCCCATGGAATAAAGGGGCAACATGGATACAGAATTGACTAAGGGACAGGAAACAGGGAGTAGTGGTGAACAGTTGTTTTTCGGACTGGAGGGATGTGTACAGTGGTGTTCCCCAGGGGTCAGTGCTGGGACCACTGCTTTTCTTGATATATATTGATGACTTGGACTTGGATGTACAGGGCACAATTTCAAAATTTGCAGATGACACAAAACTCGGAAGGGTAGTAAACAGTGAGGAGGATAGTGATAGACTTCAAGAGGATATAGACAGGCTGGTGGCATGGCAGACACGTGGCAGATGAAGTTTAATGCAGAAAAATGCAAAGTGATACATTTCGGTAGCAAGAACGAAGAGAGGCAATATAAACTAGAGGGCACAACTCTAAAAGGGGTACAGGAACAGAGGGATCTGGGGGTCGATGTGCACAAATTTTTGAAGGTGGCAGGGCAGGTTGAGAAAGCGGTTGAAAAAGAATATGGGATCCTGGACTTTATAAATAGAGGCATAGAGTACAAAAGTATGGAATTCATGATGAATCTTTATAAAACACTGGCTCGGCCACAACTGGAGTATTGTGTCCCATTCTGGGCACCACACTTCGGAAAGATGTGAAGGCCTTAGAGAGGGTGCAGAAGAGATTTACTCAAATGATTCCAGGGATGAGGAACTTTAGTTACTTGGATAGACTGGAGAAGCTGGGGTTGTTCTCCTTGGAACAGAGATGGTTGTGAGGAGATTTGATAGAGGTATTCAAAATCATGAAGGGTCTAGACAGAGTAGATAGAGAGAAACTGTTCCCATTGGTGCAAGGGTAAAGAACCAGAGGACATAAATTTGAGGTGATTGGCAAAAGAACCAAAGGTGACATGAGGAAAACCTTTTTTACACAGCGAGTGGTTAGGATCTGGAATGCACTGCCCGAGGGGGTGGTGGAGGCAGATTCAATCATGGCCTTCTAAAGGGAACTGGATAAGTACTTGAAAGGAAAAAAATTGCAGGGCTACTGGGAAAGGGTGGGGGAGTGGGACTAGCTGGATTGCTCTTGCATAGAGCCGGTGGGACTCGGTGGGCCAAATGGTCTCCTTCCATGCTGTAACCTTTCTATGATTCTATGACTTATAATGTGATCAAAATATCTTCTGTATTTAATGATATTAATAAAATTGTTTTTCACAACTAGTTAGTATGTGATATTTACAAATAATTGAGTTCCCCTCAGCAATCACTGTGCAAACTATTGATGCTATTAATAATAGTTGCATTAGCAAAGAGACCAATGTGATTCTGTTTTCTGCAGCATAAATACTGTATTTTATTCAATAGCATGTTACAGAATTGTGACACTGGATGACTACGGCAGTCCTATTTTGAATTTCTGCTTATCGGATTCTTTTGTGTATCTGCTATAGAATGCCAATACGTGGAATCATAGTACTTGGAGGGGATGAATGAAACACATACACATTAAATTTCCAAGTGGGCAAGATCCCAGTCAGAAATGTGGTGGGGCCAACCTTCCCCTCACCAGTCACACAAATAAACTGTGACCAGCAAGTATAAACCTTCTGAAACTAAAATTATACATGTACCTTATTTTATTCATATATTTGTTCATAATATTTAGTAGGTTTGTCTAATTACATCTCATGTTGTTCTCTGGAATGCTGGTTCAGGATTAGTGCAATAGAGTATGTCCTTTTGAGGATATGACTAGCTAGTTTACAAAGAATTACAAAGAATATACAGCACACAAAGAGGCCATTCACCCCAACAGGTCCATGCCGGTGTTTTCTCCACATGAGCCTCCTCCCACCCTTCTTAATCTAAGCCTATCAACATATCCTTCTATTCCATTCTCCCTCGTGTGTTTCTCTAGCTTCCCCTTAAATGCATCTATGCTATTCACCTCAACTACTCCTTCTGGTAGCGAGTTCCACATTCTTATCACTCTCTGTGTGAAGAAGTTTCTCCTGAATTCCCTATTGGATTTGTTGGTGACTATCTTATATTTATAACCCCTAGTTCTGGGCCCCTCCACCAAGTGGAACCATCTTCTCTACATCTACCCTATCAAACCCTTTCATAATCTTAAAGACCTCTAGCAGGTCACCGCTCAGTCTTCTCTTTTCTAGAGAAAAGAGCCCCAGCCTATTAATCTTTCCTGATAGGTATAACCTCTCATTTCTGGTATCATCCTGGTAAATCTTTTTTGCACTTTCTCCAGTGCCTTATATCCTTTCTATGGTGTGGAGACCAGAACTGTTCGCAGTACTCCAAGTGTGATCTAACTAAGATTATGTGCAAGTTTAGCATAACTTCTCTGCTTTTCAATTATATCCCTCTAGAAATGAACCTCAGTGCTTGGTTTGCTTTTAATGGTCTTATTAACCTGCGTCACTATTTTTAGTGATTTGTGTATCTGTACCCCTAAATCCCTTTGCTCCTCTACCCCATTTAGACTCTTATTTTTCAAGGAGTATGTGGCTTCCTTATTATTTATACCAAAATGCACCACCTCACACTTATCTATACTGAAATTCATTTGCCAATTGTATGCTCATTCTGCAAGTTTATTAATGTCATCCTGTATTTTGTCGCAGTCCTCCTGAGTGTTAACTATACCCCCCAATTTGGTGTTTTCCGCAAATTTTGAAATTGTACTTCCGATTCACCTTGTCCAAATCGTTTATATATATATATATGGTGAACAACAGTGGTCCTGGCCCCGATCCTTGTAAAACACCATTTCCCACCTTTTGCCATTGAGGCAGCTGTTGGCTTTGCTTCAGGGGCTCAGCTCGTCCTACAATTCCATGTGAGCTCCTTCTGAACACCTGCTTTTCATTCTAGAGTCAGTCTGATGGCTTGTCATCCAGCCCCGCGCTGAGCAGTATAGGAGCTTGTGGCTCTGTATATTCTTGGTGATAGTATGCACCTGTCATCACTTGTATTATGGCCTGCATGCCAAACCCTGGCTTTGACTGTATCTCATGGAACCAAGTCATTTTCACACTTTGCATTCTTTTTAAAGCAGAAGACCACCCATAGCAGCAGAAAGCTGGTGGGCCCCCTACTTCAACCTTCTTGCCTCAAACTTTGAAGCTTCTTGGGAGGCAGGGTATAGAGAGAGTTGGAGATGGAAAGGTAGGAGAAAAGTGGCCCACTGCAGGTTCATTATTACATTCTGCTTCTTTTCCTGTCATTCTATTAAACTCCACATCACCTGTCAACAAAATAAATCGTGAACCCGTATGTCGCTCCTTCTACTGAATATCACACACGAACTCTGCTCCTCAGCATTCCAATCTAAGCTAAATCTTCTTGCCCTCTTCTAGATGCATCAGATAAATGAAAGACATAAATTACATTTATATAGCAGCTTTCCTGACTTCAGGACATCCAAAAGCACTTTATAACCAATTAAGGACTTTTGAAGTGTAGTCACTGTTGTAATGTAGGAAATGGAGCAGCCAATTTGTACACAGCAAAGTCCCAAAAACAGCAAGGAAATAAATGAGCAGATAATTTGTTTTAGGTGTTGGTTGAGGGATAAATGTTGGCCAGGACACAGGGAGAACTCCCCTGCTCTTTGAATATTACCGTGGGATGTTTTACATCCGTGGGATGTTTTACGTCCATCTGAGACGGGGCCTCGATTTAACTTCTCATCCAAAAGACGTCACCTCCGACAGTGCAGAGCTTCCTCAGTACTATACTGAAGTGCCGGCCTAGATTATGTGCTCAAGTCTCTCGAGTGACACTTGAACCCACGACCTTCTGACTCCGAGGCGAGAGTGCTACCACCTAAGGTCATTGAGGGGGCACCCAAATGTGAACGGGGGACCTTTTGATTCTTCTTAAAGAGGAGTAGAGGAAGAAGAAGAACAACTAGGCCGCTCTGCTTGCAGTCACCAGTAACTTGTCACATGTACTATCAATCACAAGTCAAGAGTAAGGTATAAGTAATGGAGCTGGCTAAACCTGGCTAAAAGGAAGTCAGAAGAAAAGCTTTAAGGAACGTATTAGATAGTGGCAGGTTGGTGGATGGAAACCTTGTCCTAAGAGGATTTGTGGTGATGATTGAGAATGCTAGAAGGAGCTTAAACTCTGAGACAATGAGGTTGTTTGACTTTGAAATTACCTTTGCACAAGGACTGCAGCATGAACTTTTATGTTTGATCTATAAAGAATTAACTGACTTCTGGATTTTATCCTTGATTGAACATAAATGAGTTTGAGCTTGATTTGACCCATGAATGATATTGTTGAATTATTGATCCTAGTATTTGGATTTAAAACGTCAATGAAATTATATTTCACATTGTTTTTTTTAAATACTTTTCAAATGCGTTTATTTTGTTGCAATTCGATGTTTTTTTTCACATTGATGGAATGAGTTGAAGAGTTAATGGCTTGATGAATTAACAAATTACATGTATTGTTTTTTAAAATAAGAACAGGGGACAGCTATTCAGAGTGTTAGAATTTTACTATCCAATTGATGGCAGGCATGATTTTGCAACATTGACATTAAGGGAACATGAAATAAAATTTAGGCCACTCCACAAATTTCAGCAGAGACTTAACACAACAGTAAACGTTAACCATTGGTGAACTAAAGTACTGATTTATTAAGGGGTGTCTCCAATTAGACTCAGAAGTCATAATCTGACCTTTTTTTTAAAAAAATGCAACTTTTGTGTTATCTGTCATAGTTGGAATAGGTTTTAATAAAACATTCAAACTTATTGCAGTCAGGGAAGTGCTGTAAATACATAATTTCAAGTAGCCACTATGGAACAGGAAGAACAAAAGTTACAGGCACAAAGGAAAAACCAGCAAAGCGAATGCCTAACCCAACAATAACTTAAACTTATATAGTGCTGTTCATGTGGAGAAAGATATCTTATAGTGCATCATAGGTCAGAAGAAAAAATGGACAAAAAAAAAGCAGGAGGAGAAAAAGACAGAAAGAATAGAGCGGGTCAAAGGTGTCGATGAAAAATAGTATTTTAGGAGGCTTTTGAAAGTAAGAAGGGAGCCATCAAGATGAAGGGAGTGAGGGAGGAAGTTCCAGAGGTTGGGGGAAGAGTGGCAAGCAGAGCAGCTACCAATGGTAGAGCAGACAGAGCGCAAAACATGGAATTCCTTACTGTTAGAGGAATAGAGGATGTGTATGGACATGTGGGGCAGGAGAAGGTCATCAAAGTCAGAGAGGCACAAGGCATGGAAGGATTTGAAAGTGAGAACACGGATGTCAAAATCAATTTACTGGGACACATTAGCAGCTGGATTCAGGAGAGCAAGCAAGGGAGGCAGCAAGGGGATCTTGGACTCAGGTGGGAGTGGGGGAGCAGGAAAGAGAGGAAATTCCACAGGTCATGGTAATTTTTATCAGCAATATGTTGACCAGGACCCCTATTCACTGACTTTCAGCATGAAATGCTGACAGCAGTTGGTATGTATGGTGCAGATAGCCTCAATTTTGGACCTAAATTCTTAAAAGAAAAATTGTGGAGGAGGAAAAGGAAAGGGGAAGTCAGACAGAGGTGGAGGAAGTGATGCCAGGTCTTGAATGAATTGCCTTGAACTACAGAGCAGCAATAGATTGGGAAATTGAGACCCATTAGGGAGGGAATCTCAGAGCTTTGTGAAATGCTGGCACCAGATTTGGAATGATCCTGACTTCAACTGCTCGGCCTATGGCTTTTAAACTGACAGTAGTCATTAATTATATGGATACTACAATGTCTTAGCACCTGGAGGAATTAACACTGGATTGGTCAAGGCAATCTGTTTACCTCTATCAAAGAAGTTACTGAGGCACTATCCTGAAAGCCTGACGGGTTCATTTATCGTAAGGTGCAGAGAAACAATTGATTAGACAGCAACAAATCTATGTCACTGATGGTTGCCACAGTATGGTTAGCCCATAACATGTGAAGATAAACCTGCTGTCAATCCAATGGCATACATCACTGTTAGCAACAAAGGTTTCTGTTCTCTCACAGGTAGGTTGACCATGATGCCTGGGAAATGCCCCCCCACCCCTGTCAAGTCCCAAATGCCTGGACTCCTTCACCTTTAGCTAGTCTTGTGTAAATTTCTTATTTCAATGTGAGAATTCACTAAAAATCAGATTTTTGTTTTTGGGGGGAGCTTTATCTTAAAAATATGGGATAGATTTTCCACTGAAGTCCACCTAAACTTCTGATGCTAATCAGTCTAATGACTATATGAAAAAAGGCAGCGGTCCATTACTCTGGATCGCTGTCCATTTAGCTGCCACCCCAGATTCTGGCATAATTTCTGGTAGCTAGCGGAAACACCACCTCAAACAAGTAGGAATGAAAGTTAAATATTCATTTTGGGGCAGGAGCATCTTGCAAGCCATTTCTCGGCAATCTGGCACGCACCATGTCAGGTGTAAATTACGTCCATTTAAAATGCATGTCCAGGGTGACTAGGTAGCAAAAGATATATAGAAAGTCATGGGAAAGGTACAATGACAAATAGATATCAGTTAATTTTTTTAACCGTTTTCCTTCTTTTCTCTGCTGGCACTTAGATTTGCATGAACCTTTGTGCCAATTAGTGTGCATTATTTATTTTTATCCACCAGCACCATTACTGGCACCAATGTATTTCCCATTCTGAAGTACTTGGAAGAAGAGGGATACCAGGCACGAGAGTTGTCCTATACCCGCCCATGGCGCCTGCACGCCCACATCAGCAGATAGAAGTGAACATGACTACACTTGAAAAATACTTTATTGGCTGTGAAGCGCTTTGGGACGTCCTGAGGTTGCGAAAGGCGCTATAAAAATGCAAGTTCTTTTTTTTTAATCTTGCTTTGGTACACGGACTATTCCACCTGATGAAAGTACTTCCAAATCTTACCAAGAACAATGTCTGCCTCAGAACTACAGGTCAACCAGAATATTTATGAAAATGCATACAATGTGTGTCTGCCTAGTGCTTCTTATCACCATGGATCCTCTTGGTGCCAGTGTGTGAAGAACGTGCTCACAACCTAGCCTTATGCTTCCACTAGGTACTGCCTCAGTGGATGGAGTGCATGAGGTGGCTGGCTGCTCTCTTGCTATTGGAGTCTGCTGGGACTGAGGTGGCCTTTGTCTCATGGCAGCTAAGTCCTGGGGCCTGATTTTAGCAGGCCTGCGGGTTTCCGGCGGGTTGGGTTTCGGGTGCGTGGCCTCCGCGCCCGGTGAAATTAGTGGGTTGCCCGCGCGATCGTAGCAGGCAATCCACGAATTGGAATCACTTACCTGCTCCTCCGGGGTCCGCGCTGCTGGTCTGCACGTCGGGCGGGCTGCGCATGCGCAGTACGATCTGTCAGCTGGAGGCTCTCTAGTTAAAGGGGCAGTCCTCCACTGACAGATGCTGCAACTAATGGAACAAATTACAGCATGGAGCAGCCCAGGGGGAAGGCTGCTCCCAGTTTAATGATGCCTCACCCCAGGTTTCATCAGATGGGGTGAGGAGGAGGGGGAGGACACAGATCTTCCCCCCGGCGGGCGGGAGGAAGCGGCCTGCCTCTGCCACCAAGAAGGCCTGGCTCGAGGTGGCATAGGGGGTCACCTGCGCCACCAACATATCGCCCACCTGCATACAGTGCAGGAGGCGCTCCAATGACCGCAGTGGGTCAGCCACAGTGAGAACACGTAGTCTTTCCCCTACACTCCGTCTGCCACAACACTGCCCCCACCCCACATCTCCTTCGGCACCGCCAACGCTACTCTGTCACATCACCCCTCATACCCACTCAAACCCCATCCTCATCTTACCTGCACCTACTCAGCTCGCCAGTACTCACCCTGCCACTAACACGCAACCCAATCCTCATACAATCTCATGGCTCCATCCCATACTCACCCTCTCGTGCATCTCCCTCACGGCCAGCCTCACTCAACCTGCCACCACCTGTGCTGCAGCCACAGGGCATGCATCACATATGTGCAGTAGGCAGCGTAAGGAAAACGTGTCGTGAGCATGAAGGGGATGCACAAGGGTGTCTGAGGGTTTGCCATGGGTGTTACCTATATTGAATTTCAGAGCAACAAACAGCACACATTATATTGGCACCACCACTGCCATGTCTCCGTGAATCCTGTCTGTTGTGTCCAATAATGCCCGCTCCTGGGTATCACTATGAGGACGCACAACTGATGCCACCCATTGTGTTACTGCAGAGTAGGTGCAGGTGTATTTGCAGGGCTCTTCCGCGCAGACGACTGAGAGACATCGGCGGTGTACCCGGCTGCACCCTGGAAGGATGCGGAGGAGAAGTTGTGGAGGGCAGTGGTGACTTTGGCAGCGACAGGTAAGCAGATAGTGCTGGGGCCAGCCAGGAGCAGCTCGGCATGAAAGAGCCTGCAGATCTCCACGACTACATGTCGAGTGAATCTGCGTCTCTATGTGCACTGCTGCTCGGAGAGTTCCGGGGAGCTGCGCCTCGGTCTGTGGACCCTGTGGCGAGGGTAGTGCCCTCTGTGACGCATCTTTCTCTGCGGTTGCCCTCCCTCCTGCTGTGCAGGTTGGCGTGCAACAGCACCGTGTTGGGGGGCTCCACGTCTCTGCGGCGGACGGCGTGGACTGCGAGGCTGGTCATGCTGTTCGTCCTCCGAGGGTGTCCACGCACCACCCATCTGGCAGGTGTTGGTCTGAGGGGTTGTGCAGGGTAGGTGGGTGGTTCCTCGGACTGGCGCTGCGGTTTCGCGTCGGTCTGTCCTCTGGCTTGGCGGGGGGTGGTGGGGAGCAGGGGTTGCCCTATGTGACGCGGTGGCCTCCTGCTTGGGTGAGGGCTCTCCCGTGGAGTGCACCTTGGCAGCTGCCACAGGCTGCTGGCTGCAACACGCCTGGTTGGAGGGAGTTGTTTCCCCCAGTGTGTGAAACACTCTGCGTTGAAGGTAAAATCCCACACTTCCTGTTTTGACAGCTGATTCAGCTCATTTAATGACCTCAACAAGCAAGGTAAGTACACTCAAGTGGAACCCCGCTGGCTTTAATTGCCTGCGGGATTCCCACCAGCGGGGGCCGCGCATGCAGCCCCGCACGTCATCGGGGAACCCGGAAGTGGTCGGGATTTTGGCGCGATCCGGTCACGTGACTGGATATCGGGATTTTCGGGGCCCCCCTGCTGGAAACCCACAGGAAACCCGACGGTAAAATCGAGCCCCTGAACTGGGCCTGCTGCAGTCTACGACCAGTGCCTCATGTAACGTCATTGGAGGGCTCACATATATTGCCATCTTGAGAGACAGCAGTATTCTTGTCAAAATACTAGTGTGCTGGCCGGTGCCTCCACATGGCCATTGATCTGCAGGAAGGAAGACCTAATTGTATCAATGAGGTCAGCTTGATGCTTGTCTGCAATCCAGCCTTAATCATTTGAATGCCAAAGGAGACAATCCTCTCTAATCTGGCACTCAAGGTTCAATAGCAGCAGTCTGAGCATCACTGGCAGGAGCACTTAGGGCCTCTGCCATGGAGGCCCCCATTTCAGATGTCCTTGGAGCTGTCAATTGTCACGGCTCTTCATCTAAGGATGCCACATTCTGACCATATTATCGCTGAATTGTACAGCTCGGAGAGATGCCATTTGGCCCATTTTGCCTGTGTCAGCTCTCTGCAAGAATTATACATTTAATTTAATTCCCTTGCACTTTTCCCCTACCTGTTTAAATTTTTCATTGTCAAATATTTAATCACTTCCCTCCGGTTAACAATAGCTTCCTTTTCATGTGTTACCAACAGCTGCTGCTGCTCATTCTGCTGTGTGGGCCAGGCAGCGCACTCATCTTCTCTAATTCCCCGAGGGTGGATGTCTCTGGTCTTGTGCTTGAGAGTGAGAGAATGAGTGACAGCACATGTCCTGACAGGGCTAGATGCTCTGGGGTCTGGTTCATCTTCAGGCACATTTAGAGGAGGAAGAGAGATTACATTGGGTTGCTGAGAAGCAACATTCACATGTCATTTTTCAGCAGGAGTGATATGCGAATTTCATGATATAGTTTACTAAATGGTAATGTGGGGTACAGTGGGCTTTTTACGCTCTACATATGTACTGTTTGTAAGATTAATATATCTTGTGATTGTTCCATCAGTATATACCAAAGTAATTAATAAAGATTGACCATGGCCAGCCTTGGAGGAGGCTAAAGAATTTGCAATTGACCTTCTTTAATTTCGACTTTCAATTTGCCACTTTAAAATGTCACAGTAACAGATTTAAATTTCATTATGTTATGTTTGTCTCAGATGAACAGTTCAATGATAAAAATATTAAGAGGCAGGTATTTTCAAGTTTCAGCTTCTGGAAGCTCCAAGTACTAAGTAAAAACCACTGGGGGTCACATTCCTTTCTCTTCACCAAGGCATATTAACATGTTTACTTTAGAATATATAAGTGTTTGAACGCAGGACCCACTTATTTATCAATGCAGTTCGAAACAAAAGTAATGTAGAATATCATCTATATGATTGGCATGCTTACCCAACAAGGTTATTTAATTTCCAAAGCTTCATTACAATACGTCTTTAATGCAGAACAATTGAAAGTGAACACAGCATGCTGGTATAAAACTTATAATGATTGTTAATATGCATTCAACATATAGGACATGTTTTCTGCTGCTAGAAAATTATTAACGCATACATCAGGAACTTTTAGAGAAGAGCAATCCTGAAAAAATATTTTTGACTGGATTCAATTATTCACATTTCAAATGTGTAAATCCTTACATTTGTCCCTGTTCAATGTCATTTTTAAATCCTCCACCAATATGTTAAGCTTTTTCAAATTCTCCTGGATAATAATTGGCTTTTCGGTTCCATTTATTTTACCACACAATTTAGCAGTAACAGAAATTTTCCTGCTCACTGTCCCCTCCTCAGTAATCTTTATAAGGATCCAAAAGAACAGTAGAGCCAGGACTAATTCCCAAGGTATTTCTACTCCACTCCACACACCAAAAATTGCCTTTAATACCAACCCTCTGCTTCAGCTTTCCAAACCACAATTCCACCCATTTTGTTACATAAGTCTTCCCATATTAGTCTCATATCCCCCAAGGATCTATCATTGACCCCCTCCTATTTCTCATCTACACGCTGCCCCTTGGCGACATCATTTGAAAACACATCAGGTTCCACATGTACCCTGACGATACCCAGCTCTACCTCGTCACCACCTCTCTCAACCCTCTCCACTGCCTCTGAATGTCACGTTGCTTGTCCAACACCCAGTACTGGATGAACAACTAAATATTGGGAAGACCAAAGCCATTGTCTTCGGTCCCCACCACAAATTTTGTTCCCTAGCCACCGACTCCATCCCTCTCCCTGGCCGTTGTCTGAGGCTTCACCAGACCATTCGCAACCTTGGCATCCTATTTAACACTGAGCTGAGCTTCCTACCACATATTCACTCCACCACCAAGACCGCCTATTTCCACCTCCATAACATCTCCCGTCTCCGCCCCTGTCTCAGCTCATCTGCTGCTGAAACCCTCATCCATGCCCTTGTTACCTCTAGACTTGACTATTCCAATGTTCTCCTGGCCAGCTTCCCATCTTCCACTCTCCATAAACTTGAGCTCATCCAAAACTCTGCTGCCCGTATCCTAACTCGCATTCACCCATCACCCCTGTGCTCGCTGACCTCCATAGGCTCCTGGTCTGGCAACGCCTAGATTTTAAAATCCTCATCCTTGTTTTCAAGTCCATCCATGGCCTCGCCCCTCCCTATCTCTGTAACCTCCTCCAGCCCTACAACCCTCCGAGACCTCTTGCGCATCCCTGATTTTAATCGCTCCACCATTGGTGGCCGTGCCTTCAGTTGCCTTGGGCCTAAGTTCTGGAATTCCCTCCCAACACCTCTCCGCCTCTCTACCTCTTTCTCCTCCTTTAAGGTGCTCGTTAAAACCTACCTCTTTGACCAAGCTTTTGGTCACCTGTCCTAATATGTGGCTTGGTGTCAAATGTGGTTTGATAACTCTCCTGTGAAGTGCCTTGCGATACCTTACTATGTTAAAGGCGCTGTATCAATGCAAGTTGTAGTTGTAGAATATTTTGTGAAAGTCTAAAATAAATGTAACTTTAATACCTTTAAAAAGTCCAAAAGAGATTTAAGAACATAACAACATAAGAAATAAGAGCAGGAGTAAGCCATATGGCCCCTCGAGCCTGCATTTCAATAAGATCATCGCCGATCTTCGACCTCAACTCCACTTTCCCACCCGATGCCCATATCCCTTGATTCCCTTAGTGGCCAAATACACTTCAATCTCAGTCTTGAATATACTCAATGACTGAGCATCCACAGGCCTCTGGGGTAGAGAATTCCAAAGATTCACAACCCTCTGAGTAAAGAAATTTTTTCTCATCTCAGTCTTAAATGGCTGATCCCTTGAGATTATGACCTCTAGTTTTAGAATCTCCAGCCAGGGGAAACAGGGGAAAACCACTGTTCTGGCCTGTATGGGATGGGAGGGCAGAACAGAGTGAGTGCTTCAATTACTGATCCTTTGATGGCCAACAAACTAGGCTACCTCATCCTCCATCTGCAATCTGCTCTGTATTTATAATGTGGTTGAAGACAGCATTGCCATAGGATCATTTGAGTGACATGGGGAAACTTATGTTGACTCTTATGGTACATTTATGTTGTCAGTTTACAACTGATGGCATCTCTGAATCCAGCAACAAATTGACAAAACAATTGAGGTGGTGCAAGTGCTGCCGGAGATGATGCACACAAACTATGGCAGTGCTGTCTTCAACCGCATTATAAATCCAGAGCAGATTGCAGATGGAGGATGAGGTAGCCTTGTTCGTTGTCCATCAGAGGATCAGTAATTGATGCACTCACTCTCTTCCCCCCCCCGCCCCCCCACCTCATCCCATACAGACCAGAACAGTGGTTTTAATATTTCTGGTCCATGCAGACTTTTTTCAGCTGCTAAGGGAACTAGTTATCACGCTTCAGGATAGAATCATAGAATCATAGAAGTTACAACATGGAAACAGGCCCTTCGGCCCAACATGTCCATGTCGCCCAGTTTATACCACTAAGCTAGTCCCAATTGCCTGCACTTGGCCCATATCCCTCGATACCCATCTTCCCCATGTAACTGTCCAAATGCTTTTTAAAAGACAAAATTGTACCCGCCTCTACTACTGCCTCTGGCAGCTCGTTCCAGACACTCACCACCCTTTGAGTGAAAAAATTGCCCCTCTGGATCCTTTTGTATCTCTCCCCTCTCACCTTAAATCTGTGCCCCCTCGTTATAGACTCCCCTACCTTTGGGAAAAGATTTTGACTATCGACCTTATCTATGCCCCTCATTATTTTATAGACTTCTATAAGATCACCCCTTAACCTCCTACTCTCCAGGGAATAAAGTCCCAGTCTGTCTAACCTCTCCCTGTAAGTCAAACCATTAAGTCCCGGTAGCATCCTAGTAAATCTTTTCTGCACTCTTTCTAGTTTAATAATATCCTTTCTATAATAGGGTGACCAGAACTGTACACAGTACTCCAAGTGTGGCCTCACCAATGCCCTGTACAACTTCAACAAGACATCCCAACTCCTGCATTCAATGTTCTGACCAATGAAACCAAGCATGCTGAATGCCTTCTTCACCACCCTATCCACCTGTGACTCCACTTTCAAGGAGCTATGAATCTGTACTCCTAGATCTCTTTGTTCTATAACTCTCCCCAACGCCCTACCATTAACGGAGTAGGTCCTGGCCCGATTCGATCTACCAAAATGCATCACCTCACATTTATCTAAATTAAACTCCATCTGCCATTCATCGGCCCACTGGCCCAATTTATCAAGATCCCGTTGCAATCCTAGATAACCTTCTTCACTGTCCACAATGCCACCAATCTTGGTGTCATCTGCAAACTTACTAACCATGCCTCCTAAATTCTCATCCAAATCATTAATATAAATAACAAATAACAGCGGACCCAGCACCGATCCCTGAGGCACACCGCTGGACACAGGCATCCAGTTTGAAAAACAACCCTCGACAACCACCCTCTGTCTTCTGTCGTCAAGCCAATTTTGTATCCAATTGGCTACCTCACCTTGGATCCCATGAGATTTAACCTTATGTAACAACCTAGGATGTCTGACTATTTCACCATGGAAGGTCTTGGTATGATTTATATTAAAATGCTACTGTTAAGTTCAGCTCTCAAGGGGTTAAATTCACTTAACAAAAGTGTTAGAGCATTTGTATTGAAACCAGATGAACCAGTTTGTGGACTGGATCTTGCTCACTGGGGCCAAAGATGCCCATGGGGTTTGTTGGGGTGCAATGGCCAAGAAACTCTGCCACTGACCCCACCAAAATGTATGAAGTAGGAGGGAGGACCTTTAATATAGATGTGAATGGCAGGTGTTCGTGTCACTAGGACGTCCAGAGTGCCCACCCATCCCCAGAGGCCACCAATTCAGCCAAATGCTGCCAGTTCTGGGATAGCTGTTTGAGACCTTAAGCACAAATTGTGTACACTGGTGTGTTGAGATGATGTATGATCATGCTGCTTAACGTCGATGGCAAGACAAAATCTGCCAAAGCAACAGCATTTCCCTGTAACAAGCAACTGGGCAAAGTATGCACGCCACAAAGTCACTCCTCGCAACCTGTCACACCTGGGCTGCAACCGCATACAAAGCACTCAGACAACATTTAAACTCTTTCATAGCTTCACACGCAATAAAATAACAGATGAAAGCAACATTGTTGTAAAAAAATTGGCTGTAAATAAAAAAACTTGCAATGCAAGAAGTCAAGGGCAAATACCAACAAAAAGTAAAACACCAACAAATATTTGATAAAGCAATATAATAAGCCAAAAAGACAAACTTTCAACACAAGCCTGAAAACTGCTATACAAACTTTTAAACATCAAGCCAACCAGACAGCCATGTACAGTACCTGTTTTATATGGGCAAACTGTAACTAAGGGCAAAAAATATGGGATCTAGCATCAGCCCAATTGCATAGGATTGGCTTGTGTTCGATGTCATCATGGCCTAAAAAAGTAATAATTTTTGAATGTCAAAATGCGTCAAACCAAAAATTAGGCATACAGACTTCTGTGCCCAGATCTGGGGCCTATGCTGCCACTTAGTGAGGCTCTGTGGCTTGAGCAGGGCCTCACAGAATTTACACAAATATGATTGAACAGCAATTGTTTGCACGGCAGGCTACCATGGAGAGAATGTCAACCAACATACTGACTGCAATGGAAACTTTAGGCCTGGATTTCCCTCCAAGGTGGCTTCACCTCTGGAAGAAGGTCAAGGCAGGACCCCTGAAGATGAGGAGACCCACCATCCTAACCTCACCATGACCCCAAC
The DNA here is from genome assembly GCF_035084215.1 of Heptranchias perlo. Classification (NCBI taxonomy): domain Eukaryota; kingdom Metazoa; phylum Chordata; class Chondrichthyes; order Hexanchiformes; family Hexanchidae; genus Heptranchias; species Heptranchias perlo. The sequence continues at coordinate 90,028,722 of NC_090327.1, forward strand.
TTATTTTCATGGGTGGAGGCTGTTTATCCACACAGAGCAGGATTTCACCAAGAAGGAGTCCACAGCTGCTAGTGAGGCATTGCTGTAGCCGGATACTAGTTGCATCATCATAAGAGGAGAATCAACACTTAAGGAGGACAGAAGTGCACTGATGATGAGTAGAAGTTTGGAGTAGGTCTGAGACTGAGCTGAGGCCTAAACAAGGGTCAGGAATTTCCTCGGAGCTGCTCCCACTCTGTCGCCAGCAGCCGTAACCTTGCTGAAAATGCAGTGGAAACCCTGTTTCCTCAACACCTCCAGCGAAGCTACAATGGTGGAGCAGGAGCAGTTCCAAGGAAATTTCTGGCCTAGGTGCATTTTTGAGGCTGAGGGGAGAGAGAAAAATAACCACTTTTCAGCCCTCTCCCTTCAAAAGAGGCTTCAGCAGCACTTCAATGGCTGCCTCAGAACTTGTAATTAAGTAGCATTTTTCATTGTCCTCAGGACATACCAAACGCTTCACAGGCAATGACTTGCTTTCTGAATTGTAGTCACTGTTGTTTTGTAAGTAAACGTGACAGACAATTTGTGCACCTCACGGCCCCATAAACAGCAATGAGATAAATAACCAGTTAATCTGTTTTTTTTTGGAGGTGTTGGTTAAGGGATAAATGTTGGCCAAGAGACTGGAAGAATTCACTTCATCTTCTTCAAATAATGCCATGGGATCTTTTACATGCAGCTAAACAGACAAACGGAGCCTTGCTTTAACATCTCATCCAAAAGACAGCACCTCCAAACAATGCATCAGTTGCTCACTACTGTACCATGTGTCAGTTTAGATCGAGGGGGTAAAATTGGACATGGGCAGGCACCCAAAACAGGCGGAATCACTTTTGCCGTCTGTTATGGGACAGGCCCAATATTGAACTGAATATCTAGCGGGGCGTATAACGGGCGACTCATACGATACCGCCTGCCTTGCGTCCTTGCCCATGTCCAATTTCACCCCCCATATGTTCAATTCCCTGGTGTGGGGCTCGAACCACAACTTCCTGACTCAGTAGCAAGCATACTACCACTGGGCCAAATTGATACACATTACAATATATTAATACATTATTGCCATAGTGGACAGAGGAATTTAAATCAAATCATTTTTACAATGATATCACAGTTATTTTCAGGGTCTTGTTTTTTTGGAAGCTAAAAATGCAAACACTTTCCCAAATAGCAAAATTGTTCTGCCTTCCACAGATTGCACATGAACAATACAAAATACAGTCACGGTCATATCAATCTGGTTATTTTCATTTACCAGTACATGGATTCAATTTAGATTCTTTTTTCACTTCTCTCAAATTCATTTTAAAAATGCATTTTCATACATAAATTATTCCAAACAAATGTTATTCCGATGAAATGAATTTCACCTTGTGAATTCATTTATCTATTTATTTGGCATTGCTTTTGCTGTCTGATATCCTTGATTTGTTTTAAAAATGTATGGATATTGCATGACCCATTGGCATTACTTTGGTTGCTCATGGCGCATATCCAAATTCTATTTGCCTAGTTTGTCATGAACTTTTTATTTAAAGCAATCTCCTATTCAATATTCAAAATATATTCTTTTTAACATTAGAGGTTTAGCTCCTCAGTCCCAGGCTGCTTCATGTTATCACTGATGTGGACTATCCTAGAAGGTGTCTGCCACTTCAAACTAGCCTGAAAGATGGCTTGGAGCTAACTGCCCGACGACACTATTGCCTGGGTAATCTGCACATTAATAGTCAGAGTTGTCATTTCGTTCAGAATTTAGATAAATTGACACATAACTTCAAATCAGCAATTCCATTGATGTGGGGGGAAGCTTTCCTCTATGCTTTATATGAAACAAAATCATAAGCTGGTATTTATAAATGCATTTTCAATTTTGCTACACCAAGCAATATTCTTCCATGGAGATCCAAGACATATATGGCCAATTGTTATAAATTCAACTTTTTTACAGTTAGGATTGAAGTTGTTTCTACGAGCTGAATGAAAATGAAAAGGTCATAGATCAGATGTGCATTGTTATTACACAACATGATATTCATTGTTACAATGTACAATTATGAGAGTAATAAACTGGTTCTAAGAGGTTGACCTTGGCTGGGTAAATATGAGAGATGTAAGGAATCTTACAACTCCAGGTTATAGTCCAACAATTTTATTTTAAAATCACAAGCTTTCGGAGATTATCTCCTTCGTCAGGTGAGTGCCTCACCTGACGAAGGAGATAATCTCCGAAAGCTTGTGATTTTAAAATAAAATTGTTGGACTATAACCTGGTGTTGTAAGATTCCCTACATTTGTCCACCCCAGTCCATCACCGGCATCTCCACATCATAAATATGAGAGGACAGTTCAGTAGCATGTTTTGATGGTGCTTCTAGTATGTTGCACATAATGTGTTGAGAAAATGCTGAGGTTCCTGCACCAGCCATTCTTAAAAAGTTGAGGGCGTCCCATAAAGGATTACTTTTTTTCTTGCCAAAAATGGTGGCAGAACAATCAGATCTGCAACCAGTCTTTAGTGGTCCTGCTCTAGGATGTCCTGCAGTGAAATTTGGTTTTATTTAGTGATAAATAATAGAACCAGAACAACATGGATGGAGGAGACAGAGCACATGAATATAGTCTCAACTGTTGCTGAACTGGGGAGCAGGTGAAGAAGAAATTTTTGGCTCTTTTTTTATTCATTCATGGGATGTGAGCGTCACTGGCAAGGCCAGCATTTATTGCCCTCCAGAATTGCCCTTGAGAAGGTGGTGGTGAGCCACTTTCTTGAACTGCTGCAGTCCATGAGGTGAAGGTTCTCCCACAGTGCTGTTAGGTAGGGAGTTCCAGGATTTTGACCCAGCGACGATGAAGGAACGGCAATATATTTCCAAGTCGCGATGGTGTGTGACTTGGAGGGGAACGTGCAGGTGGTGTTGTTCCCGTGTGCCTGCTGCCCTTGTCCTCCTAGGTGGTAGAGGTCGTGGGTTTGGGAAGTGCTGTCGAAGAAGCCTTGGCAAGTTGCTGCAGTGCATCCTGTGGATGGTACACACTGCAGCCACGGTGCGCCGGTGGTGAAGGGAGTGAATGTTTAGGGTGGTGGATGGGGCGCCAATCAACCGGGCTGCTTTGTCCTGGATGGTGTCGAGCTTCTTGAGTGTTGTTGGAGCTGCACTCATCCAGGCAAGTGGAGAGCATTCCATCACACTCCTGCCTTGTGCCTTGTAGATGGTGGAAAGGCTTTGGGGAGTCAGGAGGTGAGCCACTCACCAAAGAATACCCAGCCTCTGACCTGCTCTTGTAGCCACAATATTTATGTGGCTGGTCCAGTTAAGTTTCTGATCAATGGTGACCCCCAGGATGTTGATGGTGGGGAATTTGGCGATGGTAATGCCATTGAATGTTAAGGGGAGGTGGTTAGACTCTCTCTAGTTGGAGATGGTCATTGCCTGGCACTTGTCTGGCACAAATGTTACTTGCCACTTATGAGCCGAAGCCTGGATGTTGTCCAGGCCTTGCTGCGTGCGGACACGGACTGCTTCATTATCTGAGGGGTTGCGAATGGAACTGAACACTGTGCAGTCATCAGCGAACATCCCCATTTCTGACCTTATGATGGAGGGAAGGTCATTGATGAAGGAGCTGAAGATGGTTGGGCCAAGGACACTGTCCTGAGGAACTCCTGCAGCAATGTCCTGGAGCTGAGATGATTGGCCTCCAACAACCACTATCATCTTCCTTTGTGCTAGGTATGACTCCAGCCATTGGAGAGTTTTCCCCCTGATTCCCATTGATTTCAATTTTACTAGGGCTCCTTGGTGCCACACTCGGTCAAATGCTGCCTTGATGTCAAGTGCAGTTACTCTCACCTCACCTCTGGAATTCAGCTCTTTTGTCCACGTTTGGACCAAGGCTGTAATGAGGTCTGGAGCTGAGTTGACCTGGCGGAACCCAAACTGAGCATCGGTGAGCAGGTTATTGGTGAGTAAGTGCCGCTTGATAGCACTGTCGATGACATCTTCTATCACTTTTCTGATAATTGAGAGTAGGCTGATGGGGAGGTAATTGGCCGGATTGGATTTGTCCTGCTTTTTGTGAACAGGACATACTTGGGCAATTTTCCACATTGTCGGGTAGATGCCAGTGTTGTAGCTGTACTGGAACAGTTTGGCTAGAGGTGCGGCTAGTTCTGGAGCACAAGTCTTCAGCACTACAGCCGGGATGTTGTCGGGGCCCAAAGCCTTTGTTGTATCCAGTGCACTCAGCCGTTTCTTGATATCACGTGGAGTGAATTGAATTGGCTGAAGACTGGCTTCTGTGATGGTGGGGATATCGGGAGGAGGCCAAGATGGATCATCCACTCGGCACTTCAGGCTAAAGATGGTTGCAAATGCTTCAGCCTTGTCTTTTGAACTCATGTGCTGGACTCTGCTATCATTGAGAATGGGGATGTTCACAGAGCTTTCTCCTCCCGTTAGTATTTTATTTGTCCACCACTATTCATGACTGGATGTGGCAGGACTGCAGAGCTTTGATCTGATCCGTTGGTTGTGGAATCACTTAGCTCTGTCTATAGCATGTTGCTTCCGCTGTTTAGCATGCATGTAGTCCTGAGTTGTAGCTTCACCAGGTTGGCACCTCACTTCATTGCTTACATAAAGTTGGAAAAGTTTGCAAACATTTGACAACATTGGACTAAGGTTGTTTTGCCAAGCATTTTTATTGATCTTCATGAATGCAAGGAATTGATCTTTATAAATGCACAAGCATGAACATTTTCTTTCATCCCATGCCCGGTTGCCATATCACAGTGCTGCATGTGTTAGCTATTGGTATCGAGTACCAAGTAATCTGCCAGCACAAGGTTCTTTGCAGAGGCATGTTCACACACTCAAATAAAGTGGCCATTGTCCTGGGTGCTTTAGTAGGCCTCATCTTCTCTCACTCATCCTCTTTCTTACAAATTACTTTTAATTTAGCTTTCAGAAGAATGTAACACATAATGTGAGACTGCACTCGCAGATCGGAGGGGGCCACGAAAGCTGTGACTCTTGACTTTTCATGAATTGGAAACCATCAAGATTATGGGCCTGGACACAACAGAAAGAGTGAAAGATGATGAAGTCAGATGGAGGCTCCCTCCGAGCATATAGCTAGTGTTCTTTTCTTTTCATTTTATTATATCTTCATTTACTCACTTCTTACTTTCCTCGCACACAGGGAGGTATTTCAATGCAACACACTTCAATCTCTGGTCCTAAACAGCATTGTTTTAAGGGGTGACTTACTGCATGTATTTAAATATGCTCTTCTGCCGCTCCTCCAGGTTCGCAAGAGGAGGAGGCAACCAAGGCAACCACACAGCTTCAATTTAGCCCCTCACAGCACCGTGAATCATGCGCTACTGGCACTATTACTGATGTATCCACTTTTGAAGGAGGCGCTTTTATCTAGTTACAGAAGGTGGCGCACTTCAATTAAATGTTCAGGCCTGCCTAATACAGGTGTAAGGCTTCTTAAACACACAAATCTGGGTCCTACATGATTGTAGGAACCCAATTGAAAATTTCAGGCACAAATGGGCGGAATGTGCGCCATACATGCTCCGTCTAGTTTTAGTAGTCGTTGAGCGGCCCAACCAGTGATCTATAAAGGGACTGCTGGAGGCCACTCAAAATAGAGGTTCGGAAATGTTTATTTTTGCGCAGGAACACTCCTGCTTCTCTTGGATCTATTAAAAAATGTCAGATCCTTGTGTGTTCCCCCCCTCCCCCACCTTGCCAAGGATTGCTACCACAACCCCCGCGTCCCTCCCCCAGACCAGCCTGCTAGTCGGCTCAACAAGGGAGCCAGCCGATTATCCGTTCTCCCACAAACGACAGATTGCAGCAGGTGCCAATCTGCTGCTCGCCGATGGCATTTAAATGAGGCCTGGTGGGTGGGTGGGTGGCGCGGCTACTCCGCTAACCGCACCCACTTCATTTAAAAGTTGGATTTCTTCCCTGTGGGCTTCAATGATAATTACGTACACATGTGACCTAATATGTGATGCTTTTGCATGAGATGGGCTAGGTCAGGTTGGCAATGTGAGACAGCACAACCTCGCATCTCCTCTCAATTATTGCTGCGGATAGGTCTCTGCTCTCACAATAGGAGAAGTCCACTTCAGTTGATAAACAGCACAATAGTATTTCTTTCCCATGGCAAAAAGCAGCACCTGTTAGTATGTCAAGTTGTTCATTCCCTAGATGACCTTGATAAGTGGTGAGCTTTGCTTTCACACCGGGGATGTTGGTGCAAACAAGTTCTTTCTTGGCAGGATCGAGTGTAAGGAATAGCTCGAATACAGCAGCAGCTGCTTCTTTCTCCTTTCCCAGTTTTTCACCATTTTGCCACATATCTCCAAAGGCGTTAGCAATGGAAAACATAAGAGGTCATTTCATGAATATGTGCTCCTGGTGTGGAATTTCACCTGCTGGGAGCCCATATGGCCATGATATTCTCTCCAACCTGGAAAGAAGGAAGTAAATCAGTAAAATTAGTGGATGGAGAGTTAATATATGATAAATCATGGGGATGCTGCCCAAATTCCTGATATGCACTCCAGATAGGTGATGCTTTGCATCGGAAGTATATATTCTAAAATTAACCTATTTCTTTATACTTTCTGTATATAAATATATAGGTAGTCTTATCCCATCAGTAACTGAATGTGTATCAGGCAGCTAGGCTGTGTTGGAAGAATTTGCTATGTGAAACACCAGTGCAAGTTCAGTGCAACGGCAGTGTAAGTTCTATCCTGTGTGAGTGCCATGCTGCGATATGGCCATTCACGTTAAGTATTCAAAGAGTTGTAATGGGTTCATGACAGTTTTGGAGTGCTGGGCAGTACAAGAGAAAGTGCAGATATCTTGACAATAAGAAAAAAGACTTATGCCCTGATATTTACAGGGAGGCGGGGAGGGAGCAGGGGCATGTGTTTGCGGCCAGGAAACCCGGAAATATTGGCAAGGCAGAGGTCCTGCTAAATTTAATGGCAGGACCTCGTTATCATTGCTTTACTCCATTTCTCGCCCAGCATCCAGCCAGATTGACAGGTTGGTCTACTGCCAGGCAGGAAAGCCTGTAGTAGAAGGCCACAGCCGAGGTCCCTTGGGGATGGTTCCCAGCAATCTGAAAAGATCGGCACCACGGTGGGGGAGCGCGGAGCACGGCAACGAGGAGGGAGGGATAGATCAGGGCATAGTGGTGGGGTCAGCCGATCGCAGGGAGGGAGGCAGATCGCGGGGGCATTGGAAGATCGCGGGGGTATCGGAAGATCACAGCAGAAGATTTGCTCGAGGGGCCGGGGGGAAGCACTCCTGCTCCTACTGGCCCATAAGCAGTGCTGAGAAAGCACTTAGCTGCTGGATCTGGCTGTTCCCACCTCCCTTCAGTTGCTTGGTTTTCCGAGACCTGGGAAATCCAGCCCGCAGCTGTTAGATTCAAATGGATACCAAGATCTGACGAACACAGCCTCATTTAAATATTATAATCACGGACCCGCCTCTCCAGAACGGGTTACTCTGACGGCCCCAAACCCACCGCGGTTAAATCGGAAGTAGGAGCATTCGCAATGGGTTGGGGTCGGGGTCCACATATTTACCGATTTAATACCTCCACCTCCCCCCCAACCCCGACCCTCTCCCGCCAATCATGGGGGTGTTAAAATTAGCCTCTTTGAATGCAAAATTTTTATAACGATTGAGAAAGGAAAGCAGGCAAACCTGTTTAATGACCAAAATAAAGGCAGAAGGGAAGAACAACAAGTAAGGGGAAATGGGGAGAGAGCTATTATGTTTTTAACTTTTCCTCAACACATTTACATTGTGTCCAATGTTCAATCTAATTTACATAAAAGAAAGAAAGACTTGAATTTATATAATGCCTTTCACAACCTCAGGACGTCCCAAAGCGATTTATAGCCAATGAAGTACTTTTGAAGTGTAGTCACTGTTGTAATGTCGGAAACGTGGCAGCCAAGCTGCGCACAGCAAGCTCCCACAAACAATAATCTGATAATGATCAGATAATCTGGTTATTTTTAGTGAAGTTGGTTGAGGGATAAATATTGGCCAGGACACAGGGGAGAACTCCCCTGCTCTTTGTTAAAATAGCGCCATAGGATCATTTACATCCACCTGAGAGGGCAGATAGGGCCTTGGTTTAACGTCTCATCCAAAAGATGGTACCTCCAACAATGCAGCACTCTCTCAGTACTGCACTGAAATGCCAGCCCAGATTTTGTGTTCAAAATGAGCACCATGAATAAGCAGAATGAATCCACCATGAAATCAATACCATGTACAGGTAAACATGCTCAAGTTTAACGATTAACCCCTAATCACAGATACAGCAAGAAATTGCATGAATACAGTACTGAATAACAATGAAATTAGAATCAGTCCACAGGGGATTCATATCTTTTTACCACCTATTTCTCAGAGAATCTGATAAGAGACAGGACTGGTGGGTGAAATTGTCAGGTCTGTCTCTTGGCATATATTCCAGATGCAATGTTGCAAATGAATGATGCAAATCCCAGTTCATTCACCAAGTTCTGACCTCCTGCAAGAGCTAATACTGAGCAACCAGAGCTGTGATTTACACCATGTGAAAACCATCCCCTTGATGTAAACAAACAAACTGAGAGAATAGCAGTTCTTACACCTTGGAATGTGGGGTGGTCATGTCTGGACCCTGGACCCTGGACCCTTTTTCTATAAAATTCAGGGAGATTAGAATTGTCTATTTCACTGTTGATCCACATATGTTAACAATACAAATAAACTACCAAGCTGTTTTTAACTTAATCGGGCTTGGAACAAATACTTTGAAACAATGAAACCCATTTTAAAACAGATTTTCTCACTGAATACTATTGAATAGTTCTGATGAGTGCATCCAGTTATGTATATTGGTCACAAAACAATGGAATACTCCCAGCAACATTGCTGGTTAAAGACATTTTTAATTCAGATTCACCCTAACTAGTTGATGGCACATTAAACAATCCCTATTTGTCATAACACCTAGGGCTCGATGTTACCAGGCCTGTGGGTTTCCGGCGGGTTGGGTTTCGGGAGCGTGGTCAACACGCTGGGTGAAATTAGTGGGTTGCCCGCGCGATCGTAGCAGGCAACACACTAATAGGAATCAATTACCTGCTCCTCCGGGGTCCACGCTGCTGGTCTGCGCGTCGGGCAGGCTGCGCATGCACAGTACGATCTGTCAGCTGGAGGCTCTCTAGTTAAAGGGGCAGTCCTCCACTGACAGATGCTGCAACCAATGGAACAAATTTCAGCATGGAGCAGCCCAGGGGGAAGGCTGCTCCCAGTTTAATGATGCCTCACCCCAGGTATCATCAGATGGGGTGAGGAGGAGGGCGAAGACAGAGATCTTCCACCCAGCGGGTGGGAGGAAGCGGCCAGCCTCTGCCACCAAGAAGGCCTGGCTCGAGGTGGCAGAGGGGGTCACCTGCGCAACCAACATATCGCCCACCTGCATACTGTGCAGGAGGCGCTGCAATGACCTCAGTAGGTCAGCCACAGTGAGAACACAAAGTCTTTCCCCTACACTCCATCTGCCACAACACTGCCCCAACCCCACATCTCCTTCGGCACCGCCAACACTACTCTGTCACATCACCACTCATACCCACTCAAACCCCATCCTCATCTTACCTCCACCTACTCACCTCACCAGTACTCATCCTGCCACTAACACGCAACCCAATCCTCATACAATCTCATGGCTCCATCCCATACTCACCCTCTCGTGCATCTCCCTCACGGCCAGCCTCACTCAACCTGCCACCAACTGTGCTGCAGCCACAGGGCATGCATCACATATGTGCAGTAGGCAGCGTAAGGCAAATGTTTCGTGAGCATGAAGGGGGTGCACAAGGGTGTCGGAGGGTTTGCCATGGGTGGTACCTATATTGAATTTCAGAGCAACAAACAGCACACATTATATTGGCACCACCACTGCCATGTCTCCGCGAATACTGTCTGTTGTGTCCAGTAATGCCCGCTCCTGGGTATCACTATGAGGACCCACCACTGATGCCACCCATCGTGTTACTGCAGAGTAGGTGCAGGTGTATTTGCAGGGCTCTTCCGCGCAGACCACTGAGAGACATCGGCGGTGTAGCCGGCTGCACCCTGGAAGGATGCGGAGGAGAAGTTGTGGAGGGCAGTGGTGACTTTGGCAGCGACAGGTAAGCACTTGTTGCTGGGGCCAGGCAGGAGCAGCTCGGCATGAAAGAGCCTGCAGATCTCCACGACTACATGTCGAGCGAATCTGCGCCTCCGTGTGCACTGCTGCTCGGAGAGGTCCGGGGAGCTTCGCCTCGGTCTGTGGACCATGTGGCGAGGGTAGTGCCCTCTGCGATGCGTCTCTCTCTGCGGTAGCCCTCCCTCCTGCTGTGCAGGTGGGCGTGCAACAACCCCGTGTTGGGGGGCTCCACGTCTCTGCGGTGGACGGCGTGGACTGCGAGGCTGCTGGGGCTGGTCATGCTGTTCGTCCTCCGAGGGTGTCCACGCACCACCCATCTGGCAGTTGTTGGTCTGAGGGGTTGTGCAGGGTAGGTGGGTGGTTCCTCGGACTGGGGCTGCAGTTTCGTGTCGGTCTGTCCTCTGGCTTGGCGGGGGGTGGTGGGTGGCAGGGGTTGCCCTATGTGACGCGGTGGCCTCCTGCGTGGGTGAGGGCTCTCCCCCATGGGGTGCACCTTGGCACCTGCCACAGGCTGCTGGCTGCAACACGCCTGGTTGGAGAGAGACTGTTTCCCCCAGTGTGGGAAACACGCTGCGATGCAGGTGAAATCCCACACTTCCTCTTTTGACAGCTGATTCAGCTCATTAACTGACCTCAACAAGCAAGGTAAGTACACTCAAGTGGAACCCCGCTGGCTTTATTGCCTGCGGGATTCCCACCAGCGGGGGCCACGCACGCAGCCCCGCACGTCATCGGGGAACCCGGAAGTGGTCGGGATCGCGGTGCGATCCGGTCACGTGACCTCATATCGGGATTTTCGGGGCCCCCCCGCTGGAAACCCGCAGGAAACCCGACCCTAAAATCGAGCCCCTAACGTCTAAAGATGCTAAAATCAGTCTTTAGACTGGAGGGCTGCAGACTGCCGAGGCGAAAGATAAACTATTGTTTTTGAAGCTCGTGTTGTGCTTGGTTGGTGTAATGTGGGAGGGCAAACAGATAGACGAAGAAGTAGTTGAAGTGGTAATCACAATTATGCCTGTGGATAAATGGAGATATTCAGAAATGCAATCAACCAATCTAAGTTTGGTTTCGCCAATATTGAGAAAACTGCAACGTGCGTGGCAAATACAGTATGTGAGATGAGATGAAATATATGTAAATTACAGTTGCGCACGGAAAAAACGTTGGTGTATCAAGCGCTGTTCAAGGTTTCAGCAGAGGTTTCTCGGAATCGAAGCAAAACTCAGGCGTAGTGTAAAAACCAGCATGTTACTCACGCCCGAATTCCCCCGATCTTTTGTGCTGAAAATTGTACTTATGTCCCCATTTGAATGGTAGAGCAACAATAAGACCAACAATGAGGTTAAGGGAGTGCTAGGTTTATTCCCAGGGAATGAAATGCCCCATATCAGAATAGTTAGAAAACACATTGAGGCTGATTTTAATATGAGGCACACATTGGACAGTCAGTTGGCAGAGTGCACCTGCCACCTGCCTGCTGTTGCTCCCCTGCCATTTTGAGGAGCGGGCCTCATTTACATCCAGCCAGTGAACTGCGGGCGGGATATATGACGAGAGGCCAATCCGATATCCTCTGTTTTATACCATCGCCGAGAGTTAAGATTATCCCATCTATTTTCAGAAAATTCAACAGATTCTCAGCGAGCACTAATGTCCTGAAATGACAGATAAAGATGTGTTGGTAATTTATTGGCACAACTCTCCTCATTCCCCCTTACACTCCTGTCAGACAGAAGTCTCCACCACATAAACTAAAGCCATGCTAACATGTGAAGTATAAAATATACTCTTTTTAAAGTATTTTATCCAAATAATTATTTCCTTTCTATCAACAAATTAATTGAGTCTAAAATTTACAAAATTACCTCAGATGTTATTTTAATAGTTAGAAAGAAGTCTGAAAGTTTTATATATTCTTTGAATTTGCAAGGATTCAGCTGACACCATATTCACATTAAGGCAAATAGTGGATTTTTATATTCTAGAACAGTCCAAGAACAAGAACAACAACTTGCGTTTGTATAGCCTTTAACATAAAAAAAATGTCAGAAGGCACTTTGCAGTATCCTAGAATTGTTCCTTCAACTCAGTGGCATTTATTTATTGATGATTTATTAAATGGTGAGAAACTATTAAATGTTGGTGTTCAGAGAGACTTGGGTGTCCTCGTACAAGAAACATAAAATGTTAGCATGCAGGTGCAGCAAGCAATTAGGAAAGCAAATTGAATGTTTGCCTTTATTGCAAGGGGGTTGAAGTACAAGTGTAAGGAAGTCTTACTACAATTGTACAGAGCTTTGATGAGACCTCACCTGGAGCACTGTGTACAGTTTTGGTCTCCTTATCTAAGGAAGGATATACTTGCCTTAGAGGCGGTGCAGAGAAGGTTCACCAGATTAATTCCTGGGATGAGAGGGTTGTCCTATAGAATCATAGAAACATAGAAAATAGGAGCAGGAGTAGGCTATTCAGCCCTATGAGGCGAGGTTGAGTAGAATGGGCCTATACTCTCTGGAGTTTAGAAGAATGAGAGGTGATCTAATTGAAACATAGAAGATTATGATGGGGCTTGATAGGGTAGACTCTAGAACTAGGGGGCATAGTCGCAGAATATGGGGTCGGCCATTTAAGACTGAGATGAGAAGGAATTTCTTCACTCAGTGGGTTGTGAATTTTCAGAATTCTCTACCCCAGAGGGCTGTGGATGCTCAGTTGTTGAATATATTCAAGGCTGACTCCCCAAAGCCTTTCCACCATCTACAAGGCACAAGTCAGGAGTGTGATGGAATACTCTCCACTTGCCTGGATGAGTGCAGCTCCAACAACACTCAAGAAGCTTGACACCATCCAGGACAAAGCAGCCTGCTTGATTGGCACCCCATCCACCACCCTAAACATTCACTCCATTCACCACCGGCACACTGTGGCTGCAGTATATACCATCCACAGGATGCACTGCAGCAACTCGCCAAGGCTTCTTCGACAGCACCTCCCAAACCCGCGACCTCTACCACCTAGAAGGACAAGAGCAGCAAGTACATGGGAACAACACCACCTGCACATTCCCCTCCAAGTCACACACCATCCCAACTTGGAAATATATCGCCGTTCCTTCATCGTCGCTGGGTCAAAATCCTGGAACTCCCTTCCTAACAGCACTGTGGGAGAATCTTCACCACACGGACTGCAGCGGTTCAAGAAGGCGGCTCAGCACCACCTTCTCAAGGGCAATTAGGGATGGGCAATAAATGCCAGCCTTGCCAGCGATGCCCACATCCCATGAACGAATAAAAAAATAGATAGACAGATTTCTGGACTTTAGGGGAATCAAGGGATATGAGGATCAGGCGCCAAAGTGGAGTTGAGGTCGAAGATCAGCCATGATCTGATTGAATGGCGGAGCAGGCTCGAGGGGCCATGTGGCCTATTCCTGCTCCTATATCTTATGTTCTTATGTTTTATGTTCTTACTGATAAGTGTTTTGCATAAAAAAAGATGAAATAATTTGCTGGGCAATGCTGAGCAAATCTATCAAATATACCAAAGCCCAAAGACCAAAGTGCTAAGCAAATTTCTATAAACCTTGAGTTTATAATAATTAGGTGTGTGATTGCAGTTTCTGAAAACTGAAATGAGGATATATGCTAATCAGAGAGTTTACAAAGAGAAAAAAACTGCAGACTAACAAAGCATATGGCTTTCCTTGTACTTAGCTTGTCTGCTGCATACAGTTACTCACCAAGGAGATGCTTTTGGCACTATTTCCTATTAACAATCATGGCTGTAGTTTGTGGATCTTCACTTTACTGGGAATTCTCACTGTATTTAAGTGCTCTGTGATAATAATTCACTGGAAGTAAAGATTCAGCAATATGATTAAAACAATCTATTCCTCCAGAAAAAAAGAAAATTGCTAATGTAACTTGAAAAATTCCTTCAGTAAGATATTTTTAAATGCCTAATTTACTTTTCATCCAATAAAACTTCCAAGCTATGAATTATAAAAATCTGAAGTTAAAAATGTAGGTTACAATTTTACTACATTACAAGTTAGAAAATACTGTTGGTGATAATAGTATATAAAGACTTAACTGTTATTTTAACCTGTTTATTTTAGACAAAGAAATATCACTCAGTAATATAACCAACAATAAATTTTCTGTTTATGAGAGTTTAGCTGATTCATTTTTTGAACCCTTCATTTACTTGCGGTCCTAATCTGATTAAGAGAAAAAATAAAATAAATATATTTCACTACTAATGTACCAAATAATTTCATGCAATAAGAGTTGTCATGTTTTAAATATTAACAACAAAATAGGGAAACATTTATTGTACTAAATATTTAATGACAAGGATACTTTGCACTCATTTTAATATAACTTTGTTGAATCCATATGGGATAAAATTCAAGCAGTGAATTTTATTGAATGAACAACCTTTATCATACATGAAGCTCTAGATTCTTTTCTTTTATTCTGCAGTCTGAAGTTGATAACCAGTTTATTAAAATTTCTTACAATTAGGTTTCTATACTGTTTAAAATTCAATTTCCACCTGCCAGCTAGTAATTTTAAATCTGCATTTCTTCCATGTTCAAAGTGTGCAGTGCCCTTCTCATCTGATATACCTAGTTGGCACATGCCCTCAGGCTGCTAATATATGCCAGCATGCAATTCCCTTAATACTTTGACCTTTCGAAAAATTATTTTGTGTATTTGAGCTCCAGATAAATGTCCACACTAAATTCTGATTACTGATCCCTAACTGTACTTTGAGTGAATTTATTTTAATTGCCATCCTAATCCTTCTTTTACGTAGATAAAACAAGACTGGATAAAACAGCTTCAAATCTTCAGAAGTTTGTTTTACCTCAGTTATTATATATTGGTTTGAACCAAGGGCATAGCGAATGAATTTAGAATCATTTACACTTCCTCCAATTGCCGACCTGTACATTTCTGGGGGGATCTGGAGCCATTCCACTCTGGAAAATGTTGAATTGCTTTGTTAAAAATGATGCATTCTACTTCATTTTAGAACACTTTAAATTTCACAATAGATAGCTTTTTAATCTATAAAAAGCAAAATATATAATCTTTAGGTGTATCCATATTCAGCATAAAAACCAGACCATAATTTTTCTGAAAGCAACCTGAAGAGTCATTCTCCCTTTCTTAGAGGCACACTTCACCTATAACCCTCAGTTCAAAGGCTGTTGTCCTATAACCCCTCTGTTCAAAGGCACTCTCAACTATACTGCTGTAGTTTAAAGCCCTTTCACCCCCATGAATTCAAAGAGACACTCTCCAGTTCACACAGGCACACTTCCCCCAACTTCATCAGCACACATGTCAATCGTCTGTGTTTGAAGCAGTCAGCATTTGGGGGGGCCGGTCTTCAATTGCAGGTTAAAGTTAGTTCACACCATGCCCCTTTCCTTTAACAATGTTCCTGCCTAAGTCCTGCTGATATTGTAAGTGATTCCAACAACTGCATACAGTGGACAGGAATTCTCGCAAGAGAATCCAGGAGTATGGCTTTGCGGAGAGAGTTGCAAGATGCTCGGAACATTTTTTGGAAAGGAGAAACTTTGCGGAGGGGACAGAAGGAAAATGTCAGCATTGACTAAGGGAACAGTGAGGAAAGAGAGTGTCAGCATGAACTGAAGAGTTTGGAAGGAGTACAGTGACTCTGTGAACTGAGACAGGAAGTTAGAGGTGGGAAAGTAATTGTTGAGTTGACTTTTGGGGAAGTGATGGTCTGATTGGTCTGTTGAAAACCCAAGTGACATTTTGTTTTTTTTAAGATAAAATATCTACCCCTCTCAGAGTTAGAAGGTTGTAGGTTCAAGCCCCACTCCAGATACTTGAGCACATAAATTAGGCTGATAATTCAGTGCAATACCAAGGGATGCACTGCCTGAGATGCCATCTTTCAGATGTGACATTAAACCGAGACCCCATTTGCCTGCTCAGGAACACGCACAAGTTCCCATGTGTTATTCGAAAAAGAACACAGAAGTTATCATGGTGTCCTGGCCATCTTATATTCCTCAAAGGTAATGCAGTAATCATGGGGGACTTTAATCTGCATATAGACTGGGCAAATCTAGTTTGGAAGATGAGTTCATGTAATGTATTCAAGACGGTTTCCTGGAGCAATATGTCATGGAACCAACCAGAGAACAGTTTATTTTAGATATTGTATTGTGTAATGAGATAGGGTTAATTAGTAATCTTACAGTAAAAGAATCTCTGGGGAAGAACGATCATAATATGATAGAATTTCATGTTGAGTTTGAAAGTAACGTACTTAAGTCAGAAACTAGAATCTTAAACTTAAATAAAGCCAATTACATAGGTATGAGGGGAGAGTTGTCAAAGGTAGATTGGGAAATTAAATGAAAGGGAATGACAGTTGAAAAGCAATGGCAAACATTTAAAGAAATATTTTAATATTCTTAACAAATATACGTTCCATTGAGAAAAACTCCACGGGAAGAGTGATCCACCTGTGGCTAACTAAAAAAGTTAAGGAGAATATTTTAGATTGAAAGAAGAGGCCTATAATGTTGCCAAGAAGAGTAATAAGCCTGGGAATGGGAGTGTTTTAGAAACCAACAAAGAACGACCAAAATATTGATAAAAATAGAGAAAATAGAATATGAAAGTAAACCAGCAAGAAATATAAAAAGGGATTGTAAAAACTTCTACAAGTATGTTAAAAGGAAGAGAGTAGCAAAAGTAAATGTTGGTCCCTTAGAGGCTGAGACATGAGAAGTTATAATAGGGAATCAGGAAATGGCAGATGCGTTAAACAAGTATTTTGCATCTGCCTTCACAGTAGAAGACACAAAAAGCATACAAAATTAATAGGGAACCAAGGGGTAAATGAGAATGAGGAACTTAAAGCAATTAATATCACTAGAGAAAAAGTACTGGACAAACTAATGGGACTAAAAGCCAACAAATTCCCTGGACCTGATGGCCTACATACGAGGGTTCTAAAAGAGGTGGCTGCAGAGATAGTGGCTGCATTGGTTATGATCTCCCAAAATTCTCTAGATTCTGGAATGGTCCCCGTGGATTGGAAGGTAGCAAATGTGACCCTGCTATTCAAGAAGGGAGGAAGAGAGAAAACAGGGAACTACAGGCCAGTTAACCTGACATCGGTCATCGGGAAAATGCTGGAATCCATTATTAAGAAAATGGTATTGGGCACTTAGAAAATCATAATATGATTAGGCAGAGTCAACGTGGTTTTATGTAAAGGAAATAGTGTTTGACAAATTTATTAGAGTTTTTGAGAATATAACTAGCAGGGTAGATAAAGGAGAATGAATGGATGTAGTATATTTGGATTTTCAAAAGGCATTTGATAAGGTGCCACGTAAAATGTTGTTACACAAGATAAGAGCTCATGGGGTTGGGGGTAATATATTAGCATGGATAGAGGGTTGGTTAAAGGACGGAAAACAGAGAGTACGGATAAACGGGTTATTCTCAGGTTGGCAGGCTGTAACTAATGGGGTGCTGCAAGGATCGGTGCTTGGGCCTCAGCTATTTACAATCTATATTAATGACTTAGATAAAGGGACCGAGTGTAATGTATCTAAGTTTGCCAATGATACAAAGCTAGGTGGGAAAGTAATCTGTGAGGAGGGCACAAAGAGTCTGCAAAGGGATATAGACAGGTTAAGTGAATGGGCAAGAAGGTGTCAGATGGAGTATAATGTGAGGAAATGTGAGGTTATTCACTTTGATAGGAAGAATAGAAAAACAGAATATTTTTTAAATGGTGAGAAACTATCAAATGTTGGTGTTCAGAGACACTTGGGTGTCCTCGTAGAAGAAACACAAGAAGTTAGCAGGTACAGAAAGCAATTAGGAAGACAAATGGCATGTTGGCCTTTATCGCAAGGGGGTTGGAGTACAAGAGTAAGGAAGACTTACTACAGTTGTACAGGGCATTGGTGAGACCTCACCTGGAGTACTGCGTACAGTTTTGGTTTCCTTATCTAAAGAAAGATATACTTGCCTTAGAGGCAGTGCAACAAAGGTTCACTAGATTAATTCCTGGGATGAGAGAGTTGTACAAGAAGAGAGGTTGAGTAGAATGGGCCTATAAACTCTGGAGGTAAGAAGAATGAGAGGTGATCTCATTGAAACATATAAGATTATGAGGGAGCTTGACAGGGTAGATACTGAGAGGTTATTTCCCTGGCTAGAGAGTCTAGAAGTAGGGGCCATAGTCGCAGGATACGGGGTCGGACATTCAAGGCCAAGATGAGGAGGAATTTCTTCATGCAGTGTGTTGTGAATCTTTGGAATTCTCGACACCAGAGGGCTGCAGATGCTGGGTCATTGAATATATTCAAGGCTGAGATGGATAGATTTTTGGACTCTAGAGGAATCAAGGGATATAGGGATCAGGCAGAAAATGGATTTGAGGTTGAAGATCAACCATGATCTGATTGAATGATGGAGCAGGCTCAAGGGGCCGTATGGCCTACTCCTGCTCCTAGAATCATAGAATCATAGAAATGTTACACCACGGAAGAAGGCCATTTGGCCCATCGAGTCTGCGCCGGCTCTATGAACGAACAAACCAGCTAGTCCCACTCCCCGCCCTATCCCCGTAGCCCTGCACATTTTTTTTGTTTCAAGTACTTTTCAAATACTCCTATTTCTTATGTTCTTATGTTCTCAACTTACACCTGGTCATTTGTCTCATTGCTGTTTGTGGGACCTTGTTGTCGATAAATTTGGGGTATTATGTTTGCCTACATTACAACTTCGACTGCACTTCTAATATAATTCAATGGCTGTGAAGCACTTTGGCATGTCCTGAGGAGTTATATAAATGCAAGTTCTTTCTTTCTTTATCAGTTCTGAAGTATAAAATTGTTTAACCTAAATGCACCATTTTAACGTGAAACTCAATTTTTTTCAGATGAGCACGGACCTCTGTAGAAATGCATGATAAGTTGGCATGGGTAGGAAGTTCACTGCAGGGAACAAAATACTAGAAAATGCATCAAAGCGTCAAAAATCTAAATTTTATGAGGGGGAAGCATGCCCAGAACCTCGTAGAAAATGAATTGTGTGCTTCAATGCTTGTATCCCCTTTCAAGTACTTATTTTTCTCTCTCTCTCCAATATAAATGTAGGAATATTAGGTACACGTACAAGCCTTTGTCCCAGGGCATTTTCAGTGCAATTACTTGTTTCCACGTGTCATGGGCTTATGTTCAGTGCTATTTTTGAATTGTCAGCTTCTTTAAAAATTGGTAGTCAGCTTTTGCCTAGTTTTCCACATTGGCACGTGTGCACTGGTACAAAGGCAACCTGCCCTCTTACTCCCAACAATTCACAAAAGCACATTCCCTCTCTCATTCTCCACAACCCAGGTCATAGAAACACTATCACTCTCTAATCTTTTCCCTCAGTTCATTAAAGCACTCATCCCCCTCCAAACCCTTCCTCCAGTTCACAGTGGCACCCCAACTCCTTAATTATCTTCTCTCTCCCAGTCTCGGTTGCAGGTCTTCCCTGATGCGTCTGCTTCACCCTGGGAGTGGACTATTGTCATAAGACCAAGAGTTCAGTTTTGCTTTGTGCTCACATTTTAAATATTTTTGGTTTAAATATTTTTAAAATAAATTCAGTTTGCAGGAAGTAAATCAGCAATGGAGAAACTACTAATGCTGTTACCATTCCATTTTATGGTTTGGCAGCCAGGATCAGCAGTAAGCAGATTATCAGGAAGCGGAACAATAATAATTTACCAGCCAGATCCCTTGGAGAAGCACATTAGCTGTTGCAGCATAAGCTAATTTACCACCAGGGGGTTAAAAAGTGTAGAACTTTGCGTGCAGTGCTGAAGCATGACTACGCTCCAAGTCTGAATCAAATATTTCAATTCACATAGCTTCTCAGGTTTACTTCGTATTTTCAAAAAATGTAATAATTCATATTTTGTCGAGTGTTTTGTGCTCAATGGCATGGATAGCAGTGGTGGGAAAAGGAATAGTTTTCTACTTTTTGCACCCAATTTTGACAACAAATACACCTGGATTAGTATGGGTTAAAGAAGAGTAAAACCTTGTCTGCTTGGCCCTAATAAAGCAGTGTAACTGCAACATATGTTCCAGACCTGATCCCTGGGCATGTTTCATCACAGATGTTCAATTAGAATGACTGCTATCAATCACTAACCCTTGTTTCCTAGTCTTTACTCAATATACTAGTTCCCTTATTATCTCAAGACACCACTTCAGCAACAAATATCTTGTGTGATCCTTTATAAAATGTCAGAACCATATATACCATCCACCACATTACTATCAACCACTATTTCTGTTACACCCTCAAAAGATTCCAATAACTTTGATATACATGACTTACCGTTCATAAATCTGTGTCGGCCAGGAATTATTACCATTACTCTTGTTAAGTGCACTTGAACGTTCCCTTTATAATAAGTTCTGATATTTTCCCTACATTGATGTCAACCCAACAGATTTAAAATTCCATCTGGAGTACTTAAAATATTGGAACATTAGTTAATTTTCCCCTTGTGATGCTACAGCTATATTTTTATTCTCACTAATTTTCTTTCCTTTCCTTTCATTGTCTTATGAATATTCAAGAATTCCAGAGTTTCTGTGACCATCCATTGCTTATTTCTACCTTTCCTTATGAACTTGGGTGCATCTTCTAAAAATGGCAAGAGACATCCACTGGTCACTGTAATGGAAGCTATTATAGCAATGTAATGTAAAATATCCACTATGTTGGCCTAGAATTTGCTGTAGCCGGTCAATGAACGATGCCTGCCTTTAGTTAGACTTGCCCTTGCCCGTTAAATCGCCATGATATTCTGCGCTGGAAGTGGGGGATGGAAATGGGGCAGCGCCCTCTACAGGGCATCTGGGATCTGAGTGAACAGGGCAAGCAACTGTGTATCTCCCTAACCAATCAGATTGAAGAATCGTTAATGAACAGCGCAGAGTCTAAACCAGGACGTGTAAGTTAGAAAAATGTCAAAACAGGTACAGAAAGCGAAATGAAGAGAGGAAAAGAAAGACTGAATTAAAAGAGAGAGAAAAAGGAGTTAGAAAGGAAAAGTCAGAAATTTTTTTAAAAAAATTTGACAATTTTAAAATCGCCCAAAAAAATGCAAAACCTGATGGAATGAGACTTCAGACATATAATTTTCAGTGCCAGAGGGATTGACTGGCAGCAATCAACACTTATCACTCCATTAAAAGGCTCCTTAGAATGAAATGGACAAGCCCTAACTTTCTGTGGCGAGTACAATTCGTTTTTACCATGCAAGTACAGGACCTTCACAACATTCAGTGCATTTGAATGGTGAGGCAGACAGCGAGATGCCGATTTTGTGAAGCTAACAGGGGGAGTGGTGCATCTCGGACAATAACTTCCAGATTTTCGCATATAACTACGCAAACGCCCCTCAGCTAAAGATGCTGTGCGATTAGCACCAAAACAATGGTGAGCGCCATTAGACTCCCTGTTATTTTGACAGCAAATTCTGGGCCATTGTTTCCTCGGAGGTTCTCCCGATCGGCTGGGGTAACTTCAGTGGTAGGTTGGCAGAATCCCCATTGAAGTGGTGTGAACACGATTTCTGCTGATCTTTCGCTGAAGTAATGGCATCCGATCAGAACCGAGGAAAGGCTTTGCATTTTTTTTCTAATATTATGCCTCTCGTATCTTCAAGGAAACATAGGAACATAGGAACGGGAGTAGGCCATTTTGCCCCTCGAGCCTGTTCCACCATTCAATATGATCATGATTGATCTGTGACCTAACTCCATATATCCACCTTAGCCCCGTATCCCTTAATACCTTTGGTTAACAAAAAACTTAAGATTTAAAATTAACAAATGAGCAAGCATTAATTGCCATTTGCGGATGAGAGTTCCAAACTTCTACCACCCTTTGTATGTAGAAGTGTTTCCTAACTTCTCTCCTGAAAGTCCTGGCTATAAATTTTAGGCTATCTCCCCGAGTCCTAGACTCCCCAACCAGCGGAAATAGTTTCTCTCTATCTAATTTATCAGTTCCCCTTAATATCTTGAAAACTTCAATCACAACACCCCTTAATCTTCTAAATTCCAGGAAATACAACCCTAGTTTGTATAATCTCTTCTCGTGATTTAACCCTTGGAGTTCAGGTAAATCTATGCAACAGTCCGTCCAAGGCCAATATATCCTTCCAAAAGTGCGGTGCCCAGAACTGAACACAGTACTCCAGGTGTGGTCTAACCAGGGCTTTGTATAGCTGTAGCATAACTTTTACCCCCTTGTATTCTAGTCCTCTAGATATAAAGGCCGGCATTCCATTAGCCTTTTTGATTATTTTCTGTACCTGTCCAGGACATTTTAATGATCTATGTATATGGACCCCTAAATCTTTTTAGACCTTCTCTGTTTCGAGCTTTTCACCATTTAGAAAGTACTCTGATCTATCCTTTTTAAGTCCAAAGTGGATGACCTCACACTAGCCTACATGGAAATCCATTTGCCACAGCTTTGCCCATTCACTTAACCTATTAGTATCTCTCTGTAATGTTATGCTTCCATCTACACTGCTTACAATGCTGCCTATCTTTGTGTCATCGGCAACCTTGGATATGTGGCTCTCTATTCCGTCATCTAAGTCGTTAATAAATACAGTGAATAGTTGCGACCCCATCACAGATCCCTGTGGGACACCACCAGTCACATCCTGCCAATTTGAGTATCTGCCCATTATCCCTACTCTCTGTCTCCTGCCGCTCAACCAATTTCCTAACCAGGTCAATAATTTGCATACTTGTTTCTAAGAACCTCTTACCATGGATTGGGGCCACAATATTGGTGGGGTCTCGCAGTCCCCCAGGCAGTCAGAGACAAGTCCAGTACTGTCTACGGCCAGAGCAAAAAAAAAATACATTGCTATACAAACTTGTTCCCAGCTCCAGTACTTGGTTGTTAAAGTCTTGGCAGTCTCAAAAGTTTCTCACTTCCACCAGTTTCAGCTGATCCTGGCAACTGGTACACCTTATATTACCCAGTCCAAGTTACCCTAGTGCATAGCAAGCATAACTTCTGGACATTTGTTTCAGCCGCACTTCTAGCGAAGTTACAGTGACGGAACAGAAGTAACTCCAAGGAAATTCCCAGCCATTGACTCAGAGCATTTAAAAGAAGATGCAAAATACTTAAAATGTTCTCGTGTAACAATGAGTGCTGATGCATAATGTTGGCTAACGTCCATCATTATGTCTTATCAAGATATGGGTGGCAACCAATGGCCCCTCAGGAAGCCACTGCTTGGGATTGTAAACCTTGACCAAAAGTTAATATGTACCCTAATCTTTGCCATTGGAGCCTGTTGATAAGAAGTCCCGAAATCTACATTACAATCGAGTTTTGATTTTTGAATTATATTCTCACTAATATCATATTTAAATACACTGTTTGTGGAAATGCAAAAAAAAACAGTAATATTGGAAAAACAATAGTTTTGGATCTTACTTCAAATCCATTTGTTCATCTGTCCAACAGGGAGTGGGCAAACAGTTGTTGGTGCGACTACTGCTATGAAAGTGCATTATGATAGGTGTAGTAAAAATGTTTAACTGATGGGTGAACATTTAGTTGATTCCAAATTACTCTTGTCTCATAAATATATTTTGTGCGTTATTTCACTGATAGCTATATACCATGACAATAAAACAAATGCTGGTAACTGTGTACTATTTTAAGTTGTTTTAGAACACTGTAGCTTTAAAACATGAATACTAAGAATTTCATTTCATTTTGATTATATAATGAGCCAATATCTTTTTTGGGATATTTCCCACTTCTTTGGTGAATTTTCATTTTATCAGTTTTCAATGCAGAAATGAAGCAGGTTCATGTTGGACCTGGACGTTTTACAGAAAATGTACTCAATCAAATACAATACATAATCATCTGATTGGCTGTATCACTGTCACCAGCTGGTTTCCTTGGACGAGTTACTTTGTTGTGATGTCCCTTCATCCATATCAATTTAATTCCTTTAATGGTATCTCTCCATCATACCATAAAATAACATGTAATGACTTCTTTTTATATAGGTTTGTGTGTATATTTTCTATAAGAAATAGTTTTAATCTTTATTTCAAAAGTCCATTTCTCAATGGGGGAAACTGTATCAAACCAACGTTATTCACTTAAGAAATAGGAGCAGGAGTAGGCCATGCTGCTCCTTGAGCCTGCCCTGCCATTCAATAAGATTATGGCTGATCTACCTCAACTCCACTTTCCTGCCCTATCCCCATATCGCTTGATTCCCTTAGTGTTCAAATATCCATTGATCTCAGTCCTGAATATACTCAATGACTAAGCGTCCACAGCCACCTGGGATCGAGAATTCCAAAGATTCACAACCCTCTGAGTGAAGAAATTTTTCCTCATCTTGGTCCTAAATGGCCGACCCCTTATCTTGAGACCATGAACCCTAGTTCTAGACTCTCCAGCCAGGGGAAACAGCCTCTCACCATCTATCCTGTCAAGCCCTCTAAGAATTCTAAATGTTTCAATGAGATCACCTCTCATTCTTCTAAACTCCAGAGAATATAGGCTCATTCTACTCAATCTCTCTTTGTGGGACAACCCTCTCATCTCAGGAATCAATCTGGTGAACCTTCGTTGCACCCCCTCGAAGGCAAGTATATCCTTCCTTAGGGAAGGAGGCCAAAACTGTACACAGTATTTATAGTGACAGTGACAATTTCATTCAAATCCTAGTGATGCTTTTTATAAAAACCCTGCACATACCAAAAGTCATATGTACCTCAACATAGATTCAAAACAAATTGCTCACTTTGCACTAATGAAGGAGGCCTACTCAAAGACATACTTTTATTTCTAGATATGAGAAAACAAAAAATGGTTCCTATGTATATATTTGGTTTGAATTATCCTAAGTCCCTTAAACTTATTGGGCCAGATTTTATGTCAAAATAATGGTGAGGATAACAGCGCTCACCGTTATTTATGCAAAAATCGGACAGCAGCTTCAGGCGAGCGGAGACACGCAGTTAAACTCGGAAATCCGGAAATTGCTGCCCGAGATGCACCTGTCGTCCGTAAACTGTGCGAAAACAGCATCTCCTCATTTGGCTCCCCGTTCAAATTCACTGAACGGCTTGAAGTTCCTGTACTGACGTGGTAGATATGGACTAAACGCGCCACAAAAATTTAGGGCCTGTCCATTCCAGTCTTTTAATAGCGTGATAAGTCTTAATTACTGCCAAACAACCTCTCTGGCACTGAAAATTAAATTTTACAAGTGTGGAGTCTCATTCCGTCAGCTTTTAATTGTTGTTGGAGATTTTCTTTTAAATTAAATACATTTTTTAACTTTTTCTTTCTGTCTATTTTATCTCTCTCTCAACAACACAACAACTTGCATTTATATAGTGCCTTTAACGTAGTAAAATGTCCCAAGGCGCTTCACAGGAGTGTTACCAAACAAAATTTGACACTGAGACACATAAGGAGATAATAGGTCAGGTGACCAAAAGTTTGATCAAAGAGGTAGGTTTGAAAGTGCGTCTTATGGAGGAGATAGGTAGAGAGGCAGAGAGGCTTAGGGAGGGCCTGGGAAGCTGAAGGCACGGCCTCCAATGGTGGAGTGATGAAAATCGAAGATGCACAAGAGGCCAGAATTGGAGGTGTGCAGAGATTTTAGAGGGTTGTCGTGCTGGAGGAGGGTACAGAGATAGAGAGGGGTGAGGCAATGGAGGGATTTGAAACAAGGATGAGAATTTTAAAATGGCTGGACCGGGAGCCATTATAGGTCAGAGAACACAGGGATGATAGGTGAAAGGAACTTGGTGCAAGTTAGGATACGGGCAGCAGAGTTTTGGATGAGCTCCATTTTACGGAGGGTGCAAGGTGAGAGGTCAGCCAGGAGGGGATTGGAATAGTCGAGTCTAGAGGTAACAAAGGCATGGATGAGGGTTTCAGCAGCAGATGAGCTGAGGCAGGGGCAGAACCGGGTGATGTTATGGAGGTGGAAGTAGGCGGTCTTGGTGAGAGGGTCGGAAGCTCAGCTCAGGGTCAGATAGGATGCCAAGGCTGTGAAGAGTCTGGTTCAGCCTTAGACAGTGGTCAGGGAGAGGGATTGAATCGATGGCGAAGGAACAGAATTTGTGGCGGAGACCAAAGACAATGATTTCAGTCTTCCCAATATTTAATTGGACGAAATTTCTGCTCATCCAATACCATCCTCCCATGAACTTGTCTTATTCATCAGAATCACAGAGTACCAAGAAAAACACGAAAGGAACTCCTCGCCTCGGCACTTTGTTTGCTGCAACCTCAATTACAGCAGCTAGCAAAAATACTGGGCCAAAGTCTTGTGAAAAAAAACACAATCATGCTGAATAGTGCACTCCACAGCAACTAATGTAGGGAAAAAATGCAATTAAACCTCAATATGTTGGAAAAAAAACAAATTTGGTATGAATTTTTCCTACAGAAACACGGCTTTAACAAATCTACCGCAGGCCAGTCAGTAGTTTAGTCATATGCCTATTTTATATGGACGAGGTGAGTGTCAGGAGTGGAGTTCACCTGAAGAATGTGAAGTTCAACAAGGGGCCTAATGGATCAAATTAGCACATTACATTGAGACTGGCCCCTTTGCCCACCATTTTTCCTTGCTGCCAAATGTGGCGCATTGAGTGCACCCTCTACATGATCCATACTCTCACCCTGTGGCAGCACAGAGCCCTGCAAAATCAGGATTAGTAAATCCTTCTGACAGAACTTAGCTCCATGATTTCTGGTCATGTACTCACGCACACAATTGTAAAGTAAGAAGTGTGGATGGTAGAGCGGATCCCATGCACATGAAAAAGACTCTCAGAACTTCTGATATTCAGTCTGAATACACCTCTCACCTATATACAGAATAGACCAAATTTGTACCATGCATGTCTAAGGTTTATAAGATACCAGGTCAGTTTGCTCTGAAACACCTTACATATAAGTCCAAAGTAATTTAATGTTTATGCCCCAAGTCAATTAATAGCACTACAGTACAACTTCAGTGAAATGAGTTGATTCCTTCCTACCGGAGTTATCAAAGATGGAGTCATACAGAGTCATCTATGTTAATACGCTAACATTCTCACTCAAGAAAGCATCAATCTTACAATATCATTTGATTAGGCTTTCTATTACAGTCAGCATTACGTTGCACGTTTATTTTATGATAGCTAGAGGTATTAGGAATTTAAGTGGAGGTTATAAAACCGACAGAGTTAAATTATTTATTACTAGCAGACTTTAATGTTTCGCTATGCTTCAACCATAGCTGAGAACAATTCAGTCTGAAGTAGCTGTATGGCTCAGTTTATTTATTACCTGGTCCTCCTGTAGGTCAACTTCATGGCTATTGGATTTCCTCCAGGATTGTCTACTCTCCCTCGAACGCCTATGCTGAGACACAGTCTGCATTGCCACCTTACACCTTTATCTTCTTCTCACTGGAAAGTACTTTCCTGAAAACTGCTGTGCTGCACTCCATGCCCAAAGGCATGATACTAAATACTGTGGCGATGCAGGTAACAAGTTTTACTTCTGTCGATTAAATACAGAAATATCTATTAACTTTACAACTTCAGCTCTTAAGTTTGTTATGTTCGCCTTTCTGGCTCGAATTACTTTGCCCACCTTAACCATTGCCTTTTCCAGCTTGGTCTGGCTTAATTATTTTCATCTGTCTGGCCAAGTAACGGTGAGGTGTGTTGGCCTCCATCTTCTGCGGACTGTTTGAGTGCTGATTCTACCAACCTTGCAGACAAAGGGATGGCTCTTTATATAACTTATATTTCACTGACAAACCCCTTTTCCAGGTTCAAACCTTAATGCTCAGTTAAGAAAATTTAACAAGGTCCCATGAGTCCCTTCCAGTGCGCCAATCAAATTTAATGAACATATGTCAAATTTTGGATGGTCAATTTTCACATGTTCCGATGATACCAGAATTTCCTAACCAAGTTCCTTAACATCTATAGAAGGTTAAACACAGGCTAGAGCCATAAATCGGCTTTCATGTTCCATTAATGAACCATCTCTGAAGTCACTTAACCAACTTCCAAACAAATACGTATTGTTTATCAGCTTTGAGGCTTAAATGTCAATATATTGATCAGCCAGTGCTATGAAGTTGGCCTACAAGAGGACAAGGTGATAAATAAACTTAACCGACCACAGTTTTAGTCTATCCTATAGTTCCAGGGTGGCTAGCCATCTAGTGGCTGTTCTGTAAGTGGGACAGTCTTTTGCCACGGTTTCTCGCAGACTGCTTATAGGGCCACTTTAAAAATCTCTAAGAGCAATGAGATTCCACAGTTTCAATTATTCCCTTTCTGGGCCAGAGTGGTTGAGTGGCATTGCAGGAACATAAATCTAGTCATTGAAAGGGTCCATAGGTACCAGCCCTAAATTTCTGCGGCTAGTTTAATCAGTATTTACTGCGCAAATGCAGCGATTTCTTGAAACCCACAGGGAGGTTGATGGCGAGCTGCCATTTTTGTGAGGCGGAGCGGCGCAAACCGTCCAGCAATTTGTGGCAATTCGCAATTCGCGAGGTACCTCTTCCTTCCCACAAATTGTTGGTCGATTCACAAACTAATAGGAGCGAGCACATTAAACTCACTGTTACTTTCCCAGCAAATTCTGGGCCATTTTATATATATATATATATATATATGTATACACACACATACCTTCATCTTTCTCTTCCGTGCCTAACGGCACATGAGGCAACCTACTCAGAAAATGCTGCCATGTTAATGCATGCAGTTAAGTCAGTTTTGATGAAATTCCACTCTTGCCATTAATCCTACGCTATTTGTATGACAAAAACTGTTAATGTTAATGGCAAATGAATAAACTTCAGTTTTCCACTTTGGAAGGCTATACCCATCGGAAGCAAAGCGTGGTAATGAATACTTGGAGTGCATCACAAACAATTCACTGGTAGATGCCTTTGCTTTAATTTCAGTCCTTTGGGACCTTATTCCTACAGTTGAGAGTCCTCCTTTCCCTCATCATGCTTTTGACATTTTACAGTTCTGCCAAATATACTGCGAACACTGAAAATAGAAATTTCCAGAAAAACTGTCCAAGTAGTATGTGGTTATTTTCATATTATTTCTGCTCACTAAGGGCAAGGATGACAGTGTTGGGAAATGATATCATTTTTTTCACTTTGCACCCAGTAACAGCATAGGCATTTCTAAGCTATATGTAACTCGGGTGAAATGCAATTTCATACATATTGGCTATAAGATATGTTTCATCTGCAGGGTCAGAACTGCACTTTCCGACAGTAATAGTGTTACTTTCATTTTCCACATATAATACTTCTGAGAGATATTCACATTTCTAGCAATCAGTGCAAGGTTTGAAGCCAGCTTTCTGTGGTGCTTTTGAGTTCACTGGAACTGAGTTTATGTTTTCCCAAATTCATTTCACTTTTGTGTTCCTTAAGCTGTGGAAAGAAGTCAAAGATATTGACAGACAATTAAAAGTGCATTTTCCTTGCGTTAGCACACAATTAGAGCCTATTTTTAGTTCGCATCCCATACATTTGGCTGCTAGACCCCTCCACAGTAGCACCCATATGTCTGAATATGCAAAGAACGCCCCCCAAAAAACTGAAGCAATCTCTCATACCATGAGGGTATTCTGCAATTCAAAACAGGGCTCGTAATCAGGGTCCCTTTCGCTGGCAGCAGCTGGGGGGATCTGCACCCTGTGACGAGGACCATCCCCTTCCTCATCCATCTCCTCCCCTCCTCCTGCTCACCTGTGCCATCTGTTGTGCTCACCTATCTAACTTTTCTGCAGTGGCTTGATCTCAGCTGGTGCTTGGTAGTTCAGGAGGGTGTGATGAGGTGGATGGTGATGTGCTTGGACTATATCTTCCTGATGGGCCCATTTTTGGTTCTTCATCAGGAGACTTGAGAAAATACAATAGAGGAAAACATCAGAAGAATGATAGCCTGATGCCTTAGTGGATTTGAGGATGATCATAAGAATGAAAGCTTCAAGTTCGTTATTGTAAAGATGCTACATTGGATCATTCAGTTGGACTCCAGATTTTAAAACTCCCTCTGCGGGAAGGGCACTCCTACTGACTCACCAGCCCCAAGCTTCCTCCTCCAGGTACTGACCTTGGATACATATGGCCCTCTTCTCAAACCATGAAACATCTTAAATTGCAGCTGAACCTGCACCAGTGGCTGATCACTGCCTTCGACTGTGGACTGTCTGCTCCTGCAATCATAACAACATTAAGACTTTTTAAGAGATGATTTTAACTTTCAGCAATTGCAAAAATGGGTGTTAACCGAATTGGTCAGCCAGTACACACCCTGCCCAGTACACACGCACTCAGTACACACCCCGCCCAGTACACACGCACTCAGTATACACCCCGCCCAGTACACACGCACTCAGTATACACCCCGCCCAGTACACACCCTGCCCAGTACACACGCACTCAGTACACACCCCGCCCAGTACACACGCACTCAGTATACACCCCGCCCAGTACACACCCTGCCCAGTACACACGCACTCAGTATACACCCCGCCCAGTACACACCCTGCCCAGTACACACGCACTCAGTACACACCCCGCCCAGTACACACGCACTCAGTATACACCCCGCCCAGTACACACCCCGCCCAGTACACACCCTGCCCAGTACACACGCATTCAGTACACACCCTGCCCAGTACACACCCCGCCCAGTACACACGCACTCAGTACACACCCCGCCCAGTTTTCCTTTTCATTGACGAATACTTCAAAGGAAAGGAAAATCAGCCTGGTTGTTTAATTGTTGGCTATTCTACCACTGCCTGTTTTCTACCAGCGCCGAAAGTTAAAATCAGCCTTTCAGAGTCTTGGACCCAACACTCTTTTCCCTGCTCTTCAATACTAACCCCATAGGGGGAGGAAAGTGAGTGATTAAACTTATAATTCTGAAAGTGCTGTCAGGCATCATCACTGACAAGTTGTGGACATTCTGTGGCATAGTTGCAAGCTTCTCTCAATGAAACTTGTTAGGAGGGTTGGCAGGCAGGCTTTCAAATGACATTCCTGTTTTTATTAGGGTGCTGATTCAAGTAATAGCCAGCGGCTCACATTACATAGTGACATGAAGCAGAGATCCACTTCTATCTTGACATGTCCTTGGTTCAGTTGCTCCCACATTGATAACCTTGGCCACCTCCTACCAAGGCTGTCAGCCCAATGTTTTATTTATCTTCCTCCCAGCTAATGGATAAAGGACATATCTCCCTCCTTTCAACTTCCTGCAGAAGTAAACTCCAGGCTTTCATCATTGAAAAAGGCGGCCTTGAATATACAATTCCAGTCTGGAGGTCATTCTTGGCAGCAGGTGAAAGTATATTAGCTGATACATTCAAACAACTCCCCACAGACATCCAAAAATTCCACAACAGTACACTCAAGCCAGCAACCTGACAGCAGGCCTTTAATGCCTGACGTTGCTCTCTTACTTCCTCTGAGTCTCCAGATAGTCCCAATTAGTCCCATCATTGCAGTGCGCCTTCCATGCTAATGAGGGGAATAGGAAATTTGGTTGCTAGCACTTGGTTCCAGGTTAAGTCCGCTTCACCTATTTTGTTTCAGTGCTACTTCTCTGCAAGCAAATCCACCCTATAGTCTCTTCCTATCTCTGGCTTCATATGTTTTAACAGAAATTGCAAGGTGTTAAAACTGAAACAAAATTAAGCCTCGGAATCACAGCATGAAGTTTTTGCAAAGTGATGCTGAATCTACTGAAAGAAAAAGACAGACTTATTGGGAATAGTTAAGCTATTAAAAAGAATGCTATTTTCAAGCAAGACCACAACCTAACCTATTGTAATAAAGTTACACATACAACCACCAATCAAATGAAATGTAGGCATGCACAATGTGCCATTAATACTGAATCAAACTTAACACAGCACATCAATTAATATAATATTTGAAAACTTAGCGTTAAAAGATATTTGAGTAAATTTTCATCTTCAGCACATGGCTGGTAATGTGGCAGAGCAGATCACCCATCCATTATAAAACCTGCTCAATTTCAATGATTTCAATTGAATAAAAATTGCACGGGTTTTATAACTGGTGGGTGACCTGCTTCACCAGATTATCAGCCAAGCAGAGAAGATGACAATTTATTCCATTGTCCATTGTGTGCTACCCTGAATACCCTATTGTTACTTTAATAGTATTAAGTAGGGTGGTGCATTGTCAAAGAAGCCATCTTTTGGATGAAACATTAAACTAAGGTCCCATCTGCCCTCTCAGGTGGATGTAAAAGATCCCAGATCCCTTGATACTATTCGAGCTTGGGAGTTTTCCCCAGTGTCCTGGCCAACATTTATCCCTCAACCAACACCACTAAAAACAAATTATCTATGGTCATTTATCTCATTGCTGTTTGTGAGGCCTTGCTGTCTGCAAAATAACTGCTGTGTTTGTCTGTGTCAAACCAATTACTTCACTTCAAAAGTACTTAATTGGCTGTGAAACACTATGGGATGTCCTGAGGACTTGAAAAGTGACATATAAACAATTATTAGCAATTATATTTTGATTGACAGAATTCCCTCCCCTGAAACCAATGTTCAAGGTTCAAATCAATATTTCACGTGATACATGTCAAGCACACACCAAAAAGCCAATAGGACTTGCTACCTTTAATTTTCTTTTAAATTCATGGACTAAGCTAACTTAGCAACATTAATAAACTACTGCTCTCTTTCTATGTTTTGAAGGTTCATGCCCACATTGTAAGTCAAAACAAGAATCGGTGATCCCAGGTTAACACAATTTGGCTCTATGATGCTGTCACATTTACTTGAGAAAGGAGAGATCAAAAAAAGCTCATTCTGCCAAATTCGTCATCCAACACAACTTGTACAATAACCGGTAATGCAGCTATGCAGATGCCAGAAATAAGAAATTGAGCAGACAAACCCAGGTTTTAGGAAAATTGGCAGAGGCATATTATTTCATGTAGAAAACATAACAGCAAATTTATACCGATTTCATTTTATTTCTTAATTGTAGGTGAGTATGGTATAGAACAGATTCTGCAGTAAATGATAACAAACAGTTGCAGGTCAGGGTTGACAAATTTCCGCCTCATTATTACACCAAGAATGTTTTTTGTTAAATACTTATGACCAGTGCTCATAAATCCCGCCCCCCCCCCACCACCCGTCCCCTCCCTGAACAGTGGCACCATGCAAATGTCCACATTTTCCTTTGGTATAATTATGTTTTTTGTCAGAACCCATTTATATTTTTAACAGAGATTTTTAAGCAATGAATATGTTCTCTTTTAATCTTTCATTGGATGCTATAGTTCAAGCAGTAGATTAGTCATTGAGAATTGTTTCAGATCTTGTAACAGTTTTTAAAATGGCTATTCATAATCATGCAGTTTGTACTGTATTTATTTGTAGGACTGTAAATACAGAAAAATGGTATTTCTGTGTAAAATATAGATAATTGGTTTTCATTTTATTATTTCTATAGAACTACCTTCTGTTTCAACAGTTTGATAGCGGTTCCTGCAAATTATAGGCTTTCAGACTGGGATCTGTGGACCCTAGAGGGTCTGTATGGAGACCCAGAAAGGTCCATGAGGTGTTCAGATTTTTGGTTGTCGGGGGCTGGGCATATCGCTTCCAGTAAACACAATATTTCAAATAGCACTAAAAAAGGGCAAAAAAATGCTAGAAATCTGAAAGAGAAACGGAAGGTGTTGCACTCAACAGGTGAGTTTGCATCCAAGATGTTAACTTGTCTATTCTCTTCATAGGTGCTGACTAGGATTGCCAACCCTCCAGGATTGTCCTGGAGTCTCCAGGAATTAAAGATTAATCTCCAGGACACTGCTGAGAGCAACCCAGGAGAAAAGTGATAAGAGCATTAAAAAAAAAGTGTTTTCTTCCATTTTCTTTGAAAACTTTCATTTCTTATTCATAAAACATACTGGACATCAAAAAAAGGCTGTTTGACTGACTGTCAAGAATCATCCAATCGGGTAATGAAGAGTCTGATCACTTTCCAATTGGCCTGGGAAAGCGGTGCAACACAAGGAAGGAGGTGTTAGGCGACCAATGGCGGGAGCATGGGGATGGGGAGGTTGGAGGCGAGAGGTCACATGATGAAACCTCCAGGAATACATGCAACCAGAGTTGGCAACCCTAATGGTGATTGATCTGTTGATCCATTTCCTATGGACTAGCCCACTGGTTTAGTAAGATGGCCAAATTCCATCCATCTGGTTAGGTAGGATGACTGCTGTTGACAGATCTCATAATTGGCTGAAAAGCCAATAGGTTGGCAACATTGCTGATTCAAGAAGGCATGCAAACAGAATGGTCAGTTGAAAGACATAGTTGACTATTATGATTATTATGTTTGACTATTATCCCCAGCCGACAAGCTTTTCAGTCAGCTGTGAGAATTAGCTGTTTTGTGTGTTGACAAAACAGGGAAGTGAAATTTCGGTCAGCTGGGGACAATGCATGTCGCTTCGGAAAGTAAAGAAATCACAGTAGTCTCTGCTTTGATGTACCTGCAAGTAGTGGTCCTTGAGACCCTGAAGATCCACAGGGGTTCTCCCGGTCTCCTGATGTAGCTCTGGCAGAAGACTGATGGATCAAGTTTTTTTTAAATTATTCGTTCATGGGATGTGGGCGTCGCTGGCAAGGCCAGCATTTGTTGCCCATCCCTAATTGCCCTTGAGAAGGTGGTGGTAAGCCGCCTTCTTGAACTGCTGCAGTCCGTGTGGTGAAGGTTCTCCCACAGTGCTGTTAGGAAGGGAGTTCCAGGATTTTGACCCAGCGACAATGAAGGAACGGCGATATATTTCCAAGTCGGGATGGTGTGTGACTTGGAGGGGAACGTGCAGGTGGTGTTGTTCCCATGTGCCTGCTGCTCTTGTCCTTCTAGGTGGTAGAGGTGACGGGTTTGGTAGGTGCTGTCGAAGAAACCTTGGCGAGTTGCTGCAGTGCATCCTGTGAATGGTACACACTGCAGCCACTGTGCGCTGGTGGTGAAGGGAGTGAATATTTAGGGTGGTGGATGGGGTGCCAATCAAGCGGGCTGCTTTGTCCTGGGTGGTGTCGAGCTTCTTGAGTGTTGTTGGAGCTGCACTCATCCAGGCAAGTGGAGAGTATTCCATCACACTCCTGACTTGTGCCTTGTAGATGATGGAAAGGCATTGGGGAGTCAGGAGGTGAGTCACTTGCCGCAGAATACCCAGCCTCTGACCTTCTCTTGTAGCCACAGTATTTATATGGCTGGTCCAGTTAAGTTTCTGGTCAATGGTGACCCCCAGGATGTTGATGGTGGGGGATTTGGAGATGGTAATGCCATTGAATGTCAAGGGGAGGTGGTTAGACTCTCTCTTGTTGGAGATGGTCAATGCCTGGCACTTGTCTGGCACGAATGTTACTTGCCACTTATCAGCCCAAGCCTGGATGTTGTCCAGGAATTGCTGCATGCAGGCTCGGACTGCTTCATTATCTGAGGGGTTGCGAATGGAACTGAACACTGTGCAATCATCAACGAACATCCCCATTTCTAACCTTATGATGGAGGGAAGGTCATTGATGAAGCAGCTGAAGATGGTTGGGCCTAGGACACCGCCTTGAGGAACTCCTGCAGCAATGTCCTGGGGCTGAATGATTGGCCTCCAACAACCACTACCATCTTCCTTAGTGCTAGGTATGACTCCAGCCACTGGAGAGTTTTCCCCCTGATTCCCATTGACTTCAATTTTACAAGGGCTCCTTGGTGCCACACTCGGTCAAATGCTGCCTTGATGTCAAGGGCAGTCACTCTCACCTCACCTCTGGAATTCAGCTCTTTTGTCCATGTTTGGACCAAGGCTGTAATGAGGTCTGGAGCCGAGTGGTCCTGGCAGAAACCAAACTGAGCATCGGTGAGCAGGTTATTGGTGAGTAAGTGCCGCTTGATAGCATTGTCGACGACACCTTCCATCACTTTGCTGATGATTAAGAGTAGACTGATGGGGCAGTAATTGGCCGGATTGGATTTGTCTTGCTTTTTGTGGACAGGACATAACTGGGCAATTTTCCACATTGTCGGGTAGATGCCAGTGTTGTAGCGGTACTGGAACAGCTTGGCTAGAGGCGCGGCTAGTTCTGGAGCACAAATCTTCAGCACTACAGCCGGGATGTTGTCGGGGCCGATAGCCTTTGCTGTATCCAGTGCACTCAGCCGTTTCTTGATATCACGTGGAGTGAATCGAATTGGCTGAAGACTGGCTTCTGTGATGGTGGGGATATCAGGAGGAGGCCGAGATGGATCATCCACTCGGCACTTCTGGCTGAAGATGGTTGCAAACACTTCAGCCTTGTCTTTTGCACTGACCTGCTGGACTCCGCCATCCAAGTAACGTTATTACGATGCCAATGCCATGATTCAAGCTTACCACCTGATTAGTGGCAATTCTGCCCCATGCCCACCAACCATGGGGGCTACAAGTCCTGAGGCAGCCATTTCAAATGCTGTTTCCAGGGATCCTCAGCGGTTCTCAGGTAAAGCTGTGTGGAGATTTTGGAGACTTTTTTTTGAAGGAGTTTGTTTTTTGACCTTAAAGGATATGCAAGCACTGCTAGTTGCAATTATAGGTTCTGAACTGTTCAGGGGTTTACTGGCATTGCAGTTGTTTCGTGATGGAGGTCCTTCCAGGAATTGTGGAGGAAGGAGCAAATACAGATGTATTTGGAGGGGAGAGCAAGTAGACGGATATATGTTTGGAAAAATCCTTACTCTCCAAACAGAGTTCATAGGCCCAGAACAACATACATGCAGTTCTCTGCAGATCACTGCTGAAGGAGGTTTCGATTCTCCATAGTTGTGTAACATCCAGCAAGAAGTCCAAGCAGCCAACTGCTACAGCTAGCACAGTATTGCTAGTTGCGATCAAGGTCACTGCAGCCCTGAACTTCTTTGCCTCTGGCTCCTTCTGGACTGCCATGAGGAATATCAGCAACATCATCAGTCATTCTACAGTCTATGCTTGTATTAAACGGCTGACTGATGATTTGTTTGCTATCACAAACACATTCATCACTTTCCCAGCAATTTCTGTGCTGGTGCTTGGCAGTGTAAGAGGTGCATTGTCATCAAGATTTTCATCATCAGCCTGTCTGTAACTACTGACTGAGCCTTCTGATTGAAAATGGGGAAAGGGAATAAGTAGTTGCGAGAGCAAGCAACAGCAGATCAGTAGCAGTTGCAACACAAAACCAGGTTGTCATGCTCAGGAGTTTAGTGAGTGTTAGACTGAAAGAGTTGAGTAGAAAGAGAAGAGGAAAGGAAGATGCCAACAAGCCCTGGTGTGATAGGCCTCCAGCGTCACCATCTCCAATGCTGACTGCTGTGACATTGGTGTCCTCTTTCACAGGGGTGAGGGTTTGCAGTGTGATTAAAATTAAATAAATCTGGAAATAAAAAAAACAGTATCAGTAATGGTGGCCATGAAACGACCGGATTGTTGTAAAAACCCATCTGGTTCACTAATGTCCTTTGGGGAACGAAACCTGCCGTCCTCACCCGGTCTGGCCTTTATGTGACTCCAGACCCACAGCAATTGCCCTCTGAAATAGCCTTGTAAGCCACTCAGTTGTACAATCTCACTAAAAAAAGTCATTATAAAATTAAAACCAGATGGACCACCCGGCATCGGACCACTAGGTACCGGACACGACAAAGGCAAATCAAGCACAGTCGACCCCGCAAAGTCCTCCTCACTAACATCTGGGGACTTGTGCCAAAATTGGGAGAGCTGTCCCACAGACTAGTCAAGCAACAGCCTGACATAGCCATACTCACAGAATCATACCTTTCAGCCAATGTCCCAGACTCTTCCATCACCATCCCTGGGTATGTCCTGTCCCACCGGCAGGACAGACCGACCAGAGGTGGCGGTACAGTGATATACAGTTAGGAGGGAGTGGCCCTGGGAGTCCTCAACATTGATTCCGGACCCCATGAAATTTCATGGCATCAAGTCAAGCGTGGGGAAGGAAACCTACTGCTGATTACCACTTATCGTCCTCCCTCAGCTGATGAATCAGTCCTCTTCCATGTTGAGCACGACTTGGAGGATGCACTGAGGGTAGCAAGGGCACAGAATGTACTCTGGGTGGGGGACTTCAATGTCCATCACCAAGAGTGACTCGGTAGCACCACTACTGACCAATCTGGCCAAGTCCCGAAGGACATAACTGCTAGACTGGGCCTGTGGCAGGTGGTGACCGAACCAACACAAGGGAAAAATTTACTTGACATCGTCCTCACCAATCTACCTGTCGCAAATGCATCTGTCCATGACAGTATTGGTCAGAGTGACCACTACACGGTCCTCGTGGAGACGAAGTTCCGTCTTCGCACTGAGGACAAAATCCAGCGTGTTGTGTGGCACTATCACCGTGCTAAATGGGATAGATTCAGATCAGATCGAGCAGCTCCAAACTGGGCATCCATGAGGCGCTGTGGGCCATCAGCAACAGCAGAATTGTATTCCAGCACAATCTGTAACCTCATGGCCTGGCATATTCCTCACTCTACCATTACCAACAAGCCAGGGGATCAACCCTGGTTCAATGAGGAGTGTAGAAGAGCATGCCAGGAGCAGCACCAGGCATACCTAAAAATGAGGTGCCAATCTGGTGAAGCTACAACTCAGGACTACATGCATGCTAAACAGTAGAAGCAACATGCTATAGAGAGAGCTAAGTGATTTCACAACCAACGGATCAGATCAAAGCTCTGCAGTCCTGCCACATCCAGTCGTGAATGGTGGTGGACAATTAAACAACTAACGGGAGGAGGAGGCTCTGTAAACATCCCCATCCTCAATGATGGCAGAGTCCAGCACGTGAGTGCAAAAGACAAGGCTGATGCGTTTGCAACAATCTTTAGCCAGAAGTGCCGAGTGGATGATCCATCTCGGCCTCCTCCCAATATCCCCACCATCACAGAAGCCAGTCTTCAGCCAATTCGATTCACTCCACGTGATATCAAGAAATGGCTGAGTGCACTGGATACAACAAAGGCTATGGGCCCCGACAACATCCCGGCTGTAGTGCTGAAGATTTGTGCTCCAGAACTAGCCACGCCTCTAGCCAAGCTGTTCCAGTACAGCTACAACACTGGCATCTACCCGACAATGTGGAAAATTGCCCAGGTATGTCCTATCCACAAAATGCAGGACAAATCCAATCCGGCCAATTACCACCCCATCAGTCTACTCTCAAACATCAGCAAAGTGATGGAAGGTGTCGTCGACAATGCTATCAAACGGCACTTACTCACCAATAACCTGTTCACAGATGCTCATTTTGGGTTCCGCCAGGACCACTCGGCTCCAGACCTCATTATAGCCTTGGTCCAAACATGGACAAAAGAGCTGAATTCCAGAAGTGAGGTGAGAGTGAGAGCCCTTGACATCAAGGCAGCATTTGACCGAGTGTGGCACCAAGGAGCCAAAGTAAAATTGAAGGCAATGAGCATCAGGGGGAAAACTCTCCAGTGGCTGTTGTCATAACGAGCACAAAGGAAGATGGTAGTGGTTGTTGGAGGCCAATCATCTCAGCCCCAGGATATTTCTGCAGGAGTTCCTCAGAACAGTGTCCTAGGCCCAACCATCTTCAGCTGCTTCATCAATTCATCATAAGGTCAGAAATGGGGATGTTCACTAATGATTGCACAGTGTTCAGTTCCATTCGCAACCCCTCAGATAATGAAGCAGTCCGAGCCCGCATGCAACAAGACCTGGACAACATCCGGGCTTGGGCTGATAAGTGGCAAGTAACATTCGTGCCAGACAAGTGCCAGGCAATGACCATCTCCAACAAGAGAGAGTCTAACCACCTCCACTTGACATTCAACGGCATTACCATCGCCAAATCCCCCACCATCAACATCCTGGGGGTCAACATTGACCAGAATCTTAACTGGACCAGCCACATAAATACTGTGGCTGCAAGAGCAGGTCAGAGGCTGGGTATTCTGCGGCGAGTGACTCACCTCCTGACTCCCCAATGCCTTTCCACCATCTACAAGGCACAAGTCAGGAATGTGATGGAGTACTCACCACTTGCTTGGATGAGTGCAGCTCCAACAACACTCAAGAAGCTCGACACCATGCAGGACAAAGCAGCCCGCGTGATTGGCACCCCATCCACCACACTAAACATTCACTCCCTTCACCACCGTTGCACAGTGGCTTCAGTGTGCACCATCCACAGGATGCACTGCAGCAACTCGCCAAGGCTTCTTCAACAGCTCCTCCCAAACCCGCGACCTCTACCACCTAAACGGACAAGAGCAGCAGGCACATGGGAACAACACCACCTGCACGTTCCCCTCCAAGTCACACACCATCCCGACTTGGAAATATATCGCCGTTCCTTTATCGTCGCTGGGTCAAAATCCTGGAACTCCCTTCCTAACTGCACTTTGGGAGAACCTTCACCACACGGACTGCAGCGGTTCAAGAAGGCGGCTCACCACCACCTTCTCAAGGGCAATTAGGGATGGGCAATAAATGCCAGCCTCGCCAGCGATGCCCACATCCCATGAACGAATAACAAAAAATGAGGAGGAATTTCTCCACTCAGAAGGTTGTGAATCTTTGGAATTCTTTACCTCAGAGTGCTGTGGATGCTGAGTCATTGAATATGTTCAAGATTGAGATTGATAGAATTTTGGACTCATGGGGAATTGAGGTAGAAGATCAGCCATGATCTGATTGAATGGCGGATCAGGCTCGAGGGGCCGTATGGCCTACTCCTGCTCCTATTTCTTATGTTCTTATGTTCCCCTGCCAGCTCCTCTGGGCAGCTGTTGCCTTGGCCATGCTCACCTCCTGCTGGGGAAGCAAAATAAACCCCACTATCTCCCCAACTGCAATGGTTGCTGTGCTGTTGATGGATGCTATGCATCATATTATAGCTCTTCTATGGCTTGCAGCTGCTGATTTTCCAAATCGATGGTAAAGTTGATATGAATAGCAATATTGTGCCATATTCAGAGCATTTTGCCGACCTTCTCTGGGGTACATTGTACGCTCCACTCCTCTCTTAATAGCTCAAGCATCCAAAGCTTTTCATTCAAAATATCTGCTCAGTGAATCCCTACTTCATGCATGCATTACTGCAGCTGTTCTCGACTTATATAAGGGGGTTATGCAAAGAGTCATGGTTGCAGCACAGAGCCTATATCTCGGAGAAGCTAGACATCCATCTTTCCTTCTTTTTTAAAAGATTGTAGCATGCTTGAAAACATTGTAAGACCGATATTCCTTTACCCCCCAGCCCGTACCGATAGACACATCTGCGAGGTGGGCTGCATCTGTGAAGACCACATTCATCCAAATTTTCTGCCCTTGACGATTAAGATGGACTGGGAATACCCCCCTGTGCAGGGACACATCCTGAAAGGGCCTTGTGCTGGGTCGGGGGAAACAAATACAACCACAGCTCCTGGCCGCCATCCCTTCTGGCTGCTTCTGGAGATTGTGCTAGAACAGCTAAAAGAATAACATACTTGTTGCAAGTTTCCTTTTTAGGGTTGTCCCAAGCCTCTGAAAGCCCAGCTCCGGCTTTTTGAGGCACCCCATGGATGGACATACAAGAAGGTAGGTGAGAGGAGCAGAAACGTTCTCCTCTGCATTCATTAGCATCAGTACCCTGGGCATGCATCAATTGGAAGTGCAGGATCAACTATACCCACATAACAACAACAACAATTTGCATTTATATAGCACCTTCAGTTTAATAAAGCATCACAAGGCACTTCACAGGATCGTTATTGAACAAAATTTGACACCAAGTCACATAAGGAGATATTAGGACTGGTGACCAAAAGCCTTGGTCAAAAATGTAGGTTTTAAGGAGTGTCGTAAAAGACGAGAGAGAGGTAGCGAGGTGGAGAAGTTTAGGGAGGGAATTCCAGAGCATAGGGCCGAGGCAGTTGAAGGCATGACTGCCAAAGGTGGAGCGATGAAAATCGGGGATACGCAAGAGGCCAGAACTGGAGGAGCGCAGAGATCTCGGAGGGTTGTAAGGCTGGAGGAGGTTACAGAGATAGGGAGGTGCGAGGCCACGGAGGGATTTGAAAACAAGGTGAGAATTTTAAAATTGAGGCAATGTAGGTTAGCGAGCACAAGGGTGTTGGGTGAACAAGACTAGGGGCGAGTTAGGATATGGGCAGCAGAGCTTTGGATAAGTTCAAGTATACAATGGATGCAAGGTGAGGGACTAAATGGGAGAGCATTGGCATAGTCGAGTATAGAGGTAACAAAGGCATGGATAGGTAAGTTCTAGAAATC
This sequence comes from Heptranchias perlo, assembly GCF_035084215.1. Classification (NCBI taxonomy): domain Eukaryota; kingdom Metazoa; phylum Chordata; class Chondrichthyes; order Hexanchiformes; family Hexanchidae; genus Heptranchias; species Heptranchias perlo. The sequence goes on from NC_090327.1 coordinate 90,071,518, forward strand.
CCTGCCATGTGTAGTGGGGGTGGAGATCTGATATAATGGGTCGTTGTCCCTTTTCCTTTTTGCAGTAGCTGGGAATTGAGTGTTCTTTCCCTGGGAACCATAGATTGAGATGAGAGTCTGGATTTTCCTTGACCCATGTTCTTCTGGGGGCTATAGGTAATATGTAGGATGGGTTAGCAGGAGAAACCCATTGCTGACTGCTTCTATGCTTCTGGGAGAAGGGGAAATATGATTTTGCTGTAGTTGTTACAAGGCTGCTGCAGCTTAAAGGATCAGAAGGCAACCAGTCATTAAGAAGGCAGAGACAGCGCAAGAGCAAGAGCACAATAAGAGACAAAGGGCAGAAGGTGGACCAGTATAGGACCAGCTGTAGCAAAGGCCCTAAGATTCTCAGAAGCTTCTGTGGAGGTGATGTTGGCAGAGGTAAAGACAAGGCAAGAGAGGCTATTTAGCCCACAAGGCAGGAAGCTCCACAAAAGGGTGGTGCAGGCAATATGTACAGAGGAGGCTCAGGCAATCAGTGTCACATCAACCACCGCCGAACAGCAGTACAGTGCTGGAAACATTTTAATGACTTTGCCAGGTTGACCAGAGTAAATAAAGGCATGAGTACCCATACACTTCCAGAAATAATGCTGCAAACTGAATCATCTCCACATCATCCATGCCCACACATTAGAAATGAAGAGGTGAATGAGACAATCAATATGAACACGAGACCTCACCAACAACACTTCTGTGACAGCCTTTCTCTTGAAACTGAGTCCACTTAGGAATTGCTTTTCAGTGATGTGCAGGCAGCTGATTCTGTTGTGATAAAGCAACAGCAAGGGGTACTGCCTGTAATGAGACATTGGGGGTGAAATTGATCTCTGTTGATAGTGCGAAACGATAGTGAATCGACAGCTTATTTTACACCATGATCGATTTCATTTTCCATTGAAGCCTCTTCCAACAATGGCCACCGTTCCCATGCTCTGGGGTAGATAACTCTGCTGTATTATTCAATTGATTCACAGCTGTTTTGATATTTTGAAATCTTGTCCTTTAGTAAATGCACTCACTTCAGATCTAATCAGGAATTTAATATTTCTTCTTCAATTTTCTCCTGCCTTCTGCAGTTCTCCAAGAGTTGTTTTTTATTATTGGTTTTAACAAAGCCTTAACAAGAAAATCGTTAATTTTTCTTTCATTTTTCATCCTGCTAAACCATTGGGTCAGTAGGAAATCATTGAGGGAAATAAGTTTTCAGCAAGTCATCCCGATAAAGTGAACATCCCACTTATCCATGTGCCACTGAAATGACTTCTACGATATCTATCTTTTTGAAGAGAGCTTAACAGTGTAGGACAAGATTACAATAAATTTAGTAAGTTGTTTCTTGCAAGTGCATTTGGAAAGAAGCAATCCTCAGTGCAGTCCATTGGGGCTTTCTACTGGAAGTGCATCACCGTCTAGGGATATCTATTTTTTCTAAAATGGTGTAAGTGCCAGGACTGGAGCCCAAGCAATTTCAGGACCTACATGTTATTTAGAAATAAAAAACAGAAAAAGCTGGAAATACACAGCAGGCCAGTCAGCAAATGTAAAGTTTGTCAGAAGAGTACATACACGAAATATCACAATCAGTCTTTCCTTCTTTACAATGCTGACTGACTTGCTATGTTCGTGCAGCTTTATCTGATATTTTTTATTTCCAACATTTGCAGTTTTTAATTTTTATTTTACCTATTCTTCAGACATAGGGAGTGAAATTCAACGTCAGTAGAGGCGCAGAAACGACAATAGTAGATAGGGCTGCCCTTTATACTATGACTACAATAGAAATGAAAATTAGATGGGTGTATAATGGGCGGCCTATCTGCTAACGCCCCTATTTCAACCCCCTAATCTCGTAATCCAATTAATAATGGTATTTAGGCTGAGAAAAGAGAATGGTTCGGAGAAATTGGTAATGATTCAGTCTTATTCAAAATACATCTGGGCTGAATGGAGCACAGTAATGTTAATTTCTGTGCAGAAAAACTGAGCAATCTTGATCTTGGCATAAATTATTAACCTTTTGGTATTTTGCCCATTTTTTGACTAGGTAAGCACATTTGGCCCTGGTCTTTCAACAATGAATAAAAATACATAACTGGTCTGAAGAACAGGTTGATGGGTTGATGGATTTACATCCAAAGTAATATTTACCACTAAAGTAAATATCTAAAATACCTAAAGTAAAGGTATTATTAAGAGCTTGCTGTATCTGGTAATTTTTTTTCTAAAGAAGGATGAGAACATCCTGAATAACGTACATATTTTGCAATGAACAAAAGCCAACTTATCAAATGATGGGATGCTAGACTTGTTATCCCGATATTTCAGATATAGTTCAATATCTTATTCAGGGGTAACAACAGTGTGTCTATTGTTTCACAAGAATAATAACCTGAGAGAATTTTTTGCTGAGTTTTTTTTAATCAGAACTGTCTTCTCTTAGAACTTTTCTCTGCTATATAACACACAACAAAACAGATCCAAGCCTCTACTGACCACTGTCTTGCTCAAGTGTTACCTTTTAGCTGGAGAAGGTAAATTGAAGCCAAACAAATTGTGGCTTGAAGGTCAAAGGCAGAATAACTTGTAATACACAAAATGTTCTATCCACTAAAATAATGCCCAATTACATGGGAAATAATTGCTTGAAGACAAATGTGTGTGCACTGTTCATGTGCCAAACATGCCAAAGGCATCTTAACCTTTTGAGCGGTACTTCAAGACAATGAGCTATAATCACAAGGATAACAAAACTGTCTTACGATACAATTTGGCCCAAGTGACATATTAAACCCTTTATCAAAAAGACATTAATGGAGGGATGCCACCTGCCACATATATCTGTCCCTCATTTGGAATTGATATTGATGAAAGCTAAGTATTGTAAGGCTAAAATCAAGCCAAAACTACAATCTAATTTTAATACACGCTGGTGGACGATTGTCGTCCACCAGCACTTAAAAAAAATTCTTGCACAAAGTAAAATAGAAATATACAAAGGTTCATACATTTGAAATGGTCAGTATAAAAATGTATTCTACAATATTAAGGGTTTCTCCACATTCTTTTCCCGAGAATAATTCCCTGACCAGCTTTCAGAATATCTGTCTTCAGGCAATGTGGGATGAAAATTGAATATGGAATCAATAGAAGGCTTTCATCTCATAATGGAAAGCATGAATACAGGCCGGGGCTGCTTTCACCATGAAAACCTGATAGGTTTCATGAAGAAAATCTTAACATGAAAGCAACCAGTCAACTGGTCAAATGTGCTAGGTCTTCTTTGGGGAGGTCATAGTTCATAATATTCTTGGAGGTAAGGAAAGGGAAAACTGCTCAGAAATATATCCAAATACTATCCAGATTGCTGGTCATTTTTAATTGAAGAAACTGTAGGATGAATGGACCAGAGAACATGCAGACTGGGTGAGTTAGTTGCTTCAAAAGATACAAAAATACCATGGGAGCACTTAGAAACATACTACTTGCTTGTACATTGACCACATAATGTGCTTAGATCATGTAACCAAGAAAGTGGCTGAAGGACTCTGAACTGAATGCAAGATAATAACTACATTACATAGAATATACAGCACGGAAACAGGGCATGCAGCCCAACAGGTCCATGCCAGTGTTTAGGCTCCACACGAGCCTCCTTCCTCCCTACTTCATCTAACGCCATCAGCACACCCTTTATTCCTTTCTCCCTCATGTGTTTATCTAGCTTCCCTTTAAATGCATCTATGCTCGTCACCTCAGCTATTCCTTGTGGTAGCGAGTTCCACATTCTAACCACTCTCTGGGTAAAGAAGTTTCTTCTGAATTCCCTATTGGATAATTAGCTTATTGCGTCTAATTATGTCATTCTATCTCTATAAGAACACAAGAAATAGGAGCAGGAATAGGCCATATGGCCCCTTGAGCCTGCTCCATCATTCAATAAGATCATGGCTTATCTTCTACCTCGACTCGCCTTTCCCACCCTATCCCTATATCCCTTGATTCCCTTAGTGACCAAAAATCTAGCAATCTCAGTCTTGAATATATATGTCTGAGCATCCACAACTCTCTGGGGTAGAGAATTCCAAAGATCTACAACCTTCTGAGTAAAGACATTTTTCCTCATCTCGGTCCTAAATGGCCAACCCCTTATCTTGAGACTATGACCCCCAGTTCTAGACTTTCCAGCCAGGGGAAACAGCCTCTCAGCATTTACCCTGTCAAGTCCTCTAAGAATTTTATACATTTCAATGAGATCACCTCTCATTCTTCTAAACACCAGAGAATATAGGCTCATTCTACTCAATGTCTCCTCATAGGACAACACGCTCATCCCAGGAATCAATCTAGTGAACCTTTATTGCACCCAATCTAAGGCAAATATATCCTTCCTCAGGTAAGGAGACCAAAACTGTACTCCAGGTGTGATCTCACCAGAGCCCTATATAATGGCAGTAAGACCTCCTTACTCATGTACTCCAACCCCCTTGCAATAAAGGCTAACATACCATTTGCCTTCCTAATTGCTTGCTATTCCTGCATGCTAACTTTCTATGATTTGTGTACAAGGACACCCATATCCCTCTGCACACCAAAATTTCTTAGTCTCTCACCTTTTAAAAAATATTCTGCTTTTCTATTCTTCCTACCAAAGTGGATAATTTCACATTTTCCCATATTATACTCCATCTGCCACCTTCTCACCCACTCACTTAACCTGTCTATATCCCTTAGCAGCCTCTTTGCGACTTACTCACGACTTCCTTTCCAACCTAGCTTTGAATCGTCTGCAAACTTGTATACATTACACTCGGTCCCTTCATCTAAGTCATTGATATATATTGTAAACAGCTGAGGCCCAAGCATTGATCCTTGCGGCATCCCAATAGTTACAAACTGCCAACCTGAAAATGACCCGTTTATTCCTACTCTATGTTTTCTGTCTGTTAACCAATACTCAATCGCTGTTAATATGTTAGCCCTAATTCCATGAGCAATAATCTTGTTTAACAACCTCTTGTCGAATTATCGAATGCCTTTTGAAAATCCAAATATACTACATCCACTTGTTCTCCCTTAGTTACACCCTCAAAAAACTCTAATAGATTTGTCAAACACGATTTCCCTTTCATAAAACTGTGTTGACTTTGCCTAATCACATTATGATTTCCGAAGTGCCCTGTTACTGCATCCTTAATAATAGTTTCTAGCATTATCCCTACTACTGATGTCAGGCTAAATGGCCTATAGTTCCCTGTTTTCTCTCTCCCTCCTTTCTTGAATAGCAGGGTTACATTTGCTACCTTCCAATCCATGGGGACCGTTCTAGAATCTAGGGAAGATCAAAACCAATGCATCCACTATCTCTGCAGCCACCTCTTTTAAAACCCTAGGATGTAGGCCATCAGGTCCAGGGGATTTGTCAGCTTTTAGTCCCATTAATTTCTCCAGTACTTTTCCTTTACTAATCTTAATTACTTTAAGTTCTTCACTCTCATTGGAACCTTTGTTCCCCATTATTTCTGGTATTTTTTTTGTGTCTTCTACTGTGAAGACAGATATAAAATATTTGTTGAACACCTCTGCCATTTCCTTATTCCCCATTATAATTTCTCCTGTCTCTGCCTCTAAGGGACCCAAGTTCACTTTTGCTAATCTCTTCCTTTTTACATACTTGTAGAAGCTCTTACAATTTGTTTAAATATTTCTTGCTAGTTTACACTCATATTCAATTTTCTCCCTCTTTATCATTTTCTTGGTCATCCTTTGCTGATTTCTAAAACCATCCCAATCTTCAGGCTTAATACTCATTTTTGGCAACATTGTAAGCCTCTTCTTTTAATCTAATACTATCCTTAACTTCTCTAGTTAGCCACAGTTGGATCATTTGAGTTTTTATTCCTCAAGGAATGTATATTCATTGAGAATTATGAATTATTTCTTTAAATGTTTGCCATTGCTTATCTACTGTCATATCTTTTAATCTAATTTTGCAATCTACCTTAGCCAACTTGCCCCTCATACCTACGTAATTGGCTTTGTTTAAATTTAAGAACCTAGTTTCAGATTTAACTATATCACTCTCAAACTCAATATGAAATTCTATCATATTATGATTATTAATTAACCCTGTCGCATTACATAATACTAGATCTAAAATAGCCTCAACATATTGTTCCAGAAAACTGCCTCGATTGCATTCCATGAACTCGTCCTCCAAACTACTTTTGCCAATTTGGTTTGCCCGGTCTATATGAAGATTAAAGTCCCCCACAATTATTGCATTACCCTTGTTACATGCTCCTCTAGTTTCCTGATTTTTGCTCTGTCCAACACCATAATTACTGTTAGGGGGCTTGTAAATTACTCCCACCAGTGTTTTCTGCCCCTTGTTATTTCTTAGCTCCACCCATACTGATTCTACATCCTGATTTTCTGAGCTAAGATCCCTTCTCAGTACTTCCTTTATCTCATCTTTTATTATCAGGGCTTATTCCATTTTGCCTATCTTTTCTAAAAGTCAAGTACCCTGGAATATTTAGTTCCCAACTTTTATCTCTATTTGTGCCATTAATTCATCTATCTTGTTATAAATGCTTCGTGCATTCAGATATAACGTCTTTAATTTTAACTTTTTACTACTTTTCCCTGACGTGACCTTAGTCACTAATGCCCTATTACCTTTGATAAACTCTTAGTCCCTTCATAGCGCACTCTGCTTGTTTCTACCAAAATTGCTACTCTGCTCTACAGCCTTAACTTTTCTCTTTAGCTTATAAATTTACCCTTACCTGAACCCTCCCTCACCCCCTTATTAGTTTAAAGCCGAGTCTACTGCCCAAGTTATTCGATTCGCCAGGACATTGGTCCCAGCCCGGTTTAAGTGGAGCACATCCCAATGGAACAGCTCCCTCTTTCCCCAGTACTGATGTCAGTGCCCCATGAATTGAAACCCCCACTAACTATAGCACTCTTTCAGCCACGCATTTAACCATCTAATCTGTTTGTCCCTTTGGCAATTTGCGTGTGGCTCAGGTAGTAATCCAGAGATTATTACCTTTGAGTTTATGCTTTTTAATTTGGACCCAGCTCCACAAACTCCCTCGGCAGAAACTCATTCCTAGTTCTACCTATGTTGTTTGTTCCTACGTGGTCCATCACAACTCGATCCTCCCCCTCTTGGTTCAAGTTCTTCTCTAGCTGCTAGGAGATGTCCTTAACCCTGGCACTGGGCAGGCACCACAGCCTTTGGGGATTCCCAGTCACAGCTGCAGAGAACGTTACCTATCCCCCTGACTGTACTATTCCCTAACACTACCACATATCTTGACCTCCTGTACCATGGTACCGTGTTCAATTTGCCCATCCTGCCTGTAGTCTTTGTACTCATCCACATAGGTAGTTAGTACCTCGTATCTGTTGGACAAGGCTAAAGGCTGGGGCTGCTGCAGTATTGCACCTGGGGCCCCCTTACCTGCCTGACTCGCAGTCACATCCTCCTGTCCCTGACCACTAATCAAATCTAAACCACTACTTAACCCAAGGGGTGTGACTGCCTCCTGGATCAAAGTGTCCAGGTAACTCCCCCCCTCCCTGATGCATCGCAATGTCTGCACCTCGTACTCCAGCTCAACAACTCTGAGCCAAAGTTTCTCGAGTTGCAGACATTTACTGCAGATGTGGTTGCCTGGAATCACGCTGCTCTCCACAAACTCCCACATGCTGCAGTTATGGCACACTATCTGCACTATCATCTCTATTTAACCTTGTTTTATTTATTTACCTAATTAATTCACTTAGTTTATTTTTAGTTTTTTTTAAAACTAATTAATTTTAACTCGTTTAAGTTATTAATTTAATAAATTCATAGCATGTTATAGGTTCCTCATTTCTATTTTATACCACTCCCCTAGCTTAGAGAGTAAAAAATGTATTACTCACCAACCCGCTATCCTCTGATGCCACTCTTTCAAATTTCTGCCTGTGTTTGAGTTGGTCTCAGCTTTTTGTTTTCTGCTCTCGGTCGCTGGTCCCGCTCCTTCTGCTCTCGGGGCTCCGCTCCCACTCCTTTTATCCACAATAACCACTAAAAACACTAACCAATGAACTAAATGCTTACTGACATATCCTTGACGCTCCTCCTTGTCTTGTGACATCACTTTTTGACGCCTCGTGTGGCTCCCTTTATGCTCCGCTCAGTCTTTGTCTATAGTTCTTTGGTTTAAATCACTTAGCACCTCCTTCCCCCTCTGCACCTAATTCCCACACTCGCCAAATTCCCATTTGAAAGTCCTCACTCTGTTAGCGCTTCACTCCTTTAGAGATTCACTCTCTGTCTTTCCCAACCTCTGTGCTCAAGTTCTATGATTTCAATCCCCTTCATTAAACACCACAGTGAGATCCCCCTCAGCCTCATTTCTATGCAATAAAACTCAAATCTACCCAATCTTATGACAACTCAGTCCCTTCATTCATACGAACATACATACGAACATACGAATTAAGAGCAGGAGTAGGCCACTTGGCCCCTCGAGCTTGCTCTGCCGTTTGATAAGATCGTGGCTGATCAGATTGTGACCTCAACCCTACTTTCCCATCTATCTGCTATAACCTTTGACTCCTTAATCAGGAATCTATCTAACTCGGCCTTAAAAATATTCAATGACCCTGCCTCCACCGCTCTCTGAGGAAGGGAGTTCCACAGACTAATGAGAGAAAAAATTTCTCCTCATCTCCATCTTAAATGGGAAACCCCTTATTTTTAAGCTGTGGCCCCGATTTCTCGTCTCTCCCACAAGAAGAAACATCCTCTCAGCATCTACCCCTTCTAGTCCCCTCAGGATCTTATATGTCTTCTAAACTCCAGTGTATTCAGGCCCAACTTGTCCAACCTTTCCACATAAGATAACCCCCTCATCCCAGGAATCAGTTGAGTAAACCTTCTCTGAATTGCCTCCAAAGCAATTATGTCCTTTCTTAAATAAGGAAACCAAAACTGCACACAGTATTCTAGATGTGGTCTCACCAATGCCCTCTATAACTGTAGCAAAACATCTCTACTTATATATACCATTCCCCTTGCAATATGTGTCAACCATTTGCCTTCCTAATCACTTGCTGTACCTGCATACTAACATTTTGTGATTCATGTACAAGGACACCCAGATCCCTCTGTACCTCAGAGTTCTGCAATCTTTCTCCATTTAAATAATATACTGCTTTTCTATTCCTCCTGCCAAAGTGGACAAGTTCACATTTTCCCACATTATAGTCCATCTGCAAATTTTTGCCCACTCAATTAACCTATCTATATCCCTTCGCAGACTTATGTTCTCTTCACAACTTACTTTCCTACCTACCCTTGTGTCATCCACAAATTTAGCAACCATACTCAAGTTGAACCTGCTCCATTTAGACTCTGATGCACCGACTGAAATAATAAAGAACAGAGAAAATATATTTGTGGATGCCATCCCACCTTTTTTTTTATTCGTTCATGGGATGTGGGCATCACTGGCAAGGCCAGCATTTATTGCCCATCCCTAATTGCCCTTGAGAAGGAGGTGGTGAGCCGCCTTCTTGAACTGCTGCAGTCCGTGTGGTGAAGGTTCTCCCACAGTGATGTTAGGTAGGGAGTTCCAGAACTTTGACCCAGCGACGATGAAGTAATGGCGATATATTTCCAATTCCGGATGGTGTGTGACTTGGAGAGGAACGTGCAGCTGGTGGTGTTCCCATGTGCCTGCTGCTCTTGTCCTTCTAGGTGGTAGAGGTCGTAGGTATGGGAGGTGCTGTTGAAGAAGCCTTGGCGAGTTGCTGCAGTGCATCCTGTGGATGGTACACACTGCAGCCACTGTGCACCAGTGTTGAAGGGAGTGAATGTTTAGGGTGGTGGATGTTGGTGTGCCAATCAAGCGGGCTGCTTTGTCCTGGATGGTGTCGAGCTTCTTGAGTGTTGTTGGAGCTGCATTCATCCAGGCAAGTGGAGAGTATTCCATCATACTCCTGACTTGTGCCTTGCAGATGGTGGAAAGGCTTTGGGGAGTCAGGAGGTGAGTCACTCGCCACAGAATACCCAGCATCCGACCTGCTCTTGTAGCCACAGTATTTATGTGGCTGGTCCATTTAAGTTTCTGGTCAATGTGACCCCCATTCGGGAATTCGGTGATGGTAATGCTGTTGAATGCCAAGGGGAGGTGGTTAGATTCTCTCTTGTTAGAGATGGTCATTGCCTGGCACTTGTCTGGCACGAATGTTACTTGCCACTTATCAGCCCAAGCCCGGATGTTGTCCAGGTTTTGCTGCATGCGGGCACGGACTGCTTCATTATCTGAGGGGTTGCGAATGGAGCTGAACACTGTGCAATCATCAGCGAATATCCCCATTTCTGACCTTATGATGGAGGGAAGGTCACTGATGAAGCAGCTGAAGATGGTTGGGCCTAGGACACTGCTTTGAGGAACTCCTGCAGCAATGTCCTGGGGCTGAGATGATTGGCCACCAACAACCACTACCATTTCCTTTGTGGTAGGTGTGACCCCAGCCAATAGACAGTTTTCCCCGATTCCCATTGACTTCAATTTTACTCGGGCTCCTTGGTGCCACACTCGGTCAAATGCTGCCTTGATGTCAAGGGCAGTTACTCTCACCTCACTTCTGGAATTCAGCTCTTTTGTCCATATTTGGGCCAAGGCTGTAATGAGGTCTGGAGCCGTGTAATCCTGACGAAACCCAAACTGAGCATCGGTGAGCAGGTTATTGGTGAGTAAGTGCCGCTTGATAGCACTGTCGACGACACCTTCCATCACTTTGCTGATGATTGAGAGTAGACTGATGGGGCGGTAATTGGCCGGATTGGATTTGTCCTGCTTTTTGTGGACAGGACATACCTGGGCAATTTTCCGCATTGTCGGTTAGATGCCAGTGTTGTAGCTGTACTGGAACAGTTTGGCTACAGGCGCGGCTCGTTCTGGAGCACAAGACTTCAGCACTACAGCCAGGATGTTGTCGGGGCCCATAGCCTTTGCTGTATCCAGTGCACTCAGCCGTTTCTTGATATCACTTGGAGTGAATCGAATTGGTTGAAGACTGGCTTCTGTGATGGTGGGGATATCGGGAGGAGGCTGAGATGGATCATCCACTCGGCACTTCTGGCTGAAGATGGTTGCAAATGCTTCAGCCTTGTCTTTTGCACTCACATGCTGGACACTGCCATCATTGAGGATTGTAAACAATTTTACAACACCAAGTTATAGTCCAGCAATTTTATTTTAAATTCACAAGCTTTCGGAGGCTACCTCCTTCCTCAGGTGAACGATGTGGAAAATGATTTTCCACATCGTTCACCTGAGGAAGGAGGTAGCCTCCGAAAGCTTGTGAATTTAAAATAAAATTGCTGGACTATAACTTGGTGTTGTAAAATTGTTTACAATTGTCAACCCCAGTCCATCACCGGCATCTCCACATCATTGAGGATGGGGATTTTCACAGAGCCTCCTCCTCCCATTAGTTGTTTAATTGTCCACCACTATTCATGACTGGATGTGACCGGACTGCAGAGCTTTGATCTGATCCGTTGGTTGTGGAATCGCTTAGCTCTGCCTACAGCATGTTGCTTCCGCTGTTTAGCATGCAGGTAGTCCGTGGTTGTAGCTTCACCAGGTTGCACCTCATTTTTAGGTATGCCTGGTGCTGCTCCTGGCATGCACTTTTACACTCCTCATTGAACCAGGGTTGATCCCCTGGCTTGTTGGTAATGGTAGAGTGAGGAATATGTCGGGCCATGAGGTTACAGATTGTGTTGGAATACAAATCTGCTGCTGCTAATGGCCCACAGGCCTCATGGATGCCCAGATTTGAGCTGCTAGATCTGTTCTGAATCTATCCCATTTAGCACGGTGGTAGTGCCACACAACACGTTGGATGGTGTCCTCAGTGCGAAGAATGGACTTTGTCTCCACGAGAACTGTGCGGTGGTCACTCCTACCAATCCTGTCATGGACAGATGCATCTGCGACAGGTAGATTGGTGAGGACGAGGTCAAGTAGGTTTTTCTCACGTGTTGGTTCACTCACCACCTGCCACAGGCGCAGTCTGGCAGCTATGTCCTTCAGGACTTGGCCAGCTCGGTAAGTAGTGGTGCTACCGAGCCACTCTTGGTGATGGACATTAATGTCCCCCACCCTGAGTACATCCAGTGCCCTTGCTACCCTCAGTGCTTCCTCCAAGTGGTGCTCAACATGGAGGAGGACTGATTCATCAGCCGAGGGAGGGTGGTAGGTGGTAACCAGCAGGAGGTTTCCTTGCCCATGTTTGACCTGATGCCATGAGATTTCATGGGGTCTGGAGTCAATGTTGAGGACTCCCAGGGCTACTCCCTCCTGACTGTATATCACTGTACCGCCACCTCTGGTGGGTCTGTCCTGCCGGTGGGACAGGACATATCCAGGAATGGTGATGGAAGACACTGGGACGTTGGCTGAAAGGTATGATTCAGTGAGTATGGCTATGTCAGGCTGTTGCTTGACTAGTCTGTGGGAAAGCTCTCCCAATTTTTGGCACAAGTCCCCATATGTTAGTGAGGAGGACTTTGCATGGTCGACTGGGCTTGGTTTGCCTTTGTCATGTCCGGTGCCTAGTGGTCCGTCTGGTTTTATTCTTATTATGACTTTTCGTCGCGAGATTTTACAATTGAGTGGCTTGCTAGGTCATTTCAGAGGGCGATTAAGAATCAACCACATTGCTGTGGGTCTGGAGTCACATATAGGCCAGACCGGGTAAGGACGGCAGGTTTCCTTCCCTGAAGGGCATTTGTGAACCAGATGGGTTTTTACGACAATCCGGTAATTTCATGGCCACCATTACTAATACTAGTTTTTTTTTATTCCAGATTTTTATTTAATTAATTGAATTTAAATTCCCTAGCTGTCGTGGCGGGATTTGAATTCATGACTGAATTACCAGTCCAGTAACATAACCATTATGCTTCCGTACCCCTCTAGTAAGGTATCAATTTTGATTGATGGAAGCTTTGTGATGTTGATCTTTGTCTTATTTGAAAGTCATGGACATTTTCAGGTTTTCTGGGGGTCATCTTACCGGTGGGTAACCTTAGATGACAGTGTATACAGTACTCACAGAGTGTATATCATTATATAATTAAGGATTACAGAGTAAAAATAGACCACATTCTAAAAATCTTCAGAAAATGCCCCCAAATTAGCAATCACTCTGCATCAAATAACAAGCCTGGTCAATTAAATGATGAGTTATGTTACAATTCTTCCTTCTGCTGTACTAAAAAGTATACTGTCTAGAAATGTGGGCTGCTGCATATTTTACTTTGCTTCTCCAGAGGGCATAAAATTAATAATTATACTGAGCACCTGATAAATGATGCATGATCATCGTGTGTAAATATCATGCACATTTGTGACCTGAAGAAAAATCAACCTTTCAGCAGACAAACCTTCAAACTATTTGGTAGCTTGTCTTCAACTAGAGTTGATTAATTCTAGCACTGATTTCTCTGAGCTTCCTGGTATTTCGCTGCTTCTTAATTGCTTTGAATTCAATGGGAAGAATTGCTTTGGTCACTTTGTGTCGCAATATCATCAATGTATTTCTGCATAATTGTGAAATTCTAATGCAATTATAAGTCACTATACATAGTGACCAGAGCAATTTTCCCCCTTAATGTTATTTGCGAAACTTAGAACTGCACATATTTCATATTACTATAGCAAATTGGGACTCTATGTTCCAACCTGCAAGCAGTCAGCCAGTATTTGACCAGTGACATTGCTCAGCTATTCTCAAGCCAAAAAAGACAATCAATTTCCCGATTCACTGCATCTATAACTAGAAAGGAGCGACTTGACCAATGCAAATGAGCCGTGCTCATATTCTAGCAAAAGAAAATATAAAGCAAAAATACATTTGTTGTCACAACATCAAAATGGCTGACACAGAGGGTTATTGAACATATTATAAACCATTAGTCAAGCCTCAAAAGTTGTTTGTGATTATAGAGGCTTGCATGCAGTGCTTCAACAATTTTAAGTATATTGCCCACATGGAGGTTTTTCATAGTAAAACAGGGCATCAATAGAAAAAGGCAAAGACTTTCCAGCCAGAGAGTTACTGATATGGGCCAAAAAAGTCACCACTTTTCTCCATCTTCTGGGCAAGGGAGACAGACATTTCCTCAAGTCGTTCAAATTCTGTTGACGTTTTAATGTAATAATAAATGGCAAGTAATAATTATAAAAATATTCAACAAAAACCTGCAAATGCAGGAAACCTGAAACAAAAACAGAAAATGCTAGAAATATACAACAGGCCCATTGGCATCTGAAAAGAAAAAAGCCAGGTTAATATTTTGGATCATTTCATCAGAATTCTCAATTGAGTTTGTACATTAAGCAAATAAGTTAAATATTGGTTCCCTGCTTACTAGAGCAACCTATCAGATTTTTAAAATGTAAACAATGCAAAAGTGTTGTAGCTGAGCTTTTAGAACATTAATGAATTTAGACTTTTTATTGTTGCGTAATAAAATAGATATTTGGGAGTGTGATACAGAGCTTGATGAAGGATCTGAGTCAAAAATCTTGAACAGGGTTGCAATATGCTTTGTTTTCCTATAATACAATGTTATTTTTGCATTTTACCAAGTCAATACCTTTTTATGTTAGTTTTCACTTTTGATTCTTGGTGTTGTTATGATTTTTGCCAATATTTACTTCCCATGACTGTTGTGCCCATCAACAATGTCTAACATTTTATTATTGTAAGGAATCTTACAACACCAGGTTATAGTCCAACTGTTTTATTTGAAAATCACAAGCTTTCGGAGGCTTTCTCCTTCGTCAGGTGACACTCGCTCACCTGACGAAGGAGAAAGCCTCCGAAAGCTTGTGATTTTCAAATAAAACAGTTGGACTATAACCTGGTGTTGTAAGATTCCTTACATTTGTCAACCCCAGTCCATCACCGGCATCTCCACATCATATCATTTTATTGAGTAATACTAATGTTGCATGCACCATAGCTTTCCTGCAAAACATGCATTCATGTGGATGCAACATCTGTCTAGATATGATGGTAATTTTTTGAGGCTTCACTCACTGTGGGTAATTTTGATTTTGGGTGGTAGTGTAAAACAAGATGTTTTTGATTCAGCTGCCCATTGTATACCTCTCCTGATTTTGAAGTCAATGGAAATAAAATTCGGGAGAGATGTATAACGGGCGGCTGAATCGATATTACCTGCTTCGCACTGTCGGCCAAGATCAAAATTACCCCGTCTATAATCAGAAGTGCTGCGAATCAGGCGGCTGATCTCCATGCTTGATTCTCCAATCTGTGTCTCTGTCGATTAGCGGAGCATTAGTGGAACCTCACGAAGTTTACCCTTTAGTGCATTGTAAATTTATTCATTACGTTTGTAATGAAGCTTTCTTTTGAATCAAGCATGACATTTTTTTGTGCCCTGGACACATTTAAAGTGTGGTGCGTGCGATATGCAAGACTTTTAATTATATTAATAGCTCACAACAAAATAGTTTTTCTATTCTACAGTATCTCAGTCATTTATTGTATTGACTTTTTAAAATCAAAATGGTGATTCATTTTTCATATTACTAAATTTTATGATTTCAACAGTATCTCATTACAAGAGCCCAATAATCATCTGGAAATAAAAATGTCACAGGAAGAAATTGTGTTTCCATGTCTCACAAGAAAAAATATTTTTTTGAATTCTCAGTAATTTAGTTTTCTGGTCTTTATTATATTTGGTATTTATGCAATTGTAATCGTTACACTGATAATACTTTATTCACATCTGTATTAGAAAAATGATCCGATTCAACACAAAGAAGCAATCTGAAAACAATGTAAGAAGTTGAAAACAAATGTCATCGAGGATAAGAGAAGAAAAGGACCTGTTTGTTCAATGATGCATGCACGATTTAATGATTATTTCTTCTGTCCTAAGTGCAGACTTGGCAAATGTGAAAAGACCACGAAAGATGACAAAAGGAAGATCTGAAAAGTATATTGGAAAAAGTCTGGATTGATGAACTAAGATTTCTGGAACACAAAGATGGTACAACTGATCTCTTCAGACTTTTGTTACAGTTTTACATGCAAACATATCGATTATTTCCATCTGTGTAAAAAGGCTGCAAATCTATACATTTACAGACACTACTACACACATAGCAGAACAAGCTTCCATAGACACAGTTAGAAAAAAAAACATTGGCTTTTTAAAAAACACTGGGGAAGAAATTGGGTTCACACTGGAAACCATTTTGAACCGGCCCGAAGACGAGGCACGAGGTTCGCTCCAAATCGGGCCCCAGGCCTCATCTCCATAATATTGGTGAGCTGCAAACACCAGTGCAGCTCGCCTGTCGGGGCCTTTCCAAAATCGGCTGACTCAAATGCTGAGCCAGCCCGCAGAGAAATCCTGGGGATAGGGGAGGTGAACGGGAGGAGGATTAGCACTGGCCAGCAGCGGCCCGCAGTATTGCTATGGGGGTAGGAGGGCATCTCCTGATCCTTTTGGCGCCACATTAAGGTAAGTGAAAAAGAAAATCTTACCTCTTCTTCAATGGCCTTCAGTAATCCCTTTAAAGACCACCAGTTGACCATTGGTTAGGTCAAATTAGACCCAGGAAAACTGTACAATAAGAAAATGGGTCATTTTTTTAAAGAAAAACAGGAAATTATAAACGTGATTCTGGCTTGACATTCAGGTGACAGGATTGACTGGTGTCTCTGAGCTGGTGATATTTCCAACATATTCTGTTCTTTCTGAAGCTAAAGTGGAGAAGATGATTTAAAGAAAGAACTTGCATTTATATAGCTGCTTTCATGACCTCAAGATAGCCAATGAAGTACTTTTAAAGTGTAGTTACTAGGGAGGAATAACTGAACAAAAGTTCACCTTCTGTGGTTACATAATTCCTTCAATTTGTTCAGATTGCATACCGATTGCCTTCCTGCCTCTGCCTCATCCACATTTGATCCTTATTGTACAGCTATTTGTAGAAGCCACTTTATCCTTACCCTTATACTTTGGGCCATTACACCTTTTCCAGGTTTCACCACAATCTGCTGATAAGTTTACATTTGGTTTATCGACAATATTTAAGCAAATTTATATACGCATGAGTACTTGTAACAAATTAATATTTTGGATTTAAAAAAAACATTTGTTTCAATTTCTAATTCTGGGATGCCCTGATTTAAGGTTGAAGTGAAATATTTGGGCCGAATTTTGTTTGTGGTGCAAATTGGTTGGGTGGTGTGGAAGTGTTAGCTCTGCCCCCCACCCTCGCCTCCCCCTCCGATGGGCAGCGTGCTTCTGAGGCAGCAGTCAGAGCACTGCCAGGGCACCCTAATTTTCAGATACAGCCATGGAGATTGCAAGTGAGGAGTTGGAAGAAGGTCCTTTTTCCTTCAGATGGGCAATGGGTGTCCTGGAAAATCAACCAGCAGCAGTAGAGAGAGGTCAATGCCAGCAGCATAGTCCCTAGGACTCTGCTACAGTGCAGGAAGAAATTAAATGGCCTTGTGAGGAGTGCCAAGATCTCTCTGACTCTCTGTATAGTCCTGACTCACCAGACTTTAGCACCAGCACTATCAATCCTTCCTTTCCCACATCTCACAAGCCTCATCTCCAATCACAACAGGACATTTCATTACACTGCCTTCTGCTTACATTCACACACTCAACACCTGCCACTGCCCTCACAACTACTTCCCCCTCTTGCCCACACTTGCTGCTTCTTCCTCTCAGCGTGCACACTGTACTAAGCTGCCTCACAAATTTTCACAACTCTTTAACAGGGCACTCATTAACCCACTCCCACTCTTCTGCAGGAGCAATTGGCACACAACCCGAAGGAGATGCCAAGAACAGGAGGGGGTCCTTCCACGTTGCAATTTTTAACACCAATGAAAGGCGCTATCGGCATCATTGTAGAGCGAGGACCCCGCATGGGGGAGTGGTGAGGTTGGAGGCCGCACACAGCAGTGTTGGCATTTTCCCTTCCTTTTTCTTTCTCTTAACTCTCTAGCACAAACACTCACACATACAGCATGACAAACTGGGGCTGCACTATACTACCACTCATCTGCTGCTGCTTACCCTTGCTAGTACTTGCTAACCCTTGTCCTTCTGCCCTTATTCTAGGTCCTTCAGGTGACTCAGGCCCTTTGGCCTGCAAAAATGGAGGGGTCAACCCTTCCAAAGATACTCTGTCATACCCTTCCAAGCACCAGCACAAAAATCGGCACCCCGGGTGGCATAGATAGTGAGATAAAGGGGTCTGCACAGAGTGATTCACAGAGCACAAATGAGCAGGAACAAGTGGAGGTGGAAAAGTCAGCCCAGTAAATGACTTGCTGGGAGGCGTGCTTGGATCCTAGCTCCACTGAAGAGAACACAGGTTCAGACTTAAAGGGACCAGCCTTTAAAAGATAACTACTCTCTGCTTACTAGCTATTGCTGAATATATTGGACTGCTTGCCAGGGAGCAACCACAACATGTCCAATATTGCAGAGGAGCCCACTACCTACTTGTGTGGGGTTCTGGGTGCATGGAATTGATACTCTGCAGTCAACCATGAAAGAGAGAATTTGCATTGATATATTGCAGTTCATGACCTCACGTCGTCCTAAAGTGCTTTATATAGAATTACACAGAATTTACAGTGCAGGAACAGGCCATTTGGCCCAATTGGTCTCCACCAGCGTTTATGCTCCACACAAGCCTCCTCCCACCCCTTTTCATCAAACCCTATCCGCATATCCTTCTTTTCCTTTCTCCCTCATGAACTTATCTAGCTTCCCCTTAAATGTGTCTATGCTATTCATCTCAACTACTCCTTGTGGTAGCAAGTTCCACATTCTTACCACTCTTTGGGTAAAGACGTTTCTCCTGAATTCCCTATTAGATTTATTAGTGACTTTACAGCAAATGAAGTACTTTTTGAAGTGTAGCCACTGTTGTAATGGAAGAAATTCAGCAACCAATTTGCCCACAGCAATGAGATAAATGACCAGAGAATCTGTTTTAGTGATGTTAGTTGAGGGATAAATATTGGCCAGGACACCAGGAGAATTCCTGTACTCTTCTTTGAATAGTGCCATGGGAATTTTTACATTCACCTGAGAGGGCGGGGCCTCAGTTTAACATCTCATCCAAACTGCATTGGAGTGTCAGCCTGAGTTATGTGTTCAAGTCCCTGGAGTGGGACTTCATCCAACAACCTACTGACTCAGAAGGCAAGAGTGCTACCAACTGAGCAACGACTGACACCTTAATGTATACTGTAGCTGGGCCCTCCTTGCAGGAGTAGTAGCATCTTTCAAGGGTGCTCATACTGGGGCCATCAGCTCCACCATTACCTCCGCCTTGGACAGGATAGGATTCCGAATAGATAGGCACTTCAGTCACAAAGGATGTCCTGCGTTCTGATCTCTCGCAGATCAGAGGGAATGCTGAGCCACAACCCAATAGCAGAGGCAGTCGTGCAACGGGAGTGAAACGTGTTGCCTTCTCTCAGGATGACAGCATGCTTGTCACACCCTCAAAAATGTGCGCCCTGGCGCCAGAAAGCCAGACTGTCCCAGCAGCTACAAGTTGCTGCAATCTACAGCCGGGCCCTCTCAGGCCAGAACTCCTACAGCTCGCTGACCACGAGCATCTCCATAGCCCTTGACTGAACCTCAGCAGCCTTTCACCTCCCATGTTGCAGGCACTGGGGTGTGGGGAACCTTGTAGGAACACTGGAGTAGGTAAGGGTTCATCTGGAAGTTAATTATTATGCAGGCATTTGTGTAAACCAGTAAGGATCTTTGTGTGCAGGGTGTTCCTATGGTAACTGGTGACCCTGTAATGTTGGGTAACATGAATATCAATGTTGGTCTTTGTGCAGACGTAGGGTATTGGTGGGTGAATTGACTGGGACAGATGTTGGACATGACTCTGAAAGCAAGGGAGCAGGGAATTTTTCAGCTGAAGCGCTCTTCAGTGAGCTGAAAATCGAATCAGGTGAACCTCAGCGGGTTACAGGCATAAACGGGGTGGTAGTGAGACAATAATCTACCCCATTTTGATTTTCTAATTTTCTGGGAGTTCATAAATGACTCAGGTCATTGACTGTGCTGTGCGATATGCTTTATTTTGCACTATTTTCTGTTCATTTCCATCTTATTAATACAGTGCATGTGATTGATGTGTGTATGAAAACCAACATTTTTATGTCAACGCAGATAACAAAATAACACATCTACATCATACCACAAAACCAAACCACACTGTGGTGCATATTTGTTATCTTGTAGGCTTTAGCACTTATTCTTTTAACATTCTGGAAATGCATCAAGCACATTTAAATCTGGCTTGACACATATAGGATAGAGCTCTTCTATATTTTGAATTCTGACATGTTTCATCTTCAACCTCAGAAATGCAACCTCTATTAAGTGCTATATATTTTCCCATTTCATTATACTTCTGATCTATCCAGGTGGCACTGATGAACTAATGAAAATAATTCTCTAATTAATACCAGTTAATCACTAATTATATGGAAGGACTGAGGCTCAAATAATGCCCAGTATAGTTATCAGTGTCATTTCCACAGCAATTAGCTCAGATCAGGTTTTAACTTCTTAAAAGCAGCTCAGAAATGTTAAATATCTAGTAGTTTATGATTCAACAAAGTCTGATGGTTAATAATAATTTTACCTGGTAAGAGTTCAGTCACATCATTGAGATTCCTCAAACAGCTAAACTTTTATAAACCGTGATGTGCCTCCAATAGCTTCAGGTAATATTTTAGCAGTTTTATCATTCACAAGAACAATGTCAAAGATGCACACAAGATCATTTGTATGAAGATTGAAAGGGTTTGCTGTCATTTACACAGACCATAGAATTCATTGTGAAGTATGTTTGAACCAAAATACTCCTGATCTTTATGTACTGGAGTCACTGGGTGTCTCTTAGCCTTGGAGAGGCTGCAGTGAAGATTTACTAGAATGGTACCAGGAATGGGGGATTTTAGTTATGTAGAGAGACTAGAGAAACTGGGATTGTTCTCTTTCGAGCAGAGAAGGTTAAGGGGAGATTAAATAGAGGTGTTCAAAAATTTGAAGGGTTTTGATCGAGTAGATAGGGAGAAACTCTTTCGACTGGCAGGAGGGTCGGTAACCAGAGGACACAGATTTAAGATAATTGGCAAAAGAACCGGAGTAGAGATGAGGAGAATTTATTTTATGCAGCAAGTTGTTATGATTTGGAATGCACTGTCTGAAAGGGCGGTAGAAACAGATTCAATAGTAACTTTCAAAAGGGAATTGGATATATACTTGAAAAGGAAAAAATTTCAGGGCTACAGGGAAAGAGCAGGAGAGTGGGACTAATTGCATAGCCTTTCAAAGAGCTGTCACAGGCATGATGAGCCCAATGGCATTGTTCTGTGCTGTATGGTTCTATGATCTCCAGTGCAATGAGGATCATCAAGGTCGCCAGATTACCAGGGCATAGTGTTTTAGCATGCACTTGATATTCATGGTTTGACATGGGTTTGATATTTCTTGCTACAACACAATATTCAAGCAAGTGTCAAATCAAGATTAGAAGGGGTAAGGGTAACTGCAATCATGAACTACAGAGAGGCCAAGATAATGTACACTGACGTGCATTTCAAACATCCTTAGTTTATGCTTGTGGTAGACAATTAAAGAAGGTGGATTGCAATATTGGAAGATGTATAATCAAACAGACTTAACATGCACTGATGTGTTGCATTGAAACAGAATGTGTAATTAAAGTTATTAACCTGTACAGGGTGTGTCAAATGTCAAACAAACAGAGAACATTTAAGAACAGTAATTCTGCAGAAAAACAACAGAGGGCCATGACATGAATCATCATTAGAAATACCAAGTACCTCATTAGTGTGATTTCATTTGAAAGCGCTACAAGGAAATAACTGCAGGTCCATACAACAGACAATTATTTTTTTCCCAAAACTACCATTCATGAACCAACAACTTTAACATTTCTTTTCAAGACCTTTGAACAGCTATAGTATTTAAATGTAGAAATTACATTTTTGTCATAGTAAATACACTGAAAATTACATCTGAAAAAAAATCACCAAATTTAACTTTAAAGTTTGTCATTATATGTTAGGAATGCTTCTAAGAATGTTTTCACACACAAGCCCACCATTCTTTCTGTTCCTTTGGGCTTGAGTTCTGCTTGCTACCGGATCTTTAACTGAGATCTAGCATCTGTGACACATTGGGGTAGTTTTTCATCTTCACCACCTGGGTGTTAAACATACCCTGGGCAGGGCAGAGAGGGGAAAATCTGACTGGGGGCATTGCACATTAGTTACACAGCCTGTCTGATTTTCCTTCCATTAATTTAAATAGAAGGAAGATACAGAGAGTCCTGTTACTGGCAGCATTCCCCTCACCATCTTTTCCTCTCTGCGCTCTTCTTAGGTGATGCTTAATGCTCAGATAGTAAAGACGAACATCTACCCCCAATATATGGGTATGCATGAGAAGAAGATGCATCATGGGACTTGTAGTTTTTACCCCATCCTATGAAACCACAGTACCCAAAGTGCACTGCAACAATGCGTATCACCTGACAGCCAGGTGGAACATTTACAAATTTACTTTAATGCATTGGGGAAAAAAAAACTTTTATTTTTTGTAATTTATACAGTTTAAGCAACTTCAGAGGGATAATCAGGAGGAAACCCTTCGTTCTTGGTACCATCATCTACAGTGCGAAGGACACACTACTAAGCTGTTAAACAAAAGTGCTGAGCCAATGGTATTATTTGGGATGGAGGAGGGTTGTATTAACCTGTTTGCTCCAAATAAATGATTTGCATCTGAAGCAGTTACTGAAAATTCAGTGGGAGGTAAAATAAAAATTATAGGACTGATTTTAACTTCAAGGCATTGTTGCCACCCTGAGACCCAAGGCCATTTTGATTCCCAGGCTTCATTTACATGCAGAGGGTAAGCTGTGGGCACCAAGTAGGTGCCCTGCTGCAGTTCATCAGTTATGGGAGGGCGGGAAATCGGCCGGCTCCCACTCTGAGCTGGCCAACAGTCGAAGCCTGTGAAGTGGTTAAGGCATTCCCGGGAGAGCCATGCATGGACCGGCAGCTGGCTGGGTTTCATTTGTGGACCCAGGAGGACCACTCAATCCCTGATACAAATGGGTGGGGTGTGCATGGCTCATTTTTAGCTCAAAATTTCAATCAGGGTGTTATATACGCCATTGGACGTTGCTTTGGAATAGGTACAGTAGTCTAGTGGTCAGGGTACTGGACTAGCAACCCAGAATTATAGGTTCAAATTCCACTGTAGCAAGTTGTGATATAGAATTTAATAAATCTGTCTGTTATAAAAATTACCTGATTTTCATTTTACAAGTGGCTTCCCACTCGAAACAGGCAAGTGCTTGGCTGTGCATCTCAGGCCCTACTCAAATTGGCTGCCATTGGAGCACTAGTGTAAGTGACCCAATGCCAGGCACGGCAAGTTTAATTTGGCCCTTATTTATCTTATACTGTCAAGAACTAAGACTTTGAGATTTGGGGGTGAAAAGAAATGTAATTTGCATCTTAAGAAAGTTATGAAGGGGTAGATAAATATTATGTGTGTAAAACTTGTATCTTTCCATATCTACAAAATAAGTGATTTTTTTTTCCTCATGTCAATCGAGGAATAAAAGTAAAATATACCGCAGATGCTGGAAATCTGAAATAAAAACAGAAAATTCTGGAAAACACTCATCAGGTCAGGCAGCATGTGTGGAGAGAGAAACAGAGTTAATGTTTCAAGTCGATGACCTTTCATCAGAGGAAGGCTCCTGCTCCTTAGCCACTATTACATGAAAAAGACGACCATTTCCTCATGGTGACTAGGGATGGGAAATGAATATGGCCTTGATGGTGTCACTCACATTTTGGGAACAAATTCTAAAAAAATGATTTTCTGTTTCAATAAAGTTGTTGTGTTCCAAAGATGGGGAAACCCGGTTTAGACTACATTAGGATCATGGGAAAAGTCAGAAAACGCATTCCGACTCGGACTACCTGTCCGCAACGCCATGGGAGATCTACTAATATGCTATAATGAATACTTGATCTGTGTCTGTAACTTTTTTTTCTGATCAAGCAGGTACTTAAATCATTAGGAAACAAATGTTCAAGCAACTGCATCCTGATCTGGAACAGATCGCCTTGTTAGCAAATTGAACTTTAAATCATTTAGATAAATAACAGACATGCATAGCAAGGGCATCCTCTTTCATATCAAAAATATTCTTCAGATATTCTTCGTCAAATGTCCCCTTTAAATGTCCATTTATAATATTTCCCAAATTGGTCTTGATTTTATAACATAATTTAATGCCAGAGTTATTTGCAAGTAAAATTGCTTGCTTGATTGGATTGTGACAAAATCCTCCTCCCATGTAGACACAAGGATCTATATATGGCAACTCATTAACTTTACAGCTGTGTGGCCCATGAGTAACATTTGAGACTAAATACCTGTAAGTCATAAACTATGTGATGAGCAGGAGTCTATCTCATAAGAACTGGTTAAAATCCCTATACTGGTATAATCCAGTCTATTAGGAGGGGCTTCATTTCCTGTCTTCCACAAGAATGCTTGGTAATTTGCTCTATAAATATACAAATCCATGGCATTTTTAGTTGAATTTGAGGATTTGTTCTTAAATTGGCATCTACACAGCAGATTATGTTATGCTTTGTCACTATATTGGCTGGGAATTTCCTCACAGCTGCTCCTGTTCTGCCGCTGTAACTTCACCGGAAGAGCAGCGGAAACTCCATTACACATGTAAACAGCGTTCCTCCGTACTTCCAACAAAGTTATGGTGGTGGAGCGGGAGCAGCTTCGAGAAAATTCCCATCCATATTGATTATCATTCGTCCAGAGTGCATCATAGAGAGAGGCAACAAATCACCAAATACATTTTAGAGTTGCGTCGGATGGAACATCATTATTGCCAGTAAGAAGAAAGGTTAGGGAAGCTGAATGAAGGCATACTTGAAGCCATAACTTTTGAAGAGACTCTTGAAGATGAGGAGAGATATAGCAGGGTAAAGAAGTTTAGTAAGAGCATACCAGGGTTCAGGACCACAATGGCTGAAGGCTGTGCGACTGATGTTGGAGTGCAAGGAAGGCAAGTTGCACTGTGGATCAGAGTGGAAGGTGTGGGTTGGGACACAGGGAGGATGGAGTGAGGCCATGGAGGGATTTGTAAATAAAGGCAAGCATGTTGAAATCAATGCTCTGGGAATGGAGAGCTCGTGGAGGGCAACAAGCACAGGAGTGATGGGTGAGTGGACTTAGTGCAGGATAGGATGCAGCCAGTGGACTGCTGGATAAGTTGGAATTTGTAGGGTGCAACTTGGAATGCTGGCGAGGAAAGATTGGAGATGATAAATACGGAAACAAAGGTTTCAGAAGTGGTGGAGGTGAGGAAGGAATGGAGGAGGACAATGTTACATATGAAACATACTAAAAAGGACAGGAGCAGAACAGTTGGTCCATCCAGCCTGTGCCATCCCAACATGGTGCACTTGAGATGTAACTTGAGATGTCTTCCACTTGCATGCCAAGTTAGGGTTAGGGTTAGGGTTAGGCAACCATAGTAACTGATACTACCACTTCTGTTCCTCCACCCCCTGACTTCTATAACTTGAGATGTCTTCCACTTACAGAACATCATCCAGCTCTCTTTTGAATGCTGCAGTGAATCCATTGGGGAGAGAGCGGGAATATGGTATTGAGATAGAGGATCAGCCATGATCATATTGAAAGGCGGAACACTTGAGATGTAACTTGAGATGTCTTCCACTTGCATGCCATTAAACCCATCCAACCCCGACCTGCACATTTCAGACTCAACCAATCTTCTGGGAGAGGCAAAGAAAGAACAGAAAAGAGCCTTCGGCCAATTTAGGAAAAAACTCTGGAAAATTCCTATCTGACTCCTGCAGGCAATCAAGCATGTTCCAGGCAACCATAGTAACTGATACTACCACTTCTGTTCCTCCACCCCCTGACTTCTATAACTTGAGATGTCTTCCACTTACAGAACATCATCCAGCTCTCTTTTGAATGCTGCAGTGAATCCATTGGGGAGAGAGCGGGAATATGGTATTGAGATAGAGGTTCAGCCATGATCATATTGAAAGGCGGAACAGGCTCGAAGGTCCAAATGGCCTACTCCTGCTCCTATTTTCTATGTTTCTATGTTTCATTCTCATTGCGCACATATGCAACTAATTCCAGGGGCCGATGGCTCTCTGAGAAAAGAATACTTTCTAAGCTAACTCTGTGCATTCATAACTTGTTCCCTGGTCCTCCCAATCCTATCTAACTCTACTAATCAACCAGCATGGACAGAATTTAGCCCCTCATTGTTTTAAAACCTTACAATCATATTGCAGAAATGAAAATAGGTGGTCATTGGGTTGGACTTGATGTGGTGATTGAAGCCAAGTTCTAGGTCAACAAAAATATCTGTCCACTTTTATAATTTATGAGATTTTCTTCTTTCCAATTGAGCACAAAGTACTTGCACTAATACATTTAGTTACCACATGGAATCCTGGTATGATCTCTGACAGTTAGCCTGGGTAATTAAAGTATCAAAGTACTGCAGGTAGAAGAGAAAAATAAGTGACACATGGGCTCCGATATTTACTCGGAGCCGGGAAGAGAGCGGGGTTGGGGGTGGGGGGCAGATTTTCAGAAGCAAAAACCATAAGTGAAGTTAGCGGGTCAATCTCAATTTGGTTGAACGATTACATTTTTGCTTCCGGGTTCCAAGCTGCGTAGCGGGCGTAATGCACACCCGCATGATGCAATCTGAACTTTAGTAATCAACCAGCATAGTCAGAATTTAATCCCCTCATCATTTTAAACCCTACAATCATGTTCCCTTGAAGTCTATGCTTTCCCAAAGTAAAATGTCCCAGTTGTCTGTGCCTGTTCTGATAACTAAGGGTCCTTAAGCCAGGTATCAATCAAGTGGCCCTCCTTTGAACTTTTTCCAGGACCTATACAAAGCCAATGCAAAAATTGAATCTGGAGGAGCCTGGCCGAATTTAACCATGGATTCGCAAAGAGCAAGGCCAGCAGCCAGATTCACTAATGTTTCCCTTGAAGTACTGCTGGGTGCAGTGAGGAGCAGGAGGGACATCATTTTTCCCATCAATGGCAGGAAGAAACCTGCTTCTGTTACCAAGAAGGTATAGCTGGAGGCGACTGAGGAGGTGAGCAGCAGGAGCATTGCGGCCTGTTCTTGGATGCAATGCACAAAGCGCTTTAACGACATAACCAGGTAAGGAAAAGTGAGTACAGCTGCTGATTCACCCACATCCTGTGGTGTACAACTCCTCACCACCACCCCCCCCCCCCATTCTGTCTTGCTAAGTATACTCCAATCCATCATTCCGCACACTCACTTAAGTTTCAGCAGCACCCATCCCTCACTTTCTACGCACTTCCTCACCTCCCCATGTATCCATCCAACCCAAACCTTATGCAATGTGATGCATCTGTCTGATAGATGCATCAGAGGGTGACTATCTGATAGTCAGCCTCACCCAATGCATTGCATCCATTGGGTGAATACGTGACCTTCTGTCTGTCGCTCACCGGTCTGTTCTTTCGCTCCTTGTAGGAAAAGGGAACGCCAAAAACAAGGGAGAGGGAGAGGACTGGAGGTGGCCCTCCACAATTAGACCAGCTGAGAGATGCAGAGGAGGAAGCCATAAAGATTAGTGGTACGTCTGCTTCCCTCTCAATCGGAGATGGAGATGGAGATACTGGGAATCCACAGGTGTCCAACGACAAAACTTCAACATCTTTCATACACATGATGACTTTATTTCATCAATGACTGATCTACGAGAACCTGAGTATGGTGAATGCCATGATTGTTACTTTGTCAGGACTAATTCATATTGCTTTCTTTTGTCTTCCAGGGCCTTCATGGGTACAAGAGTCTGCGGAGATGTATGACGATGATTGTTAAGAGAACCTCATTCCTTCTGATGGTGCAAAGTCATAGGAAATACAGCCATGCACCAGCGCTAATACTCGCGCTTCAGTGGGTCCTGTTACACATTCAGTTGGGTTTTCACCTGATGATTCACAATTCACAAGTGAGCACGAGCAGACACTGGTGACGGGAAGCTGTGGAGAGTCCTTGTCAGAGGGCGCACTCAACTCCAAGCTCTGTTCAGCTGGACACAGATGCTGAACCCCGGGGATCATCGTTGAGAATGAGAATGAGAATGAGAATGATTGGATACAGCTGCAACTTTGCAAGGTATTGGCAAACATGCCAATAAGAACGGAGAGGATGGAGGAGTCTAGCTCCAACACTAGTGGATTGGTGTCGCAAGTAACTGAAAATGTCTGCCATGGAGAGAGTGGCCGCCTCCGTGGAGCTTCAAACACGGCTCTGAAATAATTCTATGCAGGCCATGACCACGGCCATGCAGGAGGTGTCTGCCACCTTAAACAGGATGACAGATACCTTATCCGTGGCCTTACAGCACATCACTGATCTGCACTAAGCTGCTCTCCAGCAGAATGGTAGGAGTAATGCGGCAGTGGCCCAGGAGACGGATGATGGCGAATTGGGATCTCCACTCAAAGCTCTCCCACATCTCTCACATTTCCAACCCCCCCCCCCCCGCCCTCCCCTCCCGCCCTCCCGCCCTCCCCTCCCGCCCTTCCCTCCCCGCCCCCCCCCGCGCTTCAGATAGGTCATGGAAGCTGAGCCTGTCTGTGGACCCTCTCACGTGGGTAGTGCCTCCTGTAGCCTTGGCCTGTCTGTTGCTCTCCTCTCTGCTGTTCTCCACTCTGCTTTTCTCTCTGTTGTTCTCCAGATCTGTGTTGTGCACCTCTCTCGTGCACCGGCAGATCCCACCACAGCATGACTTCGCTGCTGTGGATGGTCAATTGTCTTCCTTCCCCGATATCCATGGCACCTCCCTCACCCCCCCCCCCCCCCCCCAATCCTGATCTTGTATGTTTGAAAGCCTCCAAAGTTCTGAAAGAGCTGGATGAACACAAGAACTCTCTGCCAAACATTTGCCAAAGAGAACTGGGACACCAGCTGTAATCACTGAGCTTTTATTCACATCGGGTAATCATAAGTTTAAAGACTCCCATGAATGGCAGCTCAATCTTGCCTCTGCTTCACTGGCGAGTTTCCCGAACCCCTCATTATCATTTGATAATCAGCTAAATTGTTCTGATAAGTACCCACCCGCCTGTACTAATTATCGACCTGTCTCCGGCAAGTAGGTTACTCGCATGCAGGCAAATGCGCCTGGGTTAAACCTGGAAGTTGGCGCGTTGGAGCTGGGTTGCGGTCGTACTGCAAAATTCTATTATTTTAACTCCCCACCCGTCCCCAACATACCCATTCTTGAGTGTTAAATTTCTCCCCATGTCCTCCATGGATGATGTTAAAGTAACTAAGAATGAGGTGGAATGTGACCTAGCAGTGTTAGTAGACTCGAAGCTCAACATGTCCATTCAAAGCAGAGCAGCAAAGAACAAAGCCAATAGAATGATGAACTACATAGCCACAACAGTAGAATTTAAGTCTAAGATAGTCATAATCAATGGGACAGTGCTCTAGTCAGACACCACCTTGAGAACTGTGACCAGTTCTGATTGTAGAGACACAAGGGAGACACTGAATCATTGGAGGCAGTGCAGAGAGGAGCACGAGAGTTATCCCTTGGGTTAAAAATGATCGGTGACCGGTTTCAGGCGCAAAGGCACGCCCAAACCTGGAGGTCCAAAGCGAGCCTGAAATTTTGCTCAGGCCTCATCTAAATCATGTGGGTGAGCTGCCGGTGCCTGTCATGCCTCCACAGGCAGCTCGCCCTGCAGGTGGTTTGCATTTCAGACCAGCGGGAGCGGCCCTCAGGTAAGTGCCAAGGTGGGGCAAAGGAGAATGGGAGAGGGAGGCCGATCTCGGGGAGGGCTGTGGAGCCGGGAAGAGCAATCCTGCTCCTCAAGAACATTTTAAAAAATTATTTATTTTTAAAAAACTCACCTTTCATTGGCGGCCGCTGAAGAATCCTGCAGGTTGGCAGCGGTGGAGACCCGACTCCTGCCCTGCTTACTGCAGATCAATTTTGGCAAATAGGCCTAAAACAGGCATTTCACCCCTCATTTACATATGTAAGCAACGTAAAGCATGTTTTAAGCGGTTGACAGGGATACCTGAAAAGTGTCCCGACCCAATTTTGGGTCAGATGTTTTTCAGGTGCAGGGGTGCAGGGCATTGGTCACTAAAATTGGGCTTCATTGTGCCCGTTTTACATCCAATTTTTACCCCCTGGTTTGAAAAGGTTTGAATTCTAAGGAAAGTCTGGAGAAACTTAGGTTTAACCGTCTCAAAAGAAGGCATCGGACAGATGGTGCCAGCGTGAAGCACGAGCCATTTTGAGGTGCAGGGCTTATTAACAAGCCTGATTGAAGTGAATGGAAAGTAAAACAGTGCAGGGTGTAAAATGGATGGCTCATCTGGTTAAAATTACCCCCTGGTCTTAGTGAGGTTTCACTATTTCTTAACAGAAAAAAAGAAAAAGCAACGTCACAAGAATTATAGAACAATATAGCCACACAGGGCAAAATGGAATTTAAATTAGATGTAGAAAACTAATATTCACCTGTGGCACAGATGCTGATATATTTTAAATTTAAAAAAAGAAAAACTTGCATTTATATATCACCTTTACAACCAATAAAGTATTGTTGAAGTGTAGTCACTGTTGTAATGTAGGAAACATGGCAACCAATTTGTGCACAGCAAGCTCCCACAAACATCAATGAAATAAATGCCCAGATCAACCGATCATTTGATCTTGTAAAATATTCCAACTGTATATAATCAAAGAATGATATTCTCCTCAGCATGCCTATTAGGCTTCTCTGGAAATGCTTGTACAATAAACATACATTTCTGCTACTTTTTTTCTGGAAGTGAAAAAAAAATCTCAAATATCCACATAAAGTGATGACTATTTTCATGTACTAATTGAAATCTGCTATTGAACTCAACATGACTGTTTGATATCTACATCTGTTCCCTATAAATCTGTCAGCAATCTGCTGATCCACTATATGAGCACTTCAACATGGTACCTAGCCTTGCAGAGAGCAGAAGAAGCAGACAGCTGTTGATAAGTTAATCTAAATCAGACACCCACTGTACTCCCAAGGATCCCTTCTGTAATTAGAAAGGGATGTTGCTATACAACTAACAAATTTCAGAGAATGACATCTGATGAAAGTTAAAGGGCAGACAGCTTTATCTTCCTAACAGAAAAGAACACAGACATGCTCATTGTTTTTTTTTGTTCAGCTTACACAGCAATTCAGAAAGCTGACAGCCTTTGTCTGACCTATCAGGTACATTTACCACATTTACGGCCTACTTCTACGGTGCATTCACACTCTACAAATTTAGCCTTTGCGTGAAGGCATGATGCTATTCTTGGAGTATAAATTGGGAGTGACTGTCCAAACTGATTCCAAAGCAAAATGGAGTGAGTCTCATTCTGCTTTGATTCAGTGTCCAGTCAGACCCGAACACCAACGCTACAGTTGCAGTGTAAATGTATCCATAAAGATGTAAGGACTGTGAAGTGAGTCTCATTCTGCTTTGATTCAGTGTCCAGTCAGACCCGAACACCAACGCTACAGTTGCAGTGTAAATGTATCCATAAAGATGTAAGGACTGTGAAGAATTGCCTATATCTTTTAAAAGTACTCATGGTCATAATAATTTAGGCACGTGAAATAATACAGCAGATCTTACCTAAGATTCATGTAAAGGAATCCCATCCACTTAATTAGAACTTATCTATATATATACACAAGGGAGATAAACAAATATTCTTTAAATCTTAAATGGTACTTTAGTCCCCATCATTTTCTGAAAATTGTATCTTTGTAAAATATAATAGAATAAATTCTGAACTTCTGAGCGATAGTCCTTTTGCAGTTTCATAAATGAGACTGTTTTGATAAACAGTAAATAGGGTAAAGTTCCAATAACTTGTCAACATTCCTGTTGTATGGTTTCACAGGAGTGATTTGAGTTCACCATTGACCTTTGTTTCCAATGCCCAATTATGCTGGATATCTAGTATGGAGGGGTATGATCTTTTCCAATGCACTGATGTCAATATGCAGTTTGATACAGAAAGGACAGGATGGTTGGTCCTAATGGCTTTTTTCTCTTCTGTAAGATTCTTATATTCTAGGGAGCCTAGGATCTAACGATAGTTACAGCTTACATCGCAATAGATGCGCAGCAATGAGCTTTCCAATAAAAAAAATAAAATACTGGAAGTACTCAGTAGGACCATCAGCAACTGAAAAGAGAAATAATAGGCTAACCTTTCAGATAGAGACCCCTCATTAGAATTTGCTCTGTAACTGCCCAAGCAAAATTCGATACTTTGGTTTCTCAAGCTTCTCATACAGAGTCTTTTGACATTCATATCAGAGTCTTTCCACATTCCAATCCATTTTACATCAGAACACCCACTCATCCATAATCATTTGTACAGTCCCTTAGAGATCTCCAAGAAAGAATGGCAACAGTGCAAAAAAATATACAAAAGAAAGCTTACATGTCACTGGTATTATGTTTCAAACGCCAGCTACTCTTTCACATAAAAGAATAAAAATGTGCATGGAAAGTGTCAAATTCTCTCAGTTAAGTGATAGTGAAGGTGTGTGGTCAGAGGGACTCATCTAATACATTTTCAATCATCTCCACATCCTCATAGTTCAGCTGCTCATTTTGTTTTCCAGGATAACAAAACATCTTAGTGGAAATTAATGATTGTATGGTTCATATCTGCAGAAATAGAAACAATCAGATGAATGATTGACAACCTCTTTCAAGTGCAGTCAAAGCTCCAGGGTTGTGCTGGTGAGGGAAAATTATTTTTTAACTTAGACACTGAGTCTGGAGATCAGGGATTAAACATTTTTCTTGCAATGCATACAACCCAACTCCAGGTTTGCACAAGCAAAAATGTTTGAAATACAGAGTTCTGTCAAGCATCTGAAAGGAAAAGGAGAAATCAATGTTCTGAGTGGAGACCCTTAGTCAGAACTGGTATAGGCAGACAGGAGAGCCTTTAAATAGGACCAGCAATGACATGAGGGAAGGAGAAAAAAACAAATAAAGGTTGAGAGTAAAGATATGCTAACTGGCTATATAAGTAGGCAGATAACAGATTTAATGGGCAGAATTTTATAGAGATTAAAATGCTGCAAAGAATTGAAAAGTGCTACATAATAGACAAAGATCAACTCTGTCAATCTGTGAACAGGGACCTGAGGAAGGAGGAAGTCTCCGAAAGCTTGTAGATTTCAAATAAAAATTGTTGGACTATAACTTGGTGTTGTAAAATTGTTTACAATTGTCAACCCCAGTCCATCACCGGCATCTCCACATCATGTGAACAGGGAGTAGAAGAACAAACTATGAGTAAAACAGATCCAAAATGGAAAGGAATACAGTGGAATGTGAATGGGAGAATCTGCAGAAAAATTAGCTGCTATCTCAGGTCTGACACTGCTGAAGTCAATGCTTTAAAACAGAGGGCTTTCAATATGGACAGGGAGAAAAGTGGGATATTGGAGTGATTTCTGGCGCTGCGTGCCAAATGAGCATTTGCACCATTGGCACAGTGGATTGCAGAACTGGGAGCAGGCAATGTGTAGATTTCCTACTGGGCTGCAATTCTGTGCACTTTCACCCATTTCATTGTGCAGCCTCATTAGGGACCCAGATTTTATGTAAAAATATTTAAATGAACACCTCATACAATTCGGAGGGATTCTTCCCTAACTGTTCCTCTTTCCACCTCCCTTTTCTCCTTTATTATCCTCCTTAAAACCCACCTCACAGCACCTCGGGGCGTTTTCTACATTAAGGGCATTACATAAACGCAAGTTGTTGTTGCTGTTGTTGATTTTCTCTCAGTGGCCACTTGAAATGGGAACAAAGGAAGCTCCTTGACCAATGGAGCTCTTAAAGGAGAAGAGACTTTGGAAGATTTCCCCCAAAATTCCACAGGGATTCTCCCAGTATCCTGCTTTAACATCAGCAAGAGACTGGCAGTAACCCCAGAGAAATGGTGCAAGTGGCTGAAAATAGCCTTTTACACCATTCCACCGGGGGTGCTGCTGGTCTTCTACTGAAGTTACAGTGGAAAACCAGGAGAACCCCTGCAGAATTTCAGGGCTGTTGTTTTTTGCAATGTCTACAGTATCTTTTTAGTACCGTGTTATATTTATTAGACCTGTTTTCCATTTTTAGTAACTTTTACTGAAAATATTTTTGTGAGAAATGGTTTCAGGAGTCTTTTTTCACTCCAAGCATTAGGTTTGTTTTTTAAAAGCCCCAAATACAGTATTTAAGCATGATACAAGATGAAAGATGACAGTCCAGAGAGATTAGTATGTTTTAGACCATACTCGCAAATTGTTAGCGGATTTTATCCCGTTACTGTCGCAACTATGGGTTGTTAATCCATCAACAATAAAAACATCGGCTTGATTCTAGGCCGGGTGGTTATAAAATAGCAAGCTTTAAATAGATTGACTCACAATAGTATTGCACTACAGTTGTCTTCAACATTACATTCAACAGTATTATAGTTATAATGCAACTGTCTACAGATTACATCAATGACAAGCAATCACTGCAACCTGATCTATCCGTGAATTCAGGGTGACCTGACCTTCGCCGACTGCCTGTGGAAATGGACTTCCGAGCGTCCCCTCTTGAGAGCTCTAACTTGTGGGAGGGTGAATGATCGATCTTTATACTATTCAGCTATGTTGTTCTGCATATATGCACCTCTGACCTTATCTCCTGTTTGTAGACCACCCCACTGTGCTGACTCTCAATAAACACCAATTGAGGGGAACCAAGGGGCTAATGAGAGTGAGGACTTAAAGTAATTAATATCAGTAAAGAAAAAGTATTTGAGAAACTAATGGGACTAAAAGCCGATAAATCCCCTGGACCCGATGACCTACATCCAAGGGTTCTAAAAAAGGTGGCTGCAGAGATAGTGAATGCATTGGTTATGATCTTCCAAAATTCTCTAGATTCTAGTATGGTCCCAGTGGATTGGAAGGCAGTAAATGTGACCCTGCTATTCTAGAAAGGAGGGAGAGAGAAAACAGGGAACTACAGGCCAGTTAGCCTGACATCAGTCATCGGGAAAATGCTGGAATCCATTATTAAGGAAGTGGTAACAGGGCATTTAGAAAGTCATAATATGATTAGGCAGAGTCAACGTGGTTTTATGAAAGGGAAATCGTGTTTGACAAATCTATTAGAGTTTTTTGAGGATGTAACTAGCAGGGTAGATAAAGAGGAATCAGTGGATGTAGTATATTTGGATTTTCAAAAGGCATTCGATAAGGTGCCATATAAAAGGTTGTTACGCAAGATAAGAGCTCATGGGGTTGGGGTAATATATTAGCATGGATAGAGGATCGGTCAACGAACAGAAAACAAGGAGTCGGGATAAATGGGTCATTCTCAGGTTGGCAGGCTATATCTAGTGGGGTGCCGCAAGGATCAGAGCTTGGGCCTCAGCTATTTACAATCTATATTAAATGATTTAGATGAAGGGACCGAGTGTAATGTATCCAAGTTTGCTGACAATACAAAGCTAGGTGGGAAAGTAAACTGTGAGGAGGACCCAAAGAGTCTGCAAAGAAATATAGACAGGTTAAGTGAATGGGTAAGAAGGTGGCAGATGGAGTATAATGTGGGGAAATGTGAGGTTATTCACTTTGGTAGGAAGAATAGAAAAACAAAATATTTTTGAAATGGTGAGAAACTATTAAATGTTGTTCAGAGGGATTTGGGTGTTGTCGTACAAGAAACACAAAAAGTTAGCATGCAGGTACAGCAAGCAATTAGGAAAGCAAATGGTCTGTTCACCTTTATTGCAAGGGGGTTGCAGTACAAGAGTAAGAAAGTCTTATTACAATTGTACAGGGCTTTGATGAGACCTCACCTGGAGTGCTGCCTACAGTTTTGGTCTCCTTATCTAAGGAAGGATATATTTGCCTTAGAGGCAGAGCAAAGAAGGTTCACTAGATTCATTCCTGGGATGAGAGGGTTGTTCTATGAGGAGAGGTTGAGTAGAATGGGCCTATACTCTCCGGAGTTTAGAAGAATGAGAGGTGATCTCATTGAAACGTATAAGATTATGAGGGGGCTTGCGAGGATAGATGCTGAGAGGTTGTTTCCCATGGCTGGAGAATCTAGAACTAAGGGGCATAATCGCAGGATAAGGGGTCGGCCGTTTGAAACTGAGATGAGGAGGAATTTCTTCACTCAGAGGATTGTGAATCTTTAGAATTCCCTACCCCAGAGGGCTGTGGATGCTGAGTCGTTGAGTATATTCAAGACTGAAATAGATAGATTTTTGGACTCTGGGGAAATCAAGGGATGTGAGGATTGGGCAGGAAAGTAGAGTTGAGGTCGAAGATCAGCCATGATCTGATTGAATGGCGGAGCAGACTCGAGGGGCCTACTCCTGCTCCTATTTCTTATGTTCTTATGATTGTTTATACTATCTGCTGCATAAACAGTGTGTTCCACCTCGGCCTTACTATTGTTTACGTAGCCTTTCACTGTCATCAGGTCTTAGTATGTTTATACTGTGGTAGTAAGATCGGTCTCTTGACTTTTACTTGTTTTTCACTCTTCTAATGCCTCAGCATTCTTTCAATGATCTCTTGGGTTTCTGTAAGTTATCTTTCACACAGAGATGTGGAACCATGTCGCCCTTCTCAACATCGCTTTCTTGCTAAATGTTTTGGCGCTATACGAACCGGGATATTGGACTATTCTGGTTTTAAACTATGTTCTTACATAAACCTTGGCACGTCTACCTGTCAGTGAATACAGACAATTGTCTCAGTTTGTTGAGGGTCAGCAGGGAGCCAGTTGCAGAGTTTTGTCTTCTGCAGCAACACCTACAGCTAAATTGCAACATAGGGCTGGCACTGCCAGTGGTTGGCAATGTTACCACTGCCCTCAACTGCTATGGTGTGTCTCGTTCCTGGTTACCATTATTTGCTAACGTGCTGCTTGCACATGATTCAAACAGGTAGCTGATGAATTGCTCAGCAAATGCAGCACCTCCATCTTCTTTCCTACTGAATAGCATGACACAACTGCACAATGTCACTATATCAGTATATTTCCCAAAGTAGAAGGGGTTACTGATGGCTGCCATATGTCCAAACTGAGACCCATCTTGGGTGTTTTAGATGCCTGGATACATCTGGTGGAGCTCTGCAATACAGCCCAGAGTGTCTCAAGAATCATTGTAACATGCTACATACCCAATGTTATGTTGAAGAAAGGCTTGTTGCTTCTACAAACTGAAGTTGATGATGAAGTAGAGGGGATGAATGGCCCTCACTCCCGACAGCAGGAAGAGGGTGCACAGGAATCAGCAGTTGTGGGATAGGACAGCCAGCATTCCCAGAGAAAAGTGGATGCAGCTTGTAACCTGGTGTTTTCATTGAGTAAAGGTTGACTCACAAAGCCCCTTACTGTCAAAGACTTTCTGCCAAATTGCTTCATAAGGCAGAAGTCTACATTTCCCCTGTCATCATCCAAACTCCTAAAAGCATACACAAAAATGTCTGAGAACATTATGTGCACTCGCCGTGTGTACTTTACAAAAATTCCAATTACCCTATCTACTTCTTAACACTGTGTCTACCCTATATTCCAGCTAGTAAATTGCTTTTGCTCTTTTTCTACTTTCACGAGGAGCTCCGTGTGAGATGAGGTTGAGTGGTGAGCAGCTGAAATGGTTCTCCCAGAGACTTAGAGACCTGAGCTGACACTAATTTCAGGGGAGCTAGTGTCCCTGTGGGACTAGCTTCCAGTAGCCTTTCAATTGCAGTGGAAAGGGTTTTCCAAGTCCATGTCTGAAGCTGCTTCTTGTGTGAGCATTGGAAAGAGGCCTGAGGGAAGCAGGAAAACACAGACATCTGCACCCACTACTGGGTACTACTGATCGGTGTCAGTACAGACCAAATAGTCCCAACCAGATCGTGAAGCCCTGTGATGTTCAGGTTAATGCTCAAAACATCTTTGAAGCAATAGTAGTGACCACTCCAGAAGCCATCAGTGTCCTTAGAAACTCTTCCTGGCAGCTTGATGTCACAGAGATCTCCTGGGCTGTCACTGTCTCCAGGTTGTTAATCACGTTGTGGAAAACTTCCCACAATGTGTTGTGGACTCCTTTTATTTGACCATCATCTCAACCATATGTATGACCATTACACGAGATCAATGCTGCTTATTCCTTGTTCTTTTGTAGACTGAACTCCTGACATTTGGATCCGTAGGCAACTCAGTCAAGGATCGGCATTTCTCCACCCTGCAGAACAGCACTCTCCCTCTTTTCCATTCCCAGATCCTGATTATCACTAGTAGACAAAATAGCAGCTAACTGTAAAGGAATAGCTAGACTTTGAGAAAGCACATAAAGCTGCCATTACCGACTATGAGTATTTTCCAGCTTTTAGCAACCTTTTGATGCCAGCTCGCTTCCAACCTCTCCAGCTCCCACAGCCTCTCCTGTCTGTCTGCCTATGATGTCTAAGCTCTTTTTTTCCTGCAGACTCAGCATTTTAAGTGATGGCACTCCAGCCCCCCCGGTGGCATTTCTCATGCAACGGTTATGGGCAAGCTTTTCTTTTGGAGGGCAAGAAGAGAATGTTCAGGCATGTGCATGGCATGGATACATGCCCCACATGAAGCCATGATGACAAGAGGAGCAGCTGCATTATACCTTCAAATGAAGTTTGCTTGAAAACCAGCAGAAGTCTTTGTGGCAGGCTGTGTGGGTTGACAAAGTGATTGTTAGTTAAGATGTTTGAGTATTGTGAGAGGTTGCCCTTTGAATTAATGCATTTCCTCAACTCTCAGGTGCTGAGAGTGAAAAAGAATGATAGGTAAGGAGGTGGCAGAAAGTAGTATGAGTGGTAGAGGATGTGTATTGGCACCAGTGCCTAGATATAAGATATGCGATTTGAGAACCTTTCATTCACTACTCACCTGACAAAGGAGATAGTCTCCAAAAGCTTGTGATTTTAAAATAAAATTGTTGGACTATAACCTGGTGTTGTAAGATTTCTTACATTTGTCCACCCCAGTCCATCACCGGCATCTCCACATCATAGATTTACCTTAGCTAACCTTGTGAGGTCATTAAACCTCTTCGGGCATTGCCTGCCAGTTCTTGGGGTGGTGGAGGTAGCACTGCTCTGCCACCTCCTGCTATACAACCTGTATCACCCTCATCTGAGGCTTCCTGGCCTGAGTACCCAAAAATCTTAAATCTATTGGTCCTCACTTCTGGCAAAATGACTTGCACAGAATCTGGGGCCCTTCCAGCATGCAGAGACCCCCCCTCCAAGGCTGCTGGACTTCTCTGCTGTTCTCCAAAAATATCTGTGCCCCTTTAAATTACTGTTGCATTTCAAAGGCTGCAGCTCTGAAATTCCCTCTCTCTCAACAGCAATAAACCTATCGGGAGTGGTATTACTGCTCCAAACTCACACTGCAATGCAAACGAGGACCTTGGGAGGAAAGTGCATTGCGTTTGCAGCGGAGTCACACAGGCGGATATTAGTCCCCCTCCCCAATAACTAACTTGCCAATGCGAGGAGAATTCAGCTGGTTGAGTCGAGAGGAGACAAGAGGAAGCATTTTGGTGGTAATTATTGTTGCTGTTTCTTTTGGATTCCTATCACATTGACCTTTACAATTCAACATTTCCCGACAAGTCATTACTCTATTTTTTGAAAGGTAACTTCTTATGCTTCTCTTATTATTAGTGAGAAAATATTTTTTTGACAAGCTGTCATGATTTTATCATTTAAACATTATTTTGATCTGACAGTAATAGCAGATGTGGGTAGAATCAGCCATTCAACCAAGCCAGAATTGATGTTCTCTACATTTTGTAACTGTTTTGCATGGGTGACTCCATTGCTTCCATCATCTGCAGTTTTCCTGACAACTGTTTTTCAGTTACCAATGATCTACTACCAGTATTTAGTCCCTAATGTTAACAAAGCTCATGCTAACAAATCAAGCTTCCTATTTAAGCATGTATCAATAAGATCCTTACTCATGTAGCCAGTTTCTCCTTTGTTTTTTGCCAGTCACTCTCGTGCCACTAACAGAAAAGATTAATATCCCCAGTGTGAGAAGATAAAAACTGATACAAATCAAACCTATTCTACCTGTTTATTTATCTAATAAAAGCAATATGTATTCATTTGTTCAATCTGATATTTGAACCAGGTTTTAAACCCTTCAAAAGAATTTCTTCTGCTTCGAATGTTCTCTCTTTGCACATTTTCTCCTGGAGGCAGTGACTCTTGCTGGTCTTCAATTTCAGGATTCAAATTTGACAAAAAAAGAAAGCTATTTTTATGATTTCCTCTCGTGAAATAAATATATTAAAAAGAAAACTAGATTTGATGGGCTGCTCGCACAGCTGCCTGACTGAAAAAGCCAGTCAAGAGATTTCCTTGCTGAGACAACAAAGCCTGCGCATCAGGTGCTAGAGGAGCAAAATGCTCACTTTACACCTCTGCAGTCAGGCATAGGATCAAGTCACAGCATGGCCCATAGCCTGCCAAATGTGAGCTGGTTTTCAATCTGTTATATGTCTGGCTGCTAGTGAAGTGTCAATGAAGAGAAAGAATAACAAGAGTCTTACTCACCTGGATCTGCCTTTAGGCAAAAATATGTCTCTTACTAGTTGAGTCATGAAATAAACATTGGCCTCGTAGATGGACCAAGTATGCCAACTGTTATCCTAAGCTAAAAGGCTGTGAAAGGATAGGTTTAAAAAAACTGACAAAACAAATTTAATGATAAGGTTAATTGAATGAAAGATATGTAAAGGTGAACTGAATAAAACACCATCTCCGTCACCCTGAAGAGTCTGATGCAATATACAGTTTGATATTTGGCCCGTGTTTAAATTGAACATTTGCAGCATAAATTCGCTATGAGGTATTCTCACTAGTCACATCAGCACACAATTTGTGATGGGTGTAATTATTCCCAGATTTTTGTGTTGTAGGCTTAACTACATTTCTCTTCACTAACTGAGAGCAAGTCATTTCACAGTAAAATTCAGTTATTTCAAATCTTCACTTAGCTTTTTTGTTCAATACTAGCAGATTTCCTGTGGCCTTTCTCACAATATGCCAGAGGTTATAGTGCTGCAGAGAGGAAGGTGTGATCGCATGTGGGAACAGAAAAGAAACATTGTCAATGGAGGGACTGGGAAAGAAGTTTGTGGGAGATATACTCAGAGACAATGAAGTTAGTGCATTTTGATTTATTTCTGCAAAATAAATTAATTAGTGGTGATTCTAACAGGAGCACGTTTGCAGGTAATGCATGTTGGGAATTTGCGGACACCTGGTCCGTGCTTTTCCATCGATGAATTAGAATGGATGAAACTCAAGGGTTGGGTGCCTGTGATTTCCTAAGATACACTCATGTGAGCAACCCTGGGAGTGCCATATCATGGAATTTCTCTCAATGATTTCCTTACTCATTCTAGATAAATAGGTAAATTTGTTCCATTCACATACCACAGTGCCGTAAGTGACTAAACATGTGCAATTGGGGAATAACTTTTTAGCTAATGTATCAAATAGGTTGACGGGGAGTAGCTTTTAGCTGGCAGGCGGCCAACTGTTAGAGTGCACTTTCTGTTCGCCTGTTCCTTCTGACAAGGGGCATGAGCCATTTTGAGGCCAGGGACTCATTTCTATGGCCACTGGTTTAGGGGCCGGTTCAATATCAGACGACTCCGATACCGCACCAGCCCACAGATAAGTCCTGGGAATTGGGGGGGGGTGGATTGTGAACAAGCACGAGCCCAGGCTGGCAGCAGCCCACAGTACTTTTGAGGAGCCAGGAGGAGCATTCCAGCTCCAAATGGCTCCAAAAAAATATAACTTGTAAAAAGTTTTGGGGCTGCTTTTGGAGTGGCCAGCAGCAGTCCTTTTAAGGACCACTGGGTAGGCTGTTCAATGCCAGGACACATGGGGGGAACCACAAGTGGTGCATTCCACCCATGCGCCTCTTAAAATTGCAATCGGGATCCTAACTACGTCGTAGGATTCTGATTTGCATAGTAAACACCCCTACTCCCTGAAAAGGTAGGCTCTAGTGCCCATGGGAAAACCTCTGTAAAAATGGTGGCAGCCAGAGCATGGATGTTAATGTGGCAGTACGTCTACCAACTTAATTTTGAGGCCATTTAAGAGTTATATCAATCTATAATTCAGTTCCTGGAGCTTTTATTTTTCCGGAGAATGGTCCCTTACAGCTCAATATTCACGAAATCTGAACAGAGTATGAATGAAGAGGTATTAGGTGAATTATGTTCCTTAATTGTGATTATTTTGTTGCCAAAATGCAAATGCGAGATTGGACTATGCAAATAAGTTATTAAGGAGTTAGTTTTATTCATAGTACTGTCAGGTATCACCTATAATTCATTTACATCAAAGGTTGTTAATATGTAGACACCTGATTTGTTTGATCTTTGAGCTCATGACATAGAAGTATCCCCGGGGGAAATGCTTTATTAGTTCAGACTGTTGAAAGGCTCTGTTAACTAAACTGTACAATAAAATGAAAACCTTGTTCAAATTCAACATAGTTGTCATACTGTATTACATTTTATCAGGATTTCTTCAGAGTCATGCACCTGACAACATATTTCACAATTAGATTTAAAAATACACCATAAGGTGAAGCCCACCTTATTTATATTGCTTGCTGAGGGTACTATTTTTTAAAGATCCTGTAATCGAGTATATTTGGCTACTATTGCAATGCATATTCATCATACTATATTTAATGTTAATAGCAATGACTGTATAATGTGCACATACACTCAATGTGGGATACAATGACAAATTACTGAACCTTATTTAATGAATTATATAGCAAAATCTATACTATGGCCCCGATATTTATGGGACGGCGGGGATGAGCGGGGGTGCACATTTGCCGGGGGGAAACCTGCAAATGCCAGTACTGTGGAGCCCCTGCCCAATTTAACGGCAGGACATCATTATCATTTTTCTACTCCATTTCCCGCCCGTCAGCCAGCAGATTGACAGGCTGGCTGGTTGCCGGGTGGAAAAGCTTGTGGTAGAAGGCTGCAGCCGAGGACTGTTGGGGATGGTTCCCAGCGACCAGGAAACATTGCAGATTGTTGGTGAGGCCGGGGGGGGGGGGGGGGGGGGAGGGGTCGGATCGGCAATCAGAAGGGAGGGGGACTGGGAGACATTGCAGGTTTGTAGCTGGGGGCGGGAGAGATTGCATGTTTGTGTGGGGTTGTGGGGGGGGGGGGTGGAAAGAGAGGGTAGTTGGACTGGCAATCAGGAGGAAGGACCGGGAGAGTGAGATACTCACAT
Organism: Heptranchias perlo; assembly: GCF_035084215.1. Lineage (NCBI taxonomy): Eukaryota > Metazoa > Chordata > Chondrichthyes > Hexanchiformes > Hexanchidae > Heptranchias > Heptranchias perlo. The sequence goes on from NC_090327.1 coordinate 90,115,235, forward strand.
CCCCAAACCCGCCTGTCGTGGGGGGAATTAAAATTCCCTCCCTGCTTCCATTGTATAGGGAAATGCCATGAAAATCATCTACTGTGCTTATGATTTATAGTCTGTTTCCTCATGGTCTCAGTGTAACACACCACAAATACACTGCAAGGTGACCGAATATACTCCTCTCAACTACACCAACTACTAATTGGTCAAACACATCCAACACCACACCTTCTGCCCCCCCTTCCCCCACAATGGTCAACCAAAATGTGCCGCAATTGTCACCGGCGCCCACCAAAGATATTAAAATGCGATGACCCCCACCTTGACCTCAGAACTGCGGCAGGGTTGAGAGTGGAGGTCAGCTGCACCAACCCTGCTGCACTTTTACCAGCGCAGTGAACCCAAGGATTTTTGGGGCCAATGATGTCAGCATGGCTCAAGGAATAAAAAAGTAGAACATGTGACTGAACAATCCAGAAAATATTACATCTACACTAAGCAAAAATATTACATTATTGCAAGCAAAAATATCTCATCAGTCTTCAAAGAACTCATTTCAAAAATGAAATGATATTCTGGCTGTCTTCTTCGATATTGAAGGACAAATGATGACATCTACACCTAAAATGTTGGATTACAACCATATTGAAGGATCACCTAATTATCAACCAGGATGGAAGAATCTCATCTATATGTCAAACAGATTTGTTAGTTAATTGGTCCAGGATTCACAATGTAATAAACCAATGCTTTCTACTGTAGGAAAGTCCTCCTATTTCAATCATTGAAGGCATCTGTAATTCAAGTCAATGAACCAATGTGACCTAAGATTCATGAATGTCATTTGGATAATAAAATCAGGGCTACAAACTGTACATTATAACAAAGTATGTACTTTCAGAAAAATGCACAATGTAACATGCTGTACAAATGATTTGATGATATTTTACAGGATGCCTTAAATACTTCAGATTGGTGAGAAAAATTCCAAATATTTCAATTTTAAAAAAATACTTTTTTCATACTGATTTTATTCCACTAACAAATTGACATTTGGTCCAAATGTGATTGCGAAAGTCAATACAGTATGCCAAATAAGTATTAAGAATTTTCTGTGCAGCTAAATTTAATTGTATCCGTCCCAATAATTAGTTTAATTGATATTTTACTCTACCAACGAGCAGATCTAACCACCATTGAAATAAAACAATGTACAGACTACCATTTTCTGCATGGCTGTAAATTGCTATTAAAATCACTGCCAGGTGAAAAAGTTCTCCTTAATTGTGTCATATTAAAAATTATATAAATGTTAATCATGTTGTATCAGTAATAATGCCAAATCTGCTAATAGGACAGACATACCATGCAACAATACAAAAGAAGCTTACGGCGTGAAGGGAAAGAAACAAGTCAGACTGGAAAGAGGCAAAATAGTATTTTCATTTGTGGATTGATTGTTAGAAAATGGACCAATGCCCAATAATGGAGATAAAATGAGTGTACAGTAAAGTCACATTTGCAGTGTCATTTCACATCAGGGTGTATAAAGGCGACAGTAGGCATTCAATGGGTGACTAGCTCCTAGAAAATCGGGTGCGGAGTTCTGAGACCTAAACTGTGTCGACAGCACTCAGTATATCCAATGTGGGTGACAGGCATAAAGGAGGCTGGGAGCTTTGACGCTCGCTGTGGGCTAAGCTCTCTTGCTGTCAACTTTAAGACAGATGAGGCAGTCAGCCCATAATTTGGCTGGAGCATCTGACCAGATCTTTTCCCACTGCTTCAGTACCCCCACTACCCTCCATACCGGAAAAATGCATGGCCTACAACAAACAGCCAGCAGCCCATCACAACTGATGCCCCCCAATAATATGGCTCATGTTCTCCCTGCACATTAGAGATATGCCTGGAACATAAGATATCTATGCATATTGTCTGACCTTTCTTTATCTGCTGAAGCCAGGTCAGTTAATGAACAAGTGGTGCAGTACGCCTGCCTCATTAATGGCCCCACAGTGATCAATTTTTGCTCCACAGTGAATGCAAGGCTTTGGTGTAACAAACTCAATATATAGTTGACACAAAATAAGTCGAAGTGCAACTGCTGTAACTGAAAAACAATGCCATTATTACTGTAACATTGAGACTTTTACCTATTTTGCCTGGAAGGGATTTTTGATTTAATTTATATTATGTTATTAATAGGAAATTAGATTCAGTTTATAAGTGGTTAATTCCTAGACATGCAACATTTTCAGATGTAATATTACAATTGAAGTAGACACTTGATAATGGATAGTGGGAATGTTAATACGCTATCTCGAGGAGAAATGAGATAGCCATTAAAGCTTTACATGTCACATTAGTTTTGAAGTCATTGAGCACATTCCAGATCAATCTGTATCCTGATGTTCATGATGTGGAGATGCCGGTGATGGACTGGGGTTGACAATTGTAAACAATTTTACAACACCAAGTTATAGTCCAGCAATTTTATTTTAAATTCACAAGCTTTCGGAGGCTACCTCCTTCCTCAGGCCTGAGGAAGGAGGTAGCCTCCGAAAGCTTGTGAATTTAAAATAAAATTGCTGGCCTATAACTTGGTGTTGTAAAATTGTTTACAATTATCCTGATGTTAGAAGAGGTTTTCATTCAATATGTTCCAGCAGGGGGACTCAGCTGGAGAGGCAAAGCTGTACTGTCATCTTCGCCGCCAAGGGCGGGTTTCATTCAAAGTTATAATTTTAATTGGCAGCTCAGTGGCCCAATGATTGTCATATGAAGGAGAGGTCATAAGTCAGTCTTTGTCTTTATCGCTCTCTCTTTCTCTCTCTCACACACTCGAGAAGTTAGTTTAGGCCAGTTTGAGTGTGGAACAATGAGACACACAAATACAGATAATTGTCTCGGCAGCCAGACGGAGGCAGAGATATGAATACATATGACCTATAAGAGAAAAGGTTAGTGTTATTTAATTCAGGGATTGTTAATCAGAGCATGTGGAGTCAGGGGACAGGTAGCAGAATGGATAGCAAGTCGGCTACAAATCAGAAAAGAGAGAGTAGGGGTTAAGGGTAACTACTCAGACTGACAAAAGGTGGGAAGTGGTGTTCCATACGGATCAGTGCTGGGATCACTTCTTCACAATTTACATTAGCGATTTGGACACGGGAATCAGATTTCAATTTCAAAATTTAGGGACGACACCAAATTGTGGTGTGTAGTTCATGCAAAGGAAGAATGCCTCAAGAAGACATAAAAACTTGCAAAATGGGCATGTAATTGGCAAATGAATTTCAATATAGATAAGTGTGAGGTAGTGCATTTTGGTAGGAAGATAAAGGAGGCCACATATTGCTTGGATAGCAAGAGTCCAAATGGGATAGAGGAGCAAAAGGATCTGGGGTAAAGATGCACAAATCACTAAAAGTAGCGATGCAGTTTAATCAGGCCGTAAAAAAGGCAAACCAATCACTCGGGCTCATTTCTAGAGGGGAAGATTTGAAAAGCAGAGAAGTTATGTTAAACTTATATGGAACCTTGGTTAGACCACACGTGGAGAACTGTGCACAGTTCTGGTCTCCATATTATAGAAAGGATATAGTGGCATTGGAGAAGGTGCAAAAAAGATTCACAGAGATGATAACAGAACTGAGAGGCTACACTTATCAGGAAAGGCTGAACCGGCTGGGGCTCTTTTCTCTAGAAAAGAGAAGGCTGAGGGGTGCCACACAAAAGCTTATTGCACAAGATAAGGGCTCATGGGGTTGGGGGTAATATATTAGCATGGATAGAGGATCGGTTAATGGACAGAATGCAGAGAGTAGGAATAAAAGGGCCATTCTCAGGTTGGTAGGCTGTAACTAGTGGGGTGCCGCATGGATCGATGCCTGGGCCTCAGCTATTTACAATCTATATTAATGACTTAGATGAAGGGACCGAGTGTAATGTATTCAAGTTTGTTGACAATACAAAGCTAGGTGGGAAAGTAAGCTGTGAGGAGGACACAAAGAGTCTGCAAAGGGATATGGACAGGTAAAGTGAGTGGGTAAGCAGGTGGCAGTTGGAGTATAATGTGGGGTTATTCACTTTGGTAGGAAGAATAGAAAAACAGAATATTTTTTAAATGGTGTAAACTGTTAAATATTGGTGTTCAGAGGGATTTGGGTGTCCTTGTACACGAAGCACAAAAAGTTAACATGCAGGTACAGCAAGCAATTAGGAAGGCAAAAGGTATGTTGGCCTTTATTGCAAGGGGTTTGGAGTACAAGAGTAAGGAAGTCTTGTTGCAGTTGTACAGGGCTTTCGTGAGACTACACCTGGAGTACTGTGTACAGTTTTGGTCTCCTTACCTAAGGAAGGTTCACTAGATTGATTTCTGGGATGAGAGGGTTGTCCTATGAAGAGAGATTGAGTAGAATGGGCCTATACTCTCGGAGTTTAGAAGAATGAGAGGTGATCTCATTGAAACGTACAAGATTCTGAGGCGGCTTGACTGGGTAGATGCTGAGAGGCTGTTTCCCCTGGCTGGAGAGTCGAGAACTAGGGGGGCATATTCTCAGGATAAGGGGTTGGCCATTTAGGACTGAGATGAGGAGAAATTTCTTCACTCTGAGGGTTGTGAATCTTTGGAATTCTCTACCCCAGAGGGCTGTGGATGCTCAGTCGTTGAGTATATTCAAGGCTGAGATCGATAGATTTTTGGACACTAAGGGAATCAAGGGATATGGGGTAATAAAAACAGAAAATACTGGAAATACTCAGCAAGTCAGGCAGCATCTGTGGAGAAAGAAACAGAATTAACGTTTCAGGTTGAAGACCTTTCGTCAGAACTAGAAGAAGCTGAAGATTAAACAGTTTTTAAGCAAATGCAGAGCCAGGGAAAGTGGGGGAGGGAGGAAGGGGATGGGAGGAAAGAACAAAAGGGAAGGTCTCTGATAAGGTGAAGGGCAGAAGTGATTAAATGACAAAAGGGACGATGGCGCAAGGGAAGGAGAGTGGTAATGGAACAAGTAAAGAAACACAAGATGGGTCTGGAGGCAAAAGCAGAACCATTACCAGGATCTGCTGTCCAAAAAATGGAAGCAGTGGTTATGATCTTAAGTTATTGAAATCAAAGTCGAGTCCAGAAGGTTGTAAAGTGCCTAACTGAAAGATGAGGTGCTATTCCTCCAGCTTCCAATGGGCTTCGTTGGATCAGTGTAAGAGGCCAAGGACAGAGAGGTCAGACCTTGAGTGGGACAGGGACACCTCTCATTCTTCTAAACTCCGAGAGTATAGGCCCATTCTATCAATCTCTCTTCATAGGACAACCCTCTCACCCCAGAAATCAATCTAGTGGCAAGCGACCGGCAGGTCAGAGTCACGCATCCGGACTGAACGGAGGTGTTCAGCAAAGCGATCACCCAATCTGAGTTTGGTCTCCCCATTGTAGAGGAGGCTGCATTGTGAGCAGCGAACACAGTATAGTAAATTGAAAGAAGTACAAGTAAATTGCTGTTTCACCTGGAAGGAGTGTTTAGGGCCCTGGATGGTGGGAAGGGAGGAGGTGAGAGGGCAGGTGTTGCTTCTCCTGCACTTGCACCGGAAGCGGGTATTGGAGATGTTGGAAGGGTGAACCAGGGTGTCGCAGAGGGAACGGTCCCTTCAGAATGCTGAAACAGTAGGGGAGGAGAAGATGTGTTTGGTGGTGGGATTGCGCAGGAGTTGGCGGAAAATGATCCATTGAATGTGAAGGCTGGTGGGGTGGAAGGTGAGGACAAGAGGCCCCTATCATAGTTCTGGGAGGGAGGAGAAGGGGTGAGGGCAGAAGTACGGGAAGTGGTACGGACACGGTCGAGGGCCCTGTAAACTAAAGTGAAGGGGAATCCTCGGTTGAGGATAAAGGAAGACACATTGGAAGCACTGGTGTGGAAGGTGGCATCATCAGAACAGATGCAACAGAGACGGAGAAACTGGGAGAAGGGAATAGAGTCCTTACAGGAAACGGGGTGAAAGGAAGTGTAATCAAGGTAGCTGTGGGAGTCGGTGGGCTTATAGTAGATATTGGTTGACAGACTATCCCCAGAAATGGAGATAGAGAAGTTGGGGAAGGGAAGGGAAGACTCGGAGATGGACCATGTGAAGGCGGGGAAAGGGTGGAAATTGGAAGCAAAGTTGATGAAATTTTCCAGTTCGGAGCGAGAGCAGGGAACGGCTTCGATACATTCATCAATGTACCGGAAAAAAAGGTGAGGGTGTGGACCTGAGTAGGACTGGAACAAAGAATGTTCCACGTATCCCACAAAAAGGCAGGCATAGCTAGGACCCATACGGGTTCCCATAGCGACAACTTTTATTTGGAGGAAGTGAAAATGTGCACTGTACATACATAATACACACCAGGGTCTAAAGGTTTCTGGAAAGCAAGCCTTTCATGCTGCTGCCACAAAAATCCACTTCCCACTGGAAAGTACACATACACAGAAGTTGGTCAAAGATAGGATTGAGTTCAGTTGTAATGTTCCCTAAGGTATAAATCAGCTAGTTCTTACTGCCTGGGCTCATATACGAAGAACTGTCACATGAAGTAGCTGAGCCCTGCTAATGCCATTGGAACTATCTCCCAGTGCTGCATATTGGAGAGAGGAAAAATGATTAAAAACAAAATAACTATCCGTGACATGTTTGCATGTTTTTAAAAGTTCATAGCTAGTCAAGCGAATGAGACTTGTTGGAATGCTGTCAGTAATCAACCCCAGATTAATGGGATGAAAGCCTTTCTGACAGATATACACCCTAGAGAACTATTTCGGATAGTCTCAATCCAGTTCCACCTCACGAAGCTGGCTATTAATTAGCATTAAATGCCGCCAATTGGGCAGTCTCACTCAGACAAAGATGCTAGTGTGGGAAAAGGAAACATCATACTGGTGAAGTAAGGGGCATTCTTCCGAGGTTGGAGTAAAAATGCATTGTTGGGGAAAGCAGGCAAAGCTTTGTTTTGCATTCAAATGTGTTATATCTGACCTGACACCCATGCTGTGCCTGGCCCGAGAGTGCTTTTTATTGAACCCGGGCCAAAAAGTGGAGAATCTAACATTCCCCATCATTGATATCCTTCTTCTTGGGGTGGAAAGTTTGAGAGAAAAAAAAATCCGAGCACAACACAAAATGCTAAACACGCAGCAAAACTCCCCCCTTAAAATATTACTCCAAATTCTGAAGCAAAACCACAGCACTTTAAAGATCGACAGATCTATCCCTTTAAATCCACTTCTGTCAGTCATGTAACCGCCTAGCAATGCTGAATTCCTGTTCTTTGTGATGGATGGGCCAGAGCACCAAACATTGGGAAAATCCTATATTTGACGTCAGTGCAGGATTTAAATTTACATGTGGGTGCCAGTATTTGCACAGCTGTTTCCGGCAGAAAATTGTTGCACACGTTACGTGCAGGACTACGTATTATGAATCACCAACCCATTTTCCGACCCCACCCGCACTGAAAACAGGAAATAAAATTGAGGAAAATCCAATCCATAATTTAATTTATGCAAATATTTTCATATTGAAATCCATGTCTTCTAACTATTTGTAGAAGGCTGGAGAAATACTTTTTCCATCTTTTGGCGCAATTGAAATAGTTATAATTTTTTATTCATAACTATAGGTTGAACTATTGGCGGGGGGGGGGGGGGGCAAGTTTAACTGGAAGCAGGTTTTGGATGGACAGGGACTGGGGCAAGCTGCCCAACATCATCATTTTGAGGCCTGGGCTATTTTAACTCGCAGGTCTTATTTACATCCCAAAACGGGTGGATGAGGCAGCCGACCGCCTGCTGGCAGTCTAAGATTGGGCAGCTCCACCAGCACTCAGTTATGTCGCAGGAGGGAGTATTTGCAGCGCCCCATGAGTGAGAAGGCGGGGAAACCAGTGGAAGCAGTGGCCCAGGCTTTTTTTTGTGGCGCCTAGAGAGGCACTCTTACCTAACATGGCCTCTTCTTCCTGCAGACCAGGTTTCACTGATCGGGGCGGCCATGGCATCGTAGGATCCTGATTTACATGTATTAATAATGGGCCTCCTGCCTGAGTCAAATGGGCACTTCAGCCATCTAGAAAAAGAGCCCAGTTAAGTTGGTGGTGGGCGGCAATTGAGCGGGTACGGGCCAGTAAGTTTTCAGAAGTGGTTTTATCTCTGCAATCGTCCTATTTCTGCCGGGCAGGGTGGGTTAAAATCATCCCCATTGTATCTACAAACAATTTATGCTGAGCATTATTTTCGGCTCTCTTAAGAAGAGGTTAGACGAGATGATCTCATTAATGTTATTGCCCATTATATTACTTCAAAAGCCTCAAGCCATAACTGTTCCTACTCACTGGCTTTTGCTTCATAAGCTTTTGGTAGGTTTGCACATAAGCACATTTTTGAAGTTTGATGGTTTAGACCTGCAACTGAGCTCCACATCCTCTGTTTTTTCCTATGATAAGCTGTATTGCTCAAATTAAACCATCATGGAAATGATACTAACTGCTAGGAAAAGGAAGAAGGGCTTGCATTTACGTAGCACCTTTCATGAACTCATGGCCTCTCAAAGTGCTTTACGTATTAAGTATTTTTGAAGTGTAGTTACTAATGTACGGTAGGAAATGCGCACAGCAAGGTCCCACAAACAGCAATGAGATAATGACCAGACAATCTGTTCTAGTGATGTTGGTTGAGGGATAAATATTGTCCACGACACCTGGGAGAACTCCCCTCTTCTTCGAAATAGTGTCATGGGATCTTTTACATCGACCTGAGAGGGCAGATGGGGCCTCGGTTTAAAGTCTCCTCCTAAAGACGGCACCTCCGATGGTGCAGCACTCCCTCAGTACATCCACTGAAGTGTCAGCCTAGATTATGTGCTCAAGTCTTTGGAGTGGGACTTGAACGCACAACCTTTTGACTCAGAGGCAAGTGTGCTACCACAGAGCCACAGCTACCATTAGTGGCACTGCTACCATGTAGTGTGACCTGTCTTTGGCCACTGCTACCTCTATTCTTTCTTGGGAAAAACAATTCTCCTTTTCTTTCCAAGCAAATAAATTGCTCGTTCTTCAGAGTTATTATTTCCTGATAGGCGAATATACCTCGCCTGTATTTCAACAGAAATGTCTCGGTTACAAATTGTCTGCCAGAAATACCTTCTTGGGTTCAAAGGAGTCAATTGCTCCTGTAAGTGGTCTGTACGTTTTACTTTAATGGGAGCGGAGTCCTTACATTCACTAAAAGGGCAGCAAAACCCAGAGGAGTAACAGTAGAACCCTCTTGTGACCTGAACACCTTTTAAATGCTTCCTTGATCTCTCCAATGGGAAACTAAGTGAATAGTAGATGAGATGAAGTTTGGTTAGAATCATTAAGCTGCTTCATTTCACAATAAGGTGACATGTGCAAAGCAATAATTATGATCAGAGTCACTTAGATTAATTGATACAACTTACACAAATACAACAAAGGCTATGGGCCCCAACAACATCCCGGCTGTAATGCTGAAGACTTGTGCTCCAGAACTAGCCGCATCTCTAGCCAAGCTGTTCCAGTACAGCTACAATACTGGCATCTACCCGACAATGTGGAAAAATGCCCAGATATGTCCTGTCCACAAAAAGCAGGACAAATCCAATCCGGCCAATTACCACCCCATCAGTCTACTCTCAAATATCAGCAAAGTGATGGATTTGTCGTCGCCAGTGCTATCAATCGGCACTTACTCACCAATAACCTGCTCACCGATGCTCAGTTTGGGTTCCGCCAGGTTCACTCGGCGCCAGACCTCATTACAGCCTTGGTCCAAACATGGATAAAAGAGCTGAATTCCAGAGGTGAGGTGAGAGTGACTGCCCTTGACATCAAGGCAGCATTTGATAGAGTGTGGCACCAAGGAGCCCTAGTAAAATTGAAGTCAAAGGGAATCAGGGGAAAACTCTCCAATGGCTGGAGTCATACCTAGCACAAAGGAAGATGGTAGTGGTTGTTGGATGCCAATCATCTCAGCCCCAGAACATTGCTGCAGGAGTTCCGCAGCACAGTGTCCTAGGCCCAACCATCTTCAGCTGCTTCATCAATGACCTTCCTTCCATCATAAAGGTCAGAAATGGGGATGTTCGCTGATGATTGCACAGCGTTCAGTTCCATTCGCAAACCCTCAGATAATGAAGCAGTCTGAGCCCACATGCAGCAAGATCTGGACAACATCGAGGCTTGGGCTGATAAGTGGCAAGTAACATTCGTGCCAGACAAGTGCCAGGCAATGCCCATCTCCAACAAGAGAGTCTAACCACCTCCACTTGACATTCAATGGCATTACCATCACCGAATCCCCCACCATCAACATCCTGGGGGTCACCATCGACCAGAAACTTAACTGGGCCAGCCACATAAATACTGTGGCTACAAGAGCAGGTCAGAGGCTGGGTATTCTGCGGCGAGTGACTCACCTCCTGACTCCACTAAGCCTTTCCACCATTTACAAAGCACAAGTCAGGAGTGTGATGGAATACTCACCACTTGCCTGGATAAGTGCAGCTCCAACAACACTCAAGAAGCTCGACATCATTCACGACAAAGCAGCCCGCTTGATTGGCCCCCCATCCACCACCCTAATCATTCACTCCCTTCACCACCGGCGCACCATGGCTGCAGTGTGTACCATCCTCAGGATGCATTGCAGCAACTCACCAAGGTTTCTTCGACAGCACCTCCCAAACCTGCAACCTCTACCACCTAGAAGGACAAGGGCAGCAGGCACACGGGAACAACACCACTTGCAAGTACCCCTCCAAGTCTCACACCATCCTGACTTGGAAATATATCGCCGTTCCTTCATCGTCGCTGGGTCAAAATCCTGGAACTCCCTACCAAACAGTGGGAGAACCTTCACCACATGGACTGCAGCGGTTCAAGAAGGCAGCTCACCACCAACTTCTCAGAGCAATTAGGGATGGGCAATAAATGCTGGCCTTGCCAGTGACATCCACATCCCATAAATGGATAAAAAAAATTATTAATAATAATACAAAATAAAGAACACGCCCTTTTTCCCACATTAATGGGTCATCCTACTTAACTGAAACAGAATAATTCCTCTGCATTTCGCCCAGAGCAGAACCTCTGTCCCTGCATTGTCCAATCTTTTTTAACCTCCTAGCGGCACTTGGCTGTCTGACTGATTTTTTGGTGTCTTTGTTCACATTTTTAAATGATGTGGAGATGCCAGTGATGGACTGGGGTTGACAATTGTAAACAATTTTACAACACCAAGTTATAGTCCAACAAATTTATTTTAAATTCCACAAGCTTTCGGAGGCTTCCCCCTTCCTCAGGTGGTGTGGAAATGACATTTTCGAATCCTTCGCATTTGAAAATCACAGAACAATGCCTGGTGATTACTGCCCGTTGCCAAGGCAATCACAGTGAGCAGACAGAAAGGTGTCACCTAAAAAGGCCACCGAATATACAAACCCCCCCAAAAAAAAGAGAGAGAGAGAGAGAGAGAGAAGGAAGACAGTCAATGACCCGTTATATTAAAAACAGATAACATTTGTTCGCTGGTGGGGTTACGTGTAGTGTGACATGAACCCAAGATCCCGGTTGAGGCCGTCCTCATGGGTGCGGAACTTGGCTATCAATTTCTGCTCGACGATCTTGCGTTGTCGTGTGTCTCGAAGGCCGCCTTGGAGTATGCTTACCCGAAGGTCGGTGGCTGAATGTCCATGACTGCTGAAGTGTTCCCCGACAGGGAGAGACCCCTCCTGTTTGGCGATTGTTGCGCGGTGTCCGTTCATCCGTTGTCGCAGCGTCTGCATGGTCTCGCCAATGTACCATGCTCTGGGGCATCCTTTCCTGCAACGTATGAGGTAGACAACGTTGGCCGAGTCACAGGAGTATGAACCGTGCACCTGGTGGGTGGTGTCCTCTCGTGTGATGGTGGTATCTGTGTCGATGATCTGGCATGTCTTGCAGAGGTTACCGTGGCAGGGTTGTGTGGTGTCGTGGACGCTGTTCTCCTGAAGGCTGGGTAATTTGCTGTGAACGATGGTTTGTTTGAGGTTGGGTGGCTGTTTAAAGGCGAGTAGTGGAGGTGTGGGGATGGCCATAGCAAGGTGTTCGTCATTATTGATGACATGTTGAAGGCTGCGGAGAACAAGGCGTAGTTTCTCCGCTCCGGGGAAGTACTGGACGACGAAGGGTACTCTGTTGGTTGCGTCCCGTGTTAGTCTTCTGAGGAGGTCTACGCGATTTTTCGCTGTGGCCCGTCGGAACTGTTGATCGATGAGTCGAGCATCATATCCCGTTCTTACTAGGGCATCTTTCAGCGTCTGTAGGTGTCAATCGCGTTCCTCCTCGTCTGAGCAGACCCTGTGTATTCGCAGGGCCTGTCCATGGGCGATGGCCTCTTTGACGTGGTTAGGGTGGAAGCTGGAAAAGTGGAGCATCGTGAGGTTGTCTGTGGGCTTGCGGTAGAGTGAGGTGCTGAGGTGCCCATCTTTGATGGAGATTCGTGTGTCCAAGAAAGAAACTGATTCTGAGGAGTAGTCCATGGTGAGCTTGATGGTGGGATGGAACTTATTGATGTTATCGTGTAGTCTCTTTAGTGATTCCTCACCGTGGGTCCATAGAAAGAAAATGTCGTCGATGTGTCTGGTGTATAGCGTTGGTTGGAGGTCCTGTGCAGTGAAGAAGTCCTGCTCGAACTTGTGCATGAAAATGTTGGCGTATTGGGGTGCGAATTTGGTCCCCATGGCTGTTCCGTGTGTTTGGGTAAAGAACTGGTTATTGAAGGTGAAGACATTGTGATCCAGGATGAAGCGGATGAGTTGTAGGATGGCGTCTGGAGATTGGCTGTTGTTGGTGTTGAGTATTGATGCTGTCGCTGCGATGCCGTCATCGTGGGGGATACTGGTGTAGAGTTCCGAGACGTCCATCGTGGTGAGAAGTGTTCCTGGTTCAACTGGTCCGTGGGTACTGAGTTTTTGTAGAAAGTCTGTAGTGTCGCGACAGAAGCTGGGGGTTCCCTGTACGATGGGTTTCAGGATGCCCTCGATGTATTCAGAGAAGTTGTCACACAGGGTTCCGTTGCCTGATACGATAGGACGTCCGGGTGTGTTGGCTTTGTGTATCTTTGGGAGGCAGTAGAAGTCTCCCACGCGGGGAGTACGTGGGATGAGAGTGCGTCGGATGTTTTGAAGGTCTGGATCGAAGGTCTTGATCAGTTTGGTGAGCTGACGGGTGTGTTCTTTGGTCGGGTCTGTGGGTAACCGTCTGTAGTGTTCTTTGTTGTCCAGTTGTCGGTATGCTTCTTTGCAATAGTCCGTTCTGTTCACGGGCCACAGAAGACTAACACGGGACGCAACCAACAGAGTACCCTTCGTCGTCCAGTACTTCCCCGGAGCGGAGAAACTACGCCATGTTCTCCGCAGCCTTCAACATGTCATCAATGATGACGAACACCTCGCTATGGCCATCCCCACACCTCCACTACTCGCCTTTAAACAGCCACCCAACCGCAAACAAACCATCGTTCGCAGCAAATTACCCAGCCTTCAGGAGAACAGCGTCCACGACACCACACAACCCTGCCACGGTAACCTCTGCAAGACATGCCAGATCATCGACACAGATACCACCATCACACGAGAGGACACCACCCACCAGGTGCACGGTTCATACTCCTGTGACTCGGCCAACGTTGTCTACCTCATACGTTGCAGGAAAGGATGCCCCAGAGCATGGTACATTGGCGAGACCATGCAGACGCTGCGACAACGGATGAACGGACACCGCGCAACAATCGCCAAACAGGAGGGGTCTCTCCCTGTCGGGGAACACTTCAGCAGTCATGGGCATTCAGCCACCGACCTTCGGGTAAGCATACTCCAAGGCGGCCTTCGAGACACACGACAACGCAAGATCGTCGAGCAGAAATTGATAGCCAAGTTCCGCACCCATGAGGACGGCCTCAACCGGGATCTTGGGTTCATGTCACACTACACGTAACCCCACCAGCGAACAAATGTTATCTGTTTTTAATATAACGGGTCATTGACTGTCTTCCTTCTCTCTCTCTCTCTCTCTTTTTTTTGGGGGGGTTTGTATATTCGGTGGCCTTTTTAGGTGACACCTTTCTGTCTGCTCACTGTGATTGCCTTGGCAACGGGCAGTAATCACCAGGCATTGTTCTGTGATTTTCAAATGCGAAGGATTCGAAAACGTCATTTCCATACCGTTCACCTGAGGAAGGAGGAAGCCTCCGAAAGCTTGTGGAATTTAAAATAAATTTGTTGGACTATAACTTGGTGTTGTAAAATTGTTTACACATTTTTAAAGGCCACATTCAGTGTCAGAAATGCCTTTTCTGTTTCCCTCGCCTCACAGACCAACCGAGATCAAAGGGTGTTCCAAACAATGGTTGTAAACAATTTGACTACCAAACAATGGTGAGAGCTTCCTTTCCAAATTGCAGAAAAGCAAATCAATTGCCTATTGTTTAGTTTCAGGGACAAACAAATTCTGTTCAGCATGGAAACAGCCTTTTGTCAGAGTGCCTCTTTTTTTAAAGATGAGACTGTGCATTGCTTTTAAAACACACAGGATTAAAATTAATTTTTTTTCCACATCTTTTCTGTGGAAAAATGGTCAAAAAATCCAGAAACATTACAATATTACACATGCATGATTTTTTTTCCCAAGTGAGCTCATCTCTATTAGGCTATTCTCATAAAAAGCCCCTTAACTTATCTTAAACATCTTAATGATTAGCTTGAAGTTGTGTTTTACAATTGTCTTACAAATGAAGGTTAAGAGGAGCAACTCAGTGAACACACTAACTGCTCCTGAGTCGGTTCGTGAACTGTGAGTTCGTAATTAGGCTGTGAGATATTTTCCTGTGAACACTTAACAGTCTTGTGTCAATTTCCTCTTTGCCGATACAATAATATCTCACAGCATAATTTGCAGGTTTATATAATTATGGAAAGTTGTGTGGATCGATTGCAAATGGCCTTTCTTAACAGCTTGTCTGCAATCCAGGTTCAAGTCTGATTCATCAAATTATGGTTTTGACTAATGTTAATTGGATAATATAGACAGGTGGCTTCTCACTATCTCCATATAGATAGTCTTTGACACGTGTTATATTATGCCTGGCATGTGGTTATGTGGGTCCAGTCATGCAGAAAGGAATCTGAAGCAACATTTCAGAAAGCTCCTGTCTGCAGCACATGGTAGGGAATTAGTTCTCCAGCTTTTTAATGGGTATGTTTAATCTAAGGAGATTACTTTAGTGGCTATACGTACCGAGTGGGAAAAAGATTGCACTATTTAATTACAACTATCCTAAGCATCACTTAATGAAGTGACCTAATTAAAAACTGTGCTTACTGCCCAAACTCTCAAATAGATTATCATTGGTTTACAAATGATCACTAAAGTAACTTAATTAAATAGTAATATTTTCCCTTGGTTTATTTAATTCTTGACACAATTCTCTGAACAGCTTTAGAGGAACTCACTTTCAATCTGTCTTGGACACCTGTCACCAGCTTGCACATAGTCTTAACCACTAGGGCTGTGAAACAATTTATTTTTAAGATCACGTATGTACAGTACATAGATTATATTTAGGAATCTTTAGACAGTGGTCATTGCTTCAACAGCACAAATATGTCCAGATCCTTTGTAACTAATGAAAACATAATATATGCTGTTAAAATAACATGCTTACATTTAACTCTACTGATCCCGGGATATTGGTACCAGGTATGATCCATGTGGTGCAGAACCAAAGCACGCCAGAATGGAAAGCCCAAGGGCAATGCTAAATTTGTCCTTGGGTCTCATCATCATAATTGCAGTAATCTGTGGGCATCAGCCAACTGAGGCACACAAGTGAGTCCAGAGGGAAGGAGGCAATCGGGAGGGGAGGAAATGCGGACCGGAAGCGGCAGCAGTATTAACAGAGGCGAGAGAAACAATCCTGCCCCTTCTGCCTCCCTATTAAGGCAAGTTAAAAAAACACATTCCTATCGGCTTCCTCTGTGGTCTGCAGCTGTCCTTTTAAGGACTGTTGGTTGGGCTGCCGTGGAGCATGAAAAAGTACTTGAAGCTTAAAGCAATGTGAGCTCCGACTACTTTCCACCAATTTTGGGAATGGGTCTAGAAATAGGCGCAGAAGCCCCATTTCAATATTGAAATGAGGCTTGCACTCATTTCAGGCAGCCATGAAAGGTGCCATGACGAATTTAGCAGTAGCCCAGGCGCACACGGAAATTGGCTGCGGGCCTTCCCATTGCTAAATTTATAATCATTGCACCTGTTTTATGCTCATGCAACAGGCACAACAATGTTGAATTTAGACCACATTGTCTTCTAATTACTGGTACAATTATCTGAAATACCTGAATAATTAGACCCCAATCTAGTCCAGCCTCTGACATCACCAGTTTTGGTTAGTGTTGGAGTGGGGTTCTAATTTAAGTTCCAGATATTATTAAAATGTTACAATCACAATGCCAAAGCAATAGAGAAAGTTAATGTTTTTCCTTCAGGTCTGACGCAAATTCAATTGCAGTCAGTTGTTGAGCTGTAACTATAATAAAATTAACTTTTTTGTTGCTTCCAATGGTACAGATTTATGTTGGGGTATGGCTCCACGGGTACTAGTAACCTTCTTATTTCTCAGCAGACAACCCTAATATTGTCTTTAATCTGCCTATTAATATTAGGCATGCTAGCATGCATTTTGCTAACACCTAGATGAACACTGGCATAGTTACATTGCATGAAATTATACAATTGGGCTGCCTGCAGTTGGCAAAACAGGTTGGCTTTCTAGCCAATTCGCATACCAAGCTAGTATAAAACCAACAACTTTACTCCATGTTACTTTTTGATATTAGCATTTAGAACTCCCTGAATTCATCCAAGTGCTTTTACATGGGTCAATCATCCAATTTTGATATTGTGAGATGGTTGCTGATTCTATGGAACATCTTTCTCCGCACCAATCCTGCAAATGTTCAGCTTGCTGGTTTCTTTTCAAATCTCATTCTT